>NW_027269266.1:5825000-8225000 GCF_023055355.1 Agelaius tricolor | reverse complement strand
AGACTTTACTCCATCTTCCATCATGTACTTGCTGTGTCCTAGTCTGATTGAAATGGAAGTGTGAGAAACACAGAGACATCTTTTGTATATGTGAAAGTATCCAGAGGAGGTGCAAAGGCATTTCACCTCACTTTCAGGAGGCTTTGTTTTGCTCCTGCAATTAAGAAAAAAACCCCTACAGCACACAAGTGGATGTTGATTGGTGTGTTTGGCCTTCAGTGGAGTACACATACATTGATCTGATCTTTACCTTCCAACATGCAAAGGTATTCTAAAGTAAATATAATCTATTTCTGAACACTGTTCCACTTCTTGTTGAGACCACAGTCCTTTAAAAGACCGTTTTATTTCTCTTTATTTTGTATTATTTACAGATATGTTATTGACATTTACAATCTCCAGCTCTATGTTCTCTTGAAGTTTTGCACTACCTTATTACTCCGTGGAAGAACACAAGGTGAAATAGAATATGTATTATTTAATGTTCTATGTCTCTTACTAACAGTGGTTAAGAGTTGTTGAGGTGAATGAGTTAACTCCTGAGACACATTTAGCAGTTACTTTCTAAGATGGGTGTCACTGAGCACAAGTGCTCATTGCTCCATCCCTTGCTGTACTGGGCTTTTGTTTCTCTGGAGATGCATTTCAGTGGGTGTGGAGAGATTTGAATTCATGCACATGCACTTTGTACCACATTCCTGCCTTAATTTAGAACCTCTTGGAGACCAGCTGCAGCCTTACTTAAAAAGAGGAGAGGGTGGGTGATTAGGGATGGAAGTGTCCTGCAGAGTAGGAATGGTCACTTAGAGTTGTGAATGGAGGTGCTTTTTATCTTTCTTGAAACTGTGTGGTGTACATCTTAATTTTTCCAATTCAACCCTAAAGCTACCATTTCTACAAAATTATAGCAAGCAAGAAACCTATGATGAGATAAAATAGGGAGATATGGATGCCAGTCACAAGATTTATTATTAGAATTTTACAACTGTCTATTGTATTGTTCAGTAGTGGTGGTTATTAAAATGGCAGATGTTACATGCAGTGTTTGGCTACTGATTCTTTTAGAACTGCCCTGCCAATGTTTAATATGAAGAAACCATTTCTGTAGTGTAATTATTACAAAGAAACAGAACTTGTAGGATGTACCACTGGTGCACTTTCCTTCAGGAAAACAGCAGAGGATTTAATAAAATAGTGCTGGGAACTTGCTCATCTTTTGATAACAACCTTTTAGTCAAAACATGATAAGCATGTAAGGGCAGGGCAGAGAGGTCACTTTGTTTGCCAGTTTGTTTCTGAACAAGCTTGTCGATTGAGGTAAGGCTGAGCCTGGAGCCCATGACTTCACCTCCTGCTTTTACCCTCAGAGTTCTCTCCCTGGCTGCCTGCACTGTGTGAAACCATCCGGATTTGTTTAGAACCGTTCATTGTTGCTGTAGTTTATTTTCTTTTTGCCTTCTCCAGTGTTATCTCCTGGTGTGAGACTAACCAGTTCAAACAAAACAGTGCAGAAATCCTTCTCCCAGCAAGAAGGAAATAGAGTCAGCTTTTAGTACCAAATATAAGGTTTATTTCCACAGAGTTGGAATTGATTTTATTGGACTCATCTTCAGGGGCTTTAAACTTCTTCACAGGCACAGTCTCCTATGGAGATGGGGAGGCCTCTCCCTCCCTGGGCAGAGCTGTTCTCTGCAGGAGCTCCTGGCTGACCCAGCCAGGGCTGGAGCCCCTTCTGCCCTCCCTGCTGCCAAAACTCTGCAGTTGTCAACCAGGATCCTGCCACCCTGCAATCTGAAACAGTCTGCTGTCCCTGAAGACTGCCTTAGTGCCAAGCATATCTTCAGGCAGGGATCAAAATTACAGGTCTCTGCATTTGTGCAGCTAAGGCTGCAATCTGGTAATTAAAAGTGATTTTCCTTTCTTAAGCAATGTGCTTACTTTGCACCTGTCCTCATCCTCAGCCTTGTGGATTGGGTTCTGTTGAGAACAAGGGAAGGTGAAGGCTTCTAAAATGCAATAGATAGTTGTGACATGTTAGAGCAAGCTGATTAGCTGTAGTGTGAAGTGACAACTAGGTTAAAATTACAGGATTTCAGATACACTTGTCAGGTTCCATACTGTGCTTCAACTGTAAGCTCCAGCAGGGCCTTCCCATAACTTAAACCACTTCATTCAGGTGCCTAAAACCAACAGTGTAGTGTGTATTCTGTGTAATATTTAAACCTGATGCTTCAGAATTGGTGTTCTTGTGAGCGTGGCATAACTAAAGGAATATTTGTTTTATCTGAAGTAAGAAAATGCCATGAAATGTAATTTTGAAGCTGCCACTTCCCATAAAAATTGATTGGCATGTTGCAGCAGTCAGACTTGAAGGGCCAGATTGTGGCTACTGTGTGTAAAAGGAGGTGGGGCAGGAGATTAATCCTCTCTGGGTGCCCTACAAAGAGCTAGGCACCTTCAGACTGTAATAATGCATTTTTGTTAAACTGGGATTCCATTCACTTGTAAACTCCACTCAGCTCCTGTGGCCAAGGTCTTATACCTTGTCTCACTTTTTCAGCTTTTCTCTTGACTCTGCCAAGCTCACTTTAAATTCTATCTTTCCTTTATTCTTTTGGTTCCATTTTAGATAGCTTTGGTTTAAGTGATAACTTGGTTATTTGGTGTGTTTATTCTTAAATTGTCTTTTGGGCTACTCTTGCCAGGTTTTGTTTTTTAGTTTGTAGCTTATTGTTCCTTAATTAGAACCTCATTTAATTTTTTAGGCTGGTGAGTAAATAGGTGCTTTTTTCAAGAAAAGACCAAGAACAGTATTTGCATTCATGTAACAATTTCCATCCTAATTCCCAAACTGCAAGCCCTATGGCTTTTCTGAATTGCAGCCACCTCAGAGGACTGTAGCAGCCAAGTAAAACGAGGCAGGAATCTGTTTTTTTTCCAAAAAGCCCCAAGCTATCTTCTTTGTCCAAGGCAGGCACAGAGGGTATGGATATTTAAGGTCTCATCTGAAGAATGCAAATGAGCAGACTGCTATGAGTTAGAGGTAATTAAAACCACATATTGAGATAATCGGCCAATTCAATTCTTGGTTTATTGCAGTCTGTTTTCTAATCCAAGGGACTTGTTTTTCACAGTGTTAAATTTTCTATACACTGACCACTGCACAGAAAAGGTAGCTGCAGGTGTGCTGCTTGTGTCAGCAGAAAAGAAATGTGTTTGTGAACATGAATGATTGGTATGCCAGTGTTTGCAGGGTGCATTTTTGTGGAACCATGTATGGGCAAATGGGGAACACATGAAAATCTGCTCTCAGATATTCTGTTCCTCATGGAATACAGAGCAGAGCTGAACTTGTAGAGTCTTTGGTCACTTGGAAATGCTCATGGACTGGATTTTTTATACTGAAAATTGTAATACCATCTTGTCTTTCTTATGCCTGAGCAAGTGAGTCATTTCCAGTGGCTGGTAGTAGTTGGTGTAGTTAAGTCCTTGGGAGGTGGGATGGTAACAACCAGCTTTTCCAACAATGGGGCTGTGTAAAACAGTTCCTGTAATGTGCACAATGCTGTGTCTGTTGTAGTTTAATGTTTCTCATGGTTCTTGAGAACATTTTCATAGGCAATGTAGGGTGGGCTGATAATGATTTTCATCTCTGAAAAATTTGACCCTTTTTCTTTCATTTTTTTTCTCTGAGTTTGTGATGTTGACTGTCCCATCCTTCTGCACTGTACAAATGTCATGGACTGTGATCTCCTCTTGGTGGGGAAGGGCTTTTGGAGCAGTAGCTCCAGCTTAAGGCTCCCCTGTAGCCCAAGTGTGGCACCAGGGATTGGCTGCACACTGTCCCCAGCTGCATCTGAGCTGGAGGGGGCATTTTCTAGCACTGACAACAAGTGCTACCAGGAGGAGACCTTAACAGGGTTTTATTGCACTCCTAGTTTTGAAGCTCCTTCTGTTATTTCATTCACTACAGATGACGTGGTCCAAATGCTGGTCCAAGCTTCATTTATATTTACCTCATGAATGAAGCCCCTTTTGCTTTATCTGAACTTCTTTAATAAATAGCTGCTTTTAGGAAAGCTGGACTTTAGGTCTGAGAGGAATTAACCCAGAAGCAAGAACAGGAGCAATAATTGATGCCACTGTGAAAGGCTTAGCCTGATGTGGGTAGCACTTCAGTAAACCCTCTTCCAGGACTGGGGAAATGAAGGTGAAGTGAGCTAGAACAGTAGGATTTCAGTCTTCTGAATAATGAAAGACAATGTGATGGCCACAAACAAAGGATTAATTTTTGCCCAGTAAATTTAATTAATAACTTGCTGGAAGTCAATTTCTGCCTTCAGTCAAACGAATGAAGGACTGAAGATCAATTTTCCATCTGCATTTGGTTTATGGCAGTTTAGGATGTCAGGGGTCCTTTTTATTCTCAGTGCTCACTAGATTTGGAGGCACTTCCTTCTAAATTTGAGTTTGAGTCAGAGCAGGGCAACAGGTGGAACTGATTTTGTTAAATCTTATCTCTGTTCATTAATCTCAAATAGTGCCATGCCAAAGTGTCTGTATAAAAGCAATTATCATAACCTGTCTTTCTAAATCTGTATGCCACAGCTAATATTTTGGCTTCCTTCCCTCTGATACTGTCACACTCTGGTGCATTCTGTGTTTTTGCCTTGTAAGACTTCATCCCTGATGAAAACTGGAGGGTATTTCAGGATTTTTTACACCTTGCAGTAACTTCCCACCCCACTAAAGGATTAAATCTATTAACTGGGTTAATTGGTGTTAGTGAGAAAAAAAAAACTGTTCTGGCAAAGGGATTGGATTGCAAACTGAAGTGACCTGTGTTACCTGGAGATCTTAAACCTCAGATAACATGATGCAAGGGACTTTGTGTATTATTGTAGCTGGTCTCCTTAACAAGGAGGGATTTTCTGTGCCTGGGGACTTAGCCTAGGAGGTAGAAAGCCTCAGGCTGAGTTTCTGTTGCACACAGCTCTGGCACCAGTTCCTGGTGTGCAGAATGGCAATGAGGGACCTCCCTGGCCCTCAGCAGCATTGCCAGGTGTTTGCAATATTGGTGTGATTTGTGCATTGATAAGAGATGAAGATCTCTTTATATGAGGCACTTGGATAGGAAATGGGTCAGTGACTCATTGAAAGCATGGGATTATCTTCTCTTTATTGTAGAGCTTAACTTTGTTCCTAACTCTTCACAAATCTCAGCTTTGATACCTCTTTATACTGTAAGGAGAAATCAGGCATTTGAATTACTGCTCTTCCTAGGATTCCTTTTCTTATTTTTGAACTGAAATTGAGTTACTATTTACTCTTTAGCATTTCCTACAGAGATAACTGATAATATTTAATATTGATTTATTGTCTGACAGAACAATCTTTTGGAGTTGCATTGTAATGCTTAAAATTATTATTACTAGTGAAGTTGTCCTCAGGGCTGAGCTCCATTTTCCCACCTTGTGGCTTTCACAAAATAAGCAAAGGGCACAATGTGACTTCTTTTCCATAAAAAGGCTGTTCCCCACAAATAAGATGAGTGAGACTGGCAGTATTTTAGTTACTTGGAAGCTTTCTTTAAGAATCTTCTGCCTGTGTTTAGGAAGCCCATTGCAATTCACCATTGCTTCATCTTGGTGGCTTTGGGTTTGTGTGTGGTGTCATGGTGGGTTATTAATGAAACTTCTTCAATAAGTTCAGTAAGTTTAAATTAAAGAGACTAGGACCTTGAAGGTACTGCCCTGTAGCTTGTTTATTTTTGGTTATTTCTGGTGACTGTGAAAGCATATTCAGTTCATTTAGGCACAGTACTGTTTGTAACTAAACTAAGAAATCAATCAATAAGTAAAAGGTAGATTCTTTAATTATTTCCTCTGTACCTTACATAGTGCTGAATTAACTTACTATGCAATTCCTTATAGCATGAGGTGCAGTAGTTAGGAAAAACAAAGTTCATTTTTTAGGAACAGGTGTTGAGGCCATTACCAAGTGCTTGCAGATTCCTGGTTACTGGCTTTCTAAAAGGGTAATACAGTTCTGTGAAGGTTCCAAGTAAAACTTTCAGGGATTATTCTGTAAAAAGTCCTTAGCCCAATGAGGTGTGAAAATTCTTTCAGTTTGTTATTTTAATTAGTCATTAAGTGCATGATACTTTTTTTCCTCGATTTCTTTTTCTGTGGAAAATGCACATGGCTCCTACTTAAAAATAATTTCAGAGTGAGAAGATGCCCTGTGTCTTAGGAACTCTCAGCAGATCAAAACAGATAGGCAGAATAAGCTCTTGGATTACTCTTGATGTGTTTTACTGAAGCTACCATTTCTTTCTGAGCATGACATCCTCTTGGAATATGGAGCATAAATAGGAATCACATATTTAATAAAAGCATTGTGTTCCTAGAAAGGTTATGTGGATAGTCTTCATTAGCATGTTCTCAGTTCTTGCCTGAACCATAGAATTCTGTAGGAGCAGGGCTTGTTCTGTTTGTAGTGTTTGTTTCCATTTGCCAGCTCAGTGTTATATTGTAAGTAGAAATTCTAGCAATGGCTACAGTTTTCAGATGCTGTGGAGGTGTAGATTTGATAACTCTTTCATTGGTAAGGTATTAATGATACTTTCTGGAGTTATGGTGAAATGCTTTGAGATCTTTAATCAGGATCATGGTGTAGTATGAAACTCATTATGGAAATTTTAAATTGAAGTTTTGCCTGTCAGGGTGGGAGGATTTCTGTCCATGGGTGCTCATAGGTTCATGTCCAGATGTTCTAAGTGAAGGCAAAGTTATTGAAGTAATTGTGGCCAACATCAACAGTTTATTTCTTTGTCAAGTTGTTAGGAACTGTATCATGATGTGTGTTACTGTCATAAATCTTTACAGCTAGAGAAATTAAAAGCCTGAAAAAGCAGTTTTTATAATCAAAGTGGCTGGATTGGGTGGAACCAGGGTGCTTGGTTCAGTTGTTGCTTTGCCTTCCCTGCAGGTGCTGTAAGATACAGTTGCTCTAAATCAAACACCAGTCACAAACATTTAAGTATTTTTAAATAGTGCCCTTAGAAAGCTGTCTGTACTAGTCCAGAAAAAGTGTTAAAATTGTCAGCAGCTATGCTCTGTGCTTGGTAGCAAAAGAGGAATTGCAGATTGCCACTGCAAGAGGAGTCTGAACCTGAACTTCAGCAATGGAAATGACCATGCCTCCATCAGGGTGGTTTTGCTACAAAGTCAAAGACACAGCAACACTCAAACCAGATTTAGGAAGGATTGGAAGCTCCTTTGGGCTTCCTTGAGAGAGCACTTACTGATGTTGTGTATTGTTCCTTCCATAAAACTCTGTAAAGTGACAATGTTTAATTCTCTTCCCCATTTCATTAGTGTTAAAAGCCAAAACTGGTAGCAGTCCTAAAGGCAAATTGGAAGAGGAAACCTGGCAGTCTTTTTTTTTCCTACCTTTTTTTTTCTCTTAAATAAAATTTATTTCTGTGGAGAACTGCTTGTAATGTGTCTTCACCTTTTTTTTTTTATGAACCTGGTGATTAATTATATTCCAGCGTTTAAGTAATATCTTCCCTGTTTTGTATTTTCTTTCTTTTCAAAAATAAAAAAGGCTATATTTTTCTCTTCCTACACCTACACTTGAAGTACATTTTGGCAGGATATCTGAATCTGAAATGTGAAACAAGTTTTCTGAACTATGTGGCTAGCTAATATCAATCCAAATTGGTTACCTAACAAGGAAAAGCATCAGAAGATTTTTGTTGAAGGGTCCACTGAAAGAATAGCATCATCCTAAAGCTCAGCAATGTCAGCCTAAATTAATCTTACAGCACATCTGTCCTATGCACTATCTTGGATTATTTAGCTTGAGATCAGAGGGAGATGTTTTAAGTTTTTGATTTTCTCTCTCGTTTGTTTTCCTTGTGTACTTGACACCATATTAGTTTTAATTTTATGAATGGCTTGGAAGGGTAGGCCTCATTGATTTCCTGTGGTGGTGGAGCTCCTAAAGCATTGGGCCCTTCTGGAGCTGTTCCTGTTGGTGGGGTGTCCCCAGCACTTCCCTGGCACAGCTCTGCCCCGTGCTGGGAGGAGAGAGGCTGCTCTGCTTTGTGCCCTCCAAGGCATGGCAGGGGACCAGGCTGCAGCTCTGGGAGCTTGCTGTGCTGGGTTCTGCCCTTCAAATGGTGCTGTGCTGCTTCTCTGCTCTCTGCTGAGATGCCCCAAACACAGTGAAGGAATCAGCATGGTGATAATTAGGTAGGCTTGTGTCTCAGTATTCCTCTCAGCTGAGGAGGCTCATCAGCTGCTCCTGCAGAACCAGCTTTAAGGTGATTCCTAATATATCACAGGCTTTTTTCCTGTGTTAAGAGGCTGTATTATTTTGGAGTGAGGGAGTTTCACCCCACCTATAAGTTTCTTAAGGCAGGAACATTTGTCTCAGGTTGACAGACTGTACCAGGGCATGCCCCTCCAAGCCTTCAGTACAAATTCTTGGGAAGCCCAGCGTGGGGCTGGAGTCACAGGTTGTTCTTCTCCTTACTTCATCTAGCATGTGGCAGGGAGAAGAAGGGAGAACTCCTGCCTTTTGCCACAGAAAGCAAGCAGCTCCCCAAATTTGTAGAAATCCAGTACCTTCCCATCTTAGGTGCTACTCCATTGACTTAATTATGTTAATTTTTTGGTATCTTCCTTCCTAGTGTAAGTGTGGTGCTTTTGTCTTGAAAGTGATGCTGATTTATCTGTCTGTTAGCAAATCCTCTTGGGTTTCCCACTCTGGAGGGAGGACAAACAGGTTCTAATCTTGCATCTTTAATCTACCAGCCTAGGAATGTATCTCCATTTGTTTCTTAAATACAAACAAATAATTATTGATGCATTTCTCTAAAGCTGGTGGCTTCAAGGTATTTCCATCCACTTGCTAACATAAAACCTGTTGTGCACTTATGATAAAGAGTGATGAGCAGTCTAAAATGTAAGGTCTTCCAAATGATTAACTCTGAATATTAAATATTTAATGTTATGTTTACCATGAAAAACTCAGTTGCAAAAGCTCTGGTTGAGACACTTTTAGGCACTTCTAATAGCTGTTCATGTCAGCAGTAACATATGCATATGTGCTAAATATAGAATGCAAATTACCTGTTCCATGCTGCAAGCATATTTCTAGTTATTGTATTCTTAGAGCTTCATTTTTTGTGGTTTCCAGGCAATCAAGTACAGCAAAATGGGAGTGAGGACTTGGAAGAAAAAGTGGCTTTCAGTGCTACTTTTTTGATACACTTATATTTGCTTGTTATTTTGTGTCTGCAAAGAATCAGATGCAAACCTACCCCTTTTAGTTTGGTGTGTTTGCATTTGTGGTTCCTGTTGGATGTAAGGAAAAGGGAACGGCTGTTTAACAGCAGAGCAGGTTTCAATGCATGACTCAAGCAAAGCGTTCAAGCCCAGAGAAGCCAGTTGCTTCTAAGAAATGCAAATCCCATGTAAAATGGGAAGGAATAGAAATGCACCATTGGAAATGTGCTATTTTAAAATTAAAATGTGATTAGAGACAGTGTGAAATTGTGTTAAAGTTGACAACTGTGGGTCTGTTCTCAGGAACAGTCACTGCAGCTTGGAGGGCTGAGCGTTTTCAGCTGCCGGGTTCCTCGCTCAGGGCTCACTGCTGCACATGGCTGTGCCTTTCCTAGCCAAGAGGCAAAGCTGTGAGGCTCCCAGTACTTATTCCTCCTGCTTTGTTTCCTGCACAAGCCATTCTTCCTTCACAGGCCAGTTGTACCCATTTGGCTGGCACTGTTGGACCCAGTTGGCTCCAGACAGGGGATTTCTTATGGATGCCCTTGGATTGGTAGTGCTCTGTAGCAAGAAGACAGGCAGTGTTTGAGGTGCAGGGCTTAGGCAAGGCTGCCCTTTTCTGAGCTCTGAACTGCTTTTCTCTGACCCTGCACTATAGGAGTCTTGTGCTTTTGGCAAATTGGAAGGAGTCCCACTGGAATGAGTGTGGCTGGACCAGCTATGCTGGGGACATTGGGACTGTCCCCACTTGGGTCAAAAGATGTGCATAGCCAGGTAAACAAAAGTCAGCCTGTGGTTTAAGTAGACAAATACCCATTTATATCAGGGGTTGGAGTTGCCTACCTGGTTTACTGCTTTTGTTTTCAGGTAGAGATGAAAAATGTTGCGGTGTGCAGTAATCCAACCACTTGATTCATGACAGTGTCAAGCAGTTATCAGCTTGATTTTGCATGTGATAGACTCAATGCATTTTACTGAGTGAGTTGCTGATGAAAACATGCACTTCTCCCCTTTTTAATGTCCTTGAAGTAACCTCTGTGCTTGAAGGATGATACTAGTTTATGCTCACTTTTTTATTCTGATCTGAATAAAGTAGAATATGAGTAATGTTAGTGTTTCCTTACTGCTCTAATTGTGACCTTCTTTTTGGCACCATCTCATAAAATGAACATATACCCATTTGTAATGTGTAAACAACAAAGTTTGTGGCTTTAGTCTTGAAATAAAGATGTCTTATTTAAGATTCATGATGGGGTTTTGTATTTTTTTTCATTTTGCATAATTATCCAAGCCTTATAATTAACCTTTTCATTTAGCTGAAATAAGTCATTCAAATAGGCATATTGTTGCAATCATCTAATGTGTGTTTATTATATGTAAAAATTAAATATAGAAGTTATGGAATGTCTTTAAGGTCTTCTTACTATTTTCTTTTTCTCTGACATAAATTATTCTTCTGGTTGCAGGCTGAAAATGTTTGTACTTAACAGCAATGACAAGGAAAAGGAAAAGTTTTCTGCATTTATTTCTGACTCCTTTTTCCACTTTAGCAATTTATAGTGGTAGTGGGTATTTTACAAAATGGAAAAAGTGTTCTGGAAGAGATAATGACTTAGTTCTGTATGAAGATTCACACTTTGTTTCTAATGCTCAGCATTATGGTTTGATTTTTTTTGTGATGAATAGATACATTTTTAAAAGGCAACCAAGCCTTAATTTGGTGGTGGCATTTGTTCAAAGCCTGGTTGTTGCTTCTTGAAGAGTATTCCTTTAGCTATGACTTTTGTTATCCACTGTGGTTGTTAATTTCTTAAATTTCATTTTCTTGTGTGCTTCTAACACTAATGGAAAAAAAATAAAAATCAGGCAGTCCCTGCTACCATGCACTGTGCTGGAAGCAGGTGGAAGACAGATGGAGGTTACTGGGGAGTCCCAGTGTGCAGCAATTTACTTCTATACAGCTCCAACAGAACACAAGCCTTGCTTATAAATGCTGTTAAATCCCAGTATCTTTAAAACAGTTAAAAAAGCTCTTGCTTGGCCCTTGAATTGCTGAAAGAGTACATTGTGAGGTAATTTGCTATAAAGATCTCTTGAAATAATTTCAGTGTATTCGCTGTTGGTTGCTCTTTCTAAACCAATCCTTTTATCACTATGTGAATTTGATATATGGACAAGGCTCAAATTAGGTTCAGGATTGAATTTTTTCTGTTTAATGCATGCTTTAGATATTCAGTCAGTGCTTTATCAATCAAGGTTTTATGAAAGTGAAAATTACTTCTTAATTGTTTTCTTTAAGGGTATTAGTCTTTCACTACCTGACCAGTCCTCAGCTTGCCACATCACCCCTTAATTCTAATTTCCCTTTTAGATCTATCCAGTCAAGTCACCATTTTAGATTCACAAATAGCTCTCTATTAAATTCTGCTAAATCTGTTGCATAATCTTCTGTATAATACAGTGGTATTGATCACTACAAAGATTAAGTAGATCTTTGTTTTCAGACACTTTCAAAAATTATTTGGTCAAGTTAGTGAGACTGAGACTGTAGTACAATTTGTCATCTAAAATGGCAAAAAATCATTCAGAGTTAAGGATGTAACATCCCTGGATGTGTTTTATGAGATTCTTTTAATCACTGGCTGTGCCAGTGGCTTCCTATGGGTCAGCAGTGATTTTATTTCATGACAGGTTTTAGCTCTTTAAAAAAAATAAAAACTGGTTGCCAATCTGCGTTATCCTTCTTGCTTTAAAAAAGTGGTGATTCACATTATCCACTCCTAAGATACCTCCTAGGATTTGCTGTGGCTGTGGGAGGAGTTCAGCTGAGAGAGTCCTTCAGACAGAAACTGCCAAAGCTTGCTACTTTAATCATTATTCCTAGTGCAAGTTACAGGCTTAAGCCTATTATTAGCTTGCATACAAAAAACTCCCCTAAATATATAATTTGACAACCAACTCCTACAAATTACCCATTATCCATTTCTTTAAAAACTGTGAGCACTTCTGTATTCAGGCCAGTTTCATGCTTGCTCTTAGTCACTGTCATGGGGCTCTGTGTTAATTTGACTGGAGCTGGCAATTGCAGGGTGTGCTGCTGAACGTGCTGGCCAGAACCTCATCCGAGGTTAGTTTGCAAAGAAATAATACAGGATTTGTTTTCAGAGGAGCAGACTTTGGGTTCAAGTGTTTTCCTTTCCTTGCATTCATCCAATGGCCAGCTGCACGAGCATCTCTTCAATTTTAGGGCTATACTTCTGTTTGGATCTCTAGGTTTAAACCTGAACTTCCAAGTAGAAATGCCTGACTGAGATTTCAAAACCCACTAAGGAACAGGAGTAAGTTTTTTCTTTGTTTTTCCATTCTTAAGTAGAGCTATTCTGTCAGAAGTCCGTGTGTGGTATGGGGCGGCTGTTTTATTCAGAAAGTCCTTATCTGACAGGACTGAATGGAGTCTGGGGACAAAGAGGGTTACTTTCCTCTGTCCAAGGAAAGTGAAGGAATACTTTCAAGGGTTTCTTCTTTTGTTTTCCTGTATAATGGTATAAAGGCTTTCTTTTACAACCCATGGATTGAGTTCAAGGCTGCTCAATAGTGTGTCTGGCTCTGGCCTTTCATGTTTTTGAACACAGATCCACAAAGGAAACGAGAAGGGAGCAAAGGATGCTTCGTTCTGCAAGTTAGTCCAAACCCAAGAGCTGGAAGCTCAGAATTCAGCAGGCTGATGTGAGAGACTCCAGGTCACGAGGCTGGGACAGTGCCATGCTGGGACAGGTCACAGTGAAAGGGGCTGTGAGTCAGTGATACTGCTGAAGGGCCAGGTCTTCTCCTTCCATGTAAAGCTCTCCTAGAAGATCCTCTTTGGGGTCATGGCTGTTCTTTATCAGCAGAGCCTGGCTGGCCGTGTCTGACATCTGAATGACAGCATGGTTCAGACCCTGAGCTACATTACTCCACACAGGGAGCACAAGGTTGGAGCCACTGGAGGAGCTTCCTGTTTACACAGCAGACACCAGCTGAAAAATAAGTGGTAAAAAAACCCCAGTGAATAGTGGAGTGTGACAGGGAAGGTTCATTTCTTCAGTTCTTCTTCAGTTTCCCATGTTGGAGAAAGGGAAGGTGTGAACCAAGCTCACTGTACTGGAAGTAGCTGCCTGGTGCATGATGGAGCTGCTCAGAGGTAAGAAAAGAGTGATCAGAGGTCAAGGGGATGGCAAGCCTTTAGCAAGGGTTCAAGGATATAAAAGGTCCTGGTAGCACTTACCTGCCTGAAAGGAGAAGATTAGGTCCTGACATTGACATTGGCTGGATCATTGCAGACACTGAACTTGTATTGAGAGTGCTGATGCCACCTGCTTTAAGAGGGAGCTTCTGTCTTCTATTCTAAGGCAGTGTTGCCATTTATTTCAAGTGCTGACTATAATGGCTGAGAAAGCCATCGAAAATTTGTGCCTAGCAGAGCAAATAATTGCATAAGGATCAAGCCTGTAATCACTCTGAATAAAAACTGGAACATTTGAACTTGAAGATACAGAGTTCTGCTTGTAAAATCTCTCCTTACTTCATGATATTGACATTACCATTGATGTATAAAGATTGTAACATTTCTATCTGATGATTTTTTGTTCCCTTCCTTGCTGCAGAGGTAATTGGTAGAACCACATAATGCAAGGAGCAAGAACTGACCAGCAAAAGTCCCTTTTCAACATGTATTCCTGATGAAAAATAATGGTCTCCAGAAGCAGGCTAGGATGATTTCTAGAGGTTGGCTTCATTTTTCTGTGGATTTGAACCAAATTAATTAAACCTGGCTAATTCCAGGTGTCACCATTAGGGTTGTAAAGGGTGGAGGATCCTACTGTGTTTAACTATGTGAAGGATCTAAGCTTTTATTTCTTCCCTGATTAAAAGGCTCTGAGCTTGTGATTTTGGTTTTGACCTATTGACTTTTTTTTTTTTTTTTAGCAGAGTGGCTAGAGTAGGAAGGAAAATTGAAATGTGAAGTCATGGCTGATGCACATACTCCAGTCTCCATCCCAGGCTTTGCCAAGCAGCAGTTGGGTTGCATGCTCACACTCTGTGGCAGGTGTTACAGTTAGACAGTGTCTTTGGAAATGGCAAAGTGAGTTAGATGAAGACTTGCAAAACCTTTGAATGTATTTAGTTGGAGAGCAGTAATGAGGTGAGAAAGGATCAACAGTAGTGCAGACACTGCCTGTTTGTTGGAAATAATTGAAGTGCCATAGTGGGAAGAAGTCAGCAGGTCTCTTGTAGAGTACTTAACACCCAGTGCGCTGTGCTGGTTCCTTTCCCATGCAATCCTCGATTGTTGTTCTTAGTCCTGGCCTTTGTGTGGGAAGTAGTATCTGTTGAAATAATTTTGTAAAAAAAAAAAAATCTGTTAAACTGGGTCAGAATTACAATGAAATTTTTATAATCCATTTACTCCTAATTTATTGCTTTGTGAAGCAAAAAAGTAACCCAGCACATCGTGTCCCCCAGAGCTTTGTCATTAAAACCTGAGTAAAATGTTAAATTTTGAAGCACTTGAATTTTTTACCCAATTACATTACTGGCCCTAATAGGAAAAATAAAAGCTGAAATAATAGCATTCAGGCATTTTGTTGAAGAGGAATCATAGTCTGGTTTATGTTGCAACATGAACTTCTGGTGCTTTACATTGTATTTGGGGAGGAACTGGGGGTGGAATATAGCTTTAAACTGAGTAAAGGAGTCTTGGACTCTCTTAGAATGGCTGTCACCACCTATGACACTTGTGTCCCATTTTAATTTCACTAAAAAACTGGTTGTGGATGTAGGATGAATCTTTCAGTTTGACCTCCTTTTTTGATCTTTATCTTTGGGATACTCAGAGAAAACCTGAAAGTAAGACTATAAACTAGAGCAAGCCTTGCAAAGAGACCTGGTTACTTACATTTATTTGCATGCCTTCAGTGCTGAGGTGAAATTTACTTAAACTCTGAATTCTCTCCCTATGTGAAGGCCTTTCATTTTATCTTTTGTATCCAAGGTCACAGCATGGATCACAGCTTGACATTTTTATTAGTTTGTAAGATACTGTATTTTAATTTCTGGTATTATCCTAATTTGTCTTCACTTGCTTTTAAAGGCTCAGTTGACAAGCAAAATAGGGTGAGAGTCTCTAGGAATTTTTGTTATTACCGTGTTTTGTTTAGTGCAAAGAAGCTCCAGTGTATTTGACTTTCACAGTTAGTGAAAATCTTCATTTTTTTTGTGTACTGTTTACACTGGGTCCAAGTCAGGAAATATGCTTTGGACACTTCCAGATTGGGGGTATTCCTTCCACCTGATTTGAAGAGTGGTGTATCTTATTCACAAAGCCCTATGCCATTAAAGGATCACACTCAATATTGTTCACTCATATGACTTACATGTCATCAATTGTTTTGCAGCCTCAAGGCCATTTTACACATGGTTGGACAGTTAAATGTTTAAAATGATTTTGGGAAGGGCCAGGAGCTATAAGAGTCATTGGATTCCTTACTATTGTGTTTGAAATGTTACAAGCTGCACTTGCCTCCTGTTCATCTGAGGAATGTGGGTAGGTCAGATCATCCAGCCAAGGGTGGAGGGGCACTTTTGCAGTTCCTCTGTGACAAGACCTCATTAGCAACACTCAGTTCAGCCTTGGTTAAGCCTGCTGGCAAATGTGCCATCTGCTTGCAAGCAGTCTTGGATCCTGCCAGCCCTGTGTTCAAAGGCATCCCTCGGATCTGTCCGAGCAGCCAAGTCCCGAGAAGACGCGCACGGAGGTGACAGTTGTGATCCCAGGGAGCATCACACAGGGATCACCGAGGTGTGAATAAACGCAACAAAAAGGGAAGCAAAACCCACACATAATGTAAAGTTAATCTGTGAGTTCTGTGAAGTTATTCCAAGAAAATATATGTACAACATAGTAGCACTCAGGTGAAGTAGGCAAGAAGAGGCCTGCCTCAATTATAGCAAGAAAAGTAAGTGGTGGAGGTTATGGATATATGCTATCGTTGTGGGAGCTGAGACTAGCTGAAAATGAAGGAGTTTTATGAAGAAATTTCTCCAAGAGCAGATTGAGTAGTGGTTTCCTGAAGCTTCACTATGGTTTTACATTTATAAGTCTCTGTTTTCAGGGGTAGGATATTGAACCAAATAGCTGACTAGTCCAATCTGATATTCCATATCTATTTTGAAAAAGAAAGGCTGAGCAGAAGGATACTGCAGTGTAAATCATGATAGCAGAAAATTGTGTGAAATGAAAAAGTTATTTAGGGTTCATATAGGAAGGACATGAAACTAAGCATTTTTATTGCAGATAAGAAAATGCATAAAGCAAAAAAAGCATTGTTTAACTGTGTGGAAGATCAAAGTTAAGCATTTGAGATTTTAATGAGTCAGGAATATGGAGCACAAATACACTGATATTTCAGTTTGGAAATATTTTGCTGCTTTCTTTCTTTGGCTGAAATGCTGTGCCGTATGTGAATTCTAAAAATACCACTCTCAAGTCCTGTTGTCAAAATAGTTTTCTTTTCCTTTAAAACAGCACATAACAAACATTGGCATTTTCACCATCCGAAATGACGTTTGTGTGTAATTATGCATTTTAGCTATGCAATCTTACCTTATGTTAAGAACCAGGAAAGGTAAGTTTGTTAACTAAAGTGCAGTCAGTCTGTCAGCAGGGCTCTGCTTGGCCATGCTCACCTGCTTTGCCTGTTAATAGAGGCTGCTCCCCATGTGATGATGTTTCACTTTGAGTGCAGGCTCTCTGTTTAATGTTAGGGACAGAAATAGGAATGAAGTTGGCAAATTTAGACCTAGTAATATTTTAAGGTGAGGTCTTTTTTTGGTTTGCTTACAGTCATTTCATATGTGGGAACTTTGGAAACTTGGTGGTGTTGTTGATGGTGGTAGTTTGGGGTGTGTTTGGGGAAGGTTGGTTGTCCCACATCCTCCTATTTGATGCAGAACTGTGGCCCTGTGTTTGTGTTTGGTTTTCCCAACTGCTGACTGGGGACTTGTACACACTGGGGGGATCAGTGCTGTGTTCTGTGTTTGTAGGAGTGAGCTTTGTCACAGCAAGTTATGACCAGAGAGAGAATATTTCACCCAATTATTCTCCAGGGATAATTTTTTCTTTACCAGTGTGTAATGAAATCTACCTGTCCATATTAAAAAATGTATTTATAAGGAAAAAACGTCCCTGTCTGTTTGTGAAAGGTTTTTGGTGAGAAACTGCAACCCCCTTTTCATGTTTCAGGTCCAGTTATTTCTTTCTCTTCCTTTTAAAATTGAGTGATCTGCATTGTCACTCCTAATTCTGTACAACAATGCAGGTCCTGTTTCAATCCTATTTAGAACAATAAGATATCCAATTTGCTGCTAAATGGCTTGACAGACTGTTTAGTTCTCCATGAGCTCCAAGTGAGTGTCAGACCTTCCAACGTCCTATTTGTGTGTCAGCTGCAGTTTTATAGATGCTCTTTACCCCTGTAAGTAGATAAAGACATTAGATGGCAAAGAGAAAGTGTTTGTTGGTATTGTCTTCTGCAAAGAAAGGCAATTCAATGTTTACAAAACTCTCATGTCAATAAGACAGAGTTATTAATGTTTTATTTTTGTGAAGAAAGACTTGAAATTGTTTCAGCTTCAGAATAGAAGAATTGCATCATAAAATCCTGACACTAAATTAGGAAAGGATTATGCTGAAGAGAAAGCCCCATTCATTGCCCAGAAATCCTATCACAGACAGAGGGAGAGGATCTTTACCGTTGGCTGAAGGGACTGGAGATTTTGTGCATGATGTATTGCACCGTTTTGTGACAGATGCTCATTGTTTAGTGACTTTTATACTTCAGCTAAATTTGTACAGCTCTCTTTGCTAACAAAGAGTAATTATTAGAGTTAACATGCCATCAGCAATGCACATTATAGGCTTACTGGATCTGAGAGCTTATTTAACATTTTTAAGAAAACCAAAACCGCTTATTGAAATAGGTGTATTTTCTTTTTCTCCACCTACAAAATAATAAGCAAACAAATGTGAAAATGCAGAAAGAGGGAAATTGGCAAACTCATTCTTTGAAAAGGAATCAGATTGTTTGTGAGTTGTACAGCTACTGTCTAGCACTGTGCCTGATGATCATAATTGGTCTTTCAAACAATATATACAAATTAATTGACATTTCTATCTGGCATTCGTCTAAGATGTAAATATGGGCTTTGATTGCAATTCAAATTAGTCTGAAATTTAATATCTGGTTATAATCAGAATTGCTAAAGATGTCTAGCTAATTTAATTGACATAATTGTTATAACATCTCTAATTTTATGTTGATGTCTGAGGTAATGGCTGCTGAGTCACCTCTGCTTTGGGAAGCTTTTATAATAAAAATGAGCTTACACAGGACTCAGTTGAAAACATGTGAAAAAAGAGAGTTTATATCAGTTTTTCTCGCTCTTGGTAGGTTGCTGGAGGGGAATGAATGAAATCTGGAGGTGTACAGCGGTATACCAGCCCTATCATTCTCTAGTAAAGATCAGCTTGAAAAAGCAAATGGCTCATTTATTGGACTGAATCATTGTTACTTATTTACAGGACCAAAATAGTTTCCTTCACATAAAAAAGCCTTCAGCAAGTTCTCCTCAGATAGGAGGATTTATTTATGAAGTCTCTCTGGGATAATGTGGGATGATTCACTGTTTTTGCTACTTGCCAAAAATGACTCCAGCAGATTAGGAGAATTTAAGCTACTGTAAGTACTGGATAACTTGTTAAAGTAAGCCAGGGACCTAATTCAGCTGAAAATGCTGAAGGACAGTTAAAAATCTACCTGATGGAGGCAACTTGCTGGTGGCAGGCTGTGCTGGTTGGCTGCTGACATCCCTGTGTTGCCACAACCAGCCCAAGCTTCTTGGGTGGGAGTGGCTTTCCAGTGCAGAAATGAGGACACTGCCATTCCCCAGCCTTCCCTCTGATGCAAAAGCTTGAAAATTTTCTTAAGTCGGCTGGAGTAGAGCTGAGCATGGGTTTATGAGCTAAAATTATCTTGATTGCTTGACCCTGGAGACCAGTCTCCTGACTTTGACTTCACCCTATGTCTCTAGCTGAGGACAAATGTGTGATTGTGTGTGGAAGATGAGAAACCAAACTGACTGCTTAATTCAGGATGTGCTGACAGACAGACCCTGTTCCTGATTTGGGGAGGAGGGGAGTGGGGGAAGCTGCAGAAGCAAAAGGAAGAGAGGAGCTGTTGGCAGCTGTGCAGCTCTGGGGGCACTGCAGGCTGTGCCCGAGTGCTCAGAGCAGGGCTCAGGGAGCAGCTGTCTACCTGACTAAAACCTGGGGTGTTATCCTTCAGTTCTGTGAGTGTTTTATGTCTTAACCCTTGAAAGGTGAAGATTCAGTACAAAGGTAGTGATTGCCAAGATTTATTTTATCCATGCTCTGCGTCTGTCTGGATTCCATTTGCAGAAGATTTCTCATTTCTAGTGGACTACTTGAGTTTAGGCTTTATGTGCTGTTCTCAAAATTCAGATGTTCTCTATCAACATAATGGTTGTCTAACAAGCTATCCATCCTGCTGCTCTTGGATTTTCAGTAAGCCTTTTGAATGTTTGAGAAGATAAAGCTTTCCTTAGAACAGAAATTATCTTCCTCACTCTAGTCGGGTGCCTTTTTTTCTTTCCTGATTTGGAGAGTGCCAGCAGATGATATCAGATGTGAGAAGATCCACTCACTACCTTGCCAAAGATGCAGGGATTTTGCAAACAGTGGGATATATCCAGGCTCTGCTGCTACAGTGGTTGGGGTCACCTCTGGCCTTGTCAGAGAGGATGGTCAGAATGTTTGTGGGCAAACCATCCCACCTTCATGCTTTTGTAGGTGCTATAGAGGGGCAGTATACCAGGTATTATTGGAATATTGTTTTAAAATGGGAAGAGTGGATTAATATTCCCCAGGGAACAGCAGGGGGGTCTGCTGATGTGGTCATCCCTGAGAGATGAACCTTGTTGTGCTCAGGAGCAGTGTTTTCACAGAGGTAACCATCATTGCTCTGACATCAGGTGTCTAATAATAACTGCCTGGCAAGTCATCCTCTCTTCTGCTTCACCCACTCTTAGTCACTACACCAGTTTCTGTAGGCTACAAGTAGTAGGCTATTTATTAAAAGCAGTAGCTAGTGAAAAATGGTTTTCTTAATCAAGTTTCTCCTGCCAAGATTGTAAAATCAGACCAATTTTAGGTGCTTTGAATCATGTCCAAGTCAGATTACTTGGCAACTCCTGTTACCTCAGCTGCTTCCATACCTTCCACTCGCATTCCAGGTGCTGAGGAGCACTATTTGAAAATTTATGGTTATTAAAACAAATCCCTTAATTCTTTATAAGGGAATAAAGGTATTTGGGTAACATCCTCCCTGTGTCCCATTCACATCTGGCACTGCATTGCATGGTAGAGAGCCTTCATTTACTCTGAAGGAGAGAGTCAAGGTTATCTGAGAATAAATCACCCTCTTCCTTGTCCCTCTCACCTCAGCATTATCCATGGGGCCATGGCTGGAAATGCCAAGGGGAAGCATGAGCCTGCTGAAAGCTTGCTTGTAGGCACAGGGCTTTGTGGTTTTTCTGACCTTGTTGACTTAACAGGTCAGTAGTTGTGCTTATCCCACTTTTCTAGGTAAGCTCACTTGTCCCAGAGTTCTTGCAGGAATGTGACATTTCATTTCCTTTTTATAATCTGTCACTGATTGACAAATTCTTTGCATGGGGGAGCTGTTCTGGCAGCAGGGGAGCAGCAAAGCCAAGCACCCTCTGCTTCCCACACAGGCTGGAGCTTGCCCTGCCTTCTGGGAAGGACAGACAACTGGGAATGCCCTGGAGAGCTGCCTTGAATGGCATCCAGAAATGTGGGTTTGTAGCAAAAAATACCTTTCTAATTTAGTTTGTTCAATTTGTAGGTCAATATCCTGCTAACAAAAAAAGAAAGAGTTGTATAGATTGGGAGTTTCCCAGTGGAAGATTATTTGTCAACAAAAAAGTTTGTGCTACTGTAACTCATTGCTCAGAAGCAATGGTGCTTTTTGATACCCCATGACAATTTTAAGTGGAAGCTGTCTAATAACCTGGAGACCCCACCACGTTGTCATTTCACTTCATCTTATCTACACAGGTTTGTTAAATTAGCACAGTGTGCTAATTTATGGGAATGTTCCTCTTTAAATTTTGCACCATCCTTTTCCTATATTCATCTTTCTATTTTTGAAATGAACTCATGTTTTTATGGACTATAAAAGGAAAGAGCAGAAATTAAAAATCTTATATTTTAGAGTTTTTCCACCACGTTGCTTTATGTTCTGTGTTTCTGGGCCAACTCCTTATTTCCTTGTGTGTTAAAAACTGAAGAGTAGACTTGCTGCTTCCATGAGGATCATAATTTTATTGGTCTTTCTGTTAGGTACATGACATTTAAAAAAAAATTATATTATTGAAGTTATTTATGGAGTATTTCTCTTTTTGTCAGGGTATTTTGTGCCTCATTGCACACTTATATTTTTTCTTCCAACTTACCATTTTTTGTTCATTCCAACTATATTGCTAAAGTGTTTCTGCTCACAAGTTAAAAGGAAGCAGTATCATTAAGTAGTCTTAGGAAGATGCCAGTGTTGATCACTGAGACAGTCTTCTACTACTGGAAAATACAGATATTAGGCTGACGTTGGGGAAGAGCAGGGTTGAAGCTAAGAGTTTGGATTAGCCTTTTTTGCCTCCTGCCTTCTTTCAGCCACCTTTTGTACCTCTGAGATTTAGGGCTGCTCTTTGGTGCAGAATGGGTGTGTTTGACTGATGAGCTGGCTGGTCAGGGGAGCATGGTTTTAAAAACTATCAGCACTGAAACAGCTGGAAAACATCTTTCTCAATCCAGCTTCAAGAAAGAGCAATAGATGTCTTTGACAACATCGATATTTCACTACCACTTGCTGTTAATCATTAAAATTTATGCAAAAAACAGTGCAGGGAAGTGCCAGAACATAAATGGGACTTAAGTGTCCATGGAAGAGACAGACAGGAGAAGGGGATGTGCTTGAGGCTGTGTGAGCGTGCTTGGATAAAGGACCGTGATGGAGAACCTGGGTCTGCTGGTCTGAGTGCCTGGAGGGTACTGACTTGGTTTATATTTCATTTATTTAATTGCTTTTGTGAAAGGGGCAGTGTATTTTTATATTGTGTGGTATTGTGGGGCTACATTATAAATATTTTATTGGAGAAGTAAAATACCATTTAGCATTAATTTCATCTTTCTGTGTTGAATAGTTTGTCTTCTGGGGATGTTAAAAATTGTTGCTGGTAGTTGATTATTTTACTTTAATAGATCATCTGGTGTTTTAAATATCTTATGAGAACTGCTGTAAGTTTTCTGCTTGAGAGAGAGTTTGCTGCTCTCTTCCTCCCTTATAGCCACACTGCTTTGCAGCTGCTCAGCCTCAGTGGTGCTTGCTGGTGGATGAGGTGCCCACAAAACTGCAGGGATCAGACAGCTGAGGCAGGCACCTAAGACCATTGTCTTTTTAGTCCAGGATCAGGCAGTGAGGCTTTATTTTTACTTTAACGTTTTCTGAATTTTGGCTTCTGGCTGTGACATGAGGAAGATGGGGCTGACCTGATAGGCATAGTAAAGCTGGAGCCAGGCTCTTCTTGTGGTATTCAGTGATAGGACAAGAGGCAATGGGCACAAACAGAAACACAGGAAGTTCTGCTAAAGGACAATAAACTAAGTAGAGGTGTCTCCATCCTTCAGGCTACTCAAAATCCAACTCATAGTCCTATGCAGTTTGCTCTGATCAGTTCTGCTTTGGGTAGAGGATTGGGCTAGTTGGCCCCCAAAATCCCTGCTGACCCCAATTCCTTTGTGATTCAGTGAATTGATACAAAGAGCTGATGTGGGGGCTGCCAGACACTGGTACATGTGAATGCAGCATTCACTTAGATCTCATCCACAAAATATTGCAGGGATGTTAGTGAGGCAGTTGGCAGCATACCTGGTACAGCCCATTTATATGGACATCCCTTAAAGTATTCAACTTACTGTCCATTACTTTGGGAGGTGTTCATACAAGTTTGAGAAACTCATCTTAAGTAGGTGTAGGGAAAATTCTTTCCTGTGTTTCAGGATGTGAATCTTCTTGCACTGCCCAAAATTAGGAAGACTCTCCACCCATAGAAATATTCTTGAACCTATATCCTTTCTAACCCCTTTGGTTGCTCCCACATCAGGACACAGGATAATTTTAGCCATTAACAACGCAAGGGGAAAATCATGCACCAGGACTGAATAAAGTGAAAATTTCCAGTCCTTTGAGCTGCAGACTCCCTGTTGCTGTTTTCAGTCACGGGAAGAGATGCAGTGGATCTGACAAGCCCAGCATGTTCCTGGCCAGCACAGATAGTGTTAGGAAGGGGTAAGCACAGGGCAGTGCTTCCCTGGTGAATCCCCTGAACTTCCTGCAGTTGGCCAAGCCAGAGGCTTTCTGAGCTGTTAGCTTGCTCATCTTGTCAATAGTCAGCAATGAACTTGCTTCCCCTGAATTTTTTCCATAAAACCATTTATGCTTTTGGCTTCTGCAATGTAGAGTTTCACAATTTAATAGTTTTGTTTGTGTGGAAAGGTCCTTCCTTTTGTTTTAGTTTGATTCTTTTTTAACCAACTGAACTGTAATTTTTGTGAATCCCCATGAGTTTTTTGTGTTTACAAGAGAGAGGATAATAATTCCAAAAGTTAGATAAAATATGAAACTGCTAGAGAAAATATCCTCAATCAGATGGACCTTTGGCTTCATCCTGTGTAACAATTCATTCATTCCTGCAAATAATGAGGTGAAATTCCTGTAAAGTCCTGTGAGTAGTTCTTAAGGAAAGTGATATTCCAGGCAACTGGGCAGCTCCAGTTTTTGCATTGCCTTCCTGTCTCTGTTAGAGTACATTAATATTTGTTGGGTTTTTGCCTTTTAACCACTCTTCAGCATTTAAATGAAGTATCTCAGTAGGTGACAGCATCCAAAAACCAGCACACAGCCAGAAGACTTGTACAGTTTGAGAAACTCAGCACATCTATATCTGAAGGATTCAAGCTTTGTTTGAACAATAGGGAATTAAAATGTTCCTAATTTTCTATGTGTTCTTTTTCTCTTAAGCTTTCTACAGTGACTTTGAGATGTGAAGAGGTGGAGTGAGAAATTAAGACAGTTACAAAAGATCTCAAAGGTTAAAAAATTGAAACGTGTATTTGTGGCTATTTCTGTTCTGACTCCAAAATGACTGAGGAAAATGAGAACAAGAGATTAGGAAACGGCATTTAAGAGCAGATTCATCCAAAAAAGGGAGTTGAAAATTTTGCAGTTTGCTTTCTCTTCTCTGAGATGTGTTTAATACAGAATATACATTCCTGTTCTTCATGCTTTTAATAGGTATTATATCACTGTACTTTTTACAGAGGTCTTACAAATTTAAGAAGAAAATTGCTGTGTGAAAACTGATGAGATATTTTAGAGTGTCACACTCAGAATCTGCTTTAATAGCCAGATGCCAGGTAGAGTTCAGCAGCAATGGCAGCAGGGAGGGAATTCATCTGGGTCCTACTGCAACTAGTTTTCAAGCAGATGATTTTTTAAATTATAAATACCAGGATTTTTTTTATCATAAAAACATATCCAGGCTTATATAGAGAAGGATATTTGGGTGAAAAAGTTGGAAATCTGTTCATGATCTTGACAAAACAAAACAACCTCATACATGATGGGATACCTCTGTTATACCACAACTGTCTTAATTTATGGTTATCTGATCATAAGCAAATATAACTGTCCTAGTTTTTGGTTTTAACATAAGATGGAAAAACTGATGAAAGTCTGTGAGAGGAAAGGTATCTCTCCTTTTCTGGCCTCTCACCATCCTCCCACCCACAGCCCCCCACGTGTGATTTTGTCAGGGTTAGTTGAGTCTATTGTTATGTGTAGTACTTGTATGTGTAGTTTGCCTTACTGGAGAGTAGTGGGAAAAAGAAATACCCAGTATTTGACCTGTGCTGGTTGTCTTTTCAAATTTGATTATAGTGTGTAATTTCTTTCAGTGAGCCAGTTTGTTAATGAAGGCTTCAAGTGAGCTTATTTACAGCTGTGCTGCAGGGGGATGCTTAAGGTAGCATTCTCCTGCATTGATTTGAGTCAGTGCTGGACTTCATTGGCTCAGCTGTTCAACTGTTGCAATGTACACAGCTTTAGAGATGTATATGTTGTAATAGGTTCATTATCTGTGGCCACTGATCTTATTTTTTTAGCTTAACACGGCTGCTGCTTTCTCCTAAGGAATAAACAGTGTTTATGTTGCAACTTCTTCCTGTGTAATTAATTGTAGGGTTTTTGTATTGACTACAGGGAGTCTAAATGGCAAAACAGAAGACTAAAAGGAAAAACATGCTTCATAAGGTGGTTGCCAGAGGTGGAATCACACTATTGTTATTAGGGTAAAAATAGCATTAAAAAAGTTGCATCATGTCAGTGTATGTCCAATCAGGAGAACTCTATTTGTGAGACAGCTTTGATTCCTGCTTGCATATACTATGGAAATATGGGTATCTAAAAAGTAAAGTTATGTTTTCAAGATTGTTTTGAAGCAGGGGATTAAGCAGCAAGATTAATTCTGTATTGGATCAGTTCTCAAGGTTAACATGAGCCAACTGGGTTTTCTAAACCCAATGTTTTTATCCATAAGATGCAATTTCAGGATTGCATATTTTCTCAGAACCTTTGCAATTAGATTTTTAACTCCTAATTGCATTGCTTTTCCATACAGCTTGCCACTGAGACTCTGAAATGTGTCATGAGAAAAGATTTGAGCTAAATTTAGCATGTCCTCTTCATTTGAAAATGAAGGCACAGGAACATAAATGTGTAAATGACTACTGCGATGCGGAGCCGGAGCGTTACTGAATGGCTGCTCTTCCTCCCTCCTTACTCCCTTTCTGAGCTGTCTTGCTGCCTCTCCTGCTTGTGCACTCTGAGTCACACTGATGTCATTCCCCACGCTGGCAGAGCAGAATTTGGCAGATCTGTGACTCTTTCTATTTTGGGATGTATAGATTTGGGGTTGGGTAGCATTGTGTACATCTGAATATAGGAGTAGCACTTCTACTGTTGTGTTTTACCCCCCATGACTTCATGTGTCCCACAGGTGGTGTCTTTCCCATCAGTAACACCTGAATAAAGAAAATAACATTTTCTTGCAGTTTTTTCTCTTCCTCTGCCTACTCCTCATTAACGCTTTTCATTAGTGGTGATAAAGCTTTATCATTAAGAGCTGTCAATATAACAGAGCAGTCTAAAGCCTGGAGGTTGCTGTTCTGGAGGCTCCTGTGTAGTGTGAGAGCTCCAATCCCTGCAGTGTTTCTCCCTGCAAGGTTCATTTCTTTACTGAAATGGTAAGGATCCCAATGGAGCTGGAGGTTTCTGTTTCAAATACCCTTCCTGTGGAGGTTTGTCATACTGTGCTGCTTTTGGAAAGTGAAATTGGACATATTACTGCCTCTGCTGAAAGTGAGAATGCAAGTTACTGAAGCCTAAAATTGCTCATCGGGATGAAAAAGAATTTTTATTAAAGGAAAACAGTGCTGTTTCTTTTGTGGTGTGCAAGGTTTAATGACTGATGCATCAGCTATGAAAAACCTTCAGTTTCTAAGTCTGCTGGAAAAACTGGCACATTGCAGTTGGCTTAGATGATCCTTGTAGGATCTTTTCCAATGAACTATCCTATCCTGCCCCTCCTCTTTTTTGTTTATAACTAAAGATATTGCAAACTAGTTTTTATGTTGAACTAACCACAAATTTTCAACTCTCAGTGGGTTGCCGTAATTTTGATTTATTTTCCCCAAAGTGGTAGGAATGTAGCCCATACATGCATGCAAATTGTGTGTAACATTCCTGAAGGAGGAATATCTCTTCTTTTTCCATCTTGAATTTTATTGAAGTGCTGGGTGTCTGTCAAGCTCACTTTTACTCAGTGTCTAAAATTCTTTGAGCCCTCTTCTTTGCCCTGTGTAAGCCTGACCATAACAGGACCCCTCAGGAATTACTTTATTGTGTGTAGTGAGTAAACTAGGTTGTGACTACACCCAAATATTAATGGCAGCTGTAATAAAACATAGGCATTTCACACTTAATAAAGACCTTTTCAATAGCTTGGGGATGTAAATAATTTTGTATGCATGCTATATCAAAAATATTGCTGCCTTCTACTTTTTGATCATGTAATAGAAGTCATGAGACAGAAGTCAGAAGCTGCAAGCAAAGGTAATATAACTAAGTAGTTCTTGTATTTTAAGGTCACAACTTATGGAGGCTTAAAAAGTTTAGTCTTTTGGATATTACTTCTTACACACTGGAAATGGAAAAATTTACTGAAGATAATGTGGCTAAAATTATCTAAAGCATGTGGCATGCACTGCAAGAGAAAAGGAGTTAATTAACCAAAAGACTTCAACAGGGTCTACATAATGCATTTAAACTTTTATAACCTCTGAATTTTGGATACTGTTTAGTGTGTGCCTAATTAATTTTCATTCAGTGAAGGTAAAATTCAAAGTGGACAAGTTTATTGCAGTAATCTTGTAATAAGGACATGACTACAGACAGAACTGATTGGTGTTTAAGGAATACACTCTTAATTCACTGTGGAAGTTGAAAGACTGAGGCTGTGTTGGAAAGTTAGAGTCAATAGCTCCGATAGCAAAATGCTTTCTGATTGCTGCCTCCTTTTTGGTCTTTGTTAGAATATTGAAATTACATTGTTTGTTGTAATTCAGATCAATGACAGGAAAACCAGGCAAGATCTGTGGTGATGATTTTAAATCAGCCTCGTTACAGCTGCTCCTCAGGTGTGGTATTGCTGCTGGGCTCTGATGGGGAAACTCGGTCTTGCCAAGTTGTGGCCATTCTTTCCTTGTTTCCATTTGTACAGGAGCACACTTTTACTTGGGATTATTCAAGTGTAGGTGGCTGTGATGAGAATTGAATTCTGTCTTTTGCAAAGCAAAATGCTTGTGTGCACTGAGATGTAACAGTGTCAAAAGTCTCCTTGTTATCCAAAGTAAATGAAGAGATTTTCTTGTTAAGACTATAAAAGTCAGCATTAGACCCAACATGTTTACTGTGTGATTAAGAAGTTTCTCAACAAAAGTTTTGTTCTTGCTTAATGAAAGGAACTTCACAGTGGATTAATAGCATTAACACTAAGGCTGTGGAAAACAGTTTTAATACCAAAGTAATTGTTTAAATAGAGACTTAATTACAGTGATTAGTGTAGTTCTTAATGAGTGATAATACATTCTGACTCAAAATTTTAACTGGGTTTTTAGTATTACTGTGTAACTATGCACAGTAAGGGTTACTTTATTGGAAAATGATGTTTTGTGGTAAGAAAAGAAAAGACTAATTTGATTCATATGTATCTGGTATTTTTTGTTCATATAAGTTACCTTAAGAATTGGATACCCAGAGGAGTTTACAGGGGCATTTCCCTGGCAGCCCAGAAGTGAACAAAGAATGACTTTCTCTTTGTTTATGACTACTGCTCATTCAATGTTTTCTTGGTAATACTGCAGTTTTTATTTCTTCAGGGCAGGATATTCTCCAGAATATGAGGCTTTTAGGTGCTTCTTGAAGAATCAGGTTTTGCACATTGCATGGCAGTGGATCAGGGTTTGAGCAAGTCTTTCCTTCCATGTGCTGCATATCTGTTGTTAATACATAATATGGTAGCTGTGATAAAGACAGAGGTGTCCATTCAGTCACAAGTGCTAGTGTGTTCCCAGTGGGGTGGTTTGTTACACTTCATCCTTGCCAGTTTTAAACATTTCTGAAATTCCTTGGCCTGTTGCTCCTGACCTCTAGTTTCATTCTATAATAGCATTTTTTAACAGACTGGGCCCCATGTAATAAGCATTAAGAATATTTTCACTACAGAGTTTAAATAACAATGTTTTAGAGGAAGACATTTTCTTTTTTCCATGCAACTCATTGGAATAATTTTGTGTATCAGCAAAAAGTCTTGGGCCTAAAAGTGATGGTATCTCGTGTGGGTTGAGTTCAAGGTTGTGACCAGCAGGCTGCAATGATGGCCAGTTTTGGCAGAAATAAAAAATTTAGCAGAATTTTATTTTGGTGTGATTTGATTTATGTTATGACTATTACATGTGAACAGCTGAGCCATGATTCTGCTTAAATTTAAACTTGTAAGTGTTCCCACTGGCTGAAATGAGACTGCCCATGCTTAAGTGAAATGTAGGCATTGGTGTTCCCACAGCTGGAAGACAATGGAAAATGCTCTCTTGCATTTGCTGTTCATGCTGAAAAGGGGAGGATGGTCTCAAAAATGTAACCAAAGCACTAACAGCTGCAGTATATTTAATTTTAGAACATACTCAAGTAATACTGTATATTTAATTAGGATGATTGCAACAATTTATGACACAAACTATAACCATTGGACAGATCAGATTAAATGCTGCATTTTAGAATGGCACATTTGATAATTATTTGTTGTCCTTTGTTGTAAATATTCATGACGTTTCTGGTTATATGTATGTATATTTAATTCAGAAGTGTAGTCACTTAATCTTTTGTCTTTTACTTTATGCTGGGCATAAATGAAATGTTTTGGCCTGTGTATGTCACAAGGTAAGCTTGTCCTCCTTCAGTTTCACACTATTTAAAAAAAGAGAATTGGCTTATTGTATTTTGTTAAACTTTTAGAGGAATTCAGAGTTTAGGAATAACATTTCACACAATGGTTTCAAAAGAAAACTTGGGAAACCTTGGTTGTGTAAGGTTCAAATATGAAAAAAGCTGGAGATGTGGAAAGTTATTGATCTTGGCAATGCTTTTTCTAAGAACTGAGCAAAATGTAATTAGTGATCTAGAAAATAGCTGGCAATTGAAAATGGTCAGAGCTCCTCAAGCAGAGGCATGAAAGTTTATGTTCAGCAATTGAACAAATGGAATGGGAGCAGGGCTTGGGTGGCTGCTCCTTCTCCTGGATAATGCCTGAAGGGAGCAGATGAGGCAGCACGGCTCACAGCTTCACATGCAGCTTTAGGCTGGGTTTCCTTAGCTTTCCTTTCTTAGAAAGAATGTCTTAGCTAAAGGCAAGTCAGAAAATATACCCTGAGATCAGAGCTGCTTTATTCTGATAGATAATTTTAGTAGCAGGACCTAGATATGTCTTTCTCTTTCTCATGGATGTTGTAGTTGTGAGATGAAGAAACACTTAATACCATAAATAGTGATAAAAGCTCTTCACAGAATCCCCAGTATACAGTTGTATTTTATTTAAATATACCCAGGAATTGTCATTGTATATGTTTCTATGAAAACCTATTTTAATGAGATCTGTATTTGAGGATAATAATCCCAAAATTATTAACCTCCAAATAACCTCATTTTCATGTTAGACAGATGACAGCCTATGGCCTAATGTTATTTTTTTCAGACCTTTCAACTGTGCAAAAAGAAGTATCTCCAAAGCCTAATATATGTAGTTGCTGATGTGCCTGGGGGTTTGCAATGCACACTGCCTTAGTGTATTAATGTATGTAGTTCAAATTCTCTTTATTGTTAACTTGCCAAAAATTTAGTATTTCTGACTCATTAACAATGGGACAGTCAATTTGCATATTGGCACAGGGTTATGGTCTTGGGCCAGACTGTACAGCTGAGAAGCTGCTCTGGTCTCTGTGGCATTGGTAATTGAGATGTTACAGAGTTTCACAGATAAGAGCTGTCTGGATCCACACAGTGGAACCTGAAACATTTTTTATAAAGAGTAATTTTTAACTCTTTGATCATTGGGGCAATTAAATCCCTGATTTTACAGTTACAGATAGCTGTGCCATTTTTGACATCTGTGTTATGTCCATTGTCACAAGGAGCCCTGTGTTTTAGCAAGCTTGTTTGACTACATCCTTGTTGTGAAATATGCCTTTTTTTCTTTTTTTAAATTTAAATATAAAGGTGACTGAGTAGTAGGCCCTGATGTAAGTGATGCAGCCTATTCTCCCCTCCCCTGGACCACACAAAAAGCCTGCCTTGCCTTGCCATGGATACCATGGATAGGATAGTGATCAGGAGGTTTCAGGGTTTCATAGCCCTGCAGGAGAAAATGTTCTGGGTTCCATCTACTCCTCTTTACATCAGGCTGAGGGCCTGCAAGAGCAGAGGAGGTTGGATTCTTCATGTGCTCTTTGCATCCCACTCATTGTCCTTGCACAGGGTGAGCCCTCTGCCCTGAGGTGGGTTGTGCTTCCTCCACCTGCCCTTCCTCTAGGCTGATTCAGTGCTATGTTTGCCATGGCATTCGAATCCTGCTGTTTATAAAGGTTTACTAAACACTTGAAATTTATTTACTATGTGGTAAGACACATTTTTCTTCTTGCCTGGCTTTCACTGCATAGATTAGTGTTTTGCCAGGGGTATTGCAACACTTCATTATTTAAGTGGAGTGTTACTTTATAATGTATTCAAGCCAGTGCAAGACCTGTTGTTTTAATGCTATCAAATCCTGGTGCACAGTGATGGATGCATCCCTACCCAACAGAAGAAATCTTCCCATTTCCTGAAGCTTTTTGTGCAATCTGGGAATTTAAATTTAAAAAATTGGTCTATCAGGACCTTTGAAACAGAGTAGTATTTGGTGCCACCAGTGTCAATGGTTTCCTTCAAGGGACTTTCAGGTTTATTGGCTACTGCGTTGTCATCTTCATTCCCTCCCCCTGGTTTTCTTGGTACATCTTTTATGGTTTTGACTAGGCTGTTGATTAGGTAGGACTGTACTGCCACAGGTGTGTAAGAGACCTAGTCTTGCAAAGCCACTTTGGGCTTTTTCTGATCTGGAGTTAAGAAATGGTGTAGATGCTCTAATTACAGTAGAGTGTAGTTCAAACCACTGCTGTTGAGTGTTGTGGAAAGCAAGAGGCAGGGGCAATCATAAGAGTTTACAATATAAATAGACAGGAGAAATGAAAGCTGGAACATGAGATGCATTATTATCTCCCCCATCTATGAACAGGTAGGGTCAAAAATAAAATTATATGTCTAGTGTGAGCTACCTTGGTGACATTTGAGATGAGACAGAAGGAGCCCTGTCATCATATGAATGGTTCTAATTGATCTCTCCTGACAGAGCAATATAGATGTGCAGTGCTGATTTTTATTTATGTTTAATACAGTCGGTGTCAGGCCTGGTCACTACAGTTTACTATATAAAAGTACACAAAGAAGTGATTTTTACCCCAAGGATGTTACATTCCAGGGTCAGAAGAAGTCCTGGTGAGCAGGGAGGCAGGGTAAGGAAGGTGTGTGTATTGTAGTGTTGACAGATCTCATGGCTACACAAGAGTCACTCTCAAACCACAGCAAGCACTTGGCATCTTGCAGGATAAGGCCTCTCCAGGTCATCACTCAAATAATATCCTCCTTATTGTACTGCTGATAAATGTCTTTTGAGTGCAGAAGAAGCACTCAAGAAGCAGCTCCACTGCTGTTGGTAAGAAATGCAGGTGCTTAGTATCTTTGAATTATTAATTTAGAAAGAATGAGATGCAGAATACCTGTGGTATTTGTGGAACTGTTTAATTTATCTTACCTGTGTGCATCCTTTCATCTATCTCTTGAAAATACATGTAAATATGCTATATACTGACTGTCCTGTTGGCTGTTGGAACATTGCAGAAGCATAATTGTGTAAGCTTGTGGAGGGAATATTCCCAATATAGGCACACCCAGAAGCACTGGTGATAGCTAGGGCCTTTACATGAAGCTGTCTGTGTGAAAGCAAACTGTATCAAGCTTTGGAGCTTACCTGCTTCTTGCTATAGGATCAGCCAGATCATGCAGGAATGAAGGCACCACTGTGTGGTTTGTCATGAGCTGGGATTTTCATGCATTTCTGCTACTTGGACAGAATTTCAGTCCAACACATTAGAGCTTGTATTGCATGTAGAATTCAAAAAAAAAAAGTGGTATTGAAACAAAATGTTTGTTTTGGCATCTCTCTTCTGTATATTTTTTGAAATGTGAATATAGAACACAAAAGAGATTTCCCATGGAACTGGTTGTGATAACTCAGCCCTGTGTAGCAGTAGAGCTGAGGGATACATTCAGTTCTGATACTGACCCTTGTGGGTCCTGGCATCTGAGTGGAGAATATTGGTTTATTTTGGCTAATGGCTGCACAGAGGTCTTGGGTGGACTCTGTCAGAGCTGCTGAAGCTGTGATTCATCTTGTGTAAGGTTAGACAGCAGTTTGGGTGTCTGCCTCTGATCAAATCATTACAGGGTCCCTATGTAATCAAAGGAAAAGAACAGTTTTTTCTTGGACTCCATTCACCTGCTCCTTTTTTTTAGACATCTGAAGGTCACGTGAATTGTAGCCCAGGAGTGTCTGTCTCTAACCATTGTCTAGGAGTGGAAACCAGATTAATGAGATGGATTCATTTGACAAAACTGAGACATCCTAGCCAGAGAGTCTCACTATTGGTATTTGCAATGTTTCTGATCAGGCCCCAGACAAATTGATTCAGTGACTCTTTCTACTGCCAAAGAATGGGAAAATGGGACAGGAATTCTGACTAAAACTTCTATGTATTCTAGAAGTCCAAGTAACCTGATTAGTGGATTTTAGCTAAAGTTATTTTAAGTACTGTATATATAACCAGCAAGGTAGAAAAAGAAGGGAATTTTTTAAAAATACATGGCTTTTCATGCAGGAAAGAATGGATTCCTTTGTTACAGCTGGAATAGGATTTGTTTGTTATAATCAGAATAAGGTCTTTACTTCAGACTTTGGGGGCCTTTCAGTTCCAAAAGCTACTTTACAGATTTTACAGCTATCCCACTCCAGACTGATAGTCTGTGGATAGATGCACCACAGACACCAGACACCACTGTGTGGAGCTGATTCTCTTGCAAGACCTGCTTAGTAGAAGGGACAACAAGACAAGTCAAAGCCTTTATTCATGGCTGGACTGCATTTCAGATCATTTTCAGGTATGTTCTTCTATTCTTGGGTTCCTAACATGTACAGAAAAGAAATTGAATGACCCAACACATTCCCTGTTCCACACTTGCTGGGAGCTGTTTTGGTCAACATACCCAGAAAGGTCATCCCTCTGGGATGCCTCTCCAGGTGGGCCAGGTTGGATCCTCCCTGCAGGAGTTGACAGCATGAGTGCCATGGACAGGGACAGCATCAGGGACATCTGGGGAGCCTTTCCGCTCATCTCCATTGCAGTCTGCACCCAAAGGCCTGTGTCTAGTTACTGATGCTTAAAGGGCAGTGTTGGCTTCAGTGCAATCAAAGTTCATTTCACAGCCCTTTCAGTTTGCAGAGCTGTATTTTCTTGAGGGAACAGAAGTTTCTTACAGGGTATTTCCATGCTTATATGGTGGAAATGTTTTGCATATTACCCAGAAATATATGAAACTTTAGGCACTGAGTTAAATGTCCCTATAGGTGCCTGTAAGGTTGTTCCTGGTCACTGCTGAAGCATCTTCACTGCCTGCAGTGTCTTGAAGGACCAGTTGCTCTCTAGGTAAGTCATACTGGTACTGTGGTATCGTATTTTCTCAAATCTACAGAAGGCATCCTAGTTTCCTGGCATCCAAAATTAAATCTGCCTTAGTAGTCTTCATTTAAACTACATGGCAGGCACCAGCCCACTGCTTAATTTACATTTTCATGTGATATTTAAGAAGAAAAAATTTTCCCTGGATGATGTTTTCTGTTAGCATAGAGCTGAATTATTTTTATTTCATGACAGAAATATTTCTATTGACTTCATTGGGACAATTTAGTATCAGTGAAGCACACAGTGTTTGGCTTGTAAGCAGCAGAATTTAATATGCAATGCAACTTAAACAAAAATGCAGATTTGTAGATCTTTTTGTCCTTTTGAGCCCCAGACTATGCTCATTTAGCTAGTGTTGCATCTTGTATTGATTATAGTGCATTTAGATTTTAGTGACATTTGCATCCTTGGCATTTCAGCTTTGGTAAGCTAAATGCATTAAATTATTGGCAAACAAATTCATTTAAGGGTTATTGGTGTATTTGTTTATCAAGATGTTTTTAAGTCAGTCTTTCAACCATTCACAATTGTTCTCTGAGCTGGCATCCCTTGAACACAAGAAGTCACTGAAGGCCATCTGTATCTCTTCCTGACTTGAACAGAACTGCTGCAAAGTAACTAGATCCTTTTGAAGAGCTTCTGGCCCATCTCCTGAAAAAATGGCAAGGACTGGAACAGGGGAAATCAAAATGAATGAGATTATAATTGGCACTTTATGAGCACTTGTGAAGTTTGTGTAAACTCTGTAGCTGCAGCAGGCTGAGCATGGTCAGGTGGGAAAGGAGTAGAACAATATGTTTTGGATGAAGAAATGTTACATAATTCCTTACAAAAAAAGGGTTGGAATCAGAGATGCTGCAGCAGAGTGGATTGTTTATGTCTGAATTGTAGTGGTTGTACACAGTGAAGATTTTTTGGACTTGAGCTTGTATTTGTCTTGTATGTTTGAACTTCCCAACCATGATGTTGAAATACTAGTAAAAATGCTAGGTTCAGAATGCCTTTTCAAATTACAAATTACACTAAGTTTGCTCTAGATTTGCCCTAGATAAGTCAAACTAAACTATTGAAACCAGAGTGGCTTAGGGGGTTGCAATCAGAAATGTAATCTTTGTGACAGCAGACTTTTTCAAGTTAATTCTGACCAGTTGAAAAAACCTGTATTGAATGCAACTTAATTATGCAAATTATTGACATAACTGAAAACACATTAAGGGCCTGGTTGAGGGAAAGGTGTATGGGAAGTTATAATGTGCCAGTCTGTGACTTTTAGTGGTTGAAATAATTCATTTTAGGGTTTGTGCTGGTCCTGTTTTGTTTTGAAGGTACTTCCAAGGTCTAGGCTGTTGATCAAGAGGAAGAAAAAAGGGATTTGGTGGTTGTGAAATATGATCTACTGGAAGTGATTTTGTCCCTTTGGGTATCTGTGGGAATTCACCTGTTGTCCTCCCTCTTGGATTTGTGTCAGCTGCAGGAATGGGTGAGATGAGGGGGACCTTCATCATTATCTGTCTTCAGCCAAGAGAATGTGCTGTGCATCTGCCCTGGCAGTCAGCTGCACACCAGAAACTGGTGGTATTTCTTTCAGCTGGCAAAGGCTGGGAGCATGGCATTGAGCTCAGCTGATGGAGGGGAGAAACACCTTCAGTAGCAATGCCTCCACCCAATGACCCAAATTAGGGATTTTTGGCCTCAGTGTTTACTCAGCAGAACAGGGGCCATGCAGCTGGGTCTTGGTCTCAGTAAAAGCAGAAAAGCTGTAACTTCTCAGATTGACCCTGGTCCCACCAGTGTAGGGGCAGGTGATGGGAATGGAGAACACAGTAACCTTTTCAGCAAAGTTCTCCAAGCTTTATCTGGTAGAGGGCAATGGTAAGCAGCCTCTTATGAAGAACAGTTTTGTTAGTGGTGTTCAAAGGCACTTTTCTTGCAGCCCACTGATGTGACTCATTAGTAGCAATGCTGTTTTAGCCTGTTCTGACTCTTTAAAGGAGCTAATAAAAACTCTAAAAACCCCTGTGTGTTTAGACTGGTCATTTCAGTAGTAGAGCTCTTATTTGTTTAAATAAAGGAATATATGAAGTAAATGCCAAGAGTGAAGAAGGCCAGGAGAGAGGTTTGTTGGTAACAGCCAGCAGAGTTTCCCTCAGAGTGAAGTTCTGAGCAGCACTCACATGTGAATGTTTGTTATTTTGTGCTGCTTTGCTCTTGTTGCTCAGACACAGAAAGTCTTGTATCCTGGGATGGGGCATGCACTGATTCTGGCTTGCCATCACTAAACTCTTGAAGCAGCAGTAAACTTGTGGTTTCTGCACCTGTCTTCATGGATTAGTGCCCAGAACCTGTAATTAATGTGAGTCCTTGTGTGTCTAATTTGCCTTGAAAAATTAGACTTTCACCCCAGAATGCACTTGGTGCAACATTCAAAACAGCCCATGCAGGCTGTGGCACTTGACAGGGTGGGATCCAATACACAGTGGGAGCTGGTGGCACTGACTCCAGCAGTGGTTCCCTGGGTGCCTTCCTGGCCTGCTTTTGCCTGTGTGTCCTGCACTGCTTGCATGTCCATTAGGAAATCCCAGATTTGCTCTGTGGTAGGTCCCCATTTCCAGCCATCCCATGTGGCCTTGTGGTGACAGCACAAGGCAGGAACAATGCTCAAAGGAGCGTGTTTGGCAGTTGTCCTAAAATCTTTCCTAGAAAGAATGTGCAATGGCTTGTCAGGGAGACAGATGGGGTTTGCAGGCTGCTGGGCACAGGTAGTGTGTGGGCTCTCCCTGAGTGTGCCTGCCAGGTCCTGGTGATGGCCTGGAGCTGGGGCAGCTCCCAGAGCCTGCCTGGGTACCACACCCATACTCTGTGGGTATCACCCATGTGCTGGTACCCAGGAGGCATCTTTTAACCTGGTGTGTCCTAAAAGGTTCTGGAAAGCACAGGCATAGCAGTGTCACTCTGAATTGCAGTAACCAGCTCTGCCAGCCTCTTCTTGCAGGTGGCTTTGGCTTACATGACAGGTGATGAGTGTGGGGATGGGCAAGGAAGGGTTAAGGCATATAGAAGATGTTGGAGAGTTAGAGCCTGACTTCCCAGTGGGTTGTTGTCATTGATTACAGTGTATAATTGGTATGAATTTATGAATACTGACGTACCAAATTAAGAAATAATAGGAAGTATGATGCACACAAACCAGAACAAGTTGTCAGAAGAGATGATTGAAAAATACCATGTTAGAAAGTACCAAGTTTCAATCTTGCACTCTAGTTTTAAACATGAGAATTTTTTAAGAGCTAAGCAGCAATAGCTATGGAATATTTGACCAGCAACTTTGTCTCTGTATAGCGACACTAAATGCCAGCTGAAGTCTGATTGTGATTTTATGCTTTCTGGGAAGAGTTGGACTGGGAGCCTGCCAGCCCCTGAACACAGAGATGGTAGGATTTGTTTTCCAGAACCAATTTCTGGAAATATTAGTCAGGAAAATTTGTGGCAAGTTGTATGTACTCACCATAATGTTGTAATAAGGGGACTCTGTTTTAACAGTATATTTGCAGTCTTTTCAGAAGAGGTCACCATGGCCTCAAGGTAATGAGGTTTTGCTCTTGGTTTCTTTTCAGCTGGGATTTCACCATGTGAGTTAATTGTCATATTTGGTGAGGATGAAATAGTGCACACAGGTACCAACTACCTTCAACTTATTGTAGTCATGTTTTATTTTAACCAGGGATCATTTCAATGCTTGGGTAACTCTGATTGCCAAACCCATTAAGTCCTTGCCCAAAGTGGATCATGAGACTTTGTTTAAGAAATTACTGAGGTGGAACTACTTCAAAATAGAATACAGGTGATTTTCCCAATTTTTCCCAACATATTTTTCTTTGTCTCTGTGCTATAAAGTAGGCTACAAAAGTGATATGAATTTGGGTTTTTCTTATATTACCTGGAGCTGCAGAGTAGAGCTTATGTAACAGAGAGGCAGAATAATTGAAGGAGCAGTACAACTGCTGAGATACACAGTGCTTGATGTTGTTTGTGATAAATGTAGCTAATTATTTTGCTTTTAGTGGTGAAATGATTATAATCTGTCTGCAGTGTTGATCTAGACAAATGCAGTTATAATGTTTTGTTCAACTCCAATCTTACCATTAGCAGATTTCTTTTGCATATTGTTGAGGAGGAAAACCAGCTTCCCTGAGCTGGTCTGAGATGTAATGGATTCATAATGCAGGTCTGGGTTGGTCACTGATCCTGCTCAAGCAGGAGTTGGACATTTGGGCATCTAAATAACCTCTCATTTTCCCCAATCTATTCACACTAATAATACATTAGATTGCAGAAATGGTATCGCCACTGTTGAAGTTAAAAGTTGGCTGAGTGTCAGGGTTGTTGGCATGCACCTAATGCCATTCTCTTCAAATGTTCTAATCCAGGGTGACACACACATGTCCAGGCCCCAGAGCAGTGACAGAAATGTGCTCCTGTGGGCTGGCAGATCCCTCTTGGAGGATCTGCCTCTCTGGCAGTGCCTGGCAGCAGGCTGGGTGCTGGGCTCTCCTCCGCGCCTCCCGGGTTGTCATGGGGATGTGTTTTCAGCTGCTGAGCTGAAGCAGAAGGGAGTTGCACTTCAACCAGTGAATCAGATCTTACAAATGCTGCAACAATATCACATAAAGGTTTGGAGGCTTCATCATTTTAGGCAGCTCTTAAGAATAATTTGTTTTATCAGGCATGTTGTCTTTATATGGGACCTCAGGATCACATTTTCCTTCTGGAGGAGATAGATACTTGGAAAAATATTGCCTCCTCTAGCTCACATATTTCTAGTCTTGCAGTGCTGATCTATCTTACTCAAACATGCTTTTGTTTTCATGATCAAGATGCGAGGTCTTCTGCCTTTCCCTGCTGCTCGTTCCAGCTCAGAAGCTGAAGCTAATCAACAGTGTAGGAACAAAAGAAGACTACACTCTAAATGGGTTCAAGGTGTATCTGCATGAATCCATCAGAAAGGAAATCTCAAATCCATGAAACCATTGCAGAGGCTGGCCTCCAGCTCTGGGCTAATTTCCTTTCTTCAGTCCCACTGAAATAATTTCTTGAGTCTGCCTGAATATTCATTCAAATGGAAAATAAATCTCAGTACTGCTTTATTGAACAGAAATCTTGCTTTCATTTTTTTTTCTATTAGAAAGGAAAACAGGTTTCAAATTTTCCAAAAATAAGGCCAGAAGAGTTTTTCTTGCATGTTATATGTATGTTATAATATCCACTTCAATTTCAAATTAAATTGAGAAGACCAAGTATTTTAAAATGAAACAGTGTAAGTTTTATTTTGAATTACTTAAGCCTTTTTGATTCCTTTGGAAAGCATCAGCAAATCCATTTACAAAACTCTTGATTACTGTCTGTCAAGTCATCTTTTCCTTTCAGAGAAACAATCTTAACTTGATTTTACTTTTGTTCTTGCGACCACTAAGCTGATTTCATCTTGCTAACAATATGCCATGTTATTACTGTAAACCAAATTCCTTAAATCTTGCTTTGTAACAATATTTAGCTTCCTAGGATTGTCAAAATTTATTTTTTTATTTTGGAGATTGACCTTGCTGTATTACCAAATATCTTTGTTGGAACCATCTAAGAGCTACTCCTGAAAAATGCAGTCAGTTAATTTAGCTGTCCATGCCAAGGAAATGTAAAACACATAAATAATTGCTATAATCTAATTTCTTCTGTTATCTAAGGTGGGAAAATATTCTTACTAATCTCAGTACCAATCCCTTGAATGTGGTATGAAGAATTTTAACAAAACATTAACAGCTTGAACTCAGATTTAACTAAACTATTAACATTTGGACTAAAAATGCTGTCTATTGCATCTCAGCTTTGTAGCAGCATTTAAAATCCCCCCAGGCAGTTGAAGAGTGGGGATGTTGAGAATGCTGTGGAGATGCGCAGTTTGCCCCAGACTCCAGGAGAGGTGAGGAGCAGAACCCTGGAGTTGCCTGTGCTAGACCTTCCCCATCTTTCTTGTTCTGAGGCCATGATTAAGTTTTATTTTAAAACAAATTTCTTTTCAAAACAAACACAGCTGGAATGGTTCTTTATGACCCTTTTCTGTTTGTAAAATTTGTATTTCTGGCTGTTCAAATGTTATAGGAAAACAGCCAAAATTCCTTTAACTTGTTTTCTGGCAGTATCTTTGTGCTGCTTAGGAACTCTTGTGTTTTCTTGTCACTGCAGAAACCATTAAATATTGGGTTTGGAATAATTCAGTTTATCATCCTTCTGAAGTAGATACAGGTTTCATGGAGTGGGATTAGGAATCTGAAGAGTAGACATATTAACTGAAGGTCATATTTGATCTGTCCCCCTTTTCTGGAAACAGATCTGTTCTGGCCCAAACCATCCAAATGCATGGATGCATTGATTGCTCTTGGTGCTTTCTTTTGGGGAGCTTTTTATTTCCTTGACCAAGTCAATTTTGCATGTGTGGTACATATAGACAGCTGTGGGACTCTGAGATGAGCTGATTAGAAATATGTGATGAAAGTACAGTAGTTTATATGGATTATGAAGAGAAGATGAAATCACTGCTGTGTCAGCTAAGGGCCAGAATGCAGGATGTAACTTCGCATGTGTTTGACTGTGGAGCAGGGGAATAATCATTAATTGACAAATTTGCTGGACTGTTGACCAGATTCTTGAATACTGGTGACAGTGTCATCATCTGAGATGGAGCACAGAATGTCAGTAGCTTGGAGAAATGTAAAATGCATTTTCTTCTCATTCCACAACAATAATAATATCATTGATTTCCATAAGTATAACTTTGCATAAAGCTGAAGTGAAATAATGATTTTCTCTTTTGCTTCCTATAATTGCTCATGTTTAACCAAAACTTGGGTATTTGCAAAATGGTGATTCAATGCAGGGAGGAAGTGCAGTAGAGATAGTGCTGATATTTGTAGAAAACTGCTTTGAAATCTGTTTTTTCTGTGTTGATGGGAAGATACTTTTTTACCCCTTTCTTGGTGAACTGAGCGGTGATTGGAAGCAAGTGGGAGAACTGTTCTTTACTACAATTTTTTCCCTTTTTCTCTCTTGTCTTGTTTTCTGGCCAATTGAAGCAAGGTTTTATCAGTGCATGGTACCAATTGGAAACTTCTAAAGCTTTTTATGTCTTGCAAATGTCCTCCCACATCTCCTTCTTCCCCCGCAAGAATAGAGGAGAAAGAGAAAAAATAAGCAACGCATTTAGGTAGAGGATGGTTTAACAACCTTTTCTGAATAAAAGCAGCATTTTTTTCACAGCAAATGGCTTTAGTATCATTTTTGGTAATATTATTAAAGCTATAAAATAATGTGCTCCTCATTTAAGCTAGAAGAACCCCACCAGCAGACTGGTTAACAGATCAAGGCAGTCAGCTGACGAGCCACATATGGCAGAAACTGCTGCATATGAATTGTTAATGATCCTCACTGAGGAAAATAACCTTCTTCCTGTTGGTATGGAGCCCAACTGGAGTGTGGAAAAATCCATTAAATGTATGAAGATTACAGTGAGTCAGACTTCATATCCTTTCTCAATAGGCTGTTGTGTGAAGCAGTGATTTAGAAATATTTTCTGCTTTCTATAATATTCCTTGGTATCATTTGATCCTGATACACCACTGGTTGAAACACCATACTGAAGGCTGGATACTCATCTGTGTGAAGCAGAGCCCAAAATCTGGGTTGTCTCAAGAAAGGTCTTTGCATGGCAGCATTTCAGTTGCTGTTGCCAGTGCTGAGCAAAGGGGACTTGATCTCTCTTGGCCAAACACTGTTCCACCTGCTGGCACGATACAGAAGGGTTTGGACATCTATGTCACCACTTAGGGGAAGTCACAGAGAGCAGCCTGGCAGTTCAGTCTTGCAGGCAAGCAAATCGTGGGGGTTTAACAGTGTGGTTGTGTTTTAAATGAGATTCTCTGGGGAGAGAATTGAACTGCTTTTAGACTTGTGATGTGGAGCAGCCCCCCCACCTCTGTTGGTGACATCTGTGGCTTTGCAGGGACGTGTGGATGAGGCCAGCAAACCTTGTGGGTCTCTACTGAGCTTGGAGGAACGGGGTCTTGAATCTTGTACCTTGGGGAAGCTTTGCTGTTGTGAGCTCTTGCCTGGGTGTTTACCCTGGTCCTCTTCTGTGTGGAGGTAGAAGTAGAGGGGAAAGTTAACACTGAGGAGTCCTCTCTCTGTCTTTCTCTGGCTTTTGAGACTCTTTCCACATGTACCATTGAACATGTGCATGTTGCTTATACTGGTGGGAAGCTGTGGGTGAGAAAAACTTCCCTATGCTCTGAGAAAAATCAATTTTACTATGGAATTACTGTTGCTAACTTTCTACTGTTGAAAACTTTCTAACTTTCATATTCTGCTATTATCCTTGTCATTATAGTAGAGAAATTGCAGTATGCTTGCTTGTAGGCCTAAAAGCAAGGGCTGTCTTTATTTAAGAGTAAAATATGGTACACAAGAGCAACTTGGTCCTTCACTGTCAGTGCTAGTGACTTTACTGTGCCTGAATGTGGGATAAATTCAGGAGTTTCCTTTAGCAACCTGTGAGCTGGGTGTGTGGGACCCCAGGCAGGCAGGCAGCAGGATGGGCAGCAGGCAGAAATGCCTGACCCAGATTGTCTCTGTCTCGTGTTCACTGATCTATTATACTTGCCAAAATATTTCAAGTACTGTATATCTGCTCAGTGAAATTAAATGACAATGATAAAAGTTTTTCAGGGAGATTTAAATTAATCATTTTTGAAGACTGTTTTGGTTAACTCTGCCCTTCTGTAATTTTTGGTTGCGTTTACAGCAGAACTGTTTTTGGACGAGGGAGGAAAGACTGGCATAAAGGGGCCACAAGTGCCAGTTTTCATTCCAACTCATCATTATCAGGTACTGGAGATTTGTTTGAAGAGAAAAACATCACTGCAAGTTTATCAGTTTAAGAAACTGAGAAAAAAGGTGGAATGCATGAAAATGGAAGACATTATTTCTAGAGCTGTAACATCAGCCCCATTTAGTGCATTGCTGAAACCTTTTCTTACATAACCCCACTGGGTAAATTCAGCTCTGCAGAATTTGGCCTTCAGTAAATATTTTTAGATCTATTTATAGTTTGTTAATATGAAAGGGTAAAATTGTTACAACAGAAATGCTTTTTCTCTGCAGCTTCAAGTATTGTCTGTTTATTTTGGGCATCAAAGGAATATTTAGCTTGACTTTTGCATCTCTTAGGACAGCAGTGCTAATGTGGTGTTAGCAATGGGGCTGTGTAAACCAGGGAGATTGAAGCTTTGGTGGAGGTTTCAGCCCTGGCAGTCAAATTAAATGATAGTTTTATTTTTATCACTGAGGAGCAATAAACATATCCCTACAATATGGCTGTGAAGTTAATTTTCAGAGATCTGCACTCCCATTAAAACATACGCTTATCTGGCTGTAATTGTTTTCCCTGCATGGCTTCTTTTTAGAAGGCCTACGGGCTATTTATCATAAAACTGTCAAAATTTTGTATCCTTCTGCTTTACAGATTGCTCTTGGCCAGGATGTATTTTAAATCCTCCTTGTGGGTGTTGCATAGTTGTGCAGCCTCAGGTGCAAATCGGGGGAGGAGCTGTGACTCAGAGGTGAAGAGCAGGAATCATCTGCCTTCACTCAGATGCCCAGCTCTGAGGTGCCTGCTCAGAACTGGTCCTTCTGGCTCCATTTATAGCCACTGCAGCAGGGAAGGAGGCTCCTGCCAGGGGTGACTCACCTGGGGCTCACTGAGTGCCTGGGGACCCACTGACACCACCCCAGGGCAGAGGGGTGGCAGCTCCTGGGCATGGCCAGCAGTAGCCAAGGTGACCTTACAGATACACCTGGACTCATTACATTCACAAGGGGGATTGCAGGAACAAATTATCAGCTGCACCATGTCACAGTCTGGTGTCCAAGGTTCACACACTGCCTCTGCCCACCTGTTTGCAGCTCAAGCCTGCCTTGATCTTTAATCCCCATTTCCTAGCTTGGATTTGAGAAGTTTGGGAAGGGAAACATGCAAGCATGTATGTGCTTGGATTTATGTGCCCCTTTAAGATTGTATTAGAACTATGAAAATCTAACTTTTGATTTTTTACCTTCACAAGAGGTACAGATTTTCTACCTTCTCCTTGTTGCCTTCACATGTTACAGAACATGTAAGATAGAATGAACTAGTGGACGCATCGGATTTTTGAAATATTTATCTCTGGTTTTATTTTTGTTGTGTGGTGACAGAGGCATGTGCAATTAAGCTTCCAAGTGTTTAATCTCCTTAACAGATTGATTTGAGTTGGTCTGCCAAGTTGGAAATTGTTTACTGTTATCTTTGTATCCATCATCAAAACTTCAGTGGTTCTCCATGATACTTTTAAATATTTTTGTTTCTAATGTGTATCTGTCTGATAGGACTACAGCTTATCATGCACCTTCATTGCTTCATAATGCTAAAAACCAGGGGGTTTTGGTGTCAGATGCAAATTTATGGCTAGTTCAGATAAAATAAAAATCTGTTGCTCACAACTAGTTTTTTTTTAAATTTGTTCTTTTTGGCTACAGTATTGAAATGTATTTTATAGACTTTGTCTCCAAGGCTTTAATAGAACGTCACAAGTTGTAACACTAAATCCTTGATTCTGCAAATAATGGTTACTGCAGAGGAGTTACTCTAAGAGGACTGTGCAAATGGTTTGCTTTGCTTTGTTTTTTCTGTACTTGGGGTTCAGTTTTTGCAGTGTATTGGAAGAATCCCAAAGAAGTTGTTCTTAATATTTATTACATCATTTCTCCAAGTTAGAGATTTTTTTATAAATGATTGCTTGAGCCATTAACACAAGACTTGAGAAGAAAGACTGTGTAAAAGGGCTGCAGCTAATAAAACTGCACAGTAACTTGCATATTAGATATTTTAGAAATCTGAATACTGTTGTTCTTCACCTTGGTCCTTTTAAGAACATCTTTGACACTGATGTTGCCCTAAGTGTGCGTGGGCCTCCTGAAAGCTGCAGCCCTGAAACGCTGAGATCTGGAACAGTGTGAAGTTCTGCATTGCCCTCTTGCTGATCTGTTAGCTTAAGGCTGGTTGTAGAAAGCCACCAAAACAATGTTTTATGTAAATAACGTTAATTAACAGAGATGTGTGGTTCTTTTCTTGGTATAGTGGCGTGAATGCAATTTTCTTCACTTACATACAAGCGTGTCAGGTTGTTACTCTGAGGAGAGTTTTTCCACGGTGGCATTTTGGTGTAGAGAGGAGGGACAAAAATCTTGCCCTGTGATCCAAATAAAACTCAGAGCAACCCTGACATTGTGGCTGGGAGCAGTACAGTGCAAGTTTTAGGGCAATGTTTTTCACAGGTACTTCTCCATGCAGAGGGAAATGCTGTGATGCACACTGGCACAGCTCCCTGGTGATGTGTGTCTTGGGCTGAAAAGCAGAGAGGATTTGGATTTAGCCTTTGCTCTTGAGGCTAATTATTTTCTGTCTTCTGGGTATTTGTGCTCTGTATTCCACTGTTCTCCTCCAGGCTCTTCACTCCTGCTTGGTTTTGTGGGATACTGACTCTGTGCCAGCGTGTGTCCAGATGTAAGACACCCCTATTTCTGCTGGGCTGTGTTGCACATACAGAGCTCCCACAGGGCAGGGAAATCTCACTGATCCCACTGGAGCTGGGGCAGGGCTGGCACCCAGGCTGTTGCTGTCAGTGAGTCCTGGCTGTGTGAGGTCAGCGTTGCCCTCCATGCAAGGTGCCACTATTGGCACATGTTCAATTAACAGCTGTGCTTCATTATAAAGCTGACTGATTGTTTAACTTACTAAAGGGCATATGAGGTACCACACTGTTAATTGTTACACTGACAACTTAAAATACAAGAATCACAGCAGTTGGTTATAATGCTGCTCATGCATGTTCTTTGCATACTATTTTAATAGTTATATCTGTTGAAAATAAACATCTATTTGAATGATTAATTTTCTTCAGGCTACATAAAGTGATGTATTGAATGTATTGTTATAAATGTCAGAGACATGGCTAAATAATACCTTAAAGTGTACTTCACATGTATAATCTTCTGGCATTGTCATCTCAAGTCTGTACTAATTAACCATTGCAGTATCTTAGGGAGTTAAGTTTGTACTTAAGATGGTTCTGTAAAATTGTTTTAATTCCAAGGTTTACCAGTAACAACATCAGGGATCGTTAAATGGGAATTATGGGTGAGCTTTGTTGAAGTCCACAGAGTGTCTTTGGGATGTTTTGGGGTTTGTGTGGGCTTCTTTCACTCTCTAATTATTATTCTTTGTGAGTAAAATTAAAAGAGATCTGTAATTAAAACGTTCTGGTTTTGAGCTTTTGTCATCTTGAGTTGGTGGGCAGCACTGTTGTATCTGCCTAGGTGAGAGAAGGATGGTTTGTGAAACCAGGGTAACTAAGGAGGCTGTCAGGAGAGGGCTGGGAGAAATCATTTGCTGCAGTAGAAAAAGAGTGTGATTTCTATATTCTGTGAAGAAACAACGTAATGGATCTAAATTTGGGTTCTGTTTTTCCTGTTTTGGAGACTAAAACCCTTTCCTCTCTATTCCTACTGCTCATCTGGACTCTCAGGGCAGATTCTACAACTGAACATGCTGGCTGCCTCATTTCTGTGTTTATTCTGTGGAAATTCAGTGGAGTGAGTGAGTGCTGGTTGTTTTCCTCGGTGCCAATTCATCCTGGTGAGATTAAGGGGGGAGGATGGGCTGGGCAGAGATTTCCGTGTCGGGGCCGGGATCGCCGCTCATTCCATGACCCACATACCTCTGCCCCTGTTGTGACACGTGATTTTTCAGCTCTTCAGTGGAAACCAATTGTGCACAAAGCCCCCTTTGAGATGTGAATAGATGAAAGGAGATGAAGCAGCTGGTTTGGTTTTATCCCATTCAGGTCAGATTTTTTGTAGTCATCGTGCAGCATTAATAATAATAAAACCAGCTGTTGTATACCAGGAAACTTGCCATGAAAGGGACATAATTACAGAGGGACTCAGTACTGTCATTTAACCTGTTATCACTTCAAAGCAGAGATCTAAAGTTTTAAGAAATGATGAATGGCTATGACATTGCTATTAAAGTATTTGCATTGATTGCTTTTGTGCTTGAAAGGGGGAGGCAGAGATCATCCTTGATCCTGGAGTGTCACACAGACATACTTGAATGCATGCATAAAAACCACCTCATGTCACAGGCATAAATGATTGATAACTAACTTCTACCTCTTGAAGTTTTAGTAGAAAAAGAAGAAGCCTGGAGCAGTCAAGGATCAGCAAAACCAGGAAGGTGTGAAGTCCATAGTGGAGAGAGAGAAACAGATACCTGGTGGGTGGAAGGGAGAGGGTGCAGGCTGTGGAATAAAATAAAACTTTCAAGCCAGTGCATTGGCCAGACGCTTATGCAGCTCTCCAGCTTGTACCCTTTGGCAACTAGTAACAAAACCATGAACTGGTACCAACTGTGCTGGGGTCATTTTTTTAATGGAAAGCATAATAAATTCAGCAGTTGAGTACAACACTTACACTGCACACAGGAATCTGGATTTATGTGAGCCAATTAGTGATGACTGATGCAAATCAAGATTTGATTGTAAATATGTTTTAAACCAATATTAGCTATATTTAGCCTAATCCTCTCCCAAGTTATGTCTGTTACTCTTTTCTTCTAGGGTATGAATAGATGTCCTTTTGCAGAAGGGTGTTTAGGATAAGGTCTTCAAGTGAAGCCTGGAAATTTTGTGTTCAGGGTTACAAAAAGCATATAACTGATTCTGTGTATAAGATTCCTAACCATCTGATTCCTTCAAATATGTCTACCTGTTATTGGCCTCACTCTTATCTGGGAATTCAGTAAGTATCTAAGAGTTCAGGAAGAGATGAATCATACCTGACCTTGTTTACAAATGCACATTGAGATCACCTATAAAGTTTTCTAAGCTAGTTGCCTACATGAATACATCTCCCAGATGAACTCCTAGTGAAGGAATTAACTTCACTGGATTTTGACCTCCCCCTGCCACTTTTTTTTCCTTTGAAGAACTGAATATGAGTTGTAATGTCTTATTATTTTCTAATTTGTAGCATTTTGTAGTAATTTTATTTTGTGTTGCCAAGCATGGAGACAAAGCTCTACTTTTTTAGGGTAGAAGAGAAACCATAAGGGCAGAAATGTGAAGTGATTTTGAGATCCAGCTCTGCTTTCATGTTATTTTAGGGGCATTTTGAACTCTGGTTCATACTGTCTATAATCCCCACCTCCCTTGTGCCAGGTGGTGGCAGAGCTCCTCTAAGAAAGGTGTTGGTTGAGCTGCTGTTCCTGTCTGATGTTAGTCAAGTGGAACTGAAAACAATACAACGATTGAAAAAGGATTTAATCTGTTATCACCTAAAGAACTCCAGAGAAGTATTTGATGTAGACTTCAAACTTCATGTGCTTGGTCTTGTCAGAGTTTGGTTTGTATTTTAGATCACAGAGTAGAGCAGCTATTGCAAGAGGTTTTAAGAGCTTTTTAATATGAAACAAACAAAAGAGACATAAAAACTATTTCTTTAATTACTTGTCTGTAATATGCGTGATGATTGCTGTCTCACACAAATGGAACATTATTATTTGTAACTTTTATCTGTTACCTGGCTCGTGTGTTAGCTGAGTCAATGTTTCCTGGCTGTCATGGTTGTGCTGTGACCAGTCCTGCAGCAGCACTGGTGCAAGCCCAGGGCTCCTTCCCCAGCAGCTCTGGGTGTGTGGCTCTGAGAGGGGGAACCTGCTGGGCTGAGGCAGGCAGGGAAGTGCACAGGGACAAGGGGCTTTTTCTGCCAAAATGTGGGAACTGCCATCCCCATATTGATGAAGCAAACTTGAGATTGTTAATCATCTGTGAATTATGCAAAGCAGGATATTAGCTGAAGGTATGGCTGTTTTATAGGTACCTTCAGTGCCAGCTGCTGTTTCAGGTCATTGGTTTCCTACATCTGCTAATAGACATCTCAAGTTATAACTTGAAAAACTTCTTTACTTGTAGGTGGGTAATATGAGCCATGTAGCTGCATAATGGTCACAGGGGTGTGTGTGGGAAGGTGTACGTGTGTTTATGGATATAAAGTAAATATTTATGCTAGCAACACCAACTCAGTTTCACAAAGAGCAGAGAAAGCTCACTGGCATCTTGTATTGACTGTGAAACTGTTGTGGAAAGATTTTCATTTATTGCATACGACCTGTTAGCCCTCAATGCAAACTGGCCAACTTATGACATATCCAGGGAGGGAAGAGGGAAGGGCAAGCACAGATAAGTTTCTTGGACTCCAGAAGTGGAGAAAAAGGATCTTTCACCAGCTGGGGTAGGGCTGTTACAAAATTGGATGCAAAGAGTCCCAACAATGGTTGGGAGTGAAAGTGTAGATGTTAACTTATATTGATTGTTCAATTTGATACTCTGAAAATGTAAGTCATGTTTTCCATCTTTTTTCCTGAGGCTTTTCCCCATTTACTTGTTTTAATTTCCCTCTTCCATTAATCCTTGCTGAGTATAAATTGGCTTTTAACATCAAACAATGAAGAAATAAACTTAGTTGTACATGAGTGTTTTTTTTAAATCGTATTATTTCTTCCTCCTGCACAACCATTAATGTGTATCCCTTTTGGTGATTGAATGTTTTATTCACTCCATAGTGTGAAAGAGCTGGTCTAGCCTCTAGAGGGATTTAAACAAAGTGATTTAAATACTTTTCTCTTTTTTAAGAAGATAGTCTTCAAAGAAAACAACAGCAGTGACATAGAGTAAGATTAAAAACCCACAAGGCTATTCTTGTCAACTTTAATATTCATAATTCAGAATATTTAATGTTTTCTACTCCATGGGAATTCTTTTCTGCTAGATAGGCCACCCTGAAAAATTTTGCAGAAAGCAGGTTTCAGTCAGATAGAGTTAATTTTCTTTCTCATAGCTAGTACAGTGCTGTGTTTGGGATTTAGGATGAGAATAATGTTGATAATACAGGGATGTTTTAGTTGCTGCTGAGCAGTGCTTACACAGTGCCAAGGCCTTCTCTGCCTCTCATCCCACCCCACCAGCAAGGAGCCCAGGACACAGCTGGGAGGGGACACAAGCTGGGAGAGCTGACCCCAACTGTCCAGAGGGGTATTCCACCATTTGGGGTCATGTTCAGTGTAAAAAATAGGGAAAAAAATCAGCCAAGGGCTGCACTTGGCACATGGCTGGGCATCAGTCAGTGGATGGTGAGCAATTGCATTGTGCATCTCCTGTTTTGTATATTTGGTTGTTATTATTATTATTACTACTAACTGCTTCAATTCCTGTCCTATTAAACTGTCTTTGTCTCAACCCACAAAGTTTACTTTTTTTTTCCCAATTCTTTCCCCTGTCCCACTGGAAGGGGAAGTGAGTTAGAGGCTGGGTGATGTTTAGGTAGCTGCCTGGTAAAACCACAGCAGTCTATCCAAAACACCAAATGTAGAAACTGCAGTAGAAGAGTGATCTGGGAGGACACATTGGTAATGCTGCTGTGGGATCAGTGGACTGTGTCCATTCTCATTAATAAAAATCCTTCAAAATTTGCACATTTTTACTTTTGTCAGACACATGACTTCACATTGTTTTATGGGATCATCAGCAAGGCACACAAGCAAGACTTTTTCCTCTGGTCATTTATTCCACTGTTTATCTGAATATTTGTATGTTTGCAGCTGATTGGTGATTTGAAGCCTGGTTTGATGGAGAAGGCCAGGCTGTAGAAAACAGGAAAACTGTTTATTAGCTTCTTGTGAGAATGCACACAATGGCCATCTGATCTAAGGAAAGCAAAGCTGTGTGAGTGTTACCCTAAAGAAAGTAATAGTAATATTTTGTGTGTCATTAGATCTTACCATGTTTGCAGGACACTGCTGCATTAAACAGAAGGGTTGTCCCTTATGGTTCACTATTGATTCTTCTAATTAATGGCTTAAAGTTGGATGGGTAACACCAGTAAAGGTTGGTTTTTAAGCATGAACCAGATTCTTGGTTTTCTTGGATCCCTAACACAGAGAAAAGACTGATCCCCACCTTAGCAGCAATTACCTATATCCCTTTGTGGCTTAATTACAAAAGGGAAGCAGGAAGACTTGTCTGCTTGGGTACCAAGTGTGTGCTGCACATTCCTGCTGACGTCTCTGTTGTCTGGGGTGATCATGTTACCCTGACAACCAAGAGCATCCCTGTTTTTAGGGCTGGTCCCTGAATCTCTTTGTGTTTTACAAAACATCACTATTTTTTGCACCAATTTTTTCCTTGCACTCTATGCAAGTTGGACGTCTACAAACTGTCCCAGCAGAACAACAAAGAGATCTCCTTCTAGAAAGATGGATGACAGACTGCCTCACCACATGTGTATCACATTTGCTTGCCAGATCCTGACTCCTTTGTACTTTCCTCTAAAGCAGTTTCCTATATTATAACCTCCCTTTAGTTCTGCACAATGTAGTGATCCCAATTAAAGTCAGTTCCTGGATTCTTTCTTCCTTGTTAAATCTTTTGTGTTTTGTTAATTTTGATCGGTCTTATGGTGTCACATGGCTGAAGCAATGAGCAGAGTGACCTGTTTATTCTCTTGAAGCAGTCAAAAGTAATAGAAACTAGAACCAGGGGGAAAATAATTTAGCATTTCAAGTCCTTAAGGAAATCACAGGCCTTTGTAAATGTAATAAGTACATAAATTTTCTACAGAAACCATGCATTTGAAAACATCCCTGCAGACATCAGTCCGGATTTGATTTCTTCCTGAATCTCTTTTTCCTAGTGCAGACTAAGAAGTTTAATTACCTGGTCAAGTATTTCTTTCATATAACAGATCACTTTAGTTTCAGAGAACTCTGTACTGCAGGCCAGTGTCTCGAAAGTCATGCATTCAATTTCCTATTTTAACAGTTAGTGATTCATTGTCAAAATAGAGCAGTTTGATCCATGTCATTTCTTGGTTGCTCCTTTCTACAAGTTGAACCATAAGATTGTAAGAATTTGTGAGTTACAGAAATACCTAATATGTGACAAATCTGAACTGGTTCCTTGAATGTGGCATTCCTTATTCAAGACCTTTTAAAGACTTCTAGCTGAAATATGCATCATCTGTGAAAAATTTGTTCTGTCTCCAGATGCCCAAGTGCCAACCCTATAAATTGAATGTCAGGCCATGTTTTTTGTGGCTCACACATTCCAACCAGGAATAGCAGCTTTGCAACTGGTGTTTAACTAACAGGTCTAATGGTGTATGACCCAGAAACAGTCTAGTTCCTGCTTCCAGTTTCTGTTGGATTTTGCATTGCAAAGAGCTGCAAATGAGGAGAAAAGTAATTTTGATCTCTAAAGCAGCCAGAGCTAATCTGTGTGTCACATGTAGAGTATGTCTATTAAGAAAAGGTGGTTTTCTCATATCTGCTTTTGCGAGCATCAGCACACTGTTGAGACCATAAGACTGGTTTTCTCTGGCTAACCTTCATTAATAAAGTGGGACTTTGCTAACTGTGAATTTAAAAATAGTTCCATTTTCCCTCCCCCCAGAATATGTTAAAATAATTCCTTCAGTTTTCTTAAATGGAACTGCTAGTCAGAAGATGTTCAAATGTCATCAATCGTGTCACTTCTTAGATGGATCCAAAATGTTACTGGAGCTGTCACCATTTGTCTTTGAAGCTCTCTGTTTTATCTCATGCATGAGGTGGTAACTCCTCATTTTGAGAAGTTGGGCTTTGGCAACTCCTTGCTGTGCAACTTGGGCTTGTATTGCTGAGATCCTTGGGCTGGTGCATTGCAATGGGTGTGGAATTCATGGAACATGGGCTTTGTTGAGGTTTATGGTCCTTAGGTCAAAGCCATTTCACTTGGGATTGCAGAAAGGAACTTTACTGCTCATGTTCTTAGGAAATAGGGTTTGGATTGACCTAGAGAGATGGTCCAGTCTGTTCCCTGCTCTTGTCTGGAATCAGCTGCATAATATCTCATTTGGGTGATTTACAAAGCCCTTACATGGACATTAAAGAGGGCACAGATGAAACATTCTGAACCTCTGTCATTCCTTGTTAAGTAACTCCAGAGTGCTTTAGGAGGTGCTGAGATAAGTGCAGTGCCCAGAGCTGGTTGCCAGGTTCCACCTGAGGTTTAGCAAAGCCGAACAGTATGGAAGGAATATTCAGGTACTCTGCGTGCTGAACACCTGTTTGTATTTCCAAAATGTGGTAATTGTCTGTTGTGCAATTGCATGGAATTACTTATGTGTGTACTGCAGTTGTGTGTCTGTGGTGTTTTCTTTTCACACTGAACCATTGTGGAAACAAATAGGCTAATGTTGGGTAGAATATCACAAAATTTAGGATACAAGTAACCTCTTAAGTCCATTGAATTTCCTGTTTGCTGAAAACAGATTATTAGAGATGTCATTCAGAATACTTTTTTTTTTCAGCAGAAAGACCCTGCTCTAAGCAGTTTTCCTGTGGGGTCAGGAGTATTGATTTTCTTCACTGATCATGAAAACCTAGAAAAAATGGAGTATAAATCTGAATTTGAATTTAGTGAATATTTCTCATGTTTTATGCTATTACTCCTTCATCTTCCTGCTTTCCTCCCCTTCATTTTGTACATGAAACATGTAATATTAAGTAATGTAATATTAAGTAATTTTTTCTTATATGACAGAGGCACTTAAGCCCCAGTACATTCATTGGGCTTTGCACAGGGCTGTTTATTCTTACTGACATGAACAGGAAATGCACTTGTGTGCCTTAGGAGATTAGATCTCAGTCTTTTTTTTATGACAGCTCTCCATCATGTTTTATTCATCATAAATAAATGAGACTACTGCTGTTAGTTATCATTATTTTAAGGTTTACTTGTGCATTTCAATAGATGGAGTACTCAAGAACATGGGAAAGACTTTTTCCTTTCAACAGAAAGAAGGCAGAAATCTGGTACTTCTTTATCTTTTATTCAGGATGACATATCACACCAAAGCTAGTGACAGGTGGGCAGAAATTAAATACAGCTTAGCCTCAGAACTCTGTCTACTTCCTTGAATTTGGAAGTATATGATAATGTTATTTTCCTAGCTTTACAGGTTTTATGGCTTAACGATTTTGAATCTAGAACTGAAGGGGAAAAAACCCTTTATCATTTTATTTCAGAGTCATCTGAAGTCTGGTATGGTCTGGATCTTACTGTGGTTATTACAGACTAACAGTACCCCACCAGGTCACTGTGCTGAGTGTCCTGGAGCTTTGGCCCTCACACTCCAAATGTGAAACTGAAGTTACGGTTGCCACATCTTTGTTGCATCATCAAGTTCTCAAAACAAATAGCCTGAATGCAAGATGTTTTACGAGTTCTATGGGTGCTGCAGGCAGTAAAGGAATGGAGATCAAGCTATAAGAACAATTGTTTGTGAATGGCACTTTGATTTCAATACAGACATTGGAGAGTCAAGGCTTCTTTCTTGACTTCACCTCCTTTTACTGTACAAGAATTTACATTGGCAATTCAGAAATAACTGCTTTCTTTTCTTGGGAGCTGATGTGCTGTGTGATGGTGGGTGATCTGGGAAGAAGGAAAGAGGGGAGTGATAGCTTTAAAATCTCCAGTGACACCAAGTGCTAAATTTGAGATCTCTGTTTCTAAGTACAGTCCTTATGCTAAAGGCTAGGAAATACAGGAAGGGGGTTTCATTTTTTCCCCAGCCTTAAAAGCATCAAGTTTTACTTTGATTATTAAACCTCCCTGCATTCCTTTACAAGGAAACAATTGTGCTATTATTAGCAAGATTAGCTGAAAAAGGCAAATATGTGGGAGTTTGGTTCTTGGTTCTGTTCCGTTTTCTTTTTTTCCCCTATGACTGTACCTTCAGGAGCTGCAGGCTTTTGCATATATTCATCTGTGTAGGCACAGCACAGGCAGGCAATGCCTTCTGTAGAACTGGTTTTAAAATGCTCTACAGTGAACTGCACAATAATCTTAAAGATTTGATTTAATGAAACACTGTGATGGTTTCATTGTGTATTTTTAGCAATTTCTGAAGTAGTGCATTTGCTCCTTGCTTAGGCTAGGCTTTGGCAAACCTTACACCCAGAGATTTGTACTTGGCTGTTGTTGTAGGAAATCAGCAGGACCCTCAGGGAGGAGGAGTGAGTGCTGAGATTCCTTGAGGAGGTGGGTTACTCAGAGGGAATCAGAGTGTAAACAGTTCTGTTTTCCTATCACTGCAGTTGTACTGTGCAAATTGACTTAGGCATAGCCTTTGGTGTGCAGTTCCTCAGGATTCAGGGGCTTCTTCAGTCTCAGCCCTACAGCAGCAGGTTGGAGCACACTTTCCCAAAAACCTGATGCCTCACTGCATGAATACTGTCAGTGTGGTTGTCACTAAAGCCAGCAGCAATACAGCTCTGTAAGCATTGCTTTGCATGCAGTATTTCTTTTTAACTCCTGGGTTAAATTTGCTCCTAATGTGTGATAAAAATACTGAGTTGAAGGTATCCAGCAGTGACAGTTCTTACTTGTGTTGCAGTTTTTGTGTCCAAACTCTCCAGAAAGGCTTCAAGGGCTTCTTTCTGCTGGATGTAACACAGCAAAGCTGATTGCTGCTGACCAAGATTTTGTTAGGAATCTTGGTTTATATTTTGTCCTTTGCATGTTTCTTTGTTTATTGAGAAGTGCTGGCTACCCAACCTGTGCCAGCTGTCCCTAAATCCCAAGGGAGTGTCCAGCAGCTGTGAGCAGCTGGAACAACTTGTTCTTGGGCCAGCCCTTCCCTTGATGGTGCCTCACTCCTGCGCACCCTGGGCATGTGGAGCAAGGCTGAGGTGGCTGAGGCAGATACCTCTGTAACCCAAGGAATTGCTGGGCTGTGGCCTCGCTATGTGTGCTCTGGGCAGGGCTGAAAACCAACCATATCTGAGGATTTTCCTATTTCTCCAAGTTTATTGGCACCTGTGAAGCAATTCCCTTGGGACCCACTGTATCCTTTGGTGTTGGGTTTTTTGCTGCCAATTGTACATTAAGTACGTAAGTACTGATGTGGGTAGTAGGGAACAGAGCATGTACATGCATATGTCAGACATATTTTCTTACTATTTTTGGCAGTATGTTTTCTCTGCCTGAAATAACATTTTGTATAGCTATGTCTTCACTGCTGCCAATCAAGCTTCTTTCCTTTTCTATTCATAAGGTCTTTTAGATTTTAAAGCTGGAAAGCAAGCTTAGATCCTCTAGTCTGCTTTCTTGTATGACAGTGGTTATGGAATTTCATCCAGTTATTTCTAATTTATTTAAAATGTAACTATTCAAAATGCCTTGGGTTCTAAAGAATTTTAGATGATCTTTCTGCTTCCCTCTTTCTTGCCCTCTTCTCTTTCACATTCCATAGGTTTGTCTTCTGGTTGAAAATTTTGCTTTTTTATGTCACATCTTTTTTGTCTCATTGTGGTTTCTCATTTAATATTAATGTCCCTCTCATTTTGTGTACACTGTCCAATGGGATTTTTTATGGATCAGGAGAAAGGTTTTATCCTTGCTCCCTGAAATAAACTCCCAACTGCTAATGCTGCTGCTCCCAGTAGTTAATGGCTGCTTGGCTGAAATACATGGCTATAGCTCTGCTTGATCACCTAATTGTGCTAAAAGTATACTAAGGAATTGGTATTTAGGGCATGTAAATGTTACCTCGAGATCCCAGGTTAAAAAAAAAAAAAATGACCTAAATGGGCAGTTCATGCTTCCAAGCCCTGTTATGAGACTCTACAAACAGGGACTGCTGAGTTAGTCATTCTGCCCTCCCAGAAAAACAAACAAACAAGCAAACAGCACAACAGCTGCCAAGTGAGGCTGTGCATGTGAATGCTGCCTGTGGTCCTCTCCCCAAATATGCTTCTGTGGGATACCAGTGCTCAGGCACTACTGTTGAAGCTGCATATGCAATATGTACATTATTGCAGTAATCAGTATCAAGTATCAGGTATTTTCTGTGTGTGGTACTTCCATCTGCCTTTGAGGCTCTGGGATAAGATTTCTCCTGATTTTTGTTATAAGCACAGCATTGACAGAAATGTATGGGCTGTACTCCTACTTACCTGGGTGTGTTCAGGTGCTTTTCAGAACACTCTCAGAAACACCAGACTTTGAATAAAGTGTATTTCCCATTCTGTGCTTTGTATAAGATGGCCCAGCACTTAGGAAGGTTCATTGGTAGTTGGGCTCTGGCTGAACCTGCCTGGAACCATTATCACTGAACCTGCCTGGAACCATTATCACTGCTGTGCTGGTGGTTCCAGAACCTTCCTGGAACCATTATCACTGCTGTGCTGGTGGTTCCAGAACCTTCCTGGAGCCATTATCACTGCTGTGCTGGTGGTTCCAGAACCTTCCTGGAACCATTATCACTGCTGTGCTGGTGGTTCCAGAACCTGCCTGGAACCATTATCACTGAACCTGCCTGGAACCATTATCACTGAACCTGCCTGGAACCATTATCACTGAACCTGCCTGGAACCATTATCACTGCTGTGCTGGTCCAGGCAGGCAGGGGTGGGGAGCAGAGATGGGGTCAGCTGGCAGCCAAGTGGAGCCTCTGGAGAGCCAGGTCAGTAGCAGCATGACATTGAGTGTTCAGTTTTATAAAGATTTTCCCCCAAAAGGAGTCTGTGGGACTTGACACATATGTCTGCCTGTAGATGAATGCAGTCTGTTGTTGGCTGTGTGCATTAGACTCTTGTGATCAGTATCATGTGAAAATACAGATTATCACTGACAGAAGGAGGCAGCCCAGAGACACAGTCTGGATGTTGCTGGAGTTCAGCAGCATCTACTATGAAATTGTGGTCATCTGGGAAGAAACACATCTTGGTCGTCATTCTCCAAGACAGGAGACTTCAGGCATGTGAATAATCTTGTCTGGACTGAAATGTCAGTAATTTTGGCTAAGGTTTTCTTTTAATGCCACATTTTGTATGGAGAGATTGTACAAATAGTTTACTATTACCAGGGAATGTAATAAGTACTGCTGAACAGCTGCTGGAAACTTTGGGCTGTTTTAGTGGCTTTTTTTTTTTTTTAACATGGACTATCAATTTCATTCTGGACTATAATCAGTGGCCAGGTGGTGAAATGCTCTGTGTCTGATAAACTGCTCCCCTGCCTCATTCATCACTTGTGGAAATGTCTATCAGTGTGACAGACATTTATAGGTCAGAAAACAGAGAATATTTGACTTTGGTTATTTTCAGTTACTGAGTTTTGATAGGAATGGGATTGGGATACCCAGGAAATGAATCCAAATGGATATTAATAGCACTGACTTCTTATTCTAATATTACCCAAGTGGGATAAAAAGTATGACAGTACATGGCTTTGTCTGTAATTATGCAACACTGTTTAGCTAATGTGTCATTTTTTAAAAAGTAGTGGTCCTTTGACAGCTGTTTGATTCTCCATTTGCAGCTCAGGATGTTGGTGACTACAGTGGTAAAGCTGAAGTTCTTGCCTCTTGTAAATTTGTTGTGTAGGCTTAAAAATTAATATATATTAAGTTTCTTAGAAGTACATTTTTTCCCATGTAATCAACCATCCTGGATATTGTTATTTCGCTTAGGAGGTTTTGAAAAGATTAATTCCCATAGTGCTCTTTAGTCCTAATTCTCAGCTTCAGACCTGGTGGTGGATCTCACACATTTCCTGACACTGGGTGCTGTCACAAGCTGCTGTGCCCCTTTGGAAGGACTGACTGGCATCTGCAGTGTGCAGCCAGGACTCTCCCAGCCAATGTGAGACTCCAGATCCAGAAGTCAGTTTAGTCTGAGTAGCCATAATGGTCAGGCATTTTCACAGGAACTTGGGAGTTGTAAATAGTGCCGTCTCAGTAAGGTAGTCACAGGTCAATGCAATTTCTGAATATAACTACACCCTAAGCTGTGAAGAAGAGTTAACTGAGAAGTTTTGGAACATTTTTCATAATACCCAGCCAGCCTGGTAAATTGTGAGATTGCATCTGATTCCATTAAAACCAAAATAAAATTATTTTTACATTAAAACTTTTGAAAATGTGAGTCACATATATAGCTTGCAGTTCAAAACCACAAGAGAAATAATCCAATTTGATGTTTTTAAAAACTTCATAATTTGGTGACCTAAACTTAAGATTTTGGGTCTTAACTTTTTATTTCTAGATTCTAAAAATGTCAAGCCCTCAGGCTGATAATTTTACTGTTACTCTTTCTATGCGTACTTCAAGTGAGCTCATTCAAGAACAAACATGTTTCTAGTGGATGCTGAAAATACTTGAACTATTTTAATATCTGAATGCAGCTCAATATCAATGAAATGTCATAATGTTTTAATAAGGTTAGTTTAGTTTATGGTGCATTTTCAGAGGAAGTTTATTGGGTGGAAGGCAGTAAGAGATATCTCCAATCCCTCAGTTGTTTCATACCCAAGAGTTGTCTGGGAGTTTGCCTTAAATTAGTTTAATGTCTGTATATCAGTTGTGTTTGTGTTTCAAATACTCTAACATTTACATTTCCAGATTTTTAAATTTTAGACTTCTTAATCCAAACCTTTCTTCTTAAAGCCTGTTCTGCAAAGCCTTTAAGCATAATAGAAAAATTCATTTTAGCTATCATTTATCACTCCAGAGCCTTTGGGGAAAAAATGTCACACTGCTTCCTTGCCAAGTACAGTAGCTTCATTGATGAGGAAAAACTCCCTTGGGATGGTTATGAAATATATTTATTACTCTTAGAATGAACTTTTAAATGTTTCTGAGAGCTGCTGACAGGAATAAGTGTATTTCTTAGATATCTTGCCATCACCTGAAAAATACAGCATTCTCTGAAGCCTTCCCAAATTACAGAGATTTGTGAGATCCACCGCAGCAGAGGACTGGACTTTTTTGGATCCCCAGTTTGTGATCATACATGAGGGAAGAGTTGGTGGCTGCATTCTTATGGGTGGTCAGCAGCCTTATGTGCTAATTGTTGCTAATCACTGAAATCTGCTGCACCAGCTTTCCACTGATCCATCAGTGAGAGAGAGTGGGGAAGTGCACCTTGCCCCACATAGCTACTACACATCTCAGCACTGGGGTTATAAATAAAACAATAGGAACTGATGTGCAGCATTAGCCTTGGCTTTGCTTTAAGTGGTGGGTGTTCAACATCCCATTCTGCCCAGTCAGGTAGCAGTGCTTGCATGGCAGCACTGCTGGGAGTGCTTCCACAAGGGAGCATCTTTCAGCTCCCTATTTGCAGGGTGGGTTTAAATTAATTTTGCATGCCTGCACATTCATAATGCATCTGTTTCCTTGTAAAACTGAGCTTCAGCTTTAGTCTCAGGCAGGGAACTCTGCTGCAGTTGCCATTTCTTTTGACTAAGCCTCTCCTGGGGTGCAGCCCAAGCAGGGAGACCAAGCAGTTCTTGCTGTAATAGAGAAAAATCCTAATTTCTTCTGGTAATGTGCTAAATGGTCTCTGTTCTGGCAACAACTCAGGCCCCTATGTTGGAGAGATACCATGCTGTCTGTGGTCTGAGCCAGAGCTCAATGGAGGGCAAGAAAAATGAGGCTCAAGCACAGATGCATTTGTTTAACCCAAGGCATCACTGGCAGGGTGGCACAAACTTACAGGCCACACTGTCTTAATCTGTCTTTCCCTTAGATATTTGTTTTCTGCCTCTGGTAGACACAGCATACAGTGGCTGGAGATTTCCACTGAACCCTTTTGCAGTTGAGTTTGTGTTCTGAGGATGCACATGTTGGTGGTAGAGAAGGGAATTTCGGGTGCACTGCTGCTCACCTGGCTGCGCTGCGTTACAGACACTCACTCGGATCTTGTGAGCAGTACAGCACAATCATCTGCACCTCCCTTTGTGCACTTCCTTTTCTTGAAAGGGCTCTGTGAAACCAAGCTGAAAAGCATCTATCAGAGAAAATAAATACTTCCAAGTGACTTCTGAGCATGTAATCAACCTATGTAATATTATGACTGTATTAACGATGCCTGTTCCTTTCAATTATTTGTGATAATTATTGGTTTCTTTGATTTTTTTTTTTAAATGTGTTTCCTAGAATAACTCTCAACCTGACTGAGATCTCTGATGGTTGTTGCCTTGCAAATAACCTTAAAATACTGGGTAGGTCTGATCTAATAGAGGGCATTGGAGAGTAGGCACATGGCTGTGTCTCTGCTGTGGGAGTTTTCAAAGGATCTGTGGTTCCTCCAGACTTTTAAAGTGATTACACTGTGTCACACTTATGAATGGGGTGCAAAGGCTTCTGGGGGGGGAAGGGGTTTGCTTCCTTAATGAGTGTGTTTTCAAAGAAAAATTACATTTCCTTGTCACATGAAAGAAAGTAATGTGTACACAAATGCTAGCCATTATTTGGGAAATGGCTCAGGCTCAAAAATTCTGGCTGGAAACCATTAGGAAGAAAAACGTTCTCCACCATCAATTAATGCATTGTTTTTCTTTTCCTTTCATGTTACTAAGCAGGCCAAGAGATAAGGGGCCAGCTGTAATCCATCTTGTCAGATGAGTTAAGTCACTTCGTGTTATACCAGTCATCTGGAAAAAGAAAACTCCATTTCTCTCTTGATTTTTAGATCAAATTTTTTCAAATTATTATTGCTTTTACCTAATGTTCTTGTATTCTACATGTACTGATTGAGTGTTCTGATCCAAAAATATATAACACAGTGCTGCCTTTTCTTAATGCATGTTTAATTTGATACTTAAAACCAGCAATATAGATTCTGGTAATTAATTGCTCTCTGTGTCTTGAGAGCTGCATCTTCATCATGGACTGTAATTACAGAGGATGGGATTCACAGGGACAGCTGGAGGTGGTGGTGCCCTCAGCTGGGGCACACACCATGTTGGTTCTGCCACCTCCAGAGAAGGGCTGAACAAAGGCTTTGGGAAATGAAAGACTTGGCAGGGACACCTTCAACTTTTGCATCTCATGTGACAGAGCCCAGAATAGCTCAGTGCCTGTCCTGCAGCCTGAGCCTGCCCAGTTACACCACTGGCAATGCTGGCCAGCTGAAGTGCTGGCTGTTTCCTGGCTGTCTGTGGTACCACTGGTGGTGCTCAGTTCCAAAGGGAGAGCTGAACATGGACTGTGCACCTTCATCTGCTCTACCAGAGATCCCTCTGTGTGTGTGTCCCTTCCTCCTCTGTCCTTCTCTCAGGTGCTAAGGAAAGTGATGGCAGAAGTTAGTTAAAACCAGTCCTAGTGGAAGCTTCTCTGTTGTCTGCCTTTGCAGACTCCTCTGACCAAAGGGGATGTGTGACAGACCTAGGAGTAAAACAGGTTTGAATCTCTGAGTTCCATAACATGGAGTATTGGCTAGTGAGGATAATAATGTCCTCAGATCACTTGTTCTGCCCTCTTAACATTTATTTTATTGAAGCAATAGAATCAAATCCAGTAGCATTTGTCTGATCTCTCCTCTGTATGGCAAAGTTATTTTTGGGTGCAAGAAAAGATCTTGATTAGTCAGTTTAAAGAGTTACAGTAGGCAGTTTTGAATGCCTTTGCTGAAGTGCTGTCCCCCAGCTCAGTGCAGCTGTGGAAGGCACTGGTATCGAGAGCCTGTGCTCTGCACTCATAAAGTTCATTTTAAATAATGGTTTGTTTCAGTATCACTCAGAGTTGTGTGGTAACTAACACAAACAGAGCACATTCCCCAGACTTAAACTCACTGGCTTTTTAACCCAGTTGATGACAGATATTTTTTCCTGGACCACAGGAGATCCCTCACCAGTGTTATGGTGCATTGTCTCTGCTGGTGATGCTGACAGCATCCACAGTCAGAGAACTCGTGGGGCCCACGTACCATGGAGCTGGTTCTGCTGTCCAGGGGCTGTGCATGGGACTGGCAGAGACACCTGAATGTAAAGGAGCAGGAGCTCCAAGGCTGCCCACCCTGCAAGGTGCTGGGATTTGTCAGTGCATGGGAAGGCTGTGGCTGCCTGGCAGCTGGCACAGCTGGCACAGCAGAGCCCTGGCAGCACTGCTGAGCCTCACACTCCAAACCAGGCTGGTCACAGAGACCGGCTTGGGGGAGCTCTGCTTGGTTTGGGGCCAGGTGCTGCCAGGTGAGGGTGCAGAGCTTCAAGTTCCCTCTCCCAGGAGCACTGCATGGCACTGCTGATGTGCTGGGATAGATGGAGCCTGTGATCCTCCAAGAGTGATTTTATTAATATGAATCTTACGTAGGAGGACAGCTCTCATTTATGAAATAGGTTCAGTCTTGTGTGGGAAGCTGAGGAGAGGAGGAAGATGAGAAGAGGGATTTAACCCCTTGATTGCTGACAAGCTTTCTTGATTTAAAGAGGAGCTTGAATAAGCTATTGCTATGTAACATCAGGGAGAGTTTGCATAGGTCATGCATTGGCTGGGTCACAGCTCTGTTCTGCTGCCTCTGAAGCAGATGTTCAGTAGTTTGTGTGGTACTTTGTAGTCTGGAAAGAAATGCTCTTCGTCCTTCTGTCTGACCATAGTTTTTCAACTAAAACTTCAAATTTGAAGTTGAAAATAATTCTTCCTTTTGTGTCAAAGATTATTTTTTTGAAATTTGTTTGACTTTATTATCCCACAGACATGGGGTGGGTGCAGAACACAGCCTGTTGTGGTGTTGTGGTTTAGACAAAGATACCTCCATGTTTCCCCAACACTGAAATTGTCGTGTACAACCCTGAAAGTGGAAAAATATTAGGGACTATTTATGTGGTGGATGAGTAATTGAAAAAGATAGAGACAAACTCTACCCAGCACCTCTGCCCAGTAATTTGGGATCACATTCATATTCCATTTGCTTTACTTGGTTTTTATGGTATCCATTTTTAAGAATAAGTCAAATAAAAAACCTGTTCTGTTTGCTTTTAGACACATGGTCAGGGTGTCTAAGCAAACATAGAATCAAGAGCAGACTTAATAGTCTTGTTCCCATCTGCAAAGTATTTTAGCTATTGCTGTGTTGCATTTCAGTCTAAACAATTACATAACTTTTTAAATATCTACAGACTTTCTTGACAGTTCTGACACTATAATATAATGGAATAATATTGTTTATTATTGGGTTTTGAAGTGGTGAACTTTTTCTCATTTTTATGTGTGTGTGCTGAATGCCTTTATTCCTCTTTTTATCCCTCTCCACTGACTGTGCAAATTATATCTAAGGTTGTATAATCTTCTTCTTGTGGTGAACCCATTTTAGTATGTTCCTCTCTTTGTCTTCTGTCACCTTCAGTTGTCTGAAACAGGAGACCACAGCCAGTGTGTGTCTCTATCCCACACAGTCTGGGGATGAGATGTGGGCAAGGAATCTTCCTCAGCAGAAACTCATTCTGTACAGAAGGGGGATGACTTCTTAGCAGATGTAGTTAATGATGCTATTCATTTTAATTCTGTCTCAGAACAAATATAGTGTGGTTTAATCTGTGGCTGGCAGGTTTCTTCTTTTGTAAATCACATCTTCTGAGGCTATTTACATGAGATTTTCTTTCCTTTTTTTTTTTTTTTCCTATCATCATCTATTTTTGGCTACAATCTGGAGAGAAAAAATCCCCGTCAAATAGATAATACCTCCCACAACAGCTTCCCAGGGCTAAATTGAAGAAGAGAAAAATAGAAAGCTCTGCAGAACTGAAAACCATCAGAACAAGACTGTCCTGGAAGTTTGGTTTCCTGCCTTGGAGGGGACTCTCTTTGCATTTTGCAGTTGTGCATTTCTTGTACTTCTCCTTTGCAGCGTGTCCTAAAGATTTCTTAATATGTGACTGTGGGGCTAGAAAGAGTAATTGAATAGTACATCCAAACAACTTTGTTAAACTGGCAATATTAAACAGATTTCTTGGTTTAGGTTTTTGTGGTTTTCTGTTTGTTTTGCATTAAATTAGAAAAGGGAAAAAATTCAAACAGCCATATTTAATCCAGAGAACAATATAATATATATCTAGGAGAGATTGTTGTTGAATTATTTTTCATATGGTGGAGAGAAGAATGTGCCAGATTATTTTATATTTCACAGACAACATTGTTACCTCAATATTATGAATTTAATCTCAAATTTCTGCCAGATGAGTGCCAAAATATTATATAAAAGCAACTTAATAAATATCCATCCAGTATTAAAAGCAGAATCAACTTTTGATGTTTTTGTGTGAATGTTCCAAAACATCATATTTAGTGCTGTTAATTTATGCTCTGAGAAAAGTACAGTCTTTTTGTTCAGTCTACAAGCATGAAGGCTAACAATAATCCTTTCCAATTCATGACATTGGCCATTTGGAGGGCAAGTTGCAGATCCTGAGCAATATATGCGTAAATCAGTGTAAAGAAAATTTCTATTCTTGTGCAATATATGTCAGTCAAAAGATTTCCAAATTTTGTAGACCTTGCAATTTGGTATGTGACTTTTAATCAGGAGCAGGAGAACCCACTTGTCTGTTAGGCATCCCAACATCACAGATTCTGAACAGAGTGATTTTTGTGATTGATTATCCATTTCTGAAGTGAGTTAGAAAAGAAATGTGCAAGTTAGAAATATCAGCAAAGCATCCTTCTGAAAATCAGAGGACTAAAAGGAATTACTTTGTCAGAATTAGCTCTTTCCTAATGCACCTTGAAACCATTAGATTGGCCCTGAAATGTTTTCTTCTGAGAAGATAAACTCATTCTGTTCACATCTCATGTGTAGTGTTAAAAATCAGTTTCAGGCATTAGAGTGGAGCAAATTTCCATGGAGAGATTTGTGTAGAGAAGAGGAAATGGTTGTGGTTCATTGGGTGGAGCTGGCCCTGGTTGACTGGTGGGAGCAGCCAGTGCCTGTGGAAGGTTTCTGCTGGTGTGTGAAGCTGCTGGCATTGGGCTCCACAGGAATGACTTCCCCAGGTGATGGCAAGAACAACTTTTGTGATCCATGAATTTTTGTATGAATTATTGTTCTTTCATTAGTTGTATTAGCAGGGAAATGTCCTGACCAAGGCAGGAATGATGCATCTGACTCCATGTTCTCAGAAGGCTAATTTATTACTTTATAATACTATATTTTATTAAAGAATACTATACTGAAGAATACAGAAAGGATACTTACTGAATGCTAAAAAGATAATAATGAAAACTCCTGACTCTTTCCAGAGTCCTGACACAGCTTGGCCAAAGAGTCCAAACAACTCACACCAGAATCCAATGAAACAATCACCTGTGGGTAAACAATCTCCAAACACATTCCAAAGGAGCAAAGCACAGGAGAAGCAAATGAGATAAAAATTGTTTTCCTTCTCTCGGAGGCTTCTCAGCTTCCCAGGAGAAAAATCCTGGGTGAAGGGATTTTTTCAGAGAATGTGAATGCCACAATGAATACATTACCAAATAGTCTCCAAGTAGTAGCACTGCATTTTTGGCATACTGGCATGGTTTTGAAGTGGTGTGGTACGTACATTACCCATAACAGGCCTGTAAAAGCTGTAAGTGTATCTGTTGAGCAGAGTGGGATTCTCTTGGAAATCGTACCTACAAACCTGAGATAAAATAGAAAACTTCACTAGAGAAAAATGGCCATGTTGGTATTTTCTGCTGTTCACATAGATACTAAATGGAAGCTGATAGATTCAGAGTTACTTCAAGGAGTAATTAAAAAAAAGGAATGATTAAAAAAAAGGATCAAGTTGGATGAGGTCAGAAAATAAGCAAGGTCTTGTTAATGATTTACAGTGGAATCATGAGATGACGAAGTCATTTTTTTCAAATCAGCTTTCAGTGGAGAGATAATGATGATAAGAATGTGATATAATGAGTGTTACCAGGAAGATGGGAGAGTCTGTCTGGCCATGGGAATGGGATGGTTCTGCCTTTGCATTTGGGAGCAGGATTTGCTGCAGGATGCTGGGACAGGGCAGGAGGCAAAATCATGAAAAGAGGTTCAGGAACGTGATGAAAACATTCCAGTTGAATCTTTCAGTGTTGTTTGAGTAAAGGTAACTCCTGTGTGAAGCCTGAAGCCTTTCAGGCTGACCCACTGCTCTGCTGCTCTGTGCCTGCAACAAAAAGTCTTGGATATTGATTTTGAGGCAGTGGGTGATTATTAAATTTGTACTGCTGAGTAGGGCTTAGTAGGACAACTCCATGCCTTTAGTAGTTTTGTGATACTGTTTTTTCTGAATTCAGGTATTTTCAGATAGGAAGTTACATTTTCTTTAGACTCCTGTGTGGTGCATGGGGCAGGGTTGGTGGAGAGGCTGATTTTCTTATTTTTTATTTTCTCTCTCCCAGATAGAAGAAATACAGAATGACTTTATTTTTACAAGGAAAAAAAGAAAGGTATTCACTTTCTCTTAAAGCCTAAGGGGAAAAAGAAAATCAAATGTTTTGGGAACTGGCAAGACTCATTTCAACAATAGCTCCCTTTGTCTTGTTTCATATATGATGTTTGGGCTTTTTTTTTTTTCCCATGGAGCATAGTTCCCTTTCCTCCTTTGTATACAGATTTCTCTGGTAATTATGAGAGCTTGTCTGTTTGAATTTGTCACATTTTTGGCAGCCAGTGTTCATCTGCAGACACTGTTTCTGTAAAGGAATGGCGTACATGAAGCATGAGGAAGGGACTAAGGCTCTTTTGCTTCTGAGCAAGCTTCTAAACCCCAAATAGAGCAGGACAGGCATCCCCATCTGCTTGTGGACACTGCTCCTGTATCCATGAATTGCTGTGTTACTCTTGTATTTCCTCTTTAATGTAAATGAGACCGCATACAAATAACAGATGTTCAGATATCCAGCTATCAAACCCCATTCTTCAAAAGCATCCCCCTCCAAACCTTTCTCATCGCTTCACCCCAGGCTTTGTTCATGTGTTAAAACCAGTTTGTAACAGAAGGAAAATACAAACACACATGGACATGCACACCCCACATTAAAAATATAAAGGGCAAATAGCAATTAGTGAGGCTGCCAAGAGAGCCCTTTGCAGAGCTGTGCTGCAATGGCTGTCTCTGGCTGCTCTCTGGCTCCTGGGCATCACCAGAGGGAGAGGGAGACTCCTTGCTCTCCCACAGGTACCTAATAAGAGCTTCAATCTGCAGCCCAGTGCAGAGCATTCACATCTCTGTATGAGGTCTGGGCAGATTTCTCCTGGCAAGGCATCCCAGGATGCATGTGAAGGGCAGGGGTACCTCTGCTACAGCTCACTTAATCTTTTTCCTCCTTTAGTTCCAGTTCAATTTTGGAATTAATTAGGAAAAAAAAAAAAGAAAAGAAGTCACCATACATTTCCCAGTAGCTTTCTGTCAGGATAAGAGAAATGAACTGAATTATAAATGTTGTAGCTTGTTGTTCAGACTATATAACTCTTTGTTCTGCTCTGGTTATGAAACAAATAGCCCAGCAGGTAGGGAAGCAGCTTGGGATAGTTTGATTATTTTTTATTTTTGAAAAGCTGTTTTTCTCCATGTCTTGTTATGATTTAGTATGTCAAACTTTTCATCTCCTTAGAAAAAGAGTTGGAGCTATACTTAAAATTGAAAAAAAAATCCAGTTATTTTTCAACTTATTGTTATTTATGAATTTCATGCAAAATTCTGCTATCTCAGGATATTGGTTGTATTGTTTTTACCAATTGGAATACACGGCTAGACAACAAGAATTGCTAAAAAAGTAGGAGAACAAAACAATATACCACAGTTTTGTGAGCAGATTGCATTTCATTTTTGAAGTACATGTTACTGCATGCATCCTGTTCATTTGCTCCACATGAAGGTTTTTGCAAACTCTTTTTTTCTCAGGGAAATGCTGTTCAGTGAAGCTGAATTTGGCTGCCCATTAAGTGAAACCAATCTGCTGACAACTCCTAATGGGTAGAAACAACTCTGGCAGTAGGTATTAAGGTTGGAGTGATCTGAAACTTGCCTTCTTCTGATAATAATTTAGAAACAAATAGTAGCCTTTTTTTTTCTTCTTCTTAGCAGTTCTAATTTTTAACAGTTCAGAAAGCAGAGTGAGTTGGACTTAGAAAATGTAAGTACAGGTCATGCTCAGCCACGTTGTGTTACATGTAGTTAGAAACACAGAGGGTGTTGATTTGAAAGCAAACTAAGTGGTTGTCAAATTATAATGAGATGTCCAAAGTGTCATTTCAGTTAAAGAAATTGGTTTGGTTAATGTTGTGTTCTTCCTAATACAAGGAAGGAAAAAAAAGAGACATTTTACTGCTTTTAATAATTTTTAAGGGCGTTGTGTTAAGTAGAGATAGGGGTAATAAAACTAATGGAAATACCATTGGAAGTTGTAGTGGAGCTTCCTTTCATTTTGGCTACACCAAGATTTCCATTGGAACTGTTTCCAGTGTGAAAACTGCCTCCAGAACTGTTCAGGCTGTTTCTGAAATAAAGAACAAGGTGGAATTTATTTTTACCCATTAAACCCATGCTTTTTTACATATCAGTAACCCATAACAGGGTTAACCTTTTAAAAATCTTTTTCTGTGAAAACATACCCAAATTTTTGCCAAGTTTTTAAGCCTCTCAAGAGGTATCTTTCTGAGAGGGAGGACTTAGGCTGCTCGAAGGAAATGTTGGGATGGTGTGGATGAGGTAGGAGGTGAGGACAGGAGGGAAGGACAGCTGGAATCTGCCAGGAGAAAAGGACTCTGACAGGACATAGGGCTATGCCTGCTACCAGGTCTGCAGCCACACCAGGCAGTCTCAGCTTTGCTTTGGCCCATGGGAAGCTGTGGATGAATACACAGAGTTAAACCTGGGAAAAATCCCAGCATGAAGTTTCCTGGCCTCTTTCCTTCAGCTCTCAGTAAGACACAGCCTTGCTGAGTTGCTTTTCTGGCCCCTGAATGAGCCAAGGGGAGCCAGCACCCTGTCAAGCTCCAGTCCCTTCCTCTGCTTGGCAGGAGTCACCTTCGTGCCTGGATTGTGAAAATGCATCTTTAGTGCAACAGTTGGAGGGAGGAAATTCCAGGCGAAGTTTGGGGCACTGCTGTTAGCTGCAATATTAATCAGCTCACATTGGGAAACCATTCATGAGAATGGGGATAGTTTTTTGGGAAGTACTGCAAAGCATTGCACACCTTCTAATGGAAATAGGTGCCCTGGGTCTTTTTCAAAGCTGCCTCCATTAGGGATTCAGTGCAGGAGAGTTTTCTATATCAGATGAGCACAAGCACTGAATTTGGGGGTAAAGCACCTATCCTGTAGCAAGTTAATGTGGGGGACTTTTGGAAACAGCACACAGTTTGCTGTGAACGCTTGACCTTCCTAGTTGGCCTTTTAGACACAAAATGCTTTGTATCTAATTAAAAACAATGCTCCTGAAGAGCATGGGTAACATCTGATTCCTTCCATACCATGTTTCCCTGGATTGGAGCCTGTCAGAGCTCCAAGGTCACACAGCCATCTTCCCTCTTAGAAATCCCTGCTAACTGTTTAACCTTGATCTTCACTTTGCAGTGCTCCCACGAGCGTGTGACTTGTGATGGAATAACAGCATGCTGCATCCGTAGTCATCACTGCAACTGGCAACGAGGGGATGTGGTTATTTATAAAGCTGTAGGCCAGCACACAGCTTTAATAGACATTTGTTTCCATTCAGATACTAAAAATATTAATCTCAGCTGCAATATAAACTGATTTTTTTTTTTGATAGCGATAAGAAAAGCTGACACTTAGAAATGCTTTTAATTATTTAGGAGATTGAATTGTGTTTTCTGTATAGGTGCAAACTCTAATTAGTTTCCTCTTACTATTCATTTTATGGCACGTGTTTTTTTCTGAAATGATTAAAGATCATCAGACTAAAATTTTGCCATCATGAGGAGGAAAACATGCAAATTTTTAGTATCTTTTTCCAAGTTGCTCTCTATGCACAGTATAGTGAAAGAGCCACGTGAAGCATCTACTTAATTTGCTGATTTTTTAGTGTTTGCAACATTAGGCTTGAATTACACTGCATTGTATCACTTTGGATTTTTCTTTGTTTGTTTGCTTTATGAAGGGGTTTAAATTGAGGGTTTTAATATGAAGGGGTTTATACTTGGAGTATATTTTGTACACTTCTGCTTTCCTAGAATGTTGGCTCATTTGGTTTTATTCTCTTTTTCTATGTCTCCAACAGTAATTTAATGTAAAATAATTTTTTGCATAAAATTTGTGTGCTGCAGTGCCCTATAGCTGAGCTTCTTCTCCTCTGAATGTAGGAGGCAGGTGCTGAAGGAAGCAGGAGTGATGCAGTGAACTTCAGACAGGTGCTGTGTAGGAAACCTGAAATGTTGGGAAGGTGTTGGAAGGCAGGAGACACAAGCCTGTGTGCCTTTGCAGTCATCAAGACATACTGATAGCTCTTAGGGGGAAAATGAGGGAAAATTTACAGTGGCAGTAGTACTCCAGTGGTGTGGAGTGCATGACATGCTGCCCTTTGGGTCATTTCTTTCACATTGTTCTAGTTTATAGGCTCTTCCTTTGCTAAGTAGTTTGTTTTTCAGATGTCCCCAAGCATCTGCAGCCCTCCTTCAGGAGAAGATAGTGTCTGTGTGTTGACACAATAATTAAAATAATAAAAAGCAGACCTTTGGTATTGAGATGGAAAGGGTCAAATGCAGCAAATGGGTGTTCTTTAACAACATAGTCCTGAATATATATTCAGTGAATTGACATTTTTTTAATTGAAGATTTTAACCTAGTTTCAGCCAGTCTCTGAAGAGGCCAGAATGCCTGAGGGCCTTTAGACTCGCAGGTGAAGCCCTACTTTTACTGCCTTTTTCTTATATGACTGAGCATGTCACCATTTCTGGAAACAGCAGTTGAATAAATATCCAGATGATATTTTCTGTGATTTTATGGCTCTTTCTACCATATGGTGGAAGCATTTCTTGAAAGAAGGACTGAGTTGGTGGAGTAAAAAGAAAAGCTCTAACATCTCCATCCAAAATCCATGTCTGCCTTGGCACTGCATGACAGAAATAGGATGTTCAAATTCTTCTTTCTTTCCAAGAAGCTATTAATATTGAGCATTGTAGCCAGAGAGCCTCACCTGGTGTTCCACATCCTGCTGGGCTTCCTTCTCTGCTGCTCATTCCTAATCTCCAACTCATCCAAAGGAAGGCTGTGGAAGAGGCTGAAGCTGAACAATGCATCTGAGTGTTGCTCCTGAGTCATCCTCACTTTATCCCCAGCAAATCTTCAGTAGACTGAACTTGGACAATATCTAAGGGACTACCAGTGTAAAAGGATAAAATGTGTCCAGTGAAGAGCTCTCTAGAGCCTTTTACTAGCCCAAAACCTTTTTAAAAATGTAGTATTTTCCAGTCAATCCACCCATTATGTATCTTTCTATGTGTACATAATGGAAAGCAATTAATTATCAGTGAAAATCCAAATAGCCCTTTAGTAACTGAAATTTCAAATACATCTTGTGGCAGACCTGAGCATGGGTCTGTTGAGAAAGGCTGAACTTGGCCATCCTCTCTGTAATGGATTGTAGTGCAATAGAAATAGTTGATACAACTTCCCAGTCCTGGACAATACCCTGCTGATGTGCTGTTCATAACTGATATTAAATGTTGTGTGCCTGGGACAGAAAGGAAGTTTATTCCATTATTTCAGATCATCAGGAGGTTGTAGGGAAGAGCTGATCTGGTATCTTTTAATTTTTGCAGGGCTGCAAAGTAACGGCTTAAACTGTTGAAAATTTTCTTTGCTAAAAGGTGGTTACTAACCCAGAAAGAGAATCTCATCCAGCCTCAAGGGGCTATTGTTTTATTGAGATTGGAAGAAGGAAGAGGTTTTCTCCAGCAGGGAGCATTTGAGTCAGTTTGATAGGTTGAGTTGGCTGGTGAATTTAGCTATCTGTTGCTAGATGAATCTTGAAATACTTCTTGGTGCTGTGCCTGTGTGAATGTGGTGTTTGTGTGTTGATACTCTGTGTCAATATTCTCTTGGTTTGGTGATGTGACACAAGGATGAGCTGGATGTGTTACAGAAATGCATCTGCCCAGGTTTTGTTAAAATGAGGGTTTGCTGAGCTGTTTCCATGCTTTGTGCCTTGCATTTACTCAGTAGTTCATCTTCCCTTGTCTTATTCTAGACAATAAGAATCCACTCTTGCTCAGGTCCTGCCAGCTTCTATTTAGAAAGGATAGGAAGTTTGCAGTACAGGGGTTATTTTTGATGTTAACCTAGCCCAAACACAAGCCAGGAATTCTAACTGGGCACTGAGGACTTCCTCAGAGGTAGCCAGGAATGCTGAATGGCCATAACACACAGCTTGATGTTCATTCAGGTGGTAATAGAGGAAGAAGAAAAACTCACAAGCCAGACATTTTCTAGGAGGGAAGTGACAGAAAGCAGCCCAGTCTCATCATTCCTCACTGACACCTGCATGGCTCTGCCTCTCCATCAGTTCCCAGCTGCCAAGGCTGGATGTTTTTCCAGCACTCATGACAGAGAAGGGACTTCATTTGTGTGCCACAAACATGGCAACAAAGGACTGGACAGCAATTCCAGTGTTTCCATACCAAACCCTTTAATGCAAACCAAAACTGGGTGCAGGAGAAGAATGGGAGGGGTGAAGATCTATGGAAGTCCTCCAGCAGCCAGCCACTGGCCCAGCTGGAGACCTCATTTTGTTTCTCCCTCTTCCATGGGAGGACCATTGAAAGGGCCCTCCTTAAAGCTCTGCTGGTCCCCCTGTGCTCTGCAATATCACACTACGAATACATGGTTTAACAAGTAAACAAAATTTTAAGCAGATTATACAGACAGTTGGAAAACACAAAAAAGAGCTCAAAGCCTCAAAATAGCTGTTTTCAATTTTCACTGCTTGAATAGAGTTTCAGAAGGATTTAACCTTTGTTCTTTGATCATGGCACAAAAGAATATATACATGCAAACGAGGAGGCTGAGGTAATGATTATATGCAAAGATGCTGCTAAGTATATAATTAAAAACTGCCCTGTGAGACACCCCCAAATTTTATATCCTAATTTTATTTTATACTGCCATTTAGAGGAGGGATGAATTCACCTCTCCCACGCACTCTTTGCACCTGTTTCATATAATGGGCAGATTCAAAATTTGTCTTTGTAGGAAGTCTGCTCTATATTATTCAGATAATATTATGCAGTATTTGTTAACCTAAATTTTGCCCCCATCAAATACTTCAGTCTAGACTAATTGGCTGCAGTACTTAGCATTTAAATTATCAAGCAATGGGGTCTGTGAAAATTGATCTCCCAACATTTGATACCAATTCTTTGTTTTCTGTTTCTTCACTGAGAAAATTGCAGCAATTGTTCTCCAAAGCTTGAAGTGAAGGAAATAAGTGTAGACTTAGAGCCACAGGAACGTCAGGAAGAGATTTTTATTTTAGAACATGGTTATTTTATGTGATGGGATGCTGAAATCAGGAATTCTGTAACCTTGGAATCATAAAATATCACATTGTAACACTCACCACATAAAATTACAATGCAAAGAGGAATGTAAAGGTAATATTGATGAACCAAGGCAGTTCTACAGTAGTCCTTGCGGTTTCTGTCGTGTTACTAGGATTTTTGTACTCCTACTTGGAACTCCTATGGGTTTTCTTCCCTAACATGACTTGATGTCTCTTCACATTTATATGAATGTGAAAATATAGAATAGGGCCTTGATACCAGCAGAGATGTCTGCAGCAGTGCAAAGACTAATAGAAGAGTTTCAGAAATAATGAACTGCAGCAGCCAGGTTTTCTACTAGGAAAGGTGGGAAATTTACATTTGCTGGGATTTTCTTTTTCCTAATTCACAAGTTGCTGCATTGTTTTGAAATAATGTCCACCATAAAACATATTTTACTTACAGAATCTGACCAACAGAAAGCACTTCAGTGTCTGAGATACTGCAGAAATCCACTGCTGTTCTTCCAGGCAGGAGCATCTCTCAGAGCTGTTTTAGCAGTAGCACTGCAGCTGTTGTGTTCCTGGCTTCTCCATCTCATATACCCATTTTAAGGAAAGGGAGATGGGGTTGAGGAGAACCAGATACGTGTATTGATCCCCTAAGTGTCTAAGATTATGTCTAGATACCAGTGTGCTTCTGTGACCCTTGCTGTAGTTGCATAGATTCCAGCAATGAATGCATCTAAACAAAATGGGTATTTCCACTGGTAAACTCAGACAGAGGAACAAAACAACCTTGTACATGTGGTGTTTAACAGGTGCTCTATGGACTGTAGTCAGAGCAGACTTCCAGTGAGGTTAGATCTGAGCAATGAGCTTGTATTTGGGAAGGGGATTCCTCCTAAGATTTTGGAAGCTTTATCAGAAAAGCAAAGGGGCCAGCCCATGACCTAGGAGTTGCAGAAGAGGAAGAGAAGCTGTTTTCCTGTCTGTAGTGTCACCTGATACGTGACACCAATCATTGCTCTTCACGTGGAAATACCATCAGGGAGCCGTGCTTCTGCACTAGGAGCTGTTTGCTATAAATCCCAGTTTTATTTGTAGCCCTTCATGGCAGTGGAAATGTTTCCCTTTCTCAGTTCAATACTTGTAGTGCTCTGTGCCATAAGTTATGTACTTGCATTTCATTAATGCTGCTGGCATTGTTCATCTCGTTGGAAGGGCTGCAGTCCATCATCAGCTTCTGCATCTCAGATTCTGGTCACGATGCTTTTGAGCTCCTTGCTTGCTGTATTCTCATCTGGCACAGGATGCTGTGCCTGCAGTGCACTGCTGGCATTGGGCTGCCCTGTAATAACCAATGATTTGTCACTGGGTCACTTGAAATACCAGGCTGCCTTCCTGCCTGGCATTTGCAGAGCACAGTCCCTGTGAGGAGCCAGCTCTGGGCTGTCCCTGTAGCTTTTTCAGGGAGTGGGGACACACTGGGGACATGTGTGGAGCAGCCAGGCACTGGGCAAGGAGGCTGGAGCCCAAGTGGGGCATCTCAGATCTCAGCTCTGGGGCCCCGAGGCTCAGGGTGCCCTGTCACATCCACAGCGTGTGGCTCAGGCTCTGTGGGCTCTGGAGGAGCAGCCAGCTGCAGGAGAGGCTGCACTGTGTGAATACAGAAAATAGAAGGCAAAGGAGTGTGGGTGTTTCATGCACTGGGTAGCTGTAATTACAGATTTGGATTCCTGGCAGCATTGAATGCACTGGAGGAGCCAGGGCCAGATGGGCAGAGCTCCTGGTGCCTACCAGGAGCTGTTTCAATGCATTTTCCTAGTATCAATCACCAATTTGTGCCACTTGGTGTGGCTTTTCTTCTGTTTTTGTATTTTTTTTTCTTGGGGTGTATTTTTTTCAATTCTAAATAACAGCAAACAAACAGCAAACTTATATGCCTCACACAGCATCTCCTCATTGCTGTTAGAACTGTGGCACATGAGCAGAAATTGGAATGACTCTAATTTATCTGCAATGACCGCTGTGTATTTCTTGGAGAGACAAGGTGTCTTCCTTTATAAACTTCTCAGCTGTCTCCTTAGATGTACTGCTTTTCTGGCCCATGTCAGAGTCTTGCAAATAATAATGTAATTACTGTTGTAATGAAGTTCAGGTAAGAGGTAATGGAAAAATGCTATTCTTCACTGCCAGTAAGCAAAATTCAAAGGGCAGGTGATGTGATTGCTTAAGATTGTGCAGGATGTCCATGCAGGAAAAGAGTTTTGAACTAACTTTGATGATAGTACCAGCCTTTTCAAACTCAGGTGCAAGAATAAGGCTTAATCCCATCCATTTTCAAGGAAAACTTTGTCACCAGTTTCAGGATGCACTAGGAATGGCCTTCATTTAATCAGTTTTGCTTATTGCAGCTAAGCTTTGGGCATGTGCTGTGGAAGGTAACCCAAGGTCACACAGACCACCACGATGGGAATGACCTGCCTGGGAACATGCTCTGCTCTCTGAGGAAGGGGAAGTTTCTTGTTCCAGATGCATTCTGGTTTCTGCCACACCACACTGGGTCCTCAAGTGTGGTGAACTCATGAATTCAATGCAACAAATCCTGTACTAATGTATGGATATTCACTCTTACACAGAAATACAGCTGTAATCACATTTTTTAACTAGAGCAGAAAAAGTAATTTTTAGAGTATGCTATTTGTAGGGTTTATGGAAGACAGTTTTGCTTTCTTTTTGTCATTACTGAGGACCATTTGTTTTTTTACACATCAGTGACTATAACAGGATTGACTGATGTTTTGGCAAAGTTCTCAATGAGCCACAAGCAAATTAGTTATTTCCTCTTCTTGACTATTATGTTCTGTTACTGCCATTGAGCAGTTACTGTGGATCAGTGGGTAGCAGAAGAATCAAGCAGGTATGTGAACACTGTAAAGGGGATGGGGAATCTTCCTTGATGGAGGCTGTTTCTGTATTTACCTGTCATGTTGGCAACCTTCCTAATCTTGCCTGGAGTGCAATCCTTGCAGCAGATGATAAGCAGCTTCAGTAGCTGGGGGCTGGACCCTGTGCCTTTTCCTTCTTTGGTTTGCTTCCTGTTCTCCAGTGATGGTGTGAAAATATCACCTCTCTCCTCCCTATCTCCCCTCTCCTTTTAAATAAATCAGTAATCCTCAAGAGGCTGAGAAAATGTTGAAATTCAGGCTTTGGCATACACTAGAAGTTAAAAAACAAGGGAGGAGGAACATGAGCCGTGGTACATATCAATCTCACAACCTGGAAGCTGAAGCCGAGATTATTTATTAATGCTGATAGTAGCAGTATTGCAGCTCATAAAGTAAATGATGATTTAGGCAAATTGAAAAAATTAAATTTCTCAATAAAAGTGTGTAAATCCTCATTCAGCTTTGGCCTTACTGCCTGAGCTTCTGCTGATGCGGTGGCCAAGATAAATAGAGCTGTGCTGTTATGAGAATGACCCATTTGTGGCTGGAAGAATTGGCAACAGTGTTATGAATCAGTTTGCATGAAGGAATTACTGTGAACATCTAATTAATAGATTTCAGGCCATTTAGTGTTCAGACATATTATATGAACAAATTATTGCCATTGTTTTCCTTTGCTGCCTGCCACTTGTAATTGTTTTTTGCATGTTTCCATACATGTTTGAAATCCTGAGAATAACTCAGGAATAATTCATTCCACCTGTTCCATGGGATGATTAATCATTATGATTCAGAGAGACTGGCTGTATGGTCATTAGCATAAATAACAGGTTATTTCTCTTTTCTTGATCAGATAATTGTTCTGCAACACCTTATGGTCCATGGTTAGATAAACCTTGGCCATCAGCTGAACTGCTTTGCTCAAACATTTGAATAGAGTACTTTTTGATGTAAACAGACTGAAGAATCAAAAGAGAAATTTCTAAATTCTGTACAAGATTTTACTTCAGACTATCTTGAGCAATCAGTATCAAACTCACTATTTTCTGAGGGTTCATAGAGGTGCCTTCTTTCCTGATGGAGATCTGTAGGCTGAAGTGTCATTAATTGATGTAGTGAAGCTGATCACATGGAAACATCAAGACTCCATCTAACCTTCTGTGGCATTCCTCCTATAGCCTTGTGAGAGACTGGCACAGTAGCCTAAAAATGTTGTCAAAAATGCCATAGAGAGGGAAATAATAATTTTCATAACCTACTGTCTGCACTTGGTAATAGAGCTGTGTGCAGCCATCCCTCCCTGCCACAGGGACCTACAGCTGGCTTGGGTTTCCCACTTGGGTTCACCAGGGCCCTCAGGGATTTTTTGGCAAAGTTTCTTCCTTGCCAATCAGCCCCCAACTCCAGATATTTCTATAGCGTTATTCTGTAGGGGATGCAGGACTTCGTACTCATCATTCTGAGCTCCAGGAGGCTCCTGGCAGAGCATTCCTCCAGCACATTGACCTACTTGGTCCCACCCACAACCCTGCTGAGGGCATACTCTGTCCCACTGTTCAGGTGATTCATGAAGACATCCAGCATTATTGGCCCCACTGTCAGTCCCTCAGACACTGCTAGAAACTGGCCAAAGTTGGACTTTACCATTCCCACCATCCTTTGACTCAAGGATACAGTCAGTTTTCCACCCACAGTGGCCATTTTTGTAATTCCTGTCTCACCAGGAGACTTAAAGAAAAGTCCATGTATCAAATACAGGACTCTCAGTCCTCTGCTGTTCTCCTGCACCAAAACCTCCTCCAAACAGTAAGGAAAAGTTCATGAGAAGCATAACTCTAGAGAAAGTTCTTTTTGTAGTCATGTTACATGCTTGATGATGATAGGTGCTGTCTGGTTGAGGGTCAGGTCTAGGGTCTTCATCACCTCTGCAGCTCAGATATGTGGACAAACACCTTCCCAGTTTGTTGTCCCTTTTCTTGGGTGAATTCTGATTTACGTGTTCTCTAGCAAATAGAGATTATTTTGGCAGTCATGTAATCAGCAGACCTGATTTGTCACTAATTCCTCTTTGAGTTTATGGGTCCCTCCTGTTAAATACAGGGATAGGGCTCCTGGTGCCATTGCTCCTTCCTTTTAGCAGCTGTTCCCAGGGCTGAGACTCAGCACTTATCTCCTTTGCCAAAATGGATGGGCAGGACAGTGTCTAAAAGGAGGTGTGATTGCCTAACACCAGGGGGGAAGAGCTTTGAGACCAACACCTACAGCACATTTAACATTACGTGCTAGGGTGATGATCCTGTGACTCTTTTGTGCAGCATATATCAATTACAAGTACTGAACAAGAAATATTGGCCAAAGAGAATTTAAGAAAAAAAGTAATGCAATTTATAATTTCAGTTATACCTTTACATTTTATTTCTTCTAGTCACCTTGACTCTTCTTCTCCACTTTGTTTCTACTTTTCTTTCCATTACTTCTGCCATCGGGTTGTACTCCTTGTGTTAGGAACTGGGAGTTTTTAAATACAGATTATTCTGTTAATGTCTGGGCAAAAGAGTTGCAGCATGGTATGTGAACCATGGAGATAGTCCAAGGGCAGGTATTTATATTTCTTGTTAATAGTCTTCTCAAAACCTAATTTAGGATATCATGAAAACTGATGGAGTCATGTTGGACTGCAGATAAGGGCTTCCTGCAGCCATTCCAGTCAATTCTAGCAAAATGAAAATGCTGTTGCAGTTAATGATATCAAATAGCTTTTGCTTACTATGGTAGCTCTGAGCTCTATGGCAGAGCTCAAGTTTATAATAGAGCAAAAAACTCTGTGGAATGCTAGCAGTCAGGAATAGATACCTCTGGACACTTGGACATGCCTGCATTTACCCTAATTGTGTTTCATGCCTCAAGCAAGCAACTCCCTGGGTGTGTCACTTAGGGATTTAACTGAGAAGTTCAAGGAGAGACATCTGATACATTTTTTTCTTTTTTAAATATAAAATGAAGTATGTAAAACTGAAGCATCAAATGTTGAAATAGAGAAATTTCTTTAAAACATACATTTAGATTGTCAGCTTAACAGCAAATAATTTACAGGAAAATTAAAGCAGAATTGACATGAAGAGCTTTTAGTTTCACATTCCATTTGGAATATGTTTTACTTGAAGGAAAAGGAAAGAATGAGGGGGAAAAAGTGTATTTTTTAAAAGACAACATATTTGAATGCAGAGGAATGTAGACAAATGTAGACCAGGCTGTAAGTTAGACTGATGTGGCTGCTTTTCCCTCAGATGGAGCTGGAGCACTTGTCCAGGTTGCTGAGGTGGAGTTTCCCCCATAGAAGTACACAAATGGTACCTCAAGCACATGAAAAGAAGAAAGAAGTGTGTTTGGGAGGACTGTCATAAATAATTTTCATTAGTACCTACACATTTGGGCCATCTCTATGTATTGTGGGGCACAAGTCTGTTAAGCATTTAAAAATATTTTTTAGAAGTTGAAGATCTGGGTTTAGATATGCTCCATTTCAGAGCAAGCAAAACAAAGCTCATGAAGAAACCCATGCATGCTTTGTCCTTAAATCTAAGCACTGTTCTCCTTGAGTCAAATAAGTACAGTTTCCTTGGTGATCTTCATGTGTCAAGCACTGAAGATTTAACTTTTTCTTAATCTTTTTCTATTTTAAAGAAAGTATTCTTAGCAAGAATCAACAGAGCTTGCCAAAGGCGTGTTATTAAATAATGGGTGGTCCAAGTGTAGGCTTCTGGGTTAGGGTATCCAAAATTTTTGCTTAAGCAGGCACTTTTTCTGCTTATTAAATTTGCTTACAGATATTATAAGTTACTAGAAATTACATGTTCCATTTTATTATGAAGAAAAGGAAAATTTCCATATACTGTCTGTGAAGTTGTATCTGATTTTTGAAGTTAGGAATCTGCAGATATTTGCATACACATAAAAAATGAAAATGAGGGAGCAAACAATTCATATATATAAATGTAATTTCTAAAACTCATGTCTTTAGGGGTTAGGAAGTTTTACTCCTTTTAGCATTTCTACTTAAGGATTCTGAATTCTGTTTTTATGCAAGTATACTTGAGTCCTCAGTTATTTGTGTGTGAATCTATTCTCTTTATTCTCCAGGACCACTGTAGTAATCCTATTAAAAACCTTAGTGCTGTGTATGTGTCCCAGTGAAACTGGAGGGATGCTCTAGGCAAGCTCTTCATCTAAGATGAAGAGGAACAAGTTGAGTTTGAGTCCAGGCAGAGGTTCTGGCTGTTGGGTGAAAATGGGTTTTGTTTTGTGAAGGAAGCAACCGTGACACGGTGGTGTCTGAAATCCTTCAGTCCAAATCCAATAATGTTAATCTTATAAGGTACTTCTTCAGTGCAGATTCTCCTTTACTTTCACTGTATTGTTTCTTCTTCTCCCTTGCAAAAACAATTTGTCAGAATGGAGTTAATCAGGCTGTTGGTGGTGGCATGTATACAAAGAGAATGCAATGAGAAAGGTACATGAAAATGGAAATTGGGATAGAAATAAGTTTTTTCCCCAGATGTGACAAGACCTGCTATGGGGACTGAAGGGTTCACAGTCTAAAGTGAGGTGATGAGAAGCAGCAGAGAAGAGGAAAAGACAGGGCAGTGATGCAAAATTAATGTTGTGTATTCATCCACATAAGCATATGTTCACACCTTCATGGGGTGACTCAAGGTGTGGACTCTGAAGAGAAGTTGCAATCAGGATTTGTTTTTTAAATACATTCCCTTAAGAATGAGGAATGCAGAGTGAGGTTTAGGGTCAGAGAAGGACAGGTGGAAAGTCCAAGGGCCAGAGGTAGTAGAGCTGATGGCAAAGGCTGGGACAGGTTGTCTCTCTTGTCTCCAGGGAAGCTGGAGCTCCCTGCTGGAGGGCTGGGAGTGGGCAGAGCTGGGGTCAGTCTTGCTGTGCAGACACCCTTCATGGCAGAGACTGCAGAGCTGAGCAGGCCAGGTGAGCCTTGCACTTTCCTTGTGCTCTGCCCACAGAATTTCTTATCTTCATCATCCTCTCAACAGGGGAGCCCACCTGAAACAGTGACTGAAATATGGGACTTCCTTGTCACAGCAAAGCAGAGTGTCAGGAGGAATCAGAGCTGATCTGATTTTGTCATCACACCAGTACTGGGATGGTTGCCAAACTGGACTAGAAATGCAGTCACGTTCATGTTCTGATATGCTAAAACTGGATGTATTTTCAATGGACTTGAGAAATCTGTAGGACATTCTTCTAAGTCCAAAGAAATTTGATTCCATAAATTTAATCTGAAGGTGGGTGACCCTTGTTGTATTGTGGAGGGGGAATATGCAGAAATTAGATCTTTTTTTCCCTCCTTCTCTGCCATGCTGGACATGTGGATGCTGTGTCCCAAAGTAACACCATTTACATTGTGTGAAACTCATACTAGGACATGACATGTAATTAAGTCATGGCATAAACTATGTCAGTCATTAATGGAAAGATAGCTAAGTGTAACAGGATTTCTTTTGTTAAGTATTCTGCTTATTTATGTGGTATTGCAAAGATGATAAAAGCTGCTGGAGAATTTCCTTATCCTGCTCTCTTAATTATCTACCCTCAGATCACCTGTAGAACAGAACTTATTTTGCTTTTTTTTCCTCTGTCAGCCAAACATAATCCAGCTTTTAACAGTCTTGGAGTCAGAGTAGCTCCTCTTTCCTATTTCTTGTCTTTTTACCAAGTCATCACATGGCAGCAACTCCAGCATCAATTGTCAAATTTGGAGGAGCAAGTTTATTTTAAGGTTTCTTTGAAGCTCACCACTGGAGGAGCGGCCAGGGCAGCCCTGAGGTCAGAGGCAGCTCTCTGCACACGTGGTTGGATGTTTGTGTAGCTCTTGGCTGGTGGCTCCCACCTTGCTAGCAGATCCCTTTGGAAGTGCTCCCTGTGGGGATACTTTCCTAGCAGCCACACCAGGAGCTCCTGGCATGAGGGTGATCTGTGTGTGGCATGGGGAGGTGTGGTGCTTTGCACGCCCTGCTGTAGGTAAAGCTCTTCTGTAATCACCTCTTAATTATATTGCTTTTAGCTCCTGGCATGTTTTTGTAGCCAGAATTTGATGCTCACTTTCCTATACCCATCTGATAAATGGAGACATAGATTTTTTTTTGTTAGACTGGCTGGTTTCCTTCAATCATCTCCTGCTGCAATTATCCATTTCTTAAAGATAAGAAATGCTTGACTGGTTGGCAATCTGATACAAGGCTGTAATTATGAACTAGCAAGATTGTACTTCCTTAATATTCATGATCTTAAAAAAATAATCTTCTTCCCATCGTCTTCTCAATTAGGAAAAAAAAAAGTGAAATATTGGCAGGATTGAGCAAAAGTTGTTCCAAAAAGCATTGCCCTGGGGAATCTGAAGGAGCTCTGTACTGAGAGCTACTTTCCTTCTTCTGTCTCCAGTGGTGGCATTCAGAAGCACCAAATTTAGGACATTAATATTTTCCTTAGATGTATATTTCATAAAAAGGTGGTGGCTCTAGCTGAATTTTTAACTTTCTGCCATGGTTTCCAGGATCAGAGTACAAAACCTTGTGTAATTTGAGACCTTACAAGTTCCCACATATCATGATGGTGTGTCCAGATAAAATGTGCAGATGGACATGCAAACAAATAGAGCAGTAGATTAATTGCTCTGAGTTTTCTTTATGGTATCATCCACAATTCCTGAAAGCTGCTGTTGCCAGAAGTGCCTGCAGCTGCACTGATCAGTTCCTGCTGAGCAAAGGGAAGTGGAGTCTTTGCTGCCTTTCCCAGGCAGAGTCCCCCTGCCTGCCCTCCCAGCTGCAGGTCTCACAGGCTCTGTGCAACAGAGCTGCCTAAAGAAGATTGCAGCTCACTCCACCACTTTTAACCTGCACTTCCCACACCTCCAGCAGCATGGATAATCCATGCCACCAGAAATCTGCCTCTCCAAGTCATGTCTTTAAGGAACACTCAAGCTGAGGCCAAGAGAATGAATCTACCTCCTCAGCCAGGGACTGGAGAGCCAGAAAAGCCTCATTGTCATAATGGACAGCATTTAGTTCCTTTCATCATTGGAAAACCAACTATGTTAGAGATTGGAGAGCCAGAAAAGCCTCATTGTCATAATGGACAACATTTAGTTCCTTTCATCATTGGAAAACCAACTGTGTTCCATTTTTCTCAAGTCATACATCTTCAAATTTATAATGCAGTTCAAGGATGCAGCCTGGAAAGCTGTCCTTGCAATACATGGTTGTTCTGTGGAGCTTGCAAAAAACAAACTTGGATTGTGGGGCTGACTTATTTTTTGGTGGACACACTGATCACAACCCCCATTCCCTGTTCCCCTGCACCATTGCAGGGGAGAACATGGAGAATTCAGGAGTGAAATTAGGCCTGGGAAGAAGGGAAGGATGTAGGCAAGGTGTTTTAAAGTTTGGTTCCATCTCTTATTACCCTGCTCTCACTTGGTTGGTTATAAATTAAATTAATTTGTCCAAGGTGAGTATGTTTTGCCTGTGGTAGTAAGTGATCTCTCCCTGGCCTTATCTTGACCCATGAGCTTTTCTCTGTATTATCTGAGGAGGGGAGTGGTAAGAGAGGTTTTGGTGGGCACCTGGCATTCATCAAAACACCCCTTGAAAACCCCCACCATTAATACATACACACATATATATATATATATATACACACACACATATATATATGTATTTCCTGTTAAGTGGGAACTAAACATTGCAGTTCTGTAGGAATACTGAAATGAAAAATTGATCTACTTGTTTACTACTTCATTAATTTAATGTTTCCCTGGAATAAAAATATTCTTTCCGGGTTTAGAAACAGATAGGAAAAGCGATCCTCACCTTTCTGTGTTGGTATTGCTGATGGTCAATCTGAACTTTGCCATGAAAGCATTTGATTTTTTTATCTGAACAGTATCTGCAGTGACACATCTCAATTCAGAATATTAAATTTCCCCAGGCTGGAGACAGGCAATGAGTTATTACTCTGAAGAGTGCTTCAAAGTAGAACGAACCACTTTGGAAGTGCTCTGCCTCTTCCTAGCAAGGTGCTGCTGGAGGAGCTGCCAATGGACTTGGAAGGTGCTCTGCAGCCTCAGAGGAGTCAGGGAGCTGGGATGGGTGCATGGGAGCTCATTGCTCAGCTTTGCTTTACAGCACCATTGCATTCCCAGGGAGAACAGATGGCATAAAGTGTTCCTTCAGTGGTGCTGTGATGCAGGAATATGAAAAAATACCTCTTCTAAAACGTGGTGCAAGAGAGCAGGGAACTTCAGATTGTTAACCTTCATCCAATCTTGCTTAACTTAGAGATGTGGGTTTATTCTTAAGAATGTTAAATATAACTAAAATCATGTATAGTGTTGTGAAAACCTGAACAAAGTATAGTAATAAAAAAAAAGGTAATATATTTGTGCATGTTAAAAAAAAAAGAAAAAGGATCAGTACACAATTAAGAACAAATACTGTGCCACGAAAATATTTGTTTTAACCAGATGGTCTTAAGTAATGCAGTCAGAGCTGTGGTCACAGTACATTAGTTTTGTTTCCATAGTAACACTAGTTTGGCAGACTGAGTTATTTAGATCTGCACTGCAGTGTTCATAGCAGTCTAATCCTCATATACATGCTTTTATTGAAATTGAAAATGATACTGAGGTGATCGTGCACACTTAAATGGGTGCAGACATCATGAGAAGTCAAATTTCCCCAAAGCAAGAATGTCCACAAGTACAAATGGTGTTTATTGTGTAATGCTGGTGTTAATTTTGCACTAAATATAGTTTAAATAGAAACATACAACTATAAATTTCAATATAAGCACTGGGATGCCTTTTGGGCTGGTGAGTGTGCTGGAGGTAGCTCTTGAGTGGTAAGGGACAAAGCTTAGCTCCACCTTTTCTGTTCCTGTGAAACTTTAAAACAAGTTTAAAGGAAAATAACTAAAGTCAGCTAATTGTAACTTTATGCTGTGCATACTGATATGTGTTGAGGAGCTGAATTGTGCAGTGACTTCCAAGATTTTTCTGTGAAATTAATAATAATATAATAATATAATTTAGATAGAGTAAATTAAATTATTTGGCATGATAATTTGTATGCTTACAGAATATGCCTCAAGTAATTAAGAACAACAGGGATTTGTGAAATTTGGACTCAAACAGTTTTGCCAGATGGCAACAGCCAGAATTGTAATATAGTGTTGATTGGAGGAACAGGAACAGGTACCACAGGACTTTGGGACACAGAGTTGACATCCAGGTCCACCTGCTGTTGGCAAAACCAACTTACAGCACAACAGGACTAATTAACTGTATCTTTTCTAAGCTGGTCAAAGTTTGCATGTTTTCAGACATTTAGGAAGTGTTATTTCCTTGAAGCATAGATAGCAAGATGATGGATTTTTTGTACACTGCCACCAAAAGTGACCTTGGCTGTCCAAGGTGCTCCAAACCAGCAATTTTCCTTTTGCCTCTTGGCACTCCAGCAGCACCCTAATTACAGAAGGCCGTGAGGCATTCAGAAGTAGGAAAGGATTCAGAATTGGCTTAACAAGTTTTGATAAAAGCCAATAATCCAGTTAAAAACAAATGTGCTCTTCTTTTCAACCACAAGCAAAGAAAACAAACATAACTTTATCTGAGTCCTTATTGATCATTAAAAATAACAGAAAGATGTTATTTTAAGGCAGTGTTTCTGTGTATAAAGTAGACAAACAACAAAATTCTTAGTTTTAGCATTAGTGTGTTGAGCACTTATACAAAAAGAGAATGTGTTTTACTGTATAAAATTGTGCACCTGTGGTACTTTCTCCAGGGTAACTGGCTGCTTTTCATTCAAATTATTAGTGTCCAATTATTTTTAAAGTTGTTTTAGGGGAAAAAAAAGGGTTGTAGGGGGAGCACTGTAATACTTGATGTGTAATTTCCCCTGCCAGAGCAGAGATGCTGGGCACATCCTTATTTAAAGTTGAGAACCCTGGACTAGGAGTCATGGGCCCCGTGGAGGGAGAGTCACATGCTTGGTGTGAGCTGAGCTTTCCATTAATCTTTGGAAATGCCTCCAACACTGAGATTCTCAGCTGGAAAAGGACTTGTGTGAGGAAGGGTGAGGAATGTTCATTTCTGTAATGTCAAATCTGTTGTAAACAGAAGTTTTTTTTTTCCCATCCATTTTCATTGTTTTCCATAAAATTAGTGTCATCTTGTAAACTTCAGTCTAGTAGCTGACCCTTCATTTTGCATTTTGAAAGCTGCTCCTTGGACTTGGTGTTGTGAAATTATGTAGCTGTGGGTATATCTGTGAACAGCATCCTCTAATATAAAAAGCACTTTTAAAGCAAAATGAAGTAAAGATGTAATAAAGGAAAGCATAGATAGCAGTTTCAATAGCTCACACTGTGCCTGCATGTTGCAGCATACACAGAAAATATCATGGCACTTTGGAGTCACCTTGAATACGTAAGGAGTGATGAGTTTAAATCATGAACATCAGCTTGGAAATGACGCAAATAGAAATATTTTTATTTCCATTAGAAGAAACACCTGAGAATTCACTGACTGAAGGAGGTTAGGAGAAATTATTTTGAACTGCTTGTTATGGCTTTTTGCTTTGCCTTTGATGTAACATTCAGTAGAATTTACAGAAATAGCTTGGCTCACAAATAATTTATGTCCCATTGATCTTCTAGATCATCCTGAAGAAAAAGAAAAATGTTTGTGGTCAGTTTTTCTGCTCTCCATATGGTTTCATTGTTGGATGGGGGTTTTTTTTTGTTGTTTGGTTTTGTGTTTTTTTGCTAAAACTTTGCTTAGCAGTGGAAGGGAAGAAATTTGGTTTTCATTTCTGAGTGGGAAGTGTAAGCTAAGGAATGCCTTTTGCAGGGCACTGACTATTAGTAATAGATTTTAGAGGAGAACTGCTTTGGGGCTCTGCTGGCTGTACACCCTGCCTGCCAGGCAGCTCTGTGACACTCAGCAGTGATGTGGCTACCCTGCTCTCAGGTAGGGTTGCCTGGCATTTGGCCCACCTTCATCTTCAAAAGATCTTGGTAGAAGTGCACCAAGTGTTTTGCAATTCTGAGCTCTTAAGCAGCTTTCATATTTATTCTGGGCAAAAAGCAATCAAAGAAATTTCTACATTCGGGAAGGCTGCTTTAGAAACTTAAGTAGTGCTGGGAGAAGGTGTGATTATATTTTACTGGTGTAGTGTATGAAAGTATGACAGCAAAATAAAATTTTAATAAACAATTCTAAGTAGAATTTTTTGCTTCAGTAGGATCCTTCATTGAAAAAAAAGTCAGTAAAATTTATGAAATGGAAAAATGTAGTAATAAAGCCAAAACCAGTTTCTTATAAAGTGAGTACACACCTGACTATGCTATTTTCTCCTAAATTGCTAAATCCTAATATAAACTTTCATTTATATGCTCCAAGTTAAAAAAACCCAACCAACAAACAAAAAACTTTTATGGGATTTAGAAAGCATAAAATGACCTGAATATAGGTATACACAACCTGATAGCACACAGCCATTACACAACCAGCTCCCCAGTGTGCTCTGATCCAATTTCACCCCCATTCCCATTGCAATGAGCTGTTGATATCACCTTTAAATCCTGGTGTTGAGTTTCAATGTGTTTTGATGAAATATGTTTTAATCAGGGAAGTGAAGACCCTGTGATTTTTGATTTGCTGTCTGCTCAGGAAGGAAAGGACTGGATCCTCCAGGAGGTGAAGCTGGAAGCACATGAGTTCTGTGATTGATGGCATTTCATTCCTGATCCAGTGCTAGAGCAGCAATCATGAGCTCTGATTTAGACTATACTTATCTCCCCCACCAACAGACATCTGTGTCTTTTGAACCTGCAGGAATAAATTTACACAGAAATGAACAGGAACTACAGGAGTTTAGGCTGTGCCAAGGTGAAAAGCAGAACTTTAAACTGAGCTGTTTCTTAGGCAAGATGCTTCACCACAGCTAAGCCAGCCAAAGAAAAAGACCACCACGTGATGGTTGGCACATGGTATTAGCTTCTAACACCTTTAAATATACTGACTTATCCTATCTAACCACGTGAGGTGTCACTGTGCCACACACACATACCATCCATAGCAGCATGCAGTGCAGGAACATTTTCTGTGGGGCCTTGATATCTGCTATCATTTTGGCTGGCAGATGCACTCAGACTCCATTGACAGCAATTAGCTGAAACAGTGAACTGCTAAATGCATCAAAATAGTTCATAACATTTTGTCATTTTTAGGAAGAGAGGAGCAAATTATGACAGTAATTTAAACTTTCCTTGGTGCTCAAAAATACCAATGACCCAAGTAATGTGATGGTTTAATTAAACAATGAGATGGGAGATGGAAGCAATACCTTGAAGCACTTGAGCACAACTAATTTTAAGCATGTGAATATTGTGCTTGTGCTTGGCTGTTGTCAGCTGAATTGGAATGGCAGGCTGTCAGACTGATAACTGCAGCTACCAGGGTCAGCTGAGGGCTTAAGCACGAGCTTAAGCATCTTCCTCTGCTGGTGCCAGTGGTGGAGCAGAAACGCTGTCCTGGAGCATTATGGCCTCTGTCAGGGTGGCTCTCCTGCAGTTCATGTATTCTTTTCTAAAGCACTGCAGATTTAACTCTTTTCACTTGGTCTTCTGCTTCTTCTATTCTGCTTCTTACTATCTTTCCAGTATTGTTATTTTAAACTACAGCCAGTTTCCTGTTGATGGAATGTAAGCACACCCCATTTTGCAGATACATTAGAAAACTTTGAAAATCTGTCTTATTTTTAATTCCAAGTATCTTTTTTTCAGCTGCATTCTGTATAGAGCTTTGTCTTGTTTTTAGCTTCTTATCAGTAATGTTAAGTTGCTTCCAGAAGGAAGAGATGCTCTATTGAGTAAGTAGGTCAGGGGAGCAACCAAATGATGGTGTTTTTGTACAGAAATGAGGAGGAGAGTTGAGACTGGGATGGAAAGCTGCTCTGAAGGAAGGCAGGTGTCTGCTGGGGTGGAGGGACCTGTGCTGCCCACAGAGGATGCTCCCCATAAGGATCTGCTCACTTCATTTACTGTACACGTCCAGCTGAGGAATTGACTCACATAGGGTGGCTTTCCTGAAGAGCAGAGTTTTTTTCTACATATAAATGTACAAAACCTGTTAATGTGCAGTAGTGGAACAAAATTATCTATGAGAATGAGCCTCTTCCCACTCAAGGGAGCCTCAGTAACTTCTGTAAATTAGTTGTGAGAGTGGAGATAACTCACTTGAATGCACAAGGTGTAACTGCTGGAGGTTTCTGGGAGATGGGAATGTATTAAAGGTAATTGCTCTAATGTGACTTTGGCTGATTTTCTTTCAGAACTCAGCTTACAACTTAGAGCTTTGTTTTCAAAGTCATTGGCAAAGTGTTGTGCTCTTGATATGTGTTACATCTGTAGCAATGTAATTTTTACTTGAATTATTTAAAATCTTTCTGATCAATGGGTACATAGTGACTGTAAAAAATTGTGCAAACTCAAGTTATTATGATGCTAGACAAATTTTTCCCTTAATTTTTCTTGAAATTTTCTACCTTGCTGCCCTACTTTGAAAAAGATTCACTCTTTTTGTAAAAAAAAACAATAAAACCCCCTAAGATGAATGATGTTATCTCAGTGATGCAAGAATGGAAGAATAGAATGGTGCTTAGACAAAATCTGTATACTTTAAAAAGCACAGAAAACATTGCAAATTCTTTAGGCAAGTTTCTTTCTCAAAAAAATTTTGGAACTTTATTTCTGTGCTCTATACCAGTTAGGACCATCATCTGTGTTTGTGGGATGGGGAAGTCTGAACTACTGGCAATACCTGAATAGAGAATCTGAATAAAGAATAGAGCTTTGCAGTTGGCTTAGTTCATGCATTTTTTAAGCAGAGGCTGCAGATGGAAGAACACAATATTGCAGGCCAGATGTGGCTGAATCTGTACATGTGGCTGAATGTCAGTGGATCACTTACATGGGCATGGATTTCAGTGTACTGATAATTAGGCAAGACTGTTCAGACCATTCCTGTTATGGGAGAGGTTTCTCCATCCATGCCAAGGAGTTAAAATGCTCCACAACTGGAGAAATGCAGAAGATTTTCTGTTTCACTTGGAAACTCCTTGACTGGAAGTCCATGGTGTGCAGAATTTGTGCCAAGCCTTTCTGCACTGGGCTGGGCTGGCTGCAGGAACCAGAGAGATGAGGGTGTGAAAACCATACCATATTTTAGGAATCTCTTTACCTGATGTTATGAAAAATACTAATCCATAAAGAGCCTGTGGAGAACTGGTCCTTTTTCATTGTTATCCCATTTTTTCTGTTTCATATTTAAATTTTAAATACATTTAACTTTTCAACAGTTCATGTCAGAGATTTTAAATAATTACTACATTGAGCTAAAGATGAATTTTTAACCTCTTTTCTTCAGAAGCAAAGAACATGCAAATTTACAGTTACTTTCTGGCCCAGTGCCGAAACATCTCTTTTGTTGCCATGAAGGAAAATAGAAAGGTTTGATTAAAACCTTGCTCAGTAATTAAATGTCTGTAGTTTTTTTCCTGTAGACAATGTTCCATTTTGGTGGTACTTGTTGTAAGGCGATGTAAAATTTTAATAAATCTCTCAAATGAACCCCTAGACAGTTTTCATGATTTTTATACTACATTATCAATTACCAAAATATGCTGCAAAAATAATAAATGGCAGTTAATTGCATGTGTTTAATTGTGTAGTTTATTAATTTAGCATGAAGGGCAAATAGCAGTCTATATTCTGCTTTCTTTGGAGAAGTCTTGCATATATTTTTAAGTCTTGTCAGTGATTTCATTTGGAGTAATGAATGATGTATCTTTTACTTAGATCTTAAACTGAGCACTTGCTGAACAAGTTTATTAATAGACAGCCCTGCTTAGCACTACCTACTCAACATCTCCTCTGAAAACCCAGGTCTGGGCACCCTGCAGTAAACTATCCTGAGTTTAATGACATTTTAAGCTATGTGATGTGTAAAGCTTGTAGAATAACTTGTATTTGATGGGGCATTCAGGAAGCATGGGGTATTAAGGCTGCTTTCATGCAGAGGGAACTGGAAAAAAAATGTGAAAATCATGAGGGAAAGGGCTGTAGGCACTTGCGATTGCTTGGTGTGGAAGTTGATTCTCCTGAGCTAAAATTAACTAGATCTTTTTTAAGGTTTACTTTACACATGATTACCCCATTGACTATCTGTAGGATGGTTTGTGCTGGTAAGAAAGCCACAACCAATATAGTTGTGTGTCCTGTATTTAGAGCTTGCAGGCAGCAGTGCTACAGGCTCAGTTTTTGATTTGCACCACAGAAAACATGTTTCTCTGGATAGAGAATTTTCTGTGGAGGGTTTTGGGGGTGATGGCCCATGGGACCAGCACTAGGAGTGAGAGCTGATGCTTTCCAACTTGAACATAAAAGGAGGAATGATTTTTTTCATCCTTCTTCATGTTCAGGCCAGGTGGCAGCCTCTTCTCCCTCAGCTTCCATTCCATTGCTGCTTGGTCAGGGCCCCCTCTCTCCTGCTTCTGCCTTCCCTGGCACACAATCATGATTGTATTTGGTTTTTTCCCCTCTTTTCTACTTTATCTCCAGCTTATATAAAGCTTCTGAAGGACTGTATGATTTCTGTAGTTAGGTGTGCAGTGTGTCAGATCCTTCACCCCTTTTGCTGCAGACACGATCCTTGTGAGGAGCCTCTAGATTTATCTACATGGATTTATCTGGGCCTCAAGAGGAGAAAAACCCCTTTAACTTCCCAGTTCTCTTCTATTGAACAGCTCAAAACTGATTTATTTCAAGCAAAAAACAAAGCCAGGCATGCAACCTATAACTTTTGATTGAAGCTGGAAAAATATTTACTCAGGAGGGAGCAAATGCTGGTGCTCCTCAGGGTGAGCTCTTGGAAGGGCAACAGCAAACACATGGAAATAGTATCAGTGAACAGCTATAGAAAATGTAATAGTGTGTGAAAGTATACAAATCTCTTATCTATATTGACTTCTGGGATGTTTTGCAAAAATACCTAACTGTGATTATGTATATTTTAACAAAGGCTGTGTAATCAGCAACCAATCCAGGTTTGGTCAGCTGATGTAGGTAGATACAACAAGCTGTTCTTCAAGATGCAGAAGAATTTGTGCATAGACAAAATGGTAATTTGATAAAGCAGAAGCAAGTGATTACTAAATCAAGGTGGTAGCTTCTTTTATTTTAGGCAGGAATGCTTCCATGCTAACATTAAAGCATGAGTTTAATTTCTGGTTACAACATTTCTGTTTTAAAATGCATAGTATGCCAGAATCCTCCAATTTGAGTTTTAGTGGTGGTTCTTTTTTTTTTTTTTTAAAGAAAATAGTTGGGTTTTCTATCCACTGTTTTTAACTTATACAGGAAAAAAAAGGTTGGGGGATGTTTTATGGGGTAAGGTAATGGCATGTAATAAACCAAAATATTTGCAGGGAATCAAGAAGTTTTTGGACCTGCAGGTCCTTCATTAGAAAATTATTGTTTTGAGGAGCTCTATCTCTAAATGCCACAGCTCTTTGACACTCTTTCTTCCTTTCTGATGGTGCTAGTAAGAAAACCAGGACTGTGCTGTCTTTTAAATTTGCCTTTCATCTGTGTGTGCTGTCTTCTACGTCATGCGGGAGTTCTTTGTGTGGTGGGGCAGATGTGACAGGAGCATTTATTTCTCCTTAATTAGGGCCAGGCAGTGGGTGTGACAGCTCCTGTCCTAGCCTCAAGACTGTCACACACTCCTCCAAACAAATCAGGCAGTCACCTGATGCAAAACAGCTCCTCTCATTTATAGAAAAATGGACATGTAAGGCTCTAGTGGGGGTTGTAGTGTTTATAATCCCACTGAGAAGAACTGTACTTGACAATTGGCTGGAAGGTCCTTGGTGGCCAGCAAAGCTGTAGGAAAAGGGTTTGATTTTTGCAGCTTGGGCAGTGTATAGTGACTGTGAGAAAGCCTCCAGTGGCTGCCTGGCGTGGCTGCTCTGCTATTTATGGACAGCCAAGCTGCAAGTGGGAGCTGCAGCTCTAATTCAGCAGAATGCTGCCAATCCTTTGCAACATTATTGGGGTTTTCTAGTTGATTTGTTTATTTTCTTTATTGGTGTTCTTCCCCCAAGCTTTAGCCCTTAGCTATGTATTTTATGGTTTTTTTATTTCTCTCACATCCTGCTGTTGACTGCAGCAGTGTCAGTATAGCCCTGGTGAGGCCAGAGCAGCACCAGCCTCTTGAAGCAGAGGAGGAATGTAAAACTCCTGGTAATAAAAATAGCCTGCTTTATATTTTACATGTAAACTAAACTTTGCCATTGGAGTGGGACTTTGCCAGGTATGCATTCCGTCTGCTTTGTGACCTCTGCAGGACTAATGCAAATAGCAGTTGACTTCAGATAATTTCATGTTATTTAGCTCATTAATTTATGTCAGTCAAAAGACAGGAGGACTTTTCTGCTAGCAATGAATTAGTTTCTGGTATTGATTTACTGGTAGTGACATGGAAGAATGAGGAATGACATTTAGTATGGCTATGTCAAAAACTATTATCTTAATATCACTGGGGTCAAATTTTAATAGCAGCTGCCATACTGCTTCCCTGAATAGGGAGTACTTTCCAAAGTGTGGAAAAAAATACATGGTTTTACAGGATAATAACTGCTAGGAAAGGCTTTTTTAGCATTCCAGCAGTCCTGCTTCTCTCTGGATCAGCTGAGATCACTATGTGCCACTCAGAAGAGGGCATTTCCTGGTTCCAGCAGAATTGCTGGATTCTAGACATGCCTTCAAGCCATCTGGCCACATCTCACTGCACTCAAAGAATGCTGCTGGGCACGTTTAACTGGGTCCTCATGCCAGGCTGCTCTGGCTGGGGGTGCTCCTGGGGGCTCAGGGGATGGGTACTGCCCTACTGCAGGATTCAGCCTTTCCTCAGAAGGGTGTAACTGTTTATATCCAGTTTATATGCATATTTTACTACCTGTAATCTTTTTATTGGAAATTGTTGGGGTGTTTTTTTTTCCTTATGTGTGCCTGGCTTTTTTTTTGAAGATGCTGAATTTTCGGCATTGGTTGATGTAATTTTGAAGAAATATGCCTATGGTGTATTCTGTAAAACATTTTATGTATATTTAAAAAAAAGCCATAATCTGCCACAGATTATACAATTAGAATTTTGAGTTTGCATGGTGTGTCTTGTTTGTGGAATGAAGATCCCTGCAGATGAGAGGTCTCTGCAAGGCCCATTAATTTTCCAATAGTGCAGTGTTAGCAGGTTCCAGGAGTTTTTATTGATCGTGAATGTTTACCATTGATGGTATTGGATGGAACAATCACTTCACAATACTGTTGTTGATTGTTTCTTCTCTTTTGCTTAATCTGTAAATCCTTCAGCCCTCTAGCATTTCAGAAAATACACTGTTGAATGTAAAGCTGCTGTGTTTTTTTAAGAAAAAAAAGCACAAATTAAAACAAAAAATCTGTCTGACCTAAAGTTACATAAAGAAAAATGAAGAGTTTTGTGTTGCTCTGCATGTATATCTGACTTTTGCACAGACATCTGTAGAGAAGCAGCTTCCTGAAATTACAGTCTGTTACATTCTTCAGTATATACATTTTAGTTGCATAAAAGTAAGCTATGCATTCTTACAAGCTTTATAGCTTTCTTTATAATTCTGTAGCTCTAAAAATTTAAATTGTTTCACTATGAGTGATCTGATTGTGTTACTTATTATTTATCTTTCCTATGACCTTTTACATAAACTATGTGATTAAAAAGTTAAAGTGTTTGAATTTGGACATAGTGTTCTTTTAGTAATACATTTTAATATTTTTGTAATTTCTTTGTAATTTTTCTGTTAATTCTGCCACTGTAATTTGTCAGAAGTTGCACTAGTGGACTTAAGCAGACACCTTTATATTTATGCATTGGGTTCCATTGGGAAGATCAAGTGCATGAGAGGGGTTTTTTCAAGGTTTCCCAAGGCAGTGGGGATCTACTCCAAACCAAATTTGACAAGGCAGAGTGCTGCATAATATGATGTGCCTTTAGGAACTGCTTACATTTTGAGGAAGAGAACTATAAATGCAGACAATTTTAAAGAATGAAATCACATGGTTTTTCTACACAGAGTGTAGTTGCATGAATCCAAAAATCCTAATTATTAGAAGATGAAGCATGCCCAAAAATATGGCTTTCTCACTATAACTCCTTTCCTCAGCTTTATTTCTTATTCTGTGGTTGGCAGATCCTCCTGTGCTGTGATTGGTAAATTCAAACAGAATTTATTTCATTTAACTTCAGCTGCTAAGTTCACTCCTAGTCAGTGGATGTGGATGGAATCATCCCTGGAGATTCCTGTTTTATAAACCTATTTTAGGATCCAGTGAATCACCAGCTGGAAGGGCCTGTCTCTTATTGCTGATTCTAGAGGAAGCATCAATCATTACTGCTGAACAAATGTCAAGCATGTATATGGCTAAAATTAGGTGTCATGAATCCAGTGTCAGGACCAAATTAAAAAACTCCACATCTTCATTTCTAAACTGCCCAGAGCACCTCCCCTAGCTTCTTCCATCAACAGAGCTCTGCCTTTTTCCCTTTTCATGGACATCTCACCAGGCATTTATACTCATTCTTTAAAGTCTTTATGGTCCACATAATCATAAAATGATGGATGACACAGCATTGCTTACTGCTGATCTGTGCTGCTTTCATGTTTACAGACAACCTTTACCTTCCAGAGTTCTATTAAAGAACTTGCTTGCTTCACTCACATTTAATATACCTACTTGCTTCTTTCCCAAGTAATTATTTTGGTGAGATTTTAGTTTTTATGGTACCATGCCACCTAATTTTTGATATTGTAAAGGACTGAAAGGAACACTTGAAAGGAGTTGCTATGGCTGTTGGCTTACAAAGATTTTCCCATGTTTTTGTTAGATGGCTGCTTAAATGCCTTTAATAGTTTTGTAAGTGCAACATCTTTTTCTTCTTCCCTATTGGCTGCTTTTCATTTCCAACACAGATATTTCTCATTCTGCCAGATACTGAAGGTGTAATTGCCCACAGTGGATTGCACCAAGAGCTTGCAAAGAGAGGATCATCCAGACAAACAAATATTAAAGTTCAACCACTTACTACCAGTGGGCAAATATCTTCTGTTCAGTCCCTGCTGCTGTACTGCATTAAATAAAAAGTGATAGGCAACAGAAGTGCCTTCAAATCTTTCTGCTGTCCAGACAATGCATTATAGTTGGGGCCCTAACCATATAAAACCCAACTTTACTCTCTGATTGCAAATTCTGAGACCATTAAATTAAATTTGTGTAAAGAAAACAAGAGCCCTTTCATGTTAATCCCAATTGATTTATTTTTATCTTCTATTTAAATATTGTACCAGATAATATTGATTGAAAAAACCCAGAATTTAAAAAATGACCAGGTCTTGTTGGAATTGCATCTCTCCCACCTCCCCCCTGAGAAATGCAGTTATTTGATTGTGCTTTGTATTTGACTGCAGCTTTCAGCATCTCCCCCAGCAGAACTCTTTACAGGATAAATAATGTAAGAGAGAAGAACAAAGTGGCACACTAGGACACATTATTCAAGGCAGTGATGTCGCAAAGCAGCATTTGGGTTGAATCAAAATGATTATTTCTATTTTCCAAGTACCTGCTGGTTTCCTCTGCCAGGAGTGTGGCAGTGGCAGGCAGGGCTGGGAGGCTGCTGGCCCTGTACTGAGCACTCAGCAGTGAAACCCCAGTGTTCCCTGAGCTGGAAAGTGCCCAGCACGGGGTTTTCAGGCAGTGGCTGCTTGCAGGAGCCTGACTGGGTACCAGGAAAGCTAAAAGCTCTCTGAGGTGGGAATGAAGTCTTTGGACGTGCATAAAATAGCTTGATTCAGGTCTTAAAATGCAAACTTTCATAATGGGCTGTGAATGACTTTGATACCGGATCTATAAAGAGTTTGAGACACATTTTAAATTTTGTTTTTCTGGAATAGCCTCAGGGTAAGTCACAATGCACTGGGTTTTGTGGCTGCCCTGTAATGGGAGTGTTGTGAGTGAGGGCTGGGGCAGGGTGGCTGGGAGCAGTCCCTTGATGTGCCTGGGAATGGTCTGATCACATGTGTGGCAGTGAAGAGGTTAAATGCTACCAGCGTCTGCTGACAGGGAAAGGAGTTTTCCAAATTTTGCATAAAGGGACCATTGAACAAGTATGTTTTGAAGTTGTGCATGCAGAAAAGCTTTCTGCTTTAGCATGTCTGTCCTTTCAAAGGCAAAATGAAAGTAGGGTGAAGCCTGGAAGGTGAAACACCTGCATGGTGAAGTGAAACATTAGCACTTTGATTTAAAACTGAGTGTTTCTGCTCCTAATTCCAGAGATTGTGGTGTTTATTGTACCAGCATCTGGCTTTTGTCTGTATGTCCACAGTAATGAAGCAAGTTTATAATTTGTTTTCACTGCTTAATGCTTTCATCTCCCAGCTGATAACTTCTTTATCCTCATACTCTTGGGTCATTAGATATTGCTGGGTTACTCTTTTTGCTGGACTTTTTTTTTTTTTTAGCACTAAGCGAAGCTTATACTTTACTTCTTTTTTCTTAAATAAGACTACACAAATAGTTGAACTATGATTGTTACATATTAGACTGCCTTTAAATGTGCAAGCTTACAATAATAGGGTTAGGTGGAACTAAAGTCCAGCAGATACAATACAGGATGGGCCAGGGCCTGGCTGCTGCTGGGGCATTTTCTTTCCTCTGCAGGCATGTGCATCATCTCTTTGGTGAATATAGAATAAATCCATTAATGAGGCTGAACACCCAGCCAAACCTCAGCCTTTGTGAGCATCCTGGCTCCCCCACTGGCTTTCCAGGGCCACTGGCCCAAGGGGGAGGATTTTTCCTGGGCTTCATCCACTGCTTTCCAGGCCATCCCATCCCATCTGCAGTGGGGCTGGAGCCCAAGCTATCTCCCCCTTATGCTTTCTTCCATTCCTCTCAATTAGTTCAGCACTTTGAGAAGGAAACTCAGTGGAAAGAAGGCTCTTACTTGAATGTCCCACATAAAAAGGAGTCTGGGATGTTCCTGGTGCTTGTCCTGTGCCTGCATCTGTGACTGTCTCATAGCCAGCTGGCTCTGGTCTCATCAGATCATCCCAGCCATGGGGGCTCCTGACTGACCCTTCTTGCTTTCTAATTACAAGCAGGCAAAGAAAAATTTAACAGGAGTATATATTTAAACAAGTTTTTGCTGGTATTGTGCCATTTTGCACCATGTTACAGGGAATATGTAGAGGTACCAATACCAGGGCTTACTGAAAAATAGAAAAGGGTTAAATGAATTTGGAAAACCCTACATTATGTAGACAAAAAAAAAAAATTAAAAAAGAAGCTAAGAAAAATACTATTATATGCCATATGATGTCTATAATAAGAGAGTAATGTCAATAAAAAATGCATAATGGAAAGAAACTGTTTTCAAAAGGAGACAGAGTAAACAATATTAGCTTCTTCAGGAAAAAATACCATGCTGTCCCAGCAGATAAAGCCACTCTACAGGAAATAGTGATGGAAAGAATAAGAGGGATGGGTTTTGGCATTTCAGAGTCCACTATCTAAAGGCTACAGCGTGACAGGGAGACGTGTGATGGCTGCTGGGTTTCTGCCACTAGAAAGGGTATTATGTGTTTCAGGCAGGCACATCTGATAATTTAGCAACATGAAAATGTATCAATGCATCCAGTGTTTAATGCTACAAGAGCCCAGGCACCATTCTGCATCGAGTGATGAAATGGGGCTTAGCTGTACTATTTTGCTTGCCTGTCTTTGTTTCACCAAGCTGTGGAAGCTTTTTCTGTAGCTTTAGTTATTGATGTCACCTTCCAGAGTTCAGCTGCTGTAATGGCTTTGGCTGGGGGTGGTGGCACAAAGGACTGCACTCTCTGCACGACTACAGAGGCCATGGAGGGAAATGTGGCAGGGCCCAGTGCAGGGAGAGCTCTCATTGATTTCCTCTCACAGGCTGCTGAACGCTGTGTGCAGCCCTGGGCCCCTGGAGAAACCTGTCCAGCTGCATCCACATCACTGGCCTTGACATCCCAGCGTGGGGAGACACATCCAGGGAGGGCTTGCAAAAGGCAGAGTGGTTGCTGCTCCTCCTCCCCTCCCACCTGCAGGCAATCCTGCTGCCCACCCTCCTGTTAAATTGCAACAGTGAAAAGAGAAATAAGAAAGAAAAAAAACCAACCAAACCCTTTGCAAATGGCTTTGTGCGTTTCAAAATTATGTATGCTAGGGGAGAAAAAAGTGTTTAAAAGCGAGTGTTAAGCTTTACATGGAGGCTGGTGGTGGAGAGGTTGGAGTGCTGTGTTGAGCAGCAGGGGTGATGCCTCCTGTGTGTCTGCCTTCTCTGGAGCCCTCTCCAGAGCCTCCCACCACCATCCAGGAGCAGAACTCCAGTGAGTGATTGGAGGTGAACTCCAGTGAGGCAGAACTGGCCTCCGGTTCCCTGTTGGGAGGGTGAGGCTCCTGTTGGAGAATATTCCCACCAGTTTAAAGGGAGGAAGAGCAAATCTCCAGCTGAACTCCTCTGCAGGCTTCCCTGCCTATCAAATCTTCAGGAATGCAGCCTGATGGCTTTTAAATGTGCAGGTCTCTCCTGTGGAGCTGCCAGAGGCAGTCATTGCCTACCTCAGACTTCCATGGAGCAGCATTGTGATGGCTGGGAACCAGCTGGGCTTGTCTCCACAGGGGGAAATGTGACAGCCTCACACCCTGGTGTGGGGCAGAATGTGGCCCTGCTGAAATGTCAAGCTGTATAAGATTTTAAAAAAAGTGGGGATTTCTTTTTTGCTCCACTCCCAAATAAGCATTTCTTAGCCTTTCTTGTTTTAGCTGAAAATAAAGGGGTTTGTTTTTGCTTTCCCCAGCTGGCAGAACACTCTCTGACCAGCTCTAGAATTTACACTAAATTGAGTTAACACCAGAGTCTTGCTGAATTCGACCAAAACCAAAGTGACTGCCTTGAAGCACTGCTTGGTGTGATTTTGAAGCACAAGGATAAACATAAAGTGTTCTTCAGTGACACCTATACTATATTTAAAGAGTTTCCTGTGCAAGTTTGCTGCTTTTAAAACTGCTTAAAAAAACTAGAGGCTCCAATTTTAAACACCAGTGTACCAGTCATATGTGGTGCTACGTGAAAATTTATTTTTATTTTCACGTTTGGTTGGAAATTGGGTGGTGAAAGCAATGTGTGATGTACAGTAAGCCTGTAGCTTTTCAAATACGCAAAGAGCTTCAAGTGGGCTTGACTTTGGAGGGAAATAGGCCAGAAGACTCTGTCAGCACAGCCCGTGCACAGGCCACACCAGAAATCCTCAAGTGTTTGCTTTGGCTGTGGGGAGTTGTCACAGCCTCTGGATCTACCCCCAGTTAACACTACCAGCTTTCAGCAAGGAGCACGTGGTGCTTCTCTCCACAATTCCCTTCCATAAAACATGTATAAAACATGTTTCCTAGCCTTGAGGAAGGGGCTTTTTCTTGCTTTCAAACCTCATGAATGAGGGGCAGCCTTTTAATTACACTTTTATATTCACCCTAATGGATTTAGTAATAACATGTACTTTTTAATAGCTGTGTTTTATGGATTTTCTACTGCTCTGTGAGTCCTGTCTTTTCTGTGAGGGAAGGTATCTGTGCTCTACCAATGATGATGCTGGGCAAAAGGGGTGCAGCTGCTGGAATAGCACAGGAAAATAAGTGTGAAAAGTCCCTTCACCCTCCTGGTCATCTGACTTCCTTCCTAACAGGACATTTCCTCTAAAACATGTATTAGAAATGATTTGTGTTTGAACTATGTGAGGTGTGAGAGGAGACATGGCAGTGTTACAGAGGTAATGAGGGCAAGATCTGCTTTGACTTAGTGTTCCTCATTCTGTAGCATTCTAGAGGTTTTTTTTTGAATTGCATTTAAAGGGAACAGTTTAAAACAAACCAAAAAAGTTAAAAAGCTTACAGGAAAGTGATGAACAGAGGAGTGGAATGAGTATTTTGTAGACTTCTCTTATAAACTACCTATTGCATAGATACATCTGGCTGTGGAGTACTGCACATGATTGCCTGTGTGGTTCTTTCAGCCCTGATATGCCCATGTTTTTTCCTTATAAAAAGGAAGACTTAGTAACTACATTGTAATTTCTTAAAATTAATTGATTTTTGAATGGACACAAGCTTTGGAGCACAGCTATTTTTGTGGTCATTAGGAAGAGAAATGTTGGATCTCACAAGTTCTACTTGGTAGCAGAAACAATAAATTCAATCATCGTGTTACTGTAAATATAACATTTAAGAATACACTTCTTTGCTTATTTACAGACCTAGGCAGACGTAAACTGAGCAATGCTGTTCAATACCCAATATAAATATAATAAACATCCACACAAAAAAGTAGCTTGAAAAGAGGGATAGAACTTTGAGAGAAGTGATGTATGTGCAAATACAAGAGCATTGTCCTGCTGTAATGAAGTTGGATATATTGGTAGCAATATATTCCTTCACTATATATTGTCATATATAGTGAAGGAATATATTGCTACCAATTTCCCAACAATCTTCTTTCCTAACCAGTCTAAAGACAAATACGCAGCTGCCAACTTGATGAAATAAAAATTTGTAATGCTTTTGTATTGTTACTCCAAGGAAAACCTTTTTACTGCTGTATGGGGAAGAGAGGGCAATAAGTTCTGAGCCACCAATTTAATAATTTTATTTTTCAGTTTAGAAAGCTGTAGATAAATTTTACAGTGTTGCTATCTAAAAAATGCAGACTTGTGCTTTTGAGTGTCACCAGTAAAGCAGTAGGGTGAAGAGAACAAAGAAGATCAAAGAGAAGGGAGTTTATTTCAAAGACATCCATAAAAATAGTGGGGTTTTAAAATTTTATTAACAATGACCTGAATTAAGCTTAACTAATTTGGGTCCCAATCTTGAAAATGATTTCATGCATGTTTAACCTCAATGATGTTTGTTGTCAGCTAATTACCTTTGTTTACAAACTAAGCGTAGAATGTTTGCAAAATGAGCACAATAGAAAAATTGATAAAAACCACAGATATGCAAATGTGAAAAATCAGGCAGCCACACTAAGTATAAATATTATTTCACTTTTTAGCACTTGGAAATTCAAGAGATGTTAATTTCATGTCTTCTCAGCTACTGTTGAATTTGATGAAACTTCTTTTTCACCTGAAGGAATAAACTAAAAGTAACCAAACAACACAATTGAAAGTTGATGGAAGAATACTGAACTTACATGGACATTGCAGTAAATTATTGAGACCAAGTAGATTTTTTGCTTAAGATGAAATATTTTTTGATTTGGCAAGAGTTTTACTGCTGCTTGGTTTATTATTGACTATTTGAATACCTATTATGTTAAAGTACTGAAAATAATTGAAGTACCACACAAAAAAAAGGTTAAGAATCACCATGACAATTAAAAGCTATAAAAAATTCATAGCAATGTCCAGTAAATCACAGCAATATAATGTAAAATCCATGGCAGAAATCTTGAGCTGTGACTTCTATAATAATATGTAGTTAAATCAGGCTTACACAAGTAAAATTTTAAAATTGCAGCACTAGATAACCCAGGTGAAAGGCAGGACCAAAGATGATGATTCTCTCCCATGCATCACTTCTCGCTAATGGAGAATGGATTTTTTTGGGGGGTTGGGGTGTATACTGTGTTGTATAAATGCTATAAAGCAAAACAACAACTGAGGAACAGAGGCACTGCAGGTTTTGCCCTTGAATGACTGAGCTCTGTGGCAGTCATGCATGTTAAGCTGCAGATGCAGGTACAGAATGCACGTCAAGGTCGCTGCTCCGTGGTGCTGCTGGCACTGCCACACGACTTTGACAAAGCCATGCTTGGCTTTGTATTCTTTCCCAATTCCTAACCTGCAAGTTAACTTGTTTTCTATTGGTTTACTTGGTGGGCAAGAGCTGTATTGGTGAAAGGACCTTTCAGCTGGAAGTGAGTTGGAGATGCTGTTTTAGGTAGACTGTGGTGCAGGCTGTGTCACATATCAGCCCTGAGCAGAGCTCTGAGCAGAGCCAGCTGAAGAGGTGGACAGCCTTTACCTGGAAATTAGGCTTTTCCACTGTGTATATGCTCATCTACTTCCTCCTGGAACTCAATAAACACAAATTTAAGTTTTCCTGAATTTGAAGTTTTTGTATTTCAGTACAGAATCCAGACATAGCACAGTTTGAATCAATCAGGTTTGGGCTTGTCAGAAAAGAACTGAAAATTCTTGGTTAGCCTCAGCTCAGTTTTGAATCCATTACTGTCAATCCAAATGATGTAAGGGAGGTTTTGGTCGCTGTTGATAAGAATTCCCATGAGTTTTAATTCTGCTGAATCAATGTCTTGTGTATGTATGAGCTGCATTAAAGCAATCACCTGTTCTTGCAGTGCTGCCCCTTCTGTGATGGACTTGCCCCTGAGGTCACAGACCTTTCCCTGTCTCTGATACCTCTCAAATGGGCAAGGCAAAGCCAACTCTTCCGGGAGAAATAGAAACAAATACAAGATATGTAAATATAATTTATTTGGAGTACAAATGGCAGTCTTGGAGTGTTCTTGCTAGTGAAAAAACAGGGAAAAGCCAAAGGGCAGAAAAGTCATTAGAGAAATTGTGTGTTGATTCCCTAGGTCCTCTCTTAGCTCCTGGAGAAATTGGGACTCCTCCAGCATGACCTGGTCTTTGGGTTATTGGGTTTCCATGCCCACAGTGTTCTTTATCATCTAATTTTCCAATGAGCATGGCATTTCTGGCAGTGGGGGTTTTTTCCTGAGGATGATTTTAGAGGAGAAGATGCTGCAAAGTTTTTCCTTCTCTTCTGCTCACCTGGGCTCTAAACAACACTGCAGGGGAGCAGCTGTGATCCTCATTCACTTTGTGCAACTCCTCCATGCTCGTGTCTGCACTGTTATTCCTTTTATTTTATTTATTACTTTTATTTTGGTGCAGCTCCCAAAAGCTGCAGCTGGGAGGGAGCAGCAGTGGCCAAATCCCAGCAGTGGTATCAGACACCCACAGTGTGACTGGGAGCTGGAGTTTTCCTTGTTTTCCCCATGCCCTCAGCAAAGGCAGCCGAGCTGGACAGCCAGCAGGCTGACTGGGCTTCTGTTTGGGAAAGGTCGAGCTAACAATGGGCACCCTGGGGCTGTGCCTCATGTGACAGGCAGGGAGAGACCTGTGCTGGCTCACAGGGAGCTGTCACTTTGGGGCCAATGAAGGCAGCTTTGTTTCCAAGCAGAAGCTGTTGTTTGTCCAGCCTGTGGCTCGAGGTTGCTCCTTGTTGTGATGGAGGGAGCTTTGTGCTCCTGCTGGGCTGTTTGCATCCCCTGGCAGTCATGCCTTCAGTTCCACATGGGCTGTGTGAGCCACAGACCATCCTTCCTGGCTGCGAAAACATCAAATTACACCTCCCCTTTGCTGAAGAGGGGCCATTGTGTTCCGAGCTGGCAAATCACCCAGTTCAAATAAGCTTTAATTTCTCATAGGACCCTATTGTTACCCTGTGGTAAAAGCTGCTGTGGGAAATTTCCATGATAACAGTGCAAATTTATGCTCAGTTCTTTCTGGCAGTGCCTATGTGGCAAACACCATCAGGAGCAGGGACTGTCCTGCTGTAGCTGTCTGGCCATGTCCTGGTGCTTGGGCTCCTTTGGTCCTCCCTGGCCTGATGGTGGCATTATTTTGTGTAAATCTGTGTCTGTGTGTGCTGGCCTTCTTCCCCAGTTCCCAGGCTGGGAGCATGAGGGCTGTGCTGCAGGGTGAAGAACAAATTTTGTGTGCATGTTCAATACCCTGGCACAAAACAGGACCTGAGCCCTGGGTAGTGCTGAGGGAGCAGAGCCTGGTGCCTTGTTCAGGTGCCTGATGCAAGTGAGCCCTGCCCGAGCTGTCAGCTGGCATTGCCAGCCCCGTGCTGCAGCCTGTGCCCCGATGTGACCCTGGCATTGCTGTTGCACAGGCACAGCAATGTTCAGTGCACTGAGCTCCCAGCTCCATTGGCATGCCCAGCAGAGCGGCCACGTGGGCACACTCCAGCAGCCAGCAGAGGCACTGGCAGCGTGGGCCTGGCTCCTGGGAGGCTTTGCTGTGGGGCACGATCTGGGTTGTCACTGTGGGAAGGGGACCCAGAGCTGCTCCCAGCTCAGTGCTCCAGGGGGAAAGTGAAATTGTGGTTTTGCACATCCACTGAAGCAATCTTACTGCTTGAGGTGTGTAAACACATGCACACCATGCAGCTTATTTTTTAATTTCAGTGTGCACTGGTTGAATCTTTTCCCCCCGCAAAAGTCCTGGGCTTCATTTTGGCTCCATGGTCCTCTCTGTCTGCAAAAGGTGCTGGCAGGGGGGCAGTTCTTCACCAGGGAAAATTGCATCATTTTAACACTTTACTGCAGTGACTTGTAAGAAGGGTTAATGACTGTCTGAAATACTTCTGCACCTTTTTTCTGGTTTTTTTTTTTTTAAATTAGGTTACAATCTTATGTTTCTTTTTTAAATTATTTTTAGATACTTTTCTATCTAATAGATAAAGGGTCATTTTTATTGCATTGCAATGAAAAGGCAGAAATTGTATGGGCAAAATAACATTTCTGAGACAACTCTGAATCCATAAACTTCTATTTTAGTCTTGCACAGAATGAGGCAGGTCAAGCAATTTCTGAAGTGTCATGTAACTTCACGTTTCTGAAACCGTTGACTCAAGAAAGTTTATGTAAAGCATTTATTTTTATTACTCATGCAAATGTCTTTCTACAATAACTTCCCATTCTTTCTTTTTGATTCAGAGATGCAGAGAAAGGGTGTGAAACCTTTAGGTGGTTTCACCTATTGTTTCTTGGTAGATGTTAGTTCTGAGGCATTTTGGAAATGCTTTACCATTTTGTTTCTGAAGTGCAGGCTGGAAATCATGCTTCAATGTCTGATAAATGCATAATCTCCATTTTAAACACTCTAGAAAAATCTTTTGTAATATTTTATAGCTTTCTTTTGCCTGCATAAAAACTTAAATGTTCCTGGCTGTAACCTTGTCCCTGCTTTCTGGCATATATTTGTTAAAATCTTAAATCCAGTGCAGCCTGGAAAATCACTCACTTTCTTACCAGGAAAACCCAGGACTGTGATTTGAGATTTCTGTCTTTATTTTACAAAATCAAACTCTTTTGAACTTGATCATAGTTGTATTTTCATTTTACTTTAGTTCTCCTCCCCCTCTGTGACTTGTATTTTATGATTTCAAGTAAAATGTAAAAGAGATTGCAAACAAAATCGAATGAAGCTATATATTCTAAAAATATTATAAATCCTCTTTTTTCGTAGATCTGCCCTCAGCAGCTCACAGTGTGGGCAGTGGCACAGGCAGCCAGGTGCAGAAATACTTGAACTTGTGCTCCATGAGCACATTTGCATGGGGGTGTGAAGGCCTGTGGATCTCCAGGAGGTGAAAAAGCCATGCCAGCGGATTGTGTAAAGCAACAAGGGGAGAATTCTTCTCCATGTCATAGCTGCATTCTTCTGTTCTTCTGCACTCCTTGCAGGGCTTCAAATGCCTGATTGAGATAATGGTACCTTCCTCAGTGGTGCCTGCTCAAACCCCAGTATAAATTCTTAGCAGTTTTCTAAATTCTTTGCTTTAAGCAGCAGGCTTTGCCTTCATCATACATGGGACACACCAGCCCTGCTGTGTGTGAGCATTTCAAAGGCAGAGTGGGACTTACCCTCAGCCCTCTTGGGGCTCAGCAGGGAGGAGAGAGTTAATTGTATTTAACTGCCTTTTTCCCTTCTTCTTTATGTCCCAGTCTTCTGACAAGTCCCTTGGGTTATTTTCCCTCCAGAGTGGCCATTCTCCCTGTCCCACAGGTGTGCTTTCAGAGGCTCTGCTGTGGATGGAGACTTCCTCTGCAGACTTCAAAGGGTCTTTTAGAAGCCTCTTGAAAGTTAACCATTTGGTCTCATTTACAACAGACTTAAAATCCTTTATGATTAGCCCAGCTGGTTTTTAATTTAATTTTAGTGGGAGGAAACAAGGGCATAGACAGGGTAAACATCTAGTGGTAGTAAAACCTGCAGATAATTCAACTTCCATTATTGTCCTATCACTCTATGCACTCAGCAGAGGTGATTAAAGTGTTAAAAACTCTCATTACATTAAAGTCTTTGATTGTCCTCCCAGCTTTGGTCATGCATGGAGAATGCAACCACCTCCATTTCATGCTGATGAAGTCTTCACATCAGCCTGTGTTTTATGTATATGCAAATCCCTACAATCAAGCCAATTATAGACGAGCTGCACTTTCAGCATCCTTGGCGGGTGACCTGTCACAGGCACCACTCTGATAGCAGCTGAAGCTGTCATGTGCTTTAGTGACTGCCAGAGTCACATGGGAAATGGTGTTTTTTAATTGCAAACTCATTTCTCTGAGTTAGAACTGCAGTTCAAAAGATTTCTCGTGCTCACTGGTGCGTGTGTCTCACCTTCACAAGTCTTTGTTTTGTGGATTAAATCGACTTCCTTCAGTTGATGATTGCATTGGAAATATTTTTTCCTGGAATACCTATTTTTTAATTGAAAACTCAAAATAAGTAGGTCATACACAGCTTAGTGTTTAGAATGCTTATATATATATTTAAAAATACACTAAATAATTTAGTTGTGAGGTAAGATGAAACACAAGATGTCAGGGGAAAAAAATCTCATTACCTGCAGTGTCATCTGTGGAAGCTTTGAATCGCTTGTCTTGAAGCTTCAAGAAAATGTTCATATATAGAATGAAAGTACCTGCTGATTTAGATTGCAGATAAAGTGTGTGATTAATACATACTTTAATTTATGTTCTCCTCCATTTGCCAGTGATACCCATGCTAGTGCTTTGCATACATAAACAAAAATCACACAAACGGAGCAGGAATTCCTGTGCCCAACTCGTATGATTTGTCTACTTGCTTAATGAAACAACTGGGCCCAAAATGACAGGTATAGCATGTGTCCCTTCAACTCCCCACTTCTTGGAAACCTGAAAGTTTGAATTACATCATCTCCAAGGAGAAGGGAGAAATTATTTGCTCATAATAATGAGAAAACAGACTGCTGTGTGTACCTGCTCCTTAAACTCTGTCCTGGCAGTTTGAGATCAGTGTCCACAGAGCCACCTGACTTTCTTTTCACCATTGAACTCACAAATGCTGACTGATAAGAGATGATGAAAGAGGCCTGAGGTGACAACCTTCTTCTGCACTCCAGGCAGTACCTGAGATGCAATTAGCAGTGATTCAGATGGGATCTGCTGGGGGCTGGTCAATGGCAGTTGATCTTTATCCATTTTAAGGAGAATGTGAGCCAGTGCTGACAGCAGCTTCTGCACTGTGCCCATGGCTGGAAGCAGATTCAGTAGAGAGAGAAGCCAGGAGATCTGAGAACTGCACCACAAGAGCTGTGGTGCCTTGCTGGAATCATTCATCTCAGCAGCACAGCCTGTCTGAGCTGCATCACCCACCACCTGTGGCTGCATAATTAGGGGAAAAACCCAGTACAAGTTTGGTATAATGTTCCTCTGTCCTTCATAGAGCCTCCTAGTTTCTGAAAGTGAGAGGGATAAGTTGTTTTATGTCTGGTCCAACATGTGTCTGGACCTTTTTTTTCTATAGATCCCTTTTTGCAGCTAATCTTACTGTTGCCCTGTAGAGCGTGCTGGAGCAGTCAGTTCCATATGGGAGTGATGTGCCAGGTAGAAAAGGACTGCTTTATTCAGTTTCTTTTAAATCTGCTGCTCAATAGCTACCTTGGAGTATCTATTTCTCCTATTTTATTAAATGGGAAACCATTGTATCACCATGTGTCTGCTATTTATGATTATATGGAAATCTATTCTGTCTCCTGGAGGGAACATGTTTTCATGGACTTGCAATATACAGAAGTGTTTCAACAGATCTGTTCACCCTCACTGCCTGCCTGATACATCCTCTTTAAGCTGAGGTGGCTCTCACTAAGTGCACTGCAGGATGGGGCTCACCATGAATTCAAATGATGATGTAGGTTTGAGGTTCTCCAAGCTCTACTAATGATTGCTGCTATCTGTTTGCCTTTGGCCTCTGGTTATTTTCAGTTATATTTCACTGACTTAATCCCAATAATTCACACATTTTTATCTCCTTGAATTGCAGTAGGTATGTTATTACATAAAAGAAATGAGTAAAGGTGATTTTTCCTGTTGTTTTAATATTCTGTTGTCTGACTGTGATGTTTACCACATCTCAGTATTTAACATTACTCTCTATGGAGGAGATGATTGAATGTAACCTCTTGGGACAGGCTCTTTCTTCTTTTCTTCAGAGAAGATGTGAATATCACAAATGTATTTGCTCCTATGGCTTTTCCTGGACAAAAGCTTGAGTGATCTGGTAATGATATGCAACTAACCTTGCCAGGACTACTGAAAAGCATTGTCAGATATTAATAAAATGATCATGTAGATCATAAAGATAATCAGGGAGCCAGAGGAGTTGTCAGCCTTTGTGCTTAAAAGAGATGTACAATCTCAGTCCAGCCAAAGTGATCAGGTGTTTTTAAGCTGCCTTTTTTACACATACAGAATGAGCTGTTTGTGTAGCCTGGTGACCTACGAAAGCAAGAAGAAGAGAATGCAGAATCTATTTAATCATTAGAAGAGAAGAAAAACATAAGGTTCTTAAAAAGATTTTCTACTTTTATAAAGGATAGTTTGATATTATGGGTAATACACAACTTGGAGATGTGCATTCAGTTCTCACTGCTGCCATGGACTGCCTACCTGACTTCTGGCAAGTCACGCTTATTTTATTTCCTCATGTACTAAAGTAAGTACAACAAAAGGATATGGTACCATGATGGTAATTACTGTATTACAGTATTACATAGAAACATTTGCATTGGGATATTGCTACTGTTTTATACAGAATAGCAATGCCAATGATCCTGCACAGTGGCCTCAAACTAAAGGGGACAAGGGCAACTGCATATCTTATCTGAATGATATGTGGGTAGATGGGTGTGTGGAACCTGTAATTTCCATGGATTTTGCAATATTGGGTGGTATGTGATTTGAGAAACCATTTTATCTAAGCTGCATCCCCATGCTAAATAGCAGGACATAAATAAATGCATGCAGATACAAAACAGGTGAAATACTTTGTCTTAGTTGCTTTAGGAAGGCAGAATCTCAGATGCTGTTGCTTTGTAAAGTTCTCCTTTTGTAGTATTGCTTTCTGAAATGAATATATATCTATAATTACTTGTAGCGTAGTTCCCTCCTTTAAGGAATAATTTATTTCGGTTTTTAATTTTTTGATTTTTTGGAGCAGAAAAAAGGAAGATGCATGTAAAGCAGTGACTTGCCATCAATGTGCCTGTGGTTGGGTGCCAGAGAAGTGGGAATTTGGGGATAAATCACCTTCCTTGATTTTCTTATGAGATGAAGTTGGGATGAGTAACATGTTAAAGCCCTCTGCACCAAGGACCAAGGATTTCTTAGATAGGTTTGTGAAATATGTGGAAATGTCTGTTGACTATAGTGTTTAAATTATTTTATTTTATATTTAGTAAATGCATCCATATTAAACACTGAATGTAATACGAACAAAACCCTTCTGTTGTTAGTAAATGCAGGAGGGGGTTTAGAGCAGTTCCCTTGTGTCATGCATGGTAAAACCCAGGGTGTAAATCTCAGTATTCACTCTGGAACTGCAACTAGAATGCAGCAGTAATTTCTGTTTTTTAGAAAGAATAACATAAAATTGTATAGGGAGATTTACACAGGAAAACTCATTCACATCACAAAATTAAGTCACATTTTCCAAGCATGTTAGCATTTATTTCTGTGAGAGCAAATTACAGATGCAAGTAACTACACAACAGTACTCAGAAAGCTGAGCTTTCAGCAGCTTTTTTCTTGAGTCCATGTTGGGATTGCTGCTTTCAAGAAACAGAGGCTGAAAGAAGAGGAAGTGTAATACTAAATTAGGTTCGTATAAATGAGAACACAGGCAGCCTGCATGTTGTCTAATGTAACACAGCTTTGCAACCTTGAATTTTCCTGAACAATAGAGGAGAGGTGTTGTTTGCTGAGGTTCACAGATGTGCAATCCATCTCCTTCACTCTTCTGAACTCTCTATCCATGGAGCTCTTTTTTTCTCAGCCACAACCAAAGACTTCATTCTGTGTCCTGATCCTTGTGTCCTGTGCTTGAGGAGGGAGCAGCAGCAGAGTTGTGCTCTTAATGTCCTTCAGGAACCTCATTGCTGCCTAAAACTTTGTGGTGAGGGGCAGAGGAGGGGCAGGCACTGATCTCTGCTCTGTGGTGGCAGTGACAGGACCCAAGGGAATGGAGTTGTGTCAGGGGAGGTTTAGGTTGGATATTAGGAAATCTCTTCCCCCAGAGGGTGGCTGGGAACAGGAACAGGCTCCCCAGGGCAGTGGTCACAGCAGCAGCCTGGCAGAGCTGAAGGATCATTTGGACAATGCTCTCAGGCCATGCTGTGACTCTTGGGGATGTCCTGTGCAGGGCTGTGAGTTGGACTTCATGATCCTTGTGGGTCCTCTCCCATTTAGGATACTCTGATTCTGTGGTTGCCTGTCTCAGCAGGGCCTAGGGTACAGCAGGAGTGGGCTGAAGTTTATCTGCCTGGAGCTGAAAGAGAGCAGGTTGAGGCTCAAAGGAGGATCTGTAGGTAGTACCAGTGCCATTTGGGTGCCAAGGTTATATCTGAGTTCCACATGTCCCTCTTCCCTCCCTGTTCTAAAACACAAAGTAATTTTGTTCAATTTTTGAGTTTATTGTGGCTCTATATTTTAGGCTTGCTCAACTGTACCAGAGACTTCCCATTATTGTTATACTTATTTCCAGCTATTATGAGTAATGTATTAATTGATTATGCATTCATATACTTCTTTTTTAATTAAAATGAATATATAATGAATATATATTCTATTATTCTATTATGTTCCACTCATTTCAGATAGCCAGTGCAGCCCATAGCTTTGCAGGAGCCTGCATCCCAAGTTTTACCAGAATCTGTTAGTCCTGTGTTGGTGGAGTAGCCAGATAAGGAAGTAGCTTACTTCCCTGAGAATCTTTCTAGAATTTACCAATGAGATTTGCTGGAGACTGTGTAAACACTCCTGGTGGGAGCAGTACCTGCTGAATCCATTGCTGAAGATCCAGCAGTGTGTTGGCAATGCCCTGCATTCATTGTGTGAGGAGAGAACTGCCAGGGCTCCCGCTCCAGGAGGGAAGTGAAGGGCAGAAAGCATCACAAGGCACTCAGGTTGCTCAGTGGACACCTCGTGGTTGAAGGCAGTGCCTGCCTGCAAGTTTGGGTGTGGAAATCCTCTGTAAACCATAGTAATAACATCTCTGGGACCCACAGAGGCTCCATCAGTGACTTGCCAAACTCTCAAATGGAAGCCAGCACTTCATGGCACTCCATTTTCTGTAGGATAAAGAAATAAGGTCAAGAAGAGATGACTCTGTGAAGTTGTGGGTGGTATAGTCCTAAAAAAAGTGCATTGAATTGACCCTAATGGGAAAGAGAAGTCACAAAATGACAATTTTTTGGAGGAGGAAAGGCAATAGTGAGCTTCAGACAAATCTGTGATACTCTTTGGGAAATAAAACTGCTGAACTGAATTTCAGGGATGCACGTGTGGGTTTTAGGTACATAAGCCAAGGCCTGTGCCCCACTCTGTAATCTTCAGTTGTAGTGTTAAACACTTGGGCTGCTTTAGGGCAGTGATTTCCCTTGGGAAATAAAGGATGCTTTGTTTACCTCCTTCTGATCATGCATAGCAAGCATCCTTAATATCTTACATCTTTTCCTGGCTGGTGTCCTCCTGGTTTCCTATGAAAGAAATTAAATAAGCCCCTTGATATGCTGTGAGAAAGGAAAGAGAGCAAGCACTGCTGCAGCACATCTCATATTCCCTACATGTGCAAGCAGAAGGGAAATGTGGCCCTGGTGTACCTGGACAAAACATGGGCTTGTCTTTCTCTGAGGCCATGGCAAAGGTCATTCATCTGTCACATGGAAAAACAGTTGTGATTGCTCTCCAATGACTTCATGGATGTGGTAAAAATGAATTCAATCACCTTTTTGATTAGGTGACCAAAAGACAAATAAGCTGAGCTGCCTTTTTTCCCTGTAATTTCTTCATACATATGTATGCAGAGTGTAACTTCTGAAATAAGCCATTATGCAGTGCCTGACTTTGCAAAAACTTGTGATTTTTAAAAGGGCTGTTCGACATACAGCTTGCAGAGGTTAAAGAGTAAAAATGTATACACAGCCTGGTGTATACAACTCAGGGCAAGTGTTTTTTCATGGTGGAGGTATAAAGGCTTGTTATTACACATTATTGATATTCCAGTGGTGCTTAGAGGCTGCAGAGAAAAGTGCTTTTCCAGGCTCTGTGAGTCCTGGTATGCTCTGATAGTGCACCTGGAACTACAGAACACGATGGTTTCTGGGTCAGAACTAGTCAGTTTTGTAAATTATTGTAATTTAAAAGAAAGACATTTCAGTTTTTGTTCTTAAGAGCTCTTAGCCTTACATAAGCCCTTTTGGCAACTGGGAACTTAACCTAATAAAAAAACTGTAGTCAATATATATTTTGAAAATTTTTACTTGCATCCTGGCTGTCCATGTTCCTTCCCTTAGTTAACTGTTACAAGAGTGGCTCACTGGTAAGCAAAGATATTTGCAGAGCTACTCCTGAATTTGCCCAGATTTTTAAGAGCAAGGACCAGTCTTACCTGGACATACCTGTTGAGCACCTGTAATCACAACCCAAGTTACAGCTTTAGTATGCTCTGGTATTTTGAACCCGTGCAGAAGAGTTAGTGGTTGTATGTTGAATCATAACTTTGTGCAGAGGCAGTCTCAGATACCTTTACATAAGGTATGTGCCTAAATACCAATGCAAATTCAAGTTGAAAAAGGAAGGACTTTATTCCTCCAGGTTACTGAGATGGATACTGATTTCACTTTGGTGCTCACTGATATAACATTGGCATTTGATTTTTTAAGTAATCCTGTATTCATGCAGAACTGTATTCAAGAGAATAGGAGTTAGCCATGTCTAAAGAAATCAGCAAATATTTAGAGTGCAGAGGCTGGACTACATTGCTTTTTAGATTTAAAAGGAAGCTATCCTGGGATTGTTTCTTCCAGCTTTCTAAACAAAAAGTGAATTGATAGTCACTGGGGGGAAGATGTGCTGTTGGTGAGGTTTGTACTGCTACATTTCTCTCTCCAGTTTCAGCTCTTGATTCTCTCTAGTTTCAATTGCTTCCATTTTTATTTTATATGTGGGTATATATATATATATATATATATATATATATATACAGTTTCAAAGACAAGGAAAAGGAAACTACATGTGTATATCAGATTTAAAATCACAAGCCACTAAGGTATTTAGAAATATTTATTCAGTAGCTACTAACTTACTCACTTTTTGGAGAGAAGTTGTAGGGAAGGGGTTTGTAAGAGTGTGATGCATATGATATTATTTTTCTTTTTGAAAGATTTAGAATAGAATCCTAACAAGAAACAAGTGGAAAGGGGATTCTTTCTTTTGTTAGCTAAAGTCTTCTTTCTAACTTGGAGGAAGCAAAAATACATCTATGTCTTCATAATCCCTTGAACCCTGTTACTCTCCTGGGTTTAATATTCTCAAACAAGATAGGCTTAGACTGACGTGGATGTTCAAACCTTTCTGCATCACTCCAGAGAGCATTCTGGGGTTGCATAATTTTGACTGGGCAGAACCAGAGAAGCTGTGCTATCCTGGAAAAAATGTGGCTTTTACATCAGTAAGTAACTAGGCAGCCAAGTAAAAAAAGAGGGGAAATACAAAGTAGAAAAAAATTCAGCCGAAAAAACTGAGTCCTAATGATGACACAATGATTGATGGTACTGAAATTGCAAGCATTATAAGGAAAGCTTTTAGCAATATAGAAATAAATTATGCATATAATTTTTTTTTTTTGTTTGGATGTATGAAGTACTCCAAGCATCTTCAGTGTGCAATATATGGGTTTTTATTTGCCTTTTAAACCTCTGACCTTGGACACCTTTCTATAAAAGCAGATCTGTTGGGTTTCCTCAGTTTAACATAGTCTCTATCTTTGGGAGCTGATAAGAGCTTGTAAAACTGGCTCTGGGGTAAAGGTGTGTATTCAGAGTTTTCAAGATGGAAGCAGTTGGATTAGAAGAGAGATATGAAAATGGGTGTCAGTAGCTGGGCAGCACTGCACAGGACTGGCAGCTGGGAAACCCCAGGCTGGGGCATGATCCAAGTGTTTCTCCCTTCACTACCCACTGCCTCACCTTACCCACAGGGGAGCTGGCCTGTGGCTGTGGTACAGTGGGGTGAGAATGATGAACAGCATGGAAAAAAACTGTATTTGAAAGTTCTTGAAAATCTGGAGTTAATTATCTTGCAAGGAGGAACTGATAAAAGTGTGGCAAATAATGAATGCAGCAGAGAAGTCATGTCGTGAACTTTTCATGGCAGAGGGTAGGGGGATATTTAAATAACTTAAGACTTGGCAAATTTACACTGAGTGTAATTACATTGTGGAATTAATTCTTCATTGAAACTCACTGATGCCAAGACTTCAGCAAAATTCAAAATAGGGTTCCAGTTTTCCAAGGAGGCAAATAGGGAGGCAAAAGGTCCTCTGAACTGTGGCAGTGGTTTTTGCAATGCTGTGCTCTGAGGTTTAGGTAAATCTCTCATAGCTTTTGATATAATGACACTGTGAGGAGAAAGAGTAGATTATTGACATTTTCTCTTTGAAACTTTTTGCTTTACTATGTCCTCTAAGTAACTGTATGGGCTGAGAGACAGGAAAGAGCATTGGAAGGGGTCCAGTGTGATCATTCCTGTGTTTCTTACCCTTTTCCATCCATGAAGATGAATGTCTTCAGACATCCAAAGCATGACTTTATTAGAGAAGTGGTAGAAGCCTTAGTTGCCTTCAGGAAGACACAAAGATGATGCATCTTTCCATCTTAAATGTACAGGTTTTCAGATACCACCCACTATTTTAATTATACAACTATGGTGGGGATCACCTTTTAGTTAAAGAAAGCTTCTGATTATGCTATCCTTGTTTGAATTATAAAAGAAAGATTGCAGTGAAAACTGAGGTTTTCATATGGGGTTGTTGGCTTTCCAGTGCTAGCCTGGTAGGAAGTCATACAGGAGTGATACCACATGGAAATGGTGAGGAATTCCTGTGGGCCAGACAGTGAAACTTCCAAACCCTCTGCAGAGGGGAGCAGTTGAAAGGTCTGGTGTTAACTTTGGCCATGGGAAGCCTTGGCTGGACTCAGCTGATCCGGGAGGATGTTAGGATGAGCAATACCTGAGATTGCCGATGATTAATAAATATAAATTATGAAAAGCTTATAAACCTTATGAACATTAAACATCAAGGGGGTGATTGAAGACCTTTGCAACGCAGCTTCAGGGTCTGCAAGTCTGAGTGAGGCTGGCCAGTGCTCAGGTAGTGGTGGGCACCAAGATGTGGACACCTGTGAGGCAGAGCTGAGCAGCTGATTATTTGCAAGGCAGAAAAGAATGTAGATAAGAGTGGAGATCTCTGAAAATAAGAGTGTGGCACAGCCCTGCAGCATCAGTGTCCATTAGAAAGAAGAAAGGAATGAGGAAAATATCAAGTCTGGGTAAGAAATAAGCAGAAGAAAATTGAGGCATGGTTTGTGCCTGGTGTTTCAGGTTTATCAAGTTACTTCTTAAGCGTCACCTGGTCCAGCAGCTGCTCTGAATGATTTGCTCTGCCCAGGTGAATTTACAGCCAGATCTCTGGATATGTGGGTCTGCTTGTGTAGGACAGCCAGCAGTGGTGGCCTTCAGCAGATACTTCATCTGTGCCTTTGTCAGGTTTAAGGGGACAGTTGTCCCCCCAGGTGGGGCACTCAGGTCAGCAGCATTTGTGGGCCAAACCCAAGGACACAACTGCAGGACTGAAAGTCTTGGATGGCAGCACAAGGCCAAAGGCTGATAGCTGCTGTGTGAGGCTGGTCACCTGAATTTGTGTCCAAATCAATCTAGGTGGATGTGCTATCTGAATTATGCTGAAAATTCAGTGTTTTGTGTATATTTGTGTAAATCCTACCTTAATTCTTGATTTCTTAGTTTCTTAATAGATGGTTATCTTCCCAGGCTCTGCTAGTCCTATTTCCCAGCTAGGACTTAATAACAGATTATTAAATCAAGTCTCTTGTTGGTTTTCTGCATGTTAAGTAATCTTTATTGGCACTTCTGAAGTGTAGCTGTATTATAAGTGTAAAAGCAAATGGAGTGCTGGGTTTTGTAAGGTGTGTTATTGGTGTTCCTTTGCTCCTCAGGCTGGCATGTTTGCCAGTTTACCTATGGATCCACAAAACAAATAAGCCACAAGGGGAATTCCTGCAAACCAGCAAATTAACAAACATTTGCAGTAATAATTAGCTACTTTTCACTGTGTGACAATTGGAGAACAAGAGCAGCAGAGTATATTTTGACCTCTTGATACAAACATGCATTCATGGGCTTTCTCAAGAATTTCTAAACCACCAGCCCTGTCTGTGAAAGCCAAACTCAAGTGCTGAAATTTGTCATCATGGGAAATGGCCTTTGCCTGTTAGAAAAGCACTGCTGGTTTGGCTTCTAGCACAGGTGAAAATAAACACTCCTCAGTAAAATTTTGCTTGCTTTTATTTTAGTAAGTATAGCTATGATTCAATTCCAGCTTCTTTTTGAAAGGAACTCTATATTGCAGGAAAGAATGTAACAAGGATGTGAAATTAGTGGCTTCTTTTGGGTTGAAGTACTGTATTATTTTTTGAAATCTGAGGGAAAAGGCTACAGAAATCACAGAATAACCTCATTAACGTATGAAATAAATCATGAACTCAGAACTGAGAAGAAAAAAAAAATGTTTGCACATCTGGCTTACCACAGCAAATTTCCATATCTTGATCAGGAGAAGTTGTAAGCTGGGAATGGAGAAAAAGAAGGATGAGAGTATGAAGATCTGATTTTCCAGCTGCATGCAAGTGTGTGCCCTGGACCTAGCAGAGGTTTGCACATTTCCAAGTATTTCACAGGCTCTGGAGGGTCATAATTCCTATGAGAACAGCTGCTTTGTGCCAACATCAGTATGAGCCGTCACATTAGGTCTGTAATAATGTTACAGACCTTTAGGAGCCTTCAGAGGTGAACAGCAGCAGGGAAAAAAATGGAATTGTCAAATATTGTGAAACCTGTGGAGAACAGGGACATTGATCGTGTCTTGAGGTAATTGAAGGTATGCAACAATTTTTCCTTTCAAGTTGTTTTGCAGGCTTAAGAGAGTAGGATCTGAGTCAGCCTTTGGGAAGCAGGAGTCCTTGAGTCAAAGGATGCATATTTCCAGTGCTTCATAAACACTTTGCCCACATAACAGGAGAACAGCGAGGTGCTTTTGGGGTTTTCTGTTCCTTTAGTAACAGGCTAGGAATTGAGTTGAGTAATCAAATGATGTTAATTCATCTTGCTGTTTGAGGTCCTTGTGGAACCAAGTCGGAAAATGACATGAATGCATTTTAGGTTATTTCTTTTAAATGTGGAATTTCAGTACTCTGGTTCATGCAGAAGTACCCTAGTGAAAATTTTCAAGTGTAGGGGTTTTTTTGCATAGAAAAGATGAAGTGATCTGAGTGTCTTAATAACAGGAATTGCAGTTCATGTATTGCAAAGGCCTTTACATAGCTGCTTGTTTTGTCATATCTGGCTGTTGGATCAAATAGACTGTCAACAAAATGTATTTTAACATATCAGCCTAAATTGCATTTGCAGGCTATAAAATAAGGATTAATTTTTCTGATTTCTTGAGCCCAGAGACAGATTTCATTTACTCTGCATCAGCAGGATAGGTAGATCATTTTGCTCTGCATACATTTTCCTTAGTTTTCAGGCACAGATTTAAAAATCTGAACTGGGTTTTCTTTGAACTGCATATTAATAGAAATGAGTGTTTAGTATTTTTATGTTAGCAGGAAAGTAAATACTTCCAGGAACTGTGCAGTTTGGGAAGCCTTTGTCTTCTTAGAAACAGTTCATGTAGTACTTATTATATATTAATAACAGCGGAAGAAAAATTTGCTGAAATAGGCAACTAGATAATATCAGCACTGGAATGCTAAAAGCAAAACTTAAAGAGAGGGAGGTAAATTTAAACTTGATAAAACACAACCTGAATTATCTTTGATAAGGTAGGTTTTAAAAAACTGGCTGATCTCTTGTTTTTTTTGAGGTAATTCACTTTTTTAGACAAATTAAGTTTGTCTAACAACGAACCAGGAAAACCAGTGGTACAGGATTAAATGGAAAATAATTATTTCAAGTTGAAAAGATCGAGATCAGTGAAAAAATTCCCCCAGAATGGTAAAGAGGATGCTATAGCAGCTTGGAATAAAAAAATATGAGTACAGCTGAAGTTAGTTCGAGATGAGACTCAGTTCTTTCCGAGAGTGTTTGACAAGCTCTTCTGCAGTACGTGGGACTCAGTGACCCAGACATTGCCATGTACTTGTCTGACACCTTTTAAGACCTCTTGAAGGATAAGAGGTCTTATTGGTAAAATGGGAGGTCACTTTTTCCTCAAGTGAAAGTGAGCAGTAAGGTTTGTGAACAAAACCATGGTCCTTCCCTCCACAATGCTTCTTCAGGGAGGGCATCGCTTCCAGGCTGCTCTGTTCACTCCCCAGGCAGCCTCTGGTCTCTCTCACCAGTCAGCAGATCACCACTGGCCTTCAGTGGGACAGAACTAAAATGCAGATGGCTCTGCATTGGGGCCAGTGCCTCATGTGCTAAAGTGAACTACTGAGGCACAAAATTATGAACAAATTTCCTTGGAAAGATGGCACCAGTATTTATGTACTATGGGATTAGAGTTCAGAAGTTCCTGGGTGTGGTGTTTTCTCTGTCTAGCAGTAATATCAGAGTTACTTTTCAACTGTGTGAGAAGTAGAACGTGAGTAATACAATTTTGCACCTGCTTAGGATTATTTGGACTGTGGAATGTGTGTCAGAGGATGTTGATTAGATTCATAAAATGTACCTGAATGCAACGTCCTGCTGTGTCTAGGTTGTAAGTGCTCTTCTGCTTAGTGAAACTGGGTTCTCAGGTGAAATAGTGCAAGGGTCCATTGCAGCCATCATAGCAAGAACCTCATTGAAAACCAAGAGGAAATACTGTAGAAGGAGGTGTGGGCATTTCTAAATTTATGTGACTTACTCTATGCTTTGGACCATGTCCAGCCTGTCTCACAAAAATAAAACTGGAGAAGATGCCTTCATGCATAAGGGTGCATGTAAAAGCACATAAAACTAAACTTCTTTTCTCCTCCAGATCTGAAACAACATCTTGCCTCTTAGGTAAATCTATCAATTGTCATCTTTCAGTTCTAAGAAGGGAATTCTAAATGAGGAAGTTGTATTTTGCACAGAATAGTTAAAAATCTGCTGAGCCAGAGAGGATGTGAGGAACTATTCAATGTTGTTGCTAGAATTCCCTCACTCAGAGCAAGGCTGTTCACTCTGGTCTGCTGTTCTTGCCTAGCAGGATGTTGGACTGTGCAATCCAGGAGGTTGTTGCTTTTGAAATGAATGTATTGCTATACTTTTGAGGGCTTTTTTGGGAGGAAACAAATTATTTTACTCTTGTTGGAAAGCTTGAAAAAAGAACTGGAGTTACTGGGGACTAGAATGAAGGCAGTAGGGATGTGGGTTAGGTTGTTGAGATAATTGCTTATCAGAGCTTGGAGATGTTTGGAGGTTTCCTTGAGCATTGCATTGTTGACATTAATTTCCCTTGGGCACTTTGAGCTTAGGAGAGGGCTGGTTCTCAACTGCTGGGAGTAGAAAAGCAGATGATGGATCCATTATCAGGCTTTTATGAAAAACAGGCATTTATGATCCTTGACTGCTTGCAACAAAGTTTGTGATAGTACAAGAAATAACTTATTTACTGAATTTAGTGAACTAAACACCATAATTTCAGGAATAGGGATGTGAATATTGCCATGGAAGATGTTTGTGTTCTCTTCATAATTTTAAAAAATATTCTTCCAAGTCATGTGTGTCATGTAGTGAAGCATGGTGCACTAAAATTGTAGACCAGGTTATTGGGCTTAATGATCTCCCAAGTGATACATTTTTAAAAACATTATGGTCTCTCAACATAGTTGTCATGGTAATTCCAGTTCCTGTTCAAAACTACTTAAAACTCCTCAATATTCATCCACAACCATTCATGGTCTTCAAATTGTTTAAAAAGGGAGTATTCCTGCCTCAGCTTTCCCATGGTAGTTAAGATATCTGTGCTTTTCTCTCTTTGCATCCAGCTGTCAGAGTATGTGGAAGTTTGCATTTGCATGAAGAGATTTTTTAGTTTTCTTTCCCCAGAAGAGGTTCTATTTTTACAAAAACTGTGGGAAGAGATTTGGACATTTTGGCATTCTAGTACTACAGTGCAACTGCTCTAAATACCTATTTTTAAAATCAACATAATGTCTTTAACCCACATTAGGATAAAATAACATTATTTTAGATACTGTAGATAGAATCAGTTCTATTATTGACTACCATAACTAATACCAAATACAAAAGCTTTATGGAGATCCCAAGTCAATAGGGAGAATGCTGCAATACATCAGGTAAAAGCAGTTTTTGGGTTTTTTCCAAGACATGAAAACAGGAGTTCCAGATTTCTGTTCTGAATTGTTGTAATTTGGGATGAGATCTGGAGTCATACTGTGATGCATCAATATACTGGGAGCAAAATTATGGATGAAGGATTTAGAAATCTATTGATTTTTGGAAGGTTTATGTTCCCTTCCAGGAAGATTAACCCATTTGCACTTTTTTGGTTCAACTTAGTAATGTCAAAAGTAGTAAAAATATGGTTAAAAGCACAAGGTTGCATACAGGAGAATTATTTTCATAGGTTACTTCCTAGAGAAGTGACAAAAATAAGAAATTTTGCTGTTAACAAATTCTACTCAGATATTGCAGGTTTTTCCTTGTGAAAAGCCTTGAACACATTTTTCTACCCAGAGGAGCAAATATGCACACAGACTTGTTTAGATATGTATTCTGAATTTTGTTTCATACATCTATTATATGTTCCTCCTTTAGGATTCCTCCTTCTCCTGCTGTATATTTTTTTCCAAGGCACTTTTAGGGCTGGGAAAAATCGGGACACAAATTTGCAGTGCGCAGCGCGGCATTTATGGAAATGTCTGATTTGCTCTGAACTGTAAATTCTAAATAATGATAAGTGGAATTACTGCTGTAATTATCTTTCTGTAGGGAACATTTCTAACTTGAAATATAAAGCCTGCCTATTAAATAACATTTATCAGGAATGTTTCCTTAGGCATAGATTTCAGAATTGTATTTTATTTTTATCTTGAGCAAGATCTGACTCTGCACCGTTTGTTAGAGACAGGGAGAATAACTAGAACAGGCAAATGCCTCATAGGCAACAGGAAAGCCAGTGGAGAGATGAAAGATGAGCTTCCAGCAGCTGCAGAAAGGATATACACTTCAAGGGTGCCCTATAAGCCTTATAAAGCAATAAAGGAAGGAAAACAACATTATGAAGGGTCCTAACAGTCATAAAATTCCAAAAATGGCAAGGATTGCTTTCATTATATAAAGTGTTCGTTAAAGCTTTAAATAATGAAATAAACCCTTGACACTGAGAATGGAAACCTTCACTGCTCCACCAGCCTCTGTTTACTTTACAATAATCCAGGCCATAAAAGTAGTGCTGTGCAAATTCCCTGTTCCGGGGGAGCTCTGGGATGCCCGAGGACCACACAGCTCCCTGGCTGCCAAGGGGTCTCAGCAGCTTGCCCAGCTCCTGGCCCTGTGCCACCCTGCTGGCAGACACTGCTGCTCCCCAGCCCAGCCAGCCCAGAGAAAGTCTGAGTCACAAAATCCCTGGGATTGTTTTAATTGGCTTAAATTAGGTGTTTCGGGGTTCCTTCTAGGGGATTTCCCCCTCGCCCCCAAATTTTTTTTTTCTTTTCTTTTGAAGCCCAGAAGTATTTTGGGTGTTGGAAAAATGTTCTGAAGATTTTGGGACCAGATAGTAAGTGGGGAAATTAATTAAGGGTCTTCTGGGATTCAAGGTGGAGATACTAAAAAATGGCTTCCATACAAATTTATTTGCTGCTCACATACTTCCTTAAAACAGTAGAACTGGAATTAAAACTAAGCACTTGGCAGGTGATGCAGCTGATACTTAATTTCTCTATCAAAAGAATGGGAAGAAAGTATTTATTTTGAATAGGAATACTTTCCAAATTCAGAAGACCTTGAATCTCTTATTTAAGCCCTGTTAAAATAGTTTACCTTCTCTGTTAATAGCATAATCTGTTTAAACATTTTCTCCTGAATTAGAACCCTCTTTAGGAAACATTATAGGCTTCACATTGTTAGTACACATGGAACACTCTGCCTTATCTTTCACTGAAATTCAGCCATTTTCTGCTTTGCTTGCAACAAACAGGAACAAAATGTACCCTTGGGGGAAAAAGGGAATTCAGATATACGTGGGTAAAATTGTCACCTTTAAAAAAAAAAAAATGAAAGCTTTAAGCTACAGCATAATCTCCTTAAAGGCACTTGAGCAGTTCTGTAATTTATGGCACTGGTTGCAGTGAAAGTGTGGGATCCCATTAATTTTTCTGCCCACTGCCATAGTTTGCTATTTGTTTCTTCATCCTAGTTCTGAGCAGTTTTCTAAGATGTTGCTGTAGTTGAACATCGTTTTTAAAAGACATTGGAAAAGAAAATTACTCCTGATATATATTTTTGTGTTCTTGTATGTGTTACGTGGTATATTTGTGGAGCTCTGGTATCTCTGTACTTGCACCCTCCAAAATGAAATCTTTTGTCTCTTGGCATATTTTTGGGAGACCAGACAGGGAGACTGTCTGCATCATGAGTGGGAGAAGTAAATGACTCACAGTTCTCTTTACGAGGAGCTTTGTTTCATTCAAATCCCTCTTGCCAAGATGCTGACACTGAATTTGAGTCATCAGCAATAAACAAGTCGTACAGAAAATTGAATCTTTAGAGGGCAGAAAATCATGGGCAAAGGAAAGACACTCACCAATGAGCTCTGTGTTAATGTGTGCTTGAGAGGAGTTATTGATTGCATTATTTCCTGTGGTGGATTTTTCCATAAGTGCCTTAAACTAATTCAGAGTCCCAGCCTGAAATTTCATTTTGAAAACATGTATGTGTATTGAGAACAGCAGCATCAGTCAGGCTTCGAGATCATGGAGGATAAAATTGAGCATTCACTGCACTAAATAAGGTGATTTTGGTCCCTGGTTTTGTCATGAGCTTTTTACCTATGCTGTGTCATGAAAGGCTGAGATCAGTAAGAATTTTTTTCATCTTCTGTGAAAAAAGATGTGACATTTAGCTTGTATTGGGTTTTGTTATTTCCTTTTTCTCCTCCCCTTTATAATGCAGTAGTTTTGGATAAATTTACTTCATATATCATGGCAGCAGTTCTTCAGGACTGCACATTTGTTTTCAGAAGTGATAATAAATCAGCTAATAGGTATTTCAGCTGAAAATGAAAGTTTCGTACTATATAAACTCTAAGAATTTTACTTTCATGAAAGCAGCACAGCACCTTATTTTTCTGTGGTACTGCTCTTTCTAACCACTCTCAGCTTTGAAAGTGCAAATGCTTTAAAGAAGGGTGAAAATGCACAGATATTTTTGTGTTTGATAACCTTCATATTTTCGCATTTAATAACCTTCCCTTCAGCAAAACACTAAGAAGTAAATAATATGCTGATTACAAAATGTGCCTTTTCATTTTTGGTTTAAGGTGTGATTCAGTGTGGGACATGACATACAAATGGATGGAGTTGACTCATGGAGGGGCTCAGAAAGAACGTAGGATAATGGGAATGACTTCAACATTTACAGGCATTTCTTGCTTCTCAAAGTCTCTTGCCCAGTGTGGAGTATCCCCAGGGGCTCTCTGTTACCTGGTGTTCATTTCTTGCTCGTGACAGGTTTGTGCTGTAGTTAAATTGCTCTGACCTGCCTGTCCCAGCTTTAGACCATTGTCTCTGTAATGGGGCAGAAATCCAGCACTTGGGAAGGAAGGAGGAAAACCCAGTAAATGTTCAAAGAAAACACAGTGTCTGATGCAAACAGTAACAGTTGTGATGAGCACAGTCGAATGAACTTACACTCCAGCTTTGTGGCTTTGCTAAATATAGCTACCCAGGACTTGGCATCTGCAGGCGCTGGTGTCGGAGAGCATTGCCATCTGCAGCTGGGGAGGCAGCAGGAACAGGGGCACAAATCACAGATAAAAGAGATGGCAGTGGGATTACAGACTGCCAGAGCCCTGGTCCTGTACTCGGCTCAGCTGGGCTACCTTGCTCCTTGGAGGGGTGGGTGGTCTTTAGTTCATGCTGTCCTTTTCATTGCTAACCTGGCATTTTCCCTCTTGTGCCTGGAGAGACTCTCTAAGACTTATTCAATAGAAATGAACTTGTTTTGGTGAAAGAGGGTCGGTGTACTGCATGCCTGTTGTTCAGCAGCCCTTGGACAGCCAATTTTAAACATGGGAAAAAGCAGGGTAGCATTTGCTCACTGTTGGTGTGTTCAGGTCTCTCAGGCTTGTGCTTTGCTCTCCCCTGCTGGTCCTCAGGCACAGGACCCCCCAGGGAATACACCTGTGGCCTCCCATGGTGGAAACCTGTCAGATCACCATGGAGGTGAGGAAGAAAAGAGTAACATGTCCTGGGGAAAAAAGCCTGGAGAGTGCTGATGCAAACAGGAGGCCGAGATCCTTGGGTGCTGTGAAGTGAGTGCAGCCTGGGAGGAAGGGAGTGAGGAGGGCAGGGGCTGGGGACCAGCTGTGGGATGTAGCAGAGCTGGACAGAGCACTTGGGAGCAGAGGCAAGGCCAGGGGATGGGGTGAGAGCCATGGCAGAAGACAGGCAGGCAGAGCAGAGGCTGCAGGGAGCTGCTAAATGGGGATGCCACCTTTCAGCTGTGTGGCTTTGTGTGATGGTGCCTTGTCCCAGGGACACCCATCCTCAGAGTGCCCTGCAGCCATGTGCTCCTTCTACTCCCTCACGTCCTTAGCACTGGAGTCTTGTCATCATCCATTCATCCATGGCCTGGCCTTTTCCTTAAACCCATTGCCAGCCTTGTCCCCTGTGCAAGGAGATGTAAATTTGCAGAAGCTTTGGAGAGTGGGTGGAAAACCCAACACACTATGTCTGCTCAAAGGACATTGTGGGTGAGACCCTTTCCCCTTCTTGAGTCTGCTGGCTTTTCAAGAGAAGAGTTAGTTAAAAACAGAAAGGTACCATAAATCCTTTCTTCCTAGGGCAAGAAAGTATAGGTCTAGTTATCCTGCTGATACTCTCAAAAAGCCAAGATGAAATGCAGCATTGCACTGTGGAAGAACATGAGCTAGGTGGATCTAACTGGAAAGGGGTTTGCTCCTCAGATGATAGATGTAAAATTATCACATTCCTTTGCAAAGGAAGGAAGGACATAGTCCAAAGGTCTTGGTATTGTGTTGAGAAAACTTTGTGAATGGTGATTTATGATAAGAACAGAGCGCTCACCTAACCTTTGGTGAGCTATGCTTAGTATATCTTCAGAGTTTACACAATGAGTTCAACATAGCTTTGAAATGCAATAGATTTGCATATGTCATAATATTTTAATGATTAGTGAGCTATTGTTTATAATCTAAAGTCAGTCTACCTGAAAAAACACAAATGAATACGAATAGCATTAATCATGATAAGTAAAGCATGGTACTTCCCCAGAGTATGTGACACACTTGACTTCCTTCCACCTCAAAACGGTGAAAGTGATGCTACAATGGAAATTCTGGAGATTTTATATTTTGCTTTTACATGTTTTTTATAGTTGGTGACTTAGGAAATGATGGACATGATTATAGAAAGTTTAATGATAATTCCAAATTAATTTGCTGTTTGCTCCTGGAAACTAAAATAGTTCCATAAAATATTGGTGATTTTTTTGGTGGTGTCAGAATTACTATTGGTGGGGAAAGAATTACTATTGTTTCTGCTCAGAGTAGTTCTTTAATGTTGAACTTCAAAAGAGTAAGTCCAGATACCAATTTGAATAAAAGATTATTACAGACAAGGGATAACACTTGATTTTTATCTTTCTCACTTTGGTGTCAAATGACTGGTTTCTGTAATTTCATTCCATTAAGACTATACAGGTTTATAAACTAGTAGAAGAAACTTAGAGGCAGGAATGGGTGCAGGTTGCATGAGCCATGTCTGGAATGTGTAGCTTGAGGTATTGATTGGGATGTGTATGTACTACCATGTGAGTGGAGGAGTAACCAATATTCAAGCACCTGTTGTTAATGGTTTCAGATCTAAAATGTCATTTCCAGCTGGCACATACCACAGAGGAGCTGTGATTCTCCACAGGATACCTCTGCTCTCCTAAAAGAGCAATAGTAAAATAAAAAAGTAAAATTTTTACTCAGACTATGTCTGGAATGTGTGAGACTTTGGTGTTGATGAGCACAGGAAGTCAACAGTAATTTGTTTAGCAACAATTTGAAAGAAAAAAATTCTTCACATTTTATAATTTTCACATAAAAGCAAACACATTTGTCATTAAAACATTTTAATGAAGTGTTATCTATTGTTACTGTCTGGTTTGTGAGAAGCTGGTGATTACAACGGAGAGGAAGCTTGTTTCACTAGCTTGAACACATGCCAGAAGTGTTCAAAATGGGAAGAAATGTGCTTGAAAAGTCAGTGGGTTTGAACTTTAAAGGCTTAGGACCTCTTGCCAAGTCTGCCACTTCTTCCCTGCGTAAATACGGGAATGTTATCATTTGAAGTGCTCCAGTCTTGCTCTCCTCATTTAAAAACCCAGATATTTTAGCTGACTTCTTTTGTAGAGCAGTTTGAGATATGGTAGTGAAGACTGTAGGTGTTATTTTAAGGACTGTTTTTGAAGCAGGGGCGAGAGGTTGGCTCAGGACACTGTCAGAGACAGATTTGCAGAATTTTGCCTCCCTATTGCTTACTGGAACCGTTTCCAAGAAAAGGTGTTTCAGCAAGGCGTAGCAATTAAAGATGTTTTTATGTAGTTATTGATTTCAGACCAGCAGACATTGGTGCTAATTTAGCACCCATTTGCCAGAGTAGCTGGGATTGGAATGAGTGTGTTGTTGCCTTGGCAAACAGTGTCCTTAGGGAAGGGTTGAGCACAGGGATGGAGCAGCACAAACAGCCTCACGTTGCCATGTCCAGCTGGACACTGCAATCAAAGCTCCTCTTCTTTTTTGTGGTTTCCACCCTCCTAAGCCCTCAACCTTTGCCAGTGCAGAAGTCCAATGTTGCCTGGGAGCTTTAACTGCATGATGAGTCTCACAATAACAGATAGGCCTATTGAAAGGGCAGGGAATATGGAGTAGCTTATATTGAACATAAGCATGTATGAATGTATTAAATTTGATATTTAGCTCCAGAGTCAGGACTGTATCTCTGCTTTGGTGCCAAACTTCTCCCGAAATGTAAGAAGACTAAAAGAATATGTTTTGTTCTATATGACTAATTATGCGTCATTTTTTGCTGGAAAACTTTTACAGAAAACTGTTTTTTAATCTTTATATTAAAAAAACATAGCTTACCTGGGGAAGCTTGAGGCACAGTGAAGTGTCACTTTAATTGAATTTAGGAAATACAGACATTTGCCTCCAAATATTTTTTTGATACTTAAGTGGAAATCCAGACAATGAGTCTATACTGTACTATTTTCTAGTGAATCTGTTGTAGCTCTGTTTTGTTTTTGTTTTGTTCCTCAGTACTGCTCAGAAATTAGCTAAAACATTTTTATTGCAGAAATGATATAGCAGCAGTTTCAAGTCTTTTGTGCCTTACATGCTCGATTAGAAAAGTCCCATTAATGATAGAAAATGCTAATCACTGATGTGTTTTTCCAGCCACTACAAGCCCACACATTCTATATAATCCATTGTTTATTAACCTAATGAAGGTCATTGCAGCTTTTGAAAGCTTGTTTTGCAGCACATCAAAATGGTTTTAAAACTCCATGCTGCTGGACTTTGGTGCTGAAATAAGTCAGGGTTGGGTATTTTCTTGCCAGAATGGCTCTGGCCTAAATTGAGGGTTTTTTTGGGTAGAATGATCATTGTGTGCTTTTCATTTGTTCATTCTAATTGTCAGGACAGATGAACAGTACAATGGTGGCTAAGCTGATGGTGCTGCCATTAAGAAGCTATACACTGCCTTTATCCACATCTTATTGATTATCCTTTTCTTTTCTTGGCAGGTGACATCACACAGAAGGGATATGAAAAGAAGAGATCAAAATTAATTGGGGCCTACCTGCCACAGCCTCCCGGTATGTGTATCTGTGCTTGTGATATATGAAGATGTCAAGTGTACTGATAGTTGCCACTGTAGAAATCTGCATCTCTGAAGAAACAGATGTGGCAGAAACAAAGATATTGTTATGCAGAATAAGCTTATTCCATCCATTTTGTGTGTATTTTTATATATATGTCTGCTTTGATGTGTGTGTACATTTTTTACATACGTTGGTGTGGGTTTGGCAGTCATGTCTGGAAAATTAATTCAGCCAAGGCTTGTTAGAGAGGCATTGCTTGTTGGAAGGAATGCAAGAATCCAAAGGAAAACGTGATGTCCCAACTCATTAACATCTCAGCCATGTGAAGTTTTCTGAACAGAAGTATGCAAGAGTGGAAGAGAACCTTGGATCTTTGTAACTTGCTCCATTTCTGGGTTTCCTGTCCAAGTCTCACTTTTGAAGACACTAGAGACCATCAATATCCTTGGAGTTCAGCTTGTCCTAAGGCATGTGGGCAGCTGACACATACCTGGGTTTAGTATTAAGGGATAGGCTGCATGCACTTGCCCAAAAGGTGTAAATGTGCCTTCAAACTAAATTTAATAATGGATTGCTTAGTTGAATTTATTTCATATATGTGTATAAGAGCTTTCCAGGGTTGTTTTACTCTTGTGAGGCACTGGATCACAAAGTTCAATGTGTAGCTGTAGGTATTGGTGTAGACCTCTCTTGGTCTCAGAGGAGTGTGCCTGTGCATTCCTGGTCTCACTGACCTTACAGAGGCTCCACTTAGGCTTGGCTGTTCTCTGAGCCTTGATTTTGTTGCAGGCCTCAGCACTGGTTTCTCCTTCTTATACGAAATCCTTCCTTTTTAGTGGAATTGATGGGGTTTTATTTAAACTGCTGATGTGTGAAGGCACTGCCTTGTTCTCTCTTCATCAGGTTTGTATATCTATTGTCTAACTCCATAGCAGAATGCTGATTTTGTGCCTTTGGATTTCATTTGGTCTGCTCCACTGGTGGGAACTCCACAACAGAGATTAGTGTTACAGACACCTCTGTTTTCTGAAGTGATACAGCCTGGTTTGAGGGTGTCTGTGACAGTCCCAAACCATTGGGAGCCATTAGAGAGGGAAGCAAATCAAATCAACAGAATGACAATACCAGAGGTGCAGTATGTTAAATTTCTGGGTATTTATTGGTCCAACCTGACTATCAGACATACATTAGTCTTCACAGCTGGTTCTCATGAGACCTGCTTAGATTTGCTGGGTTATGGAGAGCCTCACAGCAATCCTCAATGCAGCAGCACAGTTGGGACCAGAATCTGTTTTGGTTTTTTTGTTGTTGTTACTCTCCTTTCCTCACACAAGCAAACAGAGCTGTTTCTCCAGAAAGCTCACAGTCCTCTGGTCAAACTATATCCATGACTGAAACTGCTGGGGGTTCATATGCGCGTAATGATGAAAGAGAGAACATGGAGAACCCTCACAGATTTATCTTTCAAGGTCTCTACTGTGATACTGAAGTTTGGCAGTGTAAGGAGAAGCAGAGGGATATCTGTAAGCCAGTCCTGTGGTGAGGTCCATTCAATAACTTGAAGAGGTCATGATTGAGAATGTAGCTGACTTAGAGCTGTTTTAAGGATGGGACAAGATGGAATGAACATTTTCTGCTCACCCAGTTGCTGGAAAATCCCTCACAAGGAATGTGAAATATGGATGTGAAGGTAATAGCATCAAGAAAAGCAAACTATTGCAATATTGTCCACTGTTTTCTTGTAAATATATTAAGGTCAATCAGTTAGCTGGTGGCTAAATGGATTATTTTATTACAGTGGAAGACACCACTTCTGCTGTATTAAAGTATTTTCCTCCATAAATGGATACTATTTGTGCTTGGGTCTTTTGCTGTCTTTGTACTTTTTGTTTGTTTTGTTGTGTTACCTTTTGGACAAAACCTGAAAAGGTTCAATTTGATATAATCCTTCTAAGACCTTATTCATCTGAGTGGCTTTAAATCCCTGCTCACTAGGAAGGGAGAGATGAATCCTTCCCAAGAAGAAGTAGGATGACAAAACAGATGCTGCATTTTGTAAGCCTCTGTCAATATCTCAACAATCACATACATCACCAATTAGCCTTTTTTAAAAAAAAAAAAAAATCATAAGCTGTTTTGATGGGCAATGCAAGAATTTATAAGCTGTGACGGACTTGGATCTTGGTGGTATAAGGGAATAGAGGTTTTAGAGACATTTTAAACCAGTATGGAAACGGACATGAGTTTTGCTGGGATGGGAGGCATTGGGAAAGGGTAGGAATTTGCATTCTGTGACTGCATTCAACACACTAAAGGAAATCCAAAGGCGTTTCCCCTCTGCTGGGACACGCAGTCCTCCTGCTGCACCTTTGCTAACGCTCGTAGCGCCCATGTTGGCAGAGTGGAACATCGACCCGCGTTGGCTCCGTGGGCGTCCTGTGGTGTCTGTGCGTGCGTGTGCGTGTGTGCTCTTCTGCATGGGGGCAGCAGCTCCACTCGTTGCTGTAACAAATGTAAAAAAACTAAACGTGAATTAATTAGTTTTTTTCAACTTGTTACAGCAGCGAATGGAGCTGCCGCGGTTCGGTGTAGACTGCAACACAGTGAAGGAGCTGCCAGAAGAATGCTCCGCACTGCCAACATTGGTGTCTGTGACATCCGGGAAGCGGCCGCTAGAGAGAGAGCAGCCAGCACTGCAGGAAACCGGCCTCTCTTTTATTTTCGTTTTGGTGAGCACCATGAATGTATCTTTTCCAGTCCGTATCTGTATATAACTGTGCCTCAGCTGGAAGCCTCTGGTAGAGCCTACATCAGTAGGATGGACATGGGGCTGCCAGCTGCAAGGCAGGACAACCAAAGGATGACAGCTGCAAGGCCGTTGCTGACTTTCTCTGCCTAAGAGTGAAGTGATGGGAAGGGAGAAGGAATAGCTCTTCTTAGTAACATTTGAACGTATTGACACTTCTCTGGCTTCCATACCATGGATACTTTGGAGGAGATTGCACACAATAAGCTGGTGAAACACAGGAATGCATGTGTTTCTAATTCCCTTTTTGGCACTGCCTTTTTACAGTGCTCTAAACAGGCCCAAGCTCACCAGATTCTGAAGGAAGCTGTAAAAGTCTAAGCACCCTTAGTTCTATGCTGTTTTCAAGTAGAGATTTCTCCCTGTTCCAGGAGCATCAGGCTGGTAGAGCAAGCTGAAGGAAGAACATTTCTCAGGGTTACATCTCTGCAAGGCAAGGCATGACTCCAGCCATGCCTGTAGAACTGTGGCCTTCCCAGGTACCCATCCCTCTGGCAGGACCTGTGGCTGGTGGCAGGCATTCTGCTTTATCTCTACATTTATAGCAAGGCTGCAGAGGATCCACAGCTCCTCAAAACCAGATTTTCTCTTGTCAACCATGTGGGCACATGGAGGCCATCACACTCTGGCCTGTGTGCTTGTCCACATTTGCACAGGCTGTCCAGATATGTTGTAAGAGATGGCTGGAGGGAAGATAAGATTTACAGTTCTGTCAGAAAAAGACATACCTGTAAAAGGGTTATCTATTTCAGAAACCTTCTCTACTCCTTTTCAAACCAATTTACTATAATTCTATAGAGGAGGTCTGTATTGGATTCTGACTGTGTTTGTATTTCTTCTCTTACACAGGGCTGCTCCAGGTCAGGTTCCCTCAGTCTGACATGGTTAACTTCCTCTGCCTGAGATTTTTGCAAAATGGAAAGGATTTAAAGTAAATTGCAATTTCAGGTTTAACACTATTAGTGATATTAAACCATGTGATAAATGTAACCAGTAAAAGGGCTGTAGAATATATGAACAGACATACACATATCATCTTTTTCTCATGCTTATTGGGGTGCTGTCATTTTAGAAAGGGAGAGTTGTTATTTTTCAGGAGTGGGATTAATGAAAGGTAAAGCCAGGCAACCATGTGGTTGCTACTCCTCCAGGTGATGTAGGAGCTGGCTCTTAGGCTCCCTGTTTCTGACAGGACAATCCCAGGGAGTGTATTGTCACATGCTGAGCAGCAAACCTGCAGTGACACACAGGGGATGTGCCAGATCCACTGCACATCTGCAGGCTGACTCTGCGGTGCATGCACAGCAGGTCTGACACATCCAGATGCTGCACAGACTGCACATATGCAAAGGACATTTGTACAGTTCCAGCCAGGCTGTCGAACATCCAGAAATCCGGAACGGATGTGCTGCATTTGGCAGTGTTAATGGGAGAAGGGATGGGGGGAGCCTCCTTTTCATTCCCATTAAATCCCCACCTGCTTTAAGTCAGGGAGACAAAAGTACAGCTTTATTTCCTCAAGATGCTTTCTCAGGATGTGAGTTTGTAGCTGGAGATGTTCTGTGTGCAGAGCAATTTTTCTTTTCTTAATGCGCCCGTGTGTCAGACATCTAAAAATAATAGTGAATCCAGACCTTTATATCTGTACATACATCCCAGTCCCTCTTGTGTGGTGACCTTTCTCTTACTGCCTCTGTAGAGGAGCCATGACAGCCAAGAGCTGAAGCAACCACTTAAACAGGGATTTATTTCAGAATAACTTTCTGAATTTTATCTTGCTTTGATAATTCAGTTCTGGGTAAGATAATGTGGACAACTGCCTGCACACTATAAAGAGAAACCCTCCCTATAAGAAAAAACCCTTAATTACCTGTATTCCCCATAAGCTGTGGTTTTACCCAATTCACTTCCAGTGTTTTGCTAGGAAATTTGATTATTCATTCACAGACAATGTTGTTATCAATTAAGCATTGCTTCTAACTGCTCAGACATGGGTGGTTCATTCTCTCTTAATCAAGTGCTGTGTCTCCACTAGATTGCTTTCTGTAATTTCCCATCATTGGTACCACCAGTGTAGCTCCATTTGTAGTGCAACCATGTGGACCAGTCATCAGTGCTTTATTTATTATGGTTAATAAATCTGTGAGATATGGTGCTTAAAAGGCACCTGCTGCTTCTTTCACATGCCTAGAGACAGATCCCTGCACCTCCTGCTGTTGGAGCCCCAACAGCACCAGCCTGGGAACATTTCAAGCTATGCAGGGCAGAGAAGATAATGCATTTGTGCAGAAGATCCCTTTGCCTTACAAAAAACCAATTTTCTATAGAATTACAGGAACCAATTTCCATAGCCTCTCCTATTAGCATGACACATATATTAATATCTGCTCTCTGTGCATATATTTGCATACTTTATATGTGTATGTGTGCATGCCTTTGCTTTCAGCTATTCCTGCTGCTAAGTCTTAAGGCAGTCCAAGTAAACTTGGTAATTACAATTTCATTTTTTCTTCCACACACATTATTTATATTGCAACATTATTTAGATTGAAAAGATTGCAAGGAAATATTTAAACAAAATTTGATTCTGAAAAAATACTCTCACGTATTCATTTTATTAATACTAACAAGTACTCCTATCACATTTGCCTTTCTAATTCTCAAAGATCTGACCAAAGGATAACCATGATGGGGCATTTCAAAGAGTGTAAGTGTGGTGAGAACATGGATCTCTTCGAAAGGCATGTGCATTGCACAGCATGGGGCACATCCCTGAAACACTGAGACAGATGTTTCACAGATGAGAAACTATAGCACACAGACAAATGCCTAGTAAGTCTTGGGCTTAAAAAAGAGTTTGGTTTTGAATTGGTGGATGCCTGCAGAGCTTAGTTTGGATAAAAAGGAAGGTATTGAAAGCCTCTGAGAAGTACCCCTTGAGGCCATCACTTAAATTTGATGCTTACTGTTTTGGTTTTGCCACTATGACTGAGAGTCCAGTTACCATTTTATAATTCTTTGGGCTTTGATGGCATCTCTGGTTCCTATCCTGTACCAAGACCTCATAATATTAAACACAGAGCAGAAAATACCTTCCTTCCCTTTTAACTAATGAGTACATGATGAAATCTGTTAGTAATGCAAGTAGTGGTTTCAGCACTTGGTGTGATGTTTTTTGGGTGGAGGATATTTTTAGTACACATTAGAGTTGGTATGTTTTTCAAAGAATTTGAAGATTTCTGAGGAAATATCTGTTGATGTTCCTGGAGGCCATCTGCAGAACATAAGAGCATAGGAAGAAACATGAAAGTGTTGGTCTAAAATCTGACAAATGGGTGAGGAAAGATGTCTCAGAGGTGAGCAATAGAGGGTAGAAAGAAGAAACACCACTGAGGGCCTTAAAGCTGAGCCAGTGTTAAGCAGAGGAGGTGGAGCCTGTGGAGGTGTTTGAAGAGCTGGGTGTCACTGTCAAATGAGAAACTGCTGGAATTTACAATGCTGCCTGAATTTGTCTGCAGTGTGATTTGACAAGCCCATTGGTGAAGATGTTTGCTTTGTGAATAGGTAGTCTTCTTTTACATATTCTCCAAAAAGAATCTTCAAATGGGGTACTGAAGCTGTGGAAAGGAAAATGGAAACCAAACATCACATGTGCTCTGGAGCTATAATGTGATGTCCACCATCACTGGGATAAAGGAGAGAAAAAAAGAAGCCTGTGATATCCATGCTGAGTTTGAATTGAAAGCTAAACCTTTCAAGGAAATGCTGGAAGGCAAAATTGAGATTGCAATACTGAAAGAAAATTTGGAGTATGTGGATTAAGTCAGACCAAGAGTAAGCTCACCTGCGAAGGAAAACTTTTAATTAAACAAATCTAAACAGAAATTACATTTTTCCAGATTTATCTAGCAGAACATAGTTCCACTTTCCGGGATGTCTTTGGTTAGAGTATTGCATTTTAAGTCTCCCTTGGCTTATGCAGTGAATTCATTACTTAGTTGTACATTTGATGGGAAGAGTGAAATGCTGCACTAAGTGAGGAGTTCCGTGGGGACGGTGTGACATTTAGCATATTTACAAAATATACTGTGTGTTCATACTGGGGTTTACCTTTAAAGCTGAGCCATCAGCCATTGAATGGAAGCTCAGGAAGTACTGTGAAGGGAAGGTAAATACTGTTTCCTAAAACTGCACTGCAGGCACTGTGTGCCTTCCTTCCCACTGGCCCTGGAGTTGTTTGGTTTATCCTACAGCTCTCTCTCCTGGGGGCACACATTGTAAGTTAGTTTTAGAACAATAAATGTAGCCTCTGTCTAAGAATGCCTTCCATTTTTTGTCAGTTAGACATTTCAGCTTTTAAATATTTTTAGATTCAAAAATTTGGCACAGACATGGGAATAAGAGATACATCAAAGCAGCTTGTCAGCTGACAATAAGGTAATAATTGTCCTTTGTTGGAGAGGGCAGTGCAGCTATTGCCATGTTATCAGCACATAGTGTTGCAATTTAGCTACAAAAAGAAGTAATAAAGAAAGAAGGAACAAGGAGGTGAAGGGGAAAAAAGAAATCAAAAAGAGGTGAAGCCTGCTTCCAGCTGACAGTTTTGTACCTTCCATGCACTTAAAAATAAAGCTATCCAGCTTGCAGTGGTATTGCTTAAATAGCTTTACTGAGGCTCTTGCATTTTTAGTTAAATTCAGTCAAGACAGGATCCAGCTTGCAGATTAGGATTTGTGGATTGATATATCTGCATTAAGTTGTGTGTCTATGAACCTTATATTTATGCTTCCATTCTTTTGTGAAGAGATATAATTAATTCAGTTGCTGAAACCCAGAGAGCTTTTCAGTTTATTCCAAAGCAGAGACCTCCACTGACCACTTGCACAGCTCTCAAGGCTTCACTGGATTTACAGAGTTGCCTGAAAATGGGTGTCTGATACTGTTCAGGACTTCCTATGGTGCTGGAGACACCTGCACAGAGGGAGCACACATAAAATAGGGCTTCAAGGGGACAGTGCCATTCTGGCCAAGCCAGATATCACAGTCCACAACATCTGCAAAGAAGTTTGACACCTTTGTTAAGAATCCTGAGTTCTGGTCTGGGTCTCTGCTTTTCATAATGGGAGCTTAGCTCAAGCACCCTCTTGTAGACATACAAAGCTATCTTAGGAGCTTTAGCTTGTGTTAGGAACATGTCTGTTTGCTCCAGTGCACCTGCTGATGCCTGTGTGTATTGTGATGACCACAAAGCACTGATTTCTAAGCCTCTCATATAAAATAGCTGTGTTCCAGGCATATATATTTTCCTGAACTTCTTCATGGCTTGTAAAGAGTCAATCATAAGTGCTAATCATGCTTACCTGGTAAAGTCCTGCTTCAGCTGCAAGACTGGGGTAGGCCATGGTGTTATTAAGAATTATGCTGCTTTGACAGTGACTGTGTCTGTGCACAGGGCACTGGCATGACACTGGCCTTTCTCTTAGGAAAGCCATTCATTGCTTTGCCACCTCCTTCAATTCAGGAATCGATCCAAGTATGGATTCTCCAGCCATCACGTGGCCGATTCACAAACACGTCTGGGCAAAGCTGCACTTGAACAAGCATTAGCACTTAACTCACAGACCCTTGTGCTGGCTCTGAAAGCTATCAATTTTTCGGGTTTAGTTATGTTCAGAAGTGAAAAAAAAAATTCTTTTTACTGCAGTATACTGCTAGAGCCTTCGTGGAGGTGAACAATTTGGCTGTTAACACCACTTTGTTATTTGTGGCAACACTTCACTGATTTCATGATAATCATTATTCTGCATGGCTTTTACTCCCACCCATGGCTCAGGAGTGGCAGTGTGTAGGTCCTTGCTATTGTGTCCTTTTGCTATTGTGTCCTTTGTCTCACACCATTCCTGGTGCCTTGGTAGCCAAGATGTGAGTCCAGACAATCCAGCTAATTCCTGCTCCAGCCCCTTCAGTAGGGAACTGTCATCCAGTTCCTTGCTGTCTTTCCAAAGTGGGGCAGGTCTTTCTGGTTTTTCACCCTAGAGGAACATAATACAAAGAGATGTCCCCACAGTTGGCCGATGCAGGATGCAGAGCTTCTTCTTGTATTTTAGCACACATTTAACTTCCTTATCTTAATTGGTGTTGTCAGTGGGCCAAGTTCACATGTCCTACTCCACCCTTGGGTAGAGATTTACTCACTGTTTTTATATATATGGGTAAGTGGGAAGTAAAGCCATCAAATGATCCCCCAGATCTCATAAGACATTTTGATATTCTCATTTAGTTTTCTATTGCCTTAAATGACTGCTGGTGCAGGATGATGAGTTGGGGCTCCCTCCTTCCTATTTCCTGAAGAAACTTCATGTTGCCCATTGGGTCAGAACCGACTTACTTAAAAGAACAAACACATGTATACAAAGTAGAAGGAAATAAAACTTGCTAAAGTGTCTCAGTTTTAAGATTAGATGAGACACTTAATGTATCTGTAGCAAAAACACAATCTCCTTCCTGAGCTGGAGGAGGGAAGAGCCCTTGGCAGTGCTGGGGAGTACTGTGGGCAGCAGCACTGCCTGGCCAGTTGGGTGTCCTGTGTTTTCTGCCATGGCAGGGTCAGTGTTTGGTGTTATTGTATGTGCACTGTTTATTTTGCTCCTGAAAAAGGTGTTTGTGTACTGCCCAGAGCTGCAGAAAAGGGACTTTAAGGCTCTCACTGTCACTAAGCCAGGAGAAGGAAGCAACAGGCTTGAATGAATTTTGCCCAATGGCTTTCAGGTCTGCCTGGAAGATCTCCCTCCTACAGCAGTTGTGTACCTCTGAAACTGATGCTTTTCCTCACAATTTAATTTCCCCTAGATGTTTTTAAAGCCTATTGCATGTGGTTTTGTTGTTTGGAAGATGCAGTTAATCTCCTTTTCTTGGGTCATCATGATGTTGTATTGCAGTGGCAACATCTCAATTATCTTCATTTGTTTTTCTCCACGTGCCATTGCCCTACACAAGTCACTTGCTATGGGAAATGTGGCACTGCTTTTCCTTAGCAAAACCTCTGTTACACAGCCTCAGTGTTAGGTGTAGATTTTTTGGGTGTGTTTTTGTAGGATTTTTGTGAATATATGTGATTCCCAGAAGTTATTTCATTCCTCATGATGTACATAAGGACTGTTGCTATAGGACACAAAATAAAACAACTGGAATTTCCAAGGTAAAAAGAAGAGCAGTTTAATTTCTGACTCCAACATTTATAGATTTTCAAAAGTGACCGTGGATTGGAGGATGACAGTGCCACCTCTCCAATGACACTGGACAAACCAGCAGTCCATCAAATTTCTCCTTCTCCAGAAAAGAGTGTAAAACAATAATTATTTAGAGAAAAGCGTGTGAGAAAGTTTGTTATAAGAATGTAAACATCAGAAGGCTTAGAAGAACTTAGAACAGGGTGATAGGACTAAGCTGAGTAATGGTGCTTAGCATTTCATACAGGCTGAAACATATTTTTTGGAAAAATTTCAGTCTAAATTGTTTTTATTATGAACTGTATATTGGTCATTTTCAGGTTTACCAAATAAAGGAGGAAAAATTCTGAATATAAAAGGGAGGAGAAAATATTTATTTTGATATATAAAAGGGAGTATAAAGTATTCCTTTTGATTATTTCAGTGATTTAGCAGTCAGGTTCACCTGACTGAAAGAATATTATGGGAAATGAGAGCAAGTGAAATTATGCAGTACTATAGTATGGAGACAGAAGAGTTAAATGAAGACATTTTATTTGATTTAAGAGAGTGAATTATTAATCACAATCTGAGTAGAGGAAAATTTATGGATTCATTCTGTCTTTTAGGCGCCTATGAGATTTTACTCCAAGCATGTTTTTTAGCCAACCAGCCATTCCTCCACAGAATCAAAGCAGACTTGACATTGCTGATAATCCAGAGATTTAAGAGAAAAGCTGGATTTTGAGTGCAGTCTATTTTCACAAAGAAATAAGCATACAATGCCAACTTTTTTCAAAAGATGCTTTTTTAAAGAGTCCATTGCAACCCAACTGAGACTGATTGAAGTAATCACAGGATTTTCGGTTGGTCTGTAGTCTACATAGAAATTCTTGTTTCCACAAATGTAAACTCTTGTCCCTCTCCAATAAGCTGGCATTGAACTGTTTGGAAATAGTAGCGGAGAGTTTTTGCATTATGTTTTAATTGAAAAATATGAGCGTATTTCCAAGCATTGTTTTGTTGAATCCAGTTTCAAGTTATTAGTCCTACATTTGAGCCCTAAGTGCAAGGGGCCAGTTTTACTTTTGTTCTTACAGTTACACGTGGTGTGTAACTACTTCTTAAAGGCAAAAAATTGTAGGAAAGAATCAATTTAATTTTGTCAGGTCTTCCTGCTCTTTACCCCTGTGCATCACACACCCAAGACTCTGTGCTTTGTTAGCTCAAAGCTGAATGCATCAGCTGGCCTTGTCTGCTCAGTTCTTCTCTGGAAGAGAGCAGGGAACCACTTCATGCCACTATTATCACAGATACAGGTTTGCTTTCTTTTCCTGTTGTTTGTTTGAACTTTCCTGCTTAAATTATTGCCTTCACTCTTCTCTGGAAGTTGTCAAAGAACATCAATTTCAGAAGTGTTGATATATCATGCTGCTGTTATATTACTAGTGTAGTTTAATAGTAGTTTAAGAAGCTTTCAAGAATATAATTGAAAAAAAAAAAGCAAATTCACTGTGGGAAAGGGATTAATAAAAGGTTTAAATCTTAAAATACCGAGTGTTTAGGCTCAGCATATTCAAATGCTGCAGGTTTACAAGGCTATTTTTGTTGTTTTGCTTGGACAGGTTACTATTTTCTGCCTGCTTTGGTGCAGTTATAGTTTACTTTCTGACCATTGATAGGTAATAATGACTATAGGTATTATTATAGTTTCCTTCCCATAGGAACTAGTTTCCATAGGTTAGAATTGTGTTGTCACCAGCTGACACCATTCAACCAGATGAGGTTTTAGATGATACACACTGTTTTCCTAACAACTATTTTGCAGGAAGGTTTCAATATCCATTGCAATGGTGTCTTTATTAGCTCATTAAAATATTTCCTAAATAGTACTTTCTGAAAAGTCATCTGTTTGTGAGATAAAAAATGCCAAGCTTACTGTCTGTTTGCTCTTTCTATGTTGTCCATGACCCTGGAAAAAAGGTTTTTTAGAGAGAACCAGGAAAATAACCACATCAGAAAAGCTGACCAGAGGCAAGTAGTGTGCCACCAATTGACACGACGCGCTTTAGGCACTGAATGTTCATTTCCTACTCCTAGTGTATGCTGAACTCCTCCTCACTATAAATCTTCCAAAATTCAATCAGAATGAGCTGTTTGGTTTTCTTTCATTGATGCAGGGGTGGACCAGGCCTTACCACAAGAACGTCGGACTCCTGTCACTCCGTCCTCTTCCTCCCGGTATCACCGCCGCAGGTCCTCAGGGTCACGGGATGAGCGCTACAGATCGGGTGAGTGCCACTGCACACCCCAGAACTGGAATGAAAATTTCAAATGTCTTGTTCTGTTCCTTGCTTTTTTAAAAAGAAGTTTGTTGTGAACTCGTGTAGTTCACAGTGGGGGACGTTCATTGTGCGAATAGAGAGGCGCTGTCCAAGCTTGCAGGGGTGGAGTTACAAAGCCAAGATTCATCTGGAACTGGATCTGGCAGTGAGTGTGAAGGGCTGCAAAAAAGCCTCCTACAGGCACATCAGTAAAAAAGGGAAGAGTAGGGAAAACATGGTCCCACTGCTGAGTGGGGCAGGAGATCAAGTGACAAAGGGCATGGAAAAAACCAAGATAATTAATGTATCCTTTGCCTTGGTCTGTGCTGTTGATATTTGAGTTCTGGAAACCAAGGCATCTGAGACCCAAGGGAAAGTCTTGAGCAATGACAACCTACCCTCTGTGAAGGAGAATCAGGATGGGGAATATTTGAACAAACTGAATGAATAGAGGTCTGTGGGACATGTTGGGGATGCATCACTGACCAACGTGAGTCCACTTGCAATGCCCCAAAAAGTTGTGTCAGTCAGGGGAGGTTTCTTCCTACTGAGAGAAAGCAAGTTCATTGCTGTCTTCAGGAACAGCAAGAAATAAGGTCTGGGAAACTACAGGCCAGCTAGACTCTTCTCAGTCTCTTGAGCAGGTGGTAGAGCAAATAATGCTGGAAGCTCTTTTTAATCATATGAAGGACAAGATGGTGATTGGGAGTAGACAGCATGGATTTACAAAGTTCTCTTAGTAGCTTGGTCAATTCATGCTTGATCAGCCTTCTACAATGACCTTCTACAATGAGATGACTTCCCTGGAGGTTGAAGGAAGAGCAGTGGAAGTTGGATGCCTTGAGTTTAGTGAGGCTTTTGACAGTGTCTGTCATAACATCCTCCTTGACAAACTGGTGAAATGTGGATTAGATAAGTGGACGTCGGGATGGTCTGAAAATTGGCTGAAATTGAGTTCAGTGACACAAAGTCCAGCTGGACCCCAGTCTCTGATGGGTACTGTAGGGAGTGAGTACCCCTGGGCTCCTGTACCCCTTAATAACTTCATTAGTGACTTTGCAGGTGAGACAGTGCCCTCTTCACCCACTGGCAGATGATACCAAATTGGAAGGAGCAGTTGATGTAGCACATGTGTAATGCCATTCAGAGGGATCTGGGCAGCTCTGAAACTCTTAACCTTTGAAGGTGTAAACTGCATGTACTACACCTTACCTCAATGGAGGTTAGGTGTGCTCAGCTTTTTGAACTGCTTCAGGGGCTGCTGCAGTATGAGCATCCTTCTCAGACAGCAGCCTGAGGCCACAGACTGGTTCATCTGGTGCTGCCCCTCTTGCAGCTGCAGAATTAGGGAGCCATAGAGAGCACCCACCAACCTTTGTGGCAGAGAGACCCTGGTGAGCTGAGAGTCAGAAGCCAGGACCTGATGGTTATGGAGGGTCTCGAGGAGTAAATTTGACTGTGGAGGCTCTGGATTTTGTTTGAGAGATGCCTCTTGCTGGATGCAGTCAGACTCATTCAAATATGAAAAAATTGATTTAAGCCTAAGAAAAAAGCTTTTTTTTCTCCACTGGCACAGGTTGCCAAGAGAAATTGTGGTGTCTCCGTTCCTGGAGCTATTAAAAACCCTACTGGATGTGGCCCCAAGCAGTGTGCTGTAGATGACCCTGCCCAGAGTAGGGAGTTGGACTGGATGGTCTCCAGAGGTTCCTGCTGACCTGCTCCAGTCTGTGGTTCTGTGGCACAGCTGAATTTCACTGTACTGATTCTAGTTTGGTAATACTATAAGAAAAATATTTAATTTGCAGTATAGCAAGTTGGGAACATCATTATGCCCTAAATAGAAGCACTGATTAAAGGAAGATAAAATTAATTTCAGAGCTGAACAGAAGGGTAATAACTCATTTCCAAGTGAATGGGATCCGACTTTCTCCGTGATACTGCTCCAGATATAACACAAAGTGAAGGAAGTGATTGGTTTAAAACTGGTTTATAATGGCTTCTCACAACAAGAAAGACATTGAGGGGTTGGAGCATGTCCAGAGAAGGGCAGTGAAACTGGCAAAGGGTCTGCAGCACGAGTCTTATGAGGAGCAGCTGAGGGAGCTGGGGGTGTTTACCCTGAAGAAAAGGGGGCTCTGGGGAGACCTTATCACTCTCTACAACTGCCTGGAAGGAAACTGGAGAAAGGTGGGGTTCAGCCTCTCCTCACAAGTAACAAGAGACAGGACAAGAGGAAATGGCCTCAAGTTGTGCCAGGGAAGGTACCAAAAGAGTTGTCAACCATTGGAAGAGGCTGCCCAGGGAAGAGGTGGAATGACCATCCCTGAAAGTGTTCAAAAGGCATGTGCATGTGGCACTTGGGGATGTGGTTGAGTAGTGGACACGGTGGTGCTGGGTTGATGGTTGGTCTGGATAATGTTGTCTTTTCCAACCTTAACAATTTTGTGACTCCATAAAGGAAAAGTGAGCTCTGAAACTTCTTTACTCCTACCTTTGAAGGTGTAATTAGGAAGAATTGGGGACCATAGACAGCAGCATCCACCAACCTTTGTGGCAGAGAGACCCTGGTGAGCTGAGAATCAGATGCCAGCGTCTGTGGAGGGTCTCAAGGAGAGTAACTTTGACTGTGGAGGCTCGGGATTGTGTTTGAGAGATGCCTCTTGCTGGATGCAGGCAGACTCATTGTGCTGACACAACCAGAAAATTGTGGAGAACTCCTTATTAAACCTTTTGTAACATATCTCTGATTCATTCCATTAGTCAAAGAGCTTGCCAGTCCCATTTAAAGGAAAATTAAATGATAAATGTGGCAGAGAAAGTTCATGTGTGTCCAGACCATTCTGATAAAATTTTAAAACTCTTTCCTCCCCTCAGAAACCCTGGGTTCATACTGTAGATGTTGCCAATTTTTTGTTGAATAATGGTTGTGGTATCTGCATAATAATTCCTTGATATATAAGCTCCTAGAAGCTTCTCCAACATTACACTATAAATGGTCTGATTTCTACCCAGTTTTTAAATAGGTAAAAAAATGCTATTCCTGAACTTGTCTAATTTGTGGGCGTTCAACACATGGTCCTCAAATCTCCAAGCTGTGACTCTCCAGAGCAGTTCTGTTAAAAACAAGAGCATTTGACTGTGAGTTGAAAGTCTGCTTGAGCTGTGTTTGTCATTTGTACATGAAGATGTTGAGTTGGTTTGGGAGACATGAGTCAGTTTGGGGATGGGCAAAGGGAGACATCCTGCATAGCTTCATTTTGTGCTTCTTCTGAGACCCCAAGAGCGTTTAGTTGGTGTTGCTGCCTCTTGGTTTCAGTTGCTGCCTTAAAAGGAAGGCATTTGTTCAGTGAAATGGTACATGATATTAGTGCAGGAGTGTCACTTTAGGAGAGTCAGGACTATACTATAAATTCAGATCTTGCTGCTCTGAAAATGTCCTCAGTGTTAAAACTGAGAAGCTTGACAGTATTTTGGGACTTCTGGCAAGGCTTTGAATTCCTAGCTTGGTTGCTGTATAGCATGACTCCTCAGCAAGGCAACGAGCTCTCCAGCAAACTGGTTTGAACAACTCCTGCATCTTCACTCACTCAAAAGAAACCCAAACGTAGCAAATTTCAGTGAAAGTAAATGTAGGTATACATTTCAATTTTTAAAAGTATCAGATCATCTTCAAATTTACTTCCAGAGGAGCTTTGCTAAGATACAGTGCAATGTTTGACCCTGGATAAAAAAACCAACAAACAATCCTGAACTATATCCACTCCTTCTACGTACTGTCCCTGTGAGATCAGAAGTCTGTTTCTTTCATGCTCTCTTAATTACTCAATTATTACTGTAGGTTGCAGACTTGCAAGTCAGATTTCATTCTGGTTATCATGTTTTCAGATTCAGATTTGCTTCAGGTAGAAGTCTTTGTTTGGCTTGTTGTTTTGCTGTGCTTAATACTTCAGCATCTCTGCTCTGATCACATTGTGATTGTTAGATGCTAGCTGTTACCCAGATTGAGTGTTTGTTATCATATTTGGCACATCTACTTGGAAAAAGCCCAAAACAAAATGAATACACACTCTTTAACCAATAAGGAATTCCCATCTAGGAAAACATTTCCCTTCCTTAGTGTTTTTGCACAGTTTATTTCAATTAACATCTGCAAATAAATTTCCCATTCCAACTCTGATCAAAGTCCTTCTCTGTCTCTTCTTGGTAAGGTTTTCCTAATTGGAAGTCTAAGATTCTGAAAGTCATCCAGTTCTCCTTCCATGCCTTTGCTTTTTATGTGGATTTAGATGTCAGCAAAGATTGTTAATGAACTCTCTTTGGAGACTCAAAATCATTGCTGCCACTAATATCACCTTCAACTTATTCTGTTGTATTATGCAAAATGTCAAAATGTGACATTTTTAATCCCTACCTGTTTTCTTACTTCAATCTTTGTTAATATTATTATTTCATTAATGTTGTAACCAAATTTTTCAGCACTATAATTTCAAAAACCAGCTTTCTATGATTTTATAGTCTGAATAAAATTGACACTTGAGTTTGTGGACAGTATTTTTTTCCTTAAATGTTCCTGGGATATTTTTTGTTTCAAGATAATTGGATTTGAGAATTCAGCCTGCACTGGAAATTTAGTCTAATTCTTTAAAACCAAAAAGGTTTAAAATTTCCTGGCTGCTTCTTTTTATACAGGAAGGGAGCCTGAAACCACAATGTTTCAAAATGTCAGCTTTGATCATTTTTCAGATGTCTAAAGAAATAGAAAATGCTATAAAGTGTAGTAACTGAATTAGTGCAGGGTGAAGGGATATTATTTATTTTATACAAATGTGGCAAATAGTTTAGCTGATATTAATCCAAAAGCATTCCTTGATTTGTTTACTACTGATTTAAAAAAAATATCTCAGTATTTCCACATTTGGAAACAGTATTTGGAAAGGTTTGCCAAGTGTAGATCATGGCAATGTTTTTCTCTTCGCAACTGCCATTCCTTGTGCTATAACATTATCTGGGGGCTCAGGATGACACTGAAGCCAAATGGTACTGAAGGCTGGATCAGGAACTTTTGCCAAGAGGCTTTTCTGGCGCAGTGGATGTTCAGGCAGGAAAGCTCAGGCAGAGGAATGCTGGCTTGCCCAGCACTCTGCATGTGGAATAGATGTCAGCCCTGGGCTCGCTCTGCTATGGGACTGCAGAGTCAGGCTCAGACTGGAGCATGAGTGAATGATGGACATGGAGATGTAGCTGCAGTTGGCCATACAGCTTTTGTTTCCTTGGTGCCATTTAGGAGCTTGGTTTCTTGGGTACTTTTGGAAGCTGCAGATCCATGGATTTGGAATAGTGTGTTGAGATAAGGAGATGGGAATTATGTGGTGGATTATGCAAGGGGGTAGCCTGAACAGCCCAGCTTTCACACTGCTGCTGTGCTGTCTGAATGAGCTGACTCAGCTGAAGACTGACATTTTCAGAGGCTCTTGTCCCTCCACGCTGTCACTGGGGCCCTGTTTGCTCCCTGCTGGCAGTGGCTGCATTCTGCTCTTGCTAACACTGAAAACCCTCACAGGAGAACGTGAAGTTTCTGCCACCATTATTTAAAGTGCCATCATGTCAGCTGTCTTGCTTTTGGAAGAATGGTCTTTTTGGTGCCTAAAACCCCCTCTGCAGTGTAGCCCTGTGGTGACCATGCTGCCTGAGCTTGGCCCTTGCCTGTGGCTGCCGTGGTGGTGGCTGGAGCTGAGCTGGGCTCTGCTGCCACGTAAAGGCTGCAGTGCAGTACAGCAGCAGCTGCTGGGGCCCCGCCAGTGACAGAGCCCTGGGCAGCTGGGCAGCTCCTTGGCATCAGAAATTGTGCTCTTGGTCACCATAAATGTCCCCCAGTTCTTTGTGTCCCAGCTGGTCATGGTCTGTGGGGTTCAGAGAGCAGCTCTCCCTCAGAGACCTTCAGCGGCTTTCTGGAGAGCAGGTGTGTTATCCTCCTTCAGCTGGGATCAACACACAAGGAGCTGAAACACCAGGTCCTTTCCAACTTCCATTTTCCCAAAAGGACACCCTGTGGCCTTTAGATGAGGCCAAAGCAAGAAGCTTGAGTTCTCCATCCCAATGCTGAAAACCAGAGCACCTTCTCGTGTGCCAGGACCTGGCTTTTACTGTTTCCACACTTGTCAATAATAAAAACCCACCTAAAACCAGAATGGATAACATAAAAAATGTGCACCAATAAAATCTAAAAACTAAAAAAAGAGCAACACTAATTGCTAGGGAATGTGCTGTAATATATTCAAAGGCACATGGATGTGTTAGGCATGAGGTGTCTCTATGGTTTCTACTGCACCAGAATTCTCCTCTGATGAGATAAGAATGGGACAAATGGGTTGGACCATGGTTATCAAGTGTGTTTCTCATGAACTTTGTAATAGGTCTTGAAGATGACCAGAGCACTGCCAGTGTAATCCTTAAGAGAAGTGAGACCAGTGAGCTCTAAAAATGGAGTTTACCAGATGTCAGGAATGATATGGGAAGTAGCAGCATAAGTGGAATTGTGCTGCCTTGTGTCTGGAGGTTCATGGTGTCCTAGAAGTAAGATGAGCAAGAGAGAGCACCTGCACTCCATGGACTCAGTGGACAGGTTTTAAAGGCACAGCAGCAGGTGAGCACAGAGCTGGGGGCTGAGAAATGGAGTGTTTTGAGAAATGCCATTTGTGGAATCAGCATCTCTCAGTGGTAGCATGGAGGAAGGGTAGGGTGGCTGTGGTACTTGCACTCCCAGCTGGGAGAGTACCTCCCTTGTGGCACTTCTGGTGGTTTTTTTCCCCCATAATTGAGGTGGTGGAGGCGAGAAAGAAAAAAATTGGTCTGGCACACCATCCTTGGAGAGGTGTCAGCCCCTGTCCCACGGAACCCATCACTGCAGGGAGCAGCCCATTTTCCAAGTGCACTCAGTGCTCCTTTTAAAAGACATCTTAACATAGGAGATACTTGGAGATACTGCAAATGCACCGTAACTACACCTCTCACAGCTCAAATTCCTGAGCCACCTTTCCCACACTGGTCTTCAAAGGGGAAAAGACAGCACAATTTATCTGAGCATGAAATTGTTAAACTTCAGAACAAATCATCCCAGGCCAGGTTTGAGGCTCATTTGAAATGTGATAATTAGGAATGAAAGAACATTCCCTGTAGACCCAAGTTCTGGAGATGCTGGCACCAGTCCTTTCTTAGGTGAGCTGCTCTGCTCTAGGAGCTTCAGTACCTGCCTCACCATGATTTGTTCTCATTTCCCACGAGGTAGGTGTGTGCATGAACCCTAACAAAGGCTGGTCGCATTTTGTGTCTTTACAGCTTACCTCATGGTGATTTGAAAATATACAGGTAACTTATATTTTGTGGTTTTGAAAGGATGTTCAAGATCTTGTTCTGCAATCCTGCCAGAACTGACAAAAAATAATTGCACTATGACATTATGAGAGCTGTGCGTGCTAAAGGATGGAATGGGAAGATTTGAGGAATATTTTTATTGAACCCTCATCATTTAGCATTTCTCCAAAGAATAAGGGGAAAGGAAAATGTGTTTAATGTGCTATCTATTAGAATGGGACTGCATATAAATGTTCATGTGACTGATCATAAAACAAATGATATTTTAACCCTAAATTTGAGTGAGGGTTACTTGTAGAAGTTAATTTGAAATCATTAACCTAGCTGTAAACAGACTTATTCAAAAATTAATTAAACTCCTATCTGATTTAGCTTGCTTACAAATTTCAAGCTACAACTCAATCAGGACAAAAAAAAGAAGTTGAAGAAAAATGCTGGCAAATATGTAATTTATATGACCACATCCTTGCTTTTGACCCAGCAGAAAAAGTTTTTGAGGATAAGTATAGAGCTCTTGAGAAAAATTATTTGAGGATCTCTGGAGAGAAACAAATATAAAGTTAGTTTAGTTCAGATTGCATAGTAAGGAGGTCTGAGATGAGATCACTGTGTGAAGCTGACTTCCAGAGTGCATTACAAATGGGACAATAAATAAATGGAGGGATGGAAATTATTAGTGGGAGACCTGCATGTTGGGGTTTTATTTCACTTATGAGTAGAGCCAATACAATTTTAAAACTCAGAGTTTTGAGAAAAACATTTTAAAATTAACTTCATTATTCTACCTGAAGAATCCAAATTAAAGCAAAAACTATGCAGAACCAGCTGTGGAGTCAGAGAGTTCAGTCTGTTGTTTTGGTGGCCTCTGTTTCCAGCATGAGAGCTCTGTGCTTCCCATCCTGCCCATCCAGCTTTCCCAGCCACGTGTTCAGCTCCTCTCTCCCTTCCACCCAGAATTATGGATTACTGCTGTGCCAGCCAAAGTGGGAGATGACAGCCATGCTCCTCTTCCTCAGAGTTTAGCTTTCTGACCATGTGAGGACATACCAAGCATCTGGTTTGTGCATGTGTGCAGCAGGTGGGGGTGGAAGATGCTCAGGAGGTGCTCAGCATTGGCTGAAGGATGGCACAGCCCTTCAGGGAGTGCAAGGAGCAGCTTCCAGCACCAGGGGGGCTTGTTGGCTGCAGCATCCTGAAAAGCCAAGCCTTTTGCAGTGGCACATTCATGGGAATGCACATCTCTTCTAAAGCACTGACCTTTAACTGCCAAAAAATGGAACAGATCAACAAAACTGAGGCCCAAATTTATGAAAAGACAGCAGAAGTTTCCCTTGCATCTCCATGTATCCCAGTTCCCAGTGAAGCCAGAGGCCTAATATATATAGCTTAAATATCCCAAAGGCTGAAACTTGCACACATAAATTGTTTTTTGAAAGGTAAGCAACAGTTTATTTCTTTTAGTAACCTCCACAGCCCTCCTATAAATGAGAATTATCTTAGAGCAGCTGTTCTTGCATTCAGTCATGTGTTGGCTGTTGTGAATGCCATATTTCAGAATTAATAGCACACCTGCTTCCAGATGGAGAGAAATTAGGTGTCACACAGTTTGGGCCATGTGCTTTCCTGTCTTAATACTCAGAGAGATTGTGAAAGTATTCTGAGACTGCTTCATTATAGCACCACCCCCAGCAAAGATCTGTTTTTATATGGACTCACTTCTGCATTCCCAGGGGTGAGATGATTTCCAAGGGACTGATCTGTGTTGGATGAACACAGCAGAATTTTTATGAAATCACTTGCCCTGATTCTGCCTGAAAATAACTGAGTGATGTCAGCCAGGACAATGAAAAGACAAAACCCAACTGTAATCTGTTCTGATGATACCACATTTACCATGTTTCACCCTATTTAGCATGTCCTGATTGCATTTCCAATAAATGTAGCTACCAAGTTATCTCTATTCAGAGTATTTACAGGCTGCTTATTAGAAAATGAATTCTTAGTGTTTCCTTTGTCTCCATGGTAGCTCTGACAAAGGTCTGATTAAACTCAGAAGCAACTTTCATGCTTTCAACTACTGGTTTCCTGTAAGACAGCAATTACCAACCTTCTCTCTGTATAATTACTTAGCATACAATTGCTATACTTACCATTGTCTTATGCAGAATTTTCAGCCAAAATTCACCTTTGATAATGCTATTTTCCTATAGTATCAGCTGTTTCCCTGTAATAACTAGAAATTGTTTTGATTATTCTGTTGCACTCTGTGTTGATGCAGCAGAAAATGGCCTTGCTCCCATTGGCTCCTCTGTCTGTTCTTCCAGCTGTTTTCCTTGATGCCATCCCAGATGCTTGCTTCCCTATGACAGAGATTTATTTGTGGTTTTACTTATTTGTTAAATGTTAAATGTCTGACTTCAGGGCTGATCCTCTACTGCAATATAAATGAGACATAACTAGGTATTATATGTACCTAAATAACCTCTAATTAAAAATCCTTTGGTATTCTCAACTCATTAGAGCAGAGCATCAGCCTTCTTGATCTTGATAATCTGCCATTCTCTGAGTGAGTTAGTTGTGTTTGAGGGCTATCCTGTAACAAGCAAGGAGTCTAAATCTTCTCAGGGCTTAGGTCTGTGTTACTCCCAGTTGTGTCATCCATCATGTTACCAGGAATTGGCTGCTAATGCAGAAGAATAAAGATTGTTTCCAATGGCTAGCTCAAAACAAGAAAAAAAAAAAAAAAGATAGAGTTCAGGGGAGAGGAATGAGAATTGGAATTGCATGAGCCAAAAAGAAGAAACAGAAGAGATGGATGGATTCAGATCACAACTAAGTTTATCTCCAGGCACTTTTATTGTTTCAGGAGCACATTCCCTGAAAGGAGGGATGGAAGTAGTACCATTACCTCACAATAGGCAAACCAGGCTGCAGAAGATGGTAGGGACTCTGTTAGGTAATTCTGCATCTGTACAGAAAAAATTAGGCAACAGCTTGTTTTTTCATATTTGTGTTTCTTAAACTGCCGGTGATTGCCTATGAAGGCTTTTGTAATTCCTGAAAAACTGAAAACATGAGCAAAACTAGAAGAAGGAATACATTTTATCAGAAACAGATTCTAAAATCTTGATTCTAGCAATGCATGACTCCTTTCTACAGCCAGTCTAATTCCTTGTCTCAAAAAGAGACAGGGCTGCGTGGTAAATGAGATGCAGGAGAACTGCTTGACACACAGTGGCAAGACCTGATTTAAGCACAAAAGAAGATAATGTTGTTCTTTTGTGTGCTGAGGCATTTTATGCAAGGGCTGTGAGGAACAGTTTTATAATGTGGAATTTTTTAATGTAGCTGTTGCTGGCTGTGGGAGGAGCACCCTGTTCTGTGATCTGTGCAGAGCTCATACCCAGATCCCTGGTCTCTGAGGAGGCACTGCTTTGCTTACAGTATTTTGAGTGTTTGACATGCCTATGGAGCAAATGCAGCTAATATTGAATAAAGGAAGCTGCTGAGGCAAGTTAAACTTATGTAGGAAAAAAAAAACCTAATAAGCCCTCTACTTTGAGGGAGAATGCAACTGTAATTTGTTGAATAGGTTTTTGTTCTTTTAAAATAGAAGATCTAAAGAAAAAAGAGCAAGTTCATTTGCTAAAAGCTGCAAAAGTCTTTAGGAGGACTAGGAATTTGCAGCATATTTCAAATGTCTCAGCTGCAATTCAGAGCTTTAAAGGACACTGTCTCTGGCCCAAGTAAGGAATGGGGCATCCCTGTTCATTGGGTGGAAGGGGTAGGGTGAGTCAGGATTATGCTCCATGCCAAATGAGAATACATTCTTTGGAAGAGTGCTCTCCTAGCAGCTGTAGAGAAACAAGAAATGCTGCAGCAGGGCTCCACATGTGGAGCAGGAAATGGCTGGCCTTGTTCATCACACAACAATTGTTTTTTGCTTCAGGATAAGAAGACTGATTTGCTTGTGGAGACAGCTGAGCCTAAAAGGATCATACATACTGTCTTCCCTAAAGGAAATGAGTAGGAGAGGGCAGCTTGTCATAGAAGGAAGTCTCCACTTCTATGCATATATTTGTGCAAGGAGGAGAGAAAGTATGTTCCCCAAAAAAGGCTTCATGAAAAATTCCAAAGAGACATATTATCCCAGAGCCAGTTAAAACCATCCAGCTTAACTTCTGAATAAAATAAATTTGTAGTGTTCCCCTCCAAGAAAGATTTCAGGACAGCATATGGAATAAATGGTTAAAGAACACTGTGAACAAGGAGTCAAAAGTATCAGCAGTCTGAAATTATTGTGTTTATAGGGTTTATTTCTGTATTTCTGGGCATTACTATTTGACCTTTGACCACTGCCCACCTATCAGCAGTGAACCCTACTCTGTCCCTATCTTCTGTCACTCAGTCACCCCATTTGAGGAGGGTGTCCATAGCAAGCTGTGTCTGTGCAGTAATGTCTGTTTTAGTGGGGTTGGCTTTTTTTTGCAAGCCTTTCCAGTCAGGCCAGGAGCACCCCATTGTGCCAAGTAGTGAGATAAACCAGATGAAAAGAGTGACTGCACTCAGCAGAGCACCTCCCAGGAAAGCTGGGCCATTCATCCTGCTGATGGCATGAGGAATTTGCAGCAGTGCAGAGGTTCTGCTTATGGAGCTTGTTGGCCAAAGCCATAGGTCATCACTCTGGAAGTCTGAACTTGCAGACCCTCATTCTCTGTGCCAGTTTTAATTTCTCTGCCCTTGGTTTTGAGACGTCATCTCATATTGTACAATAACAGATCATTAGCTCTCTGAATGGAAACTTTCTACCACCTGCTTGTTTTTACAGTTCCACTTCCTCTCTATTTCACTTACTGACTTTATTCCCAAAAGTATGATTGCCCTTTCTGTCCTGTCATAGAAAGTAAAGGAAGAGAACAAACAAGTAAAAATGCTTGAATGCAACAGGGAGAAGACTGGGGACAGAGCTGTTGTGTCTGCAGTTTGCAGCCCATAAGAAATATGTCAGGTTGAATGCTGAACACCAGGTTGATTGGTGTTAAGCAATGAGCACAAGTTAAAAAGTGAGCTTTCCCAAGCTTGGTGCTTTGCTCTTTGCCATTTATTGATTCTTTGAGTACAAACACACAAATTGGATTCAATGTGTGGTTGGCCAAGCTAAAAAAGTGAAGGACCACTGTGCCTTACTTCCCACTACTGTAGACAGGGGTAATGATATTTTACTCTATGCTCTAGATTTTCTGTTAAGACATTCTTGTGGAAAAAGCCAGGTGGGAAGAGTAAAATGATTTTTTTTACCTACAGGAGAGCTTTGAAGGGTCAGGATCTGGAGTCATTTTATCAGCTATAACAGTGTAGTTAGAATGTCACATGAAAGAACATTTCACCTAAAAGCATGATTTTTCCACTTAGAAAAAGCCTTCCACTCAGAAGGTTTGAGTGCAATTACATCAAGGTATATTTCTGTTTGAAACTCTATCAGAAGTTTATAGTAGGTGAGAAATTACAGCAAGCAACACTCTAAAGAAAGACAGAAGAAGTGTTCTTTTAATGATTTTTTTTTTTTATGCAGGCATCTCTCTGTGTAGTTTCTGGACCAAGGTTTCATACTTGAACAACTTTTTCAGGAAAAATTAATGAGAAATCTGTGTTTTATAGCAATACTCAATCACAGTATGAATTCAGTTAGTTTGAGCATGCCAGGATAGATTGAGAAGGAATTCAGACACTTTTATCGGACCTGCAAGACAGGGGCATCATCCTACCAGAGATTGTTTGAAATTCTAATGTGATGTTCCTGCTGATGCTGTGTGTCATGTGTGGAGAATACAAACTGCTTTGTGATGATGGGATTTGGGGGCATAACAGTTTCCTGTCCCAAAGGAACTTGGATATGTCTTCTTACTTTGTCCCAATGTGCAGCTCAAATGTGGTTTCCTTTTTTTAGAGGACAAGAAAGTTCCTGTTGTATAAATTCCTGTTGCAAGTCTCCTTGTATTTTTTCAGTCGCTGTTAGGGACAGCTTTGAGGAGCAGTGAATTACATACAATATGATGGACACCATGGCCCATCTTTGACTGAGGTAAAGGGAAAGAGCTACCACACCCCTGCTGAAATTCATGAGAAGCAGATTACCAGGGATGCTGGTGATGATTGTATGTTTCAACTCGGATTTAAATCCATGCTTCATGAAAGTACAATAAGAGATTATTAGTTGCATTTTGGTTAATATTCCTTGTGCTACATAAGCAAAGTTGGTTTGTAGATCAGAAAAACAAAGCTAAAACCTAGGGAAAAGCAAAGTATGTGTATGCAAAGTCATATCTAAAGCTGATATTTGCTGGGAACAAACCTCCTTACTGATTTCTGTCTTGCTGTGGTTATAGGATAGATATTGAAACCCATGCTTTGCTCTCAAATTTAATTCTGAAGTATCAGTCTGGCTTTCCCTCACCTCTCTATTTCTCAATATTTGGGTCTTGATCTTGAGGCATGAAAGGCTTGAAGGCTGTTCATAGCTTAGCCAAGCCCCCCTCTGTACAAGGCTGTCCAGACAGGTTAAGAGCATCTTCAGAACCCACCAAAAGGCTTTCATTCAAAAGGAAGAACATAGATTCTATATAGGCTGTTATTAATTCTTTACCCCATTCCTTAGCCATTCTTTATATGCCTAGAGAAACTTTGTTGAGCCAAGAGTTTTATTCCTGAGAGAGAACATAGTGAAAAGATTCTTCACCCAAGCTTGACTGTTATTGCTGCATTTTATTCCTCTCACCCCAAAACACTGTAAACTCTTGTTGATGCTCCCTGGACCATCTCTGGATTATCTGTCCTCAGCATTTTCTAGACATGTGCCCAAGAGTTTTTTGGTAGCCTCCATAATCTGAGTAATGCCTTCTAAATATTTGAGCTAGCAGGCTGGGCTGGGAGCAGGTGTGTATGTTCCTTCTTCCCAACCAGCTTCCCTCTTGTTTATTCGGAGTTTCTTATCTTTGACATTGTTTTGCTTTCCTGTGAGGTTTTGGGTTTGGTTTTTTTTAAGCTATCTATAGTGTGGTTTATTCCATGGTAGCCCATTACAAATAAACACATCAAGAATGTGCCTTATTAGGAAAACAATTCAATTCCTGGGCTCCTGTGGACTCATTTGAAAATTAAAACCCTGCAGAGTGTTTTTAATTAAGCAGATGAGTCTACCTTCTTATATCAAAACAGCATCAAAAAGGAAATCAAAGAATTCACAAGTTCTGATTCAGCATCCAGCTGTCACTAAGCATTTTAATGATTTTCTGTTAGCTGTCCTCCTTTAAAAATTTTTGGCAGAATTTCTTCTCCCTTCTGACACAGTTAAAACACAGTTCTATGTGCAATAATATATACAAATAGTCTCTCTTGTGTTGATCAGCAAAATTAATTTCTTCAAAAATTTTTTTCCAAAAATCACTGTAGAGTGTTGGTTTGTTGAGCTTTTTTAAAGGGAAAGCTCTTTTTTTTTTTTCTTTTTTTTTTTACTACTTGACATCTAATTGCTGTCCTTTGAAGGAAAATCAAGAATTTTCCCTCTTTAACAGATAAGAAACTATTAGGGAGCATGTTCAGTCCTGTGTACTTTATTGACATTGGTGTGAAATGAGCAGGTAGGAATTTATCTTGGGGTCATGCTGTTAGGTAAGACTTACATTCTTTATTTTCATAGTGTGATACTTTTCACATAAATTTTCTGATACTTTTCACATAAACTTTTCATCAGTTTTTAATAATAAGAAAGGCCTTAAACTTTCTGCTTAAAAATAATGACTTGACAGGAGAGAAATTGTTCTCTGTCGATGATAGCATTGGTTCTGCCTTCATTTTGGTCCATCATGGCTCTTTTATCTTTTGAGAACAGTTTCCCAGCTTTGCTGTTGGCTTTTCTTTGCTGATATTCTCACCCTCTTCATGATTTAAAACAAAAGAAAGCAACTCACAGAAGCAGCTGGTAATTGTGCCTTTTTTTACTCTTCCCTGTTGTACTTCTACTGAGAGGTGCTTAAACCCTGGCAGAAGATAGGAAACACCATTATTGGAAATGAGACACTGCAGCTTATCAGCAGCTTATCATCTAATGCTTCTAGTCATCCTTCCAGGTTGTTACTCACAAATTACATAAATGTGATTCAACCAATGCTTCTTTAAATAAGGATATACATACATACATATATATATATATATATATATATATATATATATATATACACATACACACACACACATATATATAGATACTCTTCTCTTTCCTGTTGCTTTTCTTGGGGTACATTGCCTGTTCAGAGCTGCCACCACATCCATACAGGAGTAGGATAATGACAGTGTGCTGCCAACCCAGCCTGTGAGGAGGGTCTTCCAGGAGATGCAGCAGCAGTGGGATCACTCTGGATTAGACCTGATCCACTGTGCTTCTGATCCACAAATAGGAACAACTAAATCATGCACACATATTGGTGTATTTTCTACAGCTGGCCACTGTCAACTGGTTAAAAGGCAAGATATCAGATGGTCAATATATGTGGCAACTTCTTTACCCACAAGGAACTCCTGTTGGCTGCCATGTCTTTTGCACACTCACCTCATGTGAATAAATGTCCCAATTCCATTGAAATATGCAGACAAACAGTGCAAGGTAGTAAACTAAAGGCAGACTTATTTCAATATGTAGTTATGGTTGTAATTAAAGAATGCTTAAAACAAAGTCATTATCAAAAAGTTACTCATATATTTTAGACATGATAGATGGGCTTTTTCAAATTTTGGGAGGCAGACAGCTATAAATACATGGGAAAGGTAGAGAAGCTGTTCACCTCCTCCAGGAGAAGGGATCTATTGGGTACTGTGGAGTGGGCTGGTATGACCTGCCTGCAAAGCACCAGATCTGTGCTTAGGGTGTTTTTTTTCTTCATTCCACCTCAGGCCAGCCCTACATAGTACTTATTTTTCTGTGAATAATGCCAAGTGACAGTGGCAGGAGAAGGATTTGGGAATGAGGGACCTGTTGCCATTTCTGTTGTGGCATTTTACATACCTTTTACCCTTCAAGAAAATGTTCTTGTTCACTTACTCTGTGTGACTTTTCTGTAAATTGGAAACCTTATCCAAAAAATGGGCACTGTTAATACACCACAGTTCCACTGAAAACAGCAATGGTCACTGAAGTAGCAGATCCAGGTTAAATAAAGGTTTGCCCTGGGGAAGTGATGTTCCTGCTCTTCAAATACTGCAGCACTGTTCTGGGAATATCATACAGCTCAGAGGGCTTGTTTGTTAGTACAGCACTTTTCACTTTGGCTGCTTTTTGTACAGAGGAGACCTCCAGCAGTTCCTCTGAGATCCTGTGTGTTCCTGGGCTCCCATCACGGGATGTGCCTTGTCAGCCCAGCTGGCACAGGTCTGCTGGATGCACAGAGAACAGCTCTTTCCTGTCTAACTCTGGCTTCACACCTCTTTCCTTGCAGATGTCCACACAGAAGCAGTGCAGGCAGCCCTTGCTAAACATAAAGAAAGGAAAATGGCAGTGCCCATGCCCTCAAAACGACGTTCATTGGTGGTGCAAACATCAATGGATGCCTACACACCTCCAGGTGAGTATCTCTCTATTTTTATGTGAATTTTAAAAATGGTTCTTTGTGCTGCTATGAACTGCTAATCTGTCAGCACAGACAGTAATGGAAATGTCATTTGATGCCCACTGAGCTTAACTGAGGTGTGTTTGAAGAGAAGGTGAACTGAGTAGTGGAAAAGTCAACAGGGACAGTTCATATGATTGCTTTGCCCTTGGTGATACCTTAGTTTGCACTGGTCCTTTTGTGCTTACAAGGACCTAACTATGGCCAACTTGTCATATTTTATGGCAGTCTAAGTTCCTTTCACTTTTCTGGTTTATTCCCCAATAATGTAATGTAACGTTATCTTAGCAATTAGTTGTGCCATTCCTTTTCAAGTTTATCTGCTTTTTTATCTAACTAGACTGTGAAAACACCCCATATCTCATGCTTCTCACTGAATCTGGCTGAGAGTCTCGTTTCACTGAGGATTGGACTTTGTACAATTGGAAAAGTGTCTCACAGACTTTGTGGAGTGAGCTTGGGAAAGTTTTTTTTAATATTCTCTGCTGGCTGGAGATCTTCAGAAGATTCTGTGTTTAACATTATAAAGGAAGACTTTAATTTTAATTATCTTCTTTTTTTTTTGTACAATAATACATACACCATGACCTTAGAGCAGGAGAGGTGCAGAGTTAGTAACTGGCTTAGTTTCAGGGCTTTCAGTGCTGCACTTTTCTCTTTATGTTTGCCTACCTTCCTGAGATTTTCTTCATGGCATTTTCCTGAGATTTTTGATGTGAATATGAGTTATTTCTATTAAGAAAACCCCAAAGCACTGCAAGCTAACAAGCTGTTTTTAATTACTAGATACTTCTTCTGGTTCAGAAGACGAAGGCTCCGTCCAGGGTGACTCCCAGGGAACTCCCACCTCCAGCCAGGGGAGCATAAACATGGAACATTGGATCAGTCAAGCGATCCATGGCTCTACCACATCAACCACTTCCTCCTCCTCCACACAAAGTGGAGGCAGTGGTGCTGCACACAGACTAGCTGATGTTATGGCTCAAACACATATAGGTCAGTATACAGGTGTGTGGAGTGTGTCCAGTTTAATGTGGATTTTGACTCTCACATTCAGCTGATGCTGCTATGTGAAGTCTTAAAAAAGTCTTGCCTGTGCTTCTTCTTTGCTTTTTATAATTTATATATATTACATGGAGAGAAAATCCTACTTTCCTATTTCAGGAGGGAAAAAATAGCAGTTTAGATTTGGGGGTAAACTTATGTTGTGGCAAATAGGGTCTAGCTATTGGTTCCAAATACCTTAAAATGTACAGTTGCATGACTTCCATTACTTGGCACTATAAAGGTCTCTGTAGGATTCATCAATAAGGAAAATCAGTGCATGCATCATTAGAGATTGCTTGCATATGAGTTTCCCCCACTGCTGCACCACTTTTAATTACATAGCTTGAGTAATTTTTGATAATTCTGTTAACAGTAGTCTTCTCAAACATATTTTTTCTGCCCTTAATTGAATTTAGAATACTTGAACTGGGATATCTAGTGATTGTACTCCGTGGGAGAGACCATTATAGAGCTTCAGAGAAGGGAGCTGTTATTATTAATAGCTTGTTTATTTCCTTTATAAAGATGCTAGGAAGTCAAAGCTTGCTTTCTACTAGGGCTAAGCTTCACAGACATTATTTCTGAATATTGTGCCATTGACACTGGTCTTTATTAACATGAGGCAGCTGTTTGACTGGATATGTGGAAAGCAAGGCTTGGTTTCTATTCACTCTTCAGCTGCTTATCATACAAGGCCTTTGCTTTGTGTATGTTCTTGCTGGGGTGTGTATTTTGGGCTCTCACTAAAAATCTGTTGCAGTCTTTGTTGGAACAGATAAAGCAACCTTACTACTGTCTTACTACAGTTTTGTGTGACTGTTCTTCAGCTGACATTTCCTTTCAAGTACATGTAATGAGATACATGAAAGCATCTGCAGTGTTCATGATTTTATGTGCTGGAAAAGGGAGTACATTTCCCTTGGGTTTTGCTATGAGTACAGCTTGATGTAACACCTGTATTTTCAGTAATCCTCCCATCATGATCCAGAATGGCTGAATTGCAGTCAGGGGAAGAACTTGTATTGTATTCATAAATTCATGCTAAGTGAATGCTTGGAGCCTTGTTTTAGAAACACATACATTGGGAACACGTTAATCATTGCATTTGATTATTTTCTATGACTTCATCCTGAAATGCTACAGGAAATTATAGCATAGAGAATTAAATTTATCCAAACTCTGAAAGGTTGCATTACTCATACACAAAGTCTTAATGTGTCTTTAAATATAGCTTCTTTATAATTTGACATTTTAGTAATTTTAAATCTGGCACAGTAAGTCTTTTATAATCACTGAGTTAGTGGTAAATAATACAGCATTTATAGAGCTAAATTAAGATGGCACTATTCTGTAGAAGAGGGAAACTACTGTTTCTTATGTGTACGTGTTTTATTGTGCCTTGTTGACTAGAAAGATCTTGCCTTTGAAGGAAGCAGTTGAGCTTACCTCAGTGTATGCATATTTTCATTCATTCTGATGATAAGATGCCTTAAATTGCATCTCTTCTTGGACACTAATTGAGCTATAGTAATGTAAAGGTCATTGGGGCACAAAATCTAATTGATGAGACTGGGATCTTATGGTTGCTGAAATCACTGGAAATGTAAGAGAAGCTGCACAGTTATAACTGTAATATGTATGTTTTTATGGGTGAGCTGCATTCTTTAAGAATTTGAAATGAAATTGCTATTTTGTTTCTTTCCTATCCAAGAAGGTAGATTTTGCATTAAATGTATTCTAAGAGGTAATAGATTTGAAGAAACCCTACAGAAAGCCTGACTCTTTCCAAGGCAGTGGGCCAGTGATGGTAGATGAATAATAATCTTTGATAGGAGAGAAGAGTAATCCTGTTCCTTCAGGCTCCTCAGCTATCAGAGACAGTTTGTTCTTGGTCACAAAGAACATATGTTACCATGCCTTGATGCTTGTTTGGTCCAGGAGTTGTTCTCCAGAGACAGACCAGCCTGTAAGAGAGGAATCAACTGTTTATATGTATGGCCATACTCTGAAGGTGCCAATTTTGATAAATACAAAATCAAGGTGCAACAGGAAGGACCTTAATGATAACCCAAAAAAGCCCTCCATTCTGATATCCACCAGGATTTTACCTCCAGACTGCATCACAGAGTAAAAGGGAGATTTTTTTTTCCAATTTAAGTATACTAATGCAGTCCTGAAAAGAGATTTGATAAAAAGCTTTGGCTATAATATAATCAGAGTTATCTTTGTGAATCATTTGGATAATTTGCGTAAGCTATTATATGATTTTAATGTTATACTGTTCATTTAATTTGACTGCTGCTGCTTTATTGTGGCCAAAGTTCTAGTTTGGGATAGATATAATTTAAATATTTATTCTCAGCTTTAAGATGCTCAGGGGTTTGCATTAGGCTATAGGCAAAATCTTATTTTGGCATAGGTCTGTTCACAGCTGTGTTCAGTAATTCTTGAATTTAGAGGTTAAACCAGTGAAATCTGCTAAAAATATCTGATGTTTTGACCCTTCTTTGGGTCAGTTTTGTGCAGATTTCTAAGATCTTCAAGCTTTCATTTGTTGTTATTACATAGTTTAGATTTCTATGTATATAAAAATCAGGGACAGAAAGCACACCCCAAAGCCCACAGAGGTCATGTGGTGAAAATTACACAATGCTTGCCTATCATTGTAAATCTATATAAAGTTAATAATCTCACTTCAAAGTTTTGATCCTATAGGTGCATTTAATGTTTCTTTTATATGCTTCAAATATGTTTCTGTTTGAAAATCAAAGGCTTCTATCCACATTAAAGGCTACATAGATTGCTAATCAAATAAATATAAAACCATGTGCCATAAGCATGGCTGATGGTTTTCAGACAGCTTGGAAATTTTGTGCTCTGAGGGGGAATGTTAACTTATACAGGAGACTAGTTTAAAATACAATCTGTCACCTGGACATCAATACAAGAAAAACCCCGCTAATGGAAAGAGCTGCATCTCTGACTCTGGATTTACTTTCCCTGACAACCAGAAGAGCCATTGTATTTGGAGTAAAAGCTGCATTTTCTTCAAGTACAGTGTGGCAGGAATGCTTTTTGAGTCCCTGGAAACTTTTTAAGTACCTGGTGCTTATGTGAGCTTCCAAACCTCCACTGAAAGTATTCCTCCACTCCTTTGCTTCCCTTTAGACATGGGGCTTTGTCAGTGCTCTATCCCTCCACGAATGTGCTCTGCTTTTTTGGGCCTTTCTGATCTTCATGAAATGGGGTAAATGATGTTGCTCCAGTGGCAGAAATGAAGAGAGCCTTAACTGGAAACAGCTGTTCTGTCTGTGATCTCCTAATGCAAGGATATTGGAAGAGATGGGAATAGGAGGTGATGCAAATATGTATGTTTGATGGAGGAAGTGCTTTGAAGTCATGCAGCTGTCAGTTTTTACTTTTTAGTGAACAGATGTGTCAGGGTCACGATTCTTAATGAAACCTCAAACAATTCTTCAAGTTACCTGACATAAGACCAAGCAACTCTCTACAGATTGTGTCTATAGCCAAAGGTTGGATTGACCTTTCTATACAAAAAAATAAGGGTACATTTCACATAACATAACAATTATCTTTTTCTTTAGAAGTCATTCAGACCAAATCTTTGTATGATTTTCATTTCTCCAAGCCTGACTCTGAGATGCTAACTGACTAAAGATTTGTAAATCTAATGGATGAAATGTACCACTGTAGATACTGCCATGGTAAGACATCTGTCAAGCAGATACTACAGAGGAACACATCAAGACAAACCTCAGTATTCCTTTTCTTCAGGATAAAAGTAAATAGCAGCTGGGCAGCCAGGGCACGAGAACTCCTTGGCTGAGCCACGGTGGCAACCTTGGGAAGAGAGTTTCTTTTAGGCCGCTTCAAGTGCAAGTGCTGTTTGTTCAAAAGGAAGGCCTTTTACAAAAGAGCAGGACTCTTGTTTTGTTCTTTCCCCCTGCTCAGCCCCATGTGTAACAAAGAAGAATTTGGTTTTAAGCATAGAGTTCTGAAGGGAGAGCATCCCTGCTCATGTATCTTCTGCCCCATGCATTAAAAAAAAAATTAGTCTTTAACTCCTCTTCAAAAGGAGCCTTCTAAAGTCTGAAAGATGGGAATACTTTGCTGGAAAGATGTAAGCAAATACAGCTCACTTTAAAAATACTTTCTGATGTTACTAATAGCTGACTAAGTATAATTATTTTCTTAGTCATGATCTCCCATATGCATTGCAAAACTTCATTATAAATAAAGAGAAAAATATAATCATCAGCATTTTTTAATTGACTTAGTCATTGAGTAATACAATCACAATCTATAAAAAGCTCTTGTCACTTAACAAGAAAGGGCAAAAAATTGTGCTGAGTCTAAGATAGTTCATAATGACAAGAAATGAAGACCTTAAATGAAGACATTATTCAAGCAACTACTGCATAAACTTCAATCTTGTACTTCAGTTGGTCACATAGCACAATGTAAGGTGTTTGTTTCAGTAAAATCATAACCATGGATGTGATCAGAAGCAAAAGGTCCAACTGGACGCTTGTAGAACACAAGATGTTTTTGGGTTGCTCAATAAAAGCCATTTCATGTCTTCCTCAACAAGACAATATGATTGGGTGACAGGAGTGAGCCCTTATGATGTTCATGAATGTGAACATTAAATAACAGCTGCAGGAATGAATGTCATGTCTTAAATCTGCATGATTGTCTGTCAAATGTTACCTTTAAATGAGAGGCATGCAAAATAAGCATCTATTAGCATCATTTTCTGGTATGTGTAGCAAAAAATTAGTTTTCTGTGTTGATGGTGCATAAATTTGGGATTAAATGCACAAGAATCACAGTGTTTCAAAGTTCAAAACTCATAAAAATGAAAGTGCTTTAAAATTATGTTTGAGATTAAATTTAGTGTAGAAGTTGGTGTTCTAGTACTTACAGCACCACAATACTTATAGATAAAATTTAGTAAGAAGCACATCTTGAAAACAGTATTGGAACACGATGACATTTTCCCAGAATTTTTGCATTTTGAAAGACTCTTACCCTATTGTTAAATAGAATGCATTTCTCTTCACTTCCATGGCAGCAGAGTGAAGACCTGCCTTCTCTTGTAACTTAAAGGCTGCTGGGGATCATTTATGTCAATTGAAAGAAAAGTTATTTGCTTGTGGTGTTTATCTCCATCTAATCTAATGTGGATAAAAACTTGCAAAAACTTTATGGGACAACTTATAGAAATAACATAAATACATTGGAAATACAGACTCAGACTTGAAAACGTGGGAAGATGAACTGTGGTAGCATGCTGAGTTATCAGGCCATGAAAGAGAAAGATTATCTCTGTGGAATTGTTCAGCAGTGCTGGCATGAGTCAGACCAAATCGTGTTTGCCTTCTGGAAGGCAAGGCTTTGTTATGCGGAAGAATTGAAATATCTCTGTCTAAAAATAGTAGACAAGCAAGTGTCCATGAAGAATGCAAAGTTCATGTTTCTTTACATTTTATTTTTTGCCTCTGGTCTCCAATCCTGCTATGATTGGCTTTTTTCCTTTCTTAACTCAAACTGACATAGTCAAAATACAGAGGTTATAAAAGTGATATGCATTGGCACTTGCAAGTGATTGACAACATGCTGTGTTCTTTTTACTTAGAAAAACTAACACAGTAATCCATGAGAAGTGTATTTGTCTGGGTCTTTTCTATTTGCAGATGTCCAAAAGCTTTAAGTAAAATCAGATGTCAGTGGAGAACTTACAACTTAATTGTATAATTCTTTTAGCCTATTGCTTATGTGATTGCAGATATACAGCCTTGTTTTAATCAGTGCAAATTTTATTTATTAAAATTATACTACACATTATAGTTCAGTATAATAATTTTGCACATTAATTTTAACGCCTGTTCATGTGTTGGGGGAAAAATCCTCAAATGGTCTCCTTTCCTCTGCCTTTTGCTTTTCTGCCCTTTGACATTAGAGGTACATGGTTAAACCTTTTAACTTACTTTTCACAGAAAATCATTCTGCCCCTCCAGATGTTACCACTTACACCTCAGAGCACTCAATACAAGTAGAAAGACCACAAGGATCAACGGCACGGGTGGCACCAAAGTATGGCAATGCTGAGCTTATGGAGACTGGTGATGGTATGTCCCAAAACACAGCTGGGGTTATTTTGAGTATCCTGACCTTTTTAGTGGTTACTGTATGCATCTGCTCTTGGGTTTTGGGTGTTCTTTGTGGCTTTTTTCTTGGGCACGTTTCACTTGTAAACACGAAGTTGCAGCACCTTTACAGTTCTAAAATAAGCTGATATCAATGAAGATAACATAGAGAAATATTTCTTAATCAGTGGAGCTGACTCCCCATGGAAACTGTTTGGTAAAAACCCCCAGAGAATCTCTTTAGATTTGCCATTATCATGCTGCCTGGTTACAGCTAGTCTGTTTTTTTAAATGACAAAGAATGTGAGGTCCTAGAATGGCTACATCTTGAAAATTGACATGTTTGAAAATTTTATTCTCTAATTTTTTCTTAATTTGGTTTTTTGGCTTTTTTTTTTTTTTTTTGAAAAACAGTTATTTGTAAACCCTTCCTTATTTACTGCTCCTCTTTTCTAAAATTTATCAAACAATATTTCAGCAGAGCATGGAATTGTTGACCAAGTGTACTGTATCTAAACTTAGCAGCTTCAGCTCTAAGCACCACTTGGTAAAAGATTTGGAGGCAACCTTATGGAAGGGTAAGAAGTTGAAATTCCTGCAATGCAGTGACAGAAAGCTATTAGTTCAGGAACAGATGATGTGCACATTGGAGAGGTTTGCACTCAGCTAGAGAAAAGGAAGGGGGAGGTGATTGATGGGACTATATTATAAAAATGCCCCTTGCCCCAGGCTGCTGCTCAGAGCTGTGTGTTCCAAAGTGCTGTAAGGGCAAGCCTGCTCCCTTTGGAGATTGCTGGCTGGTGGGATTGGCTGCAGGGATGTTCAGAGAATACAGGGGCATGCTGAAGTAATACAAAGATGTGAACCATGCTTAAGATGGATGCTGGACAGATGTCCCCTACAGTGCAAAAAGAACCCAGAATAAATGATGGGGCAGAGCCTATGACTCACACTCTTCACCAGGCTGCAGCCTAGTCAGACAATGTTGGTATGGCCAATGACCATGGGGAGGGCCAGTCCAGTTTTCTCACTGACCATTGCTGAGGCAATTCTCAGGGTACTGAATTTTGCTGTAGAACATTTTTCCCACTGTGCTTCTCTCCCTCAGTCTGTGTGCTGCTTCCCCTCTAATTTTGCAACCTTGCTCTGACATTATTGTATTGATTTCATTTACATTAGCTATCACTGTTCCTTTTTGCTTGTGTGTTTTGATGCTAAACACTTGAGTCACAGTATGGCATGAAACTGTAGTTGTGGTGGCCTTGCAGTCCTTGACCTTTCCTTACCCCCCTGATGTCTGGTGGGTGCAGCAGAGCCATTGACTGATGTCTCCATTGATCCCTGTCCTGCAGGAGTCCCAGTGAGCAGCAGAGTGTCAGCAAAGATTCAGCAGCTGGTCAATACCCTAAAGCGGCCCAAACGACCACCATTACGAGAGTTCTTTGTAGATGACTTTGAGGAATTGTTAGAAGGTAAAATGACTGTTTTTCAAAAGGGTTGGGGATCGCTTATGAAAATTCTGTAAAATGTTTGTCTCCTACGTTGGCTTTCTAGAAAGACATGTAAGCCCTTCCTGTACTGGCAAGTACCAAAAAGCCATTGGTATTCAGTGGAAACTGCTGGCAGTAAGCTTGGACATAGTGCTGTGGAGTCAAAAGTGTTTCTTGTCTGCTCAGCTCCTGGTTCTACTTGCAAAGAAATGACAGAAGAGAGTGCAGGGAAGCTTTGCTTTGAGAACATTCAGCTGTAGGTTACAGCCAGTGCTTTGGAACACCAATGAGAGAAAATATGTTAGTGAGGGAGCATGCTAAATGTTTTACAACATCCTTTGTGTAACAGTGAAGTATGAGAAATGAACTAAATGTAAGATAGAAACAAAGATAAAGTCAATAAATGGAACTTTTTTAAAAAAAGACCAGTGCTTTGAAAATTAGGATTCTTCAGGATGTGGAAATTTAAATAGTCTTCACAGGAATTTATAAGAAAACGTGTAACAGAACATGACTTAAATCAATCTGTTACTTGTTAAAGTACATTTTTGTCAGTAGCTCTGCAGTTCATCTCATTACTGCATTTTTTCCAAGAAAAAGTATTCTCCATCTCTCTTTAGGAATAAAGAAAGGTTTACTGTTTTGAAGATAAATATATGCATGCTGCCTCATCAGTTTCTTTCCCTTCTTGTAGAACTAGTGTAAGAACAAGGACTTTTCATTCCTGAGGTGCATCAGTTGCTTGATCTGTGTTAAAGTTAAAATATTCTGTTATATTTCTCTGTTGCTTCTCAATACCTTCTTACATGTTACTGTTTTCAGAACATTTTGCAAAGGTAACTTATTCTCTTGATTACACAGGTGTACACAAGGTATAGAATTTACATGGTAACTGTATATCTTTTCATAATCATAAGTTCAACAGCCAGATCCAAACCAGCCAAAGCCAGAAGGAGCTCAGATGTTGGCCATGCGTGGGGAACAATTAGGAGTGGTTACAAACTGGCCACCTTCCCTGGAAGCAGCCTTGCAGCGATGGGGAACCATCTCACCAAAGGCCCCTTGCCTAACCACTATGGATACCAATGGAAAACCACTGTATATTCTCACTTATGGTGAGCACTCTTTGAAGTGTTTGTGCTTTTATATATTCTGTATGGTGTGTACAGTAAATGCATAAATATAGAGTGAAAAAAGCCCTTGTAATGATGCACCTGTTCTGTTTGTGAGTAGGGTAAGCCAGCTCTGAAGCTGTTGATGTCTGAGTATGGGTTGCTGAGATGTCATAGTATGATTTATTTCAGACAGAGGAAAAGAGCTGAGTAGATATACCCATGGAATAACAGATTATAAATTAAAACCACCTTTTAAATAGAAATGTGTCCTAGGTCAGATTTTTCTGAAGATTGATGTCCAAATCCATTGCCCTTGGATATCACCCAGGCTTTGTTCTGCAAAAGCCTAACCTGGTCTACAAAATTCATCAGCTTCCTGAAGTTAATAGGATTTTTTCCCTTTTTTTACTGACATTGTAGTAAGTGTGATTTGAATTATTTCTCCTGATGGGTTAATTGTACAACTAGCAAATGTAGCCCCTTGAAATAGATTTGCCAGGATATATTTTAGTGTGACCTTTGGTATGTTCATGTAGTTCAATGTATACTGCTTGACAATGTATTGCAACCAAGAAAGGCCAAATAAAAATAAGCATAAGGATACCTCTGACAAACAACTCCCATATTGCTTCTGATTTTGAGATGTTCAGGGGACATTTGGGAGATGTTCAAAGGAATTATTATGAATAACTGTCAGACTTTGAAAGTGAGTTGGAGCATTTCCGTAGGCTATTGAGATGGATATAAAAATTATTTTGCTTTTTATATTTCTACCTTCTCAGGGACTTGGAATTCTGTGCAGAGAATGTTGTTACATGCTCTGATATAGAGGTCTGTCTGTTTTCTTCAGTGCTGAACATTCATTTCCATTCAGGAGTCAGACTCAAATGGTCTCTGGCCAAAAAGTTGTCTGCTGCAAGTTTGGCACTGAAAATATAGTTAAAGGCTTTTAAAGTAAGAGAGAACCTTTGCAACTGAGGGTCATGCATGAAACATTTGCCCTTCAGGTTCTTCAGAGTTAAGTGACTTAATTTCAGGGGCAAACATACTATTCACCATTGATGAATGTTTTTCTTCCTTAAGGACATTTACTTGAAACTAGGGAAGAATTTTAAAGTTTGCAATTACATGTTTGCAGAAGTCATGTACTGAATGCTTTAAATAAATTGGACAGGAAAGGAAATTAAGCTATTACTGAGAATCAGACCATTTTTCTGAATTTGGGATTCTGTCCAGAGAGTCTGAGCATATGTCCTGCTTTGCCTGAGGCTGTAGGGTGAGCAAATCAACCCAAGGAACATATCTGCATGGCTCATGGAGCCACCTAGCCTGCTTCTCTGTTCAAAAATAACTCTTTCCTCTTCTGCATTGTCTGAATCTTGAGAAAAGTAGGACTAAAATTCGTGTTTTCTCACCTGTCATTTGGCAGCACTTTGGGATGTGGTTTTCCTGTTGCCTTTCAGTAGTTTCCTGAGGTCAGAAAAAAATCTTTCCTTTTTTTGGTCTTCTTTTTATAGATAAAAGAAATTGCAAACCAAATGATTTCATAGATTTGCTGAATTTTTCTTTGCTGGGTGCATTTGACACTGATATTTTTTTCATGGGAAACGTTCATTTACTATGCCATGGTAATTTCCTTAAATGAAAACTGCTTTGGAAATGTCATTAACAATACAGCCACCTGCCATTTCACTGGTGACTTTATGAATGATTTTGCTGTAGCTACTCTGCCTTCTGTGCCTGCAATATTTTCTAGCAATTGCAGGCATGGCAGTCTTTAGCTTGAAAATTAATAGACATTAAGGCTTGAAATCATTAAAGACACTCCTACTCATGACTTTTTATCCTTGTGCATAGTTCCACTGGCCCTGGTAGTAATAAACTTTTGAAAGATGAACTTAGCCACAATCCTGCCACATGGTATTACTGTGACACTCAATTTCTTCATGTGCTTGCTATGATCAGGTGACTAAAATTTTAACTATCAACCCTTATGATTTTCAGTAGTCTCCAGTTTGTATTCCACAGTTATTTAAAGAAATACTGTTACAAATGTTCATATATTTCACAAATATTAATGAATTACAAGAATAATTCTAATTTTCCAGAGTGTTGGTTTTTGAGATGTTATCATCACTTGTACCTCCTCTTGAATACTTTACCTCTATTTACTGCCTCTATTTTTTGCTTCAGTCTCTTCTCTCACCCCTTGTCTTCATGGAAATCTTCTTCCTTTATCCTCCAACTTTCTGGCTAAGAGGAGGCTTCTCTTTGATGTTTTTTGATTTCATTCTCAGTATCTTCTCCAGTTTTTTGTCCCTGCATGGGTGAATTTCAGGTTTGCCTGCTTATCCCACACTTTTTTCCACCTTTCCAAGATGATGTCCAGGAGTGTCTTGGTAGCTATCAGCTAGATCAAGGCCCATCTTGAGCAGGAGTTCTAATGCCCTTAACACCAAGCATATTTACCTCCTCTTTTGTGGATTGCTGTAGAATATTGCTTCCCATCCATCTTTGAGGCTCTAGAGTACCATTCACAGCCCAGACCTACCTTCCTTCCTTCCGCCACTTCCTTCCGCCACTTCCTTCCGCCACTTCCTTCCTTCCTTCCGCCACTTCCTTCCTTCCTTCCGCCACTTCCTTCCTTCCTTCCGCCACTTCCCTCCCTCCCTCCCTCCTTCCTTCCCTCCTCTCTTTTCTTTCTTCTGCCACTTCCTTCCTTCCTGGAATCTTTCCTTCCTTTATTTTCTTTCTTTCTCTTTTCTCACAGGTTATTTTAGGAGTAAATCTTTTCCAATTGAGGCCTTTTGCTGCATCTACTAGGTCTTCTGGCCCTGACAAACACAGTGCTGACCTCTTGCATCTATCCAGGATGCTTTCTTATTTGCCCTTGGTGGCTTTGCATGCTGAAAAGGAGTTCTGAGAGCCCACAACATTCTGCTTCTCCAACGTCTTCCTCACAACTTCCCTTTGCTGTCCCTTGCAGAGACACCTCTGAGGACAGAGGCCAGGCTGAGCTCTGCCATGGCAGACAGAGGTGGTGGCAGTGCTGCAGGGACCACCTTGTGTGATGCACTGGAATTTCTCCCCTGAGGGTGCAGATGTGGATTTGTGTTCATGTGGCTTTGAGAGGGGAGTGCTCCAGGTTGTGAAGGGCTTCTGGGCCAGGAGGGGAAGCAGTTTAAACAAGTTGCACTTCCAGCTGTTGCTTAAAATCATTGCTGCCCTCCCATTTCTCTGCAGGAGTTCATCAAATTTGTAATGCCTTGTATCTCCTGTGTCTTTTTCTGCATGTTTTTTGAGCTTCTTGCCTTCATAGCATGTCAGGACTGTTTTTTTCCATGTGTTTCAGATTACTTTGGATAGAATAAATGTATAACTGCACTTGCAGACTTGATCCTTTTTTTCAAGCAAGTGTTTGAAGCATTTGCCTCAGTTCTTGAAGCTCTTCTCAGTGCCCCAGTTGTAATCTTTATTTAATGTACTCAAAATTCTTAAATTCTTTCTAGTGAATGAAACACTATGAATATCACTTATTTCTCAAATATTTTGTTCCTCTGGGAACTTGTTTAAGTGGAGAGCATCTTAGTTAAGTTATTCTCAATCCCTTTATAAGTCAAATCACTGAATATGCATAAATTGAAATGTCTGAGATATGGGAAGGAAATATGTCTTTATCAGGTTTTATGAGAGTCTGAACTCTGACTAGAAAAGTAATGTGTACTTTGAGGAAAAGAAAGACAATTTCTGGCTCAAAGTTAATCCGAGTAGTGAGGCATCTGGTTTTGGTATTAATAATGAACTGCTTAGTGATTTCTTAGAGGAGAAATGTGAATAAAGGACAATTAAATTCTGTGTAGTTCTAATGATACCAGAACTATTTTTCTTACTTAAAATGATTATTCTAAGGAGAACCAGAATGGCTGGGGAAAAAGTAAAGTGTTGAAAGTAATTAATCAATAAACAAGTTTTAAGCTTTCTTTTTGTAATCATTGCTAAAAACAACAAAATAAGTACCAGTTAAATTTGTCTGATTCAAAGAATCTAATTTCCTTTATCTACCACTATTTGTAATCAGATTTTTTGAAACCATTTTCAGTAGCTCTGTAGAGTTTCCCACATCAGAGGCCCCCAGAGACTTCAAGGCTCAGAAAAAAGAACAGATGTGACTCTCTGGGCAGAGGACAGTTTCTTCCATTTGGATTCTGTGGAGAAGGAAATGCTTGGCAAATAGCATTTGTTTGCAAATGAATTGCTGATTTTAAAAATAACTTTAAAGCAACTGTAAACATTTTGGGGCCAAAGGGATCCTGCCTCAGCAGAGGTGATGTTGCTCACACTGGAGATATCCTGGCATACCTTAAAGGTAACAACAGACCAAAACCAGCCAACCCCAAGCCATTCTACACCTGGTGTGCAATGTGCACCCTCTCCTGACCTTTCTGTGAGAATGCCCCAGACCAGGAGTTTCACAATTATCAGCAGGAGAGAGACAGATTCAAGATGCTTCTGACAAAGTAGCTGCATAACCAAACTGTCCTTACCTCTGCAATAACTCAGGACTCACAGAAGTATGAATAGTCATGGTTTAAATCCCCAGACAGATATTAATTCTATAATTGTTCAATACTTTAAATCTTTATTTCTTTAATAAAAAAAATGAAAATTGCTGGATCGTATGATTCAGACTTCAATATCAAGCACTGTTACAGCAAGATTGCCTCTATTCTGAGTGTGTCTATAGTCCTTAATTCTCTGCAACAGAATATTTTTGTTCTTTTTCTCTGGATTTTTTATCCCAAAAGACAACAACTTCATTTTCTGTTTAGGCTGGATGTAAAAAGTTCATGAAGAAAGGATTACCAGAGCAGTAAAGCTGCAACTATTATTTTGCAAAGCAGAAAAAAAAAAGCCCCTTAACCTGCATAACATTAGGAAGTTTGCCATTTACCCTACATTTAATAAATGCTCTTGTTTCTATTTAATACAAGGAATGTTGTACTGTGGTATTGAGAAAATGAATATTTGACAAAATTATTTGCAGTTAAACTTTGGCAGCCTCGCAGTTGCTGTGCATGGAGATTGGTAAGCACCCACTGGTTTGGCTTTGTTGAGTTGGTGCTGTGTGGTTCTGAAAAGTGTCCTGAAGACAATCAGGAAATTCATTATGGTTTGTTTTCTGAGTTTTCTCCCTGATACAGCTTTTCTCTTAAAACCCTCTTTACATTCAACACAAACATTTAGTCCTTTTACAGATTTGGAAAGGAAGAGGAAGGGGATTTACCTCAGTGTCATGTGGAAAATACCTAATTTTTGTTAACAGATCCCTTTTTGTGTGGTTTTTAACACCTTGTGGTTTCCTTTACCTTCATACTGTGTTGCTTAACCAGATGGGACTGGGTATTAACTACGTTCACTTGCTAAATTTTATTGCCATCTAAGCAGATTTAAAAAAAAAGAAAATGACTGATTACAAAACATATCATTGCTGATGTGGAGTTTATACTGCTCAACTAAATCAAAACCCCAGTGGCAGGAGGAAAAGGCCTGGCTCCACATGGGTGCTAAGAGTGTTTGTCACAGCTGCCAGCAGGCGAGATGCCGTTCTCCATCCTGTCCTTCCCAGCATTTCCTTCACATTTCATGTGATGTCTGCCAGATATGGCTCACATTCAGAGGCAGAGTGGTGCTTGCTGTTACTCACTGGACAGTGGGAACTCTCTGCTCAGTTTGCAAGTGTGTGAAGAACCTGAAAGGCCTCCCTGCAGCAGCGTGCTGCTAGGGCATGGGAGTCTGGCAGCAGCACTCTGGCAAAGGGACAGAAGTGGCTAAGTGAAAATCTTTAGAGGAAGATTTATTTCAGTAAATAAGCAATTATAAGTTAGGCAATCATAGATGGACAGAAAAGCTCTGTTTCTTACCATCTTGTGGAGTTATACAAGGTTTTGGAAAGCAGCAACACAATTAGCAGCTCAGTGGGAGGTAGGAGCAAGGTAATAAATTGAAGTAGCAACAAGATGTGCATTAACTGCCTGTTGTTGGGGTTTTGTTTTCCAAAATTAGCTAGGGGAACTCTACTATGGGAAATGGTTTTGTGACCTGAAAACTGAGGGATAATTTGTATTCCTAAACATCCAGTGCCCTGTGTTACCCATGATATGAGTGTGTGACTGGCAGTCCCAGCACTGGGTCTGCAGAGCCTGAGCCCCTTCCAGAGGGAACCCTTGTGCCTTAAACACCACGGGACACTTCTGTAGATGACATAACAATCCTTCATATTTTAAATGCATGAAAGGAGCTGTTAATGTCTGTCTAGTGAGATCAGGGCCTGACAGGCACAAATCCTGCACTGGTGTGGTGGGTATAAATGTTGTTTTCGAGGATCCTGCTGCATTGGGGATGGGGACAAGAGTGCCAGGAGCAGGAGGGCTCACAGGGTGTGGTGTTTACAGCAGGGAAGCAGCAGAGCAGCTCCAGGTTCCAGCACCTGTGCTCTGCTGAGAAAGGGCTGAGGCATGTGACACAGCTGGGAAAGAGGAGCTCTGGCACTGAGCTGGGACACGGGCTGCTCTGCTCACCACCAAGTGAAGCTGTTGCTTGAGTTTCCTACATCCTCCCTGCTGTCTCCAAGCCAGCTCAGAAGATTAATGGCAGTGTGTTTATCCAAGGAGAGCTGGTGCTTCACTGAACTTGGGCTGAGGACAATGGGATGTATCCCTGGTGGCCCAAGCAGATTTCCTCTGGAGCCTGTGGAACGAAGCGATTTATCCTGCACGGGGATGGGCCCTAAGCCCCAGCTCAGGGTGACAGCCTTGGCTGGAGCACAGCTGGCCCCTCAGCAGGCCTCCCACTCCCACAGCACAGATGTGGCACTGCCTGCAGGTCACAGCAAGGTCACAGCACCGGGATTTGTGCGAGAGGTTTTAGCAATCGGCTTTTTTCCCAGCAGCGTCTAATCCCTCAAGTTTGCAAAGGAAGAGTTGCTCTGAATTGCAGCTTAGGCAGAACCAAGGAAGGAAACACTTCAAAGATTTCCTTCTGTATAACATCCTCTGTTTCTCAGAGTTGTTATCCTGCAGACGTGGAGTCCTTTGTGTTTCTCTTGGTGTCAGCCTGGGGAGGGCAAACAGCCAAGGTGACAAAACAGACCCACGGTTCAGTCCATGTCTGGTCAGAAGTTTGTGCCCCATCCAGAAGCCACTGATCTGGCCTTGATCATCCATACATTCCCAGCTCCAGCCTCTGGGTTACTGCTCCTTTTGTGGCCCTTTTTAAATTTAGTTTTTGGAACACAGCTATATACCCTGCTGGAGAAATTCCAGACTTCCTGTTGAACAATTCAGTTCAAGATCTGCCTGGACTTTGCTCTGCTTGCTCACCAGGGTGCCTGGGGGTCCCTGCCTGCCCCTGGCAGCCCACACTGGAGCAGAGTTGGCAGCAGCTGAGGGCAGGCAGAGCCTGCAAGGGTTGGAGTGGCATTATAGAGCTTGTAAGTCTTTGTGTTCCAGCCCCTTCCCAGCTGAATGCAAGCAAGCTGCTTCACTCCAGTTTTCCACAGTTTCATACTCAGAGGCATGTGTGCCTCAGATACTTAACACAGGTTGGTATCACACCAGTAAATAGAGAAGGAAAGGGCTGTGGTGACAGAAAATTCAAGTCTTTTCTAGCCACTAGAAATTATTGTGGCCATTTTTGTGCAGTTCAAAGTGTGTTCAAACAGAAAGGTGAGGAATTAGGAAGACAGTCTTATATTTTCTGTGTCTTAGAAGGAAATAAAATTTTGGCAATAAAAGAGCATCATGACAAAATGTGTTTAAACTTATTTAAAACTCTACTAGAAACTACTCCTTTAAATTTTGTTAGACTTTGAGAGAACTTAATTTCGGCATTTATCCAGGACTCTTGGGTGGAGATGATTGTACTGCATACCTGGGCACCTCTGGAAGAATGCATCTAAATACTGTAATAAGAATAGCCCTTAGATTTTTAAAGAAAATATTTGATGGTACATTTGATAGATGAAAAATTAGTGTGAATATGTCACAAATGTAAATTTCAGACTTGTTACAGCTTTAATCTTTAGAGCTCAGACATAACTTTTCACAGCAGCTCCTTCAAATGTTCATTTCAAGTTTAAAAGTGTTTTGTGTAAAGATGGTTCTGTTTTGCAATTCAGAACTTTCGCCAGGCTTTTGATTTCCATTCTCCAATATTCTGTATCATTACTAATTGCTCTTTTAAGTTTGTTGCCACTGAATCTTTAATGCTGAAAAACTTAAGTAAAAAGACTATTTGCTTACTTAAGTCCTCCTTTTTTTTATCCTACTCACTCGTCACGTTCAAGTGTTAACTGTAGCAGCAGGGAGGATTTCAAAGACTTTCTTCTCATCAAATGCAAGTAGTTCTGTGAGAGTTAATCCTGCAGACATGCTCCTGTATCTGTGCTGAGTTTCCAGTGAAACAGAATTATGTTCCTTTCTGAGCAGCAAGACAGTTCAACATGCAAATACTGGAGTAATTTTAATAAATTAAAAACTTTGCAAAGCATAGTTTGATGATACTATATTACTGTTTTCATAAGAAATAATTGCATTTAGTACTTTCTCCATAACAAGCAGCAGTGACCCTTCCAATTTTCCTTAAGTGGGGAAAAAATAGAAAATCTGGCCTTCTCATCTTACTTTATATTTACATCGGATTTGCACTTAAAAATGATTCAGTAGTATTACATTTTATAACCAGGATGTGGAGGTTCTTATTATAGCAACTGCTTGGCTTAGTTATAAATAGCAATAGTGCATGTTTGGGGCCTGAACTGCTGAACTCCATAGGTAATCCTTTGTCAGAACCTATTATCGTTTCAGTTATCGCTGGGCATGAATTAAAGATTTGTTACTGTCAGAATGAATCGTGCTTAAAGGCAGTACCTGGGGCCAGCCAAGCACAAGGGCTGCTAAACTTGGTGCTGTTCACATGGAAGTAACAAGGTCTCTAAACAAAGGGCATCTGGAAGAGCAAAGATGCCAATCACTTGAAGGATTAGCCTGTAATGTGGGCAAAGAGGTCTTGGGGAGGGAATTTTTCTTTATTGAATATCGGGGTGGGGACTTGATAAGGATTAGATAAGAGTGGTGCTGGAAAGGTGAAGAAAGGGAGGAGAGAGACAGTAAGGAGGGGTAACTGGGGCAAGTGAAATGAATGAGAGAAGGAAAAACCAAGTTAAATGGAAGAAGGCCCAGGATTAAAAGTGAAACAGCCATATGGATGTGCTAAGGTTCAGAGGGTCCCTGCTGCTTCAGTGTGCCCCTTTGGCTGTGGGGTGTTTTCTGTTTGTTGGGGTTTTCTTTTCTTTGCTTCTGCTTCTTGGGACTCCTTTCCTTTTTCCTTGGTGAGAGAATTGCTGTGCTCAAACCAGAACATCACCCTTGAGGTCAGTCTGTGCTGAATTGTGCTGTGTCCACCTTGGACAGCTGAGGTCTTGGGGTGATGTCTGGACTTGATGATGTACCAGCCCTTTCTAACAGTTATTTTCAGAGTCAAGATCCAGTTTTCTCCAAAGTAAAACAATTCTGCCATAAAGCTAGTCTCACTTTTCTTTTTGTTTTTAAAGTGCTGCTGTCTTGAAAAAAGAAGTTCAAAGAAAATTTCTGATAAGTATTTAAGTATTTCCAGTAGTCCCAGTAGTGGTGTCATATTTAGTTGGAAAACTAATATAAATGTTCCTACTGTGTGTTTTTGACTTCTCAGGTATTCTTTCTCATTAATAATCTTGTAAAGCATAAGAATTTTTATATTAATTTTGAAATTTTTGTGTTAATAGGCAAACTTTGGACCAGAAGTATGAAGGTTGCTTACAATATACTGCACAAATTAGGCACAAAACAAGAACCAATGGTACGACCTGGAGACAGGGTGAGTATCTCAATGGTTATTTGAGATAACCATTTATATATCTCAAATGCAATATTGACAAAGAGAGAATGAGATATTTGGGGTGCTCAGAGGAAATTAGTGAAGTAAAATAATGGGGTGTGGGACAGGGTGCTGAAATCTGCTGTTTCCTCCCTAAGACTAATCATTCAGACAGATGTTTTGAACTGCATATTAAGTAACCTGAGCTGGTACCCCCTGAACTTGAAGTTGTGGCAACATCAACAATAAGCATTCCTATGGAAAGTGATTTTGGGGCATTGAACAACAGTCAGTTTAGCAAAAGCTTGCTTATGGAGCCTGGAGGTGTCATGTGGTTAAAAAACTGACTTACTAATGACTTTGTAGTTGTTGAGATGGTAGAAACAAGAGAAGCGTTGTGGAGGACAAAGACAAGCAAAGTCAGCACATTTTGGCAGCCAGTTGAATAAATAAATGACACTGATTGGTAACAGAGAGAATATTTCCATTCCTGGTTCTGACTCTGATGCAGCTACTGCTAGAGGCTGAATCTAAGTAGGGGGATAAAGCCCAGAGAGAGCAAAAGTTGCAGAGGTAGACTTGAAGATGTTAAATGAAGACCAGAATGTCCTATGGTTTTGCTAACAATGTACTTACAAACCTACCCCTTTGACTGCCAAGGCTGGCTTAGCCTGCTGCTCATTTTCTCTGCCAGAGTGTGTATAGAAAATTCCACAGGTCCCATTCCAGTTTGGATCTAAGCCATGGAATGGATATTCCAGAACAAATTTGTCAGAAATGCAAATTTTAGTCCTGCCCTAGTGCTTAGAGTTGTGAGTGTGGGATTAAGTTTCCCCCTGCAATGTCTGATAGCAATTCTCAAACTGTTGGTTCGCTTGATCCTCTTGTGCCACATGTGAGAAACATGTCTGCTTGCATTACACATGTCTTAGGGCTTCAAAAATGAAAGCATGCTTTAATGCTTCCCAGAAGGAAAAAAAGAGGAAAAAGCCCCAAGGTGACAGTCCTTCCTGTGTTTCTTTTTGAAATAAATCATAAAGAAATTAACTAAAGGATCTCTAGATCCATAATCTAAATTGCTTCCTACAATGGCATTCAGCCAGGACTAGGATCTGAAGACTCTCTTTTACTTAACTTACAAGTGTGTCTCTAAGCAACAGCAGAAGCAGCAAGTTATTCAAATGTACACATCAAAACAGTCCACCCAGAAATCTCCAAAAGAATAAAGTTCACCTACAGGCAATGTGCATCTCTCCTTATTTACTGTGTGATGCCTGTCCATCTTCATAGCCATTTTCTGCAGCAGTCACTGGCATCTCCTAACGTTAAGAAAGGATTTGTGGATAGTTCAGGCTGCAAACTGGAAGTTCAGCTAGCACAGGACATGTAAGGAACAAACTGCAGCTCATGTAAAATAAGTCAGCCTAGAGATTAGAGTGAAACAAATGTTTGTTGCTGAGTGCTGAAAGCATATGCTTTGTGTTGTTAAAACGTCTTGCCTGGCATCCCTGTGTAACAGGAACGTGATCATTGAGGCAACTTCACATCGAAGATGAGGTGTTACAGCACTTCTGATGCTCCAGGCTGCAATTCTGGCTGTTACACCCCTGTTGTAATAACAAAAAAAGCTTTCTGACCTCTTTGAAGGTGACTTTATTCTACGTAATTTGTGTTGTGTGACAACACTTAAAGGCAGTTTTAAATACTAAATGAAGTGCAGGCACGTATTTCTGGTCTTGTCCAAACGAGAATGTATTTGTTTCCTTATTTTGATACATATAAAATAGTTTATATTTTCCCTTTAAAAACAACTTCCATCAAAGCATGTTTTTCATGACTACCATTACCTCACCTTTTAGGTTCTTTGTCTGAGCTGAAAAGTAAATGAACGTGCCTGCAACTCCTTCCTTGTTTCTGGTATTATATGTGGCAAAGTGCATTTGCCTTCTATAGTAACTTCAGAAATTTAACCTTGCATCACCCCAGACAGCTGCCTGGAAATCAATCTTGCTCTCTGAAATATCTTCTAGCTAACCAGATTCTCATCTGCTAATATACACTGTATGATTTTGTTCCTTCAGCCCTTTTTGCTCTTACACACATTATTTATTTATTTGGTACAAGTCTGTTAGTGATTAATGTTTTTTGGAGAGGAAGTTAATGCCTCATTCCCGCTGGACTTCAGTGAGATTTTTTTCACCTCTGTCAGCTCCTTTTCAAAGATTCCCAGCCAAACCTTCACTGCCTTTATGTAAGCAAAGACCAATGCAAAACCTAAGAACCCTCAAAGTATATTTTGGGATCTTTCAGATGTTTGCTGGCCTCAGCAATCTCTACCATCCCCCCCATGCACCTGGCAAAATCCCTCTGTTTCCATTTGCATATAGTAAGCTCTGCACAGCCATCTCCAGCAGTTGGATTGTTTAATGTGCAAGAGTGCAGATAAAGTAACAATGAAGAATTATGAGGTTAAAGTCTCCAGCCTAAAAACCAGAGATATTTTGGACCCACTTGGACAAGGCTAGTTAGATTTCTTCTAGTTTGAAGAAATCAAGTTGATGTGTTGAAGGTGTTTATCTTTGAAGCCATGTGAAAATTCTGGGAACACTTATAATCTCCAGTAACTGAAGCTTGGAGCATACATGGAAACATCATGATTTTACTTCAATGAAACTCCAGTGGATCTTTGTGGCAGTACCAGTTGTCAGTTTCTCTGATTGAAGGCACTTGAGACAGTAGTTCATGTTCAGACTCAGGTGTTGATTATTTCTTATCAGTAAAACAGTCTCACTACTGTGAGTTTGGCAGCTTTTCATTAGAAGGCACAAAATGGCCAACAACCTCTTGTTGCAAGGTCTTTTAAGACTAAACTATCCAATTCAGAACTGACACCTGGATTATTTTCCCTTTTAACCCAATAACTGATCCCACAGAGCCTGCAATGCAGACTTGTCTGCCCAATTACAAATGCCACCCAAACCCAAGAAGAGGAAGGAAGTAGAAGCATGAAAAACAGCCCCAGGACAACCCCCTGTGCCTCCATCTTGCTTTCATCCACAACATGCTACAAATCCCAAAACCTCAATTTCTCACCAAGTGATACACCTACACTACTCTCTATAATCTATTTCACACTTTTGTGGATTCTGGTCTATCTTGAAGTCTATGAAACTTTCTCCATGAGTGAGGATCAAAGTCAGTGCTGCCCTGGGGGTCAGGGCACCCCAGAGCAGACAGAGAAATATTCCCAGTGCCCTGGGTTTCCACAGATGTTGAAACAGTCAAAACTCAAGAGCTGCTAAGTAGTTTCAGCAAATGGCAAGGTGCTGTGATAATACACCCTTGTCCTGTGTGGGAGGCCAGAGGAAAGAGGTTTGGAGTAATTTGCCATGCCTTTGCATGCCACTGCAGCGGAGTGTGCAGGAATTACCGGCTGTGTTACAGCTGTTTAGGAGCTGAGCTGAGCTGAGAATGCCCATCTGCCTGAACTGAAATAAAACCACAGAGAGGATCCAGCCACTAATGCCATTCACCAGTGAGAGCCAGGAGAGCTCTGGGCCTGTTCCTGCCCTGCAAGGAGAGCTCTGGGCTCTCTGAAGTGTCTGCAAAGCTGTGACCCCCCTCCCTTCTCCTTTCCCTTTGCCTGTGGAGGATCTCAGGCATTGTCCTGCCTCGGGCAGGGCCTGCAGGAGTTAAGTGCACAGCTCAGCACCTACTGAGCATTCCGGTGATCTGTGATTGGTTTTGGCATTCTTTTATCTTAATAATTCCCCAGCCCTAGCCCTGAAGCTGTTAAGTTCAACAAATCCACACCTAGATTGGTATGTGACATGGCCAGCTCTGGCTGTGACGTTTGCTTCTAGATACCAGGTTTTGTGTGTACACAGCACACAGAAACTTTACACTGGGACAGCAGGACAGTCCTAGAACAAAACTTTGCATGAGGCAAAGTGTAGTGAAACAAAACAGTGTGTTAATGATTGGCATAATGACATCCTAAGTCTGGATAATTTGATGTGGTCTCATGTACACTTCAGTTTCAGTAACTTCAAGCAAATTAGTACATTAGAATCTAAAATCCTTCTAATTCCATTTACTTAGGCTATTTAACACTGGTAATGCAATCAGTTAATTCAGAACCAGATGAAAGGTGTTGTCAATGTGGGAAACAATGCAGCATGAATATATTTAACTACATCCTAAGTGAAAATAGTAATAAAAATAATATTTATCAGAATATATTCCTTCTGATTCCACATTCATCTGTTATTAGGCATTTGAATAGCTGTCTTAGAAGTGCTCCAATATTATCTGCATCCAAAAGGAAGCATGGAAACTCCAATTACCATGATCTGACACCTAGGATAAAACATTTTTAATGTGAATTTCTCTCTTTCAGGTAACCCTGGTGTTTCCTAACAATGATCCTGCTGCTTTTATGGTGGCATTTTATGGCTGCCTGCTTGCAGAAGTTGTCCCCGTCCCTATTGAAGTGCCACTTACAAGAAAGGTGGGGAACTCACTTTCTTCTCTTTACTCCATTTTAGCACTTACATCAGAATAAATCACAACTGAACATGGCTTTTGAGTACATTTTTGTGGTTAGCTAGCTCTAAATCTGAGGATACCAAGATAGTGCTGTGTGGTGAATTATACATAGCTCCTTCTGTTTTGGGATAGAAAATCTGAAGATGTGCTTGCAGTTTCAGCAAATGCAGGTCTGCATGGAAAATGGAAGGAAAGTTTTTCAAGAGAACAGCTTTGCCAGTCATAGATGGATTATCTTTGTTGCCTTTTAAAGCCTTCTGATGTTGGCCACTGACAAAGAATCATTGGCAACAACTGCTGATTCTCCACCTGTCCCTGCAACCCAAGCTATGTTATAATGCCACTGGTGCTGTGTGTGCTACTTCAAAGCTGTTCTGGAAATGCCTTCTCCTGTGTCTATATGTGCATGTGTGTCTCAAAGCTTCTGTCACCATGGTCACCTCTGGAAGGGTGGCACTTGAACAAATTCAGCTCAGGAATTCTTGCCACAGAACATACATTCATAGAGAAACTGACCACTGCTAATCAAAGCATTTCACATCCAGTGTTGGTTCAAAGGCAGAACCACATATCCCAGAGAAGTGTTAGGAGCCAGCTAGAGCAGTTCCAGCTGGAAGGAGTGTCTGGGGGCAGTAAGAGGTGGAGTGAACCACAGCTGGGTCCCTTAGATAGGTTCTGCAGAATCTGAGGATGTATGCCTTGAAGGCTGTAAGTACAGCAAAATGTATTTATTAATTACAAGGGTTGCTTTTGGTCATATCCCCTTAATTTGCCATGTCTGGCAGCCCCCACATACCCTTTGTATAATTGCTCTTTTATTAGTTAGCACTAATAATGGCTTTCTTTAATTATTTGCTCTGGGCTTGTCCACACAAAGAGTGTTCTCTAATCTTTACAAGTTTTGTTTTTAAAGTGAATTGTTTTGTGAAATGTTGACTGAAGCCATGACATGCCAGGCAAAGGCCTGAGCAAATGTATTGCTTTGGTCACATTTTCAATATTTCAATTGTCAAGGGCTTTTCTTTGAAATGTTCCAGTGTTAGAGTACTCTGGGGCAGAAGCTCAAATCTTTGTTTCATGGACAGAAGGAAGGACCAAGGGAAGGAGGAGACAGGATGTGCCCCAGCTTAAACTGACTGAGACTGGAGGAAAGAGGCAGGAGTGCTGGAAAGGCCATGCAGGGGGAGAGGATGGGGACCTCAGCCCCCATGCCTGCTTTGGGGAGGAGGGTTAGGCTGTTTCATTTGTAAAATGATGCATTTGGGAGCACTGAGAGGTGGACATGGCTGGAGAATAAGGATGGTGATTTTAGTGGAAATGTTTGCACTGGGCTCTCATTGTGCCCTCACATCTGAGGGCAGTACATTTAGTCTGAGGCAGTTGCATAACATGGTGCATTATTTTGATAAAAACCAGAGATTTTATATGCATCAGCAAAATAAGGCCAGCAGAATATGTACATTTTAAGATCTTACAGAGTGCTCAAATGGGTAAATCTGCATTAATTCCATGAATAAAATAAAGAAGCAACATGGTTTTGAGGGTTAAAAAAATCTAATATGTCTTACTCTGTTACTATTCTCTGAGGTCTAATGACATTTTAAAGCACATAGATAGGTGTAAATTTGATTTATTTTGGAACATCTGATACCGCATCCACCCAGTAAACTATAAAATCCAGCTGTCCAAGTAAATACTCTGTGTCAAATGAATAACTTACCCTAATTTGGCTGCACCTCTTGGGTGTTTTTTTTTAAAATATGTATCTATATATGGATATATAAATATACACTTACACATGTGTGTATATATATATATATTTATATAAAGGAATATCTACAGACTCAGACTGTTTATCTTTTGCCACAGTGTTTAAATATCAAATTAATAACACAATAACAGAGATGTCAGTTAAAAAAGCAACATGATCCATACTCTATAAATAAAGCTATGCAATCTCACAGCATATACTATTTCAAATATCTTTGCATTTGTTTATATGGAAAGGCAACTGGAGTGGAAACAATGAGATGAAAATCGTGTTCTGAGTTGTCCCAGAAGGAATATGTCTGCCTGGTCAAATGGCAGTGGATTGCTCCTGGCATCCGTGGGAAGATGTCATTCCTGTCATCACACAATGGCCTAGACTGTTATTTTATGCTTTCCCATCATTTGTTCTCTGCTCTGCATGCTTCAGTACATTCTGGCAGTGGACATCTTTTGGGTTGCTTTCTGGAAGACAGAGAAGTGAACTAGCAAATAGAGCAGCAATTAAATTTTATATTATACTACAGGCTTACAGAATAATAAGCTGATACAAGATGAGCTATTTCAGGTAGTTATATTAGCAGCCATTTTTAATATTTAAAGTTTGTACTAGCAGCTTTAATACTGTTCTACATTTTCATAAAGAAGAGTGTTTCACAGCTCTGTGCAGAATTTTGTCCCTGGCAATTTAAAAATGAGCAGTAATTTTTGCAGCCAGGTAGAGTTTTGCCTTACAGATTGCTCTGCAGACATCTGTAGATGGAAGTAGCAGCTTTTGCTTTACCAGCATATAGATTTTGTGTGTATTCTCTTTTTTGTTTTTAATATAACTGGTTTTTTTAAGATTTTGACAGGATTTTTTTCCCAGTTCACTATTAGGTGAAGGTCCATCTTGCCTTGCTCTTTCCTTCTGCATCCCACCATTAAGTTGACAGAGTACTTAGAATACCCCCAGGACTCCAGGGGATGTGTGACCTGGCATCTGGGATGGACTGTCTGAACATCCAGGAGCCATGCAGCATTCTCCAGTTTTATTCCCAGAAAGCTTCCTAGTGTTTGGCAAAGAAAAGTTGGAAATTGGAATTCCTGCAGCATGGTTTTGGCTCTTTAGATTTGGGACATCTGATCTAAAATTAAAAACCAAAATCCCAAACCAACTCTTCATTCTAAAAGCAGCAGCTAGAGGTTCTGCAGTCATTGTAACAATAGAACAAGCAGAATTTTTATTTCTCCTCCTTTCCCTGAATTTAGTACCATTGCAATGCCTTTATCATCAACACTCCCCAAAATTGTTAGAGCTAATCCTCATCCCTTCATTTATAGGCTCTGTTCTCTCAGAATGGTGTCCCTCTCTCAAAATTTGCTTATGTTTCCCAAACGTTAGCAAACAATGTGTCCTATACAGCATCTTTTCCTTCAGAACTGCCACTTATGTTAATCTTGTGAGTTGCAAACTATGTCATAGAATGTGCTGTCAAAGTAGATGAGATGGGAGTTTCAACATGTTGAGTTCTAGTTCAAACAGTGATTTACTATGTCCCTCATGAAAGGATTTTAAAATAAGGTTTTGATTTCTTTTTCTTTATATTTTTTAGGTCAATGTTTTTTTCCATTTGATCGGCGCCGTGAAAAATATTATTATTCTGCTCTGATACAGTCAGGGGAGCTAATCAGTTTTAATCTAAAAATAACATTTTTGTCCTCCAAGCACATTCACAGTTATGCTCAGTCACATGCTGTGAACATAGGAAGAAATCTATCCCTCACAGATCTTCATGGCCTCCTTATCATAGGCAGAATTTGTAGCAGGGTGTGTGTGACATGAAAGCATGTAAAAATTAATTTCTCACTCAAAATGCTATTTCCTAGCCTATTAGATTTAATGCTATGTGTGCTTCCAGCAGGCATTTCTGTACTTTTCCAGATGCTGGCTGTCACAGTGTGATTGGAAGAATTGTGTATTGTCATAGGAAATCTGGAGAGACCCACTCCAGGACACTCGAGATTTTGTTTTAAGGATGCTTCATACAGGGTAAAAACTGTTTTTGAGGAGCTCTTTTTATTAAATCCTGAAAAGTTATGAAAGCTTTAGCAGTAGCCAGAGAGGTATACTCTTCCAAGACAGTGAAATTGTCCCAGTCATATCTTTCTTTGAAAGAAGCTTTCTAGTCTGAAGGAAATACACCTTGACATCTTTCCTAGTGTTTCAGGGCTCAAGATAAAATGAGCTTTTCTTTCTCTCAGCTTTACTCATTGTAGGACTGTAGTGTGCCAGAAACACTGGAACTCTTCATGCTTTTGAACATCTTTTGACAATGCATCTCTTTCTCCCCTGCATTTAAAATATGTACAAAACGTTTCATGTATTCTTTTCATTGGTATAATCTTCCAGTCCCCCCAAAGAATGTAAATTCCCTGACCCCCACCTGAGCCCCCTGTGCAAACTGCTGGGCCCTGCAAGCCCTGGGCCTGTCCAAATTCCTCTTCCTACCCTTCAGCAGTGGAGCACCAAGAAGTCCTTGCTCAGTTTGCCGCAGTGAATCTTAGATCCTTTGAAGTCTGTGTTTCCTTATTATACTTTCAAGTTTAGAAAATGGTAATTTCCTGGAGAGAATATCGTATTTCATGCAGTGTCCACTGCCAAAAATAACTATTGTCTTGCTTTTATTAAGATTTTTGGATGTTAAATGCTCACCATTGGAGATTTCACATGCAAATTGCAGGCAGATATCAAAGCTGTTGTCTTAGGAGACAGTTAATTTCTTCATCTTAAAGCTGGGTATGAAGATTGTGTCTGCACTGTGTTTAATTTTTACCAAGGTCTTTGTGTTTTTTAAAAAAAAGAAGGTTTCCTTGATGCCTTTTTTGGCTCAGAACTGGTGATGCTTGGCCTTTACATCTGATCATTGCCCTGTTTGTTCTTTACCAGCAAATTTTTGTTAGGGTAAGGGCACTGGAGCTCAAATAAGCATTGTAACAGAAAACAAGATTAGTTCAGTCTGTGATGCTCCACCACATAATTCTCATTTTGAAAGCAGTCTGGGATTTGCAAGTGAACAGAAGTAACCTTTATCAGGCCAACCTTTGCACAGGCTGTCTCTTCCTTCCTTATTAGATAAGGATATGCACTCTCACTCACGGAGACAGGATCATAACTGTTTTCCTTCACACAGATACTCTCACAAAGCATTAGAGAAATGACATTAACAGCATGCTGAAATGCAACCACACGTGGGATTTTTTTCATCCTGACAATGAATTATCACTCTGCAGCAGGAAGAAGACAGTTTGCCTCCAAGTACTGGTGAAAACCTTTAGGGAACCTTTAATAAAAGTCTTTAGAGAACTTTGAATGGCTGCCTACAGCAGAGAGGATTTCTGGGTTGCTTCATCTGAAAGATTGATCTCTCTAGGTGTGTGCAGACATAGTCTAAAGCTATGCATACCTCAATTTTCATACCCCAGCAAGTGCTGTGCCTTCAAGAAATGTAAGGTGACAGTTCCAAAGTCAGCAATTGGTCTCAAACTTCATGCTGCAATACCTCAGCTCTGTGTTTTGCCTTCCACCTCCATTACATGTTACTTCAGACTGTGAATTGTGGAGGATTTGACAATGAGCATCTCTGGCTCTCAAGTCTCTCCCTGTCTGCAGTTGGGACTGCACTCAGTTGTTTCACTTGGTCTCCACCAGCTCCCTGAGGTTTCTCTCCCCACAACATTCAGCAAAATAAAGTGTTTATGGCAAGTGGGGGGTTGCCAAGTAGCAGATAACCAAAACAGCAACTAACACTTGTAACAAAGCAGTGTGTCCTGAAAATCTATTCCCTTCACAGGTAGGAGATTGATTTTACTTAGAGGGGAAAAGGATTTGGGGGTATTGACAGAATATTATTTGGTTGTGTCTCTTTGCAACTTATAAAGTAGTTTTCACCATTGCAGCCATTCATTTCACGTTGCCCAAAAGGCAGGGCAATAATTTGTCTGTCAAATCTGTAATAATCATTGCCCCTAAAGTCAGTAGCCCTTTTTGTGGCCCATATGTAAACTTTGGCAGCCTCAGGCAAAGGATTGCACTTTTAGCTCAAATTTCATTTTTCAAACACAAGTTTTGCCCAAGGTCCTCACTGTTCTGGGCCTGTCATGCTGAGGTATGAGGAGCAGGAAAGACTTGTGTTTACATGGTTGAGTGTGTAAGGAACATTGTGGTGTGTCTGTGGGATGTAAAAAGGTTTCAGGGATGTGGGATGTATAAAGGCTTCCACTCCTGTCAGTCCAGTATCCCAACACCACCTGAGTAGTTAGGAACAAGTTCTTCTGTGGGCCACCAGTTTTCACAGAAGAACCTATATGGAGCAAGGGATGTTAACCCCTTCTTCATGTCTCTATTCTCTGCAGTAGTTTTAGATTCTGGGTCAGGATGGAACCACCAGACACAGGCAGAAGGTGAGGATAACTAGTTATGAGGTGTGGAAGACTGAGACTGAAGGTGGAATTGATGGGCACCAAGTAGGAGACTTCCAGAAAGCTTCATTGGGTTCATACTGCAAAATCCTCAACTGGAGCTCCTGTGGCCCTTGAGAAGAGTGTCTTTCACAGCACCTCTGCTTCAGCATCTTGATTTGCCTTTGTCTTGCAAGGCAGGATTTACTGTGGCCACCAAACCATGGTGTGGGATTTGAAAGTCTGTGAAACACACTGCCCATGCCTGGTGAAATTCTTCCAATCTCCCATGGCAGTGTTACATCCCATGATTGTTCAGTCATGTTTTCCTTACAATTGAAAGAATATCTGTTCAGAAAAGAATATTAATGCTATTTGAGGTGGGCTGTCCTGATGTAAAGCAGTGTGCTATTACAAACTGTTACATGTGCACAGATTGTGTTAAGAATCTATGTATGTGTGTGAACTGCTACAAATGAATGATTAATATTTATGTGGACATCCTCTGAGGCAGTCGATATGGCACCAAGGGAAAGTTTAGGCATTCTTTCTTGTGTTATCTAAAAACCTCTACACTGTTAATACAAGTTTCTTTTTTCTGGTGTGTTCTTTTGCTGGGAGAAGAATTTGACAGGTGATTTCTTAGCTGATGCATCCCCCAGGGCCATGGTATGCTGATGCTTGAGGATCCACACTTTCTACTGGTTTCCTTATGTTAGATTTCTTAATGGAATTTGTTAGGTTAATTTCTGTTTACAAAGTTCAGCAGTAAATGGAATTTCATTGCTTGAGAATTGGCATTTTCTTGATATAGTGGTGAAACAGTTTGTAGCAGTCTTTTATACGATATACAATTATAACAACATTGTAATTTAAAATTGAGATCAATGTCATTGCTGCATTCAATTATAAAATTTATAAAATTAAATTTTTTAGTTGGTAGTTAGAAATTCATACATATATTAATAAGCATTTATTAGACTAAATTTAATGGGAAATTGTGAGCAATGGTAGTATGAATCTGATATTCTAAGGAACTCATGACCTCCCTTTATAGATGGTAGAGTAGCAAGTCTTAGAAGCTGTGTTGGCCAAGGAGTGGTGTTCTCCATGGAACACTCCAGCCTTCCTCTTCCTGCCATTGCTTCTGAGGGACCCTTAGGAGAGCCATCCCTCCTGCAGTGTTCAGGCACCCACAGTTCCTTCCTCTGAGCAGACTCCAAGAGTGGAGACAGGTCTCATCCTCATGTGAAGCCAGGATTAGATCTTGCTAAGTGCTTGGCCCATGGGTTTAACAATAGAGATGTGGAGCAGCTGACATGAGAGTCAGTGAGGACAGGAATTAATGCTGGACAAAGCCCATGAAGTGCAGGTGTGGTGGGGCCAACAACATGCTCCCCAAAGTGTTGTTCATGGAGACACCAGTGTTATTCTCTGTTCACAGAATGCTCTCATTGTCTGGTTTTATATGGGCAATGATACACAAGCTTAAGTTTAAAAAGCCTTGCTGAAAAAATGCCTTTTCATTTTTTTCCTGGTTTTATAAACATTCTGGCTATAATAAGCAAAAGCATATACAATAATTCTGGATGGGAGGAGTTATATGGCATAGACTTTGACAGATCAGTTAATTGTCTCGCATTGCTTGCTCGGCTATCAAAGTTCTGATAATTGCTGCCATATACATATTTTGAGGTAGTATGGAAAAATAAGCTTCTGCTTGTCCTCTGTTCTCATTGCTTCTCCATTTTAGATGGTTTTATTTGACTACATAAAAATTTCATTAAGAATTGGTCAGGCTCTGGGGCTTTCTTTCCATCATACAATTTTGCTTTGAATAAATCAATAGATTAAGGCAACTGTTCCATATTTCTGGTTGTTTCCATTGTTGAGTGTGCTCTATTGTTGATTTGAAAGATAGTTTAATTTGATCTTGTGAATCTCTTTAGGTGGTTTTCAGTAGAATAATTCTGTGAAGAAGGGGTCAATATTTCAATGTGCATTTGCATGTAGGGCTTTGCTCTGTTGAAGAGCCTGTTGGAGAGATGTAAAGTTCATAAAAGAGTAATGACAAGACACTATACATAAAGCAGATGTAATGCTGTAGAAGCACAGCATCTCCTCAAGAACAACTATAGCCTAGACTGGGAAATCATTACATGACTTCTTAATCTCACTGCTTCTATTCCCTTGATGAAAGTAAAATGTAATGAGCTTACTCTAATGGGCACTTGACTGTATGTGGTACTTCTGAAATGTGCCTGTAACTACTCAGTGAAATGGTTATTGACAAATCAGGTTAGATCAGCATAAACAGGGAAACCCTCACCGCTGTACACCCATCATAACATCTTAATGGTTGGAAGCTTTCTCCAGGTGGAAGCATCTGTAATCCATATTGTTTCCTAGAATTGTCACAAGATCACAGAATGGTTGAGGTTAGCAGAAATGTGTGGAGGTGACCTAGTCCAGCTTCCCTGCTCAAACAGGGTGCCCAGGACTATATCCACAGTAGCTTTTGGATACCTCCAAGTATGCAAACTCTACAACCTCTATGGGTGCTTTGTGCCAGTTACCCTCCCAGTAAAAAGGCATTTCCTGATTGTCAGAGGGAACCTCTTCTGTTTTGGTTTGTGTCCATTGCCTCTGGTCCTGGGCCAGTAAAGGAAGAGTAAGAAAAGAGCCTGGCTCCATCTCCTGCACAGCCTCCCTTCAGGTGTTTGTACACATTGACTGGATCCCTCCCTAAGCATTCTCTTCTCAAGGCTGAGCAGTCCCAGCTCTCACTCTGCCCTCAGAGGAGAGATGCTCCAGTCCCTTCATTATCATAGTGGCTCTTTGCTGACTCTCTGCAGTAGCTCTGTGTCCTCCTGGAAGCCCAGAAGCAGTGCCAGCCCTGGGGATGTGCCTCACTGGTGCTGGGGGGGAGGATGGCCTCCCTCAGCCTGCTGGCAATGCTCTGCCTCACACAGCTCAGGATGCCATTTGCCTTCCTGTGCACACTGCTGGTTCACACTCAGCTTGCTGCCCACCAGGACCCCCAGGTTCTTCACAAAAAGCTGTTCTCCAGACAATTCTGTTTCCTCAACATGTGCAGGACTTTGGATTTGCCTTTGGTGAATGTTATGAGGGCCCTGTCTGGCAAATTCTCCAGGTTTCCCTCTGGATGGAACAACCCTCTGTCAGATCAGGCATTCCTCCCAGCCACTTGTCATTTCTGAAGAGATGCAAGAGCAGATGCCATCTGATGGCTTCCACTGTCTTTATGATTTATGCTGCTACAGACAAGAGGATACCTAGCTTGTGGAATTCCTTTGTCAATGTACAGATGAGTTTTGATAGTCACCTAAAAGGAAATTATTGAAAGCAAAGAGACCTCAAGATAATTTTCCTCTCAAGATAATGTGCCCAAGAACAAAAGTGCTTTCAGCCTGTTATCACTTCTAAGCAATTCTGTATTTTTTCATCTCTTAGGATGCAGGAAGTCAACAAATAGGCTTTTTGCTTGGAAGCTGTGGAGTTACTGTGGCCTTGACCAGCGATGCATGCCATAAAGGACTGCCTAAAAGCCCTACAGGGGAGATACCACAGTTTAAAGGTAACCTAGCCCTAGTTTATCGTGGCTCTCACTGGTCATTTACTACAACAAACTGCTCTTGTTTAGTGGCTGTGGGTGAGGGTCAGGCTGTGATGAAATCCTTGCCACAGGAGCAGCTGGGACACTGCTGTCCTGGTGTGTCACTGAGGCTGTGATGGCTGTGCCAGCCTCATGGATGGAGCACCAGTGCTCCCAGTCCAGCTCTCTGCTGGCTCAGCCAGGCTGCTGAGACCATCTGTGGCCACAAAAATTCAAACAACAGTCTTAGGACTGTAGTAGATGAGAAGTGTTCATAGGATTCACTCCTTCAATGAAGTGTAGGGACTTCTGATGGGGAAGTGTGAATGAACTGCTGGGGCCAAAAACAGCTTAAACTGCCCAGCCATTCCCTTAGGGACTGCCTAAAAACACCTCAGTAGCTGTGTTAGAAAAGCAGATCTGCAAAATTTTCCTTCCCATACTACACTGAGGTTCAAAGGAAGCAATGTTTAGGTAATGGTGACACAGAATAAAACTCTGGCAGGGAAGGCTTTTGTCTTGTGTTATCCAGCAGAAACTCAATGAAAGCTGGCTTTTGTTTGTACCTCAGGCTGGCCAAAGCTGCTGTGGTTTGTCACTGAGTCTAAACACCTCTCCAAGCCACCTCGTGACTGGTTCCCACACATCAAGGATGCCAACAATGACACAGCTTACATTGAGGTGAGTTCATGAAGATGCATCTTCTCCTCAAATCATTACATGTGGCACTCTGGATTAGGTAAACATCATTATTCATTCAGTAGTCACAGAAGCAAAGAACATCCTGCTTTAGCTTGTTAATAAGTAATGTTTTTTTAATAAATTCGACCAATACTGATTTCAGAAAAGTCAATGGAATGTTAAATTGTTTTCTGGGTGTTCCTAACATTAACATTTTTATGTGGCTGCTGCAGTGTTATATTACATTTGCCTTGAGCAATCTTGGTTCTGTTCAGTGTGGGCTTGCCACTAGCCTTGAATGGATAGATGACAAGGTTCACAGTGAAGCTTCAGTTCTCATATCCCAATCTTCAGGCTCTTTGAAAAAGAAAGAATTTCTTGTTCAAATGCTTGCCTGTCACTTACTGCTTTATGAGTCACACTCCCAACAACAGAACAGCATCAGGGAGGGAAAGTTAGCAGTGCTGTTGAATTTAATTTTCCTCCTTTTTTTCCCATCATTTTCTCCCCCTTCTGCATAGACTCAAATGCTTTGAATTCAGTGGTGGTAATATTGAATTTAAATTATACTTCCAAGGGACTAAGTGCAAGTGAATGGACCTTAGTGCAATCAGGACACTGGGCTAGAGAAGCAGGGATGTCTTCACTCTCAATCTTGCTGATTATCTTCATCATGGAGAAAGATAAATGTTTAATTTATTACCTGCCCCTGATAGTTCTCAGACACTTACATAAGTTATAAAAATTATTTCAATAATCACCAATGGCCTCCCACCTTTTTTCATCTGCTTTTTCATGAGTCTCACATTCTCCTGATCAAAGAGCTTGTGTCTTTCAGGCTGTATACACATAGATTATCATCACAGCACCCAGCAAGGATTCTGCAGTCAGTTCTTATCACATGCCTTATAAAATGCAGAAGGGAGAAGCTGGGGTTTAGTGGTTGGCCTATAAAATCTAACATGTAACCACTGAACAGACTGAACTAGGTTATTCTCTGCTAAATCTAGCCAGTCCATTAGTCACTGACATGATCAGAATTGTTAGAGTTATGTTTCCATAATGCTGGTTTTGAAACAACACATGGATTTCAGATATCAGACCTGGGAATCTTCAGTCAAAAGAGAAAGCCTAGCTGGAAAAAAAAAAAAATTGCCATTTAACAAAGAAATGCCTCCAAAACTCCCCAGTACTGCTGCCTTCTTAAAATAGATGTGTCATTAGATGTGTCCATCATTCACCTGCAGAGGAAACACTTTAAACATAACTATTAAATAATGGAATTATGGCAATTCTTTCACATTGACTTTCCCTGCTTATTTCTTTTTAGTACAAAACATGTAAAGATGGAAGTGTGCTTGGGGTAACTGTGACAAGGATTGCACTGCTGACACACTGCCAAGCTCTGACCCAGGCATGTGGATACACAGAAGGTATGGAGTGTGCTCATCATCCTTAAAACATGTGTACATCATCACTGTACATCATCCTTAAAATCAAGTGGGGATTGTCATTTATTTTTCATCAGTCTCCTATATTATGTTTTAAACAGTTCTGTGCCAAAGGCTTCTAGATTTAAAAACATGATTTTTTTTTCATTTGTTTCAGGAAATATGTTCATGTTTAAAATATCTATAGGAGAGGTACAAATAATGTCTTAACCAATATAAATCCTGCAGTGGAGATTTACTTTGAAAGTTGACATTGGAGGTCATCAGTCATGTTATACTGAAGCTTCCTTCCTTTGAGTGGGTTTGCCTTGGGTCAATGCCATGTTCTAAAAAATAAATTCTGCTTTGTTTTTGTTGGACAGCTGAAACAATTGTGAATGTACTAGATTTCAAGAAGGATGTTGGTTTATGGCATGGAATTCTTACAGTAAGTATGTTTTTTATTCTCTCTGAGTATTTGAAAATAAACTAACCTAAATGCTTAGTGCTGTCACAAACTGGGATGTCCTACAGTTTCTTCTAATACAATTTTTTCTGCTTTGAAAGCAAAATAAATGTAATTTAAACCCATGATCTTCTCCTAGTGCATTTACCCCTATTGAGCATGGTAAAGATGTCAGTGTATTTTTATGTATCATGTCAAGTACTGTGATCACATTCTTATCATGTTATCTCACCAATACGTGATTTTGAGATCAAACTTTATAGCAGAAACAAATCATATTAGTACTTTCCTCTGTAGGGATATGATCCAGTGGCACAGTTCTATTGCCCCTGACTAGCTTTGCTGTCAAAACTCCCACCAACAGATGGTTTTGCTAACATTAAGTATTCCCAATACTTGAAGTTGCATTAATTTTCTACTTGATGTTGAAATGTTTTCCTCAATTGACATGGGAGACAATTGACATATTTTCAAGGATTGCTTCTTAAGGTGCTGTTGCAATCAGTGACTGACAAATTGTTTACTATTCACTGATCATTTTAAGAACAGATGTCAAATCTTGAAGGGTCATTGTTTGGGGGTCCCATGATTTTGGGGGTCCCCGGAATTCCCAGTGATCTGATATGTTTTTCCCCTGCAGTGTTACTCTCTTCTCATTATCAAAGTGCAATAATAACATTTCTGAAGCAGAAATGATTAGGCTTAACACCCATAAGTATCTCATGTTAAAAAACCATCTCTATCACTGGTTGATAGCAAATGTCTAATAGAGCTGTTCTGTGCCTTCCTTTGCTATTAATCTTGTTCTGAACTTCATTTTTTTCAGTACTTGCCTGTTTTCCTGTGCCTATGCTTGTGCCAGACTGAAAGGATAACTATCTTTTGCAGCTCTCCAAGTGTTTAGATGACTAATCCACTGGGACACTTAACCTTTCTTAAACCTAGGTTTTCCAAAACAAATACTGTATTTAACCTGAGCTGCTACGAAGGGAAGCGTGTTGCCCTGAGGAGATATTTCTAAATGCTAACATAAGTAAAGCAGCAGCTCATTTACAGGATGTGTGTTTGACACTGAGAAATCACTGCTGCAATTGATGGGCTCAGACTGAGAGATCAGCTGAGGGTTTGTCATTGGTTTCACTCAGCTGCCTTTTCTAAACTTCCTGGAGCTCTTCATGACCTTAGTGAAAATACTGGAATTAGCTCACCTGGAGAGAGACTAAAACCTCCTTCATTAATTTTCTTTTAAAATGAATTGATTTCTGCTTAGTCTAGGATTTCAATTTCTTTGTCTCCTGTCTTTTAAATAATTTGTGCTCCGCTACCATTGGTAGCTTTTAGTCTTCCCAGAGATGGATTTCCATAGACAGATGTCTTACTGCTTTTGTCCTTTTTAGTACAGTGTTCATATATATGGCAGATTATCGGGCTTAGGGATAATATTTAACTACATAGCAAACATGCAGACATTTTTCACCCAATTTTTTTTTTTCTATTTAGAGTGACCCTCTTTGAGTATGAAGAGAAAGAAAATGGTTTTTTTTCAGTACTGCATAAAAGTTACAATCTGATTAGTATAAATCTTTAATCCTTAATTAAAGCATTGGAAAATGAGTGTCTGTTTTATCTTAATGTAGCTAGATAGGAAAAGATGAATTCCAGAACAGAGTGATTTGCACAGATGCCCATGCCCATAACACAATATGAGTAGTTGCCACAATTTTTGTATCAAACCCTTTTATCTTTTTGATTTCAGAGTGTCATGAACATGATGCATGTCATCAGTATTCCATACTCCTTAATGAAAGTGAATCCTCTGTCATGGATACAAAAAGTCTGTCAATACAAAGGTAAGGAACAGGAATATACAAAAGTTTGCTTGATAGCCAAAACCAAAAGTTCAAATTGATAACACAGCTGCCTAGCTTTTCTGTGGTGTGCTAGTAATTTTCTCATTGCTGTTGCAGCAAAAGTGGCCTGTGTGAAGTCCAGAGACATGCACTGGGCCTTGGTGGCACACCGGGACCAGAGGGACATCAACCTCTCCTCGCTGCGGATGCTGATAGTGGCTGATGGTGCCAACCCATGTAAGCTCTGCTGCTCCAGGGCAGGACACAGCAGGAAGGGGTTTCTTCTCTCTTGCACTTGGAGCTTCAATCTTCACCCCTCTTAGCTAAAATATTTGCAAAATATGCGGTGTGTCTACTACGAACAGTGTGACATTTGTGGAAACAGTAATCAATTTGGGATTTTTTCTAAAGTATATTGTTCTTTAGCTCATCCTGAAACAAACTTGATATTCCATATAATGTAAGTTGCAGTAAATCTAGTTTTGTTTAACATCACAGTCATGTATAAAGAATGAACCTATAAAAGTTGAAGCAATGAAGACCTTAAGCTAAAGAAAGGATCAGAACATTTCCTCTGAATGACAGTTCTCAGCTGCAGAAGTAAATGAGAATTTTAGAGGAACACTTAAGCTACTCTAAAGAAACACATCTAAATCACTTCATGGCAATTAACAGCATGAGCTGTTCCTCTGTATTATTTAAGATACCAGCATAGAGGTGTTCTGCTTGTTTGTAGTAGTTTGGAATTTATGAGTTAAATCCTTAATTTCCCTCATCCTAGAAGAGAACACTGCAATGAAATTGATACTGTAAATCTAGCAGTAATGGCTTTTCTATGTAAGCATAATGTAAAGATTTCATGTTTAAAAATTAGTCTTTATTCCCTGTACACATATACACAACTGCTTATACATACATATAAATATAGTTGTAGTAGCTATGATGCATTTCCCAGTGGACAAGGATCCTTTTCAAATGATTTTTCCTGAAAAGCCTATATATTAAACAGTAAATTTGCAGTTTGAATAGCATCACTTCAGAAATCAAATTAGTTTTCTCTCTGATTATTTTTTTTTCTTTACCCCAGGGTCCATTTCTTCCTGTGATGCATTTCTCAATGTCTTCCAAAGTAAAGGTCTAAGGCAGGAGGTCATTTGTCCCTGTGCTAGTTCACCAGAGGCTCTCACTGTGGCTATTCGAAGGTATGTGTTACACCAGTGAAAACAGATCCACTGAATGTGTATATCTGGTAATTTGAAAAAAAATAATTAAATATGACTCTGCATATTTAAGTTCTATATGACATTCATATTTTGCAATGTGTTTATGTCCAAGGAAGACATACAAGAAGAATTTTTAGAGTAATGATTTAACTTCAGAATGCTTTATGGCTCCCATTGCTGTAATTTTATCTCATTTTAAATTAAAGAAGTTGAAATGCAAAAGGAAATTCTGTAAATAAAAATGTAAAAATGCCACCGTAAGCATAAAATTAATTAAAATGAGAGAATTAAGTGGAATTGCCATTGAGGAAAACCATATTCTTAAGTACCCTGTTTAGAGAGAATTATGACCTTCTGCAGGCTGCTTTTGGCTGACAGGCACTTTTTAACCATTCACAGACTCTCAGTAATCATCTGGAGATGCTCTTTGAGTCTGAGGGATTTGTGACTAGAAATAAAATAGATAAATCCCACTAAAACTGCTAAATGCTGCTAGAACTGTTAAGTGTTATGTATATACAATCACAATGTTGTTCAAGTTGGAAAAGACCTTTAAGATTATTGAATCCAACCATTGACCCAGCACTGCAAAGCCTTCACTAAACTGTGTCCCTGAGTGCCACTTCCACACGTCTTCTAAATACCCAAGGATGGTGTCTCAGCCTCTTCCCTGGGCAGCCTGTTCCAGTGCTTCTTCCTTTGGGTGGAGAAATTTTTCCTAAAATCCAATCTAAACCTCCCCTGGCACAACTTGAGGCCATTTCCTCTTGTTCTGTCTCCTGTTACCTGGGAGAAAAGACCCACCTAGCTACAGCCCCCTTCTGGGCTACAACCTTCCTTAGGATATATATAGGATATATATAGGATATCACTTAGGAAGGGATAAGGTCCCCTCTGAGCCTCCTTTCCTCTGGGCTGAGCCCCCCAGCACCCTCAGCCTCTCATAAGACTTTACTCCAGCAGCAGTATCCTGTCAGGAGGGCTGTAGCACACAGTCAATGGTGTGAGTATTGTCTGTTTTTGCAGAATTTTCCAAAAATTGTACATTGAACAGTAAGCACTTTGTTTTTAAGTTCATGTTTCTGCAGCCAATTATAATTGCTTCATGTTAGAACATGCAATATAAACGTTTAAAGCACTAAAATAGCATTAAGTAAAATACTTCCTGCCACAAATTCCTAAATACACCATCCAAGTGAAATTTAACAAGATTTTCAATTAGCTTTCCAACAGAACATTTACAGGAGGAAGGACATGAGGCCAAGAGTGTGGTTGATTTTCAGCCACCTCATTATTAGCTTAGAACATCTGAAAGCAATCCATCAGGAACTTCCCCTGCCCAGGTTAGTTGTGTTTCTGTGAACCACAGGATTTCAGAGAGCCCTTCACTCAGCTCCACCTGCCTCTCTCACCTTCACACCAGAATTACCAAGTGTCTTTCCCTTAGGTGGGTTTCCCTGCCATTGGCTGTGCAGGTCTTTGCTTCCTTGGAATGAGCTCTTGCCTGTAAGTTCAGAGAGGAAGTGAATGGGCAGCAGACATCTCTTGTGCTGAGCATTGAGCAGGTTTTTAATTTCCTGGGCCGATTCTGGAAAATTTGGCTCAAATCACAGGTTAGGAAGTGGGAAAACTTCATAATGGCATGACTGGTATGCCCTTTCTAGACATAAGCTCTGTGTCTGTAGCTCTCTGAAGCACTAAAAAATTCATTTCCAAATTAACTAACATTGAGACCTTACAAAAAAAAAGTTAATAGCACATAGCATTGTGGATAATTCAAAATAAAAAAATAGGTATTTTATCTTCAGTTCGTGACTGTGTAATTACAGAGCAGTTCTTACTGCAGTGAGTGTTACAGAACACATCTCCTTTTATTTGAGCTCTGTTTAATGGTAGGATAATGCTAGATGAACTTGGGAGATGTAGTATTTTTCATTTTGTTCAAGCCATCTCCACTGACAGTAAAGTCATTATCATACAATTTCCAAAGAGTTACTGCTGAAGTATGCATTAAAATGACTCCCTGCAGAGCAGAGATCCAGAGAGCTCCCTGTTAATGCTCTGACTCTTTCAAATTCTATGGTGTATTTTTACTGAACTTCCTACAAGCAAGAGTAACAAAACCAGTTCTCAGTTGAAATGGCCTTATAGTTTAGAAAAAGACAGTAATAGGCTAGAGGTTCTTCAGCCTTAGTGCTGAATCACAAAGCCTAATATTCAAAGGAATGTGTCATGCAAATTCATGTTATTCCCCTTTGGTTTACTGCATGTTAGTCTGAACCCACTTGCTTAAAGGAGTGCAAAAGTTTAAGGACAGGTTTTTTTTCCCTTCTAAATGGCTGACAAAAAGCAGTGGTCAAATAGATTGTATTATCTATAAATGATGGGAGGAGCTGCTCTCAAAATGCTTTGTGTGATAAGTAGTGCAAGAAAATGGATGTGATGGAAGTCCAGATGGTCTCTGCCTCTGGAAGTCTGTGAGAAGCCTGCAGGAGACCTTTCTTCTCATGAGCACAAAATGTGTGTTTTGGGGAACAGGGACGAGGGAAAGTTGATCAATAATGTCACTGAAAGTTCCTTTTACATGATGGGAGTGTTATTTATCACAGGTGCTTGTTTACTAGTGCCATTTGTTATGCTCTAATGCAATTTCAAGCACGCTCACATCCTTCTTTGTTGACAATGTCACTTGAGAAATATGGCTCGTAAAACCTATTAATTGAAATTTATAGAGCCCATCAGGGCAAGGCTTACATGAGCAGGACTGGCTGAGGCCCATCTAGTATTTCAAGCACAATACAGGAGAAATGTCACATCAAAGGACATTATCTGTTAAAAAAATAGTTGTGTTGTGATGGAGTATTTGGGAAAAACACACAATTGTGAGCTAAATATTGGCTGTTTTATCCATCCTGAAAAGAGCTGGAATCTGCTCTTCATGGATGCATAATCTGAACTCAAATCAGCACCATGTCACCTTCCAGTTCTGCAATTTAAAATGCAGGACAGTGCAAGAGTCCTTCCAGACATGAAAAGCTCTGACACATTCCCCTGCCTTGGTAACTTGCATACATCAACACTCATTTACTCAAGGCACACTCTCCATAGGTATAATTGTATCCACTGGTGCAGCAGGTGGTTTTATACTGAAACAAGCTGACAGCCTCTTGTGCTGATGCTGTGGAATTTTACAGCAATGAATCCAAGCAAACTGAGGCGTTACCAAGAGGCTGCATCCACATTTTGACCATGACTGATGAAGGCATAATTTGTTTTAATTTTCGTGTGGTAAATTAGAATAGGAAGGATTCAATTAAATGCACTAAAATGAAGATGAAGTCCTTGTGTCTTCCACAGATACTTGACAGTAAATCTATGCTACGTTGCTCAAAATAGATAACATAGAATTTATCAAGTTATTTACTGATCAGTTCCAAATATTTGTAGTTAGTGCAGTTTCCTTCCATATTGTCTGCATCATCTTTCAGTATATTAAAAATTAGGTAACAGCTCTTTACTTGGGTGGTAAGGCAACCTTTATAAATTTTTCTGAAAATCAAATACAGGCTGGTTTGGGTAAGTGTTAAGGGATTACTTGCATCTCAGCAGCCCCATATATGTGGGTGGGTACTGAATGAAAGATGTAATTACTCAGAAATGACTGAAAAACAGGATTTTACTGGGCCTAACAGGGGAGGCAGAAAGGAGGAATTTTAAACCCTTGAAACAGAGGAGCATTTGCAATAGCAGTGCATTGAGCACAAGGAAATGTTTGCACCTGCCTGATGGTGCACTGATGCTCTAACCCGTGCTCGCAGGCCCACAGATGACAGCAACCAACCACCGGGGAGAGGGGTCCTGTCCATGCACGGGCTCACCTACGGCGTGATTCGAGTGGACTCTGAAGAAAAGCTCTCTGTCCTCACTGTCCAGGATGTTGGCTTAGTGATGCCAGGAGGTGAGGAACTTCCTTTGAAACTTCTGATCCATTAATATAAGTGGCAGTAGAAAGTTGCAACTGAACGTACTTTGTCCTTGAAAACATTTTAGTCCAAAAGCATTACCTTACAAAACTTCATGGTTTGGAAAATCCCAAAACAAATGTTTGTCTGCATTTACCTCAGTCTATCTGTGCTTGCATGTGTTAAGTAACCTGCCCCCACATCTGTTCCTAAGCTGTGAGGTGTTGGTAGAGAAAATAAGGAAGTTAAAGTACTGTGGCTACAAATATCCATAAGTCCAACCAGGAAAAAAGGTTTCAGTAGGGAAAATTTTCATAGCCTGTGCTAAGGATCAATACAATTGCTATCTGAAAGCTTGCAGAATATTTTTCCAAAGGTCTTGTGCTATCATCCAGCTACTAGATAGAGGAGGTATGACTGAAAAGTTCATGTTGATAAATTTAAACTGAAATCAGTGCTTCTGAAGAGGAAGATAACACTTTTCATAAGGCAGCTACATTTTAAATAAGATGCTCTGGGTACTAGAAAAGGCTAATACTGTATTCTGTATTTTTTTGTAAGAGAATGCTTGTTATGGACCAAAGCAATAAAACATAATGATGCATCTTACAAAATTTCAGTTGAACAACTTAAAATAAAGGAAGATACAATTGGTTGTTGTTTAATAATTATCATACAAGATATTATAATAGATGTGCCATCTTGCACTTCATATTATGTTCTGATAAATTTAATGACGGTGCACGCTCCTGTTTATCCTCTGAGTGAAAGATTTTGTACCCTTAAAAGATGTGTTGATTCCTTTCTAGTTCCCTGATCATCATATCCTCTTTGCAATTACAAAATCTACCAATGCTGTATTCCAACTCCAGAGATGATAGCTGAAGCAGCATCCCTGATTGTTGTTCAAGTGGTTGACAAAAAATAGTGCCTCTTTCTCAGACCTGTGCTTTCTAATCCCTCCTGTTTAGCTCCTGCTGTCTCTGCAGGCCTGTAACACCAGACAGAGGGAGTCTGAGCTCTGATAGATTCTCAGTAAAACAGCCCTATTGGTCTGCTGGAATATCTTGGTCTTTCATATGGTGTTACTTGCTACTTTCTGAGAGGTGGATTTCCTGGTTGTCTGCCTCCCTGGCTGTATAGTAATTATCAAGGTCTCCATTAGGGTATTTCATTTTGCACTGACTGAGGCAGATCTGGTTTTCACTATGCAAAGCTGGGAACACAATCACATTTCACAGCAATATTACAGGTGAACTGCAGTTTCAGAGAGCAAGATAAATAGGTATGTTATCAATGTAAAGACTGAGTTTACATAAAGATCCTTGCATTCTTCATATAAAACCACTTGATTATGTTGAACACCATAATGTTCAAGAAACTGATTGTTAGACATTAGTTCAACATGTAATTAAATTGTTTATGTCATCTCCACCATGATGTCTTTCTCACAGCACTAATGTTATTCTGTGGTTCATTTTATAATATTTTTAAAATTCCTTTCTTCTCCGTCTAGCTATAATGTGTTCAGTGAAGCCAGATGGAATTCCTCAGCTCTGTAAAACAGATGAAATAGGAGAGCTTTGTGTATGTGCTATTGCAACAGGTACATCATATTATGGACTCTCGGGCATGACCAAAAATACTTTTGAGGTAAGTTGACAAAAAGTGCAATATAAAATCCTTCCTTTTGAACTTTTTCTGATTCAAGGTAATATTTGACATGAAGTACTGCTATTAACAGTATAAGAATAGCAATATTAATCAATGCTTGTGGCTTGGGACCTACATTCTAGCCAGATAATCTGCACTGAAGCCCATTTCATTAAGTGCAATAGTAGATCTTTATGTAAGTTTAGTTTGGGCTCTGAAGAGCTTTTACTTCAATGTTCAAATAAGATACTGGGAGCTGAAAAAAATCAGAAGGAAAGGAATGAGAAAGACCAAGTTCAAAAGGTAATATTGTATAAATCTGTGTGCAGAATTTGATTATTGCAAACAGTATGAAAGCTGCTTAGTATCTCTGGAAAGCACTTTTCAACATTTCCACAGCACTTCCAGCATTAAGGTTTCTATTTATACAGAATCCTGACAGATGTAGTCTTCAAGGGATGTATCTGAAGAGCAGACAAACCTTTTCCTGATTAGTCCCCATCTGCTTTTGTTTGAATTGCATTAGGTGAAAGCCTTTTGGCTTTTAGGGATCTGTTTTCTCACTCAGTGCACAGAGCTGTATTGATAGCTCTGTAGTACCTGCTCACTTGTTATCATTAACTTCTGCTGAAGACCGTGTGTAAGGCTTCAGAAATTAGAGAAAAAGTGAAAAAAACCCTATTTTTAAGATAGAATTCTTTCTTGTTTAATATTTGTGGCAGAAATTAACACTAATACATTTAGGTTTCCCTTAAAAAACTCTCTGATATTACCACTTTTAATAGACTAATGTGACTAATATCTCCTGCAAAATGCAGAGTTGAATGTTGTAAACACTGCACATTATATAATCAGTGGAGACAAGTAGAAATGATTCTACATCCTACTGTTGAAGTCAGGAATCCTCCTATGCTATTGTGATCTGAAATTTGTTGACAGCTGATTTTTATGCTGCAAATACAATTGGCAATACCCAGTGTGGGTGATAATCCTGGATTTTACATACTTCAGGGCGGAAAGGTACTCCTGTTCATTTTGTAGTACTTGCTGTAATTGTGATATCATTCATAATTCATAACTGTCAGCAGTTTAACACCATATTTAGACTGATTTAGACTTAATTCCTAATGCTAAGCAAATAAACTGCCATTGACTGAGCAGGACCACTCTATTTTGAAGTTAAGCATGATTTTAAGTGTTCTCTCAAAGTGGATCTCTATTCTGTTTTACTGCTTAATTCCTGTTGCAGGTATTAGAGTGTCAAAGAGTTTTGTGTTCCTGTAATGAATTAGGGCCAAGGATGTATAAGCATTAAATCTGTTCAATAAGAGTCACCCATGGGCATCTGGGAGCAGAATTTGACCTTTCTTTTTAGATGAGCCTTCAAGAACACTATATAGGCATGGTCTTCTACTTGCCATTGTCTTTTTGCCTTTAGACTATTTAGGTTTAAAGAAATGACTGCAGGAAAGTGTGGTTGTGTCAGAATGCAGCTCAGAGTAGCTCACATGCCAAAAGGATAACACTGTGCTAATTAGGGTAGAAAAAGCCATAGGAATCTGTCTGTGGAAGTCATGTATGGTGTTGAGACATTTAGAGAGGTGCTCTGTAGGGTTGTATTTTCACTCCCTGATGTGCTACAGAAGACATTATCACTAGTATTCTGAGAACTTAATTGACCTTAAATAAAAATGTGGTCAGCTGAAAGAATCGTTAATGTGCTGTACCTTAAAATAGCTTCACTTTTAGCCTGCCTATTTCTTACACTGTGCTGGAAATGGGCGTGAGATACTGAAGAAAACCTCTACTGAGATGTTCCTGAGTTAAGCTCTCAGTTAACCTATACACAGCACCTCAGGTTGGCAGTCTGCTCAGCATGGGTTTTTATTTAATACAGTTGACGTTGATTTGTATTTTTTTTTTTAAGGTCATAAATTATTTACAGGCTCACAGTTACAGAAAATGTGTATTGTAATCAGAGTGGGATTGAATTTGCTGGGACTCAGGTACATACCAGTGTAGGAGTTACCTGACACTCCCTTTATGGTCAGTGAAGGATAAAGAGCATCACCAGTGACCTATTTACTTTGTTTCAGAATAGCCTGAAATACTTTGCAGCCTGATCTCTGTGTATAGAACTGAAGACTGTTTCTGTTTTGCAGGTGTTTCCTATGACCAGTTCTGGTGGCCCTATCACTGAATATCCTTTTATAAGGACTGGACTTCTAGGCTTTATAGGACCAGGTGGACTGGTCTTTGTTATTGGCAAAATGGATGGTTTGATGGTTGTCAGTGGAAGAAGACATAATGCTGATGACATTGTAGCAACAGCACTGGCTGTGGAACCCATGAAATTTGTCTACAGGGGGAGGTTTGATCCTTTCTTTCTTTATATTATGTAGAAATCTTTATTTGGCTTAGATGAAGTGTAAATTATCCAGATGCTTTCAGAAAGCAATGCCTGATGTGCATTGTAGTTTCCCTTCAGTTCTGTTCATACTGCCTGAACCAGGAGACAGCTGAGGGAAGCCCAAGGCAATGTTGAGGCAATGTTTGGATACCAAGGTCTTGAAACTGTGGTTACTGAAATTTCCAGTTGAACAGCTGGTTAATTCTGAGGGCGTTGGCTCAACAGGAGCCTTTCTGTGTGCACTGAACATTTCCAATAAGCCTTACACTGAAATTTTTGAATGTGAAAGTGGTTCTTTGTGTGACCTTCCTCATGTGCTGAAGCTGAGCAGGAGACATCCAAAACTTCTGAAGAGCCTCATGCAATAGCGCGTGCTCACACTCCATCACATGTCAGAGCTCTCACAAAGTGATGTTGCAATTACCATCTTCTGAGATGGGGCCAAGGAAGGTGCTTATGCTGGCTGTTATATAACATCCTAGCAACAACCTTGGTGTGACCCAAATGTAGTGCTTTTCTTCTTCCAAGAATGTTCACTTCTCAATCCTGCTCTGACATTCTGCTTGTATATACATGACTGTAGAACAAAGCCTGCTGTTTCAACTCCAGAACTTACCTAAAACTGCTCTTGTAGCTTATTTCCCATAAATATATTAATAATTGATACACCAGGAGTCTAACTAAGAAGTAAAGAAATCAGAGTTATAGAAGGTTAATGCAGAAGACAGGTTTTTCCCTCTGTCCTGGCACTAAATACTCTTCTCTCCTCCTATAGAATAGCAGTGTTTTCTGTGAGTGTGCTGCATGATGAAAGGATAGTTATTGTTGCTGAGCAAAGGCCAGACTCCACAGAAGAAGACAGTTTTCAGTGGATGAGTCGAGTTCTCCAGGTAATGCTCTATATGTATGTTTGGAAGCTATTTTTTTCTTACTTTATATCCATTTTATTGATCTTTCAGACTCCTAAGGTAACTGATATTTGTCTTTGAGTAATTGTGAATCCACCTTCAGTTGCACTTGCACTTAATGAGCACAAAATGAGATTCTTTTGAGTGACAGTTCCTATCTGGGCTGCACACACCCAGAGAGTGATCCTTTTCCTAATCAAAATGCTATAAGAAAACAGGAATGAATTGAAGTAAATAATAGCAATGAGAGAGTAGCATGTGGTTTATAAGGATATAGTCATTCTTTACTTCAAAAGGGGAATGAATGAATGAATGAATGAATGAATGAATGAATGAATGCATTATATACTCTTATAAGCTGTCAAAAAGCTGTCAGAGCTACCAGAGTCTCTTAAGTGCTCACAGTTATAAGCATGGTACAGAGTTGGCCTCATCCACATTTATTTTCTCTGACAGGTGAGAGAGAATTTTGTGTTTCCAGTGTACCATGTTGATAGCTAAAATAAACTGAATGAAACTCGGCCTAAAAATCCCAATTTCCCTCCAATGAAATGAAGGAAAGTGATTGATTAGATTGATTAGCTCAGATCTAGGTATCTACAGTGAGGTTATCTTCTTAGAAGGATACCTCTTCCAAAGAATCCCATTCCAGCAGTCTGGCAACTCAGGGGTTTTTTTCAACTCTAATGTCCACACACAAAAATGTTAGATACTTTAAATAGGGTCATCTTCCATCTCTGTGGTTAATCCAATTCAGACTCAAAAGCAATTGATTTAATGGAGATGTGGTCAGATTAAGTCTGTTTGTTGCCACCTTGTGAAGTGCTCTCAGCTCTGTCTACAGTTGGTCTCCAGTTACTTCTACCTCCCTTTCCTACCTTCCTTCCTGTCCTTCTGCAAGGACTCTTCTCAGTAAATATATTGCAGGCATATTTTTTGCTTTACCTAAGAGCCAAAGAAAAAGATCTCACACAATTCAGAGATGTTTTTATTCATCATTGCATTTTATTGAATAAGAAAGGGACTCTATCTACTGTATCCTTCAAGAAACTGAACAAATAAGCTTTCACCCTTCTCAAGACAGGCTCATCTGCTCTCTTGATTCAAAAGACAGCTACATTTCATACAGCACCTCCTATTCACAGTAGATCTAAATTATTACCAAGAAAAGATAGAACCTCTAGCTTGCTGTCACCCAAAAGCCTTTGAAACACCTAATAGCACCTAGGGCAGCTATTATAGAAGAAGAGGCTTTGGATTGCCCACACTTTTGTCAAGTACGAGACTCCTAAAGGGGTTGAAACTCTGAACTTAACACTTGTCCTCTTTTGTCAGCGAAGCATCTTTGTGACTTTTACAGAACTAATGTCTTACACAATCATAGCCAGTAGAGTTCTGCACTGAAAGCTGCAGGAATCCTGTGTCCCAACACTCCTGCCAAGAGTCAGCCCTGTTACTCTGAGTCTGATCAAGTCCTAGCAGTGTCTGAGAATAGCAGGCCATGTATCAAAGCACACACATGTGTGGCTGCTTTCATCACCCACGTGTGAAGCCTGCAACTCTGGCATGCACTGCTATGTGAACAAGAAGTTTCTGTTTCCACCACAGCTGAGAGCAGAGATGAAGGACAGAAGCCAGGAACCTGTGGGATGTTTTGTGCCTCTTCCCAATCAGAGTTTTAATGACAGATGTCAGGAAGTGGTAACCAGCTGTATCTGAATCATCTGCAGTGAGGCACAGCATAGCAATAGTACAGCCTGTGTCATGGCTCTCAGTGAAGTCCATGGTAGCAAACTCTAGCAAATTGCTACTTGATTTTAATGCTATTTGTGAGTTGTCTGACACTCTGTGAGTGCTGCCCTGTGCCAGCCCTGCCCTGCACTGCCTGCTGCTGCTGTGCCTTGCTGTCTCTTCCCTGCAGTTGAGCTGTCTCAATTTGCAGAACCAGTTTTTCCAGCGATTTGCACATTTTCTGACTCTCCTGACCCATCCTGCCCCTTGGCAGGGAGCTGAAGGATGATAGAGCTGCTAAACATGTGGGACTATGCTGGACTGCATCTGTGGCCTTTAGCAGAGAGATGGCTGGGAGGGAGTGGTCAGGCTGGGGATGGAGCTTCTTGAGTAGAAGGGTGAAGATCCCAGATCACCCAGCAGAGATGGAATTTCTTGAGAGTAGAAGGGTGAAGATCCCAGATCACTCAGCAGGGATGGAGTTTCTTGAGAGTAGAAGGGTGAAGATCCCAGATCACCCAGCAGGGATGGAGTTTCTTGAGAGTAGAAGGGTGAAGATCCCAGATCACCCAGCAGGGATGGAGTTTCTTGAGAGTAGAAGGGTGAAGATCCCAGATGCCCCAGCAGTTCAGTCAGAGGGATCCTAGATGCTCATCTGCTGCAGACTGATCTGACCCTTCAGGCAGGGCTGTGGTCCCTGTGTGGCAGACTGGATGTCAGTTTTAGCAGTGACAGGACTAGGGAAAGCCAGGAGATCTACTGCAGCACTGGAGAGTGTTTACCCAGAGAATTGTGTCAAAATGAGATGTTTTCTCAGCCCAAACAACACAGCAGTCTGGACTCTCCACAAGTTTGGGTATATCTTGTCTATTTTCACAATGAAAGAGAGGGACAGAGATTTCAGATACTGTTTGATTCTGGCTGGACAGAGTCATTTCAAAAACCAAGCCATCTATCTCATCAAGAGCCATAAATGCCAGCAGTATTAAAATTGACTGGTACTCTTCTCCCTCAAAATTGTAAGGCTCAATTCACCAGTTGTCATCCTTGTGACAAAGTGATCCCCTGCTTCAGAAATGTGCCCAACTCAAAGGTGTGAAAGGTGATAGATTTGAATGACCCACCATATTTATGTGAAATTGTGTAGCAGATGTATCTCTCAGAGACAGTTCAGAAGTTTCTGGGGAATCACTGCATACACTCCTTATCCTACCACAGCTGGGTATTGCTTTCCATTCACCACCTGTTGGAGCCACAGTGTTTTATCTTTGAGTAAAAATGGTTTTCCTTCAAGCTGATGTCAGGTGAGGATCCCATGATTTATCACTGCTTTTCAGAACCTACAAATAACATTATGATTAGTAGGTTATGATGGTTTCTGCCAGAAACATGAGACCTTGTGTGTTGCCTGCCATAAATATTTCACTATTGCTGATCTTTTGGATGGTGTCTGTAGAACCAGCATCAAGGGCTTCCAATTCTGCTGTGAGAGCTACTACTGCTAAAATTCCAATATTTTTAAATGACTCACCATTTTATTATTCTTTCTTATGAGATTTTGCAATCACATAAGAAATGAAGCAAACAGAAGCCAAAAGTGAAGCATTGTTTAATCTGTAGGAGTAATCAGTAATTTATGGGTCTACACTTTAGTACATACACAACTGTAAGTGATTATCTAATTCTCAGAGTATAGATTGTATCTTCAAGGCAGTACACATATCAATTCACTTTTCTCACAGTTTAAAATGAAAAAGAAAGTTAAGTAAATTATATTTTTGAACATTTGACTACTCATTAGAGGTGCTATTTGTAATTTGTTTCTCAGTTTGCATAAATGCCTGAAGTTGGTATTATAACAATGAAGTTGGCTTTCTAACACACTTGCTGCAATTTTTGTTACCGTTATAAGGAAAATAAATCCTTTAAATCTGTGGGGAATTATAATCTATGAGCATGGATATTCATGTTTAGCTCAATAAATTACATAGATTCTGTATGCTATAGTTTTCTTGAAAGTGATGCAGTATAATTAACATACCAGGCAGTGAACATGGTTGCTATACAATTCAAAGATGCTTCTTCTTCAGGTTTTTGTCCAACCAATTTTTTAACAAGTGGATAGTTTCATAGTTTTCCCTTATATATTTTCCATTTCTGCCTGAAAATCTTTTACACTGTGATCAGGGAATGAAACAGTTGTTGCCTTAAAAAAAAAAAAAAAAGTAAAAGATTCACAAGCTGCACACATCATTAGTTATAGGAGTTATTTGAAATTTTGCCCTGCTCAGAAGGATGGACTGGATATTGAGTTGATAGGAATCCTTTGAACTTTAGCTCTGAGAAGTGCACAGCTTAAAAGCAATTTCATGTGGTCTGACAGCCCATCTTTGTAAAAAATCTCCAGGATATCTGCTACTAATGTGTGCTTGAGAGGGATAAAAAGGTAGCATTTCCTAATAGATTTGTGGGCATTTATCACCACGTTTTTGGTTGCTTTTTTATCTGCTGGAATGAGTGTAACAACATTTCTGTCCACCTGTTCCCAATGAAAAGAACCTCCTTATCACTGACATAGCTGAAGTATCTTTCCATTGCCAGTTAATTATTAGGGCTGGTTTGTGCAGTAATTCAGAGCAACACTTAGTGCTTATTAGAGTGATGAAAAATTATCCTTTCATTAAAATTTACTTCCTGTGTGTTTTTTTAGGCAATTGACAGCATTCATCAAGTGGGAGTCTACTGCCTAGCACTTGTCCCAGCAAACACACTTCCCAAGACACCCCTGGGAGGGATTCACCTGTCAGAAACCAAGCAGCTCTTCCTGGAAGGATCTCTGCATCCTTGTAACGTGCTGATGTGTCCCCACACCTGCGTAACAAACCTGCCCAAACCAAGGCAAAAGCAACCAGGTAAGAGCAGTGGAGGCCAAGGGACTGTGACTTTGTGCTGTGTGCTTGTGGTACTGTAAGGGAGCAAAATCAAGTAATTGCTGATACAGGTGAGAATCAGCTTCATCAGCTTTCCTCTTCAATATTCTGAGTGTGTCAAGGACATCATTGGTGTTGCCAGGAGCTAGAAGCACCTTCACAGAGAGTGCAAGGAAAAATGCCAATTCGATAAAGATGACATTTTTATCACTCTACAAGGTGCTGCTGAGACCACACCTGGAGGACTTCATAAATTCCTCCTCAGTTATGTTTAAAGAGGATGGAGACCAAACCAGAGAAAGATAAAATCTTGGATTATTTTGAAGGCTGGGTTTATAAACTAGAAACAGAGAGGAAGAGGACTGTTGTCACTAACTAAATAACAGTGTTGGAAGAGCAAATTCTTCAAAACTTGTCATGAATAAATTAAAGGAAAGAATGAGTGGTTTAATTCCCCAGCTGTGTGGGGAGATTCTGTATTACTCTTACAGCAGGTTATTAGAGGAAAAACCCTAACTAGTTTTAAGATGGTTCTTCAGAAGTTCTGCCTATGCATGAAGAATGTTGGATGAAATGGTGCAGCAAGGGACTGTCTCAGGAGACCAAGAAAGCCCTTGTAGCCTGCTGTAGTCCAGTCACTGGTTATTTGTGTCCATTGTATAAGTAAATTCTAACAAAGTTTTGCCTTTGAATCCAATTGCAGGTTTTAGTACTCAGATTAATTTTTAGGAGTTCTGGATGTGTAGCCTCAGGCTTAAGCCTTGGATTCAGCTACATTAGACTAAGTGTTGGTTATTTTCCACTTTGAAAAATACCTTGGAATTAGAAGTGGGTTTGCTCTCTGGATCTTGAATATGGAGGCTATCCCTCATGAATTCAGTGCAAGTTTGCCTAAGCCATCATCTTTTTTAAAAACCTTTGAACAAATGTTTCAGAATCAAAACCATAATCTTGGTTTGTGGATACTGAAAGTGTCAGAGGTTAACAGTGACTTGCAATAACTTAATGAAAGCAATGAGGCCTTTTACTGCTTTGGTATTTCCTTGTTGCTGCACCACAAAGTAATTGCTGAACTAGAATCAATGGAGATCATTATAGATATGTTATGTATACATTCACTATTACTATATTAATAATAATATTTAATGCCAGGAGCACAGAAACAAAACTGAGAGTATCACATTCTCCCATTTTGTGTTGTTGTGACATACCCAGAGGATATTGCTTTTATAATTTTAAAGCAGAGTAGTCTGTAGGTGCTTTAGATTATATATTATCTGGTTACTTATACCAGAAACAATCACTTGGACATCGTAGGCTAGAAACAGAGCCTGGTATAAATTGCAGTTGATCAGTAATCTATGCTGGAGAAGCAAGAAAACAAATGCCAACATGAGCTTAAATGGTATCTGTGAGACATGTATTGTCCCCTGATGGCAGCAACAAAACATCAGTGAAATCCACCTCATGGAGGAGTGTCAGCCACCACATCTTCTTTTCTTCTGAAGTTACTTCACTCTCAATCTTATTCTAGAGGGCTTGCATGTAGTTTATCATAGGCACCATCTGCCTTCCTAATCCCTGTCACTTTGTGTCTGTAGCACTACAGAAGTCCTAATGCAGATGTAACCTAGCCCAGGCAACAGAAGAGGGAAATAGGAATGTTGTCACTCTGGACTGAGGCACTTGCATGGATATGCCTACAGTCAGAGCTAAATTTTCCAGATTCATCCTATCAAGGCAGACAAGATATGTCTCTGATTGTGGAGAGCCCATGATAAATTAGAGCTGTTTTGAGAGGATGAATCCAGTCCTATGTATTTTCCAACCACTTCTGGTTCCTAACCAAAGTTTGTGTCAAACTTGTGTCAAAATTTGAGCACACATTTGAGGTGTGCTCAAAGTTTGGTTTTGTGGATGGCAGTGAGGAAAACATAATGTAATGCAAAAGAAATCACATGAATTTTCATCCACAGGCAAAGGATTTTTATTGTGCTTGGTGTATTTCTGCTTTATTCTAGAAATTGGCCCTGCCTCTGTGATGGTGGGGAACTTGGTCTCTGGAAAAAGAATTGCACAGGCCAGTGGTAGAGATTTGGGGCAGATAGAAGATAATGACCAGGCCAGAAAGGTAAGCTAAACCTTTCTGTTGCAGCTTGTATTTAACACCATATAGTTAACTTCATCCATATGTATAATTAACATCATGTAGTTGACATCAGGACACTTGGCAGTTCAGAGATATGATGGATGATGATGATTATTGTTGTTATTATTATTATTATTATTATTATTACCACTACATTTGTTGATGCCTTCTTTTAAATTAATGCATAAATTTAATATGGCTTCTTTACAGATAAATATTAAATAGACATGATGAGAAGTCACTGTATTTAATTTTTATGGATTTTTTGAAATACATTTGCATGGGACAGCAGAAAAAATGTGGTGGAAAGTGTTCACGGGGCTTCTACCAGAAATAACCCTCTATTACATAATTTTTACCAGCTCAAGTAGAATCCAGAGAATGTTAACATATAAGGTCCTGACCTTATTTGTTGTGATTTTAATCCCAGAAAATTAAGTTGAAATTCAGCTCTTTTGGGGGCTTATGTGAATAATTAAATTAGTAAATTCTAAGCTGTATAAGTACTTATGTATTTAAGTAAGAAAAAGAGAAGAAGCTAAAGAATTAAATAGTGCTTAAATTCAGAGGGATCAGTAAGAACTTTTATTGCTTTGGAAGTATATGTGGTAATAAATCATATTCCTAGCAGTGCCTTCACTTCCAGAGAGGTGGCTGCTACCATGCAAAAGCACCTTCCTATAAATGTGTGACAACAAGAGAATTAACTCCTGTTTAGTGTTTCTGGGTATTGGGACCTGGATTTTAAAGCCAAGAAGTTGTTTGGTGTTGTGACTGTCACTCTGCTTTATTGCAGTTCCTGTTCCTGTCAGAAGTGTTGCAGTGGAGAGCTCAGACCACCCCTGACCACGTGCTCTACACCCTGCTCAACTGCAGGGTAAGGGGCTCAGCCATGCTCTGCCACTGGCAAAGGCACTCTGGGATTTCAGCAGCACCTGCATGGCACCTTTCTCTTCCTATTTTCACTAATACTCAGCTGTTATATTTAATATTCACTGAGGCAGAAAAGACAAGAGAATCATCATTGTCAGTTGTCAAGATACAGATTGCTTTTGTATCAGTGTGCCTTACACATTTCCCATTCCTTTTTCCACCACATACATGTTGTGTGTGAGCTGACACTGCAGATCTGTTTCAATGCTGTTGAATCTGTTTCAGATCTGTCCCTGTGTGATTAACAGTGTTTAATACTGCTCACCATCCTGATTTCCAATTTGAAAAGCACAGGCTTGGCAAAACCAAAGCATTTTCCCTAAATATAAAAATGGCTGTTGTTTGTGAGATTGGACCATCTGGGAGAGGTGTGAGAATGAGGAAGGGAGGTGAAGAGAAGAAAATGTATGTCCAGAATATAATCAAGTCTACAGAGGATCACTAAAAAATCTCTCTGCATAACCTACATGGGGTGCCAGCCTGGCACAGCATTTCACTGCTTACTAAAAATGAGTTAATGAATGTGATGGGTACAAAACTTGGCTTTGCTAAGGGTAAAACTTCCTTGCTTTCTGTAGTGTAACTTCTTTACTTCCTGGATGATTACAGATGAGAAACCAGTAATTCTCAAGACCACAGAGAGAATGAAGGTCTGATTTCATTCCATCACAGTACATCTACACATATCTGTCAGATCTGGGGAGCACACAAAGTGTGTGAGGGCCTTCAGGAGAGGGGAGGCCTGGAAAAGTGCTGTTCCCCTGGAGTGGTAGCTGTTGTTGTCTCAGCCTAGGTGGTCTTTATGCAGCTTGAATGGGTTCCTAAACCTCCAGTAATTTCTGGACATCTGTGAAATCACCACTTACAGAATTTACAGAATGTCCTCCTCCATTTTACAGTGCTGGTACAAAGTTCAGTTTGAAGCTACTAGTAAGTAATTAAATACATTTTTTTAGAAATTCAGATTAATAGCTCATAATTGTGAATATGTGAAACCTGACAGATAAATAGTGAAGTAATAATGTATTTTTTTATGGCAAAGTAGAAATTTTGAGAGGCAATGCTGTTTATACATTCAGTATTACACCATGCAAGTACTGCATTGCTGTGTCCTGTAATTAGGAGCAAAGATGCTGTGAGAAAGAGTTGATGTGTGCTATCCCATCTCTTCCACACAAGGCTGTTGCTTCTGAGTTTTAAATAAAGCCAAACTTCCCATGCTGGCAGAAGGGTTCAAACAGGGAAAGGAAGTAAGGACACAATGTGCAAAACAAGGATTGACAAAACAAATTCCTGTTCCATAGAAGTGAAGAGTAGTTGGATTTTAAAATACAGTTTCTCTGTTACTCTCAGTGAAGAGTATCTCATCATATGAAATTTGATTGAGATGTAATGCTTTTTAGAGAGAATTAATATTTTTTGGAAAAGGATGACAGATTTGGGGGGTTTGCCCTAGGCAAATTTTATTGCCCATCTTGAATTTTAGTTCTGATTTGTAACTTTTCCTATTTTCTCTTCTTTGGACATTGTCTGTACACTTTGTTCTAAAACATTCAGGCATCCTGCAGTGGATGACTAATGGAAGTCCACTGAGATTAGTGTTTTCCTGTAAGCCAAACTCTGAGAATTTGAAATATTTCAAAATTAGTGCAGTACATTGTTTTTATTGTGTGTCATGAAGGATTGCAACACCTTTACATTTTAGGATAGCTCATTAAAGGCCCAAAGGGAGTAGTTGCCTGATGTTTGCAAGTGATTCTTGTCCAACAACAGGATTCTCCTACACTTCATATAAACAGTGACTTCCCACTGGCTCACAGGCAGCAAGTGCCAGAAGTCTTAAATGTAAACAAGCTTTGCACAAATTCACTTGATTTACAGCAATTCCCTATCTGCTGGTAGGGCCTATGCTTCTGGTGTGTGTGGGGATACAAAGGGTCCTTCTTCTCATTACCATGGAAACAGGCAATTTCTTGAAAGAAGAAGTGGAGACTTCTTCTTTGGAGAAGTACAGGTGCAATGGAGATTTCCTGACAGGTCTGCAGTGGCAGGACAGCCAGCCCTCACATTGCTTTGGCATCCTCAGGGCTGGACAGATGGAAGTCATCTCTGGTCCAGCATCCATGGAGTTGCATATGCCTTTAGAGGAAGCCTTCTTAGTGAAATGATCTCCACATTGATCAGAAGACTGATTAAAACTGTCTGAAGTGCAATTCAGTAAATGTGGTTGCTGAGGATGATGGAGAGGAATGCTGAGCCCTGGCTTTGTCCATTATATTTCCAGTTGGGCTGTGCTCTTTGCTGGCAGTCTGTGATGAAGCCTGTGAATGCCAGGTGATCCTGGTAACGTGGCACTGCTTGCAGTGCTTGTCCTTTGCCAACTGCTCCCTCCTCTCTGAGGAGCAAACACTGCACGGTGTGTGGGGTGGTGGATAGAAACCACCCCAGAACAAATACTTATTATTCCTTGCCTTGTTAAAATAGAGTGTAAAGAACATTTCCTTGAAACAGTAGACCTTCTTGCTTTCTCTCAAGAAGGATAGTGATGCAATACTTATTTATTGTATTACATTGCATTTTTGATGCACTGTTCTATTTTAGTGTGTGTCTATGTGTTCTTCTTTAGAATATATGTATTTACATATTCTTACATATTCTTACCTTTTCCTCCCCATTTTTTTCAGAAGCACTTTTTTTCAAGTGAACTTAGTGCTTGTGATAGGTGCCAGCTGTGTCACAGCTGTGCTGGAGACTGAGCTCCTCTTTTTCCACAGAGCAAGAACACAAGCCAAGATGCAGCCCTTCCCATACTGCCCTGTCCCTTTCTCCCAGCCCAGACCTGGCCTGACCAGATCTGGGTGCAGCCAGTCTGTCCTGTACATTTGTTTTTAGTCTTCTGAGGTGTCTGCCTGCAGTAGTACTGAATTTTTACTGTTATACAGATGTATATATTTTTCTAAATGTGTACTTGTGTGTGTGCATATATGCACACATATATATCTATATTTAGGAAGTGCAAGAAGTGTAACACTCATTCCATTTAAAACACTGTGACTGTTTGATGATTTTGGGTTTGCACTGTTTGAAATGCTTCAAAAATGCCAAGCTCATGCTGACCAGAGTTATTCAAATTTAACAAATGGCCTTTCTTCTCTCTTTCATTTATATGCAATATAAGTGCTTATCTTTTGTTCCAGACTAATTTTTTTTCCATCACAAAGTATTGTTTTCTCCCGTGTCTTTTGTCTTTAAAGTATTTCTGCTGGGCCGTTTGGCTCCACTCCAGCATGCAGACAACAAATGCAATTTTCAGAATTGCTCTCCACAGATGCTCCAGTTTGCTACAGAGACCATGAAGGCACTTCCCTGGCTGCAGCAGGAATGCTGCCAGTGCAGCAAGGGAAGTACAGGATATCAGCACACTGCTGTGCTGCCTTCGTGGGGGCAGAAGCACAGGGAAAGGAACAGAGAACATTCCTCTGCTTTAGAAAAATTTTCTTCTTCCAACTACAGTTTGACCTAAGGCTGAAGGTTTCCATAATTAAAGTTCATTGCATGGCATATTGTGGCTGCCCCTCATCCCACAACTTCTAAGGTGAAGAAAATAGATTTTCAGCCCATCACATTATGTCCTGTGACATTTCTCTTTCTTCCCGTGCAGGGAACAATAGCCAACTCACTGACATGTGTCCAGCTGCATAAACGAGCTGAGAAGATAGCTGTCATGCTGATGGAGAGGGGACATTTACAGGATGGAGATCATGTGGCTCTGGTTTACCCACCAGGTAAAGAATTGCTGTGGCAGCACCTTGGGACTCCTGGAAGTTCATCAAGGTCCTTCTGAATGGTGCTGCAGCAGGGCTGTTACCGTGTGCACCATGGGAATTGTCAAACACAAGATGTTTGCCATGTGCACATTCCTTTGAATTTAGTCAAATCTAGTCAAAAGAATCTCTCTTTATCCATGCACACAGATTTTATTTCTTTGGGTTCAGATTAAGACTAACCTGTGTTTATAAAACCTGTCTCTTACAAGCGGTCAAATGTAATTACTGCCTTTTTTTTTTAATTTGCTGGATACAGACTATTTTATGAGCATGCAGTTCCATCTGATAAGTGTTCTTAGATTCACCTGTTCAATTCCCTCTTGGAAGTGCTGCATTTCATGAGGATCAAGCAACAATAACCACAAAGTAATACATGGGGTTTTTTTAGAGTAGAAATTTCATTGATAAGTAGCAAATGATCAAGAAATACAAGATTGTCATTACAATTTTCTCTATAGACTCTTAATCTAGATAGCTGGCTTGGTTTTGATTTTCATCCTTTGGCATCAAGGCTTTTAAGTTTTTGTTAACTGGTAACACATTTAACATTTGCTTGAAATTATTTCTGATCTAGTGCTACTCTTTTATCTTTAAGATTTCTTGTGTGTTAGTGAAATAAACAGTCTGATTTAAGGTCTATAATGTGATATTTGGTTTGCAAGGACTGCAAGACACTGGTTATATCTATGTAGTTATAGGAGCAGTTTCACAATGGTTAATATGGGAAAACCTTTTCTACAAAAGAAGACTAATACTTTAAACTTAAATGTTTGTTTTCTGTATTTCACTTCCCACGAATGAAATATTTTATTGACGGAACAATAACCTACCAGTACTGCAGATCCTTTTCCACTGAAAGAATAAACCAGCCTCTACTGTCATCTTATCATAGCCTGTTTACAGCACCAGGGAGGTGACAGACAGCAGTGTTCAAGGGATCTTTGAACTGTTCAGCCTCCTTAGGTAGCCTGAAGGGTGCTGTGCATTGTCCATCTCCTGCAGTCAATATTTATATGGCACAGCACCAAATTTTATGTTTGAAGCAGGATTTCAAAATCATTACTCCCTTTTTTACTGTAAAATTTCGGGTAGATAAATATGTGAGGTTAAAAATGGCAAGGGAAAGAGACTATTTTATGGAACCTCCAGATGTTCCTTCTACAGCTGATAGGACCAAGCATCATCCTACCTATTCCTTTTGCTGGGACATCCCTCTTCTTGTACACTCTATAAATGTACATTTAGGAATTTAATTAATCTGTAGAAATCAGTCTTTTCAACAGGTTACTTTTTGAACAACAAACTGGTGTTCTCCTAGGTGTTGCTGTCTGGCTGCAGTTTTGTGTGTCACCTGTGGTTTTTCATGCTCAGAACGGTGCAGTTGAGAGCAACCACTGAAGCTGAACAAACACTGACAAGGGGCTGAAAAAGAAATCTGTTAAAGGGCTTAGCCACTCATTTAAGCTTCTGGGTCCAGTTCCAAGTATTATTTATGCTGACACAGGAGTCTGTGATGAAGCAGTTTGATTTTCAGGGGGGGCTCTCTGCTTTGTTCTCGTGCAGGCATAGACCTGATCGCGGCGTTTTACGGGTGCCTGTACGCGGGCTGTGTGCCCATCACGGTGCGGCCGCCGCACCCCCAGAACATCGCCACCACGCTGCCCACCGTCAAGATGATCGTGGAGGTGAGCATGAGGAGAGGAAATGGGTGTGTCTGGTGAAAGATTTGGGTCTTCAGGAGCAGCAGCCTGAGTGAGGGGTGGTTGGGTTGAAGAGTTGTATTCCTTCCAGGACTCCGGTCTTCAGTGCAACATCAACACTGCTTGGCAATACACAGCCTGCTCACTTGAGCTGTCACATTTTGCCCCAGTTGTGTGACTCCTTTCAATAAATATATTTAAAATGCCTCTTTATATTTTATATAAATATATAAATATTTATATAGCTATAAATATGTATAACTGTGGTAGGATTCCTCACAGGCAGAGCTGCACAGACTCTTGAGGAAAACCTAAGTGGGAAGTACACTCTATAAATGTACATTTAGGAAGATAATATCAGCAATGGCATGCTCACCTCTGAATATCCAGTTGTTCTGCTTTTAAAGCAATTTCAAAGTTTTGTTGTAAAGATGTTGGTCAGTCCTTTGTTTCATCCAGGAAAGTGTTGCTCAGACTTTTTCATTCAGTGCTTTCTTTTGCTGTTTTGGCTTTATCTAACAATGGTTTAACCTTTGTTGCACATAAATAACTACAATGTACTTCTTGCTGAGGGAAGTAAAAATATTTGAAATTAGATATCCCTTTACACTGGGCAGTTTCTAATTTACTGATTGGAATTCTGAAGAAACCAACTTAAATGTGATTTTACCATTGATAATTAATTTTGATATTTTCAATTAACAAGTAGTAGAGGTAGTTGTAATTTTTGGCTTTCCTTGTGACATCAGATGCCACAAAGTATCAGAAGAGGTATGAAAAAATGTTCTATTATTTTCAGGATTCTTGTTATTGAATATTTTGGCACTCAGTGTTTTTGAACATCAATTGTTAACATACAGATGTGATGTAAAATGTGTTTTTTTCTTTTGATGTTTAAGACCTAAACTAGATGTTTGATATCATGATAAAAAACTGACAGATCTAAGCTTGCTTGTATTCATTGTCCCTTTGATAGAATAACTTTAGATAAAATGTTTACATTTATTGGCCATATTAATGCCAGTATAAACCTCTCAGCTTTGTTTTACACAAGAATTTCTCTCAATTTTGAGATTAATCGTTTTGTAGAGATTAAACTAATGCAGCTTTTCATTGCCAATACAGTCACACAAATTTCCTGATGTGATGGGGTCAATGCTTGCTGTAACATGTTTTATGTCTGAACAGCACCTTTTGAAGTCAGTAAGAATGACTTCTGAGTAAAATTTGGCCTGCATAATTGTGTTTTTGTGATGAGCTGGTAGTTATAAAACAAAACTGAACTGAGCCCCATCTTGAGCAGTTCCTAACCTGTAGCTAGGCTGTGTTCTTCCTCCTTCCCACTAGCCCTGTGTGTTTACCTCTGATGTGGAATTCTCCAGGCATGGATATTCTGCATTTTAATGAACCTTCTGATTGTCCAAATTATGTAATTCCTGGGGGGGCTGGGAACCACCAACTCTTGAAATTCCTTTTGTTTATGGTTTAGTGTCCCAAATCAAGATTTTCATGGATTAAGATTAGTGATGTAAGAATTAATTTGCCTTGCCATGACAATGAAAATGGATTAAAGGGTGCTGCAGTGGCTTTGTTTGTATTCACTTTTAGCTTGAAGTATTTAAACAGCCTATACAGGGCAGTCATGGAATTAGAGTGTTAAGAGATTAGAGTTTGATTCAGTGATGTTTGCTCCAAATTTCAAAATGTCCAAATTTCTGGTGTTCTAAAAATTGACTTCCATGAGATCACTGTCAATAGAAGATGATCTGTTCTGCTCAGTGGTAAAATTAATGTACATATGATTACTGATTTTATTAGTTTAAACACAGGAAATTTAGTGTGCCATGAAATGTTTCATTTTCCTTAAAGAAAAAAATACACTCAGCAGCATTTGCACAGATTTTCAAAGTTTGAGTAAAAGAAAAGTAATGTTGCCTTTCCAGTTTTTCCTATGTTTTATCTTCAGTGATTTCAGTGTTTTATGCATATTTGTCTGAATTCCTTAAGCATATTAATTTTTATTAATAAGAATAAGAAGTTATTCTTTTTAAGAAAGAAATATTCCTGTAGTTGATACCTATGAACTTTTAAGAATAGCAAATCTAAAAGGAGAATTCAGTGTCTATCATTTAAAGTTCAGTGCAGATGGAATTTGCTGTATGCTCACCATTCCCTTTCTTAGTGCCACTTCCACAATTTCTGTTCTAGAGCTACTTTTGCCAATATCAGAAGAGCTCCCAGTGGTTTATCACTGGCACAGGAATTGGAAATACATGGCTAATATAAAATTGACTTAAGATAGTAAAATTATTAATATAAAATGTCAGACTAGGTTTTGGTTTATCTGAAAATATTGTTTATGAACCAAGATATGTTATTGTCAGTCTTCTTTACTGGCATTTTGGGGTGAGAGCTGATATAATGTGTTGAAAAGGTCACATTCTCACTGTTAAGGTGCCTTTAATCTCATTACAATGCTCTTCTCAAAGTGCAGTTTTCATGTAAGTCATTAAACTCACATGACTTTGTCTTCTTTGTAAACTGCATTTTTGAGCATCTTCCCACCTGCCAGTCAGAAAACATAAACTTGATATACCTATGTCCTGTTCTGGCAGAAAATAAGTCATGGTTTTGCCCATTTTCATGGGGGAGTTAATTAGTATCCCATTGTGGTTTTATTTATTTTTTTAATTTCCAGGTGAGCCGCTCTGCCTGCTTAATGACCACGCAATTAATTTGTAAATTGCTACGGTCACGGGAGGCGGCGGCGGCGGTGGACATCAGGACATGGCCTCCAGTCCTGGACACAGGTGAGTGCTGGGGCCAGGGGAGCTCTGTCTCTTGTGTCACTGGGCTGGTCAGTGACACACACACGTTTTCTGCCTCTGTCTCCACCAGATGATTTGCCAAAGAAGCGGCCTGCACAGATCTACAAACCTTCTAACCCTGAAACGCTTGCTTACCTTGACTTCAGTGTCTCCACCACTGGCATGCTGGCAGGGGTAAAGGTAGGGACTTCTGCTTAAAGCTGCCCTTCTTGCCATCCTGCCTGGCTGGCAGGTGGTTGCTCCTAATTTGTGATTCCTTGTGATTTTTGGAAGCAGGAATTGAAGTACTTCCTCCCATGCAGACATTGTTTGAATTCATTGACATAAAATTAGTTCTTCTCTACTTGATACAGGACTGTGTGTGGTGGGTTTAGCCCCTCTCCTCCTCCTCAGGCTAAAACTTTCATTCCATTACTCCTGTGCATAGACCACTAGTTTGTCTGCCTGAAGCATTTTTCAGCTTAGGCATCTGTTATTTCCATTTTATGAAGGAAATGAGACTGTCATCCTTTTCCTGCTTGTTCCAGTGCCCATTCATTGCTCCCTTCTTATTGCAACTCAGCTACTGGCCATTGGTTTTCAATAATCTCTTCTTCTTGCAATTAAGGGACCTGCTGATTTCTTTGATATATTCACCCAGTATAGCACTAGAGTAAGCTGCAAAAATTCATTGATAGATTTGTTTGTTAAGATGAGCCATTTTGAGCTCTTGAAATCTATTCTGCCATTTTCTCCAACCCTCTAGCCACAATTCATCAAATCTGTTTTACCTAACTTATGTATCCCACTACTGGTTTCATCAAGACACACTAAAGTCACTCAGTTATTCTTACCTGTCTCTTCCTTACTCCTATTTGTTGAATATCCAAGGATTATGATTACTTTAGCAATCTCTGCTGATGTATCATACCTGGAGCCTGTGCTGAATTCCTCACACTCCTTAGTATCATCCAACTATTTGCAGAAACTGTCAGCATAATTTATAAACAAAGAAAACATAATTTTCCCAGTTTTTGGGTGAAGAGATGGAAGCAGAGAGCTGTTGAAGTGACCAGCCTGGGGCTGACTGATGGTTAAATGGTTGACTTGACTGATGGTCACATACTGGACACTCCTGCAGCATTTATTCCATGTAACTTTGAATGGCTACAATGCCTACAGATATGGAGTAGTCATTGGGCTCCTCAGTAGCCAGCAGAGAGAGGCAGGGACTTTTAGGGTGTAATTTATCTGACTTATCTAAAACATCTATTTTTTTAAAGGCGTGAATGTCACATAAGTCTTCATTTCCTCTAGAGAAAGCCTCAAATGATTGTTTCAGATGCAGTCATCTGTATTAAATCAGGTCTGAATTACACTTTATCAGACTTGCAGAAATGGCTACTAACTATGCAAAGTGAGTATTTGGGAAACTTCAAAGATAGTCAAAGGCAGGACAAGTCGATGAGCCTTTCTTAGTGTGGCTAGAGGGAAATACAGATAAATCTATCAAGGAATTCTTGATTAGCTTCTAATATCTGGGTCACAGAGCCTGCAGGTCACTGATTCAGCAGGTTTATGTAAACAGTTACCATCTACTACATCATCACTAGTGATTAATTAATTATAAAATGATCAAAAGAGGCCACAAGGCTTATATTCGTAATGCAGTGGTACTAAATTAAAAGAAATGGCTAAATAACTCCCGTGGCTCCTGAAAAGTTGATAAATGTTTTGTAATCACTTTGAAAGTAGTAGATTCCACTTGCATTTACTCTCAACATTTTCAATTCTTACATGCAATATGGTGTAAAAATTCACAGAACAGCAGTTCTATATCAATAGAGTTTGTTTAATCCCATGTGCAAAAGTGGTCTGGTTTCAGCTGGAGTAGAATTAATTTTCAGGCTGCAGATGATCACCACACAGACACCCATTCAGAGCTGGTCCTTTTGCACCACTTGGAAAACATCCAGCCTCAGTTATAGCTGTCATTGGAATGGAGAAAAAGTCACTTCTGGAGATTTATTCCCCTGTTTACTTTAAGATCAAATAAATTTTACCTTCCAAGTGCCCGTTTTCCTCCATTGACTCTCAGTGAGCAGTATATAAAGCAACCAGCTCCCTGCGTGGCAGAGATCAAAGGTTTGGTGAGTTAACTCCTTTCCAGACTGTATTTCTAACACTGGTGTCTTTCTTGTTACTAATAGAGAAGACAAACATTTAAAGACATTTTCCTGTTTCCATTGTCATGAGAACTTGTAAGTCAGGATGGGTGAGTGTGGAAAGCATCATAAAACTAGGGAAAAAATCAGAATAATTTCCTTTGGATCAGGTTTTTCATTTCTACTTTCTGCTTGTATTATCTTTGAAAGCTTCCTTACCAAGATTTTAAGAGCCTGTTTCTCAACTAGGAGATGGATAACATGAAGATATTTTACAGATATTTATTTACAGAAACTTTACTAAGTTTATTGGGGATTTTTATTGCTGAATGTTTAGCTCCTTAGTACTGCTTTGCTGGCAAAATCCCTTTCAATTTAAAAAGTGCTTTGGCATTTTTCATTTACTTTGTTAAGAAATACATACTTTAAAATATGTTACTGATGATCAGCTAAGTGTTTCATTCTGTCATTCATTCCTTTATTCTTCTAGAAAGCATAGCATTTTATCATTAGCTTTGCTTACAGCTTGGAGCATATCTTTAAACCACTCACAGCTTTCTTCCTAAATCACTTCAAACTTACCATTCATTCTGTCACCTCTCCCCTTTCACAATTATGTGGATGCCCTCTTGAAGGAAAATTATGTTTTCTAAGATATAAATTACCTGTGTGCATAAAGTCAGTTACATTGAGCGTAAAGTCAATATTTATTTGGTGTTTTTATCCTGTAATTGATGTGAGCACTTGGTGCAGTCTGGGAGTGAGCCTTCCAATGACACAGTTGATCATTTTCATTGCTTTGATATTGTCTTTCAGATGTCTCATGCAGCCACTAGTGCCTTTTGTCGTTCTATCAAGCTGCAGTGTGAGCTTTATCCCTCCCGGGAAGTGGCCATCTGCTTGGACCCCTACTGTGGACTTGGGTTTGTCCTCTGGTGCCTCTGCAGGTGAGGCTTCTCCTCAGCCTTTTCTCAAACAGGTTTGCACTGTGCTGTGGCACAGCAGGACGGGTGATGTGAGCGATGAAAGGATGGGAGGAGCGAGCAGTGCCTCTGGGAGTGCCCCAGGCAGCTGGAATTGCCGGGAGCTGTGTGGAAGCTGCAGTGTGGAGGATGTGGTTTGTTTGAGCAGGGCATGGCTGGAGGTGTTTGGGCTGGGAAGTGCAGAGCATCAGCAGGGCTGCTCATGGACCTCCTGCTGCTTTACTGCTGTCCCTGCAGAGCCTGGCCTGTTTTAGTTTAGTGCTTTACCAATAGTACCTTAAGGAAGTGGTTTCCTCACGTCTCCTCTTTTTCATTCTCTAATCTGAAAGCAGGAGTAGATCTCAGGGGACTCTCTCATTTGTGGGACTTTAAGGATGTGATTTTTGCAGAGACACAGAAGTGTGTTTTCTTGCAGGTGTTCATGTGGCAGTAGGGAAGTTAACAGAAAACAAAACATTTCTAGTGAAACGTGAATCAGCTTTTTGGGTTAATACATTTGGAAATATAACATTTCTGTCAGTCTCTGTACTCCAGGGAAGTTACAGTTCAGCACTGAAAGCAGGTCTATTGATTTTTTTTTCTTTAAGTTAGCTGGGTTGATGCATAGGGAAAGGAAAAGAACTGTGGGAGTGTTAATGGAGCCCATTTTGATTAAGGCATCTCAGAGTCACAGTGGTCTGACATCTTTGCTCTCTCCACAGAAAGTTCTTTGGTGTTAACAGTACAGCTATTTTTATTAGCTAAGATGAAGATAATCCATGGCATTAAAAATCCTTTGGATAAACTTTGTACCAATTTACTAAATACCTAAAGGAAATATTATTTGATAACAACTGCAAAAATTTATTTTCAACAATTATTGTTTATTTAAAAGTAGGCTATTGGCACAGTTTATTGCCCTTTTATAATATTTGTATTATATCTTAAACAGGCTAAAGATTAACAGTATTATCTTATTCATTTTTGATCCATTTTTCTTGATTTAAGCCATACTTGCCTAATACTGTTTTGGATTTTACATAGGGATTAGAGTTCCCTTTGTTTTGAAAAAATTTTGGGGTTTCAGTGTTTTATTTACCCAACATAAATGTAAAACTGTTGAGGCTGCAAAAAACCCCCTTCAGAAATATTGAAGTTTTAATTAAATCATTCTGTTTTAAGTTTAATTTTTTTTAATGTTGCTTCTTTAAATTCAGTTGACTATTTCTGATTAAGACTTGAGTGTTTCCAGCATGTGTTAGGCCAGGGAAGGTCTGTGCAGCACCATAGGAGAGTTCAGCTAAGGAATGTATCATTGTATAGGATAGTGCTGGAACAGAGAGCATCCAGGAATAACTTCTATGCAACATCATGATGGAGCCATAAAACAGATAAATGTTGACCTGTCCAAAACCCAAATAATTTGTCATGCCCAAGACTCTCCTGAATGCAAATTTTTTGTTCTTCCAGAACCATTTCTCCAACAAATATGCATTTGCTGCCCTTAGGTCCTTCCCAATACTGATAGTACTCAGCCTTTCAGAAGGAGAAGGTTGTTTATGACTGGCAAGTGAATTAAGGCAGCAAGCCTCTGGGAGAAAGCAATCGGAGTCCGTGCTCATTTGCAGCTTACAGAAGGAATAGAAAATTTTATATACCATTTTCAAAGAAGAGAAAGGAGACAAGGGATTTGAAGGAGCTGAGATCAGGCCAGCAGCACTCGAGTCTTATGAACCTTCACATCAATCTCTTCTTTGCCACTGATCCCCTGTTCCTATTAAATCAGAAAAACTTCAGGCTGCAAGAATTGCAATTGTCATTTGGAGAAAGCTGGCATCAGATACAGCCTAATTAATTCCACTTACAAATCTAATTTCCATTTCATTACTATTTTAGAAATGAGTATTATTCGATGTGATAAAAAAAAATACATCCTGGAGTTTATAAGGCTCTTACTCCTCATAATCTAAAATTTTGTGACTTTGCCTTTTACCCTTTGAGGTTCAGCATAACTGGATCCTGCCCAACATTTCAACCCAGTTTTCTAACTCAGAAACTTCTAGTCTAAACTTATGATTGTCTGTCATCACTCCCACTTACTAAATTAATATTTCTAATGGCATATGGAAATGAAGTTTGATCTTCAATTTTTTATAAGTTTGGGGCTTTTGAGACTTAAATAGGAACTCTTTGTTTTAGGAGCCCAGCAGGAAGCAAGAGCAACCTCCTGTGCTGGGTGCAGTTAAAAGTACATTTAAATTCCTTTATTAACTAGACCAAAGGAGGCATTGACTAAGAAATTGAAAGAAAACCTAACCTTTTATCCCCGTTGTAGGTTCTTAGATGTTGTGCTGGCCTGCTCCACTGTGGTGCCCCAGAATGCCCCATTCTGTGAGGTCAAAGCTACTTAGGAAAGCTGCTGGAGCATGGAGCCAGCCCTTTGGTAAGTTTGAATATATTGCATAGTTTTGCAAAGTTTTTTATTTTTTTTTAATTTATTATTTTATGGCCTAAAGGTTATAAAATAATAAAGAAAAGAAACCTTGCAAAGCAGAGCAATACATTAAAAAGAACTACTCCCTCTAAACTGGCTGCATGCTCCAGCAGGGTTTCCTTGGAACCTTTGTCATTGAACAGCAAGTCCTGGGTGTGGCAGCAGACGTCAGCCCCATGTGAGTTTGCAAACCCCTAACTTCCTAATTTTAATGAGTTCTTACTCATGATTCAATAAAAGAATACATGATCTTTGTGTTTTTCTCTTTTATAATCTCATTTATCCATTCTGAGAAGGTGATCCTAGTATTCTGACTTGCATTGTGTTACATTTTAAAATGTATTACATTTTTTAAAAGGAAAAAGTAATTCCTCAAATGTAAAAAAAATGAACTCTAAATCCCATTGTTCAGAAATGCTTCCTGAAATTAAGATGTCCCTGTCTTAAAGCTTGTCACTGTGGGGCAGAATCCAGCATTCTGCAGTTCATTAGTGAGGATTCACTTAACTGATAGTTAATTTGCTGAGTAATGCAATAGAATAAGAATTTTCCCCCTGCTTTAGCCCAGCTAAGCCAACTCAAATTGCAGTTTGACTTTTACTGCTAGGAGACAGAATTGTCCTTGCTGAAGTTCAAATTAAGTACATTAATAATTTTTTATAAACTTTATATATATTCTCAGAAACTGAGCCTGTCACAGTGTAAGTCAGTGAGACTCAGACTGGACCAGAGGAGCAGAATTTTCTGGTCCACAGCAGCCATGCAATAAATAACAAGACTGCTATGAAATGGTCCAGGGAAGGCTCTCCATGGAAGGTACCTTCTCCTATCCTGCTCCTGCTGCCTCTGCTCCATAGCATGAAGCCAAAAATCCACAGTGGTGCTGCCAGGTGGCTTCTGCTACAGAAATCTGCAAGGTTTCTTAGCAACCAGACAGGTGGAACTGTGCAAGAAGTAAGCAAGGGATAACAGCACTGACAGGAGAATCACATTTTAGGAAAGTTTATTGTGTTAGGAATCACTGATTATTGTTAGGTTTTTGTTTTTGCTAACTTGAAGATAACTGGCAGGCATGAGCATTTCACCCAATTTCCAATCCATGTGCAGCAAATTAAAGGCAAGACTGCATAAAGAAGCCTAAATGCCACATCAGAACTGGATAACTCTGACATGGGAAGTGAAGGATATGAACATAAACATCTGTCATGTGCTCTGCACAGTGCATAACTGGCACAGGAGGAGTGTGAAGGTGTGTTGTCTGCCCACACATTGCTGTGTGCCAGTTTCCTGGAGAGTCTGTAGCCAGTGGCAATTTGTGGAAGAGGCAATTTGCTTTCCTTCCACATTACATCAGTACTGTTAAACCTGCCTCAAGCCTGCAAAGTTCAAGGGCAGCTGAACACCCTGAGTCACCTTGATAAGTGAGTTCTGAGGTGAGTTGGCAGACTTACCCCATCACCTCTGGAGACATGCCCTTACATGGGGTATGAGTGGGGTAGGAGAGATGGTGATAAGGAACCAGAATGATGCTCAAGGCTGAGCAATGGCCTTTTGCTGTCTCTGGTACTGATGGGTTATCTGCTTACCATGTGCAGTCATGCTCTTGGAGCACTGTGTGCCTGCTGTCATCTTTGGACTCTGCAGGTGGTGCGAAGTCCTTTACTTTTTCTCCCAAAGTCCCTGTTTTTAGTTCATGTTGGATCTCCAGAACTGAAGATTTAATTTTGGCCCAAGTCCTTTGAAGCCTAAGAGAGATATATTCCCAAACACTGTCCTTTATAGCCTGTACTGTCTTTCCTACAAGCTTGGTCCAGGAGATTGTGAAGACTCTTCTACTAAACACCCAGTTCCTATACCTGTCCCTCACCACCAAGTGCCAGATATCATCTGTAGAAATGCAGAAGCCAGATGCAAACACCTACAGGGTTCAGCAGTACCCACCTGCCTCCTCCCCTGAAGTGGGGAAGCAGCTCATGTCACCCAACAAGGACACAGGAGGAAGGGCAGTGATGGGTCAGTAACTGCCAGAATGCAATTGCAAATTGCACTTGCCATTGTCAGCATTTATTGACCGGCTGAAATGTTTGGAACTATAATAAAACCTCAGCTTTTACTGCTGACCTGCCTCAGCACAATATGGGCTAAAGCTCCAACTCAGTGGAACAGTTGAGTGCCAAGAGGTCCTTGAAGGAATCTCCGTTTGCTGCTGGAGCAGCGCAGGCAGTGCTGTGATCAGATGGTGCTGTTGTACCAAAATACATCCTGGTGCTTTACCTGGAGTGTTCCTGTCCTTGGGCAGCCCTTGCTTAGTGCAGGCAGACAGGGCTCTGCACTTACTGCCAAAGTCCAAGGCTTTGTCCACCACATGAATACTTTTCTTCCCCTGGATTGCTCTGCAGTCCCCTAAAGGAAGACAGCACTTCTACAAGGTGATCTCACACCTCAGCCACCCCTGCATTTCACTCTGCATCTGCATCCCAAAAGTCATTGTGACAAGGTGGTGCACCGTGTCTGCTCCTGCTGTAAAGACCTGCATCAGGAGGTGGATACTTTTGTGACAATCTTGATACAGTTCCTTCCCAGTATTTACATAAGTAAAATCTTGCACCTAGTCCATTGTATCATATATTGTTGCAACCTCAGAAAGGGGAATTTAAGTTCAACAGTTTATATTTAAACGCCCAAGTTTTTCCTGATATCCCATTCATCCTCCTGCTGCCAGAGTTCACCATTAATTTGTTGATTCTTGTATGAGAATAGCCAAGCTGACAGCTTAACCATCTTAAATATCATTATTTCAAGGTGAGATGGAACTGTCTCACCTTGTTCAGTGCCTTGGTTTCAGGATTAACTCTACCAAATCTAGAACTCCATACCTGGATGAACCCACCAAGCTTCTCTGCCATTCCTAGAATTACATGGAGGCAGCACTGACAGAACTTCCTGTAGGTTTGGAACCATATCAAGCTTCATCCAGCACCTCCAAAGCAGCCTTGCACAACTGCAGCTTGTTCAGGCACATGGGCCTCTGTGTGGTGTTTGGCATTCATGCTGAGCATGACCCTCTAACATCTTACAGTGATTTGAACCCACTGGAATGGTATGACATGTTTCAACCAGCTGTACAAGGGTATTTTTTCCTCAGCTTTTTCTCTACCAAAACATGGGTGATAGACAGCTTCTCAGGGGAATAGAAATCTGTGAATTTTCAGGGATGTGTAGCATTTTGTGGCTTGGACTGATGCACAAATTGTGTGTAATGTTTCAGAGATTGATTCAGGGAGCTGAGCCAAATTATGGCCGATGTCGCGGTGACCAGGTGCTGCATAAAGCACTTCAGCTGTGGAACTGGCACATTCACCCCACAATTATGCCTTTGTAGTTCTTCTTGTAGCTCCACCAACTGCTCTTGGAAATCAGAGGATATGCATGGAGTATTAAACCACAGCTCAGTAGGCAAAGCCTGTGCTGGGTGTGAAGTTTGCAGGCATGGTATCAGCTGGCTGTAGGTTTGTGTATTGCACTCAAGAGCAGCACGTGTCAGGCTCTTCAGCACAGAAAGTTTTCTTCCTGCTAGATATTTCCTTCTGCTGTGCAGTTTGATCCTGAACTCCACAGTATTTCTGAGGTATTAGAAAACTCAGAAAGCACACTAGCAACATCTTAATTTGTTTCAGTCTAATTGGAGCAATTTTTTTAGTCTAAGCCTGATCATGAGAGTATTTGTTTCCCTCAGTCTGAAGAAGATGGGTTATTTTGCATCCAGATCCTCATGCTTTGCTGCAGGACTGTTGGTGGGAGCAAAACCACTTTCTTGTCCATAAGCTGATCAAGACAGGTAAAGAGTTCACCCTCACACATTAGTATTGCTGAGAGGAAAAACACTTGTCTTTGGTGTAAATTCTGCTATTTTGAATGATTTAATGGTAAAATACACTTGGAATCAATTTTCTATTTTCCTACCAAAGTAATGCAGCTGTCTTCTCCAATATTGCTGTGGAGTTTGTGCAAACACTTTTCAGTACAGGGATAAAGCTTGTTCTTTTGATTTGGGTTTGATTTTGGTATGTCTGCCCAGTTGAATAAGTGATACTTTAGGGATCTTAATGTGGTTGTGAGTAATAGTTCTCCCACATTTGACACCCAATAATAAACATCATGTTTATTATCATGCAGATAATTTTTTCACCTGCTACTGGTTGCATCAATTAGAGAAGTTCAGGGTCAGGGGGAAGGGTTTGAAGGTGAATCTCTGTATACCATATTTGTACAGATTGGAGCCCATCCCAGGTTTTTACTTGAGTGGTTATAGCTTCCTGTTGGTAAGAATTATGTATTTGCCAGACAGATTGCATACCTTGATTGTTTGTGGAGCCCTAAGCAGCCTTTTGGTCTTGCTTCTCTGAAAAACTGAATAGAATTTGCTAAGAGTAAAAGAGTGAGGTAATATTTATAGTAAAAATCAGCACTGCTCCCTGGCTGGTTTGATCTCTCACTTGAGCTCAGGGCATTCCCCTTTCAGGCATGGGTAATGCTGCCAAGATCTCTTGTCACATGTTTATGCAGCACATGCTCAAGGTTCAGTGATGCTTTATTGTGATTCCATGAAGGAGTAATGGTTCATTTGCCAACCCTGTGCTGTGCCCACTGTGTCAGCCCCATCCCAGAACACATCACTCCATGGTGAGCCCCTGCTCATCAATCACCCAGAGTGGCATCAATGGGGACAAGCAGTCAAAGATAAAATTTCTCCTCTGTGATAAATGAAATTGCTTGAACTGTAGTTCATACATATTCCATGACATCCTCAGGCTCATACTCCAGCAGAGACCTAAACAATTTGGATTATTAACTGCTGTTGTGGCTGGACTTGTTCACCACTTTTGCCTTTATGGTACCAAGTAGAGACATCCAGGTCACACAAACCTTGTTCTACATGGCCCAGCTTTTGAAAGCACTCTCATCTGGGTTTGGGGGAAGTGGGGGCACTCACTCACTAAGGAGGGAATGTGTGTGTGTGAGTGTGTGTGTGTGTGTGTGTGTGCAGCCCATCTGCAAGGATTGCAAAGGTGCCAGTGTTACAGAGATGTTCGTATTCCTGAAAATAAATTTCATGTCTTACCTCAGACACTTGGATTTGAAAACATTGACTTTACCAAGCTGGCATTTCAAGTTTTCAAGTCACAAATGAAATTCTTTCAAGCATCATAAATCTTGGGGGCTTTTATGGTCCTTTCTCAGAACTTTTATGATTTGGAGGCTTTATGCTGTCACCATTCCAATTTGAAATATCTACAAATCACAAATTGAGATGTGAGTGGACTGTAAAATTGATGGTAAATGGGCCTGTGTGAGATGAGTGAACAACATAGAACCCATGGGAAATAAAGTCATCAAATTGGGAATATCTTTCCCTTTGAGAGATTCTTAGGTACCAGAGAAATTAGCTCTGACATATTTTTTCCCTCAGGGACCCTGATAAGTGTATTTTTGCAATATTTATGCTCAGTGGGTATCCAGTATACAAGAGATGTAGTATATTTGAGTTTCAAAAGTTCATAAAACTTTCACAGAAGAAATTTAAAACTACAAGGGATGTTAAATTAGGGCCAAATTTACTCCCTTGAAAATTATTGCAGACCTCTTGCTTGCTTTAGCAGGGGGCAGGTGGCTTTCATATTAAGTAATAAAGTAGTCTTTTAGTCAAGGTCTGTTAAAATGCTAATTACTCAATCCAAAGTATTCGTCAGCAACACTTAATTTTTTAAAATATTATTTCACTGCCTATTCACACCATTAACAACTGAACTATTTTGATCTTTTTGGTACAGTCCTAAGAGCAAAGTCCTCTGGAATTTTGAGTGAATCAGTAGTTTAGGAGCACATTCTGCCTGCAGTCCTCATAGACTTGGGAAGAACAGCAGAAAACCAGGGTTAAATGTTATATTAAACTTCTGGAGCTGTGAAGCACTATAAGGCTTTGCAGGATCCAGCCAGTGCTGTGATAAACTGTGTATTCACCTCCCCCTTGGTTTGTCTGTGGACACGGGTGTTTAGTGTGTGTTAATGAATCTTGTGTCTTGCAGCGTTTATTCAGGACACCAGTCTATTCTGATTCCTCCCTCAGAGCTGGAGACCAACCCTGCCCTGTGGCTTCTTGCAGTGAGTCAGTACAAAGTGAGGGACACTTTTTGTTCCTATTCAGTCATGGAGCTCTGTACTAAGGGACTCGGTTCGCAAACAGAGTCGCTGAAGGTGAGTGCTCCTGCTGCCCTGCCCACCCTGCTGCCTGCTGGTGGGCTTTGGGAGCCTTCAACACTCTGCTGAGTGTCTGCTGGGAGGAGAAAATCATCAAAGGGCACAGGCAGCTTCCACAGAACCCAGGTTACTCCTTGCCAGAGGCTGCGTATCAATACTAGTCATTCTTCAGATCATAGGGCTGTTAAACATCAAGGAAAGGCTTTTATTTGCCTAAGCTTTCTGATGTGTGTTGCAGCCTGTGTTGATAGGCAAGTGTTGGAAAACAGAGGTGTAAATGTCCAAGAGGCTCAAAGAGTATTACATTGTATAGTGTGTTTTATGAATACCCTGGTTATATGAACTACTAGTTTGGTTTTGACCTCTGTAGTTAAATAATCACATGCTTAAAAGTACTGTGTTGTTTTAACTAGATGATCCTTGTTGTATGGAGAGGAGGGTATATCTTCCTTCCCCTGCCCAGAATTAAAAGCCAGGTAGCCAGTTAAATATCTGAAATCATCTGGAATTTCCCATGTGCTACTGAAATAAATTTATCTTGAGATGCTGATATTTATGATGACTCCAACCTTTACCATCCTTTCTTAATAATTTCCTAATCAGTTTTTCCAAGTCTAGACATTGCTTCCTGTTTTCTGTTATTCACTGTCGTCTGAATTAATTTGGGGAAATAGCATTCCCTCCCTTCAGAATTAGCATGCCCATCATTTCCTATGTGCTAATGCTGAGATGACAAGCAAGTGTGTGCTTCTTCAGCTATTAGAGTGTCATCTGGCCATCCGGCCTCCAGGAAAAATGGAAACGGTGATGATACCTTAGCCTCTGTTCTGCTTTCCTCTGGAATCATATTACCTGCGTAATGCACTTAAGAACTTCTGTTTTGCATTAAACCTGCCCATTTGTGGCCTTTGTTACATTTTGACTTCTTTTTAGGCAAGGGGACTGGACCTCTCACGTGTACGGACGTGCGTGGTGGTGGCTGAAGAACGACCTCGGATAGCTCTTACTCAGTCATTTTCAAAGTTATTTAAAGACCTGGGCCTCCATCCACGGGCTGTCAGCACATCACTTGGCTGTAGAGTTAACCTGGCAATATGTTTGCAGGTAAGATTTTTCACTCCTTAAGCTCAAAGTTGTTTTAAGGAAATGGTTTTCAGTAAGAAGCGTTCATTGTATTTCCTTTTGCTGTTTGGTCGTAGACCATGCTAAGAAGTGCATGTAGTACTTAATGTTCTTGCATACACAGGTAGTAAATTTCTGTTACTTTGTCAACAATTCATCCCTCTCATGTTGCAATCATAGCATTTATTCTCCCATGAATACAAGAATTGAGAAAAGCACCTGAGAGTGACAGAACATGTACTCTGTTCTCCAGAGCCAGTAGGTAATGGTGTCATGTAAGTGACAGTTTCCAAGTGTTTACTTCACTGTGTTACAAAAAGGATTCCTTCTGTTCATAAAATACTTCCAACCATTACTTGTTTAACTAGACAGATATTTTTTGCACGCAAGAAAAATTATTTTGCTGTATCTCTTCTGTTTTGATCCTCTAATCAGAAGAAAAGTCCCAAGGATCATACAGGATGTCACATGCATTCTCCAGGAATCTTTACTGAGTCATGATTTTAATAACTGATGGAGCACTGTAGCTATCTGGTCTGAATTTCTGAATAGCATCTAGTTTTTTCAACCAGTGATAACAGCAGCAAGCAAATAGTTTTAGGTTGATCTAGAGTATAGTATTTTATCTTTTAGGACTTCATGTGATGAAAGTTAACTTGCCTTTGTTTAGGATGTTCCATTTTTAATTAATTTCACCTTATTTCGAGTTTAAATTAATCTGGCATTAAATCCAGACATTTTTTTATTCTAGAATAAGAATTTAATTTCTGTCATGCATCTAATACACATCTTAATTTTGATAAATGGATTAGAATCTTAATACATTCTTTCCTGATCTCTGTCTCATTTTTGTGACTCTTGATCTCTTTCTGTCCTTCAAATCTGGTTTCAGAGTTGCACATATTATTCCTGTAATAATACCATAGGTGTCCTACTCAGGTGTAATATGTTTTCAAATTTAATAACCTTTTAAATACTAAAAGAATCATCTTCTGCATTGGCAGCTGCTCTGGCTGGGAAGTTCCATGTCCATTTGGTCATGTGCCATGTCTCTAACCTCTTCAAAGTCACTGTGTCCTCAGTAGGACTTGCCTGTACTCTGTGTGTCCATCCTGGCAGCTGCCCCTGGTTTATGTGAAGGATTTCTCATGAAGGTCACATGGATACCTGCTTCAGTGGGGAAGTCAGAGCCAATCTTCTCAGTGACACTGCAAATAAGAATCTGCTATTCCTTTTCTGATTATAAATGTAAATATTTTTTAATCCAAAAAAACCTGACAAATTGAGGTTATGGGTTCAGCACAGAGCAGTGTGTCTGTGCCTGCTTTAGCCTCTTGCCCTTTCCAGTGTTACCAGGATATGAATACAGGAGGTGTGCACAGGTCCAGTACTGCTGGCTTTCTCTCTGACTGCAGCAGAGGATCCCTACAGCCCAGGGTGCCTTCAGTTATTACTGTCAAGCATATGACAAGGCAAAGCTGAGCAGGATTAAAAGTCATTCTGTTGCCCAGAGGTGGAGTTGTTCGTTTGCCATTCTGTAATTGCTACCATAAATATTCTCCAGGAATAAAAAAGTTTTAGAAAGGAGGGGAATCAGGGAAGAGATGACATACCTTAGTTGGAAACAGATAGGATGGGGCCTGTCAGCTCTCCCAGCAGCTGTGGTGGAGCTGCTCTGAAAGACAACTCAACTTCTCTGGCCTCTGGTCCTTGGGGAGACCAGACATGAAGGATGCTTTAGATTACAAGGGCACATTTTTAGCTGCAGAATTTTGCTTGCCACTAATGAAAATCCCCATTTTAGATGTGCATCAGTCTCTGGATGGTTCATGGTGGTTGCTTCACTTGTAAGTCCTTAATTCAGGACAAATGATAAAATCATGGGTTAACAGTAAGGAGCAGTAAGCCAGGTGCAATATCAAAGTGTGGCCTGTTGGAAGTAACACTGTGCTTGTTCTGCCTGGGATTTAATGTTTTTCATAGCAGCCTGTGTGGAGCTGTGTTCAATTTGTGACTGAACAGGGTTGGGAGCACACCAATGGCTTGTGCTGACCAGTCCTGCACAGCATCAGGGCTGTCTCCATTTCTCTCTGTGTCCCCTGCCCCATCACCCCACTGCCTCAGCAAGCAGGCTGGAGGAGAAAAAAGCTGGGAAGGGACACAGCCAAGAAAGCTGTCCCCAGCTGACCTGGGATATCCCATAATGTCATGCTCAGCATTAAAGAAAAAGGGTGGTTGGTCTTCCAAAGCAGCTCAGAGTCTGCCTGGGCATTGTTCTGCTCAAGGGGGGTGATGAGTGATTGCTTTTGAATCACTTGGGTTTTTCTCTTTCCTTCTCTCCTTAAACTGTCTTCATCTTTCATCTTGAACTGTGGATTTTCTCACTTTTGCTCTTCCTTTGCTCTCCCTGTCCCACCAGGAGCTGGGTGAGTCCTGAGCTGCTGACTGGGTCAACCCACTGCAAACATGCAGGGAAGCTGGCTACACTCAGAGAAACTGGAAGGCTTAATCAGCATGGAGTTAGGCTGGATTATGGCTTGACTGATACCTGCCTTTTGATTGTGTTAACTCCTTAGCTGAAGATTGCTTCTTAGATGGTTCTTTACAGAAATTCTTGAAAGAGTTGTTGAATCAAACTGTAAAAGTGGCTAGATCTCTGAAGGAATATTGCCAATGACAGTGCCCATGGATTTAGGAACAGCACAGAATGAGAACCTTGAGTGAGCTGGTTAAACAGCCTGGCTGATTGTGGAGCTTAATGTCAGGCTTTGTTGAGTTCTACTCAGATTTGGCATCTCGTCCATAGGACAAACTAAAAGCCAAACACTGCCTAAAGAGTGGTGTGGCTGGAATGGAGAAAAGCCACTTCAGGACAGGCTATATGTAGCAACATTATCTTCCCAAGCAGAATTGTTTTTGAAGCATTTGAGCTGAGGCTTTTTTGGCAAGTTTTAAAGATGCTCAAAAAATTACTAAAGGTTTTACTTGCAAGCATCACCACAAAACATGTTATTTTGGTGGAGACTGTAAAGATAGAGGCTTATATGTTTTGAAGCATCTGGCAGTAGACATTGCCAGGGACTGGATACTGAATTAGATTGAATGCTCTTTCCAAATTGTCTGGAACTTTATGGCTAGTGGCATTCCAGAATAGCTTGTGGGCTATTCTCCTTTCTCAGCTGAGGAACAAATTAAATTTTAATCCCTTATCTACAGTATTCCCGCAATTGGTATTGTCTCCAATATGTTCCAGAAATGGTTTATGATTTCTGGATTGTTCACACTGCATAAAATTACTTCTCAAGATATCTGAGTCAATAGCATCTGCCTCTGCTTTTTTCTTCCAAGTTATGTCATCTATGAGATCAGCACGTGGTTCCTGGAACACCAACTTCCACAGGGATAATGGTGATCCAGCCTGGTCTGCAGTGCTTCTAAAATATGTATCTACTACTCACCTTACTAAACATGGCCCAGGATTCAGCTGCTGACCCTTATCCAGGTTTCTTCTCTGTGGGCTACCTCTAATACAACTTGGATATTATCTTTGATACTTTCTTGATCTCCAATTTTGTGGACAAATCCAAGATTCAAATGTTTAAAGGGAAAGGTATCCTGATTCTTCCAGAAAGCTTTTACAGTTCCCCTCTCCAAAAAGAAGAGGAGGAAGTTGTGTATGTCCATGTGGGTGTATCTCTGTGTGTGTGAATCTGTGTGTCAGTGTGTGTATAGCAGAATTTAACATTTCATTAAAGATTACCTTGAAAAAAAATCATTGTGATAATCTCTTTGGTACAAAAGAATCTTAGTCTACCAAATTATCTTAATTTCCAGGTTGTGATCACTGACAGACTAAAGCATTGTCATTTGTATTCATTTCCTATCAAACTGAGAGCAAATTTAGTATGTTTCCTTTGATGTAGTCATTGCAGACTAGATTTCTAGAGATGTGCTTTTGAAGATAAATAATTTCCTCCATCTTTAGGCACTTAAATGCTATTAATATCTGACCTTTTATGGCTGTATAGTCACAGATAACGGTCCAGGGATTAGTGAGATGAAAAGATTGAATCTAGCATATTTTAATTCTCATTAACTAGCATCTTAGCATTCTCAAGAGAGAGAGAAAAATAGATATGAAAAGTAGCTGGTTTCTTACAACAGCACAGATGGTTCTCTAGGATTTTAGCTGATTTCCATTTAAACACTTGGAATAAATATTTTCATTTTATTCAACCTGCTACTCAGTTTCAGTTGAGGGAAAACTTCTAGAAGTTGTTAATTTTCCTTAGTTAACCCTGAAAATGTACTAACAAATCTGTCCAAGCTAAGGAGAGCAGGATTCATCTTGCTTCTTTTCTATCTCCTCTGAGTGAGACTGCAAGGTTAAGTGAGTTATCCCATATCCATCAATAGTCAGTGGAATCACAGAAATACTTCAAGAGACATCTCAGGCCCCCACTGGGGATGGGATCCATCACCATCAGGAGATCCTTCCTACCTTATGCAGCAAACTTTCTTCTTTAATGGCTGAAGTTACATGAAATGGACCCTTTCCTCACTGTCTAGCAAAGAAATCTTTGTTACTCAGTTTAGGGCATAAAGTTAATATGTTCTTTTTACTTAGTGACAGATCACACTCTCTGGAGATCTTCCATATGAAAAGTAATAAAGGCTAGGTCTGCAGAGAGTGCCCCGGGAGACCGTGCACTGTGTCAGAGGTATGATTCACACTTAGCAATGTACTGCAGCTCTGGGTGAGCTCCCTCAGATTCTGTTTTCCCACCTTTGCTATGAGTCATGCCATGAAGTTCTTTTCACAGCTCCAGCCGCTGTGCTTGCGTGGGTGACATTGCCAAGTGCTCACCAAAATCTCCTTTCTGAGCATCGCTGGAACAAAAGCAGACTGGGAGTAAACACTGAGGCCACATCCTTAGGCAGTTAAATAAAACCCAAAAAAACCAGTTATTTTTAAATCCTTAGGATTTCTGACAGGCTAGTTCCTGGTTTTTATCTTTGGAGAGGGAAGAAGAGGAGAGCATGCAGCTTGGCCTTTGACTTGAGTGGAAATTGGGTGTGCACTGAGTCCCGGCATGTGGGCAGCCCTACAGCTGACTTGTTGGGGTGGTACTGCAAGCAGTACCACTGAGGTGCTTCAAGCAGTACCACCAGGTGGGGTGATACTTCAAGCAGTACCTCTGGTACTAGAAGAAGTTCAAGCAGTTTTGACATTGAGAGAATAAAAGCCTGGCATATTGCTCAGATTTGCTCGGATGGTTCAACAGTGGCAGCCGGTGCATGGGCAGAGATTTATTTAATCCAAGAGATGTGACTTATGATATACCCATTTTCAGACAGAAAATTCTTTATGTCCCATTTGGTTTTCTTGAGCAATACCAGGCATATCCTAAGTAAATATCAGATACTCCAGAAGTTGTGTTGTTTTTCCCCTGTTACCAGCATAACAGATGCTCTCTATCTCTGTCTCTCAAAATAAATGTGCACAGACAAATTGAGTCAGTCATTCTGGTCTTGGCTTAGACTGCTTCCTTTGAAATACTTCTCAGAGTATTTCAGCTGCAACTGGCCACAGAAGGACGTTGCTGATAATTCAGCTGCTATTTCTCAAGCATAGTTAAAAGCCATATGAGATTCTGGTACTCTCAAAGTCCTTTCTGCACCTGCAGTATAGTCACAGGCAATGAATTATATAACTGCTGGATTTCAGTAATTCTCTGCTTTCTTGCAGTTACACTGCAGTGTTCAGCCTGGATTATTAGTAATACCATTTTGGGGCATCAGTGCAATAAGCAGATCCATCCTGTTTTTGTTAAATGTTTCATCTTCCTTTGCATCCAAAATAGACCTGTCTTAAGGTGCTGCTGTGGCAGCTTCCTGCAGTCTTTAGCTCTGCTGGCATTCAGGAGTCTGGTGAGAGGAATGTGGGATGCCAGGGCTTTCAGAGCTGTTTGTTTTCACAAGTCCTGGGGCAAATCCCACAGCATCCATCTGGTGTTGGATGCTCCACGTGATGGTAGTGCCTTGGGACCAGTCACCACTGAGGATTTTCTGTCTCTTTGCTGAGTTATCAGTCATGCTGGACAGCTGATGGGTTTTATCAACTTTAAATTTTACTGGTTTTTATATGTATTACACTGTTTACCATAGCTAATAGGAATGAAGACTTCTTGGGCTCTGAAGTTGCTCCATTTATTTATGATCTTCCAGTAGTTAGATTATGCACCAAGCCTTGATTTCATTTCACTTTAGGATCAGGTTAATCTGTATGCAAGAAGGTGTAAGTATCTTTCTCTGTTGTATACTAATTCATTTTTTTTTCCAAAAAGAGAGCATACTTTTGATTTCCAGAGGACAACACTTACAAACTTCTGTTAATAGCAAAATGGCAGACCTGGAATTCTCAATGGAATAAAGTGCATTAAAATAGGAGGGCCATAATGTTTAATGACTTCAAAACCAAAAACAGCAATAACAAGAAAATCAGTATGCTAGACATGTGTTTTCCACTAACAACATTGTCTGTAGTGTCCTAAAACCATTTAAATCTGTTTGTCCAAGGTTAGCAGTCTACAGCTGTCTCTTCTGTTGCTCTACTAAAATGTTGACACCTCATTTTTTACTTTTTTTAACCTTTAATGGTATAATGGTTAATTTGTAAAATTCCTGTATTTGACATTGTTTTTCTTTTTATTTTACTCCCTGCTTTTTGCATTCTCCTCTTTTGTTTCTCCCACCCTTCATTCCCATTTTTTATTATTATTTTTGTCTTGTGTTACCTTCTTTCCTTCTCTCCCTCATCCCTGCTATTCCTGCTGCTATAGCCTCACAGGCTGGGGAAGCTGGCCGAGCAGGTAGGGGATTTTCATGTTCCCTCAATACCCACCTATCAGCTTCCAACAGTGGGACAGACTAGAAATTGAGTCTGGAGATTTGGGGATTTTCAGATCCTTCTATAAAAATATAAGTCCACTATAGCTTTATCTGGATGCAGGTTTCATCAAATATCAGATGTCCATTGTAACTATTTCATTCATGCTGAAAATAATAAATACCATAGTGATTGTCTTTGATTTTCAAACTTGACTGTTTCCATTATTTTACAAATACAAATCAGCTTTAGTTTTATTTTTAAAGATAACCAATTTTTCCTTGGTTTTGTTTTTTTCCTTTCAACATTGCATATATTTCAAATAAGTTCTCCACTCAGCACTAGTCTGTTACACTGCTGAGTTTACCAGTAGACTGAAAATCGTGTCGTTAATAGCTAGAGAGGATTTTGTACCTTGTATTGTGCATAACAAGCTAAAGAGGCTAACATGCATGTGCAGCTCTATTACTCTGTTCTCCTCTGGTGGTGGGTGATGATCAGTACCTCCTCAGTAAGTATCAACTGGTAGTGGTAACACTTCTCCCCCAGAAATACAAAAATTAGCTATTTGTGGGTCTGGGTTGCAACTTTTAGCGCTCAAAAAATTGTGGAACAATCAGCCAGCATTGCAGAAATGTAAAATTTAGCCCTAGACATTGCTAATGTGAAGAACTATATTCTACAGTGCATCCCAAATGGGACAGAAATCACTAGGAGATCATGCTGCCTGCTGGTTTAAGTAGTAGACCCCTAAATAACTGCTAAAGGAGTTTGTGCATCTGGAGTCCACCAGGTTTAGGAGAATTCCTCTGCTGAAGAGAAAATTTGCAACGTGCCAGCGTTCCAGAATGAAGTTGTGCTTTTCTTCTAGCTTTATGTTTAGCAATAGCATGAGGTCTTCAGCAGAGAAGAGAGCCCTAGCCTGGAGCATTGAGAATTCACATGATGTTCGGTGGTGATGAGTTTGAAGTTTTGGATAAGGGCAGATCATAGCAGGCTGCAAAACTGCAGAAAAGCTGTGGGTGGAAAGGCCTAAAGACTGCATCATCTCTGCATGAAAGGAAACTAAAATTAGTCTGCCTCTTTTCAAGTAACTAAATATTGTGACATAAAGCAAGGGTTTAAATTATGCAGTGGAAGACTGAAAAGGATCAGAATAATTGCTCAACAGACCTTCAGTCCAGATTGGTTCATGTCATGCGTGCTACCTTTACTATCTTTAGCTTCAAGTATATTCTCTGTTGCATGTCTAGAAGACTCAGTAAACCATGCTTCACGTTCCTGACCATGTGCTTCTGCCATTAAACTGTGTCTCCTCAGCAATTTCCGCCTTCCTTTATATGGCAAAACGTGTTTAACATTTTTTGTATGTATCCATGTGCTGATTACTTGGCCTTTTGTAGCAAATAAAACCTCTGTTGACATGTGTTGGTTAAGTAGTCTGACTGCTTGATGTTTTTCTGAGCTCCAAGGTAACAAGTACCTGATGGTAGGTATTTTTCCAGTGCTTGTTCTGATTCTGTAAAGCTGAGCTTTGATGGATGAATACCTTAAATATAACTTGTCATTTGATTAGCATAATTAGCACTGAAATGAATGTTTGGTTATTTGGGGGGTAAAACTCTTTTCTCCTCCCAGCCCTCAGGTTCTGATTAGCTGATGTTGTTGTTTGCAGGGAACATCTGGACCAGATCCCACCACAGTGTATGTTGATATGAGGGCACTGAGGCATGACAGGTCGGAACCACCTTTTTCTTTTTTTCTCTAATACACACAATTAACAGAGTTTCTAGCAAGAAAGCTGCTTACAGCACACCCCACGGACCCTGGAAACCATTGCAATAATAAATTATTTGTGTTGCCTCCTACCAGCCAGCAGACACAGACATGATATTGGTTAATTAATTTTACCTCTGGTAAAACTGAGACATCTAATATCACTACAGCATTGACTAACAAGATTCCTTGCCTTTATTGCCACCAGGATTTCATGACACCTGTGTTCAGGTGGTGCAGCCCAGCCAGTCCCCACAAACTGGAGTCCTGTTGGGCCTTTTGGCTTCACAGAGTGTTTGTCCTGCCTTGGCAGCTCTTTGCCTGTCAGGAGACCATGGTGGGGTTTGCTGCAGTTCTTAATGCTGCAGGACTGTGAGGGGATGGATTGTTTGCTTCAGCTGCTGTGAGCAACCACATTCTGTAGTTGTGGGTATTTTTCAGTTCATCTTGAGTGTTAGATATGTATACAAGGAGTGAAAAATAAAATTTGCCACTTAGTGGTTGGAGGCAAGCTTGAGATCTCAGGTGTCATTTTAAAAAATACCCATGCACATATATTTCAGTTTTCCAATACTCTGGTCATGAGTCTCTTTACAGAACTGTAACAAACCAAGAAGTTTTCTATGAACTCTGGAAAAGGTGAACATTTAATTAACAGTCCTGGTTCCCTTAAAAAATCATTATCCAAATAGGGAGCTTCTTTGTTCTTTTCTTTCATACTTCTCAAAAGCTTAACAGAGAATTTGCCCCCACCTTTGGTTCTATCAAAGAGCAAAGGGCACTGGAGGCCCAAATTACCCAGTGGGTAGTTAGGTCAGATAGACATGTAGGTATTGTCCTGTTGCACATGGAGTTTAGCAGGTAGAAGAAAGGAGCTGCAAGATGTTTGACTCATGATTTCTTTATTCCTTTTGCACATAATGATTCAGATAATAACACTTAGGTTTGATCTGTCCTTTGAGACACTACTGTCTGCATAATCCAGCCACAGAAATTCAGTGTTCCTGGCCCAGCAAGTTCAGTAGTGTAGAGACAGAGTCCACAGTATAATCAACCCAGAAAAGAAAAAAGGCCTTCTCTATAGAAAGAAAATTTAACATTCACAATCAGTAAAAATTATAAATAATCAAGAAAATATGTTTAGAGAGAGGAATTAAGGTTTAAAAAATCTTAAGATTTTAATCTTATAATCTTACAAGAAAGAGAATGTAACATTCATAGTCAGTAAAAATTGTAAATAGTTTAAAAAATATGTTTAGAGAGAGGAATTAAGATATACTGTTCATGAAAGTTGCATAAACCCTGGGAATACTATTTCCCTGCTTTAGCATGTCATTGAGAAGTAGGCATCATTACCAAGATCAGGCTTTGCAGTGTGTTAATTTATATTTAGTGACTAGTTCTACAGAACATGAAAGATGGTCTTTAGAGCTGGTTCTCATATTGTGGTAATGTAGATTTTAATTTGATGGTTTAAGGTTGTGCCTCATTTACCCAGTCCTGCAGTATTTGGAATTAGATTAGTGGGTCATAAATTAAAGGAGAAAACAACTCTATTTGATATAGTCTCTTCACACTTGCAGTTTCTAACCATTTTAGTGGAACTGAATGTCCCTATTACTTAGCAGTATCTGAAAGATCCCTGTAAATATCTGTGAGACCATAGAGTAGCAACCCACAGAGTCTTTGCAGGCCAGCCAGTCCCCCAGTGTAATATGAACATTTTAATGCAAGAAAATGTTTTTCCTAATTTGTATTTTAGAAGATATTTTTCAGGGTCTGAAACAGACTGAACATATGGGTTTTTTCTTGGCATGGTAACACTCTCTAGTTGCTCCAAAAAACAGCTGTAGTTCATCTCTTTGAGATTATTCAAACCCTGTTCACATCCATAAAAATTAATAATCAGTTTCAATGCCACTATTTCAAGCTCATCTGGTAATTACATGCTGTGCACTTTACAGCTCATGAAAATGTCATTTTCTTGTGGGTGTTTAGGTCAAAATACCTGTGCTGGGCACAATCTGTGTGGAGATCTAGGGGTGGTTGTTTGACCTAACTAGATGTTTCTTTCCTCCCAGCTCCCCCTGGATTTGGATGTTTCCTTCTTAGGTCAGGGTGGAGCTTTCCAAACACCTTTTTGTGTGTGTCCCTGTGAGGTTTGGAGCTAACAGCTTAGGTTTAACTGCTGGGACTCAGCCCTGGGCTCACCTGGAGGTTCAGGAAACTTGTGCCAAGGGTGCGAGCACATGGTCAGTGACTGGCATCAGTTCTGGCCCTGGAGAAAGGTTTGACTGAGAGCTTTTAGTGCAGTTCTGGGTGCTCCAGCTGCTCAGTAGCATCTCACATGGAGTCACATTGTGTTTGTGAGTCCCAAGGAGTGTCCCAGGCACCCTGAGCTGTCTCAAATTGCATTAGACACCTGGTTTTGGAATTTAAGTAGCACAAAAAGCAAGAATATACAGCTCTGGCTTGCTGTTGGTGACAGGATATCATTGTACTTGGCATTTTTCTGATTTTCTACAAATCAGGGTGTGCTGAGGATGGCTTAGAAAAGAGAGAGCAAAGACAGGCAAGTCCCACAGAGACTTTGAATAAAGCACAGGAGACTCCTGAGTTATCTGCCAGGTGGGTGATGTGTCCCTGCAGTGCAGAGCAGTGCAGTTTGCAGAGAACACAAAGCTTAGCTCAGGTCCCAGGGACAGAGGAGAGGTGGATTAATGCTTCCAGCACAGCTCAGAGCTCCTGGCTGCTGCCCCCCTGTGCAGCTCTGTGTGCCCAGGGCATGCCCAGGGAGGGGCAGGCAGGAGAGCTCTGGGCAGGAGCACCTGCTCAGGCCTTTGCTGCATTTCTCTGCCTCTGGGAGAGCCATTTTATTCCCTCTCCCCCACAAAATAGAGAAAATAAATTTAATAAATATATATATATATTCTTGTCCTGTTTCTAAAGGCCTCTTGTCAGGCTGTTCCATCATATTTTTGACCAGTCATGCTCTCCTCAGAAAGCTTCTCAGGTGGTTAAGCACAAGGTGCCTAAATATGCTAAGAGCTGAGAAGTGCTTGGAAGATAAAAAAGGGAGAGAGTGAGAGAGAGAGCCTTTTCTCATCATGCCAAAACACCAGATACTTGAAAGATGGTGGCTTTTGCAACATTTGCATCCTTTTGTACAGTAAAGATGTAAATTTGAAGCCCAAGCATCCTTTGTATCTGTATTGTTCTAAAACAATATGCACTTGTGCTTATAAAATGTCCAGCAAAAAACACATTTCTGATATTAAAATAAAAATTTCACAGCTTCTTCATCCTTAACAGCAGCTTAGTTTTTGGTAGAAAAGCTATTTTTTGGCAAAACAAGCCAATTAATGAAACTGAGAATAAACCAAATTAAATCTTTCCTTCCCATCAACAGGGCAAAAATATTTTCAAGTGTTCTGCAGCAGGTCAGAAATTCTCAAATGTTTCAGTATATTTATAAACATCCTAAACCATACTTTTTTAGACTCATTCAGAGCTGTTTTCAAATGTTACAGTTTTAATCTGATAATACATATATTGAATTTGAAACTAGCAGGTATGATTTAGAAATAAAATGGCATTAAAAATATTGAAATATTTTGACTTCTTTGAATTGTTTCTCAAATTTTTAACATAGGAATATCTTTTCCTACGTATCTGTACCTTTCATATTCTAAACATTTTATACAGAATTTCCTCAGGAATTTTAAATAGTGAGCTGAAGGATCCATCTGGTGACAGCTGAGGGAGATCATTGATCTTCTCCTAAAATTGAAACTACATGCAAATCCTGTAAAGATAAACATCCCCTTGCATCCTAATATTCTTTCCTAGATCAAAACCTTATCCATTAAAAAAAAAAGGAAAACCTCTGTTCTGCCCTAAGCAGAGCAAGGGAAGATCTACTTCGATATTGAAGTTTATTTTTAAAAGGATAAGAAAAGTAAAAGGAAGCATTTTCATTGCAATCTGTCTGCCCCCAAAAGCAGATAAAAAGTCACCAGTCCTCTTGTTCAGTAGCAGATAGTGACAACTTAGGAGCTTTGATGTAGTGGAGGCTTGGACTCCCAGGGGAGAGAGCCACTAACCAAGTCACCAATGTATTGATGAAGATTTAGATACCATTTGCATGCATTTCTCATAGGCAGTTCCCCCTTATTTTGACTAAAAAGTGTATTTAAACTGTTTATTGAACAGCATTGACATTTTCTATCAAACTGGGCAAGAATGAAGGCTTTCAGCCAGTGCTGGTGAACCCTGTTTTCTGTTTTATTTGATGCCATCTCTAGTTTCACACATGCAGACAGACATCCTTTCCCATCCTATCCTGTCTTCAAACTTCAGTATACCCTTTGGTGAAATAATAGGTGCATGAAATGATCTTTAAATTATTCAGTTTCATCTAGTTAAGTCTGTAGGGTAATAAAGATGGAAAAATTAATTTATTAAACTCTTTTGTGGTTTACTAGAGCTCCTTTTGAGCTACATGTAATGGTGAGCTGCTGGGATAGACAGACATGGTGAGGCAGCTGGCACCAAAGAGGGGCTCAAATCCAGATGTGGGATATTGCCAAACAGACCAGAAGCAAAAAGATGAATTTGGGTTCAAGTTATTAATTTGTCAGTCTGGCTATTCAATTTGTGGCTTGTGATATCCACAGTCTTTCACTGAAATTCTCCCATTCCATCATTAGAACAATTATTTTATCCTGATCACCCTCTTTATTAAGCAAGCAGTCTGTGGAGCTGTACAAAATAGGTGTCTTGTCCCATGTGGCCACTGACATCTCCTTGGACTGATGCAAATTAATGTAGCTCTTTAAAAAATTACCTTGTATGTACTTAGTCATTAGCAGACTCGATTTCTTAGGAGGTCATTTGTGTGTTAAAAATAATAAGCAAATCTTACTTTTTGTTTTGGATTCTAAGAGCACTCAAAGTTCTCTGAACTTCCTTCAGACTTGCTCAGACATTGTCTCCTTGCAAAGTTGTTTTCAGAATGGCAGTTCTGAATCTCATTCCTCAAGAAAAGAAGGGAGCACTTGTAGCATTTCAAAGAAATGAGAAAACAGTTACTTAGGATTTAGTTTTATAGATTGCTTATACACTGAGCCCAGTCTCAAATCCAGGCTCTGTCAAAAGGAATCAGTGAAGGCTTTGGCTTCATTTTAATATATTCCAGCATTTCAGACTTCATGCAGGAGCAGAAAAATAGCCTTTTATTATGGCTGTCAGTTGTTTATCCTTCTCTGCATTTTACTGAAACTTTCATGTGATGTATACATTGTTTGGGGTAATACCAAACAGCAAAGCCACAGGAGCCTTTTTCCCTTATTCTCAACCACTTCTCCTCCATCCACCTTGAAAAATACTTTCATTAAAGGGTTACCACACAAAATAACTCCTTAGCTGAGGTTTTAGTGAGCTGTAGCCCCAGCAGTGCTCTGTAGCACAGCCAGGGTGTGGAGGGGAACATTTTATATTCACACAGGAGGAGAACAGACAGGGGGAGGTGTGTCAGAAGGAGACTTGCTAATAGCAAGTGACAATGAAATAGTCACCTTTTGTGCAAATTTAATTGATTAATCCTGTTTGAAAGCCATTGGGCAGTGGTAGCAGAAGAGAAGCTCTGAGGATTTACTGCCTTGGTGCTGGGGGGAGCAGGGCTTTTCCAGCTCCTGCAGTGGGTTCCAGCACACAGAGCCCAGTCAAGCTCAGAGAAAATCAAAGTCCTCAGTGTCCACTGTGTGGGGTCCAAAGGGATGGTTAAAATCCATCCCTGCCCTCTGTGACACCCAGCCAGCATTTTCCTTGCAGTGAGATTCTGGAGGCTGAGGGCATGGGTTGTTTTGAGGTGTAAAATTCCACGTGCCTGGTGAACTGCTCAGAACAGACCATGTCATTGTCCTCAGAGGGCTTTAGACACAATAAGCTCATTTTGCCAGTGGAATTGTCAAGTGCTACCTCCAGCACTGCCATTCCTATCACCCTGAGCTTCAGGGAAATTCTCGTATGGGTGGCTCCAACTCCAACTTCCACACATCACCCATAATTTTTTGTAATATTGTCTGCTGCTTTAGCTCTTTGGATGTTTTTCTGTTATCATAAAACCAGTTTTTTCAGGAAAGTGAAAAGATTTGCACCCCTATGGAGTCGGTAGAGGTAACTCAGCTGAGAGAAGAGCCTGAGGTCTTTAAAATAAAACCTGAGTCCCTCAAAGATTTACAAAAAGAAATGATGCAGTTTGGTTTTGAGGACTCTTTGTGGAACTGCCTGGCTTTTAGGCATTTTGCCTATTAGCTTTCAGAATCTTATTTGTGAGTGTAAGCTGTTTGTCATGGTACTGGCAAAACCCTCCTTCTTCTTCATGTTTTTCCTCAGGAGAAGATACAGCCTTGGCCTTTTAGCAGTATTGTGCTTTCTTTCTGCCATGGAAGCACTGCTGTCTCAAAAATCCCCTTGGCGTTGTTTCTGATCTATGGGAAACAAATCTCCCAGAAAGGAAAGTTCATTTGGGCTGATAAGCATCATGTGAACACTCAGTTCTGGCCCAGAGAACTCCCAGTCTGTCTGGAGAGAAGGAAAGATTCTCTCTTGCTGTTCTGATTGCATCAGGAGAACTTGTTTAATCTCTGTACACTGAATAGTCAGTGATTAGGAATAAAGCTGATGGCCTGGGAAACTGAAGAGGAGCAAATATTGTTGGAGAAATTGTATTGTTCACCCATGAGGATCCAGAGTTATAACCAAATTTGTAAATGTACTTTTTAAAGAGCTTTGAAAGCTGCCTCATGTTTCCATGCATAGCACAACTTCTGTGCAGGGCAGAAGAAAGGGAGAAATGTCCAAGAACTAGGGGGGGGTGAGAGAGAGCCCTACAAAGTAATTTTTGTGCTTTCTAAGGCAAGATTACTTGTCACTGAAGTATTTCCTCCCTTGGCACAAGCCCATTTCTTCCTTGATAAAACCATCTTCAAGAGAAAAGCTCATCATAATTTTAGTGGAACAGGACAATAAGAGTTGGCTCCAAATATGGTTTTTGAGAGAGGATGTGGTTTAGCACAGTTTGACTACAAGTCAAGAAATTCCAGTTCTGTTTCCCTGGATGGCTTAGGGGAAAGAGAATACTGTCCTGTGTGTCATGTAATACAAAGACAAAGGGAAAACAAAAAGCTGTAGCTGTCCAGGAAGGTGGGGGTACTGCAGTTGTACACTTATTGTGTTACTGCTTGCAAGCAGCATTTGCATGTCATTCTTCCACTATGAGTAAAAGAGCCAGATGGAAAATGGTTCCATTTTTTTTACAAAGCAGTTTTGAGTGTAACAATAATTTTGCTGAAATTATAAAATTTCAGTAAAATTATTGGGAATTTCACTGCTTATTACATTTCCAACTTATTAAAATACACCTACATATTTATTCCTGAAGAGTGTCTGACACTGTTAAAAAAAAAGGATTTCCCATTTCCAAGTGTACTGAGTTTCTGTGATGCTACAGGTCCTTTTCTTTCAATTATGCTTCTCATGGAAGCTGGAAGTAGATAAAACAAGCTGGCTGCTCAGATTTCTGAGGAAAGTCTTCCCTTTTTTTGTTACCTAAAAGCCATACTTCTTTCTTTCTCTCTCCCAGACTTTGCCATGAGTCTAGCTGTACAATTACAGGAATGTCTTAATAAAATGGAATTTTCATTCTTCCTTTTTTAATGCAAGTAAGATGTATTATGTATTTGATTTTTACAGATAGCATATTCTGAAACAATTTGCTTTCCTTCATTTTGGTATATACTCTTAATGGAATGCTAAACACTGATTCTTTAAAAGTGCCAAGTGATCAGCATAGGGTACATTTGCTGTTTCAGGAGTGGAGGAAAATGTGCTGCTTTCCCACACTGCTGCCTTGGAGGGCATTTCACAAGGCATCTGCTTTGGAAGGGGAAATAATGAATATATGCAAGATTTGGAACAAGGCTTTGTAGCTCCTGCAGCTCTGGCCACAGACTGTGCTGTGCTGTAAGAGATGGAGCTTCCTATGTGCTCTCCATCCCCTTTTCTGTTCCCCTCTTCTCCTGCCAGCCTTTGCAGGAGGACAGGGCCTTTGCCATGCCACACACCCAGTTTTTTGGGACAAATAATTCAGCACAGGGTGCTGTGCTGCCAGTTACCCCTGGGAAATGGGCTCTGTCACCCTTGGGACACACTCCAGCTTGCCAGCCTCAGGCACTCACTTGGCTCCTGTTGTCAGTAAAATCTTTGGCTGAAGGAAAACTGAAGGAATGGTTGGGCTTGGGAAGGAGAGCTCTGAATAAAGTAAAAGCATTCTTTATTTATATAAGGATACAACACTAGTTTAGTTAGAGATGTGATACCCTCTTAAGTGGCTCCTTTCAATGGATCTTAATATGTTGCTTCAAGGCCAACTTGTCCTTTTTAGTATGGCATATAATGGAAGTGTCTGTGAGCAGAGATGAACTTGTGTAAGCCAAGAGTGTCAAGAAGCTCAGCCCTGGTTCCCAGGGAGTCTCCTGAGGCAGGACAGTCCCTTTTCAGTGCCTGCAGATGTACAGGGCACTGCTGCTCATGGCACTGCTCACCTCTCCTTCTGAGTGCTCACCTGCAGTTTTCATTGGACTGAGAAAATAGCTCCATGTGTTGGTGTTCCATGCACAGGAAATGTCCCTGGTTGTTGTTAAGGAGAACTTTGTGCAGATTCTTTCCCAAAAATGCAGGGTGCCTCAGCTAATGGTGGGAAATTTGGAGGTTATAGAAAGAGAAGGGGACAGCTTAAAGAAAATTACTTTATTTCAAAAACTCCACTTTTGATTACATTGTGGGAATGTAGAGTGTGAATATTTTATTAGCAATGTTAAAATAATTTCCATCATTTGTTAACAACAAATAAGCTAATTCCATTAGCTCAGGATATTTTTAGATCCCAAGTTCATTATAATTAAATTTTTCCCTGTATGTGAATTCTCTTTAGAGATTAGGACTAGGAAGACAAAGGGTTACAAAATGGAGAAAGCATATTGCATTAGAGAGAATTATCAGATCTCAACTGTGATTATGAAAATGCTGTAAAAACAATTAGTAATAAACACCATGTCCTGGGAGGTTTGTAATCTGAGTAAAAAGATATAACAGCTGTGAGCAGTTTTGTGTCTGGTTTTGCAAAGCTGAACCTGAAGCACAGAGAAAGGTGGTGCTGTGCCTGATGGTGCTTGAGATGCAAGGTGGGAGACGAAATTCTCCAGAGTCTTGGTCCACTGCATTCTCTTGAAATAGTTGTATACTGTGCTTTAAACAATGTGCAAAGTTAATGTAAACAAATTTAATGTGTGATGGCAGCTGAACATTTTAAAGCTGAAAGCAAACATAACCTTTTTACATATTCCCATAATCTTTTATGATAAAATTGTTATTGCTTTTTTAATCTGTGAAGCTTTGAGTGTTCCCTTCCTGAACCAGAGTTCCTGCCCCGTTTTGATTTGTTTGCAGCTTTCTGAACTGTCTTAAATAATTGTGTAACTTTTTCTGCTTCTTTGTCCAGCCATCTGAAGGATTGGAAGCTCTTAGCTTTGTACCTCAGGGAATTTGGCACATGAAGTGTAATTTAGGTTTATAGTGAAGTATTCCTTTGCATTAAAGGAAATTATTTAGTGCTAATTCTTGTTGATCATCAAATTAATGGGATTAAAAGCATACAGAAAGTTTAATGGTTTTTCATTCAGTTGGTTAAAGTTTGCCTAAACCCCAAAGCCCCTTTTCAGTCTTAGTTGTATTTATCCATTATTTGAATGTATCATGGGATAGGAGAAAATCTGCTCTGAGGAAACCAGGATGATGCAGGGAAATGTCTTCATTATCTAAAGTTTCCCTTCAGCCTGTGTTCAGTTGTGCAATTTTCCTACTTTTCTGATTTGTCATTTGAACCTGCCCATGATTTTAGAAGGCAGAGCTTATGTTCTTTGATCCATATTTCCATTTTTCTGGTTGAATGAGCTCACTGACTTGTTAATTCTGGAATCATTTACGTAGAAACATTTCATTATTTGAGTAAAGAGAAAATGCACTGACAGTCTTGAGTGTCAGGGAGGCCTGGCCCAGTCCAGACCCACTGTTACCTACAGTGCCCATCCTTCTTTTAACTACAGAAAATGAGAAGAGGCTGCACCAGCCCTGTCCCACCAGGAGCCTTGTCCAAGCACCATCTGAGACTGGACATTGATGCATGTCTGAGAGGTGTTGTTGATGGCAGCAGTTCTTCATGATTTCAGTCAGAACTGGGAAGCCACTGTACCCTGGGTGTAGCCACATAAAAGGTCTCTGACATTAAATGCCTTGCAGTTTGGTTTTGGTTACAGTTTCTGATGAATTAGGTAGTTGGCCCTTTTTTCACTGTAAAAGACCATTGTGTTGAATTCACAAGAGTCGGTTTGGGCAGATCCTTATCAGCTTAAGGAAGAAGAGATTTCAAAGTGGTCAAAACACATTAAGTTTTAAATTTTTGATCATAATGTCGGTGAAATAATTTTCAGTTTGGAGAGTTAATTCATTCAATTTCAAACCAAAATAAAATGCACTGAAATATTAACCATAAATAACCTCTTTTTCTGACCTGCCACATGGTTTTTTTTTAGATTCCATTTACAACTTCTGTACAAATTTAACTTCTTTGTTCCAGTTTAATACAGAAAAATTTTCAAAACATCAATATCTTGCAAGATAAGAAAATATTCACTTTTCCCCCACAAGCTTAACTTTTAATGTAAATGATGGTCAGTAGGTAAACTTAAGAAACAGGGCTGGAATGAAACCAGAGACCACTGGCTGTTACTTTCAGCCACAGAAAGTCTGTGGCCAAGGAGGGGGCTTGAATACATTGGGTTACATGTTCATCACATCCTATTTGGCTTCCTCTGGGCTTTGTTGCTGAAGGTTTTTAAAAGTGGCAGCATCCAAGAACAGATGCTGAAAGAAATTAAGAGTGCAAAATAGCTGGTGTGAAAGAGACCAAAGAGTTGGGCTTCCAAGCTGGCATGCCTGTGAAGTGACATGGTGTGGGAGCTGTGACATGGCATGGGAGCTGTGCCATGGTGTGTGACATGGTGTGAGAGCTGTGCCATGGTGTGAGAGCTGTGCCATGGTGTGTGACATGGTGTGAGAGCTGTGACATGGCATGGGAGCTGTGACATGGTGTGAGAGCTGTGACATGGTGTGTGACATGGTGTGAGAGCTGTGACATGGCATGGGAGCTGTGACATGGTGTGAGAGTGTGACATGGTGTGAGAGTGTGACATGGTGTGAGAGCTGTGACATGGTGTGTGACATGGTGTGAGAGTGTGACATGGTGTGAGAGTGTGACATGGTGTGGGAGCTGTGACATGGTGTGAGGGCTGTGACATGGTTTGAGGGCTGTGACATGGTGTGGGAGCTGTGACATGGTGTGTGCCATGGTGTGGGAGCTGTGCCATGGCGTGGGAGCTGTGCCATGGCGTGGGAGCTGTGACATGGTGTGAGAGTGTGACATGGTGTGGGAGCTGTGACATGGTGTGTGACATGGTGTGAGGGCTGTGACATGGTGTGTGACATGGTGTGAGGGCTGTGACATGGTGTGAGGGCTGTGACATGGTGTGAGAGCTGTGACATGGTGTGTGACATGGTGTGGGAGCTGTGACATGGTGTGGGAGCTGTGACATGGTGTGGGAGCTGTGACATGGTGTGTGACATGGTGTGAGAGCTGTGACATGGTGTGTGACATGGTGTGGGAGCTGTGACATGGTGTGGGAGCTGTGCCATGGTGTGGGAGCTGTGACATGGTGTGTGACATGGTGTGGGAGCTGTGCCATGGTGTGTGACATGGTGAGGGCTGTGACATGGTGTGTGCCATGGTGTGAGGGCTGTGACATGGTGTGTGCCATGGTGTGGGAGCTGTGACATGGTGTGGGAGCTGTGCCATGGTGTGGGAGCTGTGACCTGGTGTGTGACATGGTGTGGGAGCTGTGCCATGGCGTGGGAGCTGTGACATGGTGTGAGAGCTGTGCCATGGTGTGAGGGCTGTGACATGGTGTGGGAGCTGTGACATGGTGTGTGACATGGTGTGGGAGCTGTGACATGGTGTGTGACATGGTGTGAGGGCTGTGCCATGGTGTGTGACATGGTGTGAGGGCTGTGACATGGTGTGGGAGCTGTGCCATGGTGTGTGACATGGTGTGGGAGCTGTGACATGGTGTGTGACATGGTGTGAGAGCTGTGACATGGTGTGAGGGCTGTGCCATGGTGTGTGCCATGGTGTGAGGGCTGTGACATGGTGTGGGAGCTGTGACATGGTGTGAGGGCTGTGACATGGTGTGTGCCATGGTGTGGGAGCTGTGCCATGGTGTGGGAGCTGTGCCATGGTGTGTGCCATGGTGTGGGAGCTGTGCCATGGTGTGGGAGCTGCTCCAGGCAGGAGCAGGGGTTGGTGGCAGAAATCAGAGCTGCAGATGGTGGGAGTGCCCAAGCCTGGCTGACAGCAGATGCTGGCACACAGGCAAGCAGGAAGAGGGCAATTGCCATGGCTCAGCTTGAGGGAATGGCTATAAAGGAAAGACAAAAGTTCAAGATGTGGGTTTGGCCAAGTGGTAGGGTAAAAGGCAATCTCTTCAAAAGGCAATGAGTTATATTGAAAGAGAACAGGGGCACTGGGGAAAAGCTCCTTTGAGTTGGATGTAGAGAGGTAGAAATAATAAGAGGAAGCTGAGACTGGTTCATGCCAAGCATCACAGAATGAAAAAGGTTCCTGGATTTGAAATAAAATTCAGCTGAGGAATAAGCCCTGAAAGGAAGTGAAAGGAGCCCCATCATTTGAAATACTCTAACAGAAGCAAAGCACTCAAAAGTGCACTGCAGGGAGCAGCCTTTTTTTGGCAGGCAGCAAGACTTGGATGACCTCATAGCTTCTTTCCATCTCTATTAAAATCACAGGATCCAAACTCTTTCTCTGAGCAGCAGCACAGCCAGCTCTGAAGGATTGCCCAGTTTTGGCACTGTAGTCTTGCTTAGTACCACTCTGCATGTGCCAGCCCCTGCAGATTCCCAAGGCAAGAGTTAATAGCTCTGCTGACAAACTCTCTCATTACTGTGGAGCACTAGCAAGCTGTGCAGTGTATTTTGGAGAGTTTTCATCACCAAATGAACCAGATCTAAAATGGAGCATAAACAAAATTTTCAGTTCCAGAGAGACATTGTTGCTGCATTTTGATACCCCTTTGCTGCACAGTGATTGCAGTGCCTGGTTAGTTATAGCTGGCCAGTTCCTGTTCTGAAGTCAGATTTCAGTCCCATTTTTCTCTAGTAAGTGTTTGATTTAAAGAAGGTGAAATATGTTCAACATATTAAATTGTAACAAGAAAAGAAGTTGGCACATACTGGGGGTGTACCTGCATTCCCCATTAAATCCCAGAAACCAGACTTTGAAACAGTTTTCTCAATGCTACAGCTCCAGTGAGAGAATTTTTTAAGATGTTCTTAGGAACCATTGGAAAAAAATTAAGAAAAATATACTCTTCTATACTGTTCTGTGTAAATATTACAGTTTCATTGTGTATCATCCCTGGTTATAGCTTTGTAACAGTGAAACAATTCTTAAACATCTTCTGTGACCCCCCTCCAATCAGATAATTTAGTGGGTGAGAATCCCTGTGTCTGCCCCGCATTGTGTGGCTCATTTATGTTTTCCCTCTCAGCTTGGCTGCAAACCACCAGAAGGTGCAGAAGAAGCTTTCACACCCAAGGGCAGCATGTTTCCAACCATCCACTTGATTTTCAAGCTCTTTGCCCAGTCTGGCTCTAGTGCCATGTTCTCCTCTGCCCTTCCCAGCAGGACTGGGCAGCAGGAGAAAGCAGCAGGAAGGCTCTGGGCTCACTTTGTAAGAAATTGTTTGCATTCCCACTGCTGAGAAACAGGACTTGCCCTTCCTGGACCTGCACTGCCTGGGAGGGGGTTGTGGTTATTTGGGAATTTGGAGAGGGATTGCTGCCATTGTCCTAGGGAGGCTGCAGGGAGCTCTGTGTTTCTTTGCCAGCATCACCTGGGTAATTCAGGGCTGTTGTTTTCAAGGGTCTGATGGGCCCTGTGCTCTGCATTTTCAGTTTGCCTACCAGAGCAGCCTTGATAGTGCTGCTTGCTGTTTGCTCAAGAGGGAAGTAAAGAAGTTTTTGATTGTGTCTGCATTTTTCAGTGGAAAAAGGGAAATCTCTTGAGGAAGAGTGGGAACAATTAAATTATTTTATGCTGAGGCACAATAAAACTCATTTTAAAAATTATTGCCTAATGCCCATGATTTATTCACAATATCTAGTCAGAGTAGAGTTAATGAAACTGCTAAGCACTTAAAATTAGGAATGCACATGAGAGTTACTAACATCAGAATCTCATGTTGTACTTATATTTTTTTTTAAATATCTTTGTGGCAAACCATTTTTTATTATTTTTGGATTTGTTAGAGGTTTAACAGTGTGTTCCCCAATGAATTGTGAGCTTAACAGAAACTTTTTAAAAAGGGATCCAAAGTTTTGGATGCTAAGAGGGCCCTCACAGAAAACCTCCAGGAAATGCTGTTTCTATGTTTAGTGCAGTGCCATGAAAACTCTGTAGGGATGTGAGGTGGGAAGCACAGGGTGGGAGAGGTTTAACAGAGCTGGAAAGTGAGAAATTGCACCTTCTGTGGATCACCATGTGCTAAAAAATCAGGCAAGGTTAAACTAAACAGGTGGAAAAGGGAACTAGAAGAATACACCAAGAACAAGATGGGAAGCAGAGGTGCTGAAAGCAAGGAGGGGATTGTCAGATTTATCACTGTTGATTCTTTTCCAGTAGTCATGCCACTGACCATCAAACCTCTTGATTTATTATTTGTGATTTTTGCTAGGCCTGTAGTCCAGCAACACTTCATGGAGGCATGTCTTAATGACAGGAAGGGAGCAAAGGGCACCAGTATCTCTGGGCAGCTGGACAGTTCTGACACACACTTGTCCTGCCCTGGAGGTTTTTCCTACTTTTATCCAAATAGAATTCTCTTTAAACCTGTCTTAAATTCCATAAAGTGCTTCCTGACCTTTGTTACACCATCACTGTTAATAGTGCTTGTGGCTGAGGTTTTCTAAATTGTCTTTTTTCCAAGATCTTCTCAATTTGACAAATGTTTGTAAATAATAGGTAAAATAACTTTGTTAAAGGAGGTGCCAAGTGGGTGAGATGATGACTGTTTCTTCCAGGAGTAGCTGCCTGTCTGCAAATACCTATTGAAAGATTGGAGATGTCAGTTGTTTGGAAGAACTCACTTAAAGGCATTCTCTATTTCTAGACTGATATGGGTTTTACAGAACAAAGATATATATATATACAAAGGCAGAAATATATAGGCATTAGGAGCAGCTGCCTTTTGCAATATTTGATTTCATTTCAACATATACAGAGTTATTTTTAAAACCCTTGCCTAATACTCCTAAATATTTATGATTTGGCTGCCATTTGTGTGGTTGTGTGCCATTTGGTTGCCATTTGCTGCCACAAGTGTGGCTGATGTAGGTGTACCCTTTATGGAGCAGCATTGATTTAGCCTTGCACACACACACTCTAGAGAGGCTCCCATGGCCTGGCTTTCTGCTGCCCTGTGTCTGTGTGCCTGCATGGACAAATGGATGCTGTAGCTTCACTGCTTTTGCCATCAATCCAGTGGTGGCTCTGCAGCTTTTCAGCTCAGCAGAAAATGTCAAAAACACAGACATGTGTGACAGATGTAACACAACAGTGTGAACAAGGGCAGTATGACATCAGTGTAGCACACAGAGGGGGTAATGAGTGCTTTAGGCCTGGTCTGGGAGTTTAGTGGCAGTTGAACAAGTGTTGAAAAGTGATTGCTGTTACACACCTTGTAGGTCAGGCTGCAGCTGCCCAACAGTGCCTGCTCCAGGCAGTGCCCTTGTAGGGCACTTCTCATCCTTTTCCTCTAAACACAACTTGGAAAAAGGTCTGCAATTCCTGAGTGTTTGGGTTGTATCTTTCTGTTAGTGAGAGGAATTGTTCACGCTGATGTGCAATATCTCAGGGCTTAGCCCTGCCCCATTCATCCAGGCTGAGAGACTTCCCAGAACTGCAGATAAAACACTATTCATTATTCCTGCCTTGACCTCAACAGTCTCACCTTTTATAGAAGACTCTTGGAGCAAAGAAATAGAGGAAAGGTGAAAAACAAAAAGAGAAAGATCTTTTTCCATCTCCTTTCTGCTTAGGGTCTGAACTTGCCAAAGCTTTGTTCTCCAAAGGGACCTCTAGCTGAGGTCTCTCTGTCTCAACCCTCCTTTCCCAAACTGAGCACTGCCATGCTCTGTCTATAGAAAGACCTCAAAACAGTCAGAAAAAGATCTATTGTGACTGTTCTAATAGACTCAGCTTTATGCTCAGCTTAATGGGATCCAGGTCTCCACCCATCTCCTCCTGGTTTTTTGCCTTCTGATGTTTCATCTTTACCTTTTACTTGGTTGGCTTTTAGGCATCTAGTATTGTGGGGTTTTGTCTTTCTGGGGGGAGGAAAGAGATAAGAACAGCTCTTCAGACACAAGTCCAGATTTAGCTTGGTTAAGTGGTTTATGGATATTGTTCAAAAGTGGGAAGTTTAAGGTTTCCATGGTTGTTAGAACTTTTAAGTTACTTAGGATACAGAAATAACTAGATGTTACCAAATTTTCTTTGCCATGTACTGGCTGAGATCATCAGCTGTTTTAGAACTTGGGAGTCTCTTTCATTCTAACCTGCTGAGTACTTTTCTAAGGTTAAATGAGAAATTTCCTTCCAGACCATGATACCACTGAAGAAGAGATGACATTCCAGTTCACTTAATGGGGAAATAACTTATCTAAAAAAAGAAGAGAGCATGAGAAAGTCACACTCTGAGAATGGATCTGATCTCAGCAGTAATAACATTTTTCATTAAATTATTTTTTTAAATATTAAAATGTATATCAACCACTGTCCATTGAAAATAATTAAAAGATTGCAAAGGCAGATTTGAAGCTGAGGCCAGGTTATGAGTTATTTTGATATGATTTTGATTTTAGCTGTCAGCTACTTGTGGAATGCGGTTGCTCACTCAGCTCACATGCTTTTGTGTCTGTGCCCTGGCTTTTATGATGTTCTTGTGGGAAATCAATATTTTAGATCCCTCTTGTGCGTGGAATTCCATTTACAAAAGTCTATCAAAAACAAATAGAAGGCACCAACTACATTTGAAGAATTTATTATTTAAGAAAAAGTTCACACACATCTTTTTTTCATTATTTTCCTTCCGTAAATTTTGACTAATTTTACATATTGGGTCTGATTATGTTCCACATAACAGGATATAAGCTTCAACTCTTGCAAAAATAAATTAAACTCTGCAACCATTAACCATTCCTTCCAGAAATAAATGTTAACAAAAAGCAAATAAACACAACTGTGAATTATACATATTCTTTTACAGAGTTCGTTTAGTCGAAAGAGGATCTCCACATAGTTTGCCTCTCATGGAGTCTGGCAAAGTAAGTACTTAAAGAAAATTTAAGTGTAACTTTTATGGTCATATTATGATTTTCAGTAAATATCCATTTCTGTTCATTTTTACGTGAATGTGGTACTGGGGAAGGCACTATTAGCTGTGCAGATTGATGTCCTTCCTTTACTGTTGAGGTTACAGCACTATGGCAGTAACTGATGCATTACTGCTCTCTCAGAACCTGTGCCTTGCTCTTTTATGCAGAAATCAATTCCTTCTTTTATGCAAAAAGAAGGTTTTTCATCCCCTGTGTGTCATTCTTGAGGCAGCTGACAAATGGTGCAGGCAGTGCCATCGATGCAGAACCCACCTGCAGTGAGAGCTGCTCTGGGGTGGCCAATGCTGAGCTCACTGATCACCTGCAGAGGGACTGTCCCTGCTGGGGCACGGCTCTGGGGACAGGGGGAGGACACAGGGGCAGCCTCTGCTGCTCTGGGTGCTCATCTAAAGCTTTCCATGGCTTTGCAGACATTCATGCTCAGAGGATGCTCCCTTTTCTGTTCCTGGGCTCAGCGTCCACCTCTGTAGTTGCTGAATGTCCATTGCATGAGCACTTTGGCAGGTCATTATTCTGGGTGATTGCATGATGCCTCTGGCTTTCTCCTTGTTCTAGGCCAAAGGTTCATTGGGGTTTTTCCTATCCTACTATGTATTCTCATAGAAACAGGGGCCATTTGGTCAGACTTTTATTCTGCAGGTGAACATTTGATTTCTGAGGAGGTTTATTGATGGAACAGCATTCACAAAGAGAAGCAGTCTTGTCATATTTCCCAATTATCTCAGAACTTTTCATATCTGTGGATTATTTTATATTTTTTGCACTATAAGTCTACTTTAACTTTTTAAGGCTTGTTAAGGATTTCTTGCAGTTTGTAATGAAGGTTCTTTGGGGACAAAGCATCAGCATACAATTGCATAAGGTGATACCTGATTTCTTACTGCCTCATGTTTTCTTTCAATAGATCCTCCCAGGAGTACGTATCATTATTGCTAATCCAGAAACAAAGGGACCCTTAGGAGATTCTCATCTTGGTGAGGTGAGTCATGAGAACCTGAACTTTGTATGCTCTGGACTAAATTCCAGAGACAAAGCTATTTTTGTGCATGCTAATGATTTAATGATACATCTTACCAAATGCTGAGTTAGGAAAATAGTGAATTCTGCTGAACATTATAAAGTGTGGATCATGACATTTGTGTCATTATTGAAATTGATATTAAATTGTTTCTAAATATTAATACCTCAAGTTTAAAAAATGAAAAAATACCTGCTTTTCCTAACTGTATTTTATACTTGGTGCTTCACTAATTCTGATGGAAGCTTACATGAAAAGTAAGTTTATAGATTAGTCTAATTTCAGCTAGATGGTTTTCTTGTGCTGTTCTCCATAATCATTGTGCTTCACTGCACTGAAGTACTCTCATTAGCTGAGTTGAGCTAGACTATATGTTTTTCAAATTTATTTTGTGTTTCTAGAGTGAGAAAATAAATTATGTTATTTCCAAGCAGTTAAAAATCTAGTTAACAAAATGAAGAACATGTTTGATCATAATTAAAACCACAGTCTAATTTGTGAGTTTCTGTAAGAGTTCATTAATTTGAAATTGTATAAACTTCCATGATGCTTTGGGTTCGATGGAATGAATCCTTCTCCATGGGGGAAGGTCCCTGGCCTCACCCTTCAAAATAATCTGCCTGTCTGGGCTTCATGGAGGATGCCCTGCTGGGGTAAATTCACTGAACCAGGAGTGAGGAATGTGGCATGGCTCAGAGCTGCCCTGCAACTTCAACAAAAGCAGATTCGGGTCTCTGTGCTAGAACTGGGTCAGTTATGGGTTCAGAAACAGTGTTGAAACAGAACAGTGCTAAAAGACATTTTTAGCGATATCTAGCTATGACTAAAAATATTTGCATCAAGAATTTTCAATAATGCTTCATTCTCAAAAGCTACTTTAATTAATACCAGTATAATTGCTTTTAACTTAGATATGGGTTCACAGCACTCACAACGCCAGTGGGTATTTTACCATCTATGGAGATGAATCTTTGCAATCAGATCATTTTAACTCAAGACTCAGCTTTGGAGACACACAGACTATTTGGGCAAGGACTGGTTATCTGGGGTTCCTGAGAAGAACAGAACTCACAGATGCAAATGGAGGTAAGAAGTTTCTCACCATCTCGGTCTACACAAATAATTTGAATTATTTGTTGGGTGACACTGCCCCTCTGGCCCTGTGGTACCTAACATGCTCCATCTGTGAAGCCTGTAAAACTGCAAAGAAACCCATAATTAAAATAATCAGAAAATAAACCAGAGGGCAAGATTTCCCTACTGAAATAGTTGCTTTTTCTTTATTGTACCTCAGGTACTATAAATCCCCTCCACCAGTGACCTTTTGGCACTGTTAATATACCCAGTGCTTCAGCTGGAAAAATATGAAATACAGCTGAAATTGCCATCGTTTGCTTTGGCAGTAGTGCCCCCAGGAATGCATTTGTGCAGGTGGGAAAAGCCTGGTGGGAGTCTGAGCCCTGTCCCTCCTGTGACCACCAGCTCTGTTATAAACCTAATCACAGGATCTGTCCATTCCTCAGATTTTCCTGTCTTTACCCCAGAGGGCTGGGTACTGAAATGTAACACAAACAGTAGCTGCAAGAGAAGCTATAGGGTGTTTGGGTTTCTGCCAGGAAGGTACAGGACTCCCTCACTTGTTTGAATGATGTTCCTTGTCTCTTGTACACATGTAAGTGAACCAGTGTTGCCAGGCACACAAAGGCTGTGCTTGGGAAAATGTTTTGGGTTTTTTTTTCTGTGATTCTTGAGGAGCACAGTGCCACAAGTGGCTGTAGCTGAGCTGGCCAGGGGAGGCTGTTGGTCCAGTAGGGTTTCCAGCAATGCTGTGAACACCTCCAGGAGTGATCCCAGGGCCAGTAGAATAGCTGCTATTCAGCCAAGAAAGAATTCATCCAATCTGAAAACATTTTAGCATTCCCTGTGGATTAGGCCTGTTGCCATGTCCTTATAATGGCACCTTCTGGAGAGATTTACTTTGGTTGCACAGGCTTTTTTCATTTCATTTTTGATTGCCCAACACTGAGAAAATTCAGGATTCTCTGGGGATATTGCAACTTACTCAGTCATATAGTGTAGGTATTCTCCTAGCAAAGAGCTGCTCCATTATCCTACTATTAGCTCCTAGTGCAGAAAGTTCTCAATCCTTTATTAGGTAGACCTCATTGCCATTACAATACCACCACACAACTATCCAAATTCAGGCAAAAGAGTCAACTGCTTTTAAACTTTTTAAAAGCAGTTATCTGCTTTTAGGTCTGTTAGCAATTTTTTTTTCATGACTAGCATGTAATTGTTTATTTTCAGCTGAGTATCTTTTAAAAAGTGTAATTTCAGCCTCATTTATTTCTTCAGCAGGTAAAAAATATGGGCTATAAAAGTGTTATGCCTAAATTACGTGAATAAGCAATTTGCTATCTAGCTAGAGCATGTTTTTAGTTTATTGATAAACACCTTTGTAATAGATTAAAAGCTCTTGTAGTGACCATCTCAAAGCAATTGGAAGAACATCAGCCACACTGTCAGGATCAAATCTATTCTTTCTCTTTGAAAAAACAGAGAGAAACAAGGAACCTATTGTCTATTCAGAGTGCCTTAAACAAAAAGGATGTGTTCTGCATCCACCTGGGAGAAAATCAGGAATTCTGCCTCTGTCTTTGGATAAAGATTTCTGCCTTTGTCCTTTTCAAGTGGGAATAGTATTTTTGCCTTCCTTTCTTCTGTTTTTTGCTCTGCATTCCACTTCAGTAATGGAAAATACTCATTAGTTCAGAAATCACTTCGGGGTTTCAGAAATTCGAGGATAACTTACGTTGTACTTTTTTCACTTAATTCTTAATGTGAATATTCTATAATTTAATGTACTGAAGAATAGAATCTTTCTCTTTTTTTTGTTTTATCCCTTTCCTCCAGAGCGCCATGATGCACTTTATGTGGTGGGTGCATTGGATGAAGCCATGGAGCTGCGAGGGATGAGGTACCACCCGATCGACATCGAAACCTCCGTCATCAGAGCACACAAGAGCATCACTGAATGGTAAGGGTTATAGAACACCAGGGCCCTTAGAAAAAGCTCAAATATCTGTAATGTCTGGGCTTTTTCCTTGGATATTGCAATTGATCCAGGAAATGGCCTGTTGGGATGGTCTCAGGATTTATAACCCGGCTGCAAATGTGTCCTTAGGATGAAACTTTTCACAAACAGATTTAATCAGAAAGGACTGATTTTAGATAAGTTCATTCAATATGTTTCTTTTTTCTTTTTTTTCTTTTTTTAAGGAGTAAGCAAGCAAACATTTCAAACAAATGAACATACTAATAAATTTTATTAGTGAACACACTGTTATTTTTCAATTGGTTATTAATAAATCAGGCAGTGATCAAATCAAGGTCACAATGGAAATTGAAGCAGTAAATCAATGAGTTAATAATAATGTTGTCTTAATCAATGTATCATCCTCAGATGTACACAGCAGGAAATCATTTCTTGAGTCTGGCATGAGCACAAATTGCTTTTCATTATTCTTGCATCAGAAGACTCGGTCAGGTAGTTGTTTTGTTTTGCTATAACCACAGCTCAGCTATTCACCTTTCAGCCAAAATGAATCTGTTGCAATAGCCAGAGCAATTTAGTGCATTTTTCTTCTCAATCCTGGTTGCAGAGGTGTGGCCTGGAGCAGGAAGTTTAATAATGAATGAAGCACAGCAGCTGAACTGGTCTTTAGTAAAAGACTTTGCTTTTTTCTTAAATATCAGTTAAAATGAATACAATTAGTTGCTTGACTGACTGTAACTGAGGTTTTGCCTTATTGCCTCCTCCCTTGAGCATCATCACTGCTGGAAGGGTCTTGTGCCAGACAGGCATTACACAGGGAACTGGGTTCTGTGCCTTCATATAGAACAGTGTGAAGACTTTATGAATGTCAGGAAGTTCCCCTTGAAAATGTGTCAGATCAGTACCAGCAGTGGATGGAAAGGTTTCAGAGCAAGCTGTTTAAGGACTGCTCTATTATAAGATGGCCATAGATTGATAAATTGCTGTGCTCAGCAGTGTCTGTTTGTCAGAGGGTGGTGTTCTCTCAAATTATGAGCTCACAGGCAGTGAATAAAGCAGCCATATCACACTGCAGAAATTGCAGGGTTTCAGTACCAAAAAATGCTTAAATTATGTACCTGCCTTCAAGATTGCTGAGAGCCCTTTGAGGATCCTTTTTGTGCCACAACCATGGAAATCCTGAGTGAAAAAGTGGCAGCTAGGAAAGGGTTGGGGGTAAGCTGGAACAACCAAAGAAAAACACCACCGAATTTCTGCAGGAAGTACACACAGGTTATTCTCAGTACCTTAACTCTTCCCAGTAGCTGGGTGATTGTGTACAAGGCACAGGAGTGAGAATTCAGAAAACACTCTCTAATGTTGCTACCCTTTGCCCAAAGGCCAGTATTTAAGGCCAGTATTTCAGGCTTGTTTTTCTCTCAAAAGAGAGATTGTTAATGAATTAGATGTGTCTCAGATGTGATCCCTGCAGAAAAGGGACACACAGTTATTCAGAGTGACAACATTTGGTTTGCTCACAGTTCCCAGCCTTTTCCTAACCAATGTTCTGCCAAATAACCATCATGGAATTTTCATTTACAGTCCTCATCCTGATTGTCCTTGACTTCTCTCACATAACTTTTTCAGCTTCTCTTAGACATCCTTCTTTTGTCTTTGTGAAACACCTCTTGACAAAATAATGGCCAGCTAGCTCTTTTTTTAAATGATTTATAATTTGTATATCCCTTTCTGTGGACAGGGGCACGAGCCTCTTTTCTTGTTTGAGTTACAATGCCCCAGCAAGGATTTAACTGCACCAATTCCTGTTGCACACAGAAGGTGCTGGGTGTGTCCAGCTGATAGACTGTAAAACACCCTCAGAGAAATGCAGCTCATTCTGTAACACTGGACACCACTGAGGGACTCAGGGATGTGCTGACTGACATGTGATCCTGCTGGGCAGCTTCTGTCACTGAGGATCAGATCTGAAAGGTCATTTAAAATGATTCTTGTCTTTGAAGAAATTTTAGCACAAAATCAACAGCCTCTGATTCTGGACCTCCTGTGTCTTAAGGCATAACAAGTGGAAGAGTGGCACAGTCTGGTTTTATTGTGATGTAAACACACACTGTGCATTTTGAAAGTGTTTCTAATACCACAAAATGTGGTATGTGCTTTAATGTATGTGTTTTAATTAAAGCACATGGTTGACTCATTTAAATGTCAAAGTCTCAAAAGAGGAACAGAACAGAGCTTCCTGGAATTTGCTTAGAAGTGGTTTGTATACACAAAGCTACACAAGGTATTTGGAGAAGAAAACAATTAGGAGCTTCTTTCCCTGGAGGTGTTTTGACAACTTCCTTGTTTTTCCTGTGGCATTTGGTGATGTGGAAGCAGCAGGAGGGGCCATTCCCAGCTCAGTGCTTTGACTGTTTTGCATCTATTGGGTGTGACTTGATTATTGTGACTCCATTATTTCTTAAGGAAAGGTCAGCCTTCCTGGTCCCTAGCTTTTTGGTTTGAGTTTTTTATTCATCAGGGCTAGAAAGTTGATGTATGCATAAGAGAGACACACTGGCTAATGTAAATTCATCTCAACCAGTAAGAACATAAAGAGCAATATTTGCTTTTACTTCCAGTGATCACCAGTGAGTTAGAACCATGACATATGAAACGAGTTTTAAATTAAATTGAAGCCTCTTGGGAGTGTCACTGATTTTAGGACTGAATAGAAGCTTCATGAAAGTTTTGGGAATCAGTTTCCTGAACTCAGACAAACTAATTTATTCTAAACCATGTTTGAGGGACCTGCTCCTGAATCTTGCTATTAATTGCTTTCCCAAGCAATAGTTTCCAGGCATGGTTTTAAATGCTAACTCACACTTCAATGAAACCTCTCCAGGTTTTTTGTTAAAATATATATAATACTAATTTAGATGTTTGTACAGCAATCAATAAAAATTCCAGGACCTCTCTGGAGATGGTCACCTGTGCAGATTGATACTTCATTTTGTTAATATTCAGCATCAATCAAAACTTACTAGAATGTCTGTGAAAACATAATTACAAATGAAAATTCATTTCACAGCAGTACTAAGTTAAAAGGGGCCTTCTCATCCTTGCTTTGGCTGCTCATTAGTTTTCCAGATCAATAAGCACATAAGAATTCAATCAAATAGTATTTTGGCAGGATCTGAATTTTTTTTTTTTTTTAACTTTTCTCCTAAAATCCATTCTGTCAAGCATCAACATAGAGAACATTTTCATAGCTAATTTTTTGGGCAAAGTAAGATATGTTTCCACAGTACATGGATTTTCAGAGCTGTCTTAGGAGGCTAAAACAGTGCACTTCTGTCTCAATCAAGCATTGACCTTAGGGTAAGAAGCTCTTTTTGAAGATGGCTTATGTACATAATATATTCTGACTTTCAGATGCTTATGCTCAAGACAGTTCTGGGAAGTTATCCCTGATTTTATGAGGTAAAGGCAAGTAAAGTACAGGGCTTGATGCATGGCATACATGTGTAGAATATTATTATTTATTCTGTGGAATAAGCTAGAGGAATAAGTATCTTACACACCTGCAAGGAAGAATGAGATTACTCTTTGTGGCTCAGCTGTGCTGACCTCCCATGAGATGCAAGAGTCTTTGGAGACTCTGGAGATGTGAGGAGGAGGAGGATGGAGGGAAGCTGTAAAACTACTCTGGGTGGAAGCACACACCAGACTTTGATACCCTCCCAGCCCCCATATTTGGAAGAATAAATGCATTATCCTTAGCCAGAAATGTTCCCAGGTAACAGAACCCAAAATTTACCTGCTTTGGCTCAAGGGCTTAACCAAAACTTTGAGACCAAAAGAACTTTGTAAGTTCTTCTAGCAAAGAGGAGATACTGGAGATAATGGTGTTCCCTTGACGATCTCAACTGTTAATCAGGAATGTTAAAACTCCTGTCCCCTTAAACCCAACAGAAATAAAACAGCCAAAATAAAACAGATGGAGACACAGCCTTATTTCTGTGAAACTAATTGGTCCAGAAGAATTGCAGCTTTTTTGTGCTGAGCTCTGACCTGCCTGGACAGCAGCCAGCCCAGTCCCGAAGGCGCGTGGCCGTGTTTGCCGAGCAGGCATGGGGAGGATGCCCCCTCCCTGGGCACCCTGTCAGCCTGCACTGTGCCATGTGCCTTCCCAGGGCTCCACACACACCCTTCACTGCAGGAGCCATCCCACTGACCTTGCAGCTCAGACTGTGCTCCTGCTGCTCTTCTTGCTGCCTCCTCTGTTAATCTCCTTGGGTTTTTTGGGCTGCTCTTCAAAAAACCCCAGAGGAGGCACCTCCACACACACATCACTCCATGAACACAGCAGAGCTGTGGCACTTCCCTGGCTTCAGAGGGAACCATGTGCTCTCTTACTACCTCCTTCCACGACAGGCAAGTTTCTGTAAAGTTCAGCCTATGCTTAAAACTGCAGCAATATTAAAGAGAGAGCTCATGGGGCTCTTCTGCCCCACCTGCAGTGTGTTCTCTCTTGCTGTGTATAATTTCTCCTGAGCACACGGAAAGAGCCCCAGGAGCTCCAACAAAAGGTAACCAAGGTGCAAGAAAAGGGATAAAAAATTAAATGGGTGAAAAAAAACCCATTACTAATATGACTTTTTTCTTTTGTTCCAGTGCGGTGTTTACCTGGACAAATTTGTTGGTCGTTGTAGTTGAGCTGGATGGATCTGAGCAAGAAGCTTTGGACCTTGTTCCTTTGGTCACCAACGTGGTCCTGGAGGAACATTATCTGATTGTAGGGGTGGTGGTGGTTGTGGACATTGGTGTAATTCCTATCAACTCCCGTGGAGAGAAACAACGTATGCACCTACGAGATGGATTTTTGGCAGACCAGCTAGATCCCATCTATGTGGCCTACAACATGTAGTCTTGTACCTTAAAGCTTCCATAGACTTTACTATAGATGTATAAAATTTTTTTGTGTCCACTAAAAAAGTGTGCAGATAAGATACTGACACTCATCAGAATGGAACTGTTTCTATTACGACTTTTCAAAGCAGTCACGATTGGCAGGAAATATAATGTGAAATGTTTTCTTTTACCACTAAATTTTAGAAAAGAAGGACTATGGGGTAAGGCCCTTCAGTGTGTTGGAAAAGCCCATTTTAAACTTTTTTTTTTTTTGCTTATTGGACAATACTGCTTTTTGAGTAAATGTGGCTTTGTATTTTACATTAAGTAAGCTGAAGTAGATTTTTTTTTTATTCTGCCCTCCAAATGGATTCTTTTAAAACAATTTGCATACTAATACAAATAGTTGTTTCCTTCATTTGTTTTAATATGTCATAAAAGGCTGATGAATACAGATCCATTACTAACTTAAGCCATTTTAGATCCCACATCTTAGGAAAATACGTAGTGGTACGAGGAGAAAACCCAAAGTAGCACCTTTCAATTAGAAATCTTGCAGCTTTCTGTCAGAGATGCTGAAAGCCCAAAGGCCAAAGAGCCTTTGCTGTTAGCGTTAGAATGGAAGAAATTTATAAATAAGGTGTATTTCGGCAATGAGCTTGCAAATATCTTTGTACTAAACTAAAAAGATAAAATAAGTTAACTACTTCTTCTGTAATTATGTACAAAACGTTTAATTTATTTTGATCTCTTTAGAAGTATAAAAGAGAAGAAACATTCAAGAATATTAAACTCTTGAAATGTTTGCTAATATAAAAAACAAAGTGTTGTATTATCTTGAGTGGATAGTATCACATCAAATATATATATATGAAATATAAATTCACTAATGACAAAAGATTTTAAAGTTTAAAATGCAGTACTTGTCACTTGCATGGTGTCTCCCACTGTAGATAATCAAATGTTACTCACAAATTTTTTGGAAAAAGAAAAAAAGCAATCCTGGATTGCTAAGTATCCCTGTCAAAAAGAATCCTCTAGATACCAGCAAGTGGAATTATTGCTGCCTTTAAGGCAGTGAATGAATTTAAGACTAAAAATGCACTACAATAATTTTCTTTTCTTTGCCATGGAGGCAACAATAAATATTCGTGCTGGCATGTGCATACACTTGTTAGACTTAGAAAAGGCAGGTTGAGGAATAGCACTGTTGTCTAGCTGCAGAACTTTGTTGCACAATTTTTTTCATTGTTTTAGTTGGTGTTTTTACTGCTATAAGGAAAAGTTTTGGGGTTTTTTGCACAGAGTTATCAATTTGCCTCTCAGCTAGGACACGTAGCTCGGTGGCCAACGCTTCCAGTTTACATTTACAGGAAACGATTGTTCCGGTGGTCTTTAATTTATTCCTTAACGGAGAGGAGCCAACAGTCACTACCACCCTTGGCACGGGTCGTGCATCTGCTAACTAGTCCCTAAAGCATTAAACCATCAGAGGAATGGTTTAATGTCTAGTCCCTAAAGCATTAAACCATCAGAGGAACCCATCTGCCTGGCTAAGGAGCCGAGGAGTCCCGTGGTCTCCAGCCTGGGGCCATCACGGGAGAAGAGTAGGAAAACATGCATCACAGCTGCCTTCATTTTACTACCTTTGGAGAAAAGAGGGGTTTGATTCCCCAGTTCTGTTGTCTTCCCTGCCCCCCACGCCCCCTTTTTTAAACCCTTCCCCTTCCTTCATGTGGTTGTAACTGAATTGACCTGTTTGTGATCGAGAGTGGGATTTACCAGCTGCAGTCCAAGAATGCTTTTCTTATTTGTCCCAAATGACGTTCATGTGCTGGCTCTCATTACCGGATATGCATGACTAAGATTGTTGCAGGGCAAATGTTATCATGTTTATATCACGTATAAGGGAGTCTCAATGCTGGGTGTTAAAAATCTTTTTAAAAGGTAGGGACGTTTTAGTCTGCATGTACAGTACAGAGCATCTCGCCACGTCAGACGCGTTTTCTTTCAGGCCATCTTTTCCGCCCTCACTGTCCTGTGAATAGCCCTATTCCTGCTCTGCAGACCAATCCCATACTTTGTCAAATTCATTTTCTGCTCCCTAAAAAGAATAAAATCTGTTCTTAATGGCAAGTTGTTGTAAGGTTTCAGACAAGATGTTGATTGATTACAAACATAATTGCAGTGTGTGAACTAACTTGTGAAGTCCTGCTATCGCTGATCTCAGTACTGCAAAACAAATCTCGCTGTCGTTCAAAGCATCACTTTAACCTTCACGAAGTCAACTTTGCATTTGTAGAGAATAAAAGAACTGCAATGCAGTTGTGAAACGCAGTTAATAACAGCTCTCTTCTGCAACCTGTCATCTGTGGTTGTTAAATCCTGAGTTAAGAGAAATGATAAACTGAGTTTCTGGTTTTGTTGTGCAAGCAAAAGGAAGGAAACATTTAAGCACCATCAGACTGAGCAATAAAGAAGGATTGTTCTGTATTAGAAACTGTACTGTAGATAAACCATTCATGAGAATGTATAAAATGTTTGTCTTGTGACCTTGTGCTTTTGGAGTCAGACAAAACCATGTAATCAACTCGATGCACATGCACAAAAAGAGAGGGTACACAATGAACATTTAAACACAAAACTAATCAAACAGGAGCAGATTCCTCATGGTGCTTGTTTATTATATATATTTAATCCTGCTTGACACTTTACCCAAGGGAAGACTGTCCCTTTTATCAGTTGAATGTTAGCAGCGTTATTTCATAGAGTGTGGTGACTGGTTAGAGAAATTCATGTAACTCAGCCAATCACAGATTCAAACAAAAATTTTTATGTGCAAAGGACAGCAACCTTCTTGTATGTTAAACCACCAGTACGCTTTGTACATCTGTGATAACGCCTGTTTTATATTCAAATGAACAAATAAAAGCTTTTATTTTTGTTGCTCTGAAAATATCAGTTTCTTAATTAGTCATCTAAAATGGAGCTTCCAAGAGCTGTGGATGCTCGGTGGAGGAACATGGAGAGCTATACTGTAATTTTATTTTGTTTACCTCTCTTGTTGCATAATTTATTAGTACAAATCATTATACTTTTAACAATGTTTAAATACTGGTGTGGGCATTTATTGCTGAAAGACTTTCATATGGCAACAAATGTTTTTTGTGAAATGTTTTTTTAATTCTTTTTAATATATTCAAATATACTGTTCACATTTTTGCTGAAAGTGTAAAGATTATTGTAAGCTTGGTAACATTTTGTGAGAAGCAATAACAAGCATTAGTACTGTAAAACTCCTCAAATTTGTCACTTATCACTTTTGTTGCAAGGTCTTGCTACTGACATGCTGCCAGTCAGGCACCTAAGGAAGTTCCTGACCCAGGTTCTACAGCTCTGATGGAGCTTTCAGCCAGTGGAAGTTTATGGGTTACAGCTTGGTCACTCTAGAGCCTCCCTGTCGGTTCAGAGCCTTGGGCAATGGAAATGTGATCTTGGAAATGTGATCTGCCCCTTTCCATTGGCTTTTTCCAGAAAGACCTTGATTTCAGAGCTGGCTCCCAGCTGCTGAGTAGCAGCATTCCCAGAGAAGAGGTTTGGCCACAGCTCTCATTTTCCAAATGTGACTTCAAAGGGTGAAATTCTCAGTCCTCGTGTCTTTGGAGTCCTGTCTGAGAAATTCAGGGTGTAAAATCCCATCTCTGGTGGCTCAGATTTCAGGTTACTTATCACAGGAGGTAGGTGCAGTTTTGTGAACCCACAATTACCCTGAGCAGAGAGGGAGATCCAAAACTTGTGGGAAGGAGAAAGCAATTTAGAGATGGTGGAAGGAAGAGGATGGCAGAACAATTCCTGATTCAGTTTTACAAACTGTTTCATTAGAGCAAAAAGGGGATTGATTTTTATGTTAATGGAATTAAGGTTTTTTAAAGGTTAAATACTTCAATTCCACATTTTAAAAATTATTTTGGCAAAAGGTGGCTATAACACTTGCAAAGCTGGTGGGAAATCTCAGTAACAAAAAAAAATTCATAGGATTAGAAGAATCATGCATGATAAAAACAGCATAATTTCTTCATGATCATATTGATACTAAGAATGTAAGAATTGGAAAAAAGTCTGATAAAAGACCATAGAGCTTTCCTTTTCTGGTTTTCAACACAAAGATTTGCTTTATACACTGTTATTATCCAGGGAGGGAGGGAGGGAGGGGCATGCACAGAAATCAACCGCAAATTCTCAGGAGTCGCCTTGTGAGCAAAGCTGAGTTTGGGGGAGTTTTGAGCTCCATCCAGCAGAGCTCACATCCCCTGCTGGGCCACTGAACCCTCTGCACCCCTGGGGAGGCAAATCCAGCTGTGCTCCTGCCTGGGCAGTGGGGGAGAGGTGCAGCCTACAAGAGTCATCCCAAGGGAGATGGACCCCTCTGTCCCCAGGGTAAGACCCAGCCCTGATTTTGAATTTTTTGTTGTTTTTTTTTTTTTTAATTGGAAGAAGTTTATGCTTTAAAACTGAGATTTGATGAGGAAAAAGAAAAAAAAAAAACCAACCAGATTCTACACTGTGAAAGTAGAAATTAACCATTTTGGGGGGGGATGAAATATAAAATAATACATTGTTAATTTTTTTCTTAAAGATGAACGTATGTTATTTTTTTACACCTGGAGTGCTCCATTTGGCAGCCCACTTTCCCAAAAGCTCTCACTCACTTTACCATGATAGGGTTCTCCTTTTCATGATTTTTTGTTCTCTTTTGAGGGGTATCACCTTAAAGCTGGTACAAAAACCCTCTCAAGCTTTGCCTTGTTTGTGCTGCACCTGGCTGAGATCAGCATCTCTGAAACTGCTGCTCCCCCTTTCCTACACAGCAGACCAGGATGAGGCCATCTCTGCCCCTTCTGGCACTGCCCTGGCACTGGGAGCTGCCTGGCATTTCAGATTCACCCAGATTCACCCAGCTGCATCATGCCAGTCAAAGCCAGTGCTCCTCACTTCTTCCTGCTCTGCACAAACAAGATTTCTCCAAAGGCACTGTTGTTTTCTCTATGATCCCCATGGCAAAAAAAAAGTCACTTTCCCAGGGATCCCACAACACATATAATTTTTTTTTTTTTAACTACTGCAAAATATTCTACAGCAATGAGCAGTTAATTGTGGATCCTAAAGCACAAAGCTGATCCCGTTGTGATTTTGTGCTTTGGCATGTGGACAGCGGCTGGAGGAGGGGACAAAGCTGATGGAGTCTCCACGGGGAGTGGCCTCCAAATGTGGCTGGCAGCACATGGGAGAGGTTTGGAGATGCCAGGAAAGGCAGCAAGAGCTGTAGTGAGCTGTCAGGATAAAGACACCAGTGGGGGAAGCCATAAATGAAGGGCAGTTTTAGGAACAGTGGTGTAGAAGGGGAGGCCAGCAAAAAGAAGATTGTGCATGTGGAAGCAAAGAACAAGCAGCTGAGACTATGTAACCTGTGGCATCAGGCACTGAACCTTAGGGGCCTACATTTTGATTTTCTCACCTAGGGGAGTGCATTTCAATCAGGAAGCTGCAGATGCTGGGACACCTCACTGCCCTTAGCCCCAGGTTCTGACTGCAGGCTTGGATGAGCCACCCCTGCTGAATTCAGCCAGGGGCTCCGCAGGAAGACCCAGGAGTGGAGGTGTGTGGAGATAGGAGGACAGACATGTGCAAGGCATGGACAGAGCTTATCCCAACCCCAGTGGTTTGGGAAACTAAAAAACAACCAGGTCTGTACCAGGTTAGTGGCAGGACTGAAGAACAGAAGCCCTGGGAGAAGACAGCAGCAGGAAAAGCAGATGCAGGCAAGAAGAAAATAACATTTCTATGAAGCCAGGGCAGAAGGTGAGTATGGCATGGGCAGTATTCACAGAGCAGCAGGAGACAAGAATCTGAGCCAACAACTGCCCAAAGGAAATAAGTGGCTGAGGAGGTACAAAGGAATGAAACTTTCCATTGCAGACACACGTGCTCGTTAGCATTCCTAGGATGCCTCTCTTTAACATTTGGGTTTGGATACTTCCCTGAAATCCACAGGAGGATTTTTTTTGGATTCTCTCCTAACCACAGGTAGCTGTGAGCTGGGGTGGGGCTGCCCCCTTTGCAGGGTCCCTGCATGGCTCAGTCCTGGCTGGCTCCTGCAGGGGCAGGGATGGACTTGCAGAGCCTGGAAACGCCTCTGGCTGCCAGGGCAGACATTGGGCATCCACCATGGAAACCCACAGCCTCTCCTGCCACTCCAGGGTGTAGGGCCACAAAAACTGAATGGGAATGTTTAGTTCTTCTCTCACAGCTCTTTGGTTAGCAAAGAGAAAGAAGAAGTGTGGTCTCAGCTATAATTATTTTTTTCCTTCAGTGGAGGGAAGTGTTTTTTCATCTTGGAGCAAAGCCTTTTTACAGTACAAGAGGCTTTTAACTACTGTTTTAAGCCATAATGAAGTTACTGTTGGAGATCACTCAGTTGTGAAAATTTTCTAACAAACCCCATGTTTTAAATGAAACCTTAAACAAAAACTTCCATTAAAACCAAACTGGTGTGAGCACATCTTGCTATGCCTGCATGAGCCACATGTGCTGTCGTTGCCCTTTACTTACAACTGCCAGCACCATTTATTTCTCCAGCATGACAGAGCCCGTGCATCTGCAGGACAGACACAAACTCAGGATGCAGCCTGGCATTTTGGGATGTGGCAAAGTCCCATTTTGATTTGGAAATGCTGAGCCGCAGAAGGAATAATAATTGGGTCTGTAATGGGACAGGCAACTCCAGACACTGCTTTTCTTCACCAAATGGTGAAGTAGCAGAAGTTGGGAGAGGTAGAAGCACTCCCTCTGCCCAGGGAGGTCTGGAGCAGGATCACAACTGGGAGAAAGAAATTCAAATTCTGAACAAGCTGGTAAGAGAAGCCCCTAAATAGGTTCTGTCTCTGCAGATGATTCTGTACAGAGATTCTGTGCTTCCATCGGCCTTGGGCTGAAGAGAAAGGGAGTGGGCGCAGTAGCAGGGGCAGAGGCTGCCAGTCTGGGCTGTGCCAGGCTAAGGAGGAGCTTGGGAGCCCTCTGGCCTTTAGGCTTGAGCTCCTGCTGCTCTCTCCTTGAAGGGCCCCTCCCTGTGACTTTGTCCATGGCTTTCCAAGGCAGCTTCCTGCATCAGGAGAAGCCTGAGGTGGCTCAGAGCTCCTGAACTCAGTGTCTGTGGCATTTCAGGACAGATCCAGTCCCTGCTGTGTGAGCTGCCTCCTGTTCCCCTTTCTGGCCCCGAAATCCCAGTGCCACCCCCTGACTGGAGGGACAGAAACTCCAGGGCTTGGGGGCTTTCCTTGCCACTGCAGCATTGCCCCCACCCAAGTTTGTCAGAGAGGCAGCAGGAGCAGCACTGGGAAGGGCTGGACAGTGCTGGGCTCCTCTCAGCATCCAGCACCCCCTCCCAGCCACTGGCACTGGGGAGCCCAGGGTTAAAACGCTGCTGGCTCCAGTGTCAGTGGGAAAACTGAATTGCATGAGTGAGCTGCACATCCTGCATTTCTTTGGGGCAAAAACTGAAAGGCTTCCCAGCCCTTGTGGTCTTCACAGACTTGTGAAAAGACAGGAAAAGGCTCTGTCACTCAGGCAAGTGTTGTGGCAGCCAAAGCAATTCTCTCTCCAGCACATAAGGCACACATGGCAGAGTTTCTGGCTGTGCCTCTCCTTTGGGAAGGAGCCAGTGCTGCTGCTCCTCAAGGGGCTGAGCTGCAGGGCCAGCAGCAGAGTGTGTCCCTGCCTGTGCCCTGGGGTTTGAGGCCTCATTCTGCTCCCTGCCCAGTCACAGCAGACCCAGCTCCTACACCTCCCAAGGAGGACAGTGACAAAGCCCTCTTTCCTGGTGACAGGGACTTCAGGGGTTGCTGTGTGAGGCACCCAGTTCCTTTTTTAATGAAGCCATTTTTCATCTTGAAGGCTCTGTTACCAGGGACAAAAGCACATTGCTGTGCTCAGGCATGGTGGGATCATGGCAAAAACTGGCCCAGTGCAGAGCTGGCTGCCACAGCTCCCATGGGAGTGAGAGCAGGAGAGAGGCAGAGCCAGAATGTGGCAGCAAGTGGGGCCCCAAAGCCACCTACAGTGGCCACTTGAAAAAGCCACCTTTCCTGTTAATAGTTAAAAATGAACGTGCTCTGGCTTTATTAATAAACATTGTTTTCTTCTGCAGAAGTCCTTTTCCAAGCACTAGTAAAGCATTTTGTGTAAGCAGATTCACAGTGTCTGATGCAGAACTGAGTTTATTTTTAGCTCCCTCTCCAGGGTAAATCCCATTTCCATTGAAGCTTCACGCCAGCTTCGTTTTCACTCAGGGAGTTTACAGCAACTGCCCGGTGGCTTTGTAAACAAACACATCCCTCTGCCTTTTAGCATGCACTGCTCTGGCTCTCTTGGCATTTCTTCTGAATAATCTCCAATTATCAGTCCCCTTCCACATACAAACTATTACAAAGTGTGCTGTGTAGGATGCTGTGCTTAATTTGAGCCTCTTCATTGCTGTTTGCCATCCCTGAAGGGATAAAACTTCCCTTCTGTGCCTCATTCATTGCCCCAGAGTCATGGGGCTGGAGAGGTCCTGGGGCAAGCACGGCCATGGGGAGCAGGAGGGACAATTCAGAGTTAATTTTCTCTTGATTCTCTTTCTGATTTTACAATTTTGAACCTCTAGTAACCAGCATTTCTTTTTCAAAGAACATTACTCAGTCTATCATACTTTTGAGGCTTTTGACATCTGGAAATAGGTTTTATTAGGGTAAAATATGGGGTTTGGAAGGTCCAAGAGAGTTAGTTTTATTTCTTTAACATTACCTATAATCATCTACCACTTAAACCCAACAATATTATAGTAGTCTCACAAATGGATGGACCTTTCTATTTGCAATTGCATTTCCTTAACATGAAACAGCACAAGAAGGGCCTCTCTGGTTTAGATACCCCCCTCAATTTCATTTGTGAAAGCATTTGAGAAGCGTGTGCACAGATCACATATGTGCTCACACTCAGGGAGGCTAAAACTGACAGGGGGGCCCCTAAGTACCAGTAACAAATCCCAAACATATTTGACATACTTGGTCATTTAAGATTGGGAAAGGCAAACAAGCCATGAGCTGGGCAGCTCACTCCACCTAAAGGAAGCAGGAGGCAGAAACCACAGCTCCTCCCTATTAAAATAAAGGAATAGCCAGAGTTTAAAAAATAATACAAAGATCTGTTTGATCCCTATCCTAGCCCCACTGGTGTCACCTGAACTGGCAAATGCACATGGGGAGTGGAGGAGCATTTTCACTGGGGATTTCTGCCATTGGAGTGCTGGTGAGCAGTGTTGAGCTTGAAGAGTGACTGCAGCCATCAGAAAGGGAAAATGCCCTGGGATGGGAGCTGAAGGGACAGGCTGCTTATTCCTGATCCTGCTTTGCCAGCTTATTCACTACTCACTATTGCCATTTAATTGAGTTTCATCAAGATGAAAGAATTAAATATGGCTCATGCAAGAACAGAACTGTTTGGATAGTGAAACAAAAAAGAGACTTTGAGGGATCCCTTGGGACTTGCAGGTCTTGCCAGGTTTAAATTTCCATAAGGAAATTCTGAATTGCCACACTGAAACCAACTCCCAGAGCGCCCCTTCTGCAGCCCTGAATTGTGGTGGTGCTCACAGGGGTCCCAGGAGCAGGGAAGAGATGAGAATCTTGACTCCATGTTTCAGAAGGCTGATTTATTATTTTATTATATATATATCATATTAAAAGTAAATGATATGTTAAAACTACACTAAAAGAATAGAAGAAAGGATTTCATCAGAAGGCTAGCAAGGAAAAGAAGAAGAATAACAAAATCCTGTGTCTGACTGAGAGTCCAAGTCAGCTGACTGTGATTGGCCATTAATTAGGAACAACCAACATGGGCCAATCCCAGCTCCACCTGTTGCATCCCACAGCAGCAGATAACCATTGGTTACATTTTGTTCCTGAGGCCTCTCAGCTTCTCAGGCAGAAAAATCCTAAGGAAAGAATTTTTCCTGAAAGATGTCTGTGACACTGGATTCCTGGTGGAGTTCCAGGATGACCCCCTCTGCCTCCAGCCCTTTCTCTTGGGTGGCTGCAGCACATTCTCCATGGGCCCTCGGCTCCCTCAGACACCGCAGTGGCACCAAGAGGTGGCTTCACAGGAGTGGTTCTGGCTGCTCAGGCTTGGCAGGAGAAACCCTGCTGCACTCAGGGGATGCTGGGCTCATGCAGTCCCTCCAGAGGGAATTCACTGATAAATCCCAGCACAGGCAGAGGCTCAGGGCTGTGACAGGTCGGGGGGAGGCAGAGCATGGCCTCTGGTGAGGGCAAAGTGGGGCTGAGCCCAGCCTGGCTGCCGCCAGGGCAGGAGCTGGCTCTAAAACCAGGACTTGTGGTGACTGGCCCTGCCTGGGCTGGAAGGATTCACTGTCAGTGCTGAGAGCCATGGTAAATGCTGAGACCCTTCCCTGGCCCTGCTGGCTCCCCTGGGTCAGGACCAGGGCTCCTGGGAGCTCAGGCACAGCTCCCCATGGGCAGCCGCAGCCTCCCTTGGTGAGGACAACACTAACAGCAGCCTCATGCCTCCCCACCCCAGGGCATGAGAACAACTCGCCAAAATCAACACAGACACATTCACTGAGGGGTTTTTTTAAATACATTTATTAACCAATGTTAACACATTAAATGACTCTATATATTGCTAGTCAGAGCAGCTTACAAAATGCCAGAATGCATCATAAACTGGACAGCCACAATGAATAATTACAATGTGCATAGTGGCTAAGCTCAACACTTTAATATAGCTTTATGATTTGCAGAAAAAATTAATTTTAAATCATGGTTCCTAAAACAATCAATTGTAATTTTACCTAAAACTTATACAAAACCAGGCCACAATCTTTTTTTTTTTTGTTTTGTTTTTTTTTTTCTTTAAAACACACAGTTTTCACGCTGTAGTAACTTGGAAATGTGCAACCGTGTCAACAGAGACAAAAAAGCCAAAGTAACACGAATCTTACTTTCATGCAGCTATCAGTTAAATATTACATATTCTGGAATGATTTTACACCAAAAATATTTCCACAATACTTGCTTTCATAGGGGTGGATCGAAGTTTTGGAACTTGTAAAGTAATCGAACAAGATTGATTTTTAGTTGTGAAGTGTTTTACAGTCACAACACAGAGGCGACAAAAGTTAATTACACATTTATCAGGCAATAATGCAGCTGTGGTAATACAAGTTACCATCTACTTACTATTTTTTCCAATCGACTTGCCACTTAATTTCTGCAACATATTGGGCTTTATTTGGCAGTATCTAGTCAATTAACTTATATCACCACTGTAAGTAAAAAAGGTCAGAATTTCAGTGGTAGTTCACAGAAGTCTTAGTTATATTTTTGTCTTTACAATGACCCTGACAAATCCTAGAGAAAACTTTTTAAAAGGCTTTCCTCCTGATTCTTCAGCTTCCATCGTTCCATCATGTAATTGCTTTCAATAAATATCAAAGATCTAAATAAATATTTACAAATTATTCCTCTAACTTCTCAAAAAATAGCTGGATGATTAATGGGCATATGACTCAGTCTAAGACCAATCTTTGAAAGAAACTAAAATGTGGAGACACTTTAAAAGAAAAGCTATTTAAGTAAGCTTTACATCTATTTAAAAAATTGTCTCTGAACATGGATGCAATTCATATATCTATATATAAAACAAACAAAAAGAAAATCATTTTTCAACTATCGATCCATTCCTATTGGTAATGCTTCTTAATCCAGACATTCCGCAAAATACAGACTTTTTACAAATCACGGCATCTTTAATACAAGAAAATTAACATGCATTATTCTTCATTCTGAGTACAGTGATGGAGCTCATTATTAGGCAATGACCCATTACTACAAACATAACGGCTTCTGTGAAACTTAAGTGCTTTTTCTCCTTTTCTTATCAGTTACAATGGACCAGGTGACACCAGATCAGAGGTGGTCAAATGACATTGAATTGGGGAGGCTGAAGGGGGGCGCAACAAAGTAATTTGTATGCCTCAAAATTCCAAGTATGAATAAAGGTAGTTGGGTTTTTTGTTTGTCTGTTTGTCGTTTTTTTTTTTTGGCTTTTTCTTATTCTTGTTATAAGCACTCATGTTAGAACAAAGACGAAATGTGCAAACTTCAAAATTTAAATATTCATTTTTCTCTAAGATCCAGCTCAGTAAAAGATTACCCCAGTTCCCTGTGATTTTAAACTACAAGATCAAAGCTAATATTTTGTTATAAAAGTTATATATTGAAAAGAAATAATGAAAATAAAACACAGTTGGGAAATATTTAAGAAAAAATATGCAGGACTAGCACCTGCTGTGTCAACCCTGTTCCCTAAATTCAATCATGTACCCACTGGTATAACCAATAGATAATGCCTTTAAACAGTAAAATTAAGCTGAACAAAACCAGCTCAACAAGGTTAAGAAATAAACGTTACATCAAGGTAGTATGCTTCGTTTTTCTGAAACAGTTCTGTACTTCTTACATTCAGAACCAGTTTTTAAATGTTTTTTAAACATGTTAAACTTTTAACTTTTGTTAAACTTGCATCATTTTTTTGTTTTTAGATCTGCTGTTTTTAAAGATTAAAATCTCTGTAAAACCTAAAAATGTCTTAAAATTTGCTGAAAATGCAACAAATCCTCTAGTTTAAAATTATTTGAAGTAACCTGCTCCGACAGATGTTCAATTCATTTTGCCAACAAAATTTTGGAGGATTTTTAACAGAAGACTGAAACAACTGTGCAAAATTTCTTCTAAGAAAGTGTTTAAAGGCTGGTGCAAAATGGGAAGCAAATTCTAAACAATTTTGGCTTTTTTTTTTGTTTTTCTTTTTTTGGAAACAAAAACCGCTCTGTCTGAGAATAGCAATCATTGGGGTGGTGCTCGAGGGGAGGAGGAGCCCTTTCATCTTTTCCTGCGGCAGGTGCGTTTGTGTTCGGCATGCCAGTGCTCCTGCTGACACTTGATGGAGCAGTAGGAGGTGTTCCAGCAGCAGTGGTACATGGCCTCCTCTTCACAGTTGTAGCACTGGGGAGAACAAAAGAGATGGGATTATCCCCCTGGCAGGATCCCTCCTCACCAGCATTCCCCCAGCACATGCACAGCAATGCTCCTCTCATTTGTGCTTGGGAGCATCCAGGCATTTTTCACATGAAGAAGCCATCTTCAGCAAATCCACACAATGCTTTCCTATTTTCCAGAGTCTGGATTATTGCTTTTCCAAAAATCATCTCTCACGTAAGAAAACTCATCTCTTGGAATGGTGGAGTGACATTTTTCAGGCACACAGTGCAGGAAGCATCTTTTACCCTACATTTGTGTTATAGCACCCTGATCTATGTCTTAAAAGCTGCAATAAACCAAGAGGCACTGCTGGCACCAACAGGCTTTGCACAGGCTTGAAAATCAGTGATTGAGGTTTCTTTATAAGCCTGACTTGGCCAGAGGTTGCTGGGGAAGATCCTTTAGGTCTAGAAAATGTCAAAAGTCACAACAATAACATCCCAGGAGACAAGAATTATGGGTTTGTTATAGCCCATCTGGGGTCAGCCTGTAAGGATGTGCTGTCACCAGGGTTTGCTGACTGGCAGCCAGCACTGCCACCTCCTGAAGGGAAAACCTTGTGCTCCATCAGTGCTACTGAGCAGATCAAAAAAGTGGTTTTTCCTCCACATCTTAGATAAACCCAAGAGGGCCCATCATACACAGGTTGGCTACCTGGGCTCTTGCCCTTTGTCCTGCCTGCCAGCATTGCACAAAACTCCTGAAAGAAAGATGTTGCACAGCCTATGATTTATGCAGAATAATTTGGCTCTGGAGAAAGCTGCAGCAAAGATGATTTCTACCTCGGAACACAGAGAACAGCCCCAGCTTTCTGATAGCTGGAAGAGCTGCTTGGAAAATAACCCTGTGGCCTCTGGGGAAACAAGAAAGGGAAGGCAACAAGCTGGTCAGCACCAAGGGTGGCCATCAGGGAGGGACAGCACCCACACAGTGCCCTGTCTCCAGGCAGGTTTATGCCCCTTAAGGCAGTGCTGCAAAAGCATGAGCTGTCATTTTGACAAAACTCCATAAAGTAAGGTGGCATTGCTGCTTAAGGTACCATTTCTACTTCTGCATCCCGGAGAGTCAGCTTCTAATGACCTCAGATTTGTCTTTCTGAATTTGGTCTGCTCAAAATCAGGAGGCATCTTTAGGAATCCAGTCTGAAAAGCTTACTGTGTGATGGGGAACAGAGGGAGGGATATCACACAGTCTGTGCAGGCTGCTATCAAACCACAGAATAACACACAATTTAATTTTTATGTCCTGTCTAGCTACAGCTTTGCTAATAAAACAGAGAATTACAAAGGAAACAAACCCAACTGCCTCAAAAGAAAAACCACAACAACCCACACTACTGCAAGAGAGATCCAAGAAAGCCAACATTTACATTGGCTAAACTGATAACCATTTATTTACATCAGCAATAAAAGGACTGCCCTAGCTGTGTGAGAAGGGAACCTCTCCATTTTCCTTTCATAATTTAGCTCCTGGGAAGTTTATTTGTAAAAATATCTGCAAACAAGTGTCCTCTTGAGAGCTGTTTTCCTGGTTCTTCGTGTTGCTGGCTGCCCACAGGCCTGTGGGAGCCATCAGGATCATCTGCTGGAAAGGTGCAGGGAACAGCTGTGGCTCTCCATTATGTACAGCATGGGCCTCAGCCCAGAGACCAAATTCACATCTGCTGGCTTGGAGAGATCAAAAAATGCTACAGCAGGAGAGGACAACTGATCTGTGGGTCCTGCACTTCCCTTTACATATGCTGGCCATAAGTGTGGGATGTAAATCTCCACTTACAAAGGGAAAATAGTGTCATCTGTGCTGGTACCAGCACATGTGGCACTGCAGGCAAAATGCCAGCTGGCCTCAGGCCTCCTCTTTTCTTTGTATTTTCCTCTTTCCTTTGTATTTTCCTCTTTCTAAACATTATCAATCACTTGGGGTTTTGTTTCAGACAGTACACATCACAGACAATGCTCATTCACTTAAAGACCACCTGTTGCAAGTTAAAATAAATATATGTGTAAATAGATTTGAAAGAGAAAAAAGTTAAAAGCTGTCAATGGAAATTACCTATGCACCAATTTAAATGAGTCTTATACAAAAGTAAAAGAATTTGGAGAAACTAAAACAGAAACATTGTCAAGACCAGCACTCCAGCCTGAACCCTGGAGGCCATGGAGGTGCATAATCTCATTATTGTTACTGCTGCCTTTACACTCCTTCCTTTTCTTTGCTATTTACTTGAGGTATCTGTATTAAACCCAAATTTTCTGAAGGTATAAAAATGAAATTGGGGTAAGCCAATTGTGACCAGCTAGAGAAAGAGGAACTGTTATTCTTTAACTATGCATTAGTATTCTGAGGGCTGGAAGCACATCTCATGTCCCTGTACACCACCAGCAAAATGATCTCTTTATCCCAACTGGACTTGTTTTTTAGGTATAAGAAAAAGACAAAATACAGTGTGAATAATAGCAGCTGTATTCCCAAGCATAGACATCAGCATTACACAAAAGCAGAGGTCTCTGCTCCTAATTAAAAAGCAAAGCCACCAAAACTCATTTAGTATGTGTGTTAATTACATGAGATTTTGGTAAGGAGGTATCATTATAATAGCAGCACACAAGTGCAGTACTACACACCAGGGACTGTCATTAGTACCACTGAAGGAAGAATCACTGGGGATTGTGTAATTGGACCAAGTCCAGCTGCCTGGGGCTGTGTGTTGGCAGGCAGATCCATCAGCTTGAATGCAGAGGTGTTTATCCTGACCCTCCCTCTCCTGCCACATGCAAACCAGCTGCCTGCATGATGCCTTCATTTAGGGTGGTGATTGACAGATAGTTTGAGGCCACAGAAATAGGCAAGATTGTCAAATACTCTTTCTATCTTTTGATTGTTTTGCTCAGTAGAGAAGCTTTATGCCCTCATTAATAAATTCAGTGATGTGGTACCAGGGCATTTTTTGATTAGTCTGAAGGATATGGTAAAGGCACATTGGAGCAGATAAATCCAGTCAGTCTGTCTTGAAAATTCTACCTTCAAAACTCCCAAAAAGCAGCTAGAGCTAAGAGTCCAGCCTCACAATGATGTTATTGTGCCCCAGTTAGTGCATGTCAGCTGAATGGTGACAGTGGTTCACATGTGTGCTCTTCACTGCTGACAGAACAGAGGTAATTTGACACATTCTATAGTGGGCAAAGGCAATTCCATTTCCCTCTCCAGTGCCACAGGTGAGCACATGCACACAGCCCCAGCAGCTGGTGACACACTGAACACAGTCACTCCATCAAGTCAGTCAAAAACAACTTCTCTGGTCTGCAGAGACAGGTAGACAGGGAGGAATTCTCTTATTGACAGAGACCCAAGCACTGCACCATCATAACACCCACTGTAAAACCTCTGTGAAGAACAGAAATGAAGACTACAGGAGCTCTGCCATTTGAAGCAATTACTCTCTTTCCAAAAACCAAACTCATAACTGTGATAGTCAGTGACTGACTGTCTTGCCTGAGTATTTTTTCCACTCCTCTCCAGAGCAGAGTTTCCCTGCAGGGACCATTGTTTCATGTGAGCACAGGGACTAATGAGGCTGAGCAGCAGCAAAACAGCCTTTTATAGCAGAAGGCAAAAGGGGCTGCAGGGGGTGGCAGGACTGGCTGTCCCTTGGCTGGTGCCATCTCCTGGAGGCTCCTGCTCCTTTCCAGCCCCACCAGTGCTACAATCCTGTGCCCACACCTCTGTGTGTTACAGACAACTGCCACATTGCTGTGGGACTTCCTCAGTGATGGCTTTTGCTCCCCTGTTCTGTGAAAATTAACAAAGGAATAGCAAAGTCTGTGTGTGTGCCAGGTCTCAGCAGTTTCCACCTGCCCTCTGCTCCTGGCAAGCAGCACAGTTTATGGTTCTTGCAGTGTTTGGCTAGGTGCTGTACAGCCATGTGGGAGGACACACTCCAGCCTGAGAAAACACCAGCCACAATCCAAATAAAAGCAGGGGAAAGTTTGTGGTGTGTAACAGAACAGTAAGATGTCTATTCTCACTTTTCTAGAGAGCACACCAACGTGGTTTTTGTAGTGTAAACTACAAAAACTCTGGTGCTGCAGAGCTGCACTTAAGGACCAAACAAGAGAGGAATACATTTCAGAATGTCATGTCTTAAATATAAAGGAATATAAAAAAGCTATAGAAAAAGCAAGGAGACGAAAAGGCCAAAAGGATATCACTAACAGCCTTATTAGCAGGGGAATCCAAATTGATGCAGCCAGATATTGTACCCTCTGAGGTCTCAAGATCAAAGGAGTGTGAACATAATGCAAAGCATGTCTTATACAGAGTAAAACTGCATTTAGAAAAAAATATTTTTGATACTAAGATCTGATTGGACTTGAGAAGATGTTGCTGTTAGCATTAACAAATTGAGATGGAAAGTAATCAAAACACCAAGTTGAAATTTGGAGAAGATTTGAAACAATTATATGAAGGAGAAAGCCTTAATGCTGAAAGAACAGTGAAAGAGCAGGGCAGTTAAAAGCAAGGAAGAAAACCCCTTCAACTGCCTGCAGGATGCATGATACATTTCCACTTAACTCTCTTGTGATAAATTTTTGACACTTACCCACTGCTTCTTCTTGGTCTGGGAAATCAGTTGCTTGTGTTGACCTGCTAGTTTCTTAATTTCTTCTAAAAATTCTTCTTTGCACTTCTCCTTTACCTGCTTGCACTTTCTGTCCATCTCTCCTTGTGCATTGGCCACAGCTTTGTTCACAGCCTGCCTTTTCTCCTCCTCCATCTCCGTGCGCAGCTGCCAAAGACAGTCAGCAAAACAAGTCAAGGGACAGCTCTTGGAGTTAAAAAAGTGTCTTAATCAAACCTCTACTCTTTAAAACTCTGTTACTGATGCAGGTGGGGGGTCACCTAATTAGAGATTTATCCTATTTAGGAAATAAAAAATTGCTCAATTAGAGCTATAACAAAATCAGATTTAATCAAAATAAAAATGTCACTGTATTTCTACTCTACTAGGCATCTACAATAACAGCTAAATAAGTTCTATGCATATTTGCTCAATGAGTTTATAAATTTGCTCAATCAGTTTATAAATTTATTAATTTCTCTTTTAAAATATTTTGTTTTTTCCAAATCTACAACTGCATATAAATCTACAGCAAGTACACAATGGAAAATACAAAACAGAACATCCCTGAGTTCAATAAGAGGTATTTATTTATTTCAGTGTTCATTGTCAGTGAGGTTCCTTTGCCCTTGCTCAGGTATGTAAACATTTGATGTCCTAATCCTACAGGATTAACACTTGAACTCCCTAGGTTCATTTCACAGTCCTTCATCCAGAAGGAAATTCATCTTATCTTAAGACAGGTACTTAAAAGAGTCAGACAAATCATCTTCCAAATTTCCCTGCTCTCTCTAGGCAAAGGTGACCAGGTCAAGCTTAGACATTGAATTTTAAACAGGTTATTATTAGATAAGAAAACTCAAACAAATTTCAGTGACCCAATTTGATCTTTAGGTCAGAAGACGGGCAAAAGAAGAATTACTTACGATTAGCAGTTAAACAATGACATTGTTTAGAATCACACTTAACAATGGAGAGAAAGGCTTTGGCATGAATGAACAATTAGTTTCAGTTTTGGATCACAAACTGATTTCACTGGACAAGAATCAAAAAAGTCAAGAGTTTTCTCTTTAAAGTAGGTTTGTTGGTATAGAAATGGTCTAAAAAAGCAATAATGGAGACTATTTTTATGTGGTCTCATTGGAAAACGTTTTTTATTCATTTTGGTAAGAGGGGTTGTTAACAAAAATAGAAAAAAATGTGAAGAAATCCCCACAATCTACTCTCCTCAACCCAGGGTAGGTGGTGTTCAACAAGTGTTACCTTTTCCACTGCCTCTCGCACGACTCTCTCAGTTTCTCTTTTGTGATCAGCTTTCATCCTGTCCTTGAAATCATTAAAGATTTTGGTGTATTTGTCATGGCACATGTTCTGACACACTCCATCATTACTGGTCTGGGTGCTCCGATGCATCACTTTTGGAGAAGAGGCACTTAACTTCTTGGTCTGAGTTGAGACTGAAACTTTTTCAATGGGCTGAGGCATTGTGGGAATTTCCTGGCTTGAACTTACTGCTTCAGTTTCAGGTTCTGGCTCCTGCAGAGAAAGAACAAACTTGTAAATCAGATATCAAAATAGAACAAGTCAACCTGTTCGCTTTTCAGGTCCCCCTGAAGAAAAAATGTTATGTGAGTAAAATCAGTGTAATTAATGTGAAAGGTGTCTGCTGAAGACCTGTAGTGCTAAAGGGATGTGGGATCCCATGGAAAACCAGCTTGAGAGTGGGCAGGCTCTTGGGTCAGGCTTTTCTGACTTCAGCCAGCCTCACCTCCCCAAAAGTATGAAAAACCTCTGGGGCTGTGCTGACTCCTTGGGATTACTAGAAGTTTGCTAGAGATATTTCTCCCCCACAACATTCTGCCTAAAGAGACTGTAGTTGCATGGCCAAGGCTCCTGGATTGTTTTGGCAAACTCTGGGCTTACTCTGACCCAACAGGCTGCCCTGGAGTCTGGAGATATTCCACTGACTCCACAGAAGTGCTGCAAAGATTGATCAGTACTTCAAAGGTCCTTTGAAGATGAAAGGCTAATGAGAGTCTACGTCTTGCTTCCAATAATATGGAACTCGACTTGATGACCACAGAGGCTCTGTATAATTACACAATTACCAAGAAAGAAGTCCCTGTTACTGTAGTGTACTGTGCTGAATTCAGCTGGCTGTATTATTACAATGTAACACCAATGGCTCCTGCTCTTTAGAACAGACTGACGTTATACTCCTAGAAATTTATTTTGTTAAATGTTTATTTCTATTTGAAGTGTCTGAAGACATCAACAATTTTTTTAAATTAAAGTTACATCTTTTAATGCTCATTTAGCAGTGTAGAGACAAAGCTTTGCTCAGGACTGGACTTTGTGCCTGTCTGTGTGATGAAGCATTGCTCACACCATTCAAAAGGCTGACTGTGTATTCCCTTTTGCAATCAATTACTCTCTGAGAGGTCATTTTGACTGACTTCTGGATCACTGATCAGAGCTAAGAAGGCAAATGTTAAGACATAAATATATGAAGCAAATTACAGCATTTGCTTGACAGAAAACACAGTAAGAATGGTGAGACATCCTCCTGTAATCTCCCTATCTTGCACTCAAACCAAGTTTGTGCCCCAGGGAGCAGAGAGCGTGTCACTGTCCCCATCCATGAGGCTGCCTCCTGCAGGATCAGGTACCATGGGGAGGCAGCTGCCCGGGAATGAGGAGTGGCCGTGTCCCTGTCCCAGCCACCGCAGAGAGCTCTGCTCTACAGAGAGCTCTGCTGCTCCAGCCACTCCGTAGCTCTGCTGCCACAGTACCCGCAGCCTCCTCTGCACGGGCATCCCGAGTCCTCTGGCAGAAAACACACACATACGTGCAAATGTTTCTCAGCGTTCCTCTCAGCTGGAAGGAGGCCAGGAAAGATTCCTTGGCGGCTCGGGAAGAGATTTACGGCTCTCTCTGTAAGTGCCCCCTCGTGTACACGAGCAATAGCGCAGCCCTTGGCTCCCTGATCCAGCAAGCGGGATACACAGGGAAGCCCTGCAGACAAAGTGGGTAAGGTAGTTCATAAACTTAATAGTCTCGATTGAACTTCCTAATTTTTGCTGTTTATGGGCTTTCTGATATCCTGAATTTGTTATTAAAAAAGTAATGTTGTAAGCTGGCTTGCTTTATTCATGATACAGGATATTCCAATGATGACACACATTGCTTGCATTGGGAGGCACAATTACACTGGTTAGCAGGGAGTACCAAGCTGTGGGGCTGGAACTTCCAAGGCTAATACTGTAACATCACTAAAAAGTGACTGAAATTGAAGGAGTGCCTATTAAAATTTCAGACTTTTTGTACTTGGCTATCTCTACAAACACAGTAATTGAGGTTACTCACTTCTTTCTTGAGTTCCATACTCTGGTTACGTCGTCCTTTCTTTGCTCGTGGTTCCTGAGTAACCTTCAGCTGTGAACATTAGGAAAAGCATGTTGAATCAACCCCAATACTAGTTCATTTAAGTGACTTTCATTGTAACATGACTGATGTGCCTTTTATTTGTGATTATTTGCAGTTATTTAGGGTATCAAATAGAAATGCTAATGAAATGTTCTTAAATGAGAAGTACACACAATAAACTTTCTACATTATCACTGATGACTATGACTGCATGAAGGAATAAAATTAAAGAACAAATTCTACCATTCAACATGAACTTGCTAAAATACTCTTAATAATTCCTTTCTTCATTGCACACACAAGTTCAAACACTTGTTTTCTGAGATATTCTGATATCAGTGACCCATACTTAGAAATCAGATCTTGTTGGATGCCAGAAAACAGCAGTGATTATAAAGACAATATAAGTATATAAATATGGTAAGATCACCCAGACTGGATTATTAATGGAGGAGTGTGGAACTTTATGCTTTAGAATAAAAGTCAGCTTGCAGCAGAAACAAGGATGAGATCTAAGTGGATGGTAATTATCTCACAGTGCTTGTGGAGAAGTTCTTATGCCTGCTTTTGAAAGATGGCTAACACTAGCTAGTCTTAGTAACAGGATATTGCAGACTACAGCAGAACAGTGAGTTTGATGGCTACTCCTGTGTTCCTGTACCTGGGAAACCAGTAAAACAGGTATAAGCATTAGCCAAGTCAAGGATGAATAGTTGGCATTGAAGAGAAAATATGTAAATGGACACTTCAGACCCTGTGACTGACACTTCTGAAAAAAAAGGGAAAATACCAGTTCTTTTATTTGTGACCATTTTCCTGTTTTATCACAGGCTGTTGTATGACTGCGCACACGACTTTAAATAAAGGGACTAGAAAGGGGTAGCTAAGGAAACTAGGCTAAAAAATCCTAAATCCACTTTGATAAGGAACAACCTCCCACCACAACATAGAGCTTTATAAACTTTTAAGTTTTTAGTTCCAGACTGGGTGATAGACCTGTTTGACAAAAGGACAAAGGAAGAGGGTAAAAATATACTGATTTTTTTTAAATACAGACTTAGAGCAAGGATAGGGTTTTAAATGAGTAAAGGTGTTGCCAGGGAAAGGGCTGCCAAAGGGCTGCTACAGAGAAGCATCCTGCAAACTATGAAAATCTCACTGCCAAGTCACTAGTAGTGAATATATAACACCCTCTTGAACAATGAATGATTAGTAAAGATCAGCTATGATATGGGAATTTCCATGTGGAAATGCAAAGCTTTGGATCTTGGCCATTTGTGCTCTTTGTTAAAACAATGTGATTTTTCTTGTTTTGCAGAATTATTTTTAATGACTTTAATCAGTTGCTGGTCACCTGGTCCTCAAGTGCAATGTTTGCACCTAACTTCAGTTGGACTGCTGAAAATGTCATGGCTGGTGTTAGTTGTGGATCTGAAGGCAGAATAGAGCTCAAAGTGAACATACTCCAGCTGTGAAAAGGGTGAGCAGCCACAGGGCTGTCCCTTGACAGGGCTCCAAGAAGGCAGTGTTGCAGTCCATCTGATATCTGTGACATTTGACTCGAGCATTCCTGTTTAACTTTAGAAATCTTGATCTGTCTCATCAAGGTGCTGTACGTGACAAACACTTTGAAACTTCACAAAGGTCACCCAAGAAACTGAGGAAAGAGGAAAATCTAAATTCTTACTATTACTGATAGCAAGATAGGGATATAAGGGGGAACAAATGATAGGGGGGATAAGTCTTTGAAACCTCTTGTTCTCACAAACCTGCAGACAGAGCACAGCTAATTAACAGCACATTAATCAAAACCACATTGACTTTTTAATGAATTGCCCCAATTGCTAATATTGTAGCAGCACTCACTTGCTCATTGCTAGTGGAAGAGATGCTGGACTCTGCCTCCTCTTCCCCTTTGTCCTCATTCTTTGATTTCCAGAATCTGCCCTCCCGGAGGAAGCGCTGGTGCAGCTCCAGCTCATCACAGGCCTTCTTCCAGCCCATGCTGCGCTTCACGTGCAGCCGGTGGATGTTCACTGTGATGTCTTGAATGTTTTCAGAGGGGATCCAGGCCCTTTTGAATACACAGAACAGACAGTTCAGAAACATGAAATACAGGTGAAGGATCTCAACCTGAGAAAGGGACTTCAAAAGCAGTTTTTCACAATGGCCGATCACTGACGATTCCTTTTTGATTTTTTTTTTAACTCAACACATTTGAAAAAATGGACTGCATGCTGTTAGACATTTTTGTTATTATAAATACTTGTTAGCTGTTGGTGCTATGGCTTAAAGTCTCTCTCATTTTTGATGAGCCACAAACCTTCCCCAGCACCATCTCTTATCTGTTCTCTTGCTAAATGCCCTGACTCAGACACAGAAACAATTTTTTTACTGGAGGTCCATATGCTAATCCAATTTAGCTCTTCACCTCTTTCCTAAAACTGCCAGGGAATGTACAAACTCCTCACCTTGAATATAAACATTTTGTGTCCCGGGCCCCTGTCTATCAGGACTGAACTTCCATGGGGACTGTCATGCTTATTTGGACTGAATTCATGCCGGTGACATGGTTCCAAAGTTACTTTGTCCACTTAAATGTGTTCAGAGAATCCTCAGAGAGTTAGACAGGCAGGTCTTGACATTCTGAGAGGTTACACCAAGCACCAGGCAACACTGGACATTGGATATAGAGTCACTGCCATGCACATCTACCTAACAGATTAAATACTCAACAAATGACGTTTGTGAAAAGATTCTTGATTCTTGCAATATAAATTTAATGTGAGTAAAGACAAAGAAACAATGCCAATTTACACCAACCAGGAGTTGTGCATTTTGTCCAAGCCCAGCACAGTAACTAAGCAATTGCACTGCAGTTAAACATCCTTTGCCTTTTGTACCAGCACATATTTAAGAAGTTGCAAGCACCTCATTCCACTGGTGCCAGGTTCCTTTATTAAGTAATTTTAAACTGTGTGAACTTAAAGCCAAAGATAACTAATGAAATAAACTGTATTCATTAACAGATTCAAGGTAAAAGCATTCTGTGACTGAGACACCAGTAAAGATCCTTTACTTACTTTATAACTATTAGAAAGTCTTGGTAGCTCATATACAAGGTGAAAAGGTGTTATATACTGTGCAAGTTACATGAAAGCAATTTGAATAAACAGTTACTAAAACACTGTTACTGAATTGTCTAGGTCCTTTTGGGATGCACCAAAATATATCATCTCCCAACAGCCATGAATTACTTTAGAAATGTCTCTTCTCCTCACATTATAGGCATAGAAATAAAACAGTAAAATAATCCAAACCAGTACATCCACTGTCACACTGCTACCAACTTCCCAAATGCTGAAAAACCAGCTGGAGAGAGAACCAAAAGCTGATCTCTAAGAGACAAGTTTCCAGTGTAAAGAGGGATTCTCTGAAATTGAAAACTGGCTCCCAGCAGGAGGCCTGTCAATGTTCTAGCAGTGAGACACAAACATTTGTGATATATATCATGGTACCAAACCACAAAATTGTAGTGCCTCAGCTCAAGTGAGAAATTGCCTGAAGTCAATACTGCTGGTAGAAGGAGTACATTTCTGTCCCATTTTCACCTTGGCCTGGATTAGGACACTGCTACGCATTTGAAGAAACAGCTTAAGTTCACTTACTGTCTTTAATTAAAAAGGCATTAAGGAACATCCTTCCGGCAACTGTGGACAGAGAACCTCTGAGCCACTGAATTTGGACACTTCAGATGTGTTAGACTGAAATTCAGATTTTCTAAAGCAATTATGGCAAAGTGTTCAGTATTTCTAATGCTGGCAACAAGCTGAGCCAGGATTTACAACATGACAGATGAGATAAATTCTTTTAATATTGTTTGTAAAAAGCAGCACATGGAATTAATAAATTACCTTTGGTGGTGATGGCCAAAAAAGCGAACATCAACTTGATTGTCCTCTTTCTGCATGACTTTGGCTGGCCAAAACCCAAAGCCTTTCATTTTGGCCCAAACCAACTCATGATTAGGTATCTGGAAAAAGAAGTTGGATTTATTAGTGGATATGAAATATATTGCTATCTCCCACAAATATTCTGTTGTAACACTATGCAAGTACCTTAAGAGTTTGGTTACTGTTTGTGTCTAGTGCTATTTTCACTTTTATCTTCTTACATTTCCTTGTTAGATAGATTGCTTGGATCAACTTAAAAAACCCCCTAAAACTGCAAAGTCTGAAAAGGGTATAACTGTCTATTGAAAACAGAGATCCTAAGCAGCCTAAAAATTAACTTGTCTTTCTGGCTTCATTCAGGAGCAGAGTTTTAGTTCTGTAAGCTCCTTATTTTCTTGTGAAACTGTTGTAACTGGCTGATACCCAAGGTTTATAACCTATATTGTTACAGCTTTGAACTTCAATCAACACTTCACTTGTGTAAAATATCCAGGCTTACAGAGTCTTAACCATGCTTTTGAAACAAGCCCTGTGAAATAGAATATTCAATGCATTAATGACACCAAAACTGCAGGCTTTCATACAGAAAAGCAAACAAATAAAAATCTGTGTCAGCAACATACACAAGGATAGCAGAACCAATTGTCAGGTCGTGCATTTGACAAATAGAAACAGTTCTTGCAAAGCTGCAGTTCATCCAGCTGAAAAACAACAACAACAAAAAGGTAAATAAGCAAAAAAAATCCTATTTATGTGATTTCAGTACCATCCCTCTCCCTTAAGTAGTAAAATTTTTCAGCCCTGCTTGCTAATTTGGTGGAGTTACTTCTGTCCATGCAAACTAAAGGTGTGAAACTGAGGTGGGCTGTGAGAGGCTGAAAGACAACCTGAAGAAACATAATTCATTTTCTTTTTCAGAAAAGCCAGGCAGAGGAAGAAGACTAACTGACATATTAATGATCTATTATAGATGAAATGCAAAGAACAGTTCTTAAAATTCATCAAATATTTAAAGTACATTGTGAAAGAAGTAATTCAACTGTACAAAAGGAGAAAGTGTGCCAGCTCCTCAGTTGTATTTTTTGGTCTCCCCTGAATATAGAGAATGATGACAATTTTTTTTAATGACAATTAGAGAATTTAGTAGGAATGTCACATCAGATTAAATTTATATTCGTAAGTACAATTATTTCTAGTCCAAATCTGTATTGCTTGATTATGTTCAAAATTAAAATTTGAATACCAGTGTTTTTAAAATTATCATCTAGTTGCAAAAAAAACCCTCAAAAAACCAACAAAACCCCAACAACAAAACCTAACCAACAACAAAAACCTAAAGAAAATGTAAAAGGAATTCTGAATCAGCTCCTAGACTATCTGGAGGAAATTTATAGTTCAATTTCACATGCTTTTTATTTTGTAATATGAAGAATAATTTCTTAGGTTTTTAAATGAATATGAAGTATCTTGGTTACTTGGTAGTACTTACTTCATGGCAGGTGTCTTTGTAAAGCATCCTTGCTATATCAGCTTGTTCACTGTCCGCTGGAAATGAAAAAGAGATGGTGTAAACAATCCCAGTATGATCACAGTGCTCACAAAGATTTGCAGCTGTGACATTCATGCTATAATTGTCACACTTAAGAAGAAAAAATATAATTTGATCACTTGGACAGCCCTTCCATTTAAAATTTTCTAACAATCAGTTCAATATTTGTTTTCTCTGTCATATTTATATGCCACAATACTACTTTTACACTGAACAATGCAAGTACACATCTGAGGAGGAGCAGCAGCAGGGAGACACAGTTGATCTTAATATGGGTTCAGTTCCTTTTTCTGCTTGTGTCCTAATGGCACACTCTAGTTGTCCTAAAACATCTCCTCTCTGCTCTGTGCCCTGAGTGATGCTTCACAGACTGTTTATCCCTGAGTGTCCCTTTACCCCCCTGTATTCCTCTCTTGCCATATTCACATCTCTCCCCACCAGCCCCAGTGTGAATCTGCTGGGGCTGCATTCAGACCGGTGCCACCCTCCTGCCAGTGCCCCTGATGGGGGCCATGTCTGCAGGGGACAACCACATCCTTCCTGAGATGGTTGTGCTGGAAAACAGGACCTGGCTACAGCTTCTGGACATGGTGGTGGGGATTTTTGACTTCCAATCAGTCACTCATTACCTTCCCAGTGCCTGGCAGCTTCTCTGATGGCTGTACCTCCACACTGCACCAGCAGCACACTCCTGGTGTGGATGTAGATACACTTTCTGGCATAATATGGCAGATATCGCCCAAAAGTAAAAGAAATATGCCCATAGTACATATTTCTGCTGACACAATACAGAAAACCCTACCCTACCCTAGGAAAACTTACATATATTGGCAAAAATCTGCAGTATAGACTGACCTAGGACTTTGCTGAAGAAGAAGTAGGATGGAAAAAGTGTAATTTACACTAAGAGGTTTATCCAGGGAGGATGAAAATAGTTTTTGTAGTAGGTGGCCAGAAAAGACCCTGAAAAGTCATCATGCACTTTGAATTTTAAGGGCTTTAAAATTACCTCATTCACACTTAAGACTACTTAATACCAAATTCATCCTGGACTTGTGAGTTTCCTGCAAATAAAGACAAATCAAAGCAGTAAATGTAGTATTTTACCTCCATAGAAAATCACTGTGTTGTGTAGAAGCAGTTGAGCATCTGCTTTGAACTCCTCATAACTCCTGTACTTTCCTTCATTTACTTTCTACACAAAAGAAAACACAAGGCTGTGAGAAAACTCTTCAAAGTGCTCTACCTGCTTTATGCAGAGAAGCTTTCACAGGAGTCTGCATTATGCAACACAGATCAGACACTGCTTTTCCTGCATACAAAAGGAATACTTACAACTCTTTGACATGGTTTGTTAGTACCTGAGCTTTGGCTGCCCTTTATGCAATGCCCAGAAGTAAAATAGATCCTTTAGAACTTGACCAAGTTTAAAAAAGATTTTCCTGGTTGTAAGAAGATGAAGCTGCAGTAACTGCAGCATAAGGTGTGGTCCAGAACATTTGTTCAAACTGAAAAATGTTCCCTGAGGTGAACATTTTGTACCTTAAAATATCAGCTAGCTTCAAATCAACGTTGACTGCCTTTCAGGACTGAGCTTCCAGGATCTTCACTTGATAGTCTGTGTTATCTGATGAAAGCTGATTGTCCCAGTCTTCCAAACTCATAAAAAATGCCTACATGGAGCCATGCAATTCATTTTCTTAGTATGGCTTTGTCCAATGGGGAATGCAGTGTTTTCAGTTGGGCTCTCTCAAGAACATCTATGACAATTCCAATTATCAAACAAAACAACATCAGCTTGTAGAATGCTATCAGAGCCAAAAGACCTTCTATGGAAGCAGGAGAAGTTGACAGAGTGAAAGGAAGGCCAGGCCTATTTTCAGGCTCAACCAGTGTTGCCAGCACTTCTAGAAAGCAGCAGTGCTGGTCTCCAAAACTGTCAGTGAAGCTATTGTTTATTTGTGCATTTTAATAATAAAACAAAGGCTCTTCACATCTGTGCTTGCAAAGGGCAAGATATACCACAGCACTGCCTACAATCCAGTTGCAGGAATGAGTAAAGATGAATATGCTGTTTATTATGATCATGTGCAGTTGATTTGTATGAGTCATGATCAGACCTTTGGCTCAGAAAAAAGGGGCAATATATTTATTAGTACTTTATTTTTGGAACAATTAATGCAAAACAGATGTTTTGGGTGAGTCTGGTTTTTCATGATCAACAAAGTGATTGGTTCTTTATGAATCATTAAGATGTTTATAAAGCTGACACCCACACAAGGGCATAGTGACTGAAATCAGAATATGGTCAAAAACATTGGGCCAAAGAAGCACACACAGGCACTTGAGTCTATACTCATTGATTAAGCTAAACAGTAATTTCTCTGAAGATTTTAGCTACCTGCAGATGCTAGTGTAACCTTAGTACAAAAGGAACTGAGGATACTCTTTCTCTGAAAACCACTGAAAATGGTTTTACTCAATTACCTATTTATGAGGAAAAGTTTGACATGTTAAACTTCCATACCTAGTGCTGGATACAGTACTGAAATACTGATCACAAAGAGAATTAAACAGGATTAGGGCTTTTTAAACTTTCACTATTAAAAGACACCCAAACCAGTGTGGAAGTTAGGAAGTCAGTCTACCTCTTGGATAGTAGGAACATCAACAGCTGAGTGCACCAGCCTTCGATACATTGGGTGTTTGTTGTCCTTCCCTTTCTTGTTTAGATCTATAGCCTGAAAGGACCATGAGACAGTATTTGTTATTGCATTGAGAATCTGCTTAAAACACATAAAAGAGGATTAGAAAATGCAATAGTTTGGAATATTTCAGGTGGGGACTACACAAGGGCAAATGGGGGATCCACAACCCATGAGATTGGGTTTGTCTCACATCTGAAAAGTTCCATGTCAGAGGAGCCACAGGCCCTGGTGAGACTGATCCAAACCTCAGGGCCTGGTAAGTGTAGGTGAAAACACACACAGTGCTTGTGACAGGAGAAATAAAAACCACCCTCCTGTAGCCCCCACAATGATCCTGTGCAGTGCAGCAGGGACTGAGCAAAGCCCCCAGCTCAGACTCACCCGCTCCTTCATCCGGGACACGATGAACCGCAGGTATGTGCTCATCTCTTGCTTACTTGTGTTTTTCTTCTTGATACTCTGCCAAAAAAAAACAGCATCATATCAGTATTTTAAACTGGACTTCAAAATCCAGCCAATAAACATTTCCTCAGCATTAACACTTGATTTGAAAAGGTAACTTTGACACTATTTCTTAGGAAAAATCTTTTCTGAGAAATTAGTAACACTAACACGTCACTACCACCATATCTGTTACTTTGAATTATGTCTGGGCTGAGAACTTCAGCTACAGAAAAATTGCAGGTTTTATTTCCACTTGTATTCATAATAGTTTGTCAGAACCTCTCATAAAAAAGTGTCTAATTAGAATAAAGCAATGAAGAAAGTAATTTTAGGGAGCAGCTGAAAATTTATTTAATGGTCTTTTTATTAGCAAGGCATTAATAATTTTAGCAAAATAAGAAATAATTTAAAAAATAATATCCTGTACCATCTACAAATTATGTGCTGATTAAGCAAAATGACACCATCTGGGAGGAAGACAAATTGGCTCTAGCCAGTAGAAACTCAGAGCACTTTTTACTGCTCAAGAAACAGCAGTCTGGGAGTTTTGTGGTTCTTCCTTTACAAAATTTAATCCAGATTCTGGAACACAGATCACTACTTTTTAGCAGTTCAGGGTCCAGAGCTTTCCCTTCTCATTTTAGACTATTATAGAGACTTACCCCACCCTTCAAAGTATAACCAAGCTAGTGGGAACCCTGCATACCAAAAATGTGCTGCCAGAGAGAAGGTGTCTCTGCAAATGCCTAAGTGCTCTTACAAAGCAGCCCATCCTTTCCAATCCCTGTGCACGGCTCTGCAGAGCTACAGCAGCTGCCCGCAAAGTGCTACCTCCTCCTGCTTTTACCTACAGTAGCTCTCCCAAACAAAAGCACAGTGAAACAACAGCATGGGTTGTTTCTATTATCCTATTATCTATTATCCTAACTGCTCACGTCTCCTGCAAGGCATTCACTCCTCCTCACACCTTGTGCACTGACTGCCAGGCTGAGCTCTCCCCTTCTCATGCCTCATTTCACCACTTGTGTGCAAACTGTGTGGACCAAATTGGCTCAGTTACACCTGCATCTATAAAATCTGATGGCCTTCAGCAAGATCCACATAATTGTGCAGATGAAAAAATGAATCCATGTTCTAATATGTAAATAAAGGAGGCTTAAAAATTATCTGTCACTAGAAGTGTGCTATTTTTCATTGAATTACTTCTATATGACTCTGGACATAGGGCTCACAGACATTGAGTACAGAGCACCTGTTTTACAAATTTACTTGGCAAGAATAAAATTACACATTAGCATAAAAAAAGCTGATAGGATTTGATTGTGTCTCCCCTGTTTATATTCCTCCTGCAAGACACTGAGGACACCGAAAACCAAAGGCTGTTCCCCTGTGCTACAGCAAACTTGCAACCTATACATCTCAGGATTGTACTTACTACCTTTCTTGAAACAAAACTGTACACAGCACTACCTGCAAAGCTGCTCATTTGATTGCTTAACAGCAATTAGAATCATTACAAACTGTGCTGAAATACCAGCTCAGTCACCAGCCTACTCAGACACTGCATGGTGCATAACAACACTACAGCTTCCTCCTGACTGGGAAAAACTCTCCTGTGGGAAGGGCCAGCCCCAGGTATTTCTAAACCTACAGTTCCTTTAAGCATTATTTTCATAATATTAATGGTTGCCTGGCTTTCCTTCCAAACTGTGGACTGACAGAGAATTTATTCTGCACTATATATCTGAATCACATTCTGTATATTCGTGTTTCACTCTGACTACCAGGAGAAAAGTGCATTCTGCTGGAATTCAAATCACCTACTCAGTTTCTCATAAACCAACATTGCCACTGCAAATGAAAACCCAAATGTGCATTAAATTATCTGCATTATGAAACACTGCTGTCATTTTGTCATTTCAGGCACTGGAGTGCTGTGTGCTTGCTAATGACACAGCATTTTAAAAGACTGAAACTTATAAGGACACAATAAAACTCACATGCACTGACTAGTCCTACACCTCTTTTTCTGACATGGCTCTGGAATTTATCATCCTTTGAAAGTATTTCAGAATTCATGTGAACCATTTTTCATGCCCTGCTGGGCAAGACAGTTTGAAAGAGACTGTTGAGATAGATGGTTTACAGTCTTATCCTTGAGATCATAAGAAAAGATAGATAGCTGGCTTTGTATAGTTATTGATGTCAGCAATTAATATCATCTTAAGCACCAATGAAAATTATATAATTAACTTGCCAATTCTGGCAAACTTTTAATTTTTCCACTTTTCCTTCAATTCCTTACACTGATTTATTTTAAGAAAAACTTGTTCTTCATGTTCCTCTACTAAATTTTGAAAGGTAATAAATTTAGGGAATTGGAGCCTATGAGCCAGCAAAGTGTCTTTTTATGGCAAGGTTGCTCACCCTTTGTAGAAAGCCAGTTACATTTCCAGCACTTCATTCACTTTTCAACAATAATTAGCCATTTAGGAGGTAGTATTCCCACATTCTTTGGAAGTTATAATGGAAAATGTGTAAGTTTTTAATAAAAAAACTCTCCTTTGTATTTTGAAGACTTGTAGTGTTCTCAGAGTCATCAACCTAGAGCCACTTAGAGCAAGAAAATAGATAATACTAGATGGAGACTATGATTTGCATAAAATCTATTTACATTGCTCTGACACAAGATAATATACCCACTTTCAGGTCCCTTTGTAGGCAGAGTGATATAGAAGCAAATAGAAATGAAAATTAGGTCTTCTAATTTCCTACTTTCAGGAAACAAAAACAATGATAGTGGCAAGATCCACTTTCTTTTCCCTGTCATATCTACTAAAATAGATGTTGTTCAAGATCAAGTTTGTTTCAAGGAGCCTGCTGAGATTCAATCCAGCCCCTAAAATGTCAGGATCCTTATACTTTTACATGGCCTATTTTTGAGATAAATTATCTTAATAGGGGACTGTACCAGGTCTGGCTGGGATGAAATGAATTGTCTTCACAGCAGCAGGTATGGTGCTGTGGTTTAGATTTGTGACCAAAACACAAATGTGTTGGTAACACATGGGTGTTGCAGCTCCTGCTGAGCACAGGGTAAAGGCCTTTAGAGTTTCTCACTCTGCCCCACAGTGAATAGTTTGGGAGTGCCCAAGAGGGTGGGAGAAGACCCAACAAGGCAGATGAGCTGCACTCACCAAAGAGCTGTTCCATGCCATGCAACCTCATGCCCAGCCACAGAAAGGAAGAGGAGAGGGCTTAGGGGCAATTTAGCCATCTTTAACTCAGAAACTGTCTGGGCATTGATCTATCCAAGAGGGTGGGGAGTGACTGCCCTTGCACCACCTTTGTTTTGTGTTCTTTCCCAGCTGGGAGTTGAGGGGACATGGGAGTGCAGCCCTGTGGGGCTTTGCTGCCTGCTGGGGTTCACCTGCAGCATGGACAAGTCCTGAGGCACACCCCTGCTTTAGAGAGAGCTGCAAACCTCCTGCTCTGAATCAAGGGGAACTGAAACACTTGGTCAGGCCTATGTGTTTAGACAGGGGATGAAGGAGTGAAGTAATAACCTTCCCAATAGCAATCTTCATGTAGAAGATTAATGAGATTTGGTAGGTGAAAGGCCAAGCCTGCAGCCTAACTCTTTTCTTGTGGGTGCAGGAAATACCTTTTATAAGCCTTATTCTCTGCAGCACATCTGTTTCTTAGAAGCTGGAACCTGAAGGTTACATTGCTCTTTATATTCAATATTCCAGATTAATTATACTGCCTAGCTGTTCAAGAGGGTAGCAATATATTGCTACTGTGCAGGTGTGACTTATTTAGCAATTCTGACATGCTCACAGTGCAGGGCTTCACTGCAAGGCTTTACAAACCACATGAGGCTAGAGAAGCCAGGGGCACTTCCCAGAAACACTCCATCCTGCAGCAGCACCAGGGATGATGGCAGTGACAAACCTCTGCACTCTGAGTTAGCTCTCAGCTCCCAGGGTGGCAGTGGCCACTGTGCTGCAGTTGCTGCAATCTTTCATTTGAAGAGAAAAAACAAATAGGAAAACTCTAAGAAATGCAAGGTGTCAGTGCCAGCATTCTGTCTTGCTATAGGCATTTAAATTACATTTGCACTGTTTAAAGAGGTTTCCATTTCCCTGTAATGTCCCATTAATGAATATTTTTCCCTTCCTCTCTCACCTGTCCTGTGTATGCACACATCAAAGAGCTGCATTTCAGTTCAGTGATGGATTATGTGAAGGCTGCTCAATGACAGATACATGTTTCTAAGGCATCAGTTGCATTTTCAGAAGAAATTCAGGTTTCCAGGGGTCTATTTGCAGAGGGGAACTATGAGCATGAGTCTAACATACACTCACCACTGCTCTTCAGAAACTTCTTGCCTTACACACTGGCCCTTGGACTTTGTAGGGCTTAAATTGCCAGAGGAATTTGGTGCTACATATGGAAAGCTTTACTGCTCTGCTGCCCTCTCAAACTTTCAACCCTCAGGTCCTCAGGTTTCCTGTACCATTAAGAAAGGTATGCAGGCACATGGAATGGGTCTCAGAGCAACCAATGCACTGTGTGCCCTAAGCATCACACAGAAAAACTTCTGCAGGAGCAAAATATGCCCTATAATGTGCCTCTTTCATGATCAGATGCAGTAAAATTAGACTTTTTAAAGCATCAGGTGCTTTTGGAAATGTTACAGCTGAATCCACAAGTTGATTTCTACATGTATGGTGCATTAAGCACCTTCTGAATATGAAGCATCATATGAATTAAATATGCTTTTATCTGCACAAAGAAGGTGGTAGGAGGCTGTAAGTGGAGCTTTCCCACTGCTGTGGACAAATTCCTTTATCCTTTACTCAGTATGTGCTATGCAGTGCCCAGTCCTGTCAGTCCCTGATTGACTCCAGGGTGCATGGCAGGGACTGGTGAGGACCAACACTCACAGGAGTGGGCTCTGTGCTGCTAAAACTGGTCCTACACTTGGACTGCCCTTTACTCACCAATCCATGACTATTATTTGTGTGATCACACCAAATACTGTTTCAGGAATATGTTTCCCCATCCAGGTCTCAAACTCCTACCATGCCACTATGAAATAAGCAATAAAAATTCTTTCCTCCCTCCTTGCATTTGACATTCACCACCTTGACTGACAGCTGGTGCCTAAACCCCCCTGATCTAAGCACTTGAAAAACTTCACTTAAGTAACCTCCATCTTCCTGTGCTTCTAACTTTCCACTGCTTGTCATTCTCACTTGTCAAATTTTGTCTGAAGTTGATTGTGAGCTGCTTAATGGTTTATTTTTATGTACCCTAGGAAATGCTCAGTACACTGCTAGCACTCAGAAAAAGCCTATCTATAGAATACTTCCCAGCACAGTATTTAATATCTTAAGCTCTACAGATTACTTTGGTCTCCTATGTATAAACCCCAGGAATATTGGAATACCCACTATGATAGGTAAATTGGCTGTAAGTCCTTGCAAAGAATATACATGGAAGACCAATCTCTCAGATGACTGTAAAAAAAATTTAGCAGTCAAGTGAAACCACATGACTAATTCTTTCCCTCTGTTTCATGAATCAAAATTATTTCTCTGTGACAAATGATGTATCAAAATGCTTAAATTTGCCTTCTTACATTTTTTTAAAATTTGGATTTTTAGACAAGAAATAATAATAGTGAGTTACACCAACATGATCGAAATTCTCCTATTCATAATTTTGTATATATCTATTCCCCCTCCAAAACATTAGTATTTTTGCAGTACTTTTTGTAGTCTTTAGGTACTAAATTAACAGCTGAAGAAAATTAATTCCCTTGTTTTATATAACTGAAGAGAAGCAATAAATGTACAAGTTTCCTATATCTTTCAGAGACAGAGGAGACTAACCCTGTCTGGAATGGACTATTCCAGTAGTGAAAAATGTAATCTCTAAGCTCATTCAATATTAAGTTTTTCTCTTGTGACTTGTCTACCAGGAATTTTGCTGATAATGCCAATTTATTTCACTTAAGACAATGATTAGTCAACAGTCAGGGAAAAATTTCAATCAGTGCAATGTGGTTTGAATTGAACTTTGTTTGACTTTTGACTCCTGCTGAGAGTTATATAGGGTACAAAAATACTCAGAGTGGTACCATCAATTTTAAAAAAGAAATAAATGAGGAACTGGACATTGTTGTTTATGGATGCAATGGAGAAAAACCACGAGCAGGCAAACAGAGTTCAGAACAAGGTTTGAAAAGGATTGTTATAAATTATGTGGGAAGAAAATATTTTTTTAAGTTATGAACAAAGCTTTAGCAATGGCCTTTATAAAATATTTCTGAGTAGCCAAGTGTGCAAGATAAAAACTGCACTGGTTGATCAAACTAATACAACCAGCAATTGTGAAATGAAAAATCCAAAGGCTTGCTGACCTTGGCAGCATTACAGAAGCAATCTTTACATAAGAATGAAGTGTTCTTAGATTATTTCTCTCAATATATTATGTTTTAAACATACTTTTATTTCACCTTTGTAAAGAGCTTTGAAATCTCCAAGTGAAAAGTGCCATGTCCAGTTATGGAATTAAATATGAAAATATATGTATCTCTTTGTCCCAGCTATCACTTTTCTTTAAGATACTTATTTACTGCTGATAACACAGTGCCCTTATGCAAGATGGTTAAGCTCTGTTATGCCCTCTGGACATCAGCCAGGGCTCTCTCCACATTATTAGTTTTTTGAATATAGGCCACTTTCTTGCTTTTAAAATGAAATTAGAGCAGCCATTTCCTAGGAGGGTGGGGAGAAAGCAGCAGAATACTGAAGGATGACTACTGACACAAGGATGCTGACTCCCAGACTTACAGGGACTGTGCCAGCCTCCTTAGTCCAGGTTTGCAGAATTAGGGCTTGAAGCTATTTGAATTAATGACAAGGAAAATAAGAGAGGCTGGCACGGGGGGAGGAAGGATGCCATGGCATTCACAGTGGCAATATCCACAAAAATAGGTTGATCATCACCTGAGGCACTAAGCCAACCAAAGACCTCTGGGGCAGGAAGCATTTAAGAGCCCCCAAAACCTCTCCTTAATATTTGTATAACAAAAAAGGAACCAATATGCAGAAAGATAGGCAGAGAGCACATGGCTCAAGTTTCACAGGATTTTCTTTTTAAGGTAAACATTTATTTAATATCACTGCCATAAAGGACTTCAAGGATTCATGGTGAAAGTCAAACTGTTCTCAAAGCTGATGTATCAGAGCATATTTCCAGCAATGATTCAGCATTTCCACTCTGAGGACATGGTACAAGATAGATGTTATGAAACCACCTCATACACAAGGTGGCATAAGCCATCCACATTCTCTACCCTCACCAGGCATCATCTAAAATTCCTGGCAAACTACAGTGAATACTGGATGCAGTTTACCTAATTTTAACTATTTATAGGAATAATCAATACTTCTAATAAGACCCAACAATTATGAAAGAGATTTATTTAAAAATCTGAAAGCAAATAATCTATATATGGTCATAATTGTTGTTTTTAACAGAGGAACTATTGAATAACTAAATTAAATGCTAGCAATTCAATATGCAGAAATACAGTATATGTCTTTATTCTTAACATTTTTTCCCTGCCACTACTTCCTTTTCATTACTTTCAGCTTCCTTGAGGTAGCCCTGATTTTCTTACTATTTCCCTAAACCCTGAGAGCTCCCTGAGAGCAATCTGCTCTCCTGAGAGCAATCTGAGACAACAACAACAGGTTTTGTGGAACTCACTCTAAGGTAACAGCATTGAAAAAGTGCTGTTTTGAAACAAAACACTCCATGTGTTTTCAACAACTGCTTCCCCATCCCACAAAGTGCCTGAAACCTTACATTCCTTGCAGCACAGATCATCCTAAGGTCACTCTGCTGCTCTACAGTTAATCCAAGCTTTTAGCAAAGGAAGTGCCTCTCTCTCCAGCAATCCCAGGCAGAGTGGAAGTGGCAGTTTTATGCCTTTCTGTAGCAACAATTTTATCTGAAACATTCATGTGCATTATTCCCTCCACAGGAAGGGAGCCTAGCTCTCTAGGAAGCCTAGTGAAGTGCTCCATTTGGGGAGGTGACACAGGGATGACAACAGCAACAGCTATGTGGCTGATTCAAGGCCAGGTACCAGTAAGCACCATCCTGACCAGAATGTTTCACCTTCTAATGACATGTAGACAACATATCTGCCCATTCTTGGAAAGACAGCTTTTTGCTGTCTCCCTGCCATACTCATAAGAATAGCATTTTTAAAGAAAAAGCAACATAGATATGGATGCCATGAGTGAAATCCAGATTGCCCTTTTTGCACCAGTAGAATCCACATCAGTAAATGAAAAGCAGGATTTAACTCCATGTTTTTGATACTAGCCTCATCAGTAACATGATTGTGGCTTTGCAACATAAAATACCATTCCAATAAAATATTAAGAATGCAAGTCATCAAAATACAAAAATGATTCATTAAAACAACATTAAGTAAAAACAGTAGCATCTTATACAGCAATTTGTTTACTCTTGTTGAAGGCTCCCACACTTTACTGCACTCAGGTGCACACTCTGGCACAGGGTACTGTGCAAGTAAAACTTGCTGGAGTCTTCAAAAATGGCCATCTGCTACATGCACCACATTTTGGTACCTCTGTACAGATGCTCTAGGTATGTACCACCATTTCAATATTCAGTTCTTTACCCAATAACCTGGCCAGACCATCTGGACACCTTCATAAATCTATTAATGAATATCAATCCTCTAATCAGCACATGAAATCTCATAGGTACTCACCCTGCAAACTGGGCACTGCCAGTGACTACTGCTGTCTCTAAGCCTGAACTCATCAGACAAACACTTGGAATGATACACACGAAAACACAGGTCACATATCAACACCTCTCCAGGCAAATGGCATTCAAAACAATACCAGTCATGATTTTCTGTTTCCCAGTCCTACAAAAAATACAAAATATTTTGGTATGACATTCTGTCAAAATCTGCAGGAACTAAGAACAAAATTGATATGTCTTGAAATCCAGCAGCAATTAGACATTATAAACATTTTTAAGAAGTGTATAATGTTTAAAAAACAGGGGAAAACCTATGTGCTTAAAGATCTTCATCAATTTAATACACACTAACTCCAATAGAATATGAATGCCAAGTTTTAATTTTTTCAATTGTCTGATTAGTTACAATTTCAAATATGAGCTCTGTCCACAATGAAAAGTGGGTTTGTTTTCTACCTTTGTGTAAAACATTTGTTGACCTCTCTGTATTAGATTGCAAACAAAAGTTTGTGCACCTCAACAGACCATACCTATTTTCTTGGACTATTTCCCTTAGTTTGATTGTTACATTATATTTTCAACTGTAATTTTCTGAAGGGTGGTCCCTTCCAGTCTTTACTCTCTTAAAACTGACAACTTTTCAGCATCAAAGTGTCGAGTTACAAGAAATAAATGAAATCATGAACCAATTACTGCAAGAAATGTTTCTGCTAAGCAATCCCAATGCAATTCAAAACATATAAAATGTTTCACTTGCCGTGCTCAATAGCACCGGGCTCATTCCTGAAATGTTCTGCAGTAGACAAAGGATATGGTTCTGCTGATGCACAGGTGTCTTTAATATACTCTTCCTTGAAAATTCACCCCCAACAGCCAAATTCTGACCTTTGAAACATGTGCACAAGCTTTGCTGAAATAAATGAGAGCAGCATGCATATAATTTGGAGGCAGAATTTTGCTCTAGGAATCAAGAGTTCTAAAACCAAGCAGAATTGCCAGTGGCCACTGTTAAATGTTTATGTTTGTTATCTGAAATGCCACAGTTTTCTCTACACTTAGAAGACAAAATAGCTGTCATATCTCAGATAAAACTCCCAATGCCTTTTCATGTCAAATGTCACTTTTCAATGGGTTCAGATCTCTGAAAAAAACTACTCCTATTCTTCAGTAAATTATCTTGATAAAAATCTGATCAAGCTACTTTTAATGTCATGTTGTAAAGGTGGAGTTAGCAATTCCCACTGACTGCCAGAGCTGGCATTTGTCTGATTTTCATTATGCTGTGCCTGGGCAGTGCAGTCCTTGTGTGCAAGGTCTCCTCCAGTGTGAGAAAGGCCATGCTCAGGTGGCCCTTCCAGTCCTTTGTGCTGTGCACAGAACTCATCTGACCAGAGCCCCCAGGAACACAAGAGATTTTGGGACAGCCCCAACCCGGACTGCCTGCACTAAACTTGGTGTACCATGAATGTTGGATTGCAGGGCTAGCAAGTTTAGAGGGGGAAAAACCACCCTATGAAATCTTAACCAGTGATTTTTTAAACTCAGAACTTTGCCCTCCTTTGTTGTGCAGATTAACAGTGTAACTTGACCTTTTGTCCTTTCTGCTCATTTCATTTTACTGGCAAATTCTGTATATCTCAAAATGGCATAACACCACCAAATTTGGCTAAAAGAACACATTCTTGTTTCACCAAATCTTTTCCCTTCCAAAATTCGGTGGCTGTGTACTTTGGGAGCCCTTTCTTTAGGATATTTTGTAAACAACTAAAGATACTGCATTGTTGGCACACTTGATTTGCCTATAGAGTGAGAGAAATCAGGATAAAGTAGTGTTTTGTATGTCATTTATATTAACTGTATGTAGAAAATGAAAAAAAGAATCAGGTGGCACTAAAGGGCCAATTGAGCAAGAAAAATAATCAGTTTTGCTTGAATGTATATTTAGGTAAAAATTAAACTGAGAAGACCACAAGAGGTCCTGCAATTTCAGCACAGAATCAAGATTCCAGGATTCTTAATTTTTGTTTGTATTAGTTACGTATTCGTATCTCCCAGATATTCCATTGTTAAGAAATATGCTGGCAAAGAGATGTGGAATTTCATAAACATACGGAAATATATTTGCTGGCAAGAAAAACCATCCATTCCAGCCAAAAACCATGATGTTAAATAAAACAGCAGAAGAGGCTTCCTTCAGTATTCACACTGCAAAGTTTTGAAAACCTCATTATTTCTAAATACAAAGATTTTCACAGAAAAAAAAAAGTTTTAGTTTAATGCAGTATATTTAGTGCATAAGTATACATAAAACATTAATTTGTGCAAATATTTTAAAATCTAGTTAAAAAAGATTAAAAAAAGGTTCATAAGCCTTGTGGACAACTGCCCTATTGACTTCAATAGCGAGGTCAGAGGCATTAGTTTTCCTCCAACGGCAATGAAATGTTGGTTATTGCTCCTCTCGGTTTACCTAAGTGTGAATGGGAGGGGAATGCGCTCCCAGCACTTTATCTATTCATTGACTCATTTATTTTCATGCAGGAAATGGGATTATTTTAGCTGTGCCCAGCTCCGGCTGCCGGCGCTCGGGGCCGGGCAGGTCGGGCCGCTGGGGCAGCCGCGGGGCTGCAGTTCCCGCTCGCACCGCCAGGTGTCGCCGGGCGCTCCCGCAAGCGGCGGCCCAAGGGCGGCCGCGGTGACAGCGGCGACATCGGAGCGGCCACGGCCGGGCCCGGAGCCCGCCCGACACACGGGGTGCGCACCCAACTCGGGACCGGGAGTGACATGGATGATGGTGGTGGCTAGGAGAGTAAACTAAGCTAGCCTAATGGAAGACAGAAACGTAATAGAAAATATGACAGAATTCAAAACCACATAGTGCAAAAATTGTTCACCTTGTTTTTTGCTGCTGTCTGGGAAAAAGGCTGCATACCGTAGGCCTTTCAAAATAAAAACAAAACAAACTTTGTATCTATACTGTAAGCCATCTGGTTATCAGGATATACACAAGGCTAGAAAGAATTCATGCACAGTGACCAGGAAATCAATCTGTTAGTTCTAACTTCTGGTTGCATACATTTCCTCCTGCATTCCTGGAATGCTACCTGACACTTTCACCACATTTTATTTCTTTAAAATATCCCACGTACTTATATGATTAAAAGAACCCAACACCCATCATTCTTATCCATATACACACCCACCACCAGGCCAATTTAAAAATCATCAAGAATATTAATGATTGTTAATTAATGCACCCTCTTTGATACATAAGCCTTCTCTGGGCATCTAAAAAAAGATCCTTCTAACATAATTTACTGCACAGGGAGTTGCCCCACCAAAAGCAAAGCAACACCTTTGCAGCACATTATCGAAGGTTAGGCTATCACTTTATCAATAAAACTCACAGTTCTTGTTTGTGTATAAAAGGTGAGACATTTTCCCAGGGCCATGCAGGCTGAGGAGGGATCTCCTCCACAGGGACTGGGTTTCCTGGCACAGGGAGGGAAGGGCTCCGGGGTCACTGTGCTGCAGACAAAGGGAATCCTCTGCCCAAGTTCAGCGGCACCAGCCCGGCCCCGAGAGGGAGCGGATTTGGCAGCAAAGCTGCGGAATCAGATCCAACAGAGACCTTCCCCCTTGGTCCTGCCCAGCTGCCCGCTGCATTCACGGATCTATGCATCAGCAGGACAGCAAATGAGTCTGGGGGACTGTGGGCAACAGCCAAAGAGCTACGCTCTGTTAAGCAGAGCGGGATCTTGCAATCATATGGGTCACACGTGGTCACTTGTTCTTTATATTCAAATCTGTCAAACATTAGATCATAAAGGTCACTTTGCACTGACATAAATAGCTGAGGTTCACTCGGCAACGTGAGTGAAACACTGCAACAAATTAAAAAATACATCTTATGACCGTCACGTAAGCTTACTTTTCTTTGTCATTTGTCTTAAGTAGGTTGTCTTAAAGCAAATATATACATTTATTCTGGAAGTACAGAAAAATAACATGGGATAGAAAATGTCAGGCTATCCAGAGCATTTGACAATTTAAATACAGATAAACCCAACAGAAAGGAATGAATCATCATGTCGTAGCCTTTACTGTAAAATAAAATACAAAGTTGTTGTCAAGGAAAGAATAATTTTAGTGCACAAAGAAAATGTCCATTATAATGCAAATGTACATGGAAAAGAAATGCTTACTCATTAGTAATGGAGATTTACTTAGCTGTAATTGAAATAGGGAATCTGTATGTTGGAGAATGTGACATCCTGCTGTACAATTAGCATACCATTAAGTAGGAGATGTGAAGCACATACTGACAGTAAAATTAACAATAACTTAGAGGTCACAATTGTAACTATTAGGTCACTTCCATACCACAGCAAGCCCGTAATTATTGTAAAAAAAAGATGTTAAAACAAGTAATACATTTTCATTTTCATATAAATTATATGTAGGTATAGCACATGAAAACAGTATAACCTCCTTTCTTAGACTTTGTCTAAAAGGACCACTTTGCCTTTTTATAATGCACATTCCATTAACATAGCTCATTTCTTACCTGTTAATCTGTTTTCTCCAAGTCCCTTAATGGTAGCCCAGATACTCGGTATTAAGTCACTCTACTATCAAGTGGAGAGAGGAAAAGGGAGGGGGGAAAAAAGCAAAACTCTATTCATGAAACTCCCCCTTATGGGGATTTGCTGGTTTCATACAGTTGAACTAGATTTCCCAAACAATCCAAATTATGGGTATCCTTTGGACCCAACCAGTAAGCTAAAAAAAAAAAGGGTCATATAGATGGGAAAGACAGTTATAAGTCAGTTACCCCTTTGGCACGATCATGTTTATTTACAAATAGTATACATACAGTTCTGTTGTCCTAAATTCAAAATGAAGCAAATGAAGGAAATAACTTCCCATGGAGTTCATGGTTCCCAGCATTTCCTGTGTGGCACTTGTCCCATAGCACTCTTTGCACATTTTTTCCCCCCCAGGTGTTTTAAGTGCTTCTCCAGCATTTCTTTTACGTGTGTGCTGCTGTGGTGTTCCTCTCTCTCTCCCCTACACCCCTGCACACACAGCTCCTTCCAGATCACTGGATTTTCATTCAGACCCACCTGTGCACAAACTCACTGTCAGCCCTGCATGGTGTCTATGCTTTAACAGTCCCTAGAGCTCCAGCTGCCCAGTGGATAAGAAACTTAGAGCAGTTTTTCACTAGTTTAAAGGAAGAGTATTAGCAGATACACAGTAGATTTCACCCACTGTGTAACACTTTTGGTCTGTCACAGCGGTGGAATCTAGAATGACAACAAGGTCCATGCCAGCAGATAGAAGTAATTTAAAAAATATAAATTATTTAAAAATAGTAGTATTTGCATGCTAGAATTATTTGAAGTAATTTTCATCACCAGCCCAAGACTTTAGCGTAATCTTTTCATGATTATTTCATAACCCTTTAAAGAATGTCAATAAATGAGCTCCTACTATTTTTCAGTTTCCCATTTCTTTAACATATAATGAGATAGGCCATGCCCAAATTAAAGATATAATTTCTGAAGCAAATGTTCTGTATTCTGGTATTTTAGGATTTGGGAACAGCCATAAGGAACGCTTCCATCTCTTCTCACCTCTATCAGCTTTAAAATCAGAGTTTTTCACATTTTCCCCTCTTCAACTAAGAGAGAAGCTTTTAAAATCTTGGGTTCTGATGTCAAGGTTTCTTTGCTGGCCTTCAATAACTCTTCAGTGGCACCCAACAAAAATGACTACCAGTCCATATCAAGTAGAAATATACACTGAAATAAATGCCTCACAAGAATGATGCTCTTTTTTTCCACATCTTCGATTTTGCTTAGGTTTTGCAACATGCATCCATCATCATCTGCTGTTCTGAAGTAATTGCCATCTTCTCTACTTAATCTTTCATATTTCAAACTTTCTGCTGTAAATTAAAAGCCTTTATTATATAAGAAATGGTGGTACTGCATTCTAGCATGGATGGATCTACCATTTCATTACTCTCCGCTGGTATCCGGGTCCTCTCTTTAAGAGGACTCAGAGTATGCTGCAGGAACCTATGCCCCCACTCACATTAAACAAAGCAGCATCTATTTCTGTCTAAAGACATTTTCCATTCTTAATAAATCAGTTCCTTTCTGTCTTTTTCAAGCAGCATCTGCTCCATCAAAGCTTTCTCAATTAGACATGAGCTTTACTAAAGGTAATTGCTAAAACCTTGCAGTACATCTTTATGACTCACAGCTATCAGGAACCACAGAGGGGGTGCACTACCTATGAGACTTCTGTCCTCCAGTACAAAACCTGAAGAAATGCTTCAAACTTCTACATTTGCTGCAAACAGCTACTGCCCACTTCATTTATCTGTTTTTTATTTCTCTCACGGTGCAAATGCTGGAATCCCTGCCCCACACAAAAGGCAACCTGAAACAGGCTTGGACAGGAGAACCAGCCCCTGTTAACAGCCCTGAGGAGCTGCAGAAATGCTAAACCAGCATTTAGCTCATCTATGAAATGCCTCCCTTTGCCATCTATCCACTGCTTTTGCAATTCTGTTCAACTTCCAAGTAACTGCTCTGTAGTAAGAGGAGTTTTACAAAGTGTGGCTGATTATCTGTAGAGCTGCACAGATGGAAGCCTTACCCCTTTTTTTTTTTTTCAGAGAGTTCAAGTGGATGTGGTACGTGCACACTGGCCTCTATTTTAAACAGGCTCTATCTCATGGGGCACAGCAGCCAGTAAGGAATCTCCAGCTTATCAAGAGTCTCTGGCAGATTTACTGGTTTTCACTCAGACATCAGCATGCACCAAGTAATACCTGGGTGGAACAAGCATTATGTGCTATGGAACATCACTCCCAGTGTTCTTTGAAATGCAGTGGGGACACAGTGTGTGTTTTCCACCAGAGGCCTCAGTCTGCTGTGAGAGCAGTCTTCCTTCTGCCCTTTGGTCAGTCTTCTCTTCGTGCCACATCCCTGGCTCCATCTATTCTTTAGCAAATATGAATCCTCCTGTAAACATCCTTTCAGTAGCCTACAGGATCTGCTTTTATCTTTTCATCAGAACAATGATGAAAAGGTTAGGCTTCAAACTGAGGAAGGTGTGATTAATTCCTTGATGGCTCAGAGGACTTACTCCATCTTTGCAGCAGGTAAATGGTGAGTTAGCTGTTTAATAAAGTATTTCTCTTTCATCATTACTGTAAAGGGTCTATATTTGATCCGGACGATTGCTTTCCAATGATAAAAGTTTCTTAGATCATCACATGCTTTACATTTAATGCTAGAGCAATGCTTTGGGGTAAATTCAGCACCAAAATAAGCTTATTTTCTCCCCTGCAGTTTTCCTGCATCCCTGTGTTCACCAGATACATTTCTTCCTGTTTTGCATCTATGTTTTTCCTACTGCTTTTGCTCATCAAAAGTGCTTAGCAAATAAACAAGCATCCATCTCTTTTTCAAAGCCAAAAAGACTTCAGCAGCTAGAATCCCTTTGTGAAAATGGTTTCACTTTATTTTTTCTTTCTTTTTCTAGAAAACTACTACAGCAGGCAGCTACAATGTGTGCTTTTACAGACAGGCTAATCTATCCATTCAGATCTGTTGGCTTTATAGATTCTTTCCTTCTCTGACCTGGGCTTTATCTTTAAAATGGATTCCCATAAATTGACCCTGTAGGGCACTTCATAGGTACTCATTATTCATATTTTATAATGAAGAAATCCAAAATAATTATGAATTCATATGTCCTCACAATTACTAAGGCATCTTGCTTTATTTCAAGTATATTTGTTTGTTTATTTGTTAATTATGGCTAAGGTTTTAGCATCTCAGCAATTAATTGGAATTTCTTGTTTTACATGGTTTTGAAATTCTCTTATTTTAGAAACCCTTTCTATTCTAAAAAGAACCTACACAAAACCATCAGTCAGGGGAGAGATCAAAATCTCCTTCTCCATAGTTCATGTATTTATGAGCTTGTAACAATCCATTTCCATTTTCTTCACTGGTAACTGCTTCCTCTTCTGATGCACTGATGCAGGAGGACTCAAGTTCTGCAGAGAATTCCACATCCTGTCAGAACTCTTCTGGCTTTCTTTCACTGAATTTAATCTAATTAATTTATTGTCAGTTTGTCCTAGAAGTCTTCAGTTTCTGGCAGAAACCACCCAAATCTCTCTGTATTCCTGCCAGGACAGGCAGATTTTTATTCACCTTCCCACCCTGCAGCCACGTTCTGGACAATTTGGGGTGATAGGTCCCAAAGTACAGAGCCAGGCTCTAGCTTCCAGTGCTAAAGAATTGAGTTTTTTCCAAGTGTAGTAACATGTCAGCAGCCAAAGTGACTGCTCAAACCCTTGTCACACCTATCTGCTCAGCCTATGAGCTGTGCTCCTGAAGTAATGAATAAATCTCAATTTCCTTTCCAAGAATATCATGTTTGGGTAGTAGCAGTGTGCATTATTTAAGGTGAGACAATACAAGCATTCTCCTCCAGGATATTAGAAATTGAAAATAATTTCAAGTGAAAATGTTTTTTTGTTTTTTCACGTTCCAAGCAAGTTCAAGGTTAACAGAAACTTTCAACTTATCTCCTCAGAAACTGGATTCACTTTGCTGGTAATGTCACAATTTTTGACTTAGGTTGAGCCAAGAGGAGGTTTGTAGGCTATTTTCATTAGGGAGATAAATCAGTGATGGAGTGAGGAATTTATCAGGTGCAATGCCTTTTATGTCCACATTATGGTTTTGTTCTCCTAGAAAGAAGGTAAATCCAGACCAGAAATAAATCTCCTTGCTTGTAGTTCCAAGTCTCCTTTAAAGAACTCTGCACAAAAATGGTCTTCTTCCCTTTTCTTGCTTAAAACACGTTTACATTGCTTCTCTGGTCTTATTTTGTAGTTTTTCTTTAGGTTGATGTCTCAGCACACACAAAAACATTTTATCTGAACCAACAGCAGAACCTCCTACACAGGTTCCTTAAACCTCTTGTCCATGTGCTGTAGGTGTGGCTGATATTGTTTCAGCTGTCAGCTGATAAAAAGGCATGGGGACTGCATTTATTGTGAATTAAGCATGAATATTAATAAGCCCATCAGCTTCAATGAAGTTTCATTCAGTGACCAGCATGACACAATAATAAAAGATTCAAATCAGTTGCCAGAGATACAGAGCATTTTGAACCCACAAAGTTAATAAAAACAACACTACTAGGTCAGGGTGGGTACAAAAGGGGTAGAAAAAATCCAAGATGCATCTTTTCAAAACAAACTCAAGACAGACTGATCTATGTCATTATTCTATTAGCATAATATAAATCCCATGATGGAACCTTTCTACAGACTAGTTTGACTAGTTTACTTCAAACTCAAAGATAAATTCTCATTCTTAAGAACATCCTTTCAATCAGAAAAGAACATTTTGTGAAATCTGTGAACAACATTATCAGTATCTCAACTCCAGAATGGAGAGTGAAAGCCTCAAAGAAGAATACAGCATTACATCAACTGAATTTTTAAAAGTCAAGTTGGCAAAGCTGAGAGAGCCAAGTGAAGATGCTGACAAGGTTGTTTCACCAGTTTAAAAGAAGCAGCATCTCTCTGCAGTCAGATGGAGTCTACTAGTGTCACCTTCAGTAATGTGAAGATCCTGCAAACATTGTAAACGGCCTTTCCAGAGAATAAAAAATAAGGATGAGCAGAGGAGAGGGAAGAAATACCCCTGAACAGATGGGAAGAGAAAAACAAGATTGGAAAAGGAATTCAGAATTGCTCACTATTCTTAACCCTTCTAGAGGCAGCAAGAACCACTGGAATTGCTGTGGAACCATTCATGAGAGGCTGCATATTAACAGCCTTAGTGCAAAGACAGAAGAGGGTCTTGGCTTTAATGCAGAAGGAATTTCTCTTCCATGAGTTGGAAATTCAGAATTCTACTCCGCTTCTCTAGGATAAAATAGTCTATGCTTTGATTTGATGATTTGAATATATTTGCTTTTCTGAACTTTCCCAAATCCATTTATTTTTAGTTTATTAATAAGCAGAATCACATCTGCAGTTTGTGACAATAATTTGCAAGAAAAATCATTGCATTTAGCACATGAAGGATTGAATTCATGGCAGTCTTTTGGAAAATTAAGCTCCGAATGATGGGTCCTTAAAGGATGGAAAGACAGATAGAAAAGGTTCAAAGAGTTTCAGAAGCTCATCATCCCTGAGTGTTCTTGTGTGACCAAGCTGGTATGTGGCCTGACCCCAAAGCCACATCATACTCTCCCTGATGTGTGGTAATAAGGGATGGAAGCCAGTTTGAATTTTTTCTCTTATGGGATCAATCATTAACTCTTTGCATCAGTGAATTACTAAGTGTAAAGAACACTTGCACTTTCACAATAATAGAGTTTTTTCCAAGAAGAATGTTCCAGGAATCTATCTGGAACATTCCAGCCTGGAAAATTCTTAATTTGTTCAATATGCAAAAAATATGAACTAATATGGCTTGGGCCATGTTTGGTTTTGGATCAGTGAATTTACACAGGACTTTACATTAAAGGCAATATGGATGGATAAGGCAAACAGAGAATTTTTTTAAACACTGAAGGAGATTTTTCTTCATTTGGTGTGACATGTTCTTCCTATTTGTGCTTTTCAGTTGTAAGAGCTCACATGATGAAGGCACTGGCTGTCACTATTGCTGTTTCATATTATCCTTCTGCCCCTAACTGAAAAGAATGGGATGCACATTAAAACCATTCTTCAGCCTAGTTATTTAGAACTGGTAGCTATTCAGGCTGGTTTTGGATTGAGGTTTGGTTTGGTCTGTTGTTGTTCAGGGGTTTTGTATTATTTAAAACGTATTTTTGTACAGAAAAGATTCAAACTCTCACAGTGACAGTTCTTAAGCTTTTTACAATTATCTTCACATTTATGGAGACTCAAGATGACATAGTCAGTTCAAAAAACAGCTTCTGGCTACCAATACTGACCTAGCATGGAAAAATCAATATAATTACAAAAGCAATTAAGCATGGCAAGCAAAGAATCAAGCCTTTGCTCAATCTAAAGTAATTTAGATTAACACAAACATAACAGCCAAAAATTCTCCTTTCTCATAGACTGATCCTAGTAAAATCAAACCTGCAACACATCAAATCACAAAAATAACTGAGTGTGTGCCTAAGGTCACTTGGGTTAAAAAAAATCACCTTCAAGACTCACAGTGCTGGCAGTGGGTTACAACAAATATTACAATGTTGGGAATACAGACAGAGCGGAGAGATGAATTACTTAGGCAGCCTTGTGACTTGGAAGTATCTGGAGTTTCTCTGAGCAAGCACCAGTACTTTCTCAATTTAAAATACCAGAAAAATCTTTAGAAATGAAATAGCACATTGAGAATACATGTGTGTGTTGGGGAAAAGCAAGTTGTATCTCTAATGTTTTCTAAAAGCAGGAAAAAGCAAGGAAACTTCCCCTCCAAACAGTGTGCTCTCCACTAAACTCAAACTTCTTTAGAGGAAAGAATTGGAAATGAAATAATTTAGAAGCAGAGAGGACCAAATACACAGGAGAATGACTGTAACTGCACCTCACAGTCAGATTTAATAGCCAGAAGTGCTGCCTCTTTCTATAAGCAATCAATCAAATGATCAGAAAACAGAACTCTGTAAAATAATAATCTCTTGAAAATATAATCATCTTTCATGCATTCTTCAGAGAAGAAATAGCTCACAGTGCCTTAAATAGGTGTGAAGCCTCACTCTTCACATCTCATTAGAGACTTTGGCCACTGTGAACCATTTTTAAACCACAGCAGGGCTGTGGGGTATGTTGCAATCAGATGCAAACAATGAACCCATGTTATGAACACATCTCCATCTTAGAAGAGCACAATATTGTTTGGCTTCATGAACACAGGAAAATTGAAATTATACACTCATAAAGCCTCTCTCTGGGTCAGAGCAGCTTTATGACTTTAATCGTGAGGGGAAGAATTAGCACATTAAATGGTCAAAATAGCTCAGTGCACACTGTCTGTAGAAAAATGTGAGTAAGACTAACTCTAAAAACTGCATCTAACCCCCCCATTAAGCCATAGGACATTAGTACTTAAATTCAATTTCTTTCCTTGGGGTTAGACACAGTACTATGTTACACAGACAGAAGTACATCAAATCATGGCAGAACAGAAAATAGTAATGAATAAGTAAGAAGATTCATTCTTATTTTCTTGAAGAACTACCCTTCCTCTCTATCTTGTCAACTGCATTCAAAACATAGTTAACAACACTGATTTACATTTTTTTCTAAACCAGCAAGAGCAAGAAGATTTTTTTTATGCTGATAATAAATAGCATTTCCAAATTCCAGAAGTTCTGTGAGAAATAGAAATAAAGCATTTAGGAAAAAAGTAAAGTTCCATTACCAGACTTCAGGACTGACATTTCCCTTGCAAGGCAAGAAGCTGAAGAGATTTTGTTCAATTGTATAATAATACATCAACAAACAGAAAAATGCAAAATTCCTAACTAAAATCCTGAATAAAAATGGAAAATAAAGTCTTCTCTCATTCATTTTGTGCAAATGCATTAATCATCTGCAAGATAAGAAAGCCTGTAAGATGAGAACACATTTTGAAAATGTGCAAAACATCTGGGAACATGGCAAATGAGCAAACAAAATGAATACCTGCACAAGCCCTGGAGGTATAATATTTGCAGCAAAGTTCTTGTTTAGGTACCAATCCTTAAATGTCAGTTGGAATACAGTACATTTTGTTACTGACTCCACATTTTAAATTTAGTAACTTACATAAAAATATTTCTCCCACATGTATCTGACAGAATAATTTTACACTCTTAAATCAAACCATTCTTTTTTTTTTTTTTTTTTCCTGAACATTAATTTTCATGAACTGTCCCTTTTGGAAGAACCTCCTGATGCCCTCAAATTGTTTTGTCTTTGTACCTCAGCTTGTCTTTTGTATATTACTAAATATGTGAGGTTTTGCTAATTTTTTTTACCATAGCTTCAACACACTGCTAGAACAATGAGAGCAAAGTAGTATAATTTTTCTGAAGGCTAAGAGTAACCCTATCAGAGATCATGTCCTCAGTGTTTAGATCTATCACTATGTCAACCTATTGGATAGGGCAGATGTTTGGAAACCCCTAAGCAAGCACCACAGATTATCAAATGGATCTTTTCCAAGTAGAGCTGTGTTTTCATAATCTCTGTACTTTCAATTATTGTCACTATTTAGCCATCAGTCTGTAGTCACCATCACAACCAGTAATTTCAGGTCATGTGGCATCCTCTAGTCAGGCATCTCTTACAGTAACACAGAAAGGTGCTCAGCAGTTTTGTGGCCAAGGCCAGTAATCTTTTCACCTGCTAAAATTCAGATCCAAGACTTCAAAAGTGTAAAAAATCACCAAGCAAATAGCTGGGGGGACGATAAGAATGTATCCCTTTGCTATCTCCTTGGAGCATCCTGTGTTTGCTGAATTCCACCGTGGTGCCAGGAAAGAAGCCAAAAACCAAAAGCATCCCTGCACTGGTGTCAGTGGGTGGTTGATTGGTTTTTAAGTCTTCTCTTTCCTGTTTTGAGCTTTCCAAGTTCCAGCAGTACCAGTCAAACCAAATTTGACAATTAGGTCAAGGGTCTGTAAGTGCTAAAGTTTGAGCCTGAAATCCCTTTTTAACATTAATACCCTGCTTCGAAGAGTTCCACCTCCTCCAAGTGCACCTCAAGAAAGAATTCTGTGTATTTGTCCTCACTGAAATGTAACTTGAGCTCATGCTCCAACAGTCATTAGTACCAGATTTGAGCAGTGCTGAATTACAAAGAACTACAAACTGCCTCTTGATCAAGTGCAGACAAAGCATCTGTAAAACTACCCCCGTGTCCATAGCAGAGAACATCCCAAATTTGATGGTTTGCACCAATTGTCAGAGAATGGAAAATACTTGATCTGATGGCAAGTGATGACAATGACATTTTTTTACTCATTAAAACTTTCTGAATAAAAGAACAAAGAGAATGACTTTATACCAAGTCAATGTGTTTTGCTTCATCTGTCTGCAGCATTTTGATTCAGTATTAGGAACAAAAAGTTTGGGTTTGGGTATGATTGAAACATGGCCTGGATCAGAAGCTGATTTTTATTTTTGCAGAAAACTGTTAAGTCAAGTGTGGTGTTCTGAATTACTGAGACAGCCACCACACATATGGTCACAGCTCAAAGTATCAGTGCTTAGCAGTAATACTGAAAATGCAGTCTGCATCTAACTAAAGGGTTATTCATAATATAACTTCAACAGCATCTTCAGTCAGAGACGTTTTCTGCACAGACATAAAATAATTGTGCAATTCTAATGACTCACTGGGAATTTACAGGATGTAAATTCTTTCAAGTTTTCTTAAATAAATATTGCTAATAAGCAGTAGGAACATTATTTGAATGATTATATAAGGAATGGCTATTGTGAGGCATTTTGATAATTTTTTCTTTTTTTTCCTTTCTCTTAGCAATAGAGGAAACAAACAGCATACTTGAGATCATCACAGATCTCAGGCTTTATGTCTTGTTGAGTCTACACAGTTGCTGTCACTTCTAAACAGATAAAACTCATGGAAGAAATACCTAAAAGAGCTAAGCTGGAGTTTTGAAATGTTTCCTGCCAGGGAGAACAGTAACATACCCTTTAAAGGTTCCCTTGAGGGCTTCTAATGAAATTAGAATGAAAATCTTAACAGTAACATAATGTACATTAAATACAATGTATTGAAATTAAGGTATTTCAATACTTTAAATTCATGTAAGTGAGATAATTTTGATGATAATATTTTCTGTTATGCATATTGCTTGTTTTCACAAAACCAAAACCAATAGATTGTTTCACTTTCAGGATCTTACTGATAACTGCAATATTCCAATGAGCATTTTGGTGTTTTTTAGAGTTTTTCTGGGTTTCCTCAAAGTTTATGTACTAGCTATGTCTGAGACAATGTTGACCCTTTTATCAGTATTTAATGCAATTTTATATTCCAAAGCAACAGTTCCTAGTTCAGGTATTTTAAAGCTTTGCAAAACTCATTTTCGTTAGGAAAATATTGTCTTGTAAATAAAGAGATGGGGCTTCTGAACAAGGCAAAACAATTGTTCAAGCTTTTTCCTGGTCTATGTGACTATCCTCACTTTGTGAGTGTGCTCCACCTCAGCTATGGAGAGATATTAAAAACATTGGTTTTTTTTCTCTTCACGTAACTTTCAACCTATTGAAATGGATTTTAATATTTATGTTAGACATCCAGTGGAACAGTATTTGGATGCCTGTAGCTGATTTGCTAAGAAAATCCTTTCTAATTGAATGCCCTGGTGTTCACAAATATCAGTAAAACACATCTTTTCAGGTATGTTTGCATATAATTTTATAATTTCATATTGCACTTTTGAAAGGGAGTTCTGTGTTCTTCAGATTCAGATTAAAGCAAGATTAAAAAGCTTGTGACTTTTAAAAAAATTTTTTAAATACACCATCTTTTGGATTTGAGAACATCTGAGGATTTCAAGTAATACCAATATTTACTGTCTTCTGTACAACTGTAGAAGAGAATACAACATGAAAGTGAGGTATAACCCAGCAAAGGACTTTGTCAGTTTTTCATAGCAGAAAACTCAGAGTTCAACAGGAAAGAGCTTCTATGAAATAGAAAAGGTTAAAAAAATTTAAGAGTGCATTATTCCCCTGTTCACAAGCACCAACAAAGAACCTATAAATAGTTTGAAATATAAATTAAAACAAGCTTCATGCTAAGATACCACAAATCGTGATTTATTTTCTCAAAGACTTTATACTCACAATCTCATCTCCTGGCAACCAATATCCTTCTTGTTCAATACCAGCTTTTGACCCTTTACACCCCACGGTCAGGGTTTCCACAATGAGACCATCCTTGACTGCTAAACTCAGCTGACGTGTGGTTTCTTTTGGATGCATACCATGCACTCGAGACATGTACCTGCACACAAAGCACAAAAGTCTCTTAGTGTTAGCTTTAAATTATAAAATGTGTCAGCAAAATATACACATTTTCAAATGAGTTAAAACAATATATGTTCTAAGTTTTAGATTGTTTTTAAACAGTCAAAATTTATATCACTTCACCCTTTCCCTCAAATCAGTTTTTTTACTCTTGCAGCTTTCATGTACACATTTAGACAAGTAGTAGCACAGTAAACTCCTACCAAAAAAATCCCAAAATTAACACATATGGTGCTTGGGCTTGTCTCTGCCACATCCATTTGTGCCCTTTAAATTACTTTAAACTTGCATTTCTCTAACACCTCCTATAGCATACATACTACAGAATGTATGAATGAATTTTTGTGATGCTTGTGTGTACAACACATTTAGGAAAAATGGAAAATTTATATATCACATATGAAAACCCACTAACTCAAGTTACCGTGCAAAGTGGTTTTTCTCCTTTTCTTGAGTCAACCACAATGATCACATTGTGACAAACTGCCTTGGTGAGAAAAAAACCACATGTAGCTTTAACTGTGTATATACATGAGATTCAGCTGTGTAATGTTGACCTTTATCCAGTGTAATTTGCTTCTAGGCTAACACCAAATATTAACTTGGAGTAAACAGCATAAAATTATCTTCTCTCAAATAAAGATGACCTCTCTGCCTTAAGGTCACTGCAATTCAGGGTTTTTAACAAAATTCTGAGAACATGTCTAGAAGTTGCTGTGCACGGAGAGCTGCAATCAGCAGATACATGAATTGACATGGAACCAATTATTTAGTGGAAAATATTTTCCTAGTTATGGATCTCTTAAAGTTACAGAGCTAACTGAATTTCTCTCCATTTTTGTTTCTCCAGGTACTCTGTCTTTACCTGTTTCCTAAGAGAGAAATCTGCAATTTGCCTGCTTTAAGACAAAGCTGTCAGCTATAGTATCCTTGCCTTCCTTCTTCATAATGAATTCCAGCAACCACGATTCCTTTGTGACTGTCATCACAAATACCTTCACAAAAAGTAATTATGATCACGAGCAAACTCAAGAAAGATTTATTTTAAAGCAGCAGCATTGCATTAAAAAAGAGTTAAATCAGTTCAGATTTCTTTTTTAATAACATGACAGGAATTTTTAATGCCTTAGAAGTTACAAACTTACAATAAGAAGTGAGGACCACCCCAAATCGTCAAATCTTCAATCAATCCCTCCCTTTGTAGACATTTGCCTTTCAAACTTCTTACTGTATTGTATGAATAAAGTTTTCCTTTCCTGCTTTCTCTCTTAAGCTTTTGCTGGACCTGGTTTATGCTAATCTGATATTTTTGTTTTGCTCTAAACTGTATATAAAATCGTATAGTAGATTTCTGACTGAGTGGAAGTATATATTTGTATAGTAAATTATACAATAATCAGAGCAGCATAGGACATTTATGAATTTCTGTGTGGTATCAGAGGCATTTACATAAATGCAGCATCTTGGGGTTTGCAGGATGTTGGGGTTTATTTTTTTAGGATAAAAACTCTGAGAGGCAGATAATGCCATTTCCCATATTTTACAATGTCTACCACAACATGGTCCAAGCCTAATTTGTGTGTGCATGCTAGCACTGTATAAAAGGTAGGCAACTGATACAGAAATGACAATATTCTGTGTAAGTCTATGTTCCAAGCTAATATATATGAATATTCTGGTGGTTTCCACATAGGGCCAAAATCAGAAGATAAGGCACTTCAGGTCTGTATCACCTTGGCTGGATGCTCATCTGCCCAACCTGATCCCTCTCTACTTCCACAGAAAACAAAACTCAACATGAGCACCTGTTCAAGTGAAATTAAACACCACAAATAAGTTTTCAAAGCTATCCAAACTCCAAGGTCTGAAACAGGCAGAAACTCAAGTCTATTTACTTCACTTTCAAACAGAGTGCAAGTGAACACACCTGGTCTACAGAAGCATAAAGTGTTGAAGCTTTAAAGCCACATGAAAACAGCTCATTTGCTTATATAATCATGTTACATGTATTTCATGTGTGTGTGCACATATGGACATATTTATGCAAACACAACGAGGTTTTTGAAGTGCAAATCATCTTTCTCAACATTTGCTAGTGTTACTCTTTTTTCACCAAATCTCCATTTTTAACTCAGTGCTAACAATGTCTCTGACATAGCATTCACGTGTCTGTAATTAATTCAACTTAACAGGTCTCAAAGTACAAAGAATGGGCTAACTATCATTCTTCCCATTTTACTGACAGAACAAATCAGACTCTGAGCACAGAAGTGATTTCCGTACACTTATATGGTGGGCTGCTATAGGTCTGAGAACAGAAATCAGGTATTAACCCAGTGCCATAACCCTCAGGCTAACCTGCAGAAGAATCCATGTATTTTGCACTGCACCATCCCTAGTTCCAGAAACAAAGCCCTACCGAATTCTTAAATGTAAGCTACAGGTTTCATGATTTCTCACTCTTATCTCTGAACAGAACAGATATATAATACAAACAAAAAAGCCTTAAACCAACTCTAATCAGCTAAGAGGTTTAATCTGCCTATTTCCACTGTGGCAGGTTGTGCACTAGTGAAAAGAGGCACAAGGCTCAGAATCACCCATTTCTCAAATCCAATCTGTGTTCTCCACCAGAGTGAAAGTACTGCTACCAACTAAACTATCTCCCCATTTTCTCCAGCTGTAAATCAGGAGTAGTAAATTCCCAGTGGCTTTTTGAAGAGTACTTTAGTCGATGTTCAGACTGTGCCACTGGGGAGTCACAAGGGCTATGTTTTCTATTTTTAAAATAAAATGCTATCAGCTTTCACAGCAAAGAACATACATGTAAAGAGAATGGTTTTTCTTCAAAGAGTAGAACTGCTGTTAGAAAAATGCACCCTCCCTCAGTTTTTTACTTTATTAAAACCTGTGAAGTGTACATGACTAGATATTCACAACGACTAGAAAACAACACTACAGGGTTTGGATGAAAACTCATCTTGTTTCTTTTCAGCCATAAGGACAGCAGGTAAGCAAAGACATAATAAGACACAGGACTCAAATCAGAAAAGATAGTTCAAGTTCTTTAATAATGAAATGTGAAAAACTGTCAGGACATGAAAAATGCTGAAAACACAGAATGAGTTAAAATCCAGCTCAGAGACAGAAAGCATGATGTTTGGAGTCCCAACTACTATGTCAGCCTCATTACTAGACCAGGGAAAAATAATTCTGAAATTTTGCCTTTGTGCAGAAGTGACCCCACTAATCCATGAGTGCAAGTCCTGGCTCTGCATGCATTGAAGGTTCTGGCACCAACAAGTTAAAAAAACAGTATGGGAGATAAAGCAACCCCTGACTGCTGTTTTCAACAAAAGCTAATTAGCCTTACCTTGGAAACTGGGAGTTGAAGGAATACTGGTTTGTTATGCTCTTGCCCAGTCCTCCATACCAACAGATTTGGGAGTGCAATACAACCCAGGCACAAGAAGTAAAGCAAATACACTCAAATGAGTGAGAATGAGGCACAAAGTAAAATCCTCTAAATCAGAAAACCAGACCTAATCAGATAGCGGCTGAAGAAACCATTTCAAAATACAATTTAACTGTGCTAATCCCTACTATATAAAATGAGGGTCTTTCTGATGAAAAGTAGAGGTTAGGCCTGATAATCTGCATGCTAAATTCAAAATCTCACCAAATGAGGCTGCTTGTCTGCAGAATACAGAAGCAACTGAACTGCTGCTGAAAATTAGAGTATTTATAGGTCAGTATTTTCTCCATTTATGAACTGGCAGTGCAGATCTCCCTGACATTAGCACAGAAGAATCTGGCAAATCTAGCAAAATTACAGTTTTTGTAATCAACTACTAAGGGCCTAATAATGCATGTTTTCAGTTATTGCAACACCATTTGGAAAGCAAAGGATAAGGATCTTTAGCATGGAGTTTGTTCATTACCACCCTTAAGCAAACCTCATTGCCATACCACCAAATGTATATTTAAATGTGGTGACCTTCAGAAACAAAATAGTACCAACAGAATCAGGTAGATGCACATGTGCATATACAGGATAGATGTGTGCATCTCTCTGATGGCAAGAAAAAACCTTTAGAGAAGACTCACAGAGGATAATCATTAATAGATTCATAGATAATATATGGATGTGATGCTCATCTGTATTTAGTCACAAAATACCAATCAGAGAAATGTGAGACAGCAATTTCAAACCACTTCAGGACTGCAGATGAACAGTAGTCAGGTGTAAATAACAGTAAAATATCATCATATTTTTCAGTTTATATTATTACATTATTAGTGTTACCCATTCTAAAGTCTTGACCACCTCTCAGACACCACAGGGAGAGCCCAAGGGGTCAGCACATGTGAGGGGGGGCCTCCAGAGGGGCCACACAGCCACCTGCTGTACACCCCACCTGAGCCATGCTGAATGCTGGGGAGGACAGATGTGCAGGGAAACCTGGTACAGGCTCTTCTCTTCACAGCAACAAAATCTCCTCTAACTCATGCCCTACCAATTGACAACTGGATCTTGCCACCTCCCTTTGTACCACAAACTGCACCACAGGAGTACCTGATCCACCTCTAAATCCCCTGCCTGCCCAATATATAGGACATTCCAGATCCACCAAATTCTGTCAGCATATCACCAATTCACTCCTAAAGCTTCAAAAGACTTTTCTCAAATTATCCAGTGTTCATAATGTCTTTCTATAAAAAACCAAAATCTGTGCTTCATAATATACCTTAAAACTAAAGAAGGAAGTTTGACTTGGACTTAAGGGTGTGGAGGAAGCAGACTCTAAAGCTGTGATCACCATGGGAGCAAAATAGACACAGAAGTAGCCAGCACTTGCAGGGGATCAGATGGTGAACTTATCACCTACAGCTGTCACACAGCTCACAACTCCTGCCTGGTGCTCTGCAAGACACAGCACGAAGGTAAACCCAGTCTCAAAGAGTCAAATCTATATGGCTTCAAAATACAGCATGGCAAAATATCTAACTTTGCTCCCAAGGAGCCCTCTTGGAGGCATCTGGTCTACTGAGAGGCAGAAAATGGTTTACATGAGCACTGCTGTACTGTGGTGGAAGGAAGGAAGGAAGGAAGGAAGGAAGGAAGGAAGGAAGGAAGGAAGGAAGGAAGGAAGGAAGGAAGGAAGGAAGGAAGGAAGGAAGGAAGGAAGGAAGGAAGGAAGGAAGGAAGGAAGGAAGGAAGGAAGGAAGGAAGGAAGGAAGGAAGGAAATTTAAGGTAGGAAGATGACATAGGTATTTTAAAAAAATCTCAGTTTTTCTGAACTCATAAGAAATTGCATTTTTGGCCACATTAATTGAATCAAAACAAAATACTGAAAAAATGTTACAGCAAGGGTATCTGTACAAGACTGAAATAAAATGCATTATCGCAAATAGCTGCAAAATACAACAGGGCAGCAAGTGTAAGTAGATGTTAATTTTCATGGCAAACTCTGTAATCTTGGTCTGATCAATTATCTCTCTCTATGCTGGATGCATCCACTCTCCCCAATGCAAAGGAAAGTAGCAGCCTGCTGCTGCCAGCAGACTCTGCTGAGCAACTCACCCAGGGATGAGCTGAGAACTGATAAATTTGAGGTCTGATAAACTGAGATCTGATAAAATTGAGATCTGAGAAAATACAGCAGATCCCATTAAACTCAACTGAAAGTCTGCCATTAATTTTAAATGTTACCTACCGGTACATAAAAATGTCCTAGATTCAGGGACAGACCTTAAGGAATAATACATAAAATAGAAGGAAAGCAGCCAAAAATCTGTTCTGAGTTTTATATTGTCTTCCTACCTCTAGTGAGAAATTATGCCTTTTGCTTCAGTTTCAGGGCAAGACAGCTATTTTATAGAAGGCCCACATATTTCTTTTAAGAGTTTTTTAAAAGTAATTTGCAAATAATAGGCCAGTTGGTCATACTGAAAAAAAAAAAAGCTGAAGAGATGGCTGTGGTTATTATTTAATTTTATTTTTAAGAAATACAGCTCCATGACCTAAGAACTTGAAATCCACAGGCTCAAATCTCAGGAATCCATCAGTTCTCCTTGTGGAAAGCCAGGTGAAGATCTGTGCTCACAGCTGTACCTCAAGGTCTCAGCTCTGAAGCTCAGGTTGCCTCCTTCTACCATGTAGCACCCTGGTACCAGTCAACTCCCATAAAACACAGGCTAAACATTATGGGTATTTGACACAGATATTCCCTGCTTGCCAGAAACTGAGAGCTGGTCTGAGAGCTGAAGACAGCACAGACACACAGAGAGGTGAAACTGGCCACAGTGGGGACACAGCAGCTTGCTTTTGTTTTCTAGGATCCTTTTTGATGTGTTTACACTTTCTGAAGTTTCAATTATGGATTCTATTCACTAAGACAAACACGAGCAAGGCACAATGTTCTTGTTGTGTATTTGTACTCCACAATGAGATGCAGGTATATGAACAGGCTGCATTTGATTTCCACTGCACTCCAGATACCCACAGCACATGCACAGAGCACACAGGCACTGACAGCACTGCTGCCTCTGCAATAAAATACTTCTTACATGATCTACATTTTATGCAGTCCAAAATTCCAAGGATTACAGAGAAATCGTGCATTTACTTTTTCCTCTGGCATCAGTATCTGCAACATTAATTTTGAAGACACATATACTATCCAAGCAGGAAATGTTTTTAAAATTTGTTTAACCTCTCCTTTGTAGTCTAGATAAAGTCAGAATTTGCATAAATGCAAAAACTAATTTTGTGCAATGTTTTTGTAAAACAAAAAGAATGCATAAACTTGATAGTGCAACAGTGAAATCCAGCAGCTCAGCTAAATTCAGATCTGCCTGATGTTTGTGCTGCTGCTGCTAAAAGGCAGCTAAGGAGTGATCTTGTCTGTGCATGCTTTAGATATCTCAGGCACCATGCATGCACCTATAATGGTAATCATCTGGGTCATTTCTGTAAAAAGCACAGTAATGTTAAGCCAGGTAATTCCCTGATTCAGTAATTTAAACTCCCACTCCTACAATTCCTCTACACTTTAGATTGTGTAACTCACCAGCATGGCCACAAAAAGCAAATAATTTAAGTACCAAGCCATTCAACCCGCATCCTGAAAAATCTCACCACCACTTTTTAATGGAGGAACTTATCTAAAAAAGGGCTCTACTTCCATTTTTCCAACCTAAAAGCTCATATGTGACACTGCTGGTAATGCACACATGTGTACACATGAGCATGACTGGCAAACAAGCACTAATCATTCAGGAACATTGCATGCACAGGTACAAATGCTCGTGTAGCTGCAGGGCCACTGCTCCACCCAGCTCCTTTCTTTGGATGTACTAAAGAGACAAAGTATTACATGACTCAGAGTGTAACATCCTAGCTAATACCTTGCAAATGAAATATTTAATCAGCTCATATCCACCATCTCAATTCAAAACATGTTAAAAAAATGAACATTTGAATGCTTTAATGATTCATTTTTTAGAGCTTTCTATCTCATTTAATTTCCATTCTTATCTGGGTCAAAACCTTTTCTCTTTCTGTTTTTGGGGTTGGTTTTTTGTGTGTGCTTTTTTTTTTTTTTTTGTTTAAGATTACTTTCAGTCTAGCTGAGTTTCAGAATCATCACTCTGTCACACCAATGTTCATCTTATTGCCATCTAGGGAACAGCACAACGGCTGGAAAAGCCATCAGGGCAGGGCTGCTGCTCTTGGTGATGATATTGTTTATATGAATGGGAATATGAAACCACAGCCTAAAATAGATGGTATGAGTAGTGCTTTGGAAATCATTCTCTCTCCACTGATTACAGAGAAAGCCTTGATGAGCACTTTAGGTCAGATAACAAGCTGTTAAATGGCCATGTCTCACTCATTTTTATCTCTTACTTCTAATAGAAAGTCACATCTATTAACAGCAAAGAAACCAAACATAAGCTAGAAGTTCCACTTTCAAATATTACAAAGATGGTACGATTTGAGCAAAAAACATAATTGTTGTGACATAAATATTGGTTTATTTAATTTTATCTAATATTAATAATTAGAAAGCCTTTTCTGTATTTTTCTGTGTAAACTTACACAATTTCAAGATGAATATTAATAGAAGTATGGAGTACATGAAAATGGGGACAGTGATTTTCAAATCTATTCCATCCCTCTCCTTCTCAATATTCCTACTGGAGCTCATACTTTGCATGTATTATATTAAACATTGAATATTACAACTTTTATAGTAACACAATAAAGAGAGTTTAAATGAACATGCACTTATTAACAAACATCAAACAAGGAGTATGGCTGTGGTTAATAACAATGTGTTTGTGATGTTAATGTGAATCATTTCATTTACCATATTCATGCTCAGCCCAGAGATGACTTCACCTACTGAATCAATGAAGAACATTGACCTCTGAGGCAGAAAAAGAAAAATGCCACTCTAGCAATACCATGTGAGAGCATTCCTAAGAGAAGAATTACCAGATAAGGAAAATTGATCAAGCAAAATTACTCAGAACATCTGAGCACCTATTTGTTTTTTGCAGAATGAACTGTAGGAACAAGATGTGCCTACAGAAATATTTCTGATCAAAGCAAATACACAAAAAACTCCACCTCAAGCTCTAGTCCTCAACAAAATAGCCATTTATGCTAAACCCTTACAGGTATAATGTTTGCACAGCCAGCTACAGCATCCTTTCCCTTCCCTGTATTCTGCATAAAGCAGGAAAAACAGGCAGCAAGGCTGGAACAGAATCTGTCAGTGCCTGGTGAAGAGTTTTCCACACCAGGCACTGAATTAGTCTTTGACAGCCAGCACTGGAAAGCAGACCCAGCAATCCAGGAAGCAACAGGGGACAATGTGTCAGTACCAAGCTGAAGGAAAAATCATCCCTAAGAAATTACAAATAACACTGTTTACTACACGTGGACTTCTTTTAATGTATTCCTTTAACCAGTTAAATTAATATGATTAAATAGAATTGTTACACAAATTGAAGAAATAAACTGTATCAACAAAGGAGCTCAATGGGAAAAAGAGTAATTACTAATATACATTATAAATTCAAGATAATACTTCAACCAAATCTACTAATTTAGCAATTTTAATTCCACCACTACTCAGAGTAAATCAGATTGGTTCTTCATAGGCTTTTTACAAGAAAAGTTTACATTTTTTCCTGCAATCCCTGTTTCCACTCTCTTTAGTCAATTATGTCCAAAGGCAGCACTTAAAACAAACCATTAATATGAGCAATATTAAAACTGAATAATATCCAAACCAAAAAATCATTCCAAAATCTTCAACAAAATTAAGATTAAACACCCTATAAACAGATAAGCAAAACTTGTATGGTAAATGTATCTACCTACAGGGAACACAGGTGAAATTCAATGAACATATGCCATTGTGAACACCCCTTGTGCAATTAAATCACAATCTTTCATTCATTCTTAAGATTTTTACAAAAACTGTTTAGCTTAGTTTCTCACTTTTCTTTCATCTTTTTTTTTTTTTTTAACCTGGGTATTAAAAATCATTATTAGCTTGGTGAATATTACCTCATTGGTCAGTCTCAGTACAAATTTACAAACAAAACTGTTATGATGCAATAGTAGGGAGAACCTCCATACTTTTCTGCACATATGCAGCTCTCAATGTTCTCTTTGTTACTTTATAGAATATAACTGAGTTTTTGAAAATATACAACAAATTTAACCTGAATCCATCATTTAACCTCACTTGGAAGCCATCAGGATAAGAAATTCATGTGTCAAACAAGTCAAGTTGGACACATTTTGATACCAATTGGACACAATACTGGACACATTTTGGTGTCCAGTATATTTCTCTGCAATGTATTGCTATGCTTGTAACTGCTAGTTATGCACCCATAATACAATTCTTATATATGACCAAAGTAGTACTTGTACTAAAAATTCTGTTATTGGGGAATCAACTGATCATTTTTAGACTGGTTTTGTTTTATTAATAAATGATTTTTAACTAAATCAGTCAAAAAATTGCTGAAAAAGCAGAGAACACTTGTTTTCTGCAGTATGATCTCTGACTAAGGATCTATAGGCCTTAAAACTCCAAACTGAGTTCATTCCCTTGATTTAACATAAAAACAGTTATCTGAAAACAGAAAAACCCCATACTGGTTTGGAGCTTAAAGAAGTAGCTGAAGTTTATCATGAGAAATAGAGAATGAAAGTAAAAGAAATTACAAAGGAGATTGACTTAGTTGGAGTCAGACAGAAAAAAGTGCCTTGTCTTTACCTGTAACAGAAAACACATGAGGAGGTACTGAAAACTAAGAGTTTTCTACCCTGGCACCCACCAGTGATGTATTCTGTAATGCATATAATCTATAATTTTGCCAATCCAATACAAACTGAAGTCAGTTTTCTCACAGGTGAACACTGCATAGGCAGGCTGCCTCTGGAAGGAATTTCCTGAACTGCTGAGGAAGTATCCTGCTTTTATTGGGACCTTGGACTCCACACTTCTGCTTGCCCTTGCATAACTAGGAATTGCTATTACACTGCATAACACAATGAAACATCTCCAGTGTACTGGCCAGGGCTTCAAAAACACTGTTGGCTTCAAACAGTCACATTTAAAGCATACATGAAAACGATGAACAGATAAGGAAAAGGAGCCAGAAACTCTGGTAAAAAGTGAACTGGAGTGATCACTGCATTCTCCTGCATAACAGGAGGAAGTTCTACTTCAAACAGTTGTTTTCAGATAAGCCTGCTTTCCAGCAACAAAAGACAGATATTTTAGGGGAATGCCTTCACAAAGGTTAAGAAACCAACAAAGCAAAAAACTCCACTTCTAGGCTTGTATTTCAACCAAAGAAATATCAGGTGGTAAAATACTTCTTTTCTTACAAAGTTTAACAACAGGATTATCTCATAAATCCAGAGTTCTCTGCTCTTCTAATCTTTCCTATAGCCCACTATTTTTGTTTCTGCATGACTATTTAGTTGCAACATGCAGAATACTAGGAAGACTTAAATTTTCATCAAGAGTACTATGAATAGTAACAGACTTTTTTTTCTAGTAAGTATCTAAGTTTCAAATAAGCAACTCTGTAAGAATCTTGTTCCTCCAATTTTTTTCCTTGCCATTTCATCACATATTCTTATTTCTATACTTCTGTGATTATTCCCTATACAAATTGCTCATTTTCTTATTTATATTCTGTTGTGTTTATTTTATACCTGAGAATAAATTTTTCATTCTCAACTTTACTTTAATCACTGCTTCTATAAATTGTTTTATGTTAAAGTAGACAGCCTAGAAAAAGAACAATATAAGAATTATGACAACAAAACCAGATATATGAACTTCATCTCTTCTCAGATGTTGACTAGAAAAAGTCCAAAGACTGATATTTGGAGAGGAAATCCCTCTCCTAGGTCCAAATGTCAAACTGAGAGGGTCACATACTCAATCTACAACTGTTACCAACTCCATCTCAACTGTGGGACCAGAAAATCTCATTATTTTACAGTAATCTTTCATAGTGAGTAATTCCTTTCTGGCATGCTATCCCATCAATGCTGATTAATGTCAGTCTGCACAGAGCTAACAGAGCCTACTTGACACTGGCTTGGGATCTGCTCATTCCTGTTTGATGCTCTGACTTGGCTGCACCTATATTAAATTACAATAGAGCAAGAATGAGTCCACAGAACAAATACAGGAAAAACAGCTATGACCATATAGGGATCTTGTACTAGACCACCCTATCTGAAAGGCAATTAAAGAAGAAGATTAAAGTCTTTGTATCTATTAATGAAAAAACAATATTTTCTTGTATCACCAATGGGGTAAAACAGCTTTCTGATTGATGAAATGGATGGTTTCAGTATCACTTCATTTGAAAATAACATAAAGTGTCCAATTATAGCATATTCTAGCTAGTGGTCTATCCATCAGCTTCATCCCCCCAAAAGCTGTGATACCTCCACTCCATGTTCTACAGCCACTCCTGGTTTCATTCCCAAGCTAACTTATTCTCAGGCTCCATTCAGGAGAAAGACAAATTCTTCCTCCAAGGAAAAAGCAAAGCACAGCCCAGGGGTTGGTTTGCTGATGACAGAGAACCCAAAAGTGAACCATGCCAACAGTGGCTCCTTCTGGCAAGGGCAGCAGCCCTGCTGCAGCACGCTGTGTGTCCTCAGCTGCCTGCACATGGAACTATCATGTCTCTATCTTCAGGTTTCAAGAACAGCATTGCTGTGGGCTGTGTTATTTTTGGCACTTTGAACTGAGGAACCACACACACATATAAAACAAACAAAGAATATGCCAGGGCCAAAGAAATACTCTGTGAGCCAAAGGCAAGGAGGTGCAGCCCAGCATAACTGCTCCAGAGAGTGCCAGGGCATTCCCTGTCACAGTACGTGGAGATGGAATAGACACAGCCTATATGGGAGACAGAAGGAGGAGCTAATCAACTTAATTAATCATGAAATGCAACAAAGGGAGAGAGAAAAAAATTCTCTCAACAAAGGGAGAGAGAAAAAAAGGAAGGATGTGCGGAAGAAAAGAATTATGTTTTGGACCTTTACATTAGTCTTCATGGAATAGTTTAGAAACCAGAACAATGATCTGTTTACAATGAAAAAAAAAATCTTTAAAGCTGCCAATAATAGTTCTAGAATACCAGATTTGCCAACTGGGTATGTTAATAACATTAACTTAATAGCTAATGAACTATGAACTAATTATAAAGATTATGAAATGTTCATATATTGCTACTGAGGAAACCAAATATTTTGTGAGAAAAGGGGTATATATTTAATTAATACTTAATTAAATCTTAGGAGTCCAATTACCTGTAAGGGAATTATGGAGAAAACACTATAAAAGGAACTGGAAGATTGGAATAGTCAAAAAGAGAGCTTTAAAAACATGTCTGTACAGAAATACTTACCAATCTGCTATGCAACTGAATGTCAATAATTTATCCTACTCATCTAAATATGCATGCCTTTTTCCCAGTGTATTTTAAGGCATTTTATTCCATAGAATCAATTCTTGAAGTTACCCCAAAACCAGAACAGATGGAAGATAATGAGGAAAAAACAGGAAGTCAAAGCATAGTTATAATTTTTAACACAATTTAAGGATGAACAATTTGTCAGGCTGCACTCTTGACAGAGAATTCACAGGATATGGAAAGCCATTTCTTCACTAGTGCCTACAGCATAACTAATACCAATAATGCTCATCTAAATAATTGATACACTAGGGTCAAATTAACCCAATATCAAGTCTAGACAGAAAAATAAGTCATATTTCTTGATAAATACCTCTTAGAAATGCAATTTTGTTATTAAGAAATGTGGTGATTTAGAAATATTAGTTAGTCCTTGTAGTGAAATTGTAAACTATTGCAATTCATTGACTTGAGATACCTTGTGACAATGTAAGCCAGGTGAGAATATTTATTTTCTGTACCTTTACAGAAATGCTACCACTGCCTTCAAGTGAGCTCTATCATTAAACAAAAATGCACTGAATATACTGAAGCTTATGTACAAAGGTAGGAACTTAAATATATATTTTAAAGTCCTCTTCCAAAGGTAGTTTGCATTCAAAGTACTAATTCCTTTTAAGTCACATCACTCTTGCTTCTTATTAGGATTGGTTTTCAGTCCTTCATTCAGTTTTCCAGTTACTGAAGAATGCTTCTCTCCAACCCATGGAAAGTGCATTTCCAGCTATAATGTACCCTCACAGGAGGGCAGTAAAACTGCAGAATCCCTTTCATATGCTGATTTGTTGAGGTTTTCTTTCTGAGACATTCAGTCTGTGCAAGGTGGTCTCTTCCCTACCAATGCCTCAAGTATTTATATAATACTCCAATTAACTCTGTCATATTCTAGCCATTTTCACAACTGCGTTTTTAATTCTTTACAAAACAGACACCTTTCTTATGTTTCTTATTACTTCTCTGCATGCAATGACTTTTCTAAAAAAATTGCCTGAAGTTCAAAAAGCTTACTAATTAATTTCTTAAAGGCTCTAACTTGCATATTCAAATTTTCCAAGTGACTCTTCCCTTGATGTAAGACAGTTTTCAATCACTTCTAATCACGCATTTTTCTGTTCTTGCCTTTCCCCCTCATCAATTTAAAAAGCAAAGCATACTTGATCTCATCTACTTTTAATTAAAGGGCCTCTTTCCTTATAGGTTTTTCCTGATAATATCAGAAGTACCTTCCAGTGCTCTAGGCTCCTCCTACACTATCCTCCTACTCTTATGTTCTCTACAGAAAATGTGTGCCTAGTTCTGTAAATTTTTCTTGTCTACTCTCCATTGACAGTACCTTCTGGAAGTCTTCCTTTACACAAGTAATCTTCTTTCAATTATACTTAAAGTGTACAGGTAACAATTTGCATACTTGCATGTATTATATAAATTTGTCTGTTTTGCATATTGAGTTGGAACAGTTCATAATCCAGAAACTATGAATCCTCTTTTCATATTATGAACACTTCCTCCCAGGTCATTAAAAGTAAATGTTCCTTGAGATGTACATTGTCTTCTACTCAGCACCAGAAGACTAAGAAAAGTAAGAATTAAATTAAATAAGCAAGACTATATTAAGAGGGAGACAACCATTCTGAATGCACATTAGGAGAAAAGCCAACAAATAGATTTGCTTAAAAGTAACAAACCATCTAATGAAGAAAGCGACAGTTCTTCATAGCAATTTGCTATAAAGTGTTTAGACTAACAGGTCACAAAATTCACAGGACAACTTGTCTCTAGCAGCAAATGAATGCCTAAATCAGGGGAAAAGAAAATCCATTCAAAAACCAAATCATGAATCATCTTTTTAACATCTAAAGTTATCTGAAAGTACCCATTTGTCATCTACTATATGACACATAGGAAGACTGTTACTTACTTTAAACATGGATTTCTAAAAAAGAATATTCTCTTGCTGTTTTTATGTATTCTTACTCAGGAATAGGACATAGTTCCATAATGTCACTGTCATCATAACTTTCTGTCAATCCCAAGAGATATTAACACTTCTAAAAAATGTTACTAGTACAAATAGTAAAACCTTCCTTATAGCTCCAACTATGTTCACATGCTCATAATTTTCAATTTTGACCACTGGTTTTAAAAATTCTTAGTATTTGTAAGTTTGCCTATATACCCAGACACTGATTGATCTTTTAAGGAATTGCAGTTCAGCTGGCCAAGTGATTTTGAGCCTGGGAGAATATATTAGCTGCTCAGTTTTCATCAGAAGAGATATTCTGATGCCATGGTAATTTTGGACCTTTATTTTGAATATTATGTATTATGCATACTCATTTACTGTGTCATCTGTGTTTCTTCATCAACCACTGGTACCATACTGCAATTCAAAGGTCTTTATCATTTCTTGTCAAAAGTTATCTCCTTAGGAATGTCATATAATAGAAACTAGATCAGTGTTCATCACTCTTGCCACTGATGTGCATGGGGAGAATTTACAATGCCCAAGCACTTTTTGGATTGCTCTTCACTGCTAACACCTTGTTCATCTTTCTCAAAGTACTGAGGCTTCTTGCATTTCTGTTTAGTCACTTATTTTTCTTCTGATTGGAAATGAGTCATACAATCTGGACCTAGACTTTTTTAAAAAATCAAACTACCCATCAGTTACCAAGAGCAGTACTTCTTTTTCTAGCATCTGATTATTTGTTTTCTCAACCATGTTTGTAATGATTTGTCTGACCTAACTTTACCCAGCTAAATGTTTTTCCCACTATCTTAAACTAGGCATCTCTCATAAGAGTGGGATGAATTCCCAGCTAGACATGCCTGTCTCCCTTTATTACATCTAAAAAGAGTACAAACAGCTAACAAACTCAGCTAATATGTAGCCTAGAGCAAGTAATTTGGAATGTTAAAATGGAAAGTGTATAGCATTAGTTTACCCACTCGTCTCCTTGGAGGCATCATGAAAACATATATATGCTTTAATGCATTCTAGAGCTCCACTATGACATCAAAAGTGAAATTCCCTAAAATACAATCTCCTTCCAGAACCTCTTGGAATTCCATATCTCTGGAAAGGTACTTTTCAGTTTGATGGTCCATTTTTCTTCTTGTAGAAGCCAGGTACACATTAATTCACTTGGGACGTCATCTTTCTCTCTGCACTTCACTGTTCATTATGTTTGGAGACCCTGAACTGTTACACTTCTTCCACTTATGAAGCCAGTTTTGCCTGCCACTTCCACCCCAGAACTTCCAAACTCTGTCAGTGGACCCTTTTCATGGGCCATGTTATAATGATTTTCGCTCTGTTAGTCACCTGCACTGTTTATAACTCTCCTTGTTAGTGCTCTCTGCCTTCATTATCAGTTCACATTGGTTCTGGCAACTGAAGAGTTGCCAACTGGTTACTTTAGTTCTTTTAAATTATTCATATTGATTACTTTGACAAATGTGACGTACATGTCAGCCTGGAAATGCAGACAAAGCAGAGAGAGGGACAAAGCCCTCTGTTTTTATTACAGTGCCTGCTACAAGTAATATTGTAGATCTTTCTACACAGTGCAAGCTCCACAGAACAAAGAATATATATTTCTTTGTGTATCCAGCACCTAATACACTTTGATGAATATTTTGACAGTATTAATCAAAGGTGATAAACATCTCATGTCCTCTTTAATAGCATCTTATGCACATCTCAGCAAATATGGCTTCTTATTTATTTGAGCAACTTAACAGTTCAGATTTCTCTCTGCCTTCTGGAAAAGTCCTACACCAGCCTCTCACATTTTCCTAAAGAAACAGATTATTTATAGATTTTATTGCCCTTTTCTCCTCAACTGTTATATCTGTTTCTTGTATTTTGAACAAGCTATCAACTCCAAAATGCTAAATTCAATTAAAGTACTAGAAATGCCACATATTTCCTAAAGATGCTTATGCAAAACACATACAGGGTAAGATCTCAATTCAATGAATTAAACCTCACGTTTCAGGTGCTCAGTTTGGTAAATTTGCTTTTTTAGATATAATTAATTAATCAGTAACATAGAACTGCATGTAACTGTTTCACAGTCTCTCACTATGTTTACTATCTCTGTCCCCAAGGGCTTTTAATAGCATCAACCTTCCCCCTCACCAAGACTGGTTTTGGAGCAGGTCACTTACTTTGTAATGCGGTCAATGTTAGCAATTTGCTTCTGGTTCCGGATTATTTCTATAGCTGCCCAAAGGTGCTGGATTGCCTTTGTGTCTGCCTGTCGTCTCTTCGTTAGGCGTGCCATGACCTGCTCACCTGCTCAGCTGCAGCCAAGAAATAAAAAATAAATAAATAAAAAATTCACCAAAAGTTAAGCAAGAATTATAAAATAAATTACATGAAATATGTTTACAAGAAATAATGTATTGTTGCATAAGCATTCAATTTGTATATAACAACATGTTTTCTAGTGCTTAAAGTTTTTTTCACTTTTTTCACAAAGTGAAAAAAAAGTAGTTTACAAGAATCCCTTTCACATCACGTAATTGAAATGGAAGACAAAAGGCAAGCAGAAAAATATATTAAATCAATAGCAAATTCCGTTCATATATTGGCTCCCTATATTTGGTAAAAATGCAAAACTACCCCAGTCTGAAGCTGCCACAGCCTTCTGAAGCCCTTAAAAAGGGTGAGTGGTACTTGACTACATCATACATCATAAGCACAAATTCTGACACACAGTTTAACATAAAACACAGTCCTTGGAGTATTACCTTCCATGTTCTTATCATTTACAGCTATTTAAAAAAAGTCCATTCTATGAGGAAAAACCAGAAGTATATTTTCATGGATGTTAAGTCCTTAAAAAAATATTTTGGAGCAGTTCCATTTTCTGTAACATGCTAAAACCCAACAGGGCCAAAGTGCTTCTGATGGCATTTGCCCATCTAACCAACCCTGAACAGGAACATAATGAGCATCTGGCTTTGTTTACAAATTTTCCAAAAGCTGGAGGCAATGAGTACAGATAAGCCATAAATCGCCTACAGCTCCACTACAGGCACAGAATCCCTTTTTAAAAGCTTAACGATGCATTTTGATCACTAAATAACTTTCTTCCATTGCCACCATTTTCTCAATGAAAAAATGACTGATTTATGAGTGCTACCAAGGTCTATAATTTATTTTAGAGCTCTGTCCTCGGAATGAACCCTGTGGTATGCACGCGGATATTTGTAGCTAGCAGAATATTAACTTCAGTAACCCAAAATAATATAAAAAATGCAAAAACATTTCACCATCTGTGCAATGTTAAAGATGGGAATTTAAGTACTAAAAGTGTCCCTGCTCTCAAATTCAGAAAAATGAAATAGATTTGAGTATTCCATCAGTTGTAGCAATGTAATTTTCAAGTCTATGGGACCTACAGGTACTTATCAAAGAGAGCTCTCAAGTTTTAGATCAAGTTTTAGATATAAGCTGGGCAACACTCACTAACTTTACAGGTGCAATGAAATGAATGGTAACATTCCATTATTAAGGATAAGAAATTATTTTAAAGCATTATGCTTTATGCCATGTAGCCCATTTAAAGAAAAAAAATAAGGGAAATAAAAAAGATGATGTGAAGAGGTATCTACATGCCCAGGTCCACGAGGCATTCCTGGCTGCAGGAGATACCAGGGAAGGGCAGAACAGAGCAGTACATGAGAAGATGTGGTGTGGTCACACATCGATCCCACATTTCAGCTTTAGAAATCTCCTCCCTCTGGGGTTTAAAGCAAGGGCAACTAGAGGGATCTCCCCGAAAAAAAAGGCCAAGAATACAGTTTTGAAGGAAGGATAAGAGGGAATGTGACAGACATATAGCTAAGAGTGACAGCAGTAGATAGCATCGCCTGACAATGATTCAGAGAAAGAAAGTCTCTATTGGGAACAGCAGGAAAAGACACTTCATCCCTGTAAGCTCCTCTGCATTAATTTCACAGAACATTAGGCCACTGCAAGTTAAAAAAAAAAAACCTGCTAATTTGTTAGAGAAACATATAACTATTTGTAGAATTCAATTTTTATGAGAAATCGAGTAAAGCACAAAAGAAGTTTGATCTTAACACAAAACACGACAATCTTTGCAGACCTATTGTTTTAGCACAAAACTTCTTTCCTAACACAGACATGACTGAAAGATCATTCTTCTTATTCCAGCCCTCCACAAACCCTCTGTACCAAAGCTGTCAGACGACAAGGCAGCCAGCAGGCTGGACATGGGGGCTCTTGCACAGCATCACATCCCCATGCGAGGAGCAAGCGTTTGTCCTTCTTGACCCCCACAGCAGTGTGAAACAACAGACCAGCTCTCAGTTTATTTAGCAATCCCAACTCCTTTAAAAATAGCCCCTATTTCTGGCAGCCCAGCATATGGCTGCTGTGCCAGCGTCACACCCAGCACAGGGGATGGCAGGGTTTTCTCTCACACCCCCGTGACGCCTGTGCCCAAGGGCACAGCACAGGGCAGGGTCCTGGGGAAGCCACCTGCCACCTCTGCACGGTGCCATGGCCCTGCTGTGCAGCCAAAGGGAAGGCTGGCCTTTGGGAATTAGGAATTCCCACTCCTCCAGGGCAGGAGACAGAGCCTATGCTGGAGCGAGGGAGAGGGAGAGTGAAGGAGCACTGCAACCATGAGCTCCTGAAGCCCTGTGGCTGCAGAGTGGCAAAGGCCCTCTGGGATCACCGTTCCCTTTGGAATGGGCTCTCAGAACAAACTCTCCCACCAGACCCTTGCCCCATCCTTGTTGTTCTGTGTTGGCTTGAAGCACTCCCAGGCCATGCCCTGGGCTATGGACAGGTGTGTACCTCCCATCCCTGCATCCTGCAGGGATGTCACATCACTGGGCCAGAAGTTACTCCCAAAACACAACCCATGTGGTACCCCCTGATGGCTCCCTGTTCCCACTGCTGCACACACGGACACAGCCATGGCTCTTCCCCTCTGTTTTTCTGGAAATAACAGCAATAGGGCCACACATGGGACACAGCAATCACACCTGTTCTATTTCCTTTTTATTCAAGATACAATAATTTTAGCAGGTGTTCTGCCTTCAAAGAATATACCTTTCACTTTCATAACTTTGGTTTACTATTTAAGGGCACTTTCATTAAACTCAGAAGTTGACGCTCTACTACTGAAATAGCAGCTCTTACACACCACACTGCCAAAAATACAAAAATAGGGGGGTTTTTCCAAAAGCCCAGACGACTTTAGTGTTATTTTAATCCTTTAATTGCATGGCGTAGAAAAAATATAGAGTCTTTTTACATTACAGAAAAAGTTTAAAAGATTGTGGCATATTTCTTGCTGTTCATTGCAGTCACTTTACCTCTATGGCAAAACTAACCATAACAGTCTACTCCCTGCATTCCTGCAAAAATATAAGCAGTTTTTTATATTATTACAATATTTTAAAGGAAACTTGTATCCAATTGTTAATAGTTCATAGTTCATACAATGCCTTTGAGTGCTACTTCCAAGCAACAGAAAATCCTCCCAGCGTCTCCACAGGAACACTTTATTCATGCAAATAGTACTTAACATTTTAACAGGAGACACATTAGAGTCTTAAATCTGTATTTATCACTCCTGATTATTTACTTATGTGTGGGTTCACACACACACACACAGGAGAGAACAAGCATAAACATGCAGTGCATGTATGTGTAAAAATCTATGGCTCAGAGAGGTTAAGTATCCAAAGAGGCTGATTCACCCATGCAGTCTTTTAAAGAAGTTCGAAGTCCAGAAACTCTTTAAAACCACAATACTTGGTTGTACATTTACAGATAAATACTTGAAAATGTTACTCATTCTCCTCTTTTGTTATAGCATTCATGTAAAAATCCTGGAAAGAAAAACTAAAAGCTGAAGTATACATTCAATTAAGCTGAAGTATACATTCAATTCCTTTGTCTGATTTGCTGGGCACTATGCTCATTTAGCAATGGTACACCCTGTCCATGCCACCTCTGTCATGTTTTGTTAGCAAGTTTATGGTAGGATAGAGCTTCTGAGAGAAAGGTTGACAAACACATATGACTGAAAATCTAGGAATTGATATCATCAGGATCTGTCTAAGGTTTTGTAGGCATCCATGAGACCTGCAGAACATAAGAAATATCCTCCCAAGAGAAAAAGTTTTGTGTGGCTGATGCACCAGCCCACACACTTCCATCACACCCTCACTCACACAGGGCCCAAAGCAAACTATTTATGCTCTCAATTTTCAGTTCTCTAACTTTCCCTCATGTACTCTGCTTATGGTTTTACTGTATTTTGCATTTTGAATCTCTCTTTAATGTCCTAAACACATTTTGAAAACTATACCGCTTTACTGTGTGCAGCTTTCCTCAAGAGCCAAGTGTTACCCACGCTTCTCACAGGCAGGCTCAACAACCTGTGCTTTATCTTGTGAGCACACAAGATAACACACACAGCAGGGCTTATCTTGCCCAGGTCCCCAGCAGAGCCCCAGCGCGCGTGGCAGCGGTGGCACCGCAGTGGCGAGGCTGACACTGTCACAACAACAAGGCCACCAGTCATCAGCACACACTTGGCTGAACCAAATGCTGTGCAGCTGTCTGCTGCAAGAGTGCTGGATATGGAAATCTGAACTGCAAGGCAAAATAAACAAAAATCACCTTGCAGCATGTCAAGGAATTCAGCCCAGGGAACCTCCTGACCTGCTGCTTGCATTCAATTTAGCAGATACTATCAAGTACTGAATTTAGCCAGAAACTCTCCCTGCACACAGAAAAAACTCAAAGTAGTCAAATCCTGCCACGTGGTAGCTGTTAAACACCATTGTCCAAGTAAAATATGGTGCTTCTGAAAACTTCACTAGTAATGTGGACTTTGCACTGAAGCAGACGGCGTTGCAGTTGGGTGCTGCTGCTCTGATGGGAGCTGCTAATTAAGAGCTGACAAGCAGTAGCTTGTTAAACCTTGTTTTTGTACTTCACACTAAGTGAGGCTACCTCTGGTGCTCAGCCCTTCCAGTGCAAAGTCAAACAGGTTAAACTCCATCCCTGCTATCAGCCACCTCTTGGCTGGGACTTTGTCTGCACTTAAATGCAATGGAAAGAAGGTTTAAGGAGCTGATCCTTGCCACTGCTCAGCTACTGGTTGCTGCCTTTTGGCCTCACAGACCAAAAGGGGCTATTTCTGTTTCTTCCACAACACACAGTGAAAGATTTTAGGCTCAAAAGCAGGAAGAAGCTAGGCTCAGTCCTAGTTTTTGTGGCTTTCATGCTGAGTTTGTGTGGTTTGGGATCTTAAACACAGGCTCAATTTCATATTTGTAAGTACTTTATAATATGGGGTCTAGTGTTTCTTAAAGTGTAACTCTTTATAGTAAGTATAAAACTGTATATATGAGCAGTACAGAGTTCCAAATGTCTAGCTTTGTTCTTGTACTAAATAGGAGTCAAACATGAAAATATAGATTTGCAAATTGATGCAGAGTTTGGGTCCCTGGACTTCATAGAGATCTCCATTATACTGTGAACTTCTGCAAGCTTAAAATTTAGTTTACAATTTAAACTGCTGTTAAATCATATCTTTCATCACCGGTATAGTGGGAGTGTGAACTCTTAGTCTTCCCCTCCTACAACAATTGTGATTAAAAGTGGTAATTATTCTATTTTTACATAGGAAAGGTACAGGTGAAAATGTCTTGACTGAGCAGCAACATATGTCATGCATGGGGCAAAACCAAGAGACTGTTTAATTTCATGTCTACCTTCCATAGCTGGTGATCCAAAAATCTGGGGAGAAGCTGCTAGGGTAAGGACAAAGTTTTTGGTAGGAGAAAATGCATATTTTGCTTACCATTTATTTGTCTTCATGAGTGTGCAAGATTATAGGCATAACCAAAGATTTGCTGGGCACCTGGTAGCAGGAGACTCTCTTTTGTAAGACTGAGGGTTATCAGAAACAAAGATTTTGCATACAAAGTAATTTTCAAATGTTGAAGAATAAGCAAGTGGTTTGGTATATTAGATATTTATTTTGGACTTAATCCCAATCCACTAAAATCAACAAATGCCTTTCTGCTGACTTTCCAGGGTTTTGGAGTAAACTTTCTATTGCTGTCTGATTGCCACATCCTCACAATGAAAAACTTAGGGGTGTGTTGAGTGATGTGAGTGAAACTAAAAGATGTAACAAAGGCTTGCAACTGAAATAGGTAAAATTTCTTTGTTAATGAAACTAAAGTCAGAAAATTAGAGTATAAATTAATAAAAGTTACTGAATTCTTTGGGTTTTTTTGGTTTTGTTTGTTGGTTGTTTTGTTTTTTTAATTAGGAGATCAGTTCAGGCTGTAATGCTATCATTTTGGAAGTTATTAAAACACAGATTTTTGCACGTTGAATGCATGTCATTCCTAATGAAAATCTTTTTATTTCACTGTTAGCTTAAGGTCTACACAGTCTATTCAAAAGAGGAAAGTTTATTAGCATAATTATCCTAAATATTTCCCATGTGCAAGTACAATATCCCTGCTGATCTGTGCAGTTCCACCTTTTGCATTTCCCAACTGCAAGGTTGGTAACCTTGATGTCATGCAACTTTTTGAGTGAGGTTTTGCATAGCCCCCTGAAGTGCAGTACAGACACAAAACAGAACTGCATGAATATAAAACTGTAATCTTTTGCTTCGTTCTCTCTGCAATTTAATTTTTTCCCCAACTCCTGTACACAGAATACATAAAAGCTTTTGCTTTTACCTTGTGCCATTTCAGGATGGCAATGAGCCACTGCAGAAATCTGAGCCAAGGACATTACAGAATTAAAGGCCCCAAGAATACTTTTACTACACATATGTGCAAGGTCTATTTTAATCCCTGATACTGCATTTATTTCATTTGTATTGTATTCCATTCATAATGATTAAGTAAGTGTCCTTCACTGGGGCTAAGGCACACAGCAGTCGAATGTTAAGCTCAGATTTTGAATCATCAATATACAAATGGTAGAACTCTTCATTTTTCTTTTGGAGCCAAACTTGGACTTTCCTGTTTAATTAACTCACTCTGTTAGAGAGAACTTGACACAGATATTGAGGTGCCATCCCAAAAGAGAATTTCTAAAAGTGTAAGTGCAAACAGAGTATAACAAAATCTGCTATGAAGCACCAACACAAGATGGTGAGAAAGACTGAATAATAGCCATATACTCCAAACAAAGGCTGTCAAAGTGGTCTTGTTGGCTATCAAATACAAATACATGTACAGGACTGAAATGCATTCTGCTGCCTCTCCAGCCAGTCCCAGTCTGGAATTTCAGAGACAACAGCAAATGCCATCATAACATTTGAAAGAAACTATCCTTTGTTCCTGTCTGGCAGAAATCACTGAATAAAACTTTATCTAGCAATGCAAGTTTGGAAAAAAGAAAAGCATAGCTGCCAAAGAAAGTAATGTAGTTGAAAGAGCTGAAAGCAAAGAGCCAAAGCTGTAACCAGCAATGTAGCTACACCAGCTTCTTACAAATGACTGCTTTGGTGATGGTCATCATGTTTTACTCTGGGTAATGTGCCTAGGTAAGCTGAAGCTCATAATATATTTTTTGCTATGGATTTGTGTTAAGACAAGGTTCCACATTGATCCTCTAAAATAAGCAGTATTTTCCTTGATATTTCAACTTTTAATTGGTATTCAATGCATAGAGAGTTAATTTTTATAGCCAGTAAGAGAATTAACAGTTACATAGAGAAATCAAGAACCACACAACTTTATGTTTTACTGAGAAAATAATGTTTCAAAGCAGCTCTGGGGAGGTTTAGACTGGACATTAGGAGGCATTTCTTTACCTGCAGGGTGGTCAAAGACTGGAACAGGCTTCCTAGAGAGGTGCTTCAAGCCTCTAAGTGTTTAAGAGGCATTTGGCATTTTTCCTTAATAATATGCTTTAACTTTTGGTCAGTTCTGAAGTGGTCAGGCAGTTGGACTAAATGATTACTGTAGGATTCTTATAATTGAAATATTCTTTTCTTTTCTATTCTACTCGTATTTCATATGACCACTGAAAATGCATACACTGTTAATGCATTTATCAAATTTCTGAACTTCTAAAAAAAGCAATTTAGTTTGGTTTTTTTAAGGCTTAATTAATGAAATTAAGTTATGCTAAATGCTTTCCACAATGAAGTTTGCACTAGTGTAAATTGTTTTAAAAACACAGTTCTTGCAAAATGATGCAAGTTTCTCATTAAGATAAACTTCAGCTTCCATAGTATAACAAAGCCTCTTACTTTCAGTATGATGATGTACTAGACTAATATTAAATAGACTTTAAGCTGTTCATCTCCAAAGACTACTCATCTTGGGGCAAAGGAAGTTTCTATACAAAAGATGGTACAACATGAGTAACTTCAACATCACTAAATAATACATGGCCCATACAAGGTGTAAAAGGATCATCCTACACATTTTTTGTCCTCTATCACCAAAAAAAATGAGGTCTAATCAGGTTTGTTTCTTTGGGGAGTGACCAAAAATAATGCTTGCACCCAAGCTGCTGTCAGCAGCACTCTGGGCTCCCCTGTACAAATGCACATGGACACAAGCAAGTCACACACACCTGCCTTGATAAGAGGGGCTTCAACCAACACATTTTACCTTCCATTTGCACAGACTAAGAGCATGAAGAGGGTCAGTTACAGAAGATTAAATGACACGTGGAGATAGGATCATGTTCTGAACCCACACTGCACACTAACACAGGCTTTCTTTGGTTTAACTCCCCCCACTACCAAATCCTATATTTTCCAAAGCAGCCTGAAGCTAAACCACTGAAAGATGCTCAAGGAGAATCCCTGGAAGGAGTTAACTCCTAATGAGCAGTCTGGGCTGTTTCTCTATGTAGACAAGCCCTTAGTAAATAGATGCTTCCTGTCCTCTCCCTTGGCTGTAGTGAGCAGAGATGATTAATGCAGCTATGCATCCTGACAGGCTCCAATGCTCACTTGGTCGTAAAACAGATAAAATCATGGCCAAAGAAGGCTGATGGTGAGGGCTGGAATTTCAGTTTGGATGATAAATAGATGCCACTTTGATTCTGCAACTCCCTCTAATAAAAAATGATAGGTGGAAGAGATCTTAGAAAATGCTAAGAAATATAAATGAGAAGAGTGGCTCCTTCTCTGAAAGCAAGCTTTTGATCATCATCTTCCTTTCTGTCCTGAAAACTAAGGAGCTTGGTTGTTTTGTAAGCCTCAACTGAAGTGATGCAGTAAATTTCTCTGTCAGTAAGTAAGGTATAATAAATAAGGTATGATGACATAAATAAATAAATGATTTTTCATGGTATATTAGCAGGGAATGTAATTCTGCATAGGGTCAGTTTCACACTAAACAATGAAAAAGAGAGATACATTTTCCAGGTCAAAGAATCATGAATGTATGGAAAAGTACAAATCACGAAAAAGATAAATTCATTGCAGATTATGTAAGGTATATGGTATAACACAGAGCTGATGTTGACTTTTTTCCAATTTAATGTGAGATTCCAATTTGCTGGGGTTATTTTTCTCTTTCTGTGAACTACACACAACTGTCACTATCTTTAAAGTACAAACTGTGATTCTGGTGGTAGCAACAGGACCTAAACCTTAGATGTTTGTAACAACTATTCCTCTACCAGGCTGCATTTTTATTGACAAAAGGCAGCTGAATCAATTTTTGTTGCTCCTTAACAAAAACAAAGTCTGCCTGAACTTGTTTCTTTCAAAGCTCTTCTTTTTGGCCTCTCCCTCTCTATAAATAAAAGCACAGCTACAGAAGTTCTAAAACTGCTCAGATATTGAATTATTTTAAAAGTGAGCATGTTATGCAGGCATGACCACTTTTCTCCAGCCATCAGGCCACAAGCAACATTAGCTCAGAGGAGACTTTCTCTTGTCAACAGTCATCTCTGGGAAAGGTGGTACTATATAAAGAAAACAAGTACAATTCTGAACCAACTAAGGTTTCCAAACTAAAGCTCCTTCAAGGCTAGTATGCCTGGGCTTATTCTTGGAAACTTTTAGAAATACACTCAGAACTTAGAGCGTTAAAACACATTGATCTGTAATGCAGGTAAGATGAGCCTAAGAAAAACACTGTCAAAGCTTACATGCCTCTACAACATAAATCAACAGAAACTTTCAGGCAGGGAGAGGATCAAATTGTAAAATCTGAGCTTTAGATCCTGCTTCTGAAATTTAAGGTGAATATTAGAAATAATGAACCTGAAAGTTTCAGTCAATGCTCTCCCAGCTGTGGGACAGTTCATCAAGAGAAAGAACAATGCATGGTGGAAGTGGAAGCCTTTGCCCTAGTGCTCATCTTGCTTAACTTTCTCTTCTATGTTTTTAGAGAAAGTATTTCCTAGGTTGGGCACAGACATCTGGCTTAAAAGTACAGTCTGAAGTATATTTGGAGCATATGTTCTTTCCTTCATAGGCAGTACCCAAACTCACTAATTACACGCATTGTGTGTAATTAAGAGCAGGCTTTCCTCTCATCCTGCCCCAAACCAACTCCATCATCACTTCCTAGTGAAGCCTAATCCCTATCCATCTCTAAGGTCTATTCCTATATTTTTTATACCTCAAAAGCAGGTAATTTATTAAGTTTGCACTTACTTGAGATTGCCCTCAGCTCTCTCCCTAAAACATTCATGTCTGGACAAGGACAAAGCTTGCCTAGAGGACAATTTACAGACGTGAGAACAGCAGTTTTCATGAAAACCAATGTACAGTGAAAAACAACTGCATTCAAAACTAAACAAATCCTGAAGTGGAAAACAGCTGAGTATAATCATAATCCTTTTTATCTTTGCTGCAAAAGTTAACAAATGGAAAAAATGAAGAAAATAAGTTTCAAAACCATCAACTTTTTATAAAGACAAACGTTAAAAGTCAAAACATTACTCAAACAAAGAAAGATCTTCCAAAGATCAGAGCAGATGATGGAAGTATGTTGCCATTACTTCAGAAAACACCAGTTTCTCAGCAAACTTGGTAAAAGCTGATATCAAGAAAACCTCATCCTACCATTTCAGGTTGGTGTGAAAAAGCACCAAGGGAGGAATATACCACTTAACTTTATAACCAGCTCTTGGTGTGGCTCATTGGGTGGCAGAGGTTGGGAAATGGCACAGAGTTTTTCCCAACATTGTAATCTGGGACCACACTCTCAAATTTGTTGAGCTGTTTCAAAGACCTTGGTGGGAGTTCTAGCGTGATCTCTTTTTTATATATTTTCTATTACCTATAACTTTCAGATGCTTCCAACTCCTGTTTCTCATCTTCTCTTACTTGAAGCCAACTTACATGTCTTTATTTTTTAATGCAGAGAATTCTTCCCAAGGCTTCTCAAGGGCCAGTTGTGAGTGAACAGAATTACACATTTTTTTCCTGAAAATCCATTTCGCATCAGCCTGATTCTTGCATGTTACATCTGTCCTGTGCAACTTTGGTAAAATGAATACTTGGAGCAGTGGCTTGCTATTATATTCATATGCATGTCCATGGCATGTGCTGGAGCTCCAAAGAGCCCTGTGCTGCTCTGGGATTTCAGCACTTCCCACTTGCAGAATGATGGTCTGGGTCTCCTCGGGCGGGTGCATCTGAAACCTATTTCTTCAAGCACTGATGGTGGTGATGTCGATGACATAGAGCAGATCACAAGGGCCTTCTGGGGAGGACATTACTTCCTGAACACTCAAGAGCTCTTCCTGCTCTATCATTATCTAGGGATGAGGTTTATTAAAGGCAACAGGACCATACTGTTCTATTCTCAGCCATTTCCTTTGGACACTGAAACATGGGATTAATAATTTTGTCCGCAAAACTAGGACTTCATTTTTCAGATTATTTCAGTTTTCACTATTGCCAACATTTAGCTGGGGTTTTATTTTATTCCTTTCACCTGAATGCAAATGAATGATAGGGAGCTCTGACACTGAGACTTAGCCCTACAGGGTGGGGGAAATCCCTAGATGTGCAGGATATAACTGAATAGTGTGCCATCCCCATGGCTACCAACAAGTAAAAGCCCAGAAAAATTAACTAATCCTACAATGAGCTTCTCCTAAATTTCAGAAAATGTCATTCATTAAATACAGCTTCCTGTTGTGATTTCTGCAAAAATCTTTTCTGCATAATGCAAAGAAAATGAACTGCAAGAATATCATTAAATTATGGCATTATCACAAAGGGCAAACCTGTTGGTTTGGAACTTGGAAGAACTCGGAATTTGGATTTACCATTTTGGATTTACACTATTCTGCAGGAAAAAAAATACTGGAGTTCTGGCAATCTTTCCAATCAAGAACTTATTTCATCATGTGGGGCTCTTTCAAGCTAGACAGAAGACTTGGAGTCCACTGTGCTGTTGAAGCACCTGCCTGAAATTACTCTAGTTGTGATGCCTGATGTTGAACAAGGCTTTTAACTTGGGGCTACTTCACCAAGCACTAGAAACCACCTGAAACCCAGTCTAACACTTCATCATCCTCTTAAGCTGCTCCCTGTCCTACAGGACTGAATGCAAAGTGGAAACAGAGAGGGTAATTTGCTCCTGACAGGGTTTTTGAAGCTGGATTACCAGATTGCCTGATTTCAGACAGCTACTCTTCAGGAAAGTGGTTATTTTCTCACAGGGGTGAAGCTTTTCTTCTCATGTAAGTCAAATCCATTAATGATGAACACCAAGTCTAAATCTGGGAGGACTTCATAATAGTAGTGATTTCCTTACAGGCTTATATGGCTGCTTCTCTTTGATACACTTAGATGCTAAAATTCCTTCTAAAATTGTTTATAGTGTGCCCAGCCCTGATTTCTCACTTGTTTATGCCTGCTTCCTAGAGATTTGATTTTTCATTTTGCTCTTTTGAGTATAACAAGACATAAAGTGAGACTATGAGAGCTTCTTTTACATTGAGGAGCGAGTTTTCTTTGTTTCAGTGACACTGAGGCCCTAGTAGGTGACCACAAAGTGACCAATGCCTTATTCTACCCAATACCATGAAATCTAAGATGTTTTTCACTGTTTTCACCTTTATTAATAGAAATAGAATGTGTTCATCCAAGTGATGACAAGTTGAAGGAAAACCTACAGGATACTGAACTGGTCATTTTAAACTGAAGAAAGACAAAAAAGGTTTTGTTTTTAAATGCTTCACATCTGTTCTCCTAGTGCTGAGAGATTCTGACTTTTACCACTTTTTTTCTGTTGCAAATAGTCTGCTATTTATTTTTAGACATGAGATTTCCTACTGAAATCAGCTGCAGGTTTACAATCTTTGCTGAGTTCCAACAACAGAAAAAAACTTTTGAGGAGACTTTTCAGGTATTGTTTGTTGGAGACTGCTGCCACCACAGTGGTCAAACTAATTTAAAGCACTACTGCAAGAAATTTTTCTGTCCAGTCTAGCAGCATGGCTGCTAAACCAGAGACTGTCCTGTCTTCCTTCGTGCTCTTATTGTAGCCTGTGAGCCACAATGGTTTTGGTGTGCTAAAGACGACACTGACATTCATGTCAGTCTCTGGATTGCAGCTTCTGAGTTTATGACAGATGGGAAACCAACAGAGGAGTTAAAATCCTGTGAATCCATGCACAGCTTATAGCCAGTAGCCATCTGGCTGGGGATCTACATAATACCACAAGAGGATGACAAAAAAAAAAAAAAAAAAAAAAAAAAAAAAAAAAAAAAAAAGAGGCAGTTTCATTTGCATTTCCTTTTCTCATCCCCTTCTTTGTCCTACCTGGTTGGAATACACTATCTTACTTATACTTATTACAAACAATCTTTCAGCTATTTCATACAGGTTAAACAACTACAGTATTTTCCTACTAACACTTTCCACACAGAAAAATAAATTCAGTGTTAGTCAAAAAGTCCAACACATGACAGTATATAAGGTTTTCTACGGTAATAGACAAATAGGCAGCATTTAAGTGAAGTGAAAGCATTTGAGGAAAAAACAGCGAAGGGAAAGCACCCAAGCAACCCCATTCAGTAGGGATTCCAGTTGCTCCAAAAGCAATTCCAGGCAGAAAAAAAATGCAACACAGGGCCCCTAAAGTATAATTACTTGAGAAAAAAATGTGGCCAACAAAAGTTACCTAACCTGTTCAGAGAAAAAAGAAGCTCTCTACCCCTAAAATGTGCTGGAAAGGCTGAAAATCTGGTTTTCAAAGCAAAAAAGGTAAAAGCTTTAGTAAAAACCCCTTTTGCACAGCAGTGTGTTCAGCTGGCTTGAGACAGGAAACATGCAAACCTTCCTTACAGACAAAAACCCTTTTTTGCCTCAACCTGCTGAAATGTTTAGCTAGGCACTTTCAGCCCCTGCATGTTTGTTGGGGTTTTAGCTTTCTCAAAAGAGCAGATTTCTGATGCAAAGAAAGAGAAGCACTACACCAAGAATTCTTTTCCCTGTGAGCTGTGTTGCAAAAATGAGAGCATATTAAGCAACTCGAGAACAGGAAATAACACTGACAAACAAAACTGATATTCTTTCCATAATGTGGTCACTCAGAGGAGGACATTTGAAATTTCATCTCCCCAAATCAAGAAATGTTTATTCTACTTTTGGCAAGGCTGCTGAATGCATGTGTGCTCTCTCCTCCTTTATGATCCTTTCAGGGAAGCAGATAGTCACACTAGAGTAGAAATGAACTCGGAGCTGCACAGCTTTCTCATAAAGCTCTCTCCTTTGGAAAATGTTGTTCTATTGGTCCCCAGATGGTTTGTGGAAATAAAATAGTAGATATGTGGGAATGTATGTGAGATCCCTTCAGCTCACCTGGAGCATCTGGCACAGCAGGGGAGGGGTGCTGAAGCTCCAGCTCCACAGGCAGAGTCCTCCTGCACTCTGTCCTTTTGTCAGAGCCTGGAAGAAGGGATTGAATGCAGCCATCTATTCCTGAGCTAATCACTCCATGCTCCCTTCACACTTGACATGATCTACTCAAGGCTACAATTCATCTTGTTGTGAAGCAGGCATCACAAATAGGTCAGCTGAATTAAGCCCTAAAATTAACCATTTCTCTCCAGGGAAGATAAAGTGAGATTAGGATGAGAAGTTCCTGTGGCTGGATTTAAATCACACACGCTGCACTCAGGCTGCCTGCTCTAACCAGTGCCTACACTTGCCTGATAGGAGGTCGTGCTTGCAGCTGAATCTCTCACATCTCAGCTAAGGGCTCTAGCCAGCATATTATTGATTTTTCTGCTCCTTTGCCTTTTTTGGATGAAAAGTTTCATCATTATGTTTTCATTTTCCATATGGACATCTTTGAATAACTGAAGATATCTTACTTTCCTCATCTTCCTAAAGAAAAAAAGTGAAGTTGTGTTTTTCATTGAGAAAAGCTTAAATAACTGCAATTTTTCCTAAAAATACCCCAAACACAGACAGGGATGTTTCCTTTATAACCCAAATAATATCATTGCAATTCTAGTAAAGGGGCTGATTAATGACAATGTCTGATATATACTATAATTTTCAATGAGAATAATGTATATTTAGAATTTTTTTTCTTGTCAGATTGAGTTTTTAATTAAGCAAAAGTGCAGTGTAAGACACTTTTTAATTTTTCTTGTAAGAAGTGTGATTTTAATAAATGTGGCTATCTATGCAGACAAAATGAAACTGCAAAAGCATAACTGCAGAATTTTCTTCAGTGTTTTACAACAATGCTTCGTTCAAGTAAAAACTGAGCTAGAAAAGAAAATTAATATCCTTAGTTATTTCAAAAGGCTAACTTTCTCTAACTTTGACTCCTAGGTCACAAGGCTGTTTATTTCAGATCAGCAGTAACTTCATTTAAAGTAAATTACAGACTTTTCATCCCTTCTGACAATGTTGTGGCCTTTGTCCTCTGTATCGTATCACTACTGGAACCATCATCTCACCCTCCTGTCTTTATCAGCACTCCATTAATCAAATTTATTTGCTTGGTCTGAGCTTGATTCCTACATGCATTTTCTGATTACCTCCAAACAGTTTAACAAGTTCAATAAAAAGAAGCTGCAACCATATAAACAGTAAAAAATTTCCATACTGATGCATTTGTCTTCAATAATTTAAAATAAACACCTTCCTTTATCCCTTCAATTTGACCTTGACTTTTATGGACTCCACGGAAAGTTATAAAATGGAATGTAAAATAAATTTTAAGATGCTGAAACCCAGATTTCAAGCTCTGTTCCCAGAGAAGCTGTATATGGAACTACATTCCATGGGCCTGCTCTCAGCCTGCCCCAGTCCCTTCCAGGCCTTCCCTTTGGAGAAGTCATCCAGCACTTCACACTTAGGAGACATCTGACACTACAATTCAGGCCTTCAGCCTCAGAAGCCATCTTTCTCTCTTACTTTGATTTATTAAGGGTTGATACAATGTTCTTCTATCTGCTGAAACATGTTACCCTTTCCTAATTTCCTGACTAAGAAGAAACTGCATCTAAATTCATTCCTATAGGTTTTATTTACAAAGGAGGGCCTCACATAGGATTTAACTCTGTATATATTTAACTCTGTATATACTCCTCATATTGCGCTTCAAATAAAATATTTTAACCAGCAGTTGTTATTTAGAGCAAACCACAGAAATAAAAAGCTAAAGCAAAAATCAGATATAAAATACACTTCCATTTTTATGTCAAAAGAAATTGCCTACTTCATGCATTCAATTATCTTACTGCTGCTTATAAGAGATGGGGGTTTTCTGTGTGAACTAGAACAACTGATTTTTACAAAAGAGTTGCATTAATTCTCAAAGTAATGTGCAAAAACCCTTCAAGTTCACTTCTATTTGATGTTGGCTCAGGCAATTTTGTGCTCTCACAGCATCCCATCACCAGGATCTTTTGTTTCAGACCCTGCTGGTGTCATTCAAGGCAGCAGCAGCAGCTCAGGGAAGCAGGGCACTGTTCTGTGTGTTCTGTATGACATGATGACATCCTGGAGACTGCATCCTACCCCTAACAACTGCTAGGAGCAATGCCTCAAACAACACAGGCACTACAAACCAGAATGAACTTTACTAATTGCAGAAAGCTTTGCAGGTGACAGAGAGGAACGAGGCCTTTCCAGATGCTACAGGTAATGTGCTTATGTCTTAAATCATGAGATTTGATTGCCCTTCTATAGGCATGCTCTGCTGCCACTGTTATTAGACTTTATACCATCAAGCCCTTTTTGAAAATTGAACCACTATATTTAACTATATGACCTCCATGGTATTCTACAGGCTAAATGCCCGCTGTCCAAAACATTATTTATATCTTATAAAATTACAAGGTACCAGTAAATATCTGATTTCTTGATCTTTTTTTATGAAGCTGAAAAAGAAGAAAGAAACACCACCTGATCATTTCACCTCTTATTTCATATTACTAGATATCTCAAAACTATTTTTTTTTTACTATTTCATTTTCAAAACAAACAGAATGCACATCCACCCCACCCCATCACTCACAGACAGGACCTGTCACTCCTCTTTATATAATTTATACTTCTATACTTTATAGGACTTTGAAAATTTTAAAATGACTGTAAACATTAAGTCTTTATCTCTTCTTTGGTTTTTGGTCTCTCTCTTACAGTTACCAACTGCAGCAAGATGACTTCTTGATACAATCCTTTAATCCAAACCCCTCCGGCAGGACCACAGAGGAATGAAAAGGAATTCCAGAGACATTGTTTCCCTTCAGCTATTCTCTTTAAGAGTTATGGATTTTTCTTTACTCTTTGAAGACATCTGTATTAAATTAAGCACACAACAGTAATCCTAACAAACCCAAAATTTACTAAAACAAAGAGAAAATGGAATCAAACCAAAATAAATTGTTTACTTAACATAGCTGAATTTACAGTTCTCATACATTAAATTAGATAAGGCATAAACTAGATAAGCTTGACTTCAGATAAAAAAAAGAAAAAAAAATCCTGTAGTTTATCCTTTGAAATTAAAAATCCTTTCTGACCACACCAGTCAGCCTGTCAATGCTGCTTGCAGACAATTCTGTTTTTGTCTCCCAGAGATATGCCTAATAAACCCTGGTTAAGGTTTCCTAAACACTTCTCTGAACACAAAAAAAATGGGCTTTGGTAAACAATTTCAGTCTCCATTCTCTGAAGAGTTATACCATCGAGGAAACAAAAAACCTTAATTATGATTTATGACTGCCCTTTCAAGGTTTATGACCCAGCTCAAATATTGCCTTTTGCAAACCATCCTGGCTGGGTCTCTAGGTTTTGGCCAGACCCATGGGCAAATCTCATGTAAAGTACATTCCCTTCCTCTTCCACTTGTCACATGTGATGAGTTATAGGCAAGGAATAAGGATCACTCTTAAAATCAGCCATGTTTCAAAACAAAGTCCAATGGACATTTGGAAAAAATCAGTCTTGGTTGATGTCTCAATCTGTCTCAAAGACAGATTGTTCTTTGTTTCCACCTTTATGGCTTTTAGGACTCACATATACAGTTTTTGCATGAGTACCCTGTGTCATTTAGCAGGTGGCATTTCCCTGATATATGCAGAGCATGACTCTTGGACAGATATAATAAAAACTGATCTGTAATGGAAACTTTTGCCACTTTGGAAGTATAATGAAAATGGCAGGCTTGTTCCTTCTTATACACAGCCATGGATGCAAACATGCCAGCAAAAATGGCTCAGATAAGCAGAACTTCTTCCTGTTTAGAGTTACAAACTGCAAACGGCAGAACAGGCTCCACAACAACACCGAGGTACCAGAAGAACGAGGAGAGCAGTGGTGAGCAGCTCCCATCAGGATCCTGTGATATTAAGTGTAACTATTCTCATCTTAGAGCGTGGTCTGAGCCATTCTCAACCCTTTATTCTCCAGCCTCTCCAATAAATCTGAAATGAGAAAAAAACCCAACATCCCAGACAAGAACCACTGAAGCCATGAAAGCAATGGAGGTACTGCAGAGCTACCTGAACTATCCACACAGGCTTGTCTGGTGTGATACAAGCCCAGAGCCAAACCAGGGCTACTGTAACCAGACATTAAAAGGAAGTACTCATGACTCAAAAGCAGATTCCTGCAGGAGAAGGTTAGCTTGTGGCTCCCAGAGCTGGAATGATGTCACATATCATTTCTGGTGTGACTGGAGGCTTGGAAGAAGACCTTCACCAGCAGGAATTCAGGGTGTGGCTGCACTTTGGTTCCCTGAAGCTAAAAGCAAATGAACTGTGATCTCAGATCTGTTCAATAGAACACTGTATAAATTTCATTATTTTTTAAATTATGAAATCATACATAGGACAATCTTTCCAAGTTCCAGATCAAGTTAATTTCAGTCATTACAGAGGCAAGCAGAGTTACTCAAACATTCAATTAAAATAACCTTACAGAACTGTATTTCCATTTTAACATCACTCTGATGATATCCAAAGCAAAACATAAAATAAAGGTCAAACTAGAAAACACTATGGAGCAATTTAATACCCATGAAAAATGAGCACAAGGAAAACAAAACTATTCCCCAGTGAAAAATGGTAGCAGAGGATGTGAGAAGGGATGTTATTCCTCTCCTTTATTGCTGCTCATGTAACAGAGAAAGAGAAAAGGAACTCAACATTTCTAATGGTAAAAAGACAACCCTGCTTTGCCACATAACAAGGAAATAAACAGAAAAGAAGGTGCATAACCAAAATAAGACCTCACTGCTTGCACATCTCCCTCTTAAGCTCCAGGACACACACCCTGCCATAGGTGATTTTATTTTTTTTAGTTTGCTCAACAGTTTCTTACAAGGCAATAATTTTGTAATTGACTTAAGGCAAGGATTCCTTCTTAAAAACAACCAGAAAAAACTCCTAATGCTTTGGTAATCTCTCTCTTAATCCTCTCTATACATTATCACTGGAAAAGACTTCAAAAACTGATTAATCCAAAGATAATTATACTCAACTGTTCACCAATGAGGAATAAAAATGTATTGGAAGGCAGCTAATACACATCTTCCTTAAAGAAATAAATTAAATGTTCTTTCAAAATGTGATTGCTTTCAAAATAAAGTTTTTCTCCATTTTATAGAGTTTCTGCACACATTTGAGATGAGTCCAAAAATCTACCAACACATTTAATTATTTCTACTGCAGTAATGTTTAGATAGCATGCCTCTGTCTGTGAGAAGGGAAAGGCCTCCTTGTTTTTACAGGAAAAATATGTAACATGTTAGCCATAAATTAGCATGCTACTTTGAGTAGTAACCATGAAAAATCAACCTTGATACAAAATTCAAATTATTCAGAAATACATTAATTTTAGATCCTGACCTTCTGGCTACCACTGCAGTAGAATACAATTAACACTTTTCTGAGGCTCTCACAATGTATATTCAGAGGGTTTATGACTAAGTGATATATGAAATTACAAGGGACTCTTTGAAGTACTGCAGACAAAAAAGAATATTGAAAAACAGTATCTGCTATGTTTACACACAAATATTCTGCATAAGCCAAGCCAAGCTAAACATGTCACCAGGATAGTTTCTTTACAGGTGGTGAATTCAGACAAATATTATTTGCCTTACATTAAAAATATGACAGAATGGCAGAGGTCTGTTAACAAGCTAATGTTTTTAAACAAGAAACTGAAGACAGAGTTTATTTTAAGGACTCATTTAAACTCTAGGGTCAGAAAGGTCAGCAGAGTTTTCATAATTGTTCATGCTTGAGGAGGATGCTGGAAGAGTGGGAGTTGAGGCCCCATTTCAGGGGTAGGTAGGTGTGTACCAGCACTGCTAAACAAGTTGAGTTTTTTAATTGAAAATCTTCAAGTACTTTTAATTTTAACACCTGAATTATCCTATTGCCAAAACCCTACAGAAAGTGATTTACAATTGTGAATGTGCACCTAGGACAGAAAGTGATTTACAATTGTGAATGTGCACCTAGGACAGAAAGTGATTTACAATTGTGAATGTGCACCTAGGACAGAAAGTGATTTACAATTGTGACTGTGCACCTAGGTTCTGCACCACCATTTATGGACCGCTGCAGGATCATCAACAGATGCACAACCCAAAACACATTTTTGTGACATCTCTGCCTTGGTATTTGCAGTCATTTATGGAACTTAAGGTAGGATCTTTTCATACTTGGCTATAAAGGCGGGATTCACCAGGGCTCTTGACTACAGCATGGTTCACCTGGGATTCAGGAATGCTCAGCACCACCCTCCACAGCAAGGAGCTGCTCCACACCAGAGCTGGGGCAGCTGATGGACAGCCCAGGCTGGAAGTGTTCAGCTGCCCTGCTGGAGTGCTGCCACTTGCACAAATAATTACATATTTATTCTAATATGGCACAAACCCTCAAATCTTAGATAGCTGCACACTCCCTAAAGTTAGAGACCAAATGTCCATGTGCCTCGCCTATCCACTAAATGTAAAAGCTTAAGATCATCCTAGGCAGGAGAAACTAACTCTCATGTACACTATTTATACTTCTAGTGAATAAACATTCATCACTGTGATATTGACCATTAGTTTGTACCTGGAATTTAATTTTTTCTCATCCCTGTAGAAGCAAGAATTAAAATTACAGTGGTTTTTCTTTTTTTAATTGTACTTCTAATTGTATTGACTATAGAAAGGAAAATTCTTACAAAAACCAGGTATTTTTAAAAACCATACCTATTTCAATTTTCACAAAAGAATCTGGAGAAAGGAAATTATGTGCTACATTTTCTTAATACATTATGCCTCCAGTGACCTTGAGCTCTGATGAAAACTGCCACCACTCATTTTTTTAATTACTAACACAAAGCTCTGGATTAGTTAAAGGGCTTATGAACTCTTCAATACTTCAAATACATTGTTAAAGGCAAAAATGTAAATGGCCTTCATTCATAAGATTTTAAATGCAGGTGACAAGTCTCACAATGGCACTGTAAGAAAGCAGAGGAAACCACTCTCAATGGGTTTGAATGACCCCAGGAGAGAAGCTGCCATGTCCAGACCAGTGTGAGAGTGGAGATGTTGTGAGATGCCTCCCACCACCATACAGGAGCACAGAGACAAACAGAAAAGGCCTTGTTCACACATGCCTGGCAAAGAAGAGACCCCACAAGGTCAGGGCCTGAGAGGGAGACAGCTCCTCAGACAAATCCCAGGTGCAGGACTGGGAAATGCTTTCACTGGAGACAGCCTGTGGTCAGAAACCAGGGTGGTGATGGGATGGTAGCAGGAGCTGCATGGAGGTAGGAACTGGCATCAGTAAAAGTCTATGGGATTATTCAAGCTAATTCTGGATGAGAAAACATTATCCTTCACTGGGTCATGTCCACAAGTTGATTCCATAGCAAAATCCCACAGCTCAAATCATAAATGGATGTATTTGGCCAGTACACTCAATACTGGACTTCTCACAGGATACAGAGGTCCAGGGTACTAATATTATCCAAGAAAGTATTTAATATCCAAAGCTCATAGATAACCCTCCAAGAAGATACTAAGACCAGGTGTCAGGGCAACTCATTTTCTCTAGTGTAATTCCTTGCATCGTACAGAAGTTGATTTTTTTGGTAAGATTTTCAAAGAACTTCAAACGCCTGTCCACAATCTAAAGCTGGAGGAGTTGAGTCTTTGAAAGGTTAAAGGGCCTGTCCAAGATCAGTAAATAGCAAAGACAAATCTCCAAGCTCCATCTCTGCTCCCTTACTCCACCATCATGAGTCAGAAATAATCCTGAACCAGAGCTTTATCCCAAGGATTACAGAAATTATTTTGAAAGACTGCATATGGGAAAAATATAGATCTGAAGTTCTGACATGAATTCTAAATAAGATTTTAAGAGAAGTAGAGTTTCAGTTCAATTCTCTGCTCCAGTTACAGTCTCTCTTCTGGAAATCAACTAAAAGAAACTCATTTCAAAACAACCAAGATGAATAAACAATCTTTTCAGCACAGCAGCAAATCAGGTAGATGGATGTCTTAAAGATATGAGTTCCAAGTTTCACATCTCATTACTGCCTACAGCCCTGCAGTCTCAATCCTGACAACAGCCAATAGCTTTTATGAATAAGCATGTTCTGGAAGAGGCACTGGACTACATGGCTGATAAACAGACAGATAAAATGGAACAGAAATACAAAATGTCAAACATCCATTTACCACAGGTACCAGCCCAGGAGCCTGCAGTAACGTTTATGCAGATAAGAAAACAAAGATCAAAAAGAAAGCTATGCAAATAGTTTGCTTCTATTATTTATTATAAGACTTTGGCTTTGTAAATATAAATCAAATACAAATGTACAGCACTGCCAAGGAAATACATTATATTAGATATCTATACATTAATATATTCCAGCAAACTAGTCTAAGGAAAAAATCGAGCCATAATTCAGTCAAGAATCTGTACAGAACCATACTATTAAATTTCTACAGTATCTGAAGACTAAAACAAGTTTAAGCAATACAGTTCTTCAAATCATATCAAAAGCAAAATGACTGCAAACTCCTAAAGCAATGTTACTAATTTATCATTATTACAGCTTAAGAATGTAGCCACATCACATAAATTGCTTCTCCCTCATGTAGTATCTTTGAATCGCTCAATTTGGAAAAAAAAATAAAATCTGAGCTGTATTACAAAGAGACTGCACTTTATAGCACAGGAGGTAGCAGACAGTGAAACAAGAAATAATATAATGGCATGAAGAATTATATGCATTTTGAATTGGACTTATCATTTATATGATAAATAACAAGCGCATAAAAATTTGAGACACTCGATTGTTTTCCTTGAAGAAAAAAATCTGTTTGGTTTAGGGCAGCTAGTCAGAAAACACATAGATTTTTCAGTAATTCTGAAATGAAAGTAGTCAGTAACAGCTAAAATGTATCTCATACTACAAAATGCCTTCCTAACCATTTTGGGATGTTACAAGGTGTACATCTACTTCTAATTAAAAACAGGATAAAGATATTCAGAATCCTAAACAACAGCTTTGCCTTCCCTGGATCTCACCCAAGAAGGAAGACTTCATCATTTTTTTTCTCTCATAATTAAAAAAATGCTGGATTCTTCTTCCACTCAATTATATATTTTTCTGCAAGTCCCTATTTTCAAAGAACAAGAAGACAAAGAACAAGGGAAACATCGGGGCACTTTATTTCCTTCCGGTAATTCATCACACTGATACAATTTTGGTACCCTAAATTCTATTTCTCCCACATTCATGACCTGCTCACTGCTCTCCTCCTTAGCCACAGTATCTGACTACTTTTCTGCTGAATTCAGTTTATTTTAGTCATTTTCCCACACCAACTGAGCCTTCTCAGTTATCCAACTGATTGGCTATAAATTTTCATGGATTATAGGCCACCTCCCTGACATCTTCCCCTCTCCTTCTTGCATCTTATTTCCTGCAGTCGTGGGAAAGGGATACTATGAGATGTTTCATCTGTGCTCTGCCTGATTTTCTTGAAAATCCTTATTGCTTTTTTTTTCCCCATTTGCCAGCACCTCAAAAAGCCCAAGGATTTTGTAAAAAGCAGTACCAATCAATAAATTACAAATATTATTTAAATCACCCCAAAACTGCTTTGAAAACTTAGTGAATATAGTGAACACGAAAATGCTATTTAGAAGGAATAAAAAACAAACTGACTCATGTTTTTAAGTGGCCACAGCTAACAGTTAGAATAAAATAAGCAACAGAAGTTAATATTTGAAAGCAAATCTCATAATTTAAAAATGCAATAGTTCTTTTTATTGGGAGTGTTTTAGCTGCTGTTTTAAGTAAGCTACATGAGGAAATGTGAGAAGTAATTCTATTGTCTCCATGTATTCAATTTTTTTTTAAAAATCTATATTTTTAATAATTTATGATCCTAGACAAGGAAGTTTTCTTCTCAGTCTACTTTCTCTTGTTTTTCTTTAGAAAAGGAAAAGCTTGTGTAAAATCTGTGCAACTAACTATTTTTTGAGAAAGAATTAAAACAGACTTCCTGACCTGATAAGCCCTCTGGAAGACTGAGCTAAAAGTCTAAGAAATGGAAAAGCTGAGCTGCAGGAAGATTGCACTGACTATTCTGGTACTAAGTCTCCTGTCACATGTGCCACTCCCATCTTTTTTAAGCAGAAATGACAATGTATGGCCAGTTACTGACAGGCAGCTTCAACAGTACAACAAATAAATTTGTTTAAGAAGGTCTGTCCTGCAGGTATGTCCAAGTTCATTTCCTGCCAGTGCTACAGGTTTCTTGTGGCACCAGGAATGTTTCTTAACAGGTTAAAAAATTTCTATCTATTTTCTTGAGATTTCATAAATTGTCCTCATTTTTTGTAAAATGGACAAAATGGCATCATACACATGCGGATTACTGAACTCTCCAGTCACTCTTGAATGATGCATTTTCAGATTCCATGAGTGAACACTCAGATTCAATGAGTGAATATTCCTGTTTAATTATACTAAGAAATCCAAGAGGGTGTTTCCAAGCATACACAGGACTCATGTTCAACAGCACAAGCACCCTCTGAGCTGCAGCCTGAAACCAGACAATTTTGGTAACAATATTCAGTTCTCCCAAAAGCTCCAAGGGCAGCTCCAGATTGTATCATAGTGAATGCCTCAGCTTGCTGATGACAACAGAACTTCTGATGTCACAGCAAAAAGTAAAAAATGGGCTATGAGCAAATGTAAATTGAAACACATTTCACTCTTCCCAGGGTTGAGACATTCACTCTGAATGAAAAAACAGCAGTACAGTGCTGGTATGAGAATTACTAGCAAGATGAGTTGTCTCATGGTGAAGATTTTAAAGGAAGCTATTTCTCTTGAGGAAAATGATGCAACTTTCATAACATTCCTTCCCAAGTTATAAGCAGTTTCTCAATTTCAAAGTAACAATAATTTAGTTACTAAGTACAAAATTTGCTAGTTTTATTGTAGCACTTTCTTTAAAACTAATCCGGATATCATAGTAGCAAGTGTTTTTCACTATTTCTAGAACCTAAGCAAAATTCCATTTCCTGCTATTGTGGGGGTACCAGCAACTTGAAGTTCCAGCCATTTTTACTGAGCTATTAAACAATTTAGCATATTAAATATGCTTGACTTTTGCTTTTGCACTTGCCTTCATTGTTATCAATATCACTTTCTCTCTACCTCATCTCTTCTTTCTTCTGATTTTCTATTCTTCTAGTGCTAAAAGTATTGGCATATTACCTTTATCTCTTTCTGCCTTAGAAGCAGACCTGTTCACAGAATGAAATGGAAGTGTATGCCTTAGCAACTGCTCCCCCTCTAATTTATACTCCAAATGCCTTGTAATACAGCAAAGTGCTGATACTGCTACTTTACAGGGAGGAAACCATTCCATAGAGAAGTATATTCAGAATCTGTTACAAGCACAAAAATGAGACTGGTAAATCATGGCAGCAACTTGATGAGTTACTCTCCCCAGCCCATGGTAGGCATCCACAGCTCCTGGCTCACAATATTTCAGGTACAGCTCTCGTGAGGCTGCCAGTCATGTACCCTGCAGCAGGACCATGCTGGTGCTGCTGAATAAACTCAGGTCACTGGATTTGGAAGAAACCAGTCAACAAGGGTCACTGAAGCAAACACCAGCCTAGCACTCAACACTGAGACAAGTCTCAGCCTTCATTCTGGGAGCTCTCAGCTGTCCAAAGCACAGGAGTTTTGGCTCATATCCAGGTAGGAATTTCAGTGTGTAATCCCCACAGGGTGAGCCAATTTGGCCATATCTGCCCTACACATAAACCACTTGAAAGCAGTAACAACACAACAATGTGTGATACAGACATCATGTCAGGTTCCTCCATCTGAGATGCTCGTGTTTAGATCCTACAGCCTGGCTTCCTATCCACACTTACCCAGACTGGCTGTGTGCTGTCATCCTCACACTAATACTGTGGGTTAAGTGGCTTTTGCTCTCTTCCACAATCACCTCCCTCTAGACATATTTGTAGAGATCATAAGAACCACAGGGACTGATCAAAGACACATTTACTGAATTTCTGGTGCACAACACAAAGCTACTCAAATATATGGGATTCTCCAGGGCTAAAGATAGAGAAGGTAACAAAAGTAACAGCATAGTTTCAGCCTCTCTGTTGCAACACCAATGTCAACATATAATTCACAACAAATCTAAATCCTAGCTTATTAATATAAGCAGGCTGTAAATAAAAGTAACAAAGATTAGGTATTTTTACTGACTCAGCAAACAGATCTGCATGTTTCAACCAGATGCCTTCCCATCTAAGACACCTGTAAGGCCCACAAATACCAGTTCTTTCTCAAAATCAAGCTCTAACTAGAATAATGACTCTGCTACAAGGAATCTGGAGAATATTTTAATTTGAAAAAAAATTAAGTATCCTGAGCCTTTTTGTTGTGCTGAAGAGAAGGAGTCCTAAAGAAAAATCTGTCCTTAGTTTGGGGCCACTAAAGTAGTGTTGGCTCCCTGAATCCTTGGAGGCAAGGGTCTCCAGCCTTTGGGATCAGGAACAAACCTCAACTGAGCAAGTTACAGGAATGAATTTAAGGAAAACTGACCATATGACTGTTCTCCTGCCTGAAAAGCTTGCTCTAATCCACTTCAGTTGATAGGGTAGAGAAAAGTAAACAAACTGGCCCAAGAGTTCTCACAGTACCTACAGCAGACATTCCTCTACAGTCAGTTTTGAGAAAGCAAGGCAAGAGGAGTGCTAAGTACTCATTGGTGAGTAGCAGCTGGATAAGGTTATTAGTGATTTTCCACAAACCATCTTGGCAGGGGATCTTGTAGCCTTGAACATTTTTATGCCCACAGCACTTTTTAAGATTTGTTTTTCTTTTGTTTTCTTTTTTTTTTCCATTTTACTGTTGGAGAACCATTACACAAAAAGCTGAGTCCAGAAGGCCTAGTGAAGGTACCCAACTTCAGCACCACAATTAACAGGGTGTGCAATTTAGGAAGTCTGATAAGTGGTTTTTATGCTTTGCTCTCTGTGAGATTAAAATAATTACACTCAATAACTAACACTGTCCAGGCAATTCTGCTGTAAATAGTCCTGGGCACCTCCAGTTAGCTTACAGTCAATGCACTATTTTGGTGACTTTCTGCAAAACAGAAATAGTCCCCATCACAAATTTCTACTATAGACAAAAATAACATAAGCACATTAAGCTGCTTTCCCCTGTCACCCCCGATGAACTTCATATGGCAACCAGACCAAAGCCCCTGCTGAGCCCCCAAAGCTGAATGTGAAACGGAAATATCACAAAAAAACATTGCCAGCATCCCAGAACATGACTCACACTGCCTAAGTACCAAACCACTACATTTAGAAGATTCTTGTCTGGTTATTTTGTGTGGATAGATCAAGCACTCTGAAACTCCATTTGCTGAAGGAAGCAGACTGAGTGCCAGGGCTCCTAACTTGGTAGCTGCCTCCTGTGCTCATTAACTTCAGGCAAGTCACTGCACATCTCTACACTACCATTTCCAAATGCAAAATTAATTACACTAATCCCTTTTATGCAGCACTTAAACACCTATGCATGAAAAGAACTATCCAAAGAACTATTTACATTATTAGAGCAAAGTAAAATACTGCATGGAAAGCCAGGGCCAACTCTCTTCTGTCAATCTATCCCTCCTGACAAGTATAAACTCTTAGATACAGAAATTACTACAAAATGCTGTTTAAAATCGATGGACCTTCCTGAGCAGAGTAAAATGGGAAACTGCCAAGGGAAAACCACTGAAACAAGACACAATGTAAACTATCCTAAGGGCCAGATTTCCAAAGATGACTGAAAACAGATATGATGTCTATACGTGATGAGATTTTCTGAACCAATATTTATTCCAAGTCCTGCTAACATCAATTGTAGCTAATTAGTGCTGCCTTTGCAGACAACTGCAACTTTAATCACTCTGATCATTGAAAATCTGACCCCAAGTAAACAAACTAAAACAACACTGTTAAATGTTGCTTGTATGACTATTGTGGAAAACTTCTTTAGACAGAAATGTGACTTTTAAACTGCAGTTTAGCAATCCATAAATGCTAATGAGATCATGTGCTGTTTTGTCTTGTGATAATTTTTTCCTATTAAAATCTTGTTCTTTTTTTAACCTAATAAGCACATCACTAGTCTAAGCACGTTCATTGTTCAAAGTTTAAATTTACAGCTAAAATAAAGAGGCTGCTTACCAATAACCAGAATTCTTTGAGACAGGAATTCTTCATGTATATTCAAACTACTGGGCTACATATATGTTCTTTTACTTAAGACCAGTCTTCTATCTTTGCAATGAATAAGTCTATAAGGTACCGACGGTGCCACTTTTGGTTTCCTCCCAACCATAGAAAGAGAATTCAGATAAATTTTAAAAATTCTGAGAAAAATTCAGAAAATGTTTATGTGAATGAAACATATTTTTTAAAAGTTGCCTATTAGTAAATCAACTCTTTCTATTTTGAGGGCACTATTACAGTTCATCATAGTGACTTCAACAGCTCCACCTCGACACTTAGTACCTGAGGGCATGGAGTCTTTTCTAGAAACCATTCTAAGAGCACTAAGATCACATGGTGAAGCTACTGATGGAGCTACAGACAGCATCACCTCCAGTACCTCAACTATTTCTTAAAAAGGTTTTGTGCTCTGGAGAAGCAGTCTGTAGTGACAGTGGGAGATTCATCTTAGCAGCCTGATAGCAAATTCTGACAGTCTCCAACTGACTTTGACAGTCTGTGTGGAAATGGCTGAACTGTTAAGCCCCCTAGAAAACACACAATGAATAGCCTGAAGCACTTAAATGTGAGAATACAGAAGCAGACAACCCACGACATAAAAGTATAAAATAACAAATTCTGCTTTAGAGGCAGAACACCAGCAATAAAATTTTGAGTTTAAAGAAAACCTGCTGATTAAAAAGTAAAATTCCACCATGATTTGAGACAGAAAATGAAGAATGTTATTCATGAAAACATATGTGTCTCCTGAAAAAGCCTCTGAGGAAGTGGCCTTGATGAAAGCAGAAGTGGTAAACACTAAGCCCAAGACCTTAATGAGGCTAAGTGACAATTCAAACTCTTTTACCCTTAAGCAGATATTCCATAACAGCTTTAATAAATGATACAGAAGGAGAAAAAAAAAAGGTAAGAAGCCACATGGATGTTATTCCCATAATGTGCAGCATGTGGGTGCTGGATGGCTTTCCTTGTTGAAGTATTCCTGATTTTCTTTTCATAGGAAAAAGCCCACAGATGACAGAAAACTCCAACTAGACAGACACTAAAGTGGGTAAGATACCTGTCTGTCTCAGAGCACTGACAGATGGGGCTTCAACCCTTCCACTTACACACAACAGGCTGGCTGCTGTCACAAGGGCTTGTGATGGCATTTTCACTGAGTTTGATACAGAAGAAATAAGTAAAATTATTTAAGCTGGGTTACACAGAAAAATTCTTTCCCAAAACAAGTCCAAGCCTTTGAACAGACAAAAATTAAAAGAACAGCAATTTTCAGAAGCCCATACATTGTCATAAATTTTTCTGTTATGTAAGTAATAGTACATTATTTACTATTTTTACTAGAAATGAAGTTATGTAAAAAGAACTACTAATAATAAGAAACACCAGTGTTAATATGTAAATTCTAAGATATCTTCAAAATATTTTTCCCCATTTCTAGAAAACCAAAGAAACCCCAAACCTCTTTTTGTGAACAATCTATTTGACTTGGGTATGATTTCACTCACAAATATTAGTCAAAAGCATTTTCCTTGAAATCATTTTCAAAATGAAAACTGCTTTTCCATCTACTTCTAATATCTTTGTCAAATGGGGTACATATGCACTGTGGATGAAGCATCTCTAAACAGACAAGTTATTTTTAGAAGAACACTGCGACACTTCTTTTAAATATTAGACTGCTATGGTTATGCAGCATGGCCTAATACTGGATTATTTTGATCTCCTCTGGAAATCCACTCCAGGTTAATATTGACTATTATTATCAATCAGTTGATAGAGCAAGCTTGCAGCTTTGAAGTTCATATTTCTGCAGAATAACTCTCCACAACAGGATGTGGCTTGTGTTCTTTTTCACCTACCTCTTACTCTATAGTAACAAACAGCAAGTGCTTCCTACTGTAATTTAAGCAGGATTCTGAGAGACTGAGTGGTAAATGATAAAATGTGCCTTTGTATGTAGAAGAGAAACATTTCTGTGCCAGCAGATGATTGCCATGTGCAGATCTGTGATTGCCTAAGTCCTTTTGACATCACCACATAAATTGGCTCCCACTCCCTTGTTGACACACATGAAAAATCCACGCCTGATAACCTTGTAAAAATATATACAGTTTAACTACAATACAAACAAGCATTATTTCTCCTACCAGTGAATTATATCCATTCTTGCTGCACAATACATCATATGTTTAACAATGCACACTACTCAGCAACTTAACCTATTTCATAAACTCTGAAAACCTACCTCTTCTATGAATGCTATTACTGAATATGCCACTTCATGTTTTTTCTGTACTGTATCATGCCACACTATAGTTATTCATGCACAAATACCAAATGTAATTTGGAGCGGGGATTTTCCAAACTTTTTTTATCCTGTGCTGTTATTTCATAAGTTTCCAAGTACATATGCATTGTAATTTAAATAAACAAAAATGGAAAATGCAGATGAAATTTTACAGAAATGTAGGTACTCAGAATGTAATTAGCTGAACTGGAATTCAGCCAGGGGAACATCACTACTCTTGTGGAAAACTCCAACAGATCATACAAATGGCTTGAATGGGTCAAAATTGTAAGTACATAAATATACACTTTAAATGAAATTCCCAAACACAATACACCGTCATCTATCACCTTCTGATTATCCAACACAGCTATCAAAAGTGCCAGAGCCTCATTAGCAAACACCTTCTCAAAGCTACCTCCACTGCAGCCTGCTGTAGTCTGAGAGGCAGGAAGTGAAGGTCATCATTTAAATTCAAGGCAAAGCGACTGCAAATCAACGCTTCTGCCCGATGTGGGGCTCCTGCGCTCACCAGCAGCTCTCCACCCGCTCTGGCAGCTCGGGTAATTTCATTAATTCAGTGGAACTCGGAAGAAACCGGGGCTGTAATTTCAAGCTGTCAAGAGTTCTTTTTGTTTCTTAAATTTAGCAACGTACATGTGAAAAGGTTTGATACCCACTGCAATACTGCACTTCATGTATTGTTTGATAATCATCTGGTCACCACACCCACCACACTGGGCTGAGCTCAAGGGATGCTTGTTTGCTCCCCTGCCAGGACTTCAGCCTTCTTTAACACCCTGTCCTTTGACAGCTCCTAAACTGCAATTCAGCCACCCAAACCTGCTTTTAAGAGGCATCTTCAGCTCTTCAAAACCTGAAAATATGTTGCATTAACACTGACACTTTGCTTTTATTGTCACCGAATTCCAATTTTCCTTTGACATGCTGCTGATTTCAGCACCTTTCTTTCTTTAAGCTCACCCAGTTGCCTTCCATGACTGAATTCCCTATTTACTGGTGAAGAAATACACAGTGAGGACACAGCACATTCGTCTGAGTTTGCAGCCCTTTCAAAGTTCTTCCAAATGAAAGAGAGCAAAAGTATCAGATCCCTATAAAAAGTGTCTCACTGAGGTCTTATTCAGAAGGGGGATGGCATTCCTTTAAACCTTCAAACCTTTAGCCAAATTCCTTCTCTGCTGTCCAACTCCTCACGTACATATATCATGACATTACTTCAAAAAAGGAATGACATCCCAGAATGCCCAGATGAAAGTATACCAAGAAGTTGTACCAAAATTGTAATAAACTAACATAATAAAGCAGAGGAGCTATTGGAAGTTGGAAAGTGAAACCACTGAAAAATTCACTAATTAAGAAAACACCAAATAAAGATGAACAACTGATCCTCTCTGTTTAGAGTCTCTCTGCTGAAGGTACAGGAAGACACTTAACAGGATGATAACTTCTCCTCTGATGAAGCTTCCAGTGTAGATCAGGAAAGCACAAGGAAATAGGCCAAGGGATCCAGACACAAACAGATGGAATTGGCATGTCTGCATTCTGAGCCTTCATGGAAAAAAGGGAGATACAGTCCCCATCTTCATATAAAGCACGACTTTCTTGTTCCACCTGCACTCAGACAACTACCTCACAAGAGCATGAACTTCTCTTTTCATCTCTGCAGGGAAATAACTGAAAAGCACATGGGTGACCCTTTAAAAACCCCTGGTGCCAAGTGCATCACTGCCAAAGAATTTACCATCTCTCTCTGGACAAGATACTTGCCTATTGCATACCAAGAGGAGATTTATTTGATTGTGAGTAGCTCCCTCTCAGGAAATGCAGGAGACTTAAAGGCACACAAAATTTTCCTCTGCTTTTCATTGCCACGTATTAACTGCTGCTACACTTATTTCCCTTTTTATGTATCTAGATTACTGGGTTTCTATAGCTGCAGCATTTAAGTCTAAGGTGTTAAGTTTTCTAGTCGATGTTGACATAAAATACAAATTTCTCCCACTTTCTTTCACATGATTATACTTACAGAATAAGCCATTTTCAGAGTAATATTTAAATTCAGAAAGTTATTTGGGGTTATAATTTTAAAATGTGGCTTTCATTTTCATGCTCACAAACTATGTCTGTTATGAAAATATTTCATACAAGCTGCTGCCTAATTAGATGACTTAATGTTACAAAACTCTGTATTTAAAAGAACTGCCAAAGAATATCAAAATCAGATTTTTTCCTTTGTTTGCTATGATGTGCTTTTTTCTACTTATGCGCAGAACAAAAAAAAGTTGAGTGATAAGACAATGAATTCACATTGTGTTTTCCATTATAATGTTCATCAGTTAACTGAGGTGTTCATAGTTTGTTTGCTTTTTTTCTTTTTTCTTTTCAAAAGTGTAATTTAGAAGCCAATAACTCAAAGTGTATTACTGAACACTTTAACAGTGTCCAATAGGTAGATGACCTAGCTGCACAGTGATTAAATGATTTAACTGCTAGATCAATGAATGCAGCATGAATTAAAATGGCTGCAAGCTTTTCCAGGCATAAGATGAGACCTAAAAAAAAAAAAAGTCCTTACTTTTTATTTCACATTTCAAAGAAAATGTAACCATTTATTTTAAAAAGAAAAAAAATACATGTTTTCCTGACAGAAATAACACATCTTTTTTCTAATATATAGTGACTAATCCATATATTTTAATTGTCAAAGATCTGACTACATTTTGCCATTCTCATACTGAATAACCTCACTCAAGGAAAAAAAGCAGTCTCTGCTCAGGAAACATAATGGTGTTAGGATCTGGTCCAAAGTGAACTGTTATCTCACGCGTGAAGATAATGAATGTTAATTTAAAATAATGTTCTTTCAACTCCAGGGTTTTTTTCATACTATCAATCAGGCCTGAAAGTGTGTGCGTGCGCGCTCTCTCTCGCATGCACTCTCTCTGTCACTCACCCATAAACACTTCATTTTATATTCTCATTCCCAGAGATTCAGGAGAAAATTTTCTGCAGGTGTAAACTAATATTGCTCCACTAAAGTCAACAGAGCTGCACCGAATGACATTAGCAAAGTCAGTGGTGCTGTCTCCCGTGACAAGGGTGCACCTCGATTCCCATTTCATGTGCAGCTCACAACAAACTCCCCCTTTCTTCTTTTCAGATGTGCATTTCCCAGCTCTTACTGGTACGACCACTACAGCCTTTCACTAACTCGTCCCTCGAGGTCTCTTATCTCCATCAAATCCCTCAGAGAAGCAGGTACAACATGGCTCTTTCCTGTAACCTAGGAAGAAGCTCTTGGAAAATGTGCAAAGAGAAAGAGCACTGCAGTGAGGCTGCAAGGCATGTGGAAAGGACAGAACAGACTTGACCTAAAAAGCAGTAGGTTTCAACATTACAGCTAAAATATTCAGTTATTACAGGAAAGAGAAATTAAAACATTCAAAAAAATGGAAGAGATAAAACTTCTACATGTGTAAAAACAGGAGCCATAATCTAAATTGCTATTGTTTGGAATATTATGGAAAACAAGTATTCTGTAGCTTTCTACCTCAGAAAATTGCCTCATTTTTGACACTTTTTAGGAGACATCTGATGGCTGGATTACATGACATGCTAGTTTGATCAAGAAAGGCAGTTCTCCTGGAAGAAGAGCCAAGCGGAAATTTGGATACCATTCCTTCCCACTGGCCCAGGAAATACTGCAACTGCTTATCCACTAACTTGGCAGAGCAAACCCTGTTCAGCTCCTCACTCCTTGGTGCACCTGCACTCCCAAGAATCTGCACCACCACACAGCTTTAGCTGATATTTATTGGTATTTCCTGTGCCTGTGTGAGGAACAAAAGTCCTTCCATTTTACTGAAAGCTCCATGTTTTCAGGAATTAGTGTTACAACTTAGGCTAATACTTGGTTGACTGGAGAACGGGTTATTTTTATGCTACTTTTTACAACTATTAAGAAAAAGAATATCAGCATGAATCGGAAAAAAAACCCAAAACAATAAAACTAGCTCCTGGAGATGATTGACTCTTAATCTGTATTTCCTAAAAGGTGCAAGTTTAATAACAAAAGGAAATTTCATGTCTGGAACCAGAGAGAAGTTAAGAGAGTATGCTTCCAATTAGGAGATTTACAAAGAAGCCTTCTGGGAGCCAGCAGAGTGGAAGTGTGCAGGAAAAGGAAGAATCTCTTTCTTACAACAAATATTTCCTGAAAGTCTATTTATTTCAGGTCAGTGTAAGCAGAAGATGAACACAAAGCTACAAAACTGAAAGATACGATTACACACTGGGAGTGTCCATGTTTCTCACTTTCCAACACTGTCAGTCTGAAACACTCCCAGGTATGCATCAGCAGTCTCCTTCAAAAAGTTATGTCAGTAAAACAAAACATTTTCTTTTAACATGCAAAAAACCAGCCAACCAACCAACCAATATTTTAATATGGCAGCTTTTAACCAGCATGATATTCCATTCTAGTCAGACTGCTAAGAGGTCCAACACCCTGAGTTACCTGTCAGCAAAATTAACATCCCTTCTCACTGTTCCTTGTATTTTACTATCACAAAGAGGTTTTAAGAAAGTTATTTTTATTTGAGAAAAAAAATCTAAATTTTCTTTTTTTTTAATATTAGAAGGAATGCCAAATTCTTCAGTGTGCCATATTGTACTCAAATGTCAGCTTGCATGGAATGACTGACACTGAAGCTTCCTGAAATAAGTCCATGCAGCCAGTTCTTAAGAATGTCCTAAATTCTCAACTATACTTATGTGAAGCTAAAAATGGCGTCAGTCTGATTCCTGGGAAAACAAATAATAACAATTCTTCACTCTTAATTAAAAATAAAGTTTCCTGCAATTTTGAATAATTAACAAAGAAGGAATAGAAACACAATGTGAGGAGAACATTACCCACTCTAAACAATTTGTTGCGTGAAACAAAAAGGATTGTCTAGATTTGCCTACAGTTTGCAGGTAAATGATAAAAACAGGATGAATCAAGATAAATTTCAGAATTCAGGTTTTTAATATATGTTCTATGATTAAAAAAAAAAGATTACTTAACCTGCTTGCACATTCACAATTTCCATAATTTTGAAACTATGTTAAAATACACAGTTCCCTGACATACCTATTTTCTAGCTTTCCTGATGTAAGAATAAACCTTTCTTCTCATAATGGTATTGGCTCTTCCAGTAGGAATTTCTTCTGTCACCAATTTCTTTATCTATAATTAAGGTTTTCCATAACACACAGGATTTAAGATACACAGAAAATGGCAGAAATCACTAACAGAAAAATACTATCCATGTTTTCTCTGTTCTTTTCCTAAGCACTGTAAACTCCTTCAAAGACTAATGTACATGTAGGAAAATAGGAAAAGTGCCTTAACTTCAATGGAAACAAACATTAATGCAAAATTTAGCATGTGCAAAAAAAAACAAGCCATACTGTTGATATTGAAAAGGCATAAAAATGCCCATGTAACACTGCTATGTAATTCCATAGAAGAATCAAAAATACAGCATTACATAAAATTATATCAGCACAACTAATTTTGACTGTGTTCTTCCTTGAATATAGGAGTCATATGTACGGTTTTAATTTTTAAAACTATTTTGTGGAACTAAACTTATTCATCAGTATGCTCTAAGACCTATGCATTTTCATGCCTGTGGGAAAGAAGTGCTTATATGACCAAGGTCTCTATCATTATATTAATATTAATCTATGGGTAACAATGAATTTTCTGGAATGAATATCAATTTTCATCAGTGCACAATCAGTGACTGTGTGGCCTGTGATTACATTTTATGAAATAGCAATTCTTTTGTTTTGATTTTGTACAATTTTGAACCTGGATCCTAGTAATTGCTTGGGAGAAGGAGATTTTGCATACTCTGGGTTTCAGCTTGTCTCTGAAGTCAATGACAGCTCCTAAGACACTGATCACAAAATTAACAACCGACCAGAAGGAAAATGGAGAAACCCTGCTCCATTCTGAGGCAGAATTTCCACTTGAATTTGTGCATGTGAATGCACACACTGCAGTGTTATGCAAGGCACAGACTCTGTCCTCTTTGGAAGTTTTCTTTTACTAGCAATGACACCAAGAAAATAGTAATAAGGCACAAGCAGCCAGTGCAGATTTTGTGGTGCTTGGTTTCTGGCTTGAGAAGTATCTGTAATTGCAAACAGGTATCTGTAGAGTGAGATCCTCTCTTACTGAATGCATAAATGTTGTGTGAGACTCAACAGAAAATGATAGCATGCTAAGAAAGATAAAGCTCTCTGATCAGTCTCTCAGATCTTAAAGATTTGTTGAGCAATAAACATATCTTACATACTTTTAATTTCTTTTTCACTGCGTACTATTTCTAGCTACTTTGAGATTCTGCTAATCATTTTCTCTCAACTCCATTTTGTTTCACTTCATCTCTTTTCCAGAAGGCTCAAATAAAACCTAAGGTTGACAGACAAGAATCGCTCTGCTAAAATTAGTGAACTAAGTGCCTTGTCCCATGAGTCACAGCACAACTCCCCTCCAGCTCTCTTTAAAAGACCAGATAACAATGCCATGCCCTAAGTGCATGGGATCAAAGTACAAATACCCACTTGCCAAAACACTGCTTTGGAGCACTACACCTACTATCACAGTCCTATGTTCTGTAACCAAAACATTGTTAAGTCAGCTGCATTAAAACCATCAATTTGAATATAATGCAAGTTGGTTTATATTTAACATAGTAACGAACACAGGAGAAATGAGAGGTAAGAAGGAATATGTTCAACTCTTCTTTTTCAAAATTACTATTACGGATAAAAAATTAATTATGACAGTGAGCCCAGTTCTTTGCATGCAAAAAATACAATTTCCACAGAAACGGTGAATGGGATACTACTGCTATTTTTGTTGGCATGTTTAAATTAATTTTTTTAATGAGTAAGTGGATTTTAGTACTTTAAATTTCAATGTGTCTGGTGTTAAAATTATTTATTAAGAAATAGTATATGATAGTATACGTGAGAGTTGTATGAAGACACATAATCCTGAATTCACAACGTTTTATTCTGCAATTATTTAATCCTTGAATTTAAAACTAAATACAGTGTAAAGGTACATGCAAAGATATCCTGATTGTTAGTAAGTACACCAATAAATCATATTTTACTTATATTTTGAATACATTTCTGATTTTGAAATTACAAATACTACTGCCTTTTTATCAATAACATGCTTTAAACTCAAATTTCATTTCTCTGTATTGTCATAACAGATACCTTTTGCATTCTAGTGAAGTGTAAAATGAGAGACTGGAAGAAAATAAAAACCAGTCTTTTTGTACACAAAACTCTCAATAGCTACACTTTGGATTTATCTACATGGTACAGCTACAGGATCAGGCTCTGATGGGATATTACCAAAGCTGGCTAAAATTAGACACCATGAGCTTTAACTTGGGTTCATGGACATGTCAGTATGTATCACCACTGTGCCTGCTGTAGCCTGCCCACAGGACTAAAAGATCCTGGTCATTTCAGGGACAAAAAAAAAAAGAGAAGAAATAAATATGAATGAAATCTTACTAAAATGCTATGTTTACCCTTTTTTTCCCCCCCTTATATAATCCAATATTCACAGCATGATAGAAATTAATCAAAAGATAGAGTTTTGGCTGTCTCAATTTACTTGATGGCAGACATTGGTTTAAAGAGATGATAAAATTATGTTTAAATACTACAACTGAAAATATGGTGAAAAAAATGGGCTCAATCCAGCCCTGGTGTTTCTGGGAGCTGCATGTGGAGAGGCCTTGGAAACCAGACAACCCCATGTGCCACAGGAGTTCACCTGTGCAGGCTTGAGGCCACCCTGTGTGTTGTACTGTGCACTGCCACTCTGGTGTCCATCAGTTACCTTCCCTACACCCAGGAATGAAGGGGTTTGTGCAGGTTTCCACATTTATTTTGCATTTTGTATGCTCTCAGCAATAACAAATAAAGAAATTCCTGAAAAATGGAGTCATTACGTCATCCTATAAACTACCTACTTTGCAGGCTGTACTCTCGCCACTGGAAGATTAAACCTTAGAACAATAACCCAATTATGAGCTAAATTTACATTCAACTGATGAAAAATGATCCAGAACCTGACAAGAATAATCTTTGTTCACAATGTTTAGCACAAGCAACACTGACAGCCTAAAATGTATGAGCTATATAAAAGATGACACACTCTGCACTGCCCAGCTACCAAGGGCACCATGCTCCAGGTACTACACACATAATGTGGGAGTGTTCACCACATCCTGAGACTAAACAAACCCAACCAAAACCAAGGTACAAAACCCTCTGCAGATAAAGAACATCATCCTACATTACCTCCTAAACAATCAGGGCAAGAAGGATGGCTAAACAAAGTCCTATTATATAGAAGAAAAACACTGCAATTAATAAAATCAGGGGTCAGGATTTTAAACAAATTCATTTGTTTAAACAAATATTTGCTATATTTGGATAAATATGAGAAAAAAAATTGCTCCAACAATTCTGATCTAACTTTTGAAAAAAAATCTCCAAACTCTACTTTATTCAGGAAAGTAAAATCTTGCGTGCATTTTGTCGGTAATTTTAAACAATTCCACATTTTACAAACCAAGTTCATCACTGGAGTGAGGCACACATACCTTGCACAGATAAATTTTGTTTATAGTTCTAGTTAGCATTTGTAACAACCTGCATGATGGGTAAAAGACATCATTTACTGACAATTATACTAATCTGGGTCTAGCTAAAAAGTCATTTAAGAAGCAAATCAGAAATTTCCTGAAGACATCTTCATCATCACCTTGTCCCTTTTTCAGAACTTTTAGCCTGGACTGATTCCCACTGCCTGAAGTCTTCACACACTTCCAGAGATAAATGCTCTGAAAGACTGTGGAAGGCAGTTACTATGAAAATTGGTTACAGGTATGTCCAAAATTTGTGAACTTTAGCTGACTGAAATTGGGTCCTCAATTTCAAAACATGTCTCCTAATTCTAAAATTCCCCCTCATTCTCAAACTGTGTGAAATTAAACAATTTGTTAGCTAACTAGATAATGCAGGCATCTACAGAAACGCTTACATGCCTAAAATTGAGAAAACATCTTCAATGTTATCTTTTATCTATTTCCTTTTGAGGTATTTTATTCTAAGCTAGTGACTGCAGATGGCAGAGTTCAGTGGAGCCCAAGCTGTGGTGCACTGGTGGAAATGCACAACAGTCTAGATGGAGCCTGAGCCACTTCAAGGTGAGCTTGAGGCCAAATTCATGTCCATCTGCCCAGGGAGCACCACATCACTAACAGCACCCAGTATGTTTTATTTATGTGCAGGCAGAAATACCAAGCACACTTCACAGCCTTGCACTGTCTCACTTGCTTTTGAGATGACCTTAAGCCAAAAAACACAAGCCAGGCTCTCCTGCTGCAGGAGCCTCAGGGCATGCTGAACAGTCCCTTCTCCTCTCTGCTCCAAGGCAGGGGAAACCCAGGGCACTTGAACAGCAGATACCCACAGAATTCCCGCTGCCTGCAAACAGTAAGGACAGACAGCACATGAACTACCAGTCACACATCATGTGCACAGCAATTCCACTCAGGGAATTCTTGTCACTCCAAGAGTGCTCACTTTTTTCCTGAAAAGTTATGAAGCATTGCTCTGCCTCATACTACAGAAGGGCTACGTCAAACTTTTAGGAATTTTGCTTTCTGGTGAACAAACTCAATTAGGTTTTTTTACATTTATATTTAATAGTTACCAAGTGCTTGCTTAGATTTAAAGAACAAAGCAAATGACACCTTCAGAAGTGAAATACCTGCAAATTTTTTTCTACAAAGCTTTAAACTGCTGAAGAGTATCTTCTAGCACATCACTACATTTTTAAGACCCCCTCCCAACATCCACAGACTCCCAACTCCCCTTACAAAGTCGACTTCAACACAAGACAATTTCCATCACATTATCTGGTTCATGAGGTGGAGAGGAAGATAATTTTTCTCACTCAGACCTTTGCTACTGAACCAGATATTAGCTGCAGAGACCACCATCCCTAGCACAACCAACAGAGCCATCACCACAGTCACTTTTTTCCCCACTCACTAAAACCAAACTCACCATCAGCAAGATAAAGTGCTCTCTGTTGAACTACTTAGCCCATGAGCCATTCCCTTCCCTCCCTTCCTCATGCAACTATCTGGTCAAAGCACAGAGGGTTTGTTTAGGCATGGAAAAGCTGGCATTTTAAGGCCATAAATCCACAGTGGGAATTAATTAATGCCATAAATCCCATAAAAGTGGAAATTATTTTGTGGGCACTTCCACTTTTATACAAAACATTAGTCAGCAAACAGTCGACTTCCCTAAAGACTTTCTGTAGCACATTCAAGAGTGGTTGATAATTAAAAAAAAAGAAAAAGTGGAGAGATGCCAGGTCCTTCATACTGAAGGATGAGGAACTCAAAAAACCCAAAGGAGTGCAACCTGAACCACAAACTGGCATTTCCCCTCCCATTTTCCCCCTCCTCACACCTGCCTCAGTATTCACCCTTAAAGAATTAAACAATTTCCCACAAAAGCAAGAGAAATGAAAAAATATCAGCATTAAGTAGGACAAGAAAACATTTTCCATTCTTTCTCTTTTCAACTGCAATAAGATCTTCTTAAAACTACAATAAATAGAATTACACCAACAATACAGAGATTACGCCAAATGATTCCAGGTTAAATTATAAAACCAAACACCACCAAATTAAAGTTTTTTCACTCCTTTATCTCTTCTCAAACCACCCCATCTCTAGCATCTGTAAAGTTCACAGAAGACCAAAAACAAATTCCCAAAGCCTGCTGGTTTCCGGATAAGCCCCAAAAGACACACAAAGTTTCCCAAATCCTTAACATCAGTATTTTATAGGGGGATTGTTGTCTGGACCACACGGAAGGTCAGGAAAGCGCACGAAGCTCCCCATCATCCTTACCACGGGCACTCCCACACCTACACTTCCATCCTTTCCCCGAAAAGAAAGGAGACAGGCCTCTGAGCAGCCCCGAGGGAGGGGTGAAGGCGAACACCCCACAAAGTGCACCGAGGGCAGCTGTCTGCAGACACGGCTTCGGGGGTGCACACACACAAAGATCCCCAGAACGCAAACAAAAGCGAGCCCGTCGCCAGTTCGCATTCCCGAACCGCCGAGTCCGGCACAGCCCCGGGAGGGCCCTTCCCGGCGCTGCCCCGGAGGCCGCACGGAGCCGGGGGGGCAGAGCGGAGAAATCGCCCCCTTTACCCCCCGGGCCCTGCCCCAGAGCACACGGGAGAGGCGAGGAAGCCCCCGGGGCTGCGCCGGGGGGCAAGGCGATGCCGGGCTCCGGTGCCCCGCCGGACGGCGAGGCCGTCCCGGCCGCGGGGGTGGCACCGCCCGCTACCGCCGGCGGAGGAGGGCTGGGGCTCTGAGTTCACCCTTTCCCCGTCCCCTCCCCTGCCCCCCGCGGGCACGGCAGCCATGGCCCCTAGCCCGGCCTGCGGGGGCCCCGCCGTCTCTCTCCTGTGGAGCCTCGGCGCTGTCGGGCAGCTGCCATTACTCGGGCCAAGACCCGTCCTTCAAGCAGGCATCCCCCTCCCCAGCGAGGAAATGCGGCGGCGGCGGGGGTGTGTGAGCGAAAGGAAAGCGGGGGAGAGTGGGGAGCAAAGCGGTGGCCCCGCGTGCGGGAGAGAGCGGTGCCGGGGGGTGACGGGGCTGAGGCCGGGCTGCACCACACCCTGCCCGGCCTCGCCTCTCACGCGAGTCCCCGGCTCCCCCGCGCCCTGCAGGCCCGCGCGGAGCGCTGGAAGCGGCGATTCTCTCCGGAGCGCCCCTCTTCCCACCCCACCTCCTCCCGCCCCGGCCCCGGGGCTGACTGCAACTCGGCACGGGGGCGCGGGGGACCCGCCGCCGCCTCCCAGCCGAAATTCGACCGGGGAAGGTGTGGGGACAAAAATAATCGCCGTTAATAATCACACGCGCTCCGCCGCCGTCCCCTTCTCCTCCTCGGTTTCCAAGCGGGCTGCCAGATAATCCTGCCCACTCCGAAAAATGAAATAATAATAATAATAAAAAAATCCCGCCTTCCATCTCCCCCCCGCAGCCCCACACATTTTATTATTAAGTATAATTGCTCCCCCCTCCTCATACGGCACCCTGCAGGGAAGGATTGCCCCCTCCCCTGGTGCCCAGCCCTTCCCCTGTCCCCTCTCCCCCATCTCCTTGGAACAGTGTGTACATGATTTTGTAGTTTTTTTAAGGCGCCATGTTTATAATCCTCCATCATATTAAAAAAAAAAAAAATCCACCCAGCATGAGACACGGCGTCTCTCGCACCCCAAAGCCAGGGAGGCAGACACAGAAATATCCACAGGGCTGTAAATTCACCCCCCCCTCCCGCACACACACCCCTCCTCCCCAGACTTAAAAGTCTCTCTCACCTTGTGCTGCTGGCGCTGCTTCTGCTGCTGCAGGGGGGGAGAAGTTAAGCCAGGGGAAACTTTTCAATCCCTTCCCCAGGCCGCTGCTGCCTCCTCCTTCCACATATTTTTCCCCTCAGAGTTTTATTGTGTCTGAATTTTCTCTCTCTCTCTCCTCTTCTGTCTGTCCACAGTTCAGGTTTCTGGGGTAAACAGGGTTTAGGATGGTGCTAGGGATATTTGGGAGAAGGAGAACTCTAGTGGTCTCTGCTGGAGTTGCTGTTTGTTTCTTTTATTATTTTTTTTTAATAATACATTTGAAACGGATCTTTAACTATTTATTATGTATGTATTTTGTCATACTCTTAGGTCTGGACCCTCTCTTATTGCAGAGGGAAAATGTTGTGCTTATCCAGCCTTGATACATGAAAATTCCTCCTATCATGAAGTCTAACTTGGAGAAATGACAGATAATGTTTTTGAAAGTAGACACTCACCTTGAGCAACAGAAACTAAACCACACAGAATCAGCGGTCTGTCTCAGAGTTGTCAATACGTCGAGAGCTGTAGATCACAGAAGCATAGAATCATTTAAATTGGAAAAGACCTTTATGATCACTGAGTCCAACTGTTAGCCATACTTGCACTGCAGGGTAGGGAAATACATATTAATACAAAATACATACGTTTATAGGAATATATATATATATGTATATATGTAAGTAGCAAGAAAACGTGCATTTTCTATTTTTTAATAGATTGTGAGATAAATATTAATGAATGTCTCTGGAAATATATCCTAAAATTTCTGAAATTCTTCAGGAATTATTAAATGGGTAAGTAACACTTCACAATTAATTAACTTGACTAGAATTTTACTTTTATTAAAATATACTGCAAGTTTAATGCAATAAACATTTATGCACGCAAAAAAATTTAGTCATATGAGTAGTCATTAATATTACTGAAATAGTAGAAGGTAACAGTAGTGCTAATGTGAAAAAGAAGCATCCATTGTGCCTGGTCAGTCAAAGATTAAACAGTTTGCACACCGAACAGTGGAAGTTTCTCCAGCGTGTCCAGTAAATAAGATTTCTAGCAGTGTCTAAAACCAGTTTCTTTGAGACTGCTGCATCAGGACATTGCATCCACTTGGAAAATAAAATGTAAATAATAGTTAGTTGCACAGCTGTGATAAAGTCTTACTTCTATTATGCATTTAAATATGAAAGAGTGTTTTACATTATTTTAATAAACAGGAAAAAAAAGTGCTGGTAATCTGCTCTCAAAGAGTGCTTGAGGTATTGAGCAGATACCCAGTAGTAGTACTATAATTTATTAGCAGCATTATATTGCTTGTATTAATAAAAAAGCAAATGAAATTTACAAGCAATTTTTAAAGTAAAAAGGGATTTACCAACAATGTAATTACAAAAAGACTGCCTGATGTTAAGCATTTATTTGTGATGTTTGGCTGTGATTTCGTTAAGGCATGTCATTTTCAAAAGAAGTTTGATAGAAATATATGCCAAGTTTCCATGGGATATTACTGGCTTGCCTGTCCTAGCTTTCTTTGAAACCTTCTCTGTTCAAATTGCATCTGAGCTATATTTATACACAGGGGGGGAAAGAAGAATTTGGGGTCATTAGAGTTTCTGCTGTTTCTGCCATGCAGTCAAGCCAACAGCTCTGCTCAAGCTGATATGGTTAAGGTGCACTGATTTTTGCATTCAGAATCAGAGGACAAACATAGCTAGCAGTCACATAACCATTTTTAATTCTTCACCCCAAACAGCCACAACCTGGGTTGGCTGGGGGGATTTGCCATAATTCCAAAACCAAGCTCCAAAGCCAGTCTCAGCTTCTCTAGTGAAAGATTTATTGCTCTGTCGCAGTGCCTTCTCCTTACCTATGTAAATATTTATTTAAGGCAGAAGTTCAGCTATCTTCAGTATAAAGAAGTTTTAGCCTCTTATCTCTCTCAGGACCCATAGAGAGCTGTCAAATAAATACTTAGGCCACAGTTTCACCAGCATGAAAGCACATGGAGGGCGGAAGCCTTATGGCTTGCCTACCGTACAGGTTTTTACCACTTGCCAACAATCTCCTGTACTTAACATATTTATAAAGGCTAGTCTGGACCACCTCCAGATATTTGTTTCAGAATACAAATATTTAATTTTAGACAGAACAAGGTGTCCTAAAGCAAACATGTAGGGAGTGTCTGCAACCATAGCTACATTACCTTCTCTGAGCTGGGGGGCAGTGAATTAGATCCACTGTAGAAAGACGGCATAGAGCTTATAAATGGGTGCCCGTGGGCCCTCATGGATTTTGGGGCGTTTTGATATCCCCTGAGTGGCTGTTTGCATTATATAGCCTTCAGGATGCATGTTGAAGATTTAAAAAGAAGCATTTTTGTCTCGTTTTGACTTATTTTTATGGGTATTGTGAAGACTTTTTAATGCTCCTCAGGGTAGAGCTTTGAAGCCCGGCTGGCCGAGCTGGGCTAGCCTGACTCCCCCGCTTACCGCAGTGGCTGGGTGTCTTACCAGGAGCCCTGAGGCAGGGCCCTCCCGGCCATTCACTTTCACTGGCAGCGGGGTCCTGGAGCGCCGAGCCCGGCAGACAATGGGAAGGAAATCCCCCCCAGCCCCGGTCGCGGCGAGTTTCCTCCTCGGCACGGGGAAATGTTTGTTCCAACTAAAAGCGGGCTCGGGTCGCCTGCAGCCCCCCTTCCCCGGGGCTAGGGCGGGGGCGGTGCGAGGCCGCAGGGCCGCGTTTCCTCCGCCCGGCCGCGAAGGGCCCGGGCAAGGGCGAGCGGGAGCCGCGGCTCTGGGGCAGGACCGGCACCGCTCGGGCTGCAGGGGCTCACTTGGGGAAAGGATTTGCTGGTCCAAAAGGTTTATTGTGAGGGCTGAAGTCGCCTGCTTGCTTACGTGGTTGTGGGGAGAGAAAACGCACCACTGCGTCAGTGTTAGAACATGATAAAGTTACTTCCTTCCGAGTAGAAAGTACTTGCCGTAGGAATACATCGGTCTGCATTTGTGCTGTGTGCTTTTGCCAGCAGTGCTGCACTGGCGATTTGTAGGCACCGCTTCCCTTGGAAAGGGGCTTGGAGAGGGGAGAAGAAGCTGAGTAAACAAGAAGCACCGAATTAGCATCATCCAGACCAAGAATGTAATCTACTGCCATGAATTAAAGGGGATACCAGGCAGGTTCATGGGAAAGAAATCCTTTTCAGGTTGTAGGCACACAAATCATGACTTGGGAAATCCCTGAGCTGATCCTAGTTGGAGGCTGGGACATGAATACCCTGTGTCCTGGCTGTTAAATGTTCCCCAAGTATGTCCACCACACTTCCCAGGCGTGAGAAGAGCAACACTGCCTAGTGTCAAGCAGACTGGTAAATATGCCTCTGTGTTCCTCTTAAATGCTACTCTTCCCATCCTCCTTTTCAAATACCTATTTTCAGTTCTAATACTGGAGAACACAATCCTGTGTGAATATGGCTTTTTATTCTTGCCACGATCTTCTGCCATTCTCTTGCTTCAGTGGTACAACCATCAAACCTGCAGGTGAACAAGTACATCCTTGCTGGTGGGTTCCAGGTACTGGGCTTGGTACCATGAAATCATCCATTGAATGCTGCCCTTAGGAGAACAGGGAGTGTTGTGTCCTCTCCATCTCAGCATTTGTGCTAGGCTAATGAATGCACATCCCTGCCTTCTCCAGAACTTTCTACCATCTTTCTGGCTGAACCAAACCCACCCACAATAAACTCAAGTCTTTATCTGGCTTTGTAAGATAGCTGTCTTTCTGGTTGTACCAACCCACTTCACTGTGTACTCCACTCCCAGCTGCACTGAAACAAAAAATATTTGAATGTGTTTCCTGGAAGGCAGGTCTGCTGTGTTGTGATCACAGAAGTATTAATGCAGAAAATTAGTGTAAATTTTTCATCAGAACGAAGTTTAGCAACACAGTTTTCTTTGCAGTAAAAATCTCAGCAAGGCATTTAATTTAGGAAGCTGGGGGAAGGGAACAAAGACTTAATAACAACAGGCTCAGGAAATCCATGGAGCTGAAAACAGTTGGAGGATGGGAGAGTCTTAAGGAGAAGGTTATGCTCTTCCTTTTTTCCCCAGGCATTGTAAAGAAAATACCAGGCTCAAGAGGGGGACACAGAGCAGAGAACCCCCAATGTCTGCTGCTCCATGAAGCTGTCTAAGGAATGAGTTCAAGTCACCCAAAGATGCTGTCCTTGCAGATGACATGATGAGGATTGAAACAGACCCTACAGCAGCCAGGAGGATCCTTCCTTCCATTTCAGCTTCCCTCTCCTTGCTATGTCCCTAGCTTTGCACCACTGGCTACCCACTGTGCTCAGAGGAGTTGTACAGGCAGAACTTCTAAAGACATTCTGGGGTGTTTGTTGAAAACAGTACATTGTGGAGAGGTGGATCTTTGATCTGACACCCTATTGCCAGTACTCGCCTGTGTGGGTTCCTTGTGGGTATAGCTGGCAATAAAGAAACCCACTCAGAGCTAAGTCTAGCAAGTATAGATGTAGACTAAGATACAAAAAATTCACTTTTTTTTTCAGTGTGTTCTCTCTTTTCATTTTCATGCACAACTGGGAATAGAGGTTTATCCTAAAAAGTTTACCTGTGAGTAAACTGACATATGTTTATGACAGATGACATGACATGTGTTTACACCAGCATTATGGTTCATGAAAAGTGTATGCCTGGTTCAGCACAGAGTCTGCCAAAGGAAACTTAGCTCCATATTTTTTAACTAATTCTAAACAACAGAGTGAGTTTGCATCAGTTGCATACTTTGTGAAAAAAACCCCTTTAATGTCAGTTTCCAAGTGTATATCAAATTTATCTCACACAGGTCTGTATTGGTGTAATATAGGAAATAATTTATATTTATGTAGAATAAATGCTCAAAACTTATATTTGATTTGAGACTGAAATAGCCTCTGTTTTTATTTTATGAGGATTCTGTGACTGGAGAAACATTGTTTGCCAGAAAACCTGCTGGGACTATGAGGAAATAAGAAGTACCTTTCATTATTAAATAACCACAGAACTAGAACTTTTATTTGGATACACAATGAATGCCATAATTTTGGGGAAATAATAATTACACTGCACATCATATTAAATGCCAGCAGAGAAAATAATAAGAAAAAAATTCCTATGTTTAAAGTAAGTGGAGTCTATCCTTCCAAGGCAGGGGACATACATGGATAAGGGAGGTGCATGCATTAGGAGCATGCAAAGATGTTCAAGTGCCTTTAAAAAAAAGTTAGCTCATGACAAGCCAGGTTTAACCTGTTTTGGTCCAGCACTGCCTTTTTGCTAATTAGTGCAGAAATACTCAGTGTCTGCCCTTTGTGTCAAGGCCTTCCATGATCAAACATGGCTTGTCAGCTCCAGGGTGGTGCTGGAACCAGGCTGGTTCCATGCATTCATGAGGCATTTCTCTGGGCTTAACAAGCCCTTCCAATGTACAGACATCTGTCCCTGGACAGAGCAGAGACATCCAGATGTTTCTGAAAGAGAGAATGTGTTATCATTATCATTATAATTATTATTAACCGAAGCTAATAAGCCATGTTAGGCCAGAGCTGATCACCAGTTGTGGCTCTGTACAGCTTTTTCCCAAGCTCCAGTTTCCAGGAATACACTCTTTTGCATAGCATTAGCTCCAGTCTCACTCTGTTTATTTTTGCAGTTGTGATGCTACACAAAAAAGGCAAAATTGTTTCTGGAACAGAGCTGCTCTTGCATCTAACACATTGCCTGAGCTACAGATCCCTACCAGACTGAAGCTGGCCTGGCACGAAGCCATCTTCATGTGCTTGGAGCTTTGATGTGCCCTGATATCATCTGCAGCTTGACTACACCTCTCAGTGATATCCCTGATTGGCTGTACAAGGATGGGCTTAATTAATAGCAACATTTGTGTCAGTTTTGAACTGTTATGGTCAAGATGAAAGCTAATGTAGGAACAAAAAAAATCCACATCTGTCATACTTCATTTCAGACACTTCATACTATATTTCAGACACCTTATTTGAAAGCTTTTTATATTATCCAAAGTTAAAGATAATATGTTGGATAAGATATAATAGTTTGGATCCATTATCACCAATTTAATTTTTGTTGCATTCTGTAAGGAGTCACATGCTTAAAATCAATTGTAATATTCAAGTCTAATTGTCCTTTCACTACCAACCTTCTTACACTGATGGAATTGGAAGAGAATGTCATGACAAGTTAACCAAAGTGGAACTTACACAGTGAGACTGATTGAAATTATTGGATTTTAAAAGAGTACTGGGAAAAATAGATTGTGTGTTACTTGATCTTACGTGTCATGTAGAATATGTATTATGTATTATTCACAAGTAATAGATTTCATTTACATATTTGTCTATTTACCTATTTATCTTAGTTAATAGCTGCATTATGTTCAGCATATGGCAATGTAATCACTTAAAGATTTCTCATTTAAAAAAAGAATTTATTAACACCCTGTTAACTTTAGCAAGAATAATGTGGGAGTTTGAAATTGAAATATCTTGTAAATTTACCAGGCATACTAATCAAAAGCCATGGTTAGCTAGTAGCTAATTACAGGGTACTAATATACTAATACTAATAAGGGTAACTAATTGCAGTTACCATTGAAATAGTAACTAAATATGCTGAATAATAACTAAATATGCACTGCTGAACTTAAAAAGTCCACCTTATTTCTTGATCCTGAATTAAAAAAATAAAAGGAATCAGATTCTGACATCCTGTACACGTGTGTCACTCAAGGCAATCTTGATAATACATTTTCTGTCCAATATCTGCACTTAATAAAATTTTTAACATTGAGACATAAATCCACATATTTTATTTCTAGTATTTGCATGCTTTATAGCCTCTTCTTAGTGCTGGACTAGTTCTAATTTTGTTCAAAAATTTTTATTCAAAAGGAAAGATTTATCATCCCCATGTTTCAGTTCTTAACTATAGGTCATGCTACTTTTCATCTCAGTAATTTATGTGAATGTTTTCCCTTCTGGGTGACAACTCTATTGCATTCACTTTGGAAATGTTGTTGCTTTTGAATGGTTTAGCACAACTCCAAGGTGTTGAGACAAACATGCAGACATGTTTTTCCTTCTTTCTCCCATAACTAGGGGAGAAAGGCAATCCTGCCCAAGTGCCAATTAAATAAGAGTTGTATTTATTTTCTTTTCTATTTTTAGGGAAAACAAACCCACTGCATATAGTTGCTCATGCATTACATTAGATCAAGCTAAACATGATGTGTGGCTACAGTTTTAGAAGCTAAGCAATTTCTGTGTGACTTTTTAAAGAAAAATAAAGCATAGTGTTAGTACTGGAATCTGTGGGTGAAATAAGCAGAAAATTTGTGAAATACCAAAACAAGAAAGAATTGTACTTAGAAAATGAATTGACAGAATCAGTGTTACATAATCACTCTTATATTTAGAACTATTTTCTAATGCTATTCAGAAAAGTTGCAAACTGGTAGGTGTACACATGATAGAGAACAACACAGTTCTCTGCTGTTAAAAACTCAGGAAGCTGCAAGGAATTTACAACAAATTTCAAAGGGGATGCTGTAATAAACATCAAGCAGGAAAGCATTGTAATAATTCCTCATAATATTATTATTGGAAAAGGGATTGAATTTCCAGATGGATTCTCTATTTGAAAATGGGACAGAGTTTCCCCCCCCCATCCTCTTAGTTTGTGTGCTGCATTTTAGAGTTGAACTCATACTGCTTGATAATATAAAAACAGGACAAATCAACTCACACAAAAGTCCATGTTTGAATTCTTTTCCTGCACTAATTTTTGTTTGTAAGAAAATTTTGCAGAGGTTTTAAATGAAGCATTGTCTCAATTAGTTTACAAAGAAGGTGACCATTCACTTAAAAAGTTATATTTGCTTTCAGCTGCTGAGCTGTGAGCATATGAGGACATAGCACACCATGCATATGGGGACTAAGGAAGGTAATATGTGTCTTCTTAGAATCAAAGGACTCATGATTACTCTCTCAGGTGATCAAAAGTATTAGGTGAGGCAAAAAAAGAAATGAACTCAAAACTAAAACACCATTAAATTTTAAAATAGCCTGAAGGTTCAGACTGAGCCATCTCAAAATACTTTATGTGCATGTAGGGATTCCTGAAGACACAAATGAATCCTTTTTGTCAGGTTGTAAGCACTGTCCAGTGTGTGTGAGCAACATGTTCAAGCAAGGACTACAAGAATAAAATCTTCCCTCTCTTACGAATTTAGCAACTAGGAATGAGCTCAAAGTATCCCTGTGGTAGCAGAATGGCTGCTGGTCACCTTAATGTATGGGAATCCTGGGGTCAAGTGTCCCAAATTTTCATCCTCTTTTGTTTTACTGGTTAGTAAGGGCACCTAGGGGCGAGGTGACACTGATGCTAGCAGTGAACTTCTCTTACCTGTTCATTACCACAGTGAAGTTGTTCAGGTCCCCCAATGGTAAAAAAGATAGAACAGATTTATGCACACTATATTAAAACATGATGTCCATAGGGAAAAAATGATAAACTACAAAACCCACAAGAACACTAATTGAATTGGTAAATTGTGTTATTTACAAGCATTTTCATTCAGTGCCATGGAACTCCCAGGCTGAGAGGGCATGGGGAGGTATGAGCTATTTGTGAGCAATTAACTTCCCATGAAGTAATAGTGGCAGTTTTGTTGGAATGTCTTCATGGAAACTAAGGAGACATTCCTTCAGAGGACTGGACTCTTGATTATTTACTAGATTTACATGGCACAATGAAGACTGACAAAATTCTGCTCTTGAGTTCTAGCAGAACTTTCCTGGGAGTGTTTAAGTCAAACCTGAACTCATTATATATGACAGCAATGTAATTGTACTATCTTTTTTGGAGAATACCTGTTTAAATATGCTACTGAAAAATATAAAAAAGTCTTTAAAATTTGCAAGCTCACAAGCTGGTAAAAGTGCTAACAAAGGGTTGCTTCCAAGCTTTCTTACAGCTGGCCCCTTATTTAAAATAAAAAATAAATTAAAGAGATCATTCTTCCTTAGAGAAACAAAGAATAAAGACCAGAATTAAATGGCTACAGAATGTAAAACATGTAGTTTAGTAACTCTGAAAGGAGCCAATAGTCATGTAGGGTAATTAGTTGAACATGAACTTGTGTAGTTAATGAAAGGAGAATACTGTTGCAATAAGTAAGGTAAAGTAGAACAGATTACAGGAGGTGTAAGGAGTTGAAGACCAAACTAAACCCAAAAAGCTACATTTGAAACAGTAGGTCTACAGCAAAGTTTTTACACAATTGACTTAGGGTTTAGTTGGTGTATTTGGGCATTGTTGTTGTACCTGAGACTTCAAGAAGAGGTAGTAAAGAATAAAATGCCAGAATAAAATGGCATCTGTACAATTTTTTTAGTAGAAGTTTGTGTTAGTGTTTTGATCATAAGAAAAAACATTGCTGATGAATAAATGAATAAAACGCATCCCTCACTGTTATCTGGCCCTGGCAACAACCTACACAACATGCCTTACATTCAGGTGGCTAAATTCTGTTACCTGCAAAATGCAGTGTTCTCATCTAAACAGTCTATTGGGATAGTGTCTGGGTTGTAATGCCCTTAAATCTGGCTTGGCTTTTTTGTTCTCTTTGAAAACCGTGTTAACCATTCAACAGAGTCTGTGACCACAGGCCAGTGCCTGTGCTTGGACCTTAGCACTCCTTTGTTTATCACTACAGTCATTGCCTCTTTATTATACTGCCTGCACACCCAAATTGCTAGAAATGTATGTGAGTCCGGTTAATCTTAGAAAAAGTTAATCTACACAGACAACCCTAAAGGCAAAGCAGAATTCCAATAACCATTGCCCTAGACAAATAACTTTGTTGCTATTAATGTGAGCAAACAGTTTGCTACAAGTCTAGCAAGCAGTGAGAGATTGATTGGAATGTGCATCCATGGAAATACAGTTTACAATTACTAGAATTTAATGCATCATGTCTAGTGCCTGTTAGTGTGTGAAAGACTTTAATTTGTTTACTCTAGTTTTCTTCATAATATACATTAAAAAAATTGAAAAGCTTACTTTCCCTGCGTGGAACGCCCATGATTTCCAAGCAATTAGGAACTTCTATTTCTTAAACAACTTTTTTAACTTGTCAAGACATGCATGAGTTAGCAAGCACAATAGTATCTTAATATTTGATCATACACATACAACCTGTCTTAGTTAACAACATCAGAAATGTTAAAAATAAGTGTATAAAAATAAGTTTTCTTAGTCAGAAAAGTTAATACAACCCTAAGCCTTTGTTTTGAAAGAACACAATGTGAAAAATGGAAACTAAAAATGTAGGGCCTTTATTAATAGCAACAGCTGTCACGTATTCATTTTTGTCTCTCTCGGATATTAAAAATGGCTAAATAGAATTGATTAAACTTTGCTTTTGAGTTTTCCTGGGAAGGAAGTAGCTATGACAGATTTCATCCAACAAATTACATATTTTTTTAAATTGAGGCTCATAATAAAAATGCTTGGAGATCCTGTGCAGCATTCCTTCTGTGATACTATGAAATAGAGAGGGGATAGTGGAACTCTACTGCCATTTGTCATTTTAGAACCATAGAAGACATCTGCAGTGCAGAGGCTATGGCTCAGCTTGCCTGTGGTTTGCAGGACCATATGTGTGAATCATTTAATTCAACAATAGAACACAGATCATACTGATTATTTCTGTTACACAGAGATATTACTGATCTTTTCCTGTTCCACGGTTTATTTTTGGAAAAATTATTCTGATTTTCAGATAGTCTAAATATTAATTGTGCTAGCATTTATAAAGTACAACAAGTCATAAGTAAATTTCACTGGAATTTTGGAAGGGGAATAAAAAAAGGATCTGGTCCCCAACATCTTTTTCTAAACACATCAGTAGTAGCATATGCATTTCTCATTTATTAAGGCCTTGAAGTTTTAGTACTCAGATATCTAAATATAGGTATACCTGTATATGTTTAAAAAATAACTTTTTTTTTTGGCCATGAACAAATAGCAAATATTTAAACATGTCTGTTGGTAAAGAGACACAGAACATCCAAGCTACAATGCCATTTTAAAATACCTGTTGAGAACCATTTGAAAATATGTAGAATTTTGACTGCTTTATAGACTATCGTAAGTGTTCCAGCAATGCCAGAGTTTCTAAGTATAACTCTGAGAGACCAAAAAAAAAAACCAGAAAAATCATGACTAATTTCTTTCTTTCATATGCTTTCATATTTCCACTGCATCTCTACAGTCAGACCCTCTGTTAGGTGACACTTTACATCTCTAAATTCAAAGGTAATTTAAAGCCCTCTTGAAGTCAAGAAAATTTGGCTTGAATGATGCCTTTAGAGCTGTTCCATTTCTTCTGTTTACATTGAAATCTAGCAAATTAATCTCATAGATTTGGAGGCTGTTTTTACAGGCATGAATACAAAAGAGAAATAGGAGCTCACTTTTAATATTTTACAAAAGTGAGTTAGCAAGGCAGATCAGGAAACTCCATTCTTTCTAGCAACTTAATAAATCACTCTCATGCTACTAAGTTTCAGAGTTTACTGAAGGTCTCCCTTGTAAAAGAGCTGGGGCCTGCTTTTTCCCTGGGAAATTTTTGTAAATGCTAAGGTGAATGTGAGATGAAATAAACTTGTCTGTGATATAGGAAGAGCCCAATCTGAATTCCAGTGAAACTGCATAGGGAGAGTCTTCTGCCTTACACAACAGGAAAGTCACAAATCACATGCATCACTTACAGAGCCCATGATGCATCAGACTGGAGAGTGATTCATAAAAGAGAGAACAAGCACAAGCCCCTGTATCTGGGGACAGCAGTATCCATTTTCTGTCTCCTATGGGATGGTGTTGGTGGCAGCCAGGACAGTGAGGGCAGGACAGTGAGACCCTGCTCAGCTGGAGCAAACAGCAACTGCACATTCAACAGAGACAGCAGGGAAAAGAGACGCCAGGAGAGCAATGGGGGTTTTTAACCAACCTTGTCTTGCTTACATTCCATCATTTTATCTCTTTTTCTTAACGCTTTCAGCATTGCTTAAGGGAGCACCAACTGTGTGTGTTCCATCACAGAGAAGGGTTTGTGTGGACTTCCAGGGAGGAAGGAAGACAGACCTTCATGTCTGAGTGGATATTGCTTAGGAGGGGCACCAACATTATGCTGGTGTGGCCTTGGTTGAATCTACAGTTTCAAATCTTAGAAACATTTGTCTGCAACTGGGTCAGTATTTTATTTTCTAAGATTTTTCTTCTATGTGTATTTTGTAAGCGATCAAAGCTTGAAGGGGGAGGAGGGAAGCCTTTGCACAAAACACTCAGCCCTGTATATTTGTGCAAAATGTAAAATAGATGCCTGGCAGGCAAACAGAGAGTACATACTGCCACAGTAAACTGGTGATTGCTTTGAAACCACTGCTTTCTACTTCACTGCACATAAATAAGATCCTCCTAACCTCTTTCCTTGAGTTTGACAAGAAGAAAATCACAAGACTTCCAGGCAAGAACAGCTAAAAGCAAAGTAAGAAACATCATCTTGGAGAAAAAGGGCAGCTGGGGCTCACTGCCAGAGCGATGGACCCTAAAGCACTGGTGCTCCTGGTTTGTTTGGTCTAAGATACCATTCTCATTGCCAGCTCCAAAGATGTATCACTGTGACCAGGTCTGCACTGTTTGCTCTGGCCTGGTAAGGCACTGCAAATAGGAAGGTGAGCTGATTATACTGCCTGGGAATGGTTGCATGCTGTTCTATCAGAAGGAGGGATTTTATCATTTTGAGATATTGTGGGTTAACCCCATCAGGAAGATCAGCTCCACGTGGCCACTCAATCTCACTCACTCACTCACTCACTCACTCACTCACTCACTCACTCACACTCACTCACACTCACTCAACCCCAGTGGGAAGGAGGAGAGCATTGGAAGAGTAAAAGTGAGAAAAGTTAAAAGATAAAACCAGTGATAAAGTTGATAAAGTTATTGCAATTCATCATATGCCTCAAATCCATTGAGAAGGATGTTCAGTAGCTTCTTGCTAAATGGAATATGTACCATAACCATTGGACACAAGTGCTTCTCTGATCTCTGAATAAATTTCAGTGCTGACTCCTCCATATGTACAAATGCTCAGTCTGGGACTAGATTGCTAACCAAGGGAAGCAGTTTCTCATGATATCCTCCATGTGCAGACCTTTTGAATGAATTCTTTAAAAAAATCACTTTTGAAAAATGTTTCAGAGGTTGGTTCTATTTGTTGCCACTCAGGACACCCAGTTATCATTTTCTTTTTCAGCCGCTATTTTATTTGGGAGCACGATGCTGAGAACAATGTTATTTAATTCTGATGGTTGGAGATTCAACTACCGAAGAAAATTGCTGCTTTCCTAGTTTTAAAACAAATTCAACCAATGGCAACACATTAATTTTGAGGTGGATCTTCTTTTAAATATTCTTATCTAAAATAACTTTTAAAACTATTCTGGAAACAAAGAATGAAAAATTAGGAATTCTATTATGGAAAGAGTAAAGCCTTTAGTAACAATTAATGAAAATTATAATGTAATGAGAGATTGCTGGAGGTGATGAAGAAGAACTTGAGGAGATGGGAAAGGAGACATAACTGCCACCATGAAAGCTTTTTAAGAGAGAAGACTTTCAGACTTGGTGCATAGAAGAGGTGGAAACAGCACATAATATTTGATTGAGGCTGGGACATTGCTGAATGTATTCCATTCACTTTAATACACATATCAAAATGTAAATGAGAGGGAAATCAAAACTTGCTATGGATGCTGACACTTGTGTACTGGAAAGTATGAATTTGCCATCTATGAAAATATCAGCACTAAAAAACCTAGGTGCCCCTTATTTGCATGAACATCTTAAAAGGTTGCTAGCTTTTCCTACTAAGTTTCATTGCAATTGTAGTTATAAAGTATAAAAATCCATTCACTATGTGGTTTTAAGATTTATTTCTTATATCTTGTGGGGTTGCTTAGATATTCTTTGTTGGATTCTTTTTCTACTCTTTGAAAGAACAAGGGCAAGTTAAGGAATAGTTGTAATTTCTGTTCAGGTCTGTAGATTGCTTATCTTGCAAGGCTACTATCAATGTCAGTCCTGTGATTTGGCCTGCAGTCTTGAAAATGTTTTTTCTCTGTTTCTTCCTGACACTGCCATTATTATATTAGGTCAGCTGTTGACCATACTTATGGGAGTAAAGTAATGAAGCTCAGCTTGGTAAAACTAGCAGTACTGGTGAGGATGTGAGAACTCCTCCTGGGTTTGCCAGCGTGGCTTGCAAAGTTTGAATTGCCCCAGGCTGGGGATCTGAAGATCACTGCTCCTGTAGTGTCCCTTCACAGCACTCTTGTCTGTCTGATTTGCTGGTGCACTTTGCCAGCATCACACCTCTCAAGAATTCAGAGCTTGTTTAGCAGGGAGTTCATACTTCTGCAGCCTGCTTACCAAGGGGGAAATGCTAAATTTTCGAAAGCCCAATGTTGCAACTTAAGAAGTTTTTTCTTTTCATTTCTGTGGACAGAAAATGGGGAATTTAGTGAGGGCTTATTTGATTAATTTATCTGGTAATAAGTGGGTTTTAATAATTTCAGATTCTCACATGCCAAACTTATTTGGCATGGGAGTACATTTCAAAGAAATGGGGTTTTTACCTTAAATAGCGATTTTGAAAAAAATTGAAAAGTAGAGGAAAAGGAGAGTACAAATAGGGATAAATTATTCACAAGCTATATTTTCCTGTCTGAGATAAACATCAGATAACAAACTCAGGCCCAAAGGGTATATGTTGGCAATCAATTCTGCTCAGCCAGACATTCATAAATATGATTTATTTAAATTATGTGGTGTTCAATAAACATCTGAATCTTTATTTATACCTCTTGATCTGCCAAAATGTTTTGCTTAAAATCTAAGGCTATGAGGAAATATGATAAGGACTACTGTCACCATCTGTTAAAGGAGAAAACTTGACATAATTTTTGGAAGAAACATGCATATTTTCTTCTGAAAAAATATTGTGAAAGATTGCGTATGTCATGGTCAAGGAGCAAAAGGAATGTAAAGAATATTTTAACCTACTTTTTATAGGCAAAATGTTATTTCAAGAATGTAGTGGGGTTGTAGAGAAGTAACAAAGAATTTCTGTAATCTCCCACTACCTTTGCTTAGACAAATGTTGCAAGTGGAGACAGTTTCCTTACCTTTCATTTCTTTACCTTAAGCAGTTTGTTATCACAAAAGTGGGCTCGTCTGTGCATGAAAGGGCTGTGTAATTGCAGAACATTATGGGGAAAATAATTAAAGCAATTTTTATGTGCAGCAAATTGCAAACAAGCAGGAACATGAATTTTTGGCACATTTTGGGAGATTGAAGTTCACGAAACTTGTAAATTCCTATTCACTGTGGTCCCTGTAGATATTCTTGGCTTTCTTTTGGCTCCAGTTCACTTTACTGTTGTGACAGCTAGAAGTTATGTGTTATTTTAACTCTCAAAAGCCATAAAGGGATTAGGCCCACATAGCACTAGATTCTTCAAGAATATATAGAGAAATTATTTTCCTTCCTAAAGGTCTTACTCTGTTGTCTTTAGGGTTAGAGAAAGAAAAGGCAGGGAGAAGGGATGTGACATGTATGTATAAATATTAATTTAGTGTGCAACTTTAGTTTTGGTTATTGCTGGTATTTTATTGGATCATATGTAAATGCTTATTACCATTTTATTGTTTTGTTCTGCAATGGTTTCCTTCCCAAGCCCTTTTTGAAGGGAAAAGGAAACAAAGGAAACACACAATCACATTTTGTTTGTGTGAGAGAGGTGAAGAGAGAGAAAAAAATTGTTGCAAGTTTTGTGGAAAGTTGTAGTAGAATGGAGAGAGGAGAGTCTGCAGAATTTATGAGATTATCCAGATCCACATTGCTACAAAAAGCCACTGGAAGTGGCTCCTCTCTCTGAAGAACTGCTTTTGCCTATTGATAAAGGTCTATGCTGTCACTTTGTTTCATCATATAGCATATATTTGTGCTTTTAACAGTTAATGTGTTCTGAAAAGGGAACTGGGCTATCTAGATGTGTAATAGGGCAGTTGGGCCTTTAATTTTTTTAAAATGTTTTCTATGTTCCTGAAAACACTCTCTTTTCCTTAACAAACTATATCCTTCAGCAAGGGATTAATCACAAACAAAGGAATAGCATTTGATAACTATTAGATGTTGAAAATCACCAGGAGTGGTGAAATAACTAGCTGGTCCCATGGAATCCAAGCAATTACAACAGGAATATTTCCAGGACTAGTAGTGGTAGTGAATAAAATGGTTGCCTCCAGGCATCTAACACACCTTTCTGTCACCTTTGATTGCTCAATCTGCTGTGTCTGCAAACAACTGGAATCCCATTGTCCTGCAAGAGACAAGAATCTCAGAAGCACCCCTTTGGGGGTACTGCAGTGAGCTTGGAAGTAATAATAGCTTCTGAGAAGACACATCTATCACTACTGTTCTGTTTGTGTTTGACTATCAGGAATGCAAAAAAGCATTGACATATTACAGGAGATTTTATAGCAAAATTATAGATGAGATACGTATGTCTGACTTGGCTTAGTTTAGAGGGATTTTAATCAATTTCCCAGTGAAGACATTTCAGTGTTACACATTTAGAAGCTTTTATTAATCATAACCCCTCGGGCACCTCCAATACGAAGTTTTGGCATGAGGCAGTTTGCTTTCAGCTACACCTGTGCAATTCTTCTGAAAAAGACTTTTCTCATCTCACTCTCACATGATCACAGACCTGAAAACACAACTGAGAGCAATGAAACAGAGTGCTGATGGAGTTGGAGCACAAAGACTTGATATCACCCTTCCTGAGAAGGACAGCCACACTCAACAGCACCTTTGGCAGAGCCAGCATACAAAATGCTTTCATTTAAAAAAAAAATCTGATAATAATAAATTTTTATCTAGCCTCTCAACTGTAGGATTAATGAGTTGTGTACATTCTGCTGGTAGATTAGATGCTCTCTTCATTCCAGAGTGACTTGAAGTAATGGTGCCTTGAGATTTTATTGACTAAACCTGTCAATCCTCTGAATGTTAAATCCCTTCAAAGGCTTACAAAAAGCACATCTGAAAACCTGGAAACCCTGTTCATTGTCCAATTTTAAAAAACTTGGTTCTGAAATAAAGAAGAGGTTGCTTGGTTTAAAATCTGCTTTAGTTTCCATTTAACTGAAAGGTAAATGTCTTACTGGTTTAAATGGGAACACGAAGAGATTCTTGATGTACTTTATGTCCGAGACTTGCAAGCTGCTTTGCTTCTGCAGCACTCTGAACTATGGTTTAATTGAGTTATGCTCACAGGAGTTAATTTTTCAAATATTAAAAAAGATACAATCCAAAGCTTTTTTTCAAGTTCTAGTCTGCATATTCCTGGGGATTTTAATGCTGTCTCAGTTTAGTAAGTTATATTTATATATTTTTAAAGAACTTAACATTTAAAAAAATATCAGGCTTTAGATATTTGTATATTGTCTAATGAGAAACTTCTATGTATATCTAGAAAATGAAGATATACCAGTTTTGTTGTTTATGATTGAAGTCATATGAAGCAATTTTTCAGAGGAAACTAATTTTCTTTGAAGAAAGGCTTATCTGGCATGGGTTTACTATTGGTTATTAGGATTAAGAATAAAATTTAAGAAGTGAATCCTCTTATAATTGGGCCAGATCCTCAGAAGGTATAAATCATAATGGCTCAATGTAAGTAAAGCAAGCTCTGACAATTTACATCAGTTTAGGATTTGACCTTCTCCCCAGAAAATAATTTCTGTCAAGATCATACTTCCTATATTTGTCTTACTTTGTGCCTGGCAGAGAATTAATTAACACATAATTGCTTTGGTGAACTCAGGATAAAACTTTTCTGTTCAAGAACTCTATTCATTTACTGATTAACTTGCTTCATGGCTGAGTTAGTTCTGCAGGGTCATGCTGTACTAATGACCAGAGCACAGGAACATTGTCAAACCAATGAGGACAAGGTAGGCTTGGAAGTATTCCAAATTCTGTTCAATTAGTCACTGAAATTTCAGCTTTGGGGACAGACTTGAAAAGTAAGTTGAAGAGAAAGTACTTAAAGAATTAGATTCTTATTCCAGACAGAGGGAGTGGGAGGGAGGCATTACTGGATAAGACTCAAAGAAAGATGAATTGAACAAAAATGTGAAGAAATTTTTTTTAACTGCATAAAGCATGTTACTGATGATTTTTCAAAGCATTGTGATTATTCCTTTTTTACTGTAATTTAATTTTGTTCTTTTCTGACACTGCCTGATAGTGCAATCTCTGCCAGCATGATGACCTGCATACATACAGACCATGCCTACATAATGGCTTATCAGGTCTAGCTCAGATTTTTTTTCACAGCCTAGATTTTATGCCACAACACACTACTATACATAAGCCAAAAAAGTGCTGTATTTGAGACCCAAAACTTGTCAAGGTCAATGAGAGGTCAATTGCAAATACTCAATATCCCTCAGAGAGGTCCCAGAACAGGCATGGTCTCTGGACCCATGGCTCCAAATCCATGAGCACTACTGAGCTAATGACACGTGTACTTGAAGGAAAATAGGCTGCTCAAAGATTAGGGCAGACTGTGTTTTTCTCCTAATCTGCAGTTCTGTTACTGATTTTTTTCAATAGCACTCAGTTGAAAACTTTCAGCAGGTGCAGAACCATTCCAGCTTCACACAGGCGACCGCAAAAGCTGCGCTTCAGGAAACTGGGCAGAAACTTCCTAATTGCATCTTAGATTTTCAGCTGGTTTTTTTTAGGCTGCTGAGGATTATTGTAGCATGTGACTTGAATGGTAGATACTAAACACATCACGAATGTAGTTTTTGAAATTACCCTGGCTGTATTTTTCTTTTTCTGGGCGAAAAAATTGATTTCAGCTTTACCTAATTGAATCATCTCTGGTGAATTGAATTCTATTGAAAGATAATCTCTATTTTTAGCTTTCACATCAGTTAGTAGATCAAGTGAAAGCTGTATCTATAAGCTTATTTTGACCTGCCAGCTCCTGTCAAGGTTGCAAACTGCCTGGACTTCAGTGTTACCTTGCATGACTTCACAACAGTATGAAAACTCTAGCTTTTCTCCTGTAAAGAAGAGAAACTAGTATTCTATTTCTCACTCTCTAGAATCTGATCAGTATTTTGTTTTAATTTTGTAAGTGAAAAGTGAAACTCAATGCATTAAGTTTCAAAGCTTTGTCAAAATGTGTGATAGAGAAAAATCATTAAAGTTAGATGCCATTAACAAAAAGGATTTCAGCAATGTGTGTCTAATACTGTAAGGACAATACAATTATGATTGAGCTGTAAAAATTTAGTACCATTTTAATAATACTTAGATGCCTATAATAATAATGAACAGTTTTAGCTTAATTATAATGACAAATAAAGGTTGATTTGTTTGGTTTGGGTGTTTTTTTAACCACAGTAAAGTAAGTTTCCAGACAACCAACTAACCAGCCATACCCAATAAAAATGGTTTCTGATGCTGAAATTTTTCAATCTATGTTTTTACTCATTCAGTAAAATTGAAACCTTTAATGTCTATAAATCCACTATGTTGCACAGCTGGACTCTGATATTCTGCTTATTATGGCAGAACATTTCTTAGGAGTTTCTGTATACCTCTCTGAACCAGTGAATGTGGGTGAAAACCCTGCCAAATTCTGACTAACAATATATAATAATAATAATATTCTCAAGACCTTCTAGTAGATCAAGAGGAGATTGGGCTGTTTTTTTCAATAATTTGTCATCTTGAAGCTCTTTCTTTCAGAAGAATGAGAAAAAGATTTTCTTTCCCATTCCTCTGCCACCTCCAGGAGACTGAGTAGATCTTCTGTAGGTTTCCCTCCTGCTCTACTGAAGCCACTGTTCCACCATGCAAACAACTTTCTGTTTCTAAGCTGGCCCAGATGCAGGTAAATGTTGGAGATTGTGCAGTAACTGTCATCAGCCTTTGCAGATTACAGAATTCAGCTTTAGGAAAGGCTTTGGGGGAGGTGGCTGTGCTGCGTGTCAGACTAAAATCAATTTAGATAATGTAAGTCTTGCAACAAGTCCTGATAAAACATGTTACAATAATACAACATTGACTGAAATGAAGAACTGAGACTAAAATGAGAACTGTTGTTTAAACTGACACTTATTTATGTGTTGATACTCTGTTTTTATGATGGGAATGGCATTAAGCAAAGATTGGTTTGATTTGAGCTAGTTACAGTAGTCTTTGGAGAAGCACTTACTTCTGTCACTATGGCCTAGGTATAAATTCATTTTGTTCTCCAGATAGATAACTGAAGTGGAGCAGAACACAGTCCCAAACCACATTTTAACTCCCCATAAAAAGACACTGAAGTGACTTATTTAGCTGTAAATCTGCATGTGGTTGGTGCCTGAAGTTAGGTGAGATGAATACCATAAATCAAGGATAAATAAAATCTTCTTATTTAGAAGCATTCTCTATAGAAAGTTTAGGACTTTGTATGTTACAGTGCATTCCTTATTTTGCAGTCAAACATCAAGAAATCACTGCATTTCCTAAATGTCCAGAAGAGTGGGAAGAGACAAATCCTAAACCCTGCTGTAGCAGATACTCATTTTGTGAAGAGTCACAGAACTCAGTCACATATCAGGGAAAGGTAGGCGTTGTCAGTAAAAATACAGATGACTTTACAAGTTAATTATATAAATAAAATATGCTGGAAATTTTAAAGCATAAATGTGGGCTTGCTCCTCTTTTTAATTTTTGAACTATATAGCAAGCCAAGGACAGAATAAAACATATTTATGATTATTTGTGCAAGTAAAGAGTAATCTGCAAAAGTTTACCATGGATGGTAATTTATATCTCTATATATCTGTATCTATATCTATATAATTATATATATAATATATACACATTAACATTATGTATAATTGTTATAAATAATATATAAAATAGAATTATATGTATAATTATTATATAATTATTATAGTTATATAATATATACAATTATATATATTATATATATACACATATATATATTTATATAATATATACATACATATATTTTTATATATATATATTTATATATATATATACATACAAACGCACAAACACACACATATATTCTGGATTTATATCACCAGAAATATGTAGATGCAGAGATAAGTAGAAGCCTCTTTTGTTTCTTCCTTTACATTTATATATTCTATGATTTTAATTCTCAAAATAAAGATGTCTCAAAACAGAAAGAGAGCAAGGTCTCTGGAATAAGTTATCCCCACTGTCTGTCCATATGGGGCTGTGGGAAATGGGTAGATAGACAGGCCACATCAGTCTGATCTTTATATTGGACCTATCACAAGGGTATTTACACTGCACTTCCCCACTGCTTCCCCCCAGGTCCATTTAACAATCTGCACTCCTTCCACTTGAGTTCAGAGGCAGAGGCTGTGCACTCTGACTTTGTCACTGCATGTCACCTCCTGAACAAAAGGAACTTCTCCAGAGGAGGCAGCACAGCTGTAGAGCAGCTTCCAGTTGGAGATCTCTGGTAATTCGGGGAACTCCAGGTACATTGATTACTGAGGGAATTAATCAATGATTTCCTGAGTGCATCCTTTTACCTTGTTTACCTTTGCAGGTAGTTTGTGTAGTTCAGAATAGAGGCATAGAGCCCTATATGACAAAATAGTTTGGAATTCAGCATCTGCTGTGGAACTGTATCTTTTTTTGCCTCAGCAATCTCATAAACTGCCTTTTGTCATTACTATTCTACTGACCCTAATTTTTAATCTAAAGTGTCTTGAATTCCAGCATTGGTGGTGTTTTGATGAAAATTTTGAAACAGGTAATAGTTTGAAAATCAATTTGTAGTTGAATCCGATTGAGAAGTTGATACAGAGCCTTTCTCATGGCTTAGATAAGAGCAGGAGTGGTAGCCCCAGGTTATAGTCCCTCCTTTGGCTTCAAGACAATGTCAGTTTAAGGTTTTAGTACTAATTTTCAAAGCAGTTTAAGACTCATGCCACCAACTACCCAAAGGAACAATTTTTTAAAAATGCCAATCTATTACATAATCATTGTGCAGAACAATGCAGAGTGTGAGATCAGCATCTGAGAACTGAAGGTAAAGTGTTGGCAGCTAGAAAGTTCCAAGAAAGTTCCAAGAAAGTGGTTGCATCAAGTCCTCAGTAAGAAACACTGCATTCTGAAAGATCCTTTTTGACAAAGTCTTCAAATTCTGCCAGCTTTCCCCTTCAAAAGATAAAACAGAAAAAAAGTTAACCGGCTTTTTATAATTACCATGGCTTTTTTAAAATGTCTCCATTGTTCCCAGATTTGATCCTTGTCCACAATGAGATACAGATGTTAAGAGAATGTGACTTTGTTATGTTTGAAAAAAATGTTCAAAATTTTAGTGATATATGAATGTTCAAACTTTCAGATGAAAAACCTCAAAGTAATGAATAACCTGTAGCTAATAAGCAGAATGATTGCAGTCATTAGTTTTCAGTAGCATGCTATTGGAAATTGCTTGTAACTCCCATTTTATAATAGTTATAATAAATATATTTGTCAGATGTCAGTGCACAAATGTTACCTTTGCCTGTCACAAGATGGCAGTGTAAGAACACTCATAGCATTTGTTCACCTGCCACAAAATACTGCCAGATTTGCCTGCCTATCCTCCAGGCCCTGGCAGCCAGACCCCTTAGTGGGATATGCTGAGTGCTGGGGCTGCTCACACACCGCAGGACATCTCTGCACACCCCTCCTCTCATGTGCCATCAGTGCTGGGCAGGGCAGGTGCTCAGAGATCCACTCCATCCCCAGCACACATCCTCCTTGGGTGCAGATCATCCTGTGAGATTGAGGGATGCTGTGTCCATGGAGCCTTTAGCATGCCTCATTCCTTGAGCCCAGACTCAGCTCTCTGAGCTAACAGCCTGTTAGTTACACAGAAATGTCTTTAGTGTGGTAGGGATGGCTGTGACATGATGCCTGTGGCTGCTGTTGGGATGTGGAAGAGGCAGATGGAGCAGGCAGGGGCAAAAGTGCTGTGTGAAAGTCCCTGCTGTGTAGTGGATGGTTTGGTTTTGGATGAGTGGGATGGTTCTACCTCAGACACCATGTGAGAGACCTGTAAAAGTAATGGCAAGTGTCATCACATGCTATTGTTTGTCTATGCTGTGGTTTTCAGCACTGTGTGTGCTGTCAGGACTCCTCTAATCCCTGTGGGTTCTCCTTCCCATCCTCTGAATGCCCACAGGAGTCCCCAGCACAGTGCCAGGGAAAGTGCCTGAAGTTGTACAGAAAAGCAGGGGGCTGTGTAACCACTGCTCTCCCAGGATGTCCCATAGAAACCCAATAAATTGACATCCTGGCCACTCTGACTTGCTTCTGTGAAAAACAGGGAAAGATTTCTAGCACCTGGCCCAGCTGTAGGGCATTTGTTCTGTGAAGGAGCAGTAGCAGGCAGGGAAGATGCACACACACTTCCCTGACAGACTGCTGGATGGAGGCATGTCTCCTGTCTGGGCTCAGGCAGAGAAGCGTTCCCTGCCCATGTCTGCCCTGCTTGCAAGTGACAGAGGCCAAAGCTGTGTCACAGCCTGCACTGTGCCACTGAACAGCACGTGGCACTCTGGAACGTGTGCCCCCTTCCATGGGGTGCAGTCCTTCAGGAAAAGGGTGTTCCACCATGGCTCCTTCAGAGGGTCAGAGGTCCTGCCAGCAAACCTGCTCCAGCATGGGCTTCCCTTGGGGTGACAGCCTCCTTCAGGCATCCACCTGCTCAGGTGTGGCATCCTCCCTGGGCTGCAGGTGGATCCCTGCTCCACCATGGACCTTCAGCAGCTGCAGGGACACAGCTGCCTCACCATGGTCTGCACCAGAGGCTGCAAGGGACTGGAACACCGCCTCTTCCTCCTTCTGCACTGACCTTGGTGTCTGCAGAGCTGTTCCTCTTGTGTATTCTCACTCCTGTCTCTCTTGGCTGCTGTAGAAGTTGAGCACCTTTATTCCTCTTTGTTAGTACCTTAGCCCAGAGGCATCACCACCACTGCTGAGGAGCTCAGCCTGTCCACTGGTGGGGCCATCTTGGAGATGTCTGGCATTGGCTTTCTCACACACGGGGAAGCTTCCAGCAGCTTCTCACAGGAGTCACTTCTGTAGGCCTCCACCACCAAAATCTGGCAAAACAAACCCAATACAAGCCTGTTGAAGATTTAGGAAATAAGTTCTATTATGGTGTTGTTGATGAGCTTGGGCCCAGACAAAAAAGAGTGATGAGTCAAACCGGTAGTCTCAATCCACCATAACACTGGATGTACTCATGTGAGCAATTTATCTCTTTTCAGACAGCAAGGACATTCTGTTTGTTTAATTTTCCACCCTTTCCTTGACTAATAAAACCATTAATAATGTAGAATTTTATCTTTTACAGACTTATAAGATACTTTTACCATATCTGTTCCGCAAGCTAAGTACTTTTTATTTTGGTTTCAAAGTAAACTTATTTTTTGTAGTGGAATGAACTAATTCTTTGTGCTAACTTGTGTTTGGTTGCTGGCCTGTCTGCAGTGAAATAAGGACCTATTTCCTCCTATTCTCATATTTTTAGGCTTAAAATCCCAGTTTGCCCAGTGACATTTCTGGTCCCTGAACAGCTGTTATCTGTCTGATAAATGGTTTGAACATTATCTAGCAGCAGCCTTGCCTGTCCCAGGTTGAACTTTCAGGAGCTCCTAGCATTGAAGTCTGGCCTGCCCAAAGAAGCATTGGCTTGCAGGTCCTTCTTTTGGAGACAATGCCAGTTTGCTAACACAGATACAGAGCCCTCACTGCCTTTTGGTCTCTGAGCCCAGGCATCCCCAGTTCAGCTGGGACAGCCAGAGAACTCATGACCGAGGTTTCTAGGTTCTCACCCCAGCTGAATGTTTGGTTTGACTTCCAACCAATGTCTGAATCTGATGGACAGAGCTTAATGATTGTATTTCTCTCATGTTTTCATATATTAGGTGAACATGTGCTTTTCACAACTTACTACTTCTTGAGCACTACCAATATAATTTAAAAAATAATAGAAGTGGTGAATTATGGGTTAGAATTACAGAAAATTCCATGTTGGAAGGCACCTCTAGAGATCATGTGTACCAATCTCCAGCCAACAGCCAGGCCTCAGATTCAATTTTCCAGAGGAGTGTCTAGCCAAGGAATATTTCTAAGCCAAGGGGATTCCATCACTTTGCTGGGCTGCCTGTTCCAGTGTTTAGTTCTTCTGAAGATAAATAATCTTATTTCTTTAATCCAAATGAAAATTCCCATGGAACAACATGTACCTGCTGTCTCTTGACCTGCTACCATGCATCCTAGAGAAGAGAGTGCTTCCAGCTTCCCTGTAACTTCTCTAAGGTGTTGGAAGACAGTGGCAAAGCAGTTTCAGGTAGAGGTGGAGATTTTGGAGATTTCTGTGTGGTTATGGGCACTATGTGTGGTTAGCTCTCTGAGGTGATCACATGAAATATTCTGTGCTTTCAAAGGTTTTGTGAATCTATTTAATTTTGTGAAGATTCAGGTAATGCCTTAAATGATGGGCTCAAAGCCCACATATTTTGGTGGGAGCTGAAATGAATCAAAATCTGCATATTTTTAAGTCCAAGTGTGTAGACAATTTCAAAAGACCTTAGCATTTGAATCAACTCTCTGTCTCTGAGGACTGAAATCCTAACATCAGCTGCAGTGTGCAATGGTTTCACTTTGAGCACTGGAATATAATTTGATTGCATTTAGTTTTTCCTTGTCCTGCCAGTGTTGGTTCTGCTTGTTCTGAATTTTTCCAAATTACCACAAGTCAGTAGTTGATCACAAAAATAAATCAGGTCTTTCTGCTGATTTTTTTCCTTCTATGTCTCCCCTGTTTTCTATGGGAGTTTTTTATCATTAAGCTGGTTATGCTGATTAGCTGAGTTGAATTTTTCATGTAGCCCTTTTTGAATGAAGCATCATGTAAAAGCAATAACAGCTCTTAAATAAAGTAACAGATTTTAAGAACAGAAATAGCAAATGAGACTATCAGCTGGTCAGAGGACATCAACATTTCATAATTCTTTTTTTTCCTTTTGTTGGAGCTGGGGTAGTAAGGAAAAAGCATTTATAATCTTGTTATATAGGAGCTCTCCAACAGAGGCAGGAGTGATACAGCTCAATTTTCCAAGGAACTTCATCGTGGCCATTTATCACAGTCAGATATTTGACTCAAGTGCAAAAATGTAGAAAACTGAGGTTATATCAGGTCTCCAAGAAGGATTAAAAGTAACCCAAAGAGTAGAGAAAAGAACAAAAAAACCCCAAAAACAAACCCAAACCAAAAAACCCAAAAAACAAACCACCACATAATTTTCGTCTCACAGACTGAAACTTTATCTAAATTTGCAGCCAAGGTGAGAATATTTTCCATGGAGAAAGAGGATAAAAACAGGATGAAAGATATATGCTGAATTTCATTTTCCCCAGAAATGTGCAATCCAGTTTCGTGGTAGGGATCTTATGAAGTGTGTAGCTGACACTAGGATAATTTCCACAATATTTTGAAAGATAGTATGGTGGAGGGGGTTTGTTTCATCTGTTTTTGGGAAAATAACAAAAATAACTGGGAATATGAGACACTTGGACTATTTCTGAGTGACCTATTTTTTAGAATTTTTAGAGCCTTGAGGCAAATCCCAAACTTTGACCAAGTATTTCTAATATATGGGCAAGTTGCTTCTTCAGTTTAATGCCCGTAGATTCTACATTGCATGTAAAAAAATTATGTTTAACATTATTGTAACCTTGAAGCCAATAGGCTTTAAGAAGAAAACTTGCTCTGTATCCAGGGGTCCTGAGTGTCAGATTGTTTGTGTGAAGGTGGCACATCCTGGTTTGTTTCATAGGACAAAACTGTGGTTGCCTTTTTGTTCAGCTCCTCATTGCAGCACAAATCGTGGCTTTGAGGAGCATCCAGGGAAAGCCCCAGAAGCACAAAGAGCACACTGCAGGCAGAGCTCATCACTGCCCCTGAATTTCATGTGCCAGTCTGAGGAGGCATTTCACTGTTAACCATCAGGACACTGCCACTGTCTCTCTGGTGCAGTCTGCACAGCAAACCACCACATTTACTGACTTGTTTTACTAGGACTCAGAGGGCAAGCAGGGGTGTGTGCTTGGGAGAACCAAAGGGCAAGGACTGTCCTCAAGTTTTCACTGGGGTCTCAACACATTGTGTTTTCCTTGCTGTGTCTACCTCTGCTGAAGAAACTCTGTAACTGCATTTAAGAGTAAGACTTAGTTCACAAATTCTGGGGTTTATTTTAGTTTAATACAGATTCACAGGAAGTTCACAGAGGTCAGTGAGTTGCAATTTGCTATAGTTTTTTAGGTTAAAATAGGAAGTATCACAAACCAGTGCTTGCAAGCAGATAACTGAATTTTCTGAAGACTGCAGATTTGAGCTGTAGCCATGTTAACATGAGCAGAGCATAGATCTGTGCAAGCTCTAACCAGTGGCTGGTTGAATACTTGCTGATTTTACAGATATCCTCTTCAGCCATTAGACTGCAAATTCTGGCCTTGTGTATTGGGTTTTGACAGCAAGGTTTTGAGAGTAGGGAGCTACATGAGTGGCTTCTGAGAGAAACTTCCAGAAGCTTTCCCCATGCCAGATAGAGTCAGTGCCAGCTTGCTCCAAGACAGATCCACTGCTTTCTGTGGCTGAGCCCATCAGCAGCAGCTGCAAGTGCCTCTGGATATCATAATTAAGAAGGGTAAAAAACTCCTAAAGCTGTGCAATAGCAGCTGGAGAAAGCACTGGGAATATGCAAGAGAAACAACTCTGCAGATGCCAGGATCAGTGAAGAAGGGGGGAAGGGGCTCCAGGTGCCAGAGCAAAGATTCTCCTTCAGGCTGTGTTGAAGACCCCAGAGAGGAGCTGTGCCCCTGCAGCCCATGGAGGTCCATGGTGTCCAGCCAGGGTCAGCCACACCTTGCTAAAATCAACAGCAAAACTCTTCTTGACATCAGCATGGCCAAAATGTTATCCAAAGAATCTTTTTCAAACCAGTAAAATCTTTCAAAATTCAGGAAACTTCAAAATGTGACCAGCCTTGTGGCAATTTTTTTGTAAACTTGGGGTGGATTTATAGCAAGAACATGTTTGCAAGATCCATGTTAATGAAATGTGCAGCAGGAGTTCTCAGCATGCACAGTGACATTCATCACTGTCAAACTCCCCCTTTGAATTCACATCCTCCCAATGTATTAATGAGGGCTTTAATCTCAAAAGACAAATCTGATCCACAATTGAATTCCCGGGGAGTCGCATTCCTCATGCATGAGGATAGGAAAGCCTTGTAAGCTCCCAGCTGAGCTGCTGAGGCCTATGCAATGGTTTGTGTGTGTCCTCCTTACACTGACATCACACTCAACTCCACATTTTCTGCTTTGTGTGTTCACTATAAATTCATAGGGGTTTTGGTCCTGTATGCTCCAGCAAGATGTACCAGATATTTTTAGAAAGGAAAAGTGTCAAGGACAGATTAAAAGGGTTGTAAAAATTTCCGCCAATGTTCAGCTCATGGGAGAATAAGCTTGTAGCTTTGAAAAACAGATCTTGTTTTGTCTTTATGCCTGGCATGACAAATCCTCTGTGTTCTATAAAATGTTTGTCTCTTATTTGCTTCTGTGTAAACCTGAGGGTTTTTGGTAGAGACAGTTCACCACGGGGTCCACTATAGACATGCATGAATAATAGAATTAGTGAATGTTTGAAAATGAAAAATTTGTAACCTTGTTACAGTGGTTAAGAATACAATCAGTCACTTTTCTTCAGTGTATATAATTTTTTTCTGGAGAAATGTGGAGTTAATGGCATTCTTTTAGTTATTTTTCCAACTGAATATGAAAAAATATTTAATAGTTCACACAATCCATCTCTAAAAGAAACACAGCTAATCTTTTATTTAATACATATACAGAAACTAGACAAGTTTTCACCTATAAACTTCTTTTAAATAAAACAAATAATAGCAACTTTTCCAGTAATTTATTTCATAAATATTCTGATAAAGTCCCTTACAATGTTGTCTTTCTGGAACTCAAATATTCTGGAGGTAATATGCTGGCACCTTGAAAGGAACTGACAGTTTGTGAACTCAAGTGATCATGACTGCCACTTTTTTCAGGAGCCAAAATATTTTCTGGTAATAATACATCAGGTCAACTCATAAGAAGATTTTATTTGTGTTTCAAGGAGTTGCTACTTGGGTGATTTATTTATTCCAACTGTTTCAGAAGTCAGAATATAAACCATGTCCTGAGTCACAAAAAGCTGATGTAGTTTAAAACAAGGTTTGGGTAGTAAAAGCTCATTAGTTTGTATCTTCAGGTTTTAGTTTTCTTGGAAGGAGTTTTATTATTTTTTTTCTATTTGGTTTTGTCATGATTCTTTAATTCTTGGCTTGAGACAGTGCAAAAAGCACAATTTTATAGAGTACATAGCAACAGCTGTTTTTGTGGCATTCCTGCCCTTATTTCCGTCATAAACATGAAATATCATGAAGAAAAATAGTGGTTCTAATAATTTTGGACTTTTCCCATCTATACTGCTTCCTCATAAGATATATTCTATCTTTCTGAAAATGTCTTGCAGGCAGAATAAGGCAGGCTCCTGCATTTTCTCCTCCTCTGATCTGCTCCCTGCCATGCATCATTCACTTTATTAGAAATCTCATATATGTGCTGTCTGAAAATACATTGTCTTCTGCTGTCTCTGCAAACTCTGGGCTGCAGGCTCCTCTGCTCCATCCAACTGCTCTACTCCATCCAGTATTTTTCATCCATACTTTTATTAATCCATGAAGAATATTATTGTGAAACTTGGCTTTTTTCTTTATTTATAATTCTGAAGTAAGAAATAAGAAGGAAAAAGGATACAAAACTATGTCATTCATTACCCTGATTTATATGAATGCATTCAATAGTAAAGCATAGAATTGTAGAATGGGTTCAGTTGGAAGCAGCCTTAAAGGTGATCAAGTTCCAATGCCCCTTCCATGGGCAGGGCCACCTTCCACTAGACCAGGGTGCCCCATCCAACCTGGCTTTGGACACTTCCAGGGATGGGGCAGCCAAACCTTCTCCAGACAGCCTGTGCCAGTGGCACCTTCACAGTAAAGAACCTGTTTCTGATACCGGTCTAAACCTACTCTCTGTCAGTTTAAGGCCATTGCTCCTTGTCCTGTCACTCCACATGTCCTTTCCACTTGGAAACAGTCCCTCTCCAGCTTTCCTGTACAATGAGGAGTTGGCACAAAGTCCCCTCAGAGCCTTCTCTTCTCTGGGCTGAACAGCCACCGCTGTCCCTGCTTGTCTCCATAGGAGAGTTGATGCAGCCCTCTCGTCATCCTCATGGCATCCCCATGGCTCACTTCAACAGGTCCTTCTCCTTCTTCTGCAGCTGGGGTCTCACCAGAGCAGAGCAGAGGGGCAGAATCCCCTCTCTCCCCTGCTGCCCACGGTGCTTTGGATGCAGCCCAGGACTCATTTGGCTTTCTGGGCTGTGAGTGCCCATTGCTGGATCATTTTGTGTCACCACATTTCTCTTCACAGAGAAAAGCAAGGCACAGTTCTTCCCAAGAATATTTCTGAATTTCACATTCTCTGAACCTCAGAGAAAGAAATAACAATTCTTCTCTTATTTGCTGTGCCTGTGTTGTGCCAAAGTAGAATGCATGATGGAGATTGTTTACCCACAGTGATGGTGTTTTGTTTCCTTGGCCTGTCAGGGCCAAGTGTGTGTGTGTGTCAGGACTGTGGGCTGACAGTCACGAGATTCTCTGCAGTGGAGTGCAGTTGAGTGCTTGGCAGATTCATTTTAGATGTAATGTAATATAAGGGAATATAGTGTAGAAGAATATAGTACAATAAAGTAATTAGTTAGCCTTCTGATAAGATGGAGTCTTCCTCATAATTTCTCCCGGATGTCAGGCAAAAATATGATGCTATAATTTTGAGCTTCTCATCAACCAACACCCCCTAGTCCTTCTCCCCAGGGCTGCTCACAATCCACTCCCTGCGCAGCCTGTGCCTGGGATTACCCTGAGCCAAGGAATTGCACTGAAGGGGGTAACTCAGTGCATTGCTCCCAGTCAGGCAGTGGAGAGTGACTGGTGGAACTCTGATTGCAACTCTCACACAACTCCAGTTTATTAGGCTTTGCACAATACATTATTTATTATCTTGCAGTTATTATTTTACCTATATTGACATATAAACTGGGAAGGCAAGTCTTATAAACAACAGAAGAGAACAATTTACAGAAAAAATAAACATATATTTTGCAATTCTCTATTTATTTCATCCTGGTTCTCAGAGAGCCCTGTAACTTGTGTTCATGGTAACTGAAAGAGCTGCTCCCATTGCACAAGAAGGAAACCACTTTCTTCTGGAATTCCAGAAGGCACACATATGACATATATTATTGTTCTGAAATATACGGGCCGTGAAAAAAGAGCCTGGATTTGTCACAGAGCCTGGGATCTAGTAGGAACCTCTTGGGATGAAGGGTCTGAATTTGTAAGCAGAACATTCACTGTTTCTCATCACATCAGCAACCAGAGTTTACAAGCTGAAGAGCACAGTGCTGGCTGGCTTCTCCAGCTTTAAAGACAGTGACAGCAAGTGAATCCTTCTGCATGCATTCCAAACACCTGCTCCTCAGCTCAGCCCAGCCACACTATCTCATAAAAATGTATTTTTTATTCTTCTTTGTTGAATCCCTAAAAAAAAGTCACTTGAATCCTTGAGTTTATTTTGTCTTGATTGAGGTAAACAAGCAACAACAAAAATGCAAAGGTTATTTAAATGGGATGTAAGTTAAAAGCCAGCAGTACATCTCTATCACCTGAAAAACAGGGAAATTGGGACCTGGATATGAATATTTTGACTTGGGCTCATTTTTAAGATAAATAGTGCAGTTAAAAACTGTGTTCATTTTTAAAAATTATTATAATTGTTAATGCACAGGTATTGCAATGTTAGGGGTTTGAATTATTCAGTCAATAACCAGATAGCAAACATGAATATGAGAGTTATGCAATGGAGAATCATAGTTACTTTAAAGGTAAAATCCAATAAAAAATATAATAAAGTTATTTTCAAGTTCAGAACTGATGTATTGGTATGTCCCTCCAGCAAAGTGTACACAGGTCCAGACAATGGAAATAAATGCAAACAGCCAGAGATTCTGAACTACAAACTCAGATGTTGTGATATGTGCAAAGGATATGTATTATCCTTCAGCATACTCATACCTTAGCACTGTCTCCATTTGTTCTAGCCCATATCTATAGATAGAAGCAGAAATACTATATACAGAAACAGAAGAATAGGTATCTAGAATGAAAAACTCTTTTTTTTTCCTTAAGAAAGGAAAATTGAAAATTAATATATTTTTAAAGAAATCGAAGGACACATAGGACATAGGTAAATTCTTTACTGTGAGGGCAGTGAGGCACTGGAAGATGTTGCCCAGTGAAGTTTCCCCATCCCTGGACATATTCAAGGCCATGTTGCACAAGGCTTGGAGCAGCTTGGGATAGTGGAAGTTGTCCTTGCCCATGGACAGGGGAAATTCAAAATTCCTACCAACCCAAACATTCTGTGACAGGAAGATGAAAAGATGCTTTAGGGTCCCCTTAAGTAAATATTAAAATTAAGTATGGTTGTGTTTAGAGCTTGCAAAAGGTAAAGTGGAAATAAGAGACTCCTTTTCAAAAAAATTTCAAGAGTTTCTGAAAACTGTGACCCAGATAGACAGAATCTGCCACTTCCATTATAGATAGAAAAAGATAACACCCCCCCCCCCCCCCACCAAACAACAGCTTGAAGAGTTTTATCTTGACACAAGGACTTCTCTTTGGGCCATCACATATTCCTGGCCCATCTCATTCACCCATTTGCAGGACTTTTGTGGACTCCTGTTTTGCTTTTTCTGATACAGATGGACCCAGAAGAAGGAAGTGTCTAGTGGAATCTCTTGTATTCAAGGTGATTAGTATATCTTGGGTGATTTGTCATGCTTCATTTGGGTTCTCAGTGTGACTAATCATTTACTACATATGTATGACAGCATTTTGACCATTTTGCTAATTTGCTTCTGCACAATTATTTTTTGTAACTTCATTCATATAATCATAGAATATCTTGAGATGGAAGGGACCCATCAAATCCAACTCCTGGCCCTGCATAGGACACCTCAAGAGTCACAGCATGGCCTGAGAGCATTGTCCAAATGCTCACTGAGCTCTGCCAGGCTGCTGCTGTGACCAGTGCCCTGGGGAGCCTGTTCCTGTTCCCAGCCACCCTCTGGGGGAAGAACCTTTTCCTAACATCCAACCTAAACCTGCCCTGACACAACTTCAGGCCATTAAATTGGATCCTGTCATTGGTCACCAAGAGGAGATCAGTGTCTGCCCCTCCTCTTCCTCTCACAAGGAAGGTGAAGACTGCAATGTTTGCAAAAGAATTTCTTTGGTGTTGGCAAGGGCAGCAACACTTGGTTCACCTCTGTGTAACTAAGTCATAGTCTCCTCTTGCCCAAATACTTTTGGAAAAGGATATTGTGAATCTTTGTAAAGTTTGAATCCTGTCATTAAACCACGTTTCAGGGTCCTTGGTTCTTGCTAATATGATATAAAAGAACTTAATGTCCCCAGCCCCAGCACTGTTAATTCCCTGCAGCTCCTCATCTGCCTGTCAGGAACACAGCCTGTATTTCCTGAGCCTTTCTAATGTGTTCTCTTTTCTGACAGTTACAGTTACTACAATATTGTGAGAGTCTGTCCGAAATATCCCTCATCTGGGGAGACCCCCAAAGAGAAGACCCCCCCATCTGAAAATCTCTGGCTTTGTAGGAGAAAGTTACACCTGCCAAAGGCCCGAGAGCACAGTGCTAAGTTATTGTTTTCACAGGTGTTGTTTGCTGTGCTCTACACTGAGCCCAATGAGAAGGAGGCACCGTGCCCTTTTTGCAACAACAGCCTTGGGAGCTGTCCCAGCTCTCGGCCTGGCTGGACTTCTGAGTTTCGGGTGGTCTCCCACAGAAGACCCTCACCTGTTTTACAACCACCGTGACAGACAGACTGAGATGGAAGAGGCCTCTCCATCAAAGATCGAGACATGGAACCCCCATGTGAAAAGGCCCCTCTCCTCCTCCCAAGGACTGGGACTGAAACCCCAACCCGGGGCAGGTGTGTGGGGGAGGCAAGCTGGCCAAAGCGAGATGCTTGCCTGCAGGATGTGACCACTGGACCACGAAAACAATGGCTCTCATTTACTGCTGAGAACATGGACTACCTGTTACATCTATTCCTTATTGCCTCTGTTTCCCCCCCTCACAGTTTTCAATAGAGTTATCATAATAAAAATCTCTGAGTTAGTTAGAGATTTTGAGATCTCCCCAACGGAACAGGCAGATCCTCAACTGGACTGGACCAAACGACTTCATCTCTATGTTTGGTAGCTATCCCCCCCCCTCTTCCTCTCTCTCTTTTCTCTCTCTTTCTCTATCTTTTTCTCTCCCTTAATCCCTCTATCGCATTTTAGTGTGGTCATTCAATAAAGGTATATTTGTTTTGATTATTACTGCAAATCCCCTGTGCCATGTCGGTTCTTTTGCACCCTGAGATCAATCCATGAACCACCACGAACCCCATTCGTAAGGACGGATCGTGACAAATATTTTATTTTAAGTATAAATGAATGAATTACTTCCAGGAACCCAAAAGAAGTATTTTCATTCTAATGGATTTCATAATGTCTGTGAAGATAAAATTCCATTAAAAGCAGGAGTCTTTAAAGTTGAACCAGGGCACAGAGTCTTTCTAGGACATGTCATACTCCCATGGTTTATTACACTGTGTGGAATTTCAGTGTCTGGGCCAAATACTTGCTTGTGTGCTGAATTTTGGAAATATGAGTCTGACAGAGAAGCCCCTGCAAAGAACACTTTGAATGTCTGGTTGTGCAATGTTGGTAGCAATACCTGATGTAGGAATCCTAATCATGGCTCAAGAACTGCATAAAACTGAGCAAAAATGCAGTCACTGCCTTACAGCACTGAAAATACAAAATATCAGACAAAAGGCAAAAGGCTGGTTAGAGCTAAATACTAAATGAAATTACCCTCAGGAAAATGTAACTGCATTGTACTGTGAGGTTCATCTAAAGTGATGTCACAAGTCTGAACTACTCCACAACCACCCATTTCTAACAGAAAAAGAAGCAACTAGGTGTTTGCTTTCATCATCCCTTCTCTTAGCTTAAAATGATGGTTGTCACTCTTTTGGTAGAATGTCTGGTCAGTCAGGAGTAATCACTTGTGATAACCTCAGCCTTTTTCTATCTTCTCCTGGGAAAAGTGGCCAGCTGAGGGGATGCTGGGACACTAATACCAGTACCTTTTTGAAGTTTAAGCACACATTGAAATAAAATGAATGGACAAAAACCACCATGGTTAGAAAAATAACTGATATTTAGTTCTTAGCTACCTGGGGAAATACAGCTCCATATCCATTCCTAGTGGCATATGTTAACCTGTCTTCTCCTTTTAAACTATTTCTATTAGATGAAACACAGTGTGTCAGGCCTTAAATCTTCTAGATAACAGGACATGGCAGTTTGTCATTTAGGACAAAAATAACTTCTGCTCCACAGTCAGAGTTCATTACTGTCAGCTGGAGTAGAAGCCTGCTTAGGAAGTACATGTCTGAGGACATGATCCATCCTCTTTGCATTTGGGAAGGGCTGGATGTATGTTATAGATACACTTAGGATAAGCACTGCATGCCCAGGCCCTTTGGGGTTACTGCCCAGGCTGAAAGGACAGGAAAACTCTGACAGGCAATTTATCACTGGAGACTAAGATATTCATTGCCACCAGTTTAAACTCAGAATAACTCTCTTTTAATCTCTATGTTTAATGAGATGGCTAAAGTCACTGCTTTTCCAGGTATTTGATACATTAAGGAAGAATTAGGATAGGACCCTGTAGATGAACTTGGTCTGTTTTCAAACATGCTTCTGAATTTCCCTGTATTTCAAGATTCTTGGTGGTTTCAGATTAGAGAGATGACCTCAGCTAATCTATGCCAATATTTTTCCAGATGTTTGCTTGTGAACATGCCATCAGTGGAATTGAAAATACTGGAAAACAACTGGAACCATGGAAAGCAAGTGTTAATTTATTTTTACCAAGTTCATGACTACAACGTACAAGTCTAATATGCTTTGACATTCAGGCCCAGAACAGCAGCACACAAATATGTCAACATTACATTATAAGGAACAAAACACTGTTGTTGAGATCTGATGAGAAATTTTCTCATTAGTGTATTTTAGTAAAAGATAAGTAGTAACAGCCTTGTACTCTGCATGAGCTGTCAGGACTTTCCATAGCTCTGGGAACTTGAAAAATAATAATAATGTAACATTAGCAAGTCTCATTTATTCAGTCCCTGAATGAAGAGATCAGCAGAGCAGCTTCCCTGCAATCTGTTGACATCATGGAAAACTAAACTTGAGTAAGAAAGATGAAGGGGGCATCAAGACTGGCAAGCAAAGGAGGATAATGGCATTCAGGAGCCAAACACAACATTAACTCTTAGAACAAGGACAAATCACTCTAGGTGCAAACAAAAGAGGCTGCCCACAGTGTTTTTTTGAAATCCACAAAAGGCTCTAGTGGCCTACACTTCAGAGATCCTCAAATGTTCTGGACAATCTCATTTGGACATCTGGACAATGTCAGTGATTATAGGAAGAGCTCTCTGGGAAAATAGGTGCCCCACTCACAGCTAAAATCTGCCATGATTCTGGTCAGGAGCTCCCACATTTTTCCATCTTGTTCAGATCACCGTAACATTCAGCAGGTACCTGAACCCAGTGTAACCCAGAACAGCTCCTGCTGCTTCCTCTCCTCAAGAGGTGAGGAGGAGACACCTCTCCAGCCCTTCCATAAGGACTTTGAGGGTTTGCAGTACCACAGACCAACCCAGCAAGCTGAAAGGCCAGTCTTGGTGCAGTGAGGATTACAGGAGATTGATCAAACCACCAGATTATGGAAGAGGCTTCCAGGACAACTTTACCCTTAAAATAGAGCTATGGTGTAACCTCAAACACAAGAAATGTGAAGTAAAAGGAGAAAAATGAATACACTGACTGTAGCCTTCTTTTGAGGGAATGTTTGGACTTATTTGCCCTCTTGCAATAGTTATTTTTGTGTTTCTTAGTCACTGTATTTTTTATATAATGCTGATTGCATGTGAAATGTATGAGCTAAGTTGCTGGCAATGAGTAGGGCCGGAGTGTTCTCTCTCTGGTGAGGCTGCTTCTGGCTTCCTATTGACTTTTAGCATCTGCTGGGTTTACACGTGGATTAGTTAAGCCTTCTCAATATTACTTGGTTTGTCTCTCACCAAACTGAGATGAAAGGGAATCACGACCTTGCCTAGTTAACATGTGGTGAGCATTATTTATAGCTGAAACAGGCAAAGGATTTTTTGCTAAGCAAACCTTGGCAGTGATCACCATCCACTCTTAAATGTTCCACCTGCTTGGCAGGAGGAGATGATGAGCAGATATAGTATTTGCCAGTTTGATGAAAGCATTAAAAAAACCCCAAATACTTTATTGATCCAAACCATTTTATGCATGCATTTGTATATATTGCACAGTACACAGGGAATAGTTTTGCTTTTGGTTTCCAGTTGCAGTTCGCCGTATTTCTAACATCATTTAGGTCTTGATCAGTTTACAAAGCTTTTAGGGCTTTGATAATAGCTTTTCAAAATCACATCCTTTACTTAAAGTCTTGAAACTTTTTGAACACCCAGATTAGGTTATCACATTCTAACCCACCAGTCTTGCTTCATTCAAAGCCATTCCTATTTCTGCTACACCTCTTCAGACCATGCAAATTTTTTCCTAGCTGCACTTCCCCAGTTAATACATCTTTGCACTCTATATTGTTTTCCTTTTGATTTCTTGCAGACATTTCCTGTTTTCTAGCTGTAAGCTGTTTTTGTTGAACTGTCCAATTTTTGTTGGTCCCTTAGAGGAACCTAATTCCTTTCAGTCATTGACCTTGGAAGGACTTGACTCTTCCCATTGGCTGCACAGAGCAACCTAAAAATCAACTCGGCTTTTTAAAATCAACCTCTGACACCAACCACTGAACATTTAGGGACTGCAGTGCCTGCATTTGAAGTACATAATTTTTCAGGAGACTTCTTGCCCTTTATAAATACCTGTGTAATTCTTAGGACATTTAAAATGCTAACATGTTTATAAAGTTAATGTGTTAATATTTACAAAGTGCTTGCAGATATTTAAGAATAAATACAGAGAACGCTGCTATATAGGGTGAGAATTTTGCAGCAAATTATTTAGCATTAAAATATTATATTGAATAATCTAGGTCATGGAAAGTGGTCACTGTACTGGAGAAAGTTATTATTTGAAATTGTATTTACCACCCTGAATAAAAGTTGCACAATTTTCGCTGTTTACTTCAGACATTCAGTAAAGGAGGAAAAATCTGGAGATGGAGAGTTTACTACTAGTGTGAAACACTCTGAGGAGACAATTTCTTTTAGAAGCTAAGTTAGTATACTTTTGCACGGTTTATATTTGGCTGGAGCAAGTAACAGAAGCCATTTAGTCCTGAGAAATGCACATATTGCTCTGTAACTATGCAGAAGTTTTAGTTATGGGGAAAGTTATGAGAAAAAGCAGCTGTCTGGCACATGATAGCTTATCTTAAAGTGGGTGAATCAAAGTAAAACTTGCAGTGTTTGACATGCAGATGTATTAAGCATGCTGTTATCCAAAGGTCAAAAATATATTTGTAAATTAACTGGTGTTGAAGAAAATATTAACCATTTGCTAATGTAGAGTATACTTGGGGAAAAACCCCACACTTCTGTAGCTTCTTTCTAAAGGCATTATTTAATCCTTTGTTTAATGACAAGACGTAAGTTTACTTTTCCCCTCTTTTGTTATTTTCAATAGAAAGAGAAACTATGCACTTACCCAGAATACTAGTGTTTATGCAAGGGTGAAATCCCCACACAGTGAGTCTTCAAATGCAGTATTTAAAAGCTACCATTTACTGCATTAACACTCCTTCAGCATTGGCCAAAAGATGTATCAGATTTGTTTCTTGCTAATTAAGGAGAAAACTGTAGTAATTTGAATACCATTATACAGGAGTTCCAGAATGATTGTGATTTTAAATAATTATGGAATAAATAAAATAATAAAATTTTTTATCCCATTCAGGCCTTTACTAGAGAAGTAACAACTTGCAGAATATTTTTGAGTCAGGAACTAGACAGATAATTCTTTGCTTGACTAGTTGTAAAATGAAAAGGGCCTTTTTTTGAAGTAGCTCTGTTGTGTACATCTACCATTTGATATATTTTGTCAGTAGCATAGTCACAGGGAGGTAGGACTAAGTATACTAATCTGAAACACCCATATTTAGAATGTATCCATAAACCAGTTCCTTAATCTCTTATGACCTCTAAAAAAAAGAGCATTTCTGGAGATTTGGATGGTCCCTGAGAAAAAGCAGAATTCAGGGTTCAGCTCCTGGACTTCCTTGCAAAAAACACCCAAAATATCACAATCATCCCAAGAAGTGTTGTATTCCAATAATACAACTGAACAGAAAGGTATTTGGGGTTTTATTTTACTTTATGCTACTTGATTTTATTTTATTTATGAACATCCATAGATTTTTAGATTGTTAAAGACCTGAAGGTATGGAGAAGGGTTTCAGATTTCAAGCTTCTTGCCAGACAGTTTTGAAGTGAGAAGGCAGCTCTCCCAGCTTGCTCCAGGTACCTGGGAGGCACAGCAGCATTTCTCACTCTCTCATCCTCTCCTGCTCTCCCAACAGCTGCTGCATTCCTGCACTTCAGTAATACCCACATGATGGCAGAAGAGAACAGACAGCTGCAGACACAATCTGACAGGCAATTTCACTTCTGGTATTTCTGTAAAGTACTTTCTATAAATACCTATAAAAATATATAAGCATCTGGAAGTATTTAAATATAAATATATAGAATAAATGGACACATATAAATATATATATATATTTTATATATATATATATATAATTTTTATATATAATTTTTATATATATATATATATATAATGCATTTATAAATATAGATTTCTGATAAGTATGACGAAAATGTGATTTTAGTTTTGGATGGACCTTAATGTTCCTAGGAATCAGAAAATAGTAGAGATATAAAAATAGTTGACTTAGATCCTCTTCTTACTTTCATTGCCAGAAGTTGGTGGTAGTTTGTTTTGTCTGTACTAAAGGTACATATATAGGTAAAAATCTATGATTAAATGAGACTGACATCAGACCGTGAAAGGGAGAAAAACATACAATTTTAAATACTTCCATTGTCAGCGAAACTCCAATTTTACTAACTTAGAGCATGCTGTGCTCGGTAACTGGAAAAAACAACAAGAAAAAAGCTTGTTTTTACCAATCCACACAGTTTTATGCATACATTGTGCATGCCAATGTTTAAAATCTCTCAGCCTCACTAATCCAAAGCAATCTCAAAAATGCAATGTATTTTTATAGGCAGTCTTGTAAAAATAATTTTTCTTGGTTGTATGTCTGAAAAGTGTTGACTACATTACAGACACTGCATCAGCTAATAATAATTACTGGAGTCAAAAGATGGAAAATTTAGACCAAAATTAGCAAATTAATTATATGTGGAAAGTTATTAGAAATTATGATTTTAGCACAGGAATAAGACGGTCTATCTTCCTCAGAAATTCTTCTCCCAAATCTGCCATCTGATGCTTTGTATACCCCCCAAATAAATCTAACCTTTGTGTTTCTTATTGTCATGAAGATTAATTAGGGTTAGATTGTACAACACTTGTAAAAAACAAACCAGAAAATGCTGAGCATTGCTATGATGAGGTTGAAGCTCCTTGATTTGACATGGGTGTAGAAGTGGATGGCCTTTTAATTGCAAACTCTCTAAGTGATCCTTGCACAGTGGTTGATTTCTGATTGCAGTTGTGTATCTAAGATAGGTAAAAAATTGTAGTTAATTTTTAAAATTAAATTGTAATTAAATGTTACAGGCATGGGTTGTGCCATTCAGTCATCTTCTCTTGGTTTGTGGAGCATGCCACTGTTCCAGATGTGTTACTGCAGGGCAACAGCAACAGAGAGGGCACCAACCCATTCCTGAGTTTGAAACTCTGTGATACCCACTCTGAGGGGGAGAAACAGTGGCTGCATCACTACCAATGCTTAATTATGCAAAAGAAGGAGGAAGGGTGGGGTGTGAACATCATCAGCTTGCTAGGCTGTGCTTTCTGCACTGCTGCTCCAAAGAGAGGCCAGCATGGCATGGCTGTGCCCACCCTTTTGGCCGGAGTGAGGTCCAAGTCTCCGTTCTGGAGGACGCACAGGGTCAGAGCTGTGGGCAAGCCTTGTGCCTCTTCTCATACCAGGAGAGGCACAACCAGGACTCCAGTCATGGCCAGGCCAGGAAACTGGGATTGCAGAGTGTGCCCTTAAGCACTCTCCACCCTGAACCTAAAAGTAATCTGCAGTATTCAAAGCAATCCATCAAACAATTTGCTTTGCCATTTTTTCTAAGTTTCACTCTTCCTCAGACAAACAAACAAAACATTGCTTGAGCCAGCTTTGCTGGGGACCAGTAACCTTATTTAGGAGATGAATTTCTTTCTCTCCTTCTTACTTTCTGCACCAAGCACTTTCATACACTCATTTACATGCTTTGGTACTGGGAACTTGTGCTATAATGCAATTGGGCATTTCTTTCTGACTGCCTGAGTCAGAATATAGAGACTGAGGGATTTGAGGGCAGTGCTGGAGCACTGAGCCTTCTTGCAGTGCCCAGACTGTGGCTGAAGGTGGGCAGCCCTTGCATCACCCTGGGTGCAGGATGGCCCTTGAGTACCAAAAGCTGACTGTTTAGAGCAGGGGAAGAGAGCAGCAGATGAATAAGGGGAAAATGACAGAAAAAGAGGATCAGATGTGTAGCATATGTTGACATGAAAGTTAGATTTTGAGAAATAAATCTGCCTTATCCTGAAAAGAAAAATGAGTACATTCAGTTGTATTCAAAATGGACTTCTTCTGAAAGATCCATATGTCAGTGAAATAGGAGCTAATGACAGAAACTATTTACATTATCTACAAAGAAGTTTTTTCCTCCTTAATGTCTCCAAACTACTCTCTATCAGAACCTTCCTTCATTTTCTAGTGCTGGCACATCACCACATCATCCCTGGCTAAGTGGAATTTGCTTTGGTGGAATCAGGAACAAGAGCTATGTTGTAATCTGGTTGTTTAACACTAGATGAAAAGGAGTATCCAGATGGGTTTTTCTTTTTAAAGAATCTGATTCCCAGGACAAATCTGTGACAGGCTGGGGGTGGGGAAAGGAGAGGGAGGTATGAGGGATATTGGGGAGTATGGAGAAGAGAGTATGTGGTTACATTTTTGTTGCATAGCATCTGTTATTTCAAATAGAAGCTGCCTGTAGCACCACTGACAAACTTGACATGGTTGTTCCTTTTGACAGATATTTTTTTCTGGAAGTCAGTCAGTAGGATTGACTTCTTTAATTGCAATTAAGAATTCTTAATAAAATAGATTTCTAACATTCAGCTTTAACAAGTTAATGAACACAGAATAAAGAAAGTGGGGTGCTGGAAGGCTGTTTTAATTGAAAGAACAACATAAATGATTCTGTGGTTTTATAATTCTAAGGAGCTTTAATCAATTCCCAAGGTAGCTGGAAATCTTAAAGTTGTGTGATGACTTAGCAGATGAAAGAATATAATTTGAGTTCTAGGTCTGATATAACTTCTACACTCGGAGACATATGACAACATTGGGTGGGGAAGATGAGTTTGTAAAATTAATGAAAATTAATTAATTCATTAATTATTGAATCCTTAAAAGGAAATATGGTCTGACTTGTTTCTTTGCTTCTTTATTTAAAAAATAGCCATACTTCTTCTGAGGCTCTTCAGTACTGCAGTATTCTTAATTTAGTTGTCATTCTGAATGCTTTGGCAGGTCATATGAATATATTGTGCACCTTGAGGAAAATTATGGAAAAAAAAAATCTCAACTTTGATGGAAGCAATCACATTTAACCTGGACAGCTGTTTCTTTGCTGCTAACATAGAACGTGTTAGATGGCATAAGATTAAAGAAAATATTCACTATCACTGACCAAAATATTAAACTTGACAGCTTCTGTAAAGATCCCCTGTCAGAATCTCTCCATGTCCCAGGGCACAACCCGGTAAATGGAAGAGACATAAAAAGACAAAAAGTGCTAAACCTAAAGTTAAAGACAGGCTCAGTGCTGACATCCTGGAGACTTTGTCCTTTATGGATGGTTTTAATGCAATTATGCCTGAGCACAGTTTATCTGCCTGATAAAGGCAGGCATTGGTTTTGGTATCAAAAACGATATTCAGATTAAGCTTTATTTTCTGCCCTTCCAAGGAATCATTTACCATATTAAGCTGTTTCTCAATGTTTCTATGTATTTATTTTCTTCTATTAGTAAATTGATACAGTCTTTAAATTTATTCTGATTTTATAGCTCTTTTAACTGTCAGCTAATGCTAGTATTTTTTTTTTCTAATAACTCCAAATGTGGCTTAGCAGAAAACATGTTTTGTTCTAAGTTGCTAAGTTTTATTTAAATATTCTGTGAAATTTAGTTTCCATCTACAAGGATTTGAAAGAACAATTTATGGTCATATTCTTGCTGGTTGAGTCCCAGCAAGAAAAAGCCAAAATGGAAACCATTTTCCAAACAATTTGGAAAAGCCAAATGGTCAAAATATCAGCTTTGGTCGGTATTTCTGGATATGTGCTTGACTCAGGAGGTTCACATGTTTCCCAAAGAGCCTGCACTTCTTGTTGCAGTGGGACTGGACCTTTGAAAGCATCCAGCAGTGAATACTGTCATGACCCTTTGCGTCTTTAAATACAATCAAATTCAACTTTCCACATAGTCAGCCTATGAATCCAATGAGGAAAATAACAAAATAAGGCCCAGTCAGCTGATCCCCAAAGTTGATTCTCCCTTTCCTAGCCCTGCAAAGGCAGAGGGGATACTCCCAGAGGGGTCACTGACCTCCTGGAAAGCAGATCAGGAGGCTGTCCATGGTTTGGCCTTTACTGAGTTCTTCACTGATTGTGGGCCAAACGTTATCCCTGATTGCAATTAGGAATGAAGTAACCTGGCTTGTGAGGCCAGTGGAGTTATTCCCAATTCAGTTCATGAGGGAAACCAGAGGTCTCTGATTTTTAAAAGATTTAGCTTTTGTTCTTTTAAAAGTGATCAGGACAGAGTGATATTGGAAGAACAGTGTCATGAGAAGAATGATGGACTGAAATTAAGATGTACACTGCTAGACTGTAAGTTTGCGGGATATTTACTTTGTGTTACCTTTTGCTTGAATAAGCAGTTATGCATGATGGATTTTGACAGAATCAGGGAGGATATTCTGTAAGGCAAAAATTATTTACATTTCACAGCTGACTGACTAATGGTCTGTCTCTCTGTGCTGAATTCGGCAGTGTGAGCTTTGTCTCCAGTACCTCTCATCTAGCTGGGAATGAAAACAACAATGTGACTTTCCAGCCCAAGTGATTTGGGCAGGAAACTCTTGGCAGGGCATTCTCTGGGAAATTCACTCCACCTCATCAAGCCTGTTTGGCAGAAGTGAAGTCTGTGCCATGCTCTGCTCTTTCTGCTGTCCCACCATGCCGTGAAAGGGAGCTCTCAGGAATGTCACTTTGGAAGACAAGATGGATACACTCTTCTTAATAGAGAAAGTGAGGTGATATATTTATTGCCATTTTTAAGATATAGTACACCAGTATTTTCATGCAAAGTTTCCAGTTAAGCTGGAAACCCCAAAATCCAGGTCAGTGAAATTACATAAATCCAAGCGTCTGGCACTGCTGGTTCCCAAGATGATTGTTGATACCACTGCTACACTTTTGACACTGGTTTCTTGGTGAAATATGCATCCTGGCCTGGAATATGCTGCTAATTTTACTATGTGTTGCATGCCTAACATTATTTCTTTATGCATCTGCAGGGAATTCATTTTGAGGAGTCGACTGTGTAGTACATTATACCATTACAAGATTAGTTTAACCAACATAGAGAGGTTAAAAAATAAAAACAGGGCAAGGGGGACTTCTTTTGATCATTCTATATGAAATTTGTTGACACTTCAAAATGAAGATTAATCTTTGCAAAGCAACAACTGTGAACTCCCCTAAAGTGACAGTGTGACTTTTTCTCACTTTTACAATCTAAGGAATACATTAACGTGTACCTGACACCGTTGCTTACAGAGCAGAATTAAATCTGACTGCTCTGGAACAGTATTGATACAGTAAGAACTGCACTTTTATAGCCACTAATAGCCAATAAATGCTACTTAATCCTATTAGCTATTTTTAAATACTCAATTTTATCTACCTGAGAAAGAAAAAGAGCTGACATACCTTCTGTATATCCGTTGCTGTATACTACAAGTTGTCTTTATTCATAGTAACCTGAAATCACTTTGTTTGCATATGATTTAAATGGAAATAAATGCCTAAATGAACCCCTTGGAGTCAGGCCAGACTGACACTTTCTGTGTGGTATCATTTTGAGATCTGGATTTATGTGATGTATGATAACAGCATGAAAACAGCGGTGTGGCCACAATTTTTCAAAGGCAGTCAGTAATGCGCAAATTTTCAGGGCCTGAGTAATCTTGTGTTTCTTTAATGGTACCTGCTTTTTTAGGCCCTCTCTCTGGTTGTTTTCAGTGATGCAAATGTCCCCTGCTCAAATGTGCCTCACTCCCAAAATTCTGAGCACTCATTTTCAGACTGTCAAAATGATGATGGAAGAACCTGGACCTTGTTTTCAAACCTTAGGTTGTCTTGAAGAAAAAACTTGAGATACTAATCCACAGAGAGATTTTGACAACTTTCAGAAGCCCTTCCCTTCTGCAAGGACAGTGCAGGTGCATCTCTGAGGGTCAGAGGGTATCTCCCTACAGCCAATGGCTCGTGTCCAAGCCTTACTTGGACTTCAGCGGGGTGTGCTGAAGGCTGTTTTCCAAAAGACCACTGTAACTTTTAGCTATTGGGGCTGGAGAGGTCCTCCTGATGGAATTTGAAGTTGCACCATTTCCTTGTGCTCTGCTGGTTGTTGGGATGTTGCAGCACCACAGCACCTGGGTGTTACTCTTACCTTTTAATGACTCCCTGTGCTGTTCACTGTGTTGCCTTCACACTCATTTGTTTCAGCCTGTCAAGCCCCCACAGGAAGGGGCTGGAAGAAACAAAGCTTTTCAAACTTGGGTCTAATGCACTTGGTTTCTCCTTCTGAAAAAGTAAATATTTGTGTAATAAGCTGCAGAACCCCTAAAGCAGCTGTGAAATGATCTAGCCATGAGATCTCATGAACAGATCCAGGATGGAGGAAGGCTGCCAGCAAGATCTTGTTTACCCTGCTTTGAAAATTTGACAGCCAGAATTATGGAAAAAACATCTGTCTGAGAGGACATTGCCAAGTCAGAAATGCAGTGGTAGAACACAGAGCTGTACCTGCTGTGCTGGTGGTAAGGGTGATCAGAGGGGAGCAAGGGAACCTTCCCATGAACAGCTCATTCCTGATATCAGGAATGTTGTGCTCCTGTGTTTACTCAAATTCAGCTTTCTGTGGTTTGCCAAATCTGGCCTTCTCTCAGCCTCAACCTGTCCTTGGATGGCTCCCATGATTTCTGACCTCCCACTACCTTTTCTATGCTATTTATAGCACAACAGCTGGGGAACATTGATGTGCATCTCTGTTGTATTTACAGTTTGAAGAGTGACTTTGGTTTTTATTCGCATTCATGGTAGTTCAGTAAGTTGTTTGGCATCATGTGAACTTCCTAGTCAGGCTCCCTTTGCATTCATTTATCACGTTGCCTCCTCCAGTTTTGTTTTTCTTTCCCCTGCCATAAGTGATTCTCTCTGTCCTCCAGCTTTCCATTAGCTGTCTCCTTTGTTTGGGGAAAAAGTAACTCAGGGTATATTCTTTCTTTCTTAAAAGGGTCATTTGTCACTAGGAAATAAGCATAGAGATCAGCTGGAAAGTAGACCCCAAGTCTCAGTTTGCTCATCTGGTTTCTGGTGACCTGTTTCTTGTAGATGCTGGTATCTTGTTTCAACACCTTGATCATTGTGCACTTTGTTCATCCCCAACCAAAGGGATGAACATTTCCAACCAAGCTGTTCTGCTTTGTTTCATGTGTCTTCATCTCCTGGATTTTCAGCTGCCCATTCAGATAAAGCCTTTCAGCTGCATCAGATTTTATCTCATGACTATTCCAACTTCTCAGACATAAGCTCCTGTAGGCTGGGTCCACATTGTGAAAACTGGATATATATGTTTGGGGAAATACTCAGAGAAGAAGTTGATCTGCAAGGGGAGTGAAGAATTTAGACTCTAGCTCAGTTATTAACTTTTACTTTTTTTTTTATGCTTAGCAATAAAAATGGAAGAATAATCCTGTATATGAATATAGTATTAGTAACTTTATGTCATTATTATCTCAAGTGTTATTGTGCTCTTACAAAAGAGTAGATGCTTCTACACATGAGGCAGCGTAATAGACCCAATATTCAGATCTTATTTTATAAAGCCTGTGGAGAGTACATAACACCTCTCTTCTCAGATAAGTGCATTTCATGGGCATTTAAGGGTTAGACTAGCAGATTCACTTGTACCATGCACAGACAGCATCCTGTTTGTACAGAAATAAAACTCAGTGATGCATGTGCCTATATTTAGAAAGTCACAAGAGAATATTTAACTGCTGTGACTGGCCTTACTTCTGCACCTGAAAATTTCTATTTAAAGAAAATATTTCTTGTACTGACCCAAAGAACTTGCTACCAACCATCTGCAGGCACTGAAATGAAGGTTGTAATGGGGTGCCTGCTCTGATCTTCTCCTGGGACTTCCAAATGCCCTAAAAATGAAAACCCCAAGATTTTTCATTTCAGATACTCATAAATTATACTGATGACCACTAATTATTCCCTTACAGCCCATTTCATAGGTTTTAAGCATTTTGCCTATTATTCAATGGAAATGCTAATGAAGAAATTAGAATGGTGAGTACCTGGATCTCCATGGTTTTTGTGCATCTTCACAGACGCCAGTACATGTATTTCTGCAGAAATCAAATACTGCATTGTGAGGCTAATCCATATATACCTCACAGACATGGCAGCACTGGACACAGGTAATAGTGTTTGCATGCACCCAGGGTATCTGGCTAAGTCAAAACTGGCTCAGTCAATTGGAATGGAAGGCTAAGTTGCACCTAGGAAGAATTTGAATTTTCTTTAGATGTGTTATAGTATGATGCTTCTGCCTTGCTTCTTTCCAAAACAGCACATTAAAATTCTGCCTTGCCTCTTTGCTCTACTATCTTTTTAAACGTTACAAAGATGCTAATATCTGAGCTGCAGACAGAAAGCACTCTAGGTTATGTTTACACCAGCAAATAGGGCAGATGTTGGGAGCAGACAGGTTAAACATTTGGTGTTGGTGTCCATACCATGCACGCTTCTGTGGGATTTGCTTTGGGTTAGCAGTGGCCAGGGCACTTGGACTGAGCTACCCTGTGCCTTTGGAGCCCACAAGGAATATGCTTGCAGTTACCTTCTGGTTTTACCCAAAGAAAACTCTTTATGCACTATGAGACTTCCCTATGAAGTGAATTAAATCATGGGAAATTTGAACAAAGCGTCCTCCTACAACCCTAATAGTAGACATGATCTTAGATTAAGTTGCTGCAATTCACTGGAGCTTATTGTAAAAGAAATCATCACAGACTATTCTTGGTGCAGTTTGGCCTATTTTCTATCAAATAGTATCTTGTTATTTAGTGTCTTGACAAGAAACTCTTACCTTTGTGAATTTAAATTACTGTTTTGTGGAAGATGTAAAATTTGCACGTTTTGTTCCTTCTCATCCCTCAGAATAAGCTTTAAATATTTACTTTCCCTGTGCAGCAGGAATGCTATCTGAAACGTTTCCTTTGAGCTATGAGAAATATTCATGAGTCCTCTTCGAAGTTTGGGGAGTACAATAAGTCCTGTCAGCAGTAATCCTTGGGCCATCAGTCTTCCAACCTAGGTAAATAAAAACTTGCACACTTATTATATCTGTATTATGACATTGTTAGGCCTTGACTGCTGTTGGCAGATACTGGCCCATATTGGCCCATAGCAGTCCCCGCACTGGTGACAGGAGCCATTCCTTGGCCTTTCCTGTCCCCTGAGCTGTGTGACACCTTGCCCAGGAGAGCCACAACCATGGTAAGGATTTCATTGCCACTCTCTAGCCTTGTTAGCTCTGTCTCTACAAGTAAACAAAGGACCAGGGGACAGGATCCCAGCGCCACAACAGTCACAAACAACGGGGAGGACAGCTGGGTCACCAACCTAGGGCATGAGGGAGAGGCTGTGGGTATGTCTGCCTGGACTTCAGCAAAGCCTTTGACACTGCTAGAGCTAGAGATCTTTTCTACCTTTTTCTAACTTTTAGGATTCTCTGAAGATATCCTGTTATGAACTGTAAAGATTGGCCTGGCATGTGTGGAAACCCACAGCGTTCTCCTGCAGGAGCTCGCAGCCCATGGCGTGGGCAGGTGTGATCCTCACAGGGAAAACCGGGATGGGTGGCCAGGCCCAGAGGGTGGTGGGGGTGAGTCACATCCAGCTGGAGGCCAGTCACAAGTGTGCTCCCCAGGGCTCAGTACTGGGACCAGTCCTGTTCAATGTCTTTAGTGATGATCTGGATGAAGGGAACAAAAGCACCCTCAGTCAGATCACAGAGGACACAAAGTTGGGTGGGAGTGTTGAACTGCTGGAGGGTGGGAAGACTCCACAGAGGGACTTTCACTGGAGCCAAATGTATGAGATTCAATGAGGCAAAGTGCTGGGTCCTGCACTACTACAGGCTGGGGGTAGAGGTCTTTTCTAACTTTTAGGATTCTCTGAAGATATTCTATTATTAACTGTAAAGATTGGCCTGGCATGTGTGGAAACCCAGGGCACTGGGAATATTTCTCTGCCTGCTCTGGGGTGCCCTGACCCCCAGGGGAGCTCTGACTTTGACCCTCATTCATGGAGAAAGTTTCCTAGACTTCAAGATAGACTGGAATCCACAAAAGTGTGAAATAGATTATAGGGAGTAGTGTAGGTGTAGGTGTATCACTTGGTGAGAAATTGAGGTTTTGGGATTTGTAGTATGCTGTGGATGGAACAAGATGGAGGCACAGGGGGTTGTCCTGGGTTTCTTCTCCATGCTGCTTCTTCCTTCTTCTTCTTGGGTTTGGGTGGCATTTGTAATTGGGCAGAAAAGTCCCCATTGCAGGCTTTGTGGGATCAGTTATTGGGTTAAAAGGGGAATAATCCAGGTGTCAGTTCTGAATTGGATAGTTTAGTCTTAAAAGACCTCACAACAAGAGATTGTTGGCCATTTTGTGCCTTCTAATGAAAAGCTGCCAAACTCACAGTAGTGAGACTGTTTTACTGGTAAGAAATAATAAACACTTGAGTCTGAGCACAAATTACTGTCTCAAGTGCCTTCAATCCAGACCCAGAGAAACCAATAGCATGACTGCCTCTTTCTCCAAGTGGTTTTCTGCCATGAGATGCAGGACATGAAGCAAATGGGGGCATCTTGCTGCTAAGGGGGCTGGATGCAGCTGCTCACTGTGGGTGGGAGGGGACACTTGTACAGGTCCCATACAGCACTGGTCTGTATTATTTATCACTGCTATTTACAGGTTACTTTACTAATGTAGACATAACCTCAGTGACCTGTCCTGTTAACACATAGTAGAAGACTACTATGGGATAGTAGGTCACTCACACAAATGGAAATTCTTAAAAATAAAGCTTTCTTCTTCCCAAAGAGGGAAAAATACCATCCTCAGGTGTGTTATACACATATTTTCTCTTCTGGCTTATCTGTCCTCCTTTTACCACCTCTTCCCCATCACAGGACTCGGGACTGGGATCAACCCATCACAGAAATGTTTTCCCACCATTGCAGCCACTATTTTAAGGTATATTGTCCTCAGCATGGACTGATGGATGGACAGCCACAGTCCAGACATGAAGATGGACGTGAATGGGGGATTACACAGCAGGGCCACAGGAGATGTGAATACAACAGAACACTCCTTTGACTTGCAGGGCTGCTACAACATTCCACATGGAATCCCTGTCCAGGAACAGGGATTCAGCCATATTTGCTGGCTGCAATGTTCACACTTCCCAGGGAGCTGTGTTTTCCAGCCAACAGGTCCATCAGAAGGAGGGCAACTGGGGCAGGACAAGGGAGTGCATATGCTTGCCCCTGCTCCAGCAGTGATAATCTCTTCTTAAATCTTATCATGGCTCCCTCAGTGTTTGTACCTCAAGGTATGGAAAACACTCACCTGCACCACTGAGTAGAACAATCCCTCTTTCCAGCATGGAGTCTGTGTTTTCCATCTTATCTCAGAAAGAAAAGGACATCAGAAAAATCCAGGAAAATAATCGTGACTGAAATTTTGCAGATTTGCTGGGAAAAGTAAATATAACTCCAGACTGTGATTGATATATTGTTTATCACTCTATAAATCTGAAGCTGATGAACTCTCAAGTTCCATCATCCTTAAAGTGTGTTGCTCAATTCCCCAGGGCTGACAGAAAATGGACAGAACGTGAGGAGTGTTGAAAAGCTCCCCAGAAGAGCATGTGTACTTCTCCAGGAGAACATGAAGTGCCCCATCCTCAGAGGGAAAAACTATCCTCCTGCTTAATCATGTCACATTCTGGACCTGCTGGAGGTTTCTTGGAAAGCAAGAAAGCAACATTTCTAGTTCTGTTTGTTCATAAAAGCAGTCATTATGCAACATTCTGGAAGCAGCATTTATATCCCATTTCTTTAATATTTTTATCTCCATGCTGTTTTCACTATTATCCTTTCTTTGGCTGTTTTACTTTTCCTCATCCTCCAAAATAAGGACATATGGGTTTTAGTTTTCTTTTATTTATTTATGTTCTCTGTATGAGAACTATGACTGTTATTCCAATTTGTTTTTCTGACAAACTAAAGTAGTGTTTCTGTATGTCTTCACTGCTATGTATTAAAATAATTGTTTTAAAATATTTTTTTTCTATTTTATGGTTTGATTTGTATTTCAGATCAACCATTAGAGCCTACTTTTATCTCATTATAAAGCTTCTGAATCTTTAATAAGCCTAATTCTAATGACTAGGCTACAGTTTTACATCTAAAATTCACTTAAAATTTAACTGAGATTAGTTGCTTCAGGGTTTTGTGTCTTCATTTTCTCCTTTCATTTAGTCCAGCATATGTCCCACAACTGACTTGTGGCATCAGTTATTTCTGTCTTCTGCTGTATCTCAACTCCTTCCACATGGTACTGTTTCATCTTACAAAGGAACATGTTCCAGAGTAAAGCAAATTTTAAACTTTCTTTTAAAGAAAAGCTTAAAAGTTAAACTTGACTTACAGAGCTCTATAGCTAACTCCCAGGGATATTAATGTGAGGTGTAACTATCCTTCAGGATTCCTTTGCTATTTTAAGTATTTGCCTGTCTTTGTAGGGGCAAAATATTTTCTCTGATTGGTTTGTTGGTTTCTTCCCCCATAAGGTGCAAGATGTTGATCACTTTGGCTGTGTTGGTGCCTCAGCTCTGGGTTTGGGACTGATTCACTAAATCAAACTCTCTTGATAAACTCTTTGGGGGGAAGTTTCAGGTCAGTTTACAATCAAGACAGTACAAAACATCTGCTTCCCATCTTCTTCCTTTCATTCACTGTTAGAGACAATTTTGGCTAAAGTGGGAGAAATTGTAGGATGCCCATTAACATGTGTTACTTAATTTAGCATCTGTATTTTAATCCTCTTATATTTGTTTCTAAACTAATCTTCACCTACTGAGCCAAGAACAAATGACAAAAAAGTAAAAAATCTGGTGAAGCAGTAAAGATCAACAAGTGACTGCAGGGGAGAAGTAGAGGGACTAATTTCAGTGAGATTTTCAGCTGACACCAGGAAAAGTGTGCAAGCAAGACTGTCAGTGCACTACTTAGAATTAACATATGTTGAATCCACATTAAAAATAAATTAAAAAATCTGATTTTCTGTAGTATCTAAAGCAGTAATGGTCAGTGTTTAATTCATTTGCCCACATATAGATGTGTAGAGACATCTGAGATCTTCAATGGCCTTGGGCTCCCTTGGCTCCAGAAGGACATGGGGTATCCTCCCTAAATTTCACCTAAATTTAGACTAGAAAAAAGTAATCAGTCATAGGATTAGGGCTTTTTTCTCTGACATTAGGAGATTCAGTTGGCACGGGTGCTGCTCAGGAGCACTTTGGCCCAGAGATTGTCAAAGTCACCTGCACTATCCAGCCAAAGGAGTCCCAAGGGCTGCAAGGCCTGAGAGTGTCAACATCCCCTCTGCATAAAGCAGCACAGTCCCTTCTGCTGGGACTGGGGACTTCTGCTGGGGGAGAGGTCACCAGCACCTCCCCCCTGAACGTGGTGGCCTCAATGACCCCCTCTTCCTTATCACCTGTAAATTAAATAATAAGGATGTTAGAGAGGATGAGCCCCTATTCTAGGAAACACTGTGAGAATGGCTCTTTTACTTGCAAGATAAAGTGAAAAGATGAGAAATCTGTACTTTTGTTCTCTGTCACAAGCATCCAAGGTTTAAGCACCATCTATTCTGTGTTCCTATATCCTGCACAAAAAATGATTCTCAAAGAAGGTGAAAAACCTTCCTCATGAACTAAATCCACCTCCTCCTTCTGATAAAAAGGCGAGTTTGCTTATCCTTGCACAATTACATTGTATAAAATCATTACCTCAAAAGAAATCTCTTGAATCAGTGCACTGAATGTGATCCATTTTCAAAGCTCATGTCAATACTGGCCTATGACATTTGAAATTGTTAGCATTCTTTCCAAAGAGGTCTAGGTCTATGAATGGCTTCTTGTAATAACAACCAGAAATAGCTGCATTTCTTTTGAAGTTATCATAGAACACCCTAAACTGCAGAGTGAATTTTCCCCACCAAAATATTTAACTAAAAAATGTCCCCATTTTTCAGCTGGAGACCAATGTATACACTTTTTAGACTATTTTTTAGACCACACATTTCTGTTATTGATCAAGACTTAGAATCCAGTTTATTTTAATCTTTCACATAAATAGGCTAAAAGCTCTGGATCATTAGTTCTTTCTGCTTTTATTTGCTGGAAAATATTTCACATCACTTTTAGAGATTAGGATTTGGTAACACTTTATTCTATCTGTCTTATTGTTTTAATTTATGTGGTCTTAAGAATAACAGAAATCATAACAAATTCTTTGGGTATTAAAGAGGGTGGTATGTGCACACAGATGCAGTCAGTGACAGACATTTTTTTCCTTTCCTTTAGAATCTATAACATTCATTTTGAAGACTCAGACAGCAAATGAATCTGAAGATGTTTATCTTTTGCTGAACAGTCAAATGTGTCATTTAAAAAACTGCACTGTAATGAGGTTATTTTAAAAGCTGAAATGGGAGGAAGTTTGAAGTCTAAGGGTAAATAAAATATTGGCAGGACACGGATTCTTAAGCTATCTTGAAAAGTACAGACCACACTTAAGTATCAAATATCTTGTCATTTTCTTTACCCTCCACATCTTCATGTAGGCTGGCAATGGGTCTGGAGTCTGAATCTGAGACTGTATCACAAGTGTAAGGCAGCAGAAATAGGGAACTCAGGAGAGTTTGATGTTTAGAAGAGTTGAAGACTGATTTTTCAAAGGAGACTGGAGGAATGAGATGCTCAGCTTTCCATGAATTTCACTGATACCTGTAATGAGCCAAGTGTGAGCACATCCTCAGAGCCTCTCTTTTGCTGAGGACACACCTTCTCACCAGAGCTGTTCAACTGGCTGGGGGAAAGGAGCAGAGGAAAGTGTTCTTGTGCAAAGGAGAAAGAGAAGGGGAGAAAGGCTACCCTGAGGTTAAATACTAGAGGAGTTCTGAAACTCTTGCCTAAAAGGGGAGGTAAAAAAAAAAACCTCAAAAAAACTGACTATAAATATCACAGGAATCCTTGTCTAAGAAACCTATATTACATAACCATAAATCCTGGGAAGGAACAGTGAGCAAGAACTGTGTCCTGTAAAAGTGACTCAGTCTGAGTATAGAGAGTAACCTACTTTTATTTATGTCCAGGTAATGTTGTCATCCTTGACACCAGACACTGAGATTGAAGAGATTAATTCTGCACTTACCTGGACTTCCATGGGCAAATGGCAGCTCACAAGGACTGAGGGAGTTTCTCCAGAAACCTTTCCTTACTTTAATGGTAAATCTATTTTTGTTCTATTCTTGGTATATTTTTTAAAATGTGATGACCTAGGGATGGATATAAAATATTTTCTGGGACTGGGAGTTATTGCTGGAGGGCAAGGGGTGTCACCTGGGCTGTACCTGCATGGTGCCAGAATCCCTGGTTGCTTCCAGAATGATCTGAAGTGCAACTTCTCAATCTGGAGGTAACTTTGGCTTTTTCCCCTGTCCTCTCTGTGGGATATACACTGTCTGCAAGATCATTTAAGGTGATCTGGCCTAATTGGTTTTCTGCTTCTCTGGTCATTTTGGAGTTCCTCAGTAGGCCAAGTCTTTAGCAAAAGGCACTGTACCAGAATTTAGACTAATTTATATCACAGTTTCTTCTCGTCTGAAACTGCATGAAATGTTATGAGATTTCTAATATAAATTGAATGATAAGTATTAGATTTAGTACCTTGAAGTCTTGCTGGAGACTTCTTTTACTCCTGCAACAGGACAAGGTTCAAACATAAGTCAGTAGCATAGTATAGGAATTCACTATGCATTAACACTCAATCATTTTAATTGAAACTTTCCTCTTATCCATGTTTTAGTCATCCCTAGTCCAAGGTGGTTGGAATGGGCATGGAGATGCATCACTTCTCCTGCATATAATCAGCAACAACAAATAAATGTGCATTCCTGATCCATATTTAGGCAGCTAAATAAGTGGCTTCACTTGGAGCTACGCTGCACACTTGAAGACGTGCCCAGCAGTGTGAGACCCAAAACAGATGCTGATTATTATTGACATTTGCTTTCAGCCAGAACAAACCTCCCAGCTGACAGCTGCACTGGCAATTTGCTGTTGCCCTCCAAGAGGTCATGGAGCTGTGTAAAATGTGATAACCACCATTTTTCTTGGTCTGGCACACAGCCAAGGCACGCTGTGAAGTCCAGGATGCTTCAAAGAGAGACCAATAGGGTCATGGAATATATATATATATATAGTGGATAATAAAGGCTCAGGAGCACAGTCTGGTTAGGTCACAGTTTTGTATAAGAGAAGCTGATGACTGCAGGAGGACTAATTATGGGGCTCCTGGTCACAGCATCCTGTAACTGTGATTTCTCTTGGGAAAAGAATCAAAAATCCAATTAAATATTCAGTGCTGCAGCTCCTAAATGTTAGCTGTCTGGCAGTTCACAATGTTTTGATGGACACCTAAATTGTTATGCCAAAAGTAAGTATTAAGTGAGGCAAAAAAAAAAAAGGATTTGAAACAACCATAAGCTAAGTCAGCTGGTAGAAAAAACTAAGGTGAGGCCTGCAAATGAAAATATTTCTCTTTCTCTTCTCTCTCACAAGTTCCTAATTCAAATCTTTTTCCAATTTCCTCTGAGTTCTTTTCTATTGCACAGTGAATATTTATCCTCTGGTTATTGAAGTCTGGGCTTCCCATACCCTGGGTCCAGAATCAGTTTTGCCAGAAGGATTTTTTAATACCATTTTTAAATTCTGAATAATGGACCTGTAATGACTCAGATTCCAATAAATGTCTTATACAGACATTCTCATCAAGAGAACTGGGTCCAGAGTGTGCTGTAGGGTGATAAATTTTCAAATCAAAGTGCAATTTCTTTGCTTGGGACTTATAGCCCTTGGTATATTTTAGATAGATAGATACAGCTTTGTCAAAAATGCAGTTATATAAGGATAAAATGCTTTTTGTTTGGTTGTTGTTTTTTTGGGTTGCTTTGTTGCTGGTGGGTTTTTTTGTTTGTTTGGTTGGTTGGTTTGGGTTTTTTGTTTTTTTTTTTTTGTCTAAGATGATATGAGTTTTCATGCTTTGTTAAAAGGTGGCCTATAACACCAAACCAGTGCCAGGATACCTTTCTTTGTGCTCACAGCCTAGGAAGATTCATAAATTATCTCCATTTATATCTCTACCACACTATGTGATTTGATAATTTCTCCCTTTTAAGAAATAAGTTTATGGGTTCAGTTTGCTGAGATTTGTGATACTATTGTCAGCCATTTAGAAAATCATTGTATCATGCATCCAAATGGAGTGGTTACTTGGGAAAGGTGGCAATATTTGATAATGGAATAAGTAACTAGTATGAAAGAGTAGGAGCAGTAGAATTCTGTACAGTCAGGAATTCTGAATTGTTCTGAAAAGGGCAATGAGAGGAGTTCTGATTGAAAATGCTGAATTAAGAGTGAGTAATAAATAGTGAAAAGTAGTAGAAACTTCATATGGGCAGGAACTACAGACCTCTTGAGTCATCTTGAACTTAAAAGTCACTGCTAGGAAACTTGTGTGGGTTTCATACCTGCTCTGTAACATGGCTGTAGCAGGTAAGTTGTATTTTTATTGCTGAAATAAAACATGGGCTGAATTATCCCTTTGTCTTTTGAGTATTGGATTATTGTAGAAATGTGAAAAACAAGAAAATGTCTGCAGTGAATGGAACAAGACAAGTTTAAAACCATGTGGGAATAGATATTTTGACATTTCTACTCCCTTCTCTCTCTCTTGGGAAATAGATCTATAGATATATTGGGAGAACTATTTTATATTAGCAGGTAAGTACTTTTAATTCCAGTTGAGTGTTTCAAGATAAGGTATTACAGTGGTACATATTAATGTCATGTTTAAAAAGAATTTTTGTCAGTCTGAATTTTACTGTCTGGAGGATTTTTATACTAAGACTTTGAAGATAATAATTAAAAAACCAACTGTGAGGTCAAAATAGATTTAATGGGTAAAAAAGAACGGTGATAAGCCTTAGGGACAGCTGCCCCTGGGCGCTTAATGAAGTAACCCCAGTTAATAATTTGTATTATGATTTGTGGAGTGCTTCAGGATCCTTCAGAGCTCAGATAATGGCAAACTGCCATTAAACAGAGTTGTGACAAAGCAAAAAAGGCAAAGCCTAAAATTTTATGCAGTAGATAGCTTAGTTCATTTGGCTAGAAAGGGCTTAAATAGTAGAGGGAGAGAACCAGTGCTTGAGAGGAGGGGGTTTTATTGGCTCTCTTCTGCAGCTGAGCTGAAGGTTTGGCCATTTCAGATATTCACAGTATTGGCAGGCTCACAGTGAACCAACCTTTTGTAGTTCTGCACAGCCTGAACAATGCTGGACATTGCTCTTGCATGCCTGACTCTACTGCCAGTCCCAAGCACTTGGCTGTTCCTTAGGTTTTGCCCCAGAATTAAAATATAACCTAACATTGGTCAAACACAAACTGCAGCACCTGTAGTCCACAATGAGAATATTCCACATAATTAGAATAGAAATTTATTAAACTAAAGAAGTTGAAAAAACTCAGTCTTTTGTCTAGCTCTTGTGAATCATACTGGCAAAGGAAAAGAGCATCAGAAACTTGAGTTTGACAGAAAAGGAAAAGTCACTGTTGCATTTGCTTCCACATGTTAGCAAATGTTTTTAGCAGCACAAAGTACTTAGAAAATAAAAAGGTTTCCCACTGATTAATATTTTTATAGGAAATCCCTTCAAGTCCACTTAACAAATTAAAATAAATACATTCAAGTCCCATAATTTGTTTTTGTCCAATAAATATCTGTGTTTTATGATGAGAAAATAGTCCAGTTTTCCCTGAGGGTTGCAAATGTGGTCACTTTATGCAGCTGACAGCATTTATTATACAATATGAAGAATAGTTGTGCTACTGCATGAGTGTGATGAATTTCTCTAGCTTTAAAGCATGTTCAAGGGTGGAGATTACCAGAAGCTTTATTATTTGGGCCTGGCTGTACCATTTGGTTTTTTTTCTCTCCTTCACTTGCCTCCTTTACCTATCCTGTGCTTTACTGCTTGACCTGGACCCTCAAAGGCTGTTCATCCCAATAATGCCATTTATCACAAAACTCAAAGGCATCTCATTTCTGCTCTTCAAGCAACTCCTGCTCCTCAGATTTCTCACCAGCACTGAGGCTGTGGGTCTCAGCAGAGCTAAGAAGTCCTCAGCAGGTTTTTAGCTTGCAATCCCCATTCTACCTCCTCAATGTCAGAGGCCCCTGTGACTAATAAGGAAGAAACTTCAAAAATAGTGAGATACTGATATCTTGGTGCAAACTGACCTAGGAAAAAAGAAAAAAACATCTACAGGCAAACATCTACAGAAGGTATGACAATATTCTGGGTACAAAAACTACAGAACCACATTTCAAAAAGAAAGATAAAAAAGAAAGAAAGCATTAATAAGTCAGATAAATAGTCTTGGAGTCACTGAAGGAAGATCTTGCTAGCATAAAGCCACAGCTATTCTATTTCCTCATTTTGCAGGAAAATGCATCTCTGCTGCCACTGCCTCCATTTAGTGAGATCCACCCACAAACTCGAGTAACTCATTTTCTCCTACTCTTAGTTTTCTGATGGAAAATGTGTAAATTCTCTTTCTTGTCAATGGGGAGAGGAAGAGGACTCTCAGTCCCCCAGAGGACTCAGTGTGCCTGACTGGCTTAGGTGCACATTGGCCATGGAGGGCAGAAGAGGAGAGTCCTGGCAGTGCAGCCTGCCCTGACAGAACAGTGTGCATCCCCTCTCTGTATCCTCAGCCTGAGACTCCTCTGGTCACACCTGAGACACCTTTCTTCTAGGACTGGCTTGGGTTGTTTGAGATTTTTCAGTTCAGAGTACTAAATGTGTCAAGACTACCATGTAAATAGGAGTCTCACCCACTTCTGTCCTCAGAACATTGTAAATATTTTGTATAAATATTTTATACTGATACATAATCTAAATAATATCCCAAACATATCATCACATGCTTATCAGAAACTAATTTCCCACTCTGACTGAAAGGCTTTTTTATAATTTTATTTGTTAGTAGATAAATACGTATTTCTGCATATGCAATTAGACAAAAATATAAGCACTTGAATGATGTGAGTGGGATGTCCCTTTGCACAGGAGGCTTCAAAGGTGTCTCTTTCACCCTCTAGAGAAGGAAAATGTGCACACACACTGTGTCTGATTTACAGATACAAATTACTACATTTATTATGGATCATGAGCTACTTATGGCACATTATTTACAATGGAACCCTTGTAAGCCTATGGTACCTAAGGTAAAAAGAAAGATCCTTTGATTCTTTACACACAGCTGCAATAATCCTGCAGAAACTGTTTTCCCTTCTTAAGATCAGACCTCCAGAACTCAATTGATGTACAGAGGTGAAAACACCTCACAGTTTTAAAACATGCTGTAGAGAGGAGGCTGAAATCCTGCTGGATCCAGCTGTGTGTGCAGGGTCTATCACTGCTAAAGCAAAACAAGCCTGCAGAGATAGGGACAGTAATTCATTATTATTATTATTATTATTATTATTATTATTATTATTATTATTATTATAATATTTCTTCAGTGGGCACACACCAGCACTACTCCCAGCTTGATCTAGCCATTACTACTAAAAGCTATTTGCAGAGTGGAACTGTTAGCAGCCTTTGACTTCATTTTGTGTAGTGTTTGTAGTTTTCCTACTAAAGAAAAAGTTTTATATGAAAGAAAGACAATCTGTCTTATGTTATTTAATAAGTTCCCGAAAATGCATGAGCTCAATTTTTGTTCAGCTTTCAAACAGATGTTATCTTCTTTAAAAATGATCACATCCCAAATGCAGCAATTTTAAGTGCACATTCACTGTGTATTCCAACACTTCTTGGGTTTAAAAACACATTTTTTACAAGCCAGAACATAAGATCTTGAAACAGATTGTATATATATTCTTAGGAGCAGGGATTGAAAAGCAGATGCCCTTGGTCCCAGATGAACCATGAGTGTGAAAAATAATTGTTCTCTTCTCACTTTACCCTTTTCTTAATCATATGCATGATGCATGTTTGTTTTTCCCATTCATCCAAGCACTGCTCCCACAAGCCAGGTCACAAAACCAATCTATCCTTTAACCTGGTGAATTAGGATTATCAATTAGAAAAGCTGGGTTGAGATGCCCTGGCAGATAATTTCTCTTTCACCTCCCATCCTGCAGTGTGGCCATCCCATCTCTACAGCCGAGCACTGCACAAGTCCAGCCCAGGTCAGGACATCTAAATCCAGCCTCAGAAGGGTTTCTGGATATTTTCAAAACTTTGGGATTATCTAAATGCCTAATTGCTCAGAACTATTGAGACATATTGTTCTGGGCATGGCCCAAGCACATGTGGACTTTGAGGCTATGGAGCTTTTGGAATCTAGGAGATTTCATTCCAAAATATCTTCATTTGGAACTGGGAAACTTAAGAAGCATGCTGCCTCTTTGGGATATATAAATGCTTTTCATTTCAGGAAGTGCACTGTTCTTTTTTGTAGATCTGCCTGAGAGGCTTCTATGTGATACTGGAATGTAAATTGTGCACAGGGCTTGAAAGCAGAGCAGGACCTTCCTTGCAGTGCCCTTGCAGTCCCAAGGCCATGGGTGCTCTGCCAGGACAAGTCCCTTCTGTGCAGGTGGGGTGAGCCTCACCATGGGATAATTGATTGGTCCAGTTGTAAACACAGAGAGAAGCAGATTCTCTCTTTGTCCTTTTCTTTCTCTATTTTTTCCTACACTTTGTCATTCATCACTGACAATTCTGGCAGACAAGGATGAAACAGAATTTTTCTTTTCATCAGAATATAAACGTTCGCAATGCACTTGTGTTAATGCTGCGCAGCTGTTTGATGATCTGACTGTAAAGGACCAAGAAGACATTTAAAGCTTGGACTTTTTCAGACAATGTACTCCTGATTGCTTTTCAGTCAGCTCAGAAGCAGCCTGGTTGCAGGAATAGGCTGACTCTGCCATTCAGGCTGCTTTAAATTGAGACACAAGAATCAACACAGAATGGAAGCTGGTGTTTGGTGAAGAGCCCAAGTGTAGGGAGAGGGACCCAAGAGTAAGGGAGGACCCAGTCACCAGCAGGTTTAACTTCATGCTGCCTGTTACTAGAAAGGGGGAAGGGTCATGGGTAACATTTCTCAGAGTCTATGGCTCTAAGAAAAAGGGACGAGCAGTAAAACCACAAACAAGATCAAGGCTGCCCAGGGAAGGGGTGGAATCACCATTCTTGGAAGTCTTGAAAACCTGTGTGAGTGTGGTACTTGTAGATAGGATTTAGTGAACTGGCAGTGCTGGGTCAATGGTTGGACTTGATGATCTTGGAGATCTTTTCCAACCTTAATAAATCCACGCACATTAGAAATATTGTCAGGAACAAAGCACTGCTTGTCAAGTATGAAGCCACTTGAAGGAGCCACTTAAAGTCCTTGTACTTTAAAGAATCAGGAACTTCTTAATTCAGAATTACAGCATAAAAGTCGTTGAAGAAATCTGTTTTAAATAAAAGATTATGAAGCTGAAATAATTGAAAGAAGAATCAGTCTGGACTTCCAAGTGATAGAAAGGTCAGACCTCAATGGGATAAAAAAAGCATTTTAAATACTTATCAGTTATTAATACAGAGTTAGATAAGATTTAAAAAATTAGCCTGGCTAAAATTACCCTTTTTCCATCCTTCATTAATATACTGGTAGGTTTTGCTACCCATGTTTCTGAGATGACATTCACAGGTTTTCCCCATCCAAAGACTGCGGCCAGGTAGGTCCCACCTGTTTCCCATCCAGAAAATCTGAAGAGTCCAGCTGCATGTCCTAGCTGTGAGAAATCTTCCTTTTGGAGCACACAGCTCTCTCCTGCATCCCCAGCCATGCTGGGCATCACTAATGCAGTCAGCATTAACTTAGGAGCTTTTTGGCCTGTTACAGGAAACTCTGATATGTGAATGGAGAATGTTGTTGTGAAAAGGGAGAATGACATTTAGTTTAAAAGAATATGATTTAAGTGGATTTACCTCTTTAGGTCATCTGTCAGATTTTAAAAATGCCATTTGCAAATTCTTCAAATGGTACTTTTGAAGCATAAATACTGTTGCTCTGAGTTTATTGCCACAGTTTAGGGGATTAAACAAGCCCTTCTATTTTCATTAGTTATCCAGGTCTGATGTTTTTCTAAACCTTTTTCCTGACACAATGCTGCAAAAGAAAATGCCAAAATTCTGATGTTAAAAATTGTAAAAAAATTCTATATTCTATTATATTTTCATAACTTTGGATTGGAAGTGAAAAGATGGCAAGTAATGCACATTGTGCCCCATGTCAGCAGTTTCAGAAAAATTATGTCACTTTACAACAAAGCTGAATTATTTGGTTTCAAAGTGCAAAGTGTAATTAGACCTTTCCTTTTAACAGAAATTCCCAGTGTGTGTAGGCAAGATCAGCTGCTTGCTTTGTGTGAATTCTCAGATTGCAAAGCTACTTTCACTCCATCTGATTTCCTTTGAAAAAGCCTATTTCTTTAGACTGAATTCATCCATTTTCATTGTAAATGAGGTACGAAACATAATTACTTTATAAGAGTTGGAAAATCAGAATGGCCTTATTTAGAAGACAGAAGCCTTGGGATTATTGGCAATTTGTAAAAAGTTATGACTATGTTGCTGTGATCTGTCAAACTAGCAGATAGGAATATGATAATGCATGCTTTAAAAAATAACTCCAAGAAGTTAATCCTGGATTACCATAGTGCTCATTGGTCCCCAATTAAATCAGTAAAAGCTATTAATCTTCCCTCTTCATTTTCAGAAGTGACAAAGATATTTAAAAGTTTATTCATTTTCAGTGGTGGAGGGTAATGTGATGGAGATGAGGTGAAAGAGGTTTTTCATTTGTAGTTTTGAATTAGCAAGAATGGCATTTAAAGGATAGATTCTAAGGATGATAGAAATAGCTGTGGGGGTACTTGGAAGAGGAGAAAGAAGTCAGAGGGTGGTCTGAAGGATTAGAAGCAGAGGAGAAAACAGACAACAGAGAAATTGAAGGAGCACTCAAAGAGATGGAATATAATTAGAGGCAAAGAATGAATGCATAACCTTTCCCTCAAGTGATAGAAAAACATTAAAATATTTAGAAAAATGGGGGGAGAAAGGAAATGCAAGTCCAAGTGTGCAGATGACAAACCAAGGGAATGATAACTGCATTCTACAGACAGCAAGAAGTGTTGTCAGTGGAAAGGACCTCGGTGTGCTGGAATCAAAGCTACAGAGGCAAGAGCAACTGCACAGGAGTCAGACAGAAGGGAGAATGATGGGAGCTGAAGGTAGAGTTGAGCAACAGCCAGCACAGACTTGGCAAGAAAAAAGAATGTCAGACTTTCAAACTTCCTCCTGCAGCTCTGTGGAAGGAAGACAAGCAGAAGATACCAGGGTGGTGTCTGTAAAAAGGCTTTTGACGTTGCTTTATAGAGCATTCTCACAGGCAGGTCTTACAAATGTATTTCTAAATGGAACTACAAAGGGCTGAGGCATAAAACAGGCTGGAAATGTGTTCTCTGTAGTGGTAATGAAGGGTGATGCTGTGGAGCCCATTATCATTAACTGTGGAAGGACAGAGAATGAGAATGCTCATTAAACAGGCACAGGACATGCAACTGAGAGGAGCTACCAGGAGAATGTATAATATGGTCAGAATCATAGAATAAAAACAAAAAAATGGAGAAAAAGCATAGGAAAAAAACCCTAAAAATTGGGACACATTTCAATGAGAATAAATCCTGGTGCATGCTTCTTAGGTAGAATTAAAGAGCCTACAGGAAAGATCTGATGTTGAGAGACAATCACAATCTTCTGAATAGTTCTTGCTAGCAAAGTACCTTCAGTATGTTTCTGCAAGGAGAAACTCTAGAATCAAGCCACTTTTTTTCTCTCCTTTCCTTTTGCAAAATAGACTCCCTTATAATTCCACTCCTTGATTTTTACCAGCATTTTTCAAATATAGTTGTTCTATCAACAACCTGTTGATGCAGCCTAATATCAGCTCATCTTTCCCTTACCATATTAGAGCTAGAAGGTCTGAAAGCAACTTTCAGTTATTTGCTCTTGCAAAATCCATTTCCTCTGGAAAACAAGAAAATAAATTATTAGTAATCCAAGAAGAAGCAAGGTCAAACTTTATTCTTAAGAATATGCATTTAACAGTTTAAGGGGTTTTTGTAAATTACATTGACGACTGGACTTGCCAGTGTATTTTTTCTTAAAAGTCCAGTCAATTTTTACACATTAAATTCTGTGAAAAAGACCAATAACTGTAATGATCAGAAGACAGCTGCCTCTCTTTCCTAGCAGAGATTTTTAATGACTAACACCTCTTTAAATTCTGCTGGTCAGTTTTGGAAAAAAATAAGTTTAACATCTATTCATATATAATAATGGGCTTTACTCTCCAAGGAATAGATGGGGTTTTGGATCATTTCTTTCCAAAGAAAATCTCTGTGCCCAGAACACTTGGGAAGCATTATAGACTCCTCCCAAGTGAGTTCATTCCCAGGATCTCACATCTTACTGTTGAAGTAAGGTTTGACTCGGATTAAAGTTGCAGCCAATTCTCTCTTGGAAAGTTTTTACAAACTAAATCTAAATGGGGATCCAGGTGCCACATCCAGAGCCCATCCTGGATCTGTGAGAGTCAGCAGAAGTGGATAATCCTGTTTAGTTTATTAGTTGCTGAGAGATACTTGCATTAAAGAATAACAAAACTAAATAATTTTAAACTATCAAAAATTATGAGGCTCTACACATGTAATGAATTTTTATTGCCATAGTGTGGAAATAATTGTTCCTAAATGTAATGTTTCATCTTTTAAATGTGGAACTAAGCTAGTAATACAAGTCCATAAGGCAATTCCTCTGAGGGTTCTGTCCATTTCCTGCAGCTGTCTTTAATTTCTACAGACTCTCTACAGTTTCCATTTTGCCTTGGGCTCCTGGGAAGTCTCCAAACATTTCCATAGATGCCATTGAAGCATGTAAATAAGTTGGTATTTCCCTGTGAGTTGGTTATTCCACAAAAACCAACAAAACAACCAACCAAATCTCCAAACACCCACAAACCTCCCCCCCCCCAAAAAAAACCATTAAAAAACCCAACAAAAAACAACAATGTAAAGAAATCCATAATTATCTGTCTAAAAGTTTCATGCCAGCATTTGGCATTTTCCACAGGAAGAGGAGAAAGTACATTTAATGAACCACTGGTCTAACTTGACCGACCAGCTCTTAAGGATCCTTATTTTCTGCATGAATGGAATGAGGGACCAAAGATTTTAGGAAAAAAATCAGGAAACAAAACACTGAGTTATTTCCTTCCTATTGATCTGTAAATCCACTGATATAAATGATGTTCACAGAGCTACGGGTTGAGGTTTTTCCTCTTGCGTGTTGGTAGACAATTCTATTTAAGTTTTAAAAATAGAACTTAAAAATAGCTGCATAAAAAATACTAAGTGCACTGAGAAATACGAAGTGCATTACAAAAAGTAGGAGTAGGAATACTTCACATAATCTGGTTGTTTGTTTCCAAAAGCCTTTTCACATTGTGCTCCCCTGGTGACTCTAAAAGCAGGAGCAGGAGAGGCGGCCGGAGGAGCTCCCACGAGTAGGTTGCACATTCCTCGCATGGGGGATTTACAGCTCCAAAGAACAGTGCTAAAAGCACCACTGGGTACAGATGCATGGGATTAATTCTGAGTTCTGTGATAACAAAATGACTGTTTCAAGCCCTTTCTTTCCACTGGGCTTTTACTGAACAAAAAACAGTTGACAAGTGTGGACAAAGAGCCCCGAGTGCTTTATGTTTGTCAAATTGCCTCTTTAGTGGGTGCATTAGGAATCAGAAGCATAAGAAAAATTCAAATTGCCTCAGGCTTTTCTGGTGAAACTTCTTTACCAGAGGTCTTATTTAACCTTCACAATGTACATATCTTTCATTAACCTGATGATCCAAAGATGTACTGTCAGGTTTGTTTTAGGACAAAGAAACAATAAGAGGGAGGAATCAAGGGCATGTAACCCATTCAACTCATCTCTTATTAGACTTCTTTTCTCTCTGGGTAACATTTAACTTTTTCCACAGTGACTCACCCCATGTTTTCACAACTGAGAAAATTTATATTCTCTGTGCAACTTTAATAGATATAGATGGCTTTCTTCTTGTAGTTGTTCTTTATTTTCTCATAATCCATTATCTTCATTAGTTAAAATAATTGCTTTATTTATATAAGATGAAGGAATAAATTAATAGAAATACTGATCAAATTCCAGGTTACAATTTAAATCTTTAAGTGAAATGGATGTGATTGAAAAATTTGTAGTGGATAAACCTTTTTCTATTTATTCTTTGGGAATTGACTTGCCTTTCATGAAAGTCACAGATGGCTCCTGGACTAGAGGCACTGGTCTAAATAAACTGTGTTGGAAATAAATACATTTTTTAAAAGAAAAATACTTCACTAAAACATTTAATCATGCACTGGGGATGAAAGCCAGGGTTTTCAGCTTCCACAGGAAAAAAAAAATGGCTTACTCATTTGGGCACTGATATCCAGGTTATGGTAGGCCAGGAATCCAGAAATACTGGTTAATTTTTCCAGTGTATGAATGAAAGCTGGAGCAGTGAAGAAAAAAAGCAATCCCTCTTTCTCCCTCCATCCTGAGACTTTTTGAACCAAGTTTCTCTAATCTTACAGGCAACAGGGAGGAAAGTTCCTCTCCAGCCCTGAGAAAGACAAATATATAAAATCATACAGCATGTTGCTATATTATAACATTGTATTGCACATACAGCACATATACTATGCATGTGTATGCAAATGCTGATCTATAAACTACATCTCTAATTTCACATGTAAATACTACATGTGAAATTAGAGATTCCCTTATTTGATGTAAAGGAGTTCTGTTGGTTTTCATCCAAGAAATGAATGAATGTGTGAAAGCAAGAGGTGGCTGTGAGCAAAGGACCATTAAACACATACAGGAACAAAAGTACAATGCCATAGAGCTGCCTGGCCATAAAACCAAAACTAGAACATTTCACAGGTATTTGAGGAAATAAAAAGTAAGGATAATTTACCATCTTGAGACTAATATCTCAGTTACTCCTTTTGATTAGATGCCTAAAGAAAAAATTTAATTAGACCAGTTCCTGAAAGGTGTATGTCATAATGCATTAATTAAAGCTTAAGCTGTAGTGAAGTATCCAAGTCCTTGTGCAGGCCATGTGGAAATCACAGCAAAGCCAGTTTGCTCCGCTGGGCAAGGGTAAGAGAACATGAATATCAGCAGCCCAGCTCTGTAAAACTCCTGGGGCCATTTCAAACCCTGAGTGAAGCTGAGAAAAAAGGCATCCAGTATTCCTCTCTGTGTCTGCCTTACACACTACCCTAAAATGGATGGGAGAGACTTTAAAACCAGAGCTTTTCTTCAAGGCAAAGGGCTGGAGGTTTCAAAAGAGGGTAAAGGCTCTTTGTCAGCATTTTCAGCATCCAGAAGTTGCCACTGTCAGCTGAATGTGGCTGCCCTGAAGCCCAGGCAGGAAGGCTGCCTGTGTAGAAATGGATCCCACTGCAGTGAAAATAAAATAATTTTACTGACTGTCTTCACTTGTGCAGTGGAACTTTCTGCAGTGGTTTAAGCAAGGGTATTTTAGTTCACATTATCAGAAAACCATGTGCAGTTACTCCAGCTCATCTGGGAGAGGCTGACCTCACCACATGTGCCACTTAGTTCCTTGCAGTTGATCATCCTTAGAGGCTGGCCTCAGTTTTACTGAGTTCTGGGTCAACAGCAAGTGTTTAATTCCTTGTAAAAGAGATAATAGAAGAAAATTTCTCAAAAGAAACTTGTCTGGTCGTTACCTGTACAAGTGTTTATCTTACTCCTTTGGCAGGTACCAACTACTGGGACCTATAATGCTATATCCAAGGGCATAGTGCTGGAGATTAAAGACTAAGAAATCTTCTTTCTCAAGGCTGAATCTTAAACATCATGTCCACCTTTTTTTCTCTTTAAAGGGCTGTGAGCAAACTGAAAGAAACCCTGTTAGTTCAGGCTGGCTGTTTGAGCCGTGGTGGTGCAAGGTGTACCAGGGGAAGAGAGATGAGTTTGGGGTCTGAAATGCTGAAACCAAGAGATTGTCTGCCTGGTTTGGGTCATGAGAGGAGATAAGGGTTTGCTGTCCAAGCAGAAAACCAGCAGAAATAGAGAGGTTTTCATAGTTGATTTAGTATTTCTCCTCTCTGCAATACCTTGAGCATCATTTCCTGTTGTGTTAAAGTGAAAGTGCCTAAGCCAGCTCAGGATCTGGATTACAAGAGGCACAATGTGTAGGGGGCAGTGAATTTTTGGATGTTGACCTACAGCCCCTGGTCTGGCTGGGCAGGCTCAGGAAGGGCCAGAGTTGCACTGTTGTAACCTCTGGGAAATATCTGCTGTGTCCCTCCCAGTGCCTGGCTCAGGAGGGCTATGGACACATCAGGGCACAAACCAGGAGGAAATATCACAACCTGGTCTGTGCTTTCCTGCCTGTCTTTATGGCCTTATCTCTGTGTAATGAGCTGGACTCACGCTGGGGACTGAACTGGAACACTGGAACCTGTGGCAGAAGGCAGAGTTTCTTCAGAGCCAGCTGCAGAAAGCAGCTCAGATCAAGAGAGCAGTGAACTCCTGTCACTGAGCAGGGAGCAAAGCTGTGCTGGCACCTGGGGTCCTGGGCTCACCTCCAGCTGGGAGAACTGGAGCCCCCATAGCCCTCAGGCTGCCACGGCCCCAGGCAGCAGAGCAGAACCTCTCCCTGTGGTCACATCTGGCCCATCACCTCCTGCTGTGAGCAGGGACACTCAGAGGCCCACACCCTCCTAGGAGAACAGGGCAGTCACCTGTTGGCTGATGCACACAGCAGAAGCCAAGGCCTTGTGACCTGCTAGGCTGAGCACTGCTGTGTCTCACTGCCTCTAGTGAGAAACCCTGAGGGAAGGGTTGTCCTCTGCTGGTCCTTGTGCTGGTGAGCTGCCATCTTCCTACACCCTGCTTTCCCCCTTTGGGTTTTATACCTTGTCATCCCAGTATTTACCTTGTCATATCACTATTTATCCTCCTGGCTCACTCAGAGCTGCCACTCTCAGCAAAAATACCTCTCTGCTCCTGCTGCTCTTCTTACCTGGCATGGATTCAGCCTACAACTCTGCTCACACCTCCACAACCATTTTTTTGGCTAAACCAAGCCAAGGAGGCCTCCTGAAAGGCGGCTGTAGCAAGGTTGAAGCTTAAAGAGTTTATTTTTTATATTTTTCCGATCCTGGACTGCATTAGTGCATAACTCTGAACTCCATATATCTCTCGTCACATTTTGGTCAGACAAAACATTCCTTCCAGGCCTGAGAACCAAGGTCACCATCCCAGCCTCAGGCCTGAGAAGCATAAACAGAAGTGAACTGGGGAGGGGCAAACTGGGGAAATACAACTTCATTACCTGAAGCTGTAATTGCAGAATTAATGCCTGATATGCAAATAGACCAAACTTATATCTGTCTGAAAAACTCGTGCCCACTGTTCATCTTGGGTGTAGCCTCTCTGAGGCTTTGGCTGCCCAAGGTGTATCTAGTGAAGGCCTTTAATAAACACCCACTTTATCCTCCTAACTGTGTCTAGCCTCTGCTCTAGGTAGCCATTCCCAGGCATCAAGGCAGATGTCCATCTCTCCTCCCAAGAAACAATGGTAGAACAAGAAGAAATGGCCTCAAGTTGCACCTGGGGAGGTCTAGATTGGGTATTAGGAAAAATTTCATCACCAAAAAGGTGGTGGAGCACTGGAACAGGCTGCCCAGGGAAGTGATAGGGTCGTTATCCCTGAAGGCATTTCAAAAGAGTAATGTAAAATCAGTGTAAAATCAGAATCTGAATGCAGGTCCTTCAGCCCAAGTACATGCTTGGGGTGTCTGTGGGCCTCAGGGCTGCCTTCAGTTCCCTCCACTCCCCTCTGGGGGCAAAGGGCCATCCATCAGTTCACTGTGCAGGGACAGGAGGATCTAAGCTTTTGAGAGCTCTTTGGAGAGGAAAGGGAGGCCAATACAGCTTTGTAGATGTCCTTTTATATTTTAGGATTAGAGAGACAAAAAATAGGATAACATAGATTGTGGAAACTATTAAAAAAAATGAATTCTTCTCCAGCCCATCAGAACTTTAATGATGAAATGTGCCATCCATGTAGATTAAAACCAGAAACTCTGTACTTTTAAAATGTTGTGAAACAGGCAGTTTTTATATGCCAAGACCAGCTTATTAATTGAAGGAGGGTGAAGTCCTGAGTGCTCAGTGGTGCTGCTGAGAGCTGTGTTACCTCTGAATTCTGTTTTTTTTTCTAGAAGAGCTCCCAGCATGACAGCTACTTCTTCATTTGATTCACACAGGTTTGAATCCTGGGAAAAAATAAAAAATAGTCATATTCCATTTATCAGATGTTGTGTAATCTGTGTTTTTGCTAGTGTGTGGGATTGCTTTTTGCTTTTCTGTGAATATAACAAAAACACTGAAAAAATTTGTGGATCTTTTGGATGTTCCTGTCAAAGTAGTTTTATTAAACAATTCAAAGTTAAAATTCTTGTCATTAGGTGGCCTTTGGCAGGTACACATAGTTCCACAAAGTTAAATGAGTGAGCCATTTGTAGCTTCCTTACCATGGATGTGAGAGGCTGAATTCCTTTTGCAAGGTGCTGCACATACAGCTCGTATCTGCTGAGATTTCTTGGCAGCATCTTTGAGAAACAACCCTTCTTCCCCTTCCCCATCTCCTGCCAAGTAAATGCTCCTGACTTGTGGCCCTGGCATCCTGCTGAGGCTGTGGCACAGCCATGTGCATGGGTCTCTGGCCATATACGAATCAAAAGGTGCACAGTCATTACTGCAGTAAATTTAAAACAATTTTTTTCCAATAATCAGTAAGCAACATAAAATCCTCTGTAGGTATGTAAGCCATACATGCACACACTGACAAATAGTCAGCAAACTATTTATTAGAGAGTCTTGGCTACAAGAAGATGGGTTAAATGTAGCCCTGTTTGGACATAATTCACCAAAAGTGTGCAATGCTCTAAGAAAAGGCATTGAGAAAAGGTCATTAATGGTCAGTATAGGTGCTGTCTGCCACCTGCTCACACCTAACACAGGTTATAGAGCCTGAAATGCAGATTTTTAATAGTGTCTCAAGGTATGTTTAACACCAAAAGCTTATTCACCTCCCCTTTCTTCTAAGATTTAGGTAATCTTCAGTGCAACCCAGAGCAGGCACAGAGGACAAGGTCTCTTGCCCCAGCACGTCCCAGCAGGTGGCACAGTGTGACAGGACAGTGCAACACACAAAGCTGCAGTGGTGGCCAGAGGTCCCGGCACTGCATGGGGGAAACAGGGAAACTGTGCCTTCCCTAATAGGGGTGGCTGCACTTTGACAGGATAAAAGATTTCATCTAACAGAAACCAGATATAGCAGCATCAGTCCCCAGATGTAACAAAACCAGGTTTTCCTGAGGATTCCCACAGCACTGAGAAGCAATCACATCCTAGGCTACTCCAGAAAATACTTTCTCACTCTGCAGTGATGAAATCTTGGAGCCCAAGCCTGCTCTGCTAAGATGAACAGCAAGGTGAAATTATTCTGATAGTTCCTACAGCAATTGCTAAGCATGGTACTGTGCCCAGTGAAGAATTTGTGGTTTAGTTACATCTTTTATAAATTCCAATATAACATCTAGAACATGAGTTAATTTGTACTGCTTTCTGCTAGAGGCACGTTCAACAACAGATGTTTAAGAGCAGCTGTTTGACTCAGTCTTGGTGGGAAACTTCTCATGGATTAGAGATTAATATTCAGCTTCTCTGTAAAAGGGTTTTCAGGCCTATATTTTTAATTTTAATTAAAGAGTATATATTTTTCAAGATTTTCTAAACAGAAGGCCAGCCTGTGTAACCTGAGGAAGCATTTCTGACCTCAGTGGGGTTGTGACCATTTCCCAGGGGCTGGTTCTTGGCCTCCAGGCTGGACCTACAACCCTTGCAAATGCTACATCAGAGAAATTTTGCAACTGCTTTTTTGACTAATGCTAGACATAGCTTCCATGGTTATGACCTATTTAATGATCTTCTAATTTACTCTTTTTCAGTACAAATCTTTGTGTTATCAGAACAGCAGATGAAAACCACCACTTTTAACCTTTTGAAATCAGCCCACAAGAACTAGGCATCACCTCTTGCATTGTTTTTCCCTCTATTTTATTTTAAATTTCTAAAGGAAGGTATATCCTTATTTCCAATGTTATTTCTGAAAAAGAAAGTAAAATGCAGAAAATCAAAATCTGTATAGTGTCTGCTTTTTATCATCCTTTCTGCACTTTAGCTCCTTTTCTGAATGGGAGTCAGCAGAATGAAAATAAAATGTAAAACCATGTACATAAATGCAGCATGGGAAAAAAAGAAAATAGCTCCCAAATATTTAGAATCATGTTTCTTTTATGGCTTTAATACTTGGTAAAAATAGCCCCAAAACTGATTGCACATGGAAAAAAAGCAAACTCTGCTCTGTGTCTTCAAAATGCAAATGTGTTAAAGGCACATACAAAACCAGAGCAGCACTGCAAAAATGGATTTCCATGTGTAATCAGAGTGGATAGCACACAGCACACACAACACACAGGATAGTTCACATATGAACCTTTACCATAAAATAAATGTTGGCATTTCAGGTCCAATTTTCACTTTCTTCTGGCACCATAACATGCCCAACAGTTGTCTGCTGTGTTTGCCACTGGTATTTTGTTCCCAATTGCCCACTCTTTTTCGCTTCTGCAATTACCAGGGTAATACATTTTGTGAAAATCTGCCTTGGATTCTGTTTGCCAAGGCCTCCATATAAACACCAGCATCCACTTAGCTTTTCTCACTCAGCCATGTCTCTAAAGATAATGGCAAGCTCAACATCTCCTTGGAAGAGCTCTCAGATTTGAGAAGCTTTGAGGCTGTGAGGGGGAATATGCTGCAAATACAAGACTCACAGTGTAATTACATCTGTAATAGTCTGTCACTCATGTAAGTGGGCCATCACTATCTTTTTCTCTTGGGTAAATGTAATTCTGAACACATGGAGGAGGCTTTGAGAAATGAAAAAAAAGCAATCTTCAAACTAACTTGTGAAATAAATACATTGGTGTGCAAAGAGGAGTGAGGAGATGCCCTGAGTGGGGTGGACAGTGGCCAGGCAGAAAGAGACCTGGGGCTGCTACTCAACAGCAGCTGAACATGAGCCAGGTGTGCCCAGGTGGCCAAGAACGCCACGGGCATCCAGGCCTGGATCAGGAATGGTGTGGCCAGCAGGACCAGGGAGGTCCCACCTTGAGTGCTGTGTCCAGCTCTGGCCCCTCAGTTTAGGAGGGACTTTGAGATGCTCAAACACATCCAGAGAAGGGCAATGAGGCCGTTGAAGGGCCTGGAACACAAGCCCTGTGAAGAACAGCTGAGGGAGCTGGGGTTGTTTCATCTGGAGGAAAGGAGGCTCAGGGGAGACCTTATCCCTCCCTACAGCTGCCTGAAAGGAGGTTTGGCCAGGTGGGGTCAGCCTCTTCTCCCCAGCAACCAGTGACAGGACAAGAGGACACAGCCTTAAGCTGTGCCAGGGGAAGTCCAGGCCAGACATTAGAAAAAAGTTCTTCACAGAAAGAGTGGTTGGGCTGCCCAGAGAGGTGGTGGAATCACTGTCCCTGGAGGTATTTTAAAAAAGACTGGATGTGGCACTCAGTGCCATGGCTTAGTTAGTCAGGTGGTGTTAGGTCATGGGATGGACTTGGTGATCTTCAAGGTCGTTTCTAACCTAGCTGATTCTGTGATTCTGTGATTGATTCTGTGATTCTGTGACTCTGTGATTCTGTAATTCTGTGGTTCTGTGATTCTGTGATTCTGTGGGTGAGCTCTGCCCAGCTTGCCCATGGTAAGACCTGTAACTGTTGACACATGAGAAACATTTGCAAAGGGAAGAGAAACCTCCCACCATTTACTGAAATATTGGTTATGTTCTGTTTAATCCTTTTGTCATTCTTTTTTTGGCCTTTCTTTTTTTTCCTTTGCTGCCTTTCCATGGAAACATAACACAGCCTATTGTTTTGTTTAATTTTTGTCATTTGCTTCTCCTCTATCGACCTCTTCTAATATGTGTGTAATTCTATTTTTTTTCAGACAAGCTAATGATCCAGGAAGAGGAAAGACATTTTCAGGGCAACACGAATATAAATGATAAACTGTAAGTCACATTTGTTTGCACATGGATAGCATTTGTGGTTTCACACTGTTCCAAAGCAGAGGCTCTGCTTCCAAGAACTGGCTGAGTAGTTTGCCTGTTATTTATCACACTGTCCCAAGTAGATGATTTCTGGATGATTAACAGAGCTATCATTGCATTCTTACATGCAGGCTGGACTTAACTTGCTGCTTTTGAAACACTTAGTAATTGTCAAAAAGAACAATAAAAAATGAACAGAACCCCGCAGGAATACTCCTCTGCTAACCTTGCTGTTAAATGTCTCCTAAATGTTAGCATTATTTCAGCTGTAATTAAAGCCTAGATGAACTTTTCCAGCCTTCCCATTGTCCATGGCTTGCAATCAGTTGCAAACCCAAGCTTTCTTTAAATCACAGTGAGGAGGTTACACTAATGAGTACTGACTTCTCAGAGTGGGAAAGAGTCTCAGAGACCACGCTGGCTTCCAAAGAGCACAGGGAAGTTTACTCTCAGCATCTCAAAGAGGTTAATTTGAACAGTAGCTGGAACTACAAAGTATTTCAGGTAGTTTTCCTCTCTCAGTTTAGGAACAAGATAAGCAGAGCCCTCAATTAAGGATGATGCTACCAGGGAAATACTTTCTTCTATTAGCCAGGAAAACATCTGCCAGTCCTCCTGTTCACTTCATGGAAGTGAAAGGCATAATCTGAGGCTGCCCTTGGAAATGCAAATTCAACATAAAACCTACTGAGTTGTCTGTCTTCTTACCACACATGTTTAACAAATCCCATTTACAAGGCTTGCTCTGTACTATGTTGGGGGAGTTATCTGTGCTCTGTTTAGGAACATTTCATGACTAAAGGATAGGAAATGATTATTTTTACTTCAATTGGTTAAACTGCTCACATTGCATTGTGGTAGCAAACTCTGTGACCTGAGAAAATTTGCCAAGTTCCATGACACATGTGTCAATACAAGCAAGCAGTTTATAAACCCATCTTGGGTTACTTTATTTTCCGTTTCTCATCTGTGGGAAGCTAAAGGAGAATCTATGAATGTTATTATTATCATTAGGTTCACTTGTTTCATATTGCTGAGCCTGAGCATCAGCTCCGTGGAAGTAGAAAAGAGTCAAAAATATTCTTTAAATCTCTTGTCATAGCTTCTAAGCTGTATTTATCTCTGTATTTCCTGCTTATTATTGTGATTCATCTATTTAAATATTTTAAAGAGGATTCAATCTTGGAGTATGCAGATATACACTTAAATTCCTAAAGACCTACTGGAAACACAAGGGATTTTTCAGAAGTAACTAAGCTGCTTTCTTATCAATTTCTTCATGGCTTTTTATTTTCTATAAGTAATGTGGGTACTGGCCCAAGGGAGGATGGAAAAGAGAAAAGGCTTCATGTTACCCAGAGGGGAATGGGCCAAGGTCAGCCCTCTGCCCCTGCACTGACAGGCCTTTGCCAAGAACAAAGTACCTCCTTTTAACTTCTTTTATCTTTGAATACCTCATAGGAACTCATCAAAAATGCCCTCCAAAAGGTCTTGTTTTTCTCAATGAAGACTGTCCTTTTGCCTTGTCGTTAGATTTGGAATCCAGCTCTGTTGGGAAAGTGTTTAATCCAGTGTCTGTTACAGAGAAAAACAAATCCAGTAATTTCCCCATTCTTTATCTAGATATAGCAGTAGCTTGAAAAATGTAAATTATGAAACTTCATGGTACCTCCTCTCTGGTGGAGGTCTATTTTGATTCTGTTTTCTTAAGAACAGGACTCTTAACCTGACCTGCAGCATGGTTTTTTCTCTTTTTTGCTCTTTTTTCCAGATGCTGTCTTCTGCTCTGGCAGTATGGCCATTTTCCTGTCAGAGAAGCCCAGCAAAAGGAGGGAAACAAATGCAAAATTTCCTATTGAATGATTCAATTCACCTGGAATAGCATTTGAAATAATGAAAGCTGACTCCCATTAGCAAAGTCCTGTGCCCACTATTGAAACTAAATTGTGTGCTGTGGAATTGCAGTCCTGTCTTCAAAAAAAAATTATTTTTCCTGCTGGGAGAGCACTGAATGACAAAATACACTCTGCTTAAAATAACACAGGGATTTATATCACTCATGTCAACACAAGAAAAGACTAATTTACAGGTTATTAATTAGAAAATTTTGAAACAGTTTCAGTGCCAAATGTTAATGCATTATGCAGTAACGTCTCTAGATTGTGATAAATTTTGAATTATTCTGAAATGGTTTTGAAAGTTATATCGAATCCTGTGATTGGCTCTTGATTTCTAAATGCATAGAAGATGCCATAAGCCTGTAAACATCCATATCCTGAATCAGGACTTACTGAATACTGTTTCCTCCAAAACCTCTGATTCATGTTCCAAAATTTAAATGTTCATAAGCACATTATTTGGTGAAATGTTGTAAGGTCAGTTACATATGACTGCTGGCCTGAACAGTAGCTAAAGTGGTGAATGTACATTAATTCCTATTCTTTTTCCATATAAATGGCCTCAGCTAGTTATTCTCATAGGTTTAGTTCAGCAAACAGTCCTCTGCACTCAGTGGATTAGCTGATTTAAAATACTTTTATGCATGACAAGAATCTGATCACCAAAACATACTGAATGTTACTTCTGGAATTCCTGCTGTTTTCCATTTTACTCTGTTAATGGAAAGTGGTACAAATGCCCCTCATGAGGCCTTGAGAGAGGACTCAAGATAGCAAGATGTGTCTAGTTGCAAGTGTCTGATGAAAACTGGTGGATCCTTCTGGAGAAACCTTAGTGGTATAGAGAGACCACTGTTTCTCTTTCTAATGTTTAAATTAAAGTGTTGTATTTCAACATTACTACACTCAAGAAGTATTTCATAAGTATAATAAAAGAACCTTTTGTGCCTCTGATGTGTAAATGTAAGAACAGTTGACATGTGCCTAGCTTATTTTACAACAGACAGGGGGAAGCAGGGTCAGGTCTGCACACTTAGAATAAATTTTGAGAAAACTCTACTGTATCTTAAGAGTGATCATAGTTGTTAGTTAGCCCCACAATTCGTGTTGAGACCTCAGGGGATATGAAATTTATCTGACATTTCTTTGTCTCAAAAAAGTCCTAAAGAGCTCTGTCTAGCAGCCCATCTCTGATTTTTTGAAGTTTGGCAGCACCAGCTGAGAAAGGGTCATTTGTGTTTGAAGACCAGCTGAGAAAGGGTCATTTGAATACAATGTGTTAATCTTTAAAACCTGAAAGATTTTCATGAGAAGGGCCATTTGAATACAATGTGTTAATCTTTAAAACCTGCAAGATTTTCATGAGAAGTCTCCAGGAGAGTTCAGGAGAGTTGTCTTGGTTAAGAAAAAACCAGAATAGCAGTTTGGTTTAGGTGGCTGCTACACCAGAGCAGGAGACCAGAGCTGACAGAAGCCTGTGAGCTGGTGCTCCAGGAGCTGCCTTGGAAAGGATCTTGTTATACTCCAACTTTTCACTGTTCAGAGCAGACTGAATTGAAATGAAATTCAGGATGGGAGTCAGCCATTAATGAAAGAGAAATTTTTGCTGTCTGGTGACTGTTCAGATGCAGTTAGCAATAATTAGTTTTATTGTTCCCCAATTAGCAATAGTTGGCCTTCTGCCACCCTGCTTCATAATGGTAATACTAAAGAACTGAATTCACATCTAGCCTGTTACAATTTCAAGGATGCCAGAGTGGCCTCTGCTTATCTATTCTTTTAATAATATACATTTTAAAAATATACATTGTCATTTCACAAGAAAGCTGAAAGAATTGAGCACAACAAACTTGAGACTTGCCACCTGCTACATCTTACTGTTATATTTTGGTATACTTTTACAGTTCCAGGCTCTGCTTTTCATGCTGGGAAGATTTCTACCACTTAGATCTGACAGCTGGCATTCCATCTATGCATCATTTCATCTTTTGGTTCCTTGCTTCAGTGAGATTGCATTTCCAAAAGCAGCTTTGGTGCAATTCATGTGTCTGTGCATAACAGGGTGGTCTACCAAGAAAACATCTACCTCCTTGGTTCTTTTGGTTCCTCAAGGCATCCTTGATTTTACCCTCAAACTGGTTCTCAGCATCCAGGGAATTTCATTAGATTTCAGTATTTCACATGAATAATGTGAAAAACAAAAAGGGCACTAAGAAAATGTGTAAGGTTGTAATTATTTCACTTTACAAAAATCGAATTAAATCTCTGCTTTCTGAGCTACTACATTCAGAAGATGGCCTTTAATTTCAAACAGTTGAAACTGAGTACCCTCTTTAAGAATTATTATTTTCTATTCAAAGAATCATAGAATCATTAAGGTCAGAGAAGACCTCCAAGACAAAATCAGCAAGCCCACTCTTTGACTGAACACATTTCAGTTCTGTTAATTTTTTATTGTTCTTTTTGACAATTACTAAGTGTTTCAAAAGCAGCAAGATAAGTTCAGCCTGCATGTAAGAATGCAATGATAGTTCTGTTTATCATCCAGAAATCATCTACTTGGGACAGTGTGATAAATAACAGGCAAATTACTAAACCATATCCCAGTGTACCACATCCACTCATTCTTTAAACACTTCCAGGGATGGCGACTCCACCACCTGGAACAGCCTGTCCCAATGCTTAACCATTCCTTCAGTGAAGAAATTTTTCCTAGTATCTAAGATGAACTTCCCCAGGTGCAGCCAGTCTGCACCCTCCTTTCAGGCAGCTGTGGAGAGCAAGGGCTCCCCTGAATTCTTTTCCTCCAGGCTGAACAAGCCCACCTCTGTCAGATATTCCTCATAAGACTTCTCACAAGCCTTGCTGCCCTTTGTCAGACTCACTCCAGCACTTCAATGTCCTTCTTGAAGTGAATGGCCCACAGCTGGGCACAGTGGCACTCAAGGTGATCTGTCCCATGATTTTCCCCAGCACTGAGGTCTGACAGACCTGCAGTGCCCTGGGTTCTCCTTCCAGCCCTTCTGATGCATGGGTGCCACACTGGCTGGGACCTCCCCAGTTAACCAGGACTGCTCCATATCAGAGCAAATTTAATCTTCCCATTCAGTTCTCTTTGAACTTACAAATTACATGCTTTTTAAAATCTCTTGTAAGACTCTTAAAGCACTGATGCTCACATTATTACTCATGTTCAAACTGCACATTAAATAGTGTTGAATTTGAGAACAATTGACCGTTCATGTGTGACAAAACCACACATCACTATTTAGCCAGTCTTAAAAAAAGCTCAGAAAACTAAGAATTACTGTGAGAAAAAATAAAAAAAAATGAAATCAGAAAATGGTATCTATTGTACTAGGGCAACTGTAAACCTATACCACTGTGACTACATGCAGTGACTCTATTCTCATGACTAAAGTATATTATTAGTCTTATTTCTACATTAACTTAAACCTTTTAAAAAGAATGGATATTTCCTCTTTGTGATTTCCCTCACAGATACACATATGGCTCTTATAGTACTACATTTTGTTGCCTTATGTTTGCTGCTTTAATATGCTCTGATTCCTTTTACAAGGAACATTATTTAATTTCTGCTCTGTAGCAGCCTTCATCTTATAATCACTTCAGTTTATCTTCTGTTTTTCCTTTGTAGAGGAGAGCAGGATGCCTTTCTTTTGAATTTATCTTGTTTTGAATCTCTTGTAATAAAGTGGAAATAATGAGGTTGAAAGCATCACTATACCTGTATAGAACAAAAGGAAAGATAAATCATTAACAAACACTTGGTGTACTTGGTCATTAGGTCCATCCAAGCAGCACAGGAGGAGAGATACACCAGTTTAACAAGGTGTAGTGCTTTTGAAGTAGATGGATTAGGGAATGAAGCACAGTGTTTTCCTTGTGCTAATACGACTTCCTTTTAGTCTCCTACAATTTTTTAAAATTGTTTGAACCAGCGTTTTGACTAGTTGAAGCTAGCTAAGCAAGTGGTAGTTGAATTTTTCACATTGTTTGGTTCATCTTTAATTAGCCCATTCTACTGGACTTTTCAGCAATTGTTGATAATCTTTAATGTAGCACCTTAATGATCTTGTGTAAGGACTGCACGTTTCAGAACAAACTGCTGTCTTAAAACAGAAGAGGAAAGTGGGACTCCAGCTCCACAAGATAAAGTTGAATGTCAGCTTTTACAGAGCTTCTGATAAATAACACTCTGAGTCTCTCTTGTGTTATAAAGGCCATTTGTCCACTTAAGAAACACTTTGAGAGCATCTGTTGCTCTTGTTGTTTTGCTTCGGTGCACTATGCACTAAAAGCTTTATTTCCACAAGGGAAATTAGAAAATCCACATGCAGTATTATCCCCATAGCTCCATGCCAGCTGGAGAATATTCACAGCAGCTTCTTCTTGTTATTTGATTTAGTTAATCAAGAATGCAAAATAAATCCAAATAAAAATAATGAAATAAACTTGTGGGGTTTTCTTTCCTTCCTCTCTGACTGACAGTTGAAATAACACTTGAACTTCCTTTAATGCCTTTTACATTGGGACAAGTCATGTATACTTTTATAAATGTGCTCTAAATTGACAATCTCTTCTGTTCTGTAAGTGAAACTTATTTTCTGCTGGGAAAAGAAATAGCTACTAAAAAATCAATTCTGGAATAGAGTAGATACTTCATGAACATATTGTTAAAAACCCTCATAACTGCTGGATCTTTCCAGTATGACAATTTTCTGAAATCTGGTATATTTGCTCATCTAGAGGAGATATATTCTACTTGAACACATGTCCTGGGAACTTGGTGTTTCAGGAGCTGCACAGAAAATGGGAGAAAAACAGTCAAAACACTGACAAGTTGGATTTGATATGGAAGAAGAAGTAGCAGATCAATAAAAGTCTCACAAGTGCTTATCAACAGGAGAGGGGACAGTTGCTGCAGGAAACTATCAAACAAGCAAAGGGGCTGTTGAAATATTATGGAAAAATAGTTTTAAGAAAGAGTTTGGAGACACACTGGGAAGTTTTGCACATACTTTAAGAGGTTGTTCTTGAACATTAGCAGAGACTGGAAAGATAGAATAAAGCTGCTTTTGAAACTCTTGCCAGGTACAAGCAAGCCATTGATCTGAACAAAACCCAAAGCTGGCTTCAGAGCCAAATCAGAAGCAAATGCTGTTGTTGGCTGGGAAAATTCTAAGAAGCCTTTCTTTCATATGAAAGAGAGGACCAACCTCAGAGAGAAAATTATCCTTGCAAAGGTCTTCTGGGTGTAGAGGGGAGGCATGGGATTCACTTGGTCCCAAGAAAGCATGCCACATGCAGGACAGCAGAGCCTGGATAAGTCTGAGAGTGAGTGAATCAGAACCTGTATTTTAGAGATGTCAGAAGGGAATAAAGGCCTCAGGTTATGGCCCTGTGTGATCAGCGGCTTAATAGTTCTGTCCACAAGAAATGAGAAAAAATATGATGAAAAAATTACTTGTATAGTGGCTATGTTGAGCTGAAATGTCTACAGAGTGTTAGAGAGGGTCTAGAATTCTAGTTTAGACAAAAGTATAGGATTTATTCTAACATTCAATAGCTGCAATGTAGATATTACCCTTCATAGTGAAAGATGCACAGTTAGATCATCACTCAGCTGCCAGAGATATTGTTCTTTAGCACATGGATTAATTGAACTATACAGTTCTTTAAATATCATTGGCTTGCTTTTCAGACTATCCATATACCCTACAATGGGTTCCTCAGAAATAAACATCTACATTCAGATTAGTGAACACCTGAATCCCAATTGCGGGCACAGAATACGGGGTAGACACAAGGGAGAATTTTTGTTTGTAGATGACATTTACTTTAAAAGGACACACAGAAAAGACAGAGCTGATGGAGATCCCCAAAGGGGGATGGAAAAAGACAAGGACACACTGAAGAACATATAAAAAGAATGGTTTGAGAGATAGGAGTATTTATTTACTTTGGGTTAGTAACTAGAGACTGTGCAGCAGCAAAGGAAAGGGGGCTAAGGATGGTGAGTTGAGCAAACATGGAAAAACACACCAGAATTTGTCAGTTTTATCTTGGAATAAATAAATCAGGCTTTTTGGGGAAGTAAGGAGCAGAGACAGGCAAAGGAACATTTTGAGGCATATGTCAATTTGCTGATAAATTCTTTTATTTCCCCCCACAAAACTTAGTCTCCAAAACTCATTTTTTTCCACAACTCTTCCAAATCCACCTGTGAAATGGGACCATAGCAAATACTGCATCTTGAATCATCAAGCAGAGCATGCAGGTACTGTTCCTGGAGGTGACCAACAGCAGGAGCCAGAGCCACTCTGAGTCCTCAGCAGAACTTCCTAATCCGTTTTGTTTCTCATTGCACTGCCCCAGGTACTCTCTTGCAGTGAATCCAGGACTCTCTTTCCTCCAAGGCCACACTTTCTAGAGTGTCCTGCTCCTCCATGAAGTGAAATCTGGCAAAACAAAATCTGGTTCATTCACTTGATGCCACAGTTCACATGAGTAATGGTGTTTCTGTGAAACTCCTCTCTTTGTTTTTTTCCATCTTTTCCTGTCCTGCATATCTTCCATTTCTGTCTTTAGGAAAAACAGCCTGGAAAGGGAAAGGTACAAGGTGTGGTATTGCTGAACTCTTCATTGAATGCAGTTAAAAAATCATGCAAAGGGTGATCTGGTATTACAGATACCCCAGGAATAAATGCTCAGGACAAACTGTTGCCTGTATATTGCAGCTCCGGAACGTGGATGTCACAAGCAATAAGGAAAGATTTTCCAGCAGGAAAAAATACAGTGCTCAGCTCAAAACAGGCAGCACAGATTGCAAATCAGGATTCTCTATTTTCAGTTTAATAATTAGTAATTTGAGATGAAGTTTTGCAGCAATGGCAGTTGGTGATTCAAAGAAATATCCATTAGTCTCTGAGTTTTCTGGGGCGGGAGGGCTTGGTGGTTTTCCTTGGTTTTTAACAGACATCACCAATATCTCCTAACACTGGCGTCTTCATCACTGCAAGGTGATGAAATCGTTTTGTTTCAGTTTGATCCAGGCAAACTGGTCTTTTGTACTGCAGCAAGAATGAAGAATCCAGAGGAAAATTACTCCTTCTCAGCTTGGGGAAAACTCAAGGCTTGTGTTGATTCTTGTCTTCTAAAAATACTCTGTAGCTGGCTATAAGCCTACTTGGCAGGGGACTTGTGGGGGTTTTCAGGTTTGAAACTCTGCTTCAGGTGTTGAGTGTCACCTGTTAACCTTTTGGCAAAAAAACATAGACAGAATTTGGATTTTAGGAGAATGGGGCTTGATGGAATTCCAGTAACAGTAATTTATTGTATGTGCAGCTCCATTGAAAATTCAGAAAACCATTTAAAAGACTTCTGCCACTTCAGGGGTTACATTTCCAGTGTATTTTAATTCCAACAAGGTTCATGTGTCTCTTAAAATAGAAATACTCATTTTTCTTCTTTAGTTCACCAGTGACCTCTCTAGTTAGATTACTGCCTGTAACATGGACATAAGAAAGTTTTCAGGCAATGTAAGACCCAGAGCTTTAGATTTTCCCCTAAAATGGACTAATCAGGATAGGAAAACTTCCAAGGTTTTGAAAATGTGAATGAAAACAATAATATTTTTTTAAATTAGACCTGTTTCTGCCATGCTGGATACACATACCTCAGAATATCACACAAGTGCATGAGAACTAACTGATTTACGTCACCTTGTGTTCTGAAACGAGGGCAAAATTTGCTTAAAAAGACAAAATGCATCTATTTTTATACTTATGACTGCTCATGTTATAAATGAAGCTAATTTCAAAATGCTTTTCTAATTATAAAGGAACAGATTATTTTGCTGCATTACAATAGCACTTTCCTCTGAATTTTTCTGCATGCTATTTATTATATAACACTGAATTACTTGTATTTCTAAGGAAAATGTTTGAACACGTTTGAATCCAGTTTTGTGGATTTCCAATATTAAGATTTATCACTGTAATATTTTTGCTCTCGTGTGATTTATTTACATTAAGATGTTTTTGTGCAGTTATGAATACATTATGTTATTACATGTACACGAGGGTACAACACCATAATAAGGTGCATGTTGTGATTTTCTCTATAATAACATTCCTTGTTTTACCCTCTTGAGCTCAGTTCTCCCCATTCGTCTGCTTTGGAGTTCTATGTCACTTGGCTGCAGTCACCCTCATGATCCTCAGGATTTTAACTGTTTTCTTTCAGGATGAAACAGCAAATCTGGGGGCTGATGCAATGCACACTGTACACAGATGAGAGGGATGATACAAACTGGTTCAGTGGCTGGAGCTGCTTATTTCCTCTTTGCACTGAAATAAAAAGAAATCTGGCTAGCTTAGGTCACAGAATGATCTTGGTCCATTGTTATTTGCAACCATCAGAAATGAAAGGCAGGATTGCTGCAGGCTGAGTCCTTTCTTTAGAGGAAGAGTGGTTTTATTGATCTGGTAGAAGGCAGGGCTGGACCCTGATGGATTATTACAAGCAAATTTAATCACCTGTATTCAAGTCTCCATGAAAAAAATGCAGGCAACCCAGAGGAAAAAAAACGGTGCAAGACTCATCTTCTTTAACTACATGAAGCAAATACTGAGAGGGAACATCATGGGATTGGAAATATATCAAAACAGAGTAAAAAACAAGTGCTCTTAGTACTACTTACTATAACTAACAAACAAGAGAAATAAGGAATCCAGACTGTCTAGGAACACAGGTGGGCTGAAGTCAGGGTTAGTTTTACCCTTCAAAGCAGTGTGGTTTGGAACTACTTTCCAGCACAATAAATACAGCAAAAGCCATAGAGAGCTTAATCTTGATCAGTTTTTTAAAAATCATACCATAAAATCTGAGGTCTCCAAGTGATATTTTATGCAAAGGTTTGAATCTTTAAAATGTCACTTGAGGCCACTACACTCAACTGTAGCTTCAGACAATGTTTACTGAAGGTTTTTGAGTTGGAAGAAGCATCAGTGTTTTAGCTCTGGCTCAGAAAGCCTTTCCAGTGTTTAGGAGACAATGATGTTTTATCACAAACTAAATAACTTAGGAGCAGAAAATATATAGCAGAATGTAGAAGGTTTTGTACAATCCTATGGCTACACATTTATAGTATCACAGGATTCATAAAAATTCTGCATTAATTTGTTCAAACACTGAGCAGTTGCTCATTTCTACCTACATTTATAATATTTATAATTGGAAAACCTTTGCCAAACAAATACTTCTGAAATGATCTGTGTTACTAGAAGTCTCTAAGATTTTTCTTTTCTTTTCATGGAACACTAGTTTCTAAGTGAAACCCATAAATCCTTTTCTCTGAAGCTTCTTTTTATTCTCAGTAGTCAAATGTGTATCACTGTTGATACTTTCTTAAAATATTACTTATATGCCAAAGTACCTCTAACATGAAGATGTATGGAATGTACAAAACAGGCTGAAATAGGGGTTTCCACATTAAAAAAATCCTCATTATTTGAGTGGTATTATCCTGAGCATTCTCCTCTCCTGGAGGCAGAGAGGTGGAGGCTCTCCAGCCATTTGAAGACTTTCCCAGTGTCTGAAACCTGTCTTGTAGTTCCACCCCACTGTGGTTTCTTTTAGTGTCTGTAATGGGCATTCTGCTTTATAATTTTGAATATAATCACCTTGACTGTCCCAGGTGCCTCCCTCTCTCTCACCACAGAGGTTTTACAATGTAGTCCCAACCACTCTCATATATTTTGCAGTTAGAATGCTCTCTCTTCTACGTGGCAAAACTGAATCTCTCAAGAATGCATTGCATACTTCAGGGTGAGCTTTCCTAAGCTAGTTCTCCCTGCACTACCATTGCATAATAGTCTCAGATTAAACTTTAAACATGCTGATGTTGCTTTAATTTGAAATAAATAGATTTTATTTACATCTTTCAGTTCCTTAATTTCTTTGATCTCAGAGGAATCAGTTATTTTTGGTCATTGATTCATACTTAAATTATCTATGAGAAACACATTAATGAGTATTATGATAATAACACTATTACTCTGATTAAGATGGTAGTTTTAAAACATGAATATAAATTGCCTTCAGCCTGAGGTTCCATGCATTAACTTTTGGGAGAATATGCACTTAGCAAAGCCAGATTGGCTGTGTATCAAAAAAAGATATTAGTATAGAAAATCTAAAGTGAAAGCCCTAAGTATTTTTTAAACAGTATTGATGGGGGTTTGCATCCAAGAAATATCACAATGTTGGATGTGTTCAGTGTTTAAGTTCACTAATGCATGTGATTTGACACAAGTATATGCTTATAATAGAATCTTGCTGCAGAGCTGGGGAAGTGTGTTTGTCTGCATGCACAACAGTTTAAATAATTCAAGAGCAGAGGAAAATGTTGTTACTTGAATAATAGATAGGTCAGAAGACTGAGGAAGAGATATGAAATAAATTTTCAGTTATCTGAGAAGCCCTGTTCAGTGACAATGAAGATAGTTTTGATGACTCAAAGATTCTCTATCTTCAGAAATTAAGTGAAATGGTTGTCTCAGTAAACAGTGAGCATTTGAGGATTTAAAATGGAACAGTTATTCTGGCTACTTCACCACTTTTCCGAATGGGAACAAGCCTTGACTACTGATGTATTTATAAGTTAGCTGCTGGTGTTATTTAAGGTTGATGTTTGTAAAAGTTGGATGATTTAAATGATTTATAGTAAAGTCAAGGATGAAACAGCTACAGCCATCCCAAATGTTTCTGCATAGTCCATTTACCTTATTAGCACCATGCTTTCCACAGCTGAGGTGTCAGCACTATCTGAGACCAGATAGTAAAAATATTCTGATCATAAAGAAGGTAAAAGAGCTTTTTTTATCATAGACATTACTAGCAGGCATCTAATTCAATCACACATGCTAACACAGCTGAAAAAAGTTGCCACTACACACTGAGCTACCTGACCATGGGGAAGGATCTTGTGTGTTCCTCAATGTCTTGCTGGACATCAGCCCAGGGACCCACAGCTCTGGGGGGGTTATTATCTGCTATGCTGCTACTTGGTGGGGTTGCTGTTAAAGGAAATACTGGAAAATGTAGATCTAAATGTGAGAAAATTGTGAGTGAAGGATCTTTGGATTCTCCCTCCAAGGAGAGGCCCAGTTCTCAGACCTTTATCCTTATTCTGCTGGCAGCAGACATGTAAAATCAGGCTTATCTACAGAAAGCCTCCACTGACAGATGAAAGCCCAAAGTGTTTGGGTTGGGAAGGCTGGAGAATTTGGTCATGTATTTTAATAAGCACCCACATACTCACTTCACTGCAGTTAGTACTGGGATACAAATTAGTTATTCCCTACTTTGGTGAATCATTCCAAATTGTTCTCTCTTCTGCTTGTATCTTGAATAACTCACTGTTCCTTATAGAATTTTGTAGATCTCTTTATCCAAACTTTAAACAGGTAGCTCAATACTGATTCTTTTTGGTATCACCAGCCAATTTCTCTCTTCTTATATTATTTATAATTTTTCACTGTCAGTAGCTCACAAGCCTGCTTTTGATTGAACCAATTTTCTTGTTGAACAAGCCAAACTGATTTAATTTTCTATCAAGACTATCATATGCTTCCTTAGCAAATGCCTGTCTAAAATCCAAGCATATCCATGACAGTCTCTGACTCCAGTTTTCTGCCTGAAAACTATCAAGTTTGTCTGGCCAGCTTTATTTTTAGTATTTCAATGCAGTTTTGTTTCCATGACAACAGTCCCCTCTATGGTTTGGTGACAACCTGTCCCATGGGATCTAGGGGGCTCTGGGACATCTCATGGCATTGGCATTGCCCAGCCTCACTTGGATTCCCACCCAGGCCTTGGGAGGGGGCCCAAGGACTGCTCCCAAAGTCCTCTGGAAGGCAAGCACCAAGAATCAACAAAAACCTTCATTGGCTACAGCCCAGCTCCTGAGCCCCAGTGGATGGTGAATGGCTCTGCTGGAACAGACACAAAGGGACATTGTCTCCAAACATGGGGAAAGCAGTGAGAGAGTTAGGACTGGGAATACCAGAGGGACATTGCTGCAGTCAGGACCTGAGGGATGCCCTGGGAACAGGACACAGCCCTTAGAGAGCAGGTTGTGTTAGACCTGCTGGCATCCAAGGTGCTCTCCCCATGTGGGGTTTGCCCCAAGATTGTTGGAACCCAGGACATTCCTCTGGAGGACTCGAGACCCTGATAGGGGGCTCAGAAACCTTGGCACAGAGTCAAAGACACCTGTGCCTTTGATTTTAACCCATGGAAAAAACAATTACCAACTTTGTGTGAGGAGTTACAAGCCTCAAGAGTTTGAACAGAATGATAGTGAATTTATCACTGGGTGAAAATATAGAATTTTGGGGTTTTTAGAATGGGGGTTCAAGAGGCAAGATGGAGGAATCTGGGCATGTTCTTTCTCCTTGTCCTTCTTAGTCTCCATCCTCTGCTGTGATGGTGGCACTTTTGGATTGATTTAGAGCAGAGACAGACTGTCTAACATAGGTGATAGGTATTGGAAAATTATTGTAAATAAAGTACACGCAATTTTTAGTATAAAAAGTTAACACCACCCCAAGGGTGGGCCGTGTGCCTCAACCTGACCTGCTGGACAGACCTCAGCAGGTTGGAGAGAAACAATGTATGAGATAGGAACAAATAAACAACCTTGAGAATGAGAGCCAAGGAATCCTGTCTTCTTCTTCAGTCTTGGGGCTGGGAAAAAGAGACTTTCCAACACCTCGGGGTCATCTCGACACCAGAGACCTCATCACAAGATGAACTGAAACCTTACCCCAGAACCAGGATGCCAGATGAGGCTGGATGATTGCAACGTGGTCTTTCAAGGAATTCAGGTTTGGCTGAGGTAAAGCAGAGGTTTCTTCATGACATATTATGTATTTGGGAAAAAAAAAAAGAATACTTTTGTGGTATATTTGCTTTCATGATTGCTCAAATATGGTAGGTTGTCACTCCACAGTGAGGGAGAGTGTGTTTATCAGATTAGTGCAAAGTAATTTAAAACTGCATCCTAGTGTGTTTTCTGAGTTTCAAATCTTTCTTACAAAGTTCTCTTTCCTTTTAAAGAGGAACCAAACTCTGTTTAAATCATATTCGAAAACTATGAGGGGTATTGAAGCATGTTAAAACTTTCTGTGTTAATGGATTAAATATAATGAACTAGCTGTTCTGCAACAACTGCTTTTCTTCATTGAAACAACTTCAGATTTTCCTTTTACCTGCCCTGTCAACACCATTCTGTGTCAAACACACATACTGAAGTGAAATTCAAAATAAGAATAGCAACAAAAAATAAATAAAATATAAGATGCTTTTAAAACAGCTTGAACAGCTCCTGCTACTTCTCCTGAGGAAGAATGAAGGGATATTTCTTACCATGCATTAGAGAAAGAAGCTTTTCTCTTGAGCACAGGTCCTTAATGCCTAGCTCTAGTCATATGAGCATGGACCATTATATTTTAGTGATTTTTTTCCAAGTTGTTGAAGCCTTCAGAGGAATTTTAGGTGCAATGTTGACCTAATCTGAGTATTTCATAGTCATAGGCCACCTTGTACACAGGAAAGCCAACTCTACCAGGTTAGTAGGCATGATGGCCTCCCTGATTGGTAAAAAAATAAATTATAACAGCAAAAAAAGTTTGAGCCTGGTAGAGTCTCTTAAAAACTAAGGAGAAGTGCATTGTAAACTGGAGGGGAAAACATTCTGGGAGGGCAAAAGTAGTGAGGTCACTCTTAATTTAATGAATTTTTTTAAAGTGAAGCACAAGTCCCTTGTTTTATACCTCACATATAATCATCCTGTGGAATTGTCAAGAGCTCTCTTGAAATTCAGCTCATTCTCAAGCCCTCTCTGTCCATCATTTATGTGTTTTGCATTTCAGTGTGACAAAACCAAATAGATCAGTTTTTATGGTACAGACCTGCAAGATGGAAGACATTGTTTCAAGTTTCCATCGTTTCCAGAGAGCCAACTGAGGTCTCCCGTTTATCCATGCTGCTGTGCCAGCCTCAGCCTCAGCTGGGGTCTGTGTTATGAGAAAGGACTGAACAGATACAGGTGGTTAACTTGGTGAACTGCAGAAAAGGTGCTGGTTGTGAGCCCCAAAGTAGCTGTGGTGCTTCACAGTGTTGGGGAACAGCACAGCCAAAAGGAGAACTTTGCCTGTGCATCCTAAAGGGGATTCTGAATTTTGAATTTCCCTGTAATCAGGGTCCTCACAAGAGTAAGCTGCAAGATTGAGCTGTAATACTTGAATAGTGAAACCAAAGGTGAATCCCATTAAATATCTTATCTTCCACAGAGAGTCCTTAGATGCATCAGCCTTTTATGAAAATGAAATGTTTGAGGTGTAGAATAGTCTAGCAAGAGCTAACTTATATGATATATTTACAAGAATCATTTCCACTGAAGAGTAATCAGGTATGGTCTCATAATGCTTCTCTTACTCAGCTTCTATTTATCAAATTTGTTGTGTCCAAGCTATGTCTTTTTATCTGTACTTGCTGTTATTAGCTTGTACCTTTTTATGTTTGGAAGATACTTTTTCCAGGCTACTAGTGAGAAGACACATTTATATACAAAACCACCACGTGTGGGATGGATAATGGCAATGAAATTACCATGAAAATCATTTAGTCTGAAAGAGTGAAATTACATCTATTGTGCTCCCAAGGAAACAATACATGAAGTGCTAAGGGAAGTGTTCTAATCAGATACTTTGATTAAGCTTACCAAGAGAAATATGAAAAGCTGCTATTATGAGTGCCCATTCCCACAGCCACTGGCAATTTTCATATATGTTTTCAAACAAACAAACAAAATAAATAGCAACCCCCTCAATTCCTCCTCTAAATTAGGAGAACAAGTAGTACCAGTTTAGGTCAAAAATAATGTTTGTTTCCAGTACTTATAATGAGTTAGGTATCAAAATTTTGGCTGTTGGTTTTGTCTTAGACTAAACATGGAAAATCTCAGTGGCTTCACTGGGCTTCTTAAACCTTTAAAGCAGATCTGGAAAGACTAAAATAAAATTATTGTATTCATGTTGTTCTTTTTTTTTTTTGTAATTCTGTCTCTTTCTAATCAAATTGAGAATGTGGCTAGGTCATAAACATTTATCTAACTTTGGCTATTCATTATCTGGTTTTTCTTTATGTGAAAGACCTTCTCATTCCCAGGCTGCCCCAAAATGCCACTGAGTTATTTTAAAAACAAATGTTCCTCTTTCCTGAGAACTATTTTTTCCCAAAAGGGTGAAGCTGTGTTATCTCATGGGCCCACTAAATCTCCTCCTGGATGAAAATTCAGGAATAAGTCATGACAGACTTTCTTGTCCTTATTCTTTCAACATGTCCAGAGAACAAATACAGCTTGATGGTGCCAGTGAAAGTGGCAGCACTCATTTCTGGAGCACAGCAGGCTCTCCTCAGAGCACTGTGGAACGTGGGAAACCTCTGCCTGGCACAGAAAAGTCAATTTTGCATTGAAATTGAAAAGCTGGAGTGGAGCAGTCAGGATCAAACAGGGAGTTGCTTGATGAATTCTGTAGTTTAAAGACCTACTGGAGTGTTATCTTAAAAATGGATTGTGTTTCCCTTCCAAATTCTACTTTGGTGTCTGGCTACTTAGTAAACATCTATGTGATTTGTCTAATAATCCAGCCTTAGAATTCCCCCTAGTTTGAAAAAGTCAAGTCCCCTAAGTAAACTGCCTTGAAGGTAAAATGAGAAATTGCAAACTTTCTAATAACTTCTAATATTTTATTTTCATCGTTGTATAACACACAAAAAAAATAATCTTTCTGCTTTTGCACTGTATAGAATAAAACCACTTGCTAGCTTATTGCAGGTCTGGCTGAAATCAGGATTCTAAAATTATTTTTTAAAATTATTTTTATGTATAATACTCAGCTGAGCTCAGTAAATCTGTTTTCCAGGCAATTCAAATAAAATGAAATCCCCCTTTTTCTGCCTTTCAGAGGAATGAACCTATCAGAGCAACAGGAAGGTGAAATTACATTGGATAAGTTGACTGCAAAGAGACTCTCAGCCCACTGCTCTCAGCTTTGCAAGGCCTTTTACTGCTGGGAGCCCACAACCAAATTTACATTCCACAACCAACTTTACATTCCACATACAAATTTACATTCCACATACAAATTTACATGTTTCAAATGCCGGGCAAGTACCAGATGAAAATTCAGCAACCATGGACTGGTTATTCCTTTGCAGGTTCTTCCATTCTACAAGTGGAAAGTCACATTAGCAATATATTGATAAAATTCTTACATAAATTATGCTAAAAACAAGGCCTGCTTGACTCAAGTGTTTGATGCAATAATTTTGCTTAATATAGAGCTAATCAAGGCTCCATCTTGATGTGAGCCAAGAAAATAACTGTCTTCTAACCATCAGCTCCAATGGCATTAGATAATTATGCTTTCTCTCTTGCACAATGTGTATTTATAGTGTAGCAGATAACTGCACTGGGTATATTCTTGGATACCAAGATAAAGCCCCTACTTTTCTGCACAAATAATCTGGTTGTCAAAGGCATTCAGATGTAAAAATGATCTTAAGAAGTATGCTGAAGTAACCTCCAGAGGCAATACAGTGTTAATTTATCGAGCAGGAATTTAAAATGCCTAAGTCCACAAGTTTATGATTTTAAAAAGGTACATTTTGACCTCAAAGTGTTACTCTTGACTAAAATAACAACCTATGCTGGAGTTTTGCTGAGTCTTCAGAAACTGAGGAAAATTTTAATCTGACCTGAGACAGCCTTCTCAATTCAGGCATCTGGTTTGTCTGTCTGTTTCCAACAAACACATAATAACCTCCTGCAAATGCAGTCCATCATCCAGGCTGGAAAGCAAAGCGTCCCCAGGCTCTGCAGTTGTTGATTTCAGCTGCCAGGAGATCAAAAGAGCCAAAAGGTTTGCTGCTTTGAGGTTTTTTTTTCCCTTTTGAGGCTTCTTTAAAGAACAAACTGTTACAACATCTCCTTTCTAGCAGAAAAAGAAAAATTAATTAATTATTTTTTTTTACTACTGTATGACAGCGCTGCAACATTCAGGAGCTAACTGTGGTTAAATATATTACTATGGCTACATATGCTAATAAGCCCTCATTCACATCCGCAATATAGTATTCACTATTATTAAATATTTGAAAATATCATGGCTATGGCAATGGTTCTGTTTTGCTTTGTGACAATGGAACTATTCTTTGCTTTAAAGCTTTAATTTCTTATGCAGGAGGGAATTTCTCTAGGGACAATGGTACACGTTAGTTAGAGGGAAGGAAAAATTTGTACTCATAAATTTTAATGTGTAATTTATTTGCTTGTTGCTGTGGATTAGTCTGAAGAAAAATGTGCATGGCAAAAGCCAGCATGGCTTGATTAATGGTCCAAAGGGCCTTTCAGGGATTAGGGATTTGGATGAATTGTTTAATAACATCTAGGGTTTTAAGAAGGCCCTTCTAAATGTTTTAATTTATACCAATACCTATGAAAATTGCATAATAATAACTCATACCATATGGTGAATGTAACTGTATTCCAAGGGCCTCTTTCCAATTTGACTTGCTCTGCTTTAACTCTCTCTTGAATACATGGCAGTATATTCCTGTCATGTACAGCAGGAGATGAAATACAAATTGGTCACTGGAGGTAAGAGAAATAAAAACATGTGCTACTAACTCCTAGTTCATATCAACAATACTGTACTAAAAAAAAATTATTAAATATTTGAAACTAATATGGTTATGGTAATGGCACCCCTCCTGTCCACTGCTGATTATAACTGGCTGCATCCCCTAGAGATCACTGACTGGAAGGAAAGGGAGATCTACCTCTAAATTCTAATCAAAATTACATTTTAGTTAAAGAATTGGCAGCATTGGTGGCTTTGGCTAAGTATAGATGGAAGTTTATTTTCCAGGTTTAAGCACAACTCAGTAGAGGGGGAATGTGGAGTGAGGCTCTGTTGGAAACAGCCCACACAGCTGGTCCACCACCTGGGCATGCCACCTCTTACTGGCACAGTCTGGGGATTTGAAAACCTCCTGATTACTAACACTGTATTTTTTTCAAGATATATTAAAAAAAATGAGATTGTGTATCATTCCATTCCTTTAATTTTATCTAAATCTAACTGTAGAGAGCTTTTGTTTTTAGGTTAGGAAAAAAAGAATTTACAAACAAATAAAAAGAAAGGTAAAACAAATCTGAACTAAGCAAAGAATCTAGGCAAAAACTTTTCCTGTTTTCACATAAACTCCAACCCCAGTTTACTTAAATAAATCTCCAGCAAGGTTAATGAGAAACTTCAGACCCAGTGGCTGGGAAAACAACTCAGAATAAATGTACAAATATAGCATGAGTTTCCAAACTAGAATGATGCACAGAAATCTGAGTTGTTTCTGGCACAGAACCTCATGAATTACATTTCCTCATGAAGAAATACATGAAGTAATTTTGAATTCTCCCAACAGAGCTACCAGGTACCATGTATGTATTGGAAAAAACTTACATGAATTTCTGGCTTTGCTGCAATCCTAATCCTCAGAACCAAATATAACAAACTATAAGAAAGCAGATGAAACCTAAGGAAGAAACACAAAGCTGGAAAAGAGTAATTTGACCATGGAGGACTAAGAGTAGCTATTTACTGCACATTTCAAACTGAATTAAAGATTTCACATGCAGAAAGCTTTATTCGTCACAGACCATCAACACTGACATCTTGGAGCCTTTTCTCTATGACAGTATCATAAATCCAGGAAAAATAATAGTTTCCACAGAGGCAATCCTTCAGCATGGGTAGATATAGAGCTCTACTAACCAAAGGAAATCAGCCAAAATACCCTTTTCATAAAAATCTTTAAAAACTTGAAAAAACTCCCAATTCTTCACTGTGAAGCAAAATCAACACAGAAAAATCCAAGAAGATTTACATGAATGGTAATAAAATGTATATAAACATTAAAAGATGTGGTAGTAAATCACAAGGCTCACATACTTCTATAGTATTAAGTTATAAGAGCTAAATAAATTATGAAACTCAAGCTAGGAAAAGTTCAACAACAGAATTGATAAGACAAATAGGCTACTTACAAAAGCATCTTAAAAAGAATGAAAAACTTAGCAAGAACAAGGCTTCACCAGCCTTCAAGCACATTTTCAGCCATAAAAGACTATGTCAGAGATATATCAAACAGCAACAAATACTTTAAAAAAATATTTGATGGCCTCCTTCTTGGAATACCATATAAGCAGGAAGAATATTAGGTGGTTTTCTACCAGGGCAGATCTTGCAGAGATGAAGTGCACTCGATGCCAACAGCAGTAGCACTGATGTCAGAGAGGTTGTCTCAGTGTGGCATTTGGCACTGAAAATACAAGTTTTTAAGACAAAGTCAGACAAAGTGAGAACAGAGTGATCCAGCAACAGAACACCATTTATGTTTTACTAATGTCAATCAGCTAACAGGAAACAGCACTGTAAGAAAAAATGTCTTAATAAGTAGTCATAAAAACAATACAGTCGTAAAAAGCAAATATTTTCTAATTTTGGCACTGTACTTAAGGGCAGTGAGTATTAAGACAATTTGCTTTCATGTGGATATGAGAAATGATCAGATGAAAAGCTTTTTTGAACTGGAGTTGCATCACCCAGTGAATCAAGAGAAATGTGGTCACTGCAAATTTACTAACTCAAGACCAAACTAATCCTGGTTTCAAAAATAATTTCCAAATTCACATCTGGATGTCTCCATAATTTTAAGAGTTATGGAAAATTAGTAAATATTAAGCAGAGATTAATTTAAAACAGATTTATAGGTTTATCCTGAAATTCTCTAATTCCAGCACGTCCTGGAATGAAGCTACAGGGAGTATGACTGCCTGACAGGAAAATGTGGAAAATTGTCAGAGAAAGTAATTTCCCATGCAGGAAGATCTAGGGGAACTTTGAGAACATAAATACGTAAAAGAAGGGGAATAGAAAACTTTTTTCTTCTTTTTTCATAGCTCTTTTCTGATTGTATGGGAGAATCCAGATTCAGACTAAAGCCAAGCCATTGACTATTTTCACAGTCAGGTTTTTTGCTGCTATAGTTACCTTTCATGCCTTGAGGAAAGAAAGAAAGAAGCTGTTACTTCTCACAAGATCCCTCATTACAGCTCTGAAGTTACTGCTGATTTTCATGAATGCAGTTTCCTTTCACTTTAATAACTGAGAAATATTGACCTTGGGTATTTTGAACCTGCATTTGTGAAGCTGATGATGCTGACAGAACGAATCACACAGGCTTGCATTTCCATTTAATTCATATGTCTTTTGAATTGGGCCGTTTTCACACATCATATCCTGAATTTAGACCTTGGAAAATTGAATTGCTAGTTGAATTATAGTTGTAAGTGGCACTTAGGAAAACCTATAGAAAGTTCTTAGCTTTTTCTATTTGTGATATGCAGTATTAATTTTTGAAAGTCATTAGGGTTAGCTTATCTTTCAGGAGAACTATTTTTGAACATGACAAACACATCCTCCCTCCCCTCTGCCCACATACAGCCCAGAAGAGCTGTTTTTGCTGGGGAAGGGATAGAGGCTGAGCAGGGGAGAGCCTGAGCCTGCAGGGACACTCAGCTGGTGGATGAGATCCATCAGGACACCCAGACCAGTTCAATGCAGAATGGCACAGGTGGAGCCACGGCCCTCTAAAGACACTGGGGGACCAAAACCTGTTTGTTTTGCCTTTGAGCACTGAGAAGTTGGAGCCACTGCTGCCTTGACAGGACCCTGCTGGGTACAAGTCAGGAGCAGGGGCTCTGGTAAGCTCTTCTTCTACCAGGAGCCAATGGTCCCACCTTCTCTTCCTGACAACTTCTCTTCCTGGCAACTCTTTGTGGCTGTTCTTTAGTTTGCCCCTGACCTCTGGCTTTGATTTTATCATTCTTCCTTCCCTCACTTTTTAGCAGGAATCAACAAGTCTGAGTCCTTGTTCCTCAGACCTGGAGCAGGAAAATTAAACTGAAATTGTGTCTGCCCTATTAAGAAGCCCTGAGCTGGAGCTATGAGCTGAAATTACCTGTGAATGCAGACAAGGTCTAGCCAGGCTTGGGCCAAAATGGGAGCAAGCCCTCCTTAAATAGTCCCAGCCTAGGCTGAGCTTTATGCCCAGCCAGCTCAGAGCAGCAGGAGAAGCACTTCCAAAAATCCCCTCCATCCATAGCAGCCATCTGCTGTGAGGTGAGCTACAGCTTCTCCCTTTGCCCAGAGAAGATGAGGGTGCCCCATCTCTGGAAGAGTTCAAGGCAGGGTTGGATGGAGCCCTGAGCAGCCTGGTGAAGTGGGTGCCACTTTTGCCTGGGGAAGGTGGTTTGGAATTGGGTGGTCTTGAAGGTCCCTTCCAATCCAAGTGTTTCTAGGATTTCTGGGATTCCATGAAACCAATGTGTCAATGAAACCGTTTCTCACAGAGCAAGGTAGAAGAGCACAATCCTGCTGTTGTTGGAGTTAGTCTGAGGTGGTACCACAGCCTCTCCTGGAGCCACTCCTGCATCCCACCTGCACAGCCCTGTGCCCAGAGCTGGGGTGGGATCACTTGAGCATGATGCCCAGAAAACCAGAGCTCTTGTTTCCACTGTCTTTGGGGCTTTGTGTCTCTATATGACTGCTGCCATCCCTAAATGAATCAGTGATTGCTTTGCTAAAAAAAAAAAAAAAAAAAATAGTCTAGTGTTTAACTTCTTAGTACTGGAAGAATTATGGAATAACTATAAATATATATACCCTGCTCCAAGGCTAAGTCCCTTCTGAACGTGATTATCCTTGAAAAATGTGAAGTTCTCAGTGCTTTTAAACCATAAATATGTCAGGATGAATCCTTTTTCTGACTTTCTGCTATATGAGTTGAATGTGAAAGGATTACTGTTTCAGTCTGCCTTTTCCCAATCTGGAAAGACATTTCTGGATGTGCGTTTATTTATGTGTTGGAGTGAATGAAAATTCATTCTCTCATTCTTGATATATGGTTTATTTTATGATTAAGGTTACCATAAAGGGCATTTTTGAAGTTTTTCTTTCTTCCTGATAGCTTTTTTGATTTTTTTTTCCTCTGTGAAAAAAATACTTTTAGTTCAGTGAATTCTGTAATTTTTATTGTCTTTTCCATTAAGCTTTTTTTTTTTTTTTAAGTGAAGTGAGGGAGAAGGAATTCAAAGGAAGAAATGTCAGTTTAGCCAGCAAAGGAAAATTTCAAAATTCTGTTGAGCTACCATGACTATCTATCATATATTTTATTGTAATCTGTTCATAATTTCCTGATCAGCTTGTCTGAAGATTGAGACCTTGGCAGGAATGCCCTGGCTCAGGTATGGTTCTTAGAGATAAGCAAGTCAATCTATTTCCCTCAGCTGCAACCTGTTCCCTCTGCTTGTTCATAAATTCAGATAATATAGATTAGAAGATGGAGGAAGGAGAGAACTTGATTCAGATAAGTTACTACTAAGGGCTTATCTAAATTACAGTTCCAGAAAAAACCAACTTTTAAAAAAATATTTTAGAGTAGGTATTCCAGATCTGCATGAGGAAATTAAAATAAGCTCTTAAAAAAACAAAAAAAACCAAAACTAAAACCAAAAAAGGGATCAATCAATCAATCAATCTATCTATCTATCTATCAGTACTATGACAACTCATCTAAAATTTTCCTACAAGCTCCAAAACTGAAGGCTCACAGAAACAAATTGTGTTGCTTTGCAATATCATCACATAATTCGGGGCTGCTTCTAGTACATCTTGTGGAGCTTCCTTTTTTAGCAAAAAACTGCAAAAGGATTTTTGTCATACAACCAACATTCTAGGCTTTCTGAAAGCAAAATCCTTTTTTATTCTTAAATAAATAAATTTAAAAATCTAAATGAACTCCAAACAAAACAAAGTATGCATACGCAATAGATTGTACAATATTTTGATGTATGGATTTTAATGCATGGGACAAAGGACTCTTGAAGACATTCTGAGCAACTTAGCCTAGGAAATCAAAAGATCCTAGGCAAGAAAGCAAACCATGCTGCTTGGGTCCCATGAGTTGGTGTAGGATCTTGTTGTTCAGCTCTCTGAAGGAATTCAACCTTAATAAGTAAATGATGCAGCTTCAGGGTAGTTCTCATATCCAAGCAAAACTCAAATGTTCAGGAAAAATATCACCATTACAGTTATCTGTTTCCTAAATTACTAGGTATGTTTTAAGAATATTCTCACATCAATCACATTTTGATGGCAAGACTGGCCCATCTCCTGTGTGTTTTTAAAAAATAGTAGATGAGACAAAACAATAACTAAAAATATAGGGGAAGTAAATATTTTCAGATGTGGCAACTCTGGAGTCAGCACAGAGCATTTGACATGATGAATTGGTTAAATGGGTGCAAGAAAGGAACTAAACAAGTTTAAGTTTGTAATAGGCAGCTGCAGGCTGAAAACTTGTCCAGTTTCTGAGGAGTGGAAAGATGAAAAACAGCAGAAACTTTGTTCTGTGTTTGTGTTCCCCTCAAAGAGAGTTAAGAAGAATGTTAAGAGAAAGAAATATATTCATACATCCTATATTGCCCACAATTCTGCTGACAGCATGGACAGCTGGCAGAAGTCAAGAGCCTTAGGGAGCTTTTTCTTTCTGCTGTGTGTCCCAGAACTCCAACTTTTTGCCTTTGCATCAATATGGCAAAATCTGTGATTTTCTTAGAGACCTCCTTCAAAAAAATTTTGGTTACGTATCTCAAAACAGAGCACCCAAATGAAATTTATACACTCAAAGTGTAAGAAATCTCTTTGGTTTATATCAGGGTAATTCAGAGCCAAATTCAGCCAATGTTTTGAGTATTTATTTTGCTTATTTTTCCTGCTTTTTGGAAAGATCCATCATAGTCTGTTTAGTCATTGCAGTCTCAGTAACAGAAGATGTTGCTTCATCTGTTTTCTATAGAAGATTGGTGGTGTTCAGGGATTTAAACATGGATAAAGTTACTATGAAGCACTGGTGGATTTGTAAAAGGAAAATAAGAACTGGATACTCTGCTTCTCCAGTAGTGATTGCCAACAACACTTTGAAAAATAATAAAAATCTACTCTAGTAGTCATCACCTAAAGCAAGGATCCAAGTCATATCATTGTTTGTCTCATCAAAGGTTTTGTGAGTTCCAAGGCATAGAGCTCTGTATACTGAAAAATACAGGCCAAGGGAAATATGGCCACATCCTTGTGCTCACAAGATAGAGGCAAAAAATTTAATGAAAATAAAATTTTAAAATAATTTTAAAAAAGAAGGAATTTGTCAGAGTTTTAATTCCATTATTTTCCCATGCAATCAGAACATCCAAAGACATCCCAGGAGGATTCAGGTTGTTTCTTCTTTCCTCACACAGGGAATAAGCAGCTATAGAGCTGTGGTTTGGTGCCTGGGGAACAGAACAATTGGTAGTAATGCCATTGTTGTACATTGTGACTGGAATTCATCTACTTCTTTGTCTTTTGCAGATAGGAAGTTTCCTCCTCTATATGCATCAGAAAGGGAAAATTAAAACATCCTCCCTCCTCCAACACCAAATGAGGTCCCAGAATGTCAGTGCTGAGGTCTGTGTCTGGATAGAGTCCAGTCCTCTTGCTATTCCTAGGAAATCTCTTACGTTTTCTTAACAAGGTTTCATCAAATAGAGAGCCAGATATGCTTGACAGGATTTTTTTTTTCTTATAATTTTTTTCTTTTCATTTTGCATTGTCTGGAATGAAATTCTGCCTCATTTAGTTGCATGCCTGGTCCTTGCTCTGTCCCATATTTGGGGTAATACTCCCATATTGTCAAAAATGCCTTTGTTATCCAAAATACTTCAATATTGGCATAGGCATTTGCAAATTTAAAAATAGGGGGACAGAGGACACTACTGTGTCAGGACAGTGACACTACTGTGACACGACTGTGAATGGAAATTGAGCACAATTAAACCCAGAAACAAAACACAGATAAAAAGAGAATACACTTTATATTCTTTTTGTAAGTTTGTGCAATTAAATTAAAGTCACATTAACCCTTTTTTCCTTATATTAAAATACTTTTGTTTACAAAAATTGAGAGCCAAGATTTCATATTTTAAAAAAAAGTTAAACCCTTTTAATCAGAACCTAAATGTAATTTTGATATTGGTCAGAATATTACCTATGAAGTATTTTTGTAAATTAGCAGTTAAAGTTCACCTCATTTAATAAGCACCATTTAAAAGGTGGGCAGGACATCTAAGAAACCCCCATCTCAGTGGTGGGTCAAAGGCACCTTCTGAAAAGAAATAGACATCCCAGACTGTTAGGATGAGCTTTTTTTTCCCTGCTATCTGTTTCTATAAATTGCTGGGGAAAGGTGACCCAAAAGGTTTCACTCAAATATTTTCCTCTCAGTGAACTGAATCCCATTTAAGATTAATAAATTCAGATATACTAAAGTGGAACCAACAAACCAGGTATTCTTCAATGCAGGGTATTTGTGTGGCTTCCCACAAGCAAAATTATGGTGTGGATAACAGATGTGCTTATAAATATCAGGTAGCTATGGGAATTTTCAAAGATTGCCAGTTGTTGGAAGGATAAATAGGGACTGACTGTCAGTGGTGGAGGGATGGTAATCTTTCTCACAAATAAATACTTGTAAGTTGCTATTCACACATGAAACATTGTAGAGGAAAATATTTAAGAAACAAATATAATAAAAATTGGATAGGAGTGATAAGGTTAGCACTCTGGGTGGGTTCCAGTAGTGAACAGAAACTAGAGCCCATCAGACCCTGGGAATTCCTGAATGTTCTTTGATAAATTTCATTTTCACCACACAGCAATTATTACAACCTAAAAGGCAATTTGATTTTTGCCTCAGTCTCACATAACTCTTAGACTACTTAGGCTGTTGGCTGGCCTTATTTCTTCACACCTTCTGGGATAAGAAAATAATCAGAAAGCTTTAGGGATACACCTAAAGATTAGGAACTCAATAGTTAAATGGTTGAGTTTTGAGCTGGCAAAGCCTGATCCCAGAACAGAGTTCACTGCACCCACCAAGCTGGACTGCAGGATGGACACCCAGCTCTTGGCCCACTCCCCATGGGGACCCTCGAGCAGACCAGAACTAAACTCTGAAGTTACCTGTGACACACACCCCACCTTGCAGCACTTTTCCCAGGGCTGTGCACTCTGCATGCTCAAGTTCTGTAGTCTATAACCATTCTTGGAAGGTCACTCTTCCTTTCTTTTTCTTCCTGAGTAAAACGTTTTTGCTTCTCAAAATGTGGGAACCTTCCCTATTTTTACGCCTTTGTACTACAGGACACACAGCTCTAAAAGAGAGAAAGAAAGCCAAGTATGTTTTCATCTCAGCAGTTCTGCACCCATCTTTCAGGGACATGTCCTCCCTGCAAAGCTGTGAGCTGCCTGGAGGAGGAAATGCCCTCCCTGCAAGCTGCTCCAGCTGAATTTGCTCCAAGACACAGAAAGCAGGTAATTAGAAACTACTATATACGTCCATTTTCACAAATTATATACCTGGGGAAAATGGCAAACTTTGGTGCTCCAGGTGGCTTCATCAAAGTCACCAATAGAGAAAAAACAAATCTTGGTTGCAGGAAGATTAAGCACACTTAAATTTCACTTGTTTTGCTACAGTTTAGTAACTTTGTATTGTCTTGCTCTTTTGGTTAACAAGAAACCATTTCCCCAAATTTGTGTTTTCCCACCGAGATTAACTTCTCTCATAAAAGACGCCTACTTCTGCTCCCAAACCTTGCCCTTGATATCTTGAATACACTCAGATAAAAGTGTTTGATGCAAAGTAATTTGAGCTACAAATTTTACAGAACAGCTCTTTAACCATAGGGGTGATGTGTGTGATCCTGCGCTGCCTGTCAGGACTGTGTATGTATGAAAAGATAAAGGTTGATAAGATATAGGTATGTAAGATATCAAATTTTATAGGTAAAATATATTTATATCAGCACCTAAACTTCTGTTAGGTTACCATTCTGGAGTTTGGGCAAAGTTTGCATTCCATTAAATGAATCTTTAACCAGAATTTGTTACTAGAAGTCTGGGAAAATATGGTCAGATGATAAGGAAATTCCTCCATCATTACTTGTTGATGTATGTATATAACACTGTCCTGAATTTGTCCAGAGTGAATTAGAAGTATTTGTGCCAAGTGATTTTTTACCAGGAACTTTATTTTCACAGTGAAAAGCAAAGAAAAATACCATTTTCCCTCCCTTTCCATTCTGGGCTTGAAGCTTACCAAAGGATGGGAGGACATATTAAAAGAAGACTATTGTCCCAGCATTTGCTGTGTGTTATTTGCAGGTAAATGCAGAGAATGAGAATAACCTATAAACTCAGGAAAAAACCCAAACTACTGCTTTGACACTGCTCTCTCAAAACATGTGCTCAATAGGATTGCTACTCTCCAAGAAGAATTACAGTTTTTCCATTCACATTTTCTGATTCCTGGGAGCTGCCCATGCTGGAGGCTGAAGTGAGACCTCTCAGCCCCTGAAGGCTGGCTCTGTGTTCAGGGAGATGGGTTCTTTTTACCCTCTACCCTGACCTATGGCATGAAAATGCAAATGAAAATGCAACATCAAGCATACAGCTCTAGATTCTCAGTTACACAGCTCAGTCTGCACCCCTGCAGCCAAGAATCATTGTGCCAGCAGCAGGAATGAACCAGCAACTTCTGGTATCTAATATTCAACAGTCTTGCAGAATATTAATATAGTCTTCACTGACCATTTAATAAAAAGAAAAATATATATACCACATGTAAAACCCAAGTTGTTTTGGAATAAAGGATCAGATTTTATAGACTGAATTGCCATATCAAATTCATAAGTAGCTTTACAGTCTACCAAGGTAAATTCTCTTCAGGCACAAATGAAAAATATATGGCAAGAGCAAAAAAAGAAAATTTTTCCCTAAAAAACTTGAGAAAATAAAGGTCCTTGATGTTACCTTAAATATAATGAATGATCTGCCAAAATAAGCTTCCAATGTAATCTTGTCAATGAGGCAAATTATTTGTACAAATGGTGTTTGGCTAATGGACAATTTATGGTCTATTTTCTGTAATGAGTCTGGCAGGAGCTGATCCTCAGCAGAAATTCACTTGGTTCTGCCACTCTCTTCCCAACAAACTATCCCACAGAATCCTGAGTGTCAGTGTGCCAGGGACAATGAAGACTGCACAAGGAAGGCTGGTCATATTTCTGGTTACCACGTATGCTTTGAACAGCTGTTAGTGGTGGTTCTTGTTTCAGCTTACAGGTGGGGGCTTTGGAGAGGTCTAATCTCAAATGTCTGCACACATTAATATCTACACTAGGACAGGAGTGTGCACTGAGCACTACTTAATCTGTGCTTATGAGATTGCTTATGAGATCAGATGTGTGAATGGAGAAATTTTGTTCACTCTCACCCCCTTTAAGAAATTCCTTACCCTAGAGAGGAGTCCACTGTTCACTTCAGAAAACACTGTTTCCAGGCCTGCCATTCTTGTCTGCAGGATCTCTGCTAAGGCACAGCTTGGCCCAGCTCATGTAGTGCTGCAAAAATAGAAAATCCCCAATACCCAGTAAAGAGCAGGATCAATGTGGCTGAAGATCAAAAGCTGGAGTGTTCCTTTCTGATCACAGATCATTAAAAAGAGCTCTTTAGCACAACAAGAAGGATGTTGAACTTCATCTGTTTCTCCAAATCCTGGAGCTGGTGATGAATTAATTCCCTTCCCATCCTTCACTGGCTGCACACACGCAGTGACCATGGGTGTGACTGCTACCCTGAGCTCTCCAGGCTCCACCTAAGCCAGACTTCACTGCAGTTTAAGCCAACTCCTAATCAGAGTACAACTGGTGCATTTGAATGGGAATCACTGCATTTGGCCAGAGCTAGCATGGAAATAATTTCATTTACATTTCCCAGGCTATGCAAAAGTCAGTAGACAAGAACATTATTTATGTAGAGATTCTTGAATTAAATGGATGTGTGAGTCAGCATGTCCTTTACCATGGCATTCAAAAAGTTATTTCTTAGACTGTCTTCCAGCTGTTGTATAATATTCTGATTTAATTTATAATATGTGCAGTCACACAAATTCTGTTGACGTCAGTTGTAGTTCATTCCTTATAATTAGTGCATAATGTTCATCTCATGTTTAACACAGGGAAGTGGAGTAATCATTAATTTTTCTAAAATAATGAAGTTGTCACCAAAATATAATGAAGATAAGAAAATTAGACAAACTCTCTTATGAGTCTGAATGACATTTAAACTGAAAAAAAATCTACAACAGTCTATGTCTAGGGGTTTTTTTTCCAGAAGTAAATAACCTTATTAAAAAAAGAAAAAGACACTTCAGCTGGTGCCTTGACAAGAGTGTACATCTGTCACATTAAAATCAATCCCTAAACATTTAAATAAATGAATAATTAAGGATATCATAACTCTTATGCCACACCCATAATTATGTCCCTTTAGTAATGTATCACTGCATAAAACAGTAGTCTTGGAATGGATTCCTCTGGTGCAAAAGTAAGAGAGTGCTGACATTTATCTTAAAGCTACCTTTGTCCCCCATCAGCCCCTCTCCTGGGCCTCAGAACAATAAAATTCACATTGGAATCAACAGAAAAAACTCTTTGTGATGCTAAAAAGCCTTAAAATGATGCAAATATCCTCAAATATGAAAGATATAATATAGCTTATTATTCTTATTCATGTCTGTTCATAGAATGGGCTTGATTGGAAGGAGCCTTAAAAATCATCTAATTCCATCCCCCCTATTAGGAGCAGGAGCAATAATTCTAATGTCTCAATTAAAAACAAAACAAAACTTAATGTTCTGCATTACTATTACAGTAAAAAAAATGAAATTAAGCCTGTGGGGAAAAAAAGAAAGTGTGAATGTAGTCAGTTAATTTTCAGGAATTGTATTAGAAACAGCACGGTCAATGCATCCCTATTGTGCAAAAGCTTCACTTGTCATGAATTTAAAACCTTTTGAAAAGCCTCTTTGATAAAACTGTACATTAGGAAGAAGTTTATCTGATAATGCCAAGACTAAGCCATGGATGCTTCTTTTTATTCAAGCCTATTGGATGCATGAGGAATATCTATTTTGCAGAAGAGGATCTGAAAAAGTTTTCTTCAAAATGCATTTCTTACTCCTAAATTTTAAAAAACCCCACTACTTTTCATTGTTGCAGAAGACCAAATTGGTATCTTCTGGCATGTCCACAGGGATGGTTCCATTTTTGCAGATGACAACTGCCAAACCCTGTAATGACAGAAAACCCAATGACTAGGAGCATTATTTGTTTGTCTGACTTTGAAGAAGCCAATGATCCATGAACAGACAGAAACAAAAGATTTATTTGCAAGCCTTGGGTATGTGAAGCTTTTCTGTGCACTCAGTTTCAGGCCCAGTTAGTCCAGCATATACAGCTGAGAAATTGCAGCTTATTTTCCAGTTTCTAAATAGGGAAAGACCTGGGACCTGATCCAAATCTCAGTGAAGTCAATAGGCATCTTTCCATATACTCCAATGGATTTTGACCTGGGATCATTGTTCCAAACACTGCTAGTAAGCAAAGCTGGGACAAAGTACTATGAGTAGTTTCTCTACTGAGCAGCTTTAGGAAAAAACTGGTCTGCGAAATGTGGCTTTGCACGTGTGAGTGTGGGTGTGTATTCAAATTATACACAAACAGGAAAATGCATTTTCATAAGCAAAATGCTTTCCTTAAATGACTCTCTCTGGCCTGGCTATTTTTGACCGAAAGTACTATAAACAGAGCAGAGCAGATATTTGTATCATTCAGACAAGGATTTCTCTTGGGTCAGCATAAGAGCAAACACAATTGAGTCACCTCCTGACTGAGGCATTGGATATTCACAAATAACCAAAGCTTTCCATTGTTTTTGTGCCAGCTTTTCACATTGACATCACCCATATTGGCCTTACATTCCTTCCTTATCACCAAATGGCCAGTGGCTCCTTGCCACTGCTCTCCTCCCCACCACTGCCCCCAAATCCCACCCACCTTGTGGAAATTCCTCTGTCCTGAAACAGCTGGCTGTTTCTCCAGCACATCTCTAGTTACTCAGAAGGAGAGGAAGAAAAAGCCAGTTGGAATTTGTCATTATTTCTCAATGGATTTCCATTGAATCTGCCCATCTCTCTCTCTCCCATTCTCTGGCTTAGTCTCTTTTAGCTGCATGTGCAATGCAAGATGTTTGCAAATGCAGACTTAACCTTGTCCAGCCTATTTACTCCTTCTTTCACTTGAACATCATAGAGTCTAAATATATTTTGGTCAAGATATTAATCTATGCAAAGAAACAGTTTAAGGACTTTGAATTAACTTAGCAAACCATTTTATTATGCCATAGACACAAAGTAAACATTATCCACACAAGTGATGTGCAAAGTAAACAGGTACCCAAACCTGCTGTTAAAAACCCCAGTGATTACCTCCTTGTGTTTGTCTGCTGAGAGAGCTGGTAGCTCTAATACAAACACTGCAAAGACATGAGATTTGAGTTGTAGCCTGAAAAGAGATGACCTTTCAGCTTCAGTTTTTGATGTAGGAAATAATGCACTATACTCCACCAAGGATCTTGTCATTCAGCCTGAAAAGCCCCAAATTCACCAGTTTCACTGCTGTTTCTCATTCTATATTTTTGTTGTACAACTACAGCCTGCTTCCATAAGGGTAATAGTCCATTCATTTCTCCTTCCTAATCTCTCTAGATTTATAATTAATGGTGATGGGTATGACTACGATGATGGGTATGAACATAATGCAGACTTCTCAATATGGTAAATCAGCCTTTGTTAAGGTCTTTCATACCAGAGTAACTCCAGTGAAGGGTACCACAACACTGCTGAGTAGGCAACAATTCCTCTGCTCCAAACTTAGGAGCAAAAGCTCATTTTCATATGGGATTCAGGGAATTAGGGCTGATTGTCTGGTCAGTGGACAGGTTTGGATGCTCCTTAGAACCACATCACTGCTTCAAATTTCTGTAAAATTATTTTTTAAAGAACCTAAGGGAAAAACACATTTCTCAAGTCAATGGGAGATCTGCCACCGAATTTACTGAGACCAACATTGCACATCAGGGGCTGTAGATATCTTATAACCCTGCTGTATCTGTTCTTATTACATAGGGAAAATCTAGAAACTAAAGCACTGGATCATTTCCAGTACCAATTCTCATTTAGCAAGGCATGAAATATGAAAATGAGCATTCTTCTCACCTTCTGGACAGCTTCTGAGCCATCTGTCTGAAAAGCCACTACATGGAAGCTTGAAAACTGTCTTTTTTCACAATTAACTTTGCTTATGGCCTGAAAAGCAAGTTTTAATGTTGAGTGCACCCATAATATTAGGACTTTCCACAGTGAAATCTCCTGTTTTGGGGGGAAGGATTTTTTTTTTCCTTTGAAGCTGAAGGGAGTATTCAGTACTCTAAACCTTAGGCATGGAGTAGGTGCCTAAATAAGAAGGTCAAGTCCAGTGTGTTATCTGTATTATGGCTCTAGAAGAAGAAGAAGAAAAGCATGTAATTTAAGAACCTGTCTCTCTTCATTGAATTCACTGCTAAATTGGGTTAGACACTCTTGTGAGAACTGGTTTTTTGGTTTTTTTCAAAGTACTTTCTGCTTCTGGATAAACTGTAAATAGCCCAAGAAAAGGCTTTCTCATAGAATTTTGGCTATTCCCATTCTAGTCCCAAGGGACCTGATCCAGTGTGAAAACAAAGATGGAAAAAGATGGCCCAAAAGCTTGAAGCTGAAAGGGAGGTGCATTTAAGAAAGTGGAGGAGGGAGGAGTGAGAGAGATGATGTTTAGAAGATAGAAGGTTTTTGACTTGAGATGCCTCTCCTAATGTAAGAACACAGGATGGCAGCTGACAGGAGCGTAGAAATGCAAGGACAGCACTTCTCAGACTGAGAAGATCCAGAGATCTGTCTGGCCTGGTATCTGACCAGCTGCAGAAGCCAAGTTAAAGCATGAGAACAGGACAGGCCCATCTCTGCTCCCACTGGCTTGTCTGTTAGGGATTTCCTGAGGGCGTCCCAGTGCAGAGCTACTTACTCAGGAGCTGAACCATGAAGCCCCTTCCCATGGGATGCAGAGGGATTGAAGCTCCTGCACATCTCCTTTCTAGCTGTGAATTTTTTGCCCTATGTAGAGGCTCCATGTAGAGTGTGAGGTGGGAAAGGACCTCACTAATGTGCTGTAAGTGTTAAAGAAGATTAAAGAGTGTATATAGCCATAAGAGGTATGACTTTTATCCTTGCATATGTGACTCAGGAAGGAAAGGCCAGCAGAATTAGGAAACTGCATAAACTCTATGGCATTTAAAAATACCACTCAGCCACAGAGTGAGGTGCAGGACCAGTCTCCTTAAAGACAAATTGTCCTTCCTCTAACAGCTCTGCAGCTGGCCAGCAGGGATTACTAACCTCCTTAGAATCTCATGCCTAGCTCTAGTTCATAAATAGAACCTCAATTATGCATGTACATGGTCTATTCAACTAAGCGTCCTTATCGTGTTTCCCCTTCTGTCCTCTTCTCCAGTCTCTCCATTTATTTTATTTGTGCACTCTGTCTGAATTCAGCCTGTTAGCTCTAGCGATCAGAAACATTTGTTTGTACAATTAGCATGATAAGATGATCTTGCTCTGACAGGAGCTGTGAAAATACAAATGTAATACAAATGCTGCTAATTTGTAATGTTGTTAATCTGGCTGACAAAATACTTTTGCAGCTATTTCACTAACAGAAAATAGGCACTCTGGTGAGTAGTATATGGATTAGAGCACTGGAGACTCAGGCCAGAAATTACAGCATACATCACTTTTTCCTCCCAACTTCCTTAGATGATATAAACTGCAATCTCAGTGTTCCCTGTAACTGTTTTCCAGTTCTTGAACTGAAGGCAATTGCTTATTCCTGAAAGAGTTCACTCTATGATTGCCTATCCTGCTTTTGTGCATTGAGGAAGACATCAAAGATATAAATGCCCACAGTGAGCATAATTATTTCTTGGTAGATCTCATAAAATCAAGCAATCAGGGGGAAAGAACAAAAGACAAAAATTTATGATTGTTCCTTCTTTAACATAAAAATTAAATTATATGTTTTCAACTATCAACAAAATGTTTCATCTGAATATCAGGCCTCAGCCTCTACTGTGATGCAATTAAAATATGAGTGTGACACTGAGATCTGTAAACTGAACTTAGGTCATCACCATTGGTTAGAGCTCTAAGGTTGGCTCCTCTGCTGTTTCTAAAAGGTTCCCACATTTCCTACCATGTTCCTGCCCTACTCTGCAAGAAGTATAAAATATCAGTATTGTCACTGAGACAAAGGATGACTGCTCAGGGTGGCAATTGTCCCTTTCTGTGTGTGGTGATGATGTTTTGGTGACATCACTTCTGTGGTAAGTACAGCATAGTTAGTGGCAGGCTATGAAGGCAGAGGGAGATGCTTGGAAGGGAGAGGTGGATGTGGACCTCTAAAGAAGAGAAGGAAATACATGTTCTCCATTCCTTGGGTAAAAGCCTAACTGTTGTATCAAATGATTCAACCTATTCTAGTATTTTGTGATTCTAACTGATGATTTCTGTTTCACTGTTTTGATCAGATTATCTTAATATAAACAGAAAATAAGTTACTAATAACTTTCTATAATATGCAATAAGGGAATAATAAGTAATATTTTTCATTAACAACTTCTCTCTGAATTCAGTCTGCAATTATAAGTGGTTTGGGGTTACTCAAAAACATATTTTATAGCTAATAAATAGCTCATGTGGAAAAAGTCATCCAATGTTACAGGATTACAGCTACAGGTAAACACAATTCTCCCTCAGAAAAACCCAAGAGGTTTTCCGACTGTTGTTGGACTCCTCCTGGCTCCATGTTACAGTTGTAACACAATGGCTGTAGAAAAGTAGTCAAATCATAGAAACATAGAAGAGTTTGGGTTGGAAGTGACCTTAGAGACCATCTAGTTTCAATACCCCTGCCCTGGGCAGGGACACCTTCCTCTAGAGCAGGGACTTCAAAGCCTCATCCAACCTGGCCTTGGACAATTCCAGGGATGGGACACCCGCAGCTCCTCTGGACAGCCATATCCTGTGTCTCACCATCCTTACAGTAAAGAATTTCTTCCTAATATCTAACCTACAATCTAATTGATCTCTTCCATCCTATAGAAACACCTTGTAGCTGTGAATTTACACAGTTCACTGGTGCTCATCTGCACTGACATGTTTTACAGTGTCACTATGCAGCCCTGAGATTTTGCAGACAATTCTTGATATATTCCTCATTAATATTTCAGAGCATCTGAAAATGTTTTCTTCTCTACACTAAATGTCAGAAGAGACATAGTATGCAACTAATGAAACAGCAACCAATGACCAGTAGCAGTTAACAATCCAAAATATCTATCTTGATGTGCTTTTTTTTTCTTTTGAAAAGGATTACTATAGTTTGAAGTTGTGCAAATAAGTCTTGCAACAAAACTGTCTCATATTACTTCAGGGTATTAATTTAATTCCTTTTTAGCCATGCTGTCTTCTTTCTACACCCCTTCTTTTGATTTCAGGCAGGCTGTGAGAGAAAAATTTTAGGGCCAGATAGTATAAGTCTTCATATAAACCTTCACCAAGGCAACAAAGCAAAACACTTTGGTTGTGTGTGGAGAAACAGCTTGGCACATTCTTGAACTCCAGCAAGTGCTTTAAAATGACTTGAAGTAGTTCATAAAACTCATTAGTTCTCTCAAACCTTGAGTCCACCACTCAAGCTCTGCTTTTTGGTATTACTGGACCCATGGTGAAGACTGAAGTCTTGGCTTGCCATGTGGCCTTAAAAAGCAGCCACAATGCTGGCTTTCATGGGAAAAACCCACCTCTCACTGACACTGTGAACACACACTCTGCTCCTCTACATCCTCCTCTTCTTCCATCCCTGACTGCACTCTCACTCCAGGGCCCAGGACTGGAACAGGTAGTGAGACAAAGGGCTTGAAGTCTTGCTGGTTGGCACCTGGAGCTGCTCCATTGTGCCTACAAATATAGCCCCATTTCCAATTTGTCACATTTGTGTTCTGCCATGACACTGCAGACACTTTTTTTTAAAATATGTATATTTACAAATATTCCATCAGCTTAAAACAAATAAACAAGACCTTCCATCAGGCCATGTGTATTCAGGGTTAGTGTAGAGGTGGAAAGGACAAAGGGAGTGGACTGCTAGAGGAACATTGACCAGACTGACTGTAGTAAGTTAGAAATGCATGATTCCTCCATAAGAATGTGCCTGAAACCAGACATGATTTTGTAGACTTAACTATAGATTTAAAAATATTGTCACTCCCTCAAACTAATGTGGAATTTACAGGAATTAGCATACCAATGTCTATTTAAAATTTCCATGCAGTTTAATTGCAATTAAAAAGTATTAGGGAAGATTATGTGAAATAATTAAGTTTATAAAAACATTTAAAATATATCATTCAAACTGCACAAAATAATTATGCAAAATTAATTAGATAATCATATCTCTACAGTAGTGTTCTCTGGGAAGTTTTAGATAAATTTATAAAGCTTATTATTCTCTGTTCATAAAGCATAAGTAAATATTCAGCATGGATTTTTTACTGATAAAAAATGCTGTGTGCTTGGCAACTTGATAGAGTTCATGGACACTGCATAGGTTTGATGACAATAGTTTGATACTCAGAAATATCAGCTCGAAATGAAACCAAAGCAGAGCAAAAGCCAAGGAGAGAGCTTTGTGCAGTACCCTTGAAATGAGAAGATGATTGCTTTCTTGAAGAATTTAGGGATGTTGGTTTTCCAGACTCAGTACAAAAAGCCTTATTTTGGTCCTGTTTTGAGCTGCCATCTAATCTGGGTTCACCACTGCAGTCTCTAAAATGTTGAGAATTTCAAGCATTTATGCAACAAATTTATTAATAACTGTGAAGCTCTTAACATCTATACTGCAGTTTCTTTGTTTCATTTAATTATTCCTCAAGAAGGTACTTACTGTTCCCAAGTCTCTGCAACTTGCCAATTTCCAATGAAACAGGAGTACAGAGAAATTATTCAAAACTCTCTGGATATTATTTTGTAACACTCTAAAAAATGGTTCCAGCACTTTCCTTGTCATACACAACTGCAATTATTAACTGTTTAATAAAAAGTGCAGAAATACTGCAGATTAATAGGTTTGCTTGCTAAAAGCACACCAACATCATGATGCTAAGGCTGAAGTAGCATTGCAAGACATGTTTTGAGCACCTCAAGGCTGATCACAAGTAAAGTATGTTGTTAAGGGCATTGTTCAAATGACTCTTAAACTTTGACAGGCTTGGGAGGGTTGTGAGTGGGCGTAAGAGGTGTGCATGCAACAACTGCACATTAAAACAATCATTCCACTGAATGAAATTAGGGACTTCTGTGGTTTGGAGGGTTATCCTGGCTTTATTCCTAAGTAAATCTTTCAAAATTTCATATGTTGTGAAGTTCTGAAAAAATCAGCCAGCAATAGAAACTTGTCAGTATTTAATAACTGGGTAAATCTCCTGGGATTTTATTAACACTGAGTATGCTGCAGTCCACACCTGCACAGCTTGGGCTGTTCTTTCCTTGCAATTGCTCTTTTTTCATGGTGGTGCTAAAAACATTAAGAAGGTTTTGCTGTTCTCTTCATGTACCTGTTGGATGGAAGAAAAAGTAAAGGCATGGGAGCAAGGGGGAGAGAGAGTCTGCACAAAGCACATAAGAAAGAAACAGAGAAAAAATATTCAGGACATAATACAAAAATTATGCATAATTAGCAAAACCAGGAATCCTGGACACATTAAAGAAGAGCATGGTGAAATCCATGACAAACACTTCAACCATTTTAAGAGGAATAATACAAGCTGATGTTAATTTACCATTTTCAGAAATTGACATAACATCCAGACTTAAGTAGAGTAATGGTTGAAAATTCAGCCATTCAAAAGATAAGAAATACAGCAAAAGGTGAAAAGGTGTCACGTGCACAGCTGTTATGTAGAGGTCCAGGAGACCTAAATCTCATTGTGTCTCCTGCCCACCCAGAGCAATTTCCCAGGCTGGTGGGAGCACTCCCTTACACTCCTGTGATGGCTCCAGAGTGCTGCAGACACAGAAAATGGTGAGGATTTCTCCCTTCCTTTGGCTCTGGTCAAAACACCTGGCTGTTTTTACCTCTCCACCCACAAACTTCTCTTCCCTTGCTCCTCCTAAAATTATTGTTACAGTTAGCTCTGTCCTGGGGCTTCACCACAACAGGCAGGAAAATACCATTTCTTTATATGAAGTTTAAATTGGTTTCTCCTCTGTGTCACTGCTCACATTCTGATAACAAGCTACAAATCACCTTGGGACCCTTTGTTATATTTATCACGGGAACATTTAGGCCCAAGACCTTCCTCCTGCTACAACTGACACCAGAGCCATGTAAGCTGAATGATGACAACAATCAAGAGTTTGTATGTGTAGAAGAGTCTGGGGGGTGAGGCCATTGCATGCTGGAGGCAAGGGTGTGCTGGATTTCATTTAGTTATTTTCCTAATCAAGGGTGGGTTGCCTGGTCGTTTTCTACTCATTCAGTTTTATGGGACAAAATAAACACTAGTTTTGAGCTGAAGGCTGAACTACAAGGGAAGGGAGGCTTGAGACAGGATTTGGTGTCTTGTTTGTTTTATTTTTGTAGGTAAGAGAGGAAAGTGCTTTTCTGGTAGAAACAACAGCTTCAATTAATATTTAAAGATGGTTATCACAGCTTCTTTTTCTACATTCACTGGGGAGATCAGAAGTGCTCTGTCCTGGCTACTGTAATAATGGTTTATCTCCCAGAGACCTCCCACATTCACAAAAAAACATGGGAAGTTGCCCAGCTGCCCTCATTGAAGGATTCTGTGAGGTTCTGATGTGTTTTTTTGCTTTATCCAGGCATGAAGGCTTCCTGCAGGAGGTGGTATTCACTCCCCAGGAGATGGCATACCTGGGGCCTGTTGGCAGGCCTGGCCTGAAGTCAAAGTTCTCTCTATGCTGTCCCTCCAAAAAGCTGAGACCATGAAGGAAGTTCCCCTCTTGTCTGTAGGGTCAGATGGGCCCCAGGAGGTTGTCATGGTCCGCTAGTACAAGCAGGGGTCATGATGGCTCATTAACTGATCTCAGAGTGCAAAAAAAGCAGCACAGAGAGCATTTCAGTATTATTCAAAACAAATGCACCTTTATTGAGTGCCCACAGCAAAAGCAATAGAAGGATTTAGAAAGGAGAATAAAGGAGAGAGAGAGAGAAAGAGGGGAAGGGGTCTAGCTACCAACAGAGAGACAAAATCCTCGTGGTCCAGCCAATAGATCTGTCTTGTCACGTTGGGGAGAATCTCAAAGTCTTGGTTAACTCACGGGTCTTTTATAGTCCTCCACCGAGGGGGGAACAGGTAAAAGACAATGGAGAATAAGTCTATTGAAAGTGGGCACAGACAGTCCATGTTCTCAGCAGTGAGTGAGCCCCATTATTTTCTTGGTCCAGGGAACACACCTGCAGGCAACACTTGGCAAACATCTCGCTTCAGTCAGGCCAGCCCCCCTCTGTCAGAGTTATAGGGGTCCTTGGGAGGGGGCTTCAACCTTCCTCCATCACAGTGGTTGAGAGGCAGACGAGGGATTTTCCATTGGGGACCACCAAAGTTATCCCAGAAAGTTCATTTGGCCAAGAGCTGGGGAAATTCATGGCCTGTTGTGATGAGTGGGTATCAAGACCCTGCTCAATGCAGGGTACCACGGTGGCACTGCAAACACAGCTCAAACAATCACTTGGTGAGCATCCACCTCAACAAGGCCAGAACTCCAGCCAGGGTCCTCAGGGTCTTGGTCTCTGTCTCTGTGACAGTCATTAGGCAAATGAGGGAAACTTTGGACTGTCTCTCACAGAGGTACCCTGGAAGTGGCACCAGAGAGGCTGGAGTTCAGCCTGGCTTCCCTCTCTCCCACCAAAGTGTGGCTGATCAGGTCACAGGCTGAGCAGTGTGGGGATAAGGAGGTAAGCACTGAAGCCCTTGCAGGATGCCAGTGAGATAGGTGCCCTTCTGGAAGCTTCTGCCTGACATTCAGTGTTGATTTCATTGGACAGGCTGAAGCACTCTCACCAAAGTATCTTAAAATTGCAGTTTGTGGATTGCTGGAAAAGTACCATAGGAACTCCTAAACAATTAGGCTGCAGGCATTTTGGCTTGGAACACAAAATTAGGTAGTCACCTTTTGATCTTCATCTTTAGGTCCCTACAAAGTGCTAATAATGTACCACCTCGTCTGGGTGCTGTGAAAATTAATCCATTCCATTTGTGAAGTATCCAAACACTCTGACACTGAGCATAGCAGAACAGCCATTGAGAAAATTGACAAATCTCTGTTCTAAGGAGGGTTTGGATAGCACAAATTAAGCAAGATGTCTAAGGTCACATACTGAATAAAATAAAAGAAATTACGCTATGTACATGAACTGAATGAGGGATAGAAAACTGGGGGGAGAAATACAATCATGTAATGAAGGTCTGAATTGTAATGCACACCCAGAAGGTCAACAGAAAGTTAGAGGTAACCTTTAGTCTTTCTTCTGAAACTTTTAAATCCTTGGGTTTCCAGTTTTAGTGCTTGGGAAATGCATTTCAAACACGTTTTGTTTTCATTCTTTTCCATGAGCCAGGTTGAATTGCAACTTCCAAGGTGCAATGTGGTCTTTATTCCTCTCAAAAGAAGCATAGCAGGTCATTGGAGAAAAAAGGGAAGGAATCAATCTCAAACTAATCCATGTCTGGTTGTCAATATAAAGATTCTACCAAACCCAAAATATTTCCTATGTGAGTATTTATATTCAAAATCATATGAAAATCAGAAACATAGTAAAATATAGAAAACTGGATACAATAGGTAATATATTACTAATTTTCTTTATTTTATTGGTTTTTTACTATTTTATTCTTTTTTTGTGTGTCTCACCCTCCCTATGAAAACAGAACTATCAGCTGAGCTCTGAAAGCAAAGGCTATGCAGATTTGAAGTCATTATCATTGCCAGTATACAGGATCATATAACCAAGGCTGATGATTAAAACAAAGCTAAACCTGAGGATGTATTCTTAGAACAGTATAAACCAATTTTATCACTTAAAAAAGCTATATCTTGAATAATATTTTGTTAAATTCCATTTTTTCTTTGTTTACTGTGGATTTTTCTATGTAGTATGAAGGGGAGTCTTTTGCATTCAAGTACAACCCCCAAAAAGCCAGACGATCCTATTGCTGCAGAACCATGGATCCTAAGTTGCCAGAAATATTATGAAAATGGCTAAATTAAAAGGGAATAATCCCATCAGTTTATCCATCCCCAGAGAAGAACTCAGTAGTAGTTCTGGCCTTGCTATGAAAAGGAGAATTCATGGAATACAGAAATGTTAGAAATATTCTAAACATGGGGAAAATGTCAGTGGGAACTTTACCCTATTAGGCACTGATGGATGCATTCCTCCCTCAAGATTTTTCTTCCATGTGAGTTCCCTTCACCAATGTTCTCATTTAAAGCTAAACACACATCCTTTAAAATGCTGTTCTCTTCCATTGGTCCAGCAATTACTTTTTTTCCTAGTTGATCCTATTTGGATTTTAAGATTCTAGAACTTATCGATGTTTAGAACAAAAGTTTTGTACTTTGAAAAATTTTGTGGCAAGTTTTGGTGGCAAGTTTTTAAGTAATTTAATGAAATGTGTTAAATACTTCTAGAAAACCTCAGCTCTTCCTTTATGATTTTCTTTGCTAGATAACACAAGCTACAATAAAATTTCCTCTCTCAATAGTACATGGTGTTTAATGAGGTTGCAGCTATCCCTTTTATTAATATGAGCACACTGTAAAGTCTGTCTGAAAAGATTAGTACAATAGTGACATATTGTACATCAGAAGTGACATCCTGAGATCAAAGGCAGTGAAACTGAAGCTATTCAGAACAGAAAGAATTTTCCTTCATACTAACAAAAAAGTTCTGGTTGTTCATGGCTCTTTATGTTTTGTTACTTAACTTCAGGAGGCCTTTTGAAAAATATTTGGCATCACATCTGAAAAAATATATTAACAGATGATATCCTTATTTTTCAAAATAATAACTAAACAAAACAAAGTAAGAGCTTATATTTATTAAGGTTTTTTTAAAGTTAACAGCAAAAAAAAAAGCCACCAAAACCAAACAATATCCCCCCAACAGTCTTCTTAAATCCCTTTATTTTACAAATGGTAGACAGCACATACATGCCAGCAGTGTCATCACAAAGGGCTCACAGCCTTAGAAAAACAGATACAATTTTTGCACACCACCTTTAAGACTGGGCTTCAAATTTGCAATGTCCAATAAACCCATTTATCTTACTATGTGTTCATAAGACATGAGAAGTTTTCCTTTTAAAAGACTGAGACCTCAGCTGACATATACAGTCTATAAATAAACAGACATTTCTCTCCATGTCCAGCGAATGAAAAATATCGTAAAAAAGATGTTTATAAAAATATGTGTCTAAAATTAATATTTCAGAGTAATACAACAGAAATTGGAGCCTTGAAAACAATTTTTATTATTATTTTGAGATCAGCTGCTATGAAACTGAAATAACCTTAATCAAAATTGTGTTGACAGCATTTCAAAAAGTTTCTGCCATCTTTTTAATCCAGTAATTTTAATACAGCTGGTCTTAATATTTTTATGCATTCAGGGGCAGGAATAGGCAGAAGATATTTTACTGGCTGGGGAGGAAAGTGAAGGGTATTTTATATACCAAGTTTATTCACATGCGTACTTGTTCATATACAATGGAGGCATGAAGGCAGTTCATGAGAGATACTAAAACCTCATTTTGGGAAGTGCTGAAAGAAATCTTAGTTCTCGTTTAATTAAAAATTAAAACTTTAAAAAAATCCCCAGAAGAATTGTGTATTTTCTTAAATCTTGGTATTTTTGGAAATGCAGTAACTTTATTGGTTCAAACTTCCCTCAGTATTTTGAGCAAACGCTGCAATTTAATCTCAAGGAAATTTTAAGAAGAGCGTCTCTTCATTTTCCAAGGGAAGACCAAATGTTGCCTTCAGGCTCAGGAAAGTAAAATTCAGCCCCCAGCCCACAGACTGAGTTCAGGAAAGACATCTCTGAGGAACATTTGAAATGTTTGCAATACTGATTCTGGCAAAAGTTAATTTAAAGCTGGTGAGTGCAGATCAGGTAGAAAGACATGAAAGCCATCCAATGTCCAGTATTTGATCTCATAACCAAGCATCATTACAAAAGCCTTCAAACAGAAAATCTAGGATAATTCACTTCATCTGGAATGAGGAATTGGAAACAAAGACCTGTGCTAGCATTCAGGAATGTATTTAATTTTTCTTTGGCCTGATACCCAATTGTATGTTTTAAAATCTCCATGTTCTGTTTGTGAATGAAACTAGCTTATAGCTGTTTTATCTGATTTGTTTACCATTCAGTAGGAAGGATTGGGAGATTAGATTTATGTCCCAGAGAAAGTTATTACAGAGGAATGAAGCAGTTTGAAACAGAAATAATAAACAAGAATATGTATTCATCTCAGCAATACTGACCTTGCAGAAAATTATTTTTCTCTTTATATTTCTCTTTCTGGGTAATTCCAGAGAAAACGTTGCTAAACAATACACATTTTTTTACTAAAATACATTTTAAAGTATAAATATTTAGAGATAATTGAACAGTTTGAGCATTTGTATTGGGACTCAATGCAGCCTTGGGGTGATAAAGCTGGTTAGTCTTCACCCAGCAGCATATTTTTAGGATGGGGTTCTAAAATCAAAGCCAAAGTCCTGCAACACATTGACTCACATTTTTGGAAATTAGAATCTTCCAGAAAAATGAGCAGGAGCTGGCAACTCTTCTCATCATCGTAGTCTGCAAGTACCAAGACTGAGCCCAGAATTTTCTGAAAACCATTTTTGTTTTGTTTATTAGCAATGGATTTTGGGACTTTTGGGATTGTTTCAATTTAAAACTTTCCTTTTGGCCATTCTTTGGGCAACATTTTTTAAACTTATGTTCTGCCATATTTTCCTTGATTCCAAAAAAATAAAAATTAACTGTGAGAGAGATCTGGATAGTCTTTAGAAATAAGACAGCCAAAGCCCGCCATACTGTCACGATATCCATACATGGCTCATGAGACCCAAGGAAGTAAATAATCCTTTCTGTGTGCACAGAGTTTTTGCCAAGACACCCCATATCTACTTTGCTGCAGCAGCCCTATCTCAGTTTAGAAAGACAGGTGTCTGCTAAGGAAGGCAGGAGCCTCCCAAAATGGAGAATGTAAACCCTCCCCACCTCTCCAAATTGCTATAAATTTTAAATTAAGGGGCTCTCAAGCAAAAACATATGGGAGCAGGAAATAACAGTTATTTAATAGGGAAGAAAATTAAAGGATAAAATAAACAATGCAATACACTAGAACAACACTGACAGAGTCAGAACTCAACCTGACACCCTGTGGGTCAGGGTGTTGGCAGCAGTCCCATTGGAAATGTGGCTGCAGCCCTCCTGGAGTGTCAGGGGTGGTTCTGCTGGAGCAGGGATCCTGTAGAAAGGTGCATTCTTCCTCTGAAGATCCAGTGGAAGTGGCAGCTGCCGTTCCTCTGGGAAATCCAGTGGAGAAGCCGTGCTGGTGTTCCAGAATCTCCAGATTATATCCGGGTAGGAATGCTTGGCTCCTCCCTCTGGGCTCACATCTCCCAGTGGGATGCTGTAGTTCTTATCAGCCATGCAGTGACATTCAACAGCCTGTTATCAGCAGATGTCTCCTCCTGAGGGAGGAGTGATTGTGGAAGAGATAAGGAAAAACTGCCCACTTGACAGAAGACAATTGCCTTGCAATCTGGAACAGCCTACCAGCTCAAACTTCTAAGCAATGTTAAAGTCCATGAAAAACTGTCCCATGTTCCCACAGCAGCATGGAAGCAATTGATTCTTCCTACCCAGTTACTCACCCAGCACTGGAGAAAACTACATGCTCCCAAATGACCAATTGGTGCTGCTTGAACCAGTTGCTTCCCTGTCATTAACAAAAGCATCAACAAGAAGCTCTTCCAGGATGATGTTCACTGACCGTCCAAAATCACCAGGCATTCATATGAGGGCAGCTCCTCAGGAGGTTTTTCAGTCTTAGCAGGGTCTGCAAAAGTCATTCTCCCCTGTGTGCTCTGTACTTGAGTTGTGAGGAAGCCCTTATCTCCCAAGCATGGTTTTACCTGTAGCATTATACCTGACAGCATCTTCCTTTTCTTCCACTTGGCCCTTTGGAACATCAAATACTGATTTTCCTTTAGAGAGATGTATTGTCCCTTTTTGTATATTCTGGCTACTTTTTGTTCCATCACTTTTTAATGTTCAGCCTGTGTAAGGAGTTGTGTTAAATGGACATTCCTTGCATTAGTTTGGCTTAGGAAAACATGATATACCACAGGAATATCACGTTTGTGCTGCCAAGAGCTAATAAAGACCATCTTGGAAGATCTTTCAGTTCAGCCTCTGAGACAGGCCAGCCATGCTGCAGTAATAGGTTGCTAATACAAATTTTTGGGGGAGAGTAGAAATTCTGTGGATCATTCCAGACATGCAGCAATTCTTTGGAGCTCTAGTTGTGAATATTTTTTTAAACTTCTAGCAGGAGGGGATCCATAGACTGTATGAAGTATATTGTACCTGAATAATTTATGGGATAAGTGGTATAAGAGTAAATTTATGTGCCAAATAAAATATCAATCGAAATAGATCTTTCTGTGCTTGCTAGTTTGGGAACACAGTGTACAACAGTCTTGGCTAACACATATTTCTAGTTGCCGTTTCTGCCCTTTAATAAACTCTTTCGAGGTTGGTATGATTTCAGTTTTCCATTTCCTTGCAATTAAGTGGACACAAAAAGTGCTTATGCAAACTTTGGATGACAAATATATTATCATAAAAATATTAATAATTTTGGTGTCAGCAAGAAATAAATGTGCACTTTAAACTAGTATATACTAATGTGTATACAGTTACTGAAAGTGTATGTAAATCAAAAGGGAAAACTAAAACCAGTGTGGAAAAAAAAAACAAAACTAAAAGGCAGAGTTTTGATACTGTCTTCCCTTTCCTGTTATTTCTTTCTTTATCTTTCAGTTTCTTCTTTCATATTTTGGGTAGAGATGAAGAAGAGTTAAATAAAAAGGAATTATTGGCCTCATTTGTTCATTTTCCAGGGAGTAACTTCTAATCCCAAATCCTGTGCAGATACTGGTTATTGAGGATGATTCTGGAAAAGGAATCTGCCCTCTTCCTATTTATTACCTGCAAAACAGCTAGCAAAAATTAATTTGCTTCATAAAACTATTGGAACATAAAAGCTAACACCATCAGGACTCCATACCAATCCAACACGTTATCTCTGACAGCAGCAAACAGCAAATATGTACAGAAGAGGTTTAAAATGAGACAGTCGGTCTTTGATGAGAATTCTCCCAGAATCCAGTGATTTGCATTTAAAGTATTTCCTAAGACATTAGTAATATCTTCCTGCTTAACCCTCTGTTAGCTTTCCTTCCATTAATTTGTTCAATTTCTATCCTGTATATATTTTTAGCAACCAGCATCCTCTGGAAAGGTCTAATAACCTGTGCATTGTGTGAAAAAGGCAACTTGGTAGTTTAATTTCATGTCCTAACTAATCTTTGTATTGAGAGTACCAGTAAATTTTCATTATTCATCTTCATGACATCCATACTCATTCCCTGGAATACCATTTAAAAGTTTGTATCATATGATCTTACTGCCAGCCTTCTGCACCAAAGATTTAAGTGAAACATCACACACTATTAGCAGCTCAGTTAGCAGCTCAGTTCTTTCACTTGGAAATTCATCTAAGATCTTTTGGGAATATTGCCAGATCTGGTAGTTACTGTTCTTCCTGTCTCTTTATTCCATAAACTTCTACAAAAATCATGACTACAGACAGATTTTTCATGAAACATCACTTACGATCAAGGTTCTGCCATGGTGAGCTCTCTATACTCACTCCTTCACTGTATACACAGGTGGAATGAATCCATTTGGGGTTTTTTCTAAGGCTTATCTTTTAAAAAATGTTGATGCATCTTGATCCTCTGTTTGCTACACTGATGCTCCATCAGGCTTGCTGCTTCTGATGTGTGTGGGAAAGACTTTATTAGTACTGGTGCCACTTGGAAGTTCATCTCCTTCCTGTTCTGCTTCTTCATGTGTATTATAGGGAGTTTTATGATTTTTCTGGTTATTCTCTTTCAGCTTTTGAAGGTTCTTGCATCTAATAACCTTCCCTACCCTTCTGTTCAGCCATGCTGGATTTCTTTTTCTCTTTCTAAAATGAGATGGCCTGAATTCCCATATGGTATCTTTGAAGAGCTCTGCTGCTTGCCAGGCTTTACCCTTTGGCTATCCCTTTAACTGAGCTTCCTCCCCTGGATGTAATTCTTGTTTTTGAAAATAAGAGGTATGACATTCTTGTTTATTTACCTTCTACCAAATTTGAAAGTTACACTAATACACAGAGCCATACACAGAGACATCATTTATTCTTTAACCCAGAGGTTCAGGGGCATCACACTCCATAGAAAGTGACAGACTGTTGAGTATCATCCTATAGACCTTTCCATACTTTATCATTCCATGAAAATTTATTGGATTGGATCATTCCATGATCAACTGACTATTTCTTCAACTTTGTATTACCTCCATGAATTTGATTTTCCCCTTATGCATCATTTCTGCAGTGTCAGATCTGCATCTTTCTTCCTTTCTGCATTAACATAATCAATGCACTCAGCCCTTGGCAGAATGGCAATCCCTTCATATTTCAGAGTATCTACAAGAGACTAGAAAAACATACCATTAATTTTCAGAAACACATAATTCAGAAATAACTGAAAGGCTCTTGGTTTCAAATTCAGCTAGGTAAGTCACCTCTATGAACAATATATTCAAAATTAAGTTGTACTGAAGTTGCTGTGGCTACTGCATTCAAAATCATAGCCACTGGCTATTCTAAAATCCACATATTGACCCAACACTGCACTCCCAAGACAAGTTGTCATCATGGCTTGATGAGGGTGAGTTGGAAAATGACCTTAAGAAATTGAGGAAAAAAGAGTGAAATTGCCACCAATGTTATGTGGTGCCCAGCCAGTACAAGGCAGATAGACAGCAGTGGAGAAAGGCCACATGCCAACAAACATTGAAATAATCAAACACAACAAAAATTGAGAACATGAGTAGATGACAGTTTGAGTCTGAAGCCTGTAAATCATCACCATTCTACAACCAAAACACAACCCAGCAGCACAGAGTGATGACTAGCAGTGAAGGGACAGAACTTACAAAGACACAGGGAGAGTTTGGGGCTGTTTCAGTAATAGAGAAGGAGTATCAAGTGTCATTAACATGGAAGCTTAGCACTGCATGAAAGCTGGTACCAGCATTTGACCTGATAACCTTTCATGTCTTCCTGTGCCACAGTGCACAGACACTCACAGTGAGCAGTTAGCAGTTAGCTCAAGCATAATGTAATTTGAAGCTCATTTACCACAGAGCAGTCCATGCAATCAAAGCTCTGTGATGAAAGCTGTTTTTAAAACAAAAAGCATCAACGTTAAAGGTTTGTCACCAACTGGCACATGCAAATGCATTAAGAAAAAGCAGGGGAAAGTGGAATGACTTAGCAAGGGAAAGCGTGCACTTTGTGTGCTCTTGCTATGCTCTATTTGGACAGAATGTCAACATTTCAATCCTGCCTAAAAAGAAAAAAGAGTAAACCTTAAAATCCCTGTAGACAATTGCTCATAATAATCTTCCAGGACATTCTGAGCTTGTTCCTTTGTTTAGTGTTCTTCTCTTTTTTTAACTGCTTTGTGCCCTGTGTCATTGCTAACAAGTGTAAAAAGGAATATATAAAATACTCCCAAATTTGGAAAATTAGCACATTATATCCACTCCAGTCATTTTTCTCCAATGTAAATCACTGCACAAGGCCCAAAATAATCAAGACTGAGCACCATTGTTATTTCCATAGCCTGACCTTAATATTAAATCCTATGACTGGTGAGTCAGTTTCTGTCTGGTGTTTTGACATTTGCCTCTCACTAATCATTCTGCACAATTCCATTAAAAACAGTATATATTAAAGCAGAGAAATTACTTCTAGAATCAGTTTCTAGGTTCTCAGTCCAAAACAGCATTGCAAATGGGGAAAAGTTCAACTGGCATTTCAGTTGTGGAGACTGAGTTAGCTAATTAATTACTGGCAGATTTAGTGCATATCATTCCTCGGTACTTGAGATGCCCCACACCATAGCTAATGTAGGATACTCAAAAAAGGAAGGGTCTGTGCCATCACTCCTCTGATGATCAGAAGCCCAGCCAGCTATGTGCTCACCTTGAAAAGAGCAGCATGATTTGTGGAAATTTTATATTTGAGTAGAATTTACATGGTTTCACAGCCAAATGCTTGATTTTGTTCCTGGCTGAAGCCAATGGGACTATTGCCATTGATCTCAAGGTGAACAGGGCTGGGCCAAAAATGAAGGATTAAGGCAATACCCAAGTTTCTCTTGAGGGTTCCTTGATTCCAATCTGAGCTTTCTCAATATCTAGTGCAGCTGCACAAACCCAAGGATTCTCAACACCTCCCTGGGACCTGAGGCAGAAAGATTTCAGAATTACATTTTCAGGGCTTAGTTAGCACTTGTTAAAAGAATGATTGAGGCAATATGGGGCAAGATCTTATCCATGGACTCCCATTTTCCAGCAAAATGCAAGCATCTAGGGCCTACTTTATTTCATCTGTTTAGAGATAAAGTTTTTAATTCCTACATTCTGTGTAATACCACAACAATAAATGCACTTTTCCAGAAAGTGGGAAATGTAGGCATCCAGGGCTATGGATGGGAGGTCTGAGCACACAATTCCTGGCTGTCCAGTCCATCAGGCTCTCTGCTCAATGACATCCCCCCTGTGTCCCTCTGAAGCTGGGCCACTCTGCCACCATGGCTCTGGCTCTCATTTTGTATCCAACCCTTCCAAACCAGGCAGCCCATCTCAATCCAAGACACAGCACCAAAGATGTAATCTGGAGAAGGACAAAGCACACCTCTGCTCCTAATACTGCATTTTCCAGAGAGACACCTGCTCACCTGAATGCCCATCTGTCTTAACCCATTGATGCTGGCAGCCCAAAGCACAGCTGCCCTGCCTTCTCCTGCCTCTCTGGTGTTTTCTGTTTAACTTGGGACCTGAAGTGGGTGGAACTGATTCTGCCTATGGAACATTCCTGTGGATTACAAGGGCTTGTTTTGTCAATATCTATTTCTTTTACCCTCCTGCTATGTGGGAAAATTCTTCATACAAGCCTCAGTAATCCTTTCCTGATCAGACTGTCATTCAGATCACGTTACAATGGACAATTAGGCTTCACTTACAGTGTTGTTACTTTGCTACATGATGACTTTTTCTCTTAATGGAGACAGTAATTTTAGAGTGTTTAAAAGTTCGATTACATCAATGATGACATTTTTCCTTTCCTATCTCCTGGGTAGGCTTGAGCTAAGCAACAGAAACCGAGCCTTATATTGATAACTACACTGAAATCTCATCTCTCCTCTTTCTAAAATTGTTGCTTTATTTATATCCATTAGGCTCATGGTTAGTCAAAGTTTTTGACAGAATTATGTTCTTAATTTCAAAGGCATTTCAGTCTTCTTCTTGAAGTGTCAAAAAAAACCCCACCACAGTGTAAACAATGTTCTATCCTAAAGATACAAAAACTTGACAATCAAAACAACTTGGAACTGCAACTTACTCTGACTGAAAACTCACGATACATTTATTTGGCTCTACTCCAAGATTTAAAATAATGCAAAAGTAGCTCCTAATCTTTCAACTACATGAAAGCAATTCTCTCCCTCTTCCTTTACGAAGACTAGTGATGGCTGGGATTCTTCATCTCTTTTTTCAATCATCCTTTGGTACAAATCTAAATGTTTTATTTTCCTCTATTTCTGGACAAGCGGCCAGTACAGGTTTCCTGATACAAATACTCCCACATTACCAAAAAATGAGGATCCAGATGAAGTTTTTACAAATTTGCCTAAAATCTGCTCTGCTCCCAGAAAAGGTTCCATTGAACAAAAAAATTTCAGAAAGTAGAGCCTAGTAGCGACTTCTGTTTCCCCTCTAGCAAAATTTATGCTCGTTTCGAAAATCCCCAAATAGAAATATTTATCCAAAAGCTAAATATTTGTGTTTCTGGCAAAAATAGTCAGATTTTTGATGAAAAATAGAATTTTCCACAAAGGTGTGCACTCTGTATGGAAAACAACTTTTTCTGTGTAAAAAGAAAAAAATTCCAGCAATCAATTCTCTGTAGAACAGTGATTTTGATAGAAAATTTGGAGAAGGACTATTTATGACAAAGTAGGATAGGGGCTTGGAAAAGACCTGGAGAAAAACACTGTCTATTGTTTGTGCACAGAGCCACAAAAAAATCCTTTCAACTGGCTGATCATGTTCTATCTTGAAAAAAAAATTCTTTGCCTTTGCTGTTAAAATATTTATCCAGAACAGGCACCTGATTATAAATCTGCGTATTTACTCTCACCTAGCTTAATCCACCCATTTTTCTGCCAAATTTCCTTTCCTGATGACATATTTAATCTCAGTTTACATTTTCACAGGCAATTGAACCAAACATTCTCTAAAATCCTTAGGTCTTCATTAATATATTCTTTATCTGCTGAATTAATCTTTCTTGACTGCAGATTGCTAAATTTATATGCCGTGCTCCGGATACAACCTGACCAGACCTCTGTGTGTTACCTGACCTCATTCATTGCTTTTTAACTCTACAACAAGTCTCTGTCCCATGTGTCCTGAGATCACATTTATTTTTCACAGCCATGTCACATTAATACTCATATTTGCCACACACTGACATGCATACAAAGGACTTCCTGCTATTGCCTTTTAGCTTATGGTGGTAACATTGATTTGTTGTTTTTAGCACATGACGTTCCATCTTGTTTTATTAAATTTCCATCTACTTTTTAGGACTTCATTTTCAGGCGATCCAGTTCTGTAGAATTACCTGAATATCACTTACTACTGACAGCACCTTGAATCAGCAGCAAATTTTGTTTTGTCAAAGATGAAAATAATTTCTGAAAGGAATAAAACAGGACCCTGGCCTGATCTCTGAGGAACGTTTCTGCTATTTCCTTTTTTTCCTTCTGTCTATACATCAGCATTATTAGTCAGGCTTATTTAATCACATTTTAATCAAATAGATGTTTCAATAAGCTCTATCAATTCAACTAGCAATTTCTATGGCAATATATCAAACACATTACTGACAGGTATCTAGAAAAAATCTAATGACTTTTCTTTGTATAGAAAGATATTTTCTCACTTTTTTCCAGTAAAGTATCATTTCATGCTAGTACTAACTCCCTTTGATAAACACTACTTGTATTTTATTTTATTTTTCATTTGTTTTCCCTTCTGCACTTACACTTGTCTATTCTTCTAAAGCCTTTTATATCACTTCATCAGTTAATTTTTTCTGTGTTTTTTTTGTTTTGTCTTTAGAGTTTTTTGGGAAGATCTACCCTTTACTTTAAATTGTAAAAAAATAGTAATAAAACCAAACACACTAACTAATCATTACAAAACCCCTAAAATTAAATGGGAGAATTTTCTTCTCATTCTATCAGAAGATTTGATGTTTTCATGTCCAGTAAACTCTCAAAAAAAAAAGCACTGACCAAATCTGGAGCTTTGAAACAAATAACAGTTAAATTTGCATTAGCCAAGTACTTTCCATTATGCCAAATACCCGACTCCTTTATTTTAAATTTAACTTATAAATTTAAAAGATCAAATTCTACTTCACCTACCCATGTGAAAGTAACTGAATGCTTATTAGTTTAAGGATCTGAGGATAATGGAAATCAGAAAAATTGGATACCCTGACCAAGAAATTGAAAGAGTTCATTATACTAAAGGGATCTCTCTCACTTTTTTGAAATTACATGAAATTCTTCTAAATTTGAAAGAGAGAAAGAACAAAATTGCATACTTTACACAGAGTACTGTAGACTACATTCCGTGTCTTCAGTGAAAAGCATCCCTGTGCCATTTTCTGACTGAGGAGTTACAGACATCGCTTTAAACAAGATATTCAGCAGTCCTGAACTTAACAAACCAGACAAGAAAGTGTCCTTGTTTTCACTGAATTTCTTTGTATTTGTGATCTGCAGAAACGTCTTTTTTTAGCCAAGCTACTTGCACATTACAGAAAGACAGCTCCAGAAGGTTCTCCATGTCACTGTCACTGGTTGGGGTGGAGCTGGTGTGCTGATATTGGCATCTGCCACTGCACAGGCCACTGCCAGAAGGTGTTTTGTGGAGCAGTTTGAGCCTCACCACTAGAAGATGCACCCTCAGCTACATCATAAAGGTACTCTTCATGGCCAGACACAGCAGGACACTGTTGGGGATGCTCAGAGGGAGGAGAATGAAAAAGCTGAGGTGATACAGCTGAGGACAGCCTTTCCTTAGAAAACTCTTTGGCTGTGTGGTGCTGCTTCTCTGCCTAGAAAACAACAGAGGGTTCAAGAGATTAAGGGGACATAATATGATCAGTAATGGTGACAAAATTTTAGAACTTCTGGACACCATCTGGATCTTCACATAAAACATAGAGAATTTCATTTTCTCACTGCAGCTACAGCACTGATGCTGGAGAGTTGGATAGTAGCATCACTGTGCTCTTTCTCAAAGGATGGGGCTGCAGCCACACGTCCCCTGGACCGTGCCCAAGGTCTGAAATCCCAAGTCATGAGCAGGACTCATAGTGTTTGCCTCAGTCAGGCCTGGAACCTTCTTTGTCGTATTCTATCTGATCATTGAGAGAGGCTTAGTAAGATCAAGCGTGTCAATAGCTACTGATACTAAAATTTTACAGAATTTTAATCTTCTCAAGTATAAAAGATACAAACTGCACATACATTAGTCACAGTCTTTCTTCCCTGGAAAACCTTTCTAAAATCTATTTCCAAGGCTTGATGGAATCTGTCCTTAAATATTTGGGCTGCAGGAAAAAAACCACAAACAAACAACCTAACAAAATTCAGGGTGACAGTAGAGAGTGCCTTTGGGAGATTTAGGAATATCTGATGAAGACCCAGTGTGTTTGAAAAGTGTGAACACCTAGGAAGAGCAAAGGACTTAGTACAGCATTCCTCATAAACTCTCTGTGGTCTGGAAAGCAGGGCTCAAAGCACATGAAACAGCTTGAGCAGCTCAAGGGACAGACAGGCTTGCAAGAGGCACGTTGTTCAGGATGGCTTGTACACATGCTTTGAGGGAAACTCTTCAAAACTTTTCATGCAGCTTAGGTATTTCTGGCAACTCTATGTTATGCATTATGTAAGCAATAATTGTTAGATGATTAAACAAAAGAAAACTCCTTTTAAACAATGAAAGCAATGAGTCTGGAGACTTTATATACAGAACACAAAGATTTGGGGGTAAATACAAATTTTCAAAGCATTTTGAACTGCATCAACAATTTAAATAAGATTTGAGCTCAAAGAGGATTGGTGTCATTACTTCAGTATGGAAACTCTAAATCAGCCACTTACTGCCAGCACGGTATTAGAGGATTCCAAACAGACAGATGGCCAGGCAGCAAGTAATTGTTACTTATAGCTTTACTGGCATGTACCTTTCCTCAGTAGGCAGACTCTTCCAACAACTGGAACTGAGGAAAAGCTTTTGGGTCCTGGATGTGTTGTGAGATCAGAGAACTTGCCGTACCTTGGCACTGCCTGCCACTGTGAACTTTCCACTTTTACTGCCCACTGAGGAACACCCAGGCTCAGCTGATACAAAATGCATTTATTTCTCTACTACCTCTATTGTGATGAATTTCTGTCCATGTTTGGATGCCATTCTCTCTGTGTGTTTGCAGTCCTGTGCCTCATGGATACCTCCATAAAATTTTTCCTTTTAATTTGACAGTCCCTTCTCAGAAATGTCATCAAATCAACTCTGTCTAAATCTATATGACTCCTTTGTTCTTTCATAAACCTATCTCTTCTTTGATGATTAAGATTATTAGTCTCATTTGTATTTACCTCTATATATCAACAGCTGTTCTAATTTCATTCTTGTTCTTTATTTCCCTTCTACATCCACTGTAACAGAGCACAGAACCATGATATGTTTAAGTGAAAAGAACTTGAACCATGATTGCTGGACTTCATCCATCAAGAATTTGTTTTCTTCTTAGGGAAAAAAAATTCTTAGCTATATATAAACAAAAATATTATTATTTGATGCATCTCCTTCATCTGCTGTCTCTTTCATGTCAAAGAGTCACTGGGAACAGCAACAGAGGAAAGGGTGGGGAAATAACTGATGATATTTCTTTTCACCTAAAAATGTTGATTCATTGAAAATAAAACATCACAAAAATCTGACTGTGGACAATCTTCTGATAGAACAGATGTAAGTTCAAAATTTCTCTGCTAGTTGTAGGATATGTGGACTATTAATATTTGAGATATTAGCTTCTGTCATTCCACAGAAGGAATAATGATGACAGTTCCCAAGACTGTTTCTACACAGAACGTTAACAGTAATTTGTTAATTGGTTTCCCAGGCTACTCAGCTTCAGCAGCCTAATGAATTATTTGCTCGAAGAATTAAACACTGGGGTTTGGTGTCTGGCAACTCCTGTGTCCTCAGCTGCTGGGGCAGCCCAGCTGGGGCACAGCCTGCCTGGTGGCTCCTCTGCACAGGGACTGCCCTGGGGTTTCTTGCTGGTGAACCTGATGAGCCTTGGCATGTATTAATTCCACTCATGAGAACGACTGCTCTCTTAGCGGGATGCCAGTCATCACAAAGGGCAAGAAAGTACTTCTGAAGTGAGAAGACTGGAAGGATTCTCCAAAGCCTTGCAGTAATGATCAGATTCTTGTGAATGATAAAAGAAACGGTTTTGAGATTGTTATTTGGGAAAAACTGATAGCACTTAAGAAATTGATCCAGAATGCCTGTGTCAACCAAGAGCCAGAAGAGGAATCTCAGACAGCTGTCTCAGGAATCAGAGGGGCTGCACTGTGCAATTCTCCGTGTCTAGGAGTTTTGACATGAGAGTTTGCCCAGGAATCTCAGAGCTAATGGCATAACCAGTCTCCTCTGCAAACCAGCTGTGTCAGTAGATGCAATCTGCCCTTTCAGTCCACCTGCTACATACAGCTCAAAGTCAATCCAAAGAGGTATTCTTTTCTGCTACAATGAGAATATTTTCATTACCTGACAATAATACCATCCTACAAGTTTTTCTTTCTACATTAATGTTTCCCTCTGCTCTCAGCATGAAGGTTATAATACTGTTTATTAGTTTGTAGTATTTCTTTTTTATGATACCAAAGATGTTATAAACAGGTATTTCTTCTTAATATATGAAGAAAATAATTTTTGCATATGCAGAAAAAGAATTAAAATTATCTTTTGTCATAGAAGTATCCTTGCTTTGCTTGTAGCTGTTTTTTTGGGGGGCTATTTAGGAGAGGTTTTTGCTGCCTCCTCAGTCCCTTTTAGTACATAATACTTACATTACAACACATATTAAGTCAATGGAAAGGCAACTGTAATATATTCCCATTCTCAGCTAAAAGCCAATATATAAATGCTTCTTTTTCTGTGACACAAGGCATGTGCTAACATGTCATTTAACTGGGTACTTTCTATGCCTTGTGAGGCAAAACCCAGACCCATGCCAGGGGTAAACTGCCAGGGAGTAACATGGAGTTGCCTTAAACTCTTGATTCTCTATTGAGAACTCGAAAAAAAAAGAGTTGTGGAGAGGAAAGGTTTAGTAATACAGCTGTTGTTCTACACAGTGATAAAACGGACCCTGCCAGGGATCACTTCACTCACCCCTCACGTTTTGCGTGCGTGCCTGGCTTGAGGGGTCTGTGTTCGATGACCTTACTGGTCTCACCGGGGAAAGGCAGCCCGGTGCGGGCACGGATGCGCTGCCGGGACGGGCACCCAGGCTCCCTGGGCGTGCATCACGGGAGGAGCGGGTTCTCCGGCACCTGGGAGAGGGCAGCGAGGGGTGAGGAGCATCCAGTGCCCGGAGCAGCCCGGGGGTGGCAGCGGCACCTGCGGGGCGCAGCGATGGGCGGGGGGTCCCGGCTGAGGGCAGCGACTCGCACCTCTTATGGGGGGAGCGGCGGCGGCAGCGAGAGGGAGGAGGAGAAAAGGAAGGCGAGGAGAGGGGCAGGGGAGACACGGGCGGGCGGGCGGGCAGGAGCCGGGGGCTAGAGGAGGAGCTCCGCGCAGAGCGGCGCGGGCACGGCCGCGGTGGGGCCGGCAGCTGAGGCTCCGGAGCGGGGCAGGTGCCGGCAGCGGCCCCGGGGCCCTATGGTGCCGGGCGGGTCCCGGACCCCGCTCCCCGCCTTCCAACGGGGCCCGCGGAGCGCCTTGGGACGGGCACTGGGCGGGCATGAGGACCCTGCCGATCGTGCTGCTCTCGCTCTGCTGGAGCCTGGGGCCGGTAAGTGTCAGCCCGCCCAAGGCAGCGCTCCGGGCCCGGAACGGGCTGAGCGCACCGCGCTCACCTGCGGAGCCTGAGCGGAGCCCTCCGGGCTGGCCCGCAGCTCCGCGGGGCGGGGGCTCGGCGCGGCAGGTGCGGGGACAGCGCTGCCTCTCGCCGCTGGCTCCGGCTGTCCCCGGGCGGAGAAGGCGAGGGGAGCGGGCACAGCCCCCGCCCGGACCCCCGAGCGCTCCCCCGGCGCTCCTGCCGCATCCCCGGGACGGCTCCGCTCCGCCGGGCACGGTCCCATCCCCGGGACGGCTCCGCTCCGCCGGGCACGGTCCCATCCCCGGGACGGCTCCGCTCCGCCGGGCACGGTCCCATCCCCGCGCAGCCGCCACTTGAGCCCCGCAGTTTTCCCCGCAGCCGGGGGACACCGCTGGTTTGCGAAGAGTTTTCACGGAGCGCTGCCCGGGAGCGGTCCAGAGGCCACTGGCCGTCATCGTGCGGGGAAAAGCTCCACATCCACAACTGCTCTGTAATATGTACAATGGGATTGCGATGTACAAAGTAGACAGAGTATTGAGGTCTTCTTTAGGGAGCCTGCTTTTATCATCTTTATATTTTCAAGCGTTTCTTAAGTAGTTTGTAAAAGTCAGTTACATTGATGGAAATACGATACACAAAAAGAAAATTTTTAAAGCCTTTTAAATTTTTTGTTACACCAAAAGTCGGGAAACCATACTGAAGGTGAGTGCAAGCTCTTTGTCAGAGGAAATGTTCATCAAATTGCTGGTCTAGATGCTTTAGAAATTGTTAAGCTGCTTAATGTGCAGGGATACTCCTGAGTTGGATTTCCAGCTCAGTGTGCACCTTTACACGCAGTTCTGTATTCACTGGTGACTAAGGATAACCTGCTGTTGGTTAAGCAGAGGAAAATATGGATGAGCACAAGTCCTAAAAAGTGGTGAGTGCCCTCAAAATCTTGATGTGTTTCGGGAGGTAGTCAGAGCCATATAGTCTGGAACTCTAAACCTCTTTAGCTTTGTGAAGTCCATCTGAATGAACAGGATGTATTAGAACATGGTACAGGACGGCTTAGCATGTAGCCCAGCTGTGAAAAGTAATATGCTACCTTTGGGTAATAACAAATTTTTAACAAAAGTTTACTATTAACTACTGATATTTCAGAGGTACCAGAAAGAGAAGTTGTTTATTCAGCAGTAATAATTCTTAATTGCAGTAGCTAGTTTGACTTATCCTTTATTTATTTAACATTTTTATTTAGTGAACCTTCCTTTCCAAGACCCAGTAATTGTAACACTTCTTGATGAGTAGGAAATCCACTGTCAAGTTAGCACTTGGAAATGAAAAATTGCCAAAAATAAGTTTTGTGAAAGGAAAGTGCTATTAAAAACCTTATATATACATGGGACTTTCATTTTACATGTCTGCTACCTGCAAAAATGATTATACATATCAAAATGTCGGTATTTTCAGTATAATGCTGAACTTTCAATTATAAATTCTAGAAATCCTAATTTACGTTAAATCTGTGTCTTTGAAAGGAAAAGAATTCTGCATGTGAAATGTATAATTTCAATACTCAACATAGAGAAGAGACATGGAAAAGGAAGTCAGGTTCTGATGTTGCAGACAGTGAAATGAGACATTTGGAGAAGAGACAGATTTTTGTGAGTTTTCAGCCCCTGCTGTTATGCTTATGGCTCTTGCACTGTATTTTTAAAAGCTGTGCAAGTGGTTTGTCCACAAAGAGACTGCAGCATCACCAGGTTCTCAGTCCTAACTCTGGATCCGAGGCTCTGGGCCCAGAATCACAACTTAATTAATTATTAACTTTTTTTTTTAATTGCTGTGTCATGCATCAGAGATCATTACCAGATTCTATTATTAAATGTCTCCTAAAAGATGTGAAAGAAAAGACAGAAACTTGGAGAGACACCACCTTTTTCTTGGTAATTACAAGTGTGAGGTGTGATGATGACTGAAGTACTGCACATTCCCATTTTATTTATTTAAGATGCGATTTCATTTGAGCTAATCAAACTGTCCCATCAGCTCCACTGACATTTCCAGCTTTTCATTTGCCACCTCCTGCAGTAATTTCTCCCATGCAGTCTCTTTCAGACTCCATGTGTTTCTCTGTGAACTCTGCCTCCCTGAGTTCAGCTGACCCCAGCACAACTTTCCAGGGTCTTGTTTCTCTCTCCACTGCTGCTGCATTCCTGTCTCTTCCTGTGGACATACATAAACTTTTCTGAAAACCAAGGAGCTGAAGGGAGGGCTTTGAACCAGTAAAGGCTTAGTGCTTTAATTTTTAAGTAGTGGGGTTTTCTTCCTGTGTAGCATTTGCTTGAATCAAATAATCATGGTCTGGGACCTTCAGGAGATAAAATATACATGGTGGAAAAGGGAAGAAAAGCAGAATTTACCGTGTCAAAGAGAATGAAGTTTGATCAGTTTTCATGTTCTGTGATTTGTATTAAACTTTCAGCTCCCTAACTTACTACAAAAGGGGAAAAGAGCAAATGTATCTACTCTCCTTTTTCAGTTTCAGCTCAGAGTTTTTCTGGAGAAAAGGATCTGGTGGCACAATATTGATGAATGCACTAGAAAGCTAAATGAATACTACAGGAAGAAGCCAGTAGAGTATTTCAACATTTTGTTCTGAAAAGTCAATGTGTGAGAAGCTAAAATGGGCATTGAGTGTGTCTAGCACGTGCTTGGGTGAAACCTGTGCCAATTAAAGTTGTTGCTTTCAGTATGGGTAGTTGCATTCTTCATGAAGCATTTTCATTCTAGTTTCAAGACATAACCCTTTTGTTAATTTGACACAGGTGAATGGTGTCCATCCAGAATGCAGATTTCAGCTGGAGATTCACAAGGAGGAAACCAGGTGCATGGAACTCCTAAAGAATGCAAAGCCAGTGGACTACAAGGGTAAGACAACTGTAATGTAGAGATAACTGGATTATTGAAGATTTTCTCTCTTTACCTCCTTTACTGTTGTGATTACAGTTTCTGTAGTTGTCTGAACTGTGCTTTTTATGGTTTTTAGAATTTATGGAATTTTGCATTAAATGCACTGCTGCAGCAAGCATGTGGTGAGAGCTGTGCAGGTGCTAAGAATGCCCTGGCTGGGACCCCAGCTGGGAGCAAACACATTCTCGTGTGCTGAGATGTTGTGGTAGCATTTTCTGACTGGCAGAGCAGCTGTGATGACAGGACCAGCAGGAAGAGCAAATCTGGGGAAAGCTGAAAGCCTTGGAGCCAAGCATCTCTCCCTAGCTGAGAGTAAAGTGCTGGTGGCAGGAAGGATTCTGGGTTTCCCAAGTGGACAATGTTTCAGACTGAAGATCAGAGTCACACTTAGAGGACCATGGAGTCGTGCAAAGGGAAAACCAGACAGTTGTGTTATGCCCAAAACCCCAACTCTCTCTGTTACTTTATTGTTTTCATTTTCTTTCTGCATAAAAAGATAAATATATAGCTAGTGACACAGCAAACTGTAATTTAGCAGAAGGAAGAAGAATAATAGATGTAGGGGTTTTGTTAGGTTTTTGGGCTTGGGTGTTTTGGTGGGATGGGTTGTTTGATTGGTTGGTTGGTTGGTTTCTTATTTTTTTGTTTTTCAGATTTTATTAGGTTTTCCTTCCTACATTCTCATGGGAGGAGAAAAAAAGTTTATGGAAAAATAACATTTTTCTTGTAAGTTGAAGTTGCTGGTAAAGCCATTTGTTCAGCAAGTGGAATAAAAAAGTGACAGATAAATTCAGATTGTCACTACGTGGTTTATTTGGGCTTTTTGTGTTCATTTTGTTTTGAACACACTCTGATAATGACTATGGGATCTCAGAGACCTGCCATCTGCAGTGCTCTTTGAGCATAAACATGAGTCTCAACTTACGATGCTTTTTCCACCTCTCCTCAATTTAAATGTGTAACTCTCTCAGTGCATATTCTAATACTAATTTGTATTTTAAAAATTCAAAGGATCATCAAGAGTTGGTATTTTATTATAATGTCTCCATTTTATTAATCAAGATAAGTAATTTAAAAAATGCAAAATTTTACTGGAATAATTAATCTAGATTTAAGGCTTTTATTTATATATAAGTAGTGAAGAGAGATGGCTGTTACATAAATAATACTGGTGCGAAGCCAGATGGAGAAATAATTAGTAGGCCAGCTTAATGAATTAAATCATGAACCAATAAATTCCCTGTTAGCTGTTACATGGCTTTGAAAGTCAAGCTTTCCTCAAGACAGACTTTTGTGATCCAGATGCTGAAGTGCTCCAAGGGTATCTTTGTGATGCACACCAGTTTTATTCTGGGCTCCCTAGGGGAAGAAAGAAGTTTGCTGCCAGTATTTTCTTCCCAGCCACTTTTCACTGGGAGAGGGGTGCCTCCTGAAGTAAAATGCTGTGACAGAAAACTCATGTCTTGGGAGGACACAGGATGTCTGATGGTGTTGATTCAACCCTGCAGACAGTGGCAGAACAGCAGATTTAGATATTTTATTGAATACCCATCTGAAACTAAGGGAATATTCCATTTTGTTGGAGACTGGAATAAAGCCCCTGCTTTATGAAAACTGCATGTTTAATATTGCAGGAGAATTTGTTCTATGCTTTCTGTTACAGATACTCTCACCAAGAACCTCCAGAGAGTAGCCTATGTTAAATATATGCATTTACATGTACAAAAATAGACATTCTCTGTGTCTCCTTGTTTTCCTAGTCAGCTCTCTGTAATCATACAAAGAAATAAGGACTCTTTTGAACAGTCATAGTCTGCTAAAGAAAATTGACAAGCTGGAACTAGTCCAAATTGTAGCTCCACGTGTAACTTGTAATACATTTGAAACATAATTCTTAACAATAAATTCCCAAATGCTATTCCACTTTATCCTGAATGGGAAAGATGGTTATACAGGCCTTGTCATACTTCTCTAGCTTTAGTATGTGCTACCTGACTTACAAAAGCTGTTAATGAAATCTTGTGAAGGAGCTGTCTTGATCTTGGAAATAAGGGTTCACTGGGATTTGCCACAGAAAGCTTGGAGCTCCATTATCAAAATCAGGGGGAATATTTTCATTAATTTATTGGGCACCTGGGAAACGTTTGCACCTCTGTGTCACATAGTCCAGAATTTGGTGGGCACGTACAGCTTCTGAATTTTGGAGGATTCAAATTGTATGGGACAACTTTGAACTAGATGACAATTCTTTGAACTAGATGACAATTATGACTTCTTCTTTGAACTAGATGACAATTATGTCTTAAATATCTTATCTTCTCAGCTCCAGTTAGGAAGGTAAAAAGGAAACATTTAAGGGCTATTTGGGTTTCTTTGACATGATAAAGTGACCTTATACCTGAGCTGTCTCAAAACATGAGCTGAAGAGTTTTGCTGAGTAATTTTTGCATTGCACCTAAAATCACTGACGGTGAAGTCTGTGAAGCACTTCATGGCTTCAGCAGTGTGTTTCACACAGTAGTGTGTTTTCCAAAGAAACTCTGTACAAAAACAGTGTAAGCATCCTTTGAACAGTGCTAAGGATATGCTAAAACCAAGGGACCCAGTTGGTCTAAATTTTGCCCATGTCAAACTGTGAGACACCCAAACCTCTTGCTTTGCACCCTTTGGGGGATTTTCAGGCATTAGCACATGCTTTTCCATTAGTGCACAGCATTACACTCCATTTAGGGGAGAAGTCACTCTCCAAAGACCTGTGGCAGTGCTTTCCTCCCTCTAGCGCTCTTTAGAACATCTGGTTGTTTATTTTATGAAGACTGCATTAGCTTCTATCCCCATTTGTTGTCTTCTTTCCTCCTATAATTTGGCCCCTGAGATATGGATGCACCTTAGCTGGAAGCCTAGGAGAAGTTCTTCTATCTTTGGGCACATTTGTTTATTTTTGAAGGGCAGATGAATTGCATTCTAACTACTTCATAATAGCTACAGATTTTGAGGTCTATATGGAAAAAACTGATTCATTTTTTATCTGCTACTCATGGCCTAAAGTAGTTGAAAATACAACAAATTGTCCTTCTGCAAATTTCTGCCTTTATTCAGTATTTAGAATTTTTCCTTATAAAGTAACTGCCCCCTTTCTCTTCACCTTCAAGTGAAAAAATGAAATCTTATGGTCAAAAATGTTAAAACTCAGGGTTTTTTTAACAGGGTTCTATGACTAAAAGTTCTAAAAAAGATTTAATTATGAAAAGAATTAGGTTTAGGGACTTTTGATTCATCTTGGGTTGAGTGGCTGCACAGTTAAATGTGTCTTTTCAGATTTTGATTTCCAAAATATGTTTTCGTGAGACCCATACGTCAGACAACATTTTTAATTTTAGATATGGCTTTTTAACTTTGAGGAAGGGATGTAGATGAAAAGAAAAATGGCTTTGGAAAGAAAAAAATTCATAAACCTCTCAAAGAGAAGCTTCATAATGTAGCTTGTAATAGGAAATTAAAAGAGACAAGACACCAAAATGATGCTCATCGTTATTTTTAAGTTTAAAGCAAGAGGGAGCAATATTGCTGTGTAATCCAGTCTCCTGAATTGCCCTGTCAATAGAATTTTCCTCAGTGATTCCAGCACAGAGCTCATGATCTTGTGGATGAACCAGAACAGTGGGATCAACATTCAAATATCAGACCCATGGCAAGTTGCCCAGAAGTCAAATTTATCTGATCAGGTTACCTGTTAAGGTTGTTTTTCCAGGAAGAAAGGTGCATATTTTGCATCTACACACACCCCCACACCTTTGTGTATAATACACACACCTCTCTCTATAGCCACACCAATGTGATCGCTTTATCCTCCACGTTAGTAAATAGGAGACTGGCACAAAGCCAGACTGGACCTTTCTTCTGCTACATGAACAGGAATCTCCTCAAGGCTCCCCCTTTATTATGCTCCCTGTCTCATCGAGGTCTTGCATCAGGTTTTGTTTAGTTTTGAAGCTATTTTCTCTCTAAAATGAGTCAGTACTCCAGACTGCAGTGGTGCTGACAGTCCTCTGAGGTAGCATTCAAAGTAGAATTAAATGAGATGGTGGGGTCAGGGAACTTCTTTCATGCAGCACCAGTAACTCTTGGAAGTACCACTTTAGCTTTCTTAAATCTCTGTGCTGCTGCTTTTCCAGGTGTAGTACAGATATGTTGCTACTTTTTAGTTCACACTTTTTTTTTTTTTAATGAAGGAAGCTAAAGGGGCTGCTTTGGATATTTTTATGTTTTGGCTTTCAGTGATTGAAGTGTCATCATTAATGACACCACATAAAACTTACCCTTATGGTATTGACAATGTCTGGGCTTTGTGGAAGCTGTACTTAAATATTTGAGGGCAGAAGAGAGGCAGAGCTCTGTCTTTTAAGGAGGCTGGGTGAGAAAGAGCCTTGAATGAAATGAGTTGCCTACTGGAAAGTAACTAACTGTAAATAAAATGGTGAAGACCAAGAAAACATCCTGATCAGCCTCAGTCAAAAATCTCACACAGTAAAATTTACTAAGAGTGACAATAACAAACCCTTTTGGGAAGAAGAGAAGCACCAGGTGCCCACAATGATTTTGAAGATCTGAAATTTCTGCTCTACCCAAATTGTAAATAGAAATTTGCCAGTAGACATTAGTATATGGCATTTGTAGCCCTGAAGAAGGAAAATGCACATCCATAAGTGAATTTATTGTGTTTTCCAGAAGATTCTGAAGGAAATACTGTCCAACATAATCTTGCACTTCAGTCCTGATAAAGTCAGCTGTGGCCATGGCAGTTTATTGTCTATGGCATCCAAAGCTGAAATACCACAAGGAAGGAATTTTGGGTTCCAAAACACTGAAAAAGCTTCAGCTAATGCAACAAATAGCACATGGGTTAGACATAATGCATACTAGTAGAAATATATGGTCCACTTCTTAACAGAGACTGTTAATATTTTGTGGTGGGATTTATATGAACAGGAGATTAATTTTTAATGGTAATTTTCAAGAATGTACAGCATGTCAGAATTGGGGCAACATAAAGATGAGGGTACCTCTTACAGCTTTGACTGTACACACATTAATATATTTGCACAAGAATAGAAAATAATGTTCTTATGGTAAGATTAGCATGATGTTCAGTCATTCAAAAATAAATGCTCTTGTCTCCATAGGACATTTTGAGTAATTGGAAAGCAGGATTTACCCAAAAAATTTCGACGAAAGTTTGGTTTCTTTTTTGGGGGGGATTTATTTCAAAGTTTTGGCTGGCAGCTTCCATATTTCCCCACAGAACCCTAAAAATACATAAATTACATTAAGTGTAAAACTGGCCAATAGATTTTTGATTGTCTAAAGGGAAACTGTTTTTCAAAAGGATAACAAGACATTTCTTCTGAAGTGTTTAATTTAATGAAAATCCAGAAATCCCTTAGAAATCTTGGATACAGTATTTTTGCCATTCCTGGTACTAGAACTGGCTTTTGAAGAACCTATGAACTTCAAATATTTTAGGTTAATATGAGATAAACCCTACTGGTTTCACCATTCTATTTAAACTAGTGAAATCTAATGTATACTGTAGAATTTCAAATGTCTGTTTGCTGTCTACAAGTAGTGTTTGTTGACTGGAAATTAGAAGTTTTTCCATTGGCTTTTCCTCCATGTTTCTGAGTAATTGGAGCTGTTTCTAGACCCCACTGCAGCCAGAGTTTGTACTGCCACAGGACAGCAGGCAGGCAGCTCCACTCAAGGGGCTTTGGGCAGGCAGGGTCTGGCCGGTCCTACCCCAGGTCCAGGCAGGTGTCCCCAGGCAGGTGTCACCTCCCTGGGACAGGGACATCAGCCTGCAGAGGGGGTCAGGGCCCAGCACAGGGCACCAGGGCTGGGCAGAGCCCTGGCATGGCTGGGCAGGGCCCCAGGGCAGGGCAGGGAGAGGAAGGCACAGGCTCTGAGGAGGATGAAGGCAGGGCCAGCACAGCCTGCTCCTGCTCTCAGAGCCCTGCCAAAAGCAGGTGGGAAATACCCTCAGTGGGGCAGCCTTTTTTGGGACTGTCTCATTCCTATTCCCTCTCTGAGCAGTTCTGCTTTGCTCCCAGCTTGTGCAGCACCTCCTTTTCATTTCTTTTTTATCACTTGTGTGAAAATGCAGAAGGAATGTCAGTCCATATATGTTCATAGTTCCCATGCGACCCAAGTTCCATGCTGTGGCATACAGACCTGCAGTCCAGAAATCATTGCCCATAAGAGGTGAGATGGCTCCTGCTCTGCCAAGTTAACTACAAAAATCAAAACATTGAAAAATAAACCCTAGGCTAGCTGTCGACTTTCTGACTCATTTTCAAAGCACTCTGTTGTTTTTTCATGTTTTATGCACGCCTAGACAGTTTTGAAAAATGCTAAACCTCTCTTGGAAGTGACAATTTTAAAATCCAAATACAAAGTGCCACCTAGTGGTTACATATTTATAAAATGTGTCTATAAACAAAATTTTCCAGCACAAGCCCCAGTGTTTTAAGTTTTTATAGACAAAGAAGCACATGTAGGTAAGTGAATTTGTTGCTCAAAGACTGGATCTCAAAAAGCAGGATGATGCATGGGGTGGCTGCACTTATGTAAGCTGAAGAAAATGGGAAACAAAAATGTAGTTTATAGTCTGTTATGTTTCCTTTAATTATGAACTACCTGCAAATGCATGACAAGCATTAAAGACCAAACATTCAAATAAAGTAAGTGATCTCATTGAAACTAGCTAACAATAGCATCTGCAGTGTCCTCTGGAGGAACAGGAGAAGAGACTTTTGGGCAAGTCACTGAGCAAAGGATTTCAGGGAAGTTTGGTTGTTTGCTTGGATATTCTGTGAATGACGCATCAGAGAAATAAATGGTGCAAATGAAGACATTGAAAAGGGATTGTTCTATGCAGGCTGCAGGAATGTTCTTCTAGACACCACAGAATCAGGGATGAAGAACCTTTTCTCTTTTTGCCTTTGCTAGTTTTGCTAAGAGTTGTTAATGGCTTAAACCCAGAGATCAACTCAGCCCTGCACAGATCCTCGCTCACTCCCCAACAGCAGGACTGGGGAGAGAATTGGGAAGGTAAAAGCTGGAAAACCTTTATGTTGAGATAAGAACAGTTAGATAGGGGAAGCAAAAACCCACTGTTCAGCACTGTTCCAAACCGGCTCTGTGTTAGCAATTGTGAAGAAAATTAACTCTATCCCAGCCAGAACCAGCCCAATAGTTAAAGAAAAAGCTGAAGAATATAATAGTAGACATAGAGGAAAAGAGGAGCTAACACAGATCTAAGCTGGACTGATTTTTTATGCATGCACATCAAAGTAAAAGGAAAAAACAATCAATGCTTGAGAATTTATTGAAGCACACTGAAAACATAGAGACTAAATCCAAAAATGAGCATAAAAGAATAAAAAAGATGTACACTAAAGTACATCTGGTACTTAGAATACTTTAAAATAGTATTAAATAAAAATTATAGACATTACATGAAATAAACATTGGAGCAATTAAAGTATTGCCTTAAAAGTGAATTGTAGAAAGAAATAGAAAGCTAGCTATAGAAAGTATAATTTTACTGGTACTTACCAGAACATGTAAGACCTTATTTAAACCAAAAATATGAATATTTTTTATCTGACTTGATCAATATCCTTCAGAGACAGTAGAAAGCAGGCCTACATATGAGAGAGATGGGTAAAATTTCCAGAAAATGATAATTTAGAATGATTTTATGAGTGATGCACTGATGGATGACAGTCCAGAAATCCTAACACTGAATGAATTAATGGCTGGACAGAGAGTTATAGAGAGTGAGTTGAGAGGAGAATACAAAGTTTGATCAAGTTAGATATTCTATGTAGGGAAATAGAAACATTTAACACAGCATTTACCACACCTTCATGTCCCAACATTGTGGTATTTAAAGCACCACAGACTGCTTTGTGGTCACTGGAAAGAGGCAGGCAACCATTGGGAGCAATTAACCTGGCCTAATTTCATGTGTTTTAAGATGAAGTCAAGTTAATTGTATCCCACCTCTGCATAAGGGATGTTTTCCTAAGAGAAAAAGAAGATAAATGAATGCACTATTGTTAAAAATCTGTAGTAATTGGAAGAAGGGGGCAATGAGGAAAGGTGTGATTGGAAAGCCCAGAAGATGCATTGCTGTTTACCAGTTGTAATTCTAGCAGTAATTACACCAGTAATGCCATTTCAGCATTCAGACTAGATTCAGATGCCCACTGTAGTCATTCAGTGACTGTAAATGCCTCCAGGACATTTCAGCAGTTTTCTCAGATGTCTTGTACCATTATCAATAAGCCTGTAGATAATCATAAATTGAAGCTTAATATTCTTGGAGTTCTGGTGACAGCCATTTCAGTTTCACTCCCATGATTTCTGATGCATTTGAATGTAGTCTACATGCAGGAAATACATCTTTGGTATTACTTCATCCATTTGATTTGAGGAATCTGAAACACTACCATTCTCTCCTGAGCCATAGATGCCTGTAAAGTCCTAAAATACTGAGGAAACATAAAGAAAAAAAGCCATATTTCAGAAACCATAAGTGACTTGTGATGTTTTGAACAGCAAAAACTTGTATACTGAGTTCCTTGCAGCAAGCTTTGAGATTTGATACAAATTGTGTTGATTAATTTTGGTAGGAATAGGACTTGAACTTCAATTTTTCAATATAATATTCCATGCAACTGAGGCTTGAATAAGATTTTAACGTGTTTTCTGTGGAAAACACAGCAATGGAGCTCAGAAGTCCATGCCTGTTTGGCAAAACCTTAGCCCAGTCAATGTACAGTAGCATAGAAAAAATTTACAAAGTCCTTTGAGCTGCTTGCAGATTACTGTAATAAACCCACCATCTTACAGGGTGGATTAGACAAAAGGGAAAATTTGAGAAAGTCATCAGCTTCCATGGGGGTGCATGAACAGCTTCATGACTCATCTCAGCTCTCACTGTTAGTGGAAATGGGATTGAAATAAAAATGTCTGAGGTCTTACAAGATGATAATTATTCTTGTGTACTGCAGGGCTTGTTTATGCTGGCTCAGGCAGTCCATCAATCAAAGCCAAAAGAGTTTCATTTTGTCACTGTAGTTCTGAGTGCTGGCAGATGAAGAAAATAGTTTCTTTGTCTTTCTGATTACTTGTATGTCGTGTTATTGATGTTGGTTTTGGCTTAAAATCAATTGGGGAGGAAGCATGACCTGAATTGGTTCAGGTAAACATTCTTTTAGTTTGAGTAAGCTCTGGTGCTGCATCATAGAGATTTGGGCTGGATTTTGACCCAGAACTGCAACTCAGGAAGGACTTAAGCATGTTGAAATTCCATTTCAAAGGCTCTGAAGGTGACCTGCTCAGTGTAAACCTCTGAAATTGTGTACAGATGGCCAAGCCACCATCAGAGATCTCTCAGGGATACTGTTGGTAATGCCAAGAGAGGCTGATGCAGCACACAGGGCAGTGGAGGATAAGGCATTGCATTATCTACTCACAGAGATAAACTTTGTGAAGTATTCCCTTTAGTAATCCCTGATTTTTGGCATAATCTTTCTGAATATAGAACAGATGCTGCAATTAGAACTGTACAATCTTAAGAGGAGTGAAAAAAGACCCAATCCCTATAAGCAAGTGAATCCTCTGGAGAATTGCACTTCCTTGGGAAACTGCATAAAGAGGACGCTGTGGAATTGGTGATCAAATGCAGAATTTCTCCCATAATCCTCCTCTCATCTTCATTTATCATCTCCAGGCCTTGTTCTTGTGCCACTCAGAGGCTCCCTCACAGCTACCACACTTGGATGATGTTTCCAAAGGAAAGCAAGGCCCATGGGAACACTGTGCCACTGCCTTTCCTTCGTGCTGCAGCCAGGACACAGCCCTGGGACAAATCCAGCTGCTGGTCCTGTTACACATTCTTTGGTTCCCTAGTTTACTTGTGCTTTGAAAGTAACTTAAACTTTGAATGCAGGATGCTGCATATTTTAAGTCAACACAAGCTTGTCCAAGTTTAATTGCACTAAAAAGTTTTTATACAAATATAGAACTTCTAAATATTCCTTTTCAAGTTTCATTTAACTCATGTGGCGTGATTTTGGGCATGACCTCACTAACATAGAATAAATTAATAATGAATTGCTAATACTGTAAATATTCTGAAGAATAATATGGCTGTGAGGCAGTTCCCAATCCAAGTTTTATGTTCTCTACTGAAAGGAACAAACTGTCCCTTATACTGCTAATAATCTTATGGATATAACACCAGTGGGATAATAGTTTGATTTTTGTCTTTAACATCTTTAAAATTAATTACAAACTAAAAATTTTAATTGCCCTATCTGAAGACATAAATGTCAAGAATTTTGCATGATTCCTTTTTTTTTTTTAATAACTTGAACTGAGATAATATGAGTAACATTTCCTTACTTCTTTGTCCTTGCAAGGCTTGTGTTGAAAAACTTTCATAGCTTTTTGCTTAGCTTGGAAGGAATGCATTATAAACAGACACCTTTAAACAGGGCATGATTGAGCCAAATGCCTGAGCACCCATAGGAAGATTTTCACTCATTCACAAGATACAGCCTTTGAGCCCCATTGATATGGATATCAACATGGGCAAAGCTGTAGTGAGTTGCTTTCTAATTGTAACAAGCATTTATTGCCACTATAAAATATATCTATGAAATTTGAAGCCCCCCTGCCCTTCCTGAAACCAATGAATAGAAACATTCTTTGTTCAAATGTCTGGTTTATAGTTTGAGAGATTATTCTGTAAATCCATGCCTATTGTTCCATCTCTAATCATAATGCCTGCCTGTCATATGTGGTGCTGAGTCCAATAACCTTCTTGCATATTTATTTGTGATGTTCAGTCTGCTTGATAGAAAACTCCATTTTAACTGTGATTAGGAAATTCTCAAAACTTTACAATTCTTAATAATCCATATCAATGCTCAGGAGTTACTTTTTAATCTTTCTTACTTTTTTTCTTAGCATCCTCACATCACAATGACATTGTTTTAATGAGACATTCTGCAACCAATGTATTAACTGACCTCAAAATTGGCTGGTTAATCAGCAGACTATTATGATTCCTTTAAAGCTTTCATGGAAAATATAATTTTTTCAGCTTTCTTGAAAGAGTCTAATATTTTTGAACCACTTGTCCAAAGCTTTCACCAGGTCTTCATAAATAAACCCAGCTTTCAAGGCTGTTAATTCTGGTTTTGTTTCAGGATGTGTTGGAGTTTGGGATAACATCACCTGTTGGCGTCCTGCAAAGATTGGAGAGACTGTCACTGTCCCTTGCCCAAAAGTATTCAGCCTTTTTTCTGGAAAACCAGGTATTTTATTTTAAGGTGTATTTTTACTGGCTTCTCTCTGGTATTCTGTAATATAATGTGCTAAGAATGGTTTATTTGAGGGTTTAATTTTCTTTGTAGATTAAAAATTCTTGTCAGAGCTGTTCAGGGTACACCGTGAAAAGACCAAATTATCATCTTTGTGTTCTTTTTGGTGTTCTTTGAGTTAGATACTAAGTGTATTTCTGATTCAGTGAGACTCACCAAAGCTGCTGACATTGCTTGCTCTTTTTTGACCTATTTTGTTAATTACTAAGGCAGCTGAGCCTGACTGACATCTCTAACAGTTGCCAGCAGGCCACATGTAGGTTGTTCCCTCTGTGTCTCAGGAGGGGAGCTCTGCCTTGCCATATGAGAATAAAGAGCCCACATTAACAGATAATACCTAAAAATTACTGCTATTGCAATTTAAGGTAGTTATTATGAAACCTTTTATTCTCCTTTTTAATGGAACTTGAAAAGAGCTCATCAGTGTCTCAGGCTGCTGAAACATTTAACTGGTTTAAGTCTCCCATCTTCTGCACCATCTTGTCAATACACCATATTTTGCCCTGTGGCATTTGAGTGGGGTTTTGAAAATAGATGATGCACACAGAGTATTTCACATGTATATCAAAATGCTGCTGGAAAAACCTTATCCCCACTGCTCAGGTGGGAAACCATTGTCATACAAAGCTGGTGAAAGATGAAAAAGTTACCAGTTTTGTAATTCTTTTTTGGGGGGGAGGGGAGGAGGGATTGGTGTCCCCCTAATGCTACTTTTTAACTTAGAGGCTAATTTGGGGTACGACTAAAATACCTTTAGACTCAAAACTGTTGAAAAATCTTGTTCCAGTAAAAAATAGATAAGTAAAACAATCTACAGATGAGCAAAGGTTTTCATTCCTGGAACTGGTGAATCTTGATTAGTTTATCATGGATAGTCTAAACAATTTGTAAAGGGGAAAGTATGTGTAATCGTCGCTAAATGTTGTGAAATCTATAAAAGTTTTCAAATTACTCAAACAAAGATAATAAAGTGTTGTCATGAGACAAGGCAAACTAATAAATATCAAAAATTCAAAATCTGAATTAAATCACACTGCTTCTGTCTATTTGCCAAAAGCTAGAGCATGCATGTTCTCTCTGGAGTTTATTTCACAAACTTTAGTTATATTACAACAACATTTTAATTTTGCTATAAAACAACTGCAATAAATATTTAAGTCTGAAACCTTCACAGTGCATTGCAACCCTATCTCACTTCACCATGGTGTCAGCAAGACTGAAATATTTCTTCGTTTTATAGTTTGCTATAGTTTTCCCTTATCCAGCTTTTTTTCATAGCTACCTGTTTACTTCCTGCTTGTGGAACTAACAGGGTTGATTTTTAGAGGTTCCTGTTCAATTAAGAGTGTTTTTTAAACCTTGTCTTTCTAAAATTTCAGAGAAGGGAGTGTTTATTAAGCCTTGTCTTTTAAAATTTCAGAGAAGGAAGACAACAAACATTTTGCATGATTGATTCAATTAAGAGCTAACTAAGCATCTTGGTACTTTCATAAGTTGATTATGCTTAGGCATATGTAGTTTATTTCATTCATACACAGCACAATAAAAATTAACTTCGTTCTTATGGTGGAAAATTATGAAAATACCTTCAAACAAGAAATTTCACTCTTTTTATTTAGCCAGATTTGTGAGATGTATGTTTTAGCTTTTAGTGTTTAGGAGCAGTTAAAATTCTACTTCAAGATGATCTAGACTACCTTATTTTTACGCAAATATTCCAAACCTCAAGTAGGCTTTTAAATGCCATCAGTTTCTTAAAAGACTTCCCAATTTAAATTGTGAATTTAAAAAAGTAGTTTTCTTCTCATCTTTAGAATTTTTGGAGAGCTGGCTCTAAATTTCTTCTGTGGTGCTCTGTTATAGTTTAAGCATACCGCAAGATTAATTCTGAATTGAATATTAGTAATTTTTGATTAAAAGAATTATTACTGTAAAAGCAATCATATTATCCTATAATGTTTTTCCTGTATTTTACAAGTTTATTAGTCTCAGAAAGTTATTCTGTAAAGTTTTTATTCAAATGTATGTGTCAAGTTAAAGGTTTTAAATAAGGTTGGCATCTGAAATACTTAATTGCATGAAAAGATGGTGTAGAAATAAATATTGCCTTCCATAGAACATTGCCCAACTCTCTTTAGGTTAGAAGGTATTGCAGTATTTGAAGTAGAAAATACTTCAGTGTCTTGAGTACATTGAGCATTTCTTGCAAAACTGGCTTTGACGCAATTGTGGTTCTGTTAACACATTCCTCTGCTCTGCCTGGTCAGAGAATCTTGATGTACTTTTAAAGTGAAGACTCTTCATAGTGTATAAATAGGTGACATTTTCTTCTAAAAATTTCATTCCTATGCCAAATGGCAAAAGTGGTCCCGTTCTTTGAGGAGACTGTGGGTTCGGGTCAGGGCCTTTTATTAGCTGGAAAGATTTGGTTGTTGGCTGGTGAACCCTTATGGGATATTTACAACTTTCCACTGAAGGCTGTATACAAAGAAGAAATTCCAGTAACCAATCAACAAAATAAAGATCACAAAAGCTCCAGTTTGGAGTGTATATAAACAAGTTTGGTTATTCTTGACCAACACTGACCTATGGCACATAAATTTATTTTTCTGTGGTGAAAACCAGGAATCTTTAATTCAATTATAGACCAGTGATAAACTCCAAAAAAAGGCAGTATATTATTATAGATTTCGAGTATCATAGATATAGAAATTGCTCTAAGAAATGTGAGGGGAAGTTGGGTACAAATTAACATTGTAACAGTAGGTTACAAGAAATGTCATGACTATTTTTTTAGTCTAACATCAGGCTTTTCTGCTTTGCCCTCTTGAAGTTGTTCCATATTGCATGAAAATCAATTCATTTTAATTAGATTAAGAAGTAGAATCATGGGTTGCCCCCATGTGATCTGTGTGACTTCGTCTGAGGAAAGAGTCAACTTTTTCTGTCAGCGCCAAACAGAAACTTTCTGAAATTAATATATGTTCAAATTCCTTTCCAGCCATACTTCCACACATCCTGTACATTCCCTGTACTACATTGTTTCAATACTGGTTCAAAGAATGACATTCAGCATGCATCTTTACCTCATTCTTCAGTCTTTGACATAATTTGTCCTTTGAATTTCATTACCAAACTTACCAACATTTGCTGTAGCAGTAAGTGATCACCTTAATGTCTAAGAGCTTTTGTAAGTGTTCAGTAGATTCCTTGGTATTGGCTTCTCAAAAGCCTTAAATAAGAGGTTAGAACAACTCTCACTGAAATTACTTTTCTTTCAAATTACTTTACCTACAAATAGCCCCTTTACAGAGTGAAGTGTATGGCTCCTTTCTGAATATTTTAAATAAAACAGCAGAACAGTTTAGGCTTTTGCAGATGTGTAACAGAAATAGCTGCTATACCAAAGGAAAAGTCTTGGGTTTACTTCTGGTTGTCTGTAGTGCAAAGGCAACTCCAAGCAGGACTAAAAGCCAAAGGAATATGAATGAAAACCACGTGAGAGGAAATGGCTGGGTTGAGTCCTAGGAAACAAAGGAAAAAGAGCTAGGTTGTGACCAGCTAATGACACAGATTGTCTAAGGAGTCATTGATAAGGAGAGTTTTGAATCTTTCTGATTTCAACTCTCTAATTTTGCTTTACAGGAAACATTAGCAAAAATTGTACGAGTAATGGATGGTCGGATATATTTCCTGACATCTTAAGTACTTGTGGTTACAATGACTACGAAGACGACTATAAGGTAGGAAAAATACTTCTATTCATTTAGATGATGGTGTTCAGTAGAGCTATCAAGATATATTTTGCTTCTAAATAAATCCCATTTTACTCAGACTGAATAAAAATGAGATTTAATGAAGATCTGTAGTCATTTTTCGTAGCATTGGTTGCAATACACTTGGATTGCAGTTGTCTAATGAGATAAAATCAGGAATGTAGAACCCAGTAACTGTTTGAAACTCAAGGCTATAAACAGTTGGTAATTGCAGTGAAGCATCTGTATATCTAACACTGCAGTGCTACTCAGCTGGTGCACCATATGTTTTGTATTGTGTTATTTCTAGAAGTTTGTTATTTCAAAAGAATATCTTTAGAAAGTTATCTCAAAACCTAATCTGCTATAGTCTGTTACTATTACATGCACCACTTGGTTGATTCTATGTGTTAAAGTTATAAGTAAAATAGAATTGATTTAGGTCACTGGAGTTATTTGCAGATTTATATTGGACTTGAAATTGTGCAAGCAGTCGTAAGTTATTCAGAAAGCTATCAAGGTATCCTAAATGCACTATGCATAGAAAACTGAATTTGTCCACTTTGCAGATACTATCTCTTTTTGTTGAGGGAAGGGTTTTTACCAGCATGTTTTATGCATTTTCTGTTTTCCTGCTGAGGCTAACAGATCAAGAGTTTGTTTACAAGGGTGAGCTCATAGTGTCAGTAAAATTCTTGTTACCCAAAATGGATTAAGCCCTCTCATGAGGGCCAGTTGGGTTTTTTCCCTGGATTTTAGCATGTGTGGAATAGCTGTAGCAGATCAGTTCTGTCTGGCTTGCAGAGATGCACTGGCATTCCAGCTAAGCAAAGAAGGTTTTGGCATTTTTTTCTGTATTTAAAAGCCCAACCATACACTGTAGTTGAAAATAGAAAAAAATTGAGAGAATATATTGTTTTCCCAAATTTTATGAAGTCAAATTCTAAAACATCTGTGTTATCTGACAGCTTGGGAACACACATGTATTACTGCTAAAACAGCCACTTAAAACATTGTCACTCAACCCAGGAATTGCCATGTGGTGTGAAAATGGGTCAAAACATAAAAATGGAAATTAACAAAATATAATATTTCAAGTAGTGAAAAACAGTTAGAAGATTAACTAATATAATAGAAAAGCAGTTCTTGTTTGACATATTCATTAGTAAGCTGAAGGAGGTGAATGAAATGCAAATTGAATATACTTGCAGGAATTAACCTAGACAACTTGAAATAGGATATAGCAGCAACATTTGCAAAAGCCTTGAAAAAAAGCAAATTATAAAAGTGTGAGGATGAAAATCAGGAGAGGGATGTGGAAAGCAGGTACTGGAAAATTATTGGCAAACATACAATCAATATAATATCATATATACAATATAAATCATAGAGAAAATAGAAAAATGCAAGCATCATGCAGTAGTGAGATTTCAGGAGGCATTTGAGGTTCTACACCAGCTACTTGTTTTCACAGAAGATGTTTTCTTGAATTCAGATCTTGGTGCTTAATGGTAGCCCCTCAAACCAAAACCTTTACTCACCATAAATCAGTATAGTTTGTTGGGTTTCTTTTAAATCTAATATTTCAACTATGAGAGCTAAAAATAAAGTCCTAATATTTGGATACTGAATGTTCTGGGCATAAAAATGTCACTAAACAACATGCTCTGCAATATGGAGTATGAAGTATATGAAAGTGTCCTCAAGGTTACATTAACTAATATTTTAAGGAAGAGAGTGAGTCCTAAGTGTTCTTTTTTTATGTTTTGTTTTGAAGACAGTGTTAGAGGAGTAGAAACTGTCCTTGGTGTAAGTTTGGTGCCTGCATCTTCTCTGCTGAATGAATTTCTATTATAGCTCCAACTAAGTATTTATTCCTTTGGGCTTTTTTTCTGTCTTTTAAGACACTGACTTTAATCTGAAGGGGGCTTATTTCTGTACATATTCTACATATTGTATATATATATGCACACACAGAGACATATATCTCTCTGCAGATATGCATTTATTTTGGGCAGCTTTGAATATTCTCGAGAAGATTTAAATGATATAGATCTGTGAGGAAATACTGAATAATTTGTTAACAGGTACCAAATTGCTATGCTTAAAAATGCACTGAAATGAGGAAGCTTATTATAAAATAGCATAAACATGTCACCTCTTATTTCCTCACTGAAAGATCTTGCATGCTTCCACACTTTGTATTGATTTTATGTTCAAATTAAATTGTTCCATTTTTATTCCATGTTAATGATATATTAGCAGGTTCTATAAAAAGAAACTATTTGCTTAACATTTTTAAATCAACTGTAAGTGCCCGATACAAAACCCTTGGTTTATTCTATGTTAGAGATCTTAGTGCTCTTTACTGCTCTTGCCATTATTTTGGGGGGATCAGTTTGATCAATAGGACTGTCCTGGTTTCAGCTGGGACAGAGTTAATTTTCTTCCTAGTAGCTGGTACAGGGCTGTTTTGATTTTAGTGTCAGAATAATGTTGATTATTTGGTATAATTTGATTGTACTGGTGTTTTGCTTTTGCTATTAGTGCTTAGCCTAAGTCAATGACTTCTCAGCTTCCCAGGCTCTGCCAGCAAGCTGGTGCACAAGGAGCTGGGAGGGAACATGGCCAGGACAGATGACCCCAGCTGGACAGAGGGACATTCCCCACCACAGAATGTCATATCCAGTATATAAACCTGGAGGAATGGGCTGGGAGCTCTCAGCTGCTGCTCAGGGATGGGCTGGGCTTCAGTCAGGGGGCTGCTGAGTAATGGAGTTGGGCATCACTCTCCTTATCCCAGCCCAGGTTTTCCCTTCTTCCCAGTTTTCCTCCCCATCCCATGGCAGGAGGAGGAGGGAGTGGTTGTGGTGATGTTTTGTTGCCACTGGGGTTAAAGTGCAACCATGATAATGTCTGAGCAAAATATTTGTATGTTGTTATGGCATCAAAGTGTAGATCTAAACCTCTATTATATGCTTCCAGTAAGTAAACTAGTTACTGCTAACCTTGAAGATCAAGTTTTGGGTTCATCTTAGGTATTCAAATAAGAATCTTTTTTTTCCATTTTATACTTCTGTGGAGCTCATGGCAGTACAACATGCAAACAGCAAAACCAGCAAGCTTGACCTGACCATGCTAGAAATACACATCAAGGTGTGTTAACCCAACTCAAGCCTCACTGCAGTCTTTCCTTGACATACTTTGACATCTTCTACCTAGACTGAACAAGCTGGAGATATGTCCTTGCTCTTGTCAGAAGGTATCAAAATCTGTGTCAGCATTATTAATATACAGCAAGATGTCTGGCACATGCACAGCACTGAAATGTGTCCACTTTATTTAAAATAATGATTGAATCGGTTAATACAGCTTTGTCTGATCATAGGCCCAGGATTTATAAGGTCACACAAAAGCCCCACTACATACAAGTATCAGGCTTGTGTGATTTGAATGTGCAGTGTCATATGAAGAGAAATTTATGGAGAGAAGGATCCTCAGGGCTATTATGTGTGCTGATACTGCTGCAGCTTGTGCCTTTAGTACAAGCATCATCTGCTGTGGTGGACTGATGGTAAAGGTGCTGTGACCTTCCTGAGAAAGCATCCTGAGAAGGGCTCAGGGGTACAGGCACATCCTTCTCTCAGCCCTGGGGGCGATGTTGTGCTGTGGCTTCTTCTGGGCAATGCAGAGAAAGAGGCAGGAGCCCTGTCTGGCTCTGCACAGAGTACCAGCCTTTATGAGAGCAGGGCCCTCTGTGAAGGGTGCCAAGGCCCAGAACACCAAGGAGCCAGGGAAAAGGGGGAAAACAGGGGTTTATATGGGAAAAGGGAGGGGCAGGACAAAACTGCGGAACCAATAGGGTATGGGTGCAGGGGCGGAGCAAAGGGGAAGGGCCAATGGGGTGAGAGAAATCAACATATGAGCGCAAAGGCCTCTGGGGGTGGGCGAGCTTTCCGCTCAACCTCACCAGAGGTTGTGGCTCAGGGTTGGCTCTCCAGGGGAGCACAGCAAGCTCTTCCCTGGCCCCCACAATCATCCACGGAAGAAGCATGCCCCATTTGCCCAATTCCTGGAGTGCTCTCGTCACCCTGGATGAGCAGCAGAAACACCTCCCCAGACCAGGGGAGCTGAGGCAGTGCAGGCAGTGACACGAGCAGAGCCTTGGCTGTAGCTGCCTTTAGTAAACCGATGCGTTGATGGGGTCTTTGGTGTCAAGATGTCCTCGAGGTGTTAGAAAATCTTTTTTCTTAGCTTTGAGACTGAAGAAGAAGATAAGATTTCTTAGCTCTCATTCTCAAAGTTGTTTATTTTCTGTTATCTATAACATTCTTTCTCCAACTTGTTGAGATTTGTCCAGCACGTCAGTTTATGGCGCACTGACTGCTTCTAGGGTGGTGTTATCTTTTTATACTAAAAACTTCGTGTACATTATTTACAATGATTTTCTAATACCTATCATCTATGTTAGACAGTTTGTCTTTACTTTAGACTAATCTAAAAGTGCTACTATCACAGCAGGAGATGGAAACTAAAAAAAAGAAAAAGAAAGACTGGACACGCCTAGATTCTTCTATTTTGCCTCCTAAATCCCCATTCTAAAAACTTCAAAATTCTACATTTTGACCTGGTGATAAATTCACTAACATTGTAGTCAAACCTTTGTGGCTCGTAACTCTTTGCACAAAGTTAGTTAATTGTTTCCATAGGTTAAAATTGAAAGCACCAGTGTTTTTGACTCCATGCCAAAGTATCTGAGCCCCTTGTCAGGGTCTTGAGTCTTTCAGGACAGCCAGAATTTCTGGAGTTCTGACAATGCATTGCTGCTGTCTGTGGAATGGATCATTGCTCTGGAATAATGCATTGTTTGCAGTGAGTCTAAATTGAGTCTTTGCCTCTCACCAAAATCTGACACAAGGCACACATCTACCAGTGTGTTTCCTTGTGCCTGTAAGTCATCCTAAATTTATTTATGTTATGCTGCATTTTTCATTAATATTTTTCCATGAGGTGTGATTAAGAGACTTATTCCTTAAAATAAGTACAAAATCTTCCATGACTTCAAGTGAGAACTAGGACTGAATATTAGCTGATATTCTCCCTTGTAGAGCACAGAGGGAATTTGCTTTGACTGCAGAATATTAATGAACTGCTAAATTCCAGTCCATGAGTGTTCACATTCACAGATACATCTGCTGATACACATTTACACTGGAAAATGTGGAAGGTTGTGCATTTTTAAAGTTGTCATCTCTCCCACTATGGTTAGGGAACTTTGAATAAGAAGACATTCTGACTGGCATAATAAAAATTAATGATGCCACTATTACTAAGAGATACTTATGGCACTGCTGATCTCATCTTTTTTCTGGGTGGTGTTTAGGCTCAAAGTGAATTGAAGGAAAAATGTCAGGAAAAGGATATCAGTAATTACTTGTATAAAGATTATTAAGTACCATTCCTTGTATAAAGATTATTAAATACCCTGAGGAATACCATTTTATTACATGTCTTTTGGTAAATTCTATTCGTCTCTACATAGATAATTTTAAAATGTGTAGAAGTGTCCTATAAGAGAAAATTAAATTTTCCACAACCCATCTCTTTATCTCAATTTATATTTATTTCTGTATAAGTACAAAATTTTAAAAATGGCTACTGCCTTGTTGAAGTTAATTTTGCAGAAGGAAAGAACTAGGGTTCCTCACTCCATTTCTGTTTGCATTTGCTCATTTCAGTGTTTCTAAGGCACTGAACTCATTTGCTAGGCCCACTTCTTCTTTTACATTTTACAGTTTAAGATTTTCTGATACGTTCTTCGAGTATGAATATTCAAATATTATTAAATATTCAAATATTGACACACAAATCATGAAAATTTAGGATCACAAATTTTAATACAGTTGTAAGTAATTATGTCTGTAAAGAGGAAACTCCTACATGCAGTATTACAGGATTATATTAGTCCACGGAATAAACAAAATGAGGCGTCAGTTGGGATAATAATGGTCTTATATTCCTTAGCAATGATAAAGTATATTTCTGAATTAAATGAATAAAAAGTTGAGGGCTTTTCTTTTACATTAAGGGTGATTTCTAGTCAACAGCAAAACTCCTTTGGACAAAGAACCAAGCCCTTAACTTTCCCCAGTGTTTTCTCCTTCAGCACTGAGGTACCTTCTCACCCCTAGAGGTCCTTCCAAACCAAGGCTGAGGTTGGGAGATCTGCTGGGTGACAGCTTTGCCTAGGAAGTGTTTCTGCTCTTCTGTTGCTATTTTGTAAATAAACAGAAGAATTCTGTCTCCTGAACTTAGTAAAAATAACACGAAACTAAATTTAAAGGAAACATTAGCACAAGCAGGTGTCTTTTCTAAGAAAACAAAACACAAGTGTGCCTAAAAATAGACTTTTCAAAAAATTTATTTAAGACAAATTAGGCAAACTTGAACTAATCCAATTTCATTTTATGTGTAGGTGTTTATGCCCTTTTAAAATCTATTAACATTAAGTAGCCACCAAAAAAAAAGAGGAAACATTTTAGGATTAGCTCTTTAGAAAGCATTTACACTTCCTGTAAACATTTCCATTATTTTTTTTCTGAAAATCAGAAGCCACTGAGTTTTTTTCTGTGCCTAACCACCTAATGACTTTGGTTTTGTGGTTGTAATTTTGATGTTTTCCTCAGAAGTTTAAAAATAAATAGTTGGATTCCAGTTTTGCAGTCAGCATTGCTTAAATAATCATGTGAATGTTTTGCAGAGGCCAGCTGTTATTACTATGTTCTGATTTCGTTAGACCTGCAGAAAAGTTCATGTCATTTCAATTTCATAATGGGATTTCAGTTTCATGTCTATGACTTGAATCAGTTTTTCCTTTGAAAAGAGCTATAAAATCTGAAGGGGTTATAATATTTATTCTGCATTAAAATATGTTGAAAATATAATTTCTCAAATTCTCTTTTGGTCAATCCATGCCTTTGTTGCAGTCATTTTATTCCTGACTTTCTTGCACATTTATATTTTAAGTTTAGATGTTGAAGCTAAATGTTACTTGAGGCATGGGTAATTATGGTTCACACAGAGCAGTAAGAAATAAATAAGATATCCCATTGTGCATAAAAGTCACTGGTTTTTGTGCTATCAGATTTGGCATTGCTTTGCCTGTTTCTTTTGCACCAATAAAATACAAAGAGTTTGTTTCTAAAGGTTGCTAGCTAAAATACAGATGAATGACAAATATTTAATATCTGTGACTAAGTTAATATTAGTCCAATGAATTTCCTGGTTTTCAATTGCCACAGCACAATGTAGAATTTAATTCTTTGTCTTTATAGAATTTTTGGTTTCAACTGACATATAATTTGAGAACATTTACTAATTTTTTTTTTCTTTTTTGTGTGGAGTGACTAGGATTTATAGAGGACTTACAGGCAAATTAAGACACATCTTTTATGTTCATACAGGAAGTGTAAGGAGCAGTATGATTGCATCATCCTTGGTGCTGAGTCTGATAAAGTACTTCATGCTAATAATCTAAAGCATTCGAATAATCTAAATTTTTTTGGAAAATCAAAACACATGAATTTGAATAATGGTAATTTTTGATGTAATGGATTAAAAATGGGTTAGTGTTTACTTACCTTTGCAATTGTTTGAGACGCAGAGTTAATTTTTGACCAGTAGAAAAATTTGTAGCATCTAAGATTTCTGTCCCTTATAAAACTAAACCACTAAAATGTCTGAGAAAAAGGGAAAGGTGTGCTTTTCCACCATTTCAAGTGTAGAATAATGATAATAATTATAATATGATAAAATAATTTCAACTGTGTAATTATTTCTTATTTTCTCATGCTTAGCTTGAGTAAAATGAGCATGGTCATTATTAAGGTAATGTCCAAGCACTCTTGGCTGATTAACTTCAATCCTGACATAGTTCCATGCAGGTATTTCCCATTCATCTCTTTGGCCAAGGAATGGCCAGCAGAGAGTCTCAGTCCTGCTGATGCTGACAGCTGTTTGCTGGGCTAAAACCACACGGGGTTCTTTTGATTTTAGCCAGACTATTTGTTGTAGGGGTCATGTGTGTGTAACAGAATGCCAGAAACATTACATGAAATATTGTGGTTTTTTCTGGCAGAAGACAACATCTTCTGCTCTCCCTAGCAGGGCGTAGTGACAGAGTCACTTCATGTGCAGCAGCCTGACAGTTTCTGCCGAGCTCAGAGGACATGACCAGAGGCTAAATTCAAGGCAGTGTCACAGCACTGGGGCTGGACAACTGATGCTTTGTTAGTAACTTCATGCAGGGTTTCCACCTTTTTTTCCTTCCTTTATGAATTCTGGAACCAATTTCAATTTCCAGTTCCAAGGGTCTCAGTCAGTGGAGTTTTCCTGAAATCAAATCTGGACACTTAAGATCCATGGCAGTTGCTTCCCATATTTTTCTACTTTAACCATATCTACAACAGAGCAGTTGCAAGAGTCTTCATTCATTTCACATTTCATTTTGCCTTTTCTGTATCTCTATAACAATTGCAAAGGGAATGTTCAGCTAATTTCATCATGAACTGGAATTACTAAAATAACCTCCTTACTTGGCCTTTTGAGTGCTATAAAAATAAATACACTAAAGTAATTTGAGATTCCTTTGGCTGGGTTAGTTTACTTACAAGTGTTGCTTCCTTGCTACTTTTTGCCAGCCTCATTGGGGAAGGCAAATGATGATCATATGCACTCATATGCACTAAATATTGAAATTCTGTCTCTTATATGTAGCATATTCTACATTGCTTTTAAAATCTTTAATTTCATAATGTAATAAAAAAACTTCACTGTTTTAATATTTTATTTCACTTGAGTGGAAACTAAGGTCAGTCTAATGACATTTAGTCATATACCTACTTCCTTGTAGGTATAAATGGAGAGGCAGTTTAATTCTGAAAATATTTAGCCCTATTTTTATTGATGTTGTTATTCAGAATAGGACTTAATGTAGTGTGTGGCTGGTGAGTTTGCATATATATGCAGTTAATCAGCAGACTGCATTTCAACCTGCTTTTCCTCTGTTGAAAAACTTCCTTTCCAAGTTTTAGCAAGTAACTTTACTAAAGAAAGGGTTTGTGTCACTATTTAATAAAGTATTTGAAAATTTAGAATGAGAAATTAATGAGACTTAAACATGTCTTTAAAATTAAATTCATGTATAACTGCATTACAAAGTACTCTAGAGCAGAAGGACTGAGGGAAATTTTCTCTATTAGAGATAATCCATTCTTTCAAACTGATTTGCTCTTACCAGTTTGATTGTGTTCATGGAAATTGATGAATCTGATACTTTATTTGACCTCATTGACATGGTATAATCAACTGGAATGGTACCAGAATGTGTGTCTACATTCTGAGTTTCTGAGGCTGAATTTTCTACTGAAGTCAATTGTCTTGAGATGTTGCCCTGCAAAATGTGTTGGAATAGAGATATAACATTCTCATCATGTACTGTAGAGCAAAGAATGAAAATCATGCTATAGCTTTCAGAGTTATTTAATGGACAATTACATCATTTCACAGACAATTTGATGTATCAGTAAGTAATTTCTGCATATATATTTTTCTGTGCAGGTCAACTTCTATGTGAGGGTGAAAGCAATTTATACCCTTGGACACAGTGTATCTCTGATTGCTCTTACAACAGGAAGTATAATTCTTTGCCTTTTCAGGTATGTATTTTTCATGAGTAAATATTAACAATGATAAGACATCTTTAACTGTCATCTGATTGCTCAGCTATTTAGAAAATGCATTGAGTTTACACTTTTTGCAGCTAAACGGCTGACAGTAATGTAATGCTGACTAGAATTTTACTGGTACTGATCATATTAACAATTTTCAAAGCATTTTACAAATTTACAGGCATTACAGCCCATGTAAGAAAGAAGAATAATTTAGGAATGATTACATAAAGCATTTTCTATTTGGTTATTAAAATCAACCCCTTGAATTGCTCTTGAGAATTGGTTGGATGCTGATCTCACCACTGGACAGGAGTGTGGCATTCACATTCTCTGAAAAAAATCCCTTTGCCCAGGATTTTTCTCCAGGGAAGCTGAGAAGTGTCAGAGAAAAGGAAAACAATTCTTATTTCATTTGCTTCTCCTGTGTTGTGCTCATGTGCAATGTGTTTGGAGAGTGTTTACCCACAGGTGATTGTTTCATTGGATTCTGCTGAGTTGTTTTGACTCAATGGCCAATTGGGGCCAAGCTGTTTTGAGACTCTGGAAAGAGTCATGAGTTTTCACTATTATCTTTTTAGCATTCAGTAAGTATCCTTTCTGTATTCTTCACTATAGTGTGGTATAGTATTCTTTAATAAAATATAGGATTATAAAGTAATAAATTAGCCTTCTGAGAACATGGAGTCAGATTCATCATTCCTGCCTTTGTCAGGACACTTCCCAGCAAATACAATACAGGAGTGCAGCCACATTTTGCAGAAGCTTCCAAGTGGTTTCCAGGGGTACTGTAATCAAAGGCAATCACTAATTTGTCCAATTGTAAACCCCAGAATCACCAAATCTCTGAATCACCAAGGTTGAAAGAGGATCATCTCTTCAGGATCATCTACTCCTGCCATCAATCCAGCACTGCCATAATCACTCCTAAACCATATCCCCAGGTTCTGCATCCAAACACCTTTTGAACAATTCCAAGAACAGTTCACTCCACTACCTCCCTGGGCAGCTCATTCCAATGCCTAACCAGTCTTTCAGTGAAAATTTTTTGCCTAATACCTAATCTGAACCTCCCCTGATGCAGCTAAAGGCCATTTCCTCTCATCCTTTCACTTGAATCATGGCAGAAGGGACCAGCTCCCACCTGGCTGCACCCTCCTTTCAGGTGGTTGTAGAGAGCAATGAGGGCTCCCCTGAGCCTCCTCTTCTCCAGACAAAACAACCCCACTTCCCTCAGCTGCTCTGCACAAGACATGTTTGCTAGACCCTTCACCAGGTTCATTGCCCTCGTCTGGACACCCTCCAGCACCCCAAAAACATCCTTTTTGAAATGAGGGGCCCAGAACTGGACATGGTGCTCGAGGTACAAACCTCACCAGTTCCAAGCACAGTAGTAAAGGTGTGGATAGTTATGCTGGGTCTGTCATGTTTTTGTTAGGCGATGTTAGGAAAGGCAGTACTGCCTGCTGATTTTGCCTAATTTCTGTGACTTTTCTCAGACTAAAGGCAATCTTCAACTAGTAAAATAACTTTTATATCTATATCTATAACTAAAATAACCTTTTTACTAATCTTATCAGTATTGCAATGTTTCTTAATCCCTCCACCTTCATGCCTTTATGTACCACTTCACTATCACAATATAAAGACAGAATAATCTTTATATTCTCCATTATGAACTTCACACAGCTTTTCTGCTCTTAGGACCAAGAAAGCAGAGAAAGTGCATTTCACAGTTTTGGTAGAAAGGAAGTACAAATAATACATAATAACAGCATGTTGTTTGTCAGAGCCTCATTCCTCTCGTGAAATATTCCTATGGTGAGTTCTGTAAGACTTTCAGTCTGCCATCAAATTTTCTCAATATCTAAATCTTCAGAAACCATTCAGAGCAGACACATAACCCATAATTATGTTTGGAATACCTTTAAAGAAAATAATTGAGCCAGTCGTGGTTATACTCCTACCAGCAAATATTCCAGGCAGATCCCAATGCAGATTGCTGCAGTTTCAAACTGCTAAAAGCTAAAACCACACTTAATACAGAGAATTACAGACATCTGAATGTCACCCATCACCAGAAGTCAGGTGTAACAAATCAAGCATTTAAGAGGTGTACTCAAAACCTTCAACTTCAATTTAGATACCCAACTAGAGATATTTTTTTCCCAGTCTTCCAGTTGAGTCAGGGAAAACCAGACTTTTTTCATGAGGCAACATATGTTCTTCTAAATGCCCCTTCAAGGAGAATCTTTCTCTGTTATTTGCAGGGAGTGTTGGGGCCTCCCAACATAGAGAGTTGAATTAAGAATTAATTTCTGCCCACTAACTCCAAAATATTGGTTTGACAGCCTTGTATATATCCAACATTTATTATTTGAGCTACTGAATGGGATGAATAACTAATCATCTACATGAGTTATTCAAGAAAAATAGTTTCCTCCTATTTGCAGCTTGCATGTGTCTCTGAATTCCACAGGAACACGTGATGCAGTCCAACACAATAGTGGTATTTCAGCAAAGGATGTGCATGGCCTCAGCAATCGCTGCATTTTTTCACAACTGTTTAAAATTCAGCCTAGGCTGAATTCAAGGCCAAATTCAGGGCTAGCATGGCAGATCTGTTCTTTATTTCCTTGCACTCACTGTAACTATTCTTGCTTCAGTAATTTCAGAATGGATTATTATATTTGATAAAAATCACAACTGGAAGAATACTTGTAAGTTGCCACTGCACACTGCCATTACACCTATTGCATCTTCATTTTTTCACTGCTCATGCTTGCTAAAATGCCTTGGCTTCTGGTCTATTTCCAGGTGCAGCTCAAGGTGCTGGTTGTGACCACAAAAACCTCTTAGCAGATTGGTTTCTAGGGATTTTCTATAAAAAGAATATTTTAAACAGGAAAATTTTGAAGGAACTGTATTTTAAGCAAAAAGCCCTCAACATCTAACTTGCTTCCCCTGAACACTCATTCACTTACATGGAATCTTGTATCTGTCATTTGTTTGTAAGGCTTTCACATGGCTACCAGACATGAAAGAAGTTTTGCATTCATTGGACAGAAAGGATAGGGTGATCAAATGTTCTGAATGCATTTCTAATTGCTCCTGCATACACCATCATCATAGGATCAAAAGTCACTCTGTAGCAAAATACAGAAGTTAAATAAAATAATGAAACCAGAAAATAATAGGGGAGAACACATCTGAAATATATCCAGGATAATCAAAGTTGTATTTGCAAGAAAAACACTGGAATGAGTGCACACAGAGAAGGATACAATAGCCTGTGTTTATTGTCAGCTTATTATGGCAGTTTATTAAGTTATGTTAAAATGTGAGAGAAATACCATTGGGATCTTTTAATCTGTGATACTGAACAGAAGTAAGAGATGAAAGAAAAGAGCAAGGCAGCACTGACAAAATGACAGAAAAGGAAAGGATATGCTCTTACTCAAGGTTCGTATTGCTAAGAAATATCCACGGAGTAATTAATAGAAGTCTGTTCAACAGTTTCTGCTTCATAACCTAAAATGCTTCTTTTTAAATTTCTCTTTTAGAAAACTTCATTGCACTCGGAACTACATCCATCTGAACCTGTTCCTCTCTTTCATTCTAAGAGCAATCTCTGTTTTAGTCAAGGATGATATTCTCTATTCCAGCTCCAACACAGCTCACTGTCCAGAGGATCAAACTTCATGGGTAATAAACCTCATTTGCTACCTGGTGCAACACTGTTCTGTCACTGAATTTTCCTCTCTGATCCTTATAAATATTTAGGAGTACCAAGATTTCAGTGTAGACAATTCTGAAGAGAATATAATGACTGGGAGAATGGTGGGCTAGACATATCCAGATAAAGAAGGTTGCAGCACAAGTAGGAGACCTTAACATTTTTTGCATGTCCATGAAGGACAACTTGTCATCAGCCAGGACAATTTTTAACCAGATACATCTCAGAATAAATATGGTCACTGCATTAATCAGCTGGGAGGGTTGAGGACAAACAGGAGTGCCATCAGCCTGGAGTGATTAAAAGCAGATGCTCTTGAGTGTTCCAGCAGCTTTACCAGGGGTCCACGAATTGGACAGGTATCAATGGAGGGAGGGGATAACTCAGGAAATTAAATACTTGCAGGAACTGTCTTTATTAACTCCTGGGTACTTCTGGGCTATGACAGAAGTGTTATCATCCGCATTCTTGGCAAGCTAATTTGTTTGCTGCATTTTCATGTACAAGGTTTAAAAAAATCTCAAGTCTTGCTGTTAAAAGACTGACCTGTATATGATATGCCCCATTTGCTGCTTTGTTGTTTCAGTCAAAAATCCCTTCTAATTTTAATTAATTACAGTTTAAGCTTGTGAGAAAAAAAAAAAGTAAGATATTTTTGTCTTGATGAAATCATATTGTCCCAAACCATTAAGTTCTTAGCAGTGAATACCAAGCTGTATATAGGAATTCATAATCTGGAATATTTCTAATGGAGAAAAACAGGAACTGAGTTAGTAGAGCCCAATTATGCAAAGTAGATAGCAGACAGATTGCCAGGGATGATCAGAAGTTCTTAGGTCCTTGAAAGACTGTTCAGTGGACTCTCAAAATTCTACTTGGTTTCTGCAATTCCATTTATTCTCCAGTTATTCTTGGCTACAAAGCCCAATGCTTTCCTATTTCATTATGTCAGATTCCTATTTAAATATGTCAGGTTTTGTGGACTGCTGGCTAATTTCTGTTGCATTGCATGTGGGATGATCTGGCACCAGCCTGACAAGGCTGCTCTGTCTTGCACTGGCTTGGTGCTGCCTTTTACACATGACAGCATATGGGGTTTGCCCCTTGTGTCACATGTGTGTGTGATGTTCCACAGTTCTGCTGCACTCACAGAGGTCTAAAACACACAGTTCATAAGGGTCTGTAAGTAGGTCCTAGCTCTGGATTACATGGAGAATTAATTTTGGCTGACTTTACTGATAGATACCTTCACTGTTCAGCATGGGGAAATACAGCCAATATAGGATTACCTGCAGGAGGAAGGGAAAAAACTTGAAGTATGTAAATTGAAAATGTAATACCAGGGAATATTGAAATTTATAAAGGATTACAAAATTTTCAATGCTGATCTGATTGTAAGGAGTCCTAAGCATAAAAGCAAATTTCAACTTGCTTGAAAATTTCAACTTTTCACACGTTTTGAAATGCTTAATTTTATCCGTATTACATTTTCTGGCCCATTTGTAATCTGCAGTGGATATCCCAAACTCCAGAGGTAAGATCAGTCTTAACAAAGTTAGCTATCTTTCAGACTTTGGTTGTAGGCAGATAAAATCAGATTAAATGAATTCAAGTTTGGACTCTTCCTTAGTTTTCTATATAACCACGTGCACAGGCATGGATGTTACTTGGGATGCACTGAGGTATCTGGGACATCCTGGGGGGCTCTGGATACAAAGAAGTCTCCCTGAGGAGGTCTGTGCCCCTCTGGCTTAGCAGCTGGTGACTGCATCTCACTTCCTAATAAACATCTATGTTTAGGGGGAGGAATTAATCACTGAAAATGGGTAAGTTACCTGCTCAGGTATCTGGTGTACTTGGAATATTTACAGAAAAATGCAGGTATGAAGGGGATTTAAAAAGGAGAAGTGAGTAAACCTGGTAGAAACTAGAGATTTTATTTGGTCCAGTTTGTGTAGTCTGTTACATTCACCATATCATCACATTTCTTGGCACATTCTCAGTCCATATGAACATTTTCATATTCAATTCTCACATCCCAGATTCCTACTGGGAAGCACCAAAGTAGCAGCAGTCAGCACCGTGGAACATCAGCAGCACAGACATCTGAAAATTAACTCTGAAGAGCAGCACACAGACTATAAGCAACGTTTTTTGATATATGTCTATGTGTTTTGTTAACTAAGAAATTCTAAAACGTTTTCTAAAGGGAAAACATTATTTTTAAAAGTCCAGCCAACTTTTTGTTCTAAGTCTACTGACTTGATAAAATAAAGTTATATTTATCACTCAGTTTCACATTTTGCTTTGAAAAAATAATGAAGTAGTTTCTTTGTTAACTTTTACTGTGTTAGGATGCCATGAGAGGTTTTGATACGTTTACTAGACTCCTAGTAGATGATAATTCAATTTTAGAGCTATTCATTAACAAACTGTTGCAAAAGTGTGCATTTATTGATAACCACCATATTTTTCTATAGTTGTCCTATGAAATTTTCAAACTTTCTGAGTGAATTAGCAATGAGAGACAACTAAATAATTTTTAATAATTCACTTTCTTTTACTGTATACAGTAACATTTACAATGTCGCAATTTCTTTGACTGAAGATAAAAATTTCTACTGGACCTGGTTTATCGATACTACAAAGACAGCTAAGATTTTTGGCTGCAGTAATAAAAATAATATTATATATATATACATATATAATATGATAATATATCTTTCCTCTGACAAACTTGATCCTTCTCATATTTCAGGTGGGCTGCAAGGCAATTCTGGTGTTTTTTCAGTATGGTGTTATGGCAAACTTTTACTGGCTCTTAGTAGAAGGACTTTACCTCCACATCCTCCTTGTGCTAATATTCTCCCCCAACAGACACTTCACCATCTACCTGCTGATAGGATGGGGTAAGAACTTGCACATCTTCCAGGAATGTTTGGTTTTGTTTTTTGTTTTACTGTGTGTGTTGGTCAGGCTCAGTGTTTCACACCAAGGTAGTCGAGCTGTCTCTGGTGGTGACTCCTGAGACTCACAGATTGCTCAGCTCAGCTCCAGCACAGTTTCAGCTGCTGCAGCATGGGAAAGAGCAGGCACAAAGCTGCTGGGGCAGTTCTTCACTGCTGGCTTCATCCCTGGCACAGCTTTCACCTGTGCCATCTGCACCACACCCTGGGGTTGCTCTGGTGCAAGGGCTGCCACTGCAAAACATATAATTCTATGGTGTTCTAATTTGTGAGGAAAATTAAAGCTTAGCTGCACAGTCATGAGCTATACTATGCAATTTGCCTTTTTGAAAAGCCAAATAATACTGTCCATCTGGTTTTCAATACATATATTCCTTTCATTTACAGAAAGTGCCATGATATTTATATGGAACACTTTAATACTTCCAGTAATAGGTGGTCATAAAACATTTGGGTGTTGCTGGGAAATGGGAATAAACCAGTGTGTGGACAAGGTTCCTTATGAAATGATTTATACTTCTATTTTATATTGCAGTCCTTGGAGGTGCATTGGGAATGCATAACTTGTATCTATTTTCCTGTAAGTTCCTCTGACACCTTGCAGGAAACCTAAGAAAGGCATTTTTTTGTGTCTTAGTAACTATGGCTGCATTTCTATGAGAAATAAACTCACTTCCCTGCAGTCATTGTTTGTAATACATTACTGATGTATACATGTAATCATGTAGCTCATCAGATGGACTTCTCCTTCCATTCACTGAACACTTTACTGTATGCTGTGTATTTGGGGAATAACTGCTTACAAGCAGGCTGAACTTTTTTTCTCACTGTGGACTTACATTTTTGTGATCATTCTCTAAATATCTTCGGCATTTTTCAGGAATTCCTACAATATTCATTATTACATGGACAGTGACACGGATCATTCTAGAGGACACTGGGTGAGTGTGTGTGGGAGAGAAAGTTTAAATCCCCCCATGCCCGTGCAATCCTTGCCTTGGGTGTGGTGTGCTCACACAAAGGTGGTTTGCTGCTCTGGAGGGGACAAACACAGAACTGAAATTCCAGAGATGGCAATAAAAGGGCAGGTGTTTGGGAGCTCTTCAGCTGTGCTCTGTACTTGATGTTTATTTGAAAAACTCAGAGAGCAGGAGAGAGCAGGGATAAGTTATGACTACTGTTACTCCTTGGCACACCCACATCTGGAGCTGCCTGCTTGGGAAGTCAAAATAATGTTTGAAACAGCAGTGGGGTCCTTGGGTTCAGTGCTGCAGCGTGTGCAGGAAGGCACTGGCCATTCCAGTTTGTTAACTGGGAACTCAGGAGATTGAAGTGTAGATAACTTGGGGTACATATCAATTACATTCCCAAAAGTGAAGTGATGTAAGGGTGTTAGATGCACGTAGCCAGGGAAAGCTAAAGGTAACCAGAGCTAAGCCCTGCTCCTGGCATGTGAAGAGGAACTGAGACAAGAATTTTGTAGGAAAATCAGACTTGATCCTGCTTCCAAGGAATGGGAGAACATTCCTAACTAGTGGAAAAACAGTTTGCATAGTCCTGTTTTGTCCAACTATTATTTTTCAATTTGTTCTGTAATTAAACTGAAAAATCATATCCTATCTCATTTCAAGGCTTTCTTTGCAAAACATCTAACGTGAAAACCAAAGGCAAACTCCTTTTTCTGTTGTCATTATAATTACAGAGGAAGTCCAAAGGGTAATTAATCTCTAATCTAACTAACCTTTCAGAGCACTTAAGAGTATTTGGATCAAAAGTACTGAGCCCAGGGTGAAAATTAAATATTCAGTTTTTCAGACAGAACTTCAGATTCAGTCTCACATTCTGACAAACAAGTTCCAGGCTTGGTACCTACAGGCCCCACAAGAAATTATGTAATTTCAATTGCACCTGTCAGTTGCTTCAGATCTTCCTGCTCCCCAGAGGTCAGCATTAAGTGCACACTGGAGAAGTGTCCTTACACAAAGTGAAACTGAGCCTGGCTCCCACAAAGGTCAACGTCCTCCATGATGTCTAATGGTACAGCCCAGTGTGCTTGATGTTTTACTGATTTCATAGAATCACAGAATGGATTGGGTTGGGAGGGACCTTGAACACCAGTTGGTTCCAACCCTCCTTGCCATGGGCAGTGATGCCACCTCAGGTTCCTCAGAGCCCCCTCTGGCCTGGCCTGGAGCACTTCCAGGGCTGGGACATCCACAGCTTCTCTAAGGCCACATCCTGGGACCTGTGTCCAGTTCTGGGGCACTCACTGCAGGAAGGACACTGAGGTGCTGGAGTGTGTCCAGGGAAGGGCAACGGAGCTGGTGAAGGGTCTGGAGCACAATTCTGGTGAGGAGCAGCTGAGGGAGCTGGGGGTGTTTAGTCTGAAGAAAAGGAGGCTCAGGGGAGACCTTATCACTCCCTACAACTGCCTGCACAGGGGCTGTAGCCAGGTGGGGATCAGTCTCTTCTCCCAGGCCACCAGTGACAGGACAAGAGGAGATTGCCTCAGGCTGTGCCAGGGGAGGTTCAGTTCGGACATTGGGAATAATTTCTCCACTGAAGGGGTTGGAAAGTGTTGGAATGGGCTGCCCACGGAGGTGGTGGAGTCAGCGTTCTTGGAGGTGCTCAGGAGATGACTGAATGTGGCACTCAGTGCCATGGTCTAGTGGTGCTTGCTTGAAGGCTGGACTCAATGATCTCAGAGGTCTTTTCCAACCAAAATGATTCTGCAACTTTCTGAGTAAAGAATTTCTTCCTGACATCAAAATCTCTCCTCTTCCATTTTTAAACCATTCTCCCTTGTCCTATCACTACATGCCCTGGCAAAATGTCATTTTCTCTCTTTTTTTATAAGCCTCCTTTAAGAGCTGAAAGGTCACAATGGTTTCTCCATGGAACTTTGTATTCTCCAGCCTGACCAACCCCAGCTCTCAGCCTGTCTTTGCAGGAGAGGTGCTTCAGTCCTCTGATCTCTGGGTGATCACCTCTGGACCTGCTCTAACAGGGCCACATCTTTCTTATGCTGAGGTCTCCACACCTGGACACAGTGCTTCTGGTGGGGAAATCAAGTACGCATATTAAAACAAAGGGAATAAAATTAATAGCAGGAAAGGATTGAATGCCAAATTCTAGGCTAGAGCAGGCATTATTTTAGTGTGCTTTGACTTGTTTATAAGAAATACTTCTCATAGGTCTTGCTTGCCAGATGATATTAATGTCAACACGATTTTCCCTCTTTTTTTTTTAATAGCTGCTGGGATACAAATGAGCATGGTGGTCCCTGGTGGGTTATACGAATACCAATTTTAATTTCTATTATAGTAAGTAAAATTTGAAGCATGAATTATAGATCTGTTCAGCATTGTGCAGTGCATGTAGCCATTATTCTTTACTGCTAGTAACAGATAGGCAAGAATTCTGTTTTAATGAAAAGAAATTGTGCTGCAGGAGAAATGTTAAACAGATGCCAAGGCCATTAAAATTTGTTGCCTTCAAAATTTATCTGCCTCCTATTAAATTAGCAGTTGCTTTTATTTGTGTGTTGTTCTTTCTTTAACATCTCTCCTGTTTATGAGCCTGGAGGAAGGAAAAATCTAATTATACTTCTCAATGAATTGCAGATTTGATTTTGTGTGTAAATAGATAGTCTTGCAATTGAGAATTTGATATTAGTAAAAAAAAATATGGCTGTGTATATCTTTCTTTAATTGCTAGCCTACTGAAATATATATTGAACATGAAGTATTTGCAAAATAATACCATTTGAGAATGTTTCACAGGGCTTTTCTTGTTTGGAACTCATTAGAATTACTGGACTAGTGTAATAATATTCCTGTTCACTGTAATGATTGTGTAATTAACTTTGGGCATAGTATACTATGGTTATATGTCCATTTCTGAAAATAGTCAGAGAGCAAATGAATATATTTTAGATATACTTGCTTCATTTTTAAAATTATAGGCAGAAGATCTAGGGCATTATTAGATTACACAAGATTTCAGGAGTTTGCATTAAGCTTGGGTTTGCCTTTCAATCTGTGCCTGCTGAAAATCATTTTGGGAGAAATTCCTGTTATCACTATCAGTGTGAATTCTGCAGTTTGAAGAGAAGGAAGAGTAGGCCATATGTGTGAAAAGACATGAGGTAAGGCCTCAAAGATGTTTTACGTTATGAAGAAATGAGCATGAAAGAGACCTGCAGCAGGAAGGGAATACTTGGACCTCAAAGGTGCTGGAGAATGGGGAACAATCCAGAGTTGAGAAAATATATTGGAAGATAAAAGCAAAACAAACCAGCTGGTGTTTACAGGAAACCCTGTTCTCTGGATGCTCAGTTTGAACAACTATCTGAGACTTCATGTGCCAGAAGGCAGTGCTCCTCCAAAACAGCCCTAGACCTGGAAGTTTGGGGAGTCCAGAAGTTACCCCAGGGTGCATTGGCAGACCTGAACTGCAGCTGGATCTTAGTGAAGGGAAGTCAATTGGAGTGCTGGTCGGGCAGCAAAGTTTGATCTGTCCAACAGTTTTGGGAGAGCAGGTTCTGATACCATTTTGCACAGTGGGAATGGCTTCAGTTAATTCAGTGTGTCAGAGCCTTCCCTGGCATTTCCTCCTGGGAATTTTGGCTTGAGAGAAGTGATTTGGCAGAGGTTCACACTTCATGCTGTAGACACTTCAGAGTTACTCAGTTGGATGTGGCTGTTCCAAATGAATGTGCTGTTACCCCTGTTCTCTCTTTCTCCACTAATCCTGGCTCCAGGGTGTATGGCAAGTTAATATCCCCTGCTGTGGGCACTCAGCTGCATTAAGTCTGCAGATAAAATCTGCAATAGCAGATTTCTGGCTGTTACCTTTGTAGGTAAGCCTCTAAGTAATCATCTGCCTGAAAAAAATACATGTTAAATTCAGCAAAAGCCTATATTTTCTAACATTTCTTTTTTTATTCTTTTTTAAAGGATATTAGATATAATTTTCCTGAATTTTTGTTTCATCCTTGTCAGGTCTTTTCACTACCCTTCTCCTGTCATTTCAAACAAAATGTTAAAAACAGAGGGACACACACTGGCTATGACTGTGTTTTATTTATTAGTATCCCAAATTCTATAGGCTGTGTTATGGAAGATGCAGAAATTCATTGAACTTGAAAAGCTTGGAGCCAAATTTTTAGGAGAAAGGAGGATTCTACCAATACATGAAGACAGAGATTTATAGCAGTGATACAGGCACTGTCTGGTTAGGTACCCCACCTCCTGATTTTGTGCTTTGGGATGGAGTTAGTTCAAAACAACAAAATTCTCATTTTCACTGCGATACAATTTTTTCTCGAGATGAATTTGTTCTAAGATGTGTGCATTTCATGCAGCTGTTTATGTAGCTGGATTTGCAGTTTTTAGCACACATTGTAGCTCTGAAGGTGTGGATTCCTATTGTTCCCTTACTTCAGCATGGACATGCTGTATTTAGTGTGCAGTTTTCTAGACCACACCAAAGAATCCAGCACCAGAAGGGACAGTGACCAGAGAAAGCTGAATGTCAGGACTGAAGAAATAATGGGAGTGAGACTTAGGTTATATTGAGTTTTATACTTCAATTTTCTAGACTGATTACGTTCTGATCATAATGATTTTTTATGCTAATGCCTTTCTGAAAAATAAAATATGAAATAAAATACAAAATGACATGCTACTCTTCTGTCTTAGAGGGCTGTCCTGAGAATTAGACTGCAGGGATTCAGATGGACTGGATGATCTCCAGAGATCCCTTCCAGCCCCAGCTGTTCTGTGATTCCTTCATTTGTAATGTCAGCATCAATATCCAAAACAATCAGACACCTGTGAGAGGCCCTTTTTGTGCTTAGTTGGAGCAGAAAGATCAGCTGTGCAACAATCTTCTCTAACCCTAATTCAGACAGAAAACACTGAAAGTTGAGGTGAGGAGCAAGGGAGGGTCAAAACTGCCTCTGGGCTTCCAGTGGTGAATCCATGTGACAATTTAGGACAATTAGTGATGTGACAATTTAGTGCTTGATTGCAGAAAACCACATCCAGTGTCCCATCCTGCTGGGAAACCTGTCCTCAGCTGAAGTAGTGGAAGGAGGACACTTCTGAAAACTGGGGCTTTCAGACTTTTTCCAGCCAGAGCAGCAGTGGTGGGCTTGCAGTGGTTGCTGGTATTGGCAAAAGTGGCGCTGCAGAACAGGAGAGGTTTGGCACTGCAGGGCTGAGGGCTCTGGAGGGAGGTGCACAGCTCCCAGGCTGACTTGGTAAGAATTTATTTTTGCTGCAGATTGAGTGGAGAATTCACAAATCACCATTATGTTTGTTTTCTTTGCAGGTGAATTTTATACTTTTCATTAGCATTATAAGAATCTTGCTGCAGAAGTTAAGATCTCCAGATGTTGGAGGAAATGACCAGTCACAGTACAAGTGAGTCATATTTTTAGATATTATAGACAGAAGCAAAATAATCTCTTTAAGATTTCATCTGCTGAAAACCAACAACTGCTGTCTTACTATAATTACATTTAATTTAGAACCACTTTTAGATACAGTTTAATAAATACAATTATGCTGAAATGGAGATAAATATATTTTTTATCAAATGCTTAATTCAATAAAAAAACCCTTAATTTTAGAAAGACCAACAAGTTATTTTGAATTTGAATTTAATCCACGAATGAGTATGCTGATACAAAATATATGGAAAGTAACATTTTCCTTTTGACATATAAACATTTAATTTTGACATGAGAAATGTTTAAAATCCTTTAAAATATTTTTCCTTCAACCTCCTTAAAACCTTTTTTTTTAATTTCTAAAATACTGACATATATTTTAAGAGCTGAAATTTTTATTTTTACCAAACATTTAAAAATTAAATAGAGTGTTTTATACTGATTTAAAATAGCATATTTACTTTTTAGAGGAGAACAGTTGTTTCTGGCTTAGAACAACTTGATTTCTGTTCAGACTTTTTTTGTGTGTGTGAACATCAAATCCTAAAATATCTCTTTTTTCCACAGCTTTAAAATCAAGGGATATTGGGGGACAATTAAAATGCATTGCTAAAATTGGTTTTGTTCTTTACTGCCATATCTGTTGTTATTGTTGTTTATTATAAGAGCTGCTGGATAAGCAATAATCTGCAATCAAGTCTTTTGTAGAAGGTTTTATCTGAAAGCCCAGACAAGACTCTTACAGTTCAGGGTGTCAATATGGTACTTCAGTGACAAAACCTAACATGAACACTGAAAATCCAAAGCCATGACAGTGGCCTTTGAAGCCACTGTGCTCCTGGATAACACCTTCCCTTCATTGAAAAAATACTGAATTCCTGTTCCAATAGCTGACACAACATGCTATGCAGAAATAAAGAATACCCTTAAAGCCAAGAGAAGCAGGACCTTATTTGTTTTGTAGACCACGTGACGTTGGATGCAAAAAGTGAAAAATGCTGATGTGCCACAGAAAAGTCAACACAACTGGACTGAAAAGCACATTTGTTTTGCAGAGCTACAAGGGTCTTGTTTTGTGTTTGCTGGTTCAATTATCTACACATGTGTGATAGCTTGTTGAATCTAGGTAAAACTGTGCAGTTGCCACATTTTTATGTAGCACAATGGCCAACCTATAGGCAGGAAATCCCCTCAAGTTTACTTCTTGTGACATAAAGTTTTCATTGCTTCCACATGGTATTTATTTAATTTTTGAAAATTAGGCATTCCCTTACTTTCAGTCCCACCATTTTCCACAGTTTACTGTAGCACTTTATAATGTGAAATAGTCACATTATTAGCAACCTTGTCCTTCATTATTCAGCCCTGTAAATTCTTTGCTTTTAGCATTTGATTGCCTGATTAAGTTTGCATTTCTGGTCTTTAGCTGATACCCATGGGAAAGTAGATTAACCTCCTCAAGAAACTGCATCTGCTGAGCAAATTAAAAGATCTGGGAGGCTCGTTTATAAAATTGCAAATGCATTTTTTAAAATGCAGAGAAGAATAAGGATGGGGTTTTTGTCTCTTTCTTTTACTAAAATGTAAGTGCAGTATAGAGGAAGTAGCATCAACTAAACAAAAATTACTAAGCCAAGCATGGAGTGAAAGTGAAATATGAATCTAAAATTAATACTACTCATGCAAGTCACCATTTTTATTCCCTTCCTCTGAACCTGCCTGTAGCTGGTTCCATCCTTTTAGTTGTTTATTTTATCGTGCAGTGAACAAAGCTAAGTCCAAATAAAATCAATTTTCCATTTCATTTGGGAAACCAGGAAATTTGCTGCCAGTGTCATCCCCTCCAGTTGTAAATGAATTTCTTCTGCTAAGGAATCCCTGTTTTTCCTGCTTCTGGTATCATCTTTAGATGTGAGGGATGTGCTATTTTTGAGAAGATTTGTTGTCAGAAATTATTTCCACATAAATAGATGCAGCCCCTGGGCTGTTATAAACAAAGCAAGGCCATGAAGACTGACACAGAAAAAATTAAACTACTTGAAATACCTTAACTTTTCTGTTAAAATAGGTGAATTCACAACAGCATCCTTTCATTGTTGAATCAATTATATTCATCAATACAGTGTTGAATTATGGAACTCAACATTATAACTTCTCAAATTTTATCTGATGCCATACATCCAAAATTGTCCATGACTGGCCCTGTATAATATATAAAACTGATGTTATTACAGTGAAATAAATGACAGATAAGGTAAAAGTAGCAATTTATCATTCCAGCAGTTTCATGAGCTGTTTGTCAGAGCAGTTCTGCTTAGTAATTTAAAGTTCTGTTCCCTAAACTTCAGTAAGTAGTGTCTTCTGCTAAATTTTATAATGGAATTGACAACATTGAAAATGATTTAATGTCCCGTGCTTAACACCCTCAGTAAAGCTATGAAGTTGTAGGATTTGAGGCTCATGAAAACCTCTCAGTTGGGATGATTCTGGATGACATTTCCTAGGTACATGTGCAATGTACAGCCTGACCCTACAGTTACACATTCATCTCAGTAAAACAACAGCTCATCACTGAATTGCAGCTTTGTCTCTTTCCTTTCCCCAGGAGACTTGCAAAGTCCACCTTGCTGCTGATTCCTTTATTTGGTGTTCACTACACGGTGTTTGCTCTGTTTCCTGACCGCAGTTCCAACAATTATAAAATAATCTTTGAGTTGTGTTTGGGATCTTTTCAGGTAAATTTTAAGCTTTTTAGTCAAAAGAAGTTTTACTGACCTAGGTGGGTGCTGCCTACTAACTAAGGAATGTTGTCTCTTTCCAGGGGTTGATTGTTGCAGTCCTATATTGTTTTTTGAACAGTGAAGTAAGTCTCATCTTTCCTACTGAGAATGTTAAATATTGGTTTTAGTAAATGTATGAGTGCCCCCATAATTCTGCTCTGATACACAAAACTGTTTTAGAAGATGTCTGCATTCCTATAAGTGGAATATATTTGTGACAGTTTTTATACAACAGGAGAAATTAGTGTAGCTGGGGGAAGAGCTTTAAGAGCTGTTTAAAATCAAATTCCTTGCAAACTGAGGTGTTAGTGTCTTCTGTTGATGTGATCTAATGTAGCTCTGTTAGAAGCAATGTGCAAGTGAGGTGCAGCACGTCTGAAAATTCATCTGGAACTTGAAATACCATTTAGTAAGTATTTAGGGGTAATGTTCTGTCAGTATCTAAACCTCAGAACTGCACAGATTTTCAGAAGTGCTCAGCAAGTCGTAGTTCTCATAGTCTCAACTGAGAAAGATGCAAAGAATTCCTTTTAATTTCAGCCACTATGCAGTGTCTGACAGAAGGAATCTGTCTGAAGGAGACACCTGCACAGACAATTAACATTTAGCTCTCCTGAGTGCTGTTCTGGCCTTTCATATTCATGAGATGCCTGGTTTTGGGCTAATCATTTGATTCTATGCCTTAAGTACATGAGATAAATAGCTGGATACCAAAACCTAATGTTGCAGCTCAAGTGATACAAAATTGATTTTTGAAAGTGACCTTAGGGCACCTCTTCACACACAGTGTGGGCAGTCTTTGCCTCAGTTATGTGGCCTTTGTAAAAGGATACTCTAGAGGGAAGGGATGCCGTCCTGAGGGACCACAACAGGCTTGTGGAGAGGGGGAAAGAGCCTCAAGAGGTTCTACAGGGCTGAGTTCAAGGTCCTACCCCTGGGTCTGTGCAGGGCTGACTGAGGGATGAAGGGGTTGAGAGCCATCCAACAGAGAAGGACTTGGGGATGAAGGATGGACTATGAGCTGGCAATGTGCACTTGTAGCCCAAAAACCCACCTCTGTTCAGCATTGAAAGAAGCATGGCCAGCAGGTCAGGAGAGGTGAATTGTCACCAGTATAAGAAAGACATGGATGTGTTAGAGCAGGTCCAGAGGAGGCCACAAAAATTATCAGAAGGCTGGAACACCTCTCCTGTGAAGACATGCTGAGGGAATTGGGATTGCTCAGCCTGGAAAGGAGAAAGGTCTGGGGAGACTTTGTAGCACCTTGGAGTACATAAAGGGGGGATTATAAGGAAGAGTGCAAAAAACCTCTTAGCAGGGCCTGTAGTGTCAGGACATTTTTAAACTGATATGTGGTAGATTTAGAAAGGAAACAATCTTTTCTGTAGGGGTGGTGGAGGCACTGTAACAGGTTGCCCAGGGAAGCTGTGGTAGCCCCATCCCAAGGGCAGGCTGGGTGGTGCTCTGAGCAGCCTGCTCTGCTGGAAGGTGTCCCTGCCCATGGAAGGGGGTAGAGCTACATCATCTTTAAATGTTTGTACCAATCCAAAGCATTCTATGATTCTGTCCTAGAGATCCCCATGTGACAGCCAACAGACGTGGAAAATTTCCTCCCATAAAAGGAAATTTTCAGCTCATGTTATGCATTTTCTTTTGAGTACAGGTGCAGGGGGAGCTGAAAAGAAAGTGGAGGAGCTTGTGCTGGAAGCAGACAGCAGGCAGAGACTACAGACTGCACTCATCCATTTCCCGAAATGGATCCGAAAGTGTTTCCCAGCTCCACAGGAATTCAAGAGCTCACTCATTTATGCAGACAGAGACCACCATGATATAAATGAGCTAGGTTCCCCAAAACATGAAAAACTGTGGGATATATCATTCATTATGCAGCTTGATGTGATATTTTATAACATGTACAGTTTAGTGCTTTGCTTTTCTACATGTTGGTATTTGGGGAATTGTTTTGTGCAGCCAACCTATTCTTGATGGAGAATCCTGCCCCATGGATGCTTTCTGTTTTGTTCAAATAGTATTCATATTAATTCTGATGTTCTCTTGCAGTTTGCTAGCTGTAACAATTCAAAAATTCATTTTCCATAAAGGTCCCTTTACCTTCCAAAGTGGCTACAAGATCCATGCAGGGTATCCTGCTCAATGCAGATTTCTTTGGCACATGTAAGGGTTAAGATGGGAAGCAAGAAAATTTCTTACACTTTATTTATACTTAAGGAAACATTGCCTTAAGGATTAGGAAATTCTTTTCTAATTATGGAAAATAAAAGTAAAAAAAAATCTAAGACCATAATTAACCACACTGGGAGTTCAGTGTGCTAATCCAGGAAATCATTAACATGATTTACAAGAGAGGGAAAAAGGTAGTATTTCTAGGCTAATGGCACACATTTCAGAGGTTACTTTCTACAGAGTTTGATTCCAGTCATGTTGTTACTTTCAAAAGTGCCTGGTTTGGTGTTTGGGTGCAGAGTGTGGGGCTACCTTTACAGGCCATACAGAAAAAATTACTATATTACTTTGAATATAGTAGTTCTCAGTTGTCCCATTCTGTTTAAAGTCAGAGATTTGTGTTGATCTTTCATGAAGAAGTTTTCTTAAGAGATATGTTTTATTGCTAAAGCAGCCTGGCATAGGATAAACAGCCTTGGATAGCTCATTACACATTGAAAATACATTTTTTACAGTATTGTCATTGAACTCTGTCTCTAGAAACTACATATTTGACTGCAAAACACAAGGAATATTACAGTGAAGCTACAACTCAGATTTAACAAAAAAAATTAAGTTCTTTTAGGTTTATTCAGTTCTATATCTATCTGAAATTATTTAAAATTTAGTCCTGACCATGACTACAGAAAAAAAAAAATTAGACAGAATCCCTAAAAATTACCATAAAAGGCATAAAGAAGGAATTTTCAACAATGCCAAGCCTCTTATGTAGCCATGTTTAAAAAAAAGGCAGAGAACTGACAGACTTATAAAAACATACATAACATTTCCTCTCTTTAAAAGAAATAAACCAGTGATGTTCTCTTCCCATGCCAAGGTTTAACCATGTCCACTCTACATTACAAGTGGGAATAATCTGTATTTGCATGAGTACCTCCATACAAGCCATTGCCCTCATATTTCAGCTAACAGGTTTTATGGAGCCAGCAGAATCCAAGGTCCCTACTCTTGTCAGATAAAGGGAAGAACAGCAGCAAGGGCATCCCTTGGCAGGAATATTTGTACATCCTTGAAAATATTACCAGTACTGGGAGTATTGTCAGCAGCTGTCTTAGTGCATTACAATTCTTGGTCTGATTTAATCCAGCTGTTTATCAGTCAAACACAATTTGTTTTAATGGGATTGCCATGGAGTCACACAGAGTTTTGTCAGACCAAAGATAGAAAGGGTTCCATGGTTCACCTGGATCCTGCAGAACCTGGTGAATGTTACATGACACCAGCAGGTATCATTTGAGTTCAACTACAATCACTCAAAGAATTGTTACTTACAAAAACTGAATTTAAAGGAGCTATTGATCACTTTCAGATCATTCATAATGTTTTCTGTTTGGCAGAGTAACTATGAGATTCTGGGTGGAAGTAGGGGCTCAACATTCCCACGGGGTCTAAAGATGTGTCCCTACACATGTATTTAAACTCAATATATTCCCAAAGACTTTAGACTGAGGAAACACTGCTGAAATTTAATGTTTCCTGGATCTCTGGAGAAACTTATCACAAGCTCTTAACTGCAAATATATGAAGACCCACTGGAGCTGTGGGAGCTGTTTTTACACCTAAATTAAACACATCTGTGCACATTAGGGTTCTTTGTCTGCAGTGGCGTTGGGACTGCTCAGTTCCCTGAGATGAGACGTGCAGGATGTTCTTTTTTCCCCCCTTAATTTCTGGGGTAGAAAGGCACATGTGACAAGCATTCAAGTGTGCTCATCTTTGTGCTCAAATGAGGTTATGTGAGTGAGTTGACACACAGACAGAATGGTAGCACAGAAATAGATGTTTCAGGCAATCATTTCCATCAGTCTGTTCTGCATGATGCATCACCAATTATATGTGTTTATAACACATTGTATCTTAGAGAAAACTGTCTTTGTTCTAATTAGGTGAGCATGAAAAAAATCTGCATTTTAATTATTTCTGGGTTATAAAAAAAGAAAAGCCTTAACAAGAAAATACGTTTTATACTGCAACAAACCAGCATTGTTTCCTTTAACAGGGTACAGATGCATTTGGGCGTGATTCTATTTTTCATGTAGGGTGAAATGCCACATGAGAATTTTGCAGTGGGAGAACATAGAGGTACCACTAAGTTTGTAAAGGACAATGTGGACATGCAAAGAATGGCACACAGGACAGAGAAGTGCTGTATATATTTTTGATTCAAACTAGTGAAAAGTACAGTATTGTGGAGAACCTCATCCCTCTATTAATAATATAAATGCAGACAATCTAAATATTTTTTTGTGAGACAGTTTAACTTCATAATGCTTTGTTCAGGCATTATCATGGCAGTTAAGACACAGAGGGCACTATGCTCACTTGTTTTTACTCCCAGAAAATTTCTCATTTCCAAATAATTTTATGCAAAGTTACAGCATCAACCCTCTCATCACCAGTTTGGCAGCTGCCTTTTCATGGACAGATATAAAAATACCAGTAAAAGGTGCAGAACAGTTTGACAAATCTAGAACTTGATCAGTGCTTTTCATCTTTACAACACCCATAACAAGACAGCTTCTCATGGCTTTGTCTCTCATTGCATTTTGCTGAGGAGCATGGGATTAAATGCTCTTGCTTGTGCTGTGATGGCTCTAAAGAGTCAAAAGAACAATGCAGTGAAACATCATTTGGCCTTCTGGCATCCCTAATCCTAGTTCTCACTTATTCCTAGCAGCAGCAGGGGAGGCAGTAGAGGCTGCAAGAGAAGTGCAACCTTCCCCTGCACCTTCCTTTCTTTACTCCTTTTCTGCCTTTTCCCCTTTGGTTGCATCAGAGTCCAAACTGAGTTGTAAAGTATTCAAGGCAGGAAACCTGGGGATTTTTGTCCATCCCCACTGAAAAGCCAGAAGCACAGCTTGTACTTACTGAACAGGAATGATAATGCAGTTCACTCCCAGGACCTTGGTTAATTGTTGTGCTTTACCTCCCCTGGAGGCACCATTAATTCTGAGTGATTTCTGTCAGCATTACCTGCTGCTAATGCCTGAGGAACACAGTGACAGTTTGCTCTCCACTTACTAACCACAATTAAAAACATAAATATGGACACTGACTTAAATTTTCCTCTGCAGAGCCAATTTCAGCTGGGTGCTTGATAAACTCAGGTGAAATTCATCTGCCCTGGTTTTGGTGTCTAAAAGCTCCATGTTTGTCTCTGAGTTAAAGACACTTTTAAGATGCCTTCCACAGTCAGGATAGAGAAATAGGCACTATTTTTAGATGGCTCCTTCCATGTTCAGCTGGGCATCTGAGGCAGGTAAGCTGGACCCAGTTTTCTCTGTACTTACTATAAAATGAGCTGGGGTAGCTGGCTAGTACTTGTATTTCTCACTCCAGAGATAGAATCAGGTAAGATGCATCCCTCCAGAAGAGATCATTAAACTGTCTGGGTAATATTACACAGATACTCCTCTTTAAGCCAATTACCTTGGGTTGGCCAAAGTTATCCTCCAAGGAATGTGCACTGTAATTCAAAAGGTCAGGCAGTTCATTGGGTCAGGTGTCCCTGCCTGCCATGATAAAGCTCACAGGTTTGTGTCCCATTTTGGTTTGCCTGGCCTCAGCTTCCAACAAATGTTTGGTTTTTTGGGTAAGGTGTTTGGTTTTTGCCTTTTATAGGAGGGGCCATATGCTAAAAGAAAGTGCTCTACAGTACCCAGAATTTTCTTTATGTTCAGGTGGGCAGCTGAAGAATACTCCATCACACTTGTGATGGAGTGTACTATAGCAGCAATAGGCAATTGGTGGCAAACAGCATTACAAAAAACCTTCTACAGTCAAGTTGGAGCCATCCTACCCCACTCTGTAGCATCTGCTTTGTGTCCTATTTCACCTTAGGCTTCCCTTTGCTTTTAACATGCCAGAGGGGAAAGCAACCAGCACAGACCCTCAGCAAACCAGAGACTCTGTCTGGGGCAGATTGATGAAATAAGGCATTGCCAGGTGCATGTGTCACACAGTCCGTGTGCAAAGACTAAGATGAATCATCTGCATCATTTGTCCTCTATTTTTCTAAAAATCATCCTCTGTTAACTGTGAGTTTGCCCAGTTCAGCAAAGTGATTTTGGATAAAGTCCAAATTCAGTCTATTCAAATTTTTTCAGACAAGGAAAAATCAAGCCCTAAATATGTCTGACAAAAAGAAAGAGCTGGCAAGTAACCTGCAGACTCTGTGTCTGCTGCTGTGTGTGTAAGGGTCATCATCTGAACAATTACTGTCTGTGCATAGTGATACAGGAAATACCTTTACCAACAGAAATACCTTCATGTTACCATGAGTGCCTCTATCAGCTCTGGGCTGTCAGTGCTACCCTGACATGACCAAATACAGAAGTTAGGATGCAGTGCTATTCTGTTGCTGAAAAAATAACAAAAAGTGTTTGAACATGTATGTTACAAGAGTACATCAGGATAACATTTAAAAGGAGCATTCTGTGATATGTTTAACCATTCTGCTGAATCTGGTTCTGCCCAAGGATAGCAGGTTGTAGTTAAATCTAATTCAGGAACATTTCTATTGTCAGATTTAAAAGGTGACTGAAATGTCCCAAACCCCCCTATTTCCCAAAGCACTGTAATAAGTTTATGATTACCTGCAGCTTTTTTTGTCCTGGCACAAAATATGTATGTATGAGTATTACTTCAAATTTCTCTTTTGTCATCTTTGTTATAACTTTATATCTGTCAAGTATGGTAAAAATTTAAGATGATGTAAATGAATGTGATTATTTTTTACAAAATGTACAGATTATGATGTTGTATAGATTAATGTGTGTAAATAGATTTCATACTGTAATTCACTATAGTTTTCTTCTGGTTTTGCTCTTTTGTTCTTTTCTGGTTTCAGTTTTTAATGTCACAAACCTAACAGCCTTCTCTGAGATGTTCTATATAAAGCTGTGAACAAATAAGTGTTTACATCTTTATGCTATTACAGATAATAGTAGTCAATAACACCATAATGGACTGAAGAGGAATCAGAGAATAAAAATTTTAAAAGTTTTGCACAAAAATTCCATTATTTATGTTTTTTTTAAAAATTGTGTACAATGATGCAGTTTTCTGACTGATCCAGTGGCTCATGGCCATGCTGAAGGATGTGACTAAGTCAGTATTTCACTTTTTAATTCAGCAGCTGTTAGACACACATGTCTAACAGAAAAACAGCCCCTAGCTTCACTGAGGAATATGTAGCTTTCTGTAACCTAGATGTGCTTACAGGGGCATGAGAATGGCACACAGCCAGAGCAGAACCAAGTGATCCCATATGTTGTGTATGGCACCATCTCCATGGCCAGCAGCTATTTTTGATTTATCACAGCTTGCTCAAAACTTGATTGCCCAGTTATCTGTCAGAAGTACAGGTGTCTGCTGGAGCACAATATAATGCAGTGAGAGCAAAGGAAAGCTGTGATGTCTCTCCTGTAGAGGCAACACCACCTGTCATGGTTTTTTCCCTGAAAGATGTGTATTTGTTTCTCTACCTGGAATGGGAATGGGCACAGGGTGAGAATGAGAATGAGACTGGCAGTGGTGTGCTGCTGATGGGGCCAGAGAGAGAGGGGACCACATGTGGGGGAGCAGGGGGCACCTCATGGGGCAATCCCTGCCCTGGCAGTGACACCAAGCAGGGACAGAGGATGGAGCCTTTTCTGGTGTCTCTCATGGACCAGAGGGTCCATCCCCTGCTGTGTGTGAATCACAGGAGCCACTCCACCCAGAGGGCTCTTCTGAGCCTTTGGGAGACCTGAGCTCTCATCCTCTCCCACCTCGTGTGAGTTCTTGTAGGGGCTGTGTCAGTCTGGACCCTTTGGCAACCAACAGCACACCTGCAAAGCCCTTCAGTGTCCTTGCCCCCAGGCATGCCCTCTGTCCCTCAGAGCCAGATCACCCTGGTGTCTGCATGAGCTGCTTTGGAGCTGCTGAGCATGCAGGACAGCCAGGGTGCAGAGGAACAGGGACACTGGAACAGTTCCCATCAGTTCTGGCAACAGCACCTGCAGCTTTTCATGGCCAGTCTGAGTCCTCTCAAATGCAGAAGTGGAGCCTTTACAAAAGTTCTGGATAATTAGAGGAATGGTTATCCCAGAATACAAGCAGTGTACTGTGGAGGGGAAGAATAAGGGAATCTGCAGCTGAGAGAAGGAAACACTTCTCTGACAGCTCCTGCATGGCCCCACTGGGCAGTATCAGCTGCAGGGGTCCCTTAGCTCTGTACTCTGGCCCACAGGCAGCTGTGAGCACAGCACAAACTGCATGTGAACACACACACTCCCTTTCCTCTGAGTGCACCAAGGAGCTGCTAACTGGGACACTTGAAAAGGCAAAGGAGATCAGTGGATGGGAGGGTGGAAGAGTCAGAAAGAGCATCTGTCTTCATCTCTGTAAGAGATCTGAACCCAAGAACTACAGCAGACAGAGAAAAGGTATTGCAAACTCTGTGTGTGTGTTCCAGTTGGGTGTGGGTTGTAGAATGAGGTTACTTTCAGAGAACACCTTGTTTTCCCCTAGCAGTGCATAAACCAAATCCCCATTATCTCCCAGTTCCCAGAGCTTTTCCCATCAGTGTTCCCAGTTCAGCTTGTAGCAAGGCAGAGGGCAGCCCTTAGATGGCAGAGTGACAGTCTAAAAGGAGGAACAGGGAGCTCATGAGAGCCCATGCTCAGGGAAAGCAGCATCTCCCCCACACCCTGCAGCTCTGCAAAGGCCAGATCTGAGTGTGGCCCCCTGCAACATTGCCCTGACTGTGGAGTTTGGGGATGACTTGTTCAAAGCAGGCACTCTGGCAAGGTACAGGTCATTCCAGTTTGCAAATGGGTTCCCTGCACAATGTTAAAAAAGTCCTAAATAACCAAACCATATGTGTCCAACTGAATAAAATAAAATGCTACCTGTTAGTTATTATTTACAATCAATTATATTTTAATATCCTTAACTTAACATAGACCGGGATATATTATGAGCTGGCTGACATGCAATTCAGGTTGAATGATTGTATCAAACCATTTATTAAAAAAGTATACATTGCATCAAACCATTAATTAACTTTGTGTTGCAACAAAGTAGTTATAGATTTTTATGTGGAATAAATAAATGTATTTCATGTAATATCCTACAAATTACCCTAGGATATTCCATTAAATATGGATATTGGATTTGGAAGGCAACAGAAATCTAAATGAAGAGCTGTGCTTTATGTTGAAATCCTTCTGGATTTCTCAGTTGGTGCCTTTGTAATTGAGACTGCTTCTCAACACAATCCCATTAAGCTGTGAAATTCTCTGTTCAGAAAGGCTTTATTTAGTAATACCCCTTGGCCACTGCTTATCCCTGGTTTCCTGCTTGTATTCTTCACCTGCTTTTAATTAGTGCCTTGGGCTTTGCCTGCCTGTCTCTGTAGGATATGAAAAAATACTGAGGGAAATAATGAGGGAATTAGTAAGCAAGTTTATAACAGTATAATTAATAATGGTCTCTGACTACAAGGGGACATTTTGTTACACAGAACTGCATTCACGAGAAGCAATTTGAAAATTAAAACATAATCTGAGTAATACACAAAATTGTGCTACAGAGGATGTTTGTGCCTTAGCCAGGTGATGGATTGGACAATTTAATCATTCCTGCAGATTATAGCTTCTGTTATTCAGATAAGTACCAAAATCATATGGCCTGTTTCAAAAAACACTTAACTTGACCCTATTACTCAACAACAAAAACATGAAGAAAAACAGTGTTTCCCTCAAATGCACAACATCTTTTAAAAAGCATTTTCATTTTGCTTTTGAAGGCCATAACATCCTGTTTCTTGGGTTAGCAGAATTTATCAATTTAGACACTCAAAAGGACCTTTTTGTCATGAAACATATGGAATTAATGTTTTTAATAAGTAGGGGGTTTTTAAAAAACCTTTTAAAATCACATATTATACCTTGATCAATGTATAGCTCTGGTTGCTTGTCCTGATGCCCCAAACATGAGCTGAGAGCAGCTTGAAAGACACAGGCAATATTGGGGTTTTTTATCATTAAGGCTTAGTCCATTTCTGTCTGACTTGAAACATCTCAAATAAGGTTTCTATTTATAATTCCCCTTTTTGACTGAATGCAAGGCTAAAAATCCAGCCCAAGCACTGCTCCTGCCTCTTGGGCATTTCATGCCCTGCCCCAGAGGAGCCCACGAGGGTCTGCCATGGGGAGTCCCCTGTCCCCACAGAGGGTTCCACAAGGTTGTTGCTGCCCCTCACACAGAATTTCCCTCTCATTGCTACTCTGACAGGGCTGTGTCATAGATATGGTGAAGTTTTCCCACTCTTCCAGCAGCCTCCAAAATCTGAATCCGAATTTAAACCATGGGATCCCTGATTTCATTGATCCACTCTCATGATATCCAGTAGGAAAATACTTTACAACCCTTTCTGGCTTCACTGCAGTGAAATATTGAATTTAGAGGAATGCTTTCAAATATTATAATGATTTAAAGGATTAAAGTTGAATTACAACTGTTCTTGAATGCACAAAAATGAGCAGCAGGTATTTTTTATGGTTTTGGTTCCCATGGAAATTTACATATAAGAATAAGTCAAAATTTGACTGGCATCACATAAACTGAGGCTGGAAGCTAGAAAGTTATTTGCAATAAACAGAGGAAGGAGGTTTTAAAAAATCTTCATGGCATCTCAGGAAAATTCCACTTTTAGATTCCTTTTTACATGTCTTAGGAAGAGTCCCATGTTACATGGCTTAGGAAGAGTCTTAAGAAACAGGGAATTAGACCTCATGATCCATACACTTGTACTTCCTCCACTCCCACCAGGCTATGGGATCTTAACTGCATTAATACATCCACAGTTTTGGAAAGAAACAGGAAAAGTTAGAAAAAGCATTATAAACCCATACAAATCAGAGACTTAAGATAGATGAACTAGTCACAAAAATCATTATGTTTTGATCTGTTCTTGACTATTACAAAACTCACTATTAATGCCATTTCAGCTGTAGATTCAGCCTGGTGCTGCTCCATTGTGCCTGGATGAATGGAAGCTGCTGTGACGTAGATACTTTGGAAGAAATGTGAGCACTACAAAGAGACTTTTGGTCTCAGTTCATCTTCTCCCTCTATTGTGCTCTGTATTCATCACAAGCCTAGAAAAGTTCTTCCAATTTCCTATTCATATAATGATCCATGAATAGTACAACTGTACTGCTATATATGTTCTCCAAATGTCTGGGCTGAATAGTTTATTTCCTCTGAGTTGTAATTATTCATCTCAGCATTTGGCAATGTTTTCAAGGGGTTTTAACTTTCCTCATGCAATGTGTCATCAGGTTTCAAAAATAGTAATTTCTTTGGACAATCTGGATACTGAAGTACTTGGTTGGCTCATAGGGTGGAAAATGGCTTCTGACCTTCACAACTTTTGGTTGCCTGGATTTTCACTGCTTTAGCACATTTGGAAAATTTTAATTAGTGAAAAATGGTAAATTAGAAGAAAACATCAAGAAAAAGGATATAGAGTTGGGGAAAAACATCAAGAAAAAGGATGTAAAGTTGGATGTAAACTGAGGTAAAAGCTAGGATCTAGCTTTGAGGAAATACAGTTATACTCTGGGGCAATGGAAGTTGAAAAGGAGGGTTGATTTGGGGAGGCTACATGTAGCACAAAGTGGGGAAAAAAGGTTGTGATGGGAAGGGAGGAGCTGTGCTGAAAATCCCTTTTGAGTCAATCACTACTTGAGGACCATTTTCATGAGGAACTGTAAATGATCTTGCTAACTATTTTCCATTCTGTGTGTGTGAAGCTAAAGTAGCACCTAAATTTTCAGAAACATGCACTGCATATAAAACCTTTCCAGTTTTGCTCCAGTTTGCTCTTATGATACACAGTTTGAAAAATTCAGATGTTCAGGTACCGTCCCCCTATCAGCTGATGGTCTACATTCCTGTCCTTTTACAAAGAAATTTTACACATTTTAGGTTACATGAAGGCTGTTTTTTGGCTTTTACATATGAAAAAAATGAAAACTTTTCTGAGTAAATAAGAGAATTAGAAAGCACTGATTCATTTTCTAAGACAAAAAAGGCAAAAACCCCTTTTACACCACCAGACCAAGAAAACATTTTTGCACCAATAAGCTAATAAGGTAGTACATTTTGGGGCATTAAACATAAATCATGACTCTTGATCTCATTACCAAACTTAAACACCGTGGCATTAACTGTGTCAGCTGATGGATTACGTGTGCCAAAGTCACTAATGAAAGAATAATGTTCTCTATACTTTCATATGTCTTGAATATTTATTTTATGATTCTGTCAGACCAAAGACCAATAATTTTGGCTTTCACTCTTTCTAGTATCCAGTTTGTAGTTATTTAATTGCAAATGCTTCACTAAAGGTACAATCCCAGTAGCCAGCAGGCTGCCAAGTATCAAAGCATATCTCAACACCAGCCAAGTAGGAAGTCAATTTTTGAGCACAACTGATTAAGTTGCTCTTCCATTTTCTACTTGAAAATTGTTAGCATTTGGTTTTGTTATTAATACAGCTTAAAGTCTGCCATCTGCCTTTGTAAAACCATGAATTTTGGGCATGCTGAGTCAAATTCCTGCAAGATGACCTGTGACCTATCCCAGCCTTAACTCTGTCTCTGCTATTCCTGACATATTTATTCAATCTGTACTTCATGTCCCTCAGCAACAGGCACTGAGCAATTTAAGAGGGCAGAAATCCTCTCAGGGAAGATGTTTGTCACAAGCTTTGGCTGGACAAACACCTGTTGTGCTTCATGGACAATTCTTCCTCCAATGAGATCCACAGGTGTCACTGCATATAGCAATCTTCTTCTGAAGGGAATTAATTGCTGCTCCAAAATAAGTCTTCTGCAATATGTTTTAGTTCACCTTCTGCAATGAGCAAAACCCAAAAGCATCTGGGTATCTGCTTACCATAATTTTTTATTACTTTTAAGTATTCAAATTTTCAGCTACTGTATTATTGTTCTGTTAGGGGTAGAAATGACACATTGGTACCAGCTAGGAATACGTGCCCGTCACAGACATATTTTATGAAAAATGCTTTTGTTAGGATGTTTTCTTCTGAGAAGCTGAGAGGCCTTGGAAACAAAATGTAAACAATAATTATTTGCTGCTGTAGAATGCAACAGTTGGATCTTTGATTGGTCTCATGTGGTTGTTTTTAATTAATGGCCAATCACAGTCTATCTGTCTCGGACTCTCTGGTCAGTCACAAGATTTTATCATCATTCCATTCCTTTCTATTCCTTGCTAGCCTTCTGATGAAATCCTTTCTTCTATTCTTTTAGTATAGTTTCAATATATCATTTTCTTTTAATATAATATATATAATAAAATAATAAATCAGCCTTTTGAAACATGGAGTCAACATTCTCATCCCTTCCTTCGTCCTGGGACCCCTGTGAGCACCACCACAATGTGCCCATTTCCTAAAAAAGAACCACATTCTCTCAGGCTCTCTCAGGTCTCCAGCTGCACACATCTCAAGCTTTAAGTCTATACTCAAGTCCTGAAACATCAGCAGAACTTAGGATGCTGATCTGGTGTTTTGCTGATCATAAACACAGTTTGGAGCAACAGTGCTTGCTCATCCCTGCCTCTGCTTTATGATTTCCATTGTGTCAATTATACATGATCTTGAGAGTCCTTTATCAATACTTACCCATCTTACAGCATATTTGTAACTCATCTTTTGCACTTCACCAAGGAAACAATTTCTTCTTTTTGTAATATTATGAATACTTGATGATGTTGTACATATTTCCCTTTAATTTATAGGGACATGTTTGCTGACATTGTTATCTGGATACAATATTTACTGTCTCTTGATGTTTTTTTCAGAATTGTTATGGCAGGAGGAAAACAAAATCACAGCTACAGCTGAGACAAGGCAGTCATGAGACCCTTCAGGGAAGAAAAGAGATTGGAGCACCGAGCCAAGGGTGCCAGGGCAGGGGGCTGGAAGACCAAAGCAGTGTCAGTGTGCAGCAGGAATGAGCCTTGAGCACCCATCCTGCCAGGGGCAGAGCCAAGGAGGGGCACAGAGGAGTCTGAAACCCCACAGAGGAGTCTGAAACCCTCTCCTGAATGATCCTGGTGTGGACATAAATTGACAGGCCGCTAGAAGAGCATCAGGGGGGAGCTTGGATCAGCTGCTGCAGTGCTAAGGGAGCTCTTTTGAAGGCTTTAGCTGATATTTTTTCAGCGAGTGATTAAATCACCCTCCTCTTGTCTGGGGCCATTGGACAGCAGTGCAGACAGCCCCAGACTTGCAGTATGACCTCCCAGCTGTGGCTTCCATCAGAAGCCACCCATCTCTGGCTCACACATCAGAAGGTCTCACTGTCTTTGCTCAAATTTTCTGTTTATTCTTTCAGATATCTCCTCACAAATGTTTGTTTTAATTTCATGGCAGTTACTTAAATCAAGATGGCTTTTATCATAGTTAATTACTAATAGCTTGAACTTAGGAGGTACTTTGAGTACTCCTACCAGGCCTATGACTTTGTTACTGTAGAAGAAGAGATATTGAGTAAATTGAAAGCAGTCTCAGAGTTTGAGGATACAGAACCAGCAAGGATGCAGACAGCCATTAGGCCCAACGTTGTTTCTTTTTTTCTTGGTGAATAAGAACTTGAAGCAAGCTTCTAGCTGAATTTCAATTGACAGTAAGCAAGTACACACTAAGTCCATCTAGGTCAGAGTATCACTTAACATTCTTTAAAAGTCAGACACTGTAATGTAGATGAGGAGTTGAAACAAGTGGAGAGAGAAGCTCACTAGATTTTCCTTGCAATGCAAACCTACTTTTAAAATGTTTGCATGCTATGGATGGACAATAAGAACAGTAGTCTATAGCACCATTTCTACAGAATAGCAATCCTGAATGACATTTTATATTAATTCCTGCTTTTTTCTAAGCTTTATTTCCCATATATAATATTTCTTTTGTCTTTTCTTGTGTCCCTCCACTACCCAAACAATATTTTTTGTGATTTACGACATGATGTTTTAGTACCAATGTAACAAACCCCAGAGATGATGCCTGGACACTGAAAAATAGGATTTAAATCACTGACACAAGACACTGAATTAGTGCAGAAGTTTCTGTGCAATTAATGAGTGCACTTGAGAATGTTCAGTGTATTTAAAGTACTCAAGGATCTCCATTAAGTCACATAATCCAAATGCAATAATTGTTACTAAAGCTATGTCTTGGACAGGGAAAATTAAGAAAGCTTGGATTTCACTTTCTCAAGTCAGCAATGATGGAAATACATAGATTTGCTTACAGATAAAATTAGTGTTCCAGAAATAGACAACTCTGTGGGCTTAAAAGTGAGGCTTTCTATTTATCTGCACACTGTTCAGATTCTCATAAATTTACTTCAAATACCATTTTACTCTGAGAATCATTCAGCTGGGTTCTATGAGTTGTACCTACAAAGAGAAATAATTGGTGTAAAATTAAGACTGCAACTTCCTGTTACAAATTGAGTATAAACTGTGTGTATGTCTGGTAGTTTTCAAGAAGGTTTTTGTCACTGTCATATTTTCTGAAAAATCCCTTTGCCAGGATTTCTTCTCCTGGGAAGCTGAGAACACTCAGAGAAAAATGAAAATAATAAATATCTGATTGCTTCTCCTGTGTTTTGCTGCTTTGGAATGTGGTTGGAGATTGTTTATCCAACAGGTGGTTGTTTGATTGGTTTCATGTGAATTTTTCTGTGAATTTGATTGGTTTCATGTGAATTGTTTTTACTTAATGACCAATCACAGCCAGCTGTGTCTGGACTCTGGAAGGAGTCACAAGTTTTCATGATCATTTTTTGTAACCTTCTGTCTGTATCCTTTATTCTTTAGTGTAGTTTTTAGTATACCATTATTTTCCATAAGTACATAAAATAATAAATTAGCCTTCTAAGAACATGGAGTCAGAGTCATCAATTCCTCCTTTGTCCTAGGGACTCAGCAAATACCACAGGATTTTCTGTTAATTTACCTATTTGGAAACATTTCTGAATGCATTGCTAGACCATAGAGAGTGCAGCATGCCACACTAGATCAAATCCATGGCCACACATATAGCAAAAGCTTCAGGAAAAACCCATCAATATTTTTACTGTACAGCCTCTGCCTGGTCTCTTTCTAACCCAGAGGAGTTCCTGACTCACACCCAGACACATGAGGCACCTTTTAACTCTTCCCTAACACTCTCCTCAGACTGATTCTCTATTTGCCAATCCTACCCACTCTAGTTTGTCCTTTCTAAAGGGTAACTTTCTTTTCAGCTCCGTTTGTTGAGCTGATCAGTGCATTCCCTAAATTCAATAGTTCCTTGCTGTATAACACAGGAGTTGCATTAGTTTGAAGTCTCCAAATTAGGTATTGCATTTCCTTATTGAATTCTGGGCTGAAGCATTTCCCTCTGCAGCTCATGCTGCTTTCCTGCACACCAAGACATTTTCTTGCTATTGCTGATGGCTGGAAGGTGCCCTTTGCCCTCCCCATCCCTAAGGATAGCAGTTCCCAGGCTGCTTACATAGATGAAATCAATCTCATGTACTGATGATTTTGTTCAGGATTTCCACTCCCAAAAGAATAAAAAGCTTCATCACACATCAAATGTCTCAGAAATCTTACAGGTTTACAAGAACAAAAAAAATTGCAAAATATCGATTAAATGTATTTAATTATAAAAGATTTCTTTGGCTCCTTCATCCCAATGTCAACTAAGGTGGAATTAACTTTGGAAGTTAAGATGAAATTTTAAGATTTCTGTCTTCTCTTGCTTTTTGCTCTCTATATAAACAGGAGACAAAGCCAGAATTTTCTTTCATTCATGCATGCTAGAAAGCCTTGTTGTACCCATTTGTCTGCTACAAAACCCTGCTTGTTTGTTTCTCGCTGCTGTCTTATGACACTTATTTTCTCAATAAGGAAAATTTTCTCTTTGAAACTGTGTAATAGTTCCCATTTTATACTTTTACTCACCTTTTTTTGCTTTCATATACCACATCCTTTTGGAAATGATTAGTAAAACCTTTTGTAGCATCATATGAATAACTTTCAAAGCACGGTTTTTGCCAGATTCAAAGCTGCTTTCTGCCTATGAGGCTGGAAAAAGATCTAAAGATACCACAGGTGGTGAAATTGAAACAAAGCTACTTAATTTGACTAATATTCCTTTCCCTAATACATGGTGCTTAGGATTGCATTCATATCCTGTTCCATTCATGAATAAATCATGGGCATGTTGGCTGTGCTTGTGGGTTGCAGCTCTCAGGATTTATTTCTGAGGGTGACATCCAGAATTCAAATAATGTGGCATACCCCAGGTGTTGGCAGCTCTGAGGGATTTTGTGGAAAAACCAGCTTACTTCTGTGTGGAGCTGGAAGGGACAATTGAACTGCTTTTGTTGGAAAGGAGCAAGACTGATCAAGCAGTTAATTAAGCAGTCAAACTCTTTGGTTAATGATCCTGCAGGGGCTGCCAATTCTCATTACGTGTAAGATCAGTTTCACTGAAGTGCAGCTGAAAGCTGAGGTTGGGTTCTGCCTCTCTCTTCGAAAGCAGGAGCAGGGAGGTGGTGAAGAGGAATCTTCACCAGAGCCTGGGCCAGCAGGGGAGGGAAGGGAAGGTTTTAGCACAGACACAAGAGCTGCTGCTGACCAATTCACCTTCTCTCTGGTACCTTGGCAAAGGCAGCATTCTGTCTGTGCATGCCTATCCCAAAAGAAAATCACCCTGAAAAACATGGTTATTTTTATCTTCATCATGTTCCCCTGCAAATGATTCATTTGGCACACTGAGAGTTGTTCACAAAGGAAAGGGGCTGGGAAAAGGGGGCCAGAAGCTGCTGAAGCCAAAAAGAAAGACTTGTCACTCTGTGCCCATGTGTGGGGACAATATAAAGTCCTACCTGTGGCCTTCCAGAGGAGCTGCAAGTTGAACCTCCATAGATTAGAAGCAACTGGTAAAGTATGAATATAGGGAAAATTTAGTAGCTTCCAGAGAAAGGGCTGGAAAATGGATGATGAAGAGATAAATCAAAGAACAGTAATTTCACCAAGTGAGAGATAAGAATATACTAATATTTAATGGCAAATACGGAGTGCATGAATAATTTAGACTCCTGCCAAGAAAAAGAATAAGTTCCAGGTGTAGACACCCTGTTATGCACAGTGATGAAATATAATTTATATCCATTTTTTTTGTGGCTCTATACTGTCTCAAACAAATATGTCAGAGTACTTGAAAAATATCAGTTAATAAATTCTCCCAGTTTATTACCTTGATAGAACTGATCACATTTTTCCTAGGAGAAAACTGAATATTTCTCATATGCTTGGATCATACAGGAAGTCTGTGGCAGTCCAGGATATACTCCAGGTCTTCTGAATATCAGCTCTGTATTTAGCTATAAATTCAGCTTTCCTTAGACTTGACTTGAGTCATATTTTGTAATCCAAAAGAGCTTCTTTCTCTGGCCTCCTTCCTACCACTGCAACAATAAAAAAACCCAACCCCCCCCCCCCCCCCCCCAAAAAAAAAAAACCAAGAAAAAAATAATTCAAAATAAGATTAACAGTATGAATTTTTGAAGATATTGGTGAAAATTTGCATGGAGATGACCCCAAATCTACCAGCAGACTGGCTGGCTTGACACTGAAAAAGAAGAGAGAATGCAGAAACTTCAAGAGCTATACAGACATTTTTGAAATTTTTAAATGGACATGTTGCAGGGTGGCATGCAAACTGTACATGATGAGACATCATCTCTTCCCTTTCTGGATGACAAGGTCAAATCAGCCATTGGTCTGCTGATTTTCACCTGTTCATGAAAGATGTGCTAGTTTACCTAAACTTTTGTAGACTGACTTGGACTATTCTTGTGAAATCTTTCTGGAGAAGAGAGATAGTCTCTGTAACCTGCTTCTCTTGAAAGATGAAAATTTTTACTCTATTCCTTCCTTACCTGCCATTAGTTTATCAGCATGCTGGAATCTCTCAAATCTGACATTATTCAGAGCTTTGGAAGAAAAGTAAAAACATAACACTGCAACTTATTCTACAGCCCAGACTGGAACCACCCCAGAATCCCTTATAAATTGGGTTTCTTGATATTTCACTTCTATCTTTTTAAAAGTATTAATTTGTTGAAACTATTTTCCACTGAATCTTGAAATTTTGTTGAAAAACCCCCAACATATTTTTGCTTTATGACACTTTCTACAATTCAAAGATCTAGGTAGGTATGTCCCAAATCCTGGCTGACTCCTGGTCCTATCCTGCCCTTTTAGCACATTTTTAAGTTAAAGCTCCTGAGCATATCACTACAGCAGCACAAAATGACTCACTTGGAAACCCACATTTTGTGAAATCATTGCTCAAGAGTTTGGTCAGTGCTCCTGGGGCTGGTTCTGTGCAGGGCCAGGAGCTGGACTCAATGATCCTTGTGGGTCCTTGCAGCTCAGCAGATTCTCTGATTCTGTGATCAGCTGCTGCCTGAGCTCATCAAGGCACCCACCATGCATCACCCAGAACTGTCACTGTCATATATCATGAAAAATCCCTTTGCCAGGAGTTTTCTCCTGAGAAGCTGAGAAGCCTCAGAAAAGAAATGCAAACAATAATTATCTGATTGCTTGGAATGTGGTTTGGAGGTTGCATCTTTGATTGGTTCCATGTGAATTGTTTTAACTTAATGACCAATCCCAGTCCAGCTGTGTCAGGACTCTGGTTGGTCACAGGTTTTTATTCTCCATTCTTTTCCAGCTTTCTGATGTCTCCTTTCACTTTCTTTAGTATAGTTTTAGTATATAATTTTTTAAATATAATATCATAATATAATAAATCAGCCTTCTAAGAACTTGAAGTCAAATTTCATCTCTCACCTCGTCCTGGGACCCCCAACACCACCAAAACAATTAATAACCACACAGAACCTCATGTGCCTTTCTGCTCCCAGTGCTTTTCTCTGCTGATCACAGCTGCCCTTCCCACTTGTGCTGGACTGGAAGTGCAGTGCAGAAGATTTGGCAAGCTGTCTGTGAAAAGGATGCATTCCACCCTAAGGAAAGCAGGAGTTTATCATCAAAGACTTCATAAATAATGATTTGCTCATAAAGAGCAAAAATGGAAGCAGAAACTCATGAACATTTAAAATGGCAGAAGCCATGTTACCAGCATCTGAATTACATTTAAATTGCTGTAAATGTTGAGGATCAAAGATCACTAAATTGCATACTGGAAGAAAGCTAGTGATATAAAAAGTAATGAAAAGAGCCAGAACTGAACATTAGTAATTTTCTTCATAAAAAGCAAGTTTCCATGACTCATTCATATACTATCAATTACATGTGTTTAGAGGCTGAATTTTAAGATTAAAATAGTCTACTAAATTTAACTGAGCTGTTATCTTTATGTTTTTGCAGCAATGTTTTCCCCTGGCAATTGCAGAGAGTAGCAAGGTGGTTGTGAGCTTGGGTCATGATAACATCCGCCCATAATCTGCATTTACTGCTTACATAAATATGTGGATAACGTTGAGGATTTTTCCATTCTTCTAAATATTTGCTTGCCAAGGTGACACTCTTTAATTCCCATCTCCAAAGAGTTTTAGTTTTACAGATGCATTTTCAGTCTTTTCATGGAGATGTTATTAATGTGCAGCGTGAACTGAGCTTCCTAATGTCCTGGAGTGGGATGTTTCAAGGTGGTTGCAGCCACACCAGCACATCTGAGACATGATGATTTTCCCTCCCTCAGTCTTGGTTTGTGCTCACCTGTTAAAAACTTTGTGGAGAATAAGAACATAAATGCCATATTGTACTGAGCCAGAGATCAGCCCAGGTGATTAGTCTGCCTCTGGCAGGAACTTGTGGTGGATGAAGAAGGAAAAGGAATGGGAAGAAAACAATGAGTAAATGTATTCTTTCCTGAGTCCCTTCTCCCAGTTTCCAGATTATTATAAAATTGAATGATTAGATGAAAAGATTATGAAAAAAATGAAAAGATTATTATAAAAATGAATTAAAATTGCATCCAGTGTTAGTCCTCAGTGTTAGACTTGTCCTCCATTACCTGAACTGAACACAATCACATCTTTTTTACTGCCACAGCATCCTCAAAATCTTGAGTACTACAATTCTGCTATACATTGTCAGAAAAAGTAGTTATTTTTATTTTAACACTGTAACTTAATTATCCAATTGTGTGTCCCTTAATTTCTCTGTTATGGGAAGTCATGAGTAACACTTCCTTTGTTGCCCCACTCATGAGTTGGCTCCAGAGTGATGAGTGCCTCTCTTCTAAACCAGGTAGTGCCTGCAAGCTCTCTGGGTTTGGCTGAGACTGAATTAATTCTCTTCACAGCAGTCTGTAGGGTGCTGGTTTGGATTTGTGACCAGAGCAGTGTTGATAACACAGGAATGTTTCAGCTGATGCAGCCCATGCACAGCATCAAGGCCCTCTCCAGTTCTCACAGTGCCTCACCAGAGAGGGCTGGGAGTGCACAACAGGCTGGGATGGGACTCAGCCAGGACAGGTGACCCCAGGTGACCAAAGGGATGTCCCACAGTGATATCTCAGTAATAAAATATGATATCTCAGTAATAAAGGCTGAGGGCAGAAGGAGGAAGGGTTACATCTGGAATGATTGTCTTGCCAAGTCACTGTTATGTGTGATGAAACTTTGCTTTTTTGGGTGTGGCTGAACACCTGCAGCCTGTGAGAAAGGGGGAATGAATTCCTTGTTTTACTTTGCTTGTGTTTGCATGGCTTTTATTCTGCCTGTTAAACTGCCTTTATCTGAACCCATGAGTTTTCTCCCTTTCACCCTTCAGTTTCTGTCCCTTTCCTGCTGAGGGAGGTTCAGTGCCTGGCTTGTGGGGCTGAGCTGCCTCTTGGGACCAATCCCCAACAACTCTTTAGTACATTCCAGTGCAGTAGATGCTCTGTGCCTCTGCCCTTCTGCCCTTGCTGTATCATCTCTAGTTCTGCTGCATCTCCTTCCCAAAGGGAACCAGAGCTGCACATAGTGATAGAGAAATGGCTCCACCATAGATTTCTGTGACTTTGTTATGATTACTGTTTGTTAAGAAATACGTACTAAGGGATCTTAATTGAAGATCCTTATTTAATATTCTCTTTGACTTTTGACCATTACTAAGCAGCAAGACAGCATTTTCACAAAATTATCCACAGACACCTTTCTGAGTGAAGACATTTGCTGTATTTGTGGCTTATTTTATGCCATGTAGACTTTTAGCTGGGGGTTTTGCTGCTCATCTTTTGACAGGCATACCTTCCAGAACAAAACTGACTTAAAGCAAAATGAACTTCAGAAGAGAATGCATCAGGAATCTCTGAATCTTGTTCATAATGTGTTCAATTTATTCTTTTCAGAACACACTGCCTTGGAAGCTCTAAAGCACAGAAGTCCTGTGAATTTACATGAAATATCTGAGCAAAAAAGAATTACTGAACATGAATCTGAATCTCTCTGTCAGTAGAATATTCTTTTCTGCAACATTTGGTTTCTCTTTTCATTACATGACATAGCAGAAGTATTTTGAGTTGATTGTAAAGTAATTTATAATAAGTAGAAAACAGAATGTAAAAAGTTGTATATAATATACATTTCTTTTTACATCTACTGATGAGCCTCTCATTTTTTTTCTTATGTGGTTTTGCCTCTGTCTTAGGAAATACTGCAATTACAGTCAAGTAAAATCAATGCACCTGTTAATTAGAGTAATACAATTCCTAAGGAAATTAAAAAAAACCTCACAACCACAATCCAAGGCAAAACAAAACAAAAACCAACAAAACCAAAAAACCCAACCAAACAAATAAAAAAACCCCAAACCAAACCCAATTACTGAAAACAGTTACTTCAACCACAGAATTTTGGTGTGGTTGTATTTGCAGAGGTTGTAACAGAAATCCTTTTCCTTTAATAGAAATTATTTTATTTCAATAAATAAAATATAAATTCTATTTCTCAAATAGAATTTAGGAGTTCATCCATCATGATCAGAAATATTTAAGAGACCATGAGAGGAACTTCAGTGAAAAGCAATTCATGCTTATTTGTTTATCATGGATTATCAAAACAGTTTAGAAATCTAAAAAATATGAGCAGAATAATCTCATAGAATTCTTTCTAGTTAAATCAAAGTAATAAAAATATCTAAGGAAGGACTTTTCTAGAGAGACACGTGGTCAATGGTTGCTACGTGTTTTAAATCCAACAGAAACTCCACCATTTTTCTGTTTGCAAATACATAATAATTAATAATAAGTAAAAAGATAAGGCAATGTCTTATCTTCAGGAACATCTGAGAGCCTAAAGCAAGGCTTCCCAAACTCAGTGTAACTGAGTGCCATTATCAGTGTGAAAAATACTGTGGCAAATGAGTGTCTGTGGTAGCTTCCCCTGTCTGCCCAGTCCCAATGACCTTGAGGCACGACTGCCTTTGAGGCACTGACCTGCCAGAGCACTGATGTGGTGAGGAGATACCTCTTTAAGCACTGCTATTTTGACAATAAGCCAGTATCCATCTTGCCAAGTCCTCCCAAAGTCTGCCTTAATCATGAAAACACTGGGTTTTTCCATTCTGTTTTTGTCTTCACTTTTACTTCCATATTACAGTTTTTTTCCTTGCTATTTGTTTTTTTCCTTAAATCTAAGACTGACGATCTTTCCAACACACACTTCTATAGCTGTTCTGATTTTGGCTTTCTCATCATTGCACAGCTATGACATTCCATGATTTCAGAACTTGCAAGAAACAAACCTTGCACTAATGGAAAGGTAATTTTCTGCAGGAACAATGAGAAGGAGGGATACAGATTTTATTATTCCCTCTTTCTATAATTGGCTTAAAAATTTACATTATTTTATTTGGGGGCACTTCAGTCATTTGTTGCTGATGTTTAGCTGGTTGTTGTGTATTTTGCCATTGCACTTACAATGATTCAACTTTTAAGATATTTTAGTACCATACACTCAAGTGTATTTAAATTCTCTGACACAAAAATAAAATATTTCTCCTTCTGTGCTTTTGTGCTTTTGCCATAAATATTTCTTGCAAAACCTTCACTTATGGAAATAATGGGCTACATTTCTCTAGAGTATTTCCCAGTACAGGAAGCATCACATTCAGATAAGCCTTTCTCAGAAGAAGCATACCACGCTATTGCCACGGATGCCATGTCTGGCATCAGGCTCATGTCAGTGATAAATGATTTGTTACTTTTGATAAAGCAGGGTTGTGATTTTCTCACCTTCACCTTTGTAATGAAAATCCTCAAATCAACCTTCAGTTTGCAGGTTTAATTTGTATCTTTTAGCCACTTGACTATCTGAGGTATTTCTCTCATTTCTGCAGGGTTTAGCAGCTGTTGAGTTACTTGCAAAACAAATGCTAATGCTATACTAATACCTTAAATAAAATGTGGTCATCTGGAATTCCTCTGGCACTCTTAGTCTTTTCCATAGAATCAGGGGATCACAGAATATTGTGAGTTGGAAAGGACCCAAGGATCCGACTCCTGGCCCTGCACAGGACACCCCAAGAGTCGCAGCATGGCCTGAGAGCATTGTCCAAATGCTCCTTCAGCTCTGCCAGGCTGCTGCTGTGACCAGTGCCCTATTCCCAGCCACCCTCTGGGGGAAGAACCTTTTCCTAACATCCAACCTAAACCTGCCCTGACACAATCTCGGGCCACTCCCTTGGGTTCTGTCACTGTCACCACAGAGCAGAGATCAGCGCCTGCTCCTCCTCTGGCCCTCAGGAGGAGCTGTAACAGCAGTGAGTTCTCCCCTCAGCTTCCTCTTCTCCAGGTTGAACAAAGTGCCTTCAGCCACTTCTTGTTTCTCCCTCAAGGCCCTCCCCATCTCCATAGCCTTCCTTTGGACAATTTCCAACAGTTTTTCCTTCTTACATGGTCCTGCCCAAAACTGCAAGCAATGCTCCAGGTTAGGCCACAGCAAGTCAGAGCAGAGCAGGACAATCTCCTCCTTGGACCAGCCAGGGCTTTTGTGCCTGTACTCCCAAGGTCTTTTTGGTCCTTTTGGCCAATTTGAATCTAATTCTTCAAAGAAGTCTTTAAATCTTCACTGATTGCTCCTGTCTGCCCACGCAGGCTCCGACTGCAGGCAGAGGGTCAGTGCCTTGCGGTCTGGCTCTCCGAGCCATGACAGCCTGCTCTTTCTGGATTTAGTAAGGATAATTCTTGAACAATGCCAGATAATAAATTTCCATCTTAATATGAATTTTTGTAGCCTTTTTCATTAAGAGCCCCTCACAGATCAAGGCTCATCCTCAGCTTAATGCCCATTAATCATGTGTTATGCCATAGCAACAGCTCCCATGAGTGGGTTTGCTTCATGAAGGTTTCCATCAAAATGCAACTTGAACATGTTTTTAGCAGACATTTATCTATAAATATTATCACATGCTTACTCCAAAAGTAATCCATGAAATGTCTCATCTGCTGAGTACATCAGTAAGTCAAGGCATAAGTTTCAAAGTAAACATATCTGTTCAGATAAATCCAAGTCCGCCTGCTCTGACAGCTTTTAAACAGAACCTGTAATTGTGCAATGTCTTGTGGTCTGCAGTTGTGTTTGCTGTGTGCAATTTGTAAAACAGGTAATTAAATTTCTTCTTGGACAGTCTCAAAATTTGAGTTTAAATCAAAGCTTGGTTTTATAATCATTTCGTATCTGAGCATTAAGAAGATAATTGTGAGATCAAACACCAAGGGAAGAAAAAATATAATTGATATTTTTGAAATCGTTTCATTCTCTGCCTAAAGAAAACAAGTGGAATATTTGGACTTTAATCTCTCATTCAGTAACTCCAGTAAACAACATCAAATTTTAGAGACACTATGGAAAATCAATGAAAGATGATAAAGATATTTGCAATACCAGCTGAATTGCTGCTGAGTTACCCAAAAGGTATTTATTTCATGGCACAATATCCATGGTTTAGTGAGTTCAGTGAGTTAGTATTGAATTAGTTCAAGTTATAAGGAAGTGCCTCAGAAGCCAAGCAGCACAAAACAATTATCATTATGTGCTGAGAGAATAATCTCTTTTTTTCACAGACCTTGACTAAGCAAGTCACTCATGTGCTTGCTTTGCTGGGAAAACACATTTGATTAGGAATCCCATGAACATGAAGCATGTGCCCAAGATATAGTATGAGCAGTCATCACCTGATTTTTCAAGAAATATAAATAGACTTTGGATCAAGTCCCAGACTTCAGTGGTCTACTTTCTTACAACAAACATTATCTTAACTAGCAAGAGCTTGAAAAGGTCCTGACATTTTATTTTATAAAAGCTACATAACTCAACAGAGTAAAGAGAGGGTATAAAACACTCTGTATGGTAAGAGGTCCTGAAAACTGTTAAAATGTTACCTTCTGTTGGTTTTCTCTTCCAATTATTTGAGCTTGTGGTTTGACACTGAAAGTAACACTCAAGATCAGGCTGAGGTGTTCATTATGTGCAAATGTTCAGTGTACACCTCTCAAGCTGGATTTTTTTCAAGCAAACTGGGGCACAGTTCAATTATACAAATATTAATTTGCATCATTTAAATGACTCAGTGCCGAAGGCTCTTGGAAACATCACCTACATAGAGCCTAAAATGAAAGAAGTATCAGAGAGACTCACAGAATGACATCAGTAACTTTTCACAGTAACTGTGTATTGTATTTCTACCACAATATAGCTAAATAACAGATGCAAGAACTGTGTCCTTTGTTATCCTTCATGTGAGATTTTCTGTGAACACAACACTGAGTGGATACATGAAAAAAAATCAAGTCATTTCACACAGAGCAGTCATTTAAGTGTTCATTTATTTAATCTTATTAAGAAGTACAACCCATATCCTTCCAGTGGTGAATTAAATTGATCTCTTTTGCCTGTTTATCTTGCTGCTTTTATGTTTGAGCTCTCTGACATCAAAGGGATGGATGTCTTTAGGCAAGAGACACTGTTTGGTGTTCTGCAGCTAAATAGCTGTGACCTACAAATATGTCAGCACTAGCATAAGGATCACTGTACAAACAATAGCAGAAGTTAATTTCCTCCAAATTTTGTTTAAAGAGTAATTTTTAAATGTTTGATACATGGGTGGCAAAGGCTTATATGTATGGTAAATTCTTCTTCAGTCAATTCTGGTCTTTTTTATGCTCCCTATGAGGCTGTCAGCTCTCATTAACATCAATACTAAGGCTTTGTATGTCTTAGTTTTGAAGTTTAACAGTTTACAGGGAAAACAAACCTTTGACATTTGTTTCTACAGAATAGACTATGACAAAATGGGATGGGCAGTAGACTTTAATATAATACAGCTATATTCAGCATTGAATGCCTTTTGGCTAATATGCTAACAAGCACTCCATGCAGTCTCAGAACCCTGAGAGAGGGAAGATCCTTGTATCCATAGCAGCAATTCACAGTAACCAGTCTCTATTTCTCCTTTACTCTCTATTGTGAGGAAACTGCATAAAATGATCTGCTCAGCAGGAAGGAAGGAAACTAGCATCCCATTTGCTGCTTCGTTAATAGGAAAGTGGAGAGATTAATCATTAAAGAGCAAAATGCAATATATTTTGTGGGAACAGTGATGCTATCAGTTAGAGCAACAAAAAGGGCACCTACAAGAGTAACAAATCCACATTAAACAGTGTTGGGGATTATGGCATTTGGGATAAAAGTCAAGATTGAATTCCTAGTAGTTTTCAGAACTATTAGCATGTTTCAAATTTCTATCTAAATGTCATGAGGTACAGAAAACATTTTCTACAACCTCTGCAACCAAGCTTTTAAATATTTTTAGGAATATTTCTTTCCTCATTAGAAGACTGGTTTAACCCTGCTAAGTCTCAATGTTCAAATATCCCAGGCTCCATCAAAAGAAATGGGATCTTTTGGGGCATGAGGGATGAAGCAGCCCTCCCATGGACATATGTTGAGAGAGTTAGGGTTGTTCAGCCTGGAGAAAAAAAGCCTCTAGAGAGACCTTAAAACACCTTACAGTACCTGAAGGGGCTACTTGAGAGAACAGGAGATGGACTTTTTATAAAGGTATGGAAGGATAGGGCAAGAGGCAATAGTTATAAACTGAAAGGGAGTAGATTCAGATTAAATATTAGTAATAAACTCTTCTCTGTGGGGGTGGCGAGGCCCTGGCCCAGGCTGGCCAAAGAAGCTGTGGCTGCCCCATCCCTGGAAGTGTTCAAGGCCAGGTTGGATGGGGCTTTGACAAGCCTGGTCTAGTGGATGGTGTTCCTGGCAGGGGGGTTGAAATGAGATGGTTTGCAAGGTCCCTTCCATCCCAACCGGTTCTATGTTCAGTTCTAGAAGAGTATTTCAATATCCCACTGTAATGCATCTTTCAGGTCTCATGAGTTGTTTCCATCAGATCAGGTGTTCTGTGGTTACAGCTACAATGGCAGACCAAGCACACAAAGCCAACCCAGAGAAGAAGCAGATGACATGCCAAGATGGTAACTCTCAGAGCAAGAGCCCAGGCTGTTAGTTCAGTGCTTCAGGGTGGAATCATGATGATAAGCTAATGCTCCCTTATCCTTTGAACTGAACTGGAGACTCACATGTGATTCACCTCCTGAAAAGCTGCTTTCAAAAAACCATGTAGAGAGAGGGAGATACTTCTTTTCTCAGTCTCTGCAAGTGGATTTTCTCATTTTCTTTTGCAAGGCACAAATATAGAAATGGAGGTAATAAGATGGACACCAATGTCAGAATGACAGGAATACTGTGACTCTGGGACTATGGCCTTTCTCTTGTCCTCATGAGTACAGGAATCCCTGGACCTCTTTCCTCTTTTTTTTCTCATGGAGCATTTTACATCTTCAAAGAAATTCTGAGTTTATAATATCCACAGATTTAATATTAGTAAGAAATTCTTCCCTGTGAGGGTGGTGAGGCCCTGGCCCAGGCTGGCCAGAGAAACTGTGGCTGGCCCATCCCTGGAAGTGTTCAAGGCCAGGTTGGATGGAGCTTCTCTTCTCTTCTCAAAAAAAAAAAAAAAAAAAAAAAAAAAAAAAAAAAAAAAAAGAATCCAGAGCCTTCTTTTCTCCAGGCTGAACAACCCCAACTCTGAGTTTATAATATCCAACCCCAACTCCATACTCCAATTTTACTCTCAGGAGCACCATGTCCTTGAATACCAACATCTGAAGGTGGATAGGACAAGTCACAGAGTTTAGACCAGGGACAAGTTTGGCAGGGATTCTTCCTTTCCTAGTACCATAGCCTGAGAAGACATCAGGGATATCTATTCACTATACTGCTCTGGTGCATGCTTAAGAGATGAGTTTAAATTATAGCAGCCTGGGAACTGCTCGTGTTATCTATCTGAAAAGACAGAGTAGTGTCAGTAAGTTTACAAAGGAACAGACATAGTTGTAATATTCTCTGGAAAAGCACTTCAAAGAGAGAATTCCTGGAAGAGGACCATGAAGTCACAGGCGATAAATCCAACTAATGTTTTTCAAATATGTCATTTTGAAACGACTGAATGAAATATGCTCACAGAAGATCAAACACAAAGAAGACCTTTTGTTCTTGGCCTTAGGATTGTTTGGCAGTCCAGATGAAGTGTGGGGTGAGGGACATTCCCACTGTACCAAGGGCAGGAGGTAAACAGGTCATTAGTGTAGGAATGGGGTGTCCAGAGCAATGGCTAGGCTATGAAGCAAGAAGATGAACAGTGAATAATTTTGTTTCTCTGCTGAGGCCCACAGCATTTCTCACCAGTCCTGAGTAATTCATTAGGAACCAGATCCTTTCTGAAGATACAGATATTCCTAAGGGTTTTCTGTTAATCGAAGTTCAGAGCAAAATTTTCCACATTGGGTCTAGCTGAGAACTGAGAGATCCCTCTCTGCCCATGTGTAATTGCAGACTGAGACATGGCAGGTCCAAAAGGTGCTGCTCACTGAACCAAGGCTTGCTACAGATGAGAGGAGTGCTAAAACAGGTTTTTCTCAATTTGTCAAAAATAATCCTATTTGGATCTATGGGACATAGGGGACTGGAGAAAAAGCTGTAAGATATTGACCAGGGGAAATGCTTTTCTTTGCAATCTCATGTGGGAACCTTCTTCCCAAAGATCTTTTTATCTGTTGTTGACTCTGGGGATGTTAGGAAGTGGTCAGCTTTTGGAATCACTGTTGTTTATTTGGTTAGCTGGTTTTCAACTGTAAAAACTTTATTCTTGTTCACGACCTGAAAATAAAAATTGAGTTTGGGCCCTGCCAGGCAAGTCATATCTCCTGGTGAGAAGCTGTGCCTTCTCAGCAACTCTAAACTGCAGCACTCCAATCCCTGCCACCTCTTTTTCCCAGAACACTCACCAGGTAACTCATGTGCCCTGCCTGAATCAAGAATCCCACACTCAGGAAGGATGTTGCAGTGTATTCCCATTAGTGATGGGATAAAATCTGTTTTAAATTAAGGCCATGCAGATTTCTGTGCATTGTAGCAAAGTATTAATATATCAAATATAATTTCCATCATCAGCGACAGAAATCTCCGCTTTTAAGATGCTGATACAGAATGCTTTACTACTTCCATTTATATATCTGAATATTGTATATTCACAATACACACATACACACTACCTTAAAAATGGAAAAACACTACCTACATGCATCTTTCAGGCTTCCTGAAAGATGGTTTCTTAGTTCTATTTTGTTTTGTTAGTAAAATATCCATTTAAACAAACAGTAAAGCCATAATTTCTTCAAGATAAAAAAAGCTGCATGGTAGTCTCTATAAAGTAATGGAAATACTAATAAAATAATGCAGCCTCATTAATGGCAGAAAAATAATTGAGCAAAATAATCAGTTGTAATTGAATGAAGGGCCACACATTCCAAGATTTTGTCTTGTAAATAACTTTTACATGAAAAATGGAATAAGTCAAGAAATCAGAAGAAAAAGAAACACTACATGGCTCAAAATACAAGAATATTTTCTGCAGGAATCAGTGATAAATGTTTCTTCAGAGCTATTTCTGCCTGCAGGAGGGAAAAAATATCTAATGAAATACAAGCTTCTGCATAGAAAATTAATGAATGAATTCATTGAGAACATGGCATATATAAAAATGAATCAGATACAGACAGATCAGCACTATGATATTTGCATTATTGTTTATATACAAGAAAAGAAAGAGAACTTCTCAGTGATATACACACAAAACCTAAAAAAATCCCACAGAAAGAATATTAGAAAAGTATTAGAAAATCTGTTCTAAATCTACAGACTTCTTGACTGGATTTTTTTAAAAAGATCAGAGAATCAAGGAACCCTCACTCCTATGTAAAAGACCTCATAAAAATAACTGACTTGCCACTCCTGTCCTCAGGGACCAGCTCTATCTATGCCATTAGTTCAACATTTTTATGGAGTGAAGACTGAAGGACCTCTCCTGATAAACCTTATTAAACAATTTCTGAAACATATAGCTTCATCTGTATTAAAAATCTTCCATTAACAGAAATTCATAGAATCACTGGACAACATTCTTACCAGCGCATTTCTTTTTATTCTGAAATATTCAATAACTTTCCAGTGAGTAATCCCTTGATAAACTATTTTCTGCTCTAATGGATATAGCAGTTTACACTCAGAGGTGAATGTATTCCATTAAATTACTTTAGGGATCCAGTGTACAGTTCATTTTTACTTCATTCTGAATATTTGACAGAAATACCAAGTACCAACTGCAATGGAGATGAAAAACCTTCTTTAAATCATGTCATATTATTATCCCATAATATTTCCCAGGACATTTTAGTTTTGCTCATTTTTAAAATCTCCACAGAAGAGGGGAAAATGAAAAAAATTATACCTTCTTAAATTTCTCACTGCTTAATTACTTTCACTGACATTTGCATGGCCATACTTTTCATATATTTCAGTTTCTTCAGTGCAGGGCTGTTTGAGAAAATCACTTAAATAATCATTAGATCATTATCCCCATTCAGAGAGAAAGCATTTAAAATGTCATCACACCACTTATCCCATAAATAAAGCACTCCAAAACTGAGTACAGTTTTATGAGGGCCAAGCAGTATTTTGCAGTTAGTAACTTTTGTGACAATGAAATATAAAGGGGCAGCTCTGTAAGGGTCAGAGATAGGCTTGTGTTTTATAGGAATAAGATCTGTATCACTGCCAGAGCTTGACTATTCTCTAATTTAAACTAAACTAGTGCCTTGTCAATGGCTGCTCTGTTTCTTGCCTTTACAGCTTGCTCTTGGCTGTAGCATGCATGTCATGCATCTCCCATGGCACCTGGAGGTGTGCTGCTCTTCCTGGGCACTTTTCCAGAGCACTCTGTAGCCAGCAGCCAAGGACAAACATTTTGTCCTTTGGTTTGCTTCTCTTGGTTTTGAGGGTTTCTCTACAGAGACAGAGCTCAGCCAGTCAGGACAACCAACTCATCCACTGGCTGCTCCTGTCCCTGGAGTCACTCCATGCCTCTGCTGTCCCTTGCTCATTATAATTGCATTTCACAGTAATCGTCAACTCAGCAGGTTATGCAGTGAAAAATTGCTCCCTCGGGCAGCCTTTCCTGTCATTTCAAGTAGTATTAGGTACTAATTTCTACACTGTGAATGTTAAGGGGGACTGGGCCGTAGACCAGGTCTGGATACACATTTAACCAATGGTGTATTTCTATGGGAGAGGAAGAGGAGCAGAAAGTCTGGTCTGAGTTTGACCATAATGTCAATAAGATGGTGCAGTTTGGAATGAGAAAACATTAAAGAATTTTTTTTTCAGACACCAAGTTATCCTCAAATGTTTTGACTTTTGTTTTCCTTTCATTTATAAAGGTGACAATTACTTGGGATGGCTGTCAGAAGTGCAGCAGTGATTGCTTTTAGACAGTGCTCCTTTCTCAGCAAAGTAGCAGCATCCATCCCCAGAGCACAGTCCATTCACTAAGGGCAAGGCTCAGTGAGAAATGAATGCTCTGCCTAGTAGAAAATCTTCCATTTCCTTTGTTATCCAGGCACTGTGGCCAAGGACTGTGTGTTCAGCCATGGACACACACTGCAGGCCTGCAGGAAGGGGAAGATCCATAATTTATGCTGCGAGCCAGGACAGTGTCTCGCACACTTTAAAACAAGCACTTCCTCTTTCATGACTTTGGCCAATTCCACAGCTGGAGAATGGCTTCTGTCCTACTGCACATAAGCCTCCTGTGCATTTCAAAGTCTCAGTATTAGAGCAGAATTTCTATACTCTAATGGAAATAAAAATTTCCTTCATACTATCATCCATCTCAAGCTAAATGTTTTTCTCTCTTTCAGGCAGCTGCAGAGAGTAAATGCTAGCCCAGAAAGGGAAGGATACACTTCTTGGTCCAGGTAAAAATTCAAATAACTGGACAGATTCTATTCTCATCTTCAACAGCAATTAATCCCATCTTCAAAATCAATTAACTTGATTTTCCTGGTTGCTCTGTTAGACCAGGTGTCACTCCAGCCCCAGCTGTGATTAATGTAACCCTGCCTTGCCACCAAGTGAGGTTAGTCAGGACAGGAGCCTAACCACTCAGTGGAAGACATGCAGGTTTTCAAATGCAGACAAATGACATTTCAATTTGTCTTTACAAAGCCACAAATCTTGATAGATGCTGTCAGGATTTAGGGTAAAAAATAAATCGGGATTAAATGATAGCCAGCCTAACAAAAAACCTAGTCCGTTTTTTCCTCTGCAGGAGCCAAATGGCACCACCCAAACTGATGCCTTGACAGTGTCTTGCTGGGTGGGTGCAGTAAGAAAACAGAGAAAAATATCAAATATTTTTGAATTGCTTTTTAAGTAGTAATGTATAAAGTGGTGCTGTATTACAGGCAGCAGGTCAATCAATGACAGATTTGCTTTGCTCAGTGAGAATTGTGATAGAAATAGTTAATGGTTATTTGAAATAATTTTATTTTTTAGTGCAAGTCATTCTATTATTTACATTCCCTTTAAAACAGCTCAATTTATTTCACAGTGTTGTTGCTGTAGTACAGCAATTTGCCCTGGATATTTCACTTAATATTCTAGAAAAATGAGAAGCACAAGAGGAAAATAAAAAACCATAAACATTTAACTGCAAACTGTCTACAACAATTCCATCATTTTCAGCTGTGGGAACACAACCTGGCTTTAAACTAAATGAATAATCTGATTCTCTGTAGTCTGTAAAGGCTCATCTGACCAGATATGACAGCTGTGAACTATTTTCACTGCTTGATATAAGGCATACTGGGCTTGTGCACCGTACCTTCAGGTCCTTGCTTGGAATATAACCAAGCTGCCAATCTTTGTTGGCAGTCACTGCATTTGGAATAACTTCAGAAAGTCAGTGGGAGCTAAAAGTCCCTGGAGATCCTCCTTAGTTCCCTTACAGGCCTTTAATATGCTCATTAAAATGGCAGAGCAGCCCTGTGCAGGTTTGTACACTCCTGTCACCCCCTCTCGTTTCCCAGCTCCTGCAGCCCTCCACTGCAGAGTCAGCCCTGCCAAATGGCCCAGCCTGGATCTCATCCACACCACACACAGCAAAAGCACTGAAGGAGTGACACAAGGTGCCACCCCTGCCACCAGCACAGCCCTGCCTGCCTTACCTGTGCAAGCTGGTGACACAGCCCAAGACAGAGGCAGTTTCCATCACTGAATATACAATTTTTTTGGTGTCTTCAATACAAAATCTGCTGGAGCCAATTATGCCACTGGCCTTTAATTCTCTATCTGGTAGTCTTTTCAGGATTTCACCCACCATTTTCCTTTCTTACCAATTCCAGATGTCTCAGAGTTTGGAAACAAATGAGATTTCCAAAATGTGCAGCTTGATCAAATTGGTTTGAAGACTAATGAAATACTGTGGTATTTACCTCACTGACTTTCTCACTCTCTTAAACCCTCCTAAGGATCTGGCATCACAAGCCATGTATTCCCATTACTTGGGAATACAGCCAGGAAGTACCTACAAACCTCTCTTCATCCTCCCCAGCATGGTATAAAAAGGAATATTTGAAAAGCCAGTTCTCTTCTCTAAGGCTCCTCAAGATGCTGTGAGATGTTCAGAACACTAACATTTTCTTGCAGCATTCTTGGGTACGTTTTACTGTTTTTCCTTTTCACTTTTAAACTTTCTACTGTCTTTCATATTCTGAGCTCTTGACTTCTGCCTAAACTGGTATCTCTGCACACAGTGATGTAAACCTCAATTATTCTAATTTTCCATTACTCACTGTTGTGTTGCGGTAACCGTGACTTTGAAAGTCCCGCCTGCGCCGCCGTTTCCCGCCTGCCAGCAGACGGAGCGGGAGGAATGTGCGGTTTCGCGGCTCGGTGCGCGCTGTCGACAGTGGCGCGCAGGATCGGCCTTCAGCTCTGCAGAGGCGGGTAAAAGGCACGGAACCACAGACAGGGATGGGAAAGCGTCCCCCCGACCGGGGCCAGTCCAGGTTTTATTCCAAAACGCGGAGTAACACCCGCCAGATCGAAGGACAACGGGGAGAGGGAATACACGTGTTATATAGGAGAGACGGGAGGGGCAGAGCTCAGACAGGCAGCGAATGGGGGCCCACGGGGAGCGCGGGCTTTTCAGAGAGACAGGACGGGTGGCCAACCGAGAGAGCTCAAAGGTGGGACCCCGGTCCCCGGGCCAATAATTCCATGTATAACACCGAAGATTCTGGATAAAAGGGGGGCATTTGGGGGGGGTGACAGAAAGGGCGCAAGTTTCCAGGGTAACCAGTGATTGACAGATAACTGGGAAAGAGGGGGAATTCCAGACAGAACCACTATACAGAAAAAGGGGGTAACAGAACCTTCCAGCTTAAACCGGGGGAGCATAATAACACAACATCTCCCCGTTTTTTGTTAAAAAAAATAAACAAAAACATGTATTCCTATCAGTTGGGAATACAGTCAGGAAGTACCTACAAACCTCTCTTCATCCTCCCCAGCATGGTGTAAAAAGGAATATTTGAAAAGCCAGTTCTCTAAGGCTCCTCAAGATGCTGTGAGATGCTCAGAAGACTAACATTTTCTTTCAGCATTCTTGGGTATGTTTTACTGTTTTTCCTTTTCACTTTTATGTTTTTCCTTTTTCACTTTTAAACTTTCTATTGTCTTTTATATTCTGAGCTCTTGACTTCTGCCTAAACTGGTATCTCTGCACACAATGATGTAAACCTCAATTATTCTAATTTTCCATTACTCACTGTTGTGTATTTTTACTTTCATAGCCACTGCATCATTTTCTTGAATAACTTTTTTAAAGTCTACCTCCACTATTATTACTACAGATAATTTAGCTAGAGTTACATCAAAGGGTTTCTCACACCTTATTTATGAATTTCTGTTCTAATAATTTGAGGTATAGACTCCTAACAAGGTAGGAGATGCTTTTTTATAATTACCTATAATAAATATGCAAAGGGCAGCTTGGCTAAATAGCGTCTTGATGATGGAAATTACTAAATAGAAATACATTAAATATAACATAGCAAGTTAAGATAAAATTGTAAACAGCAGTTTGGCATATAAAAATAGCCATCCAGGCCTGTAGAAGATATGTCAATAGTAGAACAAAATAAGGTGAGCAGAAACTGAGTCAAGTTAATAGGAAAATGTTGTTGGTATTTTTAAAACAGCCAAACAAAAGAATACTGGACAAAGATTTTTTTCATTTTATAAGTGGTTACTGCACTTTTGAATTATAAAATACTGGGAAGAAAAAGTCCTAGAGAAAGATATTGCAGGACACATATGAGTTATGAGGTCACCTGGTTCTTAATCAAAACCTGTGAATTCCAGAAAATATGCAAATGCATACAACAAAATTGAACTAGCCTTCCCATCTCTTTGCTGTAAAAAAATTGAATCAGGAGGAAAAGTTGTCAAATTTGCACACTCAGGTGTTTCATATTTCTCTGCTTGACTTTCCTTCATTATCCTCTAGGATATTCTGTAACCATCAGAAACCGAGCTACAGCTGCTTGGCTCTCCATCCATCTCCACAGAGCTGCTGAGCCAACACTTGCATTTGCTTCCCTTAACTGAAAAGTGAAATGAGTTAGCTTATACCACCTGACTTGTCGGGTCCGGCTGTCTGTCTCTGCCCGGACACGGGTAGGCTGGTTCTTGGGTGGCACACGATTCAAAGGACGAGTCTGGACTCTTCAGCTTTTCGATCTTCAGATTGTTTATTGTTTCTTATCTACAAAATTTTCTGTCTGCCCAACAGAGGTCTGACCTGCAAGGCAGCCACAGGCACTCTCTGACCACCCACGGGGCGGTCATGTCTTTTTATACTAAAATCTACGTACATGATATTTACCTTTATTTTCCAATGCTTTTCACCCATGTTAGCAAGTGCACCTTCACCATAAACCAATCCCCAAGTGCCAACATCACCACAGAAATGGATGACAAGAAGAAGAAAGAAGAAGGACGAGACATGCCCTGATCCCTCCATCTTGTCTCCATAACCCCCCTGTACCAAAAACCTTAAAGTCTATATTTCACCCTATAAATGTGTCCTTTTTACACCCTTCACTCTAAAGTGATTCTCATGTCTTCAAACTGCTGTCACTTCTGTGGATGGATCAAAATCAAGCCACCAAGCACTCTTGGCAACATTGCAGGATTTTTCAAGACCCCCAAGGGTTCTCCTGGCAACTCTGGACATCTGAACGATGTGCTGAGATCCCACACTGACTTGTCCCAGCACCTTTGGGACAGTCCCAGATTCAGGAATCAATCAACTCCAGAAGCCAAAATTTGCTGTGTTGTCTGCACATGCAATGTGACTTGTTCTGTTGCAAGGACTGTCCTTGCTCAGCATTGGTATCTTCTTATACTCATTTGACAAGAAGCAAATGCTTAGAATAACTTTTTATCTGAGCTCCTTTGCTTTGAACTCTCTGGCCCATCTGAGACAGTGTTGTTCCTCCTGGGGACAGTCCACACAAACTGCCACCATGATTATGAACATAAGATAAAGAGAGGAAGCCTAACAGCAGGCTTTAGCTTGTGCAAAATTATACAGAGAAAACTGGTCTGTTCTGTCATGGTGAGGCACAGCCAGTTTTGCAGCAAGATCTGCCCTCTCTGCTCACTGTCCATGCAAAGTATGAGCTGGTTCACATTCAGGCTCCTCCTGACAGAGGTCAGGCAGCTCCAGGCAGGGAAATGCAGCTGGAACTGGAGGCTGCATCATTCAGAGGTTTCTGTTCTACAGGTAGGATGTGTGTGAGTGGTGACCAATGTACAAGAGCAGTTATTCCCTCTTGAGCAGAGAAAAGGTCTAAAGCCACCTAGAAGAGGCTCAGAGATGTGGCTGAGGTTTGGTTCTTTAATAGAGACCAAGCAATGATTCAGCCAGGCACTGCAGCTCATATTTGCTTTCAAGGGAATTCTGAAATTCACCCTTAACCAACAAAACCTGAGTTCACCAAGGCTTTGGTGATCCTAACCTAAATTAATGTCAAAGGGAGTAACTTGGCTCTGAGGACTCAGAAGGAGCTAGAAAAAAATGTGTTCTCCTTTGCTTTTACCCAAACCAATTTTTGTGTACACTAATGAACTGTACCTCCAAAAAGCAATTGAAGGGTTGTACAGAGCAATCCCAGCCAGGCACTGATTGTGAAAACAAACACAAAAATGTACAGATAGTCAGGATTCAGTTTATATTTACACTTGCAACAATGATCAGTGATGTTATCAAGCACAAAAAACCAAAAACAACTTGAAATGATCTCTGTGCAAATTGCACAGAGAGCAGCCACACAAAACAAAGGCAGCTTAACTTCCATCCCTGAGTCTGCAGTGAGTCCATCCTTAATAACTGGTGCTGAGCTTATCTAGTTTTTCTTTCTCATACCATATGACCAGTCTCCAAAGGTAGCTGATGGGATCTGAGCTTTGCTGGTGTGTTTGGGATATTCTGTTCTGCCACAGGCACACACAGGTTCCAGGACAGGTCCCAACTCCTGGGAGTCTGTGGGCCAGAGGAAGACAATTCACAGAAGCTCAAACACCAGCAATAAGCAGAGGCACCATGCTATGCTCTTAGTAGCAAGTGTCAAAAGACATTTAAATGATTCTTCATTACAGCTTGTACTGCAGGGTGGTGAAAAGCTGTGAGCTGACAACAAGTGGGCTGACCTGTGTGTTATTTTTGCAGAGGGAAGAATTTCAGCACTCAGCAGAGCATCAGGCAGCAGTTCTGTGTGATAGGTGGGTGCAGCACTATCATGGCCAGGAGGGATGGTGGTGACATGCAAAATAAGTGCATTTATGACTTCAGGCTATCAACAAGTGCTATTCTCAGAGACAAGCAAAGGCCACACTCGCTGGCAGCAAATTGTGTACGTGCAAGCAGAGGTTACTCACTCCACTTAACCCCACTTCCCCAAAGGAAAAAACATTCCTGAGTTTCAATGGACCTGAATTAGGAGCCATGATTAGCCTGGCTGAGGAGGATTTGGGTGGGAGGACTCAGAATAGCTGAGTTCAGCCACCACACTGTAAAAGGGAGCTCCTTTCCTCTGCTCAGTTCCAGAGCTGCTTCCCCTTGAGCAGGGGCAGGTCCTGCCCCTCACTGTCCTCTGTCCCTGGGGCAGAGGTTTCAGAGAAACAAACCAAATCACATTCTCACAGCTAGAAATCTCCCATGATGTTGATGGAAATATCTGGAATTCACTTCAAATTGTGCCCATGCATTGCAGAGATCTTTCCAGCCCTACTTACCAGCACCTGTTTTGCTGTGTTTGTACGAAAACTGAAAAAGTCCTTCCTGTAGTTTCTCCCTTCATGTTGATGTTCACTTCAAGAGACTCTTATCAGCTCCATTTTCCAGCCTCTCTGAAGGTGTTACATAGCATTTTGTCAATTTAGGAACACATCCTCATTCTTCTTTGTATTATCTTGGCATTTTGGTTTCCAGGAGGATATTGAAAAATGAAAAGAAATGTCATTTTTTATTAAAATGTTGCCCATACTTTCACAGATGCAACCTGGCCTCTGGAGGAAACACTCTGATTTCACCCTTCCAAGTCAGAAGGCACAGGAACTTTTGATATTCATCATGGAAGCATGAAGGAACTGTTTATCCTTAAAAGAGATGTTGAAGGATACCTCCTTCCTTCCTTGCTAGACTTAATAGGATCAGCATTTATCTGCCCTAAAAATCTTTTTGCTTTGTTCCACCTGACCCTGGATCTGCTCCAGGTGTATATTTTAGAATATTTAAGTTTATTTAAGATTATTACTGCTTTTCCATGCATTTTCCCCCCTTACTTATAGGGATATCTTCAGGCACAGCCCATATAATAGGCACCATTCTCTGGGATTTGCTTCACCCTGGCATGCAGTCTCTCCCCTCTGGTTATGATGCAGAGAGGAAAGTCCTGTACCCCTCAGCCTCTGACATGTGGGTACAAAAGGCTGGTGCAGGGATGATGTGGGTAAAGGAGAGCAACTTTCAGAATTGTCCTAAGTGACACCAGAAATCATTTTTTTCCATATTTTAGCACTTCTTGGCTTTGCAGAAGGCTGAGTGGTGCATGATTTCTCCCTCTGAGCTTTGGGGCAAGGTGACTGCAAGCCTGGTGCTTTGCTGATGTCAGTGGACACCAAACTTGCAGCTCTAAACTTTTTGTTCCAAATGCCAGACAGCTTTCACCATGAGACAGATTCAGCCAAGACATCACACAGCAACATTTGATACAAAAGTAATTTTAATTAAAAGCTTTGAAAGTGAAAGAGTCTTCTCTTGAAGAGAAACCAGAAAGAGTGAGTTGTGCAGGTCCAGTAGAAAATGTCACTGTCAGGTTGCTGTGGGCACCTTGACACCTCTCATGATCTTCTAAGTATTGGTGGCACCTTTAAAATGGCACAAAATTCACTGAAATGCTTTTGAAATTCCCACCTGCTTTTACCTGCCCACATCTCCTGCTTATCCATACTTAAGGAAAATGGGTTTTCCCTCTCTTTCTCCAATTTATCACTTTTTTTTCAGTCCCAAGGTCATTAAATGTAGGATAGTTGTTTTAAATATTGAATTGCAAACATGTTCTGCTGTCAACAGCTGCTCCAGAGCTGCACTCAGTGCTCTTGCTGAAACAGAAAGAGATGGCAATAATCCAAGCAAAGTCACTGCAGGAGGCACCACAGGGAGCTGGCATCCACCCATTCCCAGGGAATGGCTCCTCTGCCAGCAGGCATCATGCTGGCCCCTCTGCCCACTCCAAACACCTCCATTCTTGAGCATTTGAAAATCCCATAATAAACATTAATGAATACTGTCAACCAGCTTCACTCCTCCTCAAGACCAGCTTGCATAGTATTGAAAATGTTTTGAGGTAATTTCATTATGACAACAGGTTTAATTACTTCAGACAATTTGGAATGTGGGTTTCAGCACAATTAATTGCTTTACATTATTCCACTTATTCATGACAATGACACAATTTTTGTGATAAAAGGCTCTTAATCACAGTTACTTGGTAGGTAGGTGCAAAGGAAGAGCAGCTGTCATCAGAAAGAAAAGCAGCACAAATCCTGCAGGTCTGGGACTGCAGATGAAGGAAGCCAAAGCCACATGTATGAAAGCAGTCCATGAAGTAGCCCCTCTCCACCTGCACATGCTGCTTCTTCCCCTGTGCTCCACCTGCAGAGGCTGGGAGGAGGAAATCACCCATCCAAGGGGAGTTTTCCTGCATGCAGCTCCTTCCCTGTGTGTTCTCTGATGGTTGAACCAGTGCTGGCCCCAGGAGCTAAGGACAGGAGTGTTGGGAGAGCAGATAATGGATGAAAGCATTCTTCAGCAATGCTGAAGTTAAAAGCAGGTTATGAGTCCCAGGGTAAGCCAGGCCTGATGCACTGAATAGATGGTGCCCATGCCTCTGCAGAACTCTTCATCCTGACCCTGGGAGCTGCTCCTCAGCTCCCTCTGAGCTGCCTCCATGGTCCCTTCTTGTCTCCTCTCCTGGCCCTCACTGTGCACAGACTCTGTCTCACACAGCAGTACCTGAGCCTGAGATGCTGCCCTCCACCCATGGTGTGCACTTTTCCCACAGCTCCAGGTTTCCTCATACTGCATACTAACAATTCTTCTTTCCAGGAACTTTATTAAGTGGGACATAGAAGCACAAACTGTTTTAATGAAGGATTGATGATTAGGCTTTCTCAACTCTTGATATATCAATTAATGATTTGGATCCAAGCACATAGCCATGTGCCAGTTTTGATTTTAGTTTTGTTAGTGCCTGTCAGGACTCTGGTTTTCCTAATAAGTTTCATGTTCCCCCCAGTTGAACTTATTCCTTATGTTTTTTACTAGAATATTTATTTCCATCAGTTCACATCAGTATTCTTTGACTGCTTCAATTACCAGTAAGTGTCCATCTCCTGATCAAGACTGTGCATTTGCTCCTTGATTATGGATTTTCCTGTTTCTTATGGATAGAAAGCTGAAGTGATCACCTTAGCCCAAACAAAACTAACAAAGGAGTGTGAAATTCAATCCCTGTGACTGTCTCTTGTCCCTGAAAATCCTGCAGGGATGCACAAGAAAGTATGGCCATGGAATTGGGGTCAAGTCAGTACCACAGGTATTTCTATCCCCTCCTGGAAAGGGCACTGCCCCCCAAAACCTCATATCCTTTGCAGCAGCCCAGATGTGCAGCCAAAGCTGGCATGGTCCACCATCCAAAGATGTCTGCATGGGTGATGGAGTACCAGTGGGTTCTTCTGTGCAAGTTGAGTGGAAAAAGTTTCAGCAGAGCTGCACTACTGATAAGCCATTGGATGGTGGCTTTTTTGCAGCTATTCCAATGCTTTTGATCTTTTATTAGCATTTTATGAATGGAAATAATGCAAGCACAGAAAAACTCAGAGGTGAGAGACAGTGCTTTTTTATCTGTGCTCTTCCATGGAACCAGCCCTCACTCCTGAAGATATCTGTGTGTTATCCATAATGTATTTACCTCCTAAGGCTGCAGCAGCCAGTGCTTTGCAGCAGGTACCTATCACTGACTCTTTCTGCTGAGGCTGAGGTATCCCAGCAGGAGCTCTCCCCTGGCAGAGCAGCAGCCCATGCCAGCCTTCACTCAGTGCCCTCCCATTTTTTGGGAGAGAATGAACAGGATATATTGTAAACTTCCAACAAAAGTCATGCTTAACCTTTGCTCCATGCCCCAGATGCAAAAGGCTGCCAGCACTGCTAGCCCAGAGATAAAGCTTCAGGCTCGAGGCACAGTTAAATCTGCAGATCTGAGGAGGGACATCTCTTTCATTCTACAGGTGGAGGCTTGTGAGCTTGGGTGGATGCCTGAAAGTTAAATATCTGTAACCTGAGGGCAAAAGCAAAAAGCTATTTAAAACCCTAACAGAGTAATGTTTGGAAAATTCTGGATTTGCTGATGCTGGAAAAGCACTGAATACCCATTATGGAATTCAGCAGCAGGCTGAAACATCAGCTTTTCATTGAGGTGAAAAAACCAATAAATTTTCCATGTTCCATTTGCAAATCAGAATGGCAAATTCAGATTTACCTCACAAATGTAGCATCATCCAAATTCTCAGGAACACTTTTTATCTCTTTGGACAACTAAATTTATTCATCTACTTATTTTCATTGATGTCAAAGCAGTGGGAACTGAAATAAGCAAGATCCAAAATGGTGAGAGGAAAAATTGTAGTCGTTGTAGCTGTGTGGAAGGAGAGGGCAGATTATATCTTAGAGGGTGTCTTAGATGCTATCTTAAAGGGTTGTTGGCCTCATTTAGACTGCCTGTGAGGATGGTTGGAGGATGCTGTGGAAAGACAACTGACAGGTTTGGGATCAGCCTGACAGGCAGAATAGTGGTACACAATGTGCTGGTGCAAGAAGGTGGACAAGGGAGTGAATGAAGACAAAACAAAGAGGAAAAACCATGAGTGTGAACAAAGAAAACTGCTGACCAGATGAAAGAATAAATACCAGAATATGCTGAGAAAATAGACAAAGAGCTGAATCCTGCCAAGCCCATAGGCCCTGGTCTGTCAGTGCCCACCCTGCCATGGCATTCCTTGCAGAACTAGAGGAAAGGAGACTTTTATGCTTATTTTCTACTTATTTGTAGGTATTTTATACTTATTTTTAACAGGTGTGTGAAAAATACCATTACAGCAGCACATTCATATTGCTCAAACACCTGGGCTTAATTATTTTCACAGGCTCACAACTTGGTGCTTGGAAAGGTGGATTCAATGAGCAGGGATGACTGTGCTGCTCTGGATGAGGCTTTTGAGGCAGCTGTTTCCATGGTGTTTAAGCATTAAATACAGTGAGTGACATTCCTGAAGCTCCTTGCAGAGTGGCTGGGCTGTCACTGCAGTTAGAAGTTGAAAACAGAAGAACTTTTATTCAGATGATGGTCAGAAGTTTATCAGGCAGGTGGAAGACAATGAATAGCAATTCCATGATGTCCTTATGCATCATCCAGCACTGCAGTATTTTAGTTTAGGTATCTGTCAACACACATGTCACTGAACTCTAAAACTCTTTATGGGCAACTTTTTATATTTGGATATATCTGCCTATACTTGAAGAAACCTGGATAAAATATTTCCCCTTCCTTTCCTTCCTGCTGTTAATGATCTTATTCTGTGTTAGAGGCATTTTTTAACTAGCAATAGTAGCAATGCTATTGCTACTATTGCAAATTGATAAATGTGCTTTAATGCAAACAGCTTGTGAGACAATCCCTGTGCTTTCAACAACATTTTGAAAGCATCACAGTAATTGTTAACTAGTCCATTAGGGATGTTCTAGTTTTTAAAATGTATTGATTTAAATTATGTATGTTAATGTACCTATCAACATTACAAATGTAGTTTGCAGCAAACTGCTTATAATATATGAATGATAAGCCATAAATAATAACTGTGGCTGTAGATTAAATTACTTGATTAAGCTGCAAGATGCACTCTAATTTGGAACAGAAAATTACTTTGAAGTGATTTCAGCAGCTGATAATTCTTTTAGAGTAGCTGAGTTTTATGAGCCATAGTCTTCTTCATATCAGGCATCAAACTTTCTGATGGATTTTGCCCACTAACATGGTTAGTTGGGTATTGCTATGCCTTGGATGCAACAGACTGACAAAATAATGAGTGACAACTATTTTAACCAACATATGAAAGTGCTTGAAATCAAATACATTAATTCTTTTCTGATAGAATGTGAATAACCTTGGGTTGGGTGTCAGCAGGAACAAAGCCCCTACAAGAGCCTTAATTCTGAAACACAGCAGAGACAGCATATAAAAGAGTTGCAGTTACTTTGGATGTTTTAATAGGCACAAATAAATAATGGTATTGTAAAATCCCCAAAACCTTTAGCAGAATTTAATGTGAGGCTCTGAAATACAAGCTGAGCAGAAATGCAATGCTTGACCTCTTCTCACAACACATCTTACATTGCTGGTACAGTAGATTAGATTCTGGATGAGTTTCAATAGATAGAATAACTAAAAATAACTTACCAAACATGGACTTCTGTACCCAAAAGCTGCTTTGATAGCTTGCACGTATCTAAGTGGAAAGGGATGAAGTTGTGGGAAAGTACTGGAGAGCTTGTGTTCCAGGAGCAGAGAGCCTTTTCTGGCCATCCCAAGAGAAGTACTGCACTCCTTAGAGCCACAGAGTAAAGCCTGCCTCTGTTAAGGCACATGGCACTGCTCAGAGCTTGCCTGGACTGCTGTGTATCCATGAGGAGACTCCTTCTCCAACCTTCTCTGCCTAAGGACACCCTAGACACTGCTGGGGCCCTAGGTTCCTTGGGGATTGTTACACAGTGGGGTTTGAATTTGTGGGCTTCTCCTTTAGGGTCACCTTTAGCACAGCCAAGGCAAGGGCACACCAGCAATGGTTCATCTGGGCTGGATGAGCATTACATGTCATTACAAAGTGACAACAAAAAGCCACTGATAAATGAAATGTAAAACCAATTTAACTTTAAGACTGGTGGGTACTTCCACTTGTCTGGGTGCATTTTTTTATAATCCAGTATTTCTGAATGTCTCAGCTATTTGAGGCTTGGGGTCCACCTCCCTCTTCTGAGTTCTTCCACTAGATCTCAGCTCATACATTTCTTGCTCTGAAAGCCAATTTCTAGGCACTTCAAGTGTGGGTTGTTTTTTCCCCTTTAATAAATGCAAATGATGGGAGATGGCATGACCATGCATCACAGGATGATGAGGGATTCAAAGTGCTTTCAAGTAAATGGGACTTGTTTGATCTCTCAACCTGATATTACAAATCATTCAACAGCAAGATTTGTTTTTTTAATTATAGTTTGATTTCTCCTCTGCTAGGTCTGCTTGGGCAGAGGTGTCTAAGATGTAGATATAGATAAATACATTTATTTATTTATTTACTTACTTATTTACTTATTTATTTATTTTACATATTTATATTATATTTATATTTATTATATTTATAATATATATTTATATTATATTATATTTTTTCAAGTAGCATTAATATTTAAAACTTTCATAGATTGATATAATTAGATCAAGGTTAATTTCAACACACATCTACTTTCCTTATCTAAACAAGTGTCTTTGGAGCAGGGTCTGATGCAATTTACTGGTATTCCCAGGCATGACTGTTACAGAAAACACCTTCATAGCTGAAAGTGAGATATTTGAGCTTGATGGGAGAGTGAGATATTTGAGCTCATGGTCTAAATGCAATTCACCTCAACATAGAGGCGAATTTGGAAAAGTTTCTCTGTGAGAAAATCAGAATAGATTTTTTAAAAGCAGATAAATAGAGAGAGAAACTGTGAGAAATAAAAATATTCCTACTTATTTCCTGGTTACAGTTTTCCTTTTCAGATAATACAAGATGTAGGATGTAGTTAGTGAACTGATCAGCCAGCAGGCTTGAAACAGAAGCAGTCATTTACACAGTCTAATTATTTGGTGGAATATATTGCCACAAAATATTCTGGGGACAAAATAAAAATCGTTTTTAAAAGCTATTGGATGAATCACTGGGAAAAAAATTCCTCCCTTAAGCACAGTGATCTGCCACCATCTGAGTCAGAAAATTCCTCTGCCACCAAGGAACTGATTTCCAGACTGCCAGAAGCTTGGAAGACACACCATACTTGGAAGAAAAGTGTCATTGCATGTTCCTCTTGCTTCCCCTGGTACTCTGTTTTTCCTTCAGCATTTGCTCTTGGCCCCTGTGGGTGGGGTAAAATCAACCTGTTGTCTGATTATGGCTATTTTCATGTATGGGTAGATTTTTCAGAAAGACCCTAAACTTCAGAGATTAGTAATGACATTAAAGAAATGAAGTGTTTTGGTTTTAAAGACATGGATGCAATGATGTGAAGAAACGCAGTATATTGTGAAATCCTTATCTTTGTAAAGTATGAAAAGAATGCAAATCAGAACTTAAACAAATGTAAACCACTCTGAATGTCTTTGAAGGTTGTGGATTGGTAGTTTTCAGTTGGACCCCATGCAACACCCACATAATTAGTAATGAATTTGCTTAATGAAGCAACCTTACAGAACTGCCAAAATGCTGAGTATGGAGCAAGTAAAGCAAAAGCCTCAGGGAATTTAGGGAATCTACATTAATGCAGTGCCTAACCTATGTCCTGCATTCCACAGCACCAATGGAGGAATTTCCTTCTACTCCATGTGAATTTCATCATTTTGGGTGACTTAATCTTTAAATGAGGCCTTTTGACACTATCTCATAATGTGAAAAATAGCTGGATAACTAAAGTAACCTAAGTAATTGTTAATTTTCTAAGTTAAGTTTAGAAGGGCAGTTTCATGTCCATTTTTTCCTTCATCCTACTTTTCTGGTATTAATCATCCTGTCCTTTGGCTCAACTGCATGGGCATTAAGAGAATCCTATCACTATTGCAAATAAATGGAACAATAAAAAAAAAAAATTTTTCCACCTACCTCATATAAGCTCTGTGAGACAAAGACTTTTCTTGGTCACTTATTTCAATAGTGCAATAGAACTTGACTCCCAAATGATTGATAAAAGTTATTCTAGATGAGGAAAGTTTATTAAATTTTTCTTTTAAGTCTTTACACTTAAGATATGGCATTAGAAATCTGGAGTTCTGAGTGCAGTCAGGGTAATGCACAACTTCATTTAACTCACTTTAAGAGTTCACTGTTTGGTTCTGCTATTTCAAAATTACAGCACATGTCTGATTGTGGACTTATGGATTGTTCTCTAAGCCTCTGGAAGAATTCCCCTATCTCCCTAAACAACACTTTTTTACCCAGCTTTCATTTTCTCTTCCCCAAAAAATACCAAGCAGATTAAAAATGTGGCTTTTAAAATATGTGCCTAACGAATTGCTGTGTTATGCCTCTCTTTTTTCTGTAACAGAGAGAGAACATTGCAGTTGGAGTTTGAGGAAAGTTATGAAATCCCTGATGTGAAACAATTGTGGGGTGGACGAGCTGAATGGTTTTGCCTGGTCACAGGACAGACAACATAAAAGAGGAGCAGCAGTGAAATAATCAGCTGGTGGAGCAGAGCTTTTGGCTAAGAAAGACCTCTTAAGAACACTGTAGCACTTCAAAGCCTGACTAAAAAGACTAATAATATATTCTACCTGCTTTTTATTTACTGTGTTGAACCTATTCAGCAACAACAGATTGTCTGACCTGTGCATGGGATTAGTTTCCAGTGGAGCTGTTATATTTCAGACTCCTAAAAGTAAAACCCACTTGACATCCAGGAGAAAAGGGCAGCAAATATATCACAAAATTTAATGAATCCAAGGGAAGCAAGGGTTCAACTAAAGGTGAAAATAATAATGTTTTAAATGTCAATGGGTAGTATAGGCTATTACTGTATTGCTTTACTCCTGCTTTTAATAGGGTATCATTGCAATTTGCAATTGGGTTGCACCAGGGTAAAACTGGGAAACAGAGCCCTTAGGCTGCTTTAATTTATAATAGGATATAAATTATTTGGAGCTGAAATTCCATCAGTTTAGTTGCACAGTGTTAAAAAGTTTAAGCTACATCCATGAAAAATACATATTTTTCTAACTATGTGCAAATGTTAGTACTTTTGAGTCTGTATTTGACAATATGTCAATAGCCAATATGAAGAAAAAGCAGAGATTTACTTGTGCTCAAAATCGAGCCCATCAAAACTATCAAACAGTTTGACTCTCATCTGCCTCCTCCTCACAGCTGAGGAGGCTCAGAAACACAGACAAACAAGCAAATCTTGTCTGTAAATAGAATAAAATAGAAGCTAATAATGAAAATATGTCTCATTAGCCATTTCCTTGTCCTGGTATCTTCACAGCTTTTCCTGGTTTGCATTTCATGACTGATGGCCACACTCTGGTTACATCCTAAGTGAATTCTACATGAGCCTACTCCAACAGTCTCTGCAATTTAATGACACTTCAGTATTTGCTTTAGTGCTGCCAATTTCTACACCTAACACAGACCTAGATGGACTTTCCAACTCCTCAGAAGAAAGCTTCTATTTTTACAATTTAAATGTGTTCTGGCAAAAATATTCCAGGTTGCAGAATATTCTCTTCCTTTGGAGGCTACAAAGCACCTGTATCCTTCAATATGACTTAATTAAATGATAGCTATACTTAATTAAGGCAAAATTGCATTGGCTAGGATGGTCACCTTAAGTAGAAATAAAAATAAATATTCTGGGACTAAAGAAGAGTCATTCTATTCCTGTTCTCCCAAGCTCTGCTGGAAATATAGGCTGACAGGTTAATAGAAGCATTTCCAAACAGTTGTAAGAAATCAGCCATCTGATTCAAGTATTCTGTTCCTTGGTTAACTTACTATTCAGCTACTGAAAACTTGATTTTCCCATCTGTGAGTTGACAAAATGGAATAAAAACAGTATTAATATTTATGTTCCAAATAGAAAAAGCTTTCAAAGCATGTTCATAAAGTGGAAAATAAAAGCAGCAGTTTATCCAAAACTTTCTGGCCTTTTGCAAATTTAAAATTTATCAGCCTTGCTGCCAGGATTTGTTGGTTTAAGAGCAAGTAATCATATTTTATAGAAGCTATTAATATAGGTGAACTTCTATATCATTTGAATGCTCTCTATTATGTGGATCAATTTCAACCAGAGTTCATACTGTTATGAGTGTTTATTCCAAAAATGCCCACAGGTGGGAAAAAATGTTTACTGGGTCTGGTTGAAATGTTTTGTGATGGCAATGTTTATATTCTACATAAAGGTGGTTCAACTGAATGTGTGAGCATGTGAACCAGAGGTACCAGTAAAAATTATATCCATATGAAAATACAGTGAACTTTTGTCTTTCACAAGAGTCTGATTTCTAATTAATCATATTGCCTTCTTATAAATAAAGTCCAGTATCTTATATAACTTGACAATCATTAGAAGTAGCTGATGGAAAATTAAATGTTTTGTTTGAAACAGTTTCTTAAATCCTGATGCATGGAATTGGTTTCTTTGTGCTGTGGCCTGCCAGTATTTCCCACTTTGCTGATATGTGCTCCAAAATGGTTTTATCCAAATGTCCAACTGCTAAGACTGCATGGCCTGCACTCTTTACCCACCGAGAGCATGCAAAAAAGGACAAATTGTTTTCCTCACATTCTTGTACCAGCAACTGTCAGCCCAGGATGCTTTTATTATTACTGATATTCTTACATTGGTTTCCAGTTCAAGAGAGGAAAATCCTTTAGGCAAGAAGCACAGGCCCACTGCAGGAACTGACTCTCCAAGCAGTACAAGCATAAGATAATAAAATACGTCTGGATGTTTGAATTCAAGCATACCTAACAACAGCTGCTCAAAAGCAGTGACAGGTTCTTCTGTGCAAAACCTGACACTATTTTTTCCTTTTTGCATATTTAAAACACAGACCACAACTGCACACAGCACAAGGAAGAAAAATCCCAACCCTTTGCTTACAGGTTCCATGTACAGAATTGGGTACAGTAGGGAAAATTCAGGATGGGAAGTCCTGAAAATGATGAAATTATATTGGATTTCTTTCAGAAGATTGATCTGGGAGAAAGGAGTGGTGGAGTGTGTGTCTCTCACTTTGGGATGGAAAGAGTGAGAGATTTGATTTTGACTTTTTTATTATGGGTGTTATCAGAGGTGCTCTGATATCTTACTGGAAAAACTATCTGCCCTTTCTTTATCTGGATTACCAAAGTTATTCTTATTTAACTTGTAATGTAATGCCAGCAATGAAGATATGGGTCACTTCTGTTTATGGACATTAAAAAAGCAAGTCCATGACTAATCAAGGACCTAGGATTTGCAAAAATGGTCTCTGAAATATTAATTTCTCCACCAGTTCTTTGGGCTCTCTGGATTTGTGCAATGGACAACAACAGACTCACTGCCCCAGTGGTGGATGTTGTTTTCATGAAAAACTTATTTTTTACTGCTGTGACTTGGCACCATCATGTGGCCGCTTTGAGTTTTCTCAACTTAGGTAAAAAAATTACATAGAAAAACATTTGCAATTAATTAATTTAAACTTAGAAATATTTCAATCTATTTCAGAAGGAGAAGGTACATAAGTATATCTTTTCACTAAATACTGAATGCATTGTCTGTGAATTGTCCTTTTTTCACCAAATCTGAGCTTGTTTAATCAAGGTTTTACTCATGTTCTTTAAGCCAGTTTTTCTTAAGTTACAAAAGACATTTTCAGTTCTTCATCTTGGTCCAACTCTTACCAACAGCATACAAAACGTAGATATTATGGACAGTTGTCCTCTTCCTCACTACAAGAGCTTTGGAAATTATTTGCAGAATTAAACAGGTAAGTACTTTCTGTGTTATGTCAGAAATCCAGCAGATTTAGAATTTCAGTAAATCTCCCAGGCCCATTGTTCACATAGGTCAATCCAAACAGGGAGTGTACATCTCAGAACCTGAGTTACTCAGGTATTCCTTTAGCACAGTTTCAGGGTCAAAATCAGAAGATAGATATGTGTGATATAATTTGTATTTTGATATGTTTGCATGTGGTCTTTAGGTAGACAAAAGGAAGTTTTACCAAGCATTAATGTCTAAGAGGCCCAGAGAAATCTCCTCACATTCAGGTTGTACAGAAACACAACTTTATATTTGCCAAAGAATTCCTGTGATCTCTTTCAGAGTGAAATAAGGAAAAGCAGCAGTGCAATTTATAGGAATGTATTTTTGCTATTTTTAAAAAATATATGTACATCTAGAGTACTTTCAATAATAAAACACAGCCATCATATTTTTGAGTACAATAATGGTAAATTTGATTCTGTCATTTTTATGACAAAATATATTGTTTCAGTTGAAATATTGTATTGATAGTCTTTAAAATATAGACAAGTTATATACAAATTACATTAAAAATCTTTAATTGAAGTAAAAAATAAACTACATATTCTGCAATAAATTGTACAACCCCGTTTCTAAAAAGACTGCAATAAAATAGAATACAGTTTTTCAGATTCCTCAGGCTGAGGCAATGCCCACTTCTTCTTTACATACTGAATGTCTATCTGTCCAGATTCCTTGGCCAGCACAATGCCTAACAATCCATTTGCTTTTTCTGGCTCTCCCAGAAGAGTCATAGTTACAACCCTGAAATCAAAAGAACAGGGGAGTGTTTTTTAATTGAGGCAAAATAAATAGAAATTGGTGCTTTCAAACATGTTTGTATCAGGTTACTTACAGTCAACTAAATTATTCTTATTTTCTGCTCAAACCCCATCATGTTCTTTAGCTTTTCACCAGTTGCAACTATTTAATGTAAATTTTATCATGTAATTCTTCCCCCATGCATTTTATCATCAATTTCTAATGATGGTTGTAAATTATTTCAAGCTTGTAAAAATGAACAATGTTTAATTGCATTTTCCAGTACAGTGTAGTAAATTTAAATTTAAATAATTTAAAATTTAATTTTTTTTAATTGTAGTAATTTCTCCAAAAGCTAGCAATCTGTTGCTACAATTAACAAGGATACAAGGAAAACTTTTAGTTAGAGGGATATTCAGCAAGACTAATTTCAGCCTAGGGAAGACAGTCAAAATTTAGCTTACAGTAGTTTGTTTCCACACCTTCAGTAGGTCACAAGAGTTAGAAAAGCAAATTCTAATGATCATTTAAAATCAAGCAAAAACCCCATGCAGCAATATTAATATTTTTGTTAAAAAGAGAGCACATACCTCTCTGATGGGATAGTCTGCTTGGCCACAGGCAACAAATCATTTTCCAGAAGATCCCAAATGTAAATATTGGATGATGCATCCAGGGCAAAGAACACAGCAGGTCTTGTCAGAGCCCACTGCAGGGCAATGATTGGCTGGCCCTTTGTGCTGCCATTCCACTGCATGAGGGGATACTCTGATGTCATCTGGTGCAATCTAATGCTTCCATCTGAACAGCCAACCTGCACCACAGAGAAAAAGAAAATGCCTTTTGGAACAAACAAACCAAACTAAACAAGATACAAAAAGTGGTGTTTAGGTACATGGCTTACTGGTGGACTTGGCAGTGATAGGTTAAAGGTTGGACTTGATGATCTTGGAGGTTTTTTCCAACCAAAATTATCCTAATAGTCTATGATTTTTTTTTGTCACCCTTCATGGCAGATTTGAATTAGTGAGGTAAATCTACTAACACATCTAGTTAAATACATCAAATTAGAAATACTCCCTCAGCAAGTAATTAAAAAATGAAATTTCTTATTAAAATGCTTTCATACCAAAAACAGTGGCTTTCCAAAAGGGAAGAAATCAATTGCAGTGATGCTTATTGATCTCAGTCTGCTCTCCTGGGGCCTGAATAGCTTTGGAACAACTTTTAAATCGTGTCTTGTACCATGGCCTACCAGACCCTGTGAACAATATAAAGAAAATTAATTAAATAAAGCAACAAAAAAAGTTGCATTGTTGGTATTACAGGAAAGAATTAAATAGTTCATGAGCTGATACTTTAAAATATCCCTAATAGCTAACAAATTTTAATAGCTAACAAATTTTAATAATATAGGCCCAAATTATAATTTTTACACAGTCTACTGGTAAATTCCAACTAAATAAGACAGCTTCCAAACCAAAAAACTAAAAATGAGATGAATGCCAGGATGGTACTCACAATGTTTGTTCCAACAATGAAGTGATTGGGATTAGAAGACAGAAATTTAATAGTCAGTGTCTGTGGCATTCTCTGGCTAATATCCTTTGGGAAAAGGCTGAGGAAAATGGCAAAGGCAAAAGATGACATTAAGACAGGCAATTGTCTCCTAAAGCTGTGCAAGTACATACAGAAACTCTTTAAAATGTCTATGACTAGATCTAGCAAGAAACGTGTATTTAAAAAAACCACAAACAGAAAATAATGTTAAATATATCTTATGTAACAGCAAATTAGTAAAGTATAGGAAAAATTAGCTTTGTGAAATAACATATGTAAAACTGTAATGCCCCAGTTCTCCTACCTGTTACTCAATTCCATAGTTGAGCTATGTACTAATTTTACCTTCCCTCCAGGAACTAAACCTAAAATTATAAAAAATTATTATTTGAACTGATTTAAGCACTTTGCATTAAAAAAATAGTGTAATCAATAAATTAAATCGTAAGGTAATAAGTAAAAGGATATTTCATAATTAGTTTACTGCAGATACAGCCTTTGACATGTAAGAATCTTACATCATTTAGAACGATTTGCTTCAGAATTCAAATCTGAAGAGTTACAATCTTTGACAGAAATAGAAACATAGTTACACTTTTCTTTTTCAGCACCCCCTAAGACCCAATTCTAGAAATGGTTAAGATGCACATTTATGTTACTTGGATCTTTGACAATGAATTATAGGTATGAGATAGTGCAATAATGCATCCACAATGTTGGTCTATGTTACTTGTTAGCAGAGAACAACATAAATAATGCAAATCCTTCAAAGACAATGATTCTTTGAAGAAGAAAAGGTTTTCCTGCTGTTTGCAGTACAAATGTGTCAACACATAACCACAGCTTTAGAATGTGCCTCTCCACAGACAAAATACCCAGCATTAGCAGCTTAATATAGCCTGACATTGCACATGAGCTTATAGAAACTGATCCAAAATTCTAGTTTGCTGGCATTACTTCATTGTTTATTTCTGTATTTTCAAATGTAAAAGGATTTTAGTCACAGCCTTTTCCAGTTAGGTAAGCATGTAAGTGTAAATGTGTTTAAAGAACAAAGAATGTAATTTTCTTCATTTACATAACTCAAAAAGGGCTGAATGGACTTGGTTTTTCAGTTTTTCCACAGAAAACTTCTTATGCTAAATTAAGTATCTTACCTAAAAAAAAACTTTCAGGACAATTCTCAAAATGGAGACACAGGCAACAACAAAAGCACTATAACAGGTTTGGCTGAAACTAAAGTACAAAGAGGAGGACTAAAGCCATAGAATTGCACATTCTTGGGAAAAACACCTATTGTTGACAACACAGAAAACTACTCTGACACTGTAAGAAATGTGATTGTCTACTGCCAATTACCAGTACAGAATTAGCAGATGAGATTTAGATAGCAGTGAAAATTAGTCTACTACCTAAACAATAACCCCAAACATCAGCTATTAATTATTCAGAATAAATCTTTTCCTCAGTAATTTTGCCTTCTTCTAAACTACTTCTTGGCATCACTGACTCTTCCTCTCTCTTTTAATTTCATAGTCCCAAAACTGGAGCATTTTATTCTACCTCTAACAGTAGTACAGTACTCACCTAAGTCAGTTTGTGAACCAGCTACATCTGCTTTTTGCAATTCAACAACTACCTGAAAAGTCAATATTTAACATTAATAAACAATCAATATTTACCAGAATTAAAAGTTGTAATAGTAAGTAATACCTCTAAAGGGCTGTTTGGGGAGACAATGAACACAGGTAGATTCTCTATTCCCTGTCAATGTCTGCAGTTCTAAAAACAGCTTCACATGCCTGCTTGATGTTCCTGATAGAAAGCAGAATATGCAAAGCTACATTCTACACTTAATTGCTAGTTGGCATCTAGTTGGTTTGGCCAGTTACAAAAAAAAAAAACACCTTAAAACAAGGAATTGTAACACATTTCCTGTGCTTTCCTATACATGAATAAAATGAACTATACATGAAATCAAAAGGGTAGATCATTTGGCCTGAATCTGTTGCTACTTAAGTTACTAAAGTAAGTCAAGGCTTTAAGGCACTTGATTACTGACACAGAGGTGAAATATTTTTACCCCTTATTATTCTCAGGTTCAGCAGCTGAACAAAAGCTGCATCAGGTAAAAAACCACTTAAAACATGTGATAGAAGAGTTGTCAGGATAGTAATTAAGAGCAGCACACCTAGTGCTATCCTAACTGTCATATTTTAGGCAAGGAAATCTTATCCTCTGATTTTCACTTTTTATCTCTTTAACATTTGTTTTATATAAATTAGGAATTTAATTTCTCCCCTACATTCAGTATCATCTCTGACACCACTGTGATTTTAAAATTAAAGTAGGTGGGTGAAAGATGACTGAGGACTATTAATGGAGTACTGGAAATATTTGAGCATATTTTTATTAAGTAATACAATTTATTGCCTTTTTTCATGAATTCATGTACCTGTTAATACTTTTGCCAAAAGAAAACATTATGGGGTCAGGTGAAAACTTTTAAGGAGAATTCCAACAGAATGGTTAGTGTTGCTGTACTTTTCAGGGAAGCAATTCTCCTAAGAAATTCTGAATTTGGGTTATTGTATTTGAAGTATTTTATTACACATTATACTCTCTCTTTTCATACATACTCACCCACATATTGAGGATTCCATTTTCATCCATTGAAGCTATCTGAAATGGAGGGCTTGACATTTCTATGAAAGGAATGGCAACAATTTATATTCATACACTGACCTTCCTCCTGAACACTAGCAAAGGATTTGAAACATTTCCTACATTAATACATCCCCTGAAACTTCTAAAATCCTCTCATTTGCATAAAAAGGGAAAGTGCCCTAATTTACCCAAGGGGAAAAAAGGCATAAAACTTTCTTTACTGACAGGATGGTCAAATATTGGAGCAGGTTTGTTGAGAGTTGATCAATGCCCCAGGCCTGTCAGTGTTAAGGAGGCATTTGCACAATGCCCTTAACACATTTTAGCTTGGTCAGCCCCAAACTGCTTAGGCAGTTGGACTGGATGATCCTTGTAGGTCCCTTCCAGCTCAAATAGTCTGTTCTATATGGTCTAGTCCAGTCTATTCCAGTATGTGCAGCTTGTCCTACCAGAAAGGCAAATGATCTCAGTCTGCATCTTTTTGAAAATGTCTGGATTCTGCGTGGACTTTGGAAGGGAACATAAAGTGAAACAGATGGAATCTTGTAAAAGCTGCAATAGGCAGCACATTTCTTCAAACCACTATGGATTTCAAAGTACAAATCTGCAATGGAAGTGATAATGTCTTCCCTAGCACACTGTCTGAGAATTTGAGGATATGAGGATTAGAGTTTCTTTGCTAAGGTTGGTCATTAAAAGAACAGGCAAAAGGCACAGGAAAAACCATCAATTACAGCCACACATTTTAAGTGCTTTCAGATATAAGAACGTTGCTCCACTGAGTCAGACAGGGATTTTTTTTGGACATTATAGAAGCTCTAAGACTCTTCCAAACACAGTTTTTGAGTGATAACTTGTTTTATCATGGAAATGTGATCTAGAAAGCAGACTTTATAACAAGTACACAACCACATCTGATGTGAAGCTGCACTGAATGAACATTACATAAAAACGAGAGCAGAAAACAAACATGAATATTGCATGCAATTGATACTACAACAACTTAAGAGGCAGACTGGGATTATAAACTGGATTTTTGCTATGATATATTTGTTTCACTAGATACCTAAAGAAAGGCTCAGACTGATGCTTAGAAGAGCAGTTTACATACCCTCCTGATAAGAGAGGCTTGAGAGCCCATAACTGTGGTCACTGCTGAGAGAAGTTGAGACAGGTTCCACTGCCAGTATAGGAGAGGTGTGGTTTACTGAGTTTAGAATGCCATCTGTAAATGAGAATAATGACAGTTAAACGTAGTACTTTCCACAAAAAACAACAATAAATCTTAATCACTCTTCAGCTTATGGGAGAATGATGGTTACAAAGAAAAAATGGCAAATAATGAACTTTGCACAAGTCTCAAATACAATCCTGCAAACTGCTAAATTAACACAATACTACTAGATAAATCAGTGGTTCAATATTTCTATTCACTTCTCATTTTTCAAATGAATGATGCATCATTTATGCCACCATACCAGACATTTCATTAAAATCTGCCATTTCAGGGTTAGCATGGAAAGAATTATTTCAAGCTCCATAAGCAATAGGTGTAGAAATAAATCACTGTTTACTATAAAAGAAGACAAAATTGAATAAAAATTACTCTTAGTAGAAAGTATCCTGAAAAATCCTGAAACAGTATTCACCACAAAAGAATACGTATTTGCCCTTTAACAACATTTTAAGGCTGATGTGTGTTTAGAGTAATTTCAATGTGTGTTCTTTGTCAGATACTCATGATTTCTGGACTTGCACTGTGCTCTGAACTTAATCTCATTTAGGACTGAAGGCATTAAAGCTTCCTAAGTATCCAGCATTAAACCTCCCTGCTTACATAAGCAACTGCATGAAACCGTACACATCCATTTGACCACCAGCTTGCAACAGGAGACCAAGCATCTTTGACCTACTAAAAAAATTAAAAGTCATCTATAAACAGCTACTGTTTACTTTTACATGGCTGCTGCAATTAGAAACACTTGTAAAGAAAAGAGGATTTTGTAAATGTGTGTAGTGGGATGTTTTAGAAAACTAATAGTGCAACAGCCAAAGGTAAATCAGAAAATCATAGCATGGTTTGGACTGGAAGGGATATTAAAGATCATCTCATTCCAGCCACCAGCCATGGGCAGGGACACCTTGTGCTGGACCAGGTTGCTCAGAGACCCATCCAGCCTGGCCTAGAACACTTCCAGGGATGGAGCATTCACAACTTCTGTGGGCAACCTGTGCCAGTACCTCACCAATCCCACAGGAAAAAATGTCTTCCTAACAACTAACTTAAACCTATACTCCCAATAAAATTATTTACAAAACTTTTGCTATATGTTATTCCTCACTCTAGGATATCTTGCATGAACATTAAAGAAACATCAAGACTTAGGTGACAATTTCACTGTGCACAAAGTGACTGACCAAGAGGCACAGATGTTCACCTGTGGAAAATGTGGGAACTCTAAATGTCCACTCAGTTTCAGTGATCATCATACAAGGGTGCATTCTTGAGTCTTCTCGAAGATCCCACACCAACAATGAACCATCTGCTGTTCCAGCAAAAACTAATGTTGCTTTACTGGGACTAAAACAGCAACACATCACCTGTAAAACAGTAAAAACATGCAGGATTGATATTATGATAAAGATCAATGGTTTTATGAGCCTGAAATAGGTTTGTTAGCATGGGAACCCAGAAAATACAGATTCCATGGCAGGTTTATGGCAGAAGGGAAATGTATTTTAAAAGGGAAGTAGGATATAAGACCTTCAGCAGGCTCTCCCTCTTCAAAACAATCATTGTGTAATCTGCATCTACTGTCACAAAGCTGAAAGAGGTGACTCAACTGTATGGGAATGATGAATAGAGAGAGGTCCTAACAACATCTGAACCAGATGTTTACTTCCATTGACTTTTCAACCATGAAATAGGGTCAAAATTAAACAATCAAAAAAACCAACAAAACACCATGACCATCGCTACAATCTGGTTCTGAAGCACAGAATGGAACAAGAACAGTCTTTGTTCACTAGGCTAAAATGTGTTTCTCAGAAGATAGAAGATGGCACATTTTGAAGCAATACAAAAAAAGACCCCATGTAAAATTAAAATCTTTAAATAAAGTCTTGTAATTGATGGACAAAATACAACATTATTAACACATACCTCTGAATCACATATTAAAACTTTCTGAGGACTGGAGGGCTGCCAGATGTTCCAAACACATATAAGGCTCTTTCTGCTCAGCAAACCCACACCTGCCTTTTCAGGTAAGCCATGAGCAGAAAGTAGTGTCTGCCTCTGAACTTGGGAGACACACAAGCAGGGGATTTTTCGGCCTAAACCATTAAAGAAAAAGCCAAGAAAGAAAAGCAATAAATGAAAAAGCATATTCACTGCAGATGAAAAAGCATATTCAGCTGCTATAGCAACTAACAAACTAAGATGCAATTAGGAAGAATATTTCTATTAACACTGTGTTGCTTTTGAAACTATACAATAAAAAAAGTAGGGACTAGAGAAGGAATTCAAAATACTAGAAGTAGGAAGCAAAAAGTAAGAGAGTAAGGAAATTAATAGAATAATTGTTCTGGGCATAAGCAAGCCAATCTGATCTGATGCCAGTATATATACTGAAAATTAATCTGAGTCTCAAACAGGAAACAGCACAGGCCAGGCTTTTTTGGTTTTATCTCTGTCTAACATGTTCCTGTTAGATGATGTAGGGTTCTGTGTTATAATATGCCTTCCTAACATAATTACAGATGCTCTATTTTTCACTTTTCATCTCAACAGCTACTGTTTATATGGAGAAGATGTAATTGCTTTACAAATAGATCATGCTAATGTATCCCTGTTGAATAACCTGCCTTTATTTGTAACTTTGGCCCTACTGTCAGCATAAAGAGCCCAAACAAAATTACACCCCTTGGGTGTCCCATCAACAACAGGAACAAAAATTACAAAATTACACCCATCATGTTAATTGCCAGCTTTATTTCTGGTAGGAATAGATGGAATATATGTCTTGTTAAATGCTCCCATGTTCCCTATGTGAAACCAATCTGATTATTGCAATAAAAAGGAAAGAGGGGTTTACATCATCTGTATATCCTGATCTGTGCTGTTTGCACAGTAAAGACAAAGAACATGGCACTTTGCATTAGAAAGGAGAGATCACTCTGTACACTAAAAGGTGTAGAATAAAGTTCCCTTACCATGGAGGAATGGCTGGTTAGTGTTTAACTGGAAACAGCTATCACTAATAGACAGACTGGTTTGTCGAGATCTTCGTTTCCTGGGTTGTGTTGCAACTTGATCTTCCTCTAGCAAAACAGCAATCACCTTTCAAACATAATTACATTTATAGAAATAAAAGGGTCATCTTATCTTCCAGCTTTGCTATTTGTAGCTTTCTTAAGTTACATGGCTTAACTTCATAAAACTTTTATCAACTGTCTTGTTAATTTTGTAACTTTGCAAATACAGTTTTACAGACATAAAAGTTACACAGCTCTGATTCCATTCCTTTGCAGAGAGATTTTTCTCTTTGATAACAAGTATTATTTAAGTAATTCATTTAAATTAGTCAGAACAAGAACTGTAAGTGATTTATCACACTATATACTTATGCAACCAGCTCAAAGGGATATCAAGGATATAAGTGTACCTGGCATGCAGACCGGAGAAAATCTGCTAATCTTTGTGAATCAATTTTAGCTGTTGGAGCTCCATTCACTGATGTATTCTGGCTGTTTATGGGACCTATGAAAAACAGAAAAACAAAAAACCAAACCTGAGGCTTCAAAAGAGAATCAGTTAAGAGAAGTCTAAGGACAATTTAATTTTTGAGCAGGAATCAACTTATCTTCAGAAATAATAGCGTTGAAGGACAAGATCTGTTGGAGACTCATTTCTGCTGCCAATAAAAACATCAAGCCAGAAGGAAAAATTATTTCTGCCACTTATTTTTCATACTTTCCACATGAGGATTCAGAGTGCCTATGTCAGCTTGCTATCAATGCAGCCTGCCACTCTAGAGATTCTCACAAGTAATGGATACCAAAGAGAAAGTTTATATGACATGCACTCATCTATGAGTGAGTAAGATTCAAATGTTCTTCACCTCCAGATACAAGAGCACTTTCTCCTGGATGCTGTGTCCATTTCTCCAGTGTCTCAACTTCCTCAGTCTGAATGTCTCTATCAAGATTGTCCTCATTACACTGAACATATGCCTAAAGTAGAAAGATTAAATTATCAATATATGGGGTGATACAGCTAAAACTGACAGCACATAACTGAATAGGACTTAGTAATTTTAAAACTGGAATTTAAAGCTCAGCCTCTTCTGTTTGTGAATTCAGATCTGAGCGTACTGACACACTGCCACTATTTCATGCATGCACCTTTTACCACATTTCATACCAGAGTGCTAAATAAATAATATTACAAAAATACAGAATGTCTTCCTAGGCATGTAAACACCAAACCCAGCATATCTGGGGACACTGAGCCACAGACAGGTGAAAAGCCCTTCAGGAAATGGGGAAGGAAAATGGGAGAGTCATCTTCTAATACAGAAAGGAAATTGCCTGTCTGGCCAAAAGTTTTGAGATCATTGCTTTATAGTAATTAAGGCTTAGAGATCAATATGATTAATTTATTACCTTATGTGCTGGTAGCTTTAGAAACTTTATTTTTTAAGGAAAATTCTTTTCCAGAAGGCAAATCAGCCCTTTGAGGATTGAAACATTACTAGGTATTTGTTACACACCTGCTTAGTGTTCATTTTACCAAAATTCCTGATATACATGTCGTACTCATTGACAGGGGGCAAATCCAGTAGTGAAAAACTAACTGAGAAATCCAGGTCAATTAGTGGGAGAAGTTCTGAAGTCCGTTTTCTTCAGGATGAATTGCAAGAGAGAAACATAAAAATGGTTAAGAACAAATATTCCTAAAGAATGACAGCCTGATTTTGTATCTAACAATCTTTTAATCTATGGGAATTGAAGTTGTACTGAAATTAATTGGCAGATAAAAATGTAACAGTAGAAATACATAGACTATTGTTTAGAGTTTTTATTTAATGTTACATGGAGATAATGATCATATTTGAAAATGCAGTACTAATTGCAAATGGCAAATGTCAAATGGTTTATTACTAAAGCCAAACCATCAAAAGCTTGGCAGATCATCTTGCCTAAGTGTTCCAAAGCTGTCCTGTGAGGTAACAGATGAATGAGGTAACAGATGAATGTCTCTTTCTTCTATAGTTAGGATGGTGGCTAATTCTCCTAAACTCATTTTATTAACTCACATCACTCATATGTGTACATGCTTTATAAAGATCTTGTATGATATCCTAGCTTTGTTACATATTTGTAGGAAAAGACTGGCAGTCCTTGTCACAATTCACACAACTATCTCTCCAGTTTAATGCCATAAAGCTGTTAAGATATTTCTTTTCTAGAGTGAACTGCTTGAATTACACAAAGATGTCTGCTTACAAGTGAGTTCCAGGCTCTTGCTGTTATACAGTCTTTGATAATTACACAATTTTTGTAGTCTCCCTTTCTCTCTCTTGCACTTGCAGGTTTTTAATGTACTTAAAAGTGATACATAAATACAAATCAGATAAAATTATGCATCTATAGCAATTCCACATCTAAACACTCCTGCAGATGCATTTTCTAGTTACAACTTCTTGCTGAGGCAAAATGTCATTTGAAAGGAGACAAGACTAGAGTAACAAGAGCTAGAATTTCATCAGTATTTTAAAGTGAATTTTTCTTTATGCATAAGGACAATTTTCACATCTCCTTTTTGCTACTTGATGACATCTATTGCATATTCTTACCCACATTTTACTTTAATTTGTGGTTCATAATGTATCATCTCTTCACAAACATGGGCATAAATTGCTGAGATATAACTCAAATATATAAAACTTGCTTAATAGTTTCAAAACTTAATGATACATGCAGATAAATCCTTAAAATAAACTAATACGTTTTTATTTATAATTTGCAACTCCCAAGTGCCACAAATTATTTATGGGATGCTTTCAGTCTATTTACTGGTAGTAATGTATTATCACAAGATTGAATTCCACAAGCCCTTCCTCTTCCCATGAAAATGCTCATTATCTTCAGGCTGTGTATGCTGTCAGCATGCACACAGAGTTACAAACATAGTCATAATCAGTCATGGTACTTAATCAGCAGAGGCTGACAAACATTCCAGAAGGCAATTCTCCAGAGATGCCTTTGGGAGTTTCTTAATCTGTCTCTACAGTTTAGAGAGGAAGCCCAGACAATGAACTCGTGTAAAATTTGTGTATATAGTTTAGGCAATGTGAATTAAATAACTTAGACAATAAAATCTCCCTTATGTGAAAATTAGCCACTGATGTGAAGCCATGAAACAGTGGAGTCTGGCATTAACAATAACATTTAATAACGTTTCTTTATGCATCCAAACATTGTAACAGAAAACTGGAGATATATACAGTGCTTCAGACAAATCTGGAGCTCCTGTCAAGCTCCACAAAAAGCAGGCATCATTTTGTTTCTTTAAAATACAGAGATGTCTTAGGTATCTCAAATCTAGATCAATTTTAGATCAGCAATAACATGTTTTTACTGCAATTGATGTTCTCCCTGAAAGGGAATGTGCTATTTTGGCAACTATATGCACCATATATTCTTGATTATTTCAATTAGTTACAGTTCTGCAGAGATGGTAGTTAAAAGGCTTGCTCTTTAGTACTTTAAGTCAATATCTAATTAAATGTCTAAAGTATTAAACAAAGAAATTACAATCCTGGCAAAACATTCTGTAATAAAATGATGCACATAAACTGATATATAGATGCATTTCTCTTACAAAATGATTTGTAGCAATAACGGTAAATTATATATACTTAAAAACTAATTGCTGCTAGTTAATAAAGTATTTGATTCCATAAGACTCAAGTTCATAAAATTCACATACTTCAAATATAATGAAAAAAACTGCATCTCACATAGTGAGCTGCCATTTTTTGTGGATTATTTAAAATACACTTACTTCTGCTTACTGGCCATACTTCGGCTGCTTTGTCTTTGGTTTGCCATTTGGAAATCCATGAATATTCCACAAAAAGAGCTTCTGACAGAAGAATCTTGCCTTTCTGTGATATTGTAAAACACAGTGTTACAGTTCACACTTAAAAGTGCATGAAAATGTCAAGCAGTAAGTCTAAAAAGCAGCAGATTTGTTACAACACAGCTACTGAAAGTTCCTGGTTCACATGTTACACAAAGTGCTCTATCACCATTTTCAGTAAAAAGAGTTTAACATCAGTAATGGGCCAGCATATACAATGGCTCTTTATCAATCAATTCAAAATGACTGACCATTGTAATTTTTACTTTAGAAGACTTATACGGAAAGTGTCTCTTTCTTTCTCTTGCCATCAGCAGGTGCCTTGTTCAGTGCCCTGTGTACAGTAAAGCACTCTGATTACTTCTAAAGATTGCATTCAAGTCACACAGACTTCACCATGTGCACACTACACCTCTGAGTAAGAGCTCAGGTAGAGGAGGACCTCAGCAACACAGGCTTAACTAATATCCTTAGATGAATAAGGCAAACATTGAAAGCTTCCTTGAAAAGCCACAGTTAACAGACCAACTACAACAACTGATGTCACATCTACCTTACTCCCTTGCCTGGCTAGGTTGCAGCTAATTGACCTTAAGATCCAACTTCCAGTCAGGACTAGTGGTGCTTCACTTCCTCAAAGGATGACTGCCTCTTTAGGCAATACTTGTAAAATGCTGTTTAACTTATAAAAATAATTGCCAGACTGATCAACCACCATTTTAAGCAAGCAAGATCAAAAGTTCATCAAAAAATAATGTGTTGTGCAATTAAGAATAAACCACCAAGTGTTACAATTCTGAAATTTAAAAATCTCTATTGATTCTATATTGTTCACTAGATAAATAATAATTGCATAAATCTTCTGCAAGAAGAAATTCACATTACAGTATGCTGGTTCCTGCTGCAATGACCATTAACTGAAAATCTATTGACACAATCAGAGACTCTTCTAGGCTGGAAAAGACCTTTAAGAGATATTGTAAAGACTTACAGAAACTTCATGTTATTCTTCCATTCTGTAATAACTTTGAACCAAACTAAAAAGCTATTAAATATTCTTTTGCACAATGATTCTATGTGGCTGCCCACTTCAGTGCAGACCTCAAAGGAGAACAACTGTACTTAAATAAGCAGCTCTGGCATCACAGGTGTCAGATCAACTGAATACCAGGCATTTCAGAAAGAGCTTGCATTTAAAAGTGATAAAGTGCTATGTATTTGAGTAGTATTGATATTTTTCTTGCTTTCCCTCATAACAGTTGCTTCAGCTTTGCTTAAAAGAAAAAGGTGAATTTAATGCCAGCGGAAGCCCCAAACTGTTCCAGCACTCCTCAAGTTTTCAAAACCCAGACTCTCATATGCTCCTCTTACCCAAAATAAGATGTATTAAATGTCAGTCTGTACTTTTTATATTTCACAATTTAAATGATTAGTAATTCCTATGAATCATTTAGTAATGTGGACGTTACAGTGCTTACCACAAATCTACATGATTCATCCTGAGGACCAGATTTTGGTCTTTAGGCAGACTGTTAGAAAAAGTGGCCAGCTGACTTGTAAGTTGTATGTGTTACTCATACATTTAATATAAAAAGGCTGGTATCTAGTCACATACCCATGACTGGCTCCTTTTTTTCATTTTCCAGTTTCTTTGGCAATGGATTAAGAATTCTATCATTTTCTGCAGTAATTGCTCTTTGAATTTCTTCAATTTCTGATGTTCTGGAAAACTGAACCTCTCTTAGATTTTCCTCTGCATCTCCTACTTCACCACTTTTGTCTTCATCATCTTCAAAATCATCTTCATAGACCTTTGAAAGTAACAGAACTTCCATTACTTGGAAAACAAAAACTATAGATGCATTTTTCAAGGTCTTTTACAGAAATTACAAAATGTCAAAATAAAAACCTCGTACAGATATCTCTGAATGCTGTGATTGAAAGGCATTCTAAAATAACTGATGGAAAGAAAAGAGCATCTCTTGATTCTGCAGTAATTTTAATCAAGAGTAGATAATCTCAGTGTTGTTCTACAGTGCCCAAAATAGTCTTTTTATTTAATATCCTAAATTAGATACTTTAAGTTTAGGTGAATTATGTGTTCTTTGAAAAAATAAAATAACAGTGCTCAGTGGCATAAATGTGTCAGGGATGTATGAAATTGTTTATTTGACAGTTTTAATTCAAGCTGTCCTTTCATGGCAGGCTCATATTTACTAAACTGCCACACTCCCTGTCTATGCCTAAGAGTCATCCTTTAACAAATTCTCCAAACTAAGACAATTCATGTCATGCTAAAATAATCACCTAACACACATGAACAAGTCCTAAATGTGCTTCTTTCTCTTCACTGAGTGGTAAAGGGCTGCTGCAGTGACCAGCCCAACAGTGGAAATCACCACTCCTGACATGACTGGAGATGAATTCAACTCTCACTGAACAAAGATGATTCGAGCTCAGCACATTGAAAGCACATCCCACACACTCTTGTATCTTAATAACTTTAAAGTAGACAAAAGAGAGCTAAAAATAGGGAACTCAATTAAACAAATTAGTGAAGTGAATGCTATGTGTCAATATCTTTTTCTTATGATATTTTTTCAATGATAAATGAACAGGTTTTTTCTATTTTTCATCTGAAATTATTAGCTCTGATTATTTAATTAATTCAGCATTCTTCACAGGAAGTCATTTAAATAATTGAAATCTACAAAGGCAGAGAAAACATTTTTTGAACACTTCAACTAAAAAAACAAAAGTTGGTTCCCAACCTCTGATGAAAACTAACTAAATATATTTTAGAGTTTCTATACAATATTTTAATTACTCACTATCTACTGTTAGCCACATTAAGGTCACTGTCACCAAAAAGTAACTAAAAGCCATGTAACATCCTGTTTATTTCTGTGAACAAAGTTACTCTCTATTTTGATACTTAAGAATTACTTCAGACAAATAACTGTATACTTTTACTTACTTCAAAGTCATCTTCATAGTTCAGTGAAAAATCCTTAAATCCTGTGTCTGGATTAGAGATGTGTGCATCTTTCATTTCCTAAATCAGAAAAATAAATGAAACCATTAAATAATCTTCCCCCAAAAAATCTCTCATCTGCCAAATCTTAGTATACAATAGATTAATAGTTGCTATTCTCAGATATTTTTACATTTTCGAGCAAACATATAGCATGTAGTTTATACAGGTAAAGAAAATTATATTATCAGTTGCTAATTACTGAATTAAACTAATAGTACAGGAAGAAAAACAGAACTCAACCTTATCTTGGGAAGACCAAGTGTTTTTCTGACAGTATTTTTATTGGAAAAGACATAAAAGCTGCTGTGTTCCCCACAACTTCAGTGATGGTGCTAACAACAAAATAAGATTGCCCTACCCTTTTGAGGACTGGACAAAATTATCCCTACACCTGAGTTATACTGGGGGACTCACTCTGATAATAAAATCGTGCAAGTGTTGAAACCAGGAAAGCGGAAACATGGACGTAATAGAAGAACAAGAAAAGTTTGATATATAAATAATTTTGCTAACATTGAATCCTCTACTTTATTTACATGGAATAAGATTTATGGTAGCCCTGCAAGAACTTCAAATACATTTCCTTTCTCTAGATTATCAACTTGATTAAAATAATGCCATTTACTTATGGCAACTTTCCTGGTTTCAACATTTGCAGTGTTTTATTAACAGACTGAATCCTCCAGTATAACTTTAGTTGTGAGAAATTTCTCTGACTTCTTCTGCCTGCAAGATTGCTGGTACTTAGCAGTAACTAATTCATATAGTTTAAGTAATATGATTTTTAAATAAATCCTTATTCCATTTAGTCAGACCCCTTTAGTAACACACTCAAAAAAGGTGTTTATTAGCTGTTAGGCTACTTTGTATTTTTTATTACCTAAGATAATCTCAGAAAATGCCAACGGAGCTGTCATTAATAACAGAGCTTTATTAATAACACAGATGCATCTGGTACAAATATGGTTTTTACACACTAAAAACCTCCACCTGTCAGTATTGTCTGGGTTCCTACTTTTCAAGAATTTATAGAGAAAATCTATATATTGTCAATAAAAAGCAGGATTAGGAAGTTATGCTGGAATATCTTGAAGGCTGTGGCATTTGGAGCAACAAATATACAAAAAAAAAAAAATCAACAACATAGAATGCAAATCCCTGGAATTTCAGTGTCCTTGTTGAGTCAGGTCTTGAGTAGGAATTTCTCCCTCCTGTGTTGCTTCCTATTGTCAATGAAGACAGAGAAGATAATGGAAAAGGAGACCAAATATAAGAGGACTGAACTCCCTATTTCTCCCCACAAACTAAAAATGAAATTTAGATCCTCACTACAGAAATTCACACTTAAAGATGAGCTGAATCAATGAGTTGAAAATATCACAAAACTTCTTGGAATTTTTATGGTAGAGTTATGCTGTATCTGCATAGACTGTTCCAAATAAACACAAGTCTATACAGCTTCAGCCTTGCTGAAAATTTGGTTCTGTCTGCACACATCCATTTAAAAAGATTAAAATATATAATTTCAAAATATAAAAATCATTTCCTCTTCTTTAGTTTTACCTCTTGTCTTGTGTCCATGCCATCTGTGTCAATGAGTTTTCCTTTATCTTTTACAGTCCTATTCAAAAGGAGAACAACAATTTTATTGGTTAACTCATAAGAAAGCACTTCTGTTTCAGTTTTGGTTTTTGGGGATTTTGTTTGTTTTAGTAAAAAAAAAAAAAAAAAAAAAAGGCTTTTTTTCCTGAACAGGAAAGAACAGTTGGAAATGTCCACTTAACTGAAATATTTCTACAAGTATTTTTATAGATCTCTATGACACAAAAGGATAATGAAACAACCAAGTGATTAACCAGCAAAGAGTTGAGAAACTTTGTCTAAATTTAACACCTCTAATTACATCAAAAGGCAAGAAAAGAAGAAAAGTAGTGAGAAAAAAAAATTCATAACCCCACACATTTATCACTTGTATTAATAACTGCAGCAAACCAGAGATCAAGATCAGGTTGGTGCAATATGTTCAAAAGCTATAAATCAAAGACTGATTTCAAACCTGATTTTTTCATTCAGGGGTCTTATTTATGAGGACAATACAATCAGGGTCAGAGAGCAGGAGCAAGTCAACAACAAACTTTGCTCCTCAATAATCTATTTGATTATTTTATATGTGGACAGTAAGTAGAGAGTATCAAACTTAAAGAGAATATTTTTACTTCTTATGTGAGTATTTGTATCTACTGCTGTTGGGATTGCCAAACATAGGAAAAGGCAACAATAAAAATGAAAATTTGGCTGGATTGTGTCATAACAAATTGGAGTGATCCAACATTAACAGTGCTTGAAGCTGAACCAGGGTTTCATGACATCCCAGCAAACCCTATTGCCTTCCCTGCCATCCAGGAATGGCTAAACTCTTCTTCTCAGCTATGCACAAACAATGACTCAGCCACAGCCCCAGCAGCAACAGCTTCAAACCATTGCCTGAATATTCAGCATTGCTGACACAGCTGAGTGCTGCTGCCAGGTAGCATCTCAACATGTATATTCTGAAATATTTAATTTTTCAGTTTTGCATAGGATCACACTTCCACAAATTCACTTCAGCCCAAGTGCTTTGTCCCATGCTTAACATTAATAATACTCAGCCACTGGTAGTGACTTCACTGCCTGTGTCCCCAGAAGCAAACCTAGACTTTTATTGAGCCAGGAAGATAAACTAGGTTTAAAAGTGAGAATTGCAACCAACCATGGACCCAGAGAATTGGACTCCAGAAAGAATTTTACAAGGCTCAAGAAATAAAGAATTCTAAGTACTAGAATATCCAGGAAACTTCTCTGGGATTTCTATTTGCTAGTAATAAAACTTAGAAATATAATCCTGAAATTTAACTGATCCTACTGAGGGTATCTAGAATATTTCCTTTCATATTCAACAGCAAACTTGCTATATACATATAAATACAATGTTTTGGATACCATTTAGGATAGGAGCTAAGGATTGATACTTAAATTAAACTAAACAACAAAATAGAATACTGTGTAGTTCATCATGAACCTTCCATGTGTCCACATGACTACATAGTGAATTTCCAGGTGGTAAAATTCAGAATGTCTGTCTCCAAAACTAAGTGCCCAGATTAATATATATGACTAAAAATATCTCTTGCTACCATGATGAAGAAAAATAATCAAAGGAATACAAATACATACATTTTTATCTGAATCATCTTAGAGGCAACACAAAGATTTCTTTGCAATTGCACTACTATTGGGCCTATGAAAAAAAATTGTCCTCAGATATGTGAGATTAAGAATTTATGCTTATTGGTTTGGTGGTGATTGAATCTTAGTAGACAGCATTTAATATATAATTATTTTAAATCTCTGAATTTACCTTACAAGCTGATGGCTCATTTCTTCTTGAATCCTCTCCTCCTTTTTGTATTCACTGTTCTGTGAAAGAAGTCACAATATTCATGAGTCAGAAATGCTGGGAGGGAATATGTATATGATCCTGTATTAGTAGTACTTTCATCAAACAACACAAAAGGTTGCTAATGAATTGTTTCAATTACAGACCATTTTTTGTTTCAGTCATTGCTTGTAGGATGCTCTCAAAAACGGGTAGGGCCTAAGAGCTGACCTTGGAAGGCTGTGGCCAGCCTGTTCCAAAAAATGGGACTTTAACAGAAGGTACTACAATTCACACAAACTGCATGGAGGGACACAGAACAGTCATGGAGGGCCTGAGAACAGTCTCAGGCACTTTTAATCCCCAGTAGAGGGGCTTGAATCCTAAATTCTGTATTATGAAGGTTTGCTTAAGTTTGGAAATGTATTCAATAGGTTGTTTCAGACAAAGCTCTTTGTCTCTATCAGACCTGAAACAGAAAACAAAATAATTCTGGGACAGAAGCATCAGTGTGTGTGTTCTCTAACAGCAACCTGAGTACATTTCCAAGGAAGTCAAACATTGAGCAAGCCCCTGATAGACTTTTGTTCTCTGCTGCAGTCAGTCAGGTACAGGAATCACTTATGGAGGGCCCCTGCACTGAAAATGACTCATATTGTCACTAGAAAGTATATTTATGAATTTCTATTTCAGAAGATTGTACATCTTCACTCTTTAGAAGAAACTACCCGAGACCATCCCAACTGTTGCATGTCTATAGAAAATTAATTTGATTTTAAGAGTTACAAATTACTAGAGATTCCTTTTCTCAGTCTTGTTGAATAAACACTTATAAAAATCAGTAAAAAATTACAAATTCTTGATTAAATCTCTAGGATATAACATCATGTTCCATATCAGAAACATAAAAGATATTCTGTGGCTTCAGAAGCAGAGGCAAACCCCACAAATATAAAGGGTGGGGTTTGCCCACAAATATTCACCTGCCTACTAATGAGTTGGATTGTTGTGTTCCCTTCACAGACAACATAAAAGTAGCTTCTATTAAAATCTTTTTTGCTATAAAGGCAGCCAATAAACCTTAATGGACCTCAAGCCTTATGACATCTCCACTTCGAAGTGTTTGCAAAAATTTCCAAAGTCACAGCAAGAAAGAATTTTATGAATAAAAGATGTTTCTAACATATAGGCAATTGTTTTTTTGTTTAAATTTTATGGAAGGAATCAATTCTGAATTAGCATACTTAAATCCAGATGTAGTGTTTTAATCTACCACTTTAGCCTCAAGTTTCAGAAAATGATGACTTAAAATCCTACCATTTTTATCATTCCCCTATTGACAATATACTGATATTTAAAGTAAGTAATAAGGTAATGCTTTAGCAAAACCTACCCTTAGATCATATTTCTTTCTTTCCTTTTCTCTACTTTTTATTCTCTCATCAGCTTCTGCTGCTGGGCCTTCTCTGTCTCCATGGGAAGATTTTTCTTTAGATCTCTTTGATTTATGTTTTTCTTCCTCTTCCTTTCCATAATGTTTATAACTTTTCTCTGTAGAAAGCCTCTCTTTTTCTGTCCCAGAAGAATGTTCTTTTTTTTCTCTGTGTTTTCTTTCTCTCTCTTTATCCAGCTCTTGATGTTTCTCTAACTTGTGTGCACGTTCACCTTCAACTTTGTAGGCTAAAAATTTTTCAATTTGCTTTCTTAAATCATTATCCTGCAAAGAGGAAAATAATATTAAATGTTTAAAAACTTCTCCAAGACAGTTCTATCTTCACAAATCTATCCAGATTTGACCATTAAAATGATTGAATTTTAAGTACCTAATCTTTGTGTCACATGGATCTTCCAGCCATTTTTTTTCATTTCCTATGATAACAAGTTTCAAATTATGAGATTCTGGTGTTTCTTCCAGGACACTGCACACTTTGCTACAGAAAATTCTTTGAATTATATGTTCTTCACACAAAAAATTAATTCTTGTCTACTAGGTGGTCTAAAGTAGGATGTACACTCATCAATTACCGTTGCAATAAGGGCATAAATAGCAGATGGAAACTTTTGATGTAGCTGTACCAAAAGTAAGCATTTTTGCATGAAAATTTTATTTCATGTTTACTTAAAAAAAGAGAACAAAATACGTCCTTAAAATTGGGTAGCTGAGATATATTTTGTTTTCATTTTGTACACTTGTCATCACCTTACTGTCTATGCATCTCTTGGATTTCTTGGGAAGACAGTCTGACCCAGTTTCTTCATTATTCTACAATTTTATCTTATTCTGTTATGGAAACACTTCGCTAACTTCCTTTACCTTCTGTGCTGTATGTCTTCTTTCTCTCTCTTCAGTTCTTGCTTTCTCCTCCTCTAGAAAACAGATGTATAAATTAGGGAACAGATTTTATAATATTCCAACTCTGTAAATAATTAACTCTAGCATGTAAAAAATAGTATTTTAGTAATGTGTTTTCTCTTACATAAGATCTTTCTAAAAAGGAATTCTGTTGAAATTCTCTCTCCAAAGCTGGTTACTCCTTCTTCTCTCCTAATGAATCCCTCCAGTCTTGTGTCATGGTAAGAGTAATGACACGTGCTACTGATTTCAGCAATCACCCTGCAAGTGAAGGGGTCACTCAGGACAGTGTCTAGGCACTGAGCAACAAAACCACTGATATCCACCCTCTCTTCAGAGGAAGGGAAACAAGCCTCATTTTTTTAAAAAGCATCAAAATAAAACATGCCAGCACCTGCCTGTTTTATCCTCTCTGCACAGATGGGGTATGGTTTCAGAGTATTCCTACCTAAATATCAAATATTTCCAAGTACAGCAGCAGCCCAAAGTTACTTACCCAAACGATGCCTGATTTCTCTTCTTCTGTGACGTTCTGTATCTCTTCCTTCAGATGATTTCAGATAATTTTGTGGATCTATTATCTCATATGTCCTGTGCTTTTTGTCTCGTTCTCTATCAGTGTCCCTGTCTTTATATTTTAGTACACTGTGTCTCTCCTCCAGCCATGACTCTTGAAACTGATCTTTGTGTCTCTCTCGCTCTTCTCTCTGCTGTTCTTTTTCCCTTTCTCTCTCTCTCCTTTTATCCCTGTCCCTTTCACTGGATTTAAACCTCTCCCTCTCTCTTGTTCTCTCCTTGCTCTTCTCTCTGCCTCTGTATTCATGTCTGTAAGGGTTTATGTCATGAACACTCCTCTCTCTCTGCAGTTTCTTTTCTCTGTGTTTTTGGTCTTCATTTTGGCTATCTGGTAGTGCTGCCTGAAATAAAATAAAAAATTTATCATTATAATTCAGCAATCTATTTTGATAGGAGTATATTCATGTGAAAAAAAATGCTGGATTACTAAATATGTATTTAATTTCCCAAATAGTTGTTAATTTCCCATTTAACAATTAAAATGCTGATATAGTTCTAGGCTTACTTTGTAAATACTAACATTATGCCTGTGCTTATTGAAAAAAAACCTAACAAATAATAGCATATATTGGAAAACAGCTTTTAAAAAATACAACACAAATTTAATGTAAACATCAATGATGTAACTGACTGCAGCCTGAATGCCTATTTGACCAGGGGATAATGTAATTAACCAGTTTAAAAGCACAAAACAAACATGATAGATGATGATAATAAATACAATAGATAATATACAGTTTAGGAAAGTGAATAATATATATAAAGCAGAGCTGCCACTTGCATTTGGGTGACCAGCAAATCAGATCCCACTGACTGCTGTGTGCTTACTGTAACAATGCATTATTTCCATTTATCTAATTTAGAACAAAGAGTCAATTCTTTATCTTTAGACCACCAATAAATTCTAGTGCTGTAAGGTAGCTTAACAGCAAGACTAACAGAAATAAAATAAATCCACCTTTAGATGTTTCCTAAGTTCTTCTGCTTTCCAAGTATCTTCTTTGGTTCTTTTCTAGAACAGAAAATGCAGAAAAGACTGAGTAATCAATTTGCAGAGAGAAGTAAATCATTTAACAATGAATCATACTCCTAAGGAAAGGATCAAGGTACACATGGCAAGTCTCACTGAAAGGATCATGCAAACAATAATTTGATTTAGCTATAATACCTATTTACAGTAAATCTCACCTTCCTGGACCTGGAAGAAGCCTGAAGCTCAGACTGCATGTCTAAGTTGACTGCACATGAAATATTAGTATGTAGCACTGAAGGTAAAAAGATAATGAAACTAATCAAAGTGCACATGATTGTTTCACTAGAGTGCACATGATTGTTTCCCTTAAAAAATAAGTTCTATTTCTTCTATCTGCATTTGCAGAGCTCCTTCACTTGGCTGCTTGACTGCTGTAACAAAGACTAAATAAAAATTCATATTGTTTGAGATCTCTAAGGGAAAGGAGGAATTTTAATCTATTGAATACTTGAACTAGTTCATTGGAGGATGAGGACCATATCCAAAGTGACATGATCAGGCTATCCTTATTCTCAAATTTAGACTTGGCAAAAGCTACTGAAGATTAACAAAATAATCACTGGTAAATATGGTAATGATGAGCTGCACTGGTGGAACAAAATAAACTTATGGTGCCCCTTTATTTTTTTTGTTAATTCATTATATGGAGGCAGTATTTTAACAGTATATATATTTTGAATTATTCTACATGAAAAAAGTCTTGTCTTTTCAAACTTGGATTTTATAGAAGATTGTAGTGGACTGCTAAGCTTCTATAGTCAATGAAGTCAAAGTCCCAAGAAGGCAGTATTTGTTACAAACAGAAAGTGCCCTTTCAGTTTTATTATCTTCTGATCCCTAAAAAAGGCAAAAAACCAAAGAATGCCAATATTTACTACTGCAGAAAGTCAGATGAGAAAGTAAAAAACAAAGCTGATCATTTTCTTAAGTCAAGCTTTAACAAAGCCTAAGAAACTCAACAGAACTTGTGTGAATGTTAAGCTGGAAGGGAGGATATGGATGGGAAGAGAGCAGAATGCTGTATTACAGTCCCAAACAGCAACCTATTTAAAATGATGTTTTGGATTTAAACAATAGTTAGGTATGTATCAGCAAAAAAAGAATGTTACTGATGTTAATAGCATAAAATCAGCCTGACCAACAGACAACATCAGATGAGGCAGCTACAGATTTATTTCAAAGCTGAGGCAAAAAGCACACAGCACACATTCACAGGTGGTTCTCTGGCACTTGCATCTGTCACTTTTCTGGGGTCTGAAGTTATCACCTCCCCACCACAATCAGAAGCTGTTGCTTTTGTGTATGGTTTTCCACTTAAATCTCTGCTTTTGCAAAAGTATAATAAACAAACAGGAAAAATGAGATATTTTATAAAGGATCGAGTCATTTGTCCCTCTGTAAGTAAATGTCCACACAATAATGTTTCAAAAAAACTTTCAAAGGATTTATTGGACTGTCTCACCTGTCTGCTAATTTAGAAGTACTTATATACTCATTTAAATCCAGATTAAGATTTGTTACTTAAATGACACTGGGGTTTAGCTTAATTCATCTACCTGGGAGCATTCAGCTCACATGAAATGCCACACATCTACTGAACTCAAAAAAGTTCTGTGAATGTTTTTACCAGTTAAAAATTTGTCCTTTAATCTACAGATGAAGCAGTCAGTGGAAAAAGAAACCTTGTTGCTTTAGATAAACTTTGAAAGAGATCGACAGGGTTTTGTTTCTTCACTCATAACTAGAAAGATAAGAGGTTTTCAGAACATAATGTTTTTAACCAATTTAAGAACTCAGTTAAATGTGATTCTAAAGAAATAGAAAAACAGTAAAACACAATTCTGTCTTTAATTTTTAAGCCAGAGAAAAAATACTTTATTTTTTGCATGTAAACATTTATCTTTCTTATTTCCAGTATGAGTAGCCAATTTGAGAGCTCTCAAATAGGCAAGAGCGCGGCTGATGGAAGCAGCCAAAGGAGGGCTCCTCACTCCCTGTGGCTGCTCCTGCCTCTGGCTCTTTGGCACTCTCACAGCGACACACCTGAGATATTTCAGATCAAAGCTGAATTTTCCATCACAGCTCACCGCTTTGGCACGCCTGCTTTAGCCACTGGAAACGTCACCCAGTCACTGATGCGAGCACGCCATGTGGTTTTGTTTCCTTTATTCCGGACTTCTGCAAACCTTCAATAATTTAACACCTTAATGCAGAAGTTACGTGTGTTCCCGAAGAACTAAAGCTCGGCAATTCGCGGTTACAGGAGCATCAATTATTAAACAGGCTTTTATCTAGAAGGTGAAACAAGGGGTATTTCCGTAACCAGCTTCCGCAGGGGGATGCGGGGCGGTACAACTCCCCCTCAGCCTCGGGATAAGGATTCCCTCGCTACGCCTCTTGCGGGGGGGATTCACCGCCGTGCCGACCAAACAAAGCGACCCGGCCGGCCCCGGCAGAGCCGCGGGGGTTCTCGGGGGCAGCAGCCGAGGCTGCGGCGCTGTCCCCCGGCCCTGCCGCGCTCCCCCGGCGCTGCCGCTCACCTTGTCCCCGTCCATGGGGCCGGGAGGCCGCGTCCGCCGCCGCGGGCCGGGATCGGCGCTGCGTGCGGGCCCGCCCGGCAACCAGGGCCGGCAGCCGCGCGCCGAGCGATGGATGCGCCGCCCGCCTGAGGGGCGGCATGGCCGCGGGAGGGGCGTCCCGCTCCGGGCTGCCCGTGTGGAGAGGACAAGGGAGTGCAGCAGGGAGGGCACTGCTAGCAAATCCTGATCCTCTGGTTGGTCCTACTGAGGGACAGCTGGGGTCTGGGTCCAGCTCTGGGCTCCTCAGTGCAAGGGAGACAAGGAGCGGGTGCAGTGGAGAGCAGCGAAGGGGATAAGGAAGCATCTCTCCTTTGAGAAAAGGCTGAGGGAACATCTCTCCTTTGAGAAAAGGCTGAAGGAGCATCTCTCCTTTGAGAAAAGGCTGAGGGAGCATCTCTCCTTTGAGAAAAGGCTGAGGGAACATCTCTCCTTTGAGAAAAGGCTGAGGGAGAGGCTCTGTTCGGCCTCGAGAGGAGACGAATGACAGGGGACCTCGTTAATGTGTATAGATATCTATGGGAGGGCGCCAAAAGGATGGACCAGGTTCTGCTCGGTGGCTCCCAGCGACAGGAGATGAGGCAATGGGCAGAAACTGAGGCACAGGAAGCTCCACTGAGCATGAGGAAGAATTTCTTTACTGGGCAGGTGACCGTGCACTGGAGCAGCCTGCCCAGAGAAGCTGTGGAGTCTCTCTCCCTCACTGGATATTCCAGAACCATCTGAACACAATCCTGTGCTGTGTGCTCTGGGGTGACACTGACTGAGCAGGGAGGTTGGACCAGATTGACCCACTGGTCATATTCTAATTTCATTAACTGCAGTACATCAAACACCTCATTGCTGAAAAGGGGTGAATTAATGACTTGTGATGGAAAGAGCAGGTGACCCACTGTGCTTCCTTCCAGCCTGGCCCATTCTGTGATTTTGAGCTGGTGCCCAGCTGGGTTTCTGCAGGTGAGGGCTCAGACCCTGTGAGCTGGGGACACAGCCCCACAGCCCTCAAGCACTGTTGTTCTCTGCAGCACCTGCTCCAGGTGAAGTGTATCATGAAACCATCCCTCATCCTGGCTGATTCACTTTTAATAAAGTTGTGCACAATTACTGCAGGGCAAAAAAACTGTAAGAAGGGTGCTATGCTTAATCTGCCACTTATCCAGGTGCTGGGTAGATGTAGGTACAAAGAACAGTTGTATAAATAAATTAAAATGCTAATAATATACCCCCAGTAACAAGTACAAGAGCTGATTTCTGCTACAAAACACAAATGGCAGCTGGAAAGAGCTCTATGGTTGTCTGCAGGAAAGGTGTGCGCCATTTCACAGCAAATATTTACAGCCCATTAACATGTGCAATTTAAAAGACTAAGTGAAAATTTCTCTGAGTTCTTTTAACGTTGTTGCCTCTTTTCAGAGTGTAAAATAAAAAGTTAATATGTAGCAGCTACTGCTAATATTGATGATTGTAGGAAACTGACTACTGGTGGTGGGAAGGGGGGAAGAAGCAAAGGAAGATACAGTTTTGCATTTTAGAAACATTCTTGCCATAGTTCAATGGGAGTTCGTGGCTGACTTCAGAGGTAAAATTTAACCCCTTACACTTGACTTAAACAGTCAGTTGACAAGTAGGTACAAACCCTTGATACCTTGCCTCATATTCATATTTCCAGAATAAATTAAAAATGTAAAAATGTAAAAGTTTCCACTTGTCCAAACCATGAAATATTTTCCTTTATCACATAGCAGAAAAGTAAATCAAGTATTCAATTATGAGCAAAAAAACTCCACCTTGATATTTTCTTGGAAAAAACAAACCCAAAAAAACACAAAAAAACCCAACCAAGAAAAAAAAAAAAGCTCAAACACACCATTAAATGTAAGTATGACTTTTAAGGGCTAAATTATATCCACTAAATATAAACATCAATGGATACTAAAATATTTATAAGCCTCCTAATGGATTATTTATCTGGTTGTAGCAGAACAATAATAATCTATAAGCACCTGGTTTGGGGAAACCCCTGATTTCAATCCAGGCTGTGGGATGAGCAGACTGGGAGCAGCCCTGGCCAGAAGGATTTGGGGGTGCTGGTGGGTGAGAGGCTGGACATGACCCAGCCATGGCACTCACAGCCCAGAACCCCAGATGTGTCCTGGGCTGCATCCAAAACCCCATGGGCAGCAGGGCAGGGAGGGGATTCTGTCCCTGACCTCCTCTCTGGTGAGACCCCAACCAGAATAGTGCATCCAACTCTGGGGTGCCCTGAAGAAAGACATGGACCTCTTGTAGTGAGTCCAAAGGAGGCCACCAAGATGATCAGAGGGATGGAGCACCTCTCCTACAAGGAAAGGCTGAGAGAATTGGAATGGTTCATCCTGGAGAAGAGAAGGCCTCAGGGTGACCTTATTGTGGCCTTTCAGTACCTGAGGGGAGCCTGCAAGGAAGCTGGAGAGGCACTTTTTAAAGGTCATGTGGGGAACAGGACAGGGAGTCCATGCAAACTAAAAGAAAGTAGGTTTAGATTAGATATTGTGATAAAATTCTTTACAGTGAGGGTGGTGAGTCACCGGCACAGGCTGCCCAGAGAAGCATGCTCCATCCCTGGCAGTGTTCCAGGCCAGGCTGGATGGAGCTCTGAGCCACCTGGACTAGGGGAAGATGTCCCTGCCCATGGCTAGAGACTTGGAGCTAGATGATCTTAAAGCTCCCTTCCAACTCCAACTTTCCTGTAATTCTATGATTTTATATTTTCTTCCCTGAACAAATAAAAATGGCCATAAAAGCCATCTTGGATTATCTCAAAGAGCTCTTTAGCCATAGTGTATAAACACATGGAACTAGGCATCTGCTTAGGAAGGGATCTCTGCAGAAATTCTGTCCTATGTATAGAGACTGAAGGACAAAACAACCTTTTAACTGGATTTTATTTTTAACAACAATCTAGCAAATACATATAACTAAATAAGCAAATGTGACAGTGATGCCAAAAACTGAAAAGAAGAAGCAGCTTTTTTTTCAAGTTCTGTTTCTCTTGTCTACTGTTTAGAACATGCCTATGTATTTCCTGAAAAAAAAAAAAAAACCAAACAAACAAAAAAACCAACAAAAACCAAACAGTTTTGGCTGCTAATAGCATTTCTTCTTAGCCCTATGATAGTATGCTAGTCAGGCATCTCTAAGACAAGAAAAAATACAGATGTGGGAAAGTGCCACTAGAGGGTTTAGAAAGAACTTTTCAAACCTTAAATCTAGGGATCAAACTGAAGTTTAACTGCTGCATGAGAATACAAGGTAGAATAGCAGCTTTGGAATAACAATACTAAAATTTGTGCACGCTTAAATCCATCATGTGTTAAAATAATAAACTACAGTGTGTCACCAATATAGTGGAGAAAATGAACACACCAGTGGTTTGACTGCTTTTATAAAATGTGTGTTAGACTCAAGTGAATACAGGCAATAAAATGACACATATCTGTTGTGTAAAGCCAGCATAAAAGGATGCCCTAGATTTTCTTTCCAAGAAAAGTGTTGTAAAACAGGGGTTTGGTAGCCCTGAGAATTTCATTACAATTTTATCATCTACAGGTTTTTCTCTTGTTTGGCTTGGTACATGTATCTCCTTCTCCACCTGCACTGTTATCTGAAAAACAGGAAGATAAAATAGCACAGCTTTTTATATTCTGCAGTAATAAACTTTTTTTGTTTATTTATTTTTATCTGCTGATGTTCCTCTAAGCCAGTGAAGCATTATTGCATTTTTGTTCACCTCTGTGGAATGACACATAACAGTATTATACCAAAAAGTTCCTGGAAATATTACCCCTCAGAGGGACAAATGGCAACTTTTCACCAGGCTTAAAAATCAAGACTCTTCTATTATTAGGAAAAAACCCACCTTTTAAATTTTTTTTTTTAAATTTTTATGAAGAAATGAACATGTTAGTATCTAGGCTTTGTAGGGTTCCTCCCCCTCTTTTTTTACCACATTTTGCTGAAGCCTTTTGAAGATTAGAAGAAAATTTAAATATTTCTATCAGCAGACATGCATAAATGATCTGCAAAATATCAAAATGCTTTTGTTAGTCCTTCAGGTTCATAAATAGAAACAGCAAAAATGTGGATTACTGCAGTAAAGTTTGTGTCTTTAGTCATTTGTAAGAATCAAATGAGGGGAAAAAAAGGAGACTATAATTATTGTGAAAACTTGTTAAGAAACACATCTTAGTGGAAAGTATTTCTGTCTTCAGGAACAATAAATATTTGAGGATCTTGTCATGAGAGTAGAATTTATGCATTCAGTGAAACTGAAGCCAGCCTGGGTGATAGCAGGGATCAGACAGACATACATAGTTTTTCTCCAAACAGAAGCTAAGGTATGTTAGAGTCTTTTGGCTCTTCTTTGTGTTATATATTAGATAAATTGAAGCAGGCAAAATATTTCTGGTCTACAGTAGATAACCTGGAGCAGGTTTGACAGCTGCATAAAATCAAACACAGAAGTAGAGAGTATTCCATCATGAGAATCTACTAGGATAAAATTTCATGTAAATTATATTTTCATTAATAATTCAATTTTTTAGGGATTATGTTCCTCAGCAAAAATTCTCAGATTTCTACTCAATAAAGATTTCTCTTCAATAGCAAAAAAGTGTAGAGAGAACCATTAGACTGAAATAATGCTGCTGGGTGAAATCAGGTGTAACACCACATATTGTCCTTCAGGAAAATAAACTGTTAATGAAAATGGTGATGAAGTAAGAATTAAAATTGCTTCCAAAACATGTTTTCTTGTGTGAACTCCAAAAAGTTGAGAAAATTAGGTTTTCTTTTTTTACCACATCAACAGAATTTTCCCAATTTTTCTCATGGTCAAAAATGATGTACAAACAAGATCTTTCAGGAAGTTATTTGGGAAAGTAGTGATGGTATTTACTGGAAAACAAATCATCACCTCAATCTGATGGTGATGCAATGTAAAGGTAAACACAGGATGACACTACTTGGCAATGGAAGCTGTAGCATTGGAAAGAGCAAAAAAGGAGAAGCAAACACATATGGCTAAGAATGGGTATAAAGGGATGTTGCTAACAAAAAGTATTAATTAAAGTTCTAGTAATGCAACAGGCCTAAAAAAGACAGGATATGGAAAGAATAAATATCATCTAAATGAAATAAATATAATCAGCTGTGTAGCTGATACAATTGACTAGAGGATACTAAAGAAGAAGCCAGAGCAATCTCTGGGCCATAAATTATTATCTTCAGGACTTCCTAATGCACAACTACATATTTTTAAATTTTACTTTTTTATTATTATTATTTTTACATTTTTATATATTAAAGTAGAGGATCAGGAAATATGTGAATTAACATTTCCAAGATTCTTGAGCAAATTATTAAATTCTTTATCTGCACCAAAAAATTAGAATAAACAAATAACTAGTGTTTATCTAGAAAATTTTATTATAAATTTTATAATGAAGTAACTAACCCTAATTTATCACCTTGCAGCAGAGTTTATATCTTGATTTTAGCAAGACTCTTTTGTCTCTATACAACAATGGCTATGCTAATTTCATACCACCCAGTTTCTTCATCAAAATATTGTGTGGGCCCCAGTGAGTTATCTGCAAAGGTTCTTAGAAGTCAGTGGTAAACTCTTTATCAGAACTTCCTCTTGATGTTACAGATAAACATTATCAAATTCATGCTACAAGATCTTACTTCTGTTTTCCTCTTTGACTGGCACACTATCACCCACTTTTACTTCTGATTAATCAAACTTCCACATCAATTAATGAATTACTCTGTGCAGGACCAGTGCTAGGCTGCCTGGTCTACAATTATATTATGTTTGTCATTCTAAATGCTACTACAAGATTAATTTTTCTTTCCTGGTTTGTTTCTCCATTTTATTAAATTTGACTGTATGGGGAACTTCTCTAAATTCTATATCCAGCTCATTTTCAAAATACATGCTGGACATACATGAGAGCAGAATAATATGTAGCTCACAGTAAAGTGTTACTTGCCAAATATCACATTAATTCAATCACTGTTTTTCCTCTCATTTTGAATTTTCATTTTAATTTGTGGTACGGTTGTATTCTGACTCAGACACTGTGAGGCCGGATAGGGAAATAAAATGGACAATGGAGTCCAAGGCTGAGAACAAAAGACTTGAAAAAATGAGAGTATTAATAGTGTTGGTTGTAATGGAGGGAGCCAACATACAATGTGACCATTTGTACTAGGTGTTACTGAAACTCAGGAGTGAGGTACATTAAAGTCACATTATAAGCAGAGTAAGTAATTAGAAGAGGAATTCAATAAATGCAAAAAATCACTCAAATTTACTGTAGTTAATTTCACTGGCGTCCAAAGGGTTCACAGCATCATACTTGATACCCTCAGTTTCAGGTCACAAGCTTTCCTAGAGCCTTATGGTGCTCTTCATTCAGTTCCTTCACAGTTACAGCCTGCAGGTGTTCTGAGTTCTCTAGAAGACCCAAAGTAAATTATAATTTCAAAGTTTGGATTACCACCCAGTTGTAAATCACTGATTTTGTTACATGTTTTTGTATCATTTGGTTGTTCTGAATATTCATCTTGAATAATCTAAATACACAGATGGAGTAAATACAGTGTCAGTGGTAAGGAGAAAGTAAAAAACAGCAGGAGTCTACGGCCAGAAATTGTTTTAGCTTAGAGTGGTCCATTGAGCCTGATGGCAGGCATGGAGGCATTTTGGAAAGATAAGAAAACAGAACACCACATTCAGTTGTCAAAACATGGATTCTTTTTCCAGTTCTGCTGTGCCACACTAAGCAAACAACTTTTCCTTTGATGCCATTGCCTTTTTGACTTTCTTCCCTCCGGATAATTGAGATGAGGCTACTTTCACTTCCTAAGAAAATGAAGCTTTTATATAGCTTTTCTATTTGTCCACTTGTGTGTGTTTTCATAACTTTTCAGCCTATTGGCTAAGTGATTCACCCCTCTTCACTACCTGCAAATATGAAGTCTCAAAGTCCTACACATTTTGCGAAAATTGGCATCTGAAGAGAGGAGAAAGGATCCTTATTCCCACTAAGTGAAAGGTTAGCTATTTAAAGCCAAAAAAAAAAAAAGAAAAAGAAAAAAAAAAAAACCAAAAAAAACCCCAAAACAAATAAAACCCACAAACTTCTGGTAAATGCTGAGTTTAATCTGTGTGTATCTGTGATTAGGACCTGATAGCTAAGGACAAGCAACAGCTGCCTCTTACGAAACTCGTGACTACATCAAAGTTATTTGAAAAGGTAAAAAAATTATGGGAGGAAGTGCAAGAACCAGGTGTTAAAGGGATACAGGGCACAAGCCTGTTATAAAATCACCTTATTCGGTTTAACAAACCCCAAGATAGTGAGTGCCACCCTCGGTACTCGTGAGTGTTAACAGGATGACAGAGGAGGCAGCTTTATGTGAGGATGTGTGAGCCAAACTTCAGGAAACACCTGTTGTAACTCAGGCGCGGAGTGACCAGCGTCTGGTCCCTCCGAGGCATCAATCAGGCTCTCCTTTAATAACACCCATCAGCAGCGAACAAAGCGAGACACGGAGGTTGTCATCGAAGGGTGTAACAGGTAGGAACATCCAGCCGCGAAAGTGACCGAAGAGAACGGGACACGGTGTGTTTTGCCCGTGAGGAAGCGCACACGCGCCTCGGCACGCTCGTTGTGCTCCTGCCACCCACCGAGGAACCCTTTCCGGCGGTGTCCCCCAGAGCCGCGCTCCTCTTCCCGCATTCCTGATGGCCGTGGCCCCGAGCGGCAGCGCGAACCCGCGCTTCCCGGGCAGGCCTGCGAGGGAGGGAAGAGCGAGCGGCGGAGGGGAGGGGAAGAGGCTGCCCGGGGCGGGGGAGGCGACGAGCAGAGGCGTTCGTGCGGCGGCCGGGCGCCAATAGCGGCGGTCGGGGCCGAGCCGCCTCCTCCCGGCGGCAGCGGCGGTCGGAGCTGGGCCAGCCGGGCCCGGAAGCGGCGGCGGGTGGTGCCGGAGCGCGGTGAGCGGGGCCGGGCGCGGGATGCGAGGAGGCGCCGCCGCCGCCCTGCCCCCTGCCCGCTCGCAGCCAGCGCCCCAGGAGGAGGAGCAGCGGGAGGAGCGGCAGCAGCAGTAGGAGCCGCCGCTGCAGTAGCATGAGCGGGGCAGCCGCTAAGCAGCCCCCCGGCGCGGGGTCCGCCGCCGAGCCCGCCGCGGAGAACGCGCCGGCTGCGGACCCCGTGCCGGAGTCTCCTCCACCGCTGCTGAGCGTGGACGTGACGGGATTGGTGTCGCAGTTTGCGAGGAGCTTCGTGCTGATCTTCCCCGTGTATGTGCTGGGCTACCTGGGGCTGAGCTTCAGCTGGGTGCTTATCGCCCTGTGCGGGCTCTTCTGGATCCGCAGGCACCGCGGCGGCAAGAGCTCCCGCCTGGGCCGGGCGCTCGCCTTCCTGGAGGACGAGGAGGAGGCGGTGCGGCTCAGCGTCTCCTCCGCGGATCTGCCTGCGTGGGTGAGTGGCCAACACCCTTAGGCGCTGCCGCGAGCACCCGCGCCCGGCGGGCCGGGGCCTGGTACCTCCCCGGGACGTGCGTGATGAGACCCAGCCCCGCCGTGCTGCCCCTCCGCAGGCCGGAGCCCCAGAGCCGGCCTGGCGGGAGGGGTGAGGGGACTGCATCCCCATGGCTGCTTGTCCCGGTCCGCCAGCCCCTTCCGAGACGGTGCAGCGGTGGGAGCGGGCGGCAGCGTGTCCCTTCCCCGCCGTTCTCCTTCCGCCGGGGTGGCCTGTCCGTGTCCCCGCCGCCCGCTCCGCTGCGCCCGCGGCGCTGACGGCGGTGACAGCCGGAGCCTGCCGTGGCTGGGGTTCCCCTGGCAGAAATAAACTTTGCTGCAGGGTTTGGGTTTCCTTCCCCTCAGGTGCCAGTGGCGCGCACGGCTCGGTTCTAGCGCGGTCTCTGCAGAACGCGGGTGTCGTGGCTTGGGCCGTTCCTTACAAAGTTGAGATGAGAGGGAAATAGAATCGGGCTCTTAACCCTGGCAGATCTCTGAGTAGAGTATTGCCAAACGGGGGATGAACCAGAGGTGGGGTGGTGTTTCTGAGTGGTTTCAGGGCTGTGACATGAGGACTAAGGTACAGGGGCTGTGGTGGCTTTATTTGTGCATTGACATGGTGGGGTTTTCAAAGGCTTTCTCCAAATCTTCCTTTGAAAGTTTCAGGCTTTCTACAAGGTCTTCAGAACTAACGCTACTTATTTTTTTGTTTTAGCTTAAATCTGGCTTCAAAGTTGAATACCTTTCATTTGTAATTTCTCCTTTGGTGGATTAATGATGTTTTTGATGCAGCTGCCAGTGTGCATCCAGGCCTGCCTGTGCCCCGCTCTGCCCCCGTGATGCGCTGGGCAGAGCTTGCTGCTCTCTGAGTGCCCATACCCAAAATCTTGAGGGTTTCTGCTGATTCTTTCCGTGTGATTCCTTTATTGACTGCTCTCTTCTCCTGACCTACAGTCACCCACCTGTCCCCTGGGGACTCTTTGCAGTGACTGTGCATCCAGCAGTGCTGAGATGATAAGAGTGCAAGCAGCTGTTTTCATTTCTGAGATCAGATTGCAATACCTGATGTGACCTGTTCTAGCTCTACTGAGGAAGTTATAGGAGAGAATAGAGTGGGTAGGTGTGAGACTGGAGGCTTTTACTCCTCTTCCATCATATCTTTTGCCAAAGTTCTGATGGAAGATCATTATAAAAATAAGTGCAGTGTTCAGGAGAGATTAAATGTTTTTTATCTCTTGAAGCAGAGATGTGAGTCTCAAATAAGGTAGCTAATAGCTCTTACATTACCTGTAATGTGTGTTGTTTGGTTTTTCCAAATCACACAGCAATATAATGGAAATGTTCTGACGCTGCATTTAAAATGAATTAATTGAAGCTAGATTTGTAGTGGAGGCTTGTATATAGTAACAATCTGCTGGTAACTAAGCCATAGATATTCAAGCTTAGTGCTGTGTGTAAGTTTTATTTTAAGTTGCAATTTGTTACCTTTGATAAAATGGCAATTAATTTCTGCGTGGAGTTGTCCAAATAACTAAAGATTTGGAAAGGGGCCTCCTGTTTGAAGTCAGAGACAAAAAAAAAGTCGAGTGCCAGCTGCAAGCACCTGCATATATCCTATGGCATTGTGAGAAAGCAATTGATCAATAAACAGGGTGTCCCAAAAGTGTGACCCTCTCAGACCAGTGGCAAATGGATGTAGATTTTTTTTTTTTTTGCTGTAGATTTTTTTTGTTATTTTTTCCTTCTTCTTTATCCATGTTCTTAAATTTTAAAGGTCTTGGTTCTTTTCTTTCTGTTGATGTATTTGCTATGTTCTGGAAGCATCATTCTTTCAAGTAAAAGTAGCTTCCAGAATAAATGTAATCTGGAAAACAGAAGACTTCTGAAAACCTGCTTAAATCAAAAGTGGTCTTCAATGTCTGCTGTCATAGTCCTTAAGGTTTATATGAGTCTTATGCTGCTTCCATAATGCATCTTGAAAAACTGCTGTTATTCTTCCTTCTGCATTATGTGCATTTTCCTGGAGATTTGTGAATTTCAATCATATTTGAAGTAACAGGTACTGGATGGAACCTGACATTTCTGATAGGCATGAGCTTTATCCATCTCAGTATGAACTCCAAACTGAAGGATTTTCCATTGGTTTCTGTTATGGAAATAAGTTTTAAATTGCTGGAGTAGGACAGTGCTGTGATTTATATATAGGAAAGTTTTTACTCTTCTGGGACTGATGCTGAGGTGTAATAAACCATTTTTCAAATAAAATTATGTGGTACCTCAAAGTTCTATTTGACATGTGGTATCTTTCTGTGCCCTTGATTGGAGAAGAGCTTTAGCTTTGTGTGTTAGGTATGATTCCCTTTCCCCACACACCTTGGTATTGTCTGTTGCTTTAGTGGTTCATATTAAATACTCACTAATACTGCATTGAGTTATTTATTTTAAAGACAGTGATTATTTCAAGAGAATGTTTTTCTGCTGGCAATATGCTCAGTTGCAGTTTGAAAATGATACAGTTGTGCCACCACACTAGATAGCATTTGTGATGTTAATCATTAGTTTCCTAAATTAGACTTACTTCTTCCATGAGCAGGTGGTTATGTATCAGGAATATTCTGTACTGTGCATGTAAAATTAATTAATTCAACATGAATACAAGTTATGTTACTTAAAATGTCAATACAGAATTAACTACAAATAAGTATGCATTGAAAAATACCACATTTACTGTCTTAAAAACATAAGATCTGCACTCATAGACTTGCTAACATGTAGTTACAGCTCTGCTGCCTGTTTGAAAGGTGTCAGGGATTATATGGGGTAGGAGGGAGCAGAGGTGGGTGCTTTTTCAAATAATTTGGAACTAGGCAGCAGAACTTACAATGAGAAAGAACTGGAGATCAAAGTTGTCTTTAAATAGAGACATTTTAAGACATGAAAAAGTCTTTAGAGAAAGACATTTTCTCTTTATTTGCAGCATTTTTATGCACCAGATGTATTTTATACTGGAATGAATGTAATTTAGTCCCAAACATGTATATAAGGAAAGTGGCAGTTTAGGTGTCACTGCATAGAGGAGCAAAGGTAGGAAACTTAAAAGCAGGACTCTTGTTTTTAAAGGCCAGGTATCATGTTGCCTTTTATTTTAAAAGTGGTAATGGAATTTAGTAATCTAATAATAACAAATTTACTTTGTTCTTTCTCAGATCAGCCGAAAAATTAATCTAATTTTTCCATTTTAGCAGTGGTTCTTGTTGCTTAGTGCCACTTTCATAACATGCCAACATATCATGTTCAACATGTTTTTGGTTTAGTGAGACTTTGGCTCCTGTTTTCTTCAATATACAGATAAAAAGCCATGCTGAATTTGTTTTCCCCAGATTAAATGTAAATTTGGCCTGGTACCAGGAGCTGAATCTATGTGCAGTCTGTCAACAATCAGCAGGTGACCAAAATAGGAACAAGTCTTAGCATTTTTAAAGAATTTATTCTGAAAACAGATTTAGACAATTTGTTTTATCTCTAAGTATGTATTATACAGAAACTGAAACACTGTATGTGATTGTAGTAAAAGTAGTGGCATGCTAGAACATTAATTACATGTCTGCTGTGCCATTTTGGGTCCTACATACTTGCCTAAGTTTCTGCTCTAGTTTGGAGTGATATTTTTTTTTTTCCTCTTGTTTTATTTTCTCATCTACTTAAGAAAAAGGAAAAAGTCTGCCTCAATCTAAATAGTTTTCATCACCTTCTAAATTAAACTTACTTGGAGTACCATGATAAAGAAATCTGGTAGGTCTTCTTTCTCATGGGAAGCTGTATGACGTTTTTGCAGGTTGTGACTATTGTGGGTCACCACTGAACTGCTGTACCACTGCTACACCTAGAGAAAGGGGATAAAGTCTAATTATATGGTTAGAACAACAGAGACTTTGGTTTTTACTGGTACTTATTGGAAAGGCAGAGCCAGTGTTTTCCTTCCTTGTGGAGGAAAAGTGGTCTGGTAACTCTGACTGCAGAATCACACCTGTACTGAGTGACATTTGCAGAGAAGGTTAAAGTGGTTCTGCTCTTGTGTGTAGTTGATATGAAGATTTATTGATGATGCAGAATCAAACTTGCTATCTAGATCTTAGATAGATGATTAAGACAGGAACCTCCAAAGAATCCCTGCTGATGGATGTTATGTACTCAGTAAACCTCATAACATACATTGCATTGAAGTCCACCTGTTTATTTGCTATAGAAGAAAAAGATGTTTCTCTTCTCAGACCTTTGGTTGCTGCTGCTATTGCTGCAGCTCTAGGAACTGTAGGAGGGTTTTTCTGCAGCATATGAAATTTGAAGACACTGAGACATTGTGACACATTCTTCTGATCTGTTCTCTAGCTTAGTTGAGTACGTTAGATGGAATTCACCAAGGGGTGATTTATAAGAAAAATGACTCCCATGTACAGTAACTTAGTGTTAAGCAGGATCTCCTCAGTTTGGGTGGTGAGTACTGCAGGTGGCCATTGCTCTGGGCTGCCAGCCTGCATCTGGAAAGGGTGAAGAGGTGTGAGTAAGAATAGAGTAGTAACTTGTGAGTACTTAACAACTGGACTCTGTGTCCTTCTTCTGCCTGATTATTTTTCATTTTGAACTGTGTTCTCTTCTAGCTGATTCATAGTATATGAATATGCACATCTGTGTGTTGTGGGTTGTGTGTGTTTTTGTGGTTGGGCTTTCTTCTTAAAGGAAGAAGTTCAATTTGTTTCAGTATTACTTCTTGAAATTTAGATAACCTGAGTGACATCCTAAGAGTACCCCATAGTTATGAGAAATGTAAATGATGGGTTTGGGAATGGAAAACCAAAGGGGGAAAAAAAAAGATATCAGACAATTGATCCTATCTCCCTGTTTCTCAGAGTTTTTAAGTTGAGTGTGTTAAAGCTATGCTGAGACAATGTCTGTCCCAAAACACCTTCTCTCACATAGTAATGTGGTGAGCCTCACTATGTATTCATTTATAAAGATCCATTTCCGAAATATTTATGGTAGAAACCCACATGTTGAGTTGCTGTTCATGAACATGATATCAAACTACTAAAGAAAAACATCAGCCTGAAAGTATTAGTACACCTCTTGAGCTCTTTGTGGGTGACACAGGCTTTACATTCTTTTTTCATCTAACAAATTATTATTATGTAGAAATTACTATTGTGTTTTGGGACTACTGTACATGTCATTTCAATATGCAGTTTGTGTGAATAACTAAGGAAGATGTGTACTGGTCTCTTTAGTTTTTTGTTTGCTCATTTGATTTTTTTTTAATTTACCGTTTTAGTCTGCTACTGTTGTTTCCATGCCTAAGTGCCTTTGCATATAAGGACTGGCCCATCTTCAGCCATATTTAAGAATGCAGGAGTCAGAAAGATCTTGTCTGTAGAGACTGAGGTTTTGTGGAAGAGAAAGAAACCTGGGATAACAGTCAACCTTTTCTGCATCTTCCACAAGATTCTTCTCATTTTAAATTACAACTGCTTTTTGAGATTGTTGGCATATCATAATGTGGTGGGGTATGCAATCTAAGATTTATTTATTTATTTTTTAACATGAGAACTTTCTGGGAAATAAAGTTGAATCAGGATTATTGTCAAAACATTTTCATTGCAGTTTACAGCAATGAAAGCCTGTTTTATACATGTGAAGTGTTCTTTGATGTCCTGTTCTTTTTCTTCAATATGAAAGGAGAGGTGGCATGTTGTTTCTGGTAAGATAAATTTCTTTGACTTAAATAATGTGGTTTATATTAAACTTTATCTCCCATTTATCAATTCATTACTAGTTCTCTAGTTGCTGAAATTGCCTTTGGCATAGCTTCTTTTGAGCTTTGCTGGCCATATACCCATAGTGAATCTGTTTATTTTTCAAAAACCTTGCTTTTGAATAATAGCAAGTTTTAAAAGAACACTTATTTCTAAATATCCTCTGTAGTGTCTGAAATGAGCTTGTCAGGGTCTTGTAACTGTATATAAGGTTCTGAAAGCAAAAGTTAATGACTATGAATTTATGCTACTGATTTGGTATGTTCTGATATGTAGATAAAAGGAAATCAGTAAAAGAATATGATTCTTCTGGACATACTACACAAATAATAGATTTGGTATGAGACATTGCTAGTTTAGATACAGAGTTGTTTGACCTGTGGTATCTTATCTTTCTTTGCTTTTCTCTGCTCTTGGGAAGTATAAATTAAATCTGATTGGTATTCCCCTTTCCTTAGGAAGTGGAGAGTGGACACTCCACCAGCACCTTGGGAGCTTTCCTGTGGCCTAGCAGGGGCCAGCTTCTAGGGGTTACGTACCAAGCTTGAAGGGCAGCAGAATTTCAAATGCAGGATGTGTAGGGCTGCTTTGGCACATTCAGGGTAAATACTGTGCCACTTCAAATAAGAAAATTAAATCCTTATCTTTTGCTGCTGTTTGTGAACACTTAATGAAAATAAAGGTTATACAGAGTAGGTGTGCTCAACATAGAATGAGATGTGAATAACACTGTGGAAACAGTGTTTTGATAAGAATAGGGAGAGAGTGGTTTTATTTGAAACAACTGTTTGAATTCAGTAAATTCTGAAACTGAACTGTTTAGAGAAGTCTGACACTTTATCACTTGTATAGCTTTAGATCATATGGCACTTTGATTCTGGGTAAGACTTTTTTCAATTGAATGAGGAGAGAGTTCTGTGAAGTTGAGAAAGAAAATGTTTGATAAGAAACAAGAGGGAGGAATTAAACCAAGAATTTGCTGAAAGTGTGTGAAATGGTGAAGCCCAATTCCCAGATTTATGTGGGTTTTTTCTGGCATATGCCAGGTTCTCTGTTTCTGAGCTGGCAATAATGGATCATGCGGAGTGGAAAGAGGGGTTGTACAAACTTGCCCCATCAGCTAGGGACATATCTGATAGTGAGCTTCTACTCCATTGACTGGAATTAATTCAGATTTAACTTGCTTTGTAAGGACCTCATTACAAAAGTGAGGTTCTAGAATTAGGAGTCATTTCCTGGCTTTAGGGGCCTGTGTTAAACCAGCACACTAGCCTTGGGAAGTGTGTTCCATTTATCTCAGCTTTGCAAGATGCTTTTTGATCCCTTGTTTCTTTATAAAAGCCTTAAAATTTCCATCCTAATGTCAGGGTTCAGGTATGAAGCTGTGTCCCATCTTTTGAATCCCATTAATAGGGTGTCTGGGAGAGGGAGGAAAAGAGCTGTTCCTGAGCCTTCTTGCACATCATTTGATCCCCATCCCCAGCCTACTTCTAGTGTTTTATTCCCAACAGCTTTACCAAGCTTCATGTACCAGTCTTTTAGTCTTTATTACATTGGTGGCGTTTTACTTTCCTTTCATTTTAAATGGCATGGGGGTTTTTTGTTTGGTTGGTTTGGTTTAGTTCTCTCTATGTGCTTCCTTGATACAGTTAAAAGTTGGAGCAACAGCAAGAATATGAAAGCTTTTTTCAGCTTAGTCCCTATTTAGTATAATTTGAATTTTATTTGTAGGCTCTGCTCTGCATTCCTGCATTCATGCTTGTGGCAGAGAGGATTGGGGGGTTAGTAAAGGGATTGATTCTGCCGTTTCAAAATGAAGTAAATGTGCACTCTCCTGACAAAAAGGATGTTCTGCATCCAATTGCACTTTCCCAGTGCCACCTTGTGCCAACATTAGAATTTACTTGGCCAACTATTTGTGAGTTTTCTGCCAAGCTGGGTGTTCAGCTGGATGAGTTTCATGAGTTTACTATGAGACCACAAAAGTGCCAGTGCCTGCAGAAGGGAAGTGGCGGAGGCCTGTGCTCAGGTTTAAAGTGAGATGGAGCAAGGGCCTGCACAAAGAGGCTGTCCTTAGAAAAGGGTGGAAAATAATGCTGCTGAGGTATCTTTGTGGGGCAGCAAAGTTTGAGTGGGAGCTGTTTATAATGTCAATTTGCATATCTAACTTCTTTTATAACATTTATAACATTTTTTGACATTTTATCTCATTATCAGGCATATAAACTCTCAGTATTTTGATTCAGCTTAAAAGCTGATTGTGTTTTTAGTGTGTGATTAGATTGGATCAACTCCAGAAGTCTCTTCATACCTGAATTATTCTATCATTTTCCTTTTTGTTTTAAGCTGTCATTCAAATTAGCTTTCAGTCTCCAATTATGGCTTACAAATGGTAAGAAATCTTTTCTGCATAAAATACAAGTATTTGCTTAAATATTAAGAATAGAAATTAAAAAGATGCTGTCTTTAGAAAGGTGTTTTGTTGGATGTAGTGATGACACCTAAAGTTGGATGACACCTTTTGAAGCATTTGGATGCCTGTCAGCTAAGTAGATTGTATTGAAAGTTCTGTGCTGCAAATGTTAAAACACACGATTTTTCAAATGGAACTCCTGTTATATAAATAACCTTTGTAAGACCAATGTTCCCATATAATGAGTCATTGCACAAAGTTTTGTCTGCTACACCCTGATATGACTACAGAATTTTCCTTAAGACCTGAATATCTGAAATGGGACTAATGGTTTTCAGCTGAAGCAGCCTGGATTTATGTGCCATGAAGTTGTTACTACACTAGAAACATGAAACTAATTTTACTTGGCTGAAAATAACTGTCATATGACAGACAAGAATTGCATTGTCATTTGGCTGTCCTTATCATATAGCAACATGGGTTGAGTTTACATTAGTTCAGTTGCAGCACTTTTACCTGAGAGATTTACATTTGCAGTGTAAATTGCATAACTTTTGGCATCTGTTTATGTGAAAACGTCAGTTGGAGTCTAGTAACAGACTACACTATTGTTTTCATAACCTTTGTTTGCATTCCTTTAGTTAGATACTGGCTCAGTGAATTATCCAAGCAGACTGAAATAGTTTCCTCTGAGAAAAATTTGAAAGATGCAACACAGAATATAAAATTAAATATATTGACAATCCATTGTGTTGTATTCTGTCATTGTCAGTGCTTAGTGGGAAGATGGGAAGAAGGTGAATGTCTAAGAATGCAGTGCCTGCCTGTTTCATTTCTAAAAGTAAATACAGGCTATGCTGGAGCATGAAGGTAGCTGTAAAACCTTGCTTGCTCAGATTTGAATTAATCATGCAGTGTAATGATCCACAATTCTGCTCTTAAAGTTTGTAGGTGATCTTTTTAAAAATAGCTTGCTAAAACCAAATTAATTGTGTGGAGGAAAACTTTTCAGGGAGAGCTGAAATGGAACTTCACAGCTCAGAGAACTCACAACTTGCTTTATATCTAAGCATTATTACTGCTTCTTTGTACTTTGTGGTTCTTCATGCCTTATTTCAGATCTGCATAGCTTAATAGAAAAAACCCCATGTGTCTGTGCTTTCTCAGACGCCTTTCTTCACTTAGCATCCTCTGTAGACCAGTGAATAAGTTTACAGCTTCATATCCAAAACCTCCACAAGAGCTCCTGTGATTTGTTTTATTCTGCAGGAAGGAGTGTGAGAAGACATGCTCTGAGCTGTGAGTTTTTGTGCAGACTTACAGGGCAAACTCTCAGGACTTCTTAGTATTTAGGATGTTTGAGCTCTCTGCATGCTTCAAGCTGACTGTTGATGTAATGAATATAATTATACAAATGATTAAAATGAGGAAATGTCTTCTCTTCATTTGTTAGTATTTCCTAATGCAGTAAGCTTGCTGGTCCAGAATTTTGAAAAATTGTAATTTGTTTTGAGGCAAGTCTTCCCTCCTCCCCCAGGCTGTTGATTCATCTTGCTAATTGTTGAACTGGAATGCTAAATTCTCTCTTGTGTGTGGCTAGGAAGTTGCCTTAGTCTAGTAATAAATTTTATGATGCAGACTGAATTTGTATCCTAAAATGTGGTGTTCCTCACTCAATGACTTTCTCCTAAAATACTTGAACTAGAAAAAGAATGCTTTTCCACCCACCCACCCTCTGCCAGTTCAATATCAAATGGCAGCCAGGAAATGATAAGAGAGTGTTTCATGGGGGGAACAGAAAACCAGTCCTCAGTCATCTGACTTGTATGTGTTAAAAGAATATTCCATAGAGATTGATATATTAGATTAAATTGTAGTAATTTCTTGTTCTCTATTTGTTCATGATAATCTTTACATTCATTTATATTTTAGGGCAGATATTTGGGCTTTTGAAAGTGTTTGGGTTTTTTTTTCTTTTAAGGGTGTGCTAGGTATGAGTACAGTGCTGATCTGAATGTGCCTAAACTGTCCATGTGCATTTGATAAAATCACTTATTTCTGTCATGTTCATGTAAGTGTTTATAATGGGAATTAATTTTCTGGTACATTTGGCTATGTATAAAGCTTTAGAAAAAGTTGCATACAATATATGCTTGTTTTCAGATGTCTAATAACAGAAATCATATTTGCCAACAATTGTTTCTCAGGTCCTTTGTGTTTTGAAAGTTTTGCAATTCTAGTTGACATTTCTTTCCCTTGCGTCCTATCTTTTGTGTACTCAAGTGAATAACCAAAATGTTACCAATATGTTCTTTTTGTTACTTTTGATTAACCAAAAGAAAAGCTCTAATGATTTTTTTTCTTGTTAGTTCATTAAGATAATCCATTACTCACAGAACCATAGTGACAGCCTGACAGTAGATCTGATTTGGAGGTTGCTTTGTTTACAAATAAAGTTCATTTAAGATTGTGTACTTTAATTTTGCTATTTGAGAGCTGAGGAATTCCAAACATGTTCTTTTATTTCAGTGTTCTGTGATTTGCTTCCAGTGCACACAAGTTGTTACTGTTCTGCCTTCTACCTGCTGCCTTTATGCTGAACTCCTTGGTTTTCTGGCACAGCCAGTGAGGAAGTCTGATAAAGTAAATCTGACAAAGTGCTTGAACCTCTGTTGGGACTGGGAGAGGGTCTGCACAGTGGTGTTCTGGACACCATGCAGGAGTGGCAGACAATTGTAGGTGGCAGTTCTTGTTTGGGAATAAGTGTAGACAGGCCCATTGAGGATTAATGGGTAATTTTAGATGATATTAAAACATTTACCAAGGGAAATGGGCAAAAGGAAGACTTGAAGGGGTACTGGAAGGCAGTGTGTATTGGCTGTGGTGGGATACACCTAAACTTTCATCATCATTCACTTTGAGTGAATTTGGTATTTGCAATGTAAAATATTTAGCAGATGTTTTGTAAAACTTTTTTAGTGTAAATGGAGGTATTTGTGCTTGTGGTGAACTCTGCTAGAGGGGTGGAAGTGAATGGAGCTTTAAAGCATTTATCCTTGACTGAAATAAGATTGATTCACATCTCTGTCCTCAGGGAGCAAGCTGGTAAACTGTAGGTTCAGTTTATTGGAGAGCAGTAAATGTATTTACTTGCCAGAGAGAAGATTAGTTCATCAGTGTTCCTAAAATTAATGGGTTTTAAGCTCTGACAAATCACTCTGGAATTTCCTTTGCTGTCAAGTTCTGAGTCTTGATTCCCATGTAACACATAAGATTCTAGTTTAGTTTTAACATGTAAGAACTTACAAGGTCACTTGCTTTCTTGCTGGAGACTTGCAGTGCTTGGGGAAATGTTTTTTGTTGGTTTTTTTTTTTGTCAACCCCAGTTGTCTGGAGGGTTTTCATTTGTTCTAGTTTTCTTTTCCATTAAAGTTATGAACTCCAGCTCTGCTTTCTGCTACTGTGGTTGTTTGCATTGTCAGCCACATGGAAATAACATTCCTGTCATGTTCCAGTGGAGAAGGCAATGTGTAAGTCAAGATCTTACTTTGTGATCTCCCACTGAGTAAGTAAAATAGAAAAAGTTCTTGACATGAAGCAGTCCAGCTTAGTCAATGACAAGGGATTTGAGATGTCACTATTTTATAAGAAAGTAACTGTATGAGCTTGTGACAATTGAAATAAATGCATTTCCCAACATAGTTTACAAGTTAATTTCAGTTGTTGTGTTTTAACCCTGGCTGGATGCCAAATGCCCACCAAAGTTGTTCTGTCACTCCCCTCCTCAGCTGGATGGGGAGAAAAGTGCAATGGAAAATTTGAGGGTTGAGATAAGGACAGGGAGAGACATCATTCACCATTACCAATATGGGCAAAACAGACTCGAATTGGAGATTTTTAGCAGTCAAATCAGAGTAGGATAATGAAAAGTAAAACAAATATTAGAAACACCTTCCCCTACCCCTCCCTTCTTCCTGAGCTTCACTTTCTTCCTGATTCACAACCTCCTGCTCCATGGACTGCAGGGGAATCTCAGCTCTGGCACCTGGAGCACCTCTTCCCCTCCTTCTTCCCTGACCTTGCTGTCTGCAGAGTTGTTTCTCTCATGTTCTCACTTTTCCCTGGACAGAACTACTTTTGTGAAATATTTTTTTGTTTCTTCTGAAGTAATTATCTGAAGTTATCCCCGAGGTGCTGCAGCAGTTGCTGCTGGGCTCTGCCTTGTCCAGCAGCAGGTGCACTTGGAGCTGGTTGGCATTGGCTCTGTTGGGAGGGAAATAGGGAAATAACTCTGTAGGGAAAGCTGCTGGCAACTTCCCACAGAAGCCACCCCAGTGGCCCTGACTGTCCATCCTCCGAGAATCTTGCCACATACACCCAGTGCAATCTTAAACTGTTCAGTTAAAAGAGAAATCTTTAATGTATTTTTAAAAAATGAGAAGTCTGGCAGCTGAGTATTCATGTTGTAACAGTTTCTCAAATATGTTGAGCAGTCAGGACTGTATCAGATAAGGCAAATCATATATGGCAACAAGGGTTGTGGACCTGACTTCAGCATCCCTTGATGTTGTAAAGAAATAAAATATTTGGTTGTTTTTTTGTTTTGTTTTTTTCCTCAGAGTCTAGTTGTACATGGAAAAGACTTTTTCAAATTCTTGAAAATACTTTTTTGAGTTGGGAAGATATAGTTGCAAATTAGCTGCTATTTATGCAGATCTCTGAAAATAACTATGGCATTTTACTCAAGGGGGTTGATTTCATTTTAACTGTCATCACTGCATTCTTCTAACTCAAGTGATGTCTTTTGCAAGAAAGTTATTACATGTGATTAAAAGCTGAGTACAGATCTAAGACTGCTGAGAATATCTGGTAGCTGTACAGGGCTGGGATCCAGGCCTGCAACAGCAAAATGAACAGTAAAACCTGTAAGAGAATCTGTTGCCAGTTAGTACACACGGTCACACTTCCTGTAGCAAACTGAAATTTAGGTCCCATACTTGGGCACCTCTTTCCAGAGATGAAGGTCTGTCCCTGGAACCTGCCTTTGATGAATGGGAAGGGGTGAACAGAGCTCTTTGCAGGAGGTCCCTTTTCTCTGTATAATATGAACCTACAATAATGAGGTTAACTAACTACACTGCTGCTTTTTACATGCTTAAATTTATCAAAGAATAATTTGGGCCACAACTGTTAGATTTTAATTAATACATGTAGTAAATATTCTGTGGTAGAATTTCTAAAAAAATTACTAGCATCTGTTACAAAATCTGCTGAGAGTTTCAGAGCTGACAGTGACTTGGCTGCACATACCTTTCTCTGCATGGGCACAAAGATTAACCTGTCCAAGAGGAATTCAGCTGAAGGAAGGCTCTGCTTTGGAGGAGTCAAATAAATTGCATTGCCATCGGCAAGATTTCTTGGAGCTAGATTTTAGACAACTGACTTACTAGGTGGTTGTTGGCAGTTCAGGCAGTTTTCTTAGAATTTACAGAATTATTACTAAGTTGGGTTTTAGCAAATAGGTGTTTGGTTTCCCCTTAGAGCTAGAATATGCTGAACTTCTTCAATTTAAACATACAAATTAGTTGGAGTTTATCTTTATGGTCAGTATACACATCTCCAGAGGACTGTACTGACAATAAGGAAATCTTCAACATATCAGATACATCTCCCCAGAGGCCTTTATTTCTCTTTTATTGATGATAAAGCAGGTGTAGAGTGACTTGTTTATTCTTGAACATATAAAAGAATATTGAGAATTAGAGAAAAGTAATTAATCAGTTGCAATTGCCTACTGATTAACAATATTTGAATCTTAAAAACTGGAAATCATTGAAATTGCTGTGAAACCATATGTAGGTAAAAGGGTGCTGAGATGTAAAACATTTTTTTCATCTTTCCTTTGTCATAAACTACAACCTACTTCTAGTGGGTAAGATCTGATTATCACAGTTCCAGCTATGGGCTGTATAAATACACAAAGTGGGACAGTAGATGCAGATTAAAATACAGAAGTTGTGAGCTTAAGTATCAGTTATAAACTGCTCAGTCTTAAAAGACTCTTAGGTGTGTAATGTTATGATTAATTGGAGGCAGTAACGTGGCACTGCCTACTGCTGTTGTTAATTAAAATGGCATTGATTTATGATGGCTATTTTTGCTGCTAAATGGCAAAGTGGAAGAGCACAGTGTGTTGGTAAGAGTTGAGCTAGGAGTAAAGAATATTCAAGAGATCCCCAAATGCTTGGCTTACCTTCAGCATTGATGATAATCAGTAACAGGAGAGGTGACAGTTCTGTGTTGCATTTATAAGAGGGATAATGTATCCAATTCCTCTTTTTTCACTCTTGCTATGTCTCCATCCTGCTGTCAAACACCCAACAATTTCTAATGCTGGAACGTTGCTCCTCCTAGGCCAAGGAGATATTGAATCTAAATCACTCAGCTACTTGCTGCCCATGGTTTGTTGGAAGGGCAGAGGCTGCCTTTATGTAAGGGGTGGTTTCTGGTGTGAGTAAAACATCTCCATGCAAGTGGTGCTGCCCATAAGCACTGGCTGTGTGTGTATAGAAGCAAGGTTATGTCATTCAAGTCAGCACTGCACACTTGACTGGCCATTCTAGAGGTGAACTGATGGCATTATTGAAAACCTTGGGTATAGACTCAAGATAGTAGTTTGTCCACAGTCTGTGCTTCCACTGAAGGGCTGCTTTTGTAAGGGCTTCTGTGAAAATCAGAGTATATTCTCTCAAAAAAACTCAGGAACTCCTCTACAAACATATGCAAATAAAATAAATGAATTTACATTAGAAGCAGAGAAATTTAAATGGAGTGTCATTTAAAGCGTATATGGCCAAATGTTAAACTTCCCAAAACACTGGAGAAAGCAGATTCTTTGGTTTCCAGTATTGTTTTAAAAAGAACTTAATTTAGAAATAGGATTTACATTTTTTAGAATTTATGATCACTTACTTTGCTTGCTTTTTTAAGATGGAAAAACTTTGTAACAGAGTCTGAAGAATGTTTTGATGCGGAGCATTGCAAGCGAGATGCGTCAAAAGACTGTGTCAGTGATGGTTTGCAGTCCTGACATGAGAGAAGGTGTCTGTGTCTGTAGGCAGCTGGAATCTTAGGAGATGTTTCCTGCAAGCAGGGCCTGGAGGAATTTTGGTAGGGTGAACAGGAGCATTGCAAACTGAAATAATTTTTTGAAATAATTTTTTGACTTGTCATTTCTGTTTAGTGTTTTGTATTTTTGTATTTACTACTGATGTCTTAAAAGATGACACCATCTTGAAACTTCATCAGTGTTTTTCCTTTTTTTCACTCAAAAGATGAAATGGTGGTTTCAAACTCCAGATTTCCTACATATTAGCAGTATTTCTTTTCCCTTGGCTTTATTGATTTGTAAAGACTTGTGTGGTTGGGGTAAATGACTAAACAAATGTTGCTGTATACACAAGTCCAAGGATCAACAGGACTGACAAATATCCAGGTGTGTTTTAACTAAAATACTAAAACATGTAATACTGTGTTGTTGGAAAAAATGTACAGGCCAGCCTTGGGTGCTCATTTACTCATTTGCTGCAGTTCCACTTGAGGAGCTTTATCTTCCTTTTTGCTAAGTGTGGACTTCAATATGGTGCAGACTGTGATGTGTCTGCCAGGTAGCGTCCATCTGTTTGTGGATGAACAAAAATCTCCTAGTGCTGTGGATGGTCTACTTTGGTATTTCACTTTCTGAAAATTATTGTACAGTTGTAGAGACCTTGCAGGCCTAGGAGAATTGCAACTTGCTGCATGTTCCACTGTGCAGATGCTGTATGTGCCAGCCCAGTAACATAAGCGCATGAATTTTCCTCAGAGGATGCAGTTTCAGTAGCAGCCTGTCCTTGTGCAGGTTTGAATTAAGTGCACTTACTCTGCTTTTTCTAAAATAGCTTCTTGGATAAGAGGTGCTAAGCTCAGTCATGGGATAGATACTCAGCTGGAAGATAGGCTGTCCAAACGTGATTTGTGTGAATTAAAGGCTGTGGGTGCAAATTTAAAAGTCTTCCTATGTCTTTGTAAAATCTTTTCAATAAATAATGAAAGTACTTTTTCTGTTTCAAAGCAAAATTATATTACTGGCTGGGGATTTTTGTTTATGTTGAACATTACTCTCTGTCATTGTTGAGGACATTTTTTCCTCTAAAGTACCTTTTGTTAACATATAGACTCAAAATAGTAAGACTGATATTTAAGGATAATAGATAATTTAGCTGGGGAGGCAGTCTGGGTTTTGATTCCACCTTGTAGCTCAAACATGATGAAGCATTCCTTAGTTTAGAAACTTGATTTAGCAGGGAGTGTTTTCAGTGTCTTTCCTTAGCAACCCAGCCTACCAAAACACACCAGAGCTGCCCTTCCTGCTCTGTTCTGAGGAACAGTAGCAAACTCCATGGTTTTAAGGTGGAGTTTATAAACAAAAATAGGATAATGAGTCCTGCAATTGTAGGGGATTGGAATTCAGTGGTCAGAGTATTTTCCAATTACATATTTTGTTGGTCTTGCATTTTCAGTATGATCCCATATGAGGTTAAGGGCTGCACTTAAACTTTTAAGTATATTTACCTGAGGAGTATTCATTAAATGGAATTGCTTGTGGGTTTTTTTTTTTTTGCTTGTTTTCTTTGGTAAGGGCTCAGCATGCCTCAAGATAGAAGGGGTGCTGGAGGATGCCAGCAGCTGCTAAGGGTTATAGCCATCCTTTGCAGAAGCTGAGAGGGCATTCAGGGCAGGATAACTCCATAGTACTGTTTTAGTTTGATTTTCCATTGGACATCACTTCTGATTGCTGTATGAGCTGGATGTTTGATCTTTCTTAGTGCAGGAGTTGCAATGTAATGTGTTGCCAGTGAAATGGCAACAGTTCTGTTACAGAACAGTGCTGTACACACTGTTGAGGGGAGCTGATACACAGCCCATTGAGGGGGACAGAATTGTTCTAGAGAGAAGGGAGAACAAATCTTATAAACCTTAAAAAAAAATTTAGCATCTACCTAATTATTAGAAATACTGGGCTTTGTATATGAAGCTGGTATAAGAATTTGGTTAAATGCTTGAATGAAAGAACCAGAAGGAGTTGCACATGTAAGTTTGTCATCTGATACCTGGTGCTGTCAGGTTAGCTGGGCTTCCTTCCCCACCATTTGTCACTGCATTAACTGAGACCCCATTTAAACACTGCAGCTCTTTTTGCTTTCCCTTTAATTGGAATGCTCTGCTTTCTGTTACTTTGTCAGCAGAGTTTTATAGTTTCAGAGAGGGTTAATCACTGATTATTTACAAGTTCCACACAACTCCTGGTCTATTGCTCTGCATTCTTTATACTCTCTGGATTTTACATAGTGGGTTTCTAGTGTTTCAACTAGGAATGAAACAGGGATTTTAAAATGCCTGTTATATCTTGCATGATTTCTTATTGTATTTCAAAAATGTGTTAACATCAAGGATAAGCTCTGGCTGGATAGTACTGGATGCAGTGCAGTATGCAGAAGTTGAGCATCTTTGCTGGTGTTGGGTCAGAGTCAGTCAAAACAAGCATTAAGTTTTAACTACTGAGTGTATTATACAGACTTATTTGACTTCTTAGGATTAACTTCTTAGGTATTCTAGGTTAACCTAGCTTGAATTTTTGTGTCATGATGCTGCATTTTTTTGGATACCACTAAAAAAAATCCAAGTTCTCCATTTTGCTCTTTTGTATTTTCAAATACAAATTTGCAGTTTGCTCATTCCCAACAAATACAAAGCCAATTATACTTGTCACAGTTCACATAGATTTGTTTCAAATGTGTTGTGAATTATAGATTACATTAGAAAGAATAGAAGGTTGGCCTTCATCATGGAGATGTTTCAGGCTAAAGACAGGGAAGATGATTTAATCTGCCCGAGAAAGAGGAGTCTAGCAGAAGGTGATGATTGCTTCTTAACACTTGCCTTTTCTGAAAGCTGATGCCCCTTTTAGCTCTCACAGAACACCTGCATGGCTCCCTTAGGGAGATGAACTGTGCATCCAGTGAGTGCTGAAGGAACGAGCTCTCCCTGCTGCAGGAATCAGTCTCTGGATCAGAGCTGACTGCAGGGTGAGGGAATAGGGCAGGAGGTCAGTGGAGTAAAAGGTGAAGAAACCTTCAGGGTTTTATTGTAGATTCTAGCAACAAGGCTGGCTGGCAATTTGGTGCAGAGCCCAGCACTTCTTTTCACAGCTGTAGACTGTTCAAAGAATAGCAAGTTGTGCTGTGACACTGGTTGTATAAGCTGTTTTAAAAGCTAATGTTTAGCAGTCCAGAGAGGAAAATTTGTCTTCTGTTGACTGTCAAGAGAATAAGACACTCTGGCATGCAGTGGGGTGGGAACATGCCTGGATTCTCAAGGGAACTGAAAATGAATTTGTTATAGAGACTTGAAAGTACAAAAGAGGTCGTGTTTTTGAAATGTGACAAATTGAAAATATCGTGCTAATGCTTTAATAATTTTATTTTAAAAACTGAAGGCTTGAATTTCAAGGTATTAAGACTTTATTTGTAGAAGGAGAAGAAGAAATTAAATTACTCCTGGGAATACAAGGGTAAAGTCAATAATGTCAAACAAGAGTACTGTGCAAGATTTTTTAAGTGGTAAAATTTGGTGGGTCCTGAGAGCTGTGGTTCATCCTATGCCTTTTAGCAGTTTAAACATTTAAAATCTGGGTCTTTGCTTTCAGTAATTGCAATGCTTGTGGGAATTTGGAGATGTGCTAATGCAGGCTTATGAAACATTAAATGTTTCATTTTGTAAACCTTGGTTGCACTACTTCTCTGTAACATGGTGTGAGAGCAAGACTTTGGTCAGTATAAATCCAGTTTTTGATATTTTGCTTGTATAGAGCCTTATGCTACTATTTTTTTTTTTAAACTGTGCTTGTCCTGGCCCTCTGTTGGACATCAGCATTTATAAAATACAATTGTTTCTGCTGTAAATGCCTGTTGAGGTGAGATTGGAAAAGGGCATCCTGTTGTCCTATGAGTTCATGTTAGCTTCTAGTCTTCTGAATGAGGAAGTGGTATAGACAAAAACTGTTGTAAATGTGGATAGTAAACAGTCAAAATGTTACACCTAAATTTTTATGTTTCCTCACTTTAAGATGTGCTCAACAGGTGTGGTACATGTGAAAAATGTCTCTTCCTGTGTCTGGTTATCAGTCTTCTGCCAGAGGTTCTGGGTGTCAGCCCCTCAGAACTGGAAAACATTAAAAGGTTCCTGCAACCTATTCCCCCCATATGCCTTCTACTCCTATATTATTATTATTACTGTCATGTCTCACTCCAAACTAAGCACTGAAAACTTGCCTTTGTCCTTTTTGAGATGGAAAATGAAAAAGAAATGTGAACGTGGCAATCCAGGAAAAATTACAAGATATTAAACTGCAGTGAAAATAAAGCAGTTTGGCTACAGAATTGATGTCATCTCTACATTGAAGCCTGAGTTATATATTACTAATATATGAGAACTTGAAGATATTTCTGAAATTAGGCTGTGCTAGAAGATGAATCTGTGGTAGTGGACTAAAAGCTTCAAGCTTTCTGTTCTGGAAGAGGTAACAGCTGAGCAAAGCAAACCCATGTGGTTCTCTCTGGCAGACATCCTGTGTTGTGTTTAGGGTAGATTCTGCACCCAGATACCAGAGAAAACCATGCCAATGCACTTCCATGTATTTGGAAGGAAACTCTAACCTTTACTGGTGGAGAAGGAGATTTTTGTTTCATGTTGTTTGTGAGGAGATTAGGCCTGAATGCTTCTGGAAGTTAAAGATGATCGGTTTTTAGTTTCTAGACTGAAGCTCTTGCCTGCAGTTGGGGCTGCAGAGGCTGACTGTCAGGCTAGAAGCAGGATTTTCCAGTTCCCTTCCTAGCAGACTTCTGTTCTGTCATTCTTCCAGAGCAGCTGCTTCTAATGCCTATCCCGGAGGATTTTGTTAGAGCAAGCTGCTGCTAAGTAGGAGGTCTCTGGGTAACTTTCTATTATGGCATGCTTGCTCCATCTCTGCAAAAATAGCAGCACTTAGGCAAATTGTATCTAGTTTTGGTATTGGTGAGTTAAATTGCTGAAAAGTTATGCAGCTTTTGACAAGTCACACTGCCACTGTGAGTGAAGCATATTTAATAGATGTTGAAGTGAAAGATGTGCATGAAAAAATGAAACTGCTGTGCTTTGAAATGGCTCAGCATCCTTCACTTCTGAATTGCAGCACTTAGTTCTGGGCAGCTTTTTCAGTCATATCAGAGCTCTGGAGCCTCCTTTTAGGCAGGGTTCATCTTTTTCAAATACAGCATTATTTTGCATTTCCAAAGACATTATTTGCTGTAGAAACTGGGGAGAATATCCAGGTGAGAATATTCTGGTGGTGTTGCAGGGCTGCATAAGGATGGATTCTGAATCCTCAGCTGCCAAAACTATAAGCTGATTAGGCTTTTGATGGGCTGCTAGCGAAAATTGGAGGATTGTTGATTTTCTAAATGCTGTTCTAATGAATTCTGCAATAAGCAGGAAAACAGAGGGACAACTCTCTCAATTACAGTCCTGTATATGTATTTAATATATAATATATTTAAAAAAAATCTTAGCAAAGTATCATGATTGTATTATTAAAATGAGAAATACAGATACATTTCTGGTTATTGGTAAAATGTAAAAAAGGCATTTTATCTTTTGAATTAATGGCATGCTTTAATTTTAGCCCAGCAGAAAGGTTGGATATGGGATCCCTCTGTGGAGTTTGGGCTCTAGTGAGGTTCAAAGGGTGTGTGTGTGGGCAGTGGTGTCTCTTGGCAGTGTTTTGGGAGGGTCTGGTTTATGCTGGTTTAGCCTGACTTTACAAGACACAGCCTATGTGCTGCTAGTTGCTTTCCTTGTCCCCCAGATATGGTACTTATGAATATATATTAAGAAATAATGTCCTTCAGGCCATACCAGGATGCTGAAATGTCCTGTGTATGTGAACTGCTGTTTATTCCAGCTTTGAACTACTCTGTATGTTAGGCTTTTCTTTGGACCTTTAAGAAAGGGATGAGGAACAGAGGTAACAAGGAAGGTTGTAAGGAAATTAAAATTTCCATACCTTACAAAGAATGTCAGTTTTATTACTTGAGGTGTATGAATTCTATTGTAGTAGCTTTCCTGTGTTACTATTGAACCCTGGAGGTGTTGAAAAGCTGCTTGTTTCAATTTCTCCAAGCACCAGCTTGTTTTGTCTTTAATTGCTATGTTGTTGAAGAAATTACTTTCCACCCTACTGCTCACAGTGACTGAAACAGCTCAGGGTAGGGGGGAATACAGAGATCACCCTGGAAAACTCGTGCTGAACAGCTGTCTGTAACTTGCTGTGGCACCTCACAGGACTTGAACTGATAGAGGCAGCTCACGTGGGGTGGCAGTGTTTGTGCTGGTAGAGTGTTTTGGGAACATGTGGTGGGGTACCAAGCATGTGTTTCTAAAGCCACTCTTGTCTTATAGGTGCAAATCTGATTCAAAGGCCATGTAATTGCTTCTTTCATAAAGGTTTATTTTGTTTTCCAATGTGTTGTCCAAGCACTTAAATGGCTTATGTTCCACTTTATAAATAAATATAGTCCTTAACCTTGCTTGGTATTACAGCTGTTTCTTTCATTTAAGTATGTTTCTACTTTTTCCACTATTTCCATTTTACTTTGAGGTTTTATCATGATCATAGAGGCAAAAATTTTAAGGTCCTTTCCCACCTCCTTTATATCTTACTCAGTGTGTGTACTCTCTGTGTGGAGGGGAGTAGTTTTATTTTTTCCTCTACCCTTAATTTTCTTTTGTTTGATTTTTTTTAAAAACTTTTTTTCTTTGTTTGTTTATATGGGCCATTATTGTCAAAACCTGTGCTGCTTATTTTGCAACACTTGTAGGTTACTTGATACTGATTTATGTGGGTCTTTCTAACTAGTATTCTGTGAAGTGTCCTATGGACATAAATAGTGTGTTTGACAAAACTGATTTTCTATACTCAGTCTGCTTCTGGACCTTGCAGATGTTTCTGTTGAAAGATGAGGCACATGCAGCTCATCTGTAATGATTCTCAGGGAAACTGATTTGAGAGTCCTGGCTTAATTCTCAAACTGCAAACACGCCACATTTGTGGTCCTGAGCATGAATTTTGCTGTGCAAAGGCTGATTATTTTAATGTATTTAAAATTGCAACCACAAAATCCATCCCAAGGCATGCTAAACAGAAACTTAATCAGATTAGCAGAAGTAATGGGAATAACAGTTGATTGTTGGTTTAGTAACAAGGGCCTGCAGGATTTCTAAGGAACCCTCACTATTAGCATTTAACCTTTCCTTTCAGAAATACTGCATCCTGCAGTTCTGCAACAGTAAATATTTTGTGGGATTTCCTTAGAGGAGGAGAGAGCCAGGGTATTTCTGGTATTGATAGAGGCTGGGAGAATTGCTCAGCCAACCCCAGAGGTGAATTCCTGCAGTTGCAGAGCCTGGCTGCTGTGCTTTCCCTCCCAGCTCCCCCATCTTCAGCTCCTCCCTGCAGCCTGGCTGTGAGGAGAGGCCTCTTCAGGCTGTGCCAAGGGGCAAAAGTGGAAGGGAACCAATAATTCACCTATTGCTGCTCCTTGTTGCTTCAGAGACTGAGAGGGGATTGCTGGCTGGAATACATGGGATTAAGCTATTAGCCCTGCTGAGCTCTGTTTTACCTAAAATGTCCTTAGGCCAGCCTGCTTTACCAACCAGAAAACACTGGAGTGAATAGCTGTTAAATTGAGCTTGAATATCACTATATGACACCATTTATTCTAGCCATGCTGGCCTTCTCCTGTTAGTAACTTTCTCTGGCCTTTTTGAGTTACAAGTGCAGTGAGTTTAGACAAACTGTCAGCTATAATTCAAAGGAAAATTTAATTTTAGTGTGTTTTGGTTTTTTGCCACACCACTGGCTTTAGGCTTAATGGTTAAATAACTGCTTATGCTGGACATTCAGAAGGTTTTAGAGCACCTAATTTGGGCTTCTGTCCTGAATTTCCTTCAGTGGTATGGTCTCTCCCTACCCACAGATTATGTATGAAGAGACTATGAAAATTTACTGTGATACCCTCATACATTTTTACATTTAAACTAGACAAATGTACTTTTGTTAGAGAGGAGGATGGAGGATTTATATATGTAATTTTAGCTTTCCAAAGTAAGCAGAAGGGCTCAGTATAGAAGTTATATTTGTGAAACAGCTGGAAAAGTGCTCAAGAATATTTTGCTGCTTTGTAACTATACAAAGAAACTTGATTATATTGTGTGACCTTAAAGTGGCTGGTATAGTTTCTTTAAGATTTACATCTGGAGCAACAAATAATCAGTGCAAAGGGAAGGAACTAAGCTTAAGTTAAGTAATGCTGACTCAGATAAGTATCTGTTAAGCATAGCTATGATAGTACATTGGTTTTTATGTAGAATATTCTACAGTGTGTGGAAGTGCCTCATCAGGATTGTTGAGTGCAACTCCTGGCCCTATGGAGAGCACCCCAAGAATCACACCATGTGCCTGAGATCATTGGAATTCTTACCTTTCATCTTTGAATGTAAAATGGAAGAAACCAAAATTTTGGGGGTTTTTTGGGGGGCTTTTTATTTGTTGTTGTTGTTTTTTGTTGGTTTTTTTTTTCTTTAATCTGTTTTTATTGCTTCTATTTCTTCTATTGCTGTAGTACACAATTCATGAAAAGTGGTTTGTTTGTAGCAAATTAAGTTTTCAGTTTTTGGAATGCTCTGGTCAATACCTGTAGATTTGTACTTTCAGTGTAGATGTTATGTAGATAATATTTAGGGCCTATGTGTTATTCATAATCATAAAATAAATGTTAAATTTAACTAGGGTTGTTTCATAAATACCTTTAAGGATGGAGAAAACTTTCAAAGATAATTTTTAAAAGAAAAAATGTTTTACAATGAGGGTATCAGTGAATAGTAACAGCTATTATGCAATTTATGTTTTAAAGTAGATTATTAGTACCTGTGACTTGTGTTGAGAGCAATTCAACATTACTTACAGAAGGGTGATGTCATGTCCTTCCTTCTGAATTTCTTGTCAATGCTTGCTTTTAGGGACATTTATGTAGATAAGTGTAAAGTGTAGCTTCCTTTATGTGAATGAAAAATTATATTTAAGGCATTTATGTTATTATTTGCACTTTGATCCTCATTTCATGTTATTTGCTGATTGCTATTTGACTCTTCAAAATTTCCCACCAATCCTTAGTTCATGGCATTTGAATGTAATAGTTATTATTCTGTGTCTAGCTTTTTTCCTTGGAAAGATGCAGATACTGGTCTGGCCAGAAAACTGAGTCAATTTAGCCAGTATGAAGAGAGTTTAAAAAATAAAATAATAAGAAATGTTTCTGCTGTTTTTACTGCTATTGTAAGTGGTTTTCTTTTGTCCCTTTTTTCTTTTATTGTCTTCCAGGACAATAGAACTGCATTCCTTGGGCTCTTTCTGGTGTTTTATTGATCATTACAAAAAATGCTGTATTCTGAATTGAGTTTTCAGAAGTGCAGGATCAGAAATAGAAAGTAAATGTGAAAGTTATTCAGAGCTAAGCACAAGCAGTTGTGTGAGAAAGCCAGATAGTGTCTTTTTAATGTGCAGAAATGCATCTTTTGACCACTTCCAAATATTTTCCAAGAAAACCTTTAATAATAGAACTTTCCTGGAACATGTAATATTGTGATGTTTTTGGTGTTGAACGTGGTCATTGGGGCATTTCTTGTAACAGTTCTCTCTTGTTATACTTTGCTTTGAATAATGAGTTGCCACACCAAGTGGTTGAAATGACACTGCTTGCCAAACCTGCATGAGTAATTTACTAGCAGAAGCCAAGAGGAAAATGCTTTTAGTCATTAACTGTCTTAGCTGAAATCTTGACTTCTGTCTCTTTCTCTTGTGCTTGGCAATAGATTTTTATACTAGAATTAACAGACTTTGCACATCACTTGGTCTGATTCTTGCTCTGGTCATAAAAATGTTTGTGCAGTTGCTTCAATGTTCTTGTGTTAGTCCTGACTGATCCAGCTTCTATCCCTCAGGCTTTTTCCTGTTGTCTATGCATAGGATTGTATTTGAAGTCAGAAAATCTTAAAGCAAAAAATAATTTTGCCACTAGTATTGCAGTCTTATATAGCAGGCTGAAAATATATGGGATTAGTAGATGGATAAATTTTTAATTCTTTGTTTTCAGACAGCCTGGGTTTGGAGCATCTAAAGATTAGGCAAAGCCCAGCTTTTGATTCAAGGTTGGCTTGACTGAAAATTTCAGAGTCTTGAAAATCTAAGATTCTCTGCTCTCTGAGTGTTAGAATGAACCAAACTCAACTAAGTTAAAATTGGAGTGAGCAAGCAGAAAAGCAAGAATGGAAAAGGGATGAGAAACAGGAATAGAAAACATTGTATTATTTGTTGCCTATTATCACATGCAGCTGCAGGTGTAAACTAGGCTTACATAATTGAGGAGCAGGCTTAGTGCCAACTCATGTAACTGTAGGAGCATGAGAGGTGTGGCACACCAAAGGACAAGTAATTATTAAATCTGTGGAAATATTAAGAGCCATGTCCTGTTAAGCAAGGTCTTAATGAAGACTGAAGAGTAGATAAAATAAAAAATTAATAAATTAGCATATATGGGTAGATTTGAGTATCTGTGGCCTCTTTTTTGTTTCCCAACCTATCTCAAGTGTTTCTGCACAATTTGGGACTGAATGTGAAGACTGCTTGATAGGTGCAAGAGAGATACTTCCTCTTCTCCTCATTGCACAGAGGTGTACTGGATGTCAGCTGTGTGCACGGTGCAGGGGATGTGGCCTGTGCCTTCAGAAGTTTGGACTCTGAATCTGGGAAGTTGGATCACCCTTTGGAGGAAGGTGAATTTCATCTGGGCTGAGGTTATATTTAGAGCAGGAAGCCTCTCTCAAGTCTAGTGTGTCTTTTCTGTTGAATGTCAACTGGATACTTGTACAGAAGACTAAAAATGAATCGTGAACATGACAACTGTTATATCTTGCATTACTCACAGCAGACAGGTTTGCTTTTGGTATTTCCACGAATTTTCTTTTCCTTTCCTCATCTGTGTGTTTAATTTGTTGTTTCTATTTATCTTATTTTGTTGCTGTTCATTGCAATGCCTCATAGAATTCAGGAAAAGACCTCTAAGATCATCAAGTCCAACTGTTAATCTGATAACTGCCAGATCTACCACTAAACTCTGACTCTAAATGCCACATCTGCAATACATCTAGCACTGGTGACTCTACCACTTCCTTAGGCAGCCTGTTCCAATGCTTAGCAACTCTTTCAGTGAAAAAAAATTCTTATATGCATTCTAAACCTCGCTGGTGCAACTTGAGGCTATTTCCTCTTATCCTCTCTCTTTTTCACATGGGAGAAGAGAGCGGCTCTCATCTGGCTGCAACCTACAAGGGAACAATAAGGTCTCCTCTGAGTTTCCTTTTCTCCAGGCTAAGCAACCCCAGCTCCATCAAGTGCTCCAGATAAGCCTTGTGCTCCAGACCCTTCTGCAGCTCCACTGCCCTTCTCTGGACATGCTCCAGCACCTCAGTGTCCTTCTGGGATTGAGGGGCCCCAAGCTGAACACAGGATGCCAGGTGCAGCCTCACCAGTGCCCAGGACAGGGGGACAATCAGTGCCTGGTCCTGCTGGCCACACCATTTCTGATACAGGCCAGGATGCCTTTGGCTTTCTTGGCCACCTGGGCACACCTGGCTCATGTTCAGCTGCTGTCAACCAGCACCCCCAGGTCCTTTCCCCAGGGCCACTTTGCAGCCACTCTGTCCCCAGCCTGTAGCACTGCCTGGGGTTGTTGTGACCCAAATGCAGGACAGTGGAAGACAGCAGCATTTGTAATTCTTCAAGAATCTGTAGGAACATGGGGATTACTTTTGTTATTGACCTGGGATTGTTGAAAAAGAAACAGAGTGGAGAGATAACTGACACAGTTGATTATGCTGCTGATGGGCAGCATAGCAAAAACTACATAGCAAAAGTTTGGGGGTTTAGATGAAATTAAGGACTGCTCTGAGGGCAGATTGAGTGTATGAAGAATATGTTAGTGCTGATTGTTAATGCAAGAAGTGAATAAAAACTGAAAGAAGTCATTAATGGGGCTTGCTTTCAAATTCATCTTTTTGAAAATACAGTTTAAAGAGTAGGTCTTTCAGTGCCTGTTCACATCTGGGATATGCATAATAAAAATCACTGCTGTTGAAGCCGTGGTGCAATCTGTTATGCTCTGAAGAGATTAAGACTTGGCAGTTCAGTTGAGACACTGCTTCACAAAAGTCACCATATGTAGGTCACAGTTTTTTAGTGTGTTCAAAGGCTCTTTGTGTTTGGGAGGTGTGATCTGCATCTTGTTCTACAGCCTGAGAGTTTCTAAGGAAATTCTTGTTAGCTCTGCTTCTTCAGGGGTTTATTTTTGTTTGGAGGGGATTTTTTGGTTGGGTTTTTTTTTGGTGTGTGTGTTTGTAAAAGGTAAAGCTACTACCTGTGCTCACTTGTGTCTGGAAAACTGTGTCTGTTCATCCAGCATTTAGTTGATGTTTTCCTATTGCCACGGGTACTTTCTGCCCTGTATATAAACTGTCACTCAGTCTCTGACTGGTTTCTGCAGTTGTTTAAAGAAACCAATCACTAGAAATGTCTTTCAAAGGGCTTTTGGCCGAACTTAAATCCATATTCCTGAGCTTCAACTTCACTGATTAAATATTTATAGCCATGATTTATTGACCTTGAAGAAGATTTGGCATGAATGAAAGGAAGTGGAAGTGCAGGTGGGACTCTGGCAGTCGCGAGTGTCCTGTTAATATTGGTTGACACAAGCTGGGTTGGCTGTGCTTGTTTTTCAGTTTGTCCATGGTGTTACAGCAGTACTTTGTTCCAGGTGCTACTACCAGAAACAAGTCCAAGCATATATTTATGTAGTTTAGAAATGAGTTTGTGTTTTAATTTGCTCGTGTTTTAATTCTCTTGTCAGGAGTGTTGACTGCTCAATATGTTGTCCACTGTCTAGGGAGATCCCTAAGCTTTCTGGTATTATAAATGACTGGACACAATAAACTAAAAAGTGTTTTTTATTTGTATTAATTTGTGTTTTGTATTTGTTTTGGGTTTTTTTAGGTGCATTTTCCGGACACAGAGAGAGCAGAATGGCTCAACAAGGTAAGGACATTGCTCCCAAATGGGAAGGGGCAGGAGGGAAGGCTGAGATTAAAATAAAAGGTGAGGCAAGAATCTGAGAACAGAGTAGTTTTAACTTCATGCTTTATACACTTGAAGTCTCTAATTGTTGATCCAGTTAGTCACAAGAAAGATTAAATTTAGTTTCATGGTCCTGAAAATGTGAGTTTTATGAATGATTTAAAGTGGCATAACAGTAATGACAGCTCTAATTGTGTAGAAGTCATAGCAGCTGTAAACACAATCTTTAATTTTCTACTTGTCTGGGATACTTTCCAGTTACTGTAGGTTCCTGACCTACAATCTAAAAATAAATGAAATTTGCAGTTTTGATTTGTGTGTGTGATAATCTAAGATATAAATCTATGTAGCTTACTTTTTAAAAAATATCTTTTATTCAAAGAGCATAGAAGAACATGAATTAATTAGATAATAGTAAGAAAAAAAAAGCAATATAGAATTTTCAGATAGAAAATTCAGATGCAGTGAAGTTCTGATTTTTACATTTATAACTTATTCATGTATTTTAGAGCTGTACTTCCATGTAGATTTTCTTTTTTCTCCTTAGACTGTAAAACAGATGTGGCCTTTTATTTGTCAATTCATTGAGAAACTCTTCCGAGAAACCATAGAACCAGCAGTGAGAGGAGCAAACAACCACCTCAGTACCTTCAGCTTTACAAAGATTGATATTGGTCATCAGGTCAGTGTCTGGGGAGGTTTTTTTAAGAGACCCTGTGTTACACAACATTTTCATGTAGCCTGTTCAAATCTGCCCAGAAATATTTCCCTGTGACACTTGGTTGTAAGCCTGATTCGGATTTCTGTTGTAACATTAAAATAAAAATATGTGGGTTTTTTAGCAGAGGCTTTATTGCATTTCCTGGGATCTATGCTTCAGAAACTTGACTGAGAATTTGGAGATGACTCAGTGTAGCAATGCCTGGTCACATGAAGAGCTCACAGCAATGTGATTTTAATATTGTTCATGCAATGCTTTACCTTAAGTGAGCAGGGACCATTGTCCTTTTGGCAGATGGTCCAGGTGCAGTTTTCTGTCACAGATGCACTTCTAATCATGTTATGTGTGGAGTCAATGAGAAGGCTGCTGGCTTGGCTTTTCAAGGAGTGCACAAATCACAGTATAAAGGGCATACAGGTGTTTGTCTTCTGTTCCATGCCATAAAAGAAGGGGTCTCATGCCTGCAGGAGAGCTTGTTTGACCAGTGCAAGCTGAGAATGATCCCCTCTGGTTACAGCAAGTTCAGCACTACTTAATCATCCCTGCATTAACCAGAACTTTTCTGCTTTGAGATGCAGTTTAACAGCTTTTTCTTGAAGTTGTCTCTTGTGTTTCTGTTGCTTGTCATAAATTGAATTTCAAATAAGGATTTAAAAATCAACACCCCCACACACCCTCAAATGTTAGGAAACCTAAAATTAATTTTCAGGTGTGATAGAGGGGAATTGTTTTTCCTCTCTTTGTGACTCTATTTTATGTAGGTTAAAGTTCATTATGCTTTACTGCACCTTTGTGTGTTGAGTTTATTATTTTTTTAATTGTAAAACCTTTTACATGGGGCCTCTGTCCTGCCCTAGATATATTTGTATTACAGACTGAAGCATTCCTTTTAAGTAGGTTTTAGATTAGCTCCCAGACCTCTGTATGGTTCTGCAGCTGAATTGAGTAACCTTGGACATGACAAAGAGCTATTCTTGCTTTATATTGCAGCCTTGATTGAATTGACTGAGTTGCACAGCCCCAACACAGCAGTGAGATTTTGATTTTACAGAAATTATCAAAAAGCTGTAAATAGAAATATGAACATTTTTCAAGAAAGGAAAGACTCAAAAGTGAGGCTGTTAGTCATCCTCTCTTGCCCAGTGTTTGGTGAATATTTGAGGCTTGAGTGTGTGATTGATCTGTGTTAATTCTGTGTGAGGGAGAGAGGGGAGAGCATGAAGATAAATGATTTAGAGAGACAGCACAGAGTAGTTGATACAACTTTTTTATGGGAATTACAGATTCTTTTCCATCTATTCTCACTGAATTCCACTTAAGGCAATTGTCTTTTTGTGAGCTAAATTTAGCTTGTTGTTGTAGTTACACAGAAAAGAATGCTTTGGGAGTGTTAGACATACACCTCTACAGAGAAATCAGACATTTATGCAGGGGAGAGGGAAAGCTTGAGTATTAAATATTTTGTAAATCTTGAAGTTTAGTGGTCCATACCGAGGGTAATTCTGGAAGGGTTGTGGTTAATTGGACCCCAGCAAGGTAATTTTTACCCTTGAAATAAGAATTTGAACTAAATTGTGATAGCCTTACTTCACACCTTTTACTGTTTATAGTAGGTTCTTAACTTCAGACAGGAATATGCCTATATTCACCTTTAATTCAAAGTTAAGAGTTTAATATACTTCTGTAGAAGAATCCAATTTTTACTTGCTTCATTGTTCCAGCCTCTGAGGATAAATGGTGTAAAAGTGTACACTGAAAATGTGGACAAAAGGCAGATCATTTTGGACCTTCAAATCAGGTAAACTTTATTCCTATATTACAATGGGGTCCCTGCTTTATAATTTGCACATTGTTTGATTTGGCAGTTACACTGGCCTGAAAGGAGAATTGGTTCATTATGTAAATATAGTCAGTTCTAATTGTGTATGAATGGAGGAAGAAGCTGCATGCTGTAAACAGCATTTATCTGAGGGAAATGGAATATCAACTCTGTGTGGTTTTATCATTAAAGTCATGTTTGTTAATAAAAAAAAATACTTTCCAAAGATAAAGCACTATCTTTGACTTTTTTCCTTAATGTGTTAATACTTGCCATTAAATGTAGACTGAAATCTAAGATGTAAGATTTTTTGGGTTTTTTACTTTTCTCAGTTACTTATTATTTTATAAACATAGTATTAGGAAAAAATAATGATAGGTACAGAAGAAATTGTGTTTACTTTACCAGAGTAAATCTGTGTGTTATAAAATGCCAGAATGACTGTGCTCCATTGCTTCAGCCTTCTTTGCAATTTCATCATGACTCCTTTTATATAGGTTTCTCAGCAGGTCTACCCTACATTTACCCCAGTCATTCTCAACACAATCTGCAGTAGCAGAGTTTTTTGAAAGTTCAGTCAGTGAACCCATAAATGTTTTTGCAATTGACCATCTTTGGTCTGTGCTACCTTGGCTACTTTTGCCTGCTTGTGGATTATGGAAAGGCCAAATTTGTCATTCACTGACAGTCCAGCAAGGAGCAGCCTTCTGTGCTCCTCACTGCTTGCCTGGCAGCAGCCAGGAGGGTCATCAGGCATCTCAGCTTCAGAGGCACTTCCAAAATTTGAACGTGGTTATTCTTAAATTTGAATTATTTGTCTAAAGCTCAGCTATGCTGAAGCCTTTGCTGCTTTGGCAGAGCTGGGCAGGCCCCAGAGTGATAAGGGAAAAAGCTGCTGTCTCCTTCCCTGGGTTCCAGAGCAGCTGGGGGCTGCATCTGTGAACAGAGCCCAGTCTGTATTGAATTGAATCACTTTATTTCTGTAGGAAAAATACAGCTGTTCAAATCAGGGGTTGGTGTTGCTGGACAAAGTACAGCAGGATTGGCTCTTGAGAGCTTATTTCACTGGATGAATGTGTTAGCCCTAATGGAGCAACTTCCTTCAGTTTTCTCTTTGTTGCCACTTCTGACAGCAGCTGGGAGAGCAGCCTCACCTCTTCAGAGACAAGCCCTCAGGAAAACAATCTTGTCTGACCAAACAGTCCATAGAAATTGGTTTTAAGAAGCTCTTTCTGTTCCAAAACCACTTCATCCCTTTAAGGCAGAACTATTCACAGGAAGACAGAGTAAATCTAGTTTTGGTTTTGTTTTTTTTTTTTTTCATTTCTGCTCATCCTCATGAAGTAGATACAAGTAAAAAGGCCAATAGGTTCGTACAAAAATTTCAGGAATAATGTCCTGTTACATAGACCTGAAGGAAATCTGTCTTATTGCATTACCTTGCAACCTGCTTAGCTAAGTGGTAGACAGCTGCAATAGAATCCAGTCTAAAAGGCTGAAATACATTCCTTGAAGTGGTTTAAATAACAATAATTGTGCTGGGTCAGTTGGATGCCTGTTGAGCCCAACATCCTGTGTCTAATGTAGGTGGCACAGGCTTCCAGGAAGAAAAGGGAAACAAGAGCTCTGGAGTGGCTATCACAGCTTCTAGGAATTAAGGCTTAGACAAAACCATCATCAAAGGAAATCCTGTTTCATATTTAAGACTTTTCCTTGTCACCTCATTCAGAAGGGGCTCTTTTTCAAAGGCTTTTAGTATGCAAGTTTAAGACAGAGAGCCCCCCTGGCCCCCTGTACCAGTTGTTACTGTTTGGTGTTTGCTTTTAAATAGTTTGATTTATATGTCCTCTGAGAGTCTTATCACTGGGATTGTCTCAGTCAAAACAGGAAGAATAAGTGCCTCTTGATACATTTAGATACAGAGTTAAATACAGATACCAACTTTAAATTGTGCCTTATATTACAGTTTTGCAAGATTATAAAGAGCAGTCTCACTGCTGGAGAAAAGTCCATCCTTTGGAGTAGTTACCCCTGTAGATTTGAATATCCAGTTAAATTAGTTTGTTATAACTTTCATTTATTTCTAAGTTTAAAGTTAGGAGCTTCTATAAACCCTTCATTCTCTAAATACAGTTGAGAAGGACCTCTCAAACAATCTCTCTAAACATTCATAAGAATAGTTGTAGGAAGCCAAGCCCTGTGGGGTGTGTGGTGAGGGAAGGAAGGAAAGATTTTATTTATATTTTTTTCAGTTTAAAGTACATTAATTCTTTTAAGAATCCCCTTTTATCCTGCAGTTCCACTATTGTGGCTTCTTTTAGCCCTTTCTGCTGTCAGTTGTTTGTGGTGGGGTGTGTGCATTTGCTTTGGACCTTCCATAGAGCATTTAAGAGTTTCAATGTGTTTCCAAAACTCTAGAGTATTTTTTTGCATCATCCTTGAGGGGATTTTTTTTTGTCTGCTTTTAATTTTAATTGCAAAAGGAGTGTATTTTGCTTTAGTTTCTATTGTTCTGCAAGGATACTGAGTGCATTATGATCATGGCTTCAGAGAACTTTTCAGAACTCTTTGGAGCAGGTTTTGTGCATCACTTAGGGTCCATTTAAGAACTTCACTCTAAGTAGCTTGAATAGCTAATCCACAAAGCACTCACTGGAGAGTGTATTTAAAGGTTCAATTTGAGGATCTTTGCCTTTCTCTTACTGTGGAGTTTATGTTTAAAAAAATTATCAAAACTCATTGCAGTTTCAAAGTCTCGTTCTTGATGACAAATATGAGCAAGGGAAAAATTTCAACCACTTAAGCAAATGAAGATAAAATCTAGAGGAATTGTTAGTAAAAAAAAAATCTTACATTTGCTAAAGTGTGTGAATGTAGTAAATACTTGGGTAAAGGTTATGGATCAACAGAAGACAGGATAAAGCCAGTCAATTCAAATGTGAACTGTAGCAAAGAAAGCAAAGATTGAGAGATTGATGAAGTAGTTGTTAAAGGCCTGAGTTTTTTCAGCTTCTCATGACACAAAAAAATTGATGCACTGAAAGAGTTTTAGGCTGCAGATTGAAGCACGTGGCAGATTTTTTCAAATGTGGAATACTTGAATGGGGAGACTCTTTACATTATACTGGCAGAGGACAGATGTAAAAATAGGGCCAATTCAGACAGTCCAGTGTACAGAGCCACATAGGAAATGCTTTTGCTATAACCTCTTATTTTTTCTTCTTTTCCTTCTGGGTATCTTCCATGGGCTACAATGACCACATGCAGTACATCATGCTTCTCTTTTGATTCAGTACAGCTGCTGTTAATATTCTTACAAGAGTGTCCTCATTAAACTGTGATCCATCTCAGTGTTCTGTACCTTAAAGGGATCATAAATATTTCTGGGATATTGTGATCTGAATGTATGGAATTTGCTTACTAAATGCTCTTTCAAGTTGTTTGGTGTATTACAGTGGAATTGTGTAGGCATCGACTGTTAATGGACCCAGCCAAATATCTTGGGGGATAAAACCATATTTAGCTTTATTATAAAGTTAAATGTTGTTGACTTAGTCCCCTCAAATGCAGTTTGTTGCTATTTTTACTTCAGTTTGTCATCATGTTGTTATGGATTTTCAAACAAGCATATTGCTTCCCAGTATTCATAACACAAATAGTTCTGGTGCTGCAGAGTGCTGAGATTGAGGTTTCAGTTGCAGGTTTTAATTGACCTTCTCTGTGTGTCATGTTGTTATGCAATTATATTTATATATATATATATATATATATATATGTGGGAGTGTATTTATATATATCTCTACTATCTCTATATATAGTTAGATAGGTTAAAAATAGAAATTACATCATTTTAAATTGTGTATTAAAAGTTACATACCTATTTTTAAACTGTACAGTCACACTACATTCTTTCCAAGGAAAGCAACTGTCACCTTCCTTTGACATAGACCCCATCATGTTGTTGTCTTCCAGTTCCCCAAACTGGCCATTAAACAAAAAAGATTCTACAAAGTCTTATCTTTTGAATAGTCGAAAATAAATTCCAGTAATGGATATTTACAGGAAAGTCTTGGTACTATTGTTTATTTCTGTTCAAGGCATTGATAAGATTTGCATTTGTTGAAATCCCAAAGACAGCACCACCACACACAGAGCAGAGGAGGGTACAGATGATTTGGGTAATGGAATTGTGGAATGCAGCAGCTCTCACCTTGTTTTTTCTTTTGGTAGTTCTTTGTGCCCATCAGGCTCAGGGGAAGGGAACAGCAATCCTGCTTCTCTGCTCTTACTGTAGGAGTAATTTATTCTATATTGACTTGAGCCTAGAACAGCCAATAAAGAGAGCAATTCTATTTGTTAAAAATTCCCCAAACATTTTTGTAATAAGATTACTTCATCCTCCCAAGCACAGCTAACACTGTACAGACCAGGTCTGAGGAACTAATGTGCAGAAACCTGGGCTCTGCTGCAGAATCTGGAACAGGATGCCCTGCAGAGGGAACAATTTCCCCCTCCTTTCAGCAGTGTCTGGCTTTAATCTGGCTCATCTCCATCCCACTTGGCTCCTTCTTCCATTTTCTTTACCTGAGCAGTCTGTTCAAAAAGCTTTTCAGATTTCATTTTTTCTTCTGTTACGGCCTCAATCTTCTTAGAGAGTGTCCTAGTCCAGCTCATCTCTCCCTACCTGGAGCATGGTATTCAACTGTTGGGCTTTGCTTTTAGCTCTCATTCTGTAGAATCCTTGAATAATTCCATGCTAAATCAGAGTTTCAAGCTTTCTTCCTGAATTCCTTGAGTCTCAAAATTAGTTTGTTTTCAGAACCAATGTGTCTCATGGTAGCACCAGCTCTTGGGAAAAGTTGCTCAGCTCTGCTGGTACATGGTTGAGGGAAAGCAGTTAGAAATCCAAGCCTGAGTTGTTTGTGAATAATCTTGCAGCCTTATAGCATGGGCAAAATAGATGGGACTTCTTTTTACCAACTTTCACAAATCTGAAATACAGGGCAGCATCTGGAAAATTTCAATCACTTGACCTTGCATCCCCAAAAATGTGATGCAAGAACTGTTCAGGGAAAAATATGCATAATTTTTAATATGTTCTTTAATTTGCTTCCTGCCTTCTCTCCCTTCAGAAAGGGCTTAACTGTTTTTGGTTTAGAACTTGCTTAGAAGATCATTCAGCTCTGCATGCCCTGCTTATTGAAATTCTAAATACGACTGGCTTTGAAAGTCTATGAATATTTCAGACAAGTTTCATTTTTAGCATAACTACCATCTCTGTCTAGTGCTTCTCATGATTATGTGAGACGAGAGTGGATTTGGGTACATTTACAATCAATGAGATCTGTGGAGAGCTTTCCTGAAATGGAGTATGAGTTCTGTGTCCATTTTTTCCCAAAAGTAGGGCCTCTTGCTTGCTTCCTATTATGCATCCTTCTGGAGATGGTAGCAAACCTAGGTATTAATTTGAATGATTTTGATGACAGTGATGCTTTGAAAGGGATGTTTAAGCAAACTGACATTGTTTTATGTTCTAATATTTCAACCTGCATTTTTTGTGCATACACTGAGAGACAGAATACATTGTCATGACACTGCAAAACAGACTAACAGTTTATTGCAATTTAGTTCATAAAAGTGAAATGTATGCTTTCTTTTTTGGTTTAGTTTTGTTGGAAACTGTGAAATCGATTTGGAGATCAAGAGATACTTCTGCAGAGCTGGTGTGAAAAGCATACAGGTAAAATTCAGGTTTTTTTCTTTTGATTTTCATATCACTAGATCACTGTTTTCTGAATAAATAATCTATAAGACAGCAACAGAATTGTGTCGTTTTCTAGCTTTTTTTTTCTGATTTGAATAGTATTGATATTGCATTAGAATTTCAGTAGCATGACTTAACATAAGAAAAAAAATTCCTTTAAGAGGTAGAACAAATATGTAACATTTACTACAGGAAGAGCTGGAGATAATTTCATATCAAACCAATGTGATGTGTTGTATTCAAGTGATGTGTCAGTTTATAAAGGCACCAGGGAGCTTGAAACTTTATTTCATGTAATATCTAAGCATCAGATAGAATTACTGATGCAATTACTATTAGTTACTATTAATTACTATTGCCTTCTGATATTGTTTCTGAGATTTCCTGAACGTTCTGATAACAGACCTCTCCCCAAGGAGCAGAATTAGCTCTTTTACATGTCTCTTGACACACCTGTAAGCATTTACCTGCTTTTGCTCCACTGCCTGTGGTGCCACTGTGCTTCTTGTGTCACACTTGTTTTTGGGGAGCTGTAGAAATAATCTACTTCACACTTTTAAGAAGTTACCTCCCATGTGACACTGCATGATACAGATGAATGTGATGAATTTTTAAGCACAACTGTTAAGTGCTTGTATGAATTTTTGGGGGTTTGGATGACATATAAAGAAAGAATTTTTTATATATATATATATATATAATTCTTCCATAAGCAAGAATTTAATAAATTAGAAGTGTGAACATTGCCAGCAAATAAATTTTATTTAAAACTTGAATAAAGTAAATTTCACTGTCTTTTTTTTTTCTTCTCCTTTCACAGATCCATGGCACCATGAGGGTTATCCTGGAACCACTAATTGGAGACATGCCCCTAATTGGAGCACTATCCCTTTTTTTCCTGAGGAAACCTGTAAGCACTTTTATCTCCCTTTCCACTTTTTTTAGAGTGCTGATGATGGTAGTTAAAAAATGATGGAACAACAATTAAGCAGCAAAAGGAAAGAGTTTGGGAAATCACTGCTGTTTGCTTGAACTTTGACAGATAAGCACTGGAAAAATTTTATGAATGCTAGCAGGAACCAAGATGGATAATTATTATCCTTGGAATTTGGAAATGTGTTTTGTGAAAGCTGTCAAACTTTTCTTACAAGTCCTCTGGGTAAGGAAAGATCAACAGATACCATCAAGATTGGTTGTAAAAAAAGCTTTTATTGCTGTTCTCATGATATTCTGTAGGACTAACTTGAAATTTCACAAAATCTGTGCAAGGTTGTTAGGAAAACCAATGCTGGTGTTAGCACAAATTAGAATGGGAAATTACCCACCTACTGTGAAGTTTTTGTCCTAGATAGCAAGTGGGCAATTTCCATTACATTGACCAGTGACCCAAGTGTGAGGGTGGAAGAAGCACACAGTGAGATGGAATTGGAATTCAAAATGATCATGATAGCAGCAAAAGTGGAAAGCAGAGAGAAGGTCACAGGCCAAAGTGCATGTTTGGGCAGGAATAACAGTGAAACAAAGGTGAGGTCCAACAAGGGCTGGCTGGTATGAAAATGGTACAGCCAAACTGGCCTGTGTAAACAAGAGGACAGCCCTCAAATGCTTTCAGTTTTAGGCACAGCAATTCACCAAATCTTTTTTTATAAAAGTATCAAGGATAACATAATACACATTGCACTTGGCTGGTGGAAAATTCTTTGATGTTGTGTATGTGTGTGTGAGGCAGTTTCAGCAATTTGAAGTTTGGTGCTGCTTTAAATAAGTCTCCATAAGAGCCTAACAGAAAATGTGAACAACATGGAAATTCTTATGCTCCATAGATTTCTTTAAAGAAATTAATTGTTTCCATCTCTTACTTGAAAGTATATTTTCCATTGGAAGCTTTCCTTGAAGATGTTCTAATTAAACATTAAAACTTACTGTGTCAAGGTTTAACAGTTTCAGACAGGCAGGTCACAAATTACAAGTGCATGGATTTAGACACTTGGAAGCATCACAAAGTGATCACCTTGGTTTCATCAGCAGTCTGAAACTCTGAAAAGTTAGTATAGGCTTGGGGGGGGTGAGAGTGAATTCCTCAACAGTTTTAGGAGGTATGTTGTTACTTTCTTCAAAGAAATCACATTTCTGTGATATAGCTCTTTTGAACAAATGTCCCCTGCTAAATTTTTGCTACCACGTTGAAAAATAGGTTTGGTTTTAGATGTTTATGGATGGCCTAGAAAAAATCTTAGGTCACTTGTGTATTTGTGTGGCTTGTTTCATCTGTCTAGAGAAACCATGTGTGCTTGGGTAGAAGAAATGGAGACTTAAATCTTAGTAAAAGATGCAAGAATTTGGAAATATTTTGTACCCGATTTAGTCAGTGTTTTTGTAAATTGAATTAGTTCATACAAAACTGGTAAAACATCATTGCTCTTATTTGGAAATAGTTGAGAAACTACATTGGGATGAACCAAATTTGGATTTCCACAGATTTCTTTGAAGTGAGCCTAAACACTAGGAGATGTCTGCTTAAATTTCACCTCATTTTTAATCTGTGGCTGAGCTGTGAGTGTAGGACAACTGCTAATCTTCATGTTTATCCTAACAAAGTAAGCATGGCCCTGAAAAGGATTGAATGCTGTCTTATGCTGGCTTGCCCTATGTAATTGTTAGCATACTCTCTGATATCATTTGGGATGTAATCCTCTCCTAAACAACTTCCATACTCAGTACAGTCCCCAGCTCATTCCAGGGACCATCCAATAAACAAGTTAAATGCAAACATTCTGGTTTAGGGGAACAGGGAGAAAAGTGGAGCTGTGTGGACAGAGGTGCTGCCTCTTTTTCCCCTACAGGAATAGCATTTCTCCATTGTCTAGATGTGGCTTGTGCTGTCTCTCTCAGTTCTGTTTTGGACAGTCCTTCTGCAAAGCCACTCTGACACACTCAGTGCTGGAGCCATGGCCTGACCCAGTCTGTCTGCACTGTCCTGGGATACCTCCTGCAGGTGCTTCTGTTTGGTGCCTTCTGGGGGAGAGGAAGGAAAGCTGGCAGTGGTAGGAGGAGAGCTCAGCCCCAGGAATCCTTAGAAGCAGTTCCTGGCACTGCTCTGCTCCCAGCATCCTGCTCTGGAAGGAGGTATCCAAACCTTCCACTTGTGCTACTCCCAGAGCCTTCTCCAGTAGATTTTAACTCTGGTACCTGGGCCCACTCTTCTCTAAGGGTGATTCATCTGCAAAGTGCTTAACTAGGACAACTTGCACCTGAGAGAAGAAACTGAAAACAAATCAAGTGAAACACCCCTCATTTGGGGTCCGTTTGTGAACTTTGGGACATAGTTTGTCCATGGTAATTTTGTCTTTTGTCCTACCCTTGACACTTTGTTAGTGGGACAAAAATAGGATGGGAGGTAGAGCAGAGTATCAGCTTGGACTAAAAAGTCAAGCCCTCCCCAAAAGTATTCAGTTACAAAAATGTAAAAAGCGTTTTTCACCCTCCTTTCATTTAAAAACTAAGGTAGTGGTCAATGTCTGAGCAAACCTAAGGGTGAATGGTTCAAAAAATAATCTAAGATAGGCCATTACTTTGACAGCTATCCGTGGCTGTTCAGCTTTTTCCAAACAGACTTCTCTCCCCACCACAGTGTGTTTTCTCAGTGTTTATTTTTCTAACTTCTGTAGAAAAATGTAAAATAAAGCTTATTATAACAAGAACCAAATTCTGTTCTCTTACTAGAGAGCAAATAGCTGCAGCCAAAGAAAGCTTTTCTAAAATATTTTTGTTAGAAGAGAAGAGGAATTAGCTGGCAGCTGGCATTAGATTTTGTTCTCATATTTTCCAGTCTAAAGTAACTGGCAACAATTCCTCTTGCTCTGTATCATCTGTTTGCTGGACTTAATGACTATAAAAGGCAACATGGCCTATGAGTTTACCAGTCTCATATTTCTGAGTAATACATAAAGTTTTTGATCTTTCAAGAGTTCTTACATCTTATGAAACTTTCTATATACTGTATTTTGTTGTTATTGTGAGGAAGATGCTAAAGTTTCATCAGCTGATTTTTTAAATCCAAATATGTAGGACATTTCAAGGCAGGGAAATATGTGCATTCTAATGTTTGAAGTGGTCTTTTAAATCTCTGAGTGTCAGTGCTAGAGAGAAGGTGGCACTGGATTAAGAGTCAGGGTTTGTGAGATTCTTTGCATTTTCTCACCATATTAACATTATGTGTATTTACCAGATAGTTGGTTCTCAAAGTTTTAGCTGTCATTTTACTTCTAGCATGAATCAGTGCATAGTTATTTTGATTTGCTGTTCAGTTATAGCAGTTTATATGGCTTATAGTTGTACTGTAAATGGATAATTTTCAAAAGCTTGTTCAGTGGCACACTCAGAATTGAGGGTGTGTCCTAACCCAACCGTTTTCTCTTAATAAAAGCCAAAAGCCTCCCAATAAGGCAAACACATAAAAATACTAATGTTCCAAAAAAGAACAATGGCTGGAAAACAGGATGTCTTCCAGGAAAAATGGGCAGCTCTTCCAAAGCTCTCATTTTCAGATTCACAGCTTTGCCTTCCACTTGCTGACTTGAGTACTGCTCTCCTTCTGCTCACTTTACAGATTGGTTCTGTCCTGTAGTTTTGATTAATTTTTTATAAGGTTTAATTTCACTTAATATTGTCTGCCTTTGGAAAACTGGCTGGATGGGACATTCAAAATTATAAATCCTGATGAAAATTAGTCTCAAAAAGGAGCACTTGCAGCCATAATGAGTCCCAATAAAATGACTGGAAATAAACAAAATTGTTATGTAAAATGTATAGAATGCCTCTAGAACATAGGGGACTGTCAGGTTTGTGGAACACCTGTGCAAATGCTGATGCACAGCTACTGTTAGAATAACATTTGTTAAGAATTAGTCTTGTTGCTTATGAAGTGAATGATTTGCACTGCTACTCAACATACTTAAAATTTGCTACAACTTACATTTTTTCTCAGTGATTTTAGATTTTGGTAGTTTATGGGCTGTTTTAAGGGCCATCACAGTTGGTGTTTCCACAGCACCTTATTCTTTCTTCCTGTGCCCTCCCATTCAATGCTGTTGTCTCTCTTACACCAGTTTTGAAACTTCTGCTGCTGGAGGAAGCTGGCTAAGGGACATGAGCTGGCAGGATATTAAACACCATAAGAAATGCCCAGTTCCCTGTCCTTCAGATGTATTTTAGTTGCCTAAGCCAGCTCACTAAAGTCAGGAGACTGGTGTGAGGGTGTGAACCAAAATGCAGACTGGTAGAAGGGTAGGAAGGAGTAGAGAAGGTGGAGAGAATTGGCTTGAATGAAGCTGTGAGAGGCTGACACTATGGAGAACAGCAGGTGCACTGGATTTGTGCAAAGTCAACTGTGATCCTGCTTCTGGTCACAGCTCACTTGCCTTCTGTGTCTTCTACCCCCTCAAGTATACATCTTACCTCTCTAGCAGTCTTCTCATTGAAATCTTCAGAGAGTTACAACTGAAAAACTTGTAAACACCAGTTCTGTGCAGAGATAGGCTGTGATTCCTGCACAAACCAGTGGGAATACTACAGCACCTACTCTGTATTGTTGTTGGAAAGGTTGAGTTTATTATGTATTTCCTGGCAGATACACTGGATAATGTTACATATTAAATTATTACAACAATGCCAGCACTTCAGTGTTGTAGGTGGTGATGGGCTTTGCTCTACTAACAAACAAATTGTACCATGCCTCTGTATGGCCTTTCACAAGCAACAGTAGAGGGCATGTTACTTCCCTTCTTGTAAGATATCCCTGGGAAGAATCACATCTTATCCCATGGATTTGTATCCTTGTGGCCTGTGGTAGAGCTTCAGTTTTCCTACAAAAGTCTTGCACTTCCCTAACTCATTTAGCAGGAAATTGTTAATCAGCATTTTAAAATATGCTGTGGCTTCTCTTCTGAGAATTAGTATTGTTTATGGCAGCCAAATCAAGCCACAAGTTTGGCAGTGTTTAGAGGCTGCTTTTTGTATTTCTCTGAACTTTATTATTTATTATTTTAACTTTATTTATGACCGTGTGTATTCTACATTCCAGCACGTATTTTTCCCTTTGTAAAGGTTTCTAGGGTCTTGGGAACACCCAATGTGTATAGAGATGCTCATTAGCTTTTAGCCTATCTTTTCTTATTGGCTGAAGGGGTTTATTTTTTAATCTGATTTTTTAACCTCTTCCAAAGTATGCATTGTGTTAGTTCTCAGTACAGAGCTTTGGTAAGATGTCCATTTTTTGGCTTTCAAGCAGATAACAAAATTTGTTTTCACCTCTCTGAGCAAAAGAAGAATTGTAAGAGGTTTGAGTCACAAGACACACAGACTACTTCATTGGAAAGTGTAACTGGTGTCTGGAATCTGCCTTTGTGCAGTGAGCTGCTTGGGAGAGTCTGCAAGGCACATCACCTCTCCAGCTGCAGTGTGTTGTGGAAAGGCACCATCGTTTCTGCCTTCTGGCACAATTTCATTTACTTACAAATTCTGCACACAGTTTTTCCAGTGTTCTGGAAAATTTTTCTCTTAGTTCTGCTGCAGAGAACCAGCTGGCATTCTCTGAATTTAGCTAAACTAAGAGAATTATGCATTGCTTAAAATGGTGACAGAGGAGGAAATCATATTGTTAAGCTATTTTTTAAATATGGAAAGTTTTTAGTTTGGTGCTTCATAAAAGATTCATCAGCTGGGAGTCCTTTGCTTGCTCCCTTTTTCTCCAAAGGACTCTTCAGTTAGTTATGATGGCAACATTGCTGTAACTTCTGTCAGAACCACGTTAGGGAGTCCTGTCCTTCTCCAGCAAGTCATGGCATGGCAGTGCCCAACATACAGAATGAAAACCCCTTGTTATTTTGCTGGACTGTGGCTGGGGGCTCTCTCCTGCTTATGAAGAAATTTTTTGCCTCCTTTCTTCTCACTCTGCTGTGTGTGCATCTGCTGTCAGTGTTATTTCTATACTTTTGCAGATATAAGGATTTTATTTTTTCTGAGTTGCCTTTTGGAAAACTCTTCTTAAGTTGCAAACAGTGTATCTATTGCAGGTTTGATTATGTTTGGAAACCAAGAGCAGACTTGAAGCAACTTCATTGAAAGGAAAGGTGGGGTGAAGACAGGGGGAGATAGAACACTATAAAAACCAGAAGACTAGAAAACAAACCAAACATTTCTCCCTAATACCTCTAGACCAAGATTGGAGAGAGTGTTACTGCTGGGTGCTTCTGGTAGAACTGGAAAGGAAGCTCTGTGGTGGGCAAATGCAACAAACTTTATCTGACAGGGGAACATATCTTTAAAGCCCAAACAGTGAAAGCTTGATTATGCCAGGAGGTTGAAGGCTCATATTCCTTCCAAAATATTTAATGGCTTAAGATTTATTTGCAAAGCTTTTTTAATAACCCTGTAAAGTTCTTAGCTGTAATAATGTTTTGTTAATTTCTCAGCTTCAGCTTCAAATGGAAGAAGATTTGCTTTTAACATTTCTGAAATTGGTCTTTGTCTTTATTTCTGTACATTAAATGGATGAAGAGAATTTCTGATATTATATGTATTTCTTGTCTAAATGACCACTCTTAGTGGCAAACATCTTGGGGTTTTTGTGTAATTGTTTTTCCATGTTTCATGCTGTAAGGTCTGATGATGGAATGAATGGGTAGGCTTGTTTTTTAGCAGAGGTGTGTAATAATCAAAATATTGACAGTGAGGTTATATCATAGACCCTGTTTTGTTTCATAGGCTGTGTTGCAACCTTTTGAAATGCTTTTTAGTCACATCAATGCATAGTGTCACTTCTCAGTGGCATCTTTTTGGTTGTTCTTGGCTTTCTTTTGGGCTGTGGCAGTTAGTGCAGAAACCACGGTGATAAATGTTTCAGTCCAGTGCAGGAGATGTTTCTCAATGTTGAATTTCAACATGCATTGTGTTGCTCAATGCATTTATCCAGTGAAGGCTGTTTAGAAGGCAGCACAGGACATACTGTGTTAATTGCTGTATGCAGCACACTGAACAAAATATGAAAACAAAAGGAAATGCAAATCTGTTCTCATTTGCTATTTAATCTGAAAACATCATTATGTAAAACTGTTAAATACAGGATACAGGTATGAGCACCTCAGGATAGGGACCCCTTTTGGAAGGTATTTATGGATGTCCATTTGTTTCTATTTTGCTTATGAATAAAGAAAAAAAATCATATCATAAACTGGGTTCTTTGTCTTAAAACAGTATAAAATTACTTCTTCTAGAAGCTTGGTAGACTGCATAGCTTTTTAAAGTGTCTCATAATGTACAGTCAAAACTTGTGATTAGAACTAGAGAATTAGTCTGAATACTCAATTTGTGGTTAGTCTTATCAGCTACTACCAAGTTACTTGTTTGCTATATTACTTAAACATCTGTGGGTTTGCATGATTGAGGAAGTAGTATAAAACTGAAATTATTCACACTAAGTTGGAATTTTCATCCTGGTTCAATAATTTATTTCTTAACTTTTTTTTTTAGGTTTAAGATAAGGAGGAGCTTTGAGAACATATACAAATACAGTAATTTGCACAATTAATTTTTAAGGTGGAATCTTAGTTTTCTTAAATGAAACTATTCTAGCTGTGTTCTAGCTCATAGTTTGTTTTTGTAGAACTGTACAACTAAAGCTTGCATACCAATGTAAAAGAACCCATTATGCAACAAATTCTTTTCAACAAGGGTTTTTTTACATTTGGAAATTAAAAACCTCATAGCTTTCAATTGATAATCATGTAGAAAAAAATTACAGCACCTCAAAGAAAAAAAAAAGGACTGTTCAGTATACAGTATGGGTTGTAGCTAAGACCTTATTATCTTCTGAAAGGTATTCCATTTAGCCTCCTCCATTTCATAAATAGAGGAGCATTAACCTTTTCTCAGTAAAATGCTGCTAGTTAGTACTCCAATAGAAAGCTGGCAAAGCTAGTTGTAAATGAGGTACTTTAAAAAGGCATGGAATACAAAGTGGTCCTGCAGCCAGTGATAGCTTTGTGCTTTCACCTAAAGAAGGAATCAGCCAAGAAAGTCAGCAATCTCTGTAGAACTTCTGAAGAATTTTTTCACTTTGGATTCTTACAGTCTGGTTTCATCCATAACAAATGTGTATGATCAGGTAGATGGCTTAATCTGAGTTTAGTTTCCCTCACATAGAGTGACTGACTCTCTGCAGAGAGGGGATGTCTGAAACAGGATCTCTGACTTTCTGGAGAAACTACTGGGTGGAATTATTCCATGATGGGGAAAGATGGAATTTTTCTGCCCCAAGGAAGATAACTCCTTCTCCATCTGCAGATTTGCAGCTGTGGAACAGATTTGGGGCCAGTGTAGCAGAGGAGGGCCTGGGAGCATCCAAGCCAGCAGAGCCTGAACTGCACTGAAGCACCAGGAGAAAGGGGAGGTGGTCACTTCTGAAAGACTCCTGGCCCCATGTGCCATCCTGATCTGTTTTCTCTTGGGGTTTGTGCTTGCCTGGCCCTCAGGTTCAGCACTGGCAACTGTTACAGCTTGTCTGGCCTCAGACCATTACCCACTGCTGCTCTTCCACGTGGGCATCAGCACCACTTCCAAGGGAGATCTGGAGAACATGGAACATGACTGCACTGTGGCTCTGGAGGCAGCTCAAGGGCACAGGGGCTCAGGTGGTGAGCTCCATCCTGCTGGTAAGGTTGAGGAGACAAGAAAGTGATTGGGAGTAGCCAGGAGGGAGTCATGAGCAGGAAATGATGGAAACCAAGGCAATAACCCTCTGTGATCAGAAGGCTGGCTGGGTGGATGATGGAAGAACTATGGATACAGCTTACCTTGACCTCAGTAAAGCTTTGACATAGCCTTCTGCAACATCCTCGTAGGTAAACTGCTAAGTACAGAGTAGATAAGTGGGCAGCTTGGTTGAAAAGTGGCTAAACTCTTCAGGCTCAGTGAGTTGTGGTCAGCAACATGAGGTTTGGCTGGAGGACCATCAGTCATGATTTACCCTGGGTTAGAACCTGGGACCAGCACAAATTCATGGCTGTCCTGGTGCTGGGACAGAGTGTGCTCTCAGCAAGTTTGCTTGTTTAAAACTGGAAGGAGTGCCTGATACACCTGATAGTTGTACTGCTGTTTAGAGGGACCTTGACAAGCTGGAGAAATGTGCCAGCAGCAATCTCATGAAGTTCAACAAATGGAAATGTAAAATCTTGTGCCTAGAGAGGAGTAACCCTGTCTCCCATGTCAGGCTGGGGGCTGATTGGCTGGAAAGTGGCTTTGCTGAAGAAGATACATGCTGTTCACTTGGGTAGAAAGGGGAAGAGAAGTCAGAAATGTGCACTTATGGCAAAGGAGGCCAACAGCATCCTGGGCTGCAGTAGGAGAAGCGTTGCCAGCTGGTTGAGGGAGATTTTTCCATTCTCCACAGCACTGGTGAGGCACATCTGGAGTGCAGTGTGGGGTTCCCCAGTACAGCAGAGACAGGGACATGCTGGAATAAGTCCAGTGAAGGGTCACAAAAACAATAAATATACTGGGCATCTCTCATGACATCATCTCTCATCTCCAGTCTCTTAATCATCTTCATGATGCCCAGGATAGCCTGAGCCCTGTTTGTGGCAAGGCATGGTGCTCATGTAGATTCTTGCAGTAGGTCCCATGATGTGTGTTGCCTTTTGTTCTGGAATATCTGGTTATTGCATCTTACTTTTTTCCTTGAAAGGATAATGATTTCCTTTTTCCCTGGTTAATTGTTTGTTACAGGTAAGCCTGGTAATATTGTTCATTTCAACATATTTCATTGTTGAAATATTTGTTACCATTTCAAAAGTATATTAAGTAACAATGCTCCTTATATGAGTAAATCTGTAATCTGTTCTCTTTAATGGAAGTATTCACAAAGGAAATAACTAATTAAACTATTAATAGATCCTTTGTAAAAGAATGGTATGTGCTATTTTTAAAAAAGAAAGTGAAGGTAGGGTGATGATTCTCATCTGTTTGTGAAGATATATAACTTTTTTTCTTGCAGAGGTTTCTTGTTTTGTTTTAGCATTTAGCTGAACTGCCACAATTAGTTTCCTGACTGAGGAATATCAAAATCCTTTTCTCATGCAGTTATACTTAGATTAGTGAGTTGAATTTGGAAACTGGTAGTAACTGGGTGGGTTTGGGTTTATGTGTTGCTTAAATACTTTGGTAACTTCTGTGAAGTTAATTGAAATCATTCAGTGAAGAGAGAACTAAGGGAACTCAGGTCTGTTGGTTTTTGTTATCTAGAATTAGAATATTGTAGGATAAAAAGGATGGTTTAAATTAGTTTTTAATGCCAGCAATCTTGAAACAGAATAGATACCTTTATACAGCATAATATTCTGCAAAGATTTTCAGTGAAGAAAGCATGCATGACCTAGCAATGAGTTGTCCCTTTTAATTATTTCTGAGGATTTTTCTCACTTTGATACTTAATCCTATTGATGCCTTTCTTCTTTATCAGTGATAGAATGAACTTGTGCCTTGAAAACAGCCTCTTATGTTTGAAAGCTGTTATCACATCTTCCTGCCACCTTCTTAATCCCAATTCTTCATTCATTCTGTTGACTATGTCTTCTAGATCTTTTATTCCTGGTCTCATGTGGGATTCTTTTTCAGTGTATTATAATTTGCAAATTAATGTTAATGACTGTTCATCTCTAACAGGTCTATGGTGACTCCAGAAAATAGGACCACATTTCATTATTCTATATGGATTGTATGGAGTAGATCCTGTGTATTTGTGTATATTGGGGGTGTATATTTATATGAAGAGTGGATAAGAGAATGGTGGAACTTTTTATAACTTTTAAAAAATGTGTCTAAAAATTCTTAAGAATGGAAGAGGGTTTGTTTTTTTGAGAAAATCCTAAAAACTGGTTAATTCTCCACTGATCACAGTCTGTAACAATTTGTGTTTATTTCTTCAATGTTACCAATTCTAAGCTCCTTTTCTTTTTTTTTTTTTTTTCTTTTTTTTCTCTGCAATTGACAGCTTTTGGAAATTAACTGGACTGGACTGACCAATCTTCTGGATGTCCCAGGCCTGAAGTGAGTATACCTAAAGCAGTGTTTGATATATTATACCTAAAGCAGTGTTTGATATATCTGCACCCCAGTAAAGCCCAGAAAATCTCAAGACCATCAATTGAATAGTTTCTAGGTTAGATGACTCTGAGCAGTTCTCTCTTAATGTAGAATTATATGAAATTGCTCAATTTGCAGAAGGTAGTGATTTCACCACAAGTCAAAGTATGCCAGAAATATATCTAGTAGATCATGTTAAAAATACTCTGAAAATATAATTTATAATGTACTTCTTTTAGTGTTTTCAGCCTTTCCAGAATCTTGTGAATTTCCTATTTGCCATCTCCTATGATAGCAGAAAGGCACAGAGCCTTCCTTTCATGCCAGTGGGTTCATGACATCTTGGTTCTTGGCTTTGTACACCAATCCCTCTCTATTTGCTTGTGTAAAGGTAGCTAGAAATACCTTAAGACTATTCAAACTAAATAAAGTTTCTAATGTCTTCAACTGTTTCCTTTTAAAGCTTTTTCAGTTTATTATGTGAAGATCAAGTGGAGTACCAAAATATTGACTGTATATAGCAATAAAATGTGTTGGCTTATTCAGAGCTTTTCCTAATACCACATAATAAAATCCCAAATTAAAAAGCATCTATAGAGGTGCAAATCAGGCTGCTTTCAATCATTATAAACCTGATTAAGTTAAATCCATTAATATATTCATATTTATCAGGTTTTAATAGTTACCCGGGGGCAAAGGAGATAATGGTGGATCTGATACACACTTGGATTTTGTGACTAGCCCTTTTATTAGATCCCATACTCTCAAGAGTTGGCTGACTCCAGAATTATTTTTTATTGTTTCAAAACAGGAGTTTGAATTTAGTTATTAAATTAATCCCTTAGTAATCAATTTCATAACTGAAGTGAGTTTTGCTTTCCTTAGACATGTGAAGCTATAGCATGGAATCCCAGCTGAACAGTTTGAAATTAGAACTTGCATTAAGTAGGTTAATGGCTCCAAGAATTGCTCATGTTTCAAGCCTGTCTCTGAGGAAAAAGAGGTTTTCTTGATGAGAGAAAATGGCTTCCAAAATACAGCTCCTGAGTAATAATTCCCCTTTTTGATATAACATGACTAAATTTACATTTAGCACTTAACTTTACTAGGCTCCTGAGACTCACATCCTGCTACATATTTGCCTGACTGCAAACACAAAACCTCAGATGTAAACAAAGTCTCACTAAATATCTCAAGTTTATGGTTTCCAGAGCAACCAAACTTGGCCACATATGCACAACCCAGTGCCATCTAGACGTGGTATAGTTTCTATAGTAACTGTAACTGGGGTGACTCATGCTCTGCCTTGCCAAGAGGTTTCTTTAGTGCTGGATTTGTTTTTCTTATCTGTATAGATAAGTTGTGTATTTTGGTCTGACAACTTGACATATTGTAGTTGTTATAAACAATGATGAACAAGAGATTGCTGCCATCACAGGTACCTTTATAATCCTGTGGCTGTTGGCTGCACACTGAACTTATTTGTACTCTATTTGCAAATGTCTGCTGCTAATTGAATTTCAGCATTAGCTGCTGGAAGCTTCCCTCTCAGCTGTTAACAATTTTTTCATTGCTTTTCCTATATGGCTCCACAAGGACAAGGGCACACAAGTAATTCATATTCCATCATTAGTATAGCTTGTGGAGAAGTGGAATTAAAATCTCTGTGTGAGGAGGAGCCAGGCCGTGAGAATGCTCAGGTGCTTTCAGGAGGGGATGTGGATGATGGGAAGATCTTGGGGTTGCTTTTGAGATACAGTGAAAACACTCAATGCAGTCAGAAATTTGCTGTGTCTGCAGTATGAATAAAGACAGCACAGGAAAAATACACAGCTAATAAAAATTTATAAAAATTAAGTAGAGCTAAGTAGAGAGCAATACAAAAGGGTAGGCAACTAACAACTATTGTTCTGCAATGAAACTGAGCTTTTGAAGACAGTCTAATAAACTATATGAAACATTCTACACTTCCTTCCTTTTTTGAACTGAAAAAAATAATTGTACATAGAATCATTGAATAAAGTTTTATGATCTTAGGAAGCTGGTTTTTAATGATGCATCCACATAAGGGTTTATATTAATGCATCTTTCTCTGTTGCTTGCAGTGTTTTGTCTCTGTTTTCCATAGATCAGACCTCTTACTTTAGATATCAAAAAATGCAAATGATTGTCATTTTTGCCTTGTATTCATGAAGAATGCTTTGCATCTAGGTGCACCCCAGCTGGCTAATTCTAGATGAGATTTAAACAGCTTGAAAGCATCGTGTTGTTTTAGAATTCATTTAATTCATTAGTTAGTTGCATACAATCTTCAGTGTTCTTTTTCAGCTCCATATTTAAATTTAGGGTATCTGCTTCCTTCTATGAGTCCAGTTTCTCTCTGTAAAGCTTGGTGAAACTTCATTAATGCTTCCTCATTTTTCTCAGGTGTTTTTTGTGAAATTCAAGTGGTAATGTTGGGATAAAATTGAGACTGACCTCTGGAATCAGTTGGGGTTTGGTTCTGGCATAAAGGATTGTGAGTCCTCCCAGTGCTTGGGCTGTTTCTTTCTCTTATTTAAGGAGATTTGCTGGAGCTCTGTTTGAACATTAGTCAGTCTCTGGACCTTATGCTAGTCCAGAGGAGGTTTATTTATGCCTGTGATCACAAAGTCTGTGATCTTCAGGAAGCACTAGAGACGAGCAGGGCAAGCTCTGGTACCATTGCTCTCCTTGCACAGCTCCTTTGCTTTCTGGCAGTTGGTTTTCTCCATTAGTCATCTGTTCTTAAGGGACTGAGCATAAAGGCAGAGCTTTCTCTTCTTACCAAGTAGGGACACTAACAAAAGCAGGAACAGAAAAGCTTACCTGGTCTCTATACTAGAGTTTTGTCATTAGACTTGAATTTTGAAAAGTGTGATTGTTGTTTGTGTAGTTATCATCACTTCAGCTTGGCTTTGGTTTTTCTTTTCCTTTTAATGTTGACTGGTTGAGAAGTTTATCTTCAATTTTTTGTCACCTCTTGACAAAATAATGAAACCTATTTTCTTGGCTCATTGCAGAGAGCATAAACTGAAAGCAAGATGTTTGGCAAAATGAAGCTTTAAAGTTTGAAAAGCAGTATGTTAAAATGATAGCTAAGTGAAGCTACTCTTCAGAAAACATATATTTATCTTAAGATTTACTGAAACTGAATTTCTAGGGTACACATAGAATGACAACCTCTGTAAATGTGATTGGATAAGCTCTGCATGAAAGGGAGGGCAAGGGAGACTCTTTAGGGCACATGTGAATTAACTCAGAAGTTGAGAGGAAACGTTTTTCCCCTGAGCAATATCTTAACATTATCCACTGTTTCCTCTTTCTAGCCAGAAGCCTGCACAGACCTGTCCATTGGTTTTGATGCAGCCTTGAGCTCCTTCTGTTCCTGTTGTTCAGAGTACAGTCAGCCATGTTGCATCATGTATTGTAGTTATCTGGATTTCCAGTGGAAGTGGGCAGCCAAGGGCTTGCAGGCTGCTCAGGTTTCAAATCTCTGGCATGAAAATCAGTGTGCATTTCTAGTGGGCCAGATTGTATTTAATGGGTTTGTTCTATTGCCCATCTCTAGCATAATGTTAATTGCTCACCACTACATTTTCTTTCCAAATGAAACTGTAACACATATCATGTTTCACTGCAGCTTTTGTGTTTTTATATGCTAGCTCCTGAGTCAGAGTTATTCCCAGCTTCAGATTCAGTCTTAGAAAACTTCACAAGGTGCTCACACAGAAGTGCTTCATCCAAAAAATGTTCAAAGTAATCAAACATTATCTGCATGTTGATTTCACAAAGACTGTAAAAATGGACTGTATTTAGGAGGAGAAATCACAGCTCCACCAGCTTCAGTGAGAATGTCCCTCTGCAGTTCAGAGTATCTCAAGTGCTGTTGTAATGACTTCTCTGAAGCTTTTACATCCTCCTGGGATGTCCTGGCTGCTTGTGTTCTGTGTTCTGCCTGTGTGGGCAATGTGTGCAACCAGTGCAGTGACTCTGACCATGATTTGTTGTCAGTTCAGACCTGAGCTGGGTGACCTTGTAGCTTAGGAAATGCTTCTCTTCTCTGTGTTTGTGGAGGGGTGTGGGGCTGGGTTTTATATGATTCATTACCAGTGTGGTTGCACTGCCACTCCCTTTTCACTGAACAAAACCAGTTTTGCTGCCCTAGGCTACGTTTTACCACGTTTTACACATTGTGTTCTGTGTGTCTGTGGTTTAAGTGATGGTCCTCCCAGCTCAAGAGGACAAGTGGTTTCATAACAATACAGGAAGGGGTAGCCAAACTTGCAAGGACAGATAAATCATTATTGAAGTAAAAAGTAATTAAACAGTTACCATCTGCTTGGTTATATGCATCAGAGGCAAGAGCACTAATGAAATTCCTTTTTACCCAGCCTGCTTTCAAAAGGCAGGGGCGAGGGGGAAATCTGGCTGGGGCAGGGAAATGGGCACTTTTACATTCATCCCTGTGGTTTCTGCTGTTCAGTGTCAGCTGCTTCCACCTGGTGGCAGTTTGGGCAAGAATCCTTTGTTTTAAGTTTACAAACCAGATGTGTCTTCTGCTCTCTCCAGGAAGGCAAATATTTTCTCCATTTAGGTTGTTAAGCAGCAAAAGGAATAATTTTTTTTAAGTAACTGAGGATTCTTTTCTCCAACAGTGGCTTATCAGATACAATAATATTGGATATCATCTCCAACTACTTGGTCCTTCCAAATAGAATTACAGTCCCCCTGGTCAGTGAAGTGCAGATTGCTCAGCTGAGGTTTCCTATACCAAAGGTAAGCAGGTTTCTGTTAACAGCAATAATTGGGCATTTAGTTCCTTCTGTAGTAACTGTTCAAGGCAATCTGGAGGAATTTTGAAATACAGTTACTGCACTGATACAAGTTGCTGTTAATTCAATCACTAATAACTAATTTCATTTATAAACAATTTCTATGAAGTTAATGTTTCAAAAGAACACCAAGAAAGATGTATTTATTCATTTATTTATTCTTTTTTTTAATCTTAAACTTATTGCTTTTACAATCACTGGATTGTAAAACTGCAATCTAGTTTAACTGTACAGATAAAAAAGTAGCATGTGTTTTATGTTATCATGGAAAATTACTACTAGTGTGCTTCATTAAACAGTTGTTGCTATTTTTTGCTACTCACTTCCAGAAACCTGATATTTCTTGATGTAACTGGGATGTTTCTGATGGCTGATGACAGTTTTTCTTTTCAGGAGTCTGTTGAGTGCTAGGTCTGTTGAGTGTGTGGATCATCACTGATATCTTCTATTTACAGTATGTCCAAAATAAGTTTCATAAGTTAAGGAAATGGCAATGGAAATAATAAAACATCTTTGTGTAAATTGTGATGACATGGCAGCTTTCAGATTACTGTACAAACTCATCTTTTCTTTTTTCAGGGTGTTCTAAGGATACACTTCATTGAAGCTCAGGACCTAGAGGGAAAAGATACTTATCTAAAAGGGATTATCAAAGGAAAGTCAGATCCTTATGGAATCATCCGTGTGGGCAACCAAATTTTCCAAAGCAAGGTCATCAAAGAAAATCTCAATCCAAAATGGAATGAAGTTTATGAGGTATAACCAAGAAAAATATCTTGTTGTATGTTCTTCTTTATGGAAGAAACAAAAGAAGAAATATCCTCTTTCTTTTGTTTAAGAGGTTATTTTGGGGGTGTCCTTAATATATATATATATATATATATATATATATATATATTTTTTTTTTTTTTTTTTTTTTTTTTTTTTTTTTTTTTTTTTGTCTAGACTGAGCATCAGTAATTCTGAAAAAGAAGTTTGGGCTTTTAGAGCCAACATTGACAAATTTTATCTGAAAAGCTCTTAAAATTGCTCTACTCATTAAATTGCAGTTTTTCAAAGCATTTGCTTACTAATGTTTTTTATTGTACAAAGGTGCTGCAGCTCAGTGTTTTACTGTTGTTATGCCATTTACCCAAACTGGTCAGTTTTTCTGATAATGCCCTCTCACTGAACTTCCAGGCCTTAGTGTATGAACATCCAGGACAGGAGCTAGAGATTGAGCTCTTTGATGAAGATCCAGATAAAGATGACTTCCTGGGGAGGTAAATGTTATGGAGAATATGTTTGTAGGTATTGGAAAGAGATTAAATATTGTCATTTTTTTCAGTTATTATTTTTATTTTATTGCAGTTGTTCTGCTATCTAATTGTATTTATAAATCAATTATCTTGGTAGTAAGGAATTCCCTAACTACTTCATGTATGTAAATTCATTTTTATGCAAATGTGCTTGGGTGTGTATATACACATGTATATGTTTACATCTTTTCTGAAAAAAGCAGGTGAGTATTGTGGGTACCCAGAATTGTGCCCTAACTTCTTTAATGTCTGTGAGCTAGCACTAAGTCTTAATTCCTTCTTCAGGCAAAGTTAATATAGTTTTATAACTCTGTATCTTCTTCATCTTCATAGCTTCTAAATGACTGTCTCGAGTTTGTTTTTCCTCTTAAGAGCTGATCTTAACTATTTGATTAAAGAAAATATTTACATTTACTTGTAATGCTTTTACAAACATGACTCACTCTTTGATTCCATAAGCCATAGGTGTTTACTCATAAACATTTCAGGGATTTAGCCAGCTTCTTTCTCCAGTAATTTGTCACCTTTATTTCTTGCTGAGTTTTGGAACTTCCTATTGTTGCTTTCCATATGGAGTAGAGCTCCCTTGCTTTTCCAGCTCCTTCTCTCTTAACAGGAGCAACAGTACCTACTTCTCATTAAAATTAAGAAGTAGGAAGTACAAAGGTTTCTTTTTCTTTGCACTTCCCTAATCTTACACTGAAGTGATGGTGGGAGGAACTGACCTAATGTGTACATCAGTACTAATAAAATAAAAAGCCAGACAAATGTTCATGTACTGGCATCCAGATGTCTGCTCTGTTTAATTTTTAGCAGATTCATTCCCTGCTACATTTTTAGCTTGTGTGAACTACAATTCTCCCAGACACTGCCAAAGCATGAATTTGGTCATAGGTGCTATTTCCAGTGGGTAGTTTGGATGTGCTCTCTGTTTTGAGAGTTGGGTCATACATATGTGAGTTATATTGTGCCAGTTGCCCTCATGGTTACAAAATGGGCTCTAGTGCAGGCATTTTCCTGACATCCTGCACTCATCTTTGTTCAGCTCTTTCATTCCCTGCTTCTTCTTTTCTGAGGTGCTAAAAGTATAATATTCTGCCCTTTTGATCTCAGTGGATACTCAACAAGCACAGGGTGGGGCTTGAGTTCTGGGCTAGATCTTTTGTTTCTTGGCTAAAATACTACTTCTTTTTCTCCCTTTTCCTAGTTTGATGATTGATTTAATTGAAGTTGAGAAGGAGCGTCTTCTAGATGAGGTAATCAAGCTCAGTCATTTTTGGTTTAACAAGGCCCATATGTTGTACATGTTGTTGTTCTTGGATTATATTTTCCTGGGCACAGTTCCTGTATGTGCAAGAATAACCTTAATGCTGTAGAAATACATGCCCTGATAATCAGTACAGTGGTTTAATAGATACCTAAACCGGTGAAATCTGAAAAATAATGACATTCTTTTTAGGTCTTGGGGTTTTAAGGTTACTCCTATGCAAATGCAAAAAATAGTAACTTAGATATTTGGTGAGAAGGTTTTTTTTGCAAGAGAAGAGTTAATTGCTGGGCACACTAATTTTTGTCCTATATGTATGAGAGACTTTATAGGAACCTTGTGCAGGGTTTTTTTTCCCGGAATATCCTTAAAGAACTTTAAGAATTTTCTTGGTATTTTAAAGATGCTTTTATCATATAATGTATAATGTTTGTCTGGGTGGTTTTATCATTCTGTGTTGTAATGCTTTATGCAAAATACGAAATTTCAATGGATCAGATCTTTTCAGGTTATGTGGACTTCAGCTCTGAGAGATTCTTAGCAGACTTTAGTGATTCCTAAATGTCCTGAAGAACTAATCATGTATTTGTTTGCCAGATTATTTCACATTACTTTGCTTAATTTTCAGTGGTTTACTTTGGATGAAGTGTCCAAAGGAAAGTTGCATTTAAAACTGGAATGGCTCACATTGATGCCAACTGCTGACAATCTAGACAAGGTATTAAGGGAACACATTACTTTCCTTCTAATCTTAATTGTTTTGGGGTGATTTTGTAGTGACTTTTTTGTTTATTTGTTAAGTATGTAACCAGATCTCTAGCTGCTGTGAATTTGGAGAAACCTATAGCTTTATTCCAAGCTGTCTTTAGAAATCTCAAACCAGTCATAAGTGTAAATGGTTTACACTCAGATTTTCAAATGCTTTTGTTGTTCTCTTCTTTTCTCTTAATGTTACTGTTTGAGAATATCTGCTGACATTTCTTTAGTCTGGGAGATAAAGATGGATATGATGTTACAATCTGTCCAATCTAAAAAAAATAAGTAGGAAATGGGGTGCAAATTTCCATGCAAATGGTTTTGAAATGTCTGTATGAGTCTTGAAAACTTACTTTTTATGCTTCATGCTCTGAATTTGTGAATGTTTGCTTTCTGGGAGATGGTTTTTTGGTTTGTTTTTTTCAGAAATGAGACAGAAATAGTAACCCTTGGTTTCCAGAAAGGCTTACAGTGTGTTTTTGTTTTAGGTGCTAACAAGCATTAGAGCTGATAAAGACCAAGCTAATGATGGGCTTTCATCTGCATTGCTTATTCTGTATTTGGACTCAGCAAGAAACCTGCCTGTAAGTTATGTTCTCATGGATACCCTTCTGTCACAGAGTCTCTTGGGGACTCCCAGCATGTCTTGCTTGGTAGTGTGACACTGCTTTACTAACACACATTGTGCCATCTTCTCTATAATTCCTCTCCTTTCAGGATGTGTAATGTAAGGTCTACTTTTTTAGTAGCATAGTCTTTAGCTATATATTTAATAAAACGTTACTCTTTAATCAGTGTGGTTTTTCTCTAAAGAATGCTCCTTTCCTGGACTTGAAAGGCTGCATGTTTTTATTCCATGATGTTTTCCATACATGGTATGGGATTAGTATGAGGAATTTTAAGGAACTAACTGGGAAACAACCCACTTCCATAAGTTGAGGTGAACTTGCTTGCTTTGGCTTAGGGTATTGCTGGAGATTTGAAGGTACTTAAGGTCCTCACCATGAAATCAGTCCTGTGCAGTTGATGCTAAAGGGCCAGAATACTTGTGTGAGATTTCTATCAGATTGTTTTTGGCAGGGTGCTTTATTTGCTTGTGCAAAACATAGAAATAAAGCATGTTCTCTCTCTCTATGGATTTATCCTATGGGACTATGAAACAACTTGTTTTGGAGTTTATTTCAGGTTAGTAAAGTACTGTTCCTGGTTGTAATTGATAGCAGTAATAAAGTTAACCCTACCATAAAGAGATACATGAAACTTAACTGAGTTTTGCTGGTTTTCAGCATTGCTATTAGATGAGAGGTTCTGGAAGTGATGATTAAAATATTAATCAGAGACTACAGTTTTCAAGCTTTGGATTTTTTTGCACACATTTTGCAGATTTTTCTGCTGAAATTTAGGTTAAAATTAAGTTAAATCATAGTGGTAACAAATGAAACCTTAGTAGCCCAAACAATTTACATGACTGACTAGTGATTTCATGTCTGTTCCAGGGTGTATAGAGCAGAGTTTGGAAGTGGTATTTCTAGGCTATTTTAAAAGCTAAAAAGACTCATTTGGAATAGATCCTCATGTTTCCTTTTTAACCCCACTCTATATTGAATTCAGGGAAAATCTGTAACTTAGCAGGAAAATAAATCAAATTACTATAGTACAGAGTAAGCAGGAACAGAATAGAATTATGGTGTGCTTAGCATCAGTTTCAGAGAACTCCAACAGATAGAAAAAGTCTGTCTGCCATCTGTTTTGTGTATTAGATTCACTTGAACCAATTTATGTATCTTCTTGTTCAAATACTGAATTTTACTGAAACAGCCACAAAGTTAAGGTTTGGTAAAATACACTAAAGCCTCTTACTTAAAATAAGTGGTGTAAAGTTCTCTCCTATACCAGTTCCAGTCTTTTCCACATAGCTCTGATTCTCTATATTACATTCTCCAGCAAATACTCTGAGGCTTTGTCATAAATTATTTTTTTTGTTTTAAACAAACATTCTCTAACATTGTTTGTTTTAAACAAACATTCTCTGACATTGTCTCCTTCCTTTGGAAAGATGAGGTTGCAAGTCTCAACTTCTGCCTGTTTTTGCAGACAGTATTTTAATTTCAGTGCATTTAATCAGTAGATCTCTAAACTCTAGGGCACAGGAAGGGGGAGTTCTTTGCACAAAGCAGACCAGTTAGGAAATTTGGGAACAGCATCCTGAATTTCCTATTGCTGCATCTGATATTCTGTCCACAGTACAAGAATTGCCTGGGTGGGTGAAGAATGATGGTCATAGAGTGGGACCTGTTTAATCCTCTTACTTTCTTCTTCCTCTACCAGCCCAGAAAAGCAGTTGCAACAAATGACTCAATATTTAACTTCAAGTAATTTTCTTTCCAGTGTTGCAAAAAATATAATAGAAAGTAACATAGAACAATTGCAAATTCCATGTATAACTTTACTACAAAAGAATAATACGATACTGTGGTAAATCAAATTTTCCAAAACCAGAGACCAAAAGGCTTCATAGTTATGTCACATTGGGGGAAAATACCATGGGAAGACTTTTTTTATGCAGGAGAACTGAACATCATGGAGCTTCTACATGAACTGCAGTTAATTGTAGTAAATAGAGCTTTTTATGGCCATAGGATTCTAATATGGAGCAATATTGACAAGACTAAACATGAAATTTGTTGGTTTTTCATGTTTTGCTCAAGTTCAGTGGTGGGGGTTATGTAGCAAATTAATGTCTTGGATTGCTTGTATTTATGGAGAAGAGAGAATTTAAAGAGAATGGTTAAAATGACACTGACCCTTATTAATAGTTTGAAGATTTTTGTGCACCACTTTAACGTTACAGTGAAAACTTTTCTACAAGAATAATTACTTTTATTACCTTGGAAATTGCCTTAAGTGAATGCTTATCACTGGTACATTTTAGGTCATGCCTTCAGCCTTGTTTTGTTGGAGTTACAGTGTTGAGTTACCACCACTTAGGCCTTTCTTTTGCATCATAGTTGTGAGTTTCTGGCACACTGGGATGATTGATCTAGAAAAGAAATAGAAATGGTGTAGAAGGCTGGTCTCTAAGTTAGTAAACATTAGTTGGATCTGCCATATAAATCTGAACTACCAAGAGTGAGCCTGGAAAGTGGGTTAATATATTTGAAGAATCAATAAAAAAATAAAATTCAAAAAGCATTCCACCTTGCTGTGCTGCAGAAAGTCATTTAATGGATGAAACTATTTGTAATGAGAAATATTTACTTTTTGTTTCTTGCTGTTTTCTCTGGAATCCTTTGACTATTTTCCTTAACTTTTCTGTGTAGTAAAGCTGCTTATGCATTCATTCTGCCACAATCCCATCACTCTGCTTTCTCCTTCCATTTCCATCTTCCTAAGAGTATCTACGAGGGAAACTTTGGGTGTGGATACTTAAAAGAGAGGAGAGCATCTGGACTAGTCTTTTGTGAAAACACTACCTCACTCTATAGAGCACTATTTGTGAGTTCTCTGGTATTGTTTGTATTGTACCTTTTCTCTGCCAGAGTGTGGATTAGTGCTACTAAAGCCACTCACTCTAGTGGAATGAGAGCATGCAATTTGTTTTCCTGCATGGTTTCAACAAGTGTGCATTGTTTTTGTGCTATTTTTATTGCATTTTAAAGGCTACTTAAATTTCATTGATCAGCATATCATTGGGTAAGTAAGTAACCTTTTTTGATAAAACCCAAGATAAGTTTGTTGTAAAAGCTCTTTACATTTAACTTAAATTGCTGATTCATTGAGAAATAAAATGAATACTGTACTAGCACACTATGTGCTTGTTAATTGTTGGCTTTTATTGCAAAGAAATTAAAGTAATAAATATTGCAACCAATAGTTTCTTCAAAAGGTGACACACTCAATGTTTGTAAGAACATGCAACCTCTCCACACTGGTTCAAGTTGATTTAAAAATGGGTGCAGTTCTTTGTGCTTCCCAGACTATAAATTCCCTTGTAAATTCTATCTCACTCCATGATGCTCCTTGTTTTGCAAATTCCCAAGCTCCTTTTCTTTTTTGGAAATTAGTCTGTAGTTGGGAGAATCCAGGCTAGGGTGAACTAACAAGTAATATTTTTTCTTGAATTTAATGTTACAAAACTATTAAAAACTGATGAGCCTCTGAGTATCTTACACTTAAATCTGGAAGTACAACATTGGTATCTTAAAAAAGAATGAGAATCTGTTCAGAATAAGTATCTTTTTTTCCAGAGAGAGGTGGGTTTGTCTTTGGAGATTATGCAGATAAATTTTAACTGGCTGGCCATGTCATAATCCTTGATTTTAAAACAGCTTTCCAAAGCCCAGCAAAAATTCTGTTAGTTTCTCTGTCAAGGTTAATTACAAAGTATCTAAAAAGTTATAACCATTCTATAATCTTGTTAAAAATTAATGAATGAGAAAGACAATTTATAACCTACAGTTCCATCATCTTGGGGTTAAAAATATTAAGGAGTTGCTGTTTCTTTTAGTTACACCAATACCAGATATATCTTTAAGGTAATTATTATTAAAAAAAAAAAAAAAATAGGGATGTAGCCCTGATGATTTTTGTGGATCTTAGGATCTTTGTGTTAAGACAGGTTGTCTGTACAGGGCATTTATTTAGAAATCAGACAAAAATCCCTGAATCAATTTATGAGGCAGAGTGGAACAGCAAAGAAAGCTGGGTCTGGATTCCCTTCTGCAGCACTGGGAGCTGCCTGGCTCTGCAGGCTCCTGGGTGCTGCTCTTGCTGCAGAGGAGGAGGGTGTGGCTGAAGGCCAGGGGACAGGAGAGGTCTGAAGTAGCCCAGGGATAAAACCAGCTCCAGCAGCCCTAGGACTGCCCTTGTTCCCAGGGCACCCTTAAACATGGGCTGCCACACAAACATTCCCTAAGGTGGAACATGAGTTACTGGGGAAGTGTTGAAAAGGGAACTCACTTCCTAAGGAGAGAAAAATTCTGAGTGATCTCTGTTCCTTTCTAGATAGTTTATTCACTGCTGCAAATCTAGGTTTGTGACACCAAGACATTCACCCATGTAAATCTGATTTAGCTGAAGTTAAGGTATAAGAATTGTTTAATTTCCAGAAGTAACTCGAGTCTTATGATAATCAATAGTTTATCACAGTTTTGGTGTCTGTGTAATTTATAAATTATCCATATTTTAAATAAGCTCTTACAGTAGTGGCTGTCTTCTGGTTATCTGGTGAGGATGCACTCAGAGATACCCCAAGCAGCACTTAGTGAGTCTAAAGTAATGAGTCATTCTCCAAAGCATATTGAATCAGGGGCTGGCTGAATAACAAACCACTTTGTTACTTGTATAACCTATGGGTTTGTTAGGAGGATTTACTGCAATGTAGTGATGGCTGTTAGAGAATTCCCCTGTGTCACCATCAGTGTATTTCTTGGATAACCCATCCTCTTTTCCTGTTACTGCAGAGACACTCAGAAGCATACCAAGACTATTTTGTCACCCAAAGCAAGACCTTCCCTTTTTATATTGAGTATCCCCTTTCCTCCTCTGAGTCTCCTTCCTCCCAGCCTTTCAGCCACCATCTTCATGGACCTGCAGCTTCTTCCCTTGAAACCTGAGGCCTGGCTTAAAGATATTTGCCCCAGCTGATGTCCCTCTTGGCCTATCCTTGCTATGATTCCAGAGGAATTGAGATATGCTCAATATCCAAGTCAGTGGTTGCCTGCCCTTATCTATGATCACATAGGTTTTGACTTCTAAAATTTTTGGTTTTGACTTCTAAAATTCCTTGAAATAATAATATAGGAAGGGAAAGATTTGTATTGAATATGCAGGTGCAAATGGGAAGGGAAAAAAGTCCAGTAAGTTGAGTTGCAGTTAAAGATTCAAAATAATTTTGGTGAATTGTAGATGCCATGTGAAAAAATGAGGTACTTCTCTGTAGAGGACAGTCATTGCATCCTTATAAATATGGGATAGAAATAGAAAGAAAGAGATTTGAAAAGAGATCTTTCTACAGAAAGAGATTTGAGTCATGCTGTGTCATTGTTATGAAAGAAAACACTGTGCTCTCTGTAGCAAGAGGAGTGCAGCCTGTGAGAAGCAGGGCCTAATCCTTTTGTTCTCAGCCATTACCAGGGCCCTGATCTTGGCTGCAGCAATTGAAGGTCTGGAGCACAGCACTGGTGATGGGAGAGACAGCAGCCATGGCTAGCAGGGAAAGGGACTTCAGCCCATGGAAATAAATCATGGAAGCACAGAAGGGTTTGGGTTGGAAGGGACCTTAAAGATCATCTCCCTCCAACCCCTCTGCCATGGGCAGGACACCTTGCACCAGATCAGGCTCCTCCAAAGCCCCATCCAACCTGGCCTTGAACATTTCCAGGGATGGGGAATCCACAATTGCTGCAAACAAAGTGACACTTCTGTCTTTGTCAGAAAACAGGAAACAGTTTCATTCATTGCTTCAAATCCAGCAAAGAATGTACCTGTTGAGCATTTAAAAATTTCCTAATGAAAAACAGTTAAGCCTAAGTTTCAATGAGGAATAATTAGTTTCAACTAGTTTCAGCTAGGGATAGTGTGCAGTCTCCATCTTTGAAGTTCTCTAAGTAAAATACTAAAGTTCCTAATGTATCAGATAAATTACTGTGGAAAATTCCATGAATTTATTTTAAGGAATATAATGTTCAGAAAAATACCCCACAAAAGTAGTCAAACCTTATTTCTAGTTCTCTCAAGTTTAAGAGTTGGACCTGATGTTCCTTACTTGTAGATTGCTTCCAACTCAAAATATTCTGTGATTTTGTCCTGGATATTGTATATTCATTCTGAAATAGAAATTTTCAAGCAGGATGCCAGGAATCTTTGGAATATTTAGGCCAACTGGAGTATATGACATCCCAAAAGAAACTGCAAAATAGTATTTCTGCATAAAGGTTAAATCTCTTCAAATTTTAGTCGCTTTGATTTTCATTTCAGAAAGGCATTTCTTTTGGCAAAGCATTCATACCAGTTCCTGTTCATAAACCAGAATGTTTCAAAAGGCCACTATGCAATTTTTTATTGCCACAATCTACAGCTTCTAAAAAAGAATTATTCCTTGAAACAAAAATATGTCTCTAAAGAAAAAGCCAGCCATAAGTACACTAACTTGAAGTCTGTTTTATTTCCAAATCTTATTTTCTGAAATTATTTCTTATGAATTGAATGCAAATTTTTCTAGACATTATTGTGTCACTTAAAGAACAGTATATTAATCTTAAAATAAAATTCTGAAATTTCCATATTTAATGGAAAGCAGTCAGAGATTTTGTTCTGCTTAGCCACTTTAAATTCCTATTTTTACTGTATTTGCACGTCTTCATTCAACTGAGTAAAGTAGCAGACCTTCATTCTAGTTAGTATGCAGTGTTTACATCACTTTTCTGAAGAGGCTTAACAAAATTTGACTTTTATAATGATATAAATCCCTATCAATTAGATGTTGTAATTTCTCCCATAAAAGGATTCCTTTGCATAATTACTTGACTTATCATCAGAGAAGCTTCTGGGTTGTGAAGATATGCTCAAACAAATTCTAAAAAGGATCATTAAGAAGGCAGTTCATAGGGCATCAGGCATTAAATAAAAATATTTTGTGAATTATCTCTATTAGGGTAAAAACAATGAGCAGAGAAATACAAGCAGACAGAAATTGGGTATATTAGTTTTGAAGCAGAATAAAAATATCCAGAGGAGAAGAGGAAAAAAAATTGTCAGACTTTTTTGTTGTAGTGGTGGTCCTTCATTGTTTTGTTTTGTTTGAAAGATGTTGTGGTTTTTTGTTGTTTTTTTTTTTAGGTTGATTTTTTTCCCCCTGCTTTGTCCTATGTTGCCATGTCATAATTAATTAACCTAGTTGAATTGCTTCATTGCATGTCTTATTAACCCTTCCTATGTTCATTCTCTCCTGACTTAAAAGAATAATCCATTAGAATTTAACCCTGATGGCTTGAAGAAGGCTGCTGTTCAGAAAGCCCTGAAGGTAACATTAATACAGTTGTACATTTAAGGTCACAAAAGTAATTGGAAATGCACGAATGCCTGCAACACTCTGCTTCCAACACTGGATGGGATTTCTATTGCCAGATACAAATTTAGTGTAATTCTGTTTCACTTGAATTTGATTTCAAGAGGCCAGTGTCAGGATGTTGTTAAAATTCTGTGGTCTGTGGTCATTTGAACTTTAGATCAGATTGGTGGAGTGCAGGCTGCTTGGGAAGACTGGGGAAAAGTGCTGGGAACTGATTTGTAGTAGTAACTAAAGAATGAAGCTGACATGAAAGCTAAGACATCTTCCACATACTGACTGATACCTTATCACTCAGCTCTGAATGATTGCTTTGGAATAATCTTGTTCCTGCTAGATGTTTTCAGTAGGTTTTACATCTTTTATGTGACTGCTAAAGAAATTTAGGCCAGCTTTTTGGTAGGCAAACTTGGCAAGGGCTGATGTTCAACTGGAGGAACGTGAACAAGGGACAGACTTTAATAGGCTGTCAACAACAAGTCTGTCAGTACCTGGCATCAGAGGTGCATTATATGTGCCTACACATTGCTACCTGCCTAATTTGCATTAAAATTATTCCTATTTACATATCAGCATAAGTGACAGGGTCTCTTGTCAACTCCTGTAGTTTCATCTTTTTATGAAGAAAGTTTCAGGCACCATTTTGTGGACAAAGGAAAAATGAAGATAATGTCATCTACTATTTTAAAACACCATCAGTTGCAGTGCAATATGTCTTTCTTTCTGTTCTGTAAACCTTTATATTCAGTTTTATTTGAGGGCTTAATATTTTTTATTAAAAATCATAAAAAAGGAAAGGCAGCATTCATCCAAGAAAGGAGTGCTTTAGCTTTATTTCTAAAGGAAAGTATGGTTCTAAGCAGTATGTCATATTAAAGTTGAGAATTATCAGTGGAAGTATGATGTCCAAAATGTAAGTTCAGATCAAAAAATGTATCTAAATGATGCATTTTCTTAATTTAAAAATACAAAATATTGGAATCACTTGGTTGTACTTGTGACCTTACATGCATTAAGAAGATTTTAACTAACTTTCTGTTGACATACCTGATTTTCCTACAGGGTAGAACTCAAAGTAACCATGTATCCTACATTTTCTAGGCTTTTTAAACTGCATTAACACCCGCTTGAGATGATTAACTTTCATGTCTAAATTTTCTTTCTGAATTGAATTTTTGTTAGATTAAATTGAAATTCATGAAAGAAACATACAGTTGGAATGTTCCTTTGCATATATGATTTGTTTCTAAACTGCTGTTTGTTTTCACAGTTTGATGTAATGCTATACAGCTGGTGAGCAAGGCTCAGATATGGCAGATGGTTGATTCTCTAATAAAGAGTATTTGGTAAACTGTAGAAATATCCCTCACATACATTATAGTGCATATTCTTTCTCCCCAAACTGAAAAGTAGGGAACATCAGTGTTGGATACCACATCCAGTTTAATAGTTCTACAGCACTGTATATAAAGTTCCTGAGTTTGTGCTTTCTTCATATCTTCCATCTGCATGCAATATTCATTTTGCAGTTTTAACTATGCTTCATTAGCTTTGGGGATTGTAATGCTCATTAAAAGATAAGAATTTGCATCTTACCAGTTTCATTTAAAGAAAATGGAAATGAGTCTAAAACTCCTGCTTATTAGCAGCATTTTGCTTCAGCATATTCAGGTATTTGGATGCCTTCATGTTGATGTGTTCACCAGCTACTCACTCGCCCGTCTGCCATTCCAGCCAGCTGAATAAAACACTGAGAATAATAGAGAAGCATGCAGTAGAATGCATATGATTTGTATTTTTAAGATGCAAACATTTAAGTTTCAGAGGGGAGAGGTTTTGCTCTAATCTGAAGGCAAAGTTTTTGCTTTTTCTTTACCAGTCAGGAAAGAAAATGAACAGCAATCCCAACCCACTTGTTTTGCTGTCGGTTGGACACAAGGCACAGGAGAGTAAGGTGAGTTCCTACCCTACCAAACCATGGAGCATGTACACACACTTAGTTACCACCAGAACTGAAATTGGCAACCAGCAGCCAAGGATTCCAACCTATGACCTAAAACCACCTTATCAACCAAAGAATGGCACAAAGGGCCACATCCAGTATTTCTTAAACACCTCCAGGGATGGTGGCTCCACCACCTCCCTGGGCAGCACATTCCAGTGCCCCGTCACTATTTCTGTGAAGAATTTTTTTCTAATGTCTGGCCTAAACTTGCCCTGGTGCAGTTGAAGGCTGTGTCCTCTTGTCCTGTCGGTGGTTGCTGGGGAGAAGAGGCTGACCCCACCTGGCTACAGCCTCCCTTCAGGCAGATTCCTATCAGGGAGCTGTGGAGAGCAATAAGGTTCTCCCTGAGCCCCTTCCAGACTAAACAACCCCAGCTCCCTCAGCTGTTCCTCATCAGACTTGTCCTCTAGACCCTTCCCAAGCCTTGCTGCCCTTCTCTGCACACACCAAATAAAATGTCAAAATGAAAAATGTGCCCATGTCTTGACACCACCTCTATTAGACAAACTGTTTGATAATTTGTGTACTTCTTTTTTTCTTAACTTCAGATTAGATACAAGACCAATGAACCAGTATGGGAGGAAAATTTTACTTTCTTTGTACACAATCCCAAAAGACAAGATCTTGAAGTTGAGGTATGTGTCTCACTCTCTTTAGATACCTTTCTTTTCTAGGATGTTGCAGCAGTAAAAGTCACACATTGAAGGCTGTTATGAAATGAGACTAAATACAATGTGAACATGATTAAAATTATACTTAAAGTATTTTTTTTAGGCCAGGCAATGAAATGTTTATTTCCATTTACTACTAAAAGGAAGGAAGACTATAACCCAGCTCTCACATGAATAATATAATTAATGGCTGTCTTTTCTAATTTAAAAAAAATCCAAAAGTAAATTTGATATACCAGTTTGGAACTAGGAATCCTTCCTCTCTCACACCAAGGAAGTATTCACTTTATCCAAATACTGTATCCTTTTACACTGTTGACATGTCCTTTACATAGTTCTAAGAGACTGAAGTGTAAATGAGTGAGGACTGTCTTAGTCACTCTTCCTCTAATAGCTGTGGGGATTAATTTTCACACAGACAGTTTGGAAACCCTGTAGTTATTTTGTTGTTCTAAGGTCTGGTAGATGTAGATGTGGTGGTTACTTTTCTGTCTTACTTTTGCTGTAGAAGGTAAGGTTGAAGAAATGAGGCATTGAGTATATTTGGTTTTTTTTTCTCCTTCAATGTAATGTAATCTTAAAATCAGTGAAACTTGGTTTAAGAACAAACTACTTTCAATATTGTTTCTTTTTTTATTTTTAAATAAAAATGTAATTTCTTTCTTTGAATTCTTACAAAGCAGATGATACAAAGTGACTTAATTTCTGTGTTCTTTCAGGTGAGGGATGAACAGCACCAGTGTTCTTTGGGGAACTTCAAGCTGCCTCTAAGCCAGTTGCTAGAGAGTGAAGATTTAACTATGCATCAGCGATTCCAGCTGAGCAACTCTGGTCCCAACAGCACTATAAACATGAAGATTGCACTCAGGGTACTCTAAAACCTTTCCCATTGTAAATGTCTGAAAGCATATTTAGGGCTGTGATGACTCCTGGTCTGCCAGCTTTTGAAGAAGCCAGTACATTTCCTTTGACGTCACCTGCCAAGTGTCCTTGGTTGTGCAGAGCTATCAGTAAACAGAGATAGCCTCTAATTTAAATAGATTCCATTTGAAAACTGTAAAATGCTCAAAATGAAACAATAGTCACCTGCATTAATTAAAAACAAGGTCCCCTGTGGTTTTAGGCTTGGAAATCATGTTTGGAATCTGAATTCCTTCAAATCTCTTTTGAACCCAGTGGGTTACAGATCAGTGAAAAAGCCTCCATCTGGAAATGGAACTGAGGTTTTGATGTTTCAAAAAGTAAAGTGTATAAGGAAAGGAAGTACCTGCATAGTACTGGAAAAATTCAAACCAGCCTTCAGACATGTTGGAGTTTTGAAAACAAAACTTGCAACCTAAAAGTTGGTTTGTCTTTTTTCTCCATCTAAATTACTTGGTTTAGTAAGGTACTGTATCTCTTTGCCAACAGTCACACTTCTGTTATTTTTCTTTCTAAAGCACTTTGTTGCTTATGCATCATTACTAAATTAAAGCAACTTATAAAAGAGAAAGTAAGAACAATTAATGAGAAAACATTGTATGTAAAATTAAATTTCAAAAGAGTAGAAGAAAAAAATTACAGAATATCTTTCCAGATGGCTAGAACTGCAGAGTAAGTAGCATTTACACCAGAAGTGGGTAGAATTTGGGAAGGGAATAATGAGGAGAATAATTCTTAATAAACAGAGAATTTCACAGTTGTGAAATGAAGTTGCCATGAAGAAGGTGGAGATGTGCTTTGTCATGTAAAGTATTTCATAGTGTAGAGTTAGCAATTCTGAATGGTTTTGGTCCTGCTTTAGTGTCTTAACTTGACAACTTGTCACCAACCAGTATTCTTGTAATTTGTTCCTGTTTCTTATACTGCAAAATAATAACATTAAATGTATTTTCCTGTATCCAGGTCCTGTCTCTTGAAAAGCAGGCAAGATCTCCAGATCATCAACACTCAGCCCAAGTAAAAAGGCCCTCTGTTTCCAAAGATGCAAGAAAATCATCTTTTAAGCCTCAGGTTCCCGTCTCGCCAACATCTGATCCAAACAAGCCCGCTCCAGCGTCCCCAGTGACTGACAGTGATAAAAAGACTGACCCAGCTGATAAGAGTCAGCCTCCCAATGCCAGCCCGCAGTGGCCAACAGATCTCAGCCGCAGCTCCTCCAGCCTGCAGGCCTCCACCTTCTCGTGCTCCCCCAGCCACCTGTCGGTGAAGGAGCCCACGCCCAGCATCGCCTCCGACATCTCGCTGCCCATCGCCACGCAGGAGCTGCGCCAGAGGCTGCGCCAGCTCGAGAAGTACGGGGGGCTGGGGGCCTCTGCAGCACGTCCCAGCTGGTGCACAGAGTGCCACCAGAGCAGGAGGGCTTAGTTCACATTCCAGAAATGTTCTGTGCTGTTCAGTCATTGGGGTTTTCTGCTTCTTCCTGGTATCTCAGACAGAAGCTGCAATTAGAGGTTCCTTACCATTGTGATCGTCTGCTAGATAATCTAAGTCCTACTTCTTCTCATAGCTGCACTTTGTAGTTTCATGGCAGTAGTTGCCTGTTTCACCACTGAATCCTATTAGCATTAATTAAGCCCATTAAGCTGGAAATGGTTGGTCTTTTAAAATAACTCAGAGGGATATTAGGCTATAAAGAATGTTAAACGGGTAGTCAGTTACTATGCAGTCACTGAAGATCGATGCAGACATGCTTTCTTAAATTCTTGAATTTTTTTTTACTTGCCTTTACTTACCAAGTACAGCCATCCTGCTCTGAATAGGAGACTGCAAACTATTCATTCCCTATTCATCAAGCTTCTCTGTGAATCTAAGTAGAGAGCTTTTATTTTTTTACTTGCAAGGAGTTGAACCAATTCATCTTTTTCTCTGTCAGAGTTCATAGAATCAATGGAGTCATAGAGGTTGGACAGAATCTCTGGTTGATCATCCCTCTGCTCTAAGCAGATTCCTCTTCAAAGTTAGATTAGGTTTCTTGGGCCTTGTCCAAACAACTTTTGGTTATCTCCAAGGATTGAGATGCCATAACTTGTTCAGCAACTCCAGTGCTTAACTACTCCACTTTTAAAATGTTCTTCCCTATTTCTATTGAAATTTATCTTGCTGCAGCTTGACTATGGTCTCTTGTTATTTTACTGTGTAAAGCCATGAGGATTCTGACATGGTCTTCTCTAAAATGTCTGCTTTAAGCAGTGGAAGGGCTGCAGCTGAGTCTGCTGTTGGCTCTCTCTTCAATTTGTACAAATACACCACCTGCTTATGTGCTCCAGAACCCCATTTGTCTTCATAGTCACATGCTAACTTTTCTTGACTTTGTCAGGCTCTCTCCTGGTCCAAAACTGAGTTAGAGTTTGTTAATTGTGATAAAGATTGAAATACCACTCCTCATGCAATGCACAAATGCCATACTTTGTCATTTGGTAAGAGTGGTAAAGCTACAGGTAATGAGGTCCTTTATTGCAGACCACATGATTTAGGTGCTTTGAGTATTTTTTTTTTATTTCAACTGAGAAAATACTGAAATTAAATCTTCATTCTATTTTTTTTAAGAGAATGACTTGGGAATTTTAATGGATCAATCACTTGGTAGCAGATATTCACAAAACAGGCACTCTTCTCTCTTGAAGATAAGATATCCTTCAGGTGGCTGAGAAATGGCAAATATGGCACATACAGTCCTGTGTGATATGGAAAATACTGTCAGTTCACACAAACTAAAATGAGCATCTCATGGAGATGAGGGAACTGCATATGCTGGCCATTCTGTAAAACACAAGTTCTTAAACATGGTGCTTGCTTTTTATTTAAACATGACCTGTAAGTGTAATTTTTTTCTGATCCTCTTTTCTTGGTGATATAAACCATAGAAGAGTAAAATGGTTGTATTTATACTGAGCTTTTACAACAGCAATTGTAGATTTAAATGATCACTATTTTAATCCCAAGAATATCTACATTTCTATGATAAGAGAATTCAGAAAATAATGGGCTGATCTTCTAATTGGCTTCTGGCCTTAGGTAAGAGTGGCCCATGCCTGAGTTTTTCATTGCAGTTAGCACTATTATTCTTTCCACTTCCCTAGATGCTGCTTTGATGTTTATTTTAGGGCAAGCAAGTCCTTTACTTGTAATGAAGAAAGTCCCATATTCCTAATGACAAGAATACTTGGCCTATTTTGGAGAGCAGAGTTGTTGGCCAAGGAGCTGAAGTACAAGAATCTGATGAGGATATGCTCACACACTTACACATATTCTCTTCTTTCCCATTGGTCTGGAGAAGTTAAATGGATAATACATGATTTCTGGGAAAACTGCTCAGTCAAGTCTTACTTCTAATGTGCATTTTAAAAACTAAGCATAATGTTCTCTTTTTTCCTGCAGTGGAACAACTCTGGGGCAGTCTCCATTAGGACAGATTCAGCTAACAATTCGTCACAGTTCACAAAGAAACAAACTGATAGTGGTGGTGCATTCCTGCAGGTGAGCTTACAATACACTATTTCATATCTGGGCTTATTTCTTGATAAAGTTTGTCATATCTTGACTTACTCTTAAGTGGATTGGTTAATCTTCATTATTTTTAAAGCAAAATATGCATAAATACAAAAATATGCAGAGCTGTACTCAGAATCAGGAAAAAATTTGTGGAAGATTTTGCTCTGATTTTATATTTGTCTATTATGCCTCTGTCAGATTTTAAATGAAAATGACATTTAGATTTTTATCAGCAGTATCTGAAAGCTGTTTCTAAGAGACTGATTATTTTACAGAATGACCAAAACACATGATTTCTAAAAAGCCATATCCAAACTTCAAATTAGAATTTAGGAAACACTGCATTCCCACCTCTGCTCTCTTCTTACAGTCATCTGCTCTCATACAAGTCACTCCACATCATATTTTGTGCAGGGGAACTGCTTCATGTACTAAATTAAGGTGATGGTAGTGCAGACATTAACATTCAGCAATTTCTTGTTGGTTTTCTAAGTGCTTTTCCTCGGTTTTCACTTCCCCAGAAACCTGATAGCGTTTTCTGAAGAAGGATCTGACCCCTACGTGCGAATGTATTTATTGCCTGATAAGAGACGATCAGGAAGAAGAAAAACACATGTATCAAAGAAGACATTAAACCCAGTGTTTGATCAAATGTAGGTTCTAAACTATGTGTAGTAGTTTTTTATCATGTAATTACAAAGCTGTCAAATGAAGATTTCTGTGATTACTGAAGGGTGAGCTGCTGTTGCCATTAGACTTGACCATACCTTTCTCTTCTGCTGTAACAGCTCTTCTATCCTTCTGTTCCCTGTTATCACTACAGCCCTTCTTGCTGTTAGCAGCCACTTCTGTCTTTCCTGCCTTCCTACACCAGTTCCATGCCCCTGTGCTGTAGCTCAGCTGCAGGATTCACTCTCCTGGCAGGTGGTGAGAACACGAGTGCCTTTGGCTGGCCAGTGCTGCTGATCTCCCTTCCTGCCAGAAAGCCTGGCTGGCTGAGTGCCTGGCTGCTGCTGCCAGCCAGTGCCTGTGCATGCTCACATTGCTCAGTCACTCTGTGGCACTTCTCAGCATCCAGGGAGTCAGGAAATTTCCTTGTAGATTATATCCTGGCCCATATGTTGGAAGTTGTAACAGCTTGTGCAATATTATATTGCATAAAAATCCTTATCCTTGCACTCATCTTTTTGAAAGTAGTTTCCCTCACATCTCTGCCCCTTACTCTCCCACCCTTTGCTTTTCAATAAAGACCTTTCTCTACTGACAGCAAATGAATTCAGGGAAAACACCACTTCAGTCCCTTCTGTCAAATCTGTAAATCATTAGTTAGCGGCTCCAGCAGATTTTCTTGGTAGTGCAGCTCTCTCCTGTTCATTCCAGGTAATAGATTTATTTCACCGTGCCTTTCCAAGGAAAATGCATTGCAAAGCAATAAAGCTGTTTAAGAACTGTAGTGACAAATAGATGTAGGTTGTGGTATAACCTTGTCCTGACTTTGTCTAAGTTTCAGCTCTAGCAAAGAGCTTTCATTGATACTTTAGCCAGCCAGGAAAGAAAAGGAGCTCTGATTATCAAGCACCAAGGATCAGTAAGACTGACCAATCTTTTCCTTGTGGAAAATGCTAATACTGAGCTGTCACTACAGTAGGATCCCACATTCTCTTTTCTCTAGTCAGTGCTTGACCTTTGCCTCCTTTTGTCTTGTTCATATGTTTGTTTTGTCTTACCAGTGGCCTCTAGAGGCCAAAGGTAACAGAAGTCTCAAACATTTGATGTTAATATTGATCACCGTTTTCAAGAAAAAATTTAGGGAAAACATTAGGATTTTTTTCTTCATTTGTCTCAGACCTCATTTTTTAATTTGGGGAGGGAGATGGTTTGGTTTTGATTTGAGTGGCTATTTAGCTGTAGGAACTGAACTTGGACCTCTGGTACAGAATTCCTTCTAAAGCATCTCTGCCTGTCAGGTTTGATTTCAGTGTTTCCTTGCCTGAAGTACAGAGAAGAACACTAGATGTAGCAGTGAAGAACAGTGGTGGATTCTTGTCCAAAGATAAAGGGCTGCTTGGCAAAGTAAGTTGACAATAAACAAATTCTGTTAATCCAGCTTATTACATAAAACAAAAATCCTCTTGACGTATGAGTTAGTGTTGATTGAAGCCTGATTCAGGCATGAAGCTTTCAAAAATTCCAGGTGCCTGAGATGTCAGGCTTCAGTAAGGGAAGGATCAATCTGCAGAGCCAGACTTAGAAAGATGAGGCAGTAGTCTCTTCTAGAGAGTGATAAGTTCCCAGTAACAGAAGAAATGTGCTTGTCAGACTTACTAATCATGCTGTCAGAGAAAGGAAAGAACCAGTAGAAACCAGGCAATATTTCAGAAAATGTTCAGACAAAACTGGAAAGACAAACGAGTACTTAGGGAAATACACAAGTAATTAAATTTCCAGTTTGTAAAATCCATGAGAAAGAGCTGCTGCTGGAGACATCCCCAAAGCCAACACCAGCTGCTGTGTTTGCAACTTCAGTGTTCTATAGGCACACGTTAAATCACCCGATTGCTACCCACGTGATCTGGGACATGAAAAAGGAATAGAAAATGCCTACACCCTCTCAAATTGCCATGTTTGAGCTCTGGGAAGAGGATGAGAGATACAGAATCATGGTCAGTTCATGGTGAGCAGTGTCCTCAGCCTTCCTGTTCATCTGGAAGGCTGTTAGTAGGAACAATCTGCTGATTGCCACTGCTGTGCTGTGCTCTGGGACTGTACCATTGAAGGGTGAGGATTTTAAGGTCAAAAACAGCAACTTGAAATTTTAGGCAGATAGCAGAGAGCTGTGATGACAAGGATATAAAATACATCATTTACTAATGACATTGCTTACACTGTAGTTGACAGGATTGTCAGATTTGATCTTTAATAGAAATAGAATGAAAGGCACACACAGTGCATTGATTGGTAATTTAACTTTCCACAGGTATTGATACCTCTGGCATCTGAAGAACTTGCTAAAGGCTGGACCCAGTGGTAAGTATAACATTTCCTTTATTAATAATAATACTACATACTAATGTTAATACTACTGTTAATGTTATATAGTAGTTAATGTTAATAGTAGTTAATGGTAATTAACTACTATGTTAATAATAGTTTTAATAATACATGCTAAATGTAAAAAACCCAATCCTTTGGTTTTTTCTTTTTCAGGTATGATTTGACAGAAGATGGTACAAGGCCACAGGGTGCAAGTTAGGCCCATGGACACCAGGAATTCCTCACGCATAATTTTGCCAACCTTTATATATTTTTAACACGTTGTTTCAGAGATGTACCAATGTTATTTTTATAGCTTTACTGATTTAGTTCTTAGACACATCCCCAATAATTTTATAACACTTTGTCATTTTATGTAGACATAGCCATCCTCATTGTTAAACTTTATATTTTATTTTGCTAAACAGTTCTATGTGTTACTGTAATGTGCAATAGTACAGTAAAGTAACCTTTTGTGTTTAAATTGATCTTTATGATGGCTGTACCTATTAGAAAGTGAAAAGAACATGTTCTGCTGTTTTCCTGACTTGTTTTATATCTCACCAAGGTATACTGTACCATGTAAATATATACTATTTTTTTATAATTCTTTCATGCTGGTTTGAATTCAGAAGAAAATTAGATAAAGGATAAAGATATTTTCTTCTAAATGCATGTTAATTTCTTCAGATGAATCTCTTGTCTTTGCAGCACAATGGTCTTAATCATTTTGTGATACTCTGCAAAACAAAACTGCAGAAAAACATTTTTACTTTATTGTGTTTCTGGCCCAGTGGGGCTAGCTTAAAATGTATAAAACATTAACATTTTAATATTTATATATAAATGTATTATTGGGAAATCATGCTATAGAATATTATAAATAAAAATGAGAATTATATAAGTATTGTATAAATAGAGGATGAGGTCCACAAATAACAGTTTCTAAATCTGAGTTTTCATTTAATGGAGTAAACATAACAAACAGTACAGTTTTGTTATACAGGTTCAGTTGGATTTCGTTATTTATTCCTGTACTCTGGAGTACTAGACATGTGATCTTTTGAAGGTATGAGGACATGGATTTTTCTCTATTATAAAGATGTCTAACCACTTTAAACTGTCCCTACCACCATGTTTCACTGATTTATAAGTAGACAAATCAGCTTGAAAGTTAAGTTCATATAGTAGGCATATGTACAAGACATATGTTATTTTTATTATACAGTACTCTGCTAAAATAGTATGTTATGTGATACCTTCTGTAATCCTCAAATGAACACCAGTAGGTAAGGAAGTGGGGAACTGAGATGAAAGTGACTGTCTTTGACAGTTGCTTCATTGCTGCTTAGTGTGTTTGGTGCATGAGCAAACTGCACATCAATGGTGCAGGCAGGTTTCTGAGCAATGCTGTCCTTCTCCTGAAGCATTGCTGTGGGCTGGGCAGGAGGCAGCAGTCAGCACACACTGATCCAGGCAGGCAGGATCTGAAGGGAGACTATCAGCCCCAACAGCTGAGCTCATAACTCTAATTTTATGAATTATGGGACTTTGTTTTTTGTATTCAGAACTGATTTTTCTTTTTCTGGTAAGTTTTTTCAGACTGTTAGAAAAATGTGCATTAAGAATCTAAGAGAACAGCTTGGCTTTTGGAAAGCCAGTGTCCTCATCCTTGGAGAAGTATGCAATTAGACAAAGTATATTATTTAGCTAAGATTCTAGAATGATGTCTCAGCCAAGAAAGAATTTTAACGTGGAATGATAAACTCCTGAAATTAGCTTTATTGTAAGAAAACTGACAGAACCTTAACTCTAGATGTAGAATTTGTCTACATTACTAGATGTACCAAAGTGCCTACCATAGATGTAGCTTTTTGTCTTTTTCAAGTCTAAAAATTTCAGTTTGTCTAAATTCAATTTAGCAAGAACATTTGTTATGGTTATGTGTGACCTGCACCATACACCTCTATACGGTGATGGCCTTCCCATTGCCACGTTTTATACACAACAATTTTATCAAACAATCATACATTGTAAATTGTACTGTAACTGCTGTTACTGGGCTGGGCAATAGAGATTCTTTGTAAGAAAACATTTCCATTTGAAGGCTTCACTGTATATTGGAATGTATGAGTAGCTATATATTCACTCATCTATTAATATAAAATATATTATGAAATAGATATTTTCTTTGCTAGTTCTCCATTAAGATGTTAAGAATGGAAAGACAGAGAATTGTTCTTAATGCAATGAAAATGCAGAAACCAAATGCTAATCTGAATAAATGAGGTCTAAGAGTGGCAGTTCAACATAATTGTCTTTTACCTTTGTTCAGTCTGAGGTGGAAGGATTTTTGCTCTATATCTTGGCCAGTGACTGCACAGAGTTTGATCTGCAGCCAAAAAATAGGGTGTTAAGCTGATTCAGTGTTCCAAGTCTTAAGTGAAGTCTGGGGACAGAAAACTGCACTTGAACAAAAACATTTCTGTCTTTTAAAGTTTGAAGGTGGAAAATAATGCTGTGTTCAGGCAAATGTGAAAGGATAGCACAAAGTGCATAATTGAATAAAGAATATAGGGCAGGTTTTCAAAATAGCTCACCTAAAATTAGAGATTGGTTCTTAGAGATCCCATTTTCCATTTAGGAGTCTGAAATTAAGAGATTGAACTGTCATTGCAATTCAGCAACTAGAATTCCCATAGTCTATAATCAGTTCTGGATGCCAGATCTTCAGAAACATTCTCCTGAGTGAATTTGGATCAGACTGTGAGTGCCTAGATGAGATTGATTCTTTGGATAGCGGATGCAACTTTTGTATTACCAAATTCCAGTTGTTCCATTTATATGGAAGTAGGAAGGACAATTTTGCCTCTGGGCAAAAATTGCACCTCATTATCAAGTCATTTATTCAATGTCAACTGATAGCTTTTCATGTAGTTCTTGTTTATCCTGTGCCTTAAAATATGAACATATGAAGATGTTTAAGAAATGGTTAAAAAATAAGCTTTGTTACCTGTATGTACCAACACATGTTCTGTACTATTGAAACTGTTTTTAGAATTACTCTGCTTCACTGACAAGAAAACCAGCTTTCTTAACTATAGCAGTGGTATAACTCAAACTCAAATCAGCATGCATATCACTTGGAGGTGGACTAAAAGAGTTTTAATTTTCTGTCTTGAATCCTTATCAGAGCTGCAGCAAATGGTGAGAGTTAAAATGAGAACAAAGGGTAATCAATTTTATACAGATTGCCTTTTTTGCTCATGTAATTCTACATTATGATGCATGTATTTATTCAATAAATGGTTCATATGGAAGTTGGTGTGTTCTTCCCTCTGCACACACACACACACACACACACACACCCCCTCTCCTGTCTTGCACATCCCTCTTCTAACTGGTAATTCAATGAACTGAATTTTTAAAATAGTCCTGTAGCCAGACTCCTGTGACCTAGGGAGCCTTGCTGTAAGGTCTGTCGGCAGATTTTTGGATCTTACATGAGAGAAAGTGGAGTGAGAAGTGCAGGACACTTCATGGGGATTTCTGTGCTTCTTGCTCTGGAACAGATTCACATGTAAGAATTAGTAGGTCCTTTGTTCAACATCAGTGTCTAAATTTTATTTTTCTCTTAAACTGATCAATTGAACAAACTGTCATAATTCTAGCACTTATTAATGTCTTTAATTATGCTTTCAAAAGGACCTAGAACTGCATTTAATTGCCTTAGATTTAGAATCAGCAGATTTGTACCCATGGCATTGTTTTCTATTCTTTCATTAGCTTGGTAAGGCTAATTGATGAAAAATATAATGGTTGTACTGCATAAATAAGAAAAAGGCTATTATATCCTCTATCCATTCCAGAAAAACTACCATAGAAATAATGCTTTTTGCACTAAACATTAATTTATAATTAGTTATAATTCTATAATTAATTATGATACATCTTCCCATAAACAGCTACAGTTTTTCTGAATTCATATTCAGTCAGTTTTCATCAGCCATAAATAAAAGCTGCAAAACTTCATCAGCCAGTCAGTCACTATCCCATTTAGGATGGGCCCCACTGGATAATCTTTAATGTTACTAACTACAAAATTATGTTCCATTTTGGTTTGGGGTTTTTTTCCCTTAGAAGGAGATACATCCCTTTTTTAGCAGAATAATCTGCTAATCAATGGGACGGCAGCTAAAGCCTAGGAAAAGCATGGCTGTCTCCACATGTCCCTCATGGCAAGGTGGTTCTGGATTGCACACTCCCTGTACTGATCAGGTGTCAGCATTTTCCTGACTTGGGTCAAGATCAAACCTTCCATTCAGTCCTGCAAGACAGGTGGTATCTGGATCAGCACTGCCTGTGTGGTCACAGATCTTATTGGAGAGCAGAAATAACTGTGCAAGACACTCCTGCAGATGGCTTTGGTATTAATTTGATGGGCTCACCCCAGCCCAGGATTCTTCTTCATATCTGCTGTACTGTTTAAACTGGTTTGGGCTTTTAGTTCATCCAGCCTCCACCCAGGAGCAGTGTTTGCCAATAAAGTTACCAATGTGGCTATTTTCAGTATTTTCTCAGCTAAGACTTGAATACAGAATTTGTTTCCTATGAAGTACCTCTTTTAACCAATTTAATTGTTCATATTCTCCCCCAGACAAACTCTGAATTTTGGATGGTACCTTTGGTAGAAAGAACCAAAACTGAAGATTGTCCTGGACCCATCTGTGGTTGTAGCTGGCTGCTGAAGCAGTCAGATTATTTAATCCCAAATGGTGGCTTTATATATTCTAAAGTGTCCAACTATTGTATGATTTCCTACTTTCCTACTGATTTCTAAGGCAGTGAGGCTCTCAACAATTTTCTCAGAGAAAATTTTTATGAGAAATGCAAAAATCCACTTGTATTTCTTTCAGTGTTATGCAGTAAATGTAGCTGCCAGAGTAGATGGCAGCTCTGGGAGGAAAGTTCTCTAATCTGTATTCATGTGATAGAGGTGATACTCTCTGTTCTCACTGTCTGCAGGGAGTATTGCTGCATGCCAGTCATCTACAGTGGAATCCAATTTGAGCAGGCTCCTGCATCTCAGTCTCCTCAGACACCACCAAAGTGAGGCTAACCTGTCTTTCATGTTAATCTTTGAGTCCTCAGTAGCTGTAAACTTTACAGAAGGGAATTAAGGCCTAACAGTGATCATTCTTCTCCTCAAAATCCCTTTAGGGACATGTCCAAGGACAGCCCAAAGCTAAGCAAGATTGCAGGCATTGGAAGGGCTGGTTCCAGCCCAGGATGGTTTGTGGCCACCTGCAGGGCTTGGTGACCCTGCAGGGCCATTCCTGCAGGGCACCAAGCACCTCAGCCTCTGTGCAAGAAATGACACAAGAAAGTTGTGATGTCCCTGCACCCAGCTGTGTCCTGTGAATTCACTCATCAGCTGTGTGATAAGGATCTAATTGATGATCAATTTTATTTATTAATTATTTACACAAAGGAGCTCCTTTCTGCAGGATGTTGCACTAGATGAGGTCCCTTCCAACCTCAATTCTATGGCTCTCAAATATAGTTTTTTTACCACTAAGGTAAGCTCAGTAAACTGGAGCTCAGTGTACTCCTGGTCTGAGCTGTAGGTCTTCCTGGGCATTCTTCTCCCTGAGCCCAAGCTCTCAGGGATGGGCATGAGGCTACTGCAGCTGGGCAGGAACAAGGGGTCACACAGCTGGGAGCTGCAAGCTCTGCTGAGTCAGGATGCAAAAATTTGATAGGAATTAAAAATACATTAATTTATGCATAGAACTTGAGTTGTAGCATAGATAATGCTAGCAAAATGGTAACTGTAGGTACTGAATGAAGGTCAGTAATTTTACTCAATAACTGGGACAAGATTCTTAAACCCAAAAAAGGTGCATTCATTTAAGAGAGGTTGTTTCCAGCATGAAATTTCAAACAAGTCTTTTTGTTCTTTTAATCTAGTTGAATTTGCAAGCTAGTGTGTTATTCTACAAACTCTGAGAGCCTGACAACTAGAGCTTACTAAGCGTGTCACAATGATTAATAATTAAATACAGAATATTTTGCAAGACAGTTTCATGCAGACTTCCCATGGGAGAAATTCTTCAGCTGATAGGCTGAAATCCCTGATGTATTTTGCATGATTGTTGTTGCTGTCTCTTGGGTTAAGTTGAAGTTACTATGTTGCAATGTTTTCCACCTACAATTTGTAGGAAAGTTTATATAGTTTTGCATGAATCATGAAATTCTCTGAGCTCAGGTAACTATGATAGCCACTGAATGGGTGCTCTGTTGTAACTTTCAGCTCAGAGTTCCACTGGATACATTTAATAAATTGTCAACAGCATCCAAAAGAGGACTTGGATCGTCCCCAGACTTGTCATTTATCCAGGTGATGACAATGAAATAAAGGTAAAAATGGGTTAATGGAAATGGATGTTCATGACTCATGAATGGTACTGGTAGCAATGCTGGTTCTTTGTTTTATTTGGTAAATCATGAATTAATTTGCATGTAAAATAAGTTGGAATCAGAAGTTGAAAATACTAAGATTAGCTTTTTGACAAGTTTCAATCTTAGTTTTAGGCAACTTTGTTCTATGCCATATTTTTTTATTCAATATGCTTTTTCAAATTCAGATTATTTGAGACATAAAAATGCTTAATTTAAACTATTTTAGTTTTGCTTATCTTGTTTTTTTGCATTGAGACATTAAAGGTTTTCCATGTATAGTCATTAGTGCCCAGTGTTTATTTCTGAAGGTACTGTTATATTCCACTAGATGGTAGTGCAGACCCTATTCTCAGAATCCTTTTTTGCTGCCCGTGCACTTTCTTGTACAATAAGGAAGTGGTTTGGATGAGAGGCATGTTTGGAAGTGCAGCCTCGAGTCACCCTGGCTTAAAAACAGTGAACAACAGGTATGGTCCTCATCAAGCTCTGCTCTCCCCCTTTCCTCTGAGGCACCAGAGATCCTAAAAGTATTGAGTTTCATAATGGGGGATTCAATTTGCCAAAATAGTTTTGTAGAGGTATTTAGTCATGAGGCACAGGGAAATTTTTAAAAATGATGTGAGGAAACATGAAACTTCTGGAAGATTAAGGTTCTGAGTTCACCAGAAATTCTGCATGCTTCTGTCAGCAATTCAATGTAGGTGTTTCATGCCTTAGATCCCAAATTAGATTTGATTCTAGAACTCCCTTGATTTGCTGAAACAACTTCAATGAGATTAAATGCAAAAAGTTGAAATTAATCAGAAGCAGGCAGAAGTGAAATTACAGTTCAGGAGATGGAAAATGGCCAGCACATTTGAAACATCCCTGTGCTTTAAGTATTTATTGTTGATTCAAGTACATGGCTAGAAACTCAGGATAGCTAACAATGAAATCCATCACAGAGCAGTACAATCAACATGGGGGTAAAGGGAAGACATAAAATTCTACTAGAAAAACTAAGTTAAGAATTAATTTTCCTTTGTTTAAGGACATGATAAGAAAGTTTGCTAAAACACAGTTCTTGTGATGATAAAACTGTTTGATGGCCAGAACAGGAATAAATGACAAGTGTGTCTAAACTTAGTGGAAGTGGAAGCCCTCATGGGTGCCTGGCTGCACATTTCCCCCCAGGCTGACACCACACTACTGTCAGCTCTGCAGGAAGGCAGCAGGACATGCAGCCTGTAAAAAACCCCAGTGGGCTTTGGTCAGGTGCCTGCTCTGGATCAAGGCCATGGGGAACACCCCTGCTGATAAAGCCAACACAGATGTGAGACAAGTGAATGCTGGTATAATGCCCAGGCAATGTAAAGCAGTTTGTTGTGTGTTTGTGTGTGTTTATATATGCATGAACTAATATGGATGAGTAAATCATGTCCATTCTGATATTTGTACTGTATTTTCATGTTTTGTACTAGACAGATGGAACAGAGATGGTGTCATATCTAAATGATGCATGTCTATCACAATGAAGCCTCTAAGAGAACTTGTAAAATTAATAATAACAGTGATTTTGTACCTTAGAAACCATTTTTCTCTTAAAGACTAAAATAGAATGAGAGCTGCAAGGAGACAGGACACTTACAAGAGCAGTAAATCTCTATCAGAATGTAATTTAATAGGGTTAAAGTAATACAGACATAGCATTTGTAACTGGAGTGGTTTATATCTGAAACAAATTAACTGACAAACTATTGTTATAAATTTACTCAATGATACATAGTATTCTGAAAGATAACAATGATTTTATGCTAGAAAATGTTTGCTGTAGTTGTAATGAAAAATTCCACTTCCTTTTTTTTACAGTGGGATGGATTCAACTATGCAAATACTGGTATTGTATTTCTTTTTGTGAGTATCTTATAACATTTCAGGAATCTTTCCATTTTCACGGTACTAATAGTGAGCAGAGAAAAATCACAGTGACTTGTAACACTTTATAAAGAATGAATGAGAAGAGAAAGGCCATAATAATACAGCAAATAATAATTATAGGACCAATAGAATGGTTTGGGTTGGAAGAGACCCTAAACATCATCTATTTCCAACACCCCTGCCATGAGGAGGGATGCCTTCTGCTAGACCAGGTTGCTCAGAGCCCCAGCCAATCTCACCTTGGACACTGCCAGGGATGGGACATCCACAGCTTCTCCTGTGGCAGACAACCTGTGCCAGTGCCTCACCACCTCACAATAAAGAATTTCTTCCCAGGATCTAATCTAAACCTGCCCTCTGTCAGTTTAAAGCCATTCCCCCTTCTCCTGTCTGTCCACGCTCTTAAAAAATTCTCTCTCCTTGCTTGTAAACCCTTTAGGTACTGAACGGTGCTCTAAAGTTTCTCCAGAGGCTTCAGATCTCTGGGCTGAGCACCCCCAGCTCTCTCAGCCCGTCTCCATGCTCCAGCCCTCTTCCTGATATAACAGCTAAGCATTTTTGTGGGAACTCAGCACATCACTCCGGATTGTCCAGAGTTACCGAGAGAACCCTTGGGGGTCTCGGAAATCCTGGAATGTTGCCAGGAGTGTTTGGTGGCTTGATTTTGATCCATCCACAGAAGTGACAGCAGTTTGAGGACATGAGAATCACTTTGGAGTGAAGGGTGTGAAAAGGACACATTTATAGGGTGAAATATAGACTTTAAGGTTTTTGGTACAGGGGGGTTATGGAGACAAGATGGAGGGATCAGGGCGTGTCTCGTCCTTCTTCTTTCTTCTTCTTGTCTTCCATCTTCTGTGGTGATGTTGGCACTTGGGGATTGGTTTATGGTGAAGGTGCACTTGCTAACATGGGTGAAAAGTATTGGAAAATAAAGGTAAATATCATGTACGTAGATTTTAGTATAAAAAGACATGACCGCCCCATGGGTGGTCAGAGTGCCTGTGGCTGCCTTGCAGATCAGACCTCTGTTGGGCAGACAGAAAATTTTGTAGATAAGGAACAATAAACAATCTGAAGATCGAAAAACTGAAGAGTCCAGACTCGTCCTTTGAAACGCGGGTCACCCAAGAACCAGCCTACCCGTGTCGGGGCAGAGACAGACAGCCGAACCCGACACATTTTGTCATAAGGCATCATAACAAAGGCAGGCAGATGAAGTGCTGTGTTTCCCAGTCCAACGGAGCTGGGTGTGGCTCCGCGCAGGGCCGGCAGTAGCGGGCAGCTCCCGCGGGGCGGCGGCTCAGCGCTTCGGTACCGCCGGCAGCGGCTCCCGGGAGTGCCTCTCCCGAGCGGCTTTTGCATTCCCTCCGCGCAATTCATTTCCTTATTTTGCTGTGAGTTAACAAGGATACATTTTTTTTTTTATTTTCTGCAGTGATTTTTTTTTTCTACTTAATCTCTTAAACTCTAAAATTGATTCATGTTAATATTAATAATTTAAGGGAAATAAGCCTTTTCACGGTCTAATCACACCAGCATTGAGAAGTGACAGTTGTCTCTGAATAAAGGATGGCATGATTGGCAGGATTACCTTCAGGCAAGGGGAGATCTGGAGAAGTGGAATAGTGTGAAACTTCATCTCTCTCCCATGCTGTTCGGATTATTTATCAAAGTATGTGAAGATCAAAAAAAAAAAAATCAAGGGAAATGCATGCATGTAAATTATTAACAGCCTGCCTCAGAGGAAGAGCAGATTTTGTTCATACTGTATTAACTATAACAAATTTTATTACATATTCAAAGAAAAAGAAAGAGAAGTTACAACTCCAGCATGGTAGTAGATAACGTGTGAAATAATCTCATAAGAAACTATTATCTACAAAATAACATTATAAATATAAGAAAATATTGTCAAGAAAGCATCTGACGTTCAGGGAACTACTTGTTTATTTTTTATTTATATTGTTGACTCTTATAGGTTGAAATGGAATGCTTGTTGTAGTCCAAACAATATTCTGGTGTGAGCCATCTGTAACTGAGATCTCTAATGCAGGCCACCAACAAGAATAAAGACTGGTTCATGAAGCAGTAGCACAAAAGCAAATCTTTATTTGCTGTTGCTCAGCAACCATGTGCGAAAGGCCCATTTTTCATTTTTGCCTTAACTTGACAGGAAAATGATAATAAATATGAGATTATTATCACAGGGTATAGATTATTTTGAACAGATGAACAGATATGTCAAAGAGAGGCACGTAATTTGGTACTCTTGAAAGGGAGAATATTAGAGAAACTGAAAATAGAGTTGTAGGTTTATTACTGGCTTGCAGTTCATGCACAGTTCTTGAAAAAACCTAGAAAACATTATTCTGTCTCTCTGGTTTCTCTATATGGTCCTTTAAAATGAATCACTTGGTGTTATTCAGCCTGTTGTTATCTGTGTCAACTTCTAGTTTCAATACTGTGAAAAAAATTATTCTGTGGTTGCTATGCAACAGAAATTAAAAACTAAAATATGTTTTAGTTTGTTTGCTAAAATGATACGTGCCCAACTAAATAAACAGTAACCAGGTGACTAATGTAGCATCTAATTAAAAGACTAATCAAGGTATTAATGAAATATTCAGTATACATGAGTCATGATGAATAAATCCATCAGTTTGGATCTAAAATGGCAAAGATTTTTTATATATGCAGAAAATTTTTAATATAGGAAGACATTAGCATAATATATAAATGTCAGGTGTTTCACTTTTTTATTTATTTTTACAATTCTACAGGTATGCTGATTGCTCATGCAACTTACTCCAAGCAAACTGTTCCACAGGCTCCTTGCACTTAGCTGAATACGTGACTTGGGATATAAAGTCTGGTCCACAGGATCTGACACAAGCCAGCCTCTCATTTCAAATAAATGTGGTCAAAAATGCAAAAAACCCTTAATTTTTAATGTAAACTAAAACTGTGAAAGGCAGGATCATTAAGAAAGATTCTATGTTAAAAATTAAAACAGCAGAAGATGTAAATGTTACTTTTAAAGGGACTAATGTTTACATTTAATACTGAATAAAATCTGAATTACATAATATTTTTTTTAAAATTACAATCCTGAAAAGTCTAACCAGATGTGAGAACTTCTATAGAAATTATAGTTGGTTTTCTGTTTGTTTGCACAGTAAAGCAGCACATGTTGTACTGCTTCTACAGACTGAAAGTAAATTACTTCAGTTCTGCACCTCTCTCTTCCGAACAGCCAACACTGAGAAATGCTACTGAAAATGCCAAATGGAAAGATACAAACTAAGCCCTTACAAGACGCTTTTACTGGTTTTGGTTTGCAGAAGAGCTCAAACAAATGGAATGGGAAATATTATAGAATTCAAAATCTGACTCGAACTATTTCTAAAACTGCAAAGAAGAAACAGAAGATGTAATTTCCTGATATATTAAAAAAAATCCTTAGTTATCAAACTCTAAATATCATCTAGCTTACATAGTCTCCTATACATTCTGGCATACAGGCTGTTTAACTTGATTGCTTTTGGATGAAGAGTGCAAAGTACTCCCATTGTTCACCAGGACTGTGAGTAAAAGCATAGCTGTCAGCAAAAGCAACAATAACATTATTGGAGAAAAAAAGCCACCAGAGTAACCAAATGCGTGATGCTTTGTAAAAGCATTATGTCCACGTAACCAGAGATCCATGGAAGAAGGAATACCGTTCCTTAAGCACGAACATGAATTTAACGGAGCATGTCTTCCCCCCATTTGGAAGCACTGACACTTTGCAGGTAGGTACAGAAGGGGAACAGCGAGCGGGGCGGTGGGTTTGAACCATGGCAGCTGCCTCTGGGTAACTGATGGATGTTCCCCCAGGACCAGCCGTGTCAGAAAGCAGCGGAGGAAGGAGCCTTTCAGCGCGGCCAAGCTGCCGGGAGCAGCCGCCGGGGCCGGCCCGGGCGCTGCCCGCGTTGCCCGGCGATGGAGCGGGGCAGGGGCTGGGGAAGCGGGGGGTCAGCCTGAAGAGGAGGCTCCGGAGGGACCTTGTGACCCTCCACAGCTCCCCGAAAGGAGCGTGTAGCCTCCAGATGGGGGTCGGGCTCTTCTCCCAGGCAGCCAGCGACAGGATAGGACACAGCCTCAAGCTGCACCAGACGAGGTTCAGGTGGAGCATTAGGAGGAATTTCTTTACAGAAAGGGTGACTGGAATGGGCCGTGCAGGGAGGTGGTGGAGGCGCCCTCTCTGAAGACGTCTAGGAAAGACTGGACGTGGCACTCAGTGCCATGGTCTAGTTGACTGGATGATGTTCGGTCACAGGCTGGACTCGATGACCTCAGAAGCCTTTTCCAGCCCAGATGACGTTGTGGTTCCCTGAGTTTTTAACACGACCCCCGTCCCGACGCGGGTCCCATGGGCGCCTTTCCCTCACCCCGCCCTCAGCGCTGGCGCGCGCGGGAAAGGGCGGGGGCGGTGGCCAAGATCTCGCGAGACGAGACGGGAGTTCCGCGGCGCGCGCGCAACGTCGGCCGCGGGAGGATTCGAAAAGTGGCGGGTGAGGGAGAGACCGGACCGGGCGGGGACTGGCGGCGTCCCGGAGCGTCCTCAGGGGCTCCGAACTGCCCGCCGCTATCCCCTCCGAGCGGTTCCCGGGGCCGGAGTCTCCCCCAGCGGTGCTGCCGTGCCCCGCGGGCTCTTCTGCGCGCGTGTCTGCCGGCTTCGTTCCGCTCCGCTGAGGCGGCGCCGCGGTGTTGGAAGCGCGTCCCGCGGGTCTGTGTGAGGGTTCGGCCGCTCTGAGGGTCCCGCGGGTCCGTGAGGGTTCGGCCGCTCTGAGGGAGCCCAAGGTAAGCGGCCCGCCCGGCTCCCCGCTGCCTGCCCTGCCGGGGCCTGGCGGAGCCCCCGGGTGGCTCGGGACTGGGCCCAGGAGAGGCCCCCGCCCCGTTCTGTGATGTGGCTTCACACACACTAAATGCTCTGTAAGTCTCTTCCCCACCTGGAAAAGCACGTCAGGAGACACCTGGGGTGGTGGGAATGTTTACGTAAGCAAATAAGGCTCTTGGTGGCCTTGCCCATTTCCCATGGTTTTCATTTAATAGCTGAGAAAAGAAACCATTTTACTACTCCTCGGTGCTTCTGATACAAATAAATAATCTTGTTGGGAATTATGACCAGCTTAAATAGTGGGTGTGTGCTGCAGAATGCATTGTGCTTTTTAAAAATCAAAATAGCCATTAACAATTTATTCTGCTTTAAGGTTTACTTACTAAAAAAAAAAAAAAAAAAAAAAAAAAAAAAGCAAACCCTGCAGCCCAGTGATGTTGTGAATCTAAGTGCTGATTCAGATAATAAAATAATATTGGTGGGGAAAACTACTTTAACTATGTAGTACATGTATAACTCCTGTAATCTATAACATATATAAATGCTATGTATATGGCTGATATATGATTACAACAGACCCAAATGATCTTGTTTTGATATACAAGATATATTCTCTAATGATATATATTCTCTAATGTTATGTTTTGGTTATAAAGTAGGCAATTCCAGGATGAAACGTGAAGCATTTTTGCAAGTTGTATCTAAAGAGTCAATTGAAGACTTCCTGCGTTACACTCAGAGTCCTGTAAGTGAGCCCATGTGTACATTTATCACTTCTGGAGTCATGAGTCCGTTCCAGGTGCAGAAATCATGTGACAAAGGGGCAGACACTATTTGTCTGGTACTTGCATATATGTGGGAATGATTGCTGTAGAAAAGAAGTTCAAATAGCACTTGAAGGAATACAGGCTGAAAAAGGTGTGGAATCTGAAATATGAATGTTTATAAACCAGCTAATTTTCTGATATTTGGTTGTTCCACATACTGTTTTTTAAAAATAAGATATTAGTATTTGTGTAATTCTAAACAAATACTAATTTCATGTTGCTGAAGTATTACATTGTTAAATTTCAAACCATTAAAGAGTTTACTCTTAATGAATAAGAGTTAATGTACAAACATAGCAGAATTGTGTTTCACTAGTATTTGTTCATTCATTTGGTAGTTTGGGCTGTCCACTTGTTCTTTGGTCCATTGTTAATTTTACTTGGATTTTTCTATCAGTGAATGCTTTAGAGAAGGGCTAGATTGCTCTCTCTAAAGGAAGTGTGGAGAGAACAGGGAGGAACAACAAAACAAATCCCCTGAAATCTACTGTTAAAAGTTCATTCTCACTTTGTGTATATATTGCTTGATAATGAGAAATAGTAATCTGCATTGAGGTGTTTTCCACTCACCTTCCATCTGCCTGGTGTTAAGATATACCTGAGCTCTTCTAAACATCTCTTGCTTGCTGCCATAAATGATATTGTGCAGTTGTTTCTTGAGCTTTCTGATGGGGATTTTCCTGGTAGTACCCGTGGCAGGGTGAAGTGGATCAGTTCACCTCTGTGTGCACAGAGGCATGAACTGATTTCATGTAGCAGCTATATTAAACCTACAATCTTGTTCTGTGTGATAAGCTTACAAAGTTTGTCTCCCAAACATCCTTTAATCTTCCCCCAAGAAATTTGCTATTTCTTTCATTTGTGTGCCTGTATGTAGTTATGGATGATAAATTTATTACCAGATTGCCTTTGCCTAAAGTCTCCTTCCCATTTTTCTCTAAATCTAAACACTTCAGCAAAAAAGTATTCACTTGCAGTGTTCCCTTTTCAATTGATTTGGTTATGTTGACTTTGCCATCTGCATTCTGTAATTTATTTTAATGAGCCATGAGCTATTTGGATTAAAAATGGTTGGGGTTTTTTTTCATCCTTTTATTTTTCATCACCAATTCATAGGAGTTCTCTTACAACAGTGCTCAGCTTTTGCCAATATCTCTGGAAACTTATGTCACCAGCTACAATGAGTATATTGATTAAAATTGTCTTAATGCCTTTGTAGCATAAGGGAACATGAATATCCACATGACTTTTTGACTGTCCAAGATATTTCCATTATTTTATTAATTTCCTTTTGAAACCTGCAGCAATGGAGGATGTGTGACCATGTCTTGTCTTAGTATGAGGATCCTCCTTGGGATCTCCCTTGAAAAATTCTTGATTGCTTTTTTTGGAGGAGGCTGTGGTTAAATAAATCATCACTACAGCTTCCCTGCTTTCCTTAGTTTTTGTATTATATTTGCTACTTAGTTGGAGCTCTAGTCCTAGAATTTGGAGAGCCCCAACCTCTCTTTTAGTTCCCCCTTGAATTTTTCTTTCCTGCACTCTCAATGTTTAGATTCATCTGTGTATTCTAAAATTCCAGGGCTTTGCTAATTTTCCTTCAGGGTTGCTTGTGGGCTTTTCATTTTTTCCATTGTAATATTTTTACAATGTCATATTGTGGTGCTGTTCATTGAGATCTTAAGCAGGTGCTGTTGGTTTTTTTCCACTAAATCCCATTCCAATTCAAGAAATTACATAATTTCTTAGACAGAAAAATAGGAATCACAGATATGATTATCATTCACTGTCATCCTTTCTCCTCATAGATTTTGGAATAATTCTGTCTCACATCATCCCAAAGAAAAATCTAAAAGCTCTGATCTTATTATGGATTCATTCTTTCTGTTCAAAGTGATACAATCTTAATATCCTGTCTTTTGGGTTTGTTTGAAGCACAGGGCTGCAGAACTCCCTGTGAGGCCTTTGGTTTATTGTATTTGTTTTCAGCTGTAGAATAGAATAGAAATTCTCTTATAAATATGTAACAGGATCTTTCTTCTCATACCCTTCTGGGAACTTTGTAATACTTACTGCTGCTTCTTTCATTCTTTTCAGTTTTTACCTTCGACTTTTTCTTTTTGATGCTTTGCAGTGTATCTGCAGACTAAAAATAGATTTATTTCAAGATTATGGGAGTTCTCTCTCCTTCCTCTGAAGTGTTTTTGATCCAGTAAACCTTCACTTCCATATTGCAAATTGCATCTCAGAAATTCTCTGTTCTTTCTCTTGGCTAGGCCTGGTCTTCCTTCTCTCTGCATATTCCCTTCTCTAGCAGGTTGCCTGCCTTCTTTGATGCTAACAGACTCCTTGTGTCTCTGAGGTAAATTCTTCTAGCAAATTTCTTTCTAGGACATATTTCAGATCAGCCTCGTGGTGCAGTCTCTACTGAAAACTGATGGTGGCTTCCCTGTCAGCAGGACTTCAGCAGGAGGTGTGGGCTTAGCAGGCTCGGGAGCTGGGTTTGATGTGGGGCTTTAAAACATTGCAGTGTGCAGAGCTCTGATGTGTGCAGATCATATCCCAAATTAGTGCTGTCCCTGTGCTCTGCTCTGTTTCCAGTCCTTGCCTAAGGATTTTCTTTCAACAGCCATCATCAATTGATATTTAAGAGAGCAAAGACATAATCAGGGACTTGAATTCTGTGCAGTTTTGAGCTTCTTAGCCAAGGGTATGGAATTGTCTTCGTTGCTATTAAGGGCTAAAGACTTCTGTCTTAAAGGCAGCGCTCTTGCTTCATGATAAAGAGTTAACTAGCAGGAGTTTCTTATGCTATTTTAAAAAATATGACTTCTAGAAGGTGTTTTATCTCTATAAATGCAGAGGACTATAAGTTAATCATTAATGTAAGAACATAGATTAAATGTAGAAGATAGGATGATGAAGTAAATAAATCCCACTACTTAATGATGTGGGATTGTGTGGTATCTTCTGACCATTTATAGAAAACTACATGTGATCATTTTGACTTGAATGAGCTACTTCAAGAATTGCCAAGAAAGCAAAAAGAAGCGCTATGGCAGAGACTGACACAGCTATTGACAGAAAGCTTGATGGAGAACCCTGTGGAAACGTGGCACAGCACTGGAGATGATAAGAATGATGATGAGATGGAAGTTGACATAGTTCCAGAAATGGTAAGAATCTTGTAAAACAAAAACATGGTGTTCTGGGTTTTTTGGGAAATAAAATGGAATATTCCCATAGCATCTGAAAACATGCAAGGGTTATGAAATAAGACCAATTCCAAATATCACCTTCCTGCCCATTTTTTAAAATGACTTAATTTATGCTCGTGTTAAGCTGAACTTACGATTGTTCTATGCTCTAAAAGACTAGCTCTGCTGATAATTTTAATTATGAAACATGTGACTTAGTTTTCTTACTAGAGTTGAATGGGCTTTTTCTATGTCTTATGTTAGTAAACAAATGTTAATGTTGCACATGTTAAATTTAAGTAGCTGGCATATAATAAATTCACTACCCGATTTTTTTTCACTACCTCATTTTATTTGATGAACATCATGAAATCTAGATTCAACTGTGCCTTCCACAAATTTAGAATATATAGAATTTTTCTGACTCAGACACTTATATACTGCCTTCTGTGCTGTAGTCTATGTAGCCTTGAGAATACTGGGGGAAAAGGTTATTTAATTTTGGGGGGGAGAAAAGAAATGCAGTGGGGAAAGGATTAGAGAAACCTAGAGTTTTGTAGAAAAATCAGTCATCTGTTCAGAGGCCTGAATTTCACACACTTGGAGTGAAATTCACCAGATGTACACATCTCTGAGTTACACGTGACCCTGCTAGTTAGGGGCTTTTCAGCTCTGAAATGGATGTGGGTTTGTTGCTGATGAGGATTTTAGTGCAGGAATGGAAACACATGCACAGTCACAAAGTTATTTATCTACTAGCTGGAGCTGAAAACCCTTTTCAAACTTTTTGAAAAGATGTACTTTAAAATCTATTCTTTTGCCTCTTATTTGAAAGGTTTTGGGTACCCGTATGCTCGTCCTTCAGAAAGGAAGCATAATAACAATTCAGCTTTGCTCTCTGCTAAGGTTCATTTCTTGTTTGAATTATGTTCTGAGTCCAAAACAAACTGCAGAAGTGTTTCCTCAGCATTGCTTTCTTTCAGAAACAGACTGTAGCAGTGATCCAAGGAGTGGCAGCTGTCGTTATTGCTTCCATACCTGCCGTGGATGAAAATGTAAACTACAAAGCTCTTGTAGAATGCGTTTTTATCCTAAATGGTGAGTGCTTCTCTGTACAGAATGCAGCATTTTACAGAGGCTGTTTGATCTGACTGAAATCCAGCTGGCTGTGAAACAGAATTCACAGGAGAAAAGTTGGTACTGGTTTGAGTTCATATTCATGAGACAAAATGAAGGCAATGTTTACCTAGAAATCAGCTGCACAATTTAGAAGTTGGAATGTAAATAGTTTTCTTTCTCCCAGCTGTTCACCCAGTGGAAGGTAACTTTGATTATCCTGTGATTTTTATTACTTTTAGGGGAAACTCAATATTGCATTGTTACTGATCCAAAAACTTGGGCCAAACCTTAGAGTTGCCTAAATACTGCAGTGAGCATAAACCACGGAAGTGTGTAAGCGTGGCAGGAGCTAGCTGACACTGTGAGCTGTAGTTAGTGTGCTACCAGGCTGCTGTTTTACAGGAATGACTTGGTTCATTGCAGTAAAGAATCATTTCATTACTCTTGTAGGTATCCTTCCTGCATTATCTACAGCTGAAAAAATCCTACAGGATGCTATCCAACGTGTGTGTGAAATGTGGTGGGAGAAGGGACTGGAGGGCAAGGAGCAGCTGGGGAAGACTCTGTTTGTCATTCTGCTGAGAAAAAGCCTGAACAAAGCTGCTATGGTAGGCTGAGGCTATGTTGACTTTCAGGTTATTATTGAATATTTCAAGAAAGATAATCCCTCCAATAAAACACTGCCTTCTCTAGAACAAATTTTAAAGGTTTTTGGCATCAGTTTCACAAGTGAACTGGATTTTAATATTTTTTTTGCATTCCTTTTAATCTTTTCACTCTTTTGTCCAGTCCAATGGCCAAGGTTTTTATTGTAATTAACTTTTTGTCAACTCAGATATTAAGTACTATGTTCAGCTAAGCACAGAAACAGCTTTTGTGGGAAGCTTTTCTCTTTCTTTTTATCTTTCTACAAATAATTTTTCTTTCATTTTTCAAAATGTTTGAGTTACTTAGAGTATTGTGATAGACATCTTTTGCACTAACCCAATGGATGTATCCTTATTTCTTTCTTCTGTTTTTCCCTGTTAACTGCATGTATTGTATGAAGTTTAAAAAGTGCAATGATGTGGTTTTAACGTATTTTGCATTGAATGGCAACTTTTTTTTTTCTTGAGCATTTCTTGAGCATATCTTCATTTGTTGGAAGTCAGAATTTCTGCAGTTACATGTATTTTTCCCAGTAATGTGATGAAATGAATATTCATAATTTCACAATCTGTAACAATGCATTTCAAGTTCATTATTTAAAATCCTTTCAGTGCAGCTCTGCATTAAATCAAAGCTTTTTGCATTAAAGCAAAGCTTCTCTACTCTAATGTGGGCTTCTTCTTTCCTGTCAGGGTGCAGATATAGTTCGTGTATGGAATCTACATCAGACATTACTTTGTTTTGATTATGATTCAGATGAGAGTAATGAAGTCAAAGACTTGTTGCTTCAGTGTTTTATGAGTGTAAAACACATTAAGAAAGAAGAGGTAAGCCAGCTTTTATCTTACTGTGGTTTTGTGCCAGTGAGCTTTGGTTGCTTTTAATAGTTCAGCAGTTTGTCTTTTTTTATAGTACAGTAGGTAGCAACATGAGAGAAATCAGCTCTGACTCTAAGCTATAAATGGTTGATACTGTTTCATTTGGAAAACTTGTTTCTATTCCAGACTCAAGTGTGAAAGTTTATGTCTAAATCTTCAGTCCAGTTCTTTTATCCCGAGGCAATAAGAATCAAGTGCTTTGCTTCCAGTGCATTTCCCTCCATACTTTAAATCATTCCCTGGTGTAATTCTTTTCTTTTCTTTTATAGCAGTTCTTCTTGTATTCAAGACAAGTAACTGTAGCAAAATAATTTTCCTTCTAAATGACTTCATCTAGAAGATTGTGTTGCCATATTCTGTTTTAAAAGTAGCACAAAAAGAACCCAGCTTTACAGAAAAATGAGAATTACTTTATTTAACTACATAGATTCCTCCCAGTGAACAGTTGCTGTTTTGTTGCTTAGATTGTGCCTGTACATCACAATTGTGGCATCCAAGCCTTTTTTCTGGTTAGGTGACCAGACCACATGACTTTGTCTCTGAAGTGCTAACTCTTCCCTGCATATTTAAAATAGATATATTCCTTTTCCTGTGGAATACATGAACTTCTGTCATAAAATGAGCCCTGAGATTGCTGCAGGGTTGTGCTGGATGTCATATTAAAAATAGAGATAGCAAAGGAATTAGGTGAAATGTTTGATAGAGCAGGGTTTGGATACCTGCCACTAAGTTGGTGGGGTTTTGGTTACTTACATATCATATTTTAAGCTCTTTTAGTTTTGACTAAAATTATGATGTACCAAGGCAGTATAAGAGGTGGGAATGGAAGAAGAGAAAATGTGGGTGGAAAGAGGAAAGACGTGTAGGGCTCTATTGACAGAGTTTACAATTAATTGTAAATACACCAAATGTCCTTGGTGTATTTCATTTTAAGCCATTTTTTGTCATCTGGAAAAAGTGTGTACTTGTGTGTTTGTCACAGAACTTAAAATACATTATCTATATTTGATTCTGTATTTTTATTTCTTCTGTTATATTTGAATCCACTGTATTATTTTAATATTTCATCTTCATACAGGCACAGTAAATGATTGGTAATTATATATGTAAAATACAACTGCTATCTAGGCTTCAGAAGCAAATTGTTGTAGTTCTTTTTTTCTTCCACATCCTGTGAGACTTTTAGTATAACATGTAAATTACTACACAGCTTTTCTGAAGGAAGTTTGCACCTTGAATCTTTGAGTGAAAGAGTATAAAAGTTGTGGGTTTGTTGTGGGGTTTTATTTAAATATGAGGGAGAAAAGGAGACTAAAAATCAGACTAAATAATGTATATTTTTCCTGGCATATTAAAGTGAAAGTTTATGTCTAGTTTGTCTGCACAAGAACGTGCAGATTTGACCATGCTTTGCACATTTTGCTTCCCTGCATGAGATTTTTCTCTTTGCTCTCCCAGGGATTTCTGGTTCTTGACTTTTTGTCACCTTTGCATTCTCATAGGCCTGTCTCTTTCTAGGTAGATCTAGAGAGCACCTTACTGCACTCTCTGCTCTGCCTGCTCATGAGTGGTTTAAATCCTTCATTGTGGATTCCTTGCTTTCTGGCTGGAAGCATTGACTGAAAGCAGCAGCTCCCAGCTGGAGCCCAAGGGCTCAGCCTTGGCCAGCAGTGGTGGGTCTGCCTTGGAGGCTGCTGGCATTGGCTCTATCAGCACAGGGAAGGCTTCTGGCAGCTTCCCACAGAAAGCACCTCTGCAGGCCTCCACCACCAAACCTTGCCATGCTTTACATCCTGGTGGATAACAGTTCAAAATAAAAGGAGAACCATAACCCATTCTGGAAAGATCCCAGGACAGGGCTCAGTTAGATTAAGTGTCTGAAATAAATTTAGACATCCGTGCAGGAGCATCATCAGTACAGGTCCTGGGAAGGATTTGATTGCTTAAGTGAATGACCCATGCTACATTAAATGACCTAAGTTGCCTCAGACATCCATGTGGGGCTGGCATGTAAAGCACTGTCATAGATCTCTGCCTTCTGGAGAACCATCTGGGCATGTAAAATTGCTCTGTATTTGGGGTGTGCCATATTAACCCTAGTCAGCAGAGTCAACAGAACAATTCAGCTCCCTAAAACAGGAACTAAACAGCTGATCACATAAAACACTCTTCAGACAATTAACATTTCAGGGACTTAAACATCCAAATTCACATGTCCCAGTTTGTGAGCAGAAATCCAACTTCACTACATGAATGTCCAGTACTTATCCAGAATGGTCACCAACTTGGATTTTCCTAGCTCTGCAGACAGGAGATTCACAGTGCTCAAAGCTGTTGCTGTGAGGTCATTGTATTTCAGTTGCAAGTCCTTTTGTTTGGGATTTGCGTGCTGTGGGAGTTTAGTTGTAGTGGTAACACACCTCATGTATGTTCTCTAGTTTCCCTTCCTGGTTCATTTCACTAATGATAGATTTCTTGTAGCAGCAAGAAACCAACCAACACTCCCCCAGTATCTCTGCTGGACGTTTTTTTTTGCATCCTGTATTGCTTCTAAAATGCATGTAGTAATACCAAGTATCAACATGATGTATGAATTGCTGTGAGTTGAAAGTGAGCTTCTGTATATCAGGCCTAATACTCCCTTTAATGCCTGCAGACTTGTTCTACAGTTCCTAAGAAAAGTAATCCTAGATTTTCAGAGTACATATCCCAGAGCACAGTACTGTAGTAGCTTAAGCTGCTATAACTCCAGGTTGCAATGATCCTGTGTTGCCATGGACTAGCATTCCTCTTTTCCTTTTCACAGTGTAATGTTCAGGCATCAATATCATGGGTTGATTGAAGGAGGCAGCTGTTTTCTCCTAGTAGGATTATTTTTCAGACAGATTAACTGTCTGGAATGGCTCATAATATGCAAGACTGAAGGAAGGGAAGGGTCAGGAATGCAGTGTATCTGTTCTAAGTCAGATGAAACCAATAGAGAACTGCACATTTATTACACCTCATTGCAAGATCAGGGAGTTCAGTGTTTCTGCCTTCCCAAGCTGTGCTGTTTAACACACAGTAATATTTCTCAGAGCCTTATCATCAGGCTGCATTAGTGGAGTGATCCTCTGAATTTATCTCTCTGTGATTTATGAAAACATTCTTGTTCAGATGGGGTTTCCAGTCAAACAGCTGCAGAGCCTGTTCCTGTGTTTTGGAGGTGGGTCTGTTGTGCTCTTTCCTTGCTCACCTCCTTTGTGTGTGTATAGAACAAAGTCATGTGCTCTGTGTCCACAAGCACAGCAATACCAGACACCCAACACTCATACTGCATTAGTCCCAAAGATGACAGTTCACAGTCCCATTCACCTATCACCAGGTTATCTCTGAAATAATAAATAATTATTTCAGATCCATTAATGACAAGCAGCAGATTAAGCTAGAGGCACTTACCATTTTCAGGAGCAGGCTCAATCTTTTAAAACCTAAGGCTAAAAAGAATTGGTTGAAAGCTATTTTTTGGTTTTTTATCATCTGTCTTGCTGCTGGGGTTGTAGAAGATGAGATGAGTTTGCATTTGTCCTCATCCTTGCCTTGTTGAGGAAAGAACTGTAGGTCAAAACTCCCTTGACCTTTTGTTTTGTCAGGGATGTTGATGTGTGACATGCCAAGTGGGACTCCTCTGTGTTTATATTGGGCCACCAAAGTTGGAGATAGAGACAACTCTCATTAACAACAGGAAGGATTCCAGCAGACCTGAAGCTAAAAATCCTGACATTGTATTTAGCCATTAGGTCTTGATTTTTATGAGCTTCTGAGTTACTTCTTCACCCAAAGGCATTTCAGCTAACTCACTACAGTGCAGTTTCTGATTATGTGCCTCCATCTCCCTCCCCTTCTCTGTGAGATTCCAACTGCAAGTGTGTCTGGCATTCAATTTTCTGTGTTTGGTCTCAGGTGTGAACACAATTCTTGGCCCAGCTCTCAGTGGAAGTGGCTCTGAACCTCTGCTGTTTATTCAGTGACCCTTTTGCACTTCTGTCAATGTGCTCTTTACTATTGCACTTCCTTTATTAATATTCCTAATTTATTTGTTGCTAGAAAGCTGAGAGATACAAAGGACCCTTACAACTGACTCACCCTTATGTGTGATCAGACATTTTGAAGTCTTGCCTTCACCTGTAAGCTAAGTCAGAGTGAAGCTGCCTGTACAGATGCTGTATAAGGCTACAATTCCTTGGACACATCTTGCTGATTCTGGGAGATCATTGGCTTATTTCCTTCATCCACAGCCTTTTGTTACAAAATTCTATTGCTCATCAGATTTGTCATCATTGTTCCTGACTTGTTAAAATGGGAGAAAACTAATTTGGGAAAAATAGTTTCTGTTTTCATGAATGAAAGCAGCTCCAGGAGGTTCACAACATTACCTTTCATGTAGCAGGAGGAAAGGAATTGTCCTTGCTGATCAGAACATTTAATTTCCTCAGTGGCCCAGCTGTTCTCTGTGGCTGTGTTAAAAATGTTTCTGCATGCAGTGCTGGTAGAGTTGTGGTGTTTTATTTATGCCTTCACCATCATTTCAGTGTCATCCTGGGATGATATTGGATATTGGATATTCAGCACACCTTCACCATCATTTCAGTGTCATCCTGGGATGATATTGGATATTGGATATTGGATATTCAGCACACCTTCACCATCATTTCAGTGTCATCCTGGGATGATATTGGGATGTTGGCACTTGGCAGAGCTCGGTGCTCCAGCCCCGACAGGGTGCGGATTGCACAGTGTGCTGCCATTCTGGAATGCTGCTCTATGGAAGGCACACCAAACCAGAAAGGACATGGACAGAGTGGAGGCAGATATGTGATCCACGTGTTCATTTGTTCTGTGTTCTTTCTACACTATGAATAAAAGTAGTGCTTGAATTCTGTTTAATAATTAAGAACCTTAAGTAGTTTTTTCCATTTTCACCTATGCATTTTAAAATTGAAGATGTAATTTCCTTTGTATTTGCTGATTTTTGAGGTAACTCTTAAATTGGATATTCTTCTGACCTTTGAGTTCTCTTTGCTTTTTCCTCTTTTCCCCTCCCCACAGGGAAGAAGACTCTTGAGTTTTTTGTTCACCTGGAACGTAAACTTCATTAAAATGATACATGGAACTGTTAAAAACCAATTACAGTTCTTTCCAAGGTATGCATCCCAGTAAGAGTACTTAATTAGTAAGAGCTTGTCTAAAATCTTGTTTATCTCACTCCAAAAATACCTAGTGTATTGAAAAAATATATCAATAACCAGAAACCCACAAATCTTGTGAATATTATTGTTATATTGTTTCAGCAACTTCATTTAATAGGAGCTCTGACGTGCCTGGTGTACAGTTACGGGAGCAGTAAATGTTTATTTGCCATTAGCTAAAGCAAATGGCTTTGGATAGAAATTGGACTGCATTATTTGCAGTGCTTGTGTGAGGGTTGCAGGTCCATTTCTCCTTTTGTAGGGTGTTCCTATTTTTTCCTACAAGCAATCTCTAATTGAGTTTTCTAGGTTTCTATATAAGGCATTCTAATAAGAAGTGACTTGCAGGATAAATCATAGCCTGAGAACTTGGCTGATGGATGAAAAATATGGAGATTTGTTTTCTTTGATTAGTTGGTGAAGTATTGCTGAAGTAATTCTGTGTGTTAAAATCAGAGGCTTTCTAATGCTTTCATGTGGAATAATGCATTCCTGTACATGTCTATAAAGAATTCCAGGCATTCTTCATGACATAACTGGTAAAGTGTCTCTCTGAATGTTTTGACTCTCCCACCATAGGAGATATTTCAAGTATCATGTAATAGTGCTTGTGCTCATTAATTAAGAGTTAACTTGGTAGTTATGGGTGTAGACTTGAAAAAGAGATTTTCTTCTAAAAACCAATTTGATGCACAGAATTAAGAACAATATTGGTTATTATAGAAAACTTCATGTTTCACCTTTATGAATTGTACATAGATATGGTTGGTATGCTTTCTTGACAGTGTTTCCTATATGTTAATACAGATCCTTGGTGGAATGCATTTCAGAAGTTTACTTCAGGGCCTGGAAGAAGGTGTCAGGAGAATTCATAGAGGTAACACTATGCTTGAAATTTCATTTGGATAGTTTTGAATTTCAGGGTGGGAAAGACTCATGACTTTCCACCACAGAGAGGTTCCTTTAACAAGCCTTAAAGAATTATTTCCCTAAGGAAAGGGCCTCTTCAGCATTGTCAAGGAGTAACCATATGTCATGCTTTGAATGTTTTCCCATTGAGATCAGCTTGGCTGCAGTTAAACACCTTTAATTCTGCTGCTGAAATATTGGTTGACACAAATATGCATATGCACAATGTTTTTCATAAACATACCCGTTAACTGAATTACTGAAGCTTTTATTCAGCATGTGCAAATCTATAGTATAGTTGATAGCTTAGGTATTTATCTAGTTTTTGTGGATTTCCATGGAAATTATTAAAGGCATAATTACAGATCACAACAATGCTAGAGCAAAATTTCAGATACCAAAGTACTTTTATTTACCCTTCTTTTAGCTTCTGACAATTGGATTAATTCTAGATTCTGAAATTTTGATAATCAGTTGAGGCAGACTGAGGCCCCCAGAATGGAAAAGTTTGGGCAAGGCAGAAGCCAAGTAAGAAATAATAGCAGGTACTATTTTCAGTTGCTTGTTTTAAGGAAAAATATAGTTGCTGAACAGCTACAGTACTTATTCTTGTTTTATTGTGTTAACAGGAGCATGTGTGTGTTTTACTGTAGGTACTTGAATATAACTGCATTCAGGACTTCATGCATCATGGAATTCATCTTCCCAGAAGTTCTTCTGTTCATTCTAAAGTTAGAGAGGTAAAATTTCCATTTCACACTAAAATACCATACCAGGTGTGGCTGGGATGGAAATACTTTCCTTCATAGCAGGATGTGTTTGGGGTGTGCTGGTGGCACAGCAGTGTTCTGGCTGCTGCTGAGCAGTGCCTGTGTGATCTCAAGGCTTTCTCCTCCCCACCTTTTCCCTTGGGAGTGGGCTGGGCATGAGCAAGAAGATGGGAGAGATGGGAGGTCACAGCTGAGACAGCTGAGCCCAACTGGCCAGAAGGACATTGCATGGCACACAACCATCATTCCCTCAGCAAACTGAGGGAAAGGGTTTTGGGGAGGCAGCCATGGCTGGGAGGCTGGCTGACCATTGGGCTGCTTGTGGCAGGTGGTGAGTGGTTGCATTTGCATCACTCCTTTGGGGATTTTTTTGGTCCTCTTTGCTTCATTTTTAAACTGTCCTTATCTTGACCCATGAATTTGCTTTTCTCTTCCAATTCTTTTTCTTCCCCACTGAGCAGGGAGTGTGTGCATGGCTGTGAGTGTTCAGCTGGTGACTAGGGCCAACCCACCACAAATACTTAAAAAATAGCATATTCTGAGAAATAATCTTAGAACAAATTCTAGGAAGAACCTGCTTATAGTTTTGCACCAGATTTGTCTTTGCTGCTCAAAAGTAGAAGGGGATTTTCCAGAGTGTCAGGAATAGTTTTTGCTCTCTGTTGTCTAAGCTTTCTTTACCTGTAGAATTGACCTTTCCATAGATGATCACAGGGATGAACAGCATTAACCTTCTTGAAGCAAACTTAGTGATGGGTCTGAAATGAAGCTTGGCTTTTTTCTTTTTATTGTATGTAGGGGTTTTATATAGGTTTATAGGGACAAGCTTTGATTCCAGTTGTCTGTCTGTGGCATTCAGTCATGAGCAGAGCATTTGAAGCAGAATGAGAAGTGCACAAGCCTCTTTAAAATATTTATATTTGATCAATGCCTCTTCGCCTCCCATGCTTCCTCCCAAATACCCAGACTCTAGAGTGTATGCTGTGTACAATATACAGCTTGACATACCAGTGTGTAATACTAGAGTGGGTTTTTTGTTTGTTTTGGTTTGAATTTTTTAGGGTTGGCTTTTTAGGGGGTTTGTTCTGTTTTGTTTTCTCATAGCTATAGGATTTCCTTGTCCTGTGATTCCTGATCGATGGAGCAGGCTTTTGACAGGGCATTTCATGTTTTACAGACCCTGGGGCTTAGATCTTGAAAGAGGACAGTGAATAAATATGTCTTTGGGCTGCAAGAGGAGTAGGTCTTGGAATAAATTTGAACTGACCACCAGAGGGTCAGCTTCTTTTCAAATTTTGTGTAATTTTGTATTCTTTTTTCCAAGATCTTCAGGGAATTATCAGTGCTGTATTGATCAAGGCCAGAAATGTTCAGAGGATCATCTTGTCTCACTTTCTGATTAATTACCAACCTTAGAACACAGCTCAAACTGCTCAGTGTTTCAAAGTGGAGGAATTCTTCAAATCCAGTTACATTATGTCCTTTCTCATATTCTGCTCTGGTCTTCCACTTTCTCCTTCTTTTCTGCATAATTCAGATACAGAAAATAACAGGATTTTTAGCTAATTAAGCACAGTTTTGAGTCCCAAAGAGTACTGATACTTGCTTTTCATCAATGCATTAAAAATGTATTAGGTTTGTACATGTGTATTTGGGTAACTCCACTTACTTGTTAAGTTCCTTTGTTCTTAACAGAGAAAAAGCTTATTTATCTGTAGTCCATAATTTCATGGTTTCAAAGTATTTCTGCCAGTAACTTTAAAAATTATTTTTTATAGTAACAAAAATGAGATGTTGCTGTGCAATTCTCTAGCCATGTTTTTTGTCTTAGTTGTAGATCTTTATATAAACTTAATGATTCTATTAAATTATAAAATATTATATTTATTAGATTGTTTTAAATTTAATATTTTTGAGACTTCCTAATAAGATACAGGGTCAATTAACATGTTTAGTTTTATAATTTTCATAGTATGAAAACTCTGGTCTTACATAATTATGAAATGCATCAACCCCTTACCACTTCCTGAATGTAGAATGTTAAAATGGCTTTGGGGCCTGTTTTATTTATTTTTTCTTAGATGCTGAGTTATTTTCATAAACAAAGTAAAGTCCGTCAAGGAGTTGAAGAAATGCTCTATAGATTGTATCAGCCCATCCTCTGGAGAGCACTAAAGGTAATTATCCTTTTCACAAAATATAAATGTCTTTCTCCAGCCATTAAATTTTGGGTTCCTTCCACATCTTCTGTTTTTATTATTTGCTTTTGAAATGAATGGCCACAAAAACCAAAATGAGCGTTTAACATCACAGATGTAGCTGAGCAACCTTTTAAGTTGTAATTAGGTGTAGCATGCACAATAACATTCTAATTTGTTAATATAATTTACTTGTAAAATCCACTTTTGTTTACAGGTACCTAGAGTGCTTTCCAGGATTGCAGTTGGCATTCTTATCTTCTCAGTATCTTGTATTATCTTTTCCAAGATCTTTAGGGAATTATCAGTGTTTTATTCATCAAAACCAGAAGTGTTGGGAGGATGTTTTAGTCTCAGCTGTTGATTAATTACCAGCCTTAGAGTACACCTGAATGAATTTATTGGAGTATTAATTTAGGAAAACTTTTATTCTAGTTGTATTGTATGGAGAGGCATTAATGGTATGGATGTGCTTTCAGACTGAAATTTCTTACTTGTAGTTCTTTCCTGGTGTGTGTATGTCCTTCTGTGGATTGCATGCATGGACTAAAGGGGACCCACTGCAGTTTGTCTGCTCAGTTACACTCTGTGATCAAGAGGAGCCAAGCTTCCTTCTTTGTGACAGCTTTTATTTTGTCTGAATATATGAAATCCCTGTTTGGGAGAGTGTACACATACAGCCATGTTAATTTCTGGCAAACATTTACAGTTTCATTTACTGGTTGGTCATAAGCATCTTCTCTAGACGTGAGAAAGGTATTTGAAATTCTCAAAGTTGAAAGTATTTATTATTAACCTCAAAAGTTGTTTATAATGGATTTTATGAGTTGCAGGAAAGAGTTGAGAGCTGTTTAGTTTCAACAGAACCCTGTGGTAGAGGTGGGAATATGAAAAGTCATTGCTAGCCCAGTATCTTGTTTGGTCTTGCATTAAATCTTGGATCCCATCCTTTTAGAATTTATGTAAACAAGAACCCTCTGGATGAAACATTTATGTCCTGATGCCAGGGAATGATAGCTACAAATCATGGCTTCCTTTAATTTCTCCATTGCTGTCTCTAAAAAGAATAGAGGTTTGAACTGATTTTTGGAAAGTTAACAAAATACACTGTTCCATTCTTAAGGGAGTTGCTGCCTGTCAGTGAAGGGTTGTAGTCACTTGCCAAAGTCCAGGACTCAAGTGTGAGACTAGACTACTTTTTGGAGGAAGATTCTGTCAAACCTTATGAAATCTGCATACATTAATTTGGAGGAATGTAACAGAAGGTGTGTGATCTGGAAAAAAAAAGGTTACTGATTGATTTGCAGCAGGACAACGGGAGAATTCCAGATTCCACAAGTAGTTGAAATTTTTAATGGCTGTTATTCATAATTTTCACATCACTAATGGTTCCATGGCTGGAACAAATCCTGTAATACTGCATGAAGTATTTGGTGGTTTGAACTGTTGCTGTGACTCAGAATCACCAGTAGTTTAAAATACAGAACTAAGAAAGGAAGCTTATAACTGTTCTTCTAACTGTTATGGATTCTACTCCAAAGCTTGAAGTGTCAGTTTAATTTTAGATAGCTAGTTTGATGCTCCTATTTTAGCCAAATCCCTAATTTAATATAGTGAAGAACAAATTCTGTTCTAGAGCACTGTTTATGAAACAGAAAGGGCACACAAAGCCTGTTTACTCCTCCTTCTTATAAAGAGCAAAAATACCTCACTTGTAAGAACACAATGAGTTCCAGAACTGTGGATGCTGAAAGTACTTGATTTCATCTCTGAAATCTTTAAATTGAGAATGCACATTTTCTAATACAGTTCTCTGGTTTTTCTTCAATTGCTTGTTTTGCAATCATTAGATTGCACAAGCTTCTGTTGGGGCTTTTACCAGCACATCTTTTATAAGCCTTTATGCAGCTCTTAAGTTTTTATGATATAAGCCCATATGTAACTTCTTCATCATTTTTTCATGTTCTTATTATGAAAAGCAAGTGTCATACAAACATAAAAGAGATGTGCAGTGATTGGTTGTTAGAATGAGAAGATATATGGATATAAAAATACAGTTATCTAGTGTAAGTAGTGATTAAGCTATTTCTTATCAAGCTGAAAAAGTCAAGAACCACTCCTCCAGGAATTCAAGCTGTTGAAGGAAGTGACTCCTTTAAAGTGTTCAGTTGTCTTTTTTAATATTTTTTTTAACATCCCACACATTTAAACTAAGATGTCCTGGGAAAGCAGTGTTTTAAATAATTTGAAGTTAATTTCAGAATCTGTAAGACCAGTTAAAGTTTAAAAGAAAGCTGTGAAAATTAACTGAAGAAAAAAGTAAATTATGGTTTTAAAAGGTTCTGAAAGTTCCTCAGAATAGTACAGGCATAATGGTAAAAGAAATATTAGTTATTTAAATTACTGCAGGCTCTGGCATGGAAAAGTCAGTGTGGATTAAAACAGACCATGAATTTAAACTCTTAGGTTCTAGCTCTGTGAAGACATTGTACGAGCCTGAATATGCAAATACATTTGGGATAAATTCCAGTTAATTAAAGGCAGGAATTTGAACTGTGGGTACTCAGTTCAGAATTAAAAGTGAGCTTAATAGAATTCAGTGTAATGCACTTAAGAAGTTTATGGAAATTAACTTTCTGGAATGCCTACGGTAGACAAGGTCTAGGTTATTGCACAAAACCACATTTGAATTAATTTTCACATGCAATGTTAGTGCAGAAGAGCTATTTCACCCTGAATTCACATATTATTTTCTTATGTGTTAATTCTTAAATATAGACAAGCTCAGAGTTAAAGGATTTTCTACAACTTTATAGGATAGAATTAAGAATTAGGTCTTTTCACCTTTTAACTGTTTGCATTATCCATAGCAAATAAAGGAAAACACAAGTCCCTGACTAAAGAATGTATGTGTGTGCTTTGTTTGCTTTTGTTGTATCCAATTTAAAATTCCTAGTAATTTTGTTGACTTGAAGAATTTGGCATGTTATGGTCCTACTCCACCATATCAGGCTTGATAAGAAGAGAAACCTAAAACAGATGGTAAATGAAACAATTGTTACTGTTGTGTTTTTTTCTGGTTTTATTTGTCATTAGTTTATTTAAGTCTAAATATTACATGGTTGTTGCTATGTTTCTTTTCCCTGCTTTGATCTCAATGTGCTTTATGACAAGGGAAGAAGAAAATTAAATGATTAGCATAGTCAAGAATTTCCCTGAACTGTCTCATCTTGCTGTTAAAATTAGGCCTACTTTGCTTATTATATTGAGAGCTTTTATTTTTTTTATTGGACACAAGATGTGGACAAAATTCTTCCTTCCAAGTCTCCTTTCCAAGAGAAGTCCATAGAGGCTCTTAATCACTGCACTGCTATCTCTGATAAATAAAATGTAGTTTGGTGGTTAGATTTCAGCTTTCTCCTTGAGATGCCTTGAATTTCTTCATAGTTTCATTGCCTGCTCTCTTTTTCTGTCCTTAAAGAGTCCACAGGATCAATTATCTTTCACTGAATGACTGTCTAAATATGCACCTTTTTCTTTTCCTTTTTTTGTGTTTGTGTCTCTATAACCAGTAAAATACACGGTGGAGTACAGTGAAAATTGTTAAATATGGTAAAATGTTGGGAGGCTTCCCATAGATTTTTGATGAGCTGCCTGGAGCTCAGAACATGGTCCTAATCCTTCTGTGCAGAGATGCAGAACTGAATATGTTTTTGCTGGATAAGTTACGCTCCAAGCTTTCTGGTACTTAGTTCCTAAATACTGTTTTCTTGAAGAAACAGGCTTGTGCTTTTCAATTCAATCACCTGTCTCTTGACAAGCAAGTTAATTAATCCAGTCTGATTGAATTCAAGAGTCTTCTGTCCTGAAGAGGAGCTTTAAGGCCACCAAGAGAAATCCCAACTGCTTTTAATTTATTCAGCATTACAGAAAGCAGAAGGGCTCTGGCTGGGATTCCTCAGGGTCATTGTAGCTGATGTGCTTTGAAAGCTGATTGCAACAATAACTCAAGTTTTACTGAATGGGCAGAAATGTAAGATAAAACATTAAAACTTACATGTGACTTTAGGTTCTTCCATCCATTTGTAAATTAATCTCTTCCATCTATTTAATTAAAAACACTTGTTTAAATGTTTGGAGAACAGTATTTGACAGGATACACCTTTGGATATTAACAATTGGTCCTTATGGAAAAAATCTCTTTTCCTGCATTGTCACAGGCCAGAAACTCAGAAGTTCGAGCAAATGCAGCGTTTTTGTTTGTTGATGCTTTTCCTGTTCGTGATCCCAGTTTTACTGCTGAAGAGATGGACAGTGAAATTCAGAAACAGTTTGAAGAACTTTTTGTGAGTTTTAATGAAACTAAAATGTTAAAAATGAAACTTTTGTCAGAACTAACTAAAAAAAAATTTGTTGATGCATTTAAAATGTATGGAATTTCTGAATAGTTGTAGGGAAATAGAGGTCTGTGGTGCAGAAAATACAAAATTAAACTAATATTATAAATTTCTATAGTATATTTTCTGCAGATGCTATACACCACTTTAAACTCTAAAAAGGAAATATTTTGGTTTGTTATTCATTATTCTGTGAATGAGAGATGCATTTGAAAGATGAAATGCATGAGTAATGATCTTGATCCTTACTTAACCTAGGATTGTGGGGGAGAGCTTCACAGTTACTATGGAAGCACTCAATCAAAGTTCAGTACTGTATTACTAAATACTTCTGAAATTAAGTATAATGGAGGGAACCTAAAAATCTCCTTGCCAGTCCAGATGGGTGGGAATGAGCATAGTAGTTTCATTAAGAAAATGTTGGGGGATTCCTGAGTTGACATCAGATAATTGAAAGTTTCAAAGTTGTTATGTTGTTCCATAGGAACAGTGATCAGTGTAAATTCATAGAAATAGAAATCCAGATATTCTTAATTAAGTCACAAATGCAAGACTTGATTTATTTAAAAAGAAAAAATTCAAAAGTCCAATGAAAAAAGTTGGCCAATAGTTACCTTAGTTTTGCTTCTGGTTTAAATTTCCTTGTTTTCTTCATAGTAAAATTCCTATTGATATTACAGTTCTTTTATTGTATGTCAGTTTTCATACTGATTAAAAGGTAATGGAATGCATTTTGTTTATGATAGGCTCAGGTCAAACAGCAGTAGAGTCACAATAATCCATATGCTCATGGTGTTATTCTTTTGTTTGTTTCAGAGTCTCTTAGAAGATCCTCATCCAGTTGTTCGCTCTACAGGGATACTTGGAGTTACTCAGATCATATCCAAATACTGGGAGATGATTTCTCCAACAATTCTTGCTGATCTTTTAAAAAAGATAACTGGAGATCTGGCATGTGATATAACATCTGCTGATGTTCGATGCTCTGTTTTTAAAGTAAATGTTTTTTATCATGATTGTCATTGTTCTATTTTAATTGGTGTACAGGTTTCTAGTATAGGCCACTTTAAATCAAGGAAATGTCTTGTTCTTCAAAATGTCTTGGGCAATAGAATTCCTCCTACATGGAGGTTTTGCACATTTCATAGAAGCCACATGTTTGGAAAATACAAATGTCTTTTGAAATAGTAACTGATTGGCTTTCTGACCCTAAGGTATTCAATTCAGTTGTACACAGACTGTTTGGACCCAATAATTAATTTTTTTTGTAGCTATTAGAAATAATGCTTAGACTTGAAAATCTATGTAGGCAGCTCCAGAATTTCTTACATCACTGGCTTTAAGGCATCCCAAGACATGCACAGTTGGAATTTTGTATCCCACTTTGTGTGTATCTGAGGTTTGGATGGATATAATTCCACAGCTGGTCTGGTCATGCCTCCTCCCATGCATTGCTCACTATGTTAGAAATAGTTCATCTACATCTTTCTGGCATGTGAGAAATAACTGATAGCTTGGACTGGAAAATGAACTCCCTAATCAACATTTTCACTTGAAGATTTTGTCTGTGTCAGTTCAGCCTTAAATTGAAGCTGTCATCCTGTTAATCCTCACTTGCTCCACTACTGCTTCATGGAGGAGCTATCCCGGATAAGCAGAAAGTGCTGATTCTAAAATGAATTGGAAGAAGAAGTGTATTTCTAATTTGAAATCAGCATATTTTAAGAGAGCTGGTGTGTCCTCAGGCAGAGGGCAAGACCATGGTCTTAGTGTAGATCTGAAGCTGATTCAGCTGAAGTGAGTTCACTGAACAGAGTTCACTGCAAATTTGAAGTAATCAAAGCAGTTTTTACCAGAGAATATGACAAGAAAAACAAGCATGCGCAGTGTCTGCCCCTGCTTGATTTAACATGAGAAGTGTCTCGGTCCTCTTCAACAATTTTTAGCTACAGATTTTTCAGCTCCACTCTCTCTGGATTTGATTTTTTTATTTTAGTGCCTACCCATAATTTTGGACAACAAACTAAGTCACCCACTCCTGGAACAGCTCCTCCCTGCAACCAGACACAGTCTGCATGATAATTCTGAGAAGGTGCGAGTGGCTTTTGTGGAAATGCTGCTCAAAGTGAAGGCTACCAAGGCTGCCAAGGTAGGATAATGATGCTTGATAAGTAGCAAGGAGACAAAATCATGGCATGTATTAAAAAAAAAAAAAATACATTTTGAGACTGCTGCAGTGTTCTTAAAAAAGAAATAACCTGCTTTGCTCTGGTAATACTCATCATATCTGTGGTATCCTGAGTGCTCTGTGGGGCCTTGTTCTCTCTGGACGGGCAGGGGAGAGCAGTGGGTTAGAGCCACTTTCCTCAGCTGCCCAACTCTTCTAAATGCCTAACACCTTAACCCTAAGTAGCTTTTTTGCTCTGATTCTTCTGTTTATATAATGTCTGCTTCTATTTTGTGGGCACATCCTTCAGGATTTCGGTGTCTTTTACAGTGATTTTTAATGTATTTTGTGTTCTGCTGTGGACTCTTATTTAGGGCAATACTGTCCAGCCACAGGCATTATAGCATCTTTGAGCTCTTATTCGACTCTCTAATGTTAATAGTTTCTTACTCTTAATTTTATATTTTAATTTAACAATCATTTAGTCCCTTGCTAAGCCTAATAAAGACATAAAACTATAAGAAACCATCCAGAGGTGGGCTCTGAAGGTGGTGAAGGATGTAGAGGGGAAGCCATAGAAGGAGTGGCTGAGGTCACTTTGTGAATTATTCTGAGATTGTAATAATTCTGCAATTAAAGACAGAGAAAAAGGATAATTCTCAATGTAAGGGATTTCTTAGGGGAAGGAAAGATCAGGCTTAAATAAAGAAAAAAAATCCTAGTAAGTGTTAGATGTTTTTCAGTAACTTCCTATTGATTTAAAAACTGTAATGTGTATCTCTAGTAAGTCCTGGGATCACTTACTTTTTATGACAGTTTTAATAGGGACATCCATAGCTCAAATTCACAGGGTAATTATCTGATGCAAATATTTCTACTAAAGAGTAAAATAGGTTCCTTGGCATTGAAAAACACTTTTTTGTTTGTTTTAATTTGAAATTGTCCAGCATAATTAATTTAGAATCTTCTCAGAAAAACTACAAATGTAGTGTTACAGCTGACAAACAGCTGTGTAGTATTTCTGTATTTCATAGCATTTGATTTCTGTGTTACAAATAAACTAGAGCTCTGCTAAGAATGGGATGCATTCAGTATTTAGTAATGTAAGGTTTGGGATGGTTTTGGAAAGGGTGTTGATCCATTTAAGGATCAACACCCTTTAAGGTGTACAAATACTTGTGAGTAGTTTAGACGTACTTTGTCCTGTGAGGAGAATATGAAACATGGCACATAACGATAATAATTGTATTTTATGGTGATATCCTTGTAGAGTAAATAGTTCTTCCCTGTATCTATGGAATTGCATTAGTATTGCAGGTGAAGTGGAATTGCTTGAACCACAATTTTAGCAGTGAGTCAGAGATACCAGGAGATTTAAAACATCAGCACAGCAGAATAACATTGCAGCAGAATTTGACCTCCAGTACACATTGGTGTAAGAATAAAAAATGCTCATGCTTTCCCAGTTCTTTATATTTGATTAGACTATTGCCATAGAAATCACTTAGTGAAGGTGATGGTTTTTTCCTCTATTTTTGTTTCACTCCTTTGGATATCTGATTCTCACTCCACAAAGTTCTGGAATATCTGTCCCATGGAGCACCTCCTGTCTCGGCTGGAAGCGGACTCTCGGCCGGTGGCGCGGCGCATCGTCAACCTCCTGCTGAACTCCTTCTTCCCCAGTGCCCAGCCCGAGGATGTGTGGTGTGAGCGCTGTGTCACTCTGATCCAGATGAATCCTGCAGCAGCCAGGAAGTTCTATCAATATGCCCATGAATTCACTGCCCCCACCAATATAGGTAAAGCACAAAACCTTGGGAGCTTTTGGAATTACTGATATCATGCTTTTTTCTTCTTATTTCTGTAACAGTGGTACATTGTTGCTAGGTTTTTTTGGGGGTTTAGTGTAATATTAGTTTGTAGGTTTCGAAATTCTTGACACCAGCAATAAGCACAGCAGGCAAAGTCATCAACTTTTTCAACAGTGAGGAGATCAAAGCTTTTAATCTCTCTTCTTTTGTACTGTACACTCCAGCCCATGGTAATACCTGGTCCTTCTGGTCCCCTTTCTCCCCCATGTACCTTAATGTATGTCAGCTGATACCTATTTCTCATGTAGAAAGAGGGTAGCAAACACCCTGATGCCTTAAGTGATTTGAGATCTTCATGTGAAAGATTATATAGAAACTGAAAAAATGTTTACATCTGATAATCTGGGTGTCTGGGATTCATGGATCAGTATTTTCAAGTTGCTCAGAGAAAATCTAAAAAGTCCTCCTTCAGAAAGCTTCTGAAAGTTTTAGTGAAGAGGGCATGTACTGCCCAGCATGTCACTGCTTTTAAGAAAAGTCCTATTGAAACAAGTAAAAATCAGAAAAACCTGGTTCCAGGGGAGTTCTGTTAAAACTCAAGTAATCAGCATGGAGTGACTTGGGTGAAATGCCCAAACCATTGCCTCTCACTGATCATCTTGATAAGGTTATGAAATTAGCTTGTTGTACTTCCACCAGAGTGGCATAACCCTTTCACTTTTTCTAGAGCTGAGCTCCTTGTTCAGGAGTGCAGTGGCTGGGCTACATCTTTTCCAAAGAATGGGAATTGACATAGGAATGAACATTGACATCGGAGGGAATGTGTTCTTGAACGTGGGTCATTAATTTAATAGCTTTGCCAGATTAGATGTAGGAGTTGTGGAAGCTTCTTCTGGTTCTGATTTGATAAGGTGGTGGTTATTTGGGGTTTTTTTAGCATACTGTTTTAACAACAAAATTACAGAGCCTGATGATAATGTCATTTCTTCATACTTGAGGATATAAAACATGTTCACATTTTTTCCATTTCCTTTACAAGGAATTTTTCTCCATTTTTTCCTAGCTGTTTCTGGTTCTGTTGCCTACTTTTTCATACTGGCTTTCCAGCATTGTAATTAGAAGCACTTCTTACCAACATTCTTAACAAACAGTAAATGTCTCATTTATTCTTACTCCATTTAAATGTAGCTAAATTGATGCTCACCATTCGGCGCTGCTTGAATGCCTGCATCCAGAAAGCAATGAAAGCCAGTCTTCGTGGTAGTGGGGTTGAGGATGATGAGGAAGATGGAAGTGAAAAGGAGAACACCAGTGTAAGAAAGTCCACTCTGTTCTAACTTCTAGTAACTTCTTTTCAGTGGTGCTTAATGTGAGACAGAAGATGGCAGAAAGTCTAAAGGAATGCCCTTGGGCATCTCTGGAGTTGGAAGGGGAGAACTGCCATTATTCAATTTTCATGTCCTGCAGTAGCAGAATTCTGGTCAAGTAGCTAGAAAAAGATAGAAGGAATATGAAGCTTATTTTAAATTAATAGTTGCTTAATTCCACTGTTGGTTATAAATTGGTTTGGTTTTGCAGTTAAATTATTTTAAAAATTACTATTGCAAGATATATGAAGTTAGAGAGATTAAGACTCAGTTGTGGAGTTCCTGTTCTACAGCAACCAGAGTGTCTTAGTAAAGAACCTAGAAGGATTTTTTCTAGTGTCTTTAAAGCCTTATTTTAGTCTAAATTTCAATTTGAAAATATAATGGGTAATATGGTCTAAATGTTTGTATTTCAGGTGTTGGATAATGTGTTGTCAGTAGATGATGTGGCCAGCATGGCAAGTTTGCTGGAGATCACTGTAATACTCTGGAGAAGCATCCACAAAGCACTGGATCATAATGAAGATGCCAAAGAATATGCTATCAGGAAGTTTGCTTCTGTACTTCCTGAATATTTTAAAGTATTTCAGGTAAAGAAAGCCTAGATTTTTCTGTATTTTCTCAGTATTTTCTTCTGATGCTTTCATGTTTTATATCTTTTATCTATTTTTATGACATTAAGTATTCTTTCTCATTGTTGTTATAAGCTATAAACAGCAGCAAGTTTCTTGGAATCCCACAAAAGTGCAGTAACTACTCTCCAGCTGCAGTGTCTGACTGATGAACCATTATCTAAATAGTCAACTCAAAAATACTTATGCAATAAGTTGCTTTCTTTGTAAGGCTTTTCTAGGGTTTTATTCTTTTGAATGTTTTAGAACTTTTGGAAAACAGTAAATACAAAAGAGCCATTGCAGAATTAATACTCAATGTACATTAGAGTCCACATGTTTTCTACCCATTGTCCTCCAGACTCTTCTACCAGCACCACTTCTTATAATTCAGCTGCAACTGAAGCAGCTGAGGCTCTTTTTGCACTGAATATGAGCTGGCAGAGTGCACTTGCAGCCCAGAAAGCCAAACATATTCTGCTGACCTGCTGGAGTGAGTCCAAAGGAGGCCACCAAGATGATGAGAGGGATGGAGCACCTGTCCTAAATGGAAAGGCTTAAAGAATTGGGATTGTTAAGCCTGGAAAGGAGAAGGCTTTGGGGTGACCTAATTGCAGCCTTCCAGTGCCTGAAGGGAGCCTGCAAGAAAGACAGAGAGGGACTTTTTACAGGGGAGTGTAATGACAGGACAAAGGAATGGATTCAGACTAAAAGAAAGTAGGTTTAGATTAAATATTAGGAAGAAATTCTTTTTTGTGAGGGTGGTGAGACATTGGCACAGATTGTCCAGAGAAGCTGTGGATGCCTCATCCCTGGGAGTGTTCAAGGCCAGGTTGGATGGGGCTTGGAACAACCTGGCTAAGGGGAAGGGGGATTGGAACAAGATGATCTCTAAGGTCCCTTCCAACCCAAACCATTCTGTGATTCTGAGGTTTCTGCTAATTTAAATCTACTCTCTAATGATCTGTGGATGCATTTATTTATTGCTTCAATTCAATACAGGCAGTTAATTAAGATCAGTCATTTTCAAATTGTCAGTCTCCTTGCTCTAATTGTTTTAGTGTTATTCTTGAGGAGCATGCCATCCTGAGAGTGGCCAATAGTGGCTGCTGCACCCAGAGTGAATTTGGAAGGATTACATACTGGATATCTTATCTTAGTTGATGACTTTTATGCTGAAGTATCCTGAAATATGGTGGCTGCTCCACTGCAACTTTGCTTTAGATAATCAGGGAGTGAAAAGCAGCTCATTGCTACATACTACTCTGCAGCACAGATACACAACTGCTCTCTACCCTGAAAGCATTTGGAAATTGTTAAAGACATTCCAAACTTTTCTGGTAGAGGATGTAGCATCCTTTCTGAAAGGGTCTGGTGAACAGACAAGATATCCAGCTTCAGCAAGCAACCTCTTTGACTTTGATATTCTTTTATAGTGAGTATGCAGCTTGGATCTAAAAGGACCTGTCATCAGAGGCTTAGTTCCTAAAAGGCTACAAACATACTGAAGCTGCCTGTCTCTTTCCTGAAAAAGCTACAAATATATTTTAAAAGTTCTTTTAAAAATATGAGCTTTAAAAAAAGCTTTTAGATCTTGGAATGGCTAAGTAGATGATAATTTCATTTGGCTGTTTCCATGAAGCTTGGACATAGAGATAAACTATTTTTGAAGAGTTCTTAACATAGATTGGTTTCTGTATAACCTGAGTGAGATTATATTGTGGCCTAGACCATGTATTATGTCATATTGTAATGCATAATAATGCATTGAACATTGCCATCCTTATATAAGAAACTTTTTCTTTAGAGTCTTTTTAATAAGTTTGTCTTGTGAATGAATTTAGGGCACTTAAGGTTGAGAGGAGTGAGATGGTGTCATGGTTGTGCAATTAAACCTTAGTTCTAGTGGAAAAAAAAGTGATGAGGAGCTGCTATTTCTTTTGCAATGAGTATTAACCTAATGGAGCCATGACTATTCATGGTAGTTATTCTGGCAGTTTGTCAGAAAGTGAAGGGTATGATAATTGGTAATTGACCTCCAGAACCAGGAATCAGACATTTCAGATTGCAAGCCATATTGTTTTGAGGTCCTTTCAGCCCCATTAGTAGTGGAAAAGGGAAATCCTTAATTTGAGGAAATGGAATCACAGTTTTTCAGTACTGTCTTTAGTTTTGGTTGCATGTGTGTACCTCTGTGTCATAGAGTGTAATTCTTTTATCCTAGGATGAGCGGTGCATGGCTCCACTGATTATTCTGGCATCCTTTATGCCCTCTGCTACTATTCCTACATTCAGGTACTGTTTGGAAATCCAAAATGGAAATGACAACAAGTTTCTTGCTGGCTGTATTTGTTCATTTTTCACTATCTGATATATTAAATGCCCATTTGGCTAAATTAAGACACTAGAACTGTGGTGATGTTCAAGTCTGTCTCATTGGTGAATCCTTTTTTTGTATTATTACTAATTGTTTTCTGCACTTATGGATGTGAAAGTAATGTATCTCTTTGCCTATCTGTTTTCTTTTCAGCTGTGGTGTGGTTTCCAGACTCAGAAATATTGACAGTGGAGCTGACCAAAACAAATATTCTATCCTGATCGACTGCCTGTGCCGCTGGGGTCAAGTGGGGCACATTATGGAATTAGCCTGTGATTGGCTCTCTGACTCACTCACCCCAACAAAGGTGTGCAAATGCATGTGACAGGGAGCATAGAAATTGCCAAACTGCTTTAAGGCATCATGCTTTTTAAAATAGAATAAAGAGTTTTTAATGCTGTATTATTCTGCTTTGAAATCAGTTCTGAAGTCAGGTACTAACAGAGTTGTACTGGTTTTGTGCTTCCTTCCTCTTCAGAATACTAAAACATCTGGGCGTCGAGTACGTATCCATGTAACACATGAATCGAAGCCAGACTTAGCAATTGATTACATTGAGTATTTATTGACTCATCCTGTCAATTGTGCTTGCCTACTTTCTGTTCCTAAAAATAAACTGAAGAAGCTTTTGAAAATCCTCGGTGCTGCAAAGGTAGTTTTCTCCTTCTCATAAAATCAGTGCTTAACATCATATATTGCCTGAGTCAAGCTAAAATGCCTGCAAGAACAAATAAATGAGGTTCATGATGCTCTCTCCCTTTATAAAAAGATTTTTTTGTAAAAAAAAATTTTCCTTTTGATTTTTATTTCTTTTTTATTTTTATTTCCAACAAATACTCTAAACTAGAAGTATAATAGTTCAGAATTGTTTAGAGGTGGCAGATTTTAACCAGCTTCTCAGTCTTAGGTGTCTCAAAATTTTTGGGATCTAGTGTTGAGTGTTTTTAAGGGATCAGACTTTTAGAATATGCGAATAAGGAATAGTCTGAAAATCAGTTATGGCATTGAAAAATGGAAGTAATTAAAGTATGCTTATTGCTTATTTGGGGTTGGTGCTTTGCTGTTTTTGTGGGTTTGGGGTTTTCTTTAACCTTTTGTTTAAAGCAATTGAGTAAAGAAGCATTTGAAAGGTTTTTCTTAAAAATATAAATGTAAACATTGATATTTCAGAAGTTTCTTGGCTCAGTTCTGGAAGGAACTGATTCTGGTGGCTGGAATCAAGCAACCAGCCTAAGAGCCTTCAGCCTCTTTTGCAGATTGACTGTTCATCTTCAGCATAAGGTATGGTTATAGCTTTCCAAAATAAGCTGGAGTTACAGTTGACAGTATAAGGAAGTTCCAAAACAACTGGAGAGACAATTGGTAAACTTCCCTTTGGTTTTTTTTTTCAGTTTTCTGAAGAAGGAGAAGATCACCTTTCACTTCTGAAGAAGACAGGTGCTTGGATAGAAAGTCAAGTTGTACCTTTTATACTAGCAAGTGATCAAGAGGATGGTATTTCAAAACACAGTGATGTTTCTGAATTTATTATCCAGGTTAGATGATTCTTATAATATAAGTCAAGCTGCTTTCAATTTGAAAAGCTGTAGGTGTAGCAATTTGTGTGCAGACAAACTGCACTGGCATTTGTGTCATCACTTGCAGTGTCCCTTCCCCCTGATCCTGATTTGCCCTTCAAAGAAAGCATTTGATGATACAATGTGGGTGAGGTTTTAGCTAGTTCTGAGTTGTTTTCTGTTGCATTCTTCTGACATTTCATTTAACCCAAGGTGGATTTTAGCACTGAGCTTTTACCAGATTTTGGTGAAAGGAAAGATTTGGCTAACTTTGGTCCCAGTCAGTGTCTTTGAACACCCCAGCTCATATATACACAGACTGATTAAAAGTTCTCACTCTGTCTGTACTTCCATCTCATAATCTGTTTAGTATGTAACAACTGTGTGTCTGTAGGGAAAAGCTCTTTTTGTCTGCTGGTTTTAATTTTGCTATTAAAGGCAGGTAGAGATGTCATATTTTGCCTCAGTAAATGATAAGTATCAATGCCTTTGATCTGAGCCTGAGTTAAAAAGAGAGGATTTACTGCCTTTTGAGAAACCATTTACTGTTGGCAAAGGGCAATGGAAGCATTTGAAGGACTGGTTGGAATTCATGCTTTTCAACAGGTGTGAACTGAGTAACTCCAGTTGGGTACACCAGCTCTCAGGGCACCTTGGCTAAGAGTTTGTAGTTTTATTATTTTTGAGTTTTACTGAATGATTACTTTACATGAAGTTTGGGTTTCCTATAATTTTGCACCTCTCTTCTAGGCCTACCTGACAGTGTGTAAAGATGTCATAATGGTGGGCCTGGGAAATGTCACATTTCAAGCACACCTTTTAGAAATGGCTCTTCAGATTATGCAAACAGGTACCCTCTTTTGCTCTATTTTGTACTAACAGCAACATCTGCATTTATACTTGGCTGGCTTTTCTTGTATTAGCAAGTTAGTTAATCCCTAACTTTTAAGAGTTGGAGGGAACACTGGATTCATACTTAAAATATTAATTGGACTGGATGAAAATTTCAGCTAAGGGTGCTCAGAAATGAAATGTACTGTCTCCACTTGTAAACTATCACTATTTATTGTATCTAACTGAGTTTCATTCTAAGCTTGTACCTGATTAATATTACAACTTTTACATTATGGTATTTATCCCTTTCTCTAGAGAGAGGTGGCTTTTGTGCTCCAATGTTGCTGTGTGCTCTAAAAGAAATTATTGAAGCTTCTTTAAATCAAAATACTGAGACAGAGGAAGTGACAAATCTTTTCCACACTCTACAGAACGTCTTTCAGAAAATTTTAGAATGTGTGGCACATAGACTTAAGAAAGAACAGGAAAAAGGAATTCAGGTATGATATTACAGTCCAAATTGCTAATGTGTAAGTGAATCCATAATTTTTATGCAAAGGAGTATACTTAAGACTCTTTGAGGTTGTTACCTTGCTATTACCAACTGTTTGGGTAGATACATGATTTAATTTTCAGTTAAATTTTCCAAGTTTTTCTTGTTACTAATTTTTTTTTGTCTGTTTTGGTCTCATCATGACAGAAGAACCAGTAAATTACAGAACAAATGGATTCTGTTGCCAGTGATTCTGGAACATGGTGGTATTTCTAGGCTGTTAATCTTCTTTACAATTAGATGAACTTCCTCAATTCAGAGAAAAGGACTTGTTTATATATATTATGATCTTGGAGGGAGGAAAAATTTTCTTTATTATTTATTTCTTTTAGTCTGAATGATACCAACTTCAAAATATAAATGATCTAACATTCCTGAAAATCTCACACCTTCACAGAAAAGTAGACTTGTATTTTAAAGCAGATACTAAATAGTAGTGAAATGGGTGGATCACTCTGGGAAATTTGCTGATGTGCTTTTCAGGACTTCTGAAAAATATTCGGTTCTTTTTTGTAAGAGCCACTGCTTTCTTTGTTTCTCAGATTTATGAGTAGACTTCCCAGTTGTTGCTGATTCCCCCTCTGGTCCCAAGTGGCTAGAATACCTCAAAAGCTTTCAAGGTGGGGTCTGCACTTCACAGAGAGGCTTGCTGGTATATTTCACTTATACTCAAGCAGTCTGAAAAACCAGATGTGTTTTTCTTTTTGGTTTTAGTTGATTCACTCTATTCAGATGCCTCTTGGAGAATTCATCCATGCACTGCAGTGCTGGCATTCCACATTCCCAGCAGTTCACCAGGGTGTACTCTCCACTCTCCTGGCTGCAATAGTAGCAGAGATAAATTGTGTGCTACAGAAGGTAAAGTTAATCCTGATTTTCTTTTTTCTATTTAACACCTTCTGCTTTTTAAATGTTATGTTGGAATGACAGAGCTTTATTCAGAAAATTGATCTTTGTACTGCAGATGAGGATTTTGTGTGTGTTGGCATGGAACAAACAGGAAATTTTATTTGCTATAATTTCACATTAGAGTTCATCTTTCAGATTTCTGACTACAGCTGTGTAGGAACAGACTTGTCCTGATACCTATTTCAGTATCTGCCTCTGACAGGAGAACTTAGCAGTAAGGCAGTGTTGGCAATTAATAACATGGATTCTGGGATATTCCCTCTGTGCTTTTATACTGGCTCTGGCTGGGAAGGAGTCAGCTTTCCTCCCTGCAGTCCCTGTGCTGCTGTGGTTGGCATTTGTGGCCAAGACATTGTTGAGGACACACCAGTTTGTTTTGGCTGTTGCTGAGCAGTGCTTTACAGTGTCAATATTTCCCAGGTTCCTTCACCTTCACTCTAAAAAAAAAAGTGAGGCTGTCAGTGGGCAAGAGGCTAAGAGGGAACACAGCTGAGACCATGGCCCCAAACTGATCAAAGGCTTATGCCACACCATGCAATGTTGTGTTCAGCAATTAGGGCTCAGGGAAAGGAGGAGGACAGGGGCTTGTTCTAAACCTACCTGACTCCATCCCACCCAGCATTAAGGAGTTTGGGAAGTGAATCACTGATGTGTGACAGATTCCCATTCCCTACTCTTGGAATGGCCCCATAAGGTTCTGTAGCCCTGTTTCAAAGCAGGCTGATGCCCTGCTTGGCACTGATCACTTGTGCATTCTCTGCTTCCATACAGAGACATTTCATGTGCTGCATCTTGTTTTTGGTTCCTTTGGTTTTTTGTGCAGAGGATTTCCAAATATCTGATCTGCTTTGCTTTGGAAAGTAAAGAAAGAGTCTCTAATACTGAAAAGAATGTGTAGACAGAGGTTATTTTATGTTCTGAAAGTCCCAGGAACCACAACTGTCCTTGAAGGAGAAGGGCAACATTCCCACCCCATTTTAATAATGCAGGTAGTGTTAGGAGCAGACATGATTAGTAAGATTGGAAGCCTTGAGAACTAAAAAGGAAGAGCAGAGGCTCTTTAGTAGAGGCTGTGCTTTTGCTGTGGGTTCTGGATGTGTCAGAAACAGAGCAAGGAACAGTTGCCAGAAGGAACCACAGAGCAGCTTCCAAGGTTCTGTTACAGGAGGCACTGCAGCAGTACCAGCTGTTGGCTGCAGATATTGATGGATCAGCTGAGAGGCTGTGGGTGACAGGTGCTCTTTACAGACGATGCAGAGGAAACATTTCTGGGCTTGAATATACTGGAGATTCATACTCCTAGACTGAGTGTTCATTCCAGTCACTCATCTGAGCTGGGCTTTTCCCTGCCCCCAGGTTGTTGTAACTTCAGTTCTAAGTATTTGTCATCTGTTCAGAACTTTATATCAAAAAGAGCAGGTATCCAGAAAATCACTGTCACTGAAGTTGCATTTAGAAATCATGGATGCACATTTCAACTTGGAGCCACAGAGGGGACTCACTTGTGTTTAATAGGCTGTGCCTTTGTAAAGAGTGACTACCAGTGTAGTTAAGGGAAACTTCTGGTGACAGCAACTGCAGAGAATATCTGCCTTGGTACAAGTACTGTTCATGTGGTTTAGTTTCAGTCTTTCTAATTTAAATTAGTTTTGTTTATTTGGACACCACACAGTTGAATTAAAGCCACTCAAAGAATACTTGTGAATGTTCCAATTGTTTAAGGATAGGTCCTGGTTAGTGTAATTGTTGAAATACAGTATTCTGCATGCATATCTTTCTTGAGCTACAATGGCTGTTTACTTATTTCTTTTTTAGGCTTCCAGTGAAAAAGACTTGACTATGCCAAAGACTATTTCAGACCTTCCCCCTCTCTCAAGCAGTTTAATGGCTGTAATTATGAAGTCAGCTAATGTTGTCAGGTAAATGTTTCTATATTAATTTTCCAAGATTTTTGCTAATATAGAACAGTTTATGTGTTATCAATAAAATTTTAATTTCTAAATTCAAATAAATTTTGAAGAAATAGTTGCTTTCTAAATTTATCTGGACTATTTAATAATCCCTTTCTCTTGACATATTGCTGTAGGTATTGATTGCTGGGGTTGAGTCCTTTTTTTAACCAAGAGTTCTTATTTGCAAGACTGTTAATCATTATGAGTTTTTAAATCATACATCTTGGCTTGCTTCTTTCATAAGATACTTATAAAGCTGAGTCCCTTCAACACAGAGATGTTAAGATGAGATAAAATATTTGCCAGAAATAGAATTAATCCTTTGATTGAACATCTGCAATGAAATGACATGTACCTGTGGCTGCATTAAAGTCTCAACATTCAAAATAGAAAGTATCTGAGTGCTGAATGCCTCCAAAAGAGAGCTTATGTTATTTATTTTTTAACACTTATGGGGGCCCTAAATATCTTCTAAAATTGTCACAACTGAATATCATTTTGCATGGTTTGTTCATATGCAATTTTTCTTAACAGGACTCTACACACTAGACTCATTTTAAATTATAAAGGGACTTAGAAGTCCTATTGCTCTCCCTGACTTACCACAACTAATTCCTCTTCTTTCCTCATCTGACAGGCACTGAGTATCCCTGTCTCTGCTGTTATGAGGTGGTTTTTTTTCCTTCTCAATCTTTCTCTAGTTCTAGTTGAACTTGCAAAACAAAAGACTCCAGAGACTCCAGCAATAGTCCAACTAATGCATATCTTGCCATGAGGCAGCAGCTCAAGGTGTTCTCTTCTAGTGAGACAATTATTTTACACATCTTTTTTCAAAAGACATGCAGAAAATCAGTTAATTCTTCTGAAACTTTTTCTTGTAGTAATCAAGGTGAATCTTGTCCATTCTTGGTGGAGAAAACTGCAAGTTTGGGCCAAATTGTTTCTGTGTACTTGGGAAAAAATGTATCTTCTAGTATTTATCTTTTTGGGGTAAAGATTTGGAGATAATTTCCATCTGGTTCTACCGGTGCCTCAGAATTGAGACTACTTTTAAGGCTTTTTTTATAAATCTGTATTGGTAGGCCATAAGCAGAGTCCAGTAGTGAATGGTTCCGTATTTCAGAGATCTTTATGTTAACATGAAAGGCTCTGACATTACAAAATCTGATGTGAGCTTCTGCCCTGTGAGCTCAGAGTCATCTTGCTCTGAGTTCTGCAGAACCTGTTTCATTTTCAGTTCTAACCAGTCTCTAGCACTGAATTTCAATCCCCCTAGCAGTGATAATACTGGGAGGCTTGGCAATATCTGTCCAATTGTGTGAGTATCCTTCATTTTAGTAGGGAACTATCTGTGTAGGAGCCAATTACTTACCTCTGAACCTTCTATGTATTTTTAAATAGCTTATTGTTCTGTTCTATTTTATCTTTGCCTGCAGGCTCATATGACCCTTTTTCAGAGGGAGGTGGGGAAGGGCAGCTTCAGTGAGTCTTGTTACAGGTTGATGAAATTCCAGTGTTCCTTCATGGAGGTTAAGAGTGTGCTTAGTGACCCAAACAATGCTAACAACCAAGTCAGGACTCTGATCCCAGTTGTGTCCATTAGCAATTTAAGAGCAGGGTGAAATGGAATCAATACTTGGTCACATTAGTCCCCAATGATACAATGAAACTGAAGCAATGCATGAGCAACTTCATAATGCTTATTTCTGAAGCTAAAGATTTTTCATCTTTCTCAGCTCTTAGAAGCAGTATTTGAATTTCTGCAAAATGTTTTTACTGAATTGGTTCTTAACTGCATATTTCATTTTGATATCTTAGCACAATAAAAAGCCTGAAGAACAATTGAAGTCAGGACTGGCAATCTTTGATGTTCAGTTTTCATAACAGATAATAATATTGCTAAAGGGTTTTTGAAATATGTTTGGGAAAGTTTCTGTAACATTGCTGCTCTCAGTTTTCCCTTTAGTTCTTCACAAGAGCATTTTGCTTTGTGCTCTGAGGAGTATCAGGATTATGGGTCTCTTCCATCTCCTGTTTTATCCCTCTTGTTCTTTTATTTTGCTCTGGTTTTGAGAATTGCTTCTGAGTTAAATTTGGGTTTTTTACTACAAACACTAATGACCAATTAGTTTCCATTCTGTGCTATTGACTTATTCCCTACTGCAGTTTAGTTTGGTTGCTGGACCCCATCTGAGACTCATTTTATTTCTCTTACCTTGACATATATCCCAAAACACCACTAGAGTTTGCTGGTAATACTTTCATCTCTTGTTAGAAGTCACAAAATCTCTTAAGACACATACTGAGTTAGTATTTTACAAGGAGCTGCTGTCCTGGTTCTGTTATTCTGTCCATAGTTTCAGTAACTAAAATGTTGCTTGGACGTGTTTCAGAGCATTGTTTAGTTATAAATGATCTTCACTGGGTTGTAATTGGAAAAACATCTACTTTAATATTTATGAGAAACACATTTAAGATCAAAATGTTAATTAAGCCTGAGTAGGTACTAGCAAACCAATGGAGTCATAGAATATATTTTTTCAAACTTCTGTAGAAATTTGAGTTGGAAATTTCAGGAAATTCAGGGAATTAAATTCTAGAAGAACCAGTAGTTTTTTCATGGATTGACTTTCCTAAAATGTACCACAAGCTCTTCACTTCTCTTAGCAGCCACTTTTTCTGTTTGCAGACTTTTTCGTTTTCTTCCCAAGCAATTTACCATGCTTTGATATTCTCAGATCCAGAGGCAGGGCATGGTTTTCAGTTACCCAGTCACACTGATTTGTCCTGCATGGTATCTTTGAAGCTGTGCTGGCAGACTAGCATAATTACAAACATGTTCTGTTCAGTTCTATTTTGAAAGAAATGTGATTTATAACATATTTTTTCTTTATTTTTTTCCTTAGGTCAATTTTAAATGAATTAATGGAGTGCATTCTCTCTGAAGAAATTGAAGGGATTTTTAGTCTAACAGCTACTGTCTGCATTGTGATTATAATTAAAGGTCAGTTAAAACATTTTTGTCCTTTTTCCATCTTTCTTTTTGCTACTGCATTGAAATACACAGCAGTTAATCCAGAACAGTGAAAATCCAATTTAATATCTAATCTTCCATTAAGCAATTTTTTGTGTTTAAAGTTATTCTATGAAAATATGGAAGGGTGGGGTTGTTTTTTTGTTTGATAAATTATCATTTTTGTCCAACATTTCAACTCATTTCAAATAGGTAAGCACAAAACTTCAGTTCTCAAGGATATTGCACCTGCCATTCAAAGGAAGCTGCTGATAAGCAAGGATGCTGCCACAGGAGAATCCAGAGGCACTGAAAGGTGAGTGTGCTGTAGGAATGGAATACTGAGCTCTCCTCTCCCCTCTCTGCAATAATTGGCTCTGTTCTGTACTTACATAACACTGTTAGAGTGTTCTGAGTGATTGATTGCAAGGTTTAAAATACTGGGGGGGGAAGTGGGAGCTATTGAGCCCAGCACAGTATTAAATTTCCTGCCCTGATATCTGCTGTGATTGCAATCTTTACATATTTAGCTTCAGGCTATTTTCATTTAATTTGAATGTGTTATCACTTGATCCTGTATATTGCAGGATTCACTTCTGAAATCCAGGTCTGTTTGCAGCAGGGGTAGAACAAAGCAAATAGTCCAGTTAGTAATTCTTATTACTAGGAGATTTTTCTCCCACTTTAGCATTAGGCATATGAATCCAAACCTATGCAGACAGTAAAAATTGAACTGAAGATAACAATGACTTTGAGACCTTTCCACAGGTGATTTTATTTTGCTCTTTTTGGTGGGGGGTGGATTTCAAGTGTCCTGTCTTGTGTATCTTTTGTGAAAAGTTTTTTGAAAGTGATTGGCTGCATTGTATTTGCAATCAGTTATCTCAGGCCTGTTGAGAGAATCATGATGAATGCTTTAGCCTTTGGTGTCTCAAACTTGCTTAAGTCTTAAAATTTGTGAACATCTGATTTCTGTCTAGTTATTGAACTGCCCATGGAATCAAAAAGTGTGCAAAGGACACACAAATACAGAATGTGAAGAAACCAGACTGGGGTTATGGACATTAATCCAAAATTTCTGAGAAAGTTTGCAATGCACCACAGAGGTCTGAACATGCAGAGGCCTTTGTAGTCTTTCATTCTTCAAACTAGTGATCCTTACTATGGAGTCAAACAATGGATGTAGAGTAGACAGACTTTAAAATAAAAAAATCAAACCAGAGACTCCCAAACAAGCCAAAAACCCCATTGTAAAGGACCCTCATTGTGTAGGAGCCTCATTTACTCAACAGTTTCTTGCACAGCTCTTCCCCAGTGTGCTCTTCTCATGTATCTCTGGCCTGGGGCACTTTGTTCTCTGGCATTTTAGTGACTTGACAAAGGCATTGGTGGCTGAGCTGTGCCTCCATCCAGAGGATGGTGCTCTGGGTCCCTTCAGTACCAAAAAGAGACCTGCAGGAAAGCTGCAGAGTTGCTTGGCTGTGAACAAAATGTCCTTTGGTCAGGACTTTGCTTAGAAACAAAATCAAACACAAATAAACAAAACCCCATTCTTTTCCCCTTGAAATTATTTTACAATGGGTTGCCAAGTGCCCTGCTAGAATATTTTTAACAATAATAATAATAATAATTATGTGGAAAAGAAGGAGAGCAGCAGGGTATCGTGTTTCAGTTTGCACTTCTTCTAATCAAGACAGTAAAAAAAGCTGTGAAATTAAAGTGAATCTTAACATGATTAAATAAATAGGCACATTAAAGTGAATAATTGCTGCCACTTGAGAGCACTAGTGACTATAAATTTCAGTGAGAACACAGATAATTGCTTTATGAATCTATATGATTGTCTCTGCCCAGTGAACTGGGACAAATCAACCTGCATGTTGGGGCAGATGAAGAGTGGAAGATGCTACACAGTGTTTTAATTTCGTGATATATGAGTGGCTACCTTTGTGTAATACCAACCCAGGAGGCAGTTGCAGACAAAATTCAAGGGTTAGGGATATGAATATGGTAATGGGAAGACTTTTTCTATGAATTGGAATTGCATTATGATAAATTTCAGAAGCTATCACACAGCTTTGCAGAATCTGGGGGGTTTCATATTGGTACAGTTATGTTGGGGAATTTTTCTGTCCAGAAGGGTAAAATAATTGATGCTGGAAAGAGGTTTGGAGGGAGTTATGCAGTGATCAGGTTTGCACCATGAATTGAAGTGTGTTTGCAGTCTCCCAGCTAGGACAGAATGTCACACTGGGCTGGGCCTCTGGTGGCTTCTGATGTGCCATTTGTAGTGCTCTGCTGCTTGTGTGCTAATGTAGCTAAAATGTGATTATGCATGCTCTAAAACATGCCCTATTGTTTGTAAGCTATTTTATCATCCTACTCTGCTTACCAAACACCAAATTTTGTTATGGTATGCTGCAAGCTACATCTCTGGGCATTAATTTGAAGACAGTCCTCTAACACATATTACTGTGCTGCTGCTAGCTAAAAGACCTTACTGGGTTTTAACTCATTCTTAATAGTATTACTATTTTTTGCTTCTGAATGCATTAGCTCCTAATAACTCCTTGAGGGATTATTTTATTCAATACCCAGGTGTACCAGGAAATGGTGACATTCTTTAATTTCCCAAGAGAACTGGCATTCTGTGCCAGCATCTTAACTTAGGAGTAATCTCTTACATATTAGCAATGAAAGTAAAAAAAAAAAAAAATAAAGCTGTCTGGTGTGGTAATTAAGGTGCTGCCCTTATACAAGGAATTGGTGCACTAATTCAGAAGCAAAACTTTTCACTGCAATTTACTTTTCCCTCTTCAGCTGAGCTAGTGGTTTCAGATGGTCCTGTGGGTCTGTATTTTAAAAATGCTGTTCAGTGTATTTAAAAATTCTGGACAACATACTGTGTATTGAGACAATTTCCTCAAGAGTAATGGCACACACATTAGTTTATAAAATGCAAATATTTATGCCTAACAAAAAAATGCAGATAAAGCTGTCAATGCAGTCGTTCAGAGACTAGAGAAAAATGTCTCACATTCTGTAAAACCTAATGTGCTATGGGGTAATAACTTTTACTTAATACTGTGTATTTACTTTATTTAGCATTTTGATATATTAATATCAGAATTAAAATTTAGCTAATGGCTGTGCTGAAATTTTTTGGTTTGTATTATCATTTAGCTAGCTCCCAAATTCTTAATTGCATTCTCATTGCATCTGTAAATTATTGCTCTTGAGTTTTTTGGTGTATAACTCTAGGTATGATTTCTCTGCCTCCCATCTTTAAGTTCCCTAGGAAGGTACTTGGTAAAACTGACTTCAGCTTTTCTGTTTGGGAGGAGCAGAGTTAGCCCAAGTGATGGCTTTTGGCCAACGTGCCAATGGTCCCACATTACAAATCCATTGGTATTTTAGCCTTAAACTGCTAGGAAATAAAATTTATACAAAGCAGCATTGTGCCTACACCCACAGAACATAACTAATTCTCCTAAATCTGTAGAACCTTGTACACTACCTTTAGTTGAGGCTGGAGTTTCATCCTGGCTTAAAGGCTGTGGCACTGCAGAGAGGGGTGTGAGATCAGAGTCAGAGCAGGGCTGAGGAGAGTGAGGGCAGCTCGAGGGGGCAGTTGCTCATAAGGATAAGATTGAAAGCTCAGGCTTAGAAAAAAGTTGTCACAGGCGAAAACAAAAATTATAAAGATTGAAGAGTGAGGGAGAAATGAAGAAAGTAAATGAATGAAAAGTGGTCTTAGAATGAATTTCTTGTAAAGGATTTCACTGTTTTGTTTGAACAAAAGAGTGACTATGCTGTGCAGAAAACGAGTGGGTTCTTTAACTAGATGATGAAATATTAGAAAATGTGCTTGAATTGACATAGTAATTTAAACTGCTTTGCTGTTGGTTAGTCTAGAGACAGATGATCAGGAGAAAAATGGAAAAGTTGAAAGAAAACGAATCCAGCTATTTCAAAAGTAATTTGTAAAGGCATTTTAATAAACTAATATGGACTAACTGGTCAAAGAAATCATGTGGTAGCTGTACTCCGAGCATCAAATAGTTAAGGATTGATTTGGCATTTAGCATTTCTAATTCTGTTATGCATTGTTTTATGGCATTTCAGATTCCTGTGTGAATCATCTCTGAAAATTTTGGATGAGTTTTTGAATCCTTGACCACGCAGAAGCTTTTGTCGTGAAAATTAAGGGAAGGTGTATTGCTTTGTAAAAAACTTAACTTGTAAACTTGTGAATTGCTTAAAACTGTTTTCTGTTATTCTGTACATTTAAAGCAAGCAAAATGTATAAAAGAGTGTATAGAAATTATGTAATAGTAAAGATTTTTCAACAGCTGCAAAGGGGTTGTTCTGTATAAAAATGTCTTCTGGGAGGGAGTGTAAAATCAGTATTTTTGTATCTTTGTTTTTGTAAAACAAATAATAACTGTATCATAGATACTCTTGGGGCTGAGGTTGCATGTAACCTCAGTTCCTGGGAGGACTACAGCATATTCCTAGGGGTTATGGAAATGAATCTTACTTTGAGATGTGTGAGGGTCAAAATGGTGATTGGGAATAGCCATCATGACTTTATCAGGGGCAAACTCTGCCTTACCAGCCTGACTTCCCTCCCTTTTGGAGAAGAAGAAAGAGCACAGCATGTCCTGTTTCCTATCCTTGGCAAAGACTTTTACATAGTCTTACACAGTATCCTTACAGCCAAACTAGAGAGAGATGGGATGGATGGGTAGACTTGGAAGATGAGTGGAAAACTGGCTGGACCATCAGAGTGGAGGAATAATCTGCTAAGGGATGAGATTGGCAGCTGTGGCTGTGGCACTGCTGAGGCAGGCCCTGCTGCCAGGGCTGGTTGGTGACAGGGTGAGCAGCAGCCTTGGACTGATGGCAGGTGACAGCAGCTGGGAGCCACGGCTGACACCAAGGAGCATCTCCTGATGTTCAGCAAAGACCTGGAGCTGATGGACAAATCCTGCACCACCCACACAGGCACCTGCAGGAGGGTAAAGGAAACACTTTCCCCAGAGATGACTGGAGGAGAATGTGAGGCTACGGAAACTTGAGCAAGAGAATTTCTTGTTGGATGTGAAAAACAATCATTATGAGAGAGAAATGGAACTGGAAGAGGTTGCTCAGAAAGCCTGTGGAATACCCATCCTTGGAGATGTGCAGAACTTGGCTGACAAGGGAGGAGGGCTCTGACCTTCTATGGTGTCATAGCTTTGGAGTTAACCCTGCTGAGCTGGGGATTGGACCAGATTCTCCCCTGAGCTTCCTCATGACTTAAATATTCAGGTGATTCAGTCCCCAGTACACTGGGGGAAATGTCTTAAGTATTAAACATAGGCTTGAGTAATATATAAATTGGTTTATATTTAACTATTTTTAAAATTATAGCTATTTTGATCAGTTAGTACTAAGGATGCAGATAATGCAGGCATCTAAGCCACTTATTTAATTTTCTTCTTGCAACCAGATTCTCGCCCAATGATGCCTTGTGAAGGCTGACCTCGAATAGAGGCTAGACAGTATTAAAGGAATAAAGTAAGTATTTATTAAAAGGTGTGCTACACTTTGGGTAGTACAAGAGCCCAGCCAGGGCTACACCCACGATGGACCCAAAATGCTCACAAAATGCACAACCAGTCATGAGGTCTCTCACTTTCAGAAGTTCTGGTCCATTTGCACATTGGAGTTAATTGTCCAATTACAGCTCCAGCCCATGAAGTCCCATCCTTCTTGTTTTTCTCTCTTGAGTCCACATTGTTTATCTTGGGCCTGAGATTTGGGTCGGTTGTCCTTGGTCCCCAGCTAGAGAAGGAATTGTTTTGTCTCCCTAGTCTGTGAAGAGAGCTTACCATCCCCTACAAACTAAAGCAGTACAGAATCTGAAAAATATAAAAGCTAAAACCTGAGGCATCACCAAGACTAAAAGAATGCTTATTGCAGGATGCTATTTTTCCTTAATGGAGATACCTGTAAATTGCCTGTCTGAGCTCATGGGGTGGTTCAAGCCCAGCCAGCAGCCAGGCACCACCCAGCTGCTCCCTCACTACCTCCACCCCTTCAGACATGGGGGCAGGACTGAAAGGACACGAAAAGAAACAGTTGAATAATTAAGTAAAAATAATAGCACTTTTTCAAGTTGTGAGGAAAAGAGATAAAAAGAAAGGGAAATAAAACCATCCAGCCAGTCTTTGGGCAGTGCCCTTTGCACAACCTCCCCCCCAGTTTATTGCTGAGCATGGTGCCAGATGGTGTGAGAATCCCTTTGGTCACTTGGGGTCCCCTGTCCCAGCTGTGTCCCCTCCACACTCCTGGTGCCTGCCCAGCCTCCTTAGGGGTGGGGTGAGAAGCAGGGAAGCCATGATGCTGTGTAAGCCCTGCTCAGCAGTAGCTGAAACATCCCTGTGTTATCAGCACTGTCTCCAGCACAAATCTGAAATATAGCCCTATACCAGCTACTGTGAAGGAATTTATCTGAGCCAGAACCACAGCTCCTGATGCTTTAGTTTTGTCTGGTTTAGGAGATTTAATAGGAATCTCCAAAAAACAATTCAGCCACAGACCAAAGCCTCATCCTCCAGCTTAGACCTGGAGACCTGGACATGAAGCTCTTGGTTATGTACAGTTAAGTGAAGTGATTCTCAGGGTGGGCCTGTGCAAATGGCTATTGAGTCTCCAGTGTTACTGAGGGGCACTGACACTGAAGTTAACCAATCTGGCCAAATTAAGACAGACTCTTCATTATTGATTAAGATTTGTGCAAAGCTGTATCTCCTGTCTGTCTAAACAAGCATCTACTCTGCTGGTTTTCTTTCCATGGGAAGAGACTGTAAGGTTTTTTCAATATCTGCTGTCACTGCAAACATCAGACCCATGCTTGACCTTGGTACATAAAACTTCCCTACTGGATAAAAGCTGTTTTAGCTGGAATGTTGATATTTAAAAGCAGTGCAGTTCTTAATAAACAACTGGCAAGCTTTGCAACAGGACAGTCAGTGTGTGCATGGATTCATGAGTTCCAGATGTACCTCATCCACAACAGTGGCCTGACCAAAGGAACTAATGCTGCCCCAGCAGGTAGCTGCAAATCTGCCAACTGTTTATCTATCAACATCTTTATAAAAACTGTGTTCTTTGGCCTTCATTCTTCTACATCTGTTAACAGGCAGGTGTTCCGGTAATGACCTTTTAAATCTTCTGATTATACAAATTACTCAATGAATATGTAAATAAGTTTCTTTTTTCTGCTTCTCAGTCTCTCAGTATTTGCTCATATCATTATATTAGAAAAGAATCCAAATTTACTGCCTTGTTTTTCTTCAGTGTATAATTTTGTTTTATTCATGGAATTCATGGTACAGATGCAATAGCCCTGTCAGGTAGGAAATGAAGGTCATTCCATCAACATCATAAATATGTGGATTTCCTTTGAAGAACTCAGAGGTGATACTGCTAGGAAGGGTAAAATATTTAAAGATAAACCTTTGTTTTCCTGGTGGCTGGTACTCAAGTGGTTCTTAAGAGGGTTGAAAAAATTTTCTGTTAGTCCTGCAGCTGGTGAACATATTTCAGCTCAATTTCTAGTCCAGCTCTACTAAACTGCTCTGCCATGAAAAAACATTGGCTTTCTGCAACACAGATAATGGTGCTGGCATTCCTTGAGTCAAGGTCTGTCAGGATTTTCTCCTTAGGCCTTTGTGGCAAATTTCACCAGAATATCAGAGGAGTTCTGTGTTTCACTTGCTGTTCTCATTGCAAACTTTGATCTTGCAAAAATTTAAATCTACATTTTCCTTCTGTTTGGGAGAGACAAATAAATAGAACATTTCTTAAGCTGTTATCTTTTGTAAACCTGTAAAACAGATTAACAGATTTGTTTCATCTTATTAATCAAAAGTGCTGTCAGGGAAGAGGTGGTGTTTTTTGAGTGTGTTTGAAAACTTCCCTTAATCTTGAGACAGACCCTTTGAGATCTGTTTAGCTTTTTGAAGAAGTTGAACCTGCCTTTCATTAATAAAATTTCTTGAAAAATGAGCAAGAAAACATCAGTCTATGACACACCTTTGGGCAACTGGCACTGGCAGGTGATGAAGAGCTGCCTGCAGAAGAAACGTTCTGGACACATTTGTACCTGAGAGTGCCATGTCTGGAGCTCTTCCCTTTGTGCATATGCATTCAGGATCAATGAGACTGAAGAAAGCAATAACTTTAAACTACTTTCAGTAATCAACATTGTTTGTAAGGACTTGGGCCCTTTTTGTAATGACAATGTTCATTTGCTTTGTTGTCTGGATGGGAAACAAAGCCCTGCATCTGCCACCTATCACAGCTTCAACTTGTGAGCAAGGAAAAACCAGGATTAAATTCTCAAGCTTCTTAGCAAATAAATATCTTCAGGTACAGATCCAAGCACACAAACCTTCAGAATAGCCAAGGAAGTTAAAAAAAACCCACCTTGCACCTGTTGTTTACTCCATGAGAGCTGAAACTCACTTTATATTTAAACTCCCATGTGCTGCTCTCAAGTGTTCTGAGGTCTTTTGACTTTCAGAAGGAAGTTGGACTAATTTTCACAAAGTCTTTCACCTTACCTGAAGGATGCTTAGTGAAGGGCACTCCTGATGACTGTGATGTGAAACCATGACACACAGCAGTGAACTTCCCATATTCTTTGCTGATCTGCTCCAGTGTTTTGCAGACCAAGACCATGGCAGAGTCCAGCTGTGCCTATGCCAGCAGCCCCTGTTGTGGCCACTGCCCGTGTCCGAGAGGAGAGCTTGGCTTAGTGCTGGCACCTGGACAAGCAGCTGGCAAAGGGCAGCTTTCAGGAGCAGCTGCAGAATTTTCCACGAGAGGCCAGCAGTTCTTCAGGTTCATTAAACCCTTGCAAATAGGCACAGACCTTGCCTAATCTGCTCTGGATAAGAATTCTTGGTCCTGGGCTCTGTGTGGCTGCTTGTCTGAGCACGACCTGAGGCACAGCCCCAGGCTTCCAGCAGCGCTGCAGCTTTGGCTTTCATTTACTGAGCAATCACTGGGGGGTTTTCACTTGGTTAGGGTGTTCAGCATAGATGTGTTCTGGGTCTTCTCTAATCAAAGTCCTTTGTCTCTCCAGTTCCACATCATGGTTCTTGCAAAGTTGCAATAATGATATGCTGTGGCACTGAGGAAATTTCATTCTCTGTTGTATCTGTCACCACTGTTTGTTACTTTTATTTTGTAACTGCTCGTGACTCTAGTAAGCAGAAGCTGTCACCAATCTTTGACACAATCTCTTGTGTCATTCTTTTTAACCAGAGGAGCACCTTTTTCTTAGCTAAATAATTTGGTTCTCAAACAGATGATGTGACAATTGTTTATTTCATTGCTTAAGACATCACTTTGCTAGATTCTTCCTATGTAAAATTCTAGTATTTTGTTTTATACTCTGTCGACTTGTCCCAGTTTCAAATATATGTTCAAAGTTCATTACTTTATGCTTGTTTTTTGTGCTGTCATTAATGAAAATGTTAAATAAGATGCTGTTCCAAAACATCATTAGTAATTACTTTTCAGCTAATCTAGTTCCCTCTTCCGTTCAGTTGGTTCCTTACCCATCTTACTACATCTGCAATAAATCCTTGTCTTGGGTTAATATATTTTTATTGTGCTGCAGTAGCAGATGCTCTGCTGTGAAGCTTTACATTTTAAGCAGGTACATTTTAGCAGTTCTTGCTGGAGAGGTACCTGAATCCTGAGTGACCCCATACCCACATCAAAGACATAGGGGATAGAGCTAGCCCAGCCTCCTTCAGAGTTCTCTGCAATGTGCAATGATGTGTGCTTCCTGCCTTTTGGGGTAATTATTAAACATTTAGATAAACTGTTTGTGTTAGCTCAGCTTCCATCTGAATAAAGAATATTGATTTGGCTGGGGTTTTTTTGTGTTGCTTCCTACTTGTTGACATCCTTACTTACCCACTGCCTAAAATGGTACCTGAACACAAGCTTCTTAGTGAGAAATTCGGGCTTCATGCATAGACCTTTCTGAAATCTTGCCATGGTTATTAAAAATAGGTGTTTGCGACTTTATTTTCTTAGAACAGCCTCTAAAGGAAAAATGCGGCATCTGTAAGAGCCTACAAATTCAATTAGACCAGTCTAGGACAGTACTTGGAAACAAAACAAAGCAAAACAACCCAAAGTAACTCTACTTCCTGCTCTAGTTCTGGCTATTTAAGGACAGTGTGACTGTCCTGCATTGAAGGAAAAGCTCCTTTGACTGATAGGCTCATTTTGCTCATCACATTGCCAAAATCTGTGTCCTTTCTTACACCATCCTCTATGGTGGACACTACCAATACACAGGATAAAGAAAAGACTTTTACTCTCAGTATTTTCTCAGTTCTGCACAAAGAGAATTTCTAAGGCTTGTTCTATATTTAAAAGTGGTCCTTTATTAGAGGGGATCATCCTTCCTGACAAAAATCATTCCCTTTCTGTTCTGTCCCCAGTTTCCCTCTTGTGGGCTGATCTCTTGGTCTACAGGACATTGGTTTTCATGGGTCTGTGCCCCCACAGTATGTAAAACACTTGTTTGCCAGTGCCTGAGCTGGTCACTGGGCACAGCAGATGAGTTTGCCTTGTGTACAAGAGCTGCTGGGAAATGTGCAATGATCACAACAACCTATATTCAAACTCAAGTAGCAAAAATGGCTGAGATGGACACTGCGTGGTGCTCTCTATGTCCCAAGAATCTGATTTTTTAATGAAAGAAGTGGTGGGTTTACCATCTTCCACATCAGATTTTTTTCTCCTTTTGTAGGTGTTTCCTATTGTCAGAATTTCAAAAGTTAATGTTATGCTAGGGCTCAAAAAGGATATAAAATCAGTCTACCTGCCATGAAATTGAGAAGTGTTTGATCCAAGAAAGATCTCAAGGGATCTGATTACAGCCTCCTGCTTCCCTGATTTGATCTGCACTGGAATTGACAGCAAACTTTGGTTCCTAAGCCATCCATCGCAGGTCAGCCAGCCTCTGGGGGATTCTTTTCTTCCCAGTTGAGATCACAGAGCCTTAAACTGCCTGAGTAGCACGTAGAGACCAGGGAACCTAGCCTGCAGTTTTTAATTTATCAGTGGCTCATGATGCATTGATTGAATGCTTAAAAGCAGGCCTGTTTCAGTGTGATCTAATATTAGAAAGCACTCTATCTGTGCTATCTGATAAGACTCTCCTGGGCAATTAGCACATCTCAACAGGTGTAATGCTTTTGTCTCTGGAAATAAACTGACCGTGGAAAAAAATATATGGAACCTTTTTTTTTTTGTTGTTGGTTGGGGGCTTTTTTGCTGGTTTGTTTGTTTGTTTGTTTTAATTATAGTGAGAGGGAAGCAAAGGATTTTTTTTCATAAACGTATTTGTGAAGACCATCTTCATCCTTTTGGCTCTCAGGCTTCCTGTTGCAGTTCCAGGTTAGGACAGCTCTTTTATCTCTAATTTTATTCATCTGCTAATGAAAGAAAATGCCAGTTACAAGTTTATTTTTGTCTTGGTATTTTTTCTAATTGCGTTTAATGTAATTCTTGCCAGTAGAATTTTGTGCCTTTACCATCTCTTCACCATGATTTTCCTTTTTCATTGGCAAGCTAGGAGGTGAAATGATTGAATATTAAGTACCCATCTCACACCTCAGAGCAAGAACCTTGTTCATCTGTTTGTGTACCTCTTCATCACACACAGTGGAAGCTCTGTTATACAGAGCAGAAAAGTTCATGAGAAATGCCCAGACTAGGAGGGAGATTCCCTAGAGAAGCAAAGTAGGTACTTTTGTTTGGTTTTTGATGCTCCATTGGAACACTCTTAACTACAACAGGGAGCAACAGGAAGGCTTTTAAAGTGGTGATTCAGAACAGAAAAAGAGCATTGTCTTTTCTATTATTCAACTTTTAATATTTTCTCTAAAACCCATGATTGTTCTCAACATAATTTGTACTTGCAGAGACACATAATGTAATTTCAGTGTAGTCTAAACAATGTTCCTCTCTCCAGCTGTCGTTACCATGAACTTTCCCTATCTTTTTTTTTCCTGATCACAGCATACCCTCAAAGAGTGACCTTCCTTTAAAAGAAATGCATCATAGACCTAAGTAGTCTTGTACTCTGAGATATCAGAATGCTTTCAGCAAGACTTTCTAATATTTTAAACTGGAAATTATGTGCTTACTTTATTTTTTATTCCTTTTTATCTATTCAAAATAACCCATGTCAAGAAACGTTTTAAAACTGCAGTGAAAAGGATCTGAGCTCAGTTGCTCCTGTTCCATTCTGAGTTGCTATCAGACATATTGGTCAATTCTACATTTCCTTTACAGTGTACCAGGAAGAAAATATCCTCAAGGATACTCCAAGCTTATAGACACACAGCAGCTATAGCAAATATTCTAACCTCTGGACATCCACCAGGTTTGTTTCTGTGTTTTACAGTAAGTAGGACAATAGAACATTGAGAATTGGATAGAACACAGGATGAGCTTACCCCCAAGGCAGATTGTCTCCAGTAACACGCAGCTGAAGTGAGAGAGTTACTGGAGAAAATAATGGGAGGGGAGCACAGGTGACTTCTTGACAGTTTGCTGTTGCACACCTCCTCTCACCAGCACAGCAAGGGGCTGAAAAATGCAAGAATCTGCACTTGGTGCTTTGTGAAACCAGATCCTCCCTTGTATGTTTTCAGGATGAGAGGAATGGCTTCAAGCTGTGCCAGGTGAGGTTTAGAATGGATATTAGGATGGATTTCTTCACTGAAAGGATGCTTAAGCATTAGAATATCCTGCCCAGGGTAGGGATGAAATCACCATCCCTGAAAGTGTTCAAAAGACGTGTGGATGTGTCACTTGGGGATATGGTTTTGTGGCAAACACAGGGTTGCTGGGTTAACAGTTGGATTCAATGATCTTGGATGTCTTTACCAACCTTAAAGATTCTATGATTCTTTGAAACACATAAAGACATGGTTTAAGAGTGTTTTTAGAGCTGAAATCCAGGCACTCAAAAGTCAAGTGATATCAAAATGAAGACATGCACAGCTTAAATCTCTCCTGTGATTATGTGTCAAGTGACACATCTTCAATCACATTAAGAGAAGTTACTCATTCCACACAAACTGTTCCTGTACCTGCTCTATGGATCATGCAAACCCCTTGCTGCTGATGACACAGCAAATGGTCAGTGCTTTTATCCCCTCATGGTTCAGCACACAGCTCCACACTGAGCCTGCTGCCTGCTGTGCATACCCAGCTCCTTCTGCAATGACATTACTATGGCACTACTGCAGTCCCAGAATTTCACAGTGATTCATGTCTCTTTCCAGCTCCCTGTAGGTTTACTTATCACCATCTTAAAAATGCACAGTGACACCAAGGTAAAAAATTTCCGCAGATTTTTTTCCATGTTTTTCAGATTATAACACTTGTTGCCTTGAGGCACCCATCTCCAGCTGTGGGTGCTCAGCACTGGAACCAGGCTGCAGGTTCTGAGTCAGGTACAGCAAGTGGGGGACACATAACCAGAGCCTCCCCAGCAGCTTCAATCAACTACAGGCCAACTCTTTCAGAATGACAAAGTGCAGTAATCTCATTCATCCTTTAATTGAGTACAAGAGGAGTGGCTATCCCAGGGGATTAGTTGCTTCTTGTAAAATCCATTCACCAAGTATCAAGTCTTACAGATTAACAAAGCTAGATGAAAACAGAATTTTTAAACTGTTTTTGAATTCCCTCCCATTAAAAGAACCTAATTAGTTTTAAAAATTGGCTCCCTATTGACATTTCAAATCCATTTTGATCAATGGCAACCAAATCTAATTATTCATTGCACACCTAAGGGTTTCAAGGTGGTTTTGAACAACAAGACCCTATTATCAAGAAACATTACAGTTGTCTAATCCTTTCACTTGGATATCCCATCATGGTGTGCTCGGACAGCAATTTTTTAAACTCTACTGAGGCTCTAAATGCCCATGAAAATCAGCAGAAATTAATGTGGTTTTGTTTTAAAATCTGTCTCCAGAGACTACAAAACAGGCAAGTCCCAGTTCAGCCGGTGCTGGACTGAGGTGACAGTGGGTGTTAGCTGGAAATTCAGCCTTTCTCAGTCAAAAGGGACCAGCTCCAGAGTACCTCAATCACCTGTGCTTGTTCTCACAGAGGCCATTCCTCTCCCAAGGAAGCCCAAATTCCCTTTTATAGCTTGACACCAGGTATAAAGATGTCAGAATGGCCTCAGAGCTGGATTCATCAGTTGCTGTAGCCCTGCCTTGAGACACCAGGGGTTTGTTCTTCACAGGTTCTGGACATCTACATGTTGTTACTTGCTTCACTCCACCTTTGCCTTCTCTTCCAACAGCTTCACACCAAACGCAGCTTCAGCAACCTGTTTCCTGTAGGTATCACCAGCAGTGGTATTTGAACAAGTCAGCTAGAATTTTAGATGAGCCTTAAATGATTTTGGGTTCAATCCAGACCTGCAAATGCCTACATTAACAGAAGCTGCTCTCTCCAGCATCCCTAGCAAACCAGCAGGAGAGATTATGGAAATTTTCCTCACACATGCACACTGAAGTGGCTGGTCTGTTACCAAGGCTTCTTACAGCCTTGGAAGTCAGCCCTGAGCACTCATATACAAAGATGTTTAGGTCTTCAGTTAATGTAAGTCACATCTCCTGCTATTCTCACTGGTAATTTTCTCTAGCTGCATTTCATCTCTTAGGCCTTGAACATTCCACTTTAGGCTCCTTTCCAGAAACACATAAAAACCATTATCATTCAGTTACAGCACAGGGAATAAAAGACAGGCTCACATCTTAGCAGTCATAACTAAAATCAACCTACTTTTTTTTTTTTCCTTTTTAAACTTCATCAGTCATGCACTTGCACAGTTCTCTAGGATTTTTCCTTCTGGCTCTGTATTGAACTCTTGTTCCTTAGTGATGTTGAAATATGTAGAGTAAAACTTCTGGTGTGCACCAGAGCAAAGCCTTTTTCTAATAAAATTTTGGAAACAAGAAAAAAAGCTTTAAAATAGCTGAGAACAGCCAGACAACATCATTCTTAGGTATAACAGAATTGCTATGATATTCATAAAGTTAATCATATCACTATCTTCCATCAAACAGTCTGATATCTTCTAGACTCTGCAAATATTTATTTTCATGCTAAACTGTATTCAGTATGAATTCATTAAAAAATTTCTAAGGCTCTGCTAGTTTTATAGACATTAAATAAAAAATACTGAAAATTGGTAATTTCTGTATCAAATGCTAAAATCCTCTCAAATAATTTTAGTTACACTATGAATTATTCAACAATTGAAAAAGATCACAATTACTGCTCATATGACCTTGGACTATACATTTTCACACCAGTTAAAGGCTTTTCCCTTTAGGAACTTTCTATTCCTTTGTCCTAAAACTTTGTCTCCAAATTCAGAAAACAACCACCAAACTGAAATTTAAGTGAGTATTTGTACTGCTATGGACAGAGTGGTATGACTTTTGGCCTCAGTAATCCAGGCTTCTGTAGAGCTTCTCATGCTTTAGACACTTATTGTCTCAGGCACTTGGTAGCTTTTTAGACATATTGTTTATTGCAGAGTAAAGTCTTTCCTTCTTAATTGCTTTAAAATATTAACTATTTAAATTCTATATTTTAAAACCTGTTTACATGGAGTAAGTTATAAATTTTCTCTTACTGAAAGGATCAAATACACAAAGCTAGATAACCACATCTGTACTTTTCAACATACATGAGTAAAAGAAGTTATGGTTAAGTGCATAAGTCAAAATTTCTATTAAACTTTCTTGATATTTTTAGTACCAAGGGCTATTACAACCTCTGCGATACAGTTGCAATACCCCCACATAATTTGAATATAAATCTTGTGACTTTAAACTTTTCATCAACAACAGTGAAGAAATGTAACTAAAATATGCCAGGGTATGAATGTGTGAACAGTTCTGCAGTCCCTGTTTGAGTGTCCCTGTGAGATCACCCTGCAGAGTGCCCAGTGCGTGTCAGCTGCCGGAGCAGGGTTTATGACTGCTCACACCTGCAGCCTGCACAGTGGCAATTGGTGCTGCTCTCCTTGTCACCATGACACCCCAAGGTGGCTCTAGAGATGCGTTTTGTGGCCTCATTTTTCACAGTCTTGTGCAAGTCCTCAAAAGACACACAGGGTGCAGGAGGATCACTGCTGCTCAAGCAGCTCTGTCTGCCCTCAGAAAGGTGTGGTGAATGTTACACGTGCATCAGAGCCTTCAAAACCTCCCTCAGTGTCTGTGGATACATCTACAGGCTTTGAATATTTTACCGACATCCTCTCAGGCCAGAACATGGAAATAATAAAACAATATAAATTCTGTCTTTTCTGGGCATAGATACACCACAAGCCTCTCTATCTCTTCCTCTCTCCTTTCACCCTTAACCCTCCAATACATCTTAAAGCTCTGCCAAGGTATCTAGGTTACTGAATCAAAGATAAACTGCCTGATAGGTATTGTTCCCTGTGGACTTTGGGCCCATTAGCAGGACAAATGATCTGCAATTAATGTGCTCAGAAGTTTTGATTTGGAGAGGGGGAGTGGAGGGGACAGGGGGATGAGAGGAAGAAAGAAAATGAAGAAGGTAATTTTAATGGCTTTTTTTTTTTTCTCTTAGGGCTTGTTTGTCTGTGCAGGTAGAGTGTATTTAGCATAGCAGGAACTGACCTTTTGTTCAGGCTCTTCTTTATACTTGGATAAACTGACAAATAGCTCCATGATCCTTGGATGAAACATGCACTTCTACCCAGTGAAAATATACAATTTCTACAATCACACAGGTGTACCTATGCTTATAAATATAATTCCCATTTGAAATTAGTAAAACAGACCTGCAAAGGCTTTCAAACACAACCTCACTAACTAAGTACACAGTAAAACTCAGATTTTACCTTTGTGTTGTAAATTCTAATACTTAGCCTCTAACTATCCTGTATTATTTAAATTCTGTTTACAACATTTAATTCATATCACAATTATTTACAAATTGATAAGTATTAAGAGTATTTCTCCTTTGTGTATCTTTATGCCTAACTTATTTTTTGGCAATGTTCTACTTTGACTGAATAATGTGTTTCTTGTTTACACCCAATCAATGTCTGGTTTGTGTAATTTTGGCACTTTTTGTTCTTACATCTCTAAAAAATTCTACTATTAACTCAATTCCCAGCTGATTAATTCACTACTCCTAACATTTCATTCTAAACAGTAATAAATCAACAAAATAAATCCTATAATGATCTTCTTGCCTCTCCCATGCTAAACTAGTACCTACAAGGTCTTTTCTAGCAGGGCCATTTGCCTTTAATATAATCTTAATATAATCTTAATATAATCTGGATGGCCCAGTGAAATTGAGAGAGGCTCACCTAAATATCCAGTGGTTAGTTCATGTCTTTGAATCAACCAGAGCAAAAATTTGACCCTTTAAAATACCACCAGGCCACACAAGTGTCCTGGCTACATGGCTAATTAGCCATGCTGGGATCATTTCTGGCCCCCTCTGAATCTTTTTTTCTAGCCCTTATTAGTGGATTTTTGATTAAAACATGTCTATTTCTCATGAAAAGCCTTAGTCAGACAACACAGCATTTTCAAACAGAGAAGTGTTCCCTTGAAAAACTCCTGTTCAGCTGTGGTTGCCATGGATAAGGATGTAAATCTTTCATACGCATAAAATCATATAGATTATCCAGCTCTCCTTTTACTTTGCCTTGCATGTTTTTCACATCTAAATGGGCATCATAAAAAGACTTAGCTCCAGCAATTAAGGACATGCTAAACCTCAGTGTGTTGGACTGGATTTTCATTGGGTTGAATTTTTCAGTTCTGTAATTCCCAATGTCATTCTTTCATGAAGCCTCACCTCCAGACACACTAGCAAGGAGAGCTGATATTCCACCCTACCTTTCAATATTATCTTTAGAATCCCTCACCGAAAAGATTTAAATATGCCCTTAGAGAAATAATTTGCTGATACTGTTTTTCAAAACTATGAAGTCCCACAGTTCTGTTTGAGCACTACAACATCCCTGACTTCAGGAATGGAGTAATTTCTCTAGCCTTTCTAGAAATTTTCACAAATGACTTGCGCACTTTAGGATTTCTTTTTCCACAGTTCAGAAACTTATTGAAAACATGATAAGAAAAACCACAATCAAAATAACCTCACAAGGTTGGTAGACCTAAACATGGATGCTTAATTAATTATATGAGCTATTGAAAACCTTGGCACTGATAATTGTCTTGATAAAATGACTGTGAAGCAGCAAGGAAGATGCATGTGACACGTTATTTACACTGTGATACTGTTTTTCATCTAATTTGCACACAGACTCAAGCCTTGCAGTTTTTACACTTCATTAACAAAATTCATTATACCTAATAGACATTACTTCAATCTGTCTGCTCCTGGGGCTTTAAGAAAGATCTGCGTTTCTTTGTTAGGTGAAGTCTACTACAAAACTGTAAAATACAACCAGGCAGGGAATGCCTTGCACTTCCCAGTCCTGAGAATTGCTACTTGAGTTATCTCCAAATGCCTAATTCACCTGCTGATTGACTCTTTACTCTTTCCTTGACACCTGACTCCAGTTTTTACTGGATTTGGATATTCAAGGATTTCCTCCTGTCCTCGATGAATGCCCTTTCTTGTCCTGATTTTTCACATTGCTTCAAATGCTTTTGAACAAATGTTGTTATTTTGCTAATCCTCTGCACAGAGTGGCTATGAGAATTTTAATTTCCTTTTAAAATCTGCATAGTATTTGATCATAAATTCACAGGAACTATGCAAATCATTCCTTGCAGAGCTGCACTGATTCCCAGTAATATCACTGCTATCTTGTATTTTGATGTACAACTTGTTCCCTCGCTGTGCCTGCCATTTGCTGCTTTCTTACCTTCAGTTGTTTTGCAGTTCTCTGCTAATTCTGATGACCTTTTTCCTTGTTCCCACTACTAGCTTTTAAAGCCAGATGGTTTGCATAACCCATGAGAATATACTAATTTATGTTTCAGCACTTTCATTTCTCATCTTGTCCTTTCCACAGAATGCTTTTCCCTCCTTTTTTGTTTCTCCTCTTATAGTGCTCAGATTTCTCTCAGTGTCGTCAAAATTGATTTTTCTGAGGTAAAGGGACCTTTTGGCTTAGTGAAACCACTCTCCTGCAAGACATAAACAGTCATGTAACAGACCTCAAGAGCAGAAATGTTCAAAAAGACCATCCAGTATCAATACATTTTTCTGAAATTTGTTTTCTGAATCAAGTATTGCCCTTTTTGCATCTGAGTCACCAACCTTAACCACAAAGGAAAGGAGGTGACTTTGCACCAGTTCTAGAAGCAATGATTTTTTTTCCCAGCACAGAGGTTCATGGTTTCCCACAGAGCAAAACTGAGAGGACAGGAGCTGTCTGCAGCTGTCTGTAAGTGCCCCTTGTTCTCCATAGCCCCCCTGCCCCAAGTCTTGGAAAAGAGAAAGGAGGAAGGGCTCTGCTCTTCCAGGGTTAGCCTGTTCTGTGGACTTTTGTAATTTGCTTTTCTGCTCTATGGCAAAGCCACTTCATGTACTAAATTTGTTACTCTTTTTAAATACCTCGAGCATGTCTCAGTCTGGGCAAAGGTAGAGATGAAGCTTGTCAGGTGTAGTTAGAGCTGTTTACCTGAAGGTCATGGGAATCTGAAACTTCAGGAAGAATAAACTAGATGTTTAAGTGAAAGAGGGGGCTGGGACTAACATCATATGGTGCAGCATGAAGCTGGCTGTCCTGGCCAAAAACACATCCCCCTGTATGGAGACATGGCCCCTGTGCTGTGCCACCTTGGTGGCTGTGATTAAAGGCTGAGTATTGCTACGATGAATTTGTGAGAAAAGGAGAGCCTGTGAGCCAGGAGGGACTCCATGAGCTTGAGACTCCTGATCCCTCCTGGCAGCCTGGACCGATGCTCCCACTTGCACAGAGTGATTTAGGGACAGGAGGGGGAGGATGAACATGGCACACATGTGGATGCCTCCCAGGCAAACTCACAGAGGTGTATACCTGAAGGCTCTTTAAATCCTTTGGAATAGCCAGTAATTTTCTGTACCGGAGAAAGCACTGGTACACAAACAGCTGCTGAGGGAGACCACAGGGAGGATCCACTCAGCTGGCACATATTTCAGGACAAAACTTTGATAGGGTGGACTGGTTTCACTGAATCCCAGAATTTTTAGGGTTGGATGTCCCTTCCAACATCTGGAGGGACATCTGGAGATCACCTTGCCCAACCTCCCTGCCAAAGCAGGGTCACCTGGAGCAGGTGACATAGGAACATGTCCAAGAGAGTTTGGAATGTCTCCAGAGAGGGAGACTCCATGACCTCCGTGGGCAGCCTGTTCCAGTGCTCTGACACCCTCAACGTAAAGAAGTTCCCCTTGTTGAGGTGAAACTTCTCGTGTTTCGGTTTATGGCCACTGCCCCTGTACGGCTCCATTGTCTCCCCGTACAGGTGTGTGAAACAAGCACACTAACTCCCTTCCCATGCCCAGCCATCTTTACGGGGGCTGCCGGGCAGGATCCCGGTCCCCGCCAGGGCCGGTGAGGGCCGGGTGAGCCCCAGCGCTGCCCTTGCCCGGGGGAGCCGCTTCCCCGCGGTCCCGGCGGGGCGGGCAGGGCGGAGCGGGCGGCGGGGAGCGCTCCCCCCTCACGGCTGCCGGGCGGGCCGGGGCGGGGCCGGGGGCGGGCGGCGCTGGTCGCTGTCCTGGGTGTTGAATCTGCTGCGGCTGCCGGAGCCGGGGAGCGGCCGCGGGAGGCACAGGGCGGGCGGGCGGCATGGAGTGAGGGCTGGCGGCGGCGGGCAGGGGAGCGGGGCATGCGATGGGCCAGGCATGATGGGGACGCTCGGCTCCGTCCTTCCGCTGCTGCCGCTGCTGCTGCTGCTGCCGCTGCAGCCGCCGCCGCAGGTGCTCGCCGCCGCCCCGCGCATCCAGCCGCCCTCCGCGGGGGCCGCCGCCGAGGCGCGGATCGGTGAGTGGGGCCGGGGGCGGGGGGCGCGGGGCTGGCGGGGAGCGCACCCCGCGCTGCTGCCCGGGAGCTTCCCCGCTGGCAGCTCGGCAGGGCCCCGGCGGCCGCGCCCGCACGGCGGACGCTGAGGGGCCCGTCCGCCCGTCCCTCTCCACCGGCTCCGGGTAAGCGGCCCCGTCCGCTCGCCCCTCAGCGCCGGCTCCGGAGCTCCGTCCTCTGGTCCCTCAGCGCCGGCTCCGGAGCTCCGTCCTCTGGTCCCTCAGCTCCGGCTCCGGAGAAGCGGCCCCGTCCGCCGGTGCCTCCGCACCGCCTCCCGCTGCCTGTGCCCGTCCCCGGGTCTGTCACGACCCGCTCCCGGCCCCTCGCCCCTCCTGCCCCCCGGCGTGTCCCGTCTCGGGGGACAGCTCTGCGGGGCGGCTCTCACCCGCTGGCCCCGCATGCTGAAAACTTCCGCTCACGAGGCCCCTAAAATCGAGGTGCGCCAGTGGCGAGTCCCCGAAAATGCTTCCAGTCTCCACATATTTAACTCTTCTCCCGGTTTGCTGGATTCAGCCCACCGAACTGCCCGTATATTCGAAGGAGACAGGAAATCTTCGGGCCACAATCCCCAGATGCTGCCTCTGGTGGAGTCCCCCCTCCAACTCGTGCTGCTGGAGGTGCAAGTCAGCCCTGGCTCCGGCTTAAGGCTCTTTCAGAGCCGTCAGTAAATCCCCAGTGCTGCCCAGTGCGGACCATTAAACAGCCACTTTGTGTTGAGACATTCTTGACCGACTCCTTCTTCATTTAGAAGGTACCAGCTGCACTAAACATCCCCACCTAGGAAGTGACCCACACGGGCATGAAGGGATCCTGGAAACAAACTCTGTCTGTTTCAAATGGATGCAATTCTCCCGTGACAGTCTCCCTGGCAGTTCTTTCCTTGCACTGAGACATTCAGCACTGTATGCTCACCTGAATTGTCTATTATATTAATATCTATTTATAGAGTCAGTCCCATTTCACTTACATTATCTTCCCAAACCTCACTTTAAGTCAAGAAGGTCATGACTAGGAGAATTTTGTATTTTTTCGCATTTTAACATCTACCTAGGTTGGTTATGGAGATCAGAGTGAAAGCTAAACAAACTATCCCTAAGAAATCTTTTTCTAAGACAAAAAAATTAAATTCCTTTAAGAAACAAAGAAAGCCTTCCAGAGGAATATTGCTGCAGTTTTCCTCATGTACATTCTGTTTATTAGGAAGGAATTAAAATCAGCTGACCATGTTTATAATGAGGCTTCAGTCAAGTGGCAATAAAAATGAGCTATTATGCTTGCTGTAGTGATGCAAGGTTTTAAGGAGAAATGGCTTGGACTGAATTTATCCATCCCTCTTCTCTCCTGGTTGCTATAGATATAGACTGTTTCTCCTAATCTGCTGAAGAGAAAGCTTGCATAAAAATATTGCAAGTAATAGCTGTAATTTTTACCTCTAATAATGCAATAGCCTGCGCTGTGCTTTCGAAGTAGTCAGATTTTGATTCTCTCTCCATAAACACAACCTGCAAATCAGTTTGGGTCACAGAGTATTTTTTCAGTTTGTTGTGGCTGAAACACAAAAACAATGTGTGTGTTTGTTACTTCCCTCCAGCTTCCCTGTGCTCTTGCCTCGGCAAGGATCCCTGCCTGCCAGTTAAGGCTGTCCTTGCATGGAAGGGACTGGGGGAAGAGCAGCCTTGCTTTTACACAGTGAATCCACTGCTCAGGAGGAATCATTTGGAGGCATTTGAAAGGCAGCAAAACAAGCTGAGCCTCCCTACTTCTTGCTGGGATAGGGACCTCACTGATATGTCAGGGATCTCTGTGAAAGATGGGAAGGGATTGTGTTTGACAAGATGCAGGAAAATGTTTGCATTGCTTGAAGTGAAACAGTTTTAGCTGTCTCTTCCATTAGAGTTCCTTTATTTCTTTTATTGACCAGTGTTTCAGATCTCATTAATCTTGAGTTCAAACTATTTATTATTGTAGATTCTGTTCAATTTTTAGACACAATCAGGGGACATAACTGTTATTGTACAAGGTATCCAATTTTTGGGATTATTTCTGCTTATTTGTGAAAGATACTAATTTGGTTTTTTTCTTGTGCACAGTCTCATCTTCTTTAAATGAAAATTGAAGACAGACAGATGCACATGAGACCTCTAGAATGTGTGCTGAAAACTGTCTTAAAAGCAAAGTAATTATAGAAACATGTTTTTATTGGTTTTTTTCCCCATTATTTCAGGAACTCTTCCTAAAAGTTGTTTGGGAAGCAGGAGTTCATGACCTTTACCATTTCATGGAATGGATTAATCCAATTTCATTCTTTTCCTTTTTTTTGTGGTCAACTTTTGTCTGCACTTTCCAGTATAGTGAGCATCTTTAAATGTTGACCTTTAGCTTGCAACATAATTACAAACTTTTTTAAGAAATTAGAAGATTTAAAGTTGGAGTTAACCAAGATACAAGATTTGGACTCCTGCTTCTTCTACCTCTATAATTCATGAAGCTTTGTAGATTCTTCCTGCGGTGAGGTGTTTTGTTAAGGTGCAATTACCAACACAGGCACATATTCTTCCATTTCTTGACATTTACCTTCATCATTCATCATTCTATGATGATTTATAGTAACATGTTAAATGGGAACAAATAAGGAAAAGTAAAGTCTTTTCCCTCTCTCTTTTTCTTGCCCAGGTCTAGGCCAGGAGAGAGATTCTTCTCTTTTTCACAGAAAAAAAGATCAGCTGAGTACATAGTAGTATTCATTAGTCTTTAATGAAACACTGGGGTTGGGAGTTTAATATTCTAAAGAAATCTTTATTAATTTATGAGATACAGTTCATTTAGGATTGTGGAACTTCTTTTGAAGTGTTTTACAAAGTAATCATCTGTGGAAAAATACATCCTGATCATGTTTGCTCAATTGCAAAGGTTTGGGTTATTCCATTCTTGTGTTGATGGTCATAACACTAAGCAGTACCTTCAATAAAAACTGCAGCTCCAACTACTGAAATATTTTCATTGCTCAGCCTTTTAAGTAGACTAATTGATTCAGAAAGTTGCAGTGGTACTTTATTTTCATTATGGGTAGGCTGGGTGAGATAGAGAACCCAATAACAAAGTAAGCTGTGAACATTCTTAATCACATTCTTTCATTAGTACTAAACCACTGCTGCTTATAGCAGAGGTTGTCCTCATATGTTTCAGGAAAGAGTAAATGTGCCTGCTGCAGTGCCTTCACATTGACCTCTAATGTGTAAAACGATGCTTATAACCTTCCGTGAATATAATTTTGCAATATAATTTGATCTTTTGTGCTGTGTGCAATCCCATTTTTCAGTATGCATTTTCCTATTAAATGAGTACATTGATATGTTGTGGAAATTTCCAGAAACATTTGTTCCACACACTACATAAATTTGTTCCGTAGCATGTGTAAAAGTTCCTTCAGAGTTGTATTGAAGTAATCACAGGAAGAATTTTTGTCTGTCAAATGAGTGTGAATTTACTTTTTAACTTGCTAACAAAAAGACAAGTCACATTTCAGCTGGTAAATATGAAATATACTCCTAAACCTTTAGCTGTGAGTTCCTGACACATACAGTGTCTTACATTTCTCTAGGATTTAAATGTAATTGAGGATAGAAACTTTACTCAAAGACTTAAAAAATGTTGCATGTTAAGTTTAGTACTTTCACAAAGTACTGTGTGCATATTTAACCACTGAAAAAAATATTTTAGAAGTGGGTTAGGAGTTGCAAGTGGCTAAAGTTGATCAGAATTAAGAAACTGCAACAGCAGGGACTTCAGTTATTATTGGTGAAAAGCATTTCTCCAGTGTTGATTCTTAAATTGGTAGAGAGTTAAATAAAAAGTAGGACAGGTGAAAAAATTATTTATTTAGATTTTCTGCATTTCATTCAGTGTTTTGAACACTATCCAAAGGAGGCAGCAACAGAGATGCATTTCATCTATGGATGTCACAAGGGAATGGCAAAGAAGTGTGTCTTGGTTTAGTTCTTGTTGGATGGATGTTACCTTAACAAAACTACCGGAGCTGTTGTTCTCAGCCACCATTGTTAACTGCTCTGAAGGTCCATGAGGAATGGAGTTTTGCCTCTTGCAGCAGTTGAGCTGAAGCTCATTGAAGTCAACATCAACCTTCCCACTGACTTCAGTAGCATTTGGACCAAAGTTCTTGTTTGGGGCTGGTAGCAGACTGGCTGAGAAAGTAGGAGAATTAGAGTTTTACCATCTGTTCAGTACAAAAAAAAATTGCCTGACTTTCCAGTTGCATTAATTTGGAACTTCTCATAGGCACTCTGGTTTTTTAATAATGGCTTTATTTGATGTAATTATTGATGGTGGAGTGTAATTTATGATATACTAGAAAATAAAAATAACAGCAAAATAATTTATTTAAGACAAGGATGTGTGCTCAGAATGTGAAAGATTCAGTGTAGGAAACTGGTTTCTCCCCTTCATCAAAAATATTTTTGCATATCCTAGAAATGTTTCTTAAGTTATCAATTACATTAAAAAGCAGCTTTAAGGTAGATTGATATCAAGGCATGTCTATCTGTCAGTTCCACTGAATTACAGGTAAGAACATGCATTCATATTATTGGCATCATGCCATGACTGTTCTCCAATAGATTTTTTACTGTAACTTGTTTGTGTTCAGAGTTGCAAGTGGACAGGAAGTGAATTATTTTCTATCAGTCAAAGGAAGCAGTTGCAGGGTGCTCTTAAGGCTGTCCATAGGATTGTTGGAACCCAGGACATCTCTCTGGCTGTCCTGAGCAGCCAAGACCCCTGCCAGGGGGCTCAGGGACCCTGGCACAGAGCCCAAGATGCCCCTGTGGTTTTGATTATGACCTGTGGAGCAAGTGACCAACCTTGGATGAAGATCTGCAAGCCACGACACCTAAGTAGAATGGCAGTGAATTTATCACAGGATGAAAAATAGATTTTTTGGGGTTTTTAGAATGGAGGTTCAGGGGGCAAGATGGAGGGATCTGGGTGTGTCCAGCCTTTCTCCTTCTTCTTCTTGGCCTCCATCTTCTGCTGTGGTGTTGGCACTCACAGATTGGTTTAGAGTAGCAGCTCAGTGTCTAACACAGGTGACAGGTATTGGACAGTAACTGTAACCATTGTACAGGTAGTTTATAGTATAAAGACATAACACTGCCCCAGGGGCAGGCAGAGTGCCTGGACTGTCTTGCTGAACGGACCTCAGCTGGACAGGAGAAAGAATTTTATAGATAAGGAACAATAAACAACCTTGAGACCGAGAACTGAAGAGCTCTGACTCCTTCTTTGAGCACCAGGCTGGGAAAAGAGACTTTCTAACATTTCTCAGGGTCACTCTGAGCAGCGAGAGGCCCCGAGATAGGATGGGATTCCTTGGGAGTTTTTCTGTGTTCTTGTTTGTCTTACTGACTAAGAGAAAACAGAGAAGTTTTTGGCAAGATTATCTAGACTGTGCTTCCTACCTGAGTGTGCCCCAGCCCTTCTAAAGCTTCCCAGAGCACACCATCATGGTGCCATGACGTCAGCCAGCCTGCTGAGGGAGAATTGCTCCTCCTTGGATCCCGGAACATTTGGGCAGCTCTGCTGACACAGCCCAGGGCAGGTCATGTTGACACACTGCTGATAGACAGGCAGTGGCCTGTGTACTTTGTGACTGTGAGCAGTGTGGGTTACAGACAGCTCTGTGCTGAGCTGCCATGGAGAGGAAAGTGCAGCTGCAGTCCCTGGGGGTGCTGAGCTCATTGAGAAGCAGGAGCTGAGGTCCCCTGTGTCAGTCAGATTTCCACTGCCTGGAAAGAGAGCATAAGAACATGAGCTCAGATGTAGGTGGTTGCCATCATTCATATGTATCCAAGTCTGTAAGAAGGCTTGTACAAGTCAAAAGGCATTGTATATTCCAGCTGCCTGAGAATGATACATATTGCAGTCTCATCTCACTGACAGTGTAGCCGAAAATTTTGCTAAAATCTCTGCAGTTATTCTTACAAAATCAGTGTATCTACTGTCTTGCCAAAACCTGTGTTGGTGTTTAGGCAACACAGGCAGATTTGGGAGGAAATTCAGTAACTGGAGGAAAGATTGATTTGGTTTTGGTCATAAATTTGGCAGAGGATGGAAAGTCACCAAGAGGCAAAGATCACTGCTAGCTTCCATCACTGGAGTGCTGAGCTGGATGTGGATTTGGTTGGGCTCAGCATGGTCAATATTAATAATCCAGGAAGGCAGTGAGTTGTTGTTGGTCAAACAGTTTTATATTTGCAAAAGAGGAGTAAGCAGGTGAAGATGCAGATGAAGAAAGGAAGCGAGCAGAAGAGAAGCCAAGGAATAGAGAGGAGCGTGTTGGAATGAGAAATTAAATCTTTAGAATAGGAGATCAAAAATAGAGATTAGTGAGTTACATATGATCTGTGAAATTGTAAATTTAAGATTAAATCAAGTTACCTTTTCTCTTGGAAGAAACAGTCAATTGCAGCAGCAAACCTGAGATTTTCAGTGTATGAGTTTGAGGCATGAGAAAATGAAGGAAGGTGATTAGAAGGATAAGGGATTTGCAAAATAAAACTATCAACTCATTCTTTCAGGCCAAAGCTGTGGCAAAGAAATGAAGTCAAGAAATGCCTATACGCTATGAGAAACTGCTCTGGGAATAGAAAAGATTTATTTCTCTTTATGTAAGGGTTGGGAATCATCTAACTAAATGTAATTAATTGAGCTAATCACTCTAGGCTCCTTTTAACCTATTTCTAGTTTATAAATTTCAATTAATTTTACCCAACTGTACATATCCAACACAGGTCAGATAAATGTCTCCCTGAGTGCAGCTATTGCTCTCCACTTAGTATTATCTTAATTCATTTCCCAGGCTAGGACAAGTACCTGTAAATATCTACAAGGTGGGTACTGCACTTCAGCTCTTCAAAAATCAGATGCTCAGGTTAAACTTGGGGAGAGCTGAACACATTTGGAGAGTAATTCACCTGTCTTTCCCCTCTAGGTGAGACTAATGAAGTAGCTTAAACTAAAGTTAGGTTTCTTGAGGCTCACCAGCTAGATTTCTTCAAAACCTTTCTGACATCTTGCCAGGGAGCTGTGTAGGGAGGTTTTGTGAGTAGTCAAGCAGGTTTGTCACATAAGGGACTGAAGTGAGGTGGCTGATGGATAATTGTGATACTTGAAAGAAATTTCTCTGAGAAAATCAGCCCCTGGTAGTTGCAAACAAGTGAAGAGGACCTCCAAATGAGACAGAGGAGAAATGGGCATAACAGAATGAGGAAGCAAAGGGGAAAAAAGCAGGTAAATGTGCAGGAGGTCTGCAGGCAAGACAGAGAAGAAGGCAGGGGAGTCTGGTGTTAGAGAGCTGAAGGAAGGGGACCATGAAGAGCTGAGTTAAGGACAGTCAAGGGAATGGATGTCAATGTGTACATAAATTAATGAACTTTTTAATGTGAGTTTTAGGGCCTTTAATTGTGAGGTGGTGGAAGGGTTCTATATCTACCTCTACCATTCCACAGTGTCAATACATTCCTGCATTCTCAGTAGGAGTTGAGCTGCACTCATCCAACAATTAGGGAGTTTTAGTTCTTAAAAGGAGGAGTTCTTAAAAGAGGAACTTTATAAATTTTATTCTTTTTGAGAAGGAATTTCTTGAGAAGTAGCTTTGTAAATTGACACGTCTTACCGTGGTTTTTTCCCCTACAGTTTGTTTCATCAAATGGTACTTAAATACCACACCTAGTTTGTTGATACACAGTGTCTCTGGACAGAGGGTTAGTGCTTACAATGCCTACCTATTTTGCTTCCAAGTAACACATTGATGAAACAAGCTGTTTTTACATGTAAAATGAGTAACTAGAAGTTTTATGGGAAGTACAGCTGGTTGTAGTGGGTGTAAGGTCTCTTCTTTCAGTCATAGCTTAGCAGCATGCAAAGATGGTTACATAAGCTTGAAATCACAGCCAGCAAGAACAAGGTAATGTGCAGAGATAGTTGTGCCTCCCAAAATGTCACATACTTCCAGATGTCCTCATAGGAAACAATGCAGCAGGGACCAAACACACACTCCATATTGCAGTGAACTTAAAAATTTCAACAAATCTCAGGAAATATCCAGACACCTGTAAGCCCCCCTGTTTTACTCCCTCTTCCCCAATTAATCTTTGATCTCTCGTTTGAACCTCAACATATTCTGCAAGGTACCTTATGAAAATCAGTCGTGGATGCTGAATGAGGTGTTTTGAATTTCTGGTGCACAGAAATCTGCTCACATTATTCTGCAGGAGATGATTACCTGTCTGTCTGTTGCTGCCCTAAAAGGGGTAAAGATATTATAACCTCTTCTCTTCCTATTCTGCTCTGCACCAAGAGCAGAAGTTGTCTTTTCTCTACAAGTTTTTAGTTGGTTGATGCAATTCAGTTAAACTCAGAGCAGTTGTTTAAGGAAACAGCTTTACTTCACCTGGAAGGTCATGCCTCATCCTCAGGCCTGAGGAAGAGTTTGTGTGTTAAGCAATTGTCTGTGGTTTTTTTTAACTGCTACCAGCCTGCAGCTTTGCAGTACAGAATGGCAGTAACAAAATTTTATGCTATTCCTGACAGTGACTGTTGATCTTGCTTTTGTAAAGGGTATTGGTTTGGATGAAATAAAAAAAAAATGGTCCTAAACCACAGCCTTGCTTGCAAGCAGTGAAACCAGTGCTGGTATTGGTGCTGGTGTCCATGACATGGCAACAGGGAGACGGGTTTGAGGGTAGGATTAGTTTATGCCACTATTTCTCTTAAGGTCTCAAAGGCATGAGATCTTGACTTGTGTCTGTGTAAAAGATAGTCTCCTGTTAACCTGGCCTCTCTTACTGAGTAGATTTATAAGTCAGACATTACATTCTATTTGCACTTTATTGCTGAATTAAAAAAATAGCATCAAAGATTATAGGCCTTGATTTATGTGGATAAATCACCACCAAATAATGTGAATGTCTATTCTATTTCTTTTAAGAATGTATACATTATTGTTTATTTGTCTTGGAAAAATGGTTTGTTATAATTTTAATTTGTAGTGTGGAATACTTTATATATAAAATACTTTCATTTCAGCTTTATTTGATCTCTGTTGTGGTAGATGTTAACTATCAAATACCTTCAGTGAGCTACTACTCATGAAATCTTCCTTCCTGTTCTAGATTTCAGCAAAGCTCAGTAGTCTCAGTATGTAGTCAGTCAATGCTTTACTCAAAGTAGCAAAATCTTCCACCAAGCCTCCTCTGAGACCGGGCCACACCTCCCAGCCCAGCTCCTCAGCTAAACACTGGCTCTTATCTTCCTGGCCTCAATCTGTGGATTATGCAACTCCTTCCATTTGTTGGAGATGGCTGTACTCACTGGTGACTATCCCAGTTCTTACTTTAACATCCTAAAGGAAGAAAAACAGGAGAGGAAAAGGAAATTTGGGAATTAGTCATCTGTCATGACTGTTTGGAGATAGCTGAAAACAAGATACCAAGCTAAATATCATCAAGCATTTAGGTAGGTCACCTTGGAAGTAGCAACACAGTTGACAGACATAACTCCACCCCAAATATTCTTCAGTGCAGAGTATTCATTAAATTTTGATTTTTGCTTGGTCTGTATTTAAGAAGTGTTTGTTTGGTTGTGCTTCTTCTTAGTTGGTTTTTTTTTTTTCTCTTGAAAACTGGGGTCAGGTTCTGCAAATTTGTGTTACCTCAATTTTAAAGTTGTTAAAATATTCTTGTTAGTACTACCTACCTGGAAATTTATTTTAGTTAACTAGGTCAGCTCATAATTACAGTTTACCAACATATGTTAGATGCAGGGGATAAATTCCAAGGACAAAAGCCAGCTATAAAAATTGTATATTCAGAATAAATGTGACAAGAATGAAAACTGAAATTTTGAAGGAAAACCCAAAGTTAACTGAAGCTATCCATTGTAAAGAGCTGCAGAAAAAGAAAACAATCATGTTCTTTGGAAGCAATCACTCACATTTTCAGACAATAGAAAATTTATAATGCTGTAATCAAGTGGCATTTGAAAAACAGAATGGGAAGGTTGTTTTAGTACTATATGTGCTGGGTTTTATGCTGCCCAGCAAAGATCTAGGGAAGAGGGTGGGTTCTTTTCTGTCCATTTGCTTTTGTTTCTCTGAGTAACACCTGCTCTAATGAGTTTGTAATCTGAAAGTAAATAACTGAGCAGGGAGGAGGAAGTGGACACAAGACACAGGCTGGAGAATAAACAGCTGTCAAATGGCTGCTGTTTCAGAAAGTGGAACACACAGGTTTGATGGAGAATCTGATACAGCTTGAATGAAGGAACTGATTGCACCCAGTTGTCAAACTTTCCTAATTGAAGAATTACTTGAGAGAACTGTTTTCACGGTTTAGCAGGTAGGGAAGAGCTCTGAAAGGATCAGCTACCCACTGATGGTTGTAAAAGGAGTGTGGTTGTGCTTCTTTCTCTTGCAGTTTAGGGAGGCTCATGCCAGAGAGTGTAAATTAAATAGTAGGGCATTAACAGGGGATGAGCTTCACCTAAGTCTGCATGAAACTGCCAGAATCTGAACTTATGTTACATATGTTTGGCCACATAACACTCTTGTCAGTCTGGGTCTTTCTTTTTGTCCATCTGGAATTAGAGTAACATCAAGTTGCTTTCAGATGAAAGTTCATCCCTGCACAAGGAGATTCTGCTATCAACAGAGGCATATAAAATACAACCTTTAATAAGTGGTTTAACCAGTTTTCCTGACTTTGTTTCTGTCTTTGGTGTAAATTAGAGGGGTTGCATCAGTTCCTTTTGATGCCACTGGTATTAATCCAGGGTTCCTGGATTTAATGGGATTTAAGACACCAAATATTTAAACAGGGCTTGCCTGATTTTATAGAATATGTTTAGCTCTATTTGAGACAAAGCATTACCAAATAAATATTTGAACATTTTCTTTCTAGTCAGTTTTCCATTGTCTCTGTTGTAGTCCGAAGATAGACTTGGCTCAGGAGCTCCCATGTTTCCTTCTGTTTGACAAAGATACTCTGTGTAATTCTTCTCAGTGTGGGGAATTCTTCTTGCCAGATGATGGGCTGTGGTGGTTTGATGGAGTTCCCTTTCACACCCCTGATCCCACAGAATGGGTGTGAGTGTAACCTTGTGTGGAAATGTCACTGTGGGAAACGAGGGCAGTGTTCTGCTGGCCACAGCTAAGTCACTCCCCAGGCCTAGGCAACATTCATGTTCAAATGAAAAGCAAGTATTCTACTCCATGCAGAGTTCAGTAAAACAACTATGATACAAAAGAATAGGTGCAGAGGAAGATCACATAACATTCCATAACCTGTAATCTTTACCAGACTGTCAGAGTAAGGCAATTATCAGAATGCTTAATTACATTTCCCAAGGACAGATTATTTTTGGTGGACTCTCATGCCCCAAAATGCATGCTGACTTTACATGAAGAACCTGCTTTTCTGCTGTGGTTTCTCTTGGGAGAAGGCCCCTTCATACCTGGGATTTCCACCCACCTTCCAGCCCTTCAGCTCCTCTCAGCTGTGCTAACAGAGCTCTGTTTGACCAGCTTCATCATTGCTGAGGAACTTTTGGAAAGTCCTTCCCAGTTGCACAGATGTCAACTAAATACCACTTTGAGAAAAACGAAAAAAACAACCCAAAACAAAAAAAGGAATCCCCCAAACCATTTACACACTGCCAATACAACTCTTCCTGAGCACACATTATTAAGCTGAGAGTCAGAGTACTCCTATATTATCTGTTATGTTGGAGTCAGTATGCAACAGTTGCTCTTTTTCTTAGTTTTTGTAAGTAAAAGTTGAACTGGCAGCTCTGTTGGAAATATATTAATTTCAGTAGTTTCTTACCACTTCTTTCCACCACAGTATTTTAGATTATATTTATTCATAATTTATTTTTAGTCACATTTCATTTGTGGATAATGTATGTCAGTTATTATGATATTTTCTTCACTTCATAAATCAAAGAAGAGCTATTTCTGTAATAGTTTATTACCTGAAAGCTGTGATTAAGCCTGTCTGTTTAATTTTGGTACTGATTGCCAATGCAAAGAGTTAAGCATGTGCCCAACTATCAGTAAATGCTGTTGTCGCTTAGTAAATGTGAGTGTTCACCCTTTATGCTTTCAGCATGGAAAAACATAGGTCACAGCAGTTTTTGTAGAGTCCAGACCTTTATTTCACTCATTTAGTTGGTAATTGAGCACTTCAATGACATCAAAATTTTACATACTAGAAAAATTTGTAATATCAACTTCATAGTGATATCACTTGCATACATGTTCAAGGTTACTCAAAGAATTAATTGCATTTCCAAGTAAGATAGTTATAACAAGATTTCTAAAATGAGACTAGATAGAAATTCTTAAAATTGCCTTGAATCTGCTGTTTGTAGTGCCTTGTGCAATAAAAAGACTTTGTGTATTTAACTTACTTTTTAAAATTTGATATGGCACCAATCTAGATGAGCTAGAAGGTTTGGTTTTCATTCTTCTCCAATGAGTAGGATGTCTGCTGACATCCAGGAGGGACTGTAAAAAGATGCAAATGAATATTTCTCTGAAATCAGATTGGTGCCAAAAATCCACTAACTGATGCTTTACAACTGCATGAAAACTGAAAGAGGTTATTCTTCCTTTTCCAAAGCTGATTCTCAGTATGCATATTCCCAGTGCTTCCCCAGAAGAATGACTTGAGCTCTGGACCTTACCTTACAGACCAGTCAGATAATTGCATAGTTACAGAAAAAATAAATATAAATTCCTGTCAGAATCCCCAGGTGTCTCATGAATGAATTTTGTATTCAGTCTGCAATTTCTCAGTTCATATATTATCTGTGTGTTGTTATTCTCCATATGTGACAAATTAGAAATAGCTTTTTTTTCTTGGTTTCATCTCAGGAGGTGAAAACTTATTTCTGCAAATATATCTTTTTTATAAATTGCTCTAGGATAAAAAATTATTAGGGTATTTTCCTTAGAGACCATTGAGAATTCTCTCCTCACAAGAGAGACTACTGGGTGGCTAAGGGGAAAGAAAGTAGGACAGACCTCAGCAAGTGAGAAGTCATTATGGAAATAGATAAAAACTTTAGTTCACCTTTTCTGTTCCATCCTTACCCATGCTGAATATGATCTGGATTCCTCTGAAGAGCTTGACTGTGCTTTTTAACTTGACCTAGAACTCTCTTAAGGCAGTGTTTAAATTTAAAGGTCTTGTTAGGAAGATGTTACTGTAGCAACAGGAAAGTAGTATTTTTCAGATTTGACAAAAAGCTTCAGTGTCCTTCTTGACTGTATCTTCCAGATTTCACAGTATGAATTTTTTTCAAAGTCACATATGGTATTTGTTGGATGAATTACCAAAAAATTTTCAAGTGGTGCAAAGACAAAAAAGGATGATTTCATATAGTGATTTTTAAAAATAATCTTACCTACAGCAATACGTTGCCATTCCATTATATGAGGCTTTAAAATATTAATAAAGTGATGATTCCTGCTTTTTCGTGGATCTGCTCTGTGGGTGGATCAGCTCCCCAGGCTGGTATTGGGCCTGGCAGATCTGAGGATATTCCACAGTGATGGATGGCTGGCAGCTGGGAAGGTCACACCAATGGGAGTGTTATGATCTATTGCCCCACTCTTACCTTCTTTCCCTCAGCAAATGCCACTGGTTTCTGTCACAGAATGATTTTGGTTTAATCTGATTTGATTCTTTGTATTGTTTGCCCCTTTTGACAAGAGCAAACTGAGTAAGCACAAATAGCAGCCCTGAATAATGCTTGGGTTCCCCTACAGACTGATGGGGCCAGGAGGCTGCAGTGCTGAGGGCATTCTGAAGAATGATAGAACAATTCTGATGAGGACAACGATTCTAGATGCAGGAATTCAGAAACACTCCTTAGAAGAAAAAGAAATAGATATATTCGCAGTAATCGGGAATCAAAATTTATGCTAAGATTTGCTCACCAGGCCCTGAATAAGAAATATTTCATGAGAAACAAAATTCCATGGATTTTTGCTACTGAGCTGCTAATGCAGGGCAAAGTGTGGGCAGAAAATACAGTAGTTAAATAAGTGTTTATAACTGTCTTCTGGCCAGAAGTCTCTATATTAAAGCGCTCCCACTGGGTTCCTGTAGCCATGGAAAGTATGGAGAGAAAAGCTGCGTATTTGCATTGTAAATTGGGTGTCAGTCCAGGTAAGAAAGTGTGACTAGAAAAATGTCACATCAAGGCAGAACACACAGACTATTTTGGTCTGCTGAGCTGGATCTCTACCCAGCTAAGCCAGGCCTCCCCTGCATCCTTCTGCCTGTGTTTATAGGCTGGGTGGCAGTTCTGTATTCACCAGTGTGTGAGAGCTGCTGAAAACATGGACTTTGGAGTGTGCAAGTGGCATTTCAGTGTGGCCTGCAGCTAATTTCTGTGCTCTAGGTGATGGGAAGGAACAGAACTAGGATTTGTTTTACTTTTTGGGTGTGAAATAATAAAAGTGCATCTTTGTGCATGACATCTGTGTGAGAGGGAAGATTCAACTGCAAGCATGCTGAATTTTAAGAGAAAATAGCTCAGTAGGGCACTTCAAAAAATAAGTCATTGAATAAAGTAGAAAGAAGTAGAGTAAGTGTGCTGATTTATCATGATCTTATATAAAATTGGTGGATATTATAACCACAGCTGAACCAATTTTTTTTCATTGCCTTGGTTTACTATCACAAATGAACAAAGGCTTAAAAAATTAGTGTGGAGACAAAAAAACCAAGGATGATAATATTAACGAGAAAGATAGTTCAGATTCAAGAAGATCTGTTATGATTTTGTAAACTTGAAGTCACAGAGTTTAAAGAAGCATAACTTTGAAGGCCTCTTTAAAGGAGGAAGGTGAAAGATTTAAAAAAAAATAAGACTTCTTTGCTCCTTTTAATAGCACTTCTAGTTATTTGAATATGCAGTTTAAAACAAAAGAGTTTCCCGGATCTTCCAGCTATTAGAACAGGCTTGTTCTAAAACAAACTCATAGGAATGTGTTTATCACTTTCTTTAAAATTAAAATAATGAAGGAAACATTTGACTCTTCCTCAAAAATTACTACAGTGACATAAAATGGCAGTTCCTCTAAATCTCTGGCTGTTATATGTAGGTTATTTGAGCAATGATTGTGAATTTTTGCTTGAAGAGCAAGGGATCTCAAATTGCTCCCAAGTGCAGTGTGGCTGTGTAGAGCTGCTGTATTAAACGTCTTGAGCCACTGGTTTTGTGTGATCATTAGGTTAAAACTCTTCAGTGTAGTACAGATACTAAAGTTGTGTTTTACATGACCCAACAGAACAAGGAAATACATTATATTTTGAGATGGTTTTGCCTGGATAGTTTTTGTGGTTTTTTGCTTTCATTCCTTAATTGCAGCAGAGAGTATTCCTTAAAGAGGTTTTAGTTTTATCTGCTCAACATGTGGAATTTTTTCTTTATAGGAGCCTCTCATGTTTTAACATTTGTTTTTGCTCCATCTCAGGGCAAAAATAAAATAGAAAATTAAAGTGTATTAATGGAATAAACCACTTAAAAATATTATTTTTGCAGAAGGTAAAATACTGAAATATTTTAAAATTTGGGGGTTTTATGTTAACACTGAACCTTTTCAGCCTGAACAGCAAGGTTTGTCAGCCCAAGGGCAGAGTGAAGGATTTGCCAGTCCTCATCCTGGAAGTTGTACCCTCAAATCTTGTGTGTCCATGATGGGCAGGAGAACCCAATCTGGGCACTGGGCCAGGCTCCCCTGCTCACCTGATCCAGGAGGCCACGCTCTGGAAGGGGCATTTTAAAATACCCAAAAGTCACAAAATCAGAATAGAATCACAGAATAGTTTGGGTTGAAAGAGACATTTTAAAGGTCACCTGGTCCAATCCCCCTGCAATGAGCAGGGACATCTTCAACCATATCAGGTTGCTCAGAGTCCCATCCAACTTCTTTCTTTTATCTAAAGTCCCACCATTCATATCTGGCACAGATCCATTGTAGTGTTAAATTTACTTCAAATTAAATATTTTTATTCTATTATTTTTTCATTAGAACTATCTTGTAGATCCTCAATTTTCTGAAAACTACATTTTTCTTTGAAAGATCTGTTGACAGTCTCCATGAGCTTTGGTTTATTTAAGGATCAGAATGTTCAGAGAAGTCAATTGCTTTTGTTAAAAATCCCAAACAACCCAAACTAAAGCAATCTTTTGATTTTTCTTACACAAGAGCAGAATTTGACTGAAATTTTCTTGAAAATGGTGGGGGCTTTTTTACTTCTGCTTCTTGAGGTGTCTGCCACCTAGTCTAGTTTTTTATTAATACCAGGAAAAGAAATCTTTTACAAAATATCACAAAATGTGTAGATGTTCTCTAGTGAGAATTACAGCAAAATGGGTTCTGCACAATTTTTCACTTATTTTCTAATCCCAGACAGCCTGGAAGCTACACCTATTGACAAACCTCATGAGAAATAGCAATGTGTACCAGATTCCTTTTAACTCCAGCAATTTAGTACTCTCTCAGAAATGACTGTGTTATATTAGATATTTTAAAAACTGGGCTTTTTTTTTTCTCAAATTGCTTTTGATAAGAAACATTTCCACTTTTTTTTCTTTTGAGAAAGCTTGCAGGATTGTTAGCTGTGTGGTGTGGGATTTATCTCACATCAGATCTCTGCAGCTGAGTCAGCCACTGTGTCCCATTTATAGTCACTGAAGGGGAAGAGGCACTCATGGGACACATTTGATCTGACCTATTTTACGTGTCTGCGTCAGGAGGAGATGAGTGCTACTCCAGGAACATTTGGCAAACTGGCTTCAATTCCTTCAACTGCAGAAGCAGCAAAGTGTGAGCAAAGGCTGTATTAGAGAAATGTAGAGGACTATGAGCTCCCATCCAAACTTTCTGAAATATCTCCATGAATTTTTTAAACTTCAGATCTCCATCTTAACTTCAAATGGGATAGTTTCCAAATCATTTGTCTTAAGAGTACTTTGGAGTGCTAAGGTTTGTAATATTTAATGGTGCCTTTGTTACACTTAAAAAGATTTCACATAGCAGGTAATTACATTCTCATGCAAAGTTTTTGAAACTAAGAGAACCACAGTAACAGGAACTCTGTAAAAGCATAGCACTGTCTTCTATCTCTTGAAGCACATTTTGGCTCTACAGTAATGGAGTATCTTGTGACTTGGGATTGAATGATATTTTTGAAAAGTCAATTATTTTGACTTTTTTTAAAAGTAATCTTCTTGTTTGTAAATAAATTCTTAGTTTGAAATAAGCAATGAAAACATAATAAGCAATAAGCAATTATGAACTTTAAACTGAAAAGATGCAGTTAAATTCCAGTTTGTTTCTAAGCTGAAAAATTTTTTGGCCATGATATATAATCATGTAAATGCACCAGCACAGACACACTTGGCTGCAAATACATTCCTTCCTTCTTCTTCTACAGTATAACAAGTTTCATAATTTGTGATGATTATTTACTTTATAATGCTTTGCTCATGTTCAACATAGTTTGGTTTTTTTCCCAGTACTAACTTATCTTGGGTTATTGTAAAAAGTTCAGAGATATGTTTTAGGGATTTTTCTTTCACCTGTGCTTATTAGAAAATAATCCTGTCTTAGATCTAATGTAGACTGCTTAGTATATAGAGATACTGCATTTTTTCCAAATATCTAGAGTGAACTATATAGTACTTATTTATTTTATGTTGCCACCTAATGTGTTGGAAATTTTAAAGCTCTTTGAAAAGATGCACTTCCAGCCTGAAGGGCTTGACAAATTAGGTAGGATGTATAATTAATGCAAGGACTTAGAGGTTGCATAAATTAATAGTAGTGTAAAGATGATTAACAATATGCTGGTTCTGTTAACTTAATTTGACAGTGAATCCTTTTCTGTACTGTAGTAAGAAGAAAAATATTTAACTCTTTGAAGAAAGAGCAATATTGTAGTCACTGTGGCTGAAAATCCACCTGCAGCAGGCCTGAGGGGCTGAAAAGTCCATGGATATGGGTAAGGAAGGATTGAGAACTGGTCACACTCAGGGACATCTGTGCTGGCCCATGACAGCCCTGAGGGACTGGGTTTTAAGATGAGCATTAATGGATAGAGGAGAAGCTCTAACTCGGTTCAGAAAGGGAACTCCAAATGTATTAACAGAAAGGCAACAGCAAATGAGAGTAAAATGAGTTGGAGGACTCAAGTTGTTTGACTGGAGAGGTGGGGGTGATGGGAGAAGAGAGAAATATTAGGAAGCAGATTATGAAGGGCTTTGAATGTCAAGTGGCCATACAACAGGATTTGATTCCTGTTTCCTGTTATGTGACATTAGGCAAATCATGACATTTCTCTGGTTTTTATGAGTTGAAAATGTGGGTAATACTTGCATACCAAGTAGCAAACTGTGGTGGCAGCTCTGCTCTTGGTGCAATGTAAATGAGATATTTAATTTACTAATTTAAAAATTCCTAAATGAACTCGGTGATGTAAAAGCATTAGATTCACACTTTCCTTGAACTTACTTTTTGTAGTACTCATTAACATATTTTTCTGTAATCAAGATTTCTGCAGAGCTTGATTTCTGTATACAAAGCTTTTTATTTATGGAAAGCAAGTGTCTGCAAGGTGATTTTCTTTCTAATCTGTAGCCATATTGAATAGCTAATGAGGACGTGTCCTTCTCTTTGTACTTCATGATCCTAAGATTTTTTTTTAAATATATAGGTAGGAGATTATACTGTGTCACTAACTGTTAAATTTAGTGTCCCTATTCATTATATAAGAGAAACATGTGCAATACCATTGCCAGCTGCAGAAGCAATCCGTGCTTGTATTGATTTTATTCTCCAAATAAGAACTTACCACATAAGATATGCTCAGAGTGGTACAGTTTGTAAAAGCAAAATACAGTACTGCAGAGAAACTACAGTGTTCTGGAGGGAATACTTGGTGTTACACAGGTATTCCTTTTCTTGAAGGTTAAAAAATACTAAGAATTGAATCTGTTTGAAGTTCAAGAATTGTTGTTATATCCTTATGATCTCACACAATATTATCTGTAAGAATGCCTGTCTTCCATGTCCAGCTGGCTATAGTACCATGTCTCATGCTGGTAGATGATGACCAAAGCTGGATTTTACATCCTTCCACTGCCTCTCATCTGGATTTCAGTAGGATAATACACTGTGGTTTAAAGTCACCCTTCTTTAGTAAAGGGTTTCTAATCCAGAAAAAGGCACTGGGTGCATTCAGCAGCACAGGCAGAGGTGAGTTGGATTCTGTTTTGAGCACTGGTTTCCTACAGATCAAGCTCAAAGCCTCCACCCTTGTCTGTAAGAATACCATTGAAACTGAAATGGCAAGACTGAGAGAAATTCACACAGAAAGAGAGCATTAGAGAGAAAACTTCATAAAGTTACATATTAGTCATGTAGTCATGTCAATTGCACATGTCAATGCACTGGAAAACAGTTGGATATGACAGCAATCCAAAAACACATAATGACAAGAAGTTCTTTATAAAAATACCATGGAGCTCACTTTTAAAGATGGTAATAATTTTATTGACATTTGAGAAAACTTATCTTTTCTGAAGTTACCATTTTATGCAAAATGATTGAGAGATCTGGAGAAAACCTATATCTGAATGAGTCATTTTGTGGGTTGTTGAGTCAGTTGGTGGCTTAGGTAAATTAAAATGAAAATAGGCTTTCTTTCTGTTGGTATTTGGATATTTCCCTCATCTGCAGTAAGTAAACAATTTGCTGCTAATATCACTTGTATTTTTATTGAAATTATACTTTTGATTATGACTGGGGAAGCAAAGTGCTTCCCACTGTAGGTTAAGACAAACTTCATGACCACTTTGGGAATCTGAACATACATAAGTTGATGGGACCTGATGAGATGCATCCCAGAGTCCTGAGGGATTTGGGTGGTGTAGTTGCCAAGCCACTCTTTGTGATATTTGAAGAGTCATGGCAGTCAGGTGAAGTCTCAGGGGACTGGAAAAAGGGAAATGTTGCACCCATGTTAAAAAAGGGTAAAAGGACCCTGGCAATTCTTAACCTGTGCCAGGGAAGATCATGGAGCAGATCCTCCTAGCAGATGTGCTAAGGCACATGGGGAGGTGATTTGACATAACCAGCATGGCTTTGCCAAGGGCAAGTCCTGCTTGACCAATCTAGTGGCCTTTAATGATGGGGTGACTCCATCAGTGGGCAAGGGAAGGGCTGCAGATGTCATTCATCTGGACTTCCATAAAGCCTTTGACAGAGGCCCTCACAACACCTTTCCCTCTAAACTGGAGAGAGAAGGATTTCTCTCTCCAGTGATGTGTGGACTGTCCAGTGAGTAGGGAGTTGGTTGGATGGTTGCGTCCAGAGGGTAGTGGTCAGTGATTGAGATCCTGATGGACATAGGTGACAAGCAGTGCCCTCAGGGGTCTCTACTGGTCGGTGTTATTTGTGCCACAGACAGTGAGACTGAGAGCACCTTCAGCACATTTACAGATGGCACCAAGCTGAGTGGTGTGCTTGGCTGTCTGAGGGATGGGATCCATCCAGAGGCACCAGGACAAGCTCAAGAAGTGGCCCATGGGAATCTCATGAGGTTTAATAAGATCAAGTGCAAGGTGCTGCACCTGTTTTGGGGCAACCCCTGTTATCAACACAGGCTGTGGGATGAACAGATTGAGAACAGCCCTGGCCAGAAGGATTTGGGGGTGCTGGTGGGTGAGAGGCTGGACATGACCCAGCCATGGCACTCACAGCCCAGAAACCCAGATGTGTCCTGGGCTGCATCCAAAACACCTGAGCAGCAGAGCAGGGAGGAGATTCTGTCCTTTTCCACTCTGGTGAGACCCCACCTGCAGCGCTGCATCCAGCTTTGGGTCCCCAGATAAGAAGAACATAGAACTGTTTGAGGGAGTCCAGAGGACCAGAAAGATCTTCAGAGTGCTGAAACAGCTCTCCTATGAGGAAAGGCTGAGAAAGCTGGAAGTGCTCAGCTTTGGGGTGACTTTGTAGTGGCCTTCCAGTACCTGAAGCAGAGCCTGTAAGAAAGCTGGAGAGGGACTTTTTTACAAGGTCATGTAGTGAAAGCAGAAGGGGGAATGGCCTCAAGATGAAGAAGGGCAGATTGAGATTAGATCAATTAGAGGAAAAAATTCTTTACTATCAGGGTGGTGAGACAAGGATCAGGTTGTCCAGAGAAGTTGTGGATGTCCCATCCCTGGAAGTCTTCAAGGCCAGGCTGGATAGGACTTTGAGCAAGCTGATTTAGGGAAAGGTGTCCCTGCCCACAGCAGGGAGGTTGAAATTGGGTGATTTTTAAGGTCCCTTCCCACCCAAACCATTCAATTATTCTGTGGTTCTATGACCCAAAACATATTTATAATGTCCACTGTAATCTCTATTTACACAAAAAGGTGATTTTGAAACATGGAAATTTGGACTGAGAAGACTTTGGGGAGTTTACTTGGCAGCTTTGTAGTTCTGGTAAAGGAAAAACTTAACTAAACTTGTCAAGAAAAAAGTTGTAATAAGTGGTGGAAAATTTAACCTGAAACAATAAATTACTGCTAAAAGATGAGGGTTTTTAAATCACTGGGATGATAAGCCATCAAAATTATTCAAATGGGGCATACAATACAATACAATAATTCAAAGAGAAATTGTGGACTAATTGCAGTGACCACCTGATGATGGTGATGACATTCTCTGATGTTTTCAATGTAGAATGTGCTCACCATGGTCTTTTCTGACCTTGAAATCTATCAGTCACTCTCGTATGACAGAGTGTGTTACTGTGAAATGTATGCTGTACAGTTTTTTTTCTTCCTCACTGTTCCTCTACTGTCCACACAGTGTGAATGGTAGTACCTATTAATTCTGGAGTAAAAGGGTTTTATGGTGGTTTTGTTATTAAAAGAAAGCAATTTTTAATTATGTCAAATTATAAGGTCTAAGAAAATCTTGTCCATTTTACCAGAATACAAAGACAGAAATGCTTATCAGCTCAAGTTAAAATCTCATTTGATTGCAAAGTGTTGTTTTAGTGAATGCATTTTGTAATGGGTTGACTGTAGAAGTTGATGTGGATGGTAATTTTGTATTCATCCTTTTGTCATTTATGGCTTGTAGTCATATAAGAAAGCATAGCTAAATCTTTCTTATTATTTTTGTACCAACTGCAGAAGGAAACGATGGAGGTTCTTATATATAATAACAGAAATGAAGTGGAAAGTATTTTTTACCTTTTATACTATTTAAAAATTGATTTTGAAGACTTGCTTGTGAAACACTGAAGTACTCAAGGAACAAAATCAAATCCCTGAATAGTAAACCAGAGAAATTATTTCTTAAATAAACTGCCATAAGACATTTTTCTAGTATTTGCTTTTCATCTGGGCAAGTCTTGGAAAAGAGTTCATTTTTCCAAGGACAACTTTGCCCTTGAGAACAGAGGTTTTCAGCTCCAGCAGAACTTTATGAGGTTACTAAGCATTTTATTGTTGTTCTGTCTTAGTAATGTAGTGGCATTTCTAGTGGAGTTTCAACAGAACAAAACTAGTCTGAGTTATTTACTCTCAAGATAGTACTCAAGTGAGAGCATCTAGTTGTTTTATGTTGAAAATCAGAATGAATGAGCATCACCTTGTAGCCCCCTATGACGTGTCGCTTGTAGTGCTCAGTCTAAGCTGATCTATTTTGGGCTAGTGAAATCCTCCATGTGTGGCAATTTTCCATGGATGTGTGTGTATGTACATGTATATATTATTAATATCAAATCAGGCCCAGAGTTCTCATGCTTTCATGCTCAGCAGTGCTCACTGCTACTCACTGTCCTTAGATACTGCTTTACAGACACCTCCACACTGGATTCTTCTTCAGAGCTCTGCTTGCAAATCGCCACCAGCATTACAAAGCATCAGAGCTACCTCTGGATTCTTCTGCACTTTTCTGTCAAGTTCCCTCTGCAGTGTTTGAGGTCAGACAGTCCAAATCAGTCCAGCTGATTTTATGGTTGCTATGAAGGAGATTACACAGAGAAAAATCTGACTAATCTGAATTTAAAATATAGCAATAATAGCTTTTGACCCCAAAGCACTGTATGAATTTTTATTCTTTTTGATGGAAAAGGGGTTATTATTGGTTTTGGCCTGATATTTTGCTGCAGTGCAGCTTTCTATGCCTTCTTCAGCTGTTTCTGTGGTGTTTCTCACAGAAGAAAGAGAATGAGAGAATGAGTCCTGTGACTTCAGGTCAGTACAGGATCATGCCCCAGTGGGCACTGTACCACTGGCTCACACAGAGCTTCAGCCTTCTCACTCACTGCCAAACTCTACATCAAAGAGAAGGAAGGCAGCAGGTGTTCCCCATATTGCATGGGCAGTAATGTATCTGAGCTTCTGTCTGCTCACATTCTGCAACTGCTGCAGAGATTTTTAGGGAGCAAGAAGAGGCTGAAATGCAGTCATCTTTCAGAAATGAACAGAAAGTTTTTCAGACAGTGCTTTGTCCGCTGATTTTTTTTTATGATTAGACAATAAAATTTTATTATTTTTAAAAATGACTCGTTATGACTCACCCCCTGCTGCTGGCCTTAAGTTTCATACAAATTACTTGAAAAATAACTGGTAGGCAATATAGTAATAGCAAAAAAAAAAAAATGGCCATGACCACAGAAGCATGAAAGGATCACCTACCTTAGCTTGTTTAAAATAGAATCTTTTATGTTAAAACAAAGGCATACCTAGGAAAAAAATAAACTGTGTTATTAAAAACATTTTCCTTGAAAATGCAGGTGTTGCAGAGATAAATGGAATGTGAGTCATTAGGAGTTGTGGTCTGATTGACACTCAGCTCATGTTGTGTTTTGCAAAAATAAATTACACACTTTTCACTAGCACTAAACTTAAAATTTTCTGTTGAGAGCAGGAGCAATTGTAGCTTGGATAATAAAGCTGGAGATATAAAATAATTTCACTGTATTTTGCTTCCATTTTATGGTGTAGAAATTTGTGTAACTTAAAATGACAATAAGGAGATAAATTGCTGGCTTTCATTGTGAAAAAGTAATAGTATTATTTTCTTATGCCAAAAGCTACAGCAGGTATCTGGTAAAAAGTAAGGGAAGAACAGCTATTTTGAAGCAGCAGAGGTTTCTTTTATTCCATATTCTTGCAGGTATTTTTTCTAGTTATTCAAATTTTTATGTTATAGCTGTTAATGAAGCTACTGATACATTTCTGTCCTTTCAAAATGATTAGAGCTAAGTGTCATAGTTAGGAGGTGCTTCCAAACAGTGTGCTGTGCTAGCACATTGTCCTGAAGAAAGGCACGTCCTTGCAGAGCCAGGCCTAATGTATGGGCAGCTCCAGCTGGGCTGAGCTCATGGTGCAAAAGTGTCACAGCTGCTTTGCCAAGTGACAGGGAACAAAAGAGAGCCAGGAAATGTTTGGGCAGTGGAGGCAGCAAAGAGAGAATATATTCAGTGAATATATTCACTGAATTCTATATTCCCTGAATTCTAAGGAAGGCTGTTGCTGATAAGTGCATGACTGGGGCTGCAGGGAATGCTGTTGTGTGGCTGGTGACATGGGGGACAGCTCTTGGTGATGGCCCCATGTCACCCAAATACTGACCTGCCTCTGCTACTCTTGGTCAGACAACTTGCTGGTTGTTTTATGGGGAAGATTGTTTATTTCACCTAGTAAGACTGATTCTTTAGTTCATTTTATAATATTTATTTTATTAAATTTTCCCAGCAACATTAGAAATACCAATATTTAGGAATGATTGCATGCCTTTTTGAGGTTATGTTTTAGAAACTATCACACATCTCAGAGTACTTGGTGCAACACAGGCCTATGAAGCCAGATTTACTGGTAAGATGTGTTGATTCTGGATCTGAAAGTTACTGAAAAGAGTGAGGGAATTGCTTTGGTGGGAGTGGGATGATTCAGGAGTTGGGAGATTTCCCCTCAGAATCATGGGGTAGTTTTACTGAAATTTTTGCTGTGATGCAGAGCACTCTCAGAGCTCACCAAATGAAGGCTAAAAACACTATGGAGAGCAGTTTGGTGTAGGAAAAGAGAGAAAAGGAATTTTTTAAAACATATGAATTATGGAAAACCTAAATTATAAAGCACATATGTATATGTGTGGTTCTATCTATATAGTTATGGACATTTGAAAACTTTCCTTGTCTATTGGTTTAGTTAACACTAGTGAATTAAATCCAAATTCTTACAAGATTTGTTTACCTACTTCCAGAATAGAATGACCCTTGTGGTGCAACTACCTGTGATGGAAAGCCTATGTTCTTGACAGAGGTGCCACTTATTTCTAAAGGAGACATTTCTGCTTCTGGTAGTCAAAATTTGAGTGACTTAACACCATTTAAAGTTATATCACTTTATTTAGAACATGAAATCACTGGAGATACAAAGTAAAATGTGAGAGTGAGACACTGTTCGAGTAAAATCCATAAATTTGAGATATAGAATTGCTTTAACTGAAGCATAGTAAAAGGCAGCGTGGCCAGAACAACATAAATTGCTGGGGACTGATTTGTGACAAATTTATTTCACCCTGAAATCAAATTGTTTGATTTTTGAACCTGCTTTGTTAGAGGCACTTTGAGGAAAAAATGCAAACATTTTACAAGTAAGGACAAAAAGAAATTAAGAGCTGGACTATCAAGAAGCTTTAGGCATAATTTCCAAAAGAGTAAAGATGGTAAAGATGCTGCTTTCTGCTTCTCTCACCAGACTCTTCAGCTGATCTATTTCATTCTGAGGTCTAAAGATACTCAAAGCTGGGCTGGTCCTCTTGAATCTGTTCCTGTGGTCTGCATGAACCAACCAGGGCTTAACCAGGGGAACTGCTGCTGGTTTGGGTTCTCAGTGGAAACTGGGCTGCAGGTCTTTTGTCTCAGTGAGGCTGCAAGGACATTTTTTCTCAAAATCCTCACATCTTCTTTGTAGACCTCACTGCTAAGGTGCAGCATAGCAGAAAACCCCAACCAGATTGTGATTTCTCCATCAGGACTCTTTGCAATGTTCTGAAATTACTGAACTAGAGCTGGTCTCGTGGAGCTGAGATTGGCTTGAAATAATATCTTTGGTCAATCAATCTTCAGTGAAGCAATCTAGTGCTAGATCTAGTACTTAAAAACAAGGTGGAGACTGTTAATTTGTTTTTGTTTTTTAAATTTTTTTTACTTTTAAATTGAGGAATAAATCCATGCTTTTAATTCAGGCAGAAATTCTGCCATGCAGCACTACAATGAGATTCTAGGAGTATGGCATAGGAGTACTACTCATCTGAGACAGGAGCAGCTCATTTGTTTCCAGGAAGGAGAACTACAAGCAGCTATCATTACTAGAAGCAGATATTTCCATTTTTTCCCAGTAGTAGCAGTACCTATTTTTAATTGCTGATAGTTAACAACTCCATGGGAAAAGGAAAAAACCTTTAGCTAGTAATTACAGCCTCTTCTCACCCCTCAGTCCTGGAGGATCCTGTCCTCTGCTAACAATTACAAAATCTGGCACTCCTGGATCAGGCTACATATTAGGTTAAACCCAAAGAGCTGTCAAGGAGAGGAGCTATCATACCCAAGACAGGCTACCTAAGGAGGGCTGCATTTCCAAAAAGTTTAAGAATTGCTGCTTTACGCAGTCCTAGAGGCACAGATTGGAATGAGCTGTCAAATATGATTTTTCACAGAGTATTGTTGAGTTTATATAATGAGGAGGAATCTACCTGCAGAACAGGATGAAGAAAGAGAAGATTAAAAGAGACACTGAGCTCCACTGGCTGATCTACAGGACAGTAAGAAAAAAGCTGAATGAGAGTTTTATACTTTGATGGAAACTCTGTATCTATTTATTTTACAGGCTGGAATAGTAAATGTCTGAGGCTTTAGTTTGAGTTGTTTTTTCTTTTCTTTTTCCAAAACTTTTTATGATAAAGGGATTAACTCAATAAAGGGTTATTTTAGGTGGCCTTACAGAACAAATTCCACCTTCTGCAGATAGATGCAATTCTTTGATGAGCTGGTAATGTGGACATATCAATTTGAGGGTGATGTCTAAGACTAAGTACGCATATTTGGTTTATAATAGATTTAATATAGAGCAAGAATTTAATTGTATGAGAGTAGTATATACATTTTTCCCCAAGAAATAGAGCTCTTTTGGCTTCCAAGCAAGATTTTTCTACTCTTACAAATCCACATTCATGCTTAGCTGCCATGTTAATAGTGATTTACCATCCCTGGCTCCAACAGATGTCAATTTTCCAAGTGTAAGCAGCTCAGAAAGAGACACATATGAAGGAGACAAATAGATGTACTGAGCCTGGCTGGAGCAGTTATATCAGGTTGACTGATTCATGAACACATACTGGAAGAATTTAATATGAGGCAGTCTGAATCAGTCATTTGTGAGAGATGACACATGTGGCCAGAAACACCTTAGTGGCTGAGGTCTGAACATGGTGTTTCTGACCATCTGAAGGTGTTGTAATAAATGTCAGTGATAGGCTGTGTTTCATTTCTGCTGCATATCTTTGTTCAGGCAGTGTGTACTTGTCAATTGTTCTGATTTGTATAAAATTGTAAGCGGCCATGTAAAATTTGGTTTCCTCTGCCTTCCTCTTCCTACAGGAAACACACTCATAATTCAAATATTTCCTTTCATCTTGGAGTGAGGGACACTGATGAAATGTAGAAAGCCAGAACTGGCAGTTTGGATTATCCATTCTCTCTTGCTTAAGGAAGGAAATCTTTAGATGGATTTTGATACAGCTTTATGTGTTGATTTTTTCTTTTAAGAATAGAAAAAAGGTGCAAAATACAGCTTGTTGAGGTGTGAGACCTAATACAAAAGCAATGTGAGACAGACTTCTTTGCACAGAATTTAGATTCCCACTTGAAAGGCTGAAATACCCAGAAATGCTCCTGTGATTTAGTTGTAACTAGCTGGCAGATGTTGAATAATCTCAGGAGCTGTCTTTGTTGCTATTCCATAGTAAATATGTAGCAGACGGACTGTTTATAATCTCTGTAATATGGGATTTGTCAGTCTTCCTTTATTACCTGTAAAATGGATTAGGAGAGCAGTAAGATTGGACTGGTTCTCTAAGGAATGTAAGAGAGTTAAATGTCCATCCTTATTGGGGATTTTAATGAAAAATATGTCTTTAGTGATTATATTAAAAATAGCAAGACTACTGTCTCTGCTTCAGCCTTCTCTATTTCTCCTCATCCAACTAGATCTTAGTACTCTCACAATACCACCCTCTCTAAAATTACTGGGAAATTACATTTATCTTTGGACAGAAAGTGCTGAGCATCTTATAAAGCCAGTTTATGATTTAATGACTGTTCTCAGTGATGCAGTAGTAATGAAGATGCAGATCTGGCTGGGCAGATAGAAAAGGTTTATTTTTCCACAGATGTAGGTTTTTCCATCTCTTATCTTTACATGTTTTTTTGTTTCAGGCTTTATTAGCAGTGAGTTGAAAAGATCAACATTGACATACGTGACGTGTCTGTGATCCCAAGCTGGAAACCATTTCCAGCTTCTTTGCTGGGGAAGCACAGCACTGTTCAGCTGAAAAAAGCCCTTCAAATATGTCCACTCAAATATGAAGCAGCAGTTGCATGAGAAAAGTGTGCATTTTAATGAATTGATTTTCAAACATCACATAGCAACTGAGAAAAACCACACAATTTAAAGTGAGAAAGAAAAGCTAAACTACAAAGAGCCATTAGGCTTGTCTGATCCATTAAAATGTACATATTGTGTTGGACTAAAGTGTATACAAGTGAAAAAAATGAATGCAGTAAAAACAACCCAATAGACCAGTGTGGATAAATCACATAGTTAATTATAAAAGATATTCAAGATTCAGGGTTTAATTTAATCAGTGTGAATAAATCATCCTGCAGTTCTCCTTTGGAATCCAAAACAGTTTGTCTTTCTTACCCACTACTGCTAATTTGAAAAAATGCTGTTCATGAGTTAATTTATATTAACTCATGGAGTTAATATATGGCTTAGTAAGAGAACAGAAGATAATAAAATCATTTATTAGAATTAGTATAATCTGTTTTGCTCTTGAAATAGAGAGTTCACAGTGAAACACCAGAGTAAAACCAGCGTTAAGATTGCCATGCAAGTGAGGACAGCCTGATGAACTGTTTTTCTGAAGAGATATTCACAGATCCATTTCTTCCAAGGTAGCAGCTCAATCCTGCTGCTGGCCCATTGCTGCAGCAGTGTCTGGAAACACAGGCAATGGCTGACAGCCATGGGAGGTAGAACATAAAACTCATTTATTTACTGAGGTATTAAGCAAACTTCAGCAATCATTGTTAATACATTGGACGATATCCAAGGCAGAAGACCAGAGTCCTGTTGGCTCGGGAGTATAAGGAAGCTTTCTGGAAAATTGGAGCATTAATGAAAAGCTTATCTTACATACCAGGACTTGAGCAAAAGGCCAGAGCATCTGATAGAAGCAGCCTCCTTCTGAGAGGTTTTTTTTCTGAGGGGGTCTGACTTCTTTTGGAATAAGACAGCAGGGGATTGGCCCACATCTGTATCTTTATACTTTAAAATCAGATGGAAGCCTTTAAGTACGTTTGTATAGCTGTATAAAAATCAATTACAAATATACCTAAAAGAGAAATATACCACAGGCATATCCCCAGCTTGGTCAACATTTTTCTTATAGCTCAAGGGAAATAGGATTTGAGGATAAGGCAGGTAAATGTTATATCCATAGTCAAGTGTGAGTTGCTGGAGGTTTTGTCAGTAATTTTCCACTTCAAAAAACAAACAACTGCAAAACTCATATGAAAATCTTGGGAATCACATACCTTTTCCAGGCAGCCTGGCATGCATGTTGACTTTGAGGAAAAGATAAGAGTCATAGCTTTATATGCTGTAAAGTTGCACAAGTCATGGAGATGATTTGTGCAAAATTATTATGTGTGAATGCTGGATGGAAGGCAGCTCATAAGCACAATTTGTTGCTGCTTGTGTTGATGAATATTTCTCTGAAGTGCTTGTGCACCACAGGGAGATCATATACTGCTGATCTAACTTATACATGGCTCTATTTCCCTTAAAATTTTATTTACAGTGAAGGAAAGAAGAAGTTTTTACTTGCAGTTGTTAATGTGGATATTGACTGTGATTTAATCTCTGTATTTTGAGATTTTAGAAGGTTAACTGGCAACTTTCTGCCAGTGTCATCCAGTTGGACTGGATTATTTTGATTGGTCCCTACTAACTGAAATATTCTATTCTATTCTAACTGCTGAATGTATGTTTTGAGAATGTTATCATAAATGTTAAGGAAAGCAAGTTTTGAAAAGATCGATCAGGAAATCATGAGAGAGGGCAAGCCCAGATCACCAATAGTAAGTGGAGTGTGAGGATAGAGGGAAAATAGAAAGACTTATAATATTCTCCTAAAAAATATTAAGATTATGACAGTATTGGAAAACATACAGGAAAATCTACAAGTATTTAAGAAGAGAAATGTTTATGTATTTTGTCACATCTCATCGAAATGGATAAGGAATATTTTGCCTATGTGTTGCTTATTTTAGCAGTAATGTATTACTGACACATTTCCTTCAGATACATGAGATGCCATCTATTCTTAGCTGGAAGGCACAGTAATTTATTTTCTTTGACCATACTGCTCTGTAGGCAAGCTATCTCCTGAGAAAAATAGATTATTCCTAATCCACTGAAAATTAGCAAAGTTTTTGTTATTAAAATAGTTGTGGAAGTGAAGTAGGTGTCAAATGAAGTGCCTTTCTATGACTACAGTGAGAACAGGAGAGCAAAACTGCAGAAAGTGTTAATGGTAATTATCTGCTAATGATGAAATCCTGTGCAAAACCTGTAAGCCCGTGGAGTTCTAGAAAAGCCAAAACTCATGAAAGGTCCCTTCTCTATCTCATTAAGTGGAAAACTAGAAGTGAACTGAGAAACTCGTTCTTGATTATGTGGCAAAACACAGTGATCAGAGCCTGCACTAATAAACCAAATGTCTGACCCATTGTCTGAACCACAGTGACACACTATAGACAATGAAGCAGGATTTATTAACTTCTGCATTTCACAGAAACTGCCATTCTCATTTCTGAAAGTAGCCCAGATTGATCACTGCATTGTGGAACAGATCCAATACAAAATCAAACCCTGAATAATTTATGACAGTGCTTGTAAGCCTATATTAAAAAACTTCTCAAATGCACAAGTCCTCCAAAGGCCAGAAAAGAGTAATGAGTTTATATTTGTCTTATTTCTGCAGCATAGACAGGTTCTTCAGTGTATAGAGACTATTCATGACTTGAAATGACAGAAATTACTTTTTTAAATAAAAAAATGCCAAACCCCTTTTTCACAACATTGTTATGTTTTTTTCCTGATTTTATCATAATCTTTGACTAAGACCAATGGCATTACAGGTCTGTTCTTATTGTTATTGGCATATGTGGATTGAAAAGAACTGTTTCAATGAAAACTTCACCAAAGTGTCCAAAAAACCCCAATATAGGCAGAAGAGCCTACTCTTCCCAATACATCTAGGATATTTTAATCTTATTCTAGAATGAAGAGTCTAGCATTATAATAAGCTTCTAGGTTTTTTACTGCCTAAATACAAAAAGCATAATAAAAATAGGACATAATACTAATTATACTAGTCAGATTGGCAGTACTGTTCTGGTCAGAATATATTTCACCACTTATGTTGCCAGAAACATGCATTTACACTTAGGCTAAGAAAAAAAACGCTGTGAAGTTGGCAGCCAGGGCCATGATTCTCTTCATGATTCTCACCATATGATTTGCAGGTGAGGACCATGGCTACTTATTTAAGGCTTACTAAAAAGATGGATATTTTGCCAATAGGTTTAATAGCATTCTTCACCCTTGGGAAAAAAACCCAGAAAACACTTATTGTTTTGTTTTTCCACTCTCTGTGCTTCCCCCCAGCCCCCACCAACCCTGTGTCAGCACATATTAAAACATTTGAGAGGCTGATTCATCATTGTGGTGAGGCCACTAATTCTCATGATGAACATTTCTCTGTGCTTTGCTGTGAATTATTGACAGAATTAAGTAAACTCAGGAGTCCTGCCTACCAATGCCCAGCTGCATTCTGAACACCAAAAGCAATAAGAACATTAACAGTAACCCTGTTCCACTCCCCCAGGGCTGCTTTGAATATTTTGCTGCTGGTCTGTCAAAATTTCTCCCAGTTCCTTCTCCCCTTCTTGTACTCAGAAAATAATATATAATCCCTGTTTGGAGCTCAGAAAGGGGAGGACACCTGTTGGCTTGTATTAAGGGTTGTCCTCCTTTGCCTTCTTTTGGCCTGTATTTAATATGCAGAATATGGTAGAAGGTTGGAATATCAGAATAAGGAGGCAGAAGAAGGGTAGAAAATGGAAAAAAGGTATTGAATCCTCTGTTAGTTTTGCTCATCAAGAAAACCTCAAATTTGTCACCAGGCTTATTCATTGCTCTGAAAAGTAGATGAAGGCTTTCAAATAACAGTCTCTTTGAATGTAATAATCATTCTGGTGTTAAAGATTAGATTTCTGTGATCATAAGTCTAACATTTTCTAAACTGGGTCCCAACTGACTTCTGAAACTCAAAACCTTAAATTTCTCATGTCATTTGTCACCCTATTGATGAGTTTTGGGAGCTTGCTGTACTGCACACATTTATTTAATGTCTCTTTTATGGTAATACAGATTATGAGCCAAAATGCAATATAGGCTTCTTAAATCCATTATTCAAAACTTACATTTCTGTCACTGCAGTAGATTTGTGGTGAGTAATTTCAGCATTTTGGAAAGTAGCCATCAACGGAATGACTCAGAGCAAAGGGTTTTACACAAATGCAGATTATGACGATATAAATTCTTTCATAAAAAGATTGAATCATTGACAGTAAATGTTCTTAATAAAGATGTGTTCCAAGGGCCCAATTAACACAGTCTTTTTTTATGCAACCTTTGTATTGTGAAACAAAGAACTTGTTTTAAAAAAAACTGAAATCACATGCACTTTCTAATTTAGTCTCAGGTTTTGCATAAGTATCCTACATTCTACCATGACAATAATAAACTTATGGAGAGAAGAATAACGTGTTCCTGGACATGAAAGAACAGGAAAGGCTTTAGAAAACCATTTAGGCTTCCACATGGAGTAAACAGTGAGATATTTGTACCTGATTGCCAGCCACATCCTGGGCTGCATCACCAGCTCCGCAGGCAGCAGGCGAGGGAGGGGATCCTGCCCCTCTGCTCTGGTGAGATCCCACCTGGAATATTGCATCCAGCTCTGGGGCCCCAGCATAAGAGAGACATCAACCTGCTGGAGTGAGTCCAGAGGAGGCCACAAGGATGCTCAGAGGGCTGGAGCAGCTCTGCTGTGAAGACAGACTGAGAGGGTTGGGGCTGTTCAGCCTGGAGAAGGCTCTGGGGTGACTTTATAGTGTGGAGGGATAGAATGTAAGAGAATAGTGCAGAAGGTAATCTCACCCCTGAGGAGTTGCAGCTGTGCTAATCACCAAAGATTAGGAACAGCCCTGCCCTTGACAGGCCACAGCTGTGTCCAATAAGGAGATGAGTGCTATAAGAGAGTGGGTTAGCTGGTGGTGAAGGGAGCTGCAGTTTGTTGGCTGTGCTATGATGAAGAAGGAGTCAGTGCTGTGAGGAACTGCCTGTGAGAAATCACCAAGGAGGTATGGAACTTTTGAAATAAGGTGACCACATTATAGCACCTTCCATTACCTAAGGGAGCTACTAGAGAGATGGAGAGGGAATTTTTCAAGGGTATGGAGTGGTAGGATAAAGGAGTATGGTCTTAAGATGAAGAGGGTCAGGTTTATATTAGGTACTAAGAAGAAATTCCTTACTGTGAGGGTGGTGAGGCACTGGCACAAGTTTTGCAGAGAAGCTGTGGGTGCTCCATCCCTGGAATTTTTTGAAGTCACATTGGATGGGGCTTTGAACAACCTGGTCTAGTGCAAGGTATCCCTGCTCATGGCAGGGGGATTGAAGCTAGATAATCTTTAAGGTCCCTTCCAACCCAAATAATTCTGTGATTTTATGATTCTGTAATCTGATATTTTATTTTTAAAATTAAAAATTAGATAAGAACAATAGGAGGGTGTGACAGTGAAATAGCTTTTGCAACAAAGTAAGTTGGTGAACATAGAGTCTTTTGTACGGATATTAAAGGGAATAGAGGTTTTTGAAATAGAATCAAAATGGTAAAAATATGAAAAAAAGTAAAAAGCAAGAGATAGAAAAGTGTCTATAATAATACTAAATAACTGAAGGTTTCCTAGCAAGACCAGGCTTTATAGTACATCTTCACATTTGAATTTTACTAGTGTAGGTGTATACAAACTAACTTTTAAGCAGCTGTAAATACAGGTAACAACTGATGAGGACTAGGCTTTCCTAGTTTATGTTTGTGTTCAACTATTTCTCTCCAGGGAGTCAATACCAGTAAGCAAGAAAGCAGTAGTAAAGATAGTATAGAAAGACTGGAAAGGCATGTTTTTGATTTAAGAATAGAAGCTGTAACTTTGAGGAGGAAAGGCATGTGAAAGAAGGAAAGCGCTAGAAGGTGCTAAAAAGGAAATTGTTAGACTTGGGGGAGATGCCTATTAAAAAGGGAATAATCTCCATATTTCCTGAAGGATGACTTAAAGAGAAAAACCAAATCTTCTGTCATCAATGTACACTATCTAAATAAAGTATTTAAATCAAGAATAATGAAAGAAGCAAGAGATTTTTGTATGTATTTATCTCTCACATGGTAGAAGCTGAGTGCTATTTCAGCAGAAGTAAAAGTCTGAATGAAAAATGGCTCAGAAAGAATCAGCCAGGGAACAGCAGAGGCAGTCTGCTCCCTGGGCAGCTGAGGATGGGAACAGGACAGGGAGCCAGTTCCACCACACCTGAGCAAGGCAAACAGGACAGACTGACCCCACCCAGGTTTAGCTGAGGCTCTGGGCCACAGCAAGCCTGTGGTGATGAGGAAGGTCTGAGATCAGGCTGAGATATTAAATCTGAAGGTCTGGATCAACAGGGGGTGTGCCAAGGCACTGATGTGGTGGCAGAACTCCAGTGCAGTTCAGACCAGGGGACAAGGTCTCAGCTTAACAGCAGCTCCCAAGAGATGGAGTGGGGAGTCCCCAGTTCCAGCTTTTTCTTTTCATAACAGTTGAAAGCAGTGAACTGGCCTTGAGCTGCTTCTAGGAGGGGAGAGAATTCAGAGCCCTGTAAAATGGTGGTTTGCATAAGGAAGAACTCATATATAAAAGGTATGATTTTGATATCTAGGAGAAGATTGAGTGAAGGATAAAATCAGAATATAATAAGGCAATGGATTTTTTTTTTTTTAGTGTATGGCAGGAGAGAGAGATAACAGACTTGAGATAAGGAACACCTTTCTCCCAGAAAAGTTGTAGAAGGAAGAGGGCAAAGGAAGGATGTGGACTAACATAGTATGTTAAGGAATGATTGATGGTTTCAAAATGAGAGAACTAAAACCAGAGAAATAAGAAGAGGCTGAGAATGACAACAGCACAGGAAAAGGGGAAAGTGGTATCAGGATTAGGCAAGAAAAGGCAGCAAAAATGCTGAGGTCCAGATCCAAAGAACTTGGTCACTGTTAGGACCACTTGTTCCAGACATGCATATAAATTGTTTGGCTAAGCAATTTTGGTTTAGGCAATGGAGCTTTCCAAACAAGGAACAGGAAGTTAAGTACTATAAATGGGGCTCTTAAGAATGGAAATATCCATCAGTAATTGGGGGCTGAAATGAAGCAGCTCTCTAAACTCTTTCATCTGGATTTGGCACCTGTCGCAGTTGTGGTTAAACTTCCATGTTGAGACTGCAAGCCGTCACCTTTAACTTTGACACTTACACTGTCATGGTGAATAAAACAGACATATCTCAAAATATTTTAAGGGACTTGTTAAGGCTGTCTTGTGGAACTCACACTGCCAGCCCTTGGTAGAGAGAGCCTACCACATTGAAGAGACAACTAAGTAATTTTTGAGTGATTTCTCCATTTTCAGAGACTGTCATTGTATCTTCAGGCTAAGAAAGGACAGAGAAAGCTACCCCAGGGAAGAATATAATTGCTTTATAAAAAAACCCCCAAACTTCAGTGAAATGCACCCATCAAGAAGTCTACTTCTCCTTATAGTTCCAGGGAAAAAACAATCTGTCACCTAAATGGAACCATCCTGTAGGAGAATGAGGTTATGTTTATGTTAATAAACTAGTCCTGGACACACTTTGGGCCTGAGCATGGATATAAGATCATCCAAACTCTTGAACTGCCAGCATGGTCATGTCCATGGTGCAGTTTGGAGTGTTAAATAAGCACATTTGCAGACAATGCCCAGGAAACATCTGGCAATATATTATAGGCCAAGGATCCAGGGAGGTAGGATGCAGCTCTTTTATTTTGGAGAAAAAGGAGACTGGAGAAGTCAGCCAAATGCATGTGAGCTATGCTGTGCTGATAAATACCAGGGTCAGAGAATTGTTGCTGGCCCATTTCATTTATTTTTAGCAGAAGCCTGCAAAGACAGGTAACAGCATCCCAGAGTTATCTTGACATTTGAAGTTATGTATTGAGGAATCATAAGGCTTGATAGCAAGATTGCAATGGTACAGGCACCAGCTTTGGTTGTGGTCAGGTAAGTAGCTCCTTGATTTAAAACCTGTCCTTTAAACCTTGCTTTGTGTCAGTGAGTAACTTCTGATTGTGTTGACTCAGGGCTGCAGAATGTGAAAGCTTACAGGAGCAAGATAAGAAGTTTCAAAAAGTTAAAAGCCCAGTTCCCAGGGACTTTTAATAAGACCTGGGAATCCCTTAGGTCTCTTTGAAAATCCTATCTGAAAATAAAAATTGGATGAAGTGTAGGATTTATTGGTTCTGACAAAAAAAAAAGAAAAGTAGCAAGTTCTCAGACAAGCTGCAGACTGGAATAACAGAAGTGATATGAATTTTCTAACAGGTCTTGTCAGTTTTCTTGTCCTTATTAAGGAGAACAGAACATCTGCAAATGGGGCAGACATGATATTGAAAATAAGTCCTGAATCAATCAATTCAGCAAAGAACAATCTGTACACATGATTTTGGTTTTGGCAAATCATCAAACAACTATTAACTGGAAAGCTAAATGGGGTCAGCAATTCAAGTCTGGCTGGAAGATAATAAAGTCATAAAAGCATCATAATATGCATTACTTAAATGTGAATAGTCAAGGCACATTTGAATCAAGTGTGGCTGGTTTCAGCTTCAGATTGAGACACCATGTGTAGATGTGTCCATGTAGTGCCTGTAATGAATGAGTTCCCATTAATAAGATCCCATTATGGTCAATATGGTCTGTCAAGGCCAGGGGCCTCTTCAGCCGATCAGATGTTGGGAGCTCACTCAGAGTGAGTTGGAGAGCTGTGGACTTCTGTAATTACTGTGTCTGCTGGTCACCCATCACAGCTGCTCCATTCTTTGTGAGAATATGCCTTTTTTGGTCAAATTCATCACAAGAAACTTCTGCAACACTTGGATTTTAAGCAAGGAGTTTAGAATGATCTCCAGCATACCTTACCCTATTGACTATTTCTTCTAATTAAAATACAAACCCCTTCACTCCAAGATCTGTAGCCAGCTGATCATCTATATCCACATGCTCTATAGAAATAGGACTTGGAATTGAATAGCCCATGGAACTCCTAAAGCTATTTTTGGTTTATATTTATTTGATTTAACCTTGGTTCTATTTTTGACTGTGGAACATCAGTGTTTACCAGTGAACCCAATAAGAGCAGGTCCCACACCGCCCATACATTCTCTCTTGCATTTAGCATTTACCTGTAGCATTGTTGGCCTATAGCATTTACCTAAAAGAGTACAAAAGAATAGGGCAAGCACATATTCACATTTCTCTAGTTTACTTTTCCAGCCTTCAGAAATTTTCAGCTCAGGAAGTGCTAAATCAAAAATTATATCACAGTCTTGTTTATTGATTTCTAGAATTTTGAGTCCTTCTTTAAAAAATGTTCTTGTGGGTTGACAGGATGGTCAACTTATCTCTTCATGTTTGTCTTCCATGCTACTTAGGAATTTTTAATCCTTCTGTTTTACACACTCCCTCTTCCAGCTGGAGAACAAGCTGAATCCTTTCACTGTTTTTTCTGGATTTACTTATTTGTCCATAACATGCTTTTTTTGGAACCTAGCAGCACAAGTCTAAGATTTTGTTCCCTAGTAATAATTCTAAAAGGAGAGGTGAATTTCTGTTTGTCTAACCTTTGTGTTGGCAAATACCATTTACATCTTAAATTTTGTTATTCTAATCTTAGTTTGCACTAATGGCAAATAAACTTCCTAAAAAACATGTTAATAAAAGCAATTTTTCACAATAGTGGTAATTCTACCTTTTGGACTTTAATGATATTGAGAAATATTTTGTAATTCTACTTTTTCTGAGGAGAAGAAAATTAAGGGAAACAAAGGTTTTCTAAGTCAATAGGAAACAGATGTGATTCCCATGAAAACTCCTGCATTTAAGCTTCTTTATTATCTTGTTTATAATGTTTAAGTAAATCAGCTCTAAAATAAGTAGTGCTGTGGGCCAGAGGACATTGATTAACTGCCTGAGTTTGGAGGGCAGTTTTACCCAAGTCCAATTTTATAGGCATCAAGACAAGTGTAAATTTTAAACTCATTTCAACATTAGGATGACTTTTTAAGACCATTTATACAAATTGAGCATGTTAGTCTATGGTTTTTTTAATTACTGTAATAACAAACAAAAGATCAGTTTTTCATGAGATTACATGTAGATATTAATGGTAACTAAAGACCAATAAATGGGACATACTTAAAAAATTAAATTACAAATTAATGAGATGATGCTCTGCACTGTACTAGTGTGGTTTTAAATCTCTAAATTTGCTGATAATTACAAAAAGTAGGAAACAGTAGGTGTGTGTTATTTGAGTAGAATTATATTAATTGAATGTAGGTTGGAAAAGCTTGGTACAGACAAAATGATGGAGATAAAAAATGGCTATATAATCTGTGAGGCTTTTGAATGGAAGTGAGTTGGAATATAGCTCTGGCAAAAGTTTGAAATTAAAAAACCTGGGGTTTTAAGTGTAAAGAGATGCTGTCATCTTGAAGGGAAATTTTCCTTTGAAAATGATAATTCTTTTGTCGTGCTCATTATTAGATTTATTCATATGAATAGTAATTTTTCATTAATCTTAAGTGAAACTCAATTATAATTTTATTTTTCTACTTAAAAATGTAAAAAAAAAACTAGACAAGTTTTAGACCAAAAATGTAAGTTCTTTCTTTTTGACTGCTTTGCCAGGATATTTTACGTCTCTTTTCGTGATGGGATGTTAGGTTTAATTAATGTTATTTTTTCTTTTTGGGGTGGTTTTTTTTCCCATTTTTGCATATCGCCTGGAGCAGAGCTGCCAGCTTTGAAAAGAGAGGTTTTAACTAAGATGACAAATACCAGTTGCTTCTGAAGTGAGGTCATCTGGGATTTCTCACCTCTCATTTTGAGCTCTGGATGAAGCTCAGGGTAGCAGATGCTCTTAGTCCTCCTTACCTGTTCCATCCCAAAGGATTCAGTTTTGTGGTTTGCACTGTTCCCTTTCATCATCACAGGGCCAGTGACTGCTTTGATTTGCATTCTGCATAAAGTATGTTGGGATTGAACTTGGCCAATTATATTTTTTTCCATTGAGCGACAGTAGTAACTCTGCATGAGAGCTTAAGGACTAAACTGCTCTAATTACAAAGTATTATAAATTTTGTATTTAGAAACTTTTTTTCAAAGTGGAGATACATCACAGTGACAAGTAAGAGCAGCTGAGATGTAGTAGTGTGGAATAACTGATTACTTCTTGGCAGAAAGAGCAGTGATTTACTGGTGAGAAAATGTCTTCCTCTGTTCCTCTGACAATTGCCAATAAATTACTAGGTCTTTTCCCCCAACTTTAAATATTTACAAGCATCCCAGGAGAAAAATGTATTCTTCATTCTCTGAACATACTTTCTGTGTCTTGTACCATCACTTACTAAAGGTATTATGACACAGTGCTACTTAGTATCTCTCACAATCACAGCTTTAAGCCATCTCTGTCTTCTGTTTGGCTAGATCTCAAATCAGGTGACATGTTTCTCTTTCCTTTAAATCTGTCCCATGGATGTGTGATATTTAGTTGTTGAATTTACTGGAAATACAGGGATGAATTCAAGCACTGACCTCCTTCAGGAAGCAGCTATCATTCATCTTGTAGTTTGGGACTGTCACATTTGGTTACTGAACAGCTTTTAAAGTAAACTGCTCCAGATTCGTACTGAGGTGAATCAGAGGGGACAAAAAGTAATTTCATCTGTCTGCACCCTGGAATTTTTGAGGCTTATAAGGGTGCTAGTACTGCCACTCTCACTTGTTTACTTGGGTTTCTAAAATTGGAGTAGTGTTTAGCTTTGACAGAAACTGTGGGATGATTTTAAAATTTGATGTAGCATTTTAGTAAAAACTGAGGCCTAGACTGTAATTAGTTCTGTCATTCCATTTCAGTCAACACTTTTCCCTCTAAACTTAAATTCTTTTTATGTTGCTGTAGTTATTTCAATGTCCAGTTACTTTTCCCATTGTTTGTACAACTCTTAGTTTTTATATTTTAGAATGCCATTCAAATACATTCTTTACATTATAACCTACTTTTTAGTGAAATATTTCTCAATCATAAATTTCAAACAGAAATGGGATAGAGACATGCTCTGATATGCTAGCAATTTAGAAATGCCATTCTAATAAAAATGGAAGTAAAATGAGGTAACATCTTAAAATATTTAAATAGGATTGCAAATATAGACTCAGTATTGCAAAAATTGTAAAATTATGAAATGCTTCCTAAGTCAGGATCCACCTTGTAATGTAATCTGTAGGGGGATAGAATATAAGTAAATAAAGGTAGTATAGAAGGTAATTGTACCCCCTAAAGTGTTGCAGCTGGGTTAATGATTAAGGATTAGGAGCAGGCCTGATGTGTACAGGCCACAGCTGTAGCCAATAAGAAGAGTGTTATAAAAGAGAGGATTGGTTGGTTGGAGGGAACTGGAGTCAATTGGCTGCTGTGAGGACAAGGAAGAGTCAGTGCCTGGAGGAGCTGCCTACAAGAAACATCAAGGAGGTACAAAACTCCAGCAATATGGAACCCTTGCAATGAAATGACAATAGAACTCCTGCAATATAATGACAACAGTAATCTAAATCACGTTTTATTGTTTTCTTCCATAATTGTGAGCAGTGGAAGCTTATTGTTGGAAACTGATACTGTTATTTTTTGTTGTATTTCATTGCTGGCAATTAAGTTTGAGTTGGCTGCCCTAGTTATTGTCCTGGAGTCATGGAATGGTTTGTGTTGGAGGGGACCTTAAGGATCAGGTAGTTCCACCCCCCCCTGCCATGGGGAAAAACATCCTTAACTTGTCCAGGTTGCTCAAAGCCTCATCCAGCCTGACCTTGAACACTTCCAGGGATGGGGCATCCACAGCTCCTCTGGGCAGCCTGATCCTGTGTCTCAGCATCCTCACAGTACAGAATTTCTTTGTAATACCTAATCTAAACCTGCCCTTTCAGTTTGAAATCATTCCTTCTTGTCTTGTCACTACATGGCCTTGTAAGAAGTCTCTCTCCATCTTCTGGTTTGTCCCAAAGCCTCCTTTGATAACTGTGATTTTTTTGCCTGTGTAGCGTAGCTAAAAAGATTTTTATTTCTCAAAAAGTTTTCAATTGTGAAACTTTTGACAAGTTGCTGTTTGAAGAATTTGCAGGGAATGTTAGACAAACTTTTTAAAGAAACTGGAAGCCAGATTTGTCCTCAGTTATTTGAAACAGCAAAATTCATTGGACATTAGAGTATATGTCTGTTTCCTTTAACATGAAAGCCTATATTCTTTATATGCAGTAGCAAACTTGACAAAACTACAGAGAATAATGGAATTGAAAAGCAGGAGGAAGGCACAGGGCTTTCAGTGGAGAGGGTAATTTGCAAGGAATACAGCTGGCTTCAGTTTTAGTTTGGCCACAGCCTGCAGTCAATAGTACATCTGAGTACTCATCCTGTGGAATTCCAAAGTTTTATAGGAAATGGACTACAGAACAAAATAGTACTCTTCAGTTCTGGCAGCACAAGTATTAACAGTGCAGTGTCATGCACACTTTAGGGCAGCACAAAGTTGCCCAGATGCTAAAAAAGCTGCCTGATGGATCTGCCTTCTCCTGAGCTGGCATTTAGTTCTGCTCCTTTGCTGCCCTCGTGCTGCCCTGTCCTCTGCAGGCTCAGAGTACTAAACCCACCTGAAACCAGCCAGAGGTGAAAGAGGCAGGAATGAACAGTCAGGGCTGTGACCATGCCACTCTATGCCAGTATTAAATGCTCATGAAGTTGTTTTCCAGTGGGTTTTTTTTTTGTCTTGTCTCTATCTCTGCAGATAATTATATCCTCTTTTTTTCCTGAGACAGACTCACAGTATAAGCTCCTCAAGGCTACTCATCTTCAAGGAGATATTACATTCTTGTGTCATAGAAAGATTTGATCCAGGACAGGTATTTTTTCTTAGAAAATGAAAGTAGCTGGAGCTGGTAAAGGGGCACAAATGACTCTATTAACTTGTCAGGTGTCAGGAGTTCTGGAGCTTGTCAGATCAGTTTCCACTGGACATTGTCTGCCAACAGTGTGTTTGTAAAATCTTTGTGTATTCTCATTGTCTCAAACTATTAGGATTATTTTATTTTACCCTCTGTCTTTTTATCTTTAGTTACTGCATTGTCCTGGTTAGGTTGCTCTGGTTTCTCCCACCTAGAAGGTTGGTTTCAGTTATTTGGACAATGCTCTCAGGCACACAGTGTGATTCATGTGCAGGGTCAGGAACTGGACTTTTTTGGTTCTTGTGTGTCCCTTCTAGCTCAGAGTATTTGAAGGCACAATGAAGGGGACAATCCAGCATGCATTACTTCAGCCCACTGCCCACAGCTCTTTAAGAACACAATCCTTCACTGCAGAGCAGGGATGCAGGGAAAGTGGCCCGAGAAAGCCAAGGAAACAATTGTTAAAACGCCCTCCTAGTGAGAAACATGGAGTCAATGAACTTGGGTACCTCCTAAAAACATTTTTGTGCTGCAAGTGGAGCCATGTACTCCTGATGAATCATGCTGCATCTGTAGTACATCCACGTCCCAATGTGTCACATCAATAGGGGATTCAAAGGGAATGACAAGTAAAAGCAAGGAGTAACAGTGTGATGGAATGTAAGTAACATTAATGTCTCTTTTTTTCCCCATCGTGCTACTTAAGAGGTCTGTGCTTTGATGTATGTTACAAAAGGGCAGCAGTGGAGGGAAATGTGAAGGATGGGTGGGTGTTAGTGATGTGCAAAATGGCAAGCTTGCCTTTAAATGACTTGGCAAGGACCTAGCTGTGAAAAAAGGCACTGCTGACAACTTGGAATCCCCCTTAGTGTGATGTCCCTTCTCCTTGAGCAGTCTTAAAATTGAAACAGTGACAGGCTTTTAGTTATGTACATCTGCCTTCTCATTATTGAAAGTAAGTTAGGAAAATTTATATTGATGTAAAAAAAAAAAATTTCTTTACATCAATTTATATTGATGTAAAGAAAAGCTGAAGAATTGCTTTCAGTTGGAAAATTGTTTCCATTTATAAATAATGAAGGTCTTTTCTTGACATGTATATCTATTTTAAATAAACTAGATTAGCAAGTAAGGAGTATTTATTGTGATTTTGTTTTATCCTTGTTGCAACATTTACCTGGTTAATGTCTTTGCTGATGATCTCTTGCACTAGCTGGTACATGGCTTTCATTTTGCTTTAGCTAAGTTCTTCTAACTTACAGCTGCAGGTAGAAACTGTTTTTAAGGAATGCGTGCAATCATGTGCTATTTAGTATTTTTAAAATGAAAGTACAGAACTTCTCTGATCCCCCAATCTGTGAAATAATTATTCTGATGTAGTTAGAAATCTAATTAAACTTTTACACAGATGTTTTGTTCAGGAAGTGCTCTTTGCACTTTTATCTCCAATATGGAATAACACAATGAACCACCCTAGTGTAACTGCGCACCAGCTTTGCAATACTGTCCTCGAAGAAGTAAAGCTTAAAATTTATTCAAGAACAATGAGAGAAAAGAAGGGACTCTTAAAAATTAATTCCCAGCTCAAGGTCAGCTTGAAGCAGTGCCAGGCTCTCAATCTTCTGCTGCTCTTTACAAAGGGTACAGTCCTTTACATTAAGTGGCAAGGGCCTCTTCAGCTGTTGATGCACAGGAGCTGCAGCAGTCGCAGATAATTTCATTTCTTTTCCTTAAAAAAAAGGTAAAGAAAACACATCCCCCAAATATGAAAATATCGCTGCTTAGGGATTTTTCTGCAAGTGCCTACATAAACAAGATAACCTGAATTATTAAAAGTGTGAATTTGAAGAGGATTTGTTGTGCCACATTTGTTAAACACCCACACTCTGTGTGGGCACTCAGAAGTAAAGTGATGTTCTTTGAGTTCAGCTTAACTGCTGACTCAGCCTTTTCTTCACAGTATGGTTGAGGTTGGCAGGGAGTTCTGGAGGTCTTCAAGTCCAACCCAGAGGCTCAGGCAGGGCCTCCTCAAGCCCAGTTGGCTTTTGAGTGCCTCTGACAGAGAAGATGCCCCAGTCCCTCTGGGCCACCTCTGCTGGTGCTGCTGTCCTTAAGGTGAAAGTGTTTTCTGATGTTCAGGGAGAACCTCCTGCCTTTCAGTTTGTCCCCTTTGCCTCTGGTCCATCCCTGGGCACCACTGAGAAGAGCCTGGCTCCATCTTTGCACTCTCCCTTCAGATATTTATGCATAAGATCTCCCCCAATCCTTCTCCAAGCTCATCAGTCTCAGCTGTCTCAGTTTTCCTCACAGGGGAGATTCTCCAGTCCCTTGATCATCCTTGTGGCCCTTCCTTGGGCTCTGTCCACGTGCAGCAGTGCAGGTGTGGTCTCACCAGGGCTGAGCACAGGGGAAGGAGCACCCCTTGAATCACTGCCTTGAAACACTCCTCAAATGTAGCACAGCACAACATTAGCCTCCTTTTTCATATGGACCAAATCTTTCATGGCAACCTTTAGGACTTAAGGATGGAAAACTCCAACTTTTAAATTGCTCCCTGTGACTCATACACTGGGATAGTTTAATTATTTACTTTAAGCCCATTTTCCCACATCTCTCTCTCTCAATGTCTCTTACAGTGAGTAAGACTTTATTTAAGATTGTATATGGTCACATCTATCACTCTAGCTTTTAGGAGTTTGATTTAATAAATACCAGGGAATTAAATTGACAGAAGTGCTAATGTATAATTAATATATATATATATATTCTCTGAGACATGCTAGGAAGGGGCTCACTCTTACTGTGTCCTTCTCTGTATTGGAATTTCTACGCATTAATGGAAATTATGCCATTTTTTTCACAATATTTCCTTTGTCTTTTCTGGCTTTGGGGTTAGCCATCTGGTCTTCAGTCCAGTGCTGACTTCAGCCAGGTTGTGAGAACAGCAGGAGAACTGAAGCTATTGCAGTTACCTGCACTGCTGCTAATTCAGTGCAATTTACCTCTCTGGCTTTCCCAGATTGGTGCTCACTAATACAGTAGCCATGGACCCAGGAGGCCTCTCAGTCTTGGGTACCCTGTTATCTCTCTCAGATGACATGTTCACCCTCCTTCTTATAGATAAAAGCTGTTATAATCAAATGCAGATATTACTGCCCAGCTTGGGATTTGGGAACAGTAGAACTGCATGCTAACAAAGTGCACAAGTTGGGTTAATTTATCAGAATTCCAGTACACAAAGAACCCATAAAGGCATTCCTAGCAAAGTATGATGGTGGTGTTAAATGACACATGTGCTATAAATCAGCAGCATTCCCCTACATACTTTTTTTCTAGAGGAAAAGATGTGTGCAGCCAGAGGCATTGCCACCTGGTAATTTAAGAACTTGCTAGGGTGACTGGTGAAGTTTTACTTAGGGTGTAAATATTTTAAATAGCCTTGGATTCATTAAGCATTTTTTCCTCTGGCAGAGCAGAGAACTTATCTCTTTATGTATTTATATGGTAATTTTTCCTCTTGGCATGAAAAAGTAGTTGAATCTCTGGTACCCAATTTCTTGCACACTAGAAAATGATATGGATTAATTGAATCAAGATGAGCTTTAAGCATGTTGTTTACAAAGAAGTTTATGTTGCAATTTTTTCTTTCAAAAGTCCCCTTTTGTGTCAGGATGACTGGGAAATGTATAGTGCAAATTCAATTTAAGACAGGTAGGAGTCCTCTGGTAGGACTCTTCCTGACTTGCACTCATACTATGTGTATTATTTATCATCCTCAGTGTTCTGTTTCTGCTATTCTTAGCATGTGGCTTTGTTTCATTCAAGCAGTATATTGACTGTGAGACTGGTTAGGAGCAAACTGTACAAGGCAATGAAAATCTCTTTTAATTTTTATTTTAGACATTCATGAGGAAAATTATAATGTGCAAGCAATACCAGTGCAAAATTCCTTGCATTTTGGTTATGTGTTAATGAAGAAAAGAATTACTAGAAATAAGAGTTCAGGTAAAAATCTTCCGTTTTCCTGTTGTGTGTTTATCTCAGTTTGCACAGATGAGGTGTGCCATGAAATGCATCCAGTGGGCAGGAAAGTCTGGAGGTAATACAGCTGCAAGATGGAGACAAGATCTTCAATGAAGTTTTTTACCTGATAGTAAAATGAATTTGAATATTTTTTTCAGTCACTAAGAAATAAAAGCAAATTAACTTTTAAAGCATTCCTTAAAAACCATAAAAACCCGCTGTAGTACTTTGGCTTCTTAGAGATTGCCAATTTGATTCTTGGTTTCAAATTCCTGGGTGCTTATCCTTTCTCCCAAAGCAGTCAATAATACTCCTGCTTTGATTTAGCACTCCTCCAGACTACTCTTTTTGGATTGGCTAATTTTTACTTTTGCACAAACTTTTCTGCTTTGCTTCTGGTCACTTGTGCAAAGTTATTACAGGGAAGGTAAATGTGAAGGGTTTGCATCCTGCTTGTTCTGTAGAGCAGGGTTCTCTCATGGTCTGTTTTCTTTCCTGTGTTATGGCTCTCACCTTCAGTTTGCTCCTGCTGTGCTTTCTGTTCCATTTCTTGTTTGGCCAGTGTCAGGAGCTTGGGCTTGTTACCCTGGTGGGGATCCATGCTGCTGATTAATAGCACAAGTGGCTAAAAATAGGTGGAGTTCAAGCAGGAGACGTTTGCTGATTATAAAATGTTCTGCCTTTTATCCAGGGCTCTCAAATGTGATTCTAATCAGGTGACAGAATGGCCACTACTGCTCACAAAATGAAGGAACTGATGTATCATTTTTTAAAGTCATCCTCTGCAGAATGGAAACTTCTTTTGAGGGAAACAGAAGGCACAAGCATGTTAATCAGTTTAAATGTTATCTACAGTTATTTTTTTTTTTTGCCATGGATGAGAGGCTTCTGCTGAGGGAGGCTGTTGAGAGTGTTATGAAGAGCATGTGACAAATATCTTTTATTCCTTTTCAAAGTGGGAGTCTTGTGTCCTTGTTTAACTGAATATAAAAGGTTTTGCTTGAATTTGAGATTCTGAAATCTATATAGCAATCATAGGTGTAATGAAGATGCCAGTCATTATTTTATTGCTTAGCTGGAAATACACCTTCAGATACTTTCTTTTTTTTTCCTCAATCTGTATGTAAGTTGTAATCATTCTTGCAATGAAGTTTAATTAGGGTTGTTATTGTCACATGGAAAGCTGAATACAAGCAATTTCAGGCAACTCTCATAGCCCTTGACATTTTTCATCAGTATTGCTACAGTTGGGTGCTCTGCTCTTTTATCAAAGATAAACTTATCAAGAATGAATTATCTTTCCACAAAGTGATAGACCTGTACTCAACTTGAAAATATTGTTTGTGCATAAAGAAAATATCATAAACATGAAAAATGCTGCTGGTTGGACATAACCTATACATGTTTGCATTACTTTCCTCATTTGAGCACAAAATACCCTACCCTACCTAAATCTCCTTGGCACATAGATCCCAGAAGTCTGCCTTTAACTGAAAGTAAAAATTGCTGTTCAAAGTTAGAAAGATAAATACACTGAAACCTGATTTCCAGCCTAGCCAAAGTTCTAGTATTTGGCTCTTTTATACCTTAGAACTTACTTATGACTGAAGAATAAGAAAATAATAAATTCACTTTACTGATGAAGTAATTGGAGTGTAGTGAAGATGGCCATGCTTTCTGGTGTGTAAAACAGTTCATCTTCTGCTCATGGCTTAAAAAAATTTCTGACTATTTTATGGTGGAAAGGGAATATACTGAGAAAGTAAGAGAAAAACAGGGAAGCATTTTGATCTAATAGGTTTGTATTGTTGGGAACCAGAGGCCTAATGCATTAAAATAGAGGAAAACAGCAGTCAGTACTCCTGTATTAAAAAAACCAAACAACCAAAACTAAGAACTTTTACAAGTGTCAGGCTAGACACTTTTCTGTTCTGTTGGAGTATTTTATGCCATCTGTCTAGACTGTAAGATCTTTAAGGCAAAATGAGATACACAAGTGGCACATGGACCATTGCTAGTGCTGTTAATTGCTTGGTTTTCACAACATCTGGCACACATTATATAACACATTTTCTTCTGCCTGTTGAAAGCAGATAATATTTATTTACCTGCCTGTCACCAGGGCTTTGAAGAGACTTATGGAAACCAAAGGAATAAATGAGCCCTGGAGGTGAATTGAAGCTTTTCAGACACCCCAGTCCAGACACAGCCTCTAACTCTAGGTTTTTAAGCAGTGTCTTGCCTCTCACTGGAACAGTTTTCTGACGCTCTCTCCCTGAACATCTGCTGATGGCCACTTTCATAGCCAGAATCCAGGGCCAGACAGAACTCCCCTGTTGCAAATGGCCAGCCTGATGTTGTTAAAATCTGCACACTGCTGTGGGACCTGTTAAGTTTCATGGTGGTGATTTTATTGTGCCATCAGTGCCACCTCAGTTGACTGAATGGCAACAGTCATAAAAGGGGAAGAAAAACATTTTATCTTCTGTTGCCTGTGTTTCCTTCTACTGAGCTGAGGAGATATAAAAGAGCCCTTGGAGTATCAGAATTGAAAAGGTCTCAGCTGGAAATGGTTGACAGCATTGCCTCCAACAGAACAGGAGAACAGGAAATAAAGTGGGACTAAGAAGTTCACTGTGCAGGAATAGCATATACAGAGTTAAGCTTGAACTGGGTCACATTACAGGATTTTTTTTCTCCCCTTTTTCATTATTTCTTCTGGCTTTGAACCATTTCTTTTAAAAATGAGACCTCTTCAGTTAGTCATCATAAATTAGTCATCCACCAGTGTTTGAGGAATTGGCCCCAAGTGAACCAGGCTGGTGTAGTAAAGTATAATTCAGCTCCTGTGTAGCCTTTCTTTGTGAACAAGGCAAATGAGCTTGGATGTGGTCTCTGTTTCTTTGTGCTTGGATTCCAGCTGCTGTGACTGGGTATGGAGGGCTCCTGCATGGCTGTTCTCTATTAGAACCTCACTGCAGAAAGGAACCTGCTGGTGCTGTGCTTACATCTCTCTGACTGCAGGAAACATCCAGATCCTATCTAGCCATATTTATCTGCATGAAGCTGCAGAAGCTAAAAGTCATCCCACGGTGTTTTAGCATATGCTGAAAAATGAAATACTGTCAAACTCCTACAGTACTTGAAATAGACTTGAAATAGCCTTACAGTTTTGCTCCTTTACACTTTTTCTGTAGGGATCATTCAGGGATTCAGATGCAGTGGGGCACAGAAATAGAGAATGAATCTCTCACTTGTTGAAATGAAAATTAACCTTCTGAACTAAGATGGCTTTAGATAACTAGAATCCCAAGTTTCATGCCTGCTTTTTGTGCTGCACAGAAAGTGCAGAATGAATAATTCAATAAGTGATACCCAAGTTTATAATTTGAAAAGAGAAATGTCTGGAAATTTTATATGAATGAGGTCTTTGTCATTTTTTAAGCCTGATTGCTACCAGCATAGTTGATGGTCTAAAAATATGCTAACTGTTGTTCATACCTATTCAGTGTAGCCAACAAGGAAATTTCATGTTTTGATCAGCAGTATATATCTGCAAAATAACAATCTTGGTTCCAGTTGCAACAAGTAGGAATTTGCCATTAATTTTAAGGTCACTGAATTTCATTGTTCTGTGTACAGTTAAAATAACTTTATAGATGGGAGAAGTATGGAACATCAGTGCCTTATCATACACAATTATGAAGGCATCCATCCTGATTTGAGGGTGGTGGGTGCTGTTCTGCTTGAGTTTTGCAGTTTAATTACTTTTCCCTTTGTGTGTGTATGTATGTTTGTGTGTGTGCTTGATGAGAATCTTCTCCAGACTGGTTTATTGCCCCATGATTTTACAATGACTAAGTAGCAATTCAAGGAAGATTGAAATGGTAATTTCCTTTGTTCTCCTATTCTTTAAGAGGCCAGCATAGGTAGGGTGAACACCACTAAAATAATTTTGGTTCTAATATTAACTACACAAGTACAGAATGAGATTCTTCCTTCTCATTGAGTTGAAAGAAGAAAAGCCCCCAAGCTAAGGTTTCTAAATCATCATCTTACTCCCACAGATGATAATTTTCAAGTGGCAGATGATTATTTCTGGAATCAAGAATCTTTCTTACTTCCTGATGTGTCATTTTTAATTTTTTCTAAGTTGCCTTTAAATACTGTTTAGGTATAGATATCACACATAGCAAAAAATATAATCTCAAATGCCTTGGCTAGAGGTAAACCTGTGAGGAATGTTCTGGATTTTTTCATGTGTGCAATGATTATTTGAAACCATTCTTTTCTGTATCCAGGATGATGTTTTAGGCTGCAGCTGTCTTGCTGAATATTCATTATGAAATACTTGTATTTAAAAATAAACCCATTAGTTTTCTTTCTATCACACCAACTTGCCTTTCAATATGTGCCAGTGACCTGGCATTGGTGACTGCATCTCTGAGCCTTAGGTCTCCATGGAAAATCTTCATATGTTAGATTTCTTTTTTTATAAAAATATCCAACAATATGCAGATAACATCAAGAATTTTTAGGAGTGGATCCTAAAAATATAATACAAAGTTATTTAGCTGTTTTCTACCTTCTCCTTTAAAAGCTCATGTGGAACTACTCTCTCTTGTCCTAGGCCCCCATCTCTACCCTCATACTTCCAGGATGAACGGTCTTCTTTCCAGCTTGGAGTTATTTCTGATTCACAGAGTTGCTCATTTAATAACAGAAGGCATTCTCTGTGACTAGAGTAAAATATAGGGAAGGGGAAGCATATTTCTCCTTTTTCAAGTAGAAAGAAAGGTTAATTCACTTTTATATTCCTAATTTAGCTGAGCAACAGCATCTCTTCTATAATGCAGCAGAAGCATTTTCCCAGACCACTTGAATTCCTGAACATCTAGGATCCAAACTTCATATTTCAAAAATCAGTGAAGGCCTGTCAGTGCCTACACCAGGAACAAGATACTCCCTTGGTGGCTGTTCCACTCTATATTGTGGAAATATGACCACCTGCATCACTGGAAAATGAGGCACAGAGGAGCAGGGAAGCCAAGGTTACAATGCCCACAGAACTGGTGTCAGGCAGAGACATTCAGCAAACCTGGAAACCTCATGGAGCAGTTCAGTGTAATGTACAGGGCCTCCTTTTTTAGTTCTTCCTTCATTTGAGTCCTTGTATTGCCTGAATCTGTATTTTTCAAAATTATTCAAATGATTGAGTCTTGACAAAGTTACCAGTTTTGAAGAGGTAGACTTTTGCTTTTCTGACATCTTAAGGAACACAGTAGAGAGGTCTTGTCTCAGGTAACTGCAAGATCACTACAAGAAAGCTGCAAGACAAGTTGAAAAAAATAGAAATTTTATGGCATGGCTCACTTAGATGATTTTAGAAAAGAAGTCTGGGTTCAGTTGTCTGACAAAGGGCACCTTGAGTTGTTTCAGGTGCTGTGGGTATTCTGCCTAATGTCTCTGACACTCCAGAAAGGACTGAGTCTCCTACCAGATCTCTGTGTTGTGTGGATATCTCAGTCTGTGCTATCTCAGATGGTAGTAGAAGAAAATGTTTTGACAACAAATTCCAACCCCATTTTATTGCAGTAATAGCAATAATACCAATAATCATGAATGTGTTTTTAATACAAATATATTAAGCATGTCTATAGGATATTTGTATCCGTGCAGGTATAATACAGATTTATATAGCTGTAGTTTGCAAAGGCAAGCTCTGATAGTGAGTTTTGCAGAGTGCCTGGTGCTGACTGAAGGTGGGAGAGCAGAGGTGCAGCAGTTAGTGAGATTAGCAATCCTCTTTGATGTGTAATTGCAGCTGTGTGCTTCGTGCTTTTGTGTGCCGTGCCTCCCGCTGGGGCAGGCACTGCACACTCAGGAGCTTTGCAAGTGAAAACATAATGTACTTTATTATTCTCCAGAAAGGGGAGGGAGAAACCAAGCAAAAAATAACAAGAAACAAAAGCAAAGTACATTTAGCTTCCCTTCATCATAAAGGAAAGAAAGAACGCAGCAGGAAAATAGCTTCCATATTTTTAGGCATTTGTGAGTCACCCTAAATCTCTTAGGATATTTTAGTAAAAATTATATTAAAAAAGCTTCTATGAGGTAATGAACTCGTAAGTTTTTCTGTGTGACATATTTCAGTTGCTTTTTTTAATGTTTCTTTTGAACTTCCTCAGGGTAAAGAATCAGTTATCCACCTGGGAATGCAAATGTTGTGAAGTGAGCTATGTGGATTGTGAGAGGAAAAAAGCCTGGGTAATCTTTTCTGAGGTTGGCTGTGGCATTCTGTAGTTCTACGCTAGACTATCAGGAGTAGCAGTAAAGGTGTTCACACCTCTGGGAAAGTAGGGGCTGGTGGGATAATCCATGGCCTGAGGTCACTGTCCTGCCCTTAAGGACCTTTTTGGCAACTGTAGGGTCTGGGCTTAGGCAGGTGTGGTGGAGATAGAGAATGGGTTAGAATAAAGTCATAGTGTTGTCAAAAAATGTCAACAAGGGAATTGCATTCTTAGAGAAGGTTTTACCAACACTGCAGGTAAAGGCTTGCAAGATCTGGAGTGATAAAAGTCTCCAGTACCCAGCTGTGATTTGAAAGCTTGTGGACACTTTCATATTCATTATAGAATTAAAGTATTACAACTAAAAGCAGCACTAACTGAGCAATAATTATATTTTATATCTGTTCTACCTTTAATCCAGAATGACATAAATTGTGTGTTATTACATCATCAGATGTCAATGGGCAGAGCTGCTGAGTGTAAGGAAAGTGAGGATTTTCTGAGAGGTGGGGAGGACACAGGTATGTCCACACACTGTCAGCCATGAGCAGCTCTCTCCCCCTTTCTCACAGGTGCTCCCTGTCCTCATATTTTGTTTAAACTGGGGAGTTGGATAGGCTGGGTTACTCTGATATAAAATTCCAGCAGACTTGGGCCACTTGAGGACTGTTTTTTCATTGAACCTATATGTTAATATTTTTAGTATGTAAAAATGCTAAAAACTGTGGCAATTACTCAAGAAATTACACAAAGGGTTTTTTGATTTTGTTGTTCTGCCATCACATGAATGGCTGAAGGCAAGTTGAATTAATAGCCAAAATATCTTTGCTGTAAAAATCCTAAAAAATATTCCATGAGCACTATTCCCCCCCCATGTACCCTCTGTAAAAATGTTTGAGGAAGTTGTACAAAAGGCAGAGAACTGTAAATACAGAGATTCTTGTTCTGGTCCTTGACTGATACTCTCCAACTGCCTGCAGGAAACTGAAGCCACCTTCTCAAAACAGGCCAGTGCTTGATGTGCATCTGATAGTTAAGTTTTATTTTTAACAAAGCTCAGTGAAGAGAAGTAGATGAGTACTTGTTCCTTGTACAAAGTAGTGTGTGGTAACACTTCACATTTTGGTTTCTTTGACATACCATTAATGAAACAATTTCAGGTCTTTCAGGCATTCTTGTCACAGTCCCATGTTGGTTTGAAAGAATGCTTCAAATGAGGTTGCTCATTAGAAAAAAAAAAATCATTTACTCATCTGGGCATAATTTTGATATTCTTGTGCCTTTACTTCTGCTGCACGATGTATAGATTGTAGAATAGAGAGTAAAGGTTACAAAGCTTTGGATTTTTAGGGTGATTTATTTATTGCTTTTTTTGGTGTTTGTTTTTCTAAGGTCTTCTAATTAGGGTATTTTGTAAGCACTGCATTGATGTAGAAAGCATTGCATACACATTAATTCTTGTTTTCTGTAGAGTATTGGATTCAGGAACAATGTAAAATTAGATTTGTAATATATTCATCAAATAGAAAGTCTCCAAGTATAGTTTTCAACATAAGTTTTAATGTTTTGGCTGGAATTCAAATCCTGAAGGAAGACAAAATATTTTTTTGAATAATACTGGTTCATTAGAATAATTTAAGAATTTTTAAGAGGGCTCCCATATGAGGTGCCAGACTGATTCTAAACCTTACTGAATATCATGTCTCAGAGAATTATGCAAATGCTGGTCAACTGCAGACTGAAGACTCATGTGTGGAACTTCATGAAATATTAACATCAAGAATTTTTTTGAGGAAAAAACAAAATCAAGTCTTTAATTAATGAATCTTTGGAATCAACTTGCAAAACTATCAATGGGATTATTGTAAAACAACTTCTGTTCTCAGGATGCCTCCAAGAAATGAGAGAGTCCCTTTCTTGTAAATTCTCAGAAATCCCAAGACAGAGTCCTGGAAAGTCAGTGTAGGATGCTAGCAGGGAAATGCAGGGCTGTTCTTATCTCTGCCTCTGGCTTATCTCTGCACCTTGGACTTTTTATCACTTTTAACACATCATGCATTACAGACATTTCTGTGGAGATTATTCTCCTGCACTTCTTTTCTCAGACCCTCTTATTTTCTCCCATTTCCTCTCTTTTCTTGTAGGTTTTTCTTCTTCAGTTGTTGCACAGTGAAGAGTTCACTATTACCTCTGTTCTCCCTCAAGTATTTTCTTCTGAATTTGTACCTTTTACTGTTTCCAATTTTCTAAGTTTCCTCAACCCCCTTGATTCTCTATGTTTCCATACAGGGGAAAAAAGAAAACCAGAACAAAACAAAAAAACCAAAACCAAACAAACAAAAAATCCGAACAAAAAAAAAAAAAACCCCTCTGAAGTAAATGTTGGTAATTCCTTTATGAATTAATAGGTTTCATTTTTTTTCATTGTGTATGATCCAGGCTAATTATTGTTACTAGGGAGAGGCTGGATTCAGCAGACAGAACCAGCTCTGGAGCTCAGAGCAGCTTGGTGGAGCAGTGGAGGAAGCTGGGAGGAAGTTCCTGATTGGTGAAAAGAGATGTGAAATTCCCCATTCCTTTCTCTTTTCCATTATGTGCCTTCTACCTGGTAACTCTCAGTAGCAAAGAATATCCAGGAGAGGGTAGGGAATGAGCACAGAGAAATCTGTAATATGGAATTAAAGTTAACAAAGGAAAAACAGCAAAGACAAAAAAAAAAAACTGAAAGAGAAGGAAAAAAAAGGCATTTGGACCCTAATTCCCTGCTCAGATACTTGAATTCCATCAAAATCAACAGGCATTGGAAGCTAAGTTAATGAGAGCTGGTGTCTCTATGGCTGCAGTATAGCAAAGGCTTTTGTCTACTCTTAATAGAGAAAAGCTCCCATATAAACTCCTGACAGCATCCAGCCTTCAGATTTTTTTCCTTCATAAATGGATTTGCTGAAGTGCAGTTTCTCCTTGGTGGTTAAAGGAGTGCAACAGATGAACTTCTAGAATCTGAGAGGTTTAGTCTTCTAATGGTCTTTTTCTTTTTTTCCAGACAGAGAAAAATAGTCTTTTGTGTACTTTTTAGGAAGGAAACAGAAGATGAATTCTGGTGTTACTCAGCATGAACACTATTTGTCATATTTCAGAATCATCTCTAATTTTCTTGGCTTCCTCCCCAAATTGCTTTAATCATTAGGCTTTTTCTTAACTACATCTCTGATGTGTGTCATTATTGTGGCTGCCTCTCAACAACTAGCCTAGGGAAAAATAGATCTCACTGGTCTCACAGAGTAGGCAGAGCTGCTTCACAGACACAACAGCAGGATGTATTCTAGGACAGCTGGCTCTACTGCCAGCCTCAGAAACATCAGGGTGAGTCAGGAGTAATTAGAGCTCAATTACTGGTCAAAATCAAGACCATTCACTCTCAGTTCTTTCAAATAGGTGTAATTTCACAAAAGTAAGTAGAAGCAGATCATTTAACTCTGTGATAAATTTAAACATCTGTCTGCAATGGGTTTTGAATCAATACAGAATAGATTTAATTCTTTATCAGCATAGCAAAGCATTGTCCTAATTCTGTCCCTTGTCATTGTGATGCCCATGTAGGGGTTTCAAACCCAACAGCCCAACAGGACTTGAACAAAGCCACAAGGTGCTGCACGTGGTTGTTTGTCAAGACATAATTTGTATCTATAGGGACAGCTGAGTTCTTGGTAGCTTTTAAAAAATACCTAGTAGATAAACAATTTTATGATTTTCTTTTTTCCTGTGGAAAGGGAGTTTTGGGCATCTTAATAAGAACTGGTAACTTTGATGTGCTACCAATATCCCCGTGTGACCTGTTTTTCTTAACTCTGTTCCATCCTAGAGGAGGCTGCAGCTTCATTCGCAATTCAAATTCCCAGGGCAAATTGTAGAGATAAATCTTGATGTCACAGTCCATTGAATTTTACCTAATATTATTATTTTTCCCTCAAGAACTCCAAGAGACTATGACTTTCTTCATTGACTTTCATTATGTTTCTCCAGTACATGAATAATTAATGTGGATTACTCTGGACTGTTTAAACTCTTTATTAAAGAAATTACCAAGTGTATATAATAGTGTCTCTTCCATTAGATGAACACAGGTGATTTCAACACTTTAAATTAACGTTATAATGTGATTCAGAAATGCATGATAAAGGCATGAAGCTGTTTTTCCAAACAGCAATTTTTACTGTTTTCAACATCTATCAGACCTCCATATGGATACAGAGAAATAGACAGATTTAGACCAGTGTTTGGGTCCTGCCTTCCTTTTTTGGAGCTCTTCTGTAAGAGTAGCTCCCACATCCATGGGTGCTGTTGTCCATATTAGAATTACTTCCCTGCAATAAATGACTCTGAACTAGCCCCTTGCACTTCAGACTTGTTGGAATTATGTATTTCTTTTTTCCTTCCAAGTTGTTTTCACCAAGTCCACATTGTAATTTTAACCTAAAAATTGTAACCCAGCTTAAATTAACTGTGAAATAGAGATGAAGGAAAAAGGAGAGGGATTTTTAAAAAGTCTGAGAAAGGAAAATAGAGGGGATCCTATGTGACAGGCACTTGGTCATACTGCAGCTCTTGGTACAGGCATCTTTGGTTGAAAGATGCTGTACTGTTTTCTAAGTAAAAAAGAACATAAAAGCCAATAATAGCAGAGAGGGCCTCTGCAAAAAAATGACTTCTGCCTTTGAAGTCTGCTTAAGATATTGTTGGGAGTGGAATATTACCCAATATAAATATTGGGTAATTGCTTAGTTTTAGAGGCAATATAAGTGGATGAGAATTGCTGTAAATTCTGGTTATGTTTTTTTAAGCACCAAGAAGATACTCATTAAGAATGTCTGACAAATAATGAAAAGAAAAATTTGGCACTTGTTAGAGGGAAATGAGAAACATGTCTCTTTCCTTCCTTTGATTATGGAAATAATGGGAGCTTTCCCAAAACAGAAGACATAACTTTAAAGAACAATTTAAAAAAACCCAAAAACCCCTGTCACTGGATCCAGCTCTTAAAGATTGAGTACTGTCAGAGAATGGGACATAAGTTTCTTAACCATGTAAGTGTTTTGGATATTTTTCCCGAAAGAGTTATCTTCCAAAGCACATAACCCCCAGACAGAGTTCCTGTTCCCTCTAGCTAATGGTTCATTACTTCTTTGACCCAGCTTGTCTTAACTCTCACTGTGGAAGACATCTAGAATTGTTTTAATTAGGATTTAGAATTCACTCCTGTACTGCAATTTTGTAAAACAAGTATGCTGGAATAGACTGGCAGTTAGTGATGGGCAAAATGAGGTTGATAGATCTAATGATGGCAGCAGTTCTTTCACTGAATAAATATCACAGAGGCCTCTGCAGTGCAATGCTTGCTGGCTTGTGTGCAATGGTATTGAGGAAGGCAGTGCTGGTAATGTCACACTCTGCTGAATGTAAGCTTCAGCATTATACCTTTTGGCTGTGGATAATACCAGAAGGTTTTACTGCCAGCAGATTTTTGTGGGCAAGGATGTTGTACAGACAATGACAGGTAAAAAAAAATCAGGCTGCTTGTTGATGTATTTAAACAGTGAAATGGAATTTAGTCTCAATGGTGTTCAGCTTTCAGAATCTCTGCCAGGCACAAAAGAAAGTTTTGCTTAGTTGCAGTTGGGATTTCAGTGGGTGTTGGGTGATTTTAGCTCCTGCCCAGAAATAAATTTAATTTTAGCAACTGGTGATCAGAAGGTGTTTAATTGCAGTTACTGAAGGCCTGCTCTCACCTTCATGACATCATGTCTACAGTTTGTGAGTACTCCAATTAACAATTGTTAATTTTGAAGGAACAGATCCTACATTTTGTATTGTAAAGATGCTATTTTTTCCCCAATATAGGACACCAAAATGGCAAAAATCTTTTGTTTGGGGCTGTGTTACTCAAGTAAATCACATTTGACCCCTTCTGTCACAATGGTAAAAGATTTCAGTCATGATTGTAAGAGGTAATGTTTTAAAATTATTTTCTATTTATTCTACAAGAATTGATTCATCCCCTTTTTGTACAATATAAATAGTGTTCAGTATAATTAAGTATCAGTGGAGCTACTTGTTTGGCAGATTCTATCTGTGCTCCCCATTTTCCTTTGAGTGAATGGTGGTCTAAAGAAACAGAGTTAGACAATGTAGCAGTGAGAGAATTGTAATTTTTCAGAAGAGATAATGCAAGTTCTTTTAATGTTTACTGTGAAAAAATGACAAAATGGTTCATCAAATGGTAAATTATCTACTTTCTGAGCCCTGGGCAAATGCAAATGCTGTTCTAAAGGTTTCTTAGTGATGGACTTTCAGTGTCTCTTTTCTTCATGACCCGTTATTACTGCTCACATCTTCAATTATTCTTAGTAGTGACCTTTTCTCAGTGCTCCCCAGAAAAAGCCCTACATCATTGTAATCATGGCATTAGTAATCAGATAAGCGAATAGTAGTCTCACTACAAAGCAATTCCTCTCCTTAGTGGTGAACATGCTCAGACTACTTACGTGCAAAGGAAAAGATCTAATTTTTTCTTCTAAAGGCAGAAAGGACAAAGTACAGATTTACATAGTGAGAAATAATAACAACAATAATAAACACCACAACATGTCTGTACTATGTTGCCTATTTCATGCACCAATCCATACATGTTGAAGGGCAAGTGATATAAAGAATGTAACTCAAGTTCTGCTATGTAATGTCATTGAGGCTTCAGAGGCAAGTCTTGGTTATAAGTTTAGTACTGAAATTTTTCCTAAATGAATGAAAACTCTATTCCATGATGAATTATTCTGGCTAGAGTCATATTTCAATATACAAATCAGTGTGTATGAAAAATGATTGAAAGAAGGGGTAAATCTGAGATGAGGAAGTGTTAGCACCATATGGTAACACTTATGGGAAATCTTGCTTACTTTACTTTGGAAACTTTTCATGTAAAAGATTGCACAGTCCTGCAATTAACCACTGCAGGGATTTCTTTTGTCATCTTTATGACTGTTAATTTGGATTAGAGTAAAGCCTGGGTTCTTCACCAGGGATGAGTGCTCCTTTGTATGCAGCTTTGTATATGCACATAATTAAAAAAGAAAGGAAAAAACCCTTCTCTCAAGAGTTTGCAGTATTACAAAAATATCAGGCACATATTAAACTCATAAAAGGTGGAGTGAAGAAAGAAGATCAAAGCTCAGTATATTTTATGCTGACAATATTTTTCTCACTTTCCCTCTTGGGAGAAAGAACCCCTTTAGTATTATGTGCCACTTTAATATTATTCTTGACCACATTGATTTACTGTTCTTTCATCACTTTACTATTATCTAAGCAGTCGTTGATAAACCACCACAGGCTCGGAGGGCTTGATAAAATCTCTTTTTCAGTGTAGAACATTCTGGATATCCTGAGAACCTGAGGAGACACCAGAATGTAACTGAACCCATGCCTGCTCTGAAGAGCTCTGAATTGAGGTAGCAAGACAGAGCAAATCCTGCCCTTCTTTTACTTCCTGTCTCTTAGCTCTCTCCCAGTCACACACTGGAAGGGAGAGAACTGGGGAATGGTTGAATGTGCTGGAAGGGAAGTGGAGGGCTCTGTGGCATTCACATTCTGTGAAAAAATTCCTTTGCCCAGGATTTTTCTCCTGGGAAGCTGAGAGGCCTCAGAGAAAAGGAAAACAATTCTTATCTCATTTGCTTCTCCTGTGTTGTGCCTGTCTGGAATTGTGTTTGGAGATTGTTTACCCACAGGTGATTGTTTCATTGGATTCTGGTGTGAGTTGTTTGGACTCTTTGGCCAATTTGGGCCAAGCTGTGCCGAGACTCTGGAAAGAGTCACAAGTTTTCATTATTATCTTTTTAGCATTCAGTAAATATCCTTTCTGTATTCTTTAGTATAGTATATTATTCTTTAATATAATATAGTATAATAAAGTAATAAATTAGCCTTCTGAGAACATGGAGTCAGATGCATCATTTTCCTTCCTTTGTCAGGGCACCCTCATTTTACAACAGAGGGCACCTGTGGCCATGGATGGACTGGATGGCCAGAAATTGCCAGCAACCAACACTGATCTGGTGACAGAGCTGCTCACCTGCAGGAGTGAAGGGAGAGGGCTCAGTGTAGTGGGGGCAGTGCCTGGGAATGGCATGCACGTGTTTGGGAGGGTCAGCTGCATTCTGGTGTTTTCTTGGAGAGGAGGAGTTAAAAAAAGAAACACTTCTCAGGAAGAAAATGGAGGAGTTTGGAACAGAAGAAAAAGAGCAAAGGAGATAAGAACGAAAATTTAAAAGGTAGGGCCAAGGAATATCCTGTTTTTTTTATCATAGTGAATGCCATAATGAATCTAAAGTAAGGAAGGCAGTTAATCAGTTGATTTTTCACAGGCAATTGGTAAGTTTTGAGTGATGAGTATATACTTAACGTTGCGTGTGGAAATACCTGTGTAACCCCAGGGTTTAGGAAACTGGGATGAAATTTGCTTAGAGCCTGTGATCAGCCTGATGTTCATTTTCCCCAGACATTCTTGCAATTTTGGGTAATTCTAGACTTGTTAAGCACACATGTATGGCAGACAGATGAGGATGTGTTGAATAGATCACAGCTTTAGCAGACTGAACAAATTTATCTCTCACCTCTATTAGTGAGCAGAATATTTCTCTCTCTAACAGATGACTTCTCCCCTCAGTTTTCTGCAAGAAACCTTGTTTAATTTTTCTTACCAATGTGTTCAGATTATAATTTATTATTGTTGGGCATCATCTTGGTTTTTTTCAGTTAAAGCTATCACAGTTGTGTGAATTAAGCACGTCTAAAATGTAATTATTGGACCATATTTATTAATCCTACTATAGGAAAGTAATGTGACTCACTATTTAGAGTCCTCCACAGCTGGGGCTCAAGACCCAAGGAGACTTTGGCCTGCCCCAGTGTTTCCTTGTTTGTTACCCTCACCAGCAGTGATGAGCTCACCCTGCAAGGTCTCCTGACCACATCTTGCAGCCAAATGTGAAATAAACGGGTAAACGTGGGGTGCACTTTCATGCTGGACTATGAAAATGTTAGACTGCTGGCATATTTTGATTAAGGGAACATATACTGGCTGAAGTTGTGATGGGCCAGGGGTTGTTAAGGGCTGCAGATGTGAGGAGACATCAAGTGCTTCCATAAAAGTTGTAGTAAGAGAGTGAAAGGAAAAGGTAGAGATCCTTCAATAACACAAAAGACTTAAAAGGTTTGTATTTTCCCAGTTTCAGAAGAAATGTAGCTGGTTTTGCCTGTTATTTGGCTTTTTGTTTTGATGATTATAAGACAATTTTTGATAAACAGGGAGTTTATCTATGACCTACTTTTAAATTTTAATTTAGAAAAATGCTTACAGGATTGATGGCATTCTTGGGAGAGGTGTTTAGTTTAGGATCATCATGAGTTGGTTAATGGGGGAAAGGACAGAGAAATAAACATAATATAATCTATTTGAATCATCAGTCAATGTCAGTTTATAAAAAAATATTTTCCTTATAAGAGAATTTTTACAGTTTTTTCTAGATGAAGTTCAAGTGACTTCATCTGCTGCATTGACTGTCCTAACCTTCAGAGGCTCCTTGTGTAAGTCAAAACAAACAATATGTTCCAGTGCAATTTAAACTTTCCTATTTTTTTTCTTTTGCAAAGCAGAACTGCTGTATGATGAAGAGAAGGAGGTAGTTTTATTAGTGTCTCATGAGAAGAATAAGTTGAAAAAAAGAAACTTTTAGGTCCTGTACTCGCAGCAGTATTTTGTGATTATGTTTTGCTGCCTTTCTGAGAAACAGCACTGGAGATATAGAGGGGGAGGAAAGGGAGGCAGAAGAATTTGCAAGGCCCTGTGGAATGTCTTTTTGTGGCTATTTAATAATGCACTATGAAAATGTATTGTAGTATACATTATATACAGAATAGTAACCTGATTTGTCACTACTGAGATGTGGAAACCATGCAAGTGTTAATAAAGAATGCAGGTTAGGTGAGAAAACTCTTTAAATTCTTCATTTAACAAGGCAATGTCTGCTGGATAATTATGTGGAGACTTTGTTATTTCAGGGCTGCTGTGTGAAGTGAGATTGGGGCTTTAGGTTAGGTGTTTTAAAGTAGTGTATCAACACTTTATGTGTACTGGGAGATTTTTTGTGGTAGGGAGATATTTTTGATAAAAAATGCAATGTGATTTTACTCCCATAAGGCATGAACTGAACTAAATCTATTTTGGAGATGATACCACTTCACTCTTCAGAGCTGACTTATTACCACCATTACTAATAGTGGGTAGATGGTATTTAAAATGAAATATGGTACTTCTTAGTGTTCCAGCAAATAGCAGGAGATAAATTAGTAGCTAAATTAGCATATTGACTGGTTGAGTGAAATATGCATAACAATCAACTCTAGCAATAAAGAACTTGAAACAAAATATTTTTTCAAGGCATTTTGGAGGTCCTTGTCTATTTTAGAGTAATCCTACATGGATGTAGTTTACCATGCATTGACTTTTCTAGTTTGCTCTCCAAGACATGGATTTACAAGTCTGATTGCATCAGATTCCTTGCTGCAGTGAGCATGAAATAAACAACGGTTATTAAAAGAGAAACTAAAACATGATAATGGCAGTTTTCTTTTGTGCTTTTCCTGGAAAATTTATTAGTCAATAAAGCAAAATCAGAGTTCCATATAGAAGTAGCATGAGTGTTGATTTCTTTGTACCTAAGCAGGCTTGTTTTGTTCATTTTGTATCTGTATTTTTCTGCTTCTGAGCATCTCAGTGTATTATTATAGGATGGCCTGTCTCTGGCAGGTGGCTACAGACAGCAGGTGGTTGTAATCCCAGCTCCCACGTGCTTCAAATCAGTAGAGTCAGGTGAACCTGTCACTGTTTTAACTTGCTACTCCACTAGAAATATTCCTGGCTGCAGCTTCTCCTCTGACACCTTTTGGCTCCACAGCACTGCAGGATGGGAAATAACTACAAAACTGCCTGTCTTCCCTCCATCACAGGACAAATTCAGCAGCATTTTGCTGGACACAGATATTTCAGATCTCTGGTTTTAATTATTTTTTTTTTTTAATTTCTATCAGGGAAAAAAAGGAATACTGATTTTTCCTAGCCATAAAACTTTTTTTTTTAGAAGCGTTAACTTCAGATTTTTGGGAACAGAAACACTGAAGTATACATTTCCAAGTCTAGTTTATATTGGTGCTTGAAGTCTTTATTTTTTTTTTTCTTTCTGCAAGAATGCCTTTCTAAAGTGAGCATTGTTATTCTTTAATTAGACTCTTGTTCTGTGAGCTCTGTGTGGATGTGTTTTGGTCACTGCCTCTCATTGTTCTTGTCTGATGCCCTTTATGAGTCAATGTACAGCTCAGGCATCCTCCTGCTTGGCTGGGTTGGTAGCAGGGCTGCAGTCAGGTATCTTCAGTGAGTTTCCAGACACTGTTTCAGGTCAAATGGTTCTTACAGCAGACTTGTCTGGAGCAAAGTCATCCACATCTCAAGAATGTTACAAACCACAGTGTACCCCAGGGCATGGGTAAAAGGATGAGAGAACTCTTTTATTCGTGTGCATATTGTAAATCTGTGTAAGGTTATGTGCATGTGGTCTTTGCAGACAGGTGTAGGATGGTTGTGAAGGACTCTGTTGGTTCTCCAACATATTCACATAACTGGGCTCAGACCTAGCATGTGCTGCTAAATCCTGTTGAGACACATAGCATATTAGTTCAGGCTTAATGATGTGCTAATACAGTTATCTGCTGAAAGGCTTTTCAGAAATTCCTAAGTCACTCTATCTCACCAAAACTTTTCTTTTAGCAGGATTAGGAGCCAGGTAATTCATGGTCAGAGGGTTCTGAGCCTTTCAGTTCTTTTTCTAAGGACATCTTACATAATCCACCGGACTCCCTGGTGATTAGAGGTGCTGTACTTTGGGCTTTCATGGAGATAGGCATGGCTGGGGAGAGAGGATTTGCTCATTTATTTGGATTTGGTGTAGTTCCTGGCTGGTTTCTTGATGCAAGGGATGTGGAAAAGTTCAATATTGCTTAATATAACTCCATGTGGCCATTTGTAAATAAGATGTTTTCCAGGAAAATGAAAAGGCTTAATTGTGAAAATGTGCTCTTAAGGGCAGTGTTTGTGTCCAACACAGGGCTTCATTCCTCAGATTTGCTCCAGTCCTAGCCCTTTAGCTTTGTCAGAAAATAGAGAAACTTCTGGTGAGGTAAACAAAGGGAGTGGCCTTAGCAGTAGCAGGACATTTCACTGTGCCTTTGGACCCGATCCTTGTCCCTGTGCCCCACTGTGGAGTGACCACAGCAGAGGCACATCTTGCCCTCTTCCCTGCTACCTTCACAACTATCAGCAGGACTCATTTTGGTTGAGGATAAAGGCAAGAATCACTATTGTCCCAATGCCTGGTTGGGTGACAGCAAGGGAACAGAACAGTTTTGTGACAAGGTAACAAAATACTTTATCCACGCAGATGTGTACGAGCGAAAGAGCTGGGATTGCCAGCCTGGATGATGTTTCTAGGGTGAAGAGTGGAGCTTGTGCTGTTAGGGGCTCATCAAGCAGCTATGGGATCAAATTTCCTATTTTAAATCAAAAAAATCCAAGGAAATTTTTCATGGACCTATACTGATTTGTCAGCTGTCTGTGAGGTATTAGGGTGTTGGTTAATTTGGAAGCCTTTCTCCAAGGAGTTAGCACTTCTGAAGTCTTAGGCATGATCAGTGGTTGCAGTTACTAAACCCAAGCTTCATCTGAGCAATTTATAGGCTGATTTATAGGCTTGTCTTATTGCTGTGGCCACATTGTCAGGATGCTCTTGGTTTCTTGGTGTATATTCTTGCAGTGTACTGCAGCATTACTGTGCTATGGGATAATAATGTGCTCAAAATTAAGAGAACATCAAGTCCCTCAAATGACTTAATGAGAGATATGCATGGAAAAAGCCTGAACCTTCAGTGGAGAAATGAGGGGAGGAAAACTGCAAAGGTTATTCTGGACCTAGCCAGTTAGTAAGATGTGCTGTCTAATCAGACCTGTTCTGGACTTCCTCTACTGCCCAGTTTAAACTCCCAAGGCCAACCATATGTCTGACTTTTTCAGAGCATTAACAGGTCTTCAATATGCACTAATTATCCACCGTTTGAAACCTGTGTTAATTTTTACCTTTCTTTTGTGTTTTTAGGCTGCCTGTTTGAGGATGACCTTTGCAAGTCTTTTGAAGTCTGTGTTAATGGTAAGTCTTCCAGGTTTTGCTTGCTGCTTGGTCTGTCCCCCACCCTGTAATTGCTGTATGTTTGATTCAGTAGACCAAATTCATATGTGAGTGAGAAGGAGGGGAAAAATGAAAGTACCAGGTATGACTATTCTGGTCAGCATTTATGAAAAATTTAATAGATTAAAAAAAGAAAAAAAAAGTTCTCTCAACCCTGAGCAAATCCATTTACTATTATGTGAAATAGATTTTAATTTAATTTAGCACACTGAAATATGCTAACATTTAATTTGTCTTAATAAAGGTGAAAATAACTGTTTTGTTACCTTTGGATTGTTCCTCTTTTTAGAGGATGATGTTGAGTAATTATCAGTCTCCTCTTCTTCAAAAGATTGTTATTTTATATAATAAGAAAGAGTCTCAAAGGAACACTGCAGTTGATTATGCTGCTTCCTTTTTCTATGATTTTACTTGAATTATGCAGGAAGAGCTTTCTTCTACTGTCCTGCATAATTTATTTTCAGTGAGTCCAAAAAGACAACATAACATATGAATGAGGCTAATGGAATAGTACAAAAGATGTTTTCTAATAATAGTTGAAGGTTGGAAATGTGCTATATGAAACAATTTAATTCACAATGAAAGACAGAGCATGTTTTGAGAGAGGTGTTTGAAGCAATAACTGTTATAAAATATGTATTTTTGGTGAAAGGAGGAAGGGAGTAGTGTTCATAGTGTCATTTGACATAGAAATACATGGCAATATGTATATCTGTAATGGGGGGGTTAATATTTAAATTAAGTATTGTATATGAAATTGTTTTTGACATCATATTATAAAGAAGCTTTGTTTTCCATCAAACTCAGAAACAATAATATGGGTCTATTAATAAATTAAGATATTAATAAGGTTTAGCTAATGAACATTTAGGATGAAATGAGATTAAATTTCCAGTACTGTTTAACATCAGACTAATGCAGATTTATAAGACTTTTGTATAGATAATTCCCATGACACCAGGAAGGGCAGTGACAGATTTGTACAGGTTGAATTTTGGTGACTATCAGTATTTTCCAGTGCCTAGGCTGGAGTCTTCCCCAGTGCAAGCAGCTTTAATCAGGTTTAATCATAGGCAACTGTTATATGCAGCAGACAAGGCATAGTGGGGAATTTATGCAACAGATGATAGAAATTTCTGTACTTTAGGGGATCTCTCTATTGAAGACTTTGCTGTTCCTAAAAATGTAACTTCCTAACTTCTTGCTCTGCTTGTTTTCTTAAATGAAGAGGCAGTTTGTCAAATGTCCATATGACACTCTTTGCCATGCAGAATTAAATTATGGAAGTTGTATCTTTGAATTTGAAGGGACCTTTTCTGTAGAACTGCTCATGTTTTGGCATAAATAACTTAAAGAAATGTCAGTAATGAGTAAGACAGATGATCAATTATATTTTCTAATGTCTGATCTTGTTTTAAAAAATACTTGCGGGGATTCTGTCAAAGTGTCTAAGGTAACTGTAAAATATTTCATTTTTTTTGTCCTGCTGGGCAAATGTTATTTAGAGTGTATTTTCAATGCTCTCCTTGATGCAAGTGAAGATGAACCATTCCTGAGAAAATAAACAGGATCTTTGGGAGATTGTACGTTGAAGTACTAAAAAATGACCAGATTTTTTTTTATATGTAGCAGAAAGGAAGTTGGCCTCTTGCTTCTGAGCAATCCTTCACATTTTTTCCTGCCAAGAGTGCTGCTGGTTCACCTGTACCTCTGGAATTTTTCAGGAATCCTGATATATTAAAATTTGAGCGCTTTGCTGGGTTGAGAGCTCAGGAACTGAAGTTTGTGGAGGTCACTGTGCTCAGAAGCAGAGCTTACTTTGAAAAGGTTTGCCTCCCTTCTTGTCACACAAGTGGGTATTTCTGAAGTACAGTGTGAAAGTGGGTAAGAAACAGCAGCTGATTTTTGGTAGCATGTAATCTGCAGATCTGCTTCTGACTCCTGCAGGAAGGCTGATAATTCTGATCTTTTTCTCTGCCTCCAGCAGAGGCAGAGAAAACTGACCACATTTGCAGAAATAAAGCTAGGTTTGCCTACTGAAGACATAATTCACAGATTTTGCAGTCTCACATCTGTAATCAGCTGTAGATTTCAAGGGTATTTCATGCATCACTTGTGAAAGCATAACCAAAATACCAATAACTGAGCTATTTCATAGCTTAAAAAACCCCTACTCTTCTTCCCTTCTCATTTCTTCTGAAGAGATATTTTTACTGAAATATTTTGATAAATTTTCCTTTCCATTAAGGAAAAAAAAAAGGTGTTAAAAGAATGGGTTTTGTATTGTTAAAAGCAATGTAATAGAAAGGTGAGATCTGAGATAAGAAGCATAACTGTTTATGTCAGAGATAAGGGCTGCTTACATCTGTTTAGGTCATGTGCCATTTTTGCAGGGCAAAGGACCTGCTGTAATAATGATTGTTGACTTTTCTGCCACTTTCTCTCATCATATAAAGGTCTCTTTTGGCTTCAGTGATGGGTTCTTGCTTAGGCTTGTTTAATAGCTCCAGCAGCATTCATGCAATATTAATTTATTTCCACAAACCTTTTATCAGTTTTCTGAGCTGCACTGACTCATCAAGTGGTTAAGAAGGAACATATTGTTTCACGTTAATTTTAATGACATAAGGATCAGTCAGGCAAAAAGACTGAGTTAGTTTTCCTGGACTTCTTTTTTTGCAAAGCCAGAACTTTGAGAGGTAAAGTGACTTAGATGTCATTTATTTATCTTCTGGTACATCATCGCTTCTTTCTTAGAGCTGGAGGAACTGATGTTTTCACCCATCTAAAATGGTTGAAGCTTGAAAGCCTGCAGCTAAAAAGGGTGATGGGAAAGGTGAATATGCCTGTGAGCTGCAGACTCTGATAGAAAGTAACCTGGCATACTGCAAGCTTGGAAATGCTTGCCCCCCAAATAAATTCTGAAAAGCTGTTACAGATACAACAGGAAGGAAATAACATTGAAATTAAAGAAAATATCTAGAAGGAAAATAATAATATGAGGAATAGTATTTGCAGTGATGGTATGTGTAGTGACACAGCTGTGGGTAAAGGAGGATATGGCTTTCACACCTTCACATACACTTTGCTGTCTGGGTTAGAAGTTCAAGCAAAAGAGTTTGCCTGTGAGTATTTTTTCCTTAACAGCTCTGCCTAGAATGTGTTTGTATAAAAAGGAAAGAAAAAAGCATCAAGGAAGAATTTTTAGATGATCTCTGAGACAGAAATCCTTTGCTTACCCTTGAACAGTCCTTGTATTTATATACTAAATTTAGTACAGCTGGATAAGCAGGAATATGTCATGTTTTGTTTTGCATTTTAAGTGACAGATAAAGCAGTTCATGTAAAACATCAGCTTGTTTACCTTCCTTGTTGGAAGGTTTAAACAAACTGGCTCCTGTGAACAGCAAAACAAAGACAAGTTCTTATTCTTTCTCATGAAATTGTGCTATTGAATTCTAGCAGTGCCACTGGGAAAGACACCATGTGGTACAGATAAGTGTTCATTTCAAAATAACCATCCCTTATGTCCTCTCTTTATTAAATGTTTGAGCTGCTCATTTAGAAGGGTGCCATTCTTTCCTTTAGCTTTAATCTCCAGATATTTTGCTTCAGGAAGCAGTTTTGTGCTGCGCTTTATGCGGGCATGGCTACCATGATATCTTTGCTCCTATCAACAGATCCTTTACAAGTCAGGGCAGTTTTATTTACGCAAGAGGCTGTGGCTGCAATCCTCCTTCCTGCATGAAATCAGAATGGGGTTCATGCAGACAAGATCAGATAGCAGAAAGCATCTCTGTGAGGCCAAGCAAGGGAAGTTAATTAAATGCAGTGGTTGGCGCAGAGTGCGTCGTTCAGCCAAGCCTGGCTGACAAACACCTCCCCTCTCCTCGCAAGACAGCTCTGATGTCTGCAGCAGTGTTTGGAGAAGCTGTGCTTCTGAAAGGCTGGGCATACAGCTCTGCACAGCTGAATCAATATTGCTTTATGTATGCAAGCTGCACTTGTTAGGAGGGAATTATGTTAGCACGGTGTGGCAGAGGCACCCAGGCATTGCAGTACAAAATCGTGAACCTTTCCAAGCCTGGGTCTCTGCAGGTAGTTCAGAATATTAATGCATTTTCTTCCTCAGCTACAGAGCTCCTTGAACATTTGGAGTGTAAGTGATTGCGTGTGCTGGTGATGAGCCATAAACAGTAAACATGTGCTACAGATGATAAGGGAGAGAAGTCAGGATCCCTGAAATGGTTTCTTGAACTTAATGTGTTCTGCTTTGAGGTTTTCCAGACCATTGCCTGGTAGGGTGGGATTGCAGAGGGAGAGGCACCTCGGCATTGTTGAGCTAACAGATGTCTGCGGCAACATCTGTGTTGGCAAGGCACTGCTCTCCAAAAGCTATTGAATTTTTGTCAAATGACACTATAAATCTGGGCCTAAGCTTTCTGAGCCCTTTCAGTGAGCATCAGTACTTATTCTAACTAAATTCAGTCTTCTGAGGAGTAACACTAAGTGGTACCTCTGCATGCACTTGCTGTATTGTCTGTAGAGAATTTATGTGCTTTTCAAGGATGTGGGGATTCTTCACAAATTGCTGAAGTTCAAATACCACCTGATGTAATTTCTTACCTGAATTCTGAAGTAAATGAGTGTGTGTGGATGTTTGCACATGGATGTTTTGTTGCTGTAAATACCTGACCAATTATTTAAATATTAGGATTTACTTCCAGTGGTTCTGCTGTACCAGTTCAAGGAAATAATGGGACTTTTTTTTTGTCTGACACTTAATTTTTTGAAATATGCTTTGAATAAGTAATGTCAGAAGAAGTCACAATCTTGTGTGGTACTCAAGAAGTAAAGCTTAAAATCTGCCATTGTATAATGGTGTTCTGAAAATCCACATCTTCAGAAGTATTTACACACTTCATTCAACTGAAATCAAGGGTGAGTTAACACCTAAATATTCCTGAGAATCTGTGGATGTGAAGATGGTGTCTCAGTTATTAGGAATTCTTTATAATTTTTAAGGAAATGCACGTACCTTTTGAAACAAGTTTGTGGAAATAAACACCAGGATTGAAATTGGCTCAATTTTTTTGTTCCTCACACTTGTTCTTCATCAGGTTGTGTGACAGTTGTGTAATAGGAGCAACTACATGAAATGGAGATGGTTTGGGAGGAAGACTCCCAATTTCCCATTAGCCTGTGTTCTCTTGTGTGTTAGCTCTCACTTTCCCTGAGCTATTTGAGGTACTGGAGGTGAAAAATTAACATTTAAGTCTTAAGGTTAAAATGTCAGTGCAGTGGTGACTTCATTTCCTTTACTTTGAAACAGTGTGGTGGGATTTTTTTTCCTGATTGAAAAAAGCCCCATCTATCTTCCAAACTGTGTGTTTGTGTCTTGTTTCAATGTGGTGCTAAAACAGCTGCCTGTGTGATGCTGGGACAGAAATGCCCAGCACAACTGGCTTTAGAGCTGGAGTAGTGATCAAAGGTGAAGTTACTCCTCTTAGGAAAAGATGTTTAGCATGGTAATGGAACTGTGGTTATCCACTGCCCCAACTGTCTGTAAAAACTTCTTTGTGGGGGGTTCTTTTTGTGGAGAATCTCAAGGTGCAGCTCCTGCAGGGCAGAAAAGCATTGCTGAGACTTCACTGGCAGTGTGCTGCTCAGCACCAGGGGTCAGAGGCAGCCATAAATCTCCCAGCAGCCATTGGTAATGCTTTATATTCCCATGTCCTGTCCTAGTAAATAAGTTTTGGAGCTGCTGAGTGCTGCACAGTGCTATTTCATGTGGACAGACCTGCTTTTGCTCAGAGCTCAGGCAAGAATTCTGCTGTGCTGTCACAAGGGAGCTTTAGGTCTATCTTAGTGTTGTAACTTGTGGTGTAATGCATTTTCTTGGCTTTCACAGAACCAGGGCAAGCATTGTAAGAAAATGGTTTAAGCAGTGTGATTTTGGGGGCATTTTGGTGTTCAATTCAAGAATTTTGATAAGATTCTACCTCCCCCACTACTGACTGGGGGGAGGTAGGATGTGTGTGGTGGAAGGTTTGACATCACTGGAGAATAACCATAGTGATCTGGTATCTCTCTATTCAAAATTATGCATTTGTGGTGATAAGATGGATGAATCTCTAAAATCTAATGTAATGGTCTGATATTAGGTAGGATTAAAATTCTGAAATTTTTGGAGTTACCTTTTATTTTTCTTGTTTATATTCAGTATTTCTCCCTGAAATATTTGAGGTGCTATGCAGTATTCAGCCTTAGAAGATGTTTTAATTAAAAAAAATACAACCAAATCTTATTTTTCTGCAGTTTTTTGGAGATGTAGACATTATATATACAATTTGGAGTAACTGACCATGTATGCTGAACTAGCATGCTAAATATTCCATGAACATATATTTGTTGTACTAGAGATATGGTTTTTATCATGTATCTTATTGTGTGGTGGACCTTTTGGGTAAACTACATAGCTTGTAGTAGTTTGTAGAGATGCTGTATTACACTAAAAAAGTATTTTAACATTTGAGAGGTCATGGAGAAGTACAGCCTGTTTGATAAAGGCATTAGGGAGTCTCAGTAAGGTTTGAGCCTGATGAATGATGAAACATGAGGTCCTGAAAAGGACAGTGTGGTCTGGAGAGAAGAAGAGAACACCAAGGGATAATGTTCTGGCAATGAGGTGGAAAGCAAATGAATCCTGGTTGGAGGGACACTGCAGCAGAGTGCCTCTGCTCTAAATCCATCATAGTTTGTCCTCTTCTTGTGTCAAGGGACATTCACGAGCGTGGTTTGCTTTATGATGATTAAGATGTTTGGTTACAGCTTTTCAAAAAACCAGAATAACAGTTTTTTCTTTAACTCTTCACTGTTACTGAGAGGAAAACAAACCAAAACACCACCAACAAAGAAAAAGCATAATTTTTTTAATGAACAAAAGGTAGTGATATAAACTGTAAAAAGAAAAGATATGTGAAATGAGTTTGCAGTGATGGCTACACAACCATATTGTGATTATTGGGCAGCTCCAGATTTGAGTGAGGCAGGACCTTTTCTCCTGGTGTTAAAGGATACCTTCTACTTAGCATTCCAATTGATTAAAAAATACGTCATTCCAAAAATGAACTGCTTAACAGCTATTTGCTTATTTTGGGCTCCATCTATTCTCTTTCAGAAGGTGTTTTTCTTTGTCCCCCTAAATATCAGTGACTACAGTCTCAGTGCAGCAGTGGTTAGTTGGCTCAATCAGTTTAATTACTGAGGTACTTTGGTATTTAACTGAGGCATTGATAGGAGTGTCTAAAAGAAGAAAGGCTAGAAAACTTTGAACACATCCCCTGCTTGGGAAAATTGTGCTTATTAAAATATTCATGCTGCTTCTCTCTTTCTTTTTGAAAACTTCAGTAATCCTGTCTTATAGCACATAAGCTGAAGACATGAGGTCATGAATCAAATTTCCAAATTTACCAGTTTTGCAAGGACATTAATGAATGATTATTCATTCTGCATTCTCTTATGTGTGTAGGAGGCAAAGCTGTAGATTCCTTAGGTATATTCTGAATAACATTCTTTTGAATGATTCTTCACAATAACAAGCTTTTCTATGCAGAAGATCCCTTTTATTTTTTTTCCTGTTTTTCTGTCTTTTTTTCTTCAAGTGTTCTTTTAAAATTCTTCCCCCTTTTTGCTGCACAAATTCTGCATCACCTGACTGCTGTTGTATTACAGTAATCATTTAGTGAACATCATTTTGTTTCTGACTTCACAGCATTTGACAAGCAATAATAGTCTTTTGACTCTCAACCTGCCTTTAGACAGTAAACATAATAGGAAAAAAATATTCATGGTTTTCAGGGGGAGGATGTTGTGGTCCTGGCTAAGTAGCTTCTCTGAGACTATGGGAGAAATGAGTGGAAAACTTTAATACATGGTTCACATCAAAGTGTATCCACTACAGCAGAGCAAAAGTGATGAGTCTGCATGAAGTAGGAATTTGTTTTGTCTCAAGACAGTTTGTGTGTGAAAAATATATGCAGTAACTATTGGCATCCATTTTGTCAAGTAAGAAGCCAAGGAAGAAGGTATTACTTTATAATATTCTAAAGGAGGTGGAATTTTATGCACATGGAAACCATAAATGTATAAAAAACAAAAATACCTTTTAATTACCATGATTGTTTTGAATAGATGTACTAAAGAGGGTCAACTTTTTTTTTTAATTAAAATAAATAATGTAGAAGTTTTTTTCCCCAGGTTGTGTACTTTTAGAGTTCCTGATTTGGATTGATTCTTCCAAAGGGGATGAGAAAATATATCCTCTCTTTATTCTAGTGTTTAAAACAAACACTTTGTAATAAAGAACTCTGAGAGGCTTTTATTGTTATGTCCTCATTCACTAAACAAGAACAATCTGAAAGTGAACTAATTATGGTGCTGTTGACTAACAGGTAAAGACCTGTTAATGAAAAGTCATCTTGCATTTTATGACATTCCAAGTCTTTAATTTAAACAGAGTTTTCCTTCATTCCCTTCAACCCCATGGCAACAGCAACAAAAGTTGCTCTAGAGGTAGACAGAGCAATAAATATATTTTATGGTCCTAAACTATTTATTGTAATTTGGTCTTTACTGAAATAGCTTTGGCTGGTGCTCTGCACAAGTTGAGAATATTAGGTGGCTTTTGCTGCTGTGTCAGCGTGTTCCTCTGGTGCCCTGTGGTAGGATCAGTGTGATTTAAGGCTGGTAACTGCAGTGGATGTTGAGGCTGAGTAAGGGAATACAACATTTCATGTTTGGAATCGTAACTCTTCAAGGTACAATGGAAAATGATTTTAATGTAATGCACTAATCATTTGTGTTAGTAATGAGTTTGCAATATTATGATAAGGTTTAAAATGTGTACCTAATTTATTCTATTTCATGTTAACTCTCTTAAGATTGTATTCAGACTTTTGACTGCATTATCTCACTGAGTCTTCCAGAGATAAGGTTGTGTCATAGTTTTTTTTTTTCCTGCAAGTAACAGGACAAGTGTGATTGTCAACAGCTGCACACTGTGCAATTTTTCAATGGCAAAAATGTATATTTTTTGTTCTTTGTCTGTTATTGAGCTGCAATTGATGTTTTCTCTATCATAAACTCTAGAGTAGATGAGAAAGAGGTGTATTACCCAACCAGAAGCTATATTCTACTGGTGGGGAAAAATAAATTGGGGGGAGTTGAAAACTAATGAGACCTTCCTTCAGATTTTTGTCTTTGTCCTGTTTGTCCTGTAGTCCTCTTTTTTTACTCCACATTATGCTGTTGCATCTCTATTTCTGTGAGGTTAAGATAGGAAAGGTATTGGGGGACAACTTGATGAATGGATTTTTGGATGGCAAGACTGCTAATAGTTTCATAGTTTATTGAACACTTAAAGATAGCAATCTCCAATAGCCAGTCACAGTGGAAACAGTTTAAATGGCTTTAGTATTTCCAAAATTAAACCAATTTGTTTTCTTTGGATGAGGAGTGGTTTTCCAAGTGGTAATATTTCTGTTTTTATATTTTAATTAATTTTCAAGTTTTAGGTAGAAACTTGACAGCTTCTTGTTTACTGTGACTTAAAATATCCCCCAAACTTTCCAAATTATAAATCTCCTGTTAGTCTTCTGATTTAATCTCTTTCTAGGATGTTGTTTCACTTCCAAGTTAGAGATGTGTGGATTTACTAGATTTCTACAACAATTAAGACTTCCTACTCTGCTGACAACTTGTCTTCATGTTAGTGGAGTTGTGGTGATGGTTTAAGCTGAGTAATTTAATGGAACAAACTGTTCTTTCACTGACAGTACCTGTTAGAAAAGTTTCCTCTCAACTTTTACCTGTAATCTTGATTGATGTGTTTGGTGAATGATTGCTTTAGAAATATTTGAATGTTAAACTCTTTCACTTATTTTTTTTCCCTTAAAATTTCTGTGAATACTAGTTGGACAAAAATGGATCAATATACAGTTAAGAAATATGAGTCCTATTCCATGTCTCAATTCTTTTTTATTAATTTCAATTTTGTTATGGTAAATCTAACTTTATATGTCAAACTTCCCCACAGTGTTTTTTTTACAAATATTTGAAGTTGTCTAAGATTTCTTTCCTCCATTGTTTTTCTGCTTCTGCTGTTAGAGCTCCCCACCCAAACAGCTGAGGCAGAAATTATCATAACTCAAGCAATGGAGAGCTCTGAAAGAAGTTTGGGCAGAAAAGGATCCCTCTTTCACCACTGTTTTTCTGAGTGGTGAAGACTTGATGGATGTGCTTAATGTTGCAGTACAAATTATCAATGCATGTTCACTAAGATGGTAATCAGGCAGTTAGTGCCCAATTCATGTCTCTGGATCCACTGCATTCCCAATTAGAAGTCAGGCCTTCTCTCTGGGCCTTATTTCAAATATCTCAAGAGATTTATACTAGCCCCAAAATTTTGGTTGTTCCTCTCCCAGAAATAAGATCATTGATTAAAATGATTTTGTTGTTCTGTGAAATATTACCCTTCACATATGATGCCAAGAAAGATTTACTTGTCTCAATGTATTTTGTTGGCATGGTAATTGAAAATAAGTTATGACTGGCATAGAGGTTCATGGCATATTTTAGAAGGCAAGAAAGTTGGGGCTTAAAAAGTGCTGTTTCCTCCCAAAAAATCTGTGGGAAGAATCAGTCTAACAGAAAGAATTCTTTTTCTATCCCCAAGCATCTCTTTGCCAACACAGTAACTAATTCTTGTATTCTGAGAGGCCATACTGTGTTGGCTTGGGCTGGGCTGGAGTTAAATTTCATCCCAGTAGCTGGTATGGGGCTGTGCTGGATCTGTGCTGGAATCAGTGTTGGTAATTCAGGGATGTTCTCAGTGCTGGTGAGCAGGGCTTGCACAGTATCAAGGCCTCTTCTGCTCCTCATACAATCCCACAGGGAGGAGGCTGGGAGGGGACCCAGGCATGTCCCACTCCCCACAGTGTCATAACCTGGGAGCTGCTGCTCAGGGACTGCCTGGACATCAGTTGCTTGGTGGTGGGAGAGTGTTTCCATTTTCATCATTGGTCTTTCCTGGGTTTCATTCTCCATTCTCTTGATTTTGTTCTTTTTTTTTTTTCCCCATTACCATTTATTATTATTATTTTATTTCAATTATGGGCTGCAATGGCTTGTGAAGTTAATGTTGTGGTTCCTTCCTGCTTTGCTTAGACAAGATTCCCACAAATGATGCAGATCAGCTGGCTCAAATAAAACCTTATGATTTCTCCCCAGTTATGGGGAGAATGACTTCATTAGATCATCATAGACCAAAGGAAATGGTAGTTCAAAATTCTAGGCCTAAAGCGGTTTTCATCACGCATTTCATTCATGTACAGTAGCACAGGAATAAATATTTCCCTTTTTGAGTGTCTCCACAGTAGATGTAAAGGGGAAATGGGCATTTGTTAATTAAGCTGCACTAATTGCAAATTTCAGTGCCACTGCAAGCTGCCTTCTTAGGAACCATGACAGTGACATTAAGCATTTGCTAAACAAAATCCACTCCTGTATGTCATGCAGTTCACATCCTGGTTGCTATTTAAAAGTTGTTGGCACAGGTAGAAGATGTTTTATTAAAAACAATGAATAAACAGAATTTTCTTCATCTGAAATCAGCTATTTTCAGAAGTATAGTTTTTAGATGGACAAACCAGTGGAGCCATAATTAGTTTTATTCTCACCTTTTCTTGCCTAATTTTTTAATCTGAGCCTGCTTCTTCAAGCAGAGAAAAACTTTCTCATCACACAAAAATAAAATATGGTCCCTGGCCACAAAGAAATCCTACAAGGAGCCCTTTATAGATATTTCCTGCAGGATGTTGGGAACCATGGTTTTGTGTCTCTGTCTGCCTCACAGAGGTGGAAGTGTCAGTTCTTGCTCCTAGAACAGAGATCTAGAATAATCTCTGCTCTCCCTGTAGCAGCTGGTCATCTTGCAGGGGTATGGAGAGGAATTTATGCAGCCTGGAAAAAAGCAGGAGAGTCTTTAATCCAAGTATGTATCCCAAAGTTTATGCAACAGTGTATCAATACACACACTACAGAGAAAGCTTTTGGATTTAAAGAAAAAAAAAATCTGTGTGTAATACCAAATCCTCTGAGGCTGAAAGTTGCACTTAAGTAATCAGCTATGAAATATCTCTTGTTTTCAAAGTTCTGCAAAACTTGGTCTCATCTCAATTCATGTCCCCTAGACTGTTCTTAATGTTGTTTGAACTATGCAGGAATTGCTCTGCAGTCTGAGAGCCCCAAGCTGAATCTTGTGCTGGAAAAAATTGCATGTTACAGCTATATAATCAATGACATAGTCCAAAATCACCCCATTAAAGGAGAAAAAAAGTGCAAACAATGTGAGAAACTCATATATCTGTATAGATAGACGATTATGATGATATGTGAGGTTTTCTTGGTGGAAAATACAAATTAATGCCGGTAATTTATTTTAAAAAGCATTATCCTTTGCTAGACAAGGAGATTTTGTAAGCAGTCTAACATACTTGCAGAGGAGCAGAGCCATATGTCACTGCAGAAGGTTTGTCCTTTGGCTTCAGTAAAATGAGAATGTGAAGGATTTTATTGCTTTGGGTGTTAATGCAGGTCATAATCAAGATGGAACCGAATTATCTACAGTATCAGTGTGTGAGATACTGCAACTCAAGTGGCAGCAATTTTATGGGGGAACAGACTGATTTATTTCTACTTGTTTACTGCCTGTGCCTGTGAGCTGTGCTGTCTGGCAGGGCTGGGTCTGTGCTCTGCACAGGTCTGAGCTTTGAGTGCCCAGAGCTGACTCTCCCCCATCTCACACTGCTGCACTTGAAATAACTCTGAAAATATTGATCAGTGGTTGTTTTTATGGAAGGTGGCAAAGAATCTGGGTGAGACTTAAAAAACTCAAAATTACCTCTTTTGCTGTTTGTAGTATCTGAATCAACTTGAGACTCAATTGAGGAATGCAGCTCATTCTCTCAAGGCTGAGAAGGGGATGATGAGATGTTCTGACTTCAGTTGTCCTTGCAGATTTGACACTGGGGACAGGGGCAGCAGAAGTTGTGGTTTGCTCTTCTTTCACCTGGGTCACAGTGAGCTCTGTCCCCCAGAGCTCCTCAGCCCTGTTGTTGTGCATCTGAGCTTGCTGTCCTTGCCTTCTCAGAGCAGAGTCTGACTGTGACCTGGCACCTTTTCTCCTTGCCAGAGCCTGGGATCCTCTCTGTGAGCAGCACTTGCCACTTGAGGAAAGAGAAGACAATTAATTTTGCAAATCTAGTGTGGGGATGCTGAAAAGATCCTGAATGGGGGAGAAGAATTTCTTGAGGATTGTGGAGGGAGCCTGGAGGCATGCACAGGATGGAGGGAGAAATGAGGGAATCCCAAAGGTCATTGAATGCTGGGGAAACCTTGGCTTCCTCCAAGCCTCCTTCCCATGTGCATCCTCAGCCTTCCTTCCCAGGGTGTCACCAACAGTGAAATTTAGTTTTCCCTCCATAGCTGAGGAACTCTGAAGCACTGAAAGGAGCCTCAGAGTTGGGTAAGGAGAAGATGTGAAAAGGACACCTATGGAGAAAGCCTGATGGTGGAGCAGGGGCTGGAAGTAATTTTATTTTTGATTCATCAAGACTGGCATAAAGAAGCTGTTTCTGTTGGCTTCTCAGATAAATCTACCTGCTGGCTTCTGCAGCAACCAGGTGGGTCAAAAGCACAGAAATTGTTTAGCACACCAGATCTCTACAGGTAAACACTGAACACTGTTTGCATTGACACTCCCTTAGACTCTGCTTCCATTCTGAAATCTGTGGGGTTGATTGCTAACCCAAACTAATACTAATTTCAGGTATTTGTTCCTTAAGTTCAGAGGAGCCCTCCACACATCTTACTGTATTAGTTCTTGACTTCTGAGTCAGGTGTCAGGGTATATGAGTAGCTTAGGCATTTCTAAAAGCTTATATGGACCTGAAAGATAAACAATATTTGGTACAATTATAACTCGCCAGTAAATCTCAAGAAAAAAACTGTAAAAAATGGAACCTAATGAGGGTTTTTGTATATATTCAGAAATATGATCTACATACCTTTTTCTGTAAACAGCCTTTAACTCTTTATGTTTAAATGAATCCATAATTTTTTATCATTTTAAAATAGACCAAGTATTTTATTTTCATATTTTTACAGGAATTTACTTTTAAAATAGGAAACTTGCATTTTATGGGGGAAAAATGCAAGGCACTTGGGAAAAATAATTTATAGAGTTGGCCCCTAATTTTATTCCATGAGCCACTGTTTGCTCATTTGGATCAAGGGTGCTTGTGTAAGGGAAGAGCCAAAAAGTCTTGGGAGAAGTGAATGAGCTTCAGTGCCAGAAGACTGGAAGAAAATCCAAGATAGACACACAATAAGAATTTTCCTGAATATTTTATATCTTTTTGAAGTCTTATTCTGAGAGAATAAGAAGAATGAAAAATAGCAAATTAAAATTTTGTCTAAAGTGAGAGCTTAATCAAGAGCATGTCAGAAAAGGCTGTAACATCAAGCACTTGTAGGGACATCCCTCTTGTCCTGTAGGTGTTGTGGGAAGTCAGTTTGGTTTTTTTGCTTGTTTTTTCTCCTAATCAGTCAAAAAAGGAAAAATTATATGATGAGCTGACGTGGTTGTTTGTTTTTTAGTGACTTTTACCTGATTTGTGGGAGTTGAGAGTCTGTTTGTCACCAGTGCTGGGTAAAGGCAGCAGCAGGCACAGTGGGTTCATTTTCTGTCTGCCTCTGCCAATCACCACTCCTGTTCAGACAGCTTTAGTCTGTTCTCATTGCCTTGCTTTGGCAATGGTTCAACAGCATGGGTGAATTAGGTAACCTCTCAATCCCATCAGCATCTCTTTGCCTGATGCCTGTGTTAGGTTGCCAGGTTGGGCTGAAGGGTGCAAGCAGGGTCCAGCTGGGAGCAGGAGAGGCTCTAGTGATGACAGCCCCACGGTGTCAGGACAGAAATTACTGCAAAGAGAAGCAAAACCAGCAACATAACCTGTGTGTCTGCAGAAAAACCCTATTCCTTAAGCAGCAATGTACTCTGTCAGGGGTTGGTGCCAATGTGGAGTGGTGGAAGGGTGCCATGAAGGCAGCTCCATTGATACTGTGGGAAAGCCTGGATGAATGGATACAGCCAGATGCCAAGTTCTACTCCAGAACTACCTAATGGCCTTCCTGGCATGTCCATCATTATTTCAGTGGCAGACAATGTGGAACTGCTAAGAAAGAAAGTTGCAAAGGTGAATTCACTATTCCAGAAAGTTTTACTCTCTTAAAAATGCTTGCTTGAAGATCATCTTGAACTTCAGAAGTATCTTTAAGTAATGAATTTCTAATCCTTGATGTGTGTTCTCTTTTTGTTCCTGTGACATAAATGTGTTAGCAGATGTAGTGGCATTATGTGTGATAGAAAGGAAATCCAAAGAAATTTTAATGCTTAAGATTACCCTGAGAGCTAGAAATGCTGGTTAATCTGTCATCTATTCAGCCATGTACCTTTCCCATTGAAATTAGTTGTCAGAGAATGGAAGTGAATTGGTGAAATTGGTGTTCAGTAGCAAGGGTAATGACATAATGGACTGTGGAAATCTGATGGATTCAGGTGTGGTGTTGGTAATAGGCAGTATAGGTAGCAAAGAATTTCATAGCTGCAGAATATTCAGATAATTAGATAGAGCTGGCAGATAACAAAGAAAAGAAAGAACAAGTTCACCAATACTTAGAAAGGCAATTCAAGATGGCAAAGTTTTACAGTATTTGTGTGGACACCTGCAACTCTGCAAATCTTTGCTGTTTAGAATGATTCAGCATCAGCTGCAAAGGGGAGCAGTGACTGATAGTGTGTTTGTTCAAAAGTAAATGGATTCTCTTTGTAGGGTGTAAGGTCACTGGTACAACAGGAAAAATTTGTAAGTTTTTTAATGTCTTAGAAATACCTTGTTGAAATGTGATTTTTATTATTTTTTGGTGTGTGTCATGCTGTCAGTATTACAATAATGTTTATGTGTACTTGTAAGCAAAATAAACACAGACAAATGTGATGTGCAAAAAGTCAAACAAAGTTGGCATTGAGATGTTCTCTGACTACACAAAAGAGAAGTTACTGTTATGTTTGTGTTATCCATGTCTGTGATACAGTTACTAAAGGTTTTGAAAACCCATATATTTTAAATAAGTTGTTACCTGGGCAAGATATTGTGGTCTTGGGCATGGCCTCAGCAAATACAATTCTTTCAAATCTGCCTTATTTGTGCTATTGTGGCCAGGATCCCCCTTCTAAATCCTAAGCCTTGTTTGAGACTCCTGGCTGCTCTCTCCAACCTCCTTCCTCATCCTCCCTGGCATCTTCATGAGCAAAAGCAGGCAGCCTGGCTGTTCTCATGAGTCTCTGCCTTTTAGTTTTCCCCCTCTCTGGTCAGAAATATTGCTCATGTGAAAGCAGCACTTGTTTCTTTCTGTTCCCTGACTGTTGTGGCTGGATTGTCCCTCTCAGTGTCTGTGACAGGGTCATGTCCTGTGTGGGCTGTGCAGTCCAGTGGGCATGAGGATGAAGAGGGTGCGGTCCAGTGGGCATGAGGATGAAGAGGGTTGCCTTCTGGGCTTGACACACCATGTAAAAACCTGTCTGGCCATTGGTGTTTGCCTCTTGCTTTCATCCTAGGAGCAACCCAAGCTTTCAGACTTTGTTTTTCATTGAAAAAAGGTGGACTAGGATTGATTATTAAGTTGGGTTGTGTCTTCTGCTTGACCAGAGGCAGGTCAATGTGTCCATATGTAGCTTGCCTGTGGTCTTTGTGCCAATCTGAAGTGGTCAGCCAGAGATCTGTTGTTGTGGAGTCCTCTGTGCTGACCTCAGAAATCCCTGAGCACAGAGCAAAGGTGATAGTGGGATTTAAACCCAGCTTAGAGTGTGTCCTGCCTTTCCCACAGCTCCACACCCCATAATGATCCAGATGATCAGAAAATCCATGAGCAGGAGCACAAATCCTATTTTTGCTGTGCGGAATGTCCTTTTCCTCTCCTAACCCAACAAAGACCCAGATTTGCAGCCCATCTTTGGCTACAGGAGTATAATTGCAAGGCGGGCCAGAATTTGTGTTGGGGGTCATGGAGGCCTGGAACTGGCAAGTGAAGTTCCTCTGGGTTGTGCCTGGTGCTGTGCTGCTGCTGGTGGCATCTCCTGGCTGCAGGTGATCCTGCCAGGCTGGTGATGGGGCTTTGGGAAATCCTCCTGGGGCTGGAGATGTGCCCACAGCACGAGGCTGTTGTAGCCATGGTGAGAACAGAGCAGAGGGGATGCTTTTCGTATTTTTTTTTTCCAACACCAAACTGAAAACCATGAAAAAGACTTTTGCTGAAGGTACTTTAGGAACATAATTTGGACCATAACATTACCTTGTTGATAGTCAATGTTTCTGTACCTTTGGAGGACGGTTCTGACCCTTCTTTCCCTCTCCCATACACACACAGGTTTATTCTGCTGTAATAATCACAGGTGCAGAATTAGGGACCTGTTTTCAGAGAGTCCAGGGAGATGCAGTGCTCACCTCCAGGAGTATGGCTTTAACCAACTAATTGATTTCTAAAGGAGAAAATACATCAGTGTTCAGCATCCAGAAAATGTACATCTAAAATGAATTATTTTCTAATAATTCTGTATATAGTATAATGGTTTTCTTGTATGAGATGAGAATATTGTCTGGGGAGCAGCAGCAGAACTGCCCTGTTTGCTTTGCAGTTCTGACCTGCTTATTAGAGGACATTCTTATTAAACAGATGAATTTATATGAGAGGTGTTTAGGGGGCCTGTTGTTATTAAGGGTCTGTCAGCACTTTTCTTTTCAAGGTGCTACAAATATATGCAAACAGTATTTTAAGTAGCTACTCATCCTTAGTCAGTAATAGGCAGAATAAAGCCTTATATGATCAAAAGTGTGTGTTTTATTTGGTGTTTTATATGAGAAATAGTTGCAAAAGAAGTAGAGAAAACTGAAAACTGCTGAAATTCATCAATTATTTTACAGTTTTTAATATTCTTTCTGGATAGTAGTAGAGGGGAAATGAAATGTTTAAGCAAAATGTGATGTTTTGCATTATAGTTATTTAGTGGGGTTTTATTTTGTAGTGTTTCATTATAGGAGGACTACTTTTACTGAAGAGGAATTTGTGTAGCAGTCAGTTGTCTTGAAACAAACTCTAATAATTTATTCTGAAAAAAATTCTCCCCATGAAATTTAAAATAGCAAACAGTATGTTCTCCCCCAGAATGAACTGTTCTCTCCTCCTGCTCCCTTTCATTAGTCCCTCCTTGAGCAGTGACCTTTTACTTTCTGCATTAATGCAGCTCTGTCTCTTGGCTCCTCATCAGCCTCTCCCTCTTGCACCCTGCTGAGGCAGGAATCCCTCAGTGCAGGGCTGGAGAACACAGGAGCCACAGCTCAGCATCCAAATGTGCCCTGTGGATGTCATTGGAGGGTCTCATGGGTAGGGCTGATTCAATGGCAGAATCTGATAAGTCCTGAAAGTGCACAAGGAAAGGGCATTTTGAAACTCAAGTTTTAAAACCACAACAAAGCAGCCACCTCTCCCCACAACCCATCTTGGTTCAGTTCTTTAAGAAAGACTTGATGACTTCTGTTGTTTGGGAGGAGGGAGTAGGGTTTGGGGTTTTTTGTTCATTTGTTCGGGTTTTGGTTATGTTTTTAATAGAAAGTCAACTTACTAGAAGGCTGCAGAGCTGAATTCTTAGGATTGCTACAGCATAAGAGCAGCATAACTGGCCTTTAAGTGTTCAAGGTAGCTGGAGCAAATGGTACCTGGTAAATCTTTTTATTGTGCAGCAAGGGGAGCCTCCCAGAAAGGCTTGTCCACCTTAGGAAGACTGTAGATAGCTTCATCTTAGTACTGATGTGTTACTTATTGAGAATTCAGCACCAATAGGTGTAAATTGCTTTGATGTAACATTTTGCTGACCCTGCTTATATCATAGATGAGCAGATGGTATGGAAAAACATTTTGTACCTGTGCCAGAGAAAGGCAATGAGACTGAAAAGCAAACCTTAGGCTGAGAGGCACAGTGAGCTCACTAGGGAGCATCTCTGGATGAGCTGAGTGGAGAGCAGCCCAGGCATGGTGGCTCTGCAGCACCTTTCCTCAGGAGCAGCAGATCCTGCACCAGGCACTGGCTTGCAGGCAAGGAGCTGCCTTGCCCAAAGAGGTGGTGTGAAAGAGCCTAAAAGAGAGATGTGGGACTCCAGGGGCTCTCCAAAATGCAGTTTATTCCATCTGAGATGTTACAGCAGCCCAGGGTCGTGGGTGACAGAGACTGTGCCTCCAGCTGTCAGCTCCAGCTGCAGGCAGGCCTGGAGACCCTTTGGTTTTGGTTACAAATGCATGATATACTTGGCTGAGCATCTTAGAGCTCTGGATTGAAACCCTCCATCAGAACCGACTCCTTTCCTTTGCCTCGCCTTGAAGCCTCTCTGCCAAGCTAAACCTGAGCTCCTGCATGCCTGGACTTGCCCCAGGTGCCCAGCAGCAATATCCAGCCAGCCCAAGGTGTCTCTGAGGAGAAACCACCACAGCTGCCACCTTGGGTCCAGCAGCAAGGGCCAGACGAGCCCAGGCACGTTCCATCTGGCTATAGTAGATCCAATCCGTAGCTTAACTTTTATCTATAGCCTATCATAACTACTGTAGTTACCATATTCATGCTGCTATTCTCCAATCACTAAAAGTTAGTACATTACAGTTTAAGCTAGAAGTTATTCAGTTTTCTTGCAGTGGAAAATTCTGAGACTTTTTTTTCTACTTCCAATATTTGCTGACTTGTTTGCCTGTGCTGTCTTTCTGCTTGGTAAAAACATCTTGTTTGAGGTGGGTTTATCCTTTGCTCTAAGCCATAAAAACCCCTTCTAACTAACACACCCTTTGCCTTCTTGGTTATCCAGTAAGACTGCTCAGCATTTCTTTTCTTCTATATCCAAACTTGCTTCCATCTCTATTCCTTCATCAGACTCTACATTTAAAAATCTTTCTGCCAATCATACATATCTGTGAGACTTTCTTGTCAAACTTTCATCCTTCCCAACAGGTTGGAAAAGTGACAGTGAGCTGTGGCTGATTTGTACTGGTGTGAGGAGGCTGTTAATTAACACCCCATCAGCCACAAGTGCCAAAGGAAGGGTAGATTCAGAAGGGTCATTTGGGCTTGTCCTTTTGTACCACTATTTTCCTTTAGTCTTTATTTAGCTGTGTTTGGGAAAGCCAGGGGTGAGAGTGGGGAAGCTTTGTTCTTCTTGGTGTCCTGGTGTGGTAACTGGGTTTTCAGGTTTTGAGGTGAGGATTCCAGTTGCTGTTTTTTGTTGGCAGTGGAACATTCCAGAGATCAAATGCCGCTCTCTAACTAGCAGTCAGCTGGTAGGAGAGCACAAACAGAATATAGAAATGAGTGGTTTAATCCATATTAGCACAAGTGTGAAATAGGACAGGTTTCTACAGCTGGGGGTGTGTTCTGCAGTTGCAGATGTGTTTATCAAAAACTTGTTCAGGTGTGTGTCAGCACAAAGTTGTACCAAGGATGTGTCATATAAATCAGCAGAAATGGACTGTGTAACAACCATTAGAGACCCAACCCAAACCACACAGGAGGATATTTACTGCTAAGGCTGTTGGAATTGCAACCCCTGCTTACACATGTTCATTTATGGCTGTATCTTGCACTCTATCTTAGATATTATAGTGGAAATCCACAAGGAAATACTAGTTTTGAATTCACAGAAGTTTTATTCAGCAAGAAATCAGTTCCCACCCTCTACAGCTACATTGAGATGAATGGGGGAAAAACTATGAATGACGAAATAGTTTTAGGGGATAAAATAATGTTTCATAACACATAGGTACAAAGCACTGGCTTAAGGAGTATAAAATATATAAGTTTTAATTTTTTTTCAGTGTTTGACATTAGATGTAGAATCTTTAGGTGCAATTTTTGTGTTTCTGAGAGATACTTTGAAGAGCAACAGCAGTCATATTACCTTCTGTATAGTAAATGCTTTAATTTGCAATGCTTGCTCTGTTAGTAAGACACTTGAAGGAAATGTAAATGCCTCCTGGGGCATTTCCACCTTCCAAGTCTCATGCATGGGATTATTGTATTGCATAGGAAGAAGAAAACTGTAGAGCAGAAGTAAGAGGTAGGTTGTATTTCTAACATGTATAATATATCTTTATGAAGTTTTGTAAATACCTTAAATGAAGAAAAATATCTTGGATCAATCCATCTGAAACCATTCATTTTAATTTAAAATAAGAAAATCAGTTGTGCCAAGCACTCAGCTATTTTTTGTGACAAATTCAGGTGTTCATTTGTTTTGTTTTGTGCTTTTTTCTCAACAGGAAAGCTAGAGTAATGATTTCAACATAAGCATGTAAATTATTAATTCCCTGTCCATTTTACTTTGTAAATTGCACTAATATTGAGCTGAGGAAACCATGCACAGTGCTGTCTGAGGAGGAAAGTCTTCTGTGAAAGAACTTTCACAAAATGAAGCATTTTGCCAGAATTCTGTGAATACTGTGCTACATTCACTAATTTCAGACTTTCCTTTAAATTTACTATTTATCTTTGCAAGATAAGCACACCAAGTTATGTCGGCAACACACAAAAACTTTTGTTTTAATTTGTTTTCTAGCAAAATGAAGGTGACCCTACAGGTCTTGAAACTGGATCCTGTGCAGCTGCATGGTGTTGTTGTACTTGCCATAAGCAGCTCTCCTCAGAGGTGAATTTTAGGGTGCAATTCACATCTGGGATGGTTCTTGTCCCTTCCTCCCCAGCCATGAGCACCTGTGATCTCCTTCAGTCAGAGCTTTCTTCTCTGGCTTTAGGGTCCTTTGGGGTTCAGTACGTTTGCCTGGATAAGGAGCATGCCTGCATATTTCTGTGAGGGAGGGTGACAGGAATCCTCAAAAGGTTCTTTGGGAACAGGGAAGAAACCCTGTGTGTGCTGCCTGCAGTTTTCCCTTACCTGTGGGGCTGAGCATCTTCCTTATTAGCTCAGCTCCAGAACTAGAATTATTTTTCCATGCTTTGTGGGCATTTCAGTTTGGCTCTCACTGCAGAGACCTGAGCCCTGGCCTCTGCTCCTTCTGTTCTGCAGCCTCATTTGAAATAATGGAGTTTAATGAACTTGTCGTCTGCATTGTGGTTCATGTGCTGCTATGGGAAGTGTGGCGTTTGAAATACTCAATTTTTCCACATTAAAAACTAAATAGTATAAATGAATAGAAGGTCAAAATCAAATTAATTCTGTTTTGGTTTTTTTTCAGAGGAGGTAATTAAGAGAGACTTGAGCAATAAATCAAGTCTTTACTATCTTTTATTTAATGTGTTTGAGTCAGCAACCTAAAGCACAGTTGGGAACATGGAATAGCTCACCATTGTCAGTAATAATAACATATTTTGGCTGGACTGCATTCTTCACAGAGTAAATGAGTCCTTTTAATGATATCATTAGGGAATAAATAGTTGTACTCTTAAAAAAATCATGTAATTCCCCCAAAGAGGAGCCTTTTTCTAAAATGGAAACAGCCTGCATAAAAATAAACTGGAACTTCTATGCAAGAGTTGAGCTTTTTTAGTTTACAATCATGGTACTGTATTAAACTTTCTCTGCTTTGAGAGGATGTGGAGGTTTAATATTTGCTAGAAATATATTTTTTGTTGTCTGAATTAAGTGTGCAAAATGGGTGATAACTGAAATTCTTCACCTCACAGGTCAGTTTGGTCCTAGCAGGGGACAGACCCAATGTGTGCTGTCCGTGCAATGAGTGCTGGGCTCATGGCACTTTGCTGAGGGCTTAATGTGGCTTCCAATCTCTAAAAATGCAACCTGCTTTTAAAGAGATGATCCAAGGGTGTAATTAAATTACATAACCATTTTGGTGTGCTTGACTCACTGTAAGGTGTGTGGTGTAGGAGGATGCAGCTACTTAGCTGGCTACTTTTATCTTGCAGTGAATAAGGCTTGTAAAGGTGTCTGGTGCATAATTGGAATTCCTGTGGATCAGAGCTTGGGCAATGAAATAGGCCTGAAACTTTGGCCAAGCTTCAATAAAATTTCAGTAGTATTGGAATAGGTAAATATATATTTTTAAACTGGATTTTATGGTTTCATTTGAATTTTTTAGGAGGTTTAGGAAAAGCTTTCCAGAGAGGATTCAGGCTACTTAAGGTTGGGTTCAGCTGGGTGCCTCATTCTGGGAATGAAAAGAGAAATCAGTCTCTGTCCAGGCATTTGCTGATCTCACTGCTGCCCAGAACTCCAGCTGGGATTGTTGCATGTCCTGTGTAGGGTAGATGGTTTCTGTCCTTTAAAGGCTGGACAGGACTCATCAGATCACTTTTCTCTAAACCAGTAGTCTTAATGTTAAAGGTTTTTAAGCCCCAGTAGAATGATGTAATAAAAAACCCAAATTCCAGGTGTCCCAGTGTGGGAAGTGCCAACTGTGCACTGCCTTGAACTCCTGATTTGTTTGGTAGGCTCTGGATTGCTTCATTGTAGTGCCAAAAATGAAACCTTAAATTTTTGCAAGTGTTTGCAAGCTGGTTATCATTAGTGTTCTTTGGAAGAAGATTGATTTTTTCTAACTTGATTTTTTTTCTGAAATTAAACCTGTAATAATTTAATAAATGAAAGAAATCTTGCTGGTAATGCAAGGGGCAGCCATGCCAGAGCGCAAACCTTCTGGAGTGCAGGATCAGCTTTTTCTCTTCTTTATTTTATTATTTTTATTTTCAGGGAGGGATACCTTCTGGCAGCAGAAAGAAGTGCAGGTGTACAGTATCATAATTAAATTTAGCAAGGTTTGCATATTGAATGACCAGGTGCTGCAATCAAAAAAAAAAAATCCAAACATTTTAAAATCCCCCAACAAATACATGTATAAACACATATAATTTATATAAAAATGAAGAGGTTTTTACTAAATTATCAAAGCTAAAAAAGAATATCTTCTTAATTTTTTCTTTCATATTCAATAAATTAAGCTCCCATATTGCAGCTGCTCTTCTTCCCAAACAGACCAAAAGCTCAGGTTCATGCATAACTCAAGAAGGCAGGGATGACACTGAGCCAGAACTTAGTTCTGCTTTATTGATAGTAGAGCTGACAGTTAAGAACAAATCTACAGAATGTAACTGCAAATCCTTTAACCAAGCAGGAGGCTGAACATCTGCAATGAAATTGGCACCTAAATTTAAGTTAAGCAGTAGTTAAGTTCTCAGAAAGCAAATTAGGAAGTGACAAGATCTGTAACTGCAACAGAGATTGTAGTGAAAACAGAGCTGGATTTTGGGGGGTTTTTTTGTCTTTAAAAAAAAATCAATAGTAAGCAATTTTAAACATAAGAATTTAAGGGTTTGGTATGTGTTTATATGAATGAATAATCAACATATTCACATCTTGCACACTTCTGTGTTTGTACAGCTTCAGTCATGCAGTAAATGCAACACAGGCAGAAGGGAAAGGAGCTTCCTTGCCTCCTTCCAATGGACATAGAAAACAAAAAGAGACAGGCAGGGATTCTGAGGATGTGGAAAGCATAAACACAGCTGAGCAGTGATAATGTAGTATACTTTGAGAATACAATTGTTTGAGCCAGAATGGGGGTCTATGAAACTTTTGTTGATTTTTGTTAAATTCTGCTTCTGTAATATTTTTTACTACTTTCTATTTTAATTAAATTAAAATATCAATTATATTATTTAAATCTATTAATGAAGGTAAATGTATTTTTTGTGTTATGCAGAATTTAATTATCTTTTCATGTTCTGTGCTCTCTCTTGCCTTCCAAGATCTTTAGTGAAGAAAACTCACCTGTAATGTTCCTGTAATCTCAGTTATTATTATTAAGGGAATAAAAATTCCCAGAGAGCTTTAGGGACATGAATCCAGTATAACTATTGTGGGAAAAAAATCTAACCATGGTATAAGTTTATTTAACAGATATCTGTTTTTTTAAACAACACCACAAAAATATTTTCAAGTAGGAGCTAGGAAAAAAAATAGTAGGAATATGGCTTGGTTAGTTTGGCCTTGTTCTGAGCTAGAGTTGGCCAATATCAAAGTAGTCATGAACTGGATTTTAATGTAAGATTCAGCTTTATGCTATTAAGAAAATTATTAGGAAAAAAAAAAGTAATTATTTTCCTAAAACTAAATAATTGTGAATGACCTAGGTAATGGTCAGAATGGGTTTTGATGAGGGCACAGCTGGGTTTTTTTTTGTTCTTGCAAGCACCCAAATGGAAAGAGGCCCTTCTCAAAGGGGAAGGGGCACACTGCAAAGCCAACAGGCAGGTCCTTGGTAATGGATGCAGGTTACAAAGAGCTTGATTCAGGGTTTTTCTCTCTAATTCCCAGGCATTATGGCAAAAAGAGGTTAACATAATTCATGGTGTGAGAACAGAGAGTAACTTGGGGACTTGGGGTTTGGCTTTGGTTTAACTTTCATCAAGCCTAATTATAAGGCCACTATGAGAATGCTGCATAAAACTGTCAAGCCAACATTTTAAATTGCTGTCAAAAATTGGAATGGAGACAGACAAGAGTAGCTGAAATTATTTTAAGCTAGAGAAAACAACAAAGTACACAAAATTCAATTCATTTTTTAAAAGAGTGTTGTGGTAATGTATGTGGGGTATATTGCATGCCTATTGTGTGATAGTATTTTAATGCTCAGCAGATAGCACACATTAGTAGCTCTTCAAAGAAAGAGGAGTCTAAATATGAACTGGTGGGCAAAGACCGAGAAGATGTAAATAGATTATTTATAATTTGTCCTCAAATAAGCCTCATTGGTTTGTCTTTTTTTAAATATATTTGAGTTGAATATGTATTTTCTGCAATTTTGGGCAGTTGATAAGAAGGGAGGAGTGAAGCTGGAATGTGAGAGGCATGAGCAGTTTAGTTAAATGGCCAAATCATCTCTTCTGGCCTGAACTCTGGCTGTTCCATTTTTACAAAGCAAAGGAGCAGTTGGGGTCACTTGCTGTATCAGTGCATAGGAGCACACAGACTGCAGTTCAGGAATAAAGGTTTCTGTAACTGCTCTAAAGGATATCCTTTAGAGCAGTAACAGAAATTATAATTTCTGTTCCAAATTATAATTTTGGAACAAGACAAATGATGTTCTGCACTGTTTCTGGCCTGTTTCTGAGCTGCGTACTACTGTGGGTGAGACAGCTTTGAGCCATCACTGTCCTTTTTAACATGGCCCTCATCAGATGTGACCACCTCAGATCTAAATAACCCAATTCCTGGAGCAGAGCTGCTGCATTCATCATAGCCCTGCCATTAACAGCAGGGCTGCACTTTACAATAATGAGGATGGCGGAGGAGTTTCATTAAAATACCCTGAGCAGAGGAGGTTTGGGAAAGACCAGGAGATTTCAGTCCTGGGTCACTTTCTAAATTAAAACTCTGTTCACTGCTTTCTTTGGAGTGAACTTTTTTCCTGGCCAAGTCTAGTGCCTCACTTTTGGAGGCAATCTAGTCAGGCTTCTTAATTAATCTTTTCTGCATAAATTTTGTCTCAGAATAATTAATGGGTTTATTTCAGCTTTCTTAATGTGTTAAAAAGTCTGGGTTATGTGTGATAGCAACTCCTAGCCCAGTCCATTCAATTATATTTTGTCAAAAACTGATGAGAATATGATTCCAGAACATTGATGGTATAGGCAAGTTGCAATCTGACATTCCAGTTTGAAAAACATCTTTAACAGTTTAAAAAGTAGCTATGTATGTTTAATTTCCTTTGCAGAACTAGTGATGGGCTTTTGAAATTTTTCATTAGATCTAATGGGTGAACTGTGCTCTCATTTTTTCCTTTGGGTACACCATACAGATTTAAGTTTATGGCTGAGTTGCAAATTTGTGATGAGTACTTGGACTTTCTGATGATGAGAGTTACTTCAATTTTATGTTTAAATTAGTGAGAGCTGAGTAGGGAGTGAGATACTGGGAGAGAACCTCTTAAGATTTGATCCAGTGCTTACTCAAGCTGAAATCTACCCAAAGGGCTACAAAATAACCAGTGTATTTCAGGGACTGGTTTGTCTTCTGCTTTGGCCCAAAGGAGGATTGTGGTCAGTATGTTCATGTCAGCAGACAGGAGGAGAAAGCATGAAGCCAGAGAAAGATTCATGTGGAGGGGGTTTAATCAGCCTTATCCAAACTGCAAATATCTAAGGTTATCAACCTCTGAGCTCGTTGCCCAGGTGTTGCCGTATAGCTGAGAGTAAAACAGGCAGATTTTAGGTGATAGCTGATCTAACATGCTTTAGATCTTTTCAGTAAGAGAAGATAAATTGTTCCCTTGACTGCAGCTCTGCAAACACAGTGGATAGGATGACTGGGTCTGCTGTTGAGACCTGTTTTTAACCTTGTGAATCCCATCCATGCTGTCTTGGATGATGGCCAGTTCCTGGCACTGGCAGGCAAACCAAAAGATCTGGCAGGTACCAAGTGCCCAATGCAGTCAGCACTCCCAGGATAACTCCTGTTTCCTTCCTTTGATTGTCTGAAAGGGAAATGGAAAATCTACCTCCTGTGAAGGAAACTTGCTCTAATTAGGTAGAGCAAGTACCAGTCATGTTGGGCAAGTGAGCAGCAAAACACAGAGTAACCTTGGCCACAGTCTGGCACCACAAGCAAACAGGGAGGACAGACCTTGGCTGGCACTGGGAGCTGTTGCCTTGCACCCTTCCCCTCTCAAGCCCTGGTTGATTAGACATGCCAGCAGTTTAAAAAGTGTCAGCAGGAACAGCCACAAGTACAGCCTAAGATCTTATTAACTCCTGGGGCAGCACAATAATTGCTAAGCTCCAGACTGCACAGAGCAGAGCCAGACTTTGCCTTTTGCTAAAGCCCATTGTGTAGGAAAGACAAGATTTTCAGAGCTGGGAAAAGAAGACAAGGGAACAGGATTGTACCCTTGTGGTTATGCTGTGATTGAGTCCTGTTCCCAAGATTATGTCAAATTTTCCCTGAATAGGTACTCAATGTACAATACATTACAATCCTGGGGGAAGAAGCTGGAAATTATAATTGCATTCTCTCCAGCTGAATATCCTATTAGGGTGCAGAGTCATACTTTTCCTTTTGCTCCCTTTCTGGCTCTATGCACCTTTTCTATTCATTGACATTGCTTCAGCATAAAGGAGATTTGTCCCAACCTCTCTTAAAATCTAATGGCCTGGGACTGTCCTGTGATATGGCAGATCAGGGATTGAACCACCTTCAGACTAAAGAACATAGATTTTCTGAGTACAAGTGCTAGTCAGTAGTCTCTCTCTCTCTCTATGAAAATATATTTATTAAAAAATAATATATATATGCCTAAGTGTAACTTCCTCACAGCTCCTACCAGCCAAGAGCTGCTTTCAAGAAAGATACTGAGAATACACTTGCTCTGTGCCTTTGGTCCAGCTGGTGCTCTCAGCACACTCAGTGACCTGGACTCCTGACTTGCTCAGAGGCCATTCCAGTTTGCCACCAAGAATGATGGTGGTGGGGATCATATTTTTTCAAAGCAGAAAAATACAGAGCTTTGCTGATCTTTTCTGGGCATGGGGTGGATTTTCAGTTGCACTCTGGCTCCCAGTGACTTCATACTGGGGATTTGCACAGGCACACAGCTCTCAGAGCCTTCAGGTTAATGAGGGTGTTACTTGTGCTGAATCTGTGTAAAAATGTGTGTTGTAGTTTTAATTGTCTGGTTAATCCCACTGGGGGATGCTGCAATTCCTGCCCTGACAAGATACAGAAAAGGAATTTGATGCCTTTTTCTGAGCATGCCCATGGGATGTGACTGGCTTGGGCACTGCTGGTACACTGCAAGTCACTGTGGTATTTTTTGGATGTTAAGCATTCTGTAGTCGTTCAAAAGGTTTGCTTTAATAGCACAGATTTGGACTGGAGGGCATGATTTCAGATCTATGATGTGAGAATATTGGAAATAAAATAATTTGTCTGATTTTTTTAATACTGCTTTTTTGTACTGAATGTAGGTTGGAACAATTAAAGTAAATAGTCTGTGTAAGAATGAATGGCTTGGACTGTGTGGTTCTGGGCTTTTATACTGAGGTTATAAATATCGTTTGCAGTGCATTTTATGTTTTAACATAAATATAACTAGATTTTTTTCCTGCTATATTTTTTTGTCCTGCCTCACACAAAGGTATACAGTGCAGCAGGTGATATTCTTTACATAACTAGGGAAAGCTGGAAAAATAAACATATTTTCCTTTTAGTGACGAAACACAGTGAGTCTTCTGTTTGACTTGTTCCCAACTGATTTTTAAAATGAATAAGTCTGAGGACACTTGAGGATGGTTCAAGGAGTGTTCTACAAAGCATGTTGAAATTCCTGAGTAGAGCAGTACCTTATTTTGGGGTTGCACAGCAGACTGCTTTGGGTGAATCAGATACAAACATTTTGGTGAATGTTTATATGTGATTAAAAAGTCTCTTCTTAGTTGCAGTGAAAGGGCAGCAATTAACATACCTAGTAGCACATTTGTTTATAAGTCATTGGGCTTTATACTAAATACATGGACATCAGTATTGTGGGAATTGCACCTACTTGTAAGTGGGTTTGTTGAAAATTTGTTGTGCAAATACTGAAGTATTTTGTGGAAAGCTGTTTGATATTTCTGACTACCTTGAATCATTTTATATTTTGAAGGTGGCTGGATGTAACCTTAAATACTTAACCTTAAATACCTTAAATACTGCAGCAATTATCAGAACGTGCTGTCATAACTCTCCACGGGTGTTTACCACAACACTAACCAAAGTTTGTTTTCAATATTGTCCTTCCTTCAACTAAATTCTCATACCCTTTTTCAAAGCCTATAAAATACTAGTTATTTACATATAACAAGTACTGTTGCTGTGGTTCAAAGGATGCTACTTTATAAAACATTTCCCTTTGTCCTAGCACCCCCAATGAATAGAATGTGAGACTCCGTGAAGTTCTTGGCTTATTGATTTAAGTAGATGAGGTCTACTTTGTATTTTAAGGCATGACTTTAGTTTTAGTTTGGTTTTTTTTACAGTACTTTGTAAATAAGCCATGGTCATTCACCAGCAGTCAGAAAACACACTTAAGAAACTGTGTCACACGAATACCTGTAGCCACTCCCTTAGAAGTCCTGCAAATTTTCTGGGTTAAGTCCAACCAGAAGAAATGTGAGCTCTACCCACTTGTCTTCTAGAGAACCTGCTTCTCTGCAACATAACCACAAGAATTATCTTGCTTCTGAAACAGAAGTAAAGCAGAAATAGCCCTCACAATGAGAAAACTGGAACTGTTCCATTAAAACTTGGTTGGCACTGCACCAGGATCTGCTCAGAAAGCTCTGCCACCTCATGTTTTTAAACCATTACCTCCAGTCAATATTTAGGCATTGCATTTCTTCTTTCATTTGCTGTAGTTGATAAATGTTTGGCTTGTAAACCACCTGAGGATGTGGCTTCTTTGAAGCCACTGGACACAAACCCACAGTGTTACAGCTGGGACTTGTGAAGGCAGGTGAAGCCACAAAAGCTGGGATGGTGCCTGGATCCAGCAGCTCTTGAATCTCAGGGCTTGCAGGTGATCAAATCCCTTTGCCCCTTTGGAAGCTGAGTGTAAGTGGTCTTGTGTGATGTTCACCTGGAAATGGGAGATAGTGGACACTGAGCTCCTGCAGTTTGGTGATGTTGTCATCTCAGCCAGCACTGGAACTGGCTGTGTGCCACCCTGCACAGGGAGTGACAAGACATGTGTGTGATGTAATAAATTTGCATTCTTTTGCTGGTATCTTACACAGGAAATGAGGGAAATCTGTTAGCTTACTAAGTTATAGTAGGAATTGAATATGGTGACACACAAGGCTCTGTTTCTGTATGCCATGGGAATGTCTCCCAGATCTTGAACTATATTTATGTATTAATTCAATTTCTTGCTTTTTGAATTTTACATGAGCTTAATGTACTTGCATATTAAGTGAAAATGTATTGCCAAGTTATATTAAGCTACATGGTGGCCAGTTAAATTACAAATTGAGTTCCTCTTGTTAAAGGTGATCAGAACCTATTTTTTGGCACTCCCTCCATATTTTTAACTAGATAATTATATTACAAAGAACCTGTTCTCTAAGAAGGGTGCTCCATTAAAAAAAACTATTGGCTTGGTTTTCAGACAGCAGAAAAAAAGAAGCCAGAAGTGACTGCTACTGTTGATTGATATGCTTGTATTTTTAATATGTTGTATAGGAATATAATACTTCTGATGGAAAAAGGTGTATTTTTAGAAGGTGTTTCAGTATGGCCTTTTTACATTCATAAAAAAGAACAAAAAACCTTCAGGACCAACTGATATATTCTCTCAAATATGAAGCACTTTTAGAAAACATTTAATTTGACATCATTTGAATTTTGCATCTCACAGTCAGAATTTGCTTAATCTGGTTGTCATCAGAACGGTAATGGAGCACCTCATTTTGCAATTTTTTAATTATGTATTTCTTTTTTGGATTTAGCTGGTTTATCAATAAATGGATAAATGAGTTCTAACCTTACTTAAGAGCTTCCTTAAGCAAACATATATCTTTTGTGATATTATCAACTTGTCAAATTTGCAAATTTACCTGCTATGATCACTGTTATTAGCAAAGACCATAACATGATATATTATGGATAAACACACTAAGTTTCCAAAGCAAAACCATTTTAATTGACATTCAACATCCAGTACTTCAATTACATGACACATTTGCCAATAGCCAGCTTTTACATATTGACATAGATTTTTATTTAACTTTACCTGGAAATGTCAGGAGGAGAGTTCAGGGAAAACAGAAGAAAGATGTTAATTAATATTGCTCACTGTGGGATGCAAGCATTGTTTCAGTTTCAAATTAGAGCAGTGCTCACTCAGGCATGCACTGCTAATATGTTATAACTAAGGACTTGTAGAGCAAGGAAAGGTTAATGGGCAGCATCTCTAATAAGGATGCTGTACTTCACTCCTGACTTGCACCACCACAGAGGGAATCAATGTGGCCTCACAGCTCATCCATCATTTGCCTTTGCTTCAGGTTGCTCTTTGTGTGTGTACTAATATATCTGTGTGTGGGATTAAAACTCAGCAAGGGCCAGGAATTAGAACAGGTTTAGAGATGTAGTGTGCATGTATGATCATTAAATAATCAAAAAGAGTTTTTAAAATTCTAGATGTAAGCTTGCATCTGCTATTTTGGTGTGAAAAAAAAATTGGAGATTTATAAAGATTTTGTCATCTTTTATCCCCAGGACTAAATATTTTCTCTGTAAAAATCTTTTTCTCTTAAAGAATCCTGGGAGTTGTAATGTTATAGATGAGCAGCTGGGAGGTACACTGGCTGTAGGAACTAAAGGTATGAGGAAGACTAGTTTTGCCACTTTTGCCATTCCCCTTGATCTAAGTAAAAACCAAACTGGTAATTCACAGGTATCTGAAAATTGTAATAATTAACCACTTGACAGAATAAAAATTCACTGCAGAGAAAATAAATCAGGTAAGGGACATTTCATGGAAGCCCAAGATATTTATTTATAAGCATAATTGTAACAACAGGAGGGATCCACTTTGCTTCATTTGTTGTGAGGCAGGTTATTTAAATCTTTGCTCTCTTGGGTTTTGCTCACATTTTTAAAGCTACAGCTATCCAACTGGAAGCATTTCTTGTGATTAGCAAGTATTCTCATGCTCTGTTGGTAATATGGATCTGAGGACGGCATTGCTGCTCCAAAGGTGGGAAAGTAAGTCTTGTACTTGATTTGAGTTATCAAGTGAGCATCTGAAATTGCTGCTTCCAGATGGCTACTAGCTGCTCCTCCATCTACTTGTGAAAAGAGATTGTCAGACCTTGTTTTGGTGATGATTCATCCCTGACTGATAGTTTTACATAATTATGAGTCTCTGCCTTACATGAACCTGATATTTTTGTGTTGTGGGAGAAAAAAGTATTTCACAAAAAATATACAGAATTATTATAAACTTGTGTTTTGTTTTCCATCCAAGGATTTCTAAGTATTTTGAAAATTTCAATACATTAGGACCCATAACAATGTCTCTTTTCAGAAAAGACAAGTACTATTTTACTAAACTTTATGCTTTATAAAGGTGTGATAATGATGTCTCATGTAAGTAGTCCATTAAAATTCCTAAGTTTCTCATCAGGAAGATTCAAGATGACTGTTCTGTATCTTATACAGCTGATTATGACTACCTAGGTGCAGGCATAGCATCTCAAATTTCTCCCTACTGAATCATGTCCTTCATATTATGCCATTTTTCCAATTTGAAAAGATTATTTTGATCCTAATCTTGTTTTCGAAGGGGCTTGAAAGAAGCTGCAGGCCCTGTGTTGTGTGCATAGAAATGTCACATTTGATAAGCATTCACTAGGTTCCATCATCTAAATGATTAATGAAATTACTCAATAAGTACTACTAGACCAGGGCAGACCCACTTCACAATCTGCCTTGATACTGCCTTTTCTGCCATCCTGTTTTGACATTTATCCATTGCAAGGGCTAAATATGTTTTTCAAAATAGTTTTACCAATTTTAGAGGGTTCATTTAGACTTGCTAATGAGAATGTTGTGTGAGATGGTACCAAAAGCCCTGCTAAGGTGAAAATAAGACATCTACTGACTTGTTCCTCTGCACAAGGGCTCTTATCTGTCATGGAGAAAATCAACTTGATTTAGCAATCTGTTATTTAAAAATTCAAATTACTTATGTAACTTGTCTTATCTTCTGGGTGCTTTTTATTTGCTGCAGTGTTTTTCTGAGACTTCAGCTTGAACGGAGTAGTTTATATTTCCCAAAACTTGCAATTTTCTCTCATTCTGAAGAGAAGTATTTTTGATTTGCTTTTTCCAACCTCCTTGAGCTACATTTCTTTCCCACAAGTCCTCTTAAGTATTAAGTGCTCTAAATTTCCTTTAGTGTGCTTTCTAAAAATTAATTTCATCAGGCCTGTGATTTGTAAAAGTAGAATATGGTTAAATGCTCACTTCATTTTAGCTTTCATTTTCTTCTTTTTCCTAGTGCATAGTAATTAATTGCCTGATTACAGGTTTATCTCTAATGAAAAATGAAGCTGAAGCAGTTTGAGTGTTTTTTCATGGTCATCTATATGTAATTTTCCTGAGTAATGTGCAATTCTTATTCTCATGCACTTATTTTTATAAAAAGGTCCCAGAGAAATCCATGCATTGCCTAATCATTTTTAAAAAATCCATATATTTTTTCCTGTGGTATAACTATGATGGCTCTTATTTTTGAACCAACTGCAGGATACTTTTTTTAATTTTTCCATTTTTTGTAGCCAGAAAATTGTACAAATATTTTCCAAGTCTACATGGGTAAATTTCATCATGTAATGGTTTGGACTGGAAGGGACCTTTCAAACTTGTCCTGTCCAACCTCCCCCCTGCAATGATCAGGGACATCTTCAACCAGATCAGATTGCTCAGAGCCCCATCCAATCTGACCTTGAGTTTTTCCAGGGATGGAGCATCCACCACCTCTCTGGGCAACCTGTGCCAGTGTTTCACCACCCTTATAGTAAAAACATTCTATCTTCCACCTAGTCTAAATCTACCCTCCTCTAGTTCAGAACCATTAACCCTTGCCACTTTTCACTACTGTTGTATATGGACTGTTTTCTGAGGGAACTCTAGGTGATCTAGCAACCATAGAAGGAGAAACTGGGAAGGTTGAACCATGTTTCATGACTATTTTCCTACTATTCCTGTGTCTTTGTAGGATGTCCTTTTTACCTGTTCCTTTATGTTATATGCTACACTTTCATATTTCTGCTTTTTGTGCCATTGTATTGTTGCTATTTTTATATTCCTACTTACTACTTGGCTTCTAAATTGGCTTATTTTGAAGACCTTGTGATTTATCAACCTGCCACATCTCTAGGGACAACGAAATTAGACTTTCCAGAATCCAGTCCTCACTGGATTTCTCTTAAGAAAAAGCAGGACCTTGGCCATTTTGCCATCTTTGGACCCATAGCTCCTATGAAAGGTCTTGAAAAGCCCCTATTTTCTCCCAGAAGAAGATGCTGAGTGTATTTCTCTATTGCTGTCACATGCTTTTATATAAATAACCAGCCCAAAGTGTCCTGCTGCATTCTGCTTCCAGCAAGCATTTGGTAGCTCTCTTTAACTTTGTACTTAGTGTTCTTGACTTTTTTTCCTTTTTTTTTGGTGTAATTGATTAGAAAGCATTAGAAACCTATAAAATGCTGTTTGGTAGTGTATGTATTCATACAAATATATGGCTAGAGACTTGTGTATGCCTACAAAGTGCAAACAAACTGCAAGGACAGTGTTGATTTAGCTTTGTTTTGCACTCAGAATTGGCAAAGGTTAGTACCTGTTTTGCAGTCTAATGGTGTTACTTGAAGACTGTAATTTCATTATATCTGGTCAAGTTTTGCCATTTGCAATAAACTTAAAGAGTTAAACACTAAGGCAATTTATTAGAGATTTTAATAAGTCTTTTTTGTCTTTTAATGAAGTTTTTTGTGGTAGAAAAGGTTTTATGCTGATGCTTTGCCTTTCTCTGAGCATTTTCATTTTCCATACAATTTCTGAACAGCTGATTAAGGTATGAACTTATTAGACAGTAAAAACTGAGATTCTCATCTTGAAATGTCCCAAGACTTGGGTTTGAGAGCAGCAAAATATTTTGGCATGTCTGGTACAAATTATAAATTTCAAATAGCTTCCTAATCTGGGTGAACTTGCATAACAAATAGTATTCTTATATTAAAACCAGTATCTAATCTAGATGAAATAATCCAGATTTTATCTTTATCTCCAAAATCACCCTGTACTACTTGATAATTTCTGCCCCAACCAGGTATAGTAGCACCATGCTGTTTCTGCCATTTTGACATCTGTTTCTGGTTTTTTTCTGTGTGGCAAGAATCACAGAACTTCAGTTGCTGACAAGTGCAGATGAGAGCTGAAAAAAATTGAAATTTAAAAATAGTTAACTAAATTCATTTAAAAATCATTAATATAGGGAAATTGGATAATTATAGCTCCCTTGCAGCTATCAGGAAACTTGTGGCTTCATAGCAAACCCAGCTTGATGCCATTTTCTCCCATGATTCTTTCAGGGGGCAAAAAAGGGGAGAGAGCTTGAGAGAAGTTCAGGAGTTTGCTGAAAGCTGTAAAGGGCCTTCTCCAATCTGAGTTCTTTCTGTGATGCAATCACCACCTTTCTCTGCAGATAAAACCCATTTATCTGTACCTGACTGAAGGCTTTTGGTCAAAGTAGAATGACCCTTCTCTGTCATGTAGTCTGCTAAAGAGAATGTCACCTACTCTCTTTGTTTCTCCTGAGACATCCACCAAATGTGAGGGCACTGAAGCTGCTAAACATCTAAACATGACTGCATTTCTTGTGTTTTCTTCCCTAGGTGAAGGGAAGCACCTTAAGGGTTGTGTTTTCTTGCCCCTCTTCCAGTGACACACAAAAGAGAAAATTGGAAGCAAAAAAATAATTTCAATAGGGATGGTATGGACAGAGACTTCGTTCTAATTTCCATTGCTACTGCTTACCTATGGCATTTCTATTCATACAGTCCCTGAGCATTAGCAACTGGATTTATGTACCCTCTACATCAGCTGCCAACTGCCATTTATATAAATAAATGCATTTTTGCTTCAGCAAAGCCTCTTTTGGCCTCCCTCATTTTATTTTCTTGCTGTTTTGAAGTTGAACACATTTCTGAGGTACCAGATGGCCAGGTACTAAATGCATAAAATGTATTATTTCCTTCTTCCCTCCTCTGCAGCAGTCTGTTTCTGTTTAGCTATGCAAATAGGAGCGGTTGAGATTAAAAGCAGGAGTTGCAGCTGATATAGACCCCAATAAAATCAGGTGGCATTGAATATGTCTGAAAAGTAAGCAACTTTTGGCATTCTTAAGCTGCTTAGAATAGTGGTAAATAAAACTGTTGGCTGAAGAGATAATATTCATTGTGTGTTTCATGCTGATGGCTGGGAGAGGGCAGTTTGGAGGTAGAGCTCTTCTTTAGCTGGTAATAACATCTGTTCCAAACAAGCTGGAGTGCTTCAGAGCTGATGTGACAGAAATAATCCTTGGCTGTTAGTGAATTGAGGTGAATTTTAGCATCAGAGTGAAGAATGTGTAGGGAGTTCAAAGAGTTAACTATGCTCTTGTGCACTTGCTAAAGGTATGGTATGAAGTTGGTATTCCCTTGTGGGGATTTAACCTTGTGAAGTGCAAATAAACTAAAATCTCCTCACTGCTCATCTCACCTAATATCCGGAGTTAAGTCTTGTGTAAATGGGGTTTGTCTGAGTGGCAGGAAGGTACAAGTGACTTATGGATTTCTGATGTTTTATAATTTACTTTTCAAATAAAAAGTAATAGAGAGTTTTTGAAGCCACATTTTAATTAAGCTTGTCTCAGTAGGCAAAGTAACATAATGATCCAGCTTTGCCAGGTAGTCCCTGTCCTCAGACTTTTGCTTCATTAGTTTAAAGCTGAACATTTCATTTTAGCTCTTAGGATTGTGCAAGTAAGACGATGTACCGTAGAAAGAAAAATGAGTTTAATAACTTTGAGACTTTTAAGATTTCTTGATCTTTCATATGAAAATATGAGGTATGATTTCTTATGACTTTATAAAACCAAATATCTGAGGTAAATTCCACAGCTTTGTAGATACTATTGGTTTCTGATGTATTTTAGTAAATGTTAAGAAAAAGCTGCTGGAATGTATGGGACTTGCTTTATACAGAGGTTATAGTATACAGGACCACTGAAATTACTTGTGACCTTGCCTGTCATTCATTAGTGAATGCAGCAGCAGTAGCATTAATCAAAACATACTCATTGGAGAATGTTCATCTGTGGCATATTGCTCCCATAACTCTTCCTGTGCTTTTCCTAGTGTTAGCAAGATCTGACATTTTTAGAGCAGATGTGTAATTTCTGAAAATATTTGTAATTCATTTTACAAGGCATATGTATGACATAGGAGATGCTATGATATTCAGGTTTTAGCATGTACAACATTTTAAGGTTTGTAGGGGCTTGACCTCAATTTATTTGCAAAATAAGCTTTTGAATACTAGCATGGAAGCTTTATAATACAAAGTATTTAAATCTGCCATATGAAGTTGGGTTAGTGATCTGTCATAAAAATAGCAAACAATACATTTTAGTCCATGAGATTTACTCTGTGGAAATGCTGAAACACAACACCTTGAATCAGATTGATGCATAAATCCTACTGATTTCAGCAAAGTCACAATATCACCTGCCATCTCTCTCACCTTGTCCTGCCTGCCTGTGAAACCTCAGGCATAATTGTCTTTTTGAATCCTGGTTCTGATGATGATGTTACCAGGCTTATACCTTATTGCTTCTCATCCTACGTGTTTGTTCCAGCACCTCATCTCTGTACAGTAAAGTATGTGACAGAATTCCCTTCTTATTTTCTGACAAAAGTAGGTCAAGAGTAGTTCTATCCCTGTTGTCATCCAGGGTTTGCACTGGTGGAAGGAAATCTCTTAGCATCTCTTTAATACCTTGTTATTCTCACTTCCACCCCTTTCTCTGTTTATTTACAAAGAGCAAAGCTTTACATTTGTAATATAGGGCTGCGTTTAGCAGGAATATTGAAACATGCTTGTTTGGGAGTTTATTCAGGAAAATAGGTGCCTTTATTACTGGGCAATAAATCCTTTTAAGGCTAGCCATGTGATGGGAACAGCAGGAAATGGGAATGGAAAGCCATCTGGTCTGTGCCACAGCCCCGAGGATACGGCTGTGTGGCTGGAGTGACTCTTGTGCAAACAGTGTGTTTGTAACAGCCCTGCTGGGCTCTTCTTCCATTTATCCTACCTGTGCTTTGACCTTAGCCTGGGGCCTGCTGTGGGACAGAGCTGTGTGTGGTACAGCTTGGTGCTGCGCTGCTGAGAGCTCCTGTGCTGAAACGTGAACAAACGGGATTGCTGCACTCAAAACACCCAGTGTGAAAAGGGCCATTAGGTTCAAATATTGTCCTGCACTCTCCTGTGTAACTTCAGTTCTTCTCCCACAAGAGGGATACAGAAAGTGTGTTTGAATCTAAGGAAGTATTTGGTATGAGGAGATCTTAATTAGGAAGGAACTTTACTATTCTGGAGAGAGCAAAACTCCCAGAATGAGTAAATATCAATAGTGTGGGAACATTTGGTATGACAGAATGTTTTCTTGCAAAGGAAAGGGAAAGAGACTGTGTAAATGTGATTATAGATTTTGAAGGAAGACAAAATGTTTCTCAGCTAGATTCTGGCTGTGTTTATGTTTGCACATTATGTGGTGCAATTGGAGCAGACCTACCAAGCAAAACACTTGATTTGCAAACCTGACATCCAGGCTTACACAGATTTCGGGAGCTACTTTCCCTTGGAACACCTCTGGTCCAATGCCAGGACTTGAAAGCCACTAGGTCTTATTTCCAAGAAAACATGAGTGTGTGCACTCCTCTGTGGAAACTAAAGTGTGTTCAGTGAGGGTGAAGCAGAGATTTGCTGCAAAAACATATGTCTTGTGAAATAAAACAGTACTGTAAATATACCTTCCTCCTTCCATTTTTCTAAGTCTTTGTGCCAAAGATTGTGTTTAAAATGTGAAGTTTCTTATGGAAACTCCATCCAAACTTACAATATGAAATTTCATATGGAAACCCTATCCAAACTTAGGTTTTGTCTAAAATACGTTTCCTAGTACAAAATCAAAGGAATTTCCTGACAGAAAAGCACTGAAGGTGCTAACACCACACCACTACTAACTAACACCATCCTCTGTTACTGAAATGCCTACCAAACCCTGAAATAGATATGACCATTTTGTAGAAAACAAGGGCAGAAGAGGTGAAGGCTAGTTTGTTTGTTTGGATATTTTTTTAAATCATGCTGACGTTGTCAGCATTTTTTAATCAGTGCTGACAATATCCTCTAAAACAGAGCAAATGCAGAGGTTCTTCCAAAACCGAGTTATTATTGACACTCACTGCTGCATCCTCAGTTCCTGAGGTGCTTTGTTGTTGTTGTTTTTACTGTTATATTTTTCAGCAGTATTCCTCCTTGTCAGAGTTATTGATTGTTTCCCACAATCATGGCTGAGCTGCTTCTCACAAAACTGTCTTCAGTTTCTGTTTCTGCCTGTTTTCTCTGTGCAGGTTTGTACATCCATCTGATTTCACTTTAACCTTTATCTTCTGTTGTGAGCAGCCTCTGCAGTAGCAGAGACCTGACATGCTGGCAGATCATCCAGCGCTTTTCTATTTTCTTCCAACCCATTTAAGGGTACTCTTTCTCATTAGGAATAAAAGCAAAGCTAAACAAACAAATGAAACCTTTCAATGCAACAAAATTGTGAATAGTTGAGAAAAAATGAGATCAAACTTCATAAATATCTTACTTCATTCATTGCTGCATGGACTAATGCAAAGTTGTTTTGCTACCTAGTGTAGAAATAAAAATGGAAGTTTATTGTCAAGACAAAAATGGTTTGCTCTCACTCCATCAATACTATGTCTGCAAATAATATTAGCTCTGCATAGTTGATGTATGCAGCAGAGGAGTAACAACACTGCTGGAACTGGGTAGCAGCAAAAGCCAGAAACTATATTTATGTGAGATAATTTGAGATTGCCTCACTTTATTTCCAGATGCTTTGCAGTGAAATTTATTCAATACAGTCTTAGAGCAGCAATTTTTGAGCAGTCATAGAAAGGCTCCAGAAACAAATAACCTTAATTTCTGGGGAAAAGCTAAAGTATGTGTACGTCATCTGCCTGTTTATAAGTCTTTACCTGATTAAAAAAAATAAATAAAAAAGGCTAGCAACAAACAGATAAGATTCATTTCTCCAAAAAAAAAAAAAAAAACCAAACCCAAAATGATTTCATATGACCTAATTTTATCCTTTGACTGGGCTCAGCATACACAGTAAATATGATTAAATCATGAGTTTGTAGTTTTTGAGACTTGGATTCCCAAAAGGAAGTTGTGCAGTTACTGTCTGTGTGGAAGTCCTTAACCTGGTGCATTCATCATGAACCTGGTGCAGCAAAACCACTCCAAGGAGGGGACCTGCAACTCTTGGAGACCCCATGGGCAGCAGGATCCCCTGGTTTTGCTGGCACTGAGTCCTTTCATGCTGTGACTTGAGCAAATGCCTTCCTGGGGGCAGTCACTGACCAGCAACTTCTGCTTGGTTGGAGATGCTCTACTGGTGCTTTTCAACATTTTGTAATGATTTGTATGATAACACCTCAGAATGTGCTTATGGAATCTGCTGGTGAGGTACAGGTGGGCCTGGCAACATGGGGAAGGAGACACTTGAAATCCAAAATGACTTAGAAAATATTTGGAGGAACAGCCCAAAGGAAGGGACAGGACTAACCAAGGAGGAGGAAACACTGGGGTGTAAAATGCATTGCTGAGTGTGCTGGGGTCAATCCTGTCATCTTTTTGCACAAATATTAAGCATTCCAAAAGTATGTTTGGCAGGGAATGTTATGGTGAGTGTATGGGAGAGAATATTTCCACTTCAGTCAGCATTTCAGGGAGTAATGCTTTTTGGGAGCTGGAAGGGATCTGCTTGAAATCCCAATGAAGAAATGATATGAAGAAATACCAGTGAAAGAATCAGTGATATGGAAAAGAACAGCCTGATAGGGAAGAAAAAGGCTCTCCCTGTAGTGAGAACAAAACCTTGTAGTTTAAGCAACATCATGGGATATCAAGAGGAGGCACCAGGATAAATGTCCAAAGCTTGAGAGAATGAGTATGTAAATAGATTCCTGGTGAGACACAGCCTATAGGAATGGATTAGGGATTTTGCATCTGCCTGGAGGTGGGTGATGGGCTGTCTGCTCTCCCCAGGTCTCAATGTACATCCCATTTTTCCTGAGCTGCCAGCTGGCCTGGGTGGAGACCTCAGAGAATCGAGAGCCAACTCGGAACTGTGTAGAAGAGACAAGAAATGGAAGCAAAATACGTTCAGCTTCCCAGGACTTTAATCTTTGAGTAGAGAAAGACACAGGTGCAGCCCAATGATAGGCAGTGCCTGCAGTGTGCCAGAACACGGGTGTGTGCTGTGCTCTGCCATCTGTCACATTAGTGCTGAGCCTCCCTGCAGCAAGGCAGGCCTTGCTCCTGCAGAGGGTTTGCCTGCCCACACTCTGCTCTTGTAGCCCAGCCTCCAGCTTTAAATTGTCTCTAAACTTCAGCAGGAAGTTTCCTGTCACTTTGGTCTTTCACGTTGCAATTCGTTTGAGGTGTCATGTGGCATGTGGGGGAAGTATGGAAATCTTCCAGATAAAGTGGTTCTTGTAGGGTTCCTGTTCTAATTGCTTCCTTGTGTGTTCTAAACTGATGTCTCAAGTGCATACAGTAAATCTAATTTTCTGGTCACTGACATTCGTATTCTGTATTGTCACCACAGGACCTATCCAGCTGGATGCTTCAGATTTGAATATGGGATAATTTCAAATAGTTTTGGCAACACAGGGGCTTAGGTATTTAGCCTAAACAGCTCTAGGTTTCTCCTTCAGGCAGTGGATGGCAATTGGTACCTGTGGATGAGGATTTCATGGTTAATTTTCAAGGCAAGGACTTTGCTTCTCGAAAGAAAGGAGAGAGTAAAAGATTTGGTTACAAAAGAATGGGAAAGTATCTATTCTTTATTAATTAGCCATTAGGGTAATTAATTTTGTGCTGTATAGGTTTGTTAATTTTGGAATATGCATTGCTTAAGAAGATGAAAAACAACTAAGTAGCTTTTATAATGTAATTATGCTATGACTTTGTCATACATGTATTTTAAACATCTTTTGATTTATTAGGACATCATTAAGTCATTATTAATATTACTGTGATAAGAATTCAAATGGAACAGCATTAATAGTTACTTGTACTTTGCTGTAGGATCATATATACAACCTATGACTGAGCCAGAACTGTGCAAATAAGCTGGATGGAAGTTTAACAAAGCAAAAAATAGCTTTTTAGCTTCTCTCCCCTCCAGGCTTCCTTATAACACCTGTAATTTAATCTTTTTCTCTGGTACATGAGGCTCTGAAAGAATTTGTCTGACTTTGATAAGTAGAAGTTACAGAAGATGGAGCCCATCCATGGAGTTTGCATGCAAATATTTTGCATATTGCTGAAGGAGGAAAGTAAACTGTGCTGGTTTATGGCATACTTTGCATAGTCTCAGCTAGTCAGCAGTGTCAATGAAGTTTGCTGGGGATTAGTTTTATCCAGCTTTGTAACTGAAATCTGGCTTTTTGCTGCATCCTTGTAAATCATGATATAGTCATACACGTATAAAATGGGACTGTTTATGGGAAGAAGCATTTATTGAATTATTTTTTTACATGGCAAATCTGGGAATCATTTCTGGATGATCTTACACATATGTATTAGTGAATTGTACCTGGCAGTTTTGCTTGTGGAATACTAATATGCCTTTTTTTGCCTTTGGAAGCAAAGCCTTTTGAGAAGTCGTAGATGGGAATGTGCAAAATATTTCCCATAAGGTACTTTTAATATGCATTTCTCTTAATGAATATATATTAGCTTCATATTTACTTCCTGACTTTTAATAATGATTTCAGTGATGAATGCATATGAAGGAGATGGTAGTCACTGTGCAGTCACTGTGGTCCATAATTATTGGAAGCAATGTGGGGTGATTTCCTATTCCCTTTTGGAGGCTGCCATCTTGTGTTCTGAAATCAAAATTTCCATTACCATGACTTGTCTTTCTCGACCACTGTAGTTATGAAAATGGGTATTACATTGTGAACACAGTGGGGGTAAATGCAGTAATATTTACTGTAATGAGTAGATAGTAGATAAACTCACATATAGTAATTGGTTTGCTTAAAACAACGTCATCCCAATAATCTTTGAAGGATGTTTATTCTGAAACCCATTGCTGGTCATCGAAAAGACAACTGATATGAAGAACTTTGCAACAGACTGTGGGATTTAATGCTGAAAGATCATTTTCTTGTAGATTTATGTGAGATCACTACCAATATTTTTCTTGTAAAATTCTTATTTTGAGATGATTGAAGTGGGAGGTATGCAGAATTTGATATTAAAAACATGGTTTTGGAGTACCTCTTCTAACTTCCTTCATGGAATTGTCTTCAAAAATTTTAAAATGAAAAGTGAAAATTCAAATGAAGATTCAAGTTTCATTAAGATGGGACTAATTTTTTCTATTTTATTTTTTTAGACATGCTTCTAGCTTTAGGCTTAGTTTGTCTTTCGGGATATTTTCTTGTGTGAAAAGTGGAATGAGCAAATGCAAAGGTTATCTCATGTTTACTGGTAGATTGCTAAATTAGGATATTTTAGAGTTTTGAGGGTCGGGGAGACCCATAATGAGGCCTCAAATGAAAGAATCCAGCAGATTTGGGTCTACTGCCTTTTGGTGGTAAAGGTGCTGAGCATTATCTTTAATTTATAGCATGAAGTGAGTTACATTCTGAAAAGTGCTAACATCACAAAATGCTTAGGAAAGTTTTCAATGTCTCATAGAGACAAAAAGCTAGAGCAAGACTTTTGAAAGTTGATGGGAACAGGAAGGTTTTAGGTATTTTTCAGACATCAGAATTGATTTGCCTTGTGCTTCTTTACAACAGTCTCAGTCTCTTGACAGAGTGAGTTAAGCAGAAACTTGCTGAAATATCTACCACCTATCTTTCTGAAATGAAGCTCAAAGTGATATTTGGAAATTCACTTCAAAGTGATATTTTTCCCCACCTGTTAAGATGTAAGGACTGAATTATTCTTGATTCATGTATGAGGGGGAAAAAGAAAGTGTATGTGACACACTCTGTGGAGAGGTGTTACAATTGTTCTTGATTCATCCATGCTCACAATACAGATTTTATTTAAAGAGAGCTGCTCCAGTCTATGATGTACTGTTGCAATGCTTTTCCTTTCATGTTTATTTTTAGCACAAATTTATGTTGGGCTGAACATGAAAACTTATTTAATGTTATGGGCTGTCTTCATAGTCAATAAATTAAACCCCCTTGAAGCAATCAATGGCAGGTAACAGAAAAGCAAGATGTTTTGATTGTGAAACCATTAGGAAGGATGTGAGACTGCTCAAATGCAAATCTAAACCCTCACTGAATTATGAATAAAACATGGTTAAAAAGCAGTTACCAAAGATGCTGTTCCCAGAGCCAGTGTATAGACTCTACTGCTGCTTTTAGGGCAATCTGTGCTATTTCAAAGATTCACTGAAGGAAAGAAGGAAAAAGCAATTTGCAGTGCCCATTTGTGTACTTCCCTGATCTAGCAAATCAAAAAAGAATTTTTTGAAAATTTCAAGTGAAATGCACTCTCTTTTACTGGGGGGGAAAAAGAAAAAAAAAAAAAAAGAGGGAGAAATGAATGTCCCACAAGGGAGAAGAGGTACTCCAAAACCATGTTTTTAATATCAAATTCTGCATACCTCACACTTCAATCATCTCAAAGTAAGAATTTATAAGAAAAATATTGGTAATGATCTCACATAAATCTACAAGAAAATGATCTTTCAGCATTTAATCCCACAGTCTGTTGCAAAGTTTCTAGTGTTCTAGAAATGGCTGCACCCTCCAAGGTCTGCATGTCACTGTGAAGCTGCGGATCCCAAAGGGCCGGCTGGAATCCAGGCTGTGTTTGTTTAACCAAATGTAGAAAGTTTCAAGCCCAGTTAGATAGCAAAACCAGGGCTTGCAATGATGAAAAAACCAGTAGCTTTGCCAGTGGTGCAGCCTAAAATGAGGACACAGTTCTACACAGAATTCCAGAACAGGTCAAAATTGGGTACTTTTCTGCCACACTGCCTGATATTACCATAAGTGTTAAAGGTGTTTATCTGTCATCATCAAAAGCATCAGCAAACCCAAAAAGCCCCCAGGCTTGCTGTTATGCTGGCAGCCCTGGAAAATGGAAGGAAATTGCAGTCATGTATCACTCTTAAAAGACATTGCTAAAGGAGAACCTGCTACGAGGTGTCATCTTCAGATGCCAGGGGAGGGGATGGATGACACTGGAATTAATTTCAGACTGTGCTGCTTGGGTTGTTTCACGTTGGTTAAGTCAGTGCCTTATTAAAGCAGAGTGCAGTACTTTCCAAGGAAGAAGCAAGAGGAAACAAGTAGAGTCTGGAAAAATAAAAGCTGCTCCAGAGGCTTTCGTTAATTCCATTTGCTTAAATCCAGAAATGGATTTTCTGCTGGGGAAAAAGAATTTTAGAGCCAGCTGAAGATAATTAGCAAGTCTGTTGCAAAACAACTGGAAATATGTTACACTCCAAATACTGCAGGAAGGACTGGACTTGGGGATATGGTTAACATTTTTCTCAAGTCCAGTAGTTGAAACAGCACTTTGGTTCCTTTGAATTAGCTAAAATGGAGGAATTGTTCATTTGACTGAAATTGCTGAATCCTAGTCCAAAACGCCGGAAAAAAGCTATTCTTTGTTCTTATCAGTATTCTGAAAGTAATATAATTTTTTTCTTTCAGCAAGCAGCAGTTTTCTTCTCAGCCAAAGCAGAGATCTTGTCTGCAATATCAGTTACTTCCTTGTCTTTTTCTTTTAGAAGGAAAGAGATATAGCAATTTAAATGCGAAAAGTCTTCGATTTTGTAGGTAGAGAACAAGGGGAAAAGATAGAAATTAAATGCAATTCAGCTATTACTTGATGCAGCAGGAAAGAAGTGAGTCTCAACTGTTGTTACAACAAACTTTATCCATCCATCCTAAAAAACAAATCCCTTCATAATTTCAGTGAGGATCAAAAGCACTGAGATGAAATCTTGTGGTATTACTTTCCAAGGGGGAAAACTCTGTCTAAAATCTCCCATGGGATCTGTCTGTGATGAAAATTTTCTCTCCTTGGCTTGCTACACTGGAAAGATGAAAGTATGATCCAATAACCCCTGCTTAAAAAAACAAAGTTGTGGTTCTTGTTCCTGAACTTTACAAGTTTCCCACAGTTTTTTTTTTGTTATTGCTATGTCTCATGCAAGCCAGCTCTTCTTTTAGGGCACGTGTCCCCTTTGTTCAGGCTCTTATCAAGTGACTGTTTCCAAGTTGATCTGCATCTCTTCAGTACCTGTTAGTGGTAGTAAAGTGCTTGAAAAGGAAAAATAAAAAACCTCCTGAGATGAGTTTGTGCCTGAGGCCAAGGAAGACTCAGATGTGAGTGTGCTGGTGGCTTGTTCTCCACAGCATCCTGCTTTTCCTTTGTGTTGTGCACACACAACTCATCCCTTGAGCAGGAGGCCTGAAGATTTTCCTGACAGTTTCCCACCAGTGGGACTGTGTGCTCAGAGGTGCATCACAGGGTGATTTTGCTGCAAGACTGGCACAAGGGGGTGTCCACTTGGACACCAACTGACTGATAATGTTTGAAAATTCAGCTCTTTCCTAACAAGGTATAAACTGCCACTAGGTTTTTGTAGCTCTGAAGTGATTATAAGATGGAAATGAGTAGCCCTAAAACCACTGATAATTTTTACAATTTTTCTGGCTTTTCCCACTCTTGTGTGAGCTGCTGCTGGTGAGACCCTGCATGGGATGGGCACTTGTGCAGTGCAGCAGAACATGGGCAGCAGAGGGTTCAGCTGGTTGCAGCTTTTCAGCAGCATCTTGGGAATTCACAAAAGCAGTGAATTATCAGATGTTCTTTCTGCCATCCCGTGGCAATCCTGATACACTGCAAAGGGCCTGTCCTGGCTTGCTTAAGCATGGACCAGAGAGTGATTCTGTAATCAATCACACCCTGGTCCTTCTTTCGCATGGAGTTGTTTTTCCTGGTGTTTTTCCATATGACACAACTACTCAAACTTGTGGTATTGAGCATGTAGATTTTTTTCCCCTTGCATATGCAATTTGGCATGCACTGCAGCTAGCTGCAATTGTTTCTTGTTGGTGAGAAAATGATGTTTATTGTGCTTCCTGGGAGGAAAATGTGAAGTGAATTTCTTCTAACTACAGCTCTTTGGATAATTCTATATACTTGATGCATTTCTGAAATAAAAAAGTTATATTAACTATTAATGTAAAGTTTTAAAAAATCTCATGCAATTAAGTTCTACTTAATACTCCTAAAAGTGTTTTCTCTTTAGCTTTTACTTTAAAAAGAATCATTTTAATGGAATTTCTGGGAAGAAATTCTCTCTGGTTTTATATTCCCAGATAAACCAGCATTCTTTTTATTGCAGTGTATTAATCTTTCTACTCTGGAATGGTTAATTTCTTGAAGTTGTCTTCATGACAGATAAAAATTTGAATTTTTAATGACAATAGGCCTTAAGATAGACCTCAGAACTTAAATTTCTTAACACCTCTGTGGAATAAGCCCAAAGCCTACATAATGAAAACATGAGCTGTAGATGATTTTTTTCCCCAATTACAGATTTCTTAAATACCTTTCTAGAAGTTTAAATTGTACGAGTGGTAAAGCCTGGAGCAGAGAGAAAATGTTTGTGTCAGGTGCTACTATTATAAATTGGAAGAGATTAGTGGACTGTCTGAATGCAAAATTCCCCTAACCTCTACCCTTAAAAACTAATTTTAACTTATTTAAAAGCTGAAAATTATACCTCTGTTTCTGGGTAATGATGTTTTATTCTGGGGCTATACATGTACTGTAGTGCTCTTCTAGAAATGTTCAGCTCCTGAGGGAGAGGAGAGATTGTGTCTGTTAAATATGAAAACAGATTTAAGATATAATCTTGGAGGGGTCATTCCATGCTTTTTGGCACAGAGACTCCATGCCATGGATGGCATGTGGATGCCACTCCAGGAGTTCTGTAGGCTGGGCTTCACATGACACAAGCAGGTCTTCTTTGGGCTGCCCTGGACACAGCTGATCCAGTTTGTTCCAGGTGAGGTGTCCTGAAAGCCTTGGGTTTTCCAAGTCATCGTTTCTAAATGGAAAATTTATCTCAAAAGGTTTGTTCCTGCCCATAAGAATTGTTAAGCTTTCCAGTCTTGTTGGCCTCCTTACTCTTTTATAGAGAAGCACAATGAAACTTTAGACACAGAGCACTTTGAATCAAGGCAAATTCTGGATATATAATAAAAGCAGTAAAATACAAGTAAAGCAAACGAAAACTGTGGCTGAATTAATTCCTTCATTCTGCATTCCATATATTAAGTATTTCTATTTTGACTTATGTATGTCTTAACAGGACATCTGACCTTTTATTTTCTGACAATGACTACAAAATTAAGTAACTTAAGGTTGTTATAATCTTTATGGCTCAGGCACACATATGGTTTATATTGTAGTATATTCATCCTTGTTTGTTTGTTAAGCCAAAAATAAATTTCCATTTTTATGGATACAAATGTTATTTCTATTTTCAGCAAGACTATTCTGGAAGAGTAAATTGTTTCTCTGGTTTATGAATCCTATCTATACCCATGACATGCTCATAGTTTAAATATGTATAGCTGTGCATTGGGCTTTATGTAACAGTGTGCATTGTACAGCAGAGGGAGTATTTTGTCAGGAATAGAGAAGGCAATTTGTCACTGTGTCACTGAGTACTTGCCACATCACCAGCTCTAGCAAGCTATAGGATATCTTTTTATCAGGAACAATCAGGCACTAGCAGGTTAAACAGGATATAAGTGCAGAGGTTGGATGGGATAAACTCTGAGTTACTAAACTCTTGCATTTTGTCAGCTGATACAGAACAGATATCAACATTGCTGAAAATGTGGTAGAAAATGAATATGAATGTTAAAATTTAATGGTTCTGTTGTTATAAGTATTTATCTTTCTATTGGCTGGGATTTTAAAATGTTCCTTATGCTTTAATTATTTTTAAACAAGTTTTCTCCTCTTTCTGCTCCCTAAATCAGTGATTCTTAATGTCTAAGGTTTTCTGCTCTTTCTGTCTTTCATGCCTCTGTATGTGTTAATTTGCAATAGTCCAATCCCTACTGGTCTTAATGGCATTTGCCACTCTACTGCTGAAGTTGAGATGCTGGCTTGGGCATTGGTAGGGGGCTAAACTGTGCTATGAGAGATGTGGACACTGTCATGCATGGTCTTCCATTCATGGGAAAAACAAAAAAACAAACAAAAAAACCCCCACCAAACAAAAAGATTTGCAATGAACAGGTCGAATAGAAAGAGGGGGTGGAACCAAATTAATCTTGGTATTCTGTGACTTATTTTATTACATATTGGCCAAGATTTCAAATTTCTGCCTACTATCTTTTATAAAAAACAGTATTAAGTAAAAACCCCAAGTGAACTCCTTGCTTATGCTGTTAGAGGTGTTCATTTACAGCCCAATAACCACAAAGGTAAATTGACTTTTAAATTGATGGTGCCTTTCTGCCTTGTCCCTGTGCTCCCCTCATCAAAACTGATTGTTTAATTCTATTGGAATGCTAGCGACCAAGCTGGATTCTCAGCTCTGTTTGGGTTTTATTTCTCTTTTTTTTCATTTCCATTAGAAGATAGTACTTGTACTTTCAAATCTTCATACTGGCATCCCATTTCTATTATTTCACATTTCCTATTAGAGTTTCTTTTGAGCACTGGATTTGCTGGTACCTGGCATCACAGCAAGAGCTGAACAAAACCCCTGTCTTTCCAGCAGGCTCTTGGCAATTCTGTGTTATCACAGAAGTGTGTGTCAGCAACACAGGGCTCAAATCCTGGAGGAGTTTAAGTCTTCATTCTTGTTCCTGAGCCTGCTTCTTAGAAATCTGTGAGAACAACATATGTGCAGTTCTGTAGTGATGTGACAGACCTCACCTTGCCTTTTGATTTCAAAGATTTTGTTTTTTAAAAAAAAAGGAAGATAGCTGAATTAAGGTATAAATAAAACTTATCCACTGGACAAATAAAAAACTTCCAACTTATGCACAAAAATTTTGCTGACTCCTCTGTGTATTTTATGTAAAAGCCTGGAATTTCTTTTAATACAGTGTGTCAGATGGTCCCTTCTTCCCTGTTGGGTGCAGATCACTCTGTTCTCTGTTGAGCCCACCTGATGCACAAGTCCCATCTGCAACTGCATCCAGACTGAGGACCTGGCGTGTTTCCAGGGCAGCTGGCTCTGCTCTCAGCTCTCCTGTTGTTTTTTAGTTTGGGCTCTGTGAGGTCTCATGCTGACACAGATTTGCTCTCAGCTTCAGCATCTGAAGCAGCAAAGGTGAACTCTCCTAAGCCTTGAAATTTGTGGTGAGATGTCCTGGGGTTGCTCAGGTTAACTGTGCTCAATGCTTCAGCACAGCACAGGAGCTCTGTTGGCACTGATAGAGTTTGAGATCTGCCTTGCCAGCAGAATAAGAAACCTTTTGTTTTGCTCTGGCTTTTACTCAAAGCTGTTCTTCTAAGAAGAATGGAAGTTTGGAGCTTCTCTTTAGCCTTGCTTACCAATTTTTGTTTGTTTCTTAGGGCCTACTGAGTGTGGCATGTGCCCAACGAGTTGATTGTGTCCACTCTGCACTCCAGTCCTGGGATATTTGTTCCCAACTTTTCTCTGTGCTACGACTGTTGGTCTAGAGCTGGAATTTCCTACAAAGTGAAGATCTCAGTGCACAAACATGATAATTCTTCATTTTGATGTCCTTGATAGATTAATTGAGACAGTGCAGTGCATCATGCTGCTATCTCAGAAGGATACCTCCATTTCTCATGATTTTGTTTATAATTTTGAATACAGTGTGGGGTGTTGATCCCTGAGCTACTGCTGAAAAATTGAGCTCCAGAACCCAGAAGCAGCAGAGCAGTAGCACTATGGTGCTGTACTGGGAATAATTAGCTTTGCTTGAGAGGCAGGCCTAATTAGCCCATGCACAATGTTGCTCTAACGAGGTTCTATTCTCTCTGAGACCTCAGCTAATATCCCTGCATGGTGCTGTATAAATGTACTGGTTTGGCTGAGCTTGGCTCTGACATGATGTTGCATTGCATTGAGTAAATATGCATTTGAAGGGGAAAATAAGGGTCCAGAAAGAACTTTTTACCTTTTTTTTTTTTTTTTTTTTTTTAGTTTGTTTGTTTAGGGGTTTTATTTGAGTTTTTGGGGGTTTGTTTTGTTTTTTAACATATGAAGGAATATTTATTTATATCTGGGGTACTATTCTGTCATCCCAGCTCACTAGGAACATCCTGGTGAAATAAATCTGTGGAGCCATTAATTATAATTCACTCAGCAAAAGCTGTGTCATTCAAGGTCTTAGAGCTTTAGATTTATGAAAATGCTACTTCTCATAAAAACATATATAAAAATGACTATCTTATAATCATGCAAGTTATCTGATCTCTATTAACATTCCACAGCGACAGCAACAGACTTCTTTTTAATTCTGTCAAAATGTTAGACAGATGTGGTTTAGCCAATTAAGAAACTTCCACTAATTTTTCTTGTGCCAAGTTGAAAGGCATGGTTGATGACTTAGTCTGAGTGCAGCCTGTCTTTCATCATTGCTCCCAGTTTTTAGTCCTGTTGAGTCCTCCTGTTCTGCATAACTTTCTGGCAGAGACTTGTAGAAAAATACCTGCTCCAGTGCCTATTGATTATTGGATTAATTTGTGCTTCTGTTTCAAAAGGCTGATTGTTGAGGATGGTTTAGCTTCAACTTGGATTTTGTATTTTTTCCTGCTGTTGCTGGAATGTTTTTCTAAAATATTTAAAACCAGTCCCAAAGCATGTAAAATGAAGTGCCCTGAGAGATGGGATGACTCAAGTAATCCCCAGATATTTGCTTTGTGAATTAATTTCTAAAGCTTTATTCAGACAAAGGGAAACATTTGGTGTTGGAATGCTGCTCTGCCCTAAGGCCAAACTCTTCCTGAACAGGGAAAAGCACAGGCAGGGCACCAGCTTAGGTGCTGGGCATTGTCCAGGCTGTGGGTTCTCAGCTTCCCAGCAAGCTGTCCATTGATTCCCACTCAGTTAACTGACTCTGAGAGTAATGCCAGCAAAATTATTTCAGAAGGGTAGGGAGGAAGGTAATACTTTTCCATACCTTTGTCAGGTTCTGAATCCAGTTCATGGACAATATCACAGCACTTGTCATTTCCACTGAAGTGCTGATTTCACTGGGCCAGTCCAGTCCTTGTCTCTCATCAGGATGGAGATGACATTGCTACTGGTCCCAGCCCTAAGAGAACTGAGGGACATTTTTGACATCTGTAAAAAATATCCCCTTTTGCTCATGCACTGAGCAGAAGTTGGTCTTGTGTTGAATTTGGATATTATGTGAGGAGGGCTGTTAAGGTCACTAAGAAAAGATTGTGACAGTGCCTTAACATGTCTGAGATGTGGGGCTGATTTTTTGTTATATATACCTTCAAATTCTGCACCCAAATTGTTTATGAAGATGTTGAAGAGCACTGGCCCTAAAATGGAGCCCTGCTGAGCCCCACTAGTGACTGACAAGAATTTTATAAACTAAATTTTTAGGCAGTAAAAGGGAATTTCACTGTGAATGCATCTTCCATGGCTGAGATAAAAGTACTGAAGGGCTTTAAACTGTGCCAAAGTTTTTTAAAGAATATAGTAGTGCTCCAATATGTAGGATGAAAAATGAATGGCAGCATTTCTTTGGTGGTTTATGAAAATGTTTGCATATTGGGAAGAAAAATTGATTCAGTGCTTTCCACTGCAACTCTTGCTTTACTGTTGACAGAAATTTATAAAATACCAGTATAAATTACAGTCTTTAATGAACTAACTTATCACATAGTGAGCATATGTGAAATCTTCGGGTTTCTCCTATTACGTTTATTGTGTATTTTGTTGTCACTCTTCCAGTACATATTTATCTAAACACTTACTGGTTTCACTGGGATCACTGAAAAGGAAAAGAAACTCTGAAGCACTAAAGTATTGCTCCTGTTCAGTATTTCTCTCAATTCTTATTCAAGTGGGCTTTTCCCCCCTACATGCAAAGTTGCTTTATATGTCTTTTATCTCAAATACTAAACCCTTCTGAGATTTCCTTTCATTCTTTTCTTGGTCTATTTGATTATGCTTTATGTCTGTTTTCAAGGATAATTTTAATTTAAAAAATAGCCATGATGTCTTAGTATGAAACACGATTTATTTATTTTATAGTTGCTAACATAATTTGTGAATTCAGTCACACATTGCGTGCACCTAGCTAGAATATTAATTTCCTACAAACATGAGAGCAAATAGTGAGATGTACTGTACATCTTGATCATCAGGTTAAGTGAATTCAGCTACTGTGGAGTGGAATATAGCTGCACAATTCTAATTTTGTTTCTTCCTGTTGATTGCCATATTTGGATCTAGAAGTAATGTTTTTACAGGAAAAAGCTAAAGAGAGAGGAAAGAGTGAAATAGCACAGTAATTTTGTTATGTGAGAGCTAAGCATGTTAAATATTTCAGTATTCACTTTTAAAGCAAATTAGATCAAACAAATCACTGTACTTTTGATCTGTTTCAAAGACTTCAGACATTTTTGTCATAGCATTTTGGCTGTTTTGAGTGTTGTTGATACCTTTTACTTGTAACAGAAACAAAACAACCCTGGAAATATTTCCAAGCAGAATACAGAACTGAAGACTGTGGCTTTACTTTTGGTATGGAACAAACACGTTTGCTTTTTAAATAAAAGCAACCTAATCCAAGGTATCTCTGCAACAGCGTTGCATGGTTAATATGGACCTGCATTCACTGAGTGCCCCAGCATGTTCATTGTCCAAGTCTGAAAACATCTATATTGAGTTGGAAGGCTTTTTAAAATTTAACATTTAATGTTGTTGGGGTGATGCAGGTCAGTGTTCTCAGGGCTGGTAAATGGATTAGATTGCAGCTCACAACATGTAGTGAGTGTGTAACTGTGTCCCCACTGTATCTTCAGCACCTCATTAGAAATGTTGTGTTGCAAATAGTTTTGGTAACCTACCAGATGATGAAAGGTTTGGTGCTGGGTTTCCTTGGGAACTCAGTGAGGACAGTAACTGGGTGTGCGTCACTGAAATGGGAGAAGAAATTTATCCCAATGAAAGCCATGCAAAGCATTGCCTACTTTAAAAAGGATCTACTGAGCTGTAGAATTCTGAGGCAAGCAAGTCACAGATAAAACTATAATAACAAATGATTGTAAATTATGATGGATGGCATGGTTGTGCTTATCTGTAATTCTGTCACCAAGAAGCAGGGACAGGCTCCTCATACAAATACTTATGTGTCCCTTTGCTTGCACAAAACTTCTCAATCCACTGCAGACACTGGGCATTGGTGGTGATTCTCCAAAACTTTCAGGCTGTTCTTCTACAGGTCCAATCCACCAAAACCCCATGGGTTATCCTTAGCAATACACACTATTCCATACCCAGAGAGGGAGTGGGTGTGTTACTGCCATGTGCTCCTTGTGTCCGGCCCTAGAGCAGCCCTGTCCCAAAGGGATGCTTGTGCTAATATCCAGGTCTGGAAAAGGTCATAATTCTTGGAGAGAAGCTAAAATTCAGCTCGGAGAAACACAGTTTCTAGAATATTGTAAGGTGGAAGTAGTTAACTGAATTGAGGGGGGAAATTGGAATTGTAGTGAAGACGAAACAAGATTTGCAGTAGCTGACTGAGTTATGTAGCTGGTGCCAGTAGTCTTGGGATAATACATGGAATCCTTTGCATATTGGCCAGAACTGCAGTGGGTATGAGCTGAATGGGGATGTGCATTGTGGATACTTGGATCAAGCTCACCTTGAATTTGATGTAGCTCTGAGGTTATCCCTAGAATGAAAGCTCTGCTTTAAAGATCACATATGAATTTGGGAGCTGGAATTGATTTTTATAATTTGGTCTCCCTTTCCATAGCCTTTGTCTTTTCCCATTTCACTTGTGCCTTTTGCTTTTAGAGCAGACTCAAAGGAAATGGGTCAAATTCCTGCAATGTTGGTATCCCAGCCAGCTGAAGGGAAGCAGTTTAGCAGAATGTGCATCTTGCCAAATATTGTCCATGTGTTCTGTTCTGGACATAGTAGAAATGTCAGAAAGCTAGGAAAAAACCTACTAGCCGTATCTTTGGACTCTTACCCTTTGGTTTTTGAACTGAGTTAATGATTAATCTTATTTTTACAAAGGAAGCGTTTGTAAATAAGTAGTAAACCCAAGAGAGTAATCATATGGAGAAAGCCTGTTCTTCATGTCAGTCAGTCCCATTTGTAATATTTTTAGTAATGAAATTTCAAATGATAATCCAAGTCATTCTTTCAGATCCTCAGTATCTTTGGTATTTAGTCTTAAGCCTCAGCTAAAGAAATGGAAGAAAAGTAGCACATATTCTTGCAGGAACACTTCAGTTGTATATTGAGTTGATCTACAGGAATAATTTCATAAATAATATATGTATTACATATATATATATAAATAGATAATTTAATAAAATATATAGCCAGAAGGGTGGTCTAATGGTGGGATGAAAGAATGTCTCATAAGTCAACTCAAGTTTGTGACCTGTCACATTACTTAATATCTTAAAAAATTTAAAAAGTTCCACAGTCTGGTGTTCTCCATTTTTCAGCTAAGGAATTAATTGAACTGACAAGGTATGAAGAAAGCATTATAAATCATTTTCTAATGAACTTATATGTCTGAAATTTAGACCAAAAGCTGTAGGCACTTTTAATACAAGTTAGGTTTGACGTTATCTTGGCAGTGAATTTGCTAATATTCTGCTGCAGCCAGTTCTTTTGAAGTCAGTATTTTTCCTATAGTTTCTTCTATATGCGTAGATCACAAGGATACCTTTGCCATGCCAAACCTTGCTCCTTGTACAGCACATAAAAAATGCAAGGCATGAGAGGAAATCTTTAGCAGAATTGTTGGCTGGTAAAATTTCAACAAAAATCAATTTCCTTCTTTCTGCTAATGGTATTTCATATATATATTCCCAACAAATATGCAAACTTTGGGATTTTATTTAATCCTTTTTTTTTCTCTCTCAGGAAATTCTTTTTACCTGTAAAGCTTAGATATGTTTGGAAATAAAGCATCCCAGGCAGACATGATCAGTGGATTGTTGGTTTGGGTTTTTTCCTCTTCTGTGAATAGCAGGTGTCACAAACTGCCAGCCATACTTGAGTCAGTTGTTGTCAGTTTGACTAACACTGTGTAGTTGTGTAGAAATGTTTGCAACTACTGAATGAAACCAGCTTATTTTCTTACCATGAAGATTCTGAAGGAAATTTAGAGAGAAATGTTTCGCTAGCGAGTTGTTGGCTTTGTGTGGAATTAATTACTGCATTTTGAATATAAAATGTGGTGCTTTTGTGCCAAAGTCCTTCTAATGCCAACAGTCAGAAATTCCATTTATGATTCAAAAATTATGTTGTTCCACTGCTGATGCCTTTGTATTTGCCTGAAGATATCTTTCTGCTAGAATTTAAGTTGTGGAATGCCCAATTTAAATTCTGCAAGAAAGAAAGTAGATTTTGTGCTGGTGTCCTTAGACTAGAGTGTTTTTATGACATTATGTGAAGTAAAGTTACACTGAGTGTAGTATTTTATTTGGGAGGGAGGAGAATGGAAGGGAAATAATGGTAATATATGAAATATTCAGCAAAAGTATTTAAGTGTATGCTAAATTCTTAGTGAATACTTAATCATGGAATTCCATGGCTGCACAGCTGTATTTGTTTACAAAAAAATAGGATTTTTCCTGAATATTTTGTTGTTTGTCTGTAGAGGAATGAGTTACAGCGTCTTGATTTTCCTCCTGAATCTTAATACAGATTTAGGGTTTCAGGAGCATATTCTGCTCAGTTCTTCTCACATTTCCTCTCTCTTGCCTCTCTAGAAATGCTCTGCCAGTAAAAGGCTGTGTGGGGTTGCCTTCCCCATTTTGTCTGCCCTGAGTGTCTGAAGAACACAAGATGAGCCATCCCAGCTGCTCCATGAAACCATTAATAGCTCAGTAGCCCCCAGTCTGAATACATTCTCCAAAAAACTATTTAAAGACTAGTCAAAAGGGCATCAGGAGAATTAATTGAGGAGACCATTCATATGTATGGCTGCAGAAAATACAGGGCTGTTTTCAGGTATGTGCAGGGGAATAAAATCTCAGTACTACAGCATCAGTTTACTATCGGTAAAGTCAAAAGCATGATGTAACTTCATGGGCAAGAAAAGCCAAGGTCAAAGTACAAAACTTATGCTCAGAGTTTTTCTCTTACCACTTTTATTTTCTTTCCTACCTTAGAAAAGCTTTTAGATCACTGAAACCTATATTTTCCACCCTTTTTGAGATTCCTGAGTTGGCCTTTTTCCATCTAGTTTTGCTGGTGTGATGAGAAGTGCTGCTTCTTGTTGGAAATATTTAATTTCTTTTGTGCATAATAATCTTACAGTATCTGTGTATACCATTTCTCACTCTTTAACTTTTTGTTCTTTTAGTCTTACTATTCATTTGTCCTGCCCTCTCTGCTCTGGGGAAAAAGCAATTACAAAATCCTGTGCAGTTTTTTGTTTTCTGGTTATGAAATTATTTAATTATTGGAAATGAACAATTGCCCAACATTGCCTGGTGGAAAGTGAAGTGGTTCATTCACTAACAATATAATAAATCCTTCCTGAGTGAGATGAATATACAGGAAAAAAAAAAAGAGTTCCAGTAGTGTTTTGATTTGTTTCTGTTGAGTTACAATATTGAAACTTTTTTTCCTGGCTACCATGCTTTTCATTAAGAGGGCTTTGAATTTAGGAGAATTATTATTCATCAGAGAAATCTCCCAATTACCAGAGCTTTATTCTGATAATTAAGGTCAAACTCATTAAAAATCCAAAACAAAATAGAGAAAAGAAAAAAAAACGCAACTGAATAATCTACTGATGAAAGTACAAAATTTAGAACTACCAAAATTATTCTATGTCAAACCCATATACAATGTCATGAAAGTCAATCACCTCACATGATATAGTTTGGGATGAGCAGAACTCTTTCTTTGTTAAACTCACTGGAAGTCAGACTCTATCAAAGAGATTTCTGTCTGCTGTGCTGAGTGTCAAGACCAAAACCCAGAAGCATTTCAGGGCTGAGCATGGTGAGGCTCAGTGGGATCCCAGAGTCACATTGAACGTGGACACTGCTCTTCTGTGAGGGACTTTGGTTGGAGGGCTGGGACTTCACTTGTCAAGCCTAAAGCTCTCAGGAGAGGAAATTGTAATAAACAATGTAAAGTCAAGTAGATGCCCTGGGTGCTTTGCTGTAATGAATATCCAGAAGAAATGTAGTTAAACAGTTCCCAAATCTACTTTAGGCACTGGTGACCTGCTTTTTTCCTCAGAGATGTTTGCTGCCCAGGCATGTGCCATGGTCTGAATCCATTTCCCTGCCAACAGGAATAAAGCTGCAAAGTCTATTTAAATAGGTAACAACAGTGATATTTCTTTGTTTCAAAACCACAGAGAATTTTAGAAATTGAATTTTTATATTGCTGGCTTCCAAACCAGTTTGGGAGATCTATGATATTATATTTTTTTTCCCTTCAAGTATTTGTATATCGTTGATGAAACCAAGGCATTTGCCCTTTTGAAAGATGATCAGGTGTGTGAATCTAGTTACTCAACACAAATGTTAGCAGATGTGTATATTGATATTGGTTGGGATGCAAGAAGATATCTTTGAGAGAGACAATTTTTCTGTTAATATTAGAGTTCTGATTTTCACATGAAGACATTTAACATATTCCCATAGGTCATGTTTGTCCTCCATGTCTATTCATATAAATACAAATCGCTTCTTACCCTTTAGGATGATGTCACAAGTGATATTTATTATCTAACATTCTGAATTGACTTATTTTGGGCATAACTGGGAGAGAGAATTGCAGTTTTCTGACCTGTGGCTTCATACTTGGAAGAGGTTGAGAATCAGTGGACCAAGTCCCCAAAAGTTCACATGCATGGTACCAGACCTCTGCTTATGCAAGTCCACATTTAAGCAGCTATTTGAATTTAAGCATCTGAGGGTGCCTCTCTGTGCTGGATAAATAGTACCTATTCTGTACTTCATAGCTATATTTATTTTTATTTTCATCAGCCTGTGTATGCTGCACAGCATATCCAAACCCTGTGCTAAGTCCCTAAATATTATTTAACTGTCACACGTTGCAATATCAATCACTACAGTACTATTTACGTTTTTCAACATGATTAATTAGTTCATTGAATGGGGAAAAGTGATATGTCACCAACTGGGAAATGGGGACTAGGGAGGATAAGGCTGAAACTGTCAATACTGAGTATATACAAATAATTTTTTTATTTGGATCCCTGAGAGTTGTGGGTACATTACATGAGAGGGAGTTTTCACAAAAACATCACTTGGAATCACGAATTAATGAAATCATATAATAGGAATGAAGAGACCTTAAAGATTCTCTTCCACGCCCCATCCTTGAACACTGCCAGGGCTGGGGCATCCACAACTTCTCTGGGCAACCTGTTCCAGTGCCTCACACCCTCACAGTAAAGAATTTCTTTCTGACATCTAATTTAAACCTGCCCTCTGCCAGTTTGAAGCCACTTCCCTTGTTCTTTCACTACATGCTCTTGCAAAATGTCCCTCTCTAGCTTTTCTCTAAGCCCATTTTACATACTGCAAAGTGTTGTGAGGTTTCCCCAGAGCCTCCAGACACAACAACCCCCAGCCCCAACCCTCTGATCATCTTTGTGCCCTCTGGACTTGCTCCAGCAGTTCCATGGTTTTCTTATGTTGGAGGCCCCTGTTGGACCCAGCACTAGAGGTGGGGTCTCATGAAACCAGAGCAGAGGGGCAGAATCCCTTTCCTCCCCTGCTGCCCACAGTGCTGTTGATGAATTCCAGCACACATTGGCTTTCTGGGCTGTGAGTGCACATTGCCAGGTCATGCTGAGCTCCTCATCCACCCACATCCTTCTCCTCAGGGCTGCTCTCATATTAATTCTTATTTGTTTCTGAGGGCTATCAGATCTAGCCATAAACATTGCTGCAGTCTGGCTGAACTCAACCATTAAACTCTGTCTCATTTATCACATCTCCTATGCCCAGCAAAAATAGTTTTATTAATTATAATCACCTATTGGTTACATGGAATCAGTCAGCATGGCTCCTTCTCTTAGTAACGTGGCCTGCAAAAATGCAAAGAGGAATGCAAGAGTAAACAGTTTGTGTGAATGGAACACCCAAAACTGCTTAGAGGATGTTTGCCCAGAACCTGGTAGTGCTAAAGCAGAAATTAAAAAGGGCAAAGTTTGCTTAACAGGAATATTAGCTGGTTGAAATGGTAACTGGGGAGTTACCTAGAAACTTTTGGGAGCTTCAAAACAAACAAAGAGGAGTAGCTTGAAAAGAAGTGTAAAAGAAGCATGAAAACCTGCTATAGGAGGGAGACAAGGGGGAAGAGAGCAGCATCAAAATGGTGTTTGCCCTGCTGGAGGCTGCCCCAGCCTGTCACAGCCTGTGCTGTCCTGGATGGTGCTTCCTCCCTGCTGAGGCTGTGGGTATCTGCCACTGCTGGGACATACCCTGGCCGTTCCCACCTGCCTCTGGGAAATATTTCTGTTCTCTGCCTGCAAATTATGCAGCTGAAGAAAGCAGGATGGGTTTGTGCTGAGCTGGAGCCCCCACGTCTCAAGCAGGTGCCTGTAAATAGCAATCTGTACCCCAAAAAAGGGAGATCCTTGTACACTGCCTGTGGGTGCCTGTGTGTGTGCAAGGAACTGGGAATGTGGCCATGGGCATTAGAAATTTTGGGGATCCAGGAGCAGAAGACAGTTTAGAAAACTGTGAGCATTTGCTATTGTTTGGTAAGTGCCTGGCATTGTGGTTTATCTGTTATTTTGTTGATATTGATCCTGAATGTAGAGCTCACTGATTGCCAGTTAATTATGTCCCATTAATAAATCAATAAACTGCTTCAACTCTGATTTCATTTTAACCATGTGACTTGGCCATGTTTTTCTTGTGAAAGCACTGTTTGTGCTTAAGGTAAAGGAAGATAATATATCTAGAAAGTATATAAGTGCCTGCTTTATTTAGCACATCAGTTTAGATAATGTATTTTTTGGCATGGTAGCTCAGGCTAGCATGTTTTGACAGCAACATGGGCTTTGTTCCTCTACTGATCTTGTTGTTATGGGACATGTGGCTGGCTCCAGTAACTCCCTCAGTGTGGCTGTTTTCATAAACCCAATATAAAATAACTGGAGTCTTTATTTTTGTTTATAAATTTTGATCTTTAATCAACAGTATAATCTTTTATAGTATTTCAGCATTTTTTTTTTTATCTTGGGCTTCAACCAAGCTTCTATGCAAAGTTCAAGTGCCTCTTTGAGTTGGAAAGCACATCTGGGAATGTGCTATTCTGCTCACTCTGTGCTTATAGCCATAATCACCTTCTTCCAAGTCAGTCTAAGCCTAGCTCTGGCAATCACTGTCTAGGCTTTGTCTGAAAGTGGCTAATTAAAAAAAATAAACTGATCCTATAGGTATTTTTAGTAACTGGTGGTAGACTTTGCACTTTTATCAGATGAATTATTGTGCTTCACACCCATGGTGTCTATCTCTGTATCTAGTTTGCATATCATATGTTAATAAAATTAAGAAGGGTTTTTTCAGTCAAGGTTATATATAAAGGCCAAAGAATGAGAAAGGCATTCAAAAAGCATTCACTCTCTGGGTATATATGCTATTTTCAGATACCCAGACTTACAATTACAGAATTAATGGCTATTTTGAACTTTTACTGCTGTTAGTGGCATTGTGGTTTTATGTTTCAGCTACGTAACACTAATTCATGCTGTGGACTTTGTTTCTGCAGTGAGGTGGTATTCAGAGATCCCTCTGAGACAGCATTGCAGTGAGAACTGCTTCATTATATTTGTCAGTCCTGGCTCTAAATGAGTGCCTTGAAAATGAATTCCATTCTCCAGTAAGAAAATGCTTTCAGAGATGTAGTTCATAAGGACTGTTCTGCAGGTGAGCAAAGCTAAAGGCATTGACATGTGTGTTGCTATCTCTAGCTAATGACTTGTAAAGGGTGAGAATATGGAAATTCTAAATTCATTGCTAGTGATAAATGATACCCATTAAATAATTTCAATAAAGTGTTTCAACTTTGTAAAACCTCTCTCAGAAAATACCAGAATAATATTTGGTTGATAAAAGACTCATGTTGGCTCATCTGCAGGCTGTGACTTCAAACTAAACTAATAAACTAGAAGGGCAAGGTTTAGAAGAAGAAGCAGAGTTTAATTCTTGTTAGAAGTATATGCAGAGAAAAAAAAAATATATTCAGGCCTTGGGATGGTTGTTGAGACAGTTTTATAGAACAAAATGTTTAGAGTTGAAATATTACTCAGAGGTAAGACAGAATGGTACTAATGTAGATGCTGTCATTTTGCTTAATGTTTGCATTTTTGCTCATGGTAGCTATCTGCAGATGATTTTGAAAATTGAGAACAATACATGCAGATGAAATTCTTGTCAGCAGGGTACTTTTGTTACAGCAAACCTTCAGACTTGATTTAATAGCAGTCTGCCCAGTAAATCATCTTCACTTCATACAGTGTAACAGTGGCATGGACTATGTAAAAGTCTGCTGCCTTAAATTTCGTGACCTCAAATCTATTGCTTGTGCATCAGCAGATTAATCTGTAATCAGGAATACTTAGAAGTTCTTTCTGGTTGGGGTGTTTTTTGACCACTGTGACTGTGGTTACTCCTCCTTTCTCATACCACACACTACAAATTCAGCACAACCTTTTATCCTAATAGGCAAAATGATTCAGAGCTTCACAGTTTGTGGAAGCAGAACTGCCCTTCAGTGACACTGGGAATGGATTCAGGCTTGAGGCAGGCTGGTGGGTAGCTGTACAAAAAGGGCTTTCTTCAGCTTGGTAGAAAGCTGGAAGATTGAAGTCAGGCCTGCCCAGTAATTTCTGAAACATTTCACAAAGTTGCAGGCTGTGAACACTTCCATGTGGACTTGGAAGACACTTCCTGGGGGCTGCACAGAGAAGTCTGGGTGTTGATAGATGCTGTATTAATCTTGGCAGGAGCCATTCAAACTTAGTTATTTGTATAAACCATGAGCATTTTCTATAAAGCCAATAAATGGTTGTTATAGCTCAATGCAGATGGCATCAGTACCTGGCTTTGGGCTTATGAAATGCATATATGTATTTCCATAGATAACATTTCTCAGAGTTTAACAAACTATTAGAAAGAGCATTAGGGAAGATTTGTATGCTGTGTACATATTTCTGAGACATGAATTCTGCCCTTTGGGAATTGACACTGCTACTGCTCAAAGGAGAAGCTATCAAGGGAAAAAAAATATTGAAAATCCAAACATGAGTGTATAAGAGATGTTTTATTTCCCCTTCCCCCTTCTCCATTTGCAGAAGATTGGAAAATAACTGATATTGCAATTGTAGTGGCATAAGCCACTGAGAAGAAAAAAGGATCTGAGAAAAAGCAAATAATATTAGTGCTTTGCTTTGTATTATATCTTCATCCTAACCTGCTTGAATTATGGTTGTATCATGGCTCTGACAATGGCAGGGTTGGGTTTTTTCCTAGATTAATGTTATTTTTCTTTCACTTGTCATTACAGGCTATAAAGTGTGTATCTTTGCAAATTTTCTATAAGGTGCTTTCAGAACAACTGAAAATACATTTTTGTAGCCCATGTAATTGCTGCTATTTTGGATTTCTTTACTCTATAACTTGAGTACATTCTAGATCCCATATATGACTATTATATTTAGAGATTTGTTCTGATCATCTTTCTAGAAGATAGAAAAAGAACATGCAAGAGAAGAATAATTTACTCTGCATTTCATTAGGTGAGAACTTTGAATTTTCATGAAAGTATTCCTCTCCATTTCAAACATAATATCAAAAGGCCTCAGTCCTGCACCTTTGTCATTTGGACAATACAGATAATTTCTCATTCTACTTATTTGTGTGCTGAGAACACATACATTTGTGTAATGAAATGCACAGATTGTTTTAATGGCAATTACTTGTGGTTTACAGTATGCAGTTAAAGCTGGTATGCTCCTGAGGTGCAGCTCTTGCTGTGAGAGGTGTACAATAAATGGATTTTGTGGCAGGACCTTGGCATTTGCTGCCCCATGTAGCACTATTCCTTCTTGTCAGCCCTTAGTTACAGTTTGCTGCTCACCAATTTGGAATTAGCCAGGGCCTCATTGAAAGCCTTGGTTCAGCCCCTGCAAGAGAGAATCTCTGTGATGCTTTGCTGGTTTTAAAGGGCTTTTGCAGAATTGCAGGATTTTATCAGCACAATCTGATTCAAAGATTTTGGATGTAAGAAGAAAATTCAGATGTCTGACATGGAATGAAAATACCCAAGAGAAGGAAATGTGTTTGGGGTAATTTTAAGCACACTTCTTACTGATTTAGTTACTGAATAAGAAACTTTTTTTTTTTTTTCCTGGAAGCCTTGTCAGCTCCCACATTAAATAACCCTCCAGTACTCTGCTCCTGCTGCACCTTGTAGATTGAAACCCAGTGTGAATAAATAAATGGCAAGTCAGACAGCATCTGCTTTGATCCAGGGCACTAGAAATAGAGACATGACTTTTAATGCAGGCACAGGCACAGCCCTGCCTGTAAATGCTATATCAACTCCTGCTGCTTTTTTTTTCCTCCTGCCCCTATTTCACATGAATAAAGTCATGATGGAAATTGCACCACAGCTACATCTTCACTTGGGTGATTTGTCCTCTTTTGGCTGCTACTGAGTAATTCTGGGATGCAGACAGAAAGACCATCACAAATGGATGTCACTAACCTATGTGTAACACCACAAACTCAGAAAAATGTGATGTGTGTTGTAAAATATTACTAAAGAATTCACTATCATGGACTTTAAAGTCATTAGAAGTTAATATAAATATTTAGTTACTATACTCTCTACATTCACAGACTAAGAACTTTTAAAATATTTGAAAGGACCTCAAATCTATGTTTAAAAATAAGCAACATGAAGGTCTGACATCTTTCTTCTATATATGTCAAAATCTCCTTTGGATGGTGGATATCTGCAGTGTCCAGCATAGCAGACCCACCAAGAAGCAGATTTTTAAAAGCTTTTGGTTTTTACATACAGCTAGTAGTTGTTGATGCTGAACTGATGTTTCCAAAACTGATGTCATTTGGGTGTTAGCCTGCATTATGCTAAAGGTACAAAGTATCTCTAGCTATGCTATTATGCAATGCATAACATGTGTTTGTATAGACAATATCACATCACATTAATTCCCACCCCTAAGGTATTGCATGTGAATTTTACTGTGGCAAACGTGTTGGAAAAGTTAAGCCTGCTTATAAGGCTTGCAGAGAAATATTTTTATTCTCAATATATCACAGTGTTATAGGGAGAGCATCCAGGATCCAGTGAGTGTGTGGAGCATGGCAGTATCTTTGCTAAGGTATAGAAGATTTCTGGAATAGAAATAACCAGGCAGCATTTCTGAATGCCAAACAACTACATAAGAAACATCCAGAAGGCCAGGCATTAGAAAATCCCTTTTATCTGAGAAAGCAACCTTCATTTCTTTTAAGTCTTAGCTCACTGATGTGAGCTAGTGGAAGCAGAGATAGAGCCAGACCACTGTTGAAAAACAGCTTTAAAGGGCTCTAACTGGACGAAAATAAAATGCTTATCCTCCAGAGGGTAGGGGGAGGATTTTTCTTTCTCTTGTTGCCCCTTGCCTTTTTTTTTTTTTTTGTAGATATGGAAATTGGGAATAGATGGTATTTGAGGGGAGTGTGTGTGTTGCTTTGCAAGGCACCATATCCTTTGCTTGACTGTACTTGTGATTTGACCTTGAGTGATGACTGATTTTCCAAGATCTTTCCAAGTGCAGTGGCATCAAAATTCTCCACAGTGCTGCCATTCAACTTTTGCTATCCCTGTGTCAGCAATACTGTGCACATAATGAATTTAGGGTCAAACTGGATACTTCTTATTAAACTAGACTACACTGGTGACATTGCATTGTGAGTGGTTAGCTGGTGAATAAAGTTTTTATGAGCTTCTGCATTAACATTTTTCTGTCTTGGTATGAGGTCCCAGTCCTCACCCTGACTGTCAGTTTTCAGGTCCTGGTCTTTTTCTGCATTTTGGGATCTAAATCTGAGGAGCACACAGAGAAGCACATAAAGTATATTCAATATCTCATGAAAATAGATTTTTTAATTAATTAGCAGATGGCTTTTCAATTCCTCTGGAGTGCCTGGTTTAGCAACTTTGCATTCATGTGAGTGATCCCATTGACTTCAGTGGGAGACTGTATGAAAGGCTGTATGCTCTGGAGCCTTTTGCCAGCAGCTGGCAGGCCTTAGAAGGATATTTCCTTTTCTGCAGATATGAGAATAAAAAGATGTCTTTATCCAAGAGGCAACGTGCTAGAAACCTGCCTAAGCTCAGTGTCAGCCTATTGTTCTGCTGTTAAGAATGGGGCTGCTGACATTAGAGAGGCACAAAAAAGCAGCATAAGACTTGTGGGCTCTACCAGCAGTAGACCTGTGAATTAGGGCATGATGTTGACTCTGATATTTTCTTTTTTTTCCTCCTTAGAAGCCTCAGCCCCCCTTTGAAAGTGCTGTCTATATGCTATTAGGCAGTCAAAGCACATGTTAATAGCACTGATTAGTTTTTGATTTTCAGAAAAGTAAAGAGGGGGTCAGCAGAATTGCTGCCTTTTGGACTTCCAGAGGGCTGACTTTGTCCTGTTTGTGAGAGGAGCTGACAGTGTCCCTTGGCAGACTGTCCTCAAATGTGAAGGGGTCCAGGAAGGAAATCCTAAAGTTGCAGGAGCAGGCCATCTCAGTGTGCCATAAGATGATCTTTGCTGGTGGTGAGGAACACCAGCCTGGCTGAACTAAGAGGTTTTACTGGAACTCAGAAAAAAAATGGCAGAATTTATGACCTTTTGGAGAAGGGGCAAGGAGCTCACATGAGTTTGTGAAAGGCAGGTCCTGCTTGACCAACCTGATGTCCTTCCTTATATGACAGTGTGACCCATTTAGTGGATGAGGGAAAGGCTGTAGATGTGTCTGCCCAGACTTCAGTAAAGCCTTAGGCAGTTTGCCACAGCATTCTCCAGCAGAAGCTGACTGCTCTGGGGTGTAGTCTTGGCTGGGTGGTCAGGGCTAGAGAGTGGTGGGGAATGGAGTTGCATCCAGCTGGTGGCTGGGCACAAGTGTGCTCCCAGGGCTCAGTGCTGTTTAATGTTGGTATCAATGATCTGGATCAGGGGGTTGAGTGCACACACCCTCAGTAACTTTGCAAATGATACCCTGTTGAGTGGATGTGTTATCTTCTGGAGGGTGGGAGGGTTCTGCAGAGGGGTCTGGACAGGCTGGATTAATGGACTGAAGACAATTGTATGAAGCTCAGCAAATCAAAATTCTGGGCCCTGCACTTGTAGCACAACAACTCCAGGCAGTGCTACAGGCTGAGGACAGAGCTGAAAGTGGCCCTGGGGAAAGGACCTGGGGGTGATGGTTGACAGCAGCTGAACATGAGCCAGGTGGTCAAGAAGGCCAGTGACATCCTGGCTTGTATCAGAAATGGTGTGGCCAGCAGGACCAGGGCAGTGATTGTCCCCCTGTTCTCAGCACAGGTGAGCCCTTGGGCTTGGCAGTGCTGGGTTACTGGATGGACTCAATGATCTGAGAGGTTCTTTCCAAACCTAAACCATTCTATGATCCCACCTTACTTTTTGGTTCTTAGAGATTAACAAGCTCTGACTGACATACGTAGAAGTGCTGTAGTGTGTGAGAAACTGGAAATAAAAAAGCAGAAAGAACGGAATGACCTCTCTGGAGTCACAATCCTTGTATCCCAATGCCTGCCAAAGTTGCCATCTTTTTCTACATGTGCTCCAGCAGAGAAGTGTCTGCCCAAACTTACAGAATTGCTCCTCTCTTTCAACATCACAGGCACAATGCTGTCTGTGTCAGAGCCACAGGCAAACTTAAATAGCTGTAGATATATAAAGGAACAAAGTGAAGGAGTCTTTTGAAGCCCAGAAACCACTTTGAATAATTTAGGGGTCTTTCTCATCATCCTACTGTTTACCTTGGCAGTTTAGATGTACAGAGTCAGTGGCTTAGTTTGTCAGAAAGTTGTCAGAGGTTGGGTGACTGGAACAGCTCAAGTTTGGGTTTGTCTGTAGTTCATTATGCACAGTGTTTTCCTCCCCTCGTTAGAAATAGGTGTTTTCTGAAGATTTTCAGTATTTATGGACTATGTGGCACACTTAATAGAAAGGTTTGGGGTCTTTTTTTCCTGTTTTTTATTTAAATAGTGCTGAGCTCTCAGCAAGTAAGATTATGACAACATATTTGCATTTTGCAGTTTCATGCAAATGTCTTTTTTCTTGCAAAATACCTTTACTTCCAGGGTGTATTTTTTACTTAAAGTTGATAATCTGTCTTTTACTGAACAAAGTGAGAAAGCTTTTGGAGAAGATGTGCACAGAGGTTTGAAATATTCATGGAAGTCTAAAAATGACTACTGACTTTTGTTTACTATAGATTGCCTTGGCTTTCACAGAGATGAGAATTGGCTTTTAAAGAGAAACCCAAATCCCTCCGAACGCTTCATTTTGGGAAGGAGGGGGAGAACCGACACTCTCTGATGATTTGTTTTCATGAGATGTCTGCATTAGCTCTCAAATTACAGAGCTGATTTGATGGAAAATTGCAAGAGGCTGCTCATTTGTGACTGACCCTGCCATCTAACAAGAAGATAGATCTTAGGCATAATTGGGTTGATGCTGATTTGATCGCACACAAAAAAAGCTTAAAATAAGTCTTAGATCTGCAGAAGCAAGGCAATGCTCCATCCTTAAATTGCCCCTTTTGTTGGTTGTCACAGGATTTTGCTACACTGGAGGACTGCTTATTGGAAATCATATGCCTCCTTCAGTGGATTGAGGATAAAGGGATTTTTATTGATGCTTTGTGCTTCTATATTTTGTATGTGTGTTTGGAGAAAGAAGCATTTGCCCAATATACACAAAGAAATGCCCCACACCTTACACTACATAACTTGAGTGGAAGCAAGAAACCTGGTGAGATTGGATTCTCTGAAAGCTTCCCACCCACACATTTCACATATCCTTGCATTAGGAACAGGTGAAATATTAGATTTGGCTAATGAAGGTAACGCGAGTCTTGAATGGTTTATGGGGAATTGATATTAAGAATTTGTTTCATTTTCTCTGGAAATCCAAGAAATGAGACCACAAACAGGGAGTTTGTCTGGGAAGGAAGCACAGTGCTTATTTCATGGTCTATCTCCACACACCATGGAAGATAGATCCAGCTATTCCATGCTACCTCACATACATGGAGGCAGCCTGCATCATTTGGGGGGTCTGGGAGCCTTGTGGTGGCAGGGCTGGTTTTGTGGAGCAGGGAATGAGGACTGGGAAATCTGTGAGATGTGTTAATTCAGCACCTCTCCCAGGCAGCCTCCACTGCTCCTGTGGAGCACGGCCAACCAATTAAGCTGCCTCCCCTCAGCCACCCCGTCTTGCTCGGATGCCCATGTGGATGCAGAGGATTGCAATTTGCAACTGCCTATACAGGTGAAAATTTTATCCTAACATCCTGCTGCTTAAGGACATAGATTTTTTTGCATCCAGAGTGGTTGGGAAGCTCGCTGCTTGTGCTTATAATGGGCTTGCAGAAATATTTTGCATAAGGCTGGGAGCGTTTTGCTCAGAGATTTGATTAGACATCTCTACAAACCAAACTTGCATCTCAACACAAACTGGTATTTTAAACAGGTATTATTCTGAGGCCTTATAGATTGCAATGGAAAATATTTTTATGGTTCACTCTCACAACATCCCAAATGATGCTGCAAATAAGTTTCAACTCTGTTTTAGCATAGTGGCAGCAAGTATTGCTGTGTTTGTGACAGACCCCTCCCTTTGATAAGGGAGTAAATTTGCATGGCTGAGTTAAGCCCTCTGAAAATAAGGGCTTACAATGAATAAAACACCAATGTACTGTACCCCTTTAATTACCGTAGTTCTAAGACAGCATAGTTATAACATGTAATTAAATTTCATTGTATAAATGGAACATGGGCTGTGGTAGGCACATCTTTCATCTTTTGATGTATAATGACATTCAAAATATTCTCTAGTACTCAGTTGATAAACAACTTGAAGAGTCAGGGTCTACAGAGTAGCTTGTTTGATTTTAAATTTGTAAGATTGGCACGTGGTCTCTTTTGACGATACTGCATTCTGATGTGATCCATTTATCTAATGTCATTAACAGTACATGCTGAATGTACAATTAAGCTTGAAACTGTCAATGTCAGTGGCTGTTAAAAAAGGGTTGATAAAAATGAGAAGAGGAACCGCTGTTTTGTAATAAGCATCTGTGTTGCTTTTAAGTCAAGAAAAAAAAAATCAATGAATTTCAATATATTGCTGTCTTCATTGCCAATGTAATTCAATAAATATGTTAATTCACTTTTCTGAACACTGAAGAGAGTGAGAGCTTTTTGTCATTTATTTTTGTCAGTTCTGTTTTTCTTTTTTTTTTGTTTTAGTTAGACTTCCAGCTTAAGTCTAGTAATAAAAATGCTATTACATTGAAGTAGAAAGGAAATATTCTATATCTCAGAATTTTAACAAACTGCAGGATTTTTTCTTTATTTGTTTGTTATCTTTGAACTTGCAAGCCAGCAAAAAATGGATGTATTCTTTTATCTTTAACAATTCTCCTCCTGATAGAATAAAATGGGAGCACTTTGAGGTTCAACAAATACAATTGTCAGTCCACATACTAATTTCAGTGCAGAAATTTCTTCCTAACTACATTGCTGGTCTTTATCATGAAACATGATAGATCGACTTCATATACTTAATCCTATTTAGGAATTTGCATGTTCTGTAGTTTCATGAATCACAACTGAAGTGTTTGTTTAAGAACTCTTTGACATAATACCATTATCTGGTAGTGAATAACATAAACTGATATGAGAAATACCTGTATTTATATCTCTCTACAAGCATGCCCTTGTTTTGTAATAGTTACATCTGTTTTCTAAAGAAATTATTAACATATTACTAAGTGCAGCCATATAGGAGAGGCTCAGAAATCACGTTCACTATTGTAGTATCCTTTGCTGTGGTGGTTTCCTGAAAAACTAATAGGAGTGCAAGTTTTGAAAAGGAGATGTCAACTTGTGAGTGTGCAAAGCTGTGAGCTCCTCTTGCCATCAGCTCAGTTGCTGTATTTCAGAAAAGACTGAGAGGTTTCTGCTGATTGAGTAAGAAAGAGCCTGTGTTTGAAGCACAAAATCTCCTCAGGGCATCTATGTATTAGGCTTCTCTTTTAGCATGTGAAATCTGCTGAAAGAATCATTGGTACCATATCAGACCTCTTCTGATTCTTCCCTCAGTGCTTTCCTGTTTAATCCTCTAAACACTGGTCAAGAAATGTACTATCAGAATAAAGATGTATGTACTATTTTATATATATATATGTATATATTCTGTTGTCTAGTTAATGGCTGAGGTTGTGTGGACCACATGTCAATAAAATATCCATCTGGAAGTTGTTATTCCAAACAAGGCCTTATAAGTGGACAGGAGATGTACAAAGCTGCAGTCCCTACAATTGCCAGTTAATATTCCAGGTGATAAGACAGCAACAGATTTGCCAGCTGAACTGCTTTTATGCCAGTGAAGGTATTCAAGGGATATAAAACCGTGTTTCTATTAATGCTTTGCCTTTTATTTTTAATGATTGACATTAACTGAGATGACTAAACACTGGAAAAACCAGAAATTACTCCAAGTAAAGGAAAAGCCGTGTAAGGACCTTGATGCTGTATAATCTCCATTGCACTTTGCAGGATGGTGGTTCTGGCAGCAGGTGCTGTACAGACAGCAGCACAGGTGGAGCAGAGTTACTTGTGCTTATGTTTGAGGGCAAACACAAGCTGGGGAATAGGATCTGAGCTAAAGGGGAACACAATAATATAAATCTACCCAAGATGAATCATACCAATAACCTGAACAGCTCTGTTTTGCTTTGTCCTCTTATTTTTGGAGGAGAACTAAGTTTCTAGACAGGAAATGGAGGCAATGGCATTGACTGGAAGTCAGCAGAGCATTGGTTGGTCTATGTAAGAAACTTTTATTTAAATTTCAGAGTACAAAGTCTATTGAAGGAATTGTGTAAAGTGAATACAATGTCTTAATAGAATATGTCAATGGGAAGTATTAATGAGAGAAGTACTTGGACTGAGCTTTGTAAAAGAATTTCTGAAGAATTGATTTCCTAAAAGATCTCTTTATATTCTTACTATTGACTTTAGGGCCAATATTAATATAGTATTGTCTGGAAACAGTGCTTCTTTTTTGATAAGAAAAGAAGAATATTACAATGATAAGAATGTGCACCTGTGAGAAGTAGAATGATAAACTCATATGAATAGTACAGAATGAAAGTTGATACAGCCAGGGACTGAAAATTTGACTATTATTAGAACATTCCCAGTTGGAAATGGTGGGAGAGAGAGGCTTGTATATCATTTTCATTTATTTACTACAGTGTTGTATGAAAGACCATGAACATTTTTAGAATGCATCTATCTGGGACATGGAGTAAGAGAGAAATAAGTAATAACATTAACAAAACATCACCTGTAGTACCCATATGGACATTTTCTTTTAAATGTATTGAAGAAAATTTAGTTGAAGCTGGAGGATGGGAAAACAAAGGCTGTTGGTAAGGTTAGAGAGTGAAGTCTCTAATCAATGAGGAAACTGGAGGAGGGCATCCTAGTTAGCCTTTCACATTAGACCTTGAGAGATGATGCCAGATAGGCAGGAGATACAGGGGGATGTAGCTGATCTCTGTCAGTCTGTGGCTGATAAAGGACCAAGGAGATAAAAGGTTTAAGGCCAGCATTAGCATTAGAACTAATGACTCATGAGCAGGTTCAGAGCCAGGCTTAGAGGATTCTTCCAAGACATCTGGAGCCACCTTCCAGATAGGAACTTTGAACAAAACAGTGAGAAGGTGAAGCTTTCTGTGCTTTTATATCAGAGGAAATGTGTTCTATGCAACACAGAGGAAATTCCTTTCACTTTTCTCATCCTATGCTTGGCTTTAAACTTAGTTTCTAAGCTGCCTCTTACACAAAGTTGCACTTCTGTTAATGCTGCCAGGTACTTGAGAGAGGCTTACGTGTTTCAAGGAAAACATTCTGGAGAGAATCAATATCCACTGCTGTTTATGCTGTCTTCCTAAAAATATCTGGCCATAGGGGCTACAGAAGTGCCTGGGACTTGCTGTGTGGCCCTGCATCTGAGCAGCACAGAGTGATCCCTGTCCAGGCAAAGCCGGCCTGAGGTGCACTGACTCCTACAGGTGTGCCATGGAGCCCATGGATAAATGGAACTGTCCATTTATCTTTGGTGTAAAGCTGTAGGTCAAATGTTAATCTACTGTGGAATGAAACAAGAAAAAAAATGTATTTTTAAGAGAGTTTGGTAAGCTGCTACTGAATACTATTGTCCTAGAAATCATGGTTTTCTGAAAGGTTTTTAATGTTTGCCCTTGATTCCACTTTAGGGAACAAATGAAATATACTGAGTAGCAAGATCTCCTAAGAGGTTCATAATTTGATAATTTTTTTTTAAATTTGAGATTTGGCAAAATAATAACAAATTTAAATTCTTTGTGTTTAGACATGTAATTTGAGAATTTTTTTCTTATTTTGAATACAGACTCTGAATGTATTAGGTTTCTTTTTTTGTAATACACGTTTTAATTCCTTTTTCCGATTTACCAATTACTTCAGGATTTCTCTTCTTTGTATTCATTTTCAAATAAGCACCTTTGCCCTTCTCATCATACCCACCATGTTTGACAGATGCTGTTTGTAACCATTCATGAGCTGACTTAAAGATGTCCTTCAGATTCCTTCTTGAAATGCTCCTCTGTGGAGAATACAAAGTATGCTCTGGGAACTGGGCTGTGTTTAGTGTTCCTTGCCATTCTGCCCACTATTGCCAAGCTCTTACTTCATGGATCTCTGTCTAATGCCATAAATACTCCTTGGGGGAGAGTATTTTAGATTATTTTATTTCATATGGGTATGTAATATGTAAATTACATATTTATGTTATAAGTGTATATGTCTATATATAGAGAGAGGGAGAGAGACACACATGCAGTTATATGTCAATATATAGAGATGGTGGGGTTTTTTTGTTTATTTGTTTTTGTATATTTGTATTTTAAACATATTCCCTGAACAATTCTTCAGGATGCTAGGCACTACAACGATACCAATAATTAAAACTAATGATGCAGAAGGGGCGTTTTAAGACTTCTGGATCAGTGCATGTTCCTCTCCTTTGTGATTCTTGGTGGTAATGGATATATGCCTGCTACCTTCACAAACAGTCCTTGATGCAAATTTTTGAATTTTGCATATAGTATTGTCCTTCCATAACTTCTGCTTTGTTTCTAATTATTTCAGTTCTGGCTTCAGCCACCATATTGTGACATTTTCCCATTCCCTGGAAGGGGTGCCCAAAATTTAATGTCTCATGTTAAACAAAGCTATCAAGCTCATATTTTTAGCTGTTGTTGTCTTCTGTAACAGATAATATTTTTTTACCATTATTTGAAAGTGATATGATTGTTTGAAGGAATATCCTCATGTTCTGTATTTCATGTTCACTTATAGTATCAAATGCTCAGACCAATGTATCCTGTTAAGAATAAACACTTGATACTTTAGTGCATCCAACTGATTCAGCTGTAGCACACATTTCTCCCTGAAGAGATTTAAAAATTAACTGTTAGAAACAGACTGTAGTAGAAATCAAAGAAAACCAGTTCAAATTTTCTAAGAATAAGACTTGAAAATATATTTGAAAACCCTTAAATATCTATATTTAAGAATATCCTGCTTAATGCTAGGAAATTAACAGTCATTTTATTCATTTGAAATAGAAATGCCTTCAACCTTTTAGGGAAAGCAAGAGCAAATTACAGCCAAATTTTCATTTCACAAGTCATCTTCATCCAGGATAAGCCAGGGCCCCAAGGTCAATTCTTCAATTTGGTATCCTATTTCCATAATGTTATTCTGCAGTGTACTTTCATTATTACTGGAGCACTGCTCGCTTTCCTATTAGTTTTATAAATGGCTATGTTAATGCCTTTTTGCAGACAAAACCATCTTTTGTTAATATCCCAGTGGATTTCCTAAGGATTAAAATATAGTTTTAAGCAGCCATTGGTTCTATTTATATTTTTTTCATTGATGATTAGCCCTTGTCACCTACCCAAAAGTGTCATTGTTCAAACAGAGATCGAAGCAGTTTTTAAGAAGATATGAGTGATTGGCTTGACTGACGGAAAAGAAATAATTAGAGGCTGAAAATTCTAGGAATCTTTGTAAAATTTAGTAATATCTAAGGAAATGAAATAGTAGAGAAAGAAGAAAAAAAGATGTATGGGGGAAAATCTATTCTGGCCAGGGAGTAGCCTTTTGTTAATACAAGGAGTTCTGCAGATAAAACTGTTTTCTTTGTCTTTTCTGTGCTGTTAGTGGTGAGAAGATACCAGTGCAGCTCAGCTGGGGTGCCACTCTTACCTCTGAAATCTTGCCAGTTTTGTTTTAGAAAATTAAATATTTAGTTCTGCAGTTATAACAAATACATACCTTATGTAATATCCAGGACAAAAATGGATGGAATATGCCTGCAGTGTTCAATAGTCTGCATCCTTGATAGGAGGATTTGTGTTTACTGTGGATAAGAAGTTCTCTTCATACCTTAGAGAGAGTGGAAAATAGCATTTCTTGGGAGCCATATTGATGAAATTTGATTTTTTCTGGTGTATCTTTTGTTGGGGGAATAAATGATTTATGTACATAAAATGAAATATTTTCAAGAAAGAGGATAATGAAAGAAGCTATTGACTGGTTACCTTGATTTTCCATACTCTACATATCTTGTGAATACTGTGCAAGCATTTCATTAGATAGACAACAAGATGCTGTTCATAGTAGCAGAGTATTCTGTCCTGCTGTGGAGCTTAGAATAGAATATTTCAGTTGGAAGGGACCTCCAGGATCATCCAGTCCCACTCTCTGACCACTTCAGGGCTGATCAGAAGTAAAACCAAAAAAGTTGTTAAGGGCATTGTCCAAATGCCTCTTAAACACTGACAGGCCTGGACCATCAACCATTTCTCTAGGGAGCCTATTCCAGTGCTTGGCCACCTCTCAGCAAAGAAATGATTCCTGATTTCCATTCTAACCCTCCCTGGCACAGTTTTGAACCATTCCCATGAATCCCATCACTGGATCCCAGGGAAACAAACTCGGCACATCCCTTTCCAATTCCCCTCATCAGGAAGCTATGGAGAACAACAAGGTCACCCTTTGGGGTGACCCAAAGCCCTTCCCTGCTCTTTATAAGAAACACCTTCCAGTCCTTTCACCAGCTTTGCTGTCCTCCTTTGGATGCATCCAAGGAGCTTCACATCCTTCTTAAACTGTGGGGCCCAGAACTGCACACAGCACTCCAGGTATAATTGTCTGTTTTGAGCAGCTGGTTGTGCTGTGTTAGGTCCAGGTTAATACATTTATGAAGTGGTTTTTTTAACAGAAAGTGTGTCTTAGCAGGAGCTTGATCTTGAGAACATCTATCCAAACAGCTATGTTTAATTTCTGAAATTGGACTGATAAATGTTCCATACCTGACCTGCTGCATCTAGAACAAAACCAGGGCTCAGTACCCTCAAGATGGAGCAGTCATCTGGCTTTGTTCAGCAGAGCTCCAACTTGTCTTTAATCAGACTTTTTATAAAAGAGAAACCATTCTGTATGATTTTTTTCCATGCATCCTGATACATTACTAGGTCTTGGAGACATACAGTACTTGGTTGTGGAACTCAAGCCCATCTGATATATTGTCTCTGAGGAAGTTATTTTAGTTGAAATTTTCAAACTTGAATGCTTAAATATGAGTATATGTGACAACTTAATAGCAGTCTTCTGAGTGTGGTTTGTTGTTGTGTCAGTGTCAGCTTGGGGTAGGCACATACTTCAAAAAAGAAAAGAGCATTTTCACTCTAATACATAATAATAATTCATGTTTTCAAGGTGTTTTATACTCTGACTTGGAGAAGAGTTCAGAGGTCCTTGAAGTGATGGACACTTGAACTTGCATTCCACACTGTGCAGATGGAACCAAATTAGATCCTGAGCATACATGCATAATCTCAGAAAGGCTTTTTAACACATATGAAGTAGAAAATTATTTTGGCCAAATTGCTTTTAGACTTCCTCTGCATGCATTTAGCTAAGTCAGTGCCCCTGATTTTTGGGCTTACCCCTGATCCTGCTCCTGTTCAGGTGCTGATGTGAGCACCTGCTTTGGACATCTGCTCCAGGTTCACCTGACATCACTTCAGGCCCTCTGCTGAATGTGAGCTGGGGACTGACAGGCTGTCCACAGCCAATGTAGAGAGGCACTTATGCAGAGTGTAATTCATCCTTCCTAAAATCAGAAATTGCTTCCAAATGTATTCCACTCTCTTTCTCTCTTGGAGAGTCTCTTCTTGGAGGCTTTCCCTGTGCTGTTCTTAATTTCTTCTAAAAATCTCCATAGGTCTTATGGCTTCCAGGGTATATGTGCTGCCTATTAGTTAAGATACTTTATATTAAAAACTGTCAAAGAAATGAAAGCAATTTCGTATGGTTCCTGAATTAATGACAGTCTGCTTGCACATTGGTTGCTTTCTGTTGGCATCTGGGTCCTAGTACAGGCTGCCATTCTTAATCATATTTTAATTTTCAAATAAATTGCTTTCATTATCCTTTCATTTACAATACCATGTGTGCATTACTGCTCATTAATGTTTGTCATCTACTTTGCTGAGACTGGGTTTTTAAATAGCCATGGTTGCAATGCAGTAATTAAAGATGATCCATGTTGGTTTTGTAGAAATTATTCTGAAGCCTTCTTACACACCCAAAAAAGAAAAAAAAAAAGAAAAAGAAAAAAAAAAGAAACACAAACCCAGAGTTCTGTTAAAATCAATTCCTTAAATGTAGAGAGGCAGCTTAGCACAAGGCATTGCCTGTGGGTAAGAAGAGGGCACTTCTAATGCTTCTGCTTGAATGATGTCTAATGATGGATCTGTGTGAAAACTGTACATCTCTGTAATTACTGTTGGGTTTGAGTACAATATTTCACACTTGAGATGAAGTAAGTTTTTTCCCCAGTTATTTTGCAATTTTTTTTATTCCACTCTCTGTTTAGTACTATCAGTTTCTATACAGCCAATTCCTTCCCCCTTTTTTCTGCTTCACATACCAAAACCATGAAGGGACAGAAACACAACAGGGATTTTAAAATTACAGTTTTGGAACAGAATCTCTACCAGACAGAAGTCAAAACAATAGCAGTAACCTCTGCCCTGGTTTTGGTCTACCCATCTTCCATGGGTAGAATATGGAAATGTTTCCCATATCTGCATGTGCAGTTAGTATTTACTTGCCTGTGACACAACCTGTGAGACTGATTTTATGCACACACAAAATTGTGAATCTCCATGTCTGTGCTTATCTGATATTTTTATTCCTTTGCTCCTTAAGTGTCTGTGCTCAGCTTTTAAGACCTGGCCCTTAGGGATCCTTGTGTGAACGTTCAAATGGAATGTCACTACTGATATGGCACAGGAGTAAGGGAACAATTATACATTATTCAAAGAAATTTAAATGGATTTTTGAGATAGGATGCTCTTTATGAACTGCCAGAGAATTAGTTGTTTTTCTGGTAGTAATATTTTAAAAAGCAACTTGAGGATGTATCCATCCTTACACGACAGCACTTGGCCCCAAGATGGGACCCCTTCTTGGTGAGACTTGAAAGGTGAGTCTTGCAATCACCTGCAGAGTTTTGTGTGTGGCACTGTGTGGTCATAGCTGCAGAGGCCTCTCCTCTCTCAGGCTGCATTTGCTTCTGAGCTGAAGAGATGAAACCCATCCTGCTTCTTTCAGTCTGTACCATCCTTTGCTTCCAGTGGAGCTTGTCAGCTCTCCATGACCAAGGTCTTCACAGTCACTCCCTGCCTCAGTGCAAAATGCAAAAGTCTGAAGAAACAAAATTAACAATTAACAATTGCCCTTTTTTTTTTTCTATGGTTTATATATCTGCATGGAAGTATAGTGAAGCAAAACTATTTGAAAACATATTTTTGTGTTTTCACACCCAAATTTAAAAATAAATAAACCCAAATTATTTAAATAGTAATAATTTCAACTATATTCAGATAATGATAAGGCAATAGATTCAAGTTTATTATTTTACTTGACTGATAGAAGAAAACCCAATACCTCTCTACTTGAATCTTCTCTTTATGATTGTAGACAAGTAAGTTGAAATAGGTGTAACACCTCCTCTTAGTGTTCATTGGATAAAAAGCCAGACTGGATGCAAAGTGATAGAAGCACCTCAGCTAAGGCTGAATCCATGAAGTTTTTTTTTTTTAGTTTGTTCTTTTGTTATGGTTAATCCAGTCATCTCATGCTTTTATTCATATCAAGGTATTTATCTCTTCAATTTATTGACTTAGATTTTAATTTAGCCAAATGACCTATAGCATGTGCTTCCTTGGTATCTTTGGAGTAAATCTGTCACAAATACACTCTTAAATTACTTGTCCAATCTTGTATGCAGGGTTTGGTAAAATGTGTCAGACTTAAAAGCACTTCTTTATAAAAATTAGGCCATTTACTATGATAAGAAATGCTGCCTTTATTTGTTCTTAGAAAGAATAATTTTACTTTTTTGACAATTGTCTGTTCTCATTAATAATAAAAAATGGAAGGAAATGAAGTAGGGAAGTTGATAAACCTGCACCAGATAATCTGAGGACATTGCTCAGATAAAACTGCAGGTTTACTACTGTGAGTGTGGTGAGCTTTGGGAGGATATTTCAGATGTTATTTGTCACTGAAAGGACAACAATTATGCCTTTGTGAAAGTAATTCATCTATCCCAGACAATGTAAGAGCCCAGAGTCCCATTTCACTGTACCATAACCACACAAAGCACTTCAGCCCAAGCATGGGCATTACTTTGAAATCCCATCTGCAAAGGAAACTTCAGTGCCAAAAAAATTTGTGTTTCTACCTCAGTACATCTTTGTTACATCTCTGTGTTACAGCAAAGCTTTAATGTTTCCTGAAGGGTGTGGTATGATCCTAGAAGCATTTTGCAAATGCTTGTAATTTTTTGCATTTTTTTCCTAAAACTGTGGAAAAACAAGACAGCTATGCTGTGCTAGTCTGAAGCTTCAGTAAAGACAACTGCTTAAGCAAGTAGTTATGTTTAAGCATAAAAATGTTCCCAGTAGCCCCTGGGAAGCTTGCAATAAATGGAAATTTAGGCACATCTTGAGTAGTAACTTGGTGCATTGGAGCTTGTACAGAAAGAGACTGGGTAACTTGACATCCTCCAGAAGTACTTGCAGCCTTAAATGCTTATGAATATTTGTCTTAAGTCTATACCTAAACTTTGTGTGAAAAGTAGAGAATTCCATGACTGTAAAATTTGTACCAGGATTCCTTTCAGTTTCTGGACATCTATAAATATGAGGGCTCATAGCACACAGGATATGTAGCCTTGAGGATGGTTAGTAATTTATTGGGGTAGAAAAAAGGTGAACACATTTATTTTCTGATTTTGGTTGTACTTCATTTGGTGATTCATTCTGATGCAGTGAATGTGTCTAAGCATCTTCTTTTACGTACTTGCCACTTTTTCCTGTGGTGGATAATGATATTCTGTGTATGCTGATTATAAGATGCAAATACAATGACAGTTACAATTCATCATGAATCTGGATGGCCCCAGATTTAAATTTTAGTAACTAGATACTCAGGAAAGGTTATTATACTAAAAATTCATAATCAGAAGAGATGCAATAAGGCCTTTTTATTCCTGTTCAAGTACATGAAGAGTGTCAATATTAAGCCTGAGAATCAAAATCTGTGCAGAAATGAAGTGAGAAGAGCAGTGATATTCTAAAAGAAATGTTGTTGGTTTTACATGGATTTTCTTATTCTGGTCATTGTTATCAAGGTTTGAGGAACATCCCTGCTCCTATGAGAGGAAGTACCTCAAAGCATTGAAGTTGCTGCAATAGCTTTAGAATAAGCAGCCAACACTTGCTTTTCAGTAATGTAATAGGGGATCTACACAACCCTTGTCTTACTGTATAAGAGGTATCAGTGATGTCAGTGAATTGCTGAGAACCTGCCAACAATGTTAAAAAACTAATCTTATTTATGTAAGTATATTTTTTCTGTTTGTTTTGTGATATTAAAATAAGCAGAGCAGAAAATGATAGATGATTTTTTGATTTTTTTTTTTTCCAAGTAACAGTCACTGTCCAGATAAGGTGAGGGCTAAAAGACTTCTCTTCTTCATACCACATAATATGCCATTTTCATTTTGTGCTGCTTATAACCCTGAGTGTCACAGCTTTCTATTCTAGTCTGAATAGTCAATGAAACATTATGAAGCCGATAAGAAAAGCTGGTCCCCGTTCCTTGGCAACGGCTGTTCAGCAGAGCTGAGTGCTGTTGATTGAGGAGATTAGCTGCCAGAGATAAACCTCCTCTTTTTGCTGCCCTGCTGCTTATCTTTCCACCCATAACAAGTTGCACCAAATATGACAGCAGTCAGTGGTTTGGGCAGAATATGAACTTTGCAGCAAATGAAATTTGTGCAAAACACTTCGGGTGCTGACGTTAAAATCTTGAATTTATTCAAATTTTGCAGGTTGTTTTATGGACTGTAGTTCCTTGGCTTAGGGATGAACATTTTTATTTGAAAAGGTGATACTCCAGATATGAGAGAAATGAGATGTCCTGTTGCTGCACTGAACATCCATAAACACTGAAGGTAGTAGCAAATATTAGTAACAGTTTTCTCTTGCTGCTGTTCTCAGTGACATTCAAAGAATACATGAGCTATAAAGTAAAATTACTGCAGCTACTAGGCATGCAGAAGTTGGATTAAAAAACACAGATTGACTATTTTGGTTGATGTCTTAAGGAGAAAATGCTATAGTATATTAAACAAAAAACATTGGATAAATTAAATCTGCTTCTGTCTGTACATAGCTTGGCAATCTCTCTGGTTTCAGTATGTCCACATTACATTTAATGACAGAAGCATTGATGCTGACTGGAATATTAGTGCTGAAATATGACTAGGGAGAGAAGCTGGGGACTTTTTCCTTCCTCAAGATTTGCATTTCTGTTTCCTTTCCCATTTTAAAAATATTGGCTTATCCCTTTGCTTTCATAAGTGAGTCTGCAGTTCTGTTTGTGTTTCTGACCTTGGGGAGGTCTCTGGTGATGCCCACACCACCACCCTGGCTCTGCTGGCCCTTTGCAAACCTCTCTGTTGGCCAGAGCAGGAGCATAGGCTGGGCTGGTTGTTGGATAAGTGGGGAATGGCAAAGCACTGGCAAAAGAGTGAAACTCTTGAGTTGATGTGCTTAAGAAAAATCATCTGTGTGCAGAGATCTGGGTGAATACTTATCCATCTAATGAATGTCCTGAGTTCAGCAGTATTATTTAAATGTGTGTGATTGTTGTAAATAATGCAGCAGAAGCTTCAGAATAGTAGATTTTGAGTAGAGGCATTTTCCTTCAGGTAGGATTGCAACCCCTTTCTGTTAGATCTATCAAAACATTCTAAAAAACAGTGATGGCTTCTACTGGAAGAACATTCTGCTGGAATGGAGGAAGCAACAACAAGCAGAGTTAATATTTTCTGTGGGGTTTTGTTCAACAGTAAAGTATTATTTCACTGGGTTATTTTGCTGATTCTAAAGTCCTGGCTTTCAAGTTTTTTATTTTTTGTCTTTGATGAATGTTTTTTTCATCCTTTTGTAGCATGAATATTTTGTTCAAAATTATTTTTATTTATTCTGTCTTCTTTTAAGTATATGTGCTGAGTGTACAACCTCTGCACTTACCCACTCCAGTTGCAGGATATTCTAAGGGGGTGAGCAGCTTAAATCCAGCCCCCAAAGCCCAGGTAAAGAATGGGTTTTAATTATATACAGTACTTTATAAGCCCATTACAACTTATAAGTATGCATAAATATTATGTATTTTGTGTGAGTTGTGTGTATTCTGCAAGTAAAATAGGAAGCAATTTGGGGTTACACATATCACATATATTGAGGGGTCTCTGTATACATTGCAAAAGCAAAATAAGTCTTGATTTTCAGATCCCTTCTTATCATAATTTCAGATATTTCTGGTCTTAAAATTTATTTGGAATAGTAGCACACAAAACTGAGGAGAATTTCTGAAACTGCTCCCAGCCCTGTTCCCAATCCCTGTTCCTGTATCCTTCCATCTGTCTGCAGGCTTACTTAGGGAGACTAAAGATCATCTGCTGTGCTGGAGACTTCTGTGCTGGAAAAGGCATTTCACCATAGGGCTTTTTCCAGCCCATAAATAATCTCCTTTGCCTCTATCGATGTCCTTTCCAAAATTTATCATTCATCTTCAGATTTGGACTGCAGAACTCTGCATTCCCATGCTGACTTTAGCAATGCTGCACACTGAGTGATGTCACCTCCTTGTTCCCACTTATTGCTGTTATATGTTCCATACATCCCCAAACTTTCTTTGTGCTTTTGCCCTCACATTGTCTCAGGCTGAGCCCTGGAGTGTGACCCAGGCAAGGAGGGCTCTAACATGTGCTGCCCTTCACCTGTTGCCATCAGCAAAGCTGCAGGCAGTGCTCTGGGTCTGTCCCACAGCTGGGGAAAAGCTGTGTCAGGACCTCAAATTAGTTGTAACAAAAATAACTTTTCTGGGTGCAGCTTCTGATAGGTGGTGTGAGGTATGTAGCATCATATTTAGCTATTTCAAAGCACAGTTTTCTTGAAAACTGTCAGATTTTTCATGTTCTTCAAGCTGTTCAGTTGAAACTGTGGGCATCCTGATGTCAAAGTTTGAGTGAGGTGCTTGGCTGTTCCAGTGCCCAAGCCTAAGGTGCCAGAGGCAGCTTGATGTGCTGTGGCTTCTGTAGGTGTAGCTCAGACTTGAGCAAGGTGTAGAGATTTCTGAGATAGCTCCAAACAGTTTTAATCAGGCCCCAGGGTGCAGCCATCTGAAGTTATCCTTGTTTATAAGGATTTGTCCTCCCCTCCCCAAAGGATCACATTTAATTTTTCTGCTGATGTTTTCAGGTTCACATAACATAATTTTCCATAATTTTTGAAAATATTTTGTAGCTAGGGAAAAAGATGGAGATCTTTGTTACTATAATTCCATGCACGTCTGAAGTCAGTTCCATTTAGGAATAAATTCAGTAACTCAGCTTACAAAAGAAATCTGCTGTCTCAATAAATATTGTCCTGCAAAGATCTAGAAAGCTTCTAGTTTGGCTAAGGACAGAAATAAACCTAGTTTGCTCTATGAGACACTGCAGCTGGTGAATATGAATGGAATGGTCATTAGTCATGTTTTCATGAGAGCAGAGTCTGCTGCAAACACATAATAACCAACTCTTAAAATACAAGCTCTTGGCACTTAGGACAAGCTAAAACTTTCACTGCTTTGTTTTTAATACAAAATTAAGATTAATGCAGAAGTGCATTTTGCTGAACATGTTTCCTTGCAGAGTTATTTTTGCCTTGGGAATACAGATGCAAGAGCAGCTACAGTCTGATCACACAGTGAAGACGTTGCCAGCACCAAAGTGGTTCTTGGCACCAACCAAAAATGTAATGGGGATCCTTGAAGTGACTGAAGTACATCTCAGTGATACTTGGAAAATTAGTGTACATAAATAAGCATTAGTATATTTGCATCTCAATCATTCCATAAATAAATTCTTAGTCCCTCCAGTAACCTCTGTTCATAAATGCATATTGGGTAAATAAATTTAAAAAAAATTTTTCATTTTCAATTGTTCACCATTCCTTGTTGCTCTGGCTTAATTTTAAACAGTGCAAGCAATAGGAGCTCCATTACTCTTCCAGGAGGGAGCTGAACAGCTCCAGAATAATTTCTCCCTGCTTGAAACTTGTTCTGATACAGAATGTTCATTTTTGTCTTTTCACTCCATTTCTCCCAATAATGTCATAAATAATGATTCAACCAGGTTGCATAAACATTTATTTTTTCTTGTAAAGAATCAGGTAGTTCAATGCTTAAGGCTCTATGTGACTGCCTTCTTGCTTTCATTTTTTTCTTTGAATTCTCTAGTTTATTCATATCTTTCTGATAATGAGGTGGTCAGAATTTGATGCAGAATTGTGGTTTTTTTTTATTTAGGGGAAAAAAGGCTATTTCTAAATGGGGGAGGGCACATGGCTTAGGTTTCTCAGCATTGAGATAGCAATGTATGGTAAACCTACATGTTAATCTTGCGGTCCAGTGGCTAAAAATGTTAAAGATTGCTTTATTGTTAGTGTACTAATACCTGATTTATACTTGAATTTAAAGTATTTACTCTCTTGGAGGAGGATTTATATGTTTAAATCTTTCCCCCCTTTTCTCTTTACTGCCATTATTGACCAGAAAGGGAGGAGCTGCACAGAGGACTTTGGTTGCAAGCTCTTTTTTCTTAGAAGCATCACAGCTAATACTGAAGGCATAGCTTTGCTTGGAAAAGCCCTGTCAACATATTACAATTAGAATTTCTTGGGCTTTTCCTCAAAGGTTTTCTGGATTTGCCTCTGATCAGAATTGGAGGCAGATGGTTCCATGGCTTACAGACTGTAGTGGTTATCTGGATGTGGAAGATGTTGATTTAGTCACCATTTTCTGATCCTTTATTATCCTCGTCACAGAGCCAAACCGTAACTTTCATGCCATGTAGTTACCTAAGCTGTGGAAAGTTCAAGTTTGGTTCTCTAAGAAGCACCAAGTTATTGAAGCATTATTCAGCTTGAACATTAGCTCTAGCAGCAGAATGTTAGGACTTGCTTTCTTTTCATCTCTACTTTTTCCTTTCCTTAAAGTCCCTCCTGCCCTCTCCTCCCAAGGCATGGCCATTATTTCAATGTTTGCAAGGCCTAAGGATGACCTGTTAAGCTTCATTTCTGTGTTCTGAATCACATAAAGCATTGAAATCTGGACCTCTCATTCTCTTAGCTGAATAACTTAGGGGCTTTTTGGAAGCAGGCAGCACTTCCTTCATGGCAAGCCTGCTCTCCTCTTGCTTTGTTAGCCTGGAACTCAGTTTTCACAGGCCTTTCCTAACCTCCTTTTGCTGTACTGAGGATTTTTTAGTTTTCTCTAAAATTTACATATTTCTGTTGTAACTTAAAAAAATTCTCTAAGTGTGTGTAATGCTTTAGGACTGTACAATCCAGCACTTAAATTAGCAGGTTAACACAGAAATAGTTACTGAAATTGTATTTGTCTTCTGTTGAAGACTATATCTTTTCTCTCTTTTTTTTTTGAAGGAAGGACTGAGTCCTCCAGAACTTGTAGTCAGAATTACTCCTTGAGACAAGGGGACCATAATGCCCAGAGGAACTATTCATGCCTCAGAACGGTTTGGAGCTTTGCAAATCCCAGCCCTATCACAGTATTTGAACAACAAATAACTAATGCTCCTGTTAATATTAGCTTTTATCTTTAAATCTGAGCACTTTCATAATCACTAACATCCTTCCCAATTCTTTTAATCAGTAGAAATATTCAGGGGTTTTAGGTTTGGGGAATTTTTCAAAGTAGACCAGCTATCCACCTTTTTCCTTAAATATCTGGGTCCAGAGAGGTGAGAAGAGGCATTAAATCTTGTTAGAGTTCTTTCATAGGACTGTTTGGTGATCTGGATTGCAGCAGAAATTTTTTAAAGTTACCTTTGCCTTCCAGGCAGCAGTTTATACAGTAGCTGAGGAAAAATGAATTTACTGGACTCTTAGTTATCCACTGCATGGCAATTTTTTTATTGGATAAAAAAAATCATGTTTAGACTGTCCTACTTCATAGTTTTCTGATTTTTATGGTGTTCCTATTATATTTGCAAAATAAATCTATAAAAATATGCTGTGTTTTCCTTGAAGCTGAGGATTTACTTTTATCGCATAATGTTTTATGCCTCACACAGTAGCAAAAGCAGGATGCCACCACATACTCTTGTTAAACAGTTTCAATGCACTTTCCTTCCTTGTCTTTATTATGCTTTATTTCTAGAAACAAAGATGGTAGCCTTTAATTTTAAAATCAAATCTCTAAATTCTAAATAGCTGCATTAAAGTCTTGCACCTGCCTGTCAGCCACTAGGGCAGGGAAGGACAAGGTGGGTGGAGGGTGGCTGGAAGTGCTCAGTTTTGTACTGGGATGGAGACAGATGGATCTGGAATCAGGGAATTCAGGGGGTGAGCAGCCTGAGCTCCAGGACTGATCCCTGTCCACTAGATGCCACTATTACTGCTCCTAAACGGGAGCAACCAAGGGCCACCGAGGAAAACAACCGGGGACTGCGGGGATAAGCAAAATAAAATGACTAAAAGGTTTTAAAAGTTGCCCCTTGGAAGGCTGCTCTCCCCCTGATTGCAAACAGCAGCTTTCCTGCTCAGCCACTGCAGGATTTGCTGTTGGAAGCACTGGACTCACGTTTCCAAAACATTGTATGAGAAATGATGCTGTAGAAGCCACTGCTGCTCTATCTGTATTATCTCTACCTTACTTGCAATGTGAATATAAAAGTAGAGATATAAGTTATGAGAAAATCTTTTTTAATAGATGGAATAATAAAAAAATATGTTGTTTGCTGAAGACTTTACTTGTAAATGTTGAATGTGGATTTGTGGACTATATCTTTTGAAATAAGCTTCCTGGCATACAACTTAATGTCCTCTTCAAGGAACAGCAACATTAATTTTTTTTTTCTTTTTAATTTTTGAAAAGGGATTTTGAAAAGGAACTCTGTACTATGGGAAGCAGCAGGGAGAGAAGAATAAAATACTGTAACAATCTCCTTCATACTTCCTAAACATTTAACATCTGTGACCTTGAAGTTCAGTGTCTTGAGACTTTTGAGATGCAAATATTATGCTTCCCATTGGAAAAGGATTTAATCTCTCCAGTAGGCAATTCAGGCTCTTACTGTGGGTTGTTAAACTGACCTTTTTATTAGTCCTGGACCTTACAGCACCTCAAACTACTAGCTAGGGGAGGGAGTGTGAAGTGATGTCCATATTCAGTGAGAAGAAAGGATTCTTTTCTTACAGAAGGTTAAGTTGCTGGAGAATGATGCCCATTGAAAACATTACAGGAGGTTCTCTCGTTAACTGCAAGAGCACAAATGATGCAAGCCAAGGTGGCAGAAGTTGCCATTTGACGCACACCACTGGGTCTGTGGGCTTTCTTTTTTACAGGAACAGAGCATAATGACTGCAGTATGGGGCAAAGCTTAAATTTTATACAGAGCTTTACTTTAATTTGTTAACAATTGTCACAAGGTAATTAGTGTGAAGAAGCAGAAGTGTGACTACTGGGGCTGTCTGGAGAGCTGCTCCTTTCTGCTGCTGCAGGAGTTTGGAGAGGAGAAGGACCAGGTTCTTCAAAGCATCTGCTTGAAGGCTCCTTTGCAAAGGTCACTTGTCAGTGCCGTGTGAAAGTTTCACTGCATGCAGATCTAAATAATTAATTACTGCACAGCACAATCTTTTAATTTACATATATCAAGCTTTCAGCTTCCTGCAGACAAACTCCAGTATCTCTATCAGTCTTCACACCTTTGCTCAGTAGCAAAAGACACTCAACAAGAATTTTTTGCTGGTATTCTTCAAAACTGAACCATGTCTTGGATACAGCTTAGTTTCAGTCACCAGATTAGCCATACATAGTGGTTCCAGGATGGGATATGTTTCTCTTAAAAGAAACAAAAAAAAGCCAAGGACAGCTTTTTTTTACTTTTTTTTTTTTTTTTTTATTTCATGAATCAGCTGCCCTATAAAGAGTGTGGCCTTCAAGGTGAAGTTTGACACTCAACACAAGATTCCAAAGATTTTTTAGTACCTCTTAAGCTCTTGATGCTCATCTCCTTTACAAAGTGAAGAAACTGGTGCAATCAACTCTTCAAAACTGTTTCAAACTATAGGCTTTTGTGGTCTCCTTTTACATAATTCAGTACCTGGATGTCAATCATGAATGTAACGTGGTACTTCCTCAATAGGTATTGGAGGTCATAGATATGCACTAATTCATGACAAATGGCCAATAATTATGAATAATGATGGGTGCTTTCCATTTCCTTTTAGACCTCTCTTAATGATCAGCCTTCCAGAACCTGTGTTTTGACTTGCTCATGGTTTAATCTCTCAGTTGTGATTTTTTTCACTGGAAGTTGATAAATTCTCAGTGTAAATATGTATACCATGCTCCAGGAAGTTGTCTTTAATAAAAAACATATGACACTATTTGAGAGCTTATTGGGCACTTGAGTTACAGTAAATTTGTGTCCTTTAATCTTAGCATCTAACTCTTCAGTACATAAGTATTTGTCAAAATTCAAAATTTTAAACAAAAGCTTGTAAAATTTTATGTTTGTGTTTATTCTCAAATATTAAGCCTATCAGCAAAAGAGTCAAATGGATAAAGAAGCATTTCACTGTTTCCTTGGATGTATGTGTGTATTATTCTTCTGGTTTATTCTCTTATTTGAAAACAAATCTAGCAGCTAAGAGCCAACATGAGCGTGCTGCTAATGCAGATTTTTCCTGGTCTAAGTATAACTGTTAAGATATTATTATGGAATTTTCTACTTTTTGCTGACAGCAAGTGATAACACCTTAATAACCAACACGTGTCCCTGTTGCTCAGTCTCACCCTTTGCTCACTCTGGGCTGGTGTAAAGTGCAGGCGTCCTTCGCGTGTTACGTTCCCTCTCCTAACACAGCTTCAATGGAAGTTCAGTATGAGCACACTCTCAGCAGCTGTGGTGTTATTAAAACATCACTCACTCTTGGAGTTTTCTCTGCCCTGATACATCTTCTGTAAAATCTGGGAGCTTTTCCACTTTCCTTTCTGCCTTATGCCCAGCTTTATACATTCCTCTCGCTGTTTGAGGCCAGCTGGTTGCACAGCAGGCTCCAGAAAGATGCACCATGTACTGACTTTTCTGGAAATCCCACAGTGACTGGGATAGTTCATGGTAGACTAAGCTGGACATTGGTAGACTAAGCTGGACATTTTAAATATTAGCTGTAATTTAATTTAATCTGTTTTTCAACTAAAACGGAGCTTTGTGCTGGATCTAAGCCATTTCTGACCCCACATCTACCATTTAGGTTTCTTGAAAGTAAAAGAGGGGCACTTTTGACAATTTTTCTTGGTAAAATGGCTCTCCCTTGCTTTTTCTTCCCTTGCAATCTATGTCATTGAAAGCAAGTTTAATTAAAAGATACCCTGAAAATTGAATGCCTAACCTCAATTTAATTTTTTAGGTCTTATATCTTGCCACAGAAACCTTATTAATTAAAAAAAAAAAAATTAAAAAGTCAGAACACACCCAAAACCAAACAAACCAGCCCCAACCAAAAAAAGCCCCGTGCAAACAGAAAAATCTGGGAAAATTCCTACTTTTTTAGAAAAAGCGGCTGAACTATGAAATGTATTATTTGCACGACTCCAGTCCAACTGTAATCCCCGGCACAAAGATCCTCTGTATTTTAGAGCTGGTATTTGCCAACCACTCCTTGGGGCATTCTGCTCTCACTCCTCTCTCCTTGTGCTGCATTTAGCAGAGCCCAGTGCTATTTGTGGTTGCAGCCCCTCCAAAGCTTATTATGCCCATATTTCAAGTACAAAAGCCAATGTAACTTGCAGTTTCTCCCTAAGCAGTCCCAGTGTTTTTGGATAGATTGTATAATGCAGCTCAGGCTCATGTGCTAATTGTTAATTTTAGAATTTAAATGAGTTTTGTTCTATTCAAAGGAAGTAGGCTGAAGGTTTCTGAAAACTCTGAGTTTAGGAAAACGGTTTGGTCTCTTTTAGAGTTTGTGAGTGAACTAGCTTTTGCATCCATGGAGATATCCTTAAATGATACTTAATGCAAAAATCTTTCTTTTTTATGGGATGTGTATGCTTTTCTGGACTCTAAAATAAGATTAGAATTATTTTTAAGGTACATTATCTCTAAAAAATGCGTGGAATATTATTTGTTTAGGTAAACATAGATTTTGTAGTAATTGTTTGTAGCCAGTAATGGTGGTATTCCAAAATGCAGTTGGCTGTGTCAGGTTATGTTTCATTTTGAACAATCTTGTTCCTAAACACTGAGATGTTCTTCTGTTCCTTTCTGAATCAAAACCCTATTCCTGCTATCCATCCATTTACAAGTTGACTGATATTTATATGCTTTGCTTATTTTCAACTGCAGCAGGTTTTTAAACAGAGATGAATATTTTAATCTGCTGTTAGGCTGCTTTTCACATTACATGTCAGAAAACCAAGCCCTATCTGTCTTTGTGGTTTCCAAATTAAACCTAGTTTCCAATAGAAAAATTAGATTCAGATGTAGGGTTTTAATTTGAATTAACTTAATTTGACAGTTGTAAGTGACAGGAGGATTGGAAAGGAGAAGAAAGAAAAAGTTGGCTAATTTCAATGAGGTATTTGTGTTTAACAGTGAGGGCTAATAATGCCCTTTTAATGCATCCTGGTTTCGTTTATTTTCTTTTATGCCATTATTTGTGTTTAGTGAACAGCTGGGCCAGTAGTTCCCATTTGTAGTCTTTTAACTCTGTAAAGTAGCACAGAAAGTAATGGACATTTGCAAATTAATGCTTGCCCTTATTTTCTGCTCATCTGATGCAGTTCTCCTTTTGGAGCATAGATGTAGTATCAGAGCAGAAGTAATTACTGTGTTAAAACTAGGATTGCAGTAGAATATTTTGCTAATTAAACTTGTTGCATTTAAATTGCTTCCTTTGGATCACTATATAGAAGAGAACTATTTTGAACAATAAATGAAACCACTTTCTTTCTCAGAGACCCAGAATTGCAGATGGTCAGATTGTATGTGAAGCACCTAGACTCTGAATTAGGCTTTTGTATGAAAGGGAGAAAGGTAATTTGAATGTTTGAACTCCCTGTTCCTCCCACACATACACAGGAAGCTTGCCTCAAAATGAACAATTCTCTAAATAAAGACTAATAAGAAGCTAAATTAATTAGAAGGTGTGATTTGAAAAGACATTGATGAGAAGAGTCTGTCATTTCAGACAAATGGAATGGAGCTAAATAAATTAGGCCACATTAATATCTCATTGTTCTGTGAGGAGCTTTCTTTTATTGCATTCATTAGAGGGTACTTCTTGAAATGAGCCTTTACTAGCCATTATGGATTCAGTTCTCATTTACCAATGCCTAACACACAGCGCCCACATTAAAAATGTTTCAGCAAATCCACATAGTTTCTGCAAATTAATATTTATATTTCTGGATGCTGCACTTTTTATCCACATCATAGTAGGCATTGAACATTAAGATTTTCTCTCACTGAATTGTCAGTAAAGAAGTCTTACATCTAAAGATTTGTGAAGCAGAAGTCTGAAAATACTTCATAAAATAAACTGTATGCCTATCTCATACAATAGGATATTCCTCCAACTAATATTCTTTCCAGTATTTATTTATTTTGATAGAAAATATTCTGTCTCATGACTTCAGTGGTCCTTTGATAGCTTTTTAAAGTGTCTTTTAAAAGGTTCCTTCAGTATATAATTAGGAGACATTGGAAATGCGCATCTCATCACGCCCTTCTTCCTCTCAGAAAACCAAATGTGTCTTTTTCCTTTTCTTTTTTCTCTTTCCTGCAGATGGAATATTTGGGAGATGTCAGCAAGTGCCAGTAATAGACATCTATAAATATGACATTTCAGCCCCTGTTCTGCAGCACCTGAGGATCATCCTGGAGCAGCTCTCACACAGAGGTACAGTCAAAACTCTAGAGGGGGTGAGATGCACTGGGACTTACAATTATTTGTGCTCCCTCTGAGGTGATGTCTCCAGAAGTTTTTGAACACATTTGTGTTTCAGCCCTGCTGGTGCAGACTTTATAAAAGTCAAAAGCCTTTGGATTCACTGAGTCTGCCAGGAGGAGCTGGGGAAGCAATTCCAGGAGAGGTGTTTCCTCCCTGTGTAGCACATGTGACTGACACTGCACTGGAAAATGTTAGCATCCATGAATGCTGGTGTCACATGAATAAATCAGCAGGAAAGAAAAAAAAGTTTGCCTTCTGCACCACAGCACATTTCAGGGTCCATGGGAAGAAAACACAAAACTTCTAGTTAGCTGAAAACAGTTCTGAACTTTCTAATAAACTCAGATAAAAAACTGCTCTGATTTCATTACCAGCTGCAGCTGGTCTGTTTCTTTTAATTTTTGTTCACCTTTCCAATGTTAATCTCTCTGCTCTTTCCAAAGCCAGAAAGGATTTTCTAGCTTTTGAATGGCATAACTTGAACTAACAAATCAAAACTTGAATAAAGTGAAAGCCAGTAAGGTGAACAAACCTTTCAGATACTAATATATGAAATAAACATCTCTTGTAGACAGTCACTGGACCAAGATATTCATGTAATCCAAATTGTTCTAAGAGTATTGTTGGAACATTTAACTTTGCCCTTGCATCATCTGTGTGGATGTTTGTACCTAAATATTTTCCAGCTACAATGACAAAATAGTAATATTGCATTAGCATGATGCTAGTTTAATAATGAGAAAAAATCGGTTTCTTCGGAGTTTGGGACCCTGCTTAGAGACTAGACTTCTAGTTGGGACACTCATTTAGAGCATTTAAAAATTTTCCAGGGATTTATTTGCTGTTCAGCAGCCCATCCAAGTGAGACAAACTCAGCAAAACTTGATTGTAGTAGCTCCTGCCTGATTAACAGTTACATGTGAATAGTACTTGTGGCTCTTTCACTTGTCATTTTCTAAAGGCTAAGTAATGCAAGCAAAGTTATGAAAATACTCTGTTGTCAGGGCAACATTTTATGAGTGAAAAAATCTTGTGTCTGGGCTCTGTTTGAATAAGGTGAGGGAGGAGGAGAGGACACATTCATCTCATTATGTCACCTAAATAAATACCTGAAGTGATGATGCACACATGGACAGGCAGCAGTTATTACATCACCTGAATATAGGTCAGGTGTCCTATGCAAAGCTTCTCCTATGAGGATGTCAGAGACCTGCAGTTGACTGATGTCCTTGTGAAGGGAACATTCAGAGGGGAATGGGATACCCCAGGCCATCTCAGGATGCTCACCTGCCTCCATCTCCCCCCTCACCATAAGATTTTGATTAGTTAAAAGGAATTGATGTGGCCTCCCCTTCTAAGTGTTCCCCTGATCAATAAACCCACCCTTCCTAGGACTTTTGTTATCCACAACCCACCTTCCTGAATTTAACTTTTTTGTTGCAGGACACCATAGTATGCTTCTTTTAAGGAAACTTGCACATTGAAATTTGGTCTTGTCTCATAGTTTCTTATAGCAAGAAAGTGACAAGGAAAACGCAGATTGAAACCATGGTGGAAATAAAGGACTTTTGCTTTTATCTGCTTTACTAGTTACATTCAGAGATGCATACACCAATGTGTGAATTTGAACTGATACAAAACTTTTGCAAGCTGTTTTTGTGGTCTCTAGGTATCTCAGTGAAGGGAATCTTAAATATATCTATGAAACATAAGAGAATGCTGGAATGCTCTTGCTCAAATCATCAATGGCATAGCATAACATTTTCTTTTTCTTTTTACTCTTATTAGCTTGCAAATTTTGTTTAGCAGGGACAGAAATATAGAAGGAATAGAATCAATACTATCAAATTGATGGATTACTGACATAAGATTGCTCAGACAAAACTCTGCTGCTTACTGGTGCTGTCAGATGTAAGACATCCAGCCCTCAGGTGGTGTTTTCTGGCTGTGATGGTCACTCTGACAGTTAATGCTGTTCTCCTGCACTACAGGGTGTACAAAATGGGATAAGCATTTCTGCAGTAAAGCTAGACAAAACGTTGTCAGGACTGCACTAATATTTCAGGCAACTACCAGAAAGGGCTTAATTTTTTTCAGAGGTCTTATTTCCTTTATTTGTGTGATTTTCCATTCTTGTCATCTCCAAAAGACTTCTGTCTGGTGGTGCTCACCTTCCCTGGAATGGGTAGGGGACAGCACCTATTCTCTCCTTTCTGTAAACAGCAGGACAGTATTCCCTTGAAAGACTGTACAGTTGGTGTTGTGATTAGTAACAATTTTAGTAATGCCTATGTTGAACCCTTTCTATTTTTATTAGATGTATATACAGTCAAGGATGAAATATTCTGAGGGTAATTAACTTGAGTGGTCTTCTAGGTTCTTATTTATTTAATTTTTTAATGTGACTTAGTTTGTCTATTTAATTTCCTTCCTGATGTATTCTTGCAGAATTACTAAGATCTTCCTTTTTGTCCCCAACCCTGAAAATAGTCTGTTGACATCTATTTCCATAGGATTAAAAAAAAAAAAAAAAAAAGCAATAGAAGACCTTGTAAAATGTACATTCTTTTTCATCCTTCTTTGCTGATTGCTTGTAAGTAAGTGGTGCCTATGTTTGAATCATGGCCCAAATGGAAGAGTGTGTGGTGAGATGTATAAAACAAAGGACAATGTGATGTGAATAGCAAATAGAATTTGTGACTCTGCCAACTCAAAATGTTTACTACAATGGGGGAGAATAAGACAGAGGTTTAGATGAGTGACACACCTGATGGTAATCTATTTAATAAAGGACTTTGACTAAAATTGAATTCAGGTTTCATAATAATACAGATTTTATGTCTTCTTTACACATTGAGTCTATCTTTGTCTATACTATTGACTGGGTAGATTGATGATAGAAATGAATGCCTCGGAATATTAGACAGTTCCCTACAAAGAAATGATCTGTTAGCATTCAAATACCCTTGCTCCTGTCATTTTCACTCACACTGTCCTTGAGTCCTTCAAACCCTCATGAAGATTTTCTGAAGGTTCAGTGTTTATAAATGGATCTGTCTATATGGGAAAAACCCTTCTCACTGTTGCTGAAACATGACAAATCACTTTCTGGAGCTGATGGTACTTTATATATTATAATCCACAATAATTTATGAGGAATTGAAACATATTTCATTGTCTGATAAACAGGACAGTCAAAAGGATGCCATGTAGATGGGTCTGAATCATTTGAAAATGGAAGTGAAGGAAGTATCAGTGTAGAGGGGTGAATGAGTTGTGCCTGAAGGAAAGACAACCCTGTGGTTGGTCTTCTGCATCCTCTTGTCCAACTTGGAAGAAAATATTTTATGGAGTAGGCAAGAATGGTAAATCATGTGTGCATTTCCTTGTTTAAGCTAAAATGCAGAAAATAATTTTTCCTCTTTTTTTTACCTATTAATTTTTTTTTTGTTTTCTTCTTGTCCCCACAGTAGTGACATTTATATTGTAAAGGCAAAGTATTCACTAAAATAAAATTCTCAACAAGGTTGTGGAAACAGTTCCACATTGATTATTGACCTGTAAATCAGAATCATGAAAAAATGAGATAGGAGAGCTAAGGATGGGACATCATAACTCAAACATGAAGCATGAACAGTTCTTGATATACCACCATTAGCAATAACAAATGAGAACAGTAGTATTTTTCAACTTGCACGCTCCAACAGGCATTTAATGTGTGTTTCATGGGATTAGAAACAGTACCAGGGGTTAGCAATAGCACCATGATAACGTGGTACCAACTCTGGGAGTGTGAGCTGCCACAGCAATGGGCATTCCCTGGGGAGGAGCTCAGAGGTGGAGGCTGAAGGACACAATTCCTTAAAAACATCAGGACAAGAGCATTTGCTCAGGGTCACAACAAGTGCCCAGCTGGCTTGGGATTCTGCCTCTGAGAGAGGGCACTGCACCTTTAGGGGAAACAATGGAATAAGATTCCAAGCCCAGAGAAACGTTTTGCACCTTTGTACCTTCTCAGCACCGTGTCCATGGTGTCTCCTGAGCTGGAAGTTGTGGTTTTGTGTTCACTCCCTGCTCTGTGGACTCTGTTTCTAGCACAGCTTGACAGGTTGCTGAGTATTGGAAACAGTGTGTTAGACTAATAATCAGTATTTCAGCTTCTGTTTTCTTTTTTACTCAAAATGTAATTGAATTACCTCTATTTTCACTTTTCTGCAGGAAATGCGTAGAGTGACTGAAAAACAGATCAGTTATGCATATTCTTTTTTTATTTTTATGTAAGCTGGATAATTCCTAAATAATTCCTCAGTATGCTTTCTGCCACTTAATTTTTGCAATAACACCTCGTTCAAAATGATAGCTTAAAAGAAAGCAGTTTATTTCACTCTGTTATGAAGAAAGTCCTGCTTAAGATATTCAGATATCAACAGTATATTAAGAGAACCAAAAAGAGTAGGATGTGCTTTTAAATTCATGTAGCTTGAGTGAGCAAGAAATTCTGGAGAGATTCGTGGACTGTGGAAATAGGCAATGTATTACACACTATTGAAAAAAATAGTGTTTTTCCCTCTTGTTTGCTTTCTTTGCAATGCAGGAAGTTCTTGACAGGGAGAAAAAATTATCTGTCTTAAATTAATTCTAACCAGTTAAGTGTAAGGTGATTAATATAACTTTGCTAGAAATAATTTTATATTCTTACAGCAACTTTGTTTAAAAAATTGAAATGATTTACAATCGGTTAGCTGGAAAATTGAAATGGATGTGACCTGTCACATATAGCTGGTGAATTACAAAAGGGTTGCTAAATATTTTTTTCACTCAGGACTATTTTTCAAGAAAAAGTATAATTTTTTACTCCAAGAAAGGTAAGAGTTGAAAGCAAGTCTTCATAAGCTCAGTTTTGAAATAAACTTAAAAGGAATGGTGCAGCTCTTGCACATATTTGTGAGGTGATTATCACATCATTATGGAGGAATACAGAAACCTGAAACCCTGAGAGGTAGGAGAAAGCAGGTTTTTCTTTAAATTGAAATATTGATATAAATGAAGGCAAACTCTGCTTTGGCAGAGAGCAGTGTGTTTACATCTAATTTCCTGGGCATCAGCCTGCTCCAGACATCTGTCCACGGAGCAAATTCTTCTCCTAGATGGCTGCTGAAGCCAGGAATTGAAGCATAACTCCCATGATGAGCTACACCAGAGGAACTCAGCTGGGACTGGACATATTTACCTTCTCCTGGTATCACTGTCACACTGCCTTCACTTTTTGGCTCAATGGACAAAAACCTGCTGAAAAGGTTGCAAAAAATTCCTGCCTTTGTTAAGTGCTGAAGCACCACTGATATTTTTCAGTCTTCAAAGACATAAATGGAAGTTCAGAAAAGAATGAGTTTCAGAAAAAGCAAAAAGATTTATTTACAGAGCAGCAGATCCTGTTTTGGACACCCATGTGTTACACAGCACAGAATCAAACAAAACAGATTTGATTTTTTTTCTCTTTGGTTCTTTGTATGGCTGCTCTGCTTACCAGACATAATCTGACATGGCACTGACTTGTCAGATACCATATAATATAATTGTGAAAAATGATCATTTCAGGAAATTGCTATTTATGAAGAATGCATTGGAATTATGAAAATGATTATAGGAGTGAAACAGATTCCATGTGTCCTGAGAAAGATATTAGAAATTACAGAGGAAAGCTTTTTGCAATGTACATAGTGTTTTATCTGCATCCACAACACCATTGTGTAAAGCTTTTTGATTTTGCATAATTTTATTTTTTTGGAAGACATATATGTCATTGTGATAGCAACACATTCTCTTGTTTAAATAGAATGACCAATCAGAGCTTTTACTTGTGCTTTTGATAAACAAATACATTAACTAAATGTTTGGTACAAAGGAGAAAAGGTCTGCATACCTTCCTTGTGTCATGTTTACACCAACTAGCAGTGACAATTACATCAAATTCTTTGTGGCCAGGTAATTTCTTCCAAAGGAAATTTAGAAGTTAGTGATAATATAATGCAAATATCTAAGGATGCTGATCAATTTCCCCCTTGCTTATTTTGTTCAGAAGATCTGTGTGGCACCTCATGGATTTTAACCTTTGCATTAATGTTTTGTCTTTTCCATGTCTGTGCTGGCTCTTTTGCAATTTGTTCTTTTTGTGATCTTTGAAAACTGAGGACTGACTTTGTTTCTTCTTCCAGTGGAAAAAGCTGCAGATGCCTCTTCTTTTTCTTTTTGGGCTTTCCTGAGCAAGCTGAGCAGGCATCCTCTGGATGGTTCTCAGCCCTGGATTGAGCAGCAGCTCAGCTGCTGAAAGTCTTTGTATTTGGGATATTCATGAATGTGTTCCCCTGTTAATAATGTCCTAGGGAATTCTGAATTTCATTCTTACTCTCTTAGATAATTTTAAAAAATTAACCCTTTCCACAGGACCATTGGGTTTGAAGTGATATAGGTGTATAATATGTTTTTAAAACACACTTAAAAATGCATCAATCAAATTGCAGTTCATTTTTAGTACTTCCCACACTTGGAATGTCAGCAAGTCTCAATTCAAGCATGAGATTACTTCTTTAGGTGCTATATTCTCTAATAACACCACTTTTGGAAACTATGAATAACAATATGGCATATCCAAACTACTTATGCCATTTTCTACCATTAATCTGTAATTATAGCCTATTTACATATTCAAAATAGGACTTTTTCACTATTTTTTTATCATTTCACTACCAGTGCTTTTTTTTCTTGTTTATTACTAGGGAATATTTTCCTTTTCTATTTCTATATTCATTGCATATTCTAATCTGCAGTTCCAATCTCTCTCTACATGGCCTCATATTCTTTTAAGATGTCAGCTCTTAATGACTGTATTTGACATATTTTTTTAGTTTTCTAATAGGTTCTCTAAATTCTGAAACTTTTAGGCTTATTTATCAAAATCATTATTTAATTTATTAATACAAAACTTCAGTGGGTAGGTTTTGTCCCTCACACAACCGTGATAAGATTGAGGCTTTCCTTTGTTTTAGTAACAAATGAAAATTACCACAAAAGTTCTTTTTTCCCCTTCTCTGTAGAAAAAGTAGATATATATACTTATAAAATATATATACATATAAAATACGTTGGTGGCTTTTTATTTTCCACTTAAGGTGTTTTCATTCTTTACCTCATGGCTGTGGCAGAGTGCTTCTGACAAACGCAGCAGTCTCCTGAACAGGCTGAGTAATGTTAAATTTCTTTTTAAATTCTACATTTTCTTTTTTTCATGCTGATTCTTAGCATGTACTCACTGCATTTCAGGCTTCCTCCTCTGTTGTGCTTTGCCTATACATGGATAGACAAAGCAGTTGATGAGAATAAAATTGTAGTATCCCTCCAGTATTCCATTGCTCAGTTTTTCATTTAAGCTTCTCCCAGCCTTAAAATGGCAAAAAAGGAGTTTCCCCCCATTTTTAGTCTTTTTCCTATTGTTGTCTGGTTTCTAATTAAACATTGCATGGATCTGCACTACATATTTTGCTAAATAATTTCCAGTCTTTTAGGAAGACATTGAATGTTCTTCCTGCTTGACTTAGCATATGTCATGCATATATTAAACTACATTTTGTTCTTTGCCCCACTTTGAGGTTTGTGAGGTTTCCCTCACATGCTGTATTTTCACATTTCTTTAACATGGTAAGATAATTGATCTTCTTTTCCTTATTTTATCTGTGAGCTACTCAACAATGCAAAACCTCTGACTGGGAGAGAAAGTGTAAGGCTCCTGAGTCTGTGATGTTTCAGAAACTTAACTTTTTTGTTCCATTTATTTTTATGTGGCTCTTTTGAAGAGCTAAAATTCCTGCCTGAGCATCCTCTAGTTCTTTGATACATTCCTAGAAAGCTGTGTTGAGTCTTTAGATGTCCCTTCATCCCTTCTTCAGTAGAGAGAGTAATGAAATGAAAAGACTTCAGCATTCCAGCTCAGCTTTTTCTAATTGCTGATGAGTTTCATTCAAGTCTTGCCAGGTAAATTCTAACAGAACTGTGTTCACTTCTGATAATTTTATAGTTACTCACTATTTTATAGACACTCCTTATAGTGCTAAACATTGAGTATTAATTGATTTTATAGTTACTAGGTTTTAGCAGGCATCCAGCTCATAGTCATATTCAAGATGTTTGAAGGATTTAATACCAGCCAATACTGCAAAATAGTGTAAAACCTAATTCAAAATTCTACATGGTCAAAAGGTCATTTTGTTCACTCACATACCTTTTGTCTCTCTAACTCTCCATCATAAAGGTCTGTTCTCTGTGAAATTCCAAGCTTCCAATTTGATCTGCAGTGTAAAAGGAAAGTTCTAAAGATTTAGACAATTGCTCTTTAAATGATAATATTTAGAGTCTTCAAATGTGTTTGATACTCATCACCCATAAATTTCTAACCTGATATATTTATCAGCATTTCAGAAAAAGCTCACTATTTGTCCTAACTGTAATGAGTATCATCATGCACTGAAAGTATTTGGTAAGGTCAGTTCCATGTGAGTAAGGCCGGGCTGCTTTTTTCTAGAAAAGAAATAGAGATAACAAATTATTTAAGTCAAAAATAATTCACCTTAATGCTCCATTAAATATTTATTGGTAGTAAATACTTTTACAGAAGTTAGAAATTAATTTCAAACAATTTCTAAATAGAAGAAGGGTTAAACTCTCCACCTAATTAAACCATAATAAATAAATCAATCAGCCCTACATAGGAAGGAAAATACATTATTTTATGTTTTGGGTTAGGATGGCTCTGACATCATCAACAATCTTAATTGAAAACTGCAAGACTGGGCATTAACATTTTTGCATATATGTGGGAGAGACAATGATACAATATTCTTCCCTTTTCTTCCATCAAAATGAACTTTGTTCTGACATTGCCTGCAGGCTTGAGCAGAGGGCAGTCAATGCTCAGGAATCAAGACACTAAATTTAAGTTTAAAATTAAAATGTTCATTAACATGGAAAACTTCTAAGTACCCATCTTATTAACCTGTGAGGTAATTCCAACAGTCAATAAATGAAAATGGAATGTGGTCCTCAGTTGTAGTTACTTAAACTGAGAGAATTTTCTTTTAGCTAAGAATAACCTTAGAAAGAGTGGATACCAAATTTGATTCAGAAATGAGAAAAATACTCTTGAACCCATCTTGTAACTCTGCTTTTTCTCCCTTGTGGGCAGTGCAAAACCTGTCTCCTTTTAAATTTTAATTAAAACTTAGATTAGTTATGATCATCTAATCTTTCCTTTGCTCTGCAGTGTCTGATCACTGTGTATAAGTATCCAAAGTTTAATCTGCTTCTGGTCCTCCCAGATTTGGCAGTCTAATTAAGTGCTCAACTTTAGCACTTAGTATATAAACAATCCCACTTCATGTTTTGATAAGATTTTAGATGAAATTGGTCACTTACCTGTTCTGCTGAAATATTCCTGAATAATTTTTTTGTTTCTTCTTTACTACTGCATTCATCTCCTTTAGGAACCAACAGATTTCCTTCCTGCATTATGCTAAAAATCTATTTGAAGGCTCAGCCTACCATTGACAGTAAAGCATTACTGGCATTGTTCTGGGGGGGTCTTAAAGACATTCCTTCAGTGTGAAAATTAATATATAAAAATATGTCAACATACAAACATTGGTTCTAAGGCTCATAGTTCATTATAAAATCCACTCTCTTTTTCTCACCAGGTTATGGTGACTGAAGGAGGTGTGCAGATATCTTTGTTCCTCCTTGCACATGACTTTGCCCTTCTCTTTGCTGGCCTCATCTTTACTTTTCCTCTGCAATGCTTCACCTCATTCCAGATTCCTTGTGACTAATTGTTTTCCTCTGAACATTGGGAAGACATGACATTCTTGTCTTGTTCTTAGGCCAGCAGCTAAGTGACACAGAAAGCTGTAGCACAACAGTTCAGGAGGTAGATCTTGTTCCTTATGGCAGCTTGCTCAGTGTGTGGACAGGTGATGCACATTCTGGTAGCTGCAGCTGATGTTAAATGGATGGAGATGTTGTTTTAATTGCTCTTAGCAGCTCTGTTGAAAGCAGGCTTACATTTGCCCCATGGGGGCCAGCTTGACTCAATATAAACAGCTAAGGGGTTGTAAAGTTACAAAAGTGTTAATCTTCCACCTCTTCACTTCCCATCCCACTCCTCCCATCACATCCCATTCCATTTTCCCTGGCACATCCCACCCCATTCTTAGTGACAGTGACTTTCAAGGTGGTTTTGGAAGCATTTTGCCAATGACCCTGCAGCTGCTGAGCCCACACTGTGAGCTGCCATGGGGTGAACAGCCCCAGCTCACACACAGAGGCTTCTGCAGCCTCTCTCTCCTGGGCTCTTTATAAACAGTAGAGAAACAAGCACTTCTAGGGTGCCTAAAAGGGAGTAAATTCAGAAAATTGTAGGATGAAGTGAATCATATCTTTGATTTCACTGATGATATTGTTTAGCTGTCCATTGACTGGGGAGTCCCTGGCTGATTACCTCTGTCTTTCATTTATTCACCTAAATTTGGTCCTTTGTGTCTCACTGAGTGCAGGATTTAAGTTCAGCTGTATTCCAGGCCCTGTGGAGAGTTGTTTAGAGGAATTCCCTTGTACTCTAAGGATAAGGAGCTTCTGGGTACAGCATCAGTAGTCCTATTCAGGCTGAACAGAACCTGAGAAACAATTTCAAATTCCCAGCACCAGGGTCACTGAAAAAGAAAAAAAACAACAACTTTGCTGCAGTTTGCTCTGGCCCTTGCTCTTGCAACATTTTAATTATTTTTCTGGAATCGTCTGGGCACTCATCAGTTATCCATGTAGCAGCATAAACTAATCAGAACTCAAATTCTGACCTTTGTTGAATAGCAGGGGCTCAGGCAATTTCTAATCTTGCTGTGTTATTTTGGCATGAACTTCTTTGTTCAATTTATGCTAGAATAGATCCTGGTTTTTTCTAGAACTTCAGTTGGACAGATCACGGTACAGGTCCTTGCCTGACAACTGATGGTATGAACTCATCTTCACTCAAAGAAGTTCTGCTTTTAGCCTTGAGAACATTCTTGTGACCCTATAATTTCACTTATTTTTTTGTACTTCACCACTTTTTTTTTTTTGAACTAGGGACAAGATACCTGTTTGGATGTCTTTCATATTTTAGTGACTAAGTTGTGTAATAATATTTTGTGTGGGGAGAAAAAGCTATTTTATCTTTATAAATTTCATATAAGTGCTGTAGAAGCAGATCTGTTGAAATAATCAAACTGCAGTGTTTTCCCTCTTAAAAAGAAAGTGTATCTGAAATGTCTTTATTTAGTACTCTCTCATTAATTTAAAAATATAGCACCTATCTCTGTTTCTATGTTAATCATTCTTTGCTAAGGCTATGGAAAGCATCAATTTTTATAATAAAACCTGCCATTTTAGATGCTTTCACCTCCGTGCTGTTTCACTGAGCAAGATGCAGCTGAGGGTGGATAATGCTAAGGAAATGACATTGACTTTCTACTTTTGTCATACAGGAGTATTTTAAGATGTTCCTCTTTATTTTAATTTTTCCTTTTCAAGCATTCAAGAAAAATAGGAGAAAAATACTCAGAAGTTCAAGTTGAGGATGCTGGAATCAAAACATGCCTGGGAAAAAATGTCCTTATTTTCTGGCTGATCTGTGCCAGGACATTGGAAGGACTGGGTGAACTGCCTGTTCCAAACTGAGTTTTGCAACACTGTGACCACCTAGGGCTTGAGGGATTGAGTCTCTTGGTTTCCTTCCTGGATGGCTGAGCAAGAGGCCAACAAGCTCTTCATTTAATATGTAACTTCTTGAAGTAGTGTGACAATATTTTCCTGGAAAGCAGAGTATTATTAAGTCAATATGGCTTTTTGCTATTATACTTCCAGTGACTAGTGGTGTAGACACTGTTGGCATTGAGAACAAGGTAGAAATTTATTTTTCACAGGTATTATTTTATAAATTTTTACAATTTTTTGGTTGGTTTTTTTAATAATTTCCCTTTCAAAATTTTCTCTTGCATAAATAACTCCCCAAATATATCTACTAAAAGGTCTGGCCAGCTGACCCTGTGTCCTCTGAAAATGCACTTAGCTAAGTTGGTAAGAGGCTTTTACAGGCAATTTCAGATATGAAAATCACGGATGATATCAGAAACCTGGTGAAACTGCTTGAGTCAGAGCATTTATAACCTTTTGTAGGAGTTTCCAAAAACATCCATCACTGCAAAGATGCTACAACTTCAGTGGTGCAGTGAAGAGCGAGCAGCAGGTGGAGCATGCGTATTGATTTTGTCACTGCAGGCCTTTGAATCCCACAAAGCAGAGTTTCAACAAAATGCAGGAGCCCTGAGAGTATTGTCACCAGTTCTGAGATGAAGAAAAAATATCCTGAGGCTATTATACCTCTTATGAATTGTAGTGTGGACTTAGCATTTCCTTCCTGGTGGTACTTGCTGTGTTACTCTATACTCTGAATAATGAATCTTATATTTTCCATGTGCTCTTTCAATTTGTGTAGGCTTCATCAGGTGTCTGTGTCTATTTTGAGAGAAAAATTACTCATCTGGAATTGAATCACAGATATATACAGAATAATCAACAATCAGTCTCTTTACCTGCTTTGCTAGGGTGCTGATTAATGGATTTAAGTTCAGTATTTCCAGATTTAGTTCTCATATTAAGCATGGTCTGTTATTGCACAAGTGATATTTACATTCTCTACAACTTAGGAAATGCCTACTGCAGCTCCTATAAATATGAGATTTAAGGAACTTTAGATCAAATTACAGTACATCCTTCATTCCCAGGCTGCAGAATTGCTCAGCTTTGTTTTATTGAGTTAGTTAGGCAATAAAAAGTCAATCATTGCAGAGTGTGTGTATGTTTGCAGGCTGCTGTGTGTTGGGAGGAAGCTTCATTTGATCAGTGGGTTTGCTGTAGCTGGGCCATGCACAGGGGGAGAGCTACACGTGTTCATTCCAGCAGGATTGGCCACACAACACCAGTTAAAGTTACATAGCTCTTTGTGCCAGGAATTAGCTTGAAAGTCATAGTGAAAATTACATTCTCAACCTCAGCAATCATCTTCATTAACCTCTGTATCTATTTGCATTGTTTACAAGTTAAAAATGAAGGGGCTTTGAACTTTTGGCTATTTCCTTCAGCTGTCCATCATTGCATCCAGCATCTCTAATACTGAGCATTGTGAACTTGACCTGCAATAGGGTTCTTCAAAGGGAGTCCTTGAGTTCCTTGAGTGACTCATTTCTGTTTGGCTTCCCTTCTGTTTGGGCTCAGAAAGAATCCAACTTGTTTTTTTGTCTTGGCAAAGCTGGGAAAAGACTTTGTCAGATGATACCTGGGAGATGTAAAAAGCACAGTCCCATCATGTAGCTGGCTTCTTTTTGCTGCAGATGAGTCTGAAATAAGCTTTTATTGACATTACCCCATGGCAACAAAACACTATTAGGTTTTGTAAACAAATATAAACATGTAAACAAATATTTACATCTGTCCTGCCCTTCCCTGTTAAGCCATCAGATCTGCTAACACATTTCTGCAGACTGAAATAAAAGGTCCAGAAGCAATTGTCTGGTTTAGCCAGCTAACAAGTCTGGATAAGTGTAAAAACCCATTGCTCTGGGCTGGTAAATGATGAAGTGCAGTGTTAGCTCGCTCAGGTGATTCATCCAGCTGAACATCCTCCTCTGACAGTGATTGGTAGCAGATGCTTTGTGGTAGATTTCAGCAGTGTAAGACACCAAGAAAATGTAAGCTTTTTCCTTGTATCACTTCTGAAACTCAGATTTTTTTAGGGACTTCGCAATTCTTGTATTTTACTAAGGAAAAACTACTTGTAATACATAGAAGCAACTAAAAGCTGCCATTAAAGCAAAGAAGCCATGATGTGATGAAATAGGAGGAAAGATGAGAAATAATTACATCTTGTCAGCACAGGGTTCCCTTTAAAGTGCTTAATAGAGCAGTGATAGTCAGCCTCTAAAATTCAGTCTCTGCATATTAGTGACTTTTTTTTTGGAATACTGTCTTTCCTCAAGGAGAATACCCTTATTCATATAGATTCTTGAGTCCTCTTGAGAAAATGATTCGGCACAATTTTGGGATGGCTTTTCTGTTTTCCATTAAAATAACTTCTGAAATAGTTAAAAGTTTCCTCTCTTGGCCAGGGCTCCCAGAGTTCATTGTGAACAACCTCTTGGCACCCCTTAAAGGAGCCTAAATTATTCTAAAGTAGAGTGACAGCTGGAAAAAGTTCTGTGTTTCCAAGGACAAACTGCACTGGTGCCAGAGCCCAGGGAGAGCTACTCCTCCACTTTCTACACCAGAGGACACTTTCTCCTCAATTGTAATTACTGCAGGGTGATGTAAATAAAACCTGGATCTAGTATTTTTATCCTAATTTGGGTTTTCTTAATAAATTAAACTAACTGGTGTCTGGAAGGTTTGTAAGTGGTGATGCACACAGTAGGAGCAGGTTTCATGGTGGACTTGCTTTAGGTTTGCACAGTAATAAACCATTGGGCCACTGTCCCTGAATCACTTTTTGGGATCTCACATGGCTATATCCACTGTATCTTCTGGATCCTTCCTTTGGCTCTATCACCACTGATTCTCATTACGAATTTTTCATACATCCTATGTTTGTGCTTTTAATGGAAAAGGAAAACACCAGCACCCTCTGGATTGGGCAGGGAAACAGATGAACTGATTTCACTGAAATGATGATGATGATGTGGAAAAGTACAGGAAAGTTAAGAGCAGAACGGAATCTGCCATGGACCGGTTTCAAATCCTGTTTTGGCAGCCCAAGATTAACTGTGATCCAGCTGTGGAAAGGACCCAATTATTTGCCCCTTAATCTTTTGCAAACTAAGTTCCTGGAAGCTGCATTCCATCTGCCTTGAAATCTGTGTCTTGGCTTATTTTTCACTAAGAAACTCTACAGCCTCTAAGGATGGACAGCTTTGGGATTCAGAGTGACTGTGCCATATGATCATTTGAATGTTAGAAAAGCTGTTTCTTTATGAACACTATACTTAGTAGATAATCTAATACGTCCATTTACCCTTTAATTTCTTACATTGCTGTTAATTAGTATCAAATTCTGGCTGCATTGAAACACTGCTGTTGGTCCTATTTTCCATTACTGTCTCTGGGACTGAGCTTCATTTTTAATGTTTTGTAGTGAATTTTCATTACTCTAGGAAAAAAAAAAAGTCTTTTTTTACTACACCAAAAATGGCATTGTTTTTCATTTTCTATATTTTTTTTTAATTTATAAAATCAATGACAAGGCTGGTGTTTAGGATTAATTTTTGGAAGCATTTGGTAGCAGAAAAGCAGTGTTGTGAACCTGCCAGAAAAAGTCTGCCAGTGTACTCCAGATGCTGTCCCACAATGGTTTTGCAGGATCTGGGCTAACTGTGTCTCCCTTAACTAAATCCTCTCTGTGGTCATTTCTAAGGGATGTTATTTTGGACAAGACGCCTTTTTAAGAAACATTTTTGGGTGCCCACTAACTCTCTATAAAGCTGGCTACCTGTAGTAAACATAAATTGGTAACAGGTGCTCTTCTCAAAGTGTTTTCTTCAGTTTTTTGCCCAATGAATTTTTGTAGAAGAGCCCACATAGGAAGAAGACTTGCTGGGGGTGTGCTGTGCCTCCCTTGTGCCTGGAGAAGTGACAGAGAAGGTGGCATCAATTCATTTGATGCTGTCCACAGCAGAGCAGGCACATCTGGATGGGAGACACTTTGTGCTGAGGAGTGTTAAGGGTCCCTCTCCCTTATTCACAGAGATGTCAAAAATGTTCCAGGATCTCATAAAAACATGTTGCCAGGCAAATAGTGCAGAACTGAATTAGTTTGACTATTTTGCTTCTGTGTTCCTGTTGAAGAAGTAGATTCATCTAAATGAGGCAGCATAAACATGAAGCAGAGTGTTTGGACTTAATGTTACAATTTATGAAAAAAAACCTTAACTGTCAAAGACTTAAAAGGTTCAGCATCTGCTGTATCATATACTGCCAGCCCCTGTGGAGGAATCAGGGCAGCATATTCCAGAAAAGCAGCAGTAAGATAAAAGCACAAGTGAAGTTAGAATCTTTACTTTGTATTTAGAAAGTTTGCACTGAAGGCTAACAGATAATTGAACATATTTATCCCAATTTTAAGACTTTCCACCATTTAAATTTTTTGTTTGGTTGGTTGGTTGGTTGATTGGTTTTGTTGTTTGGTTTTTTTTTAATATTACAGTAAAATCTGAGCACCTTTTAATTTTCAGTATTTGTGTTCTCTATCTCTGGTAGATAAAGGATTAATGTTATCCTCATTTCACAGATGGGACATGGAAGGACTAAAGGGTCAGGTTCACAGAGATATGTAAATATTTATATTTCCATTGATTTCAGTAGCAAGTCTCCTACCTACATAAGATGCTTAAATATGTTTTTGGTCACAGACCTTGGTGATTAGCTGACATTTTACAGGAAATCAGTAGTGACACAAGGATCTCAACCCTTTAGTGTTCTTTGAGTTCATCTTTTTTTGCTGTGTGCTTGCTGAGATTATGTGAAGTCTAAGCCTTCCATTCTCACCAAGCTGGTTTTAGCATAATGGGACAGAGGTAGAGAAAGCTGCTTTGATGGCTGTTTGCCTTGGGCATTATAAAACAGAATTGACTTTAAAAAGGCATTTACAAGTGACCGAGTGCTTTCTGGGAGATGGGCACTGCTGTTGGATCAAAAGCTAGAGGAGATACAGCTTCAGGACAGAACTAAAATCTCTCTGTACTGCTAAAAGAATCAGTATCAGAAGAACTGCAGGGAGGGGGAGGGGGTGAGGGGAAAGCAGAGTAGGTAAAAGTGATAATTTCTGAATATTTATAACCTCTTTTGTGCTGTCCCACAATTGAAAACAAAGGAGGTGGAGCCTGTGTTCATAATTAAACTCCAATTCTCTGGGTCAGAAGGTAAGGTGACCTGTGTGCACTATCTGCTTTTCAGGCCAACATATGGTGTGATTGATATTGGCTCTAGAGGGGTCCTCATACAGCTGGAATGCTGGGGATGTGAATGTGATATCAGTTCCCTAGGGAGAGCTGTAAATTTAACATTGGGGGATAAAGTGAATATAGTATCAATAAAAAAGATATTGCTGCTATTTTTGTCACCTGTGCACTGACACTCACAGCATTGGCAATAACATGCAGGTCAAAACACTTTCCAAAATGTGATGAAGAACTTACTCTGTTCTTCAGTTTCACCACTGGGGAGCACAGATCTGATTTGAAATTAAATAAGCAAGGTCTCTTTCTTCCACTTTGATGTAAGAGCTGTTGATAAGGCAACAAAAGTTACTTGAATTAATTCTGGAGAGTAATGCAAATACCAAAGTGTAGGATAACGGGAGAGTTGTATTGATTGTTACAGTAAGGGTATTTTCTTCTCCTGCATGAAAAAAAAAAGAAATTGTCTTTTTTGTGTATGAAAAGGAAGAGTAAAGGAAAGACTGTTTAAAAAACAATGTAGAAAAAACAGTGGGAAAAATTATAGAAAAAAGCTGCCTGCCATCAAATGTTAAGACCTCTGAGTTCAGGAAGGTAGTACATGATGCAGGCTTACTGATTTAAATTGAGGTTGGATTGGTCCTAAGACCAGCTTTTTTGTTATCCTTTTCATCTTGAAGTATAAGGTTATAATTACTTATTTGGCATCTGTATTTTTATAGGTCTTTGATTCCTGTGGTGAACACAGTTGTGAAAAGCAAAGCAGATTATTTTTGGTTTCAATTAGGCACATTATTATTATTTTTTAATCAAAAGTGTGAGTCAAAAATTAATACATTTCAAATAATAGAATTTTAATTCTTTTAACCAAATTCTGTAGGATTTTCATAGTGTTAGAAGCTCCTCTGGCAGACTTTGTGTTGTTTGCTACAGAATAGGCTCAGTACAGGCAGATTCTGGAGAACCTCCAACTTCAGAGACAAGAGCCAGACCCTAAAGAGCATCAGTGCAGCACTTGGAAACTCTGGAACAACATGGGTTGGTACATGGACAGTAATTTTGCTATGGCAGGAGCCCTAGAGGGATGAGGAGAGGGTGGTATGTATTTGCATGCAGTTCATTCTGTCACAGCTTGAACATACAGCTTTAGGCAAGAATTTTACACACCTCAAGTCTGCTACATACAAAGGCATTTTCCTCAGTTCAATCAGTTCTGTACTTTCCAAGTGATTGGTGATAGGAAATCAGTAGGTTATACCTGGGGTTTCTGGCTGATTTTTCTTTCCATCAAAAGTCCAGAAAACTGAGAACTTATCTGGGGATTTTAGTGGTGGAAATTCAATACTGCAGCCTCATTACCATTCTGTTATGGATTCCTTTCATCCAATATCTTGATATTACCACTTAGAGCAGTAAAATGGTTTCAATTTATTAAACTAAGTGTTTAGTTGGAGAAAATCAAAAGTGCATGCTAATGTCACTGTATTGACAAGCCTTCATCCTTGCTGTGGAGCTGCCTGTATTTATGTTACCATCCACGTGAGCTTCTGAAATGTTGGAGGCTGAAGCCACAGTGAAGACATTTCTGTCAGATCTCTGCTGCTTAATTAGGCAATGTTGCTTTCAACAGTCCTGCTCAATGGTTGTACTCTTGAAATACCAGGCTTTTCCAGGGACCTGTGTACATTGTGATTGTGTAACATGGTCTCCAGCCTGAGTATTTATGAAAATGCAGTGTATAGATATTCAGAATAATTTTAAAAGTCTTTTCAGTTAGAAAACTGGCAGTATAGAGAGTTTTGATTTGCCTGGTTTTGAAACATGTTTGCACATGTTTTCTAGAAATAAAATATATATGTTGCTAACTAATTGGCTGAGGCTTGATTGACAGACCAAAATATTTTTAATTGCAAATCCTAAATCCAATTTAAATCTCATTTCATCTGTTCTAAAGAACCTTGACTGATTAAAGACATTTAATTTCACTGCCATGCAATGGATATGATTTTAGTGCCACCTTTTTTTTAACTGGCTTTTCAATGCCAGCAGTGCAAGTGATGCCTGTAGACCTGAAGGGAGACAGGGTTATATAGCCTGAGTAAAAAACTTCAGTGTATTAACCACAAATAGAAAAAATAAACCTTAAAGAATAAAACAAATTGGTCCTTGTCTCCTTTAAAAATACACTTTGAAACTAACTCAAAAGAAATTATTATCATAAAGTGTGAGTGTCAACATCCATCAGGAGAGCAAATGTGTTAGGGTAATACTAGGTATGAGTGCAACTCTTTTATTCCTGGGTTAACAGGCTTAGATTTACTGCAGGTGATCTGGATTTCCTTGCTGTCATATAATTTGGGCAGTATGAAGGGAGTTATAGTTAAGATCTCTTTGAGTGAGGTATGCTTTGGAGAAAGGGCTAATATGATTTTTGTAGTAGCTGAGATACTTGATGAAAACCAGCCAAGTTTCTGACATGTCAGCCTTTCTTCTAAAATAAATAGGGAAGGGGAGCAGGCAGAGGAGTTGGAGTGATGGGCCCCTAGGTGGGGACACACTGTCAAGGCATTGAAGGAACTGTGCATTCCTATTTCCCCTGCACTGATTGTTTTGTGGGTGAGGTTTTAGCCACTAATGTTGACAGTCTGGCAGAAATCATATGAATCTTTCATATGGGGAAGAAAGGGAAGAAGGAATATTTCTGTTTAAGTGTTAGGGGGAAAAAAAACCAACAACTTTCTTTACATGGAATTTTGTTCATGGAATAAAAATGCAAGTTGCAAAATGATCAGATAAATGCACTGGTTCACCTAAATTTGTGTACTTTGATTGTCCAGGGAGGTGAGAAAACTCCTATTCCTTGTTGTTGTATCTAAGCCTGTATCTCATTTCTGACAATGTCAGAATAAGATATGTGAAGGAGACTTTGGAGGTTCTGTAGATTCTGTAATTTGGGCATTTCCCTCTCCTGTGGCAACTGTCTCTGAAAAGTGGTGCAGGGCAGGTGCCTCCTACATTTGCAAAGGAAGTCTCTTGTTCCTGTTTGATGGAACCTTGAATACCTTTGTATTTACTCAAACAAATGCCCTTTGTTAGTCCCCTACTAAAATCACCGAGTCAGGTATCAGTGAATTCCTCTCAATTATTTATTTACCTGATGTGATTTTGTGTTTTGTTTTGTTTGTTTGGTTTTTTTTTTAATGTGGCATTGCAAGGATGACCATTGCCTGCCCACTGCATTCATTCAACTCAGTGGTTCATTAAGTTTTGAATTTTGACAAAAAGCCAAGGTCTGAAATACCTTCAGTGTATACACTTGGTGGTTGGCTCAAGGAGAGCTCCCAGGTGAATACCCCTACAGGGTTAAACAAGGTTTCCCTGATGGCTTTGGCTGGGTGATACAGATATTTTGAAACCAACCACAAGACGCAGTGGAGCATCTGAAAGACAAAGAACCTTTTGGAAGAATGAGAAGGATAAATAAAGGCAAGAAATACAGATTCTGGTGTAGGACCTGTGGTGAATTGCAGGAGAATGGGACAATTGCAGGAGAAAGCAGCAGAGAATACTTGGAGGGAGTTGGTATTTCCATGGAGGTGGGATGTGAACCTTAAGGAATAAGGGCTCCTGCTTTTTTCTATTTCTTTAGCCATTCTCATTGTCTGATGTCGAATGTGTTCCTTGTTTGGTTTTGGATAAGCAGGCCAGCGCTGCTCAGAGTTTTTTAGTGGGAGCATTCAGATGTTTCAATATTTTAGGACTAGTAACAGCCTTCCTATGCTCCTGTGCCCATAGCTGTGCATAGTGAAGCTTTCCATTTATTTCCCCCAAAAAGAAGATTATTAAATTTGTTCTCAGCAAAGTATAGCTATAGGTTATTTTGTCCAAGGTATACAAATTTCCATTTTTCAGCAGTTAACTTTGTTTTCTCAGATTCCCACATGTTATCAAGAAGCTGATTTTTCACAATGTTGTCAGATTTTCTTTAATTTCAGGGTATGTACCAACCTGTGAAGATTATTGTAGTAGGTGGCCATACCACCTGTCACAGCTCCTTTGTAGACCAATATTAAATAATCCAAAGACTCTAAAGGACCTTTTATGTAAGCAAGAGAACTGAAATAGAATCCAAATGTATATAATTGTAAATGCAGGATGAAAATGGAATTCTTCTTACTGCAGTTTTTAAGTTAAATATCAACATATTCCATAACACAAGTGTTTATAAAGGTAGCAAGTAAAAAATTTATTGATGGAAATGTTTAAAATAAATAGCAAGGAGGAAACGCTTGCATGTGACTAAACGTGATTAGAATGCATTTGGCCAATCATTTCTTTCAGTCCAAAGAAAAAGAGAGGCAGCAAGTGTGTGGCAGGCACAACTGAGGGGGGCATCCCTCCCTCCCCAGAGCTGCCCAGTTCACCATTTACTGCCTCTGCTAAAATGATCCTGCACGTGGAGCCTGCTGGACATGGATATTGGTAGGAGTTTCCTGACCTGTATCACTGCAGCAGAGATCCAGGGCAGCTGCAGGAGAGGTGAATTTAACCCCTATTCATACAGCTCCTTTCTCACTAAATGAAGATGTTCTTTGAGAAATAGAATGCATGTGACACTGTATTTACCATTCATGTCTACTACGAACAGAATTATTTTATAGACAGACACATTGTTCTCTCACATATTAATTTTTTTAAATGCATTTCACTTCTGCTGACAAGCTATTAAAATTCAACATTTAAATGTCACACTATGGCATGTAATTTTCTGTCATGAAAACAACTATGGATTTATTTTCTGGTGAGATTCTTGTTAGGTATTGAGCAATATGTCAAAACCAAAAAGTGTCATCATTTCATAAAGGGGGGGAAAGGAGAAATCCCCAAATGGTATGGAATACTAAAAATCACCTGTACTGATAGGAAGAGATTCAATGGCTCTGCTTGTTATTTTTTCCATTTGGAAAAGGAAATATAATTATTCTGGTGGGTTGGAGTTTTGATATAATTCTGAATAGGTCAGACCAATGCAGGAGTTAATTATTGAAGCTGAGTTCAGTCAACTCTTGAATGGAGACCGCTAGTGATAAACTGAAGATGATGTACAAAGCAGTTGTCTTGCTGCTGTTTCATTTTATCTTTTTTCTTCTTTCTGAGTCTATTTAACATTAAATCCATAATCCAGCATGGCTCTATAGAGGAATGTGCTGTTTCAGACACAGATGCCACTGCAGAACATAATGCCTTGATCCCCTCTGGATTTTAAAGATGATAGACATCTTTTGCAAGAAGCAGGACATAAATTTCAGTGACTGTCACAAACTTAGTTTGGACAATTTTCTTTACCAAATTCCTCCCACACCCGTGTAAAATCCATTATATTTATTTAATCGTTGCCCTTATCAGCTGTTCAGGTTTGTTTTATGCTATCAGACAAGCCCTGTATTCCAGCCCTCAGAGGGCAACATGTTAATCTCAGCTGAAGAAAAAAGCATGCTACAATTTTCCAGTGCTTTCATACTAAAAGTTGTTGGTAACAGTAATAAAAATTATTTTATGCTTAATACTGCTTGATTTAGTAATATTTTGAAGGTCCTGCTAACAGCTTATTTTTCATTCCCACATTATCCATAGAAATTGCTTTATTCATTTCATTTTTTTTAACACTAAAATATATCTAAAGTGAAACCAAATAGCATATTTGTTATTTCAAAATATTTTCACTGAAAACTATTTTACATTATGTGAAAACTATTTTACATTATGTACAATAACATATTCAATACCAAAGAATGTGATTGCTTGCTTTCTTAGATAAATGTTATATTATCCTCCAGGCTTCTTTAAACTTCCCCCATAAGTGATTTTTCTTTTTTTTTCCTCTTCTGTTTTTCATTTTTGCTGAAGCTCTAACAGTATGCATAGCTTCGATGTGACTGCACAACAGATTTTCATGTGAAAAGTACTGTGAAAGATTTTTAGTAACTTTTTTTTTACTGTCAGGTTACCTGTCTTTCAAACAGCCCTTTTAGAAATTCTGTTAAAATGTGTGTGTCTGGTGTCAAGAGCATCAGATACAGGCAGGGATGGGCAAGTGCTCAAAATGACCTGTCATTGCCAAAGGGAAGTGGTAAAGAGCATTGTGCTGCTCTGAAAGAAACCTATCTGTGCTGAAGTCTGTATAAGTCCCTATATGGAAAAACTGGGGGGAAAAACATGTCTATAAAATTTTTAAATGAAACTGTGAATTTTATTTTGAATATAAAATATTTTTTAGAAATAAAATTAATACTATCGGCATGGTTATTACAGAACAGTCCCAACATGGATTTTGGTTTTAAAGTCCTTTAATATTCTGTTACAAAAACAAAATCTCAAATAAAGAATAAAACCTGTCTTGTCTAAGGAGAGGTGCTGCATTATACAAACTTCTGGTTTTAGGTGGGGACCAGGGATTTGGGACTGAGGGCACTGTCCTGGTTACTGCAGGCAAAGAGGCAATTGTGGAGCTCTACAAAGAAATTATAATTGTTATTGGAGTTAATGAACAAAGCTCCTTCCCAGGGCCTCATTGGTGGCTTTTGTAACAAAATCCCATTGTTCTTTGAGAAGAAACAAATCCAAGTCTGGTACTGGCAGAACAGAGATATGTAAAGGGAAGGGATTGTCATATTCTGCTTTTAACTAGGAAAGGGAAATATGATAAAATGAGAGCTGCGAAGCACCTGATCCCCTTCACCTGATCTCAGTTTAGGTTTAATTGGCAGGCTCACCTGCACAAGATTTGGAAGAACAAGGTGAAAAGCAGCAGGCAGCTGTATGAAATCTCACTGTGATTGCAACAAGGCTGCAAGGCTGATGGGATGAGCTCAGAGCACTCTAAATGAAGTCTCTATTCTCCTCTTCCATCTCATACCTGATTTTTCTTCCCCTTACTGCTACAGAGAGAAGTACACCAATATTTTATTAACAGGTCATCAGGTTCATCTCTTAATGTGCTCAGCCACTTCAAGTGAGTGAATCTAGGTTGAAATTTTAATGTTAAAATAATTAGTTAAAATGTCCAAGATGTTTTTGTCTTTGTTACAGAAGTAGAGTGTGCTTTTATGTCTTTGCATCCTGGCTTTCCACTGAACAATAGATGGGATTGGATGGGGTTCAGTAGAACTGTGTCAGCACAGTGCAGTTCCTGGGCTAATTAGCCCTGCTAAGTTCTGCACTGCTTTGTTTTGTATACATTATAGCTTTGACAGTGCCAGCCTAAGTATCTCTTTGTGGTAGTGCATTTATTCAGTAGATATGCTGTTTATGGTCAATTTTAATCTCTCTTGGTGTTATGAATGTTAAGTCCTTACCTTAAATTTCTGTCTGATTTTTCAGGTTATCAGCTTTCTGCTTATCATGTGTTTTTATTTCCTGGAGCTTTCCTTACTTCTAGTGATTTCATTGTATTGATCATTAGAAGTAGAGTGGGTTGAGTATTATTGCTTAAGTAGATTTCTAAATAAGGCTTACACCTATTGACTTCCTGTTCTAAACTACCTTACAATGTGAAAGCCTTATCCAGTTTGCTGTTTTTCTTCTCTTTTCACAGAGGAAATATTTTGAGTTTATTGCTAATTTACCATGGGAATCTAATCTCTTATGATAAAATTTAGTCTGCATACAATGAACCCGGACCAGTGTCTTCAAATGCACCATATGCTTATTTTGTCTGGTATTTCTCTGAGGAAATCTTTTTTTGTTTAGTGTGATAGTGAGTTTACACATAAGAGAGTTATTTGCCTTTTATTTACTAGCAGTTTTTTAGGCTTTAAAATTTGTCATCCAGTTCCAGATGGACTGTCTAACTTCTAAAAACCCCCCAGCCTAAATCTTTGTAGCTGGTTTTGGTAGAGAAGCTGGTGCATGAACAAACCCAGGACTGAATGATGAACAGTTGAATTCACTGTTTTCAAAGTTAGTGAATCAGTGCTTTGGTTGAAGTACAGTCTTCTTCTTCTATGTCTAGTGAGTAGATAATTCAAGGTTTAGATACCCTCTAAAACAACTTTTTTTGCCATTCCAGCTATAAATAAATGTGCTGTCATTGGGTGCTTCCCCATGGATGCCCTTTAAATGGGAAATGAGGGGGAAATTGGTCTTGTATCACCCTGTGCACAAGCAGGAATTTTGCCTAGGAGACTTAGGAGAAATTAAACTGAGAGGAAAAGATAAAGATGGGGGTTTTTTTTGTTTTTATATTTTTTATGAGTGATGAAAAATAAGTTTTTCCAGTGATAGATGTTCTTTAGTCTGTGTCTCCAAGGATTATAATGTTATTGCTATCTAATTGGTCCAAGCCTTTGCCCTGCCCATGGTGGCTGGGAAGTGCTCACCAGGGAGAGGCTGTGGTTAGAGTCACAGCCCTTTTACTTTTTTACAGCATTCTGCACCCCAAAACACCACCTTTTTCCTCCCATTTACATGGCATAGACTGATAGTTAGTGCTGTCTAAATGCTGCAAATGAGCTCCTTGCTACACTAGCATTCTCTAGGAGTCATAAATTATATTCCCAGGCCTAAAGCTGTTTACTGCATCCATCATCAATACCACTAAATGGTAGTTCATCTAATCTGCCTTAAGGGACACAAGTGAATTTTGTGGAAGTAGTCTCAGATAAATGATTGTACAATATACATTATTTCTCCACAGTTATTTATAAATACATTTTAAGGAAAAAAAAATGTATTGTGGGAAAAATGATTGGCCTCACAAAAAGAGTAACAAATGAGCATTGTCATGGATGCAGTGACACACTTCACTTGTAGGACAAGTAGTATAATGTTTATTGATATAAACCAGTGATTTAACAAAGTTTGATAGTAAATGCTACAGCAGTTTAACAAGATTCAATGGCAAAGCACACTTGATTATTTACTGCATGGAGGACAGAGTCAGACAAAACTCCCAGGAAGACCCTACCACTGAGTAGGGAGGCTTATAAAGAACCCCCTTCTAAACTGCTTTCTGAGGGGAGTTTAGGTGTGGCTGGTCCAAGACTTAGTCACAGGCTTAGTTAATAGTTTATTCTAAAGGATTATATGTGCACATTTAACCCTTTATATCACTTAGCTAAGACTCCAAAGTCTCAGCACTCTTATTTCCACTTCCCTTCCTGAGTACCAGGTGTGATAAGCATTCTCTCAGTTTTGATGTGTAACCTTGAGAGGTGTCCCTGCTCCAGGGCAAATCCTGGCACAGAGGCCACTGCTGTGCAGGGCTCAGTGGGCCCTGGGCTGTCCCTGTTTGTGGGATAAGATGATTGATTTACAGTCATATTCTCATTCTGGATCTATTTCAGCTGGCATGTGCTCAACCAGCCCTCAGCTGTCAAGATGTTTGGCCTTCAGATATTTTGGTTTTTTTCTATCTTCCCAGAGTCCACCCCAAGCCAGATGCAGCCAGCATGACTGCCATTGATGGCTATTGCATAAGCAGGAAAGGAAGGGGAGGGGAAGGACCACACCACCACCACATTCCATCACCTGTAAAACATCACATTCATTCCATCAGGCACTGCCAGCACGGATGTCATGTTCATATGCTTGCATAGTAATGTTTTTAACTGCATGAACACATTTAAATTTTTACTATTTTACAGTCTTAATTCAGAACTGGACATTGGACATTGATTTCCTCACCTGAAAGGTTATGGGTGATGAAGATGACTGGGGCTGAGCAGGAGCTTGTTTCTGAAAGGCCCAGGATAACTCCAGTCTGAGCAGAGAGCATCAACTCCAGCAGAAACTGCTTGTCATTTTGCAGGAGGGAGCTGCTGTGCCTGAAACTGAATTATAGAAATCTGTGTCAGGGAAGAAAGCTCTCTTCTCTCATGGGCATGGCAATAAAGTAGATCTATCTAAACAAGTTCTTTGAAACATTCCACAGACTTTTCTGCAAGATGATGCATTGTTAGATGAAAGAACTGCTCAATGCCTGTTTTGGTTTTTTTTTGTTTTTTTTTTTTTTTCAAAGAATTACTAGCAAGATCAAATCTAAAACCAAATTTCTTTCAGCACAAGATAGCATGATGGATCATTTTTTGGCTTATTTTCTATTTTCAGACCTCATTCTTTCATTTTTAGTGCCATTCCAGTGAGCCAAGTGTGCATATAAAAGTAATGGTGGGATTTTGGCTTTCTCTTGAAATGTCAATTAGGATACTGAAATTCTTTTAAGAAAGAAAAAGGAGTAATCTTAGAACCCCAAACCTAGAAAACATTGTTCCAAAAGGAATTGACATTCTGTGAAATGGGGATAGGGTAAAAACTGAGAATAGGAATTATTTTCTAAGAAAAATGAGTGTGTGTGGTTTATTTTTATAAACTTTAATGTGAGAGTGATAGAGGTTTAGCTTCTCATTGGTCATTGTTTAAAATTGTCTTTGAAAGTATTTTCCCTCAAACATATTGTGCAACTATCATATTTAAGTAACCTGTGAGATGCACTGGAAAGCAAGTTATAATTCCATTATGTTGTCTGTTTTCTTAAATTTTGAGTAATGTGGAAAAATGTGCCACTTGTTTATCCTAACTTGGAATAAATGAAATCAGCAATTTCATTGTAGCAGTATTGAGCCAGAGCAAATTGCAGGGCTATAGATTTAGAGTAGAACTAATCAAATATTGGAAATTTTCATCTCTGAGAAATCCTCACATCTCAAAGACATTGTCTTGGGGGATATGGATTGGTGCTTGGGGGGAAACTTTGATAATTCTGAAATAAATTGCGTAGAAGTCATTATCTTAGAACTCTCAGAGGCTTGAGAAGCACCATCTACTTGGAAGTCCTCAGAGTTTCAGCTCCTGGGAATTGAAGAATTGTCAGGATTTCCTGTCTTTGAGCTGACAGGCTGGAGCTCCGAGGACTTCTTATACAGCTTTTCTTCCTGGGTGAAAGGGTAGCAAAGCAGGTTGCTGTCAGGTATTTTCCAGAATGTTTTCTAAACAGAACCTCTGTGTCTGTAAACTTCTAAGCTAATACAACATTCAAATCATGCTTCCTTTTGAGTAGTCACTGTTAGCTGTTCAAAACCAAGAGCAGTACAATAAAGCTCTGTGCTTTGCTTTTCCAACGTTTTTTCTCAGTACATGGAATGGTCTCATTAGGCATCTTACAGACCTAAAGCTGAAATATCCTTCAGTAGAGCTGAGGAATCACCCCAGGTATGTATACCTCTCTGATAGAAAATCACTGCTTCAAATGAGATGGAAAGAAGAGATTGTTGTTTGTTGGAGTGGAGAGAGAAAGCATTTGGGTGAGGGAGCATTAAACTCTAAATTGCATTAATATTGGTTAAACTCTTTTGTCTGGCAATTGACCAAAACAGATAACATCCTGTATGGCTTGGGGATGTCATTAGAAAGAATGATCATGCTCTAGTAATGGCCAGTGATCATCTGGTGATTGCCCTTGTGATTTTCTGGTAAATTTGATGCAGTGCAGTTAAATTTCCAGTGACCTGAGTGTGGGCCATGTCCCGTGGGCTATTTGCATAATGTGAGTTACTCCTACATGGCAGTATCTGACAGCAGAACCACTGGCGTTCCTCTCAGCTGTCTTTTAGCAGGGGGAATGTCTTCCTGTGACAATTTTCAGATTTCTCCCTGCAATTTAGCACTTTAATCTCATCTCTGGCAGTGTTCAAGGATGGGCCTTTGGGCAACCTGGTTTAGTGGAAGGTGTCCCTGCTTACAGCATGGGATTGGAACTAGATGATGTTTAAGGTCCTTTCCAGACCAAACCATTCTATGATCTTATGGTGATGTTTTTCACCAGTAAAAAGATTTCACAATCCCCATTGAAGCAACAGTGATTCCAGAGTGTGGTTTCAGAATCTAAGATACTTAAAATAACAAGAATTGAAAAATCAGCTCTTGTTTTATAGTGATTCTTACCAGTCTGATCAATTTTCCCACTGAGATGGAGAAGGTAAGATAATCATAACCTTGCAAAAAAAAAAAAAAAAAGAAAGTGTTTACTAGATGATGAAGGAAGCAGGAGCCCCTTTTGTGTCAGTGGTTTACCTGCTGATGTAAATAGTGTTACTTTTAGCATGAAGATGGGACCCCCTTCTGTCAAATGTGGTACAAATACATAATGAGAGATTTTTTTTCTCCCCCATTGCCTGAATCTAAGGAGACTCTATAACAACTCATGGGTGGCATCATAATAGTGATGTTCCAAAACCCAGATGCTCAGTGATGCTGTCAGACACACTGAGCAGGTCACCAGCACTTGTTCAGTGAACAACAGTGAACAAGTTAGTGCCTCTTTGAGATCTCAGTCAGACATTTCATAAAAAAATCCCAACATTGATGAAAATCCTGATTTTTTACTTCTGGAAGGTTATGTTCCTAGCTAATGCTAGGATGGTCTTTTGATTCCCCAAAGGGTAATTGTCATGGAGTTCAAGTTGTCAAAGCATGTTATTAGGATTGTTGGAAGAAGGATATAAAGCTTTAAATAATTATTGGGCGGTGCTGGCAATGATACATACATAAAGACACCTGTTTTAGTGTAGAAGGGAGAGGTGATGAAGGCTAAAAGTGAGAGGACACTTGAATAAAGGTGTTGCTATTTTCTCCCTTCTAAGGATTCTGGGAATCATCTTAGCACAGAGTGACCTCTGATCTTGGAGCTCCTCTCAGCTATTGCTGTGTGCTAATGGTGACTTCAGTGCACTGGAGGGCCAGGCTGGGTTGCTGAGAGAGAGCTGGAGGGGATGACTGGGTTTGGGTCAATATTAATGAAAACAGGAGGATAAAGCTTGTTACCTTCAAATGGGACTTGGAGAGAAACTCTGCTTTTAAATCGTTCGGTGGAAAAAATGAGGGTTATGGTGGGTTGAATCACTGTGGGTTTATAATTTATTGTGAATAATAAAACAATTGTGGATTGCTTTGTCCTCTGAGTGTGCAACAGAGGTTGGATAGTTTTAATCCACTTGGTATCGGTGGATTCTTCAAGTATTGCTGCATACTTGAGTCTCAGTCAAATGGTGGTAATTATTTCAGCTTCTCTCGTGATTATCAGCAGGTTTCTTCTGTTGTCATTCAAAGTTTCATTTCTGAATGAACTTCTTTGTAGCCCTTTTACCAATCAATACTTCAGGGTCTGAAAAGAGGGAAGAGAAACTGAACATAGTGCCAGCACCCAGAAGGTTTTTTTGTGTACAGAGGGCATGAACATGCTCTTGCTCCATGATCCATGTGATAGAATCTTCCTTAGTGCTCCTCAGCTCTCATCTTGCTACAGGCTGGAGAGTTGGAGGTGAGAAGTTGGTGACAAACATGCTGAGCTACCACATGCTGCCCAGCATCTCATTGAAGGAAAAGAAAGCCAAGAAGGCTTTGACCCCAAACTACAAGATACATTGTCAGGGCTAATGTATTTTTCTGTTCTGTATTGTTGGTATCCTTTCCTACTGAGGTAGATACAGCCAGAGAAAAGACAGAATGTTTTCAAGTAGTTGACACTGCTCTTATTGTTTCTCCTATGCACTGGGGTGACTGCTTAGAGGAAATTGTTGATAAGTTGAGAAACTTTCACTGGTCTCTTGCTGGGACATGAAAGTTTCAGTTCCCCTGATCTCTGGTTCAGGGCAGTCAGAAGAATAATGCAATAATACAGGACTATTGAAAGGTCTCAGAGGGTGACAACTTCAGGAAAGTAACTGAAGTGAACAGGACTCTACAGTACATTGCATAGTGATAAATCCTTACAGGATATGAACATATCCTGTGTGCGTTCTCTACAATTACATAAAGGCCATATGATTCACTCTGCTGGATAAACACTACTAATCAAGAGAAAATCTGAACTACTTAGCACAGAAATGTCATTAAGAATCAGGAATATGGAGAAGTAAACCAGGATCTAACCCTGTGGTTCGGAGCCAGATGGCTCCTGTGAACAGAATCATGCCATGAGAAGAGGACTGGGGTCTGAGAACAGCACCCACTCCCTTGCACACCTGTGGGAAGGAACCTACAAGATGGCATGAGGAGAAGACAATAAAATTTCCTTTGACATGAGAACTGGGGTGGACATTTTGGGTGGAAGGCTTTGGAAAGAAAAAGGAACAGAAGGTTATTTCTTGAGAAATGCTCATATAACGGGAATTTAAATGAGAGCCTCATACAGAACTGACATCCCAAGCAACCAAATTAAAAGCAATCTGTGTGTTAAAGAAGTTGAGAATATAAACAGGGAGGAGGGAGAGATAAGATATTTCAAACATTTTAACAATTACCCTGAAAGTAGATTAGAGTGGAATCCAAAGAGAGATCTTTTATCCTCTGTGGAACAGTATGAGTAATTCTTGTTTTCATTAAAAGTTTTCATTTTTTTAATGATGTTACATTTGCATTTTTTCTCCCTAAAAGATAAGAGTTGATTAACTGTGCAGTGAGTTTTCCTTCTGTGTTTCCAAAGTTTGTTTGAGAAGTTTTGTGGACTTGTCTCTTCTCTTCAGCCCCATTTGGCTGGTTCACAGACCAGATGCCATGGTCAGATTGAACGGCAGGGAGAGGCATAAAGTGCTGAAGGTAATTCTGTGTCCTTATGTTTGTGCCAGCTGATTATATACATCTTCCTTTCACTGTGGTGTGGCTTAGAAAAGCCTCTGAGCTGTCCCTGTTTGTGTTCAGGAGATAACATTTCCTGAAGAGCCATAACACAGAAGAGAAATGGTCAAAGTCTCTTGGGTAGTTTTGCATCAGATTAAATGATCTGTCCAGTCTGTGCTTTTATTATGTTTTTAACCCAACATTAATTCACTAGGGTAGGAAATAAGAAGGAACCAAGCAGTTTTAATCTCCTCCTTGCTTTCTTTCCACCTTTTTGACTCAACAGAAACTATTTGGAGCTTGAGAAAAGGCTGGATAACCTTGCTTGCAGCATTAGAAAATATATCAGCAAGTTGGTGTAACATTATGTACTTTACTGTCCCTTTAGAATTTAGGTTCAAGTGAAAAAAAAAGTTAGAAAAAGACATATGGCTTATGGGGACAAGTTTACTCTCTAGTGAAAAGCAAAGTTATTAAATGAGCAGAGCCTGCCAATGGCAGAAAAGTTGGCAGGGATGCCTTGGCACTGTAGTTTTTATTTATTATTTAAAAGGCCTCATGCAGGGCTTCTGAATATGGCCTTAAAATTCGAGGCAGTGTGTGAACATAGAGGGTCAATGCACAAATTATGTGCTGTGTTACAAGCAGGAAGAAATTACAAAATGGAGAAGGAATGATATTATGAAAAATCCTCTCTGGAAAAATCAGTAGATATAGTAATGATGAGATCTCACCTTAATAGATTAGAAAAATATTTCCTTAAGATTAAAACTAGGTAAAAGGAAATAATTCCTTGTCTGAAGTCAAAGGAGAGAAGGTTCTGTAATATTCCCTGGTAGTTGATATACAAAGTTGGTCTATTAGCAGAAAAAATAACCAAACAGTTTTTATTTTGTTAGGAACAGTTGTGAAAAATCCATAATTATGAATTTTGGCACAGTTTTAAGAATCATAGATTGGTAAAGAAATTCATCACATTTTCAAAATAGAACCTAGCTGTTAGTGCAAAGGAATCCCAACATACACAACAGCAGGTACTTGAGTTAAGAATCTGGCTTATTGTTAATAAGAGGGGGATGTAGGTATTCATGCTGGGGGGCTCTTATTTCCTAAGATTGAAAAAATTTTCAGACTGATGCCATCACGTAATAATTGAATTTTTGCATCTCTGCATAAGCCAATGGAACAAAACCAAACATTCTTTCCAAAAATTAGGTTATTTAATAGAGATATACCCTCTAAAAAATGCATTGTATAAGATGTTTGATTTTCTTAATATAATGAATCACAGAAACTACCATGGAGACTTCCTGGAAAGCAGTTTCCAAGCAGGCAATAGGCACAAGTAAAACCATGTGGGGGCAACTTTGCATAAGTTTGTAACTAATGATGCACACAGAGCCTCTCAGGGGTTTGGCTCTGCAGGACTGCACTGCACATTGAGTGCTGCTGATCCAAAGGAGCCCTGGAGGCTCCTGCAGCTGGAATCACCCTGTGACAGCAGGGCCCAGGAGCAGAGGTGATTAAGGACAGCAAGCTGAATATCACCCTCACAGTCTCAAAATGTTGTACTTTGTCTTTTTCTTCAATTTTTTGCAAATACTCAGCCCTGTATTTTTTCCTTCATATTCATTTGACCTTTTTTTTTTTACCTAAAAGGAGCTATTTCCTGGTGGTTTTGCACCTTGTGAGATATTTATTTTATCATATTTTCATGCTCAAAGTTTTCTAGGAAAGAAAAAAGATTTTTAGCCCTGAGCATCTGTGTAAGAATAAAATGATCATATGGTTTCTAATTTGCTTTTAAAACACTGGAAAGGATTGCCTTTGTACAGGGGAAGCTTCAGCTCTTTTGCAAATGCAGAGCCTTCACTTTCAGTGGAACGAAATATATCAACATTGGAAGAAGCCAAGTCCTATTTAAAGCTGAAAGCCTCCTAGATGGGACAAAACCCCTGCATTTTTAAAGGGAGAAAGAGGAGGGAGAAAACCATTCATGAGAAGTATAAAATGTAATTTTGTTTTAAAGCTCACTAAAAGCTATATAGGTCATGAAGACAATCAGTCTTTTATTCTTTGAAATAATTCACATTACAGCCCTATGTATTACCACCCTTATCACAGAAAAGCCTTTAGATATGTGTTGGCAGATAATTACAAATTGATTTCTGGACCCTCATTTTGACAATGGTTTTGAAACCCTTTTCTTTTTTTCTTTTCTTTTTTTTTCTTTATTTCTTTCTTTTTAAAAGCCTTTTATGATTTCTCCTGCCTCATAGTGGAGAAGTACTGTCATGATGAGCTGGCCAAGTGTACGAACCATTTATAAAAAAGAGCCACAGAGTACAAGACCCAAAATATTCTGGAAATGAACTGTAAAGTGCTGCAGGTAACTGCAGTGTACTTAATTTATGTCTATCTTCATCTTTCATCCCACTTGAACTTGAAATAATTTAAAAAATAGATGGTAATTTAACAAATGATTAACCTAAAATTTTACAACCTGCAGGTTGCTCCTTTCACTGCATACCAAATCCAGTTTCCTTGTTTTTTCAGCACTTATGACTGTCAAGAAGTCTTCAGAAATGAAAGTGCTTAACTCTTTACTGCTCTATTTACCCTTAAGGGTCGCTCTGTCTCTGAAGATGCCATGGAGTGATTTACCAATGTCATAGGCTGAAAGTTTAGTTTACAGTCGAAGACCCATCCTAGAGGTAGCAGCCAAGTTTAGCATGATAATCCCTGCCTTGAGGAGGCTACAGTTAAAAACAGCCTGTTACAGCTGAAAAACACATTTAGGTAAAGTCGATGAGTAGGAAGGCAGAAGATGAGTAACAAAAATAACTGGATATCTTGGTCTAGATGTGCTGTGTGCACAATCTGCAGTCGTCGGTGACAGCGAGCGCAGTAATCACTACTCACCACCTGCTTAGCTGTGCTATTTTTAAAGTATCACTGAATGACAGCAGTAGTGGGGCTTTTTTAATTGTTTATTATTCCAGAGATTTAAATAGAGTTATCTCAGCATTTGGGATACATCTAAAGGATTTACAGCACTAAGAATATCCTAGGCATGCAGGTACGTGGAGTAGCCTGTATGACATGCAGTAAACACTGACATAGAGTAACTGGAGGCTAAATTGAAATTTTTTAGTTTTGCAGACTTTATTGATTTGGTTTTGAGTTGTTTTCCTTTCTAACTCAGCCTTATGTATTATTAAAATGTTTGCAGAACATCAAGCATGATACCATTTTTCTTTGGTTTATTTTTCTTTCAGGGGGAAAAAGGAGTCTTTCAGATATGTGGGAATGGTGGCCATTAACTTTAGCTAATAACCCACTTGCATGCCTTTGAAGTATAATTTTTTTTCATATAACTCCCAGAAGGATGTGATTTGTAAACAGTATTAAGAAAAGCATATGAAGTGCCACTGTCTTCAGTAATCTGTAACTCTCAAGGGAGGATGCATTTTGATCACACGTCTTGTTGAGCTTGAACGTGAATACTACAAAATTTAATTTTCTTTTTCTGTTGTTTACTTTTTCCTATGTATTTATAAGTCATTTATTCTATTAACCATTTCACCTTCCTTTTACCTTTCATCATTTTTGTTCTTATTTGGGTGAAGAAAACTCTTCACTTAAAAACAAAATAGAAAACCAAAATTCTTTAAAATGACCACTGGAATACATAAAATTATATGAAATAAAAATAATAGCCTTCCTAATTTTTTGTATAATTAAAATAACTCATGAAAGTAGAATCTGAGCTGGTTGAGAGGTGCTTTTTATTTCTCAGGGGCAGATCTTTAGCTGAAATTAATTACTGGAGTTCCTTTTATTTCAAAGGGCATTGAACAATTTGCACAGCTTGGAATCTGTCTCCTGCTTTCCTCTGTGTTTTAAGAATAGCTCTCACTTCTGTCTGTGCTGTGTATATTTGTATGAATGATGCTTGCCATAAGCTGCCTTTATTATTTTTAGACAAGATACCTTAGGATTCTTTTGGAGTGTCACTAATTTGTCTCCATGAGGATGCTGCTGTCCTGTTACAACATAAACTGCTGCTGTAAACGTGCTTGCAAGAGCCAGGAATTTATGCCTGCATTTAAATTATTTAAAATTAGGGAGAAAATAGGAGAATAATTTAGGAATGAGGGAAAAGGAGTAGGAATATTTTCATTCCTTGTCCTTCAAATGAGATCAGGAAAGAGCTGTGACATGGCGTTCTTGTGTAATTAAGAAATACCATTTGAAGTGAAAAGGATTCCTGTTTTCTGAATTCAGCTGTGTTCTGCTGGGGACAGGTATCAGTAGGAGGGGTTGCAGGTGCTGCCTAACCCTAGAAGGGGTTCCATGTGCTCAAGCCTCCCCATCCCTGAGACAGAGAAGAGGGAGCAGCTCAGCTCAGGCTGTGCACACTCCTGTTCCTTTGGAGCAGCTCCTATGCTCTGGTAATGCAAATGCACAGACTCATTTCTTCCCCTGTAAAGCCAATGCTCAGACAATATTGCAGAACAAACCTTTCCTTGCACAAAGGTTATTTTCTCTCTGGAGCATTCTCTTTTTTACTGAAAGGCATTGTAGACTAGAAATTCTCTGAGAGTTCATGACACCCTGAGAGCCTTCTTTTCAGAGACAAGCTGTATAATAATAATGTGGTGACAGAAAAATCGAGGAGAGGTGGCTTTCTCTGATAGAGAATTTGCCTTTAATTCTACCCTGAAGAGATTGCAATGGAGCACCAACCTTTGTTCTTACTGTAGTGCTTCACTGCTACACCAACCATTTGTTAAATGGGAAGTAATTGAGGTTGAAAAAGGATTGAATGAATAAAGCTTTTGGCAGGGAAGGGGAGGAGGCAAAGTATGGGTTAAAGGTTATTCCTTGCAGAAATTTCATAAAATGAGAGGTAATGCAGCTTTTGAGCTAAAATTGTTTGTGCCTCTGGAGGGGGAAGAGAGGGAAGAGAGCAGGCTGGGGGGAGGGAGACATAACCTGCAGAAGCACAATGGGAATAATAAGCCAGCATCAAATATTCAGCTTTGTGGCATCTTACTGATTATACTAAAAATTTCACCCAGAGATTTCCTGCCCTGGCCACCTCTCTAGGTTAGCAGAGAGCAAAGGAGGAGGAAGTGAGGAGTCAGGACAGTAACATGAATGCCCCTTAGAAGATTTTTCTCTCCAAGAAATATTTTAGTATTGCAGTAAATTGAATGTGTTGCATTGAGAGGAATGAATGGGCTTCATGTTTTTGAATCCTGAATCCTGCATTTCTAGTAATCTGAAAAATAGTAAATATTTTGACTTCTTTTCCTGTTATGAACTCATATCTGTTTTCAGATTTCTTCTGTCACAGTGACACAGCATTTTTCCCTCTGTTTTTTTCCCCTCCTCAAAATAAAGAGTCTGTTATGAAAGTTAATCTTATGCTATTTTGGGCCTGGGGACCCTGGAGACAGGCAGAAAGGATTTATATCCTTCATAGAGCCCATGTTGAAAAAAATGTCACTATTATGGAGCACCAGTGTATTTCCATCTACTATGCCTACCATACTGTATTGCAGTTACTTGAAATTCTTTGTTGATTCTTGTATTTGTGGTCCCAATGAGTATAAACATATACTTTTTTTTTTTTTTGGTATAGAATTATTTTGTGTTCTTACCCATGGAATTGTGAAAAAGACAAGATTTTTTTTTCTGAAAACTGCCTGATTTTAAGGACAGTTTTTGATTCACAAGTTGTATTTTCATACACAGCCTTTACATTTTTACATAATTAAGCCTTTCATTTCCTATGCCTTGAAAAGATAAGCTTTGCATATTTTTTAAAATATTTTTTAGATTTTTTTTACTCTTTATTTGGATAGAACGATGCTTTCCACTCCCAAAATAATAATGAGACTTAAATAGGATTGTTGTAGTGAAATTCCCTAGGGATAGATGCTGGCTCAATTCTCATCCACAATTTTGTCAATAAATTGGAGATAAACATATTCTAGCTGCCAGTAAAAAAACTTCCAGATGATTAATAGACTGTTGGAATGGTGAATAGTAATTGAGAATTCTACCAGAGAATTTAGAATTGTTGCCAACTTGGGCCATTCAAAAAGAAAAATGGAGTTGCAATGATGATATCTGCTCTTTTGAGAAAGGTGTCAAACCAGGCCAGCAGCTCACTGGGGCTTTCTGTGGGAGCTGGGGCAAAGAAGGCTGATGTGGGTCATGGATACACAGATTAAAACACTGATTTAGGGAGAGGGAAGTGATTTTGCTTATATATGTTGTGACAGGAAACTACTGGAATATACTTTTGATTTTGTGTCCACATTTGTTTAAATTATGTTGACAAACTGAAGAAGGTAGAAAAAAATGGGCAAGAAAAATAGTTTTGAGAGAATGCTTCTAGTGAGGAATTTGGAGCTCCATCTGTTCTGCTCTTCTCAAGGAAAGAAAGACAATTTGTTTACAGCTCAGAAGGGCCTTAATGTGTTGAAAATATTGCTTACCTCTATAATCTAGTAGAGAAAGACAAGATTTGGCTGAAGTAGGCCGGAAGCTGAATCCAGATAAATTCAAATGGGAAAGTAGAAACAAATAAACAAAAAACAAAAGTAGCCTTAATCACAGGATAATGCTTCATGAAAAATGAAAGTCAAGATGCTTTTTTTTTTTTAATGAGGCAGCATCATTATTGCCAAACATGGGAAATAAACAGTGCAAGGGATTATTCTACACTGACAAAATATCAGAGATATTTTGAGACTATATAGGCTCTGATTTTGAATCTCACATGAATAAATCATAATACCAGACTAGCAGCCACAAGCATTGATAAATTTGATACTTTATTGTTTTGTACAGGCAGTGTGGCAACAACCAGTGTGAACATCTTACTCCCTACAGCTGGTGCTTTGCTGGTCTCTTAAGCAGGATATGGCCTTTGAATAAGACCATTGGGGGAGTTAGGAAAGGCTTTTATTGTCCTGGAAGGGTGCCTGTGTCCTTACAACAGGGCCAGTGCTCCAGCACGTGTCCAGCACTGCAGCTTCATCCAGGTGAGCTGGCCAGTGATGGGCACTGCAGCACCCACAGGATGCTGAGCTGGATTGCACTGGGGCAGCTTCAGCAGACACATTTTCAACAGACACATTTTCATCCTGTGTGCTGTTCAGGAGGCCCTGCACGACCTCACAGTGCAAGGTCTGAATGTGAACCTTTGCATGCCAGTTCTGTGCCCACTTGGAAATGCTCTGTGCAGGGGCTCTGGCAGCCAGAGCCTCTCAGTGCTTGCTGCTGCTGCTGGAAGGCTGGACTCGGAGAAATGAGCGTTATCATTCACAGCTGAAATAACTTTTAAAATTGGGGTTAACAGAGAGATACAAAAAGTGTTAATCATGTAAATAATGTGTTACAATTAGAAATCATCATTAATTAAAGACATTCACTTACAGAATGAGGTATTTTCTCTGTGGCACATCCAGGCATTCTCTTTACTTACATTTTTATTACTTGCAATTACAATTTATTACTTTCCATAAAAATGATATTTTTCAGGCATACTAAGTTAAGTGAATGATTCAGTAATTTAAAACTGAGTATTTGTTATCTTTGAGGACCATGAAATAAATCACACATTGTTGAATTTAAAATGCCAGTCTTGTGGATAAATCAGTCCCTGGGGGAGCCATGAGCAGCACTGTCACAAGGAGAGAGTTTGCAGGGTACAGATATTTACTTCTTTCATATTTATGGCCTGATAGTCAAAGAGGCTGAGCATTTGAAGATTCAGCTGAAGTGAATCGAGTTGAAGGTGCTTCCCAAAAATCTAATCTTCATATATATGTTCACAGGTGACTGGAGGGAAAGAAAAGTTGAAGCAGAGAAATTTAGGCAGAAAGAGACTTGGGCATGAGAGGAATCTGAGTTGTATGAAGTTAAATGTGGGCTGCTCTTTCATGTCTTGAGAGACCAGAGAGATTCCCTTTTTGTCTGAGTGGAAAACTTCATCCAGGTTTTTGAGAGAAGTGGTCTGCTGTCCTGGACCAAAGGCAGTGCCAGGGACATGAGTGGGGAGCCCTCTTTGTGTGACTTTTACTCCTTGTGCCAGGGGTCTAAATATTGCAGCATGCTTGGGGGTGGCAGGCACTATATAAATGTAGGACACTGTGTTATTAGCAGCACTGTCACTTCAACTACTCATTTGCAAAGAGTGCCCTGCATTGCCAACCACTTTGCTGGTGATTCTGGGAGGTGGGTTAAATGGGGTGCATATTGCACATGGAGTAGTTTTGTTGCATTCAGTGGAAACTGGATCAGTTCCTGTGTAGTTCCTGCAAATTAATTTTGCTGGTATTACTTTTTTTCCTCAAACTCTTGTACTAAGCCAGAACATTACAAGTCAGATAAATAGCTTGTTGTTTTGATTCATGTAAAGTCCAACATGTATCATGGGGGCAAACGTGAAGATGTTTTAGCATAATTGTGCACAAGCTACTAATTTCTGGTGATCTAAACACTTGTGCAAGTGCAGGTATATTGTCAATCTCTGTGTGGTTTCTCAGTTCAGAATCACAGATTAAGGATTTTTACATTGATTTTCAAGGAAAAGGGGAAAGCTGAGTCTTTTGGCAAGAGCTGGGAATGTGGCAAAACTAATAAGTGATGATTATGAAAACCAGCCTTGTGTCTCTACCTTTGTCTAGAAGAGGAGGAGAGAAGATTTTTATCATGTGTGGATACTGTCATCTCCTTTGTTGAAAAGAGAATAAATATCCTGGGTAAATTATTTTAAAAAAAATTACTTCAGCTTTATCTAAAAAATGTACATTATTCCCTTTTCAAATTAGGCATTTCTGTTACACATGGCATCTCCTGCCATTCAATACTTTAATTGAAACTGTAATAATTGATGCCACCTTTACAGATTTATTTCCTGTAGAAATAGTTTACACAGAGTCACAGATTCAGAAGATAAGAAAAGCATTCTGGTCATGGGCTTCTCTCCTCCAGTCACTGTGATGATAAAAGTGATTTCCTGTTGAGCAGGCAGCCCAGGACTACAATTGCACGTGCACGAAGCTTCTGATTTACAGGGGTGCTTAGCACCCTGAACTCCAGTTTAATTCACTGGGAGCTTTAGCACCAATAAATTAAAGTCAACTGTGTGTTTGCACATATTTTATATACTGTGTGGCAGGTTCTGATTACTTTCATTGTCAGCTAAACTTAAGCCTACATTTCCCTCCCCCCCCTTACTAAGTAGTTTGTGATGTTTCTTGTGCTTGTATAAATTATTAGAAAAACCCCACAGCACCAATTCCCTTTCCTCCAAAGCTCCTGCTCTTATTCTATAGATGTTTTAGCCTTTGCTTTAATGCAAACTGTATCATAGGGCACAGAACATTGCTGGCAGTGGTTCAGCAGTGTTTATCAAGGATGCATCTGGCTTAGCCAAGTGGCACAGGTTTACTGTGTTGTGACCAAGCTCAGAAATTGCTTAGAGAGTAATGCCTGTTTGCCACAGTGCAGGTCTTGGAGGCACAGAAAATTCTTGAGACATCAGTGTTCATGATAATTAGGTTAAACAGTGTGTGTGAGGCAATCAAGTGGTCATATGCATGAGTGAGCTGATATACAGAAGATATTATATTATTAACCACTGCAATATCCACGTCCCAATAAGAAAAATGCTGGGGCAGTTAACAAGCAGGAGCTGCACACCAGAGGTGTCATTATTACCCAGTATTGTATCATATTTCCTGTGTGTTATACACAATAGTTGTGAATATTAAAAATAATATTATAAAAACCTCCTGAGACTGCAAATCAAGCATTCAGAAGGTAGACAAATGTAATTCTGGCATTTCCCACACTGCCTTAATTCAGCATCTTTCTGCTTATGTGTTACAGTGTATTGTCTGATTACAGGATCACATACAATTTTTTTTCCACATAATCCCTGCATCGTTTAGTGCAGGAGGAGACCTATTCTTTGGATCACCTGGGATCTGAAATAGCTCCATTTGCAAGCTGATAGTTTAAACTCCTAGCAACCCAGACATGCCTACATAACCAGCAAGCTTATCTAAGGTCTTCTGTCTCAGGGAATAAATTAACCCCTTCAATCCCAATAGCTGAGAAAGAAGAAGAGAAATCAAGTCGGACATGATTTTTATTTAAAAGCACTGCAGTCTTTTATTTTTTTTTTTTATAATTTGAAGTGTCATTAATCTTTTAAATATTTAATAGCAGAAGAGTGTGAGCAAGAAGGAGTAAGATGTCATAAATATATTGCTGCCTATTTGTTTTTTCATTTGAAAATGATAATTTTTATTTTTTGTTATGCAAATAAATAGTTCCATACTGAACGTGGACTGCTGCATGGAATACAGGAGCACAACTGCCTTTCTAGGAATGTATTAAATCAAAGTGGGCTATATTCCTGAATTTAGATTTTTTAATAGGAAATTTAAGTGGTTCTGAAACCCTGCTTACTGTGAACGCTGGAGGGAAGGAATGTGTTACTGTATCTACTTCTGAGCTGTATTTTGAGAGTCTGCATGAGTCGTCAAAGGTGCCTGTGTGAGATGTGACCTTTTCAGATCGTATTTATTATGTCTTCCCAAATACACACCGTAGCTGTACAGTGCCTGTCAACATTACATTTAGTGAAACTGGTTCTCTGAAGTGAAGAGTTCTTTTTTGATACTTAAATATTCCCCGTCTGAAGCTGGTTCTGAAAAAGGTAAAACCACCACGAAGAAAATTGTAAGGAGAGAAAGAAATATGTTTAAGCCTCTTTTCCCTCTTTCTATTTCAAAATCCTCCTTCCTGTTATCTCCCTCTTCTCATTGTGATCTATTCTTTATATTTTACTTTGTTCTTCTGAGGACTTTTCAAATAAATGAAGTACCAATATCTGATCTCCAATAAAACACAGTGCATTTATATTATGTTGCATATAGACCATGTTGGGCACCCTTCTCCTTCCCAGAAAGGTCTCAGCTACAGCACCTGGCTGTTGCCACCTGTGTTGGTCATTGAAGAAGGTATTAAGACATATTCAGCCTCTCCAACACTTTTTGTGTCTCCTTCTAACATGCAAAGCTCTGATTATCGCCCCTAAGCTCTCAGTGGGGCTGATGTCTACACCAGGGATCAGAGCCACAGACAGGAAATAATGAAATATCTATTGAAAACATGGAAAATATTCTGTTGTCTAACCCAAGCCACCTGATCAATATGCCACTGTCTCTGCATCATGGGAGGAGACCCTGGTGACCTGCGTTGGTTTGGTGAAATTTGTCTCAAAGCTGAAGTGGCATTCTCCATTCCCTCTGCAATTTAAAAAATAACCACTAAGTGTAAATGCAGGATATGGCATTCTGGGCAGTGAGTAGTTAGTATTGAGTTGGTTTTGATTCTGAATAGGAACATTTTGGAAACCAGCTTTTAACAAATGTTGGTCAGTAGTGTGAAAACTTAGTTTATCTGAGCCCCTGAAAGGGTCGTATCAGACAGTCTGATTTGTGTCATTGCACTTTCTCAAACCTTGCAGTTAGGTCAGGCTATCAAAATTTTCAACAACTGTGCAGTTGGTCTTTACAGTAATATGTCCTTCCTAAATCCCCACTGTGAGAAGAGTTGTCCTGGATGGGCTGGATCTCGTCTTGTCTCGAGCAACCTCATCTGTCTTCCTGCTTTGCACTGCTGCAGACAGGCTGGAACAGCTCTGAGCACAACTGGACTCTGACCAAGGCCTTTGGGCAATCCTATAATGTTTCCAATAAATCAAAATAAACTGGCCAGCTGCTCTTTCATGTCCCCTCAGTGCGCTGTATGTCTTGCTTGAAATGGGAGAAAGTCTTTTATGGATTGAGTGTTTTGGCAGGGAAACAAAAAAAGCCTCCAGAGCCCTCAGGTAGCAAGCTTGGGTGATGGGAAAGCAGCTGGCAGGGATAAAGCTTGTGGATGGCTGGGGGAAGAAGGAATGATAAAAGAGCACAAGGTCTTGTTCCTGTGATTGCAGAGCTCATCCTCTTCAGTATGGGGGCAACAGGAGGACCAGAGCTAACTTTTATTTTAAGGAATCCTTTTTTGCTCCTTACAAACAGTGCTGGTGAATGGGGAGAGCAGTTTACTGGCTAAGATGTACCACTGGATTGACTCTGGTATTTTTATTTATTTTCTATTCTTCCATGTAAGAGTGATAATTTACCACCTGAAACATCCTTCACAGCCCTCATGGGTGTACTTCAAGTGGGATGTTGGTGTAGATAAGTAAACAGCAGCATCTGTACCTTAAGTGCTCAGTGGGCCCCACTGTTGTTTGCTTTGCATGGGCTCCAGGCTCTTGGGGCTCTATAGGATGGAAACTGAATTACTCTTATATTCTCATGTGTGAATCAACAGATAGTCCTATTCTTTGTCTCTCATCCAGCAACTGAAAAAAAAAAATGCATAAGCTTGAAGGTAAACATTCCCAAACTTTTTTTTTTTTTTTGGTGTGTGTGTTCTGAATTTCTACAAAAATTTCTGCAGGTCTAACAGCTATATAATGTATAAATCATTATAAACAAGGCATGAAAGGAACTTCACTGTTTATACTATAACTTGCCTGCCCTTTAGCAGTGATGAAAACTGAAAATACCAGTGCATCTTGAATTCAAAGGAGGGAAAAAAATAGATGAGAGATCATAAAGGGGTAACGCAGTTCAGCTAGACTCAGCGTTTGGAATATTAAGCAGATTTGACCCATGCTGAGAAGAGTCTGAAGAGCAAATTCTTCTCAGCACCATCTCTTATGTCAGGACCCTGATTAACAAAGACATTTAAATAATGTCACTGCACTTCATACAATTTGAGCCTATTTTCTCTTTTGTATAGCTTGTGAATGTAATCTTTTTTTTACTTGCCATATTTGACCTCTGTGTCCTAATAGTGGCAGGCAAGGATACTTTGAATTATTATGCTGAATATAAATGTAAGCTTCAAAACTAACAAAGCTTTTGTTCCTTCCCTGATGAAAGCACAATTTTGCAGTTGCTTTAAATATTATAGCTCTAAGTCTGCTGTTGCTACTTCTACTGAGGATTTCTCAGTGAATTCATTAGAGGTGTCTGTTTTCATAGCCTGGCTTGTACAAATAAGAAGGGATTTGCAAGTTCAGGGTGTATCTTGCTGTGCTTAAGCTGCAGCAGTGTTACATGTGCTGAATCTGGTTTTATGTTTCTAGTGGGGAATAATGCAAGCTGAACTCAGAATTCCATCATTAGGGGGTTTAGGTCTCTAAGGCTAAAACAAAGGCCAAGTTTTGATATTTGTTAATTCACCTGTGTGAATCAGTATTTTCAAGGGGACACAATAAATTTTGAAGGAACAATTCTAGAAAAATAAAGGTAAGGAAAAGCCACATGTGTTTTCCAGGCATGTGAAAATAATTTCAAGGGTCAGTGGCTTTGCAGTTGGAATTAACAACATGGTAGCAGAAGTAGGAAGAGGAAAAGGCTACTGTATTTCCATTTTTTTGTGTGTGTAATGCAGAGAACAATGATGTTCAAAGAATGCTGCTAATGAAATAATGTTTCTAGAAATAGAGCTTTTTCTCTTCATTACACAGATTTCTTGGTTTCATTTCTCCAACTCTCCTAATAAAGTCTGTTTCTAGATGAAGAAAGGATAGAGAGAAAGGGATGGACAAAACCTGTCTATTTCAAATTGTATCTAGAGATTTAGGACACAACAAACTTCTGATGATAATTTCAGCTTTCAAGTGATTTTCTAGATTTCTCTTTTGGAATAATGGAAATGAAACTGCTGTTCATTTGATTAAAACATCTGAAAATGGAAGAGATTTTAGGGAGAAAAATCTTTCCTTACTGATAGTCTAACTCAGAGTTTGCCCAAAGCCTCTGTGCTGTGTTTCGAGGTATCCTGAGCTGTAGGGAATGACTGCCAACTGCCCAGATGGAAACTCTAAATCAGGGAGCAGGCAAATGTGGGATTGCCTCTGTAAAAAACATCATTTTTCAGTTGTTTTGCAGATTAGGAACCTGTCGCACTTGGTTGCTGTCATACAACCCCAAACATTTTTTAGAGACATACAGGAAGCACTGTGGAGAATATGAGATGAGTAAACACATTCTTATGTAACAAGAAATCGTATCAGATTTAGATTTCATTGCAATCCATACCATGAACAGGTTGTGTTTCTTCCCTCCCATTTTATTCTAACCCTTTAATTAATTACACTTAGGAAACATTAAATATTTCCCCAAATAATTCCAAATCAAGGCTGTCAGTTACAGTGGTATGGAGTCAATCCCACAGACTGAGATGGAACTTACAGAGAATAATTTCCTTCTTCCAACAGGTTCTCATTTCCCTGTCACATATCCAAAGAGAGCTGATGAAAGGGCAGCTTTCCAGCATCTTGACACCTGGCTTTCAGTAATTTTCAAAGAGGGAGCTGGAATATTTCTTTTTATCAGTTGAGATATCTTCAGGGTTGGTGGATGAAATGAAAGAGTCTTTGCATTACACCTTTGAAAACTTTGTACAATGTGTGATGCTTTTGCCAATATTTAGTGGCTGCCATGTAATCTTTCTCTCCTGTAAAGATCCAAAATATCCTGCTGTTGTTGCATTAAGACAACTATTTAGCAAAGCATTCAGGAATTAGAGAAAAAGAAGTGGTGTGTACTTAAGCAATTTTTATAAGCTTTACAAATCACTGTGTGCAGACATCAAACACAAGTCAAAATTGTAAAAGCAATGGGTTTGTATTTTATTTAGAGTAAAACAATGCATTACTGTAATAATCACATTTTCTAAAGTCTCATGTAGCCCAAGAAATCTTTTCATACCTGCTACAACATACCATCCCCAGGGATGTTACTAAATAGGGTAAAATTGCTGTAGGTTATTTATCCTTTTTTTTTTTTTTGGTGGGAGGTGGGGTCTTGAGGGGGAATGTGCTTTGTTTAACTTGGAAATGAAAAGTAGCAAAGTGTCTCATAATCTTTTTTGTCCTTCATTTTCCTGGGTGCGTGCTTGAGAAGTCATTTTTGCTCATCATCACCATCTAGGCTGTGGGTTTTTTATTTCCTATTGAACTACTCCCATTTCAAAGCCAGTTTTCCATTCTGAAGCAGTTAGAAGTCTGACAGCCACCAAAAGATGGAGACTATTTTTTTAAAACTCTGATGGCTTCTACAAAAAAACATGAAGTCTTGATTTGAGCCAATCTTTTTTTCCATTTCACTTTGTATTTTATCAATTAATATTGCCCCAAGATCTCATGTGTCATTGCAGTGTCACTTCTATGACAAGCTCTGCCAATTATTTTCTGTTTAATTAACACATTCAGCACCATTTGGGAGTGAAACAAATGTAGGTTTTGCTAAAAAGGAAAGAGATGCTGGTTCTGGCTAGTGAAGGAGGTGCCCTGAAGATAGCTGTGGGTCAAGTCAAGAGAATCACATATCCAGTTCCTCCCCAGAAGAAAATATTCTTATGAAAGGAGGGAGACTCTGTGTGGCTGGAGGGTATAAGGTGCAGTGGGGATTATAGCTCAGAAGGAGAGCAACTTTTCTCTGCTGGATCTCCATGGATTCTCTTTATCTGGTCTCTTTCCTTGCCCTGTGCTGACAGCATTTCTCCTCAGGGAAATTCCCCTAACTCTGAGAAATCCACCCTGGGCAAAAAAGATGATATAGTTGCAGCTCTTGCACAGAAACATGTCATTAGCCTAGGCCAGCTGACATGCTCTTGAAGAATACTATTTGCTGTATAATTCAGAGCCCTGACTAGACTGCTCCATACCCTTTTAAACCATTGCTGATACAAAAGCAGATGGAAAACGAGGATGCTGCAGTGCTTTCCTTGGAAAAGCGTTTGGGTTGTGCCACCCATGTCAGGCATGGCAGCGAATCTGGACTGTGCTGCTACCAGAGCAGCTCCACTCTTTGGAGATGGGCATCCCACTGACACTGAGCAGACTGCTCCACAATTCTCTGGCAGCATGCAAGGAGTTAGAGGACATAGAATATTTTCTTACTGTACTGCTCAGTTTTTGCATTTTGTTGCTCTTGAAAGTTGGAGATATAGTTTTAAAAAATCAGAATTATCATTCATAAAAAGAAGGATACATACTTAGGAAACACAAATATGTAGCACATAGCATTTGCCTGATGCTATGCCAGGATAATTTCTACATTTTTTTGAGAATTAGATATTAGAAGTCTATATTTGGATTTTTAGTTTATATATACTTATTGCAAGAAGCGTCCAATGGGGTACTAAAGCCACATCCAAATGAGCTGGTTGCTTTTGGGTAGTGTATGGATGACCACTGCAGAATATTCCAATGCACAATGGAAAGAAGGCAATGGGCTTTAAGTAGTGCATTTCACGGAGCTTACAGTGAAAATCTTAAAAAGCCATAGAAAAACTTTCTTGTTTGTCTTGAACTTTTGCATTTAGAGTAACTTCCCATTCCTTTCCTCTTGTGCATTGCATGTGCATTTATGTTGCGTGCGTTTCTGAACGGGTTTTTAGAGTTTGGACTCGGATCCAAACACATGAATTCTTCAAGGGCAAAGGCAGCATCACTTGTCATTGATTCTGCCAAGCATTTAAGAAGAAGTGACATTTACCAGCTTGTTTTGAAGATTTATAAATGCAATATAGATTTGGCAGGAATATCTGCTTCAATAAATGTTGTGCTGTAGCATGTAAGCATGGGCTTTACCACCAGCGGATTCACAAGCACTGCGTCATCCAAGTAAAAATAAATATTCAATAAACAATTTATTAGGGATGTGAGCTCACTTCTGCTTCATTCCACTTGGAAAGGCTTGAAATCTGTTGCCTACATAGTGTTATTAAGGAAACAATGAAATGAAGACAAATTAATTGTGGGATTGTAAAAACTATGTCAGGGAAATTTTCCCTGGCCAACAAAAATGATGCAAAGTATAGTAGGAGAAGGAATATATCCAGATTATATAATTGAGGGTGATTTGTTTAATAGCTAGGGATAACTGAATCCTAAACACCTGACTAGAAGCTGACTTCTGTTTTATGAAAAATGCCTTGCATTCTTCAATGCCATTTGAAGAGCTTGCTCTAAAAGTAAACAGGATTTACAACCATTAGGATCATGATTTGGCCTACCAGATCTTTTGATATGGCATTCATGTGAATGAAAATGAAAATAATAAAAAAGTACTTTCTGCTTCCTATTCCTGTTATCAATGTAAGGCCATAATGTGGGGAGAGTGGGAAAGAGTCTAGTTTAACTTTTTCAGTGCAATATTTGCACATGTTCCCATACAGGAGTATTTCCTTGCACCCATTCATCCAACCACTTCTGGCAAAGGCCCACACCATCCAAGGCTGCACCAAAACTGGGGCAGGTCCTGTTCTGGACAACACTTCCAGCTAAACTTCTGTACTGATGGAGATAAAGTGTTTTTGGAGTGTGTTTATCCCCACAGCAAAACCTGCTCAGTCTCTGGGAGAGCCTTGGGAAATAAATGGCCCTGCTTCTGTGCCAGGTGCTGCTGGGAGAATCCCAGGGCACTTGTGAGTGTGCAGGGGAGGAGCTCTAGGAACAGGGACACTTGGGAGGTGCATTATGCCTTGCAGTGGTGGCACCTGCACAGTTGTTACCTGGTATGGTTGCACAATCTTATTTAGTCTTGTTGCAATAGGGATCACAGAGGGGAACCCCCCCCCCAAAAAAAAAACCCAAATCAGAACATTTCATCCACAAAGTATATTAACATCACAGTCAGCTAAACAGATTTTTTTTTACTAAATACAGAATAGATATGAAAAAGACTTAAATTGTCTTTTTTCTGACATATCAATAAGACTATCTTTGCTATAATCTTGGAAATCTTGACCAATTCTAATGTACTTTCAAGCAAACAGGTTGATCAAAAATTATCTTTGTGAGTAACATTGGATATATTTGGCTTCTAAAAAAATCACAGATTTAAGGGCATAGCTTGGTACTGCATAGAGCAAAACGAACCAAACCTGACTCACTGCTAAATATAATGTAAAGTACAAAAGCTCAGTCTTATCTGGCTGTCAAGACAGACCTGCTCAGTTCATATGTTTGAACCTTTGGCATTTGACTGAGAAGTAATTGAGAGAAGGAAATATTTTCTTTAATGTCATATAATGCATGTAAATTAATATTTACAAATACAGTTTGTCTTTAAATATAGACATAGAAATAAATGGTGAGCAGCAATAGCAAATTAGCAATAAATCATCGAATTTGCAATGCCCCGTGCTTCTCTTTTATTTGTCATAGTAAATAAAACAAGTTAATCCTAGTTTCTCCTTTCAACAAATAGTCCTGAAGTGTAAAAATAAACTGATCGTTTCTCCAGGTAAAGTTTTTTTTTTTTTCTTTTTGAAACTGCTAACACTGTGTGAAATTCACTCATTGCTCTTTCCTTTCTAAGATTTGTGCCTTTTGGGGCCATGATAGCAAACATTTTGTGGGTAGATTGCTTTACTGAACTACAGATTTGGACAACTGAACCACAAGCATTTTGGAGTTAGAAGAGGGCAGTTCTTTGTTATTTTATTCTGATATTTGGAACAACCATAGAGGAGTGTATGGAACTCTTGGACACTTCAGCTCTTTGTTACATTTACAGTGAAGGTTGCTTATAATTTCTCTACTAAGAAACCCGGTCAGTGACACAAAGATCTTAATTTAAATAACAAAATACCTGTAAAACTGTGTGATATTCTGGCTTTTTAACTTTATGTCTTTTGTTGTGAATTAGCTTAAGCTGCTCTCAGAGCAATCAGATTGATTGCAGCAGGTCTCATCTATCAAGACTGTTATAATATGGGGGGAGCACTGCTGTTAATTAAAGCTACATTACATTTTCCAGTATTATTTATATGTCTATTGGAGTAGTTTATAGATTAATAGAATAATCAGTGTTCCTTTATTATTGCATTTTGGGCCTCCTTTAAAAAGAATTAATATGCAGGTTTTGTTTTCTTAACATGGGAGAAAAATGCATGTGACATTTAACCAGGATACCCTGAGGACGTGGAAAATAAGGCACATGACTGTTCCACCACATCAAAAGTATGGTAATAGGTAGCAGTCGATTATCTAGAAATATATCATTATTTCCTAAAGCTGGGAGCCACTGATCAGAAGACTTATCCTCTGTAACAATACTAACAGTGAGACATAAGGGCTACATCACCAGTGTTTTTGTAATGCTCTAACATCATTGCTCTTCACTTCAGTGTTGCTTTAAAGCAGTTTTGCTGCTTTTTACAGCATTCGGAGCTGCTGATGAGCAAATTTCTAGAATAAATGGTGTTTTTGAAAATATATTAAATTCCTTGATATTAGTTACTAGTACTTAAATAGTAAAAATACACCAAAGTTCAGAAAAAATCCACTTTGTGCCACACTGCAGTAGCTCCTGCTGAATGCTGGTTTTGCCACTGTTCCTTGTTTATGCCTGCCCAGTTCTACAATATTCAAATGTCTCATGAAATGCAGTACCACTTTAACCCCTGAAATTGCGTTTTGTTATATCTGTGATGCAGATAGAGAAATGAGCCACGTAGCTGGTGTTGCATTACAAGGGAAGGGCAGATCCAAGAGAGGGCATGAGTGCTTCTGGTTCCCCCTTCTGGGGCTCCCCACTCTGGGGCTCAGCCTGCAGGTCCAGCCTACACCCCAAACCATGATTTATGCCCAGAGAAAGTTCTCTGAGCTCATAGTGAGCACAGAGAATAGCAGGTCTGTGTAATTGGTGTTAGACCTTAGTGGCATAAAATTAGCAGAGCTTTTATTTTAGAATATTTGGATTTTAGCTGAGCATAGAACTCACAAAGAAAAGACTTCTCCCAGGACTGATAGGAATTTTATGTCCCTCTGTATGTTTTATTTCAGTGTTGTGTCTCTTTTGGAGGCATTTTGTTAATGCCAGAGTTTCCAGTAAATTACATTTAAACCTAGCTGCTCTTTAGAGTTATGAGCAAAAAACTTGACAAATCTTTTTGAATGGAGTGATGTGTTATGAATAGATGCCAACAAATACTGTCCGCATGAAGACTTAGATTTTAGGGGTTTTAAGTTCATATCTGATGAGCTTGTGCCAGTTCTTCTAGTGCAAATGTTTAAATTCATTGATAGCCTTTTTAAAAAACTTTTTAGGAGCATTGTGGTATACTGTGGTAAAACTGAGTCACAGCTTTATCATAGCATATTTTAAGTTTTCAGAGAGATCAAACCCAGAAAGCAGAAAAGAAACAATAGTGTGTGCAGCTGACAAAGCATCAGTGGGATACCATGAATCAGCACTATGAATTGTCTAAAAATATAATTAAAGCTTACTGAGGTATTAGCTGCATAAAAGAAGGGAGGGAAAATGAACACCATGTTGGAAATCATGTCAGTCAGAGATTCCCTCATGAAATCTTTTTCATTGTTGGCTAAAATAATCAAATGATAAAATTTTTACCCATAGACACCAGCTTAATATATGGGCAGACACTTTACCTTGGCTTACAAGTGGTACAGTATATTTTATTGGAATTGAGTTGTAAATCAGAGCTCTGAGATGCAAAGACTAAAAGGGCTTTAATTAAAAACTTCTCTGTCATTCATTGTACAGTAATTGCACACTCCATTGCAGCTGGTTAGAGGATCAATACCCAAAAATTGTATGTGCACAAGAAAATAAAAAAGAAAATAATTCAAATACTCCTCTGGCTGAAAATGCCTTTCAGGGTTTCACAAATTCAGTGTGTGTGTGTATTTTCTCTACACGGGGTGATTTCAAAATGAAACCTGAGGAGCTCTAATCAGATTTTGGGGACACAGCATGACCTGCAGATTGTTCATCTTTGCTGCAGGCAAACTGACTTGGCTAGCTCAGTTCCCTGGAAAACTCTGAACTTTCAGCCACCAAGATCCTTACAAAGGTCCTAAGGGAACCCTCTCTTCTGCAACTGCTGGTCTTTTATTAATAATAATAATAACAACAGTAACAATTATTGTTATTGCTGCAGAAAGAGACTCTGCAAATGTATGCAATATATGGCCTCTCCCAGGAGGAATTTACAGTCTCAGAGAAATGGCTTAAAAGTGGAAAATGGAAGATATGGTTCTGCACAAACTGTGTAGAGTTTCTTCCACCCCTTTAGTATAAACAAATTACCTTTTACCTGCTTTAATTTGTATTTGTCATAATGCAGCACAGAGTGTGATGAGTAGCAGGCCTAAGACCCTTCCTAGGGCAAGGTTTTCAGGAATATTGAGTTTCCTGATGGGAGTGTCCTGGAGAAGCCTTTGCTCTGGCTCATTGTACCCCTCCCTCTGTGCTGCTGGTGCATTGTCTGTCCTTTGGTCAGAGGGAATTTTGTTCAGAAGCAGAGGTGGAGGTGCCCTGGCAGCTGCAGCCCTCGCTGTCCAGCCTGGGGTGGCACCCCTGGCATTGGCTCTGCACGTGCAGCTGAGAGCTCTGCTCTGACAGCCGAAAATTTATTTTTCACAAACATCAAAGAGAGTCCAACAGTCACATAAAATGGGGCTGAGAGCCACTATGTGGAGCTGAAAGAACAGTTCTGCTCATAAGCATTTAAAAATACATGAAGAACTGTAGGTCTGAGATGAATTTGCCACAGTAAGTGTAACCTGTATATCCACTTAATTTTCTGTACTGATATAAGTGCCAGCACATTTTCAACCAATTTTACCTTGTTACAGGTGATGTTTTAATTCCCAGACTGAAGACACTTCAAAAGTCCTTTCCCAGGAACTATATTTTTTGTGACAATAAGGCTGTCATCCTACTGATAGCATGAAATGAATTGCATAAAATAAAATGAGAAGGAAAACCTGCTGATTTAAAATGAATTGATAGCTACTATTTGGACAAAATCTCCATTCTTAGCATTGTACAGTGTAGCATTACAAACAATTTATGTATACTTAAAGAGATCCTGAGTTTGAGAAAAACTTTGAGTTTGAAGGAAAATGCTGTAAGAGTGCTGTAAGACATCTTGGAAGGAAAGAATAAGAAGGAAAGAGAAAGGAACAGAAAAATGAAAGTAATTTTGACAGAAAGAAAAAGATCATCACTTCTTACTCTAAAAGGAGATTGAAGAGGATTAATGTATTAAAGAGTTTTGCAGTGTCAAACTAACATCAGACCTTTTTGTGTTAAATTTGGAATAGTTGCACACATCTTGGTGTGAGTGCCAGCTACTGCATTTGGGTTCAAAGCTTGGTGAAACAAGCAAAGTAGTCTCATCTTCATTTTAGTGTCACTATTTTGAGTGCCTGTGAATATTTCCTCATGTTCATGAAAACTCCTTGGGCTGACAGCACAGAGGAAATGTCTGTGTGTAGTCCAGGGACAGAAGGAAATGGGAGACAAGGAGGTTCACCTTTTCTCACCATGTATTAGGGTTGGTTGTTTTTTTAATAAGTATGTCACAGTCTAGACAGGGCAGGAAGATATTCAAGTCCAAGATGGGATTGGCCATGAGTTAAATTAAAGTTGAACATTAATATAAAGTTATAACAATGCAAGGTAACCTCCCTTCCTAGAGAGCATTCCTGTGAATGGAATGATATGTTTTGGGTTGAGGGTCAATAGTTTGTGGGAAGGTTTCTGTGACGTGGTGAATAGCACATGGGATTCATCTCAAGGATTTGGGAATCAGGTATCCATTCTGTTGTAGTCTTTGGAAAGTAACCCACTCTGTGTGGAAGTCTGGAGATATATTTTGCATTATCATATTAGTCTTTTATTTCTGTCAGCTCCAGTGGCAGACAAGTCTTATGTAACACTTAGAAACTTTCTCTTGTAGAAACCCAATTATTTGTAGCTCTCTGCAAGAGCTGAAATAAAGGTAAGGAAACATTACATACTGAGTCCTGTGAGAGTGTTTTATAATCTCCTTGGCAAATGAAACACTCATTTGGCTTTTTCAAATAATAGAAAAATTTCAAAAACTGAAGGGAAAAGCCTTCCCTCTACCTTCTGGGAGAGTTGCTTAGAGTAAATTAAAATCAGGACTGTAAGCAGATCATGGTTGTAATTTAATTCTATGGAGATTATCACTTTTATGTATAATGAAACAATATATGAAAAATTGAGGCTGTAATCCTTAGGCAGCCCTTTCATCTGTTCATTCAAACAGAAGCTCTTTGCCTGTGAGTGAGTTGCTGCTGAGTGCAGCAAATGAAATTCTTCCATATAAGAAAGGTCTCATTAGACACTCCAAAAGAAGGCAAAAAAGTCACCAATGCAAACCTGGTACCTGGCAGTGAAAAAGGGAATGAAACAAAAAAAGCTTTGGAGGACTTTCAGGAGAGGATGGCCACAGCTCCAGCTGAGATGGACTGGACAAGAGTTCTGATAACTGCTTATAACCCCCAGTCATTTCTTCAGATGAATTCTGAACCAGATTTGCTTGTCATCTAGAAGGCAAACACAAAGTTAGACCAGACCAAAACCATTCAATTAAAATAAGTTTTTCTGGAAGTATAATACAAAGTGCTTTGGCAGACTTTCTTCCAGTTTTGTAAAAAATGTCTTAGTCAAAATTTTCACTAAAAATGAATATTCCAATACAAAGAAATGAGGAAATTAAAAGTTTGTGGTGCAAGAGCTGGGTTTAACTTCTCTATTTCTATTTTTGCCATTAATTTGTCATTTCAAGTTGTATTACAAAATTGCTTTTGGGTGAAATTTTATTTTAAGAGCAAACACCAGGATTTTATCTTTTGGCTGGGATCTTAGATAGGAAATACAGCAATAGCAATTGAAAGACCTAATTTTGTTGTACACAGCAACCTCAGCATTAAATCTGCAATTTTGGCTTAGGCAGAGCTCAAATAGGTGAGCGTTATTGGTTATGTCCTTGAGCTCTGAGAAGGGAGGTGTGCAATGAGAAGGGAGCAGCTCCTCTGGAGGATGTGGAAAGGCAGCCTGCAGGAAGGCTGTTGTCTATACCTTACCCTGACCTGTCTGTTGTGAAAATAGGGAAGAAAGCAAATCATTCCCAATTCCACAGGCGTTCTGACAGCTAAAGTAGGCATTAACAATTTGCAACACATGGCATGGGGGATGAAAGTCTCTGTGCTCTACAGCTGAGAGTTTCCTGGCTGAAATGAAGTAGCAGTTGAAGGTAGCTTAGAGAAAAAAAATATATTTTTAATCTACCATATAGGGACAAAGTGCCTAACATTACCAAAAACTGGAGAAAAAAATCATGTAATGACTCAGAAATAGTGCATATCCTGTCTTTAATATTGAATAATTCTGAGGGTTTGGGGCCTTTATAAAGGGGAATTTCCTGACAAAAAAAGGATCAAGTTTTCGAATATAGGTTTCTGTAAATTTCGAATAATCTCCTGTCATTTTCAATGAATTTGATATGTAAAAATAATTTTGTTGATAATATATTGATGAAGAACTAATAATTTTAGATTTTGATTGGTTCAAGAGCTGGAGGAGTCAGACAAAGGTTCTGCTGGACTTTCCTGCAGAGCCCTATTCAGCATCAGCCATGCTGGTCAGGAAAAGGGTCAGGACCTGCAGCAGGAAGATTTGCACAGCCAAACCTCAGGGTGGTGAGAAGTGTTGTTTCATTAAAGGACTTATATTGAGCTCTTCTGATTTACACCAGAACTCCTCCAAACTGTTAAAAAAACTTTTATTTTTCTTACTTAGGCCTTCAGAGGGAGGGAAATTAATTTGTATAAGTCTGAACTAGAAAAAATTTAAACAGAGAAGTAGCAGATAAATGTTTTCAAAAGCTGCTGTTATAATTTACATGCATTGAAGATGTGGTCAGGTATATTAGGGAAGACATCAAGTTTCTCTAAGATGGAAAAAAGAGTCAAAACCACACAAAAAATGCAATTGCTTGGAAAAATGGATCAGCTGGGAGAAGGAAATACATTCTTGAATTTTGAGTATTTTTCAATAATTCTCTGTAACTGCTATAGCAGCAAAGACAATTAAGCAGGTTAAGTGACATTTTATGTTGAATTTGAAAATAATTTTTATTTCAATTTTGTAGACAGAAGCTAACCTCTTCACCACTGTGAATCTCTGAAACTGTTTTCTTCACTATTAAAACTGCTTGCTTTTGATTTGATTTCAGCTAATAATTCTTAGAAGAGTACACGCTGTTGACACAGCCATTATGTATAATAATGGGAATATAATGGGGACCTAAACAATTTGATTATTTTTGTAGTTGTGGGTAATACTACTACTACTAATAATAATAATAACAATAATAATAATAATAGACTGTGATGTGGAAATAAAAGACCTGGGGAGATACCTGATGGCATGAAAGACTGAGTTATATCCAGATGACCTCCATTAGATTTGACCTTCCAGTTGGGTTTGATAAAGGTATTAATGTCTTCACTCTCTTTATACTGGCATTCCCTTTTCACATACATTTGGTTTATGGAGTTCCAATTAAATTTTCTAAAAAATTAAACATTGGGCTGACACCAATGAAAATGGTGTAGGGAATGTAGGGAAAACTTGTACCAATGGCTGGTTTTCGTGGTGTGAAAAATGCCTATTTTATGATTGGCTTTTCCCAAATATTAAAATGAATATTATATGTGTTGTGTTAGAAAGCTATGCTGTATTAATTCTCTTAAGTAGTGTGTTAAATATAGTTCTAGGTTATAACAAAATGTTATAATAGAAACTATGCTATGTAAGATACTTCTTTTCTAAAGAAAGGACTCACACTGAGATAGCAGTCACAGGACACCTAAATCTTTCAGAGAAAGAGAATTTATTGCCCCATTATCAGGAGAAACGAACTTCTTCCCACCTCGCTCAGGATTGGAGATGCTGTCAGGATTAAGAGGAAGAGTTGAGGATGACCAGACAGAATCCTGTGTTTGAATGGAATTTATGTGTCATGTATGAGGTGTATGAATATTCAACAGGTTATTGTTTTTAAGGGTTAATCTTCTGTTAACATGTGTCCTTTTTTTGGGCTTATGCTGCCCGGAAAAAGGTACTCGGACGTCCGTAACTCTTTGTTTCTATTGTCTCATATTGTCCTAATTCAAATTGTCTCATATTGTCCTAATCCAAATTGTCCAAATTATTATTATTACTCTAATTGTATTACTATTTTTATAACCATTTTATTACTATTAAACTTTTAAAATCCTAAAAACAAGTGATTGGCATTTTTCACAGAGGGGTCTCACTACTATCAATGACCTTCAACTGAGAGCAGTTTTGTGTCTGCTGCCGTTGTCGCGGTGTTTGCGTCATTCCGGTGTCCGCCAGACTCCTTCTCTTCCCTTGACATTGTCCCTCTGTGGGAATTTGGGCTGGGAGAGCAGGGCCTGGGCCTTGCAGCCACGGGGGGGATGGATAATCAGGGGCTGGGCATCCCCCGCGCCGCTCCCCGGCAGTGACATGGAAATAACGCGCGCACAAGGGCTCCCTGTGATCCTGCTCAGCTCCCTGTGATCCTGCTCAGCCGCTGGACACAAATCGCAATAATTGGGTGGCCAGGCCGGGGCTGTGACGGCACAGGGACAAAGGACAAAGGGAACAGGAAATTGCCATACGGCGTCATATGCTCCTTCTCAACCCTAAATTCTGATTGCAGCTGTCAGCCTGGCATTATGGCTCTTGAATGCGGTGTTTTATTTGGCTCAGTGTGTGGGAGATGTTTTTTTGAAACTGAAACAATGCTGGAAAATGATTGGCATGAGGTTAACTTTAGGCAGGCTGCAGTTCCTGAGATCGTTGCATAAGAGACAGAAATATTGAATTACTGGCAAGGGGATTTTTGAATTAGTTGAAATTTGTGTTTTTCATCCTTGTCTTGTCCTAACACTGAAGTGAGTTAAAAGTGCTGGAGATACAGCTGAGAGAGCATATTCCCTTAACTCTAGTTCTTTCTAGCTCTATAACAAGTGGTCTGTTTTTCTTTCATCTATTTACTCTATTTTAGTGCCATAGTTACATTTTTTACAGCATTAAGGATGATAGTCCAGTAGTAATACAATTAGAGTAATAATAATTTGGACAATTTGAATTAGGACAATATGAAACAATAGAAACAGAGAGTTATGGACATCCAGTTATGGATTGGTTTGAAATGCATTAGGAAAAGATGTTAAAATAGTGCAGCACTAGGAAAAAAAATGCATTCAATATAACAACAGACATACCATTCTCTTGACTAGTGAGAACAGGCTTCATATGCTCTTATACTGAAAACATTGGGGTTTGTAGGCACAAAACTCTGTATTTCCCAGGATTCAGAGATTAATTTCTTATTTGTATGCAGGTACCATGGATGACCTCTTCTTGCTTTGATTTGAAAAAAGCTCTTCAGAATAATTAAATGTATTTTTCTTCAAAGTTTATGTTATTTATTGTGTATTTTTTAGCCTTTAATAGGGTTGGTATTGGCTTAGAGAGTAAAACTGTAGTAATTTTGGAGTCATGGTTCATGAATTAGTAGTTTTAAGGCTATGCTAATGATTTTACAATATATGTATTCTAGCTGAACTTTCTATGTTGCACATTCTCCTAAAATTCAAAGTTATCTTCATTTTTTCTCCTTCATGAGATTATAAAACAAACAGAAATGTGTAGTGCTAGACAACAGAGAAGTAAAGTTGAACATATATATATACATATATAAATAGGTATGGAATATATCTCAACTTTGTTTTAAAAATAATTTTAATTACACTACATCAAAGTAATCATAGGTGCATGGTGAATCATTTATGTGTGTTCACATAAAAACATGTTCTGAGCAGCCTTAGATTTAGATTTTTGAAACTATTTGAATCCATCTTCTTACATGGCATCTTTGAAAAGGTGATATTTGCATTTGAAAAGGATGAATCAGAAATAAAACCAGATTAGAGAGAGACAGATATTCTTTCCCCTCCCAAGTGTCTGGAGTCATTTACTGTTGCCATTAACATCTAATATGGCTTCAGGTGAAGTGTTTCCTCAATAAACTTGAGTAACATTTTTATTTAAGGAAAGGAGAAAGGAGGATCACAAGTGGAACTTCAAAAAGCTTTTTTGTTTGTTAAAGCCTTCATGCATGCTTACATTGGTTCCACCTAAATCTTGCCCAAATGGGACCTTTCTTTTTTCCCCCCAAATCTTGTCTAAATCCAAGACAACAGCATAGTTTTAATGCTTCCTAGCCCTGTATAAGCATATACTGAACTTATTTAAGTATCTCCTCTCTAGGATGAAAATTTGCTAAATATTAAAGTAATTTTTACTTCTGCACTCTCATAATTGCCTCCTTTGGCATAACAGAGAAATATGCTATTAAGGCTTCTTTTTTAATTCTAGAATTTAGTAAATAGATAAATAATTCTGCTTCAATGCGGTGGAAAAATCTGAAGAGCCCAATGGTAAAGCACCCGTCCCAGGTAGTGAGATGGCCGAGTTCTGAGTTCGGCTGAGGCTGAGGCTGCTTTATCTTCATCCCAAGGGTCTGCCTCCACCAAAAAACCTCATGTTGACTCCAGATGGTGGTGAAGTTTATAATTTGTACACAGAACAGGGACTGAACCAGAAATCCTCCTTCCAAATTCTAGCAACTTCCCTTCCTGCTTCTACCAGCCAGATCTGACTGCCTGCATCTGGTGCTAGAGAGGATTTCTCTTTAGGTGGTTTCTTAAAGGAAGAGATTTTCAGGATAAGCACATCTGGAACTTCTATCAATATTCATTGAGAGACTTTGGGGTATTGGGCTGCGCAGGGCAAAACAGCAGAAATTCTTTTCAGTGGTGTGATATTTAGTTATTAGATATTTACAGAGAATTGCATCGGCAAATTTGACGCTCTAAAGTGTTACTGTAACATAAAAAATCAGGTAACAAAGTAAAAAATTTGTAACGTGTTACAAATCAGGTAAATTTGTAACAGGTAACAAATTATGTTTGGGATTGTATCATTATTTCAGGTGTAATTATTGAGAGATTGGAAGTGCATGTACTTAACGAGTTGTCACTGTTGCGCTCACCCCTTGCTGAAAAGTTCTTTGTTGCAACATTTAAATATAACTTAAATTGACCTCTATGTGTGTTGTACTAAAACTTGCAGTACTTGCTCCTCAGTGTTTGAAACCTTAATGTTTCATGGGGAAAACAGAGGGGGCAGTGTGCTGTGAATGGGAAAGACATGAAGCAACCTTTCAACAGACACTAGCTAGTGGGATGATTTACATAGCTGTCCAAAATAACCCCTTTTTATCTATTAAAACTGCTTTACAACTAGCTAAGATTCTGCTAAGAACGAAGGCTTTCAAAATGTCCTTGCATGATTTACTATCTTCCTTCCATTGCAAGGAAGTTTCATTAGCAAAATTTCATTGACAGAATTTCATACAGAAGAGAAGAATCTGTAGTTCACTCGTGGGTTCCAACCGAGTGAGGCTTCTTTCTTCTTTTTTTTTTTTTTAATGTTGTTTATATAGGACACATTTTTGCCAAACTTCCAAGTTGTTAAATAGTAATTATTTTTCACTCTGTTTTTGTTTGTTTGTTTCATTATTTATCAGGTTTTACCTGGCGAGATGATTACACCCAGCATGTTATTGGTCAGGAACTCTCAACCATTCACAAACTCCACAGCAGACGCCCGGATGTATTTGCATCTGAAGGATCTGACACAGGAAGGTAAGTCTTCTGTAGTGGTTTTGCTTGGCTTTTGGAAAGGTTTGCCAATTATAAGAGGTTGGCCCAGAAGCAGAATTTTAAAAAAATTTCAAAAGCCACTATCTATGGTAAAGGTGTCCACCAGTGTTCAGGGGACAGAACGAATTAAAACCCCGGTCCTTGTTCTTCTGTTAATCATCAAGTTAAGGAAATACACTTTCTATTATTATTTAAGGTGTCAGAATTCAAAACATCAGGCCTTTCATTCAATTTATGCACTGTCTAGTGTCAGTTCAGCCATCCCTACCTATGACTGGCTTAAAAAGGCAAACTTACAGTAGCTCAACTACAGGAGATATTTTATTCTGGACTGAGCATTGAATGATGTTCTGAGTGACTGATTGTATTTTCAAAGTCAAATTCTTCCAAAACATACCTATGATTGAATTGAAGTCCATAGATTCCTAGTGGTAGTTGCAAAATTTTTTCAGAAAAGAGAAATCCTTCCAAGTTCCCATGACAGGAAATAATGTTGGGACATGGCTTGAAAGGTATTGAGGGGTGACTTTGCAGTAATTGGTTGCAAGACACATCAGTAATTCTGTAGAGTGGTTGAACCTGCAATTATATCATCTTCATATATAGTTAACATCTAAAGAGACTCTTTTACCTGGTCTCTTCTGTCCTACAGGCTTTTAAGTGCAACCCAACCACACAAACCCCATTGTTTTAAGAACAATTAAAAATGAGAAATTTTGCTTTCTCTTACGTGGTTTTAAGATATACATTCTCAAAACTAGTGAAATTGAAAGAAAGGGCTTTTTGTTAAAAACACTTTCATATAGTGGGATAAATTCGAGCTTCTAGCCTTGATGGGCAAAATATTGAATGTTGGAATTTGGATCTTCATGTACTGCAGTGTGTGGTTTGCATATGCTCCAGTTCCATTTATTTTCTGGATTGCTTTTTTCTGGAAATAAAATGCTATGTAACTGATACTTCCCAGTGTCTTCAATTGCATTTGCCTCACTTTTTTAAAATTTAATTCAGAGACTTTGACCCTGTATTTCACATGTTTGCTGATTCAAAAGCATTTCTTAAAATCACAGCACTATTCAGAAGTGCAGTAAGGTAGAAACTTAATGTCTAAAGAAGATAGTGATCTAAAGATTACCATAAAGGTGATAACAACATGTGGTTGAATCCATAAACATGTTTTCACTGCTTAGGTACACAAAATGTCAGTATTGAATGGATTACTCTCAGTAGATGGTATCAGAAATGATCTTCAATATCTTCTGGGGATTTTTTTTTAAGAGAGTGCCTAAAATTTTTATTCATGAGAGTAAGACAAAATAGGCCAGATTTTCATGATACCAAGGCCATATTCTGCAGTGTTTCCAATTTGTAGTTATATAAAAATAAAAAATATAAGAAGACATAAAAAGTTATTTAAGGTTTAGATTGAAAGCAAATGCTCACTTTTAGGAATTCCTGGTTTTAACAAGTTTTTGATGTTTTACATTTTTAACTATAAATGTGTGTTAGAAAAAAAATGCAACATTTTGTATATTGATACTTCAAGAACATCAGAATTTCAGATGTGTTCACGTAAAGCAGTTCCTATTGTGGATAGATTTTCTGCAGTCACCAAGCTGTGCTTCTGAAAGCATTATCTTATGTGCCAACAGTTTAAAGCACTAATTGATTTTTCTGGTTGTCCATTTGCAACGTGTTTTGTAGGTCAGAGAACAGTAGGAAATCTGGTGTCTTGTAGATTCTGATCAAGTGTGTTATATGTTCAGTGTGCTCAGTGTGCTTGCTAAAATCTTATCAGATAATAATTAAATAATTTAAAAAGCAACTTAGAGTAGGTATCTAATTATCAAAGAAACATTATGTCAGGAAGACCTTTTATTAAGGGTAACGTGTGTAATAAGACAATATGAAGTCATACTAATGAGTCATTAATCCCCACAGAGCTGGTGAGAGCAAGAAAATAGACTCAGACACTTGAAAGGTAAATTGACTTAGGCTAAATTAGTGCATATAAAATCTGATGAAACAGAAGACATGGATTTCATCTCAAAAAAAAAATGCTGAAACTGGGAGTTTGATTTCAAGATGAAAGTTCTTTCTTTGTTGGCTAACTGGAGTGTACGTGGTATTTCCTGGGTCCTTATTAAATTTCAAAAAACCCTCTCTTGAAAGAGGGCTCAAGATAAAGGAAAAAAGTCCACTCTGCACAGAGGGAATAAATGTCAGTTGTGTTCATGGCTGCAATTAGGCAAAACCACAAACGTTTCCAGCAAACTTCAATGTATGAAATGGGGTATAGTATTATTTCTATAATAAAACCATCATTAAGTCAGTAATAAGATACTCTCAGCATTTAAAAGGGAGGAATTTATTCTAAAATGTGTGGTTTCTATTAATTGGGAACATTCCAGAAATAGCAGAGGTGCAGTGATTTAGATATTTCCACAAAAAAAGCTTCTAAAATGCTAGAGTTTGTAGGAAATACATAATTATTTCTGTATATAAATAATTGTATGTGGTATTTTCTTTATACTCTCAAGTTCATTGTATGCAAAGTCATCTTTCAGAGCAAATGAAAACTGAAAATATTTCTAAATAAGTGCACAAAAAGAACTCATCTGACAGTCATATTTCCTACTCACCCAATGCTTTTATATATTTCTTTCATCCATTTTCCAGTATGACTTTGTCATATTTAAAAGAAATATTTTAATTTAGTTGCAATAATTGGTCAGTTAATGCATTTTCATTCCTGAGTTAACAAGGCGATATAGTGGTGAACTGCAAATATTTTTTAAAATCTTTCAGATGTATTCATAGTATCTCAATAAAGTTGTCATCAAATGAAATGTAAAGCTTTGTAGTCTTCTACATTTTAATTGTTTAAATGTTTACAGCATAAAATATTGCATCTAATGTGGAATGTAGATGAGTGCAATTATTGCCTCCATATGAAAAGTGTGAAATCTTAGATCCCAGATTTTACTTCACCAACCAGTGACAGTGACTATGTATTGTAAATAATGGTTTGAAAGGCCAACTTAAATCCTGTCCTTTGTCCATTCAGTTCCCATTAGCTCCAGTGGAAATCCTTGGGGCAGAATTTGGTCTGGTTTTTTTCTTTTCGTTTTCCCTTCCTTTTAAAATTAGTGAAGAAAGCAGAAGATAGGTGTTGGAATTAATCAATGGATGAAAGGTGAATGTTGGCAACTGGGATCCTTCCTATGAAGAGAGCCTGTTTGGATTAGTTCATCTCTACTGAAGCAGAAAGCACAGTGCCCAGGTTTTTCTGAAACTGCAGAATAGTTTTGCTTTGTCTTTAAGCTGAAAAGGAGGTGGATAATGTTACCTGCATGTCCACACTCCATCAGAAGGCAGAACTGAGAGCTCTGGAATAAGAAAAAAAAGCAAACAGAATGGGGAGGGAGCAAGACTGATGGTAAATTATACCAGGTTTGCTGTAGTGCTCTGTGCAGTACTCCTTCTTTTTCCTAGAGTTTGTGTCCCTGGTGGGAACCTGCTGTTACACACTGGGGAGAAATGGAGGATTTTTCTGGTGTTTCAAAGTGAGCAAACCTGTGAGCACTGTTGGTTGCAGTGCCACCACAGTAAATTAGATTATTAATTACATTTATTAGTGTTAAATTAGTAGGGACACACTTTTGGTACAACTGTGAGCATGGAAGGAAGTCTGTTAATTTTTGATTAAAGTAATATAATTAAACCCCAGCTTTGGAAAACGATATAATGGTGCTCTCTCAGGCTGTGCCTCTACATGAGTGCCAAGATGTGGGCTGGTAGAATAAAATTTTATTTACAGTGGCACAGAGATGTTGAAAGTCAAATTCATTCACTGAGCTGTAAAGCTCTTCCACCTGGGATTCTTCTTCACTGGAGAAGTGTGTGGGCATGTGAGTAGGAAATGGTGACACCAAAAGGTGATTTCCCTCAAGCAGCTTCACTCACAGGGAAGGAAGAGGGCTGGGAACTTTCTCTCTGCTTTCTTGCACAAGGAATGAAATAGTTACTGATGCTGACATTTAAATTATCATCACCATTTATGTGTTGTTGAGATAGATGAGGACAGCTGGTAATAATTCAGATTCATTGCACACAGCTCTCTGAATCCCATATAAACACCTCCACACTGCCATCATTTAATCTCATTTCTAGCTTTTCTTTGCAAATGTCACCAAAATCTGTCTAAACCACTCAGGAAACACCACTATTCTGTGAATCCCAGGCACATGAGAAGATCAGAAGAGATATTTGTTCCATCTCATTATTCCCTTTTCAAGCTTTTCACTGGAGTTTACTTGCTCCATTATTTCTGCATATCCAGTAGTCTTTCTTCAATTCTTTATGTTGATGCAGGGCCAAATTGGCATTGAATCTCATCATCATTCAGCAAGTTTTTTAAATCTTAGAACCATCTCATATTTCTTTGGGGTGCAATCTAATCATGTGCATTTTCTTTTTACAGGCATTTTCTTTGCTTTTGAATATGGCTTTGCCTTGATGTGACATTTTATTTGATTTACTCTAGAATCATTAACTTTGATGCATGAAATAAATTGTTAATAGTGCAAGATTTTTTGACTGCTTTTGCTGAAACATTGAATTTTCTATACTTTTCTGGTTGCTAAGCTTTTGAGTGACTTTCCTGTTATGTATTGAACTACAGTGGCTTGCAGTGCTTTTTTAGTTGGCCACTTTGTACATTAGACAGGCTGGTAACTTTCTTTTCCTTGCTTTTGCTGTGCAGGACCTTGGGACAGAATGAAGATAATGAAAGAAATTATGATGTGGAAAATAATTTGAACTTGGCCAAGTCTCTTCAGCAATACCTTAAATATCTCAGAATTCTCTCCCAGTCTGCATCTAAAAATTTGTATCCAAGGAAGACAAGTGACAAAGCTTCTGTCAAGGTAGTATTTTTAATGTGGTTCTTACATTCTGTGAGTTTGGATTCCTTTTTTCCTGAGTTCTCATTTTTTTAAAATTTCCCCTCTGTCTGAAGACCAGACATTGTTTTTTACTGCCTCCTCCAGTTGATTATCATAAGTGCACTAAGTTTTCTCAAAATTAATCACCTTCGGCATTGTAAATGCTTCAGCTCATCAAATCTGGAGCATTTTACTCTAATTAGGGATGGATTGCATGTGATGAAGGAAGAGTGGGATAAAGCTGGTAACATTTTGATTGACAGATCTGAAACTGTGCATCTGAACTACTCTCTGAAAACCTGGCTGAACTACCTTGTGAATTCTTGTTGGTGTTTGTGCTGCTTAGGGTGCAATTCATATAATCTTTGAGCAGATTTTAATAATGGGTCTGATAAATTGTGCATCAACATTTCCTATTTCTTATTGATCATAAGGAAATCCTACTGTGACTAGTTAAGGTTCAAATATACTTTATAAATGTACAGATAGCTGGCAAGATAAATCACAGCCAATAAATCTTGAGTATTGACTATGTCAAAAACTACAAGCATGCCTGTTTGGGAACTAAAACATTTTTTCCCCTTCCTAGAGAAAATCTGTCTCACTCTAAGATGCAACTTGATAAATTTATTAAAATTATTGCACAAAGGGGTTCCATGCAACAGACCCTTATGGCCCTGTATCTTTTGCTCAAAAAGCAAAGAGTGCACTCTTTGATTTTAAAGAGCTAGGCTGCTGTTACAGAAATCCTTTACAAGAAAGTGTCTGTCCTATTTCAATGCATACAGTATAAATACAAAATTTGCCAAAAAATATACTGAAGTTTTAGGAAAAGTATCAGGTGAAGAGACTGTAGTGCAAAGCCGAACTGCTTTAGTTTAGTTCAGAGAATAATTCAGGGGCACCAAATCTGCAACAGCAACTCCTGGCAACAGCACCAGTTGTAGCAACCATTTAGTCATGGTTGTTATTGTTGTCAGAAGCACGACTTCCCAGATTCTGACTGACTTATTAGATACACTACTTGTGATTTATGGCACATAAATCTTCTCTGGGGCAAGAGGAGCTTTCAGGCAGCTCTGAGGAGGGATCAGGGACCACCTTGGTGCTGCTTTTCCTCCACTCTCTCCTCCTGGGCTCTGGCTGCAGTGAGGATGCTCTGTTTTGAATCACTGGCTTTCAACAAAAACTTGCTCAAGAAGTGTTTCAGTGGGTCTGGTGTTGTCATGCAAGTTCATAAATAATCCATATGGCTGAGACCTTCTGTGGGGAAGCCTGCTGTGATAACACCACCCACCAACCTTATCGAGTGTTGCCATGGAGATGGGTACTCTGAAGCCTGGGGGAGTGGGGTAAAGAGGAGAGAATCTGGAAGTGAAGCACGTAGAGGAGCAAGCGGTACACTTCTGTTTACTAAGGAGCATTTGGAAACAACAGACATTGAGTCAGATGTGTTACCTATAACTGAAAGTCAAAAAAAGAAGAAAAGAAAAATTATTTTAAAAACTAGTGATTAGCTGCGAATTTTAACTGATCCTGGAGATGTTTCCCTATCCTAAGCAAATAAAAGGCAACTGCTCTTCTTGACTTTTTACTGCTCCAAGAAGCAGAAAAGAACTTGTAAAATTTAAAAATTTGAAAAGAGAAGGCAAAAAAGTGACTGAATGAGCTGCCTCTGATGTGGTTGTACCACTTGAAATTGGAGATAGCTACCTTGTGCACTTTAATTGCAAGCTTCAACAAATATTGGTACCTTATTTTTGTACTTAATATGTAGATTAAAAACCTACATTAAATAATTGTAGCAAGATCTGATCTTTTAAACTTTCTTGTCCTTTCCTAATCAGAATAAGCACAAGACAGAGGTACTTTACCCTACCTAGAACTGCAGCTTTTGGGCTTTGCCGTTCTTAAAAATAATTTTCTTTCAAGTATATATTTACCTCTGTCACTTCATTCCTGCTGTTGGGGAGCAGGAGATGTAACACTGCTTTGGTTGCTTTGATACCTTACATGCTGTGAAGTGTAGCTGCATCTTGCAGAAATTTAGGGCTTCTTGACAGGCTTCCTGCATGGATTCAGGATCCAAGCCTGAGATCAGAGGTCTCTGGCCAAATGTAAAACAAAGGAAGATAAAAGATAAAGAGGTTTTAAAATATTCCTTATACTCTGAAAGTGTTATTTTGTATATTCACCTTAATATATTTTACAAACTTTCAGTCTTCAGTTGCCCTACTGTCTTCCACTTGTATTATCAGAATAAAATTACAGAGCTTCAAAATTACTGAATAGACACCACACACACAGTTATGCAGAAAGATGTAAAATAAAACACAAAACTTAAAGCAGGTAACTCTTTTCCTATTTCCCTTGCTCAAACAACTGTCAGCTTGAGGCTTGATACAACAGTGACAGAAATAACACCAGTAAACTTAAATAATGTGATTGACCAAAGTTCCTATGGTGTCTACCATTTACTGCAAGAGCTTCTTAGGGTGATTTTTGAAGCACTTGAAGTTCATCACTAACTTAGAATTATTTCTCAGTATACAGGCAGTATCTGCTGCAGGCTGTAATCTAGCCAGCTGATAGTGACTCTGCCAGGAAATAAATAACAGCAAATCAGAAGTTTGGTGTTACAGAGGGTTACAGTTGTAAAGAACATTTCACTTTAGTTCAGCTGAAAAGAGTTGTTCAGGAAATGGGCACTTGGTGGCATTTGTTACTTAAGCATTAGCTAGTGGGATTTTGTGTTTGGTTTTAGTCTTCCCCACACACACTTTATGGAAGAGCTTTATGAAAGTTTTACCATTCCCAATGCTGAGTTATCAGTCATTGTGATTCCTTTTTACCAAACCTGGATGCAGTATGGAAAATAACAAATAACCATGTGGAAAATAACAATAACCATCATTTTAATGAGAATTGGTTTATCTTAGCTACAGAGGCAAGAAATGCAGAGGCTTCAAATCATGTGTGAATTGCCCTGCCCTTCTCCACTGCAGCTGGAATAAACTCCTCTTATATCAGAGCACCCAAACCCCTGAAAAAGCCACTGCACTGTTGGCATTCCTACAGAAACTCAGGGTTTCCTAAGAGGCTCAGGGTTTTGTTGGATTTGGAAGACAACACGTATTGCTCAGAGGCTGTAAAGGAGAACTTGCTGCCTTTGCTGCTGGTCTGCGTGCCTGTATTTGAATAGTTATGGGAGATTTTAATTGTGCTGCTTTCATCTGACTGAGAAAATTTTTTACTCATCACAGAAAGAGAATTTATTTGAAACCTGTCCCAAATGTACTTCCTGCTGGACAGGCTGTAGGAATTAGGAAGTTGCCATCATGCCTCTACTGTGGCTGTATTTCTTGTTGCAGAAATCTCATGAAGATTTCATGAATCTTCAGGCTTAAAGATTCATGGAATTGCTTTTTCTCCTTCCTCCTGGCTTGGCTTCTGAGGGCTTCAGATAGGGTTGGTCCTACCTGCTGCTGAGGTCTTTGTCAGGCCAATGTGACATTCAGGTCCTTGTGGGTAGGACCCACAAGGGGAGAAAGAAAATTATGTCAGATAGTATAGGAAATTTAATGAATTTTCTGTTGTTACTGTTTCTTTGTGTTATGGTTACATTCATTTTTGTGGTAGACTTCCTGTGCAGATATTGTGATTACAGAAATCTCAATGTCTTAGGTATTCTTATACATTTTATAATAAAGATTTCTGGGAAAAAAACCTAGAATCTTTACATCAAAGAAGGCGCAAATAAAGTTAAAGGCCTTTTTGGAATCATGAGGGGGAAAAGAAACAGGTAAAGTGATGGGTTAGTGCCAGAGAGTTGTGGCTCAGCAGTGCAGTGGTGCTGAAAGGGGAGAAGCTGCAAGTAATAATCATATAAATTATATAAAATAAAAATTCATATATTTGCTGGCCTAAAAAATCAATTGTTTGAATCTTTGTAATTGATGACCAAAAGAACTAAGATGTGTGATAATTATTTAAAAGAATTATTATTAATTTTAGAAAATCTGAGTGCATGAGTGCTCAAAAAGGTACTTTGAGCTTATCTGCAAATAATTGTTACTGTGATTAACTAGTAAGAAATTAATTAGTCATTGCACATTTTAAACTTGAAATTTAATTCAAAAGAGCAGCACCTTTATTTATCTAACACCGATTTAAATACAGGACTGAATGGAGTTCATCAGAATTTTGACAAAAAGTAAAAAACTTCCTGCAGTTTATACATTTAAATTCTATTTGAATAAAGGTAAAATTTAATACTTCATATATAAGAGACTATGTATAAAAATGTAATCCAGCTGTGCTTTAACACTTTCATAAAAATATTTCTGGAATAATAGATAAAGGAATGTCTCCTTGAAGCTACAGAATTGCCTCTCTATTGGCATACTTATGCAGTGATAAATGGTATCTGAATATTACCCAAACATTGGTGTATTCATTTACCTGCAGCCATTACAAAGTAGGGAAGAGCTAATGCCCCTGCTTCACAGAGAGATTAGACAGATTTTCTGAGCTCATGCAATAATTTTTTGGTAAAGCGTAAACTAAAAGCTAAGCCTCAGATCCCAGAAAAGTATTTCATCTGTCAGATCATTCTCTTCTTCATGGCTCTTTATAGCAAAATAGAAACAATAAATCCTCCTAAAAAAGCCAACAAACACATACACAAAAAAACCCCAAACCAACCAACAAGAAACCCCACAAAATCCAAAACCAAACCAAAACAACTCCAAACCCCAACAAACAAACCCCATAAGCACTGGAACAGGAATCATTTGACCATATAAAGATGTCTGCATTGGTGCACATCAGCCTAAACTCATTCCATGATCAATGGAGGGAAAAAGAGAGTTTTCAAGTTGTGATTCATCTGTTTTAATTTAAGTATATAAAATGAGATGCTGCAATTTCCATCCTCTTGGCCATTCTGCAGGAATCTGGTGTAGATTGCCATTTTTTCTGGAAGGACACATTTAAAGCTCAATAGAATCATGGCTACAAAGCCTAGAAAATTGCAATCATATTGTGTGTGGTGCAAATACACAGTCTGATGATCTGATGTGACTTATGATTTATTTTTTGAAAAAATAATTTAGCAAGGGAGCATTCTAGTGCTAGTATCATGCTCAAGTCTTAGATCCAACACGTACTTTTACCCTCAGCCTATCAGTTTATGCAGAATATAATGACAGAGTTTCAACATCTAACATAGAAACCACTATTTCCCTTATCACACAGGTATCTGGAAAGGATTAATTATTTTTTCAATTATTAGAAGATGCAAGTGCCATAGAAATGTTATTATAAATGATCTGTGTCAAGTCTGGAGTCTTATTTAAAAGAGCAGTTAATTAATTTCTAGTAATTCCCAGATGAAACATAGATTGGTATTTTTAAAATCTCAAATACTGACTGGATAATAAGATTTAGTTCTTTTTCAGACCCTTCCCTTCAAAATCAACCTTTTTTTCCAAATACCATGTGTTTGGAGTTCATTTCTGTGATTTTTCCTGCAGGTTTCCTGTTTGTCTTGCAAATATTTACTCCCTGTACTTCAGTACATTGTAATTAGTAAATAGAAGATGATGGAGCTGATACAAATTTTAAAGTGCATTCTATATTTTTTTCCATTATAATTATCAAATGGGAGGGTAGAGCTCACAGAAATTTAAACTTACTTCATCTACCTCTGTGTGAGCATGTTGGTGTAGACATTTCAGGACAGTGGAACAACAATTTCTTTATTTTTAGTGTGGGAAAAGACCTGAGCTGACCTCAAGAAGTTGTCCAGCAAATGGAAGGTTGCTTTTAATGGGGTTGTAAGGCACTGTTGTGGACATCAATCCTGTAGATCTCTATTCACTTGCATTTCTTAGGATAAAAGTATTTTCTAGATTCACGTGTTGGAGTTATAAATATATTGAATTGGTGTTAATGTGCTCAACTTTTGGCAGATGAAGATCATCATGTTTCTATGAAATTCATCTTTAGATAATGAGATAGTTCAATATACCAGCATATGCCTACAGAAAATGTGTTTAAACATCATTCACTGAAACCTTGAGTAACAGACTTATTGGCATATGAGCAAAATGTTCTCAGGCAAGGGAAGCTGATACACCCTGGTAGATCTGTCTGCACTGATCACCAGGCTGCACAATTTCTACCATCACTGTGGCTTCACTGTCACTCTTTGGTTCCTGCTGGTGGTGTCAGGGAGCTCCTGAATGCAGTGGCCTGGCAGAGGTAAAGATGCCCCAAGTCTTGTGTCCCCATGTCCAGGCATTTGCCAAGTGGAGCAGGTACTGCCAGGAGGCACCACAGGACACCAGGTAGAGAGCAGAGCTTCCCACCCAGGAGAATCGTTAGAAATGGAGTTTGTTGAGAAGACAGGACAGACATGAGACATGGTCAGACAGCTCTATTGGTCAGCTGATTACATGCTGCCATTCCAGACTGTTCCTTTTTCCTAAACATCCCATAGTGTGCCTTGGGCAATGACAAGATGGCACCCAGAAGGGGTCCTGCATCCCTTAAGGAGTCCCACACCCCTGCAGATGTTAACCCTTTCAGGGTGACCAGAGAGCTTTTTCCATCAGTCATCTGGTGGGTGCCACTCCTGGACACGATGGCTGATGGCTCAGGGTGATGGCCCTGGATGGAGCCAGGGCAGGGGCCCCTTGCCATCAATCAGGTTATTGGGGGTCATCCACCCTTCATTTTTCCCAGGTGTTTTTATCCTTTATGTGTGGAGACAAGCCATGTATCCCAATGTGTAGAGCTGACATTTTTTTGTTTATGATGAACTAATTGTGAATGCTGAGGAGAGACCACCCAGAACTTCTCCTACACCAAAGAAAATGTTTTGACCTATAGGATGGAGATGTGTCAGAAGGAAGGAGAAAATACAGCAGTTATTTATGAAAACTGAAGGCAATAAGTTACATCAATTGACGATAAAAATTATCCACGTAGGAGACTCTGTTGTGGATAGTTGAAGGGTAGGCAAGTGGATATGATCATTCCAAAGGAGATCAAGAATGGCTGGGAACATCTGAAACTAAAAACTGATTTTATTAAGTAGTAATTTATACATAAAAGAAGCCAGTGTATTGTCCTTTCTTTTCTTCTTCTTTTTTTTTCCCCTTTTTTCTTTTTTGAAGGTTTTTTGTTTAAGAGTGAAAGCCAAATCTCTGAAATTCTGAAATCAACTGACATTAAAGCAGTAGAGATTATTGAATGCTGTAGAGTCAGATTCTGGACAGTCCTATTGCACTGTGGTTTCACAAGAAGGATTAGGAAATAAAGTCATGAATAGTTTCCATCAAAGCAGACTCTGAAGCTCCTTTTGCTTGATCTAGTTTTTGACACTCTGAAGTACAGGATGCTAATTAACAATCTCTGCCACCTTCTCTGATGTAGTTCTTAAAAGGTTTCAAAGCTACTGTATTTTTCAGAAAGAAAATAGAAGATAGTTACAGAAAATTATCAATGAAATAGTAGGTCGAGTGAGATGACTGTAGTGTTGCCTGTTGCCTTAAAGCTGTGAATCTGTGGAAAGGCCATGGCCTGATGCTGTCCCATCACTGCAGGAAGCACTGGTTTGGCCTCTTTTCCAGTTTCTGGATTCTGAATTCGTTTTCCAAATTCTTGAATATTATAATATTCTAGTATTATAATATTATAGTTAGTGAAAAGGTCATTGGCAGGTGGTAGAAAATGCCTTTGCTTCATTATTACTCAGACAATTGAAAATGTTCACTGGCTGTAGTTATTATTTTCAGATAAAGCTACCACTGGATTTGGTGCAGAGTATGTAAGGTCACGTCTACAGCACGCAGAACTTGTCAAGGGAGTTCCTCCCTTTCAGCTTGAACCTGGCTGGAAGCCTGCTGAGATGCCCTGACAGGAGAGCACTGGGTGGGCACAGCAGCTCACCAGCTACAAGAATTAAGGCTTTGTTGTCACAGGACTTGCTGCTTTAGCTGTGATGCTCTGGGGACAGAGCTGTGCTGCTTGCTCAGCCCTACCCCAGGGACTTTCATGCTCCATCTACTCCATGACACCCATTTGGCACTCAGGCTTCATTGTTGGGTGGATTTCTGTCAATTTAAAGGTGAATTGAGCAGTACAAATTCCCAGGCTACCTTTTGATTCAGCAATCAGGCAATGCCCCTTGTGCTGGTGTTTATTTTGGGGGTTCACATGAGTACAGGTAGCTCCCATGTGAGTGAGTTTGCATGAGGCAAGTCTGTGTGAGTCACAGAGCATCTAGACTGTGTCTGGTACAAAAAACCTAAACTTCTTTCAATCCACACAGTGAGTTAAGCTCTGAGGTAATTTCATTTCTGGTAGTCTTTGGAAAATGTTATTTTATCCCACCATAAAGATGGGCCTTCCAGTGTTTGTTGTGGTTTTATCTTCTAATTTCAGAGATCATAATGTCAATATCTCAAATAGTCACAGTAAATAAGAGTTGTAGGTGGAATCATGCTTCAACCAAATTTAGGGGGTAGCAAACATGGGTTAATATCTCAAATGCATCAAACAGAAAAACATAAACTAAATTGAGGGCAGAAGATTTCTTCGTGATGCATTTCAAAAGGATTTTTGTTAGCTCTATATGCCTTCGAGATTTAACAAATGTATGTGCAAGAAGGGAAGTATTTTGTTATAAATTTGATTCCATTCTTTCTGCACATGGACAAAACAAGTCAATCTGCCCTTTAGTGGATAAATTGAAGAGCATTATGTTTTATGTATCTAATCCTGCACTACTCTTTTAATTTGTATTTTTTTAAATAAAACATGTTGTTCATAGACTTTTGCATAGTGTGTCTGCATAATGTGATTTGGTGTGCCCTTCTGTGAATTCTCATGCAGAAAATGTCAGGTACTTACATACCTAAACCATACAAGACATTGCCCTAACGATGCCATCCTCAGAAAGATTAGTGTGTGTGGATTTTCTGTAATGTGTGAATTATTGAGATAGCTTATTTGAAAGGTGGTGAAGGAGAGGGAAACCCTGTGCAGATGGAGAAATAAGATTTTTTTTAAACTGAGGGGTTTATCAATTCAGAATACTTTTCAAAGGCTTTGTATCAGTGACGTGAGATAATTGAACAGAAATTATTAAAAAAATGAAATGTTCCTCATAGCAACCAGGGCTTGTATTTCAACCCCTCTCAGTACAAACCATCTATATGGTAACTAGTGCATTCTTTATTCTTGTACATTGCACTTAATGTTTGTTTGGGGTGGGGTTTTTTGTTCTATTACTGACAGTACTTCATATGAGTCATGTGTAATCAATCCAGAAATGTATTTTCTTTCAAAAAATTTCAGCTCTATATTTCCCTCTGCTTCTCCATAATGTCAGAAGATTCTCCAAAGGCACCAATATGGGAATTTACATTCTTTTCACTAACCATGGACTATGCCATTTAATTTTGACATTAATCAAACTAGCAATGTCCATGTTCAGGAGTGGGCTTTGCAAAACCCACTTCAAATAAGATAATCACAGTGCTCTGCAATTGTTATTAATAACTTGAGATGTAAATTGTCTCTGGATTCTAAATTACATATTACTGATATTTTTGTTCTATATTTTTCTGTAAAAATTAGATGGTTTTTTTCCCATACCACTTAGGCAAACCCATAGTTTAGGATTATATTTATCAGTGCTGCAATGTTACTTGAATTTCATCTTGCATGTCACATGTACTTCTGGTGTTTTGTTTGAGATGGGAGCAGCAAGGAAGGGGATTTTTTTCTCCTGCAGTGGGAGATTGCCATACAGCTGTGAGACCCCTTTAATTAAAGTCAGAGTAAACTACATCAGAAGGGCTGCTGAGCTATCAGTGCTCTGCTTTAATTAGAACTGTTAATATTTCATCCCTTACTGCCCAAAGTGTGACCTGTCAAGCTGCTGAGAGGCTGCCCCTCCCTGACAGAGGTGCAGCTCTGAGCCCAGGATGGGCACACACTTAAATCCAATTTGTGCATGACCACTTGGTGGGTTGGTGGTCTTGTCTTTGTGGATGTGCTCCTTGTCTGCAAGAACAGTAAATCACTGATCTGTTCATGCTAAAGGGTGCTTGGACTTGTTAAATAGCTCATCAAAAGCCAGCCCACATCTCCTAACCCTAATCTTTCACATAGTTTGGGAGTGTCCAGTAGTTTCTCCCCTCTAACACTAACTAGTAAAGCTTAAGAGGCAAAATAGAGAGCTGGATATGGAACATGGATCCAAACTGGGGTGCAGTTACCAAGTTGGACTGAGCGATTTCTTACCTTTCCATGGCTGAATGGGGAATATCCTCTTGCCCCGGTTGCATTTCTCCCTTTCCCAGCTCCCTGTTCTTCCTTCCCTTGAGCCCAGAAGGTCCTCTGGAAGGCTGCAAGGCACAGAGAGCAGCAGTGGGGAAGGCAGATGGCAGCTTATGTGAATTCTCAGTGAACTGCTCGGGGTGTCCTGGGCTGCTTTGTGTCATCCTCTGCAGCTTTTCTCACTCTGGAGTGAGTATCATTAAAGAGTTAATTACCCCAGGCAAAGACCCGTTCAAATAGGGAGATAAATGCATCTGACTGGAAGTTTTTCACATTTAGGCTTTGCTATTAAGCATGTAAACAGCGTTCAACTTGCATTTTGACAACTGGCTCCCCCTTGGAGCTGATCAGAGCAATGCCTACCCTGCAGCTGGAGCACTGAACCAGAGCTGCACTGCTGCTGTTTGATACAGTTCCCAGGGGACACTGAAATATTTCATACACAAAGCTGCTTGATCTCTAGCTCTGTATTTTTTGACACTGCTTCACTGCAGCCCAATTTCTTGGCTTTCAAAAAGCACATTTCTATGTTAAAGACCAACTACAGAAATCCAAAGCCTTGCTTTGGTAGATCACAAGCCAAAGTGCCTTTTGTCTCTGTAATAAAATTGCCTATACCATAATTCTATTTAAATCATGATATGGAACCGTGGAATGAACCTCTTCAATCATTTCTTAAGGAGAAGAAAACCCTCTTGGAAAGAAATGGGTATGAACATGTATTGTAAAATCCACTGGCTGTCATCAGAAGAAATAAAATTGTTCAGATGGAAAGCAAAATTATCGTCCAGAAATTAGGATCTAGAAAAAGTCTAAAAGTAATTCTTCATCTCTGGAGGAGTTTATCAATCTTATTTGGGTTTTACAAAGTACATTAGCAAATACATAAATAATGATATTTCTGTCTGAATCCTTCTAATTGCTGTCCTCTGGAGTGTATAGTATCTTCACTTCCTCTATATTTTGCAGCTCCCTCTGTCCTAAATCATTGTGTCATCAATGCACAGGGACACCAGTGATTCACAATAATTTATAGCAGTGAGAGCTGAAATAGTCCCTGTCCTAAGGTTGCCACAGTGTGATGGAGTTTGTGTGACAGTTTAACCAAGAAAGCACAGCTGAGAAGCAGGACCCATCCTGCAGCACACATACAGGATGGGATGTAACCTCATGGAATCATAAACAAAGAATCTAACTGGAATTATTCTGGATATAAGTAAACCTCTCAGTTCAAAGTTGTGTTTAGCAAGAACTGAAGAAAAATGATTTTTGAAATTATTTAGGAGGATGGAAATGGTTTGCTTAAAAATGAAAAGGCCTGCCTTCAGGTTGTGATCATAGCAAAAATGTCTCTAGGATTAAGTGATAGTAAAAAGAATGTCCATCTGGTGTTTCCATGAGAATAGAAACTGAAAATAGAAAACTGTACTGCAAACCCACCTTTCCACTCTTTATTCCCCAGAACTTTTTCAGTAAAAATGTGGTCTGAGCTTGATTGACATGTTTTTAACATTGTTGTTTAATTTGCTGTGGTGTTTTTCCTGAAAATAATACTTTAATTAAAAAACAATTTAAACATTGTTTATACTTCCTTTTCCACAGTGTCAGATGATATATTTATTAGAGATTTAATTTAGTGGAAAAATTTTTCATTTAAATTAGAACAAAGTACTTAATGTATGCAAAAAAATTGCTTTACTTACTTGGTGTTCCTTTAAAAATGACACTTCTGATTTGACATGCTAGTTTTTGGTAAGTAATCTGAGAAAATAGTAATTCTAACAGGTTAAGTAAAAACCAAAGGGAAAGTGGATTTAAATTTCCTTTGTCTGTCTGAATACAAATAGTTCACACATAGTCAACACTGAGTTATGTTATTCTCTCTCTAATCTCTTGCTCTTGCTTTCTAATAATTTGATGAACTGGATTTTTGCACATTAAGTAGTAGTGCCTGTTTGAGGCACACTTATCAGTTTGAAGTTTGCAGTTTACATTTACATTACAGTTCCAATTACCGTTTTCCTGGCTGGTAGAGCACTGAGCGTTCCACCTCAGATCCTGGCACAACAACAATCCCAAAACAATTCTGACCCCTTTCCTCTTGCCCACCTTCTGCTCTCTCTAGAGCTACATCTACAATGACCCTACGAGGTACTACAGGAGGCAGAACCCCAAAGATCCATCCCCTGCATCCCAATCGCAGCAGGAGCTCCCTGAGGGTGCCCGTGGCAGGACGCTCCGCCAGCGCCAGCCGGACAGGCTCCCGCCGGAGCCGCGAGCGGGCCAGAGGAGTCTGATGGCCGCGCTGCACTCCTACATCACCCAGAACCTGTCTGCACACAGCGCTGAGAACAGCCCGCCCAGCAGGACTAAAGGCTCTCAGGTGTATGCTGGCAGCTTGTACTCCACGCAGGGCACTGCTTTTGATGGAACTCTTGCCCAAGGGAAAGCGGAAGATTTCAAAATGAGGAAGCTGCTCCAGCCGAGGCCTGGGCCTGGAGCGCTGAGGCCGACCCCTGAGATGCTGAGTCACAAATCTGCTTCCCAGGATGATCCAAAGGACCCTCTGAGCATCGTGGATGGTAAAGTTGATATTTACTTATTTTTTGTCACAGACGTGTTTTATGAAAAATCCTTTCATTAGGTCTTTTCTCCTGAGAAGCTTCAGCTTCTCCATGTTTTGCTGCTTTGGAATGTGATTTGGAGAGTTGTTTACCCAGCATGTGAAACTGTTTTTACTTGATGACCAATGACAGCCACCTGTGTTGAGGCTGTGAGAAGTCACAAGATTTTATTATCATTCCTTTCCTTTGCAAGCCTTCTGATGAAATCCTTTGTTCTATTCTTTTAGTATAGTTTTAGTATATAATTTCTTAATATAATACATATAATAAAATAATAAATCAGCCTTCTGAAACATGGAGTCAAGATTCTCATCTCATCCCTCATCCTGGGTCCCCTGTAAACACCACCACAATTTTTTGCTTACCTGAAGTTTCCCTCATGTTTACTGAAATTTTTTTGAGAAAAAGAAAATAAAATTAGACATTAGATATATCTCCTAGTATTGGCATGTATATATCTGCCATAAGACAGTAATCATGTTCACCATTCCAGCTACTCTTTCCCTGCAAACATCTACCCACATTCCTCAGCCCACCTTCCATATGTGTGCAGAAATATATGGCACTTAGTAAGACATAGCATTTATGTAATTTATTATATTTTCAAAGCATTTTACAAACAACGCATAATTATGGGTATATCTTTGCTATCAAATCTGGTTTTATGCATTCATCCCACACTATATATATAGATGATACAGAAATGCCTGGTTTTGTTCCACGTCTCTTTATTTAATTAGAAATTCAAGGACCACGGGTAAAATTCAAAGTTAAGCACAGAAATTAACTGTGAGATGAATTCTGGTGCAGAACCGGAGGGAGAAGGGAGGAGTCTGTCAGTTCCATGGATAGGTGAACAAGAAGGTGGGGTTGCATCTAGTTTTGTCTGGACATTCTGTAAAAAAGAACCCATTTCCTGGATTTTAATCTTTTTTTTTTGATAATGCTGTTTAACAATGATTGGATCACAGTTTTTTCTGTACATGACAATTCAACAAATACTTAAATTAAAATGGAGGGTAACATCCCCATGCTCAGCTGCACTCAAAGCACTGCTTTATAAGATGAATCTTGGGGATCGTGTAGACTTTATAATTCTGATTAATTTTGTTTTTTCTTTAAACTTATCTAACTATAGATGTTGTTCCAGTGGTGTAGGATGCCTGAAAAATGAAAGCGTTGATCCCCAGCCATTGTCAAGCACTTATATCTGCTACACTGCAGTCAGCACTACCCCAATGGATTTTAGTGATATGTTAGAGGGTTCCTTTGAATCCTTCTTTATCATCCATAAAGTGCAGTGCTCTTTGATTTGGTTTTTTTTTTTGTTCTTTTAATAATATCCTCCAAAAACAAAACACACACAAACACACAGAAATGTCAGAGTTTCAGCAGAGGAAAGATAATGCTTGCAGTCTAAAGGATGCTCAGAAGTGAAAGCATTCTTGGTATGGTGCCCAGAGATAATAGGTTTCAAGGAATGAACTATAATGTAAAATCAAATCCAGGTGGCACTGTAAGTCTCTTGCACAGGTTAGACAATTTTGTTGCTAGACTCAAAACAAACTAGGCACATGCTGGTTTCATTATCCTCCAGCTGTTCCACTTCACCTTTCCTGGTAGGAGCCAACTGGGAAAAAAATGCTTAACACTTACAGGGAATAACATGTTTCACAATTCATTGGGTTGTACTACTTTGACTTCTCATATATAATATGCCCTATAGGAACTTCTGCCATTGCATTTGCTTTTAATTGTTGCATAGAGAAGGCATTATGAATTGCTTGAGGAGAAAATAATGTGGTTTCCTTTGTATTTTTGAGCCACTTAATGATCTCAACAAGAAAGTGGTGAGGATGGACCCTGGCATATTCATTGCTTAAAATGCTGTCCACTGGAATGAAGGTGGTTTGGATTCAGATTTCCCAGGCTTGACCACACAACTTCTTTCTGCTTTTAACCTTTCTCCAATCTCTCTTGTGTTTATGGATTATTGTAGGCTTGTGGGTTGTTTTTTTCTCTTGCACTCTGTGAACTACAGAACTGTAAAAAAACTGGAAGGATGGGGTGCTCAGTTCTCTGATCCATCTGATAGAGGATTAGACACAGGCACTGGACTGGGAGCACAATCCAGAAGGTACTGAGCAGATTAGTACTGAGAAGTGCTGCAAAACAGTGGCAGGTAAATTCTCTAACAAGGCTCCCTGAGGGAGAATTACAAAACAAGGAAATGTGGAGTTATTTTTCTTTCAGATTTGGAAGTTGTTACCTCTAGGAGTAGCATGATGTGCGTGGGCACTGCCTTTGTAGTCACTGTGCAACACTGGAATTGTTAATCTCTCCTCTGCACCAGCCATATTTAGAATTTGGCTCAGTTTTGTGTGGTTTGTTCTAGTCTAGTGATTTTTTTATATGTTAAATATTACTGAATACGTCTCTCTGTTCCTTTGAAAAGGTCACAGAATTAGTAATTCAGATGTCTTAAAAAATAGCAAACTTCCATGTTTATGGAACAAAAATATTTTTTTATACATCCTCTCTCTGGCAAAGCTGGGATCACCATTCCATATGGTGCTCAGCTGCTGAGGCAGCTAACATGTGGTCAGTAGGGTGATGGGGTTGAGGAAGGCAGACCACACTGAGGAATTTCTAACAAAGTCACTGCTCCCATACCATGTGGATATCAGGCAAGCTGGCTTTGACTCTTGTGCCAGCAGAATATGAGGCATCATTTATATGCTGTACAATAAAAAGCTATTTTCCCTGCATAAGGTGCTATTGTTACCTACTAGGGAATTCTACTGGTGGAGCTTATATTAAAAATTACATCTTCTAGGACATGTATGCTTTTACTGCCATTATGGTTCCAGGGATAAAAGGCAGTTTGCATTTATCAGTTGCAAAGCTGGAGCTAAGGGAGAAATCTGGTTTGCAGTTTGCAAGCCCTGTGAAACATGACTGAGCATTGCTGAGTCTACTTAGGAGGGAGTCAGTGGGAGACTATAAAAGCTGTGCACAGGTAATGCATGTTCAAGTACATGTGCTGCTTAAGTGCTGTGCCATTGCAGTATCCATCTGCTATTTGGTCTTTCTCCAACAATATTTTCTGATTTTAATAAATACATCATATTACTCAAAGGTGTTGGTAAACAGATGCAATGATATTTATCTGTTTATCAATGTTATCCAGTAATTTACAAATTATTGCAAACATGGACAAGTGCCATAACAAGAAGTGTAAATATCCATATTTACCATGGACAAGGATTAATACCATATCAGTAGCCATGTGAATTTAGCAAGACTCTTTATGCAGACCTACATTCCACCAGGCTGTTACAGACACTTTGGTGACTGTCCCTCCTGGGGTACTAAAAACATGATGTTCCTCATATTTACTGGCTTTGGTTATTGCCTTTGGTCCTTGATATTTTAAATCACATTGCAGCTGTTCAGAAAAAGTAGATATAATGCCAAAGTTTTACTCATGTCAAGGCAGTATTTAGGAGTCTGTTTGATGAACTGTGCCCAGGTGGCAATGACCAGGGCAGGAATGCCAGTATTAGAGGAGCAGGATGCTTCTCTACATAATATTGAGGTTTTAGTGAGCCACAAGAACCTGTACTGAGCCTGTCACTATTATCTGGAATAGGGCCTGTGGCCGTTCTTTTTTCATGTTCTTCTTTGCCCTGTTCCCCCATTCCCATTTTTTTGAGATTAAGACTGCTTTTTTTGTTGACAATGGATATTAAAGATGAGTCTGAAGATGGAGTGGAGAGATAAGACTGGGTTAAGAATATAGCTAAAGAGAAAAAGTTAGTTTGGAAAAAATGGAATGGAAATGACAAGGGTACATTGCCTGCATGTTGTTGAGTAGCTCAGTAGTTGATCTTGACAGCTGGCTGTGAATCAAATGAAATAAACAAAAATCTAGTTGTGTTACATTAATAAAACTCATTTAATTATATATGTCCTGAAATATAATTCTCTTTTAAGGTTTGTCTTCAAATGATGTTTTATTTGTAAAATTTTAGTTTTGATTAGGATCTGACATATATTCTGTCTTTTCATTGCTGATTTTATTAACTCTGCTTCAATAATTTAGGCTTTTCTGTCAAGATATTGTCCAATAGTTCTATAAAAGATGAGTTCAGAAATGATACCTAAGCAGACACAAGGCTCCTGTGGTAATGCAACAGTACTGTTTTCTTCCTACAGCTAAGTTTTCTGCATTGCTGCTCTGTGTAACATCCTCTCCACCTCTCTGCCAGGTAGCTCTTGTGCTTCTTGAAAAAGTGTCTTGAACTCAGGTTGATTAAGTGTATTTAAAAATTTTGTTGTAGTTTGGATTAATTTGCTCTCGTAAATTGCCTTCCTAAACTAAAGCATTTGGTCACTATGCTTTTACTAAATTATGAAATTCATAACAGGGGATGGATACAATAAAATAGAAGGAGACTTTTCAAAGTTTTCTCTGAAATATTGCTAAGCTTCCATCAAACTTCAGTATTAATTTTGCTGCCTCCGCATATCTTGGCCCAGAGAGTTTGGCACAGATTGAGTTTCCATCTTTGATTCACATTTCTGAGCACTTGCTTTCCTGTACAAAGCTTTCTGCTATTCCAGTGTGGTACCAAAATCTTTGTCAGCTGTCAGTTTGAAGTAACATCACAGATATAACCTGTCTTTTTTTATAGATAGTCACAATTAAGTGTACTTATAACTATGCTTTTTAAAGGAAATCTAAAAAGTGAACATTTTACAAAATTAGCTTGTATTTTATATTACTGAATTTTATAATTAAATTAGTAGAATTTTGTGATAACATCCAGGTGGATTATTGGAAAGATGTTTTCTTTTTACCTGGAAAAGAAAGTACATCAAAGAAACACCTTCCCTGTGTGTCAACACCCTCTCAGACTCACAGTAAATCTATTATTTAAGCTGTTTAAGCTCTTTTGCTTTGTATGGACTAATTAGTTAAGGGAAAATGGCATTATTTTTTTCGATGAATTTTGGGTCAGGTCAGGGGAAATTAGTCTTTGCCTTGAGATGGAATTGGGATTCTGATGGTGAGCTCTTCAGTTAAAACTGAGGGGTTCAAAAAATGACAGATGTGTCCAAGGTCTTGGCCTCTTATTCCCAATGAAAAATAATCCTTGATGCTTGTCTCCCTGCAAAATCACAGATGTTCCACTGCCTCTTCCCTGAAGCAGAAGAGTGTTAACTGCTTTAACTTCTTTTCTAGTCTCTATGAACTTCTGCCTCCTTTGCTGTGAGGAAAAAGAAAAATCCTTATTTTTAGCCCTTCTTATGACATTGTTTTTCCCTGTTTCCCTACTTTTAAATTCACTTTTATGTGAGCCTGAAGGCTGACAGGATGATCCCAAAGTCCTGCTTACAGATGATGAAGATGTCCAACCACTGGGCTTGACATGGATAGTGTTACTATTCAGAAAAAAGGTGGGATGGCACCTTCAAACTGCTTATATGTAAATTCAGACATTCAACAGAGATGTAAGAGCAGCCCTTACTTTCCTCTTCCTACACAATACTATGTGAAAGAGTTTTCTTGCTTGCATGCATATGCATAAATATGTTAAATTTCTTATCAACATGAATAAGCAGAACAGAGGCATGATTGGAAATAGTTTTGGTGTGCTACAGTAAGCACTACATTAGGCTGAATTTTTCAGAGTTCTGCAGACTGATAGTGGAGATGCAATAAATGCAGTCAGAAAAGTGCCTTCCCTGGTGAGATGTTATGCTCCATCTTCTGACTCACCTTTAATACCCATTGTCCTTGAATTTCCTTACCTTCAAAACTTTTGTCACATCAAAGGTGTTTGGCTGTTTGGTTTTGTTATTTTTTTCTCAATGTGACTGGTAAAACATTCATAGCTGGCAAACCAAAACAAGTTCTATATATGTCTATATCATCCATACCTATATCTATAATCTATATATGTAAATATGTATTTGAAAAAAGTATATACGTTCCAAGAGAAATTATTAACATTTAGAAATTTTGTCCTCGACATATCCATGTATATAATGTATATTTATTTATATCCCCTTCTAATTGATGAGGAGCTTTTTGATTGAAAGACAAAATATCTGACTCATTTTTTCCCAGAACGCTGTATAACTTATATAGATATACTTATGAAAGCAAATTACCAAAGAAAACTGATCTCCAGGAAACAGTAATGTTGTTTGTACTGTTTTGCAGCTAAAAAAAAAGAAATTAGGCTACTTTAAAACTTGCTTTCAGTATTTTGAGTCAACTTAGGCTAGGGAAGACTGTTCTTCTTGTAAAGAAAAAGTGATAATTTCATGCCCTCTCTCTAGGAGGACTTTCTGGGTTATAATAGCATACATCCCCCTGTCCTGGCACAGATTCACCTGGTCATAAATTCAACATCCATTAAGAATCCTCTGTTTTCTGTAAGGAATGCAGCACCTTCCTTTAAAAAGCAGATACTCTCCATGAAGGGAAAGCTATCTAAATTTTTTAGGAAAAATTAAAGATATAAGCACATGTGTTTGATGTATGCAGCTAATTGTGCCCGTGTTGTTTTCTGATCCAGAGGCACTGATTAAAAACGTATTGAAGGACCTAGAGAAACACCAAGTGAATGTGGAGAATCTCAGCTCAACAGAACTGGATGAAATCGCTGATACTATCGCCACTGCAATCCAAAGTGTTGACATCCAGGAAGAAACAGAAAAAAATGCTGGAAAAAATAGAGAAGACAAAACAGAAGCACAAATGAAGAAAGGAGATGCTCAAGGAAGGGCAGAGCTTCAGAATGGATTAATGGAAAACAGTGTTAATACACCAGGTATTTATTTTAGAAGTACAGCAAAAGACAGCTACCCTGATTTTCCTCTATTGCTTCACCTTAGTGCTAGACTTCTAAAAATCAGTTTTAAAGAAGGTTTGAGGGAAAGTTTCTGTATTTCCCAAAAGCTGTGGAATTTTAGATTGTTGTTTTCTTTTTACAGCAGGTTCTTCATTTACCAAAACAAAAAAAAAAATCTGTTTATGAACACTCAGTCTTCAAGCTTCACAAACAAGATCACAAACCTACACATCCAATTATATTGAAATAAGAATTGCTTTATGCTGTGTGGTCTAATTTCCTGTTCTTGAAAATGAGATGCTTAAGCAAAATGATAATGGAAATTATTATATTACAAGATGTATTTCAAAATATGCAGAGAAAAAAGTTATGTTTTACAGATAATCATTTTTTAACATGCCACAGTTACTTGCAGAAGAAAATCTGTGACAAGTTACAGGTACAAACCCACTCATTCCCTTTCCTTCTTAGGGAATAAGAAGAGTTATTATGGTTATTTGTTTCTGTCTGCACACATATTTTCCTGGTGATGCAGATTCAGGAGCCACAGTAATTGCCATTAATGAGTGAAAACCACAGTGGAATATAAGTTACTACTCATCCATTTTCTATTTTAGGAATGTTATAATATCTAGTATGCCAGAAATGTGTACTATAAGTCATAAAAAATGATTTTCACTGTTTTCATGGTGATATACTGAAATTCTTACTAGTTAGGGATATTCTGGTTATTCTGATTGCCAGATTTTGCTGTAGATTAAAAGGAGAAAACTTGAGGATTTCTCTTGAATCATGCTGAGAAGGATGAATGACATTCAGTTCATAAAGCAAAAAGCCAGTGTTATTTGACTGAGATTAAGGATGTGACTGAATATTATCACTGTAGTTAAACTGTAACATGATTTTGGTGAATGATATCTTTTGAAGTATGTAATTTTCTTCCACCAAAATAGGTATGAGGGAAATTTGTGTTTCCTTTTCCTTTACCATAAATGTCCATTCAGCAAGCTAGAGCCATTCTGTTTTTTTTCCTCAGATATTGGTAAACTGATATGATGATTTGACACTTAATTAGCAAAATAACACTATTACATTGGCTCTTGAAGTACTGTCTATTGATCTCACATTAATTTGCTATCAAAGCAGGGTTAGAATAACAATAACAAATTATTCAGTGCTCCTTATTCTGCCCTTTCAGCTTTGATGTCTCAATGTTTAAATCACATAAAAAGACCACTGCTAAAAAGCAGCCTATGAGAAGTCTTTGCTTTGTATATGATGTTTGCCCTTCATAACTATATTTTTGTGCTTTTCATATCCTACAGACAATGGAGTGCACGAAGCCAGTGTGAGAAGTGATCAAGAGGTAGAGTACCAGTATTTTAACAAAACAAGTGTTCCATCTCAGAATATCAGGTTTCTGTGCAGTGAAAGACAAACACTTCTGAAATAGAAGACTTGTTCTAAGTTTTTGTGTTCAAGTTATGCTTCAATAGCACACATGCTGTTTTGATGCATTGAAATATTAAATGAGCCTTTATTTAAACCTTAACCAAAATGGGTTTTGATATTCAAAAATAAAACTCAAGTCTTTTTCCCCCCCTTTCCGTAATTTTTAAATAGACAGAATTTATAATAGATTCACAAATTTCAGAAAAATTCAGGGTTTTTCTCAAATCCATAGATTTTGAGCAGTGAGGTGTTCTTGAAAATGCTTTTCCTCCCTGTCCTTTGGCTCTTGGTTCTGGGGAACATGAGGTATTTCAAAATCTCTAGGCATTAAATCTCATACCCTAGCTAGTAACACCAAAATTAGCATTTTAATCCAGATTACTTTTACAATATTCCTCCTGAGTCATTCTTTCAGACAACAATACACAATAATACAGCACAGTATTTTCTCTGTGGTTTCATTTTGATCTGAAAATAACACATATAGGACTCCAAACATCACACATGCAGCTGGTTTGGAAAGAAAGACCTAATGCTTTCAGGTCATGCCACTAATGAATTTGACATTTAATACTAGACTTTCAAAAAGGCAACTTTGGCCCCCTAATGATGCACAGTTCATTACAGGATTTGGGATTGTAGAACCATGAAGGCACTTTTACATCCTTTCCCCCTCTGTAGAACAATGTTTTATATATATATATAGTGATCCTGATTCCTCTTCTGTAAGGAATTGAGACTTTTTAGGATGAGCTTTCAAATCACTCTCCAGCATCATAGAGAAACTGAGGCAGAAATTTCTTTAGCATGTATTGATTCTTTTGACTCCTATGGACTGCTGTCCAATATTTAGCCATTTTTGAGGTATATTCATCTTTCTTTTTCTCAGTTTCGTGGAGCAGAAAAATTTCAAAGAAATATTTTTTTAAAACCGTGTGAAACTTCCCCTACTATGTACTCTATCAAAAGCTAATACTGCAAAACTCATAAATGGGCAAATCCTCTCGTGTTTACAGTAAAATCTCTTTGGTCCTTCTACCAAGCAAGGGAAACACACATAGACAGAATGGCAGGAGCTTTAAACACCCACATGAAAATCATCACGGAATGAAGTGCAGTAGTCACAACAGACTTACAGAGGATCTCATGTATAAATTTCTTAGTGACAGTTTAAATAGGGAATGTTTGAATAGAATTTATTGTGACACAGAGCATAAAGTGCCCATTTGCCATCATTTCCTCCCAAATGCTTGGCTGCAATAAAGTTATGTAATGAAACTAGCTAATGAATTTTTCCAGGCACCTGTTTTGACTTTGGCTCATTTGCTTATTGTTGATTTATTAGACAGATTCTGGTTTTCTGTGCTCATATTTTTAGCTTGTTGGATCACTCACATACAATTTGTCACCATTTCTAGAGATGAAGAAGGAAAACAGAATTGGTGATATAATATCTGTTCCTTTTCTGGTGTTATAGCTTGTGAGACCCAAGAGTTATGAAAGCTTCCAGGCCCAACCCAGGAATATTGATGGACATTTCTATGTTTTCTCCTTTTCATTAACTTAGCAAATAACAAAGTTTCATTTTTGTCAATACTTAGACACACAGACACATGGAAACCACTGGAAAAAATATAGTGGCATAATTTATGCTCCTTTATTATTACTGAATTAATAGCATGGTCTTAACATAGTCTAGCAGCTTACAGAAATTAAGAAAATGACCATGCAACAGTTGTATGAGTAGACTCTACTATATCAATAAGAGTTTGAAAAAATTATATCCAGGTTTGGTGAGTATAACCTTCCTGTATTTAGTTTTAAAACTAATATTATTATTTTAATACAGGAGAACATGGCAAAACTGATTAGATTCTTGAATGAGAATGCACTGGCTGAAAAGATGCATAAAGACCTTATTCCTGAAGAACCTACAAAGACAGAAACTAAGAAATCTGAAGAAACTGACCCTTCTTCCTCAGAAGAAACAAATGCTGGTGTGGAAAATGTAAAAAGTGAGACTTTCTCAAGGGAGCTGACAACTGCAAAGAACAGTGAATCTGACTCTGAAGACCCAAGCCAGACCAGCTACTGGATTAAGAATACTTTAATGCAGGAAGGAAACTCATATGAAAAGCCTCAGAAAAACACAGGACAAGGCTTACAACTTGAAGTGAAATCTTCTCAGGAGGAAGAATATGGCTATATTGTGACACTGAAAGAGTAAGTACAGCAGCCAATTTGAATGGCATTTTTAACTGAGGAAAAGATAAAGTCATTCCACCTAGTGAAATATGAATGTACAAGAGGAAAATGCCACAGGCCTGATTTTTAATACAGCTGAAACTGTTTGGAACCTGTTCAGTACTTTGATGAAAATACAAGCAAACAGTTCCGTTTTCTTACAGTTGCCTTTCCTCCCTTGCAGGAGACATTAAATTTGTAGGTCTTTTGCTCAGACCTCTCTCTATCTTCTCATGTTCTAGTGACCTTCCAATATGTCAGTAAGTGTGCTTATGGTTAGGATGAGAGCTTTAAATATTTGACTTGAAAGTAGTCTAAATATCAATGCCTGAGTCATTCTTTCAGAAAAACAACACACAATAATACAGCACAGTATTTTCTCTGTGGTTTCATTTTGATCTGAAAATAACACATATAGGACTCCAAACATCACACATGCAGCTGGTTTGGAAAGAAAGACCTAATGCTTTCAGGTCATGCCACTAATGAATTTGACATTTAATACTAGACTTTCAAAAAGGCAACTTTAGCCCCCTAATGATGCACAGTTCATTACAGGATTTGAGATTATAGAACCATGTAGGCACTTTAACATCCTTTTCCCCTCTGTAGAACAATGTTATATTTAATTAGTGATCCTGATTCCTCTTCTGTGAGAAACTGGGAATTTCTAGGATGAGCTTTCAAATCACTATCCAGTATCATAGAGAAACTGAGGCAGAAATTTCTTTAGCATGTATTGATTCTTTTGACTGTCTTAAACTTATTAATGGGATTGAAGGCAATAGGATTGTGGAGGATTCTTGTTTTTACTATACTGTGTTGCATTGAAATGCATGTGGCTGCACATTAGACACAGACCAGAAACTGGTGGAATACCCTTTAACTGCACTTCTTCATTCCTGCCCTGGAATGTTATGTGAAGCAGTACAAGACAGTTTTTCCCCAGCTCAGCACTACTTCCCTACTTCCCCCAGCTCTTTTAACTCATATCAATCTGGAAGACTCCTTTATTCCAAAGAGTTTCATGATGACACCATCTCTTTTGACTATCCAGACTTATTTGGCTCATAAATGCAGTAAAGTTTAGAACTGCCAGAGCTCTGGGAAATGGGAGACATTCTGAATTTCAGTGTTCACAACCTGGAGATTCTTCACTGTATCATCTTACCTGGTGTTCTCCTAGCTAGTCTGCCACTGATGGGTTTTCCCTGAATTATGTCTGTTATTATTCAGTGAAACTTGCTGAAGAAGGTCATTTGTCCAAAGATTCTTGGTTCTTGGAGGAGCTCATATACACAAATATCATTTACCTTCTTTACCATTTTTAATGGTTTTCAGCTGGCTGGAGGGCCAGACCCAGAGAGTGGTGGGAAATGGAGTTACATCCACAGTTATAACTCTGGGTGCACCCCAGTGTGCTCCACAGGGCTCAGTACTGACGCCAGTTCTGTTTAACATCTCTGTTGATGATCTGGATGAAGGGCTCAAGTGTGTCCTCAGTCAGTTTTCAGCTGGAAACCAAGGGAGAGAGGGAGTGTTGATCTTCTGGAGGGCAGGAAGGCTCTGAGAGAGAAAAGCCTCAACTTGCACCAGGGGATGTTCAAATTATGTTAGGATTATTAGTATATTAGGAAAAAACTTGATAAAGGGGTTGTCAAGCTTTGAAACAGGCTGCCCTGGGAAGTCACCATGGCTGGAGGTATTTAAAAGGCATGTCCCTGTGTCACTTAGGGACACAATTTAGTGGGGGACTTGGCAGGGGTGGGTTAACAGTTGGACTCAATGATCTTGGAAGTCTTTTCCAACCTAAATAATTCTGTGATCCTATGATTCTGCTTAGATAGCTGACATTTGTGGGGAGATCCATTCCCTGTTAGCTTCTGAGGTTTTGCAAGCATGATCCAAGGAGGTATTAGCACTGCTGCACTGAACTCCATGAAATGCTAAGAAGATGCCAGCATTTAATTGTGCCACAAACCTAAGATAAATATTTCCATTTAATACTTGAAGTAAAGTTTTGTGATACTTTATAGACTTGTCAAAATGGCAGTGTGATTGTCAATGCAAGAACAGTGGGTCACTCCTGCTGTGTTTGTCAAGTGACCTTTCAGATGGTTGCAGCCCTGCAATCCATACCAATCCATATTATCCATCAGCGCTGAGCTTTGGAATGAATTGACACTTTCAGTGTAGAAAATTGCCCAGCAAATCCTCCACTGTGCTGCTTCAGTACTTTGTTATTCTGAGAAACCAATCAAGTTGGTGATTTACTTTGTTTACTCTCTTCTCTTTCAAAAAATGGCTATTCTACCACTGGAGTATTTGTGTAAGATTTTTTCCTTTCTCAGTGTAATTGCTTTGAAATGTTTTATTAATTTTAACTCTACAATTGCAAAGTAATCTTATTTTTTAAAAGTAATCTATGGGATGTTATTTTAATTTATATTCTGCTCTTGCCATAGTTATAAAGTATCTCTGTTATAGTTGGGATACATCAGTGTGAGCTCTCTAGTCAGAGAAGTCTTGCCTTTGGACTTTTTTTATTTTCTGAAGTTCTAGTTCTTCACATTTGGAAAACTTTTTTTTTGTTAAAAACCATGCCAATTCTCCCATTTGTTTGGCAGTATGTGCTCTATAATAAGGGCCTAGATCCCACAATCAAAACATTTACACAGTGTTTAGTCTCCTGAGTGTCTTATGAGGAAACCTAAAGCCTGACTTTCCTGAAAATGTAGTTCTTACCACCTCCAGTAAATCTAAATGTAAGCTTCTGCGTGCTCAGCAGTTTAAATAGCCAAGCTGGCATGCAATTTCTCAAATATGAGATTGAGGAGCTAGACTTAAATGCACTAAAAGAAATCCTAGTTTGAAAGTTCATCTCTTTCCACTGCTTATCACAGAGTCTTTCAAGCTTCAAAATCAAGTCATGCTTGTCTGAAGCCATGTTTGGACACCTAGTGCAGAGCAACCCATCCTGTTTTGTGATTTATCAGAGGGCTCGTGCTTGAAGTTTTTCATACAAAGACTAGATCACAGACAGCTCATGGCAGCTCTCTCAGCTTGTGAGCCAACTTCTGGCATTGTTGTGTTAGGCATTTCCAGGGTAGTCCATGTTTTGTCATATGTTAGCTCTCAATTGCAGACTGTCTATGTAAGATTGCATGGGTTGTAAATCTGTTCACACCACGTTAACTGAGTTGGATGCTGCATGCATGGCCCTGCATTTCATTGGAGGTAGCTGCAATTCTGCTCAGGTGCTGGGAAGAAATGGGGCTTGTGTTCATACTGTAAAATTGCTGTGGAATATGATTAGTCTGACCCATTTAATGTGCTGAAGGGTTGGGTTAATTGCAAATGCTTGATGTTATTTCTCCACCTTTACAAATGTGATAAATGATACTGCTTTGCATATAATGATTACTTTCCTCAGGATGGCATTCGGGTTAGGACCCTGAAGCTGGGTTGTGCAGAAGTCTTGGTTTATTCCTCAAGTTTTCTGTTTTCCTAGGCATATCATTAAATACTTGTATTTTTATGATCTTCATTATTTTTCCCTTACCAGGTGGAAACATTTTAATTGCATTTAAAAATTAAATTTAAAATAAATAGGAAAAATTAATCACAATATCTACAGCAATGAAACAGGGGTGATATTGTTTTCACTTACTGGATCTTGATGTTTCTTAGAAGCTGAGCCTTTATATTCCCTGAGGCTTTGCAGCTCTTTCTAGAAAATAATAACAGAATGTTCTTGTTTTTTAATACATCTATTCAAAAAGAAAAACTGATTTGTTCCTCTCTGTGTATCTCACTGTCCTTTTTGAAATCATTATTCTACTTACAAGTGCACTTTATTAAGGGAAAGAGATTTGTTCATATTCTTCACTTAATTTCTACAACTGCCTTTAAAAACGAAGAGAAATTATAAATACATAAAACCCAGAAAATCTGTTGCTACTGAAGTCTGTTAAAATCACCAAAGAACAGCATTGCTGACATTAGAAAAAGTAAAATTTTTATCTCTGATTTTTTACTTCCCTTATATAACTCTTCCCTTGCATAAGTAAGTTCCATAAATGTCCATAATTGATTTTAAAGCCAAAGGTTTTGCTTCTGACAACATAGCTTGACCCCCTATCTGAATAACATATGTAGAAAATCTTTTCCTGTGAAATTATCCAGTAGGTACAATTTGGTCTTTGTGTCTCAGCACCAAAACCTGTAGAGAGACATAATTCTAGAATTTTCTGTTGCCAACTCTTCATGCATAATTATATATGGTCCCTAGAGTTTTCTAGACATGAAATCTTTCTTCCATCTATAATTCTCCAGTTTCCTTGTGATTCTTAGAAAGTGACAGAGATCATATCCCCCATATTACTGCTTCACTGCCTCAATTTTGATATTATATATTCCCATAGGAAAATGATGCTTCATGCTTCCTATTCATCCACAAGAAAATAACAGAGAAGCAGTAGTTAATCTGGCTTTGTCACAGAGAGCAATAAATACTGCTTTTTTTTTTAATGCATGTGTTCAGCTTTGTATATTTTTATTATCTGTTATATGCACAGAGATATGATAATCTGTTCTACTTCACCTGCCCTTGGCTTTTGTGCTTTCACAATCTGTTGAAATACATTGTGACAGAACATGATTCTCACCTGCTGATGCAGATAATTTTACAAGAGAAGAGTCCTTCTCGGTGTCCACCTTTCCCTCCTCAAAGGGCGTTGCTTTTGCGCGTGTTTTCCTCTCATTTCTTTGGGACCAGCTCTGTGTTTTTAGCTCTAGAGGAACATAGAGAGAAAATTTTCTAATTAATGTACCTGGTGACCAGCCAATCTGCTGCACTAATGGCAAGCATTCACTCTGGTCCTGATGCAGTGGGCAATTTTGGGATTGTGCCTGGAGCCCTCAGTAGCCCCACAAGAACTCCCTCAGATCTGTATTACTCCACTTAGCTGAACAGGAGTGGCTGCTGGCCTGCTTTTCCAGGCCAGGCATTCCCTGACACTCTCATTGCTCTTTTCATGCCTCTGTGCTACTCTAGCATCCTAGGTTTGGGTCTTCCATGCCAGGTCTTTGAAAGAGCAGCTGGTTCAGGTACTCCACCACCTCTCAGTGAGCAGGTTCAGATCACTCTGCTGACTCCAGGCTATAGAGCTGCACATTAAATATGCCCAAACTAAGGATGGGGCTGGGGACTGTGCTTTGTTTTTATAAACAGTGGGAGTCCTTAAAACCCTGAGATGCTGCAAAATCTCACAATAACATATGGTCAGTTCTTCTAAGATATCACAGTGCTTTTTGGGTAATTACCATTCAGGTCGTTATGAAAAAGTAATGAATTTTAAACTTTTGAAATGAGGGAGAACAAGAACGCCAAAGATCAGGATTCCTGGGAATGTAGCTTACTGAATCAAAGTGCAATCTATTATCTGACAGTACTTTTTCATCAGTGCTGTTCTGCCCAGTCCTGAGATGTAAAAATGCCATCATTTAATTTTCACGCCTTTTTATTTTTTTTTTAATTTCTTAACTCGCATTTTGTGTACAAAATGTAAATGTTCGACCACTAAAAATTAGAATGAAGTAATTTCAGAAATAGAAAATCAGTGAATAAATTTGAACAGAAGTTCTCTGGGCAGCCTGTGCCAGAGTCCCACTAAAGAATCTCCTCCTAACATCTAACCTAAACCTATTCTCTGTTAGTTTGAATTCATTCCCCCTTGTTCTGTCACTACACTTCCAGATGAAGAGCCCCTTCTGATTTCCCTGTAGGTCTCCTTCAGACCTGGAAGGCTGCCTTGAGGTTCCCACACAATCTTCCATTCTCCAGGCTGAACAATCCAAGCCTCCTCAGCCTGTCCTCATAGGGGAGGTGCTTAAGCCTCTTTATGAACTAGTATTTATTTCTTCAACTCCTTTTTTTGAACACTGTATTGTTGAATATTCTTTATCATTTTGCATTATAAATTGGTCTGGACTTTATGCTGCCTTGAAGGAAGATGGAAGATATGAAGGAAGGGAAAGAATTTAAAAGTCAAAAGTGCATTAAAATGTGTATCATCATTTGTCCTCAATCTCATTTACTAATTACTTGTATGAAGAAGTAATTTGATATGAAAGAACAGGTTTACATTTTCAAGGCTTTTTTCAATCAGAGATTCAGGATGCATGACAAGTGACCCTGTAGCTGTTTCCAGCATTCAGCTTAAAATGCATTAGGGAGTACTTTGGTGGGGTCCATTTCAGCCTCAGAAGGGAGGGCAACACAATCATGGCACAGATTATTGCCATTATTTCTGTGCTTCTGCAGGCAACAAAGCATCTGTATGAATTTGTTACTATTAACACAGCTGGAGGTACTGAATGTTTGAAGTAATGCAAGCACAGGCTGGCACAGTGTCACACTTTGATTATAACTCCAGAGATTTGGTCCTTCTCAACTTCTCTCTCACTCTCCTGTTTCCAGGATGCTGTTATCTCCTCTGACCTTCATAGCCCAACCACTGCCATTGATTTTTAGCGAGTGTCATTTGTGTTACAAATTGGTCTGGACTTGAATCTGTCTTTTATTAAGAGGTTTAGATTCACACTTACTGATGGTGGGAAAAGAGGGAAAAAAATTACAGAAAGTGGGAATTTGCTGAGCTGTCAAAACAGAAGTAAGCTTAAAAAGGTTTTATGGCTAATATAGCCTTTGAGGAAACAAGCATGAAAAAATGAAAGTGCAGCCCAATGCAATAAAATTGCAGTGTCCTTAAAATGATTACAATAACAGTGCTGTGAAGTCAGGCAGCTCTCAAACAATCCAGTGAATAGCTTTGTGCTTGAAAGTTATTTAGTTGTTCTCATGAATTCTGGATAAATGTGAGCCATTACAAAATTAATCATTATTTAATTTAATATAAGACACAGACTGTGTTCAAACCAAAATGAATCCATGAAATGCATTCTCTTCCAAAGTCTTTACTGGAGATGTGTGTTTCAAGATATATGAAGTTACACTGAAGCATGGACAAAAAACTCAGACAGACAAGGCAGGCTGTTCCAACACCATGGACTTAAAGCATCAGTGCCCAGGACTTTTATTATAGATTATCAGATGAGTTACTCCCAGGGCACTTCCAGACAAGAGAAATAAATACAATTTCAGTGTCTAAATTCTTTTTTAGCCTTGGTTGGCTCAGAAAGAATTTAATGGCAACACTATAAAATTGGTATTAAAAATGTTCCCGGTAGTCCTTGCCATGGCACTTACCTCCTCTATGACCTGCAGCAAACCCCTTTAAGGTCTCCATTTCTTCTCTATTGTATGGATAATATGCATTGTTCTTGTGATGACTGAGACTTCCTTTGTGTCTAGGAAAAGAGGAATAGGAGCTGGAGAAGGCTGGAGTTGATAGCTTTATACTGGTGGTTACCAGCCTGATGAGAATGGCAACGTCATGGCACTGTGTTGCCCTGTATTTTCCTACAGGCTGTGTGCTACCTGAGGTGGCAGGAGCACTTACTCCATCCTTGGGGCAGGAGTAGATGACACCCTTCTCCATTTATTCCCTCCTCAGGCAAATGTGGCATCCTTCCTTTGGATTGTGAGGTGTGTGGCTCAAAAGCTGGCTGTTGCCAGGCTTGGTAAATGACCTTTCACATCAGAGAACAGTGGTGTTGGTGTACTGAAAAGTGCCATGAAGCTAATTCCCAGGAGACAGGAGTCAGTGGGAAGAGGGGAGTGAAAAACTCTAGTGAAACCTTGGTAAAGCTGTATCTGTTTGTGGCAGGACCATCAGCAGCCCTCCCATGCCTCAGTTACTACTGAAATTTGCACACAAGGAGTTCCACATCAATCTATTTCATACATCAGTAGCTGAGTTTCCCATTATTTGGTTGTTAAAATATTTACTAATCTTGGCAGAGGAAAAAAAAAAAAAAACAGAAAAAGAAAAGGGAAATTCAAAAGAACTAAACTGTGTCCTTAAAATAAAAGTTTCCCTAGTGTTGTTTACAGCTTCTCTGAGATGGAGAAGTGCTGTGGTCACAGACTTGAGACCACATTGATGATAAGCTGCTATTTAAAGCTACACAATTTAAGTCCTGCCTATTTGTATGCGAGGGCCACTGAGCCTGGGCCTCCAGGAGGCAGTGCCAGGGACCCTCTCTTCTCCTTCGTGGCAGCACCACACATGGAAGACCCCCAGGCCCTCAGCACCTTCTGCTGAGATACATCAGACTCTCCCAGGAGAAAAGCTGCTGTCACAGCAAAACCACAAGTTGTAGCTACCCTTCAAATCAACAGGACATAAATGGGATGCTCTTCACACTGACTTTAAGGAGAATGAGTCACAGAGCAAGGGGCAGCGTGTCACTGAGGATTAAGAGCTGGTTATGAGATAGAAGAGAAAGATTTGTCATGAACTGCTGCTCCTCAGTGTGTACAGAGATTAGTGGTACCCCATTGGCAAATTGTTTCTGTTAGGAAGAACTATGGAGGATTTAGAAAAATTCCAGATGGATTTAAATACATTGAAGGATTAAGGAGTACAATGGTAGATGAGATTCAGCTGGAATAAGTGTAACAGAATAATAGACATTAACAAAAATAATACTTTGGGGGGAAAAAAGAACAGAAAAAGCAAAGTATTCTTTAAACTCCTCATAGTCTGTGGTCTGAGGTTGTGAAAAATCTGAAGAAAAGATTTGTTGTATCTATATAGATGAATACTGCTCTTCATATGGTGGCACATATTTTCAGACTTGAAAATTTAAAAGAAAGCATGCAAATCCTGAAGGCAGTGGCCCATTTCCCAACATTTCTAAAACACAAACTAGTGTAATACATATCGTAGGGAGATAGAATATAAGTAAATAAAGGTAGTATAGAAAGTAATCTTATCCCCCTAAAGAGTTGCAGCTGGGTTAATTATTAAAGATTAGGAGCAGGCCTGATGTGAACAGGCCACAGCTGTAGCCAATAAGAAGAGTGTTATAAAAGAGTGGATTGGTTGGTTGAGGGGAACTGGAGTCAATTGGCTCTGTGAGGACAAGGAAGAGTCAGTGCCTGGAGGAGCTGCCTACAAGAAACATCAAGGAGGTACAAAACTCCAGTAATATGGAACCCTTGCAATGAAATGACAATAGAACTCTTGCGATAAAATGACAACAACATATCACTGAGGTCAAGAGTTCAGGAGGAGATCTTTTTTAAAAGAGGGATTTTTCTAACTTTTAAGCAGATACATAATCACATTAACTAATTAATTCTAGAATTATAACCATAATCTTATTTAGTTTCAGAAGGGATGCTCTTGCTGCAGGGTGTAAGGCAAGAGGAATTCACTTCTGGTATCTGTCTGTTCTTGGCCTAGGCTATAGTGCACGTGTGACACATGGAGAGGGCTTGACTGATACTATTTTTAAAAACAAGGTTCATGTGTTTCATGAGGATCATGTGAGGAAAAAGTGGCACCATTCCTGACCTCTGGAGTCAGAGAATGAATCAGAGTGATTTTTTTCATGTATAATATTCTCATTTACTTGGTCAGGTGTTTCTAGTACTCCAGGGATAGACTATCTGCGTTTTGCTACATTTTGATTGGGTTTTGGGCAAGTGCCTGAATAATGACAATTTCATAGACACCCTTTCACCATTTAAGTTTTCCCTCAGGGAACTGAGGAAATACTATTTTTTGAATACTGTTACTGAATAACTCTCTTTTTGTCTTTCAAGCTTTCTTTCTTGATTGTTAGTGGTGTAAATGCAACAATGCCCAAGCCAAAGAAAAAAAGAAAACAAAAGAACTAATGTTCATTGGAAACTAAAATTTGTTTGTCAAAGTACTGTTTTTTCCCAGGACAGATTGATTCTTAGGTGGTCCTTACAGAGGCAGATCCCAGCTGACCACTTCTCTTGCCCTCCCTCAGAATTTTTCCAGAATTATCTTGGTCTTTATTTCTTAGCACTTACTTTTGGGCTATCCTGTATTTAGTGCTAGTTTTAGAAAATCAGGCAGTAGCATGTTCAAGGTGGTCTAAAATACCTCCAGTCTTGTGCTGGTGGCTGCTACTGAGAGCTGACTCAGGGTCTGGGGTTAGCATGTACTGCTGGGAATGTGTTTCCTTCAGCATGGCTCTTCTCGCTCCTTGATCCCAGCAGCAGGAGCTGGAAATTGCTTTCCTGCTCTTTATCTTTTTGTCTTGACTGCTTTTAGCAGGCAAAGCAGTCCTGGCTGGTGTGCACCAGCCCCTTGCCCATGACAGGCAGTGCCCAGGTCCTGGCGTTCCAGCTCCTTCACTTTTCCTTGCCAAGCAGTGCACTGAGAGGGGAGGTAGGATGGGAAAGAAATCAAGCCTGACACTGGGAAAGGAACCAAGCCTGATGCTGGCCCATGAAAGTGAGTGGTTAAAAATGCATAAGTCACCTGTTTCAACATTCCCCCTCTTTAATATTTAATATTTTGTATTCATTAGAGCAAGTAATAAGCAAATAGTTCCTATCACACCTGTAAGTCATTTTACAGAAGCTCTGAAATACCTCCACACATCTCAGAGTCTCATCACTCAGCCTCAGCCCCATGACAGACATTCCTGTTCTTTTCCAGGCACGGAGGAAGGATGGCAGCTTGGCTGGAGCTGGCCAGGCTGCCCCTCCCAGCTTCCCACCAGCAGGGATTTTGCCTGCACCAGTCAAAGTCCATACTGCTGCCAAATGGTGTTAGCAGCCAAAGAAAACTGGTCCTCAACATGAGTCATCCTAAAGGCAGACTCCTTATTTGACTCTCTAATGCATTCCATGTGGTATCCAAGACTCATATTTCTGAACTTTGATTTTTCTTTTTTTAGGTTTAGCTTTTTATCTTCAGTACTAAGGAGACTGTGCTGCATATTAAGAAAGTGATACAGTTATAGACTGTTGCTCTGTCAGTGACAGGAAGATGATTTGTTGTCAATCAAAACAAAGGTATTACTGAGAAATGGCCAGGTGGAACTTCCTTAAATAATTATTTTAAACTTTGAAATTCATCTTTCTTAAAATTCAGGATTTAAAAAGACTAGAGGGGAAAAAAATTACTCTCAGTAATTTTACTGAGTAAAAATTACTCTCAGTTCTCAGATCACTACTAAAAATCTTCAGTATGAAAAACATTCCTGTTTGTGTCCACTAAGAGAATTATTGTTAAAAAATCTTAAATATAAACACTTGGAATAAGTATAGTGGTAGACAGGACCAACAAAATTATGTTTTTCAGATCAAAACTCAGATAAGCTCCTATAGTAAAGTACCACCACAAGAAGCCATGGATCTTTGGTGAACTCATCCAGGCAGGTCTTCTGGTTAGACTGTTTTTTTGCTAACAAGTGAATCTGTGGGATAAAGAACCAAGTGAGAAAGAGTCTTATAATTCTAACCCAACACTTTGGCCTGCAGGGCATAATCTATGTGTAGCTCTCATTGTTTAATAAAAGTTGATTACTGAAATTAAATTCTTCAACAGATTTCATCCATTCAGCTTCTGTTTTCAAGAGCTCTGGATATGTGCCTTGTCACCCATGTGTTTAATATCTTTTCCCTTTAAGGCACATTTCTAGGTGTAAAGCTGAAATGTGGTTATTTCAGAATTTACAGTGAAAGCCAGACTGACTCATTTAGGTACCAAACTGCTGGATGATGCTGCACATATTCCCCAAGGATGTCATCCACTTCATTTCACATCACTGAACTTCTTGAGAGACAGGTGAAGACATACCCACACGGGGAGGTAAGACACCTTCTTTCCTCCACTGATTAGAAGAGACCTTTGAAGACTCCAGAAGGCAGCCCAGACTGCAAAATATCTCCCTGTTTCACTGAGACATGCCAAACAAGTAGGATGTTCAGGGATCCTGCATGCCTAGTGCTGCTCTGCTGACAGGCACTGGGTCTAGGATCTTCTGTCTGTCGAGATTGAAGAGACTTACTGAAGCTGGTCTAAGCAGTTTTAACTCCCACATACCAGAATGTACCAGAAATGCAAGGTAACATTGTCCCTCATCCTCTTGATGGCCCAGTGGTTTGTCTTCAGTCCTAAAAGCAACAGAGAAAGATAAACAATGCACAGAAGAGGACCTTAGTCTTGCAGCACTCAGGAGTAAGGAAGACTGCTGGTCCAAACTTAGTTTTTTGAGCATGTGTGCATTGAAAGTGGTTTTAAAGTCAGCATAAGTCTGAATAAAATGCCTCCTCCCCAAAAGTCCTTGATGCTGGTTGCAAGCTCTGCTTCATTCTCTGATTTAGATGTGTACTAAATACTATTCAAGCTGAGCTCAGGTGTTCCCAAACTTTTGAACATTATCCTTGGAAGATAAATGGCAGTGTCCATGCCACTGTGTTCGAGTTTGGACAGCAAAAGAGGCTGGGTGTGAGTGGCATTTACCTGCCCAGAAAATACACTTAGTGCTGGGAGGATAGTGTAGTTAAGCATTCAGGCAACTTTGAGTCTGCAGAGAAATGCCTTGCAATTTTATTGTAGTGCTCATCACTCTTGAAAATGGGCAAACTGGCCATCATTGCCTCTGTTCTGATCTAAGCAAATTTTAGGTGTATTGAACCCTACCTTACTTGAGATTTTACTGGGGATTAGACTGACATTTAGGTTTAAAGAGTGCAATTCCCAATGTCAGGCCCATTTCTGTACTGTATATTATTCTTCATTTTTGCAGAAAATGATTCAATTGAATTAATGTGACAGGGCTGACTGGATGTCCATCACAGTGCTGCATTACAATTGCTAAACAGAGTATTGGAAGGGCACTAGGTACAGTCTGGTAAAGACAATACATAATTTGAATGGCTGCACTAAGGGAGCATTTCAGAGTTCAGTGAGTGGGTTTCCAATGGCACTTGGCAATTGGAAGGAGGAAAAGCAAGTGAGAGCAACTGCTTGTGAGACTGACATAACCTCAGCATAACACTGAGCTACATGTTGTTCTCCTTGGGCTGAGAGCAGGCTTGGCAACCACCAGCAATCAAGCCATCTGTATAACTGCATCAGATTTCTTGCTACCAAAATGGTTCAATTTATGGGATTGTTTTGACAGGCATGTTGGGAAATACAGAACATATACTTTTCATCATTGTTTACTTCTGTTTTTCCTCTTGTTCCCTTTGACATTGCCCACTGGCTCATATTAGAGTTTGAGCTCCATTTAGCTCAGCATGCAGAGCTGGCCATGCTGCCAGTGTCCCCACAGAACTCCTCCTGTGCCTTCATTTACATGCTTCCTTTTTGTTCTTTAACCAGAAGGGGAAACTTTGAGCCTTGAATGCATAAATCATTAGGTCCAGGTCAAAAATAGGCCATTATTCAAAATGTTTGTTCTCACTCATCAGATTTGTACTTAATCTTGGGAATTTCTTGAAAACGTGGAATCCATTTGTAACATTGTTCAGAGAATTGGAGCATGAAGCTGGTTATGAGATCAGCATCCAATATTCAGCACCACTTTTCTGTTAAAGTGGTCTAACTGGCCACTCATGAAGCAAGTCTGCTCCATAAGACTCTATTTGCCCACAGCAGGCCTTGAACAAGACTTCCAGCTCACCAGTGAGGCAGAACTTCACTGGGATCAGGGTGCTCCAAAGATGCTCTAAATCAGCAAGATGTGCTCTAAAATCAGTCAGAGGCCCGGTGCTACCATAGTTTGGAACAAAATTTTTAGTAGGGGAATAAGTGAAGTTTTTTAGTTAATTTTAAGGTGGTTTAGTATTTGCTACTACATCTCCTTCATATTTGGTAGGGAGTGGTGTATAGAGCCAATAGTGTTGGTGCCTCTACTGTTAGATCCAGAATGGATGCAAGTCAAATAATAACATTATTGTCTTTTATATAACAATGCCAGGCAGGTGACAAGGAAATTTGGTGTAATTGCCTTCATTTTATGAACAGTGGAATTGCAGATCAGGAAGATGTCTTGGCTGCAGTAACTTGATAGACCTCTCTCAGATGAAGATATATTCTATTCCTCATTAGTTACTTGTTTAGCTACAGGTATTCTCTCATTTTTGTGTATAAAACCACTGAAGACAGTGGGATTTTTTAGACTAAAAATAATAATAAAAAAAAAGGCTAGCATTACTATACATTTTTATCTGGAACTGAGGAGAAACTCACTTAATGGGATTGTTCCAAGTTGTGCTAACTTCCTGGGAGCAGATTTTAAAAATTACTTCTCATCACTGCATTTTTCTTGTAAATTGAAAAGTTAAATTTTAATGGTCAATAGCAGAGGAAGATTATCATTCAGTGTTCTATTATTTAAATTACCTCTGTAAGTGGATTGCGCCTTAAAATATTTCTGTTTTCAGCTTTGTCACTGGGAGGGACCTAGACACTGGAAGATACAAAACCTTATTTTCACCAGACAATCTAATTTTCTGGTATTCAATGTCCAGTACACTTTGTGGAAACACTTTGACAATTACATAAAGTTGGGTTTCCAAATCCACTCCTGAGCATTTAAATGGATTGCACTAATTTTCAGAAGTGCTCAGCTGCTCACATTAAAGTTAAGAGATATTTATTCCTGTGCTTTCATTTCAGATTAATCTCTTAATAAAACAGCTTTATAGGCTAGATCCTGCCTTTTTTGATTTGGTTGTTTTGTTTGGGTTTTTGGGAGTTTTTTTGTGTTGGACAAAACTCCTGATGAACTTATAGGGAGCTGATTGGCTCAGGATTATTTTAGGTCAATCTAGTAGATGTGAATTGGATGATTTTTTTTTTTACATGATTAAACTGGATACAGAAGTTTTCACAACTACGTCATGATGTTAAATCATGAAATCAGAGTCTTGAACTGAGCTGGGGAGTCATTTCATCTGAAGGGATAATGCAGTATTACCATATAATATTGGCTATTTTTAGCAGAGGTATAAGCCATATTCTCCAGGAGGTATAACATATATTCTCCAGAAGGTATAACAAGAGCCCTGCCCTGAAAAGTGAGATCAAACAAAAGCAGTAGTGAAATATTTTGCAGATGACACTATGAAAGACTTTGAAACTATATCTATCAATCTATGTATCTTTATAAACCCCAAAGGAAGTATTTGTATTTCATTCCCCACTTATTTATTCATTGTCATTAGTGTGTCAAAGTTATTCTACCAATAATATGAGATAGAGATTGGCATCTGAGTGAGCCAGAGTTCTGCTACTGATGCAGTAGGGTCTGAATCTATCAACTAAAAAAATAACAATTAGGGTAGCACTTACAGGTAGAGATGTTATTAGAAGATAAAGCAATGGAAGGAAGTACATTATACATGAATTTTATATACCTTCTGACTCTCTTTTCATCTTCCAAGAGAGCTAGAGATGGAAACTTAAAAAGGACCTCAAAAGAATTATTTTAAACAGTGAGATGTATCACATTTCCTTTTAGCTGCTGTTATTAGTTACCTTGAAAGAAGGTGCAAAAGAGAAATCTACAGCAAATTGAATGAGAGTAAAGGTATGAAACCTGAAGTAAGCACTGTCTCAAGATGTCAGCTGGCAAGATCTATATAATCTGCAAAAAGGTGCTCTGCCATCCAGCAGTTGACTCTTCCTAAGGCCAAAATCTAGCCTGAAGGTGTGATCAGAAACCTTCAAGGCAATAAGAAAAAGTAATGGTAAAATCAAATCATAGAATCAAAGGATATCCTGAGTGGGATGGGATCCATGAGGATCACAGAAGTCCAATTCCTGCCCCTGCACAGAACACCCCAAAAATCATGCCAAGTACCCAAGAATATTGTCCAAGCACTTCTTGAACTCTGCTGAGAGTGCGTGACCTGGGAGCCTGTTCCAGTGGCCATCAAGCAGGGTGTTAAAGGCACTGCAGAAACCATTTGTTTTCCTGGACATAGAAAGGGTTAGCCAGCCTCAGGAGAGCTTGGAAAATGTAAATAGCATCCATGAGAGGTCCTTTTTGTGCTTTTTTTTTTTTTTTTTTTACCAGCTCATGCTTTGTATCTCTGAGCCATATCTAAATTGTGATTTCTGTCTTAAGGATTCACTGTTACTGGTGTTCTGAACTACCTTATCACACACTCCTGGAAGAAAATGCTTTCAATTGGACCTGCCTTGGCCCTGGAATGTGAGGGGCCACAACCCAGGGACTCCCTCTGTGCTGTACTGCACTGCTTGGAGTGCCAGCAAGGCCCAGCACCAAAGGAGTTCCCAGATCCCCCACTGGGAACTGCACTGACCGTCTTTACAGATCAGATAAAGCAGTGTGAACCCTACCCACAAGTTTTCTCCAAGTCTTTGGCCTTGATAAAATATTTCAGTTGTCAGAGTTGTCTAAAGAGCCTTCTTTCTAGTGTTACAACTTCAGTCTAGAGTGTCTCGCTATTTGTGAGACACTTATCTCAACACTTATTTTTGTCTTTCTTTCTTGGTTTGCCTAACACTTCCTATTGAATTAATTCCATAGTTGTTGAACCCTCACAGTCAACAGACAAAACATATTTCTAAGAAAAACACTAGTCTCTAATACAGAAACTGAGTTGAGCAGGCTGAACACTAAGGACAGTATTTAAAAGATCACAAACATCATCTTTTCTGCAAGTATTGAGTGCCTGCACTGAGGATGAGTGGAGGGTTGTGGGTGGGAGAGCAGGTGATGTTTGAAAGATTGTCCTTGTGAAAGCCTGAAGTCAGATGGGTGATGTGGGTGAGCAGTGCTGTTACAGGTCAGTTTGGTTAGCACTGTGCTGGTGGTAATGGTGTGATTCTCTCCATGTAAACAAAGTTAAAGGCAATCACCATGCAAACCATGAGAGAATGAGCAAAGTGAAACACTAAACAAAAGCAAAGCTTTAATTGAGCATGGAAAATCATGGCTGGGCATTTTTAGAGAAAGGCTTTGAGTACTCTACTGTCCTACAACATAGCTGTCATAGAACTGTAATAAACAGTACTAGATTGTATTTTCTAACTTCCCAACTGGGAAGTTGGAAAAATTGCATTGGAAAATATCATGATTGTAATCATTCTTAATGGGACTCCTCAAATGTGACTGTGGGATCAGCAATAGTATTGGTACCGTAGAATGCTCATCCTGCAGCTTTCCTGTGCTATTATGAATGATAATTTCCTAGCCTATCAAACTGCATCTGAGTTTGTGAACCTTTGTGTTTGAGTTTGATATTGCATGAGAGTTACTAAGACTGCTCTTGGATGCTCAGGCTTGCAAAACAATGTTCTTCCTGCACCATTTTCTCACCCATTTCCCCTCCAGCATTATTGCTGGTCTGTAGCATTCAAATGCCCTGATTATACCCCCCATTTACTGCTGCTGCATTGGCTTGTTGCAGCATATCTTGTCTTTGAAGCTGGGGAATGCTTTTTCAGGGCAGTAGGGAGGGGTGAGCCGGGAGTAGGAGGTTGAGGCTCCCTTGGTTAAAAAGCAGCACCAATGGACACAGCAGCCTTTGCCTGCATCAGACTTGCTGTTACAGTAAAAGCCCGCTTGCTGACACCAATCATTTCAGTAAAATTTAAGCCAAGCTCTTTGGGAGAAAAGATTTAATTAACACATAAACCCCAGAGTAACTATGACAATCTGCTTTCATAGTGATGAGAATAATCACGTTTCTATCCACTGTCAGTCCTTGAAATATAACAGTTTTATGAATAATCTATAGTACATTTTTTTTTTCTTACACAATCAATCAGATTCTTTTGTTACTTTCACACAAGAACATTTCTGTCTTAGAAATCTAGAAAATCTCTATATTTATCTGGTGCCTTGGGGGGCTACCTCTGGTTGTGTGACAGGAGGTCTCTTGAGCATTTTGGGCTAGTAGCATGAAGGGAGGCTGAGCAATTCCATGCTAACCAAGATCCACATGAGATATCCCATTATTTAAATAGAGGTGCCCTTAGGGCAGTGCATGCAGAAACCAGTGAAAAAAAAATTCACAACCAAAAAAGAAAACCAACCAAAACCAAAATGTAAACCCCCAGTGTTCATTGCAGACAATAAATAAAATAGTGGCAATGTATGTAATGATGTAAAATTAGATTAAAAAGCTTCAACTCTGAGGTAGAAATAGTGACCTTTGAAAAAAGCTTTGAAAAAAAAAATCTTAGTCCAGTTAAAAAGATTGTCTCTAATACTACATGCTTTTTTGACACCTTCTTCTCCTACTTATTTTAAATCCTCAGAGGAACAAATACAGAACCTTTTTTCCTGTTAGGTAATCTCAGGAAAGTTGTTTCTGCTTTACCGTGGCATAAGTTAGGTATGCTTGTTAGGTATAATTTTATGGTCTTTGGGGCTTTAACAATATTGAGAATAAATCTATGATCACAATTTAGACAGAGAATGTTGTCTCTCTTGTTTTCACTGGACACTGTTATGTCATTCCTGCATCTTTTTTCTTTCCTAATACTTTTTTATTTTGTTCCACAGTACTGAACAACTAAGCAAGGTAGGATCTGTATATTAGGGATGGAATGCTCTTAATACATCTTTAGAGTTGTATCAGCTCTAATAACCTGGAATTTTTGCAAATATAAATTTTGCATCTGGATAAGTGCTTTTTAAAATGATAGCAGTCATATTGTGTTAGGCTTGATTGCAACCTGTTTTCTAAATTAAAAAATGTAAATGTGGCATTGACAAAGGTTAAAAAGATTTAAAGGGGTCTCTGTCAGCAGTGTATGCACACACCAAGCTAAATCCTATGTATCTAATCAGTGTCCTCTGGACTGTGTGTCTTGCTCCATTGTTTACTTTCAAATTCATAATAATTTTTGTATCCTTTCACTGGGCAAAGATTCATTTTAAAATCTAATGAGTTTAAAAATATGCTTTTCACTTGTCCATTTGATACCGAGCCTGCAATTTGACTTTCATTGTTTGTTTCCCTCCTTGTCTCGTCAATCCTTTTCTTTCTTTCTGTCCTTTTACTTTATTACATTTTTTATTGAGGACTGAGATGAACTGGTAGCTGCATCATGGGCCCATTACACTTCCTAACAATTCCATTTGCACCTTATTGTTTGTCTTATTGCTGGAAAATTCAGGTGATTCATCATGCCTGAAGAAGCACCTGATCCCAATTCCCTTGATATCACAATCACTATGTGACAGGAATACAGTTAGTGGTGGCTTTCAGACTCAAAGAGGCCAAGGTGATAACTCTTTTGGGACCTTTAGCCTCTCAAGTATTGATGAGTTCCATTTTTTTAATGCTCTGTTTTCTTGCTCCCTTTCAACAGCCCCCTGAGTGTGGAAAAGGGCTTGGAGTTAATAAAGGAAGTGGCAGATCTCCTGAAGCTGCAGATGAGTGTCTTCGATGATGTCAAGTATGTATATGGGATTTTCTCCTTTTTTATTTTAGTGGATGTCTCATTATTTTTCAATAGTTTGTCTTACAAGGAAATATCTGCTCTTTACTGTCAAAATTAAGGAGAAGGGGCAAGAGAGGAAAAAAATATTGATGATCTTTGTAACATTCCCTACACATGGGAACAAATTGTTTTGAGAAAATTATGAAGAATGAATTTTTTTTCTTCTTTCATAAGGAAAAATAATCTGTTTCAAATGCTATACAAATAGTACCAACTTTATTTAACAGTTTCTAGGCAAGGAAAGTCTTCTGAAGGGTAATTTAACCCAGCATAGCCAGGGGGAAAAAAGACATCAGAGATGGATAAAAACTTGGGTGCCTGGCTTTGAGTCTGGCACATGGCACACTAGGTCATGCTTTTTGGTCAACTGTTATTTAAGAAGTCACAGGGAGTTCAGCTATGCTGAGCACTGGTTTTCCTCCTATGATTCATACTGATGAATGCTCTGCATGTTAATGTCATGAACTAGGAGGTTATGATCTGCCATGTCTAGTAAAGAGTTTTAGACTGAGGTTTTTCTGAAGGCATTTTGGAAGAAACATGTTCTTCACGAAAATTCATCCTCTCTGTATAAAACAGAAGGAGTTTGATGTAGAGGTAATTGAAAAGAAGGGTCAGCTGTGGGAGGGTTTTGAGAAAGGGAGTCACATCATGGGCACACAGGAAATAACTGATGTCTGGGTAGCATCCAGCTCCTGCCTGTGTTTCAGAAGGTTTGGGACTACTTGCCTTGGCCCATGAGTTGGGTTGCTGAAGTGCAGCATCTCTCTCACCTGTGCTGCCATCAACCACTGTTTGATCTTAATTTACAGAATGGAATTAATTGTTTAATACTCTTTTTAAAACCATCGTCTGATAATGCTTTGTTTTAGTGGAAGTGTTTATACTTGATTGTAAAATAATACATTTCTATCCCTTCTGTAACTGTACTTGTATGGAGAAATGGACTACTGGTGAGAAAATCTTTTCAGAAACCTGGAAAATACCAGGCATTTTGACTTTAGTTATTGAGAGGGAAAATACTCACATATTTTGTTTGTTTTGATTAATGTCTTTTGGTTGTATTTAATGAAATACATTTTTTTATGAATAATGAGTTTTTAAATTGAAAAAAAAAATATTCTATTGTATTTCTTGTAAGGAGAATTTGTACCCTTGACTTTGTGTACCCTTGACTTTGGACACTAGCAGATAAGGTCCACTGCTAGTAGAAGGTCTATATTTATAGGAGAAATCCCATGGAACAATTTCTCTGCTGAATCAGGGGGTTCAGCTTCATTAACTTCATTTATTTAGAGTACAGGAACACTTTCACCTACCTTTCTAATTTTTAATAATAAAGCCTTTTGGTTATTTTTTATAATTTTATAAATCACAACACTTTGCAGTTGATAGGCTGTAGACTTGTTCTATAATGATAAAAATATCCTTCCAGTGGTATAGCCAGCTGTGATGGACCTTTCTTTTAATGAGCAGAATTAGCTGCATATTTTGCATCTATTAATATGCAGTCACATGACTGTACTGAAAATATTTGTATGGTCAGTACCTTAAAAGTGTGGCATGATTTACAGGAAGTCCAAACAGGATTGAGCATTCTTTCTATCCATACAATGTTTTTATCAGTCTTAGCCTTTAAAAAAAACTATAAACCTGTGAAGGATTATCCTAAATCTCAAATCAGTGAAGAATTCATCCATAAAAAATTTTCTTTATTCAAGAGAATGAGATGCTTTGACTCATAAAGTACTAAAGGAAGGTGGAGCTGACCAGTAGGTAAACCAGGAGTAGAAGCTTTAGACAAAGGCCTTGCCAAAAAAAGAGTTAACACTTTTTGGATTTGTTGTTTTCTTGCCATTGCATCACTATCAGTGGAAAACAGTACAAATTTGAATACTCTGGTTAGCTTCTCAGTGGCCTCATGGAGAGGAGTTCCAGGCAAAACCTGATGTCATGTCAAAGTCACCACTGACATATAAGTAAATATGCTTCTTACTTGGGCTAAGGCATCACGGGGGATTTCTTTTATTTCACTGGCAGCTAAAAGTATCCTTTTTCTTAACGATTTTTTTTTTTTTTGTAAAAATGGGGAAGTTATGTAGAAAAAACTATCAGTCAGCCTGGGGAAAGAGGAATTATAAAAGTGGTAAGACTTTGTCATACTAGCCTACTTTAACTCTGACCACAGTATTTGCTTGGTCTGGAAGTCTCAATTCTCTCTTGTCTCTCCAAGAATTCCCAATGGTTAGAAAGTAACAGTGTAGACTTGGACTTGTTAGATCATTGCAAAGATTTCAGAGTAATGACATGTTAATGAGAATCATAGGGTTAATTTCAGAGTATAGAGAAAGTCAAATAGGAATAGTGCAAGAACTAAAGAGACAGGGTAAGTGGTGAGTTCTTTTAAAGTGCTTTAAATTCTCAGTTACCTGTTTATAGTCCTTTATTCTGAAAAAAAAACAAATAAAAAAAAAAACCAAAAAAACCACACCAAAACAAACCAAAAAACCAAACAAAAAAACAACAACAAAAAACCGCAAAACCAAAACAAAAACAAAGAGAATTTAAAGTAACTGCTTCACTAATAAATTACTGCTTTTAGTTAGTCTGCAAATATCTTTCCCTCTTGCCTATATTTTTAGTTTTTCCCTGTGCTTTGAAGTTAGGTGAGTGAACAATTCCCATGGATAGGAATCCACCACCCTGTGTTAGCTCTTGATTAGCTGGTGCTTGGTAGTAATCAGTTATTTTATGAAGATACAATTGTCTTTCACAATCCTGCCAACTTTAAGGATAGACTTCAGTTCACAGGATATCCCCACGCTTGTCTTCCAGAGCATTCAGTCCATCTCTGCAGCTGATTTGTTGGCAAGTTCACATTGACATAAACTTTGCTCACCCTGTGAAGCAGATGAATGGGAATAGATTTAGGGAATTCATAATTAGAAATATTTCAACATTGAAAATAAGATCCAACACGTTAGTTGTCACTTTTGGATACCGCCTGAATCTTTATGGAAGTAATAGTTATGCTTAATATGTTTTGTTAATGGTTATGTAGCTGTCAAATAAATTCCATTATTTCTTATTACATCATTAGAGACCATTAAAAGGATATTAGCATGCTGATGTAATTATGCAAGCAGACGTAAAATTACTATAGTTATGATTTTATAATCTAATTATGGGTGTCCAATGCCCCTGGTGATTGATTGTTGGACTGGTATCAGGGATTGAAGTCAGATGGGTACTTATGTTTAGGAAGGTTTATATCTATTTTCTTTTTAAAAATATGACTTTGCAATCTGCAACATTGGCCTTCTTTGTGTAATTGAGTTATTCACAACATGAGACTTTATCAAGAAACAAAATATAATTTTTATTATATTCCAAATATAATAAAAATACCAAAATCTCCAAGCTCAACTTTGAAAGTAGTGGAAAGGACACAGAATTATTAGTCAAAGTCATTGATTAGAGCATAAATGACTTAACTGGTTTCTGATGAGAATACAAATAATTTTTGAATATGTATTTAATGTTCTCACATTTGGGGTATTTACTGCCAACATCAGCTCTGACCTTAGGAGAATACCTTTGTATGGAAAGAAAAGAGATTATTCTGATTTCACAGTATTTCATGCCTTATATCCTACCATTCTCAGCCTCCAGTTAAGAGTGAGATTTTCAGCTGAATATTACATTCTCTCTAGACTGATATGATTTTCCCAATTGCTATTGAAGATCTTTTGCTCTAGGTGTCTCTTTTTTCCCCATTTTGTTCTGCTTTAGCTTCCTCCACCCATTTATCTTAATGGCAGTTTCCTCATTTTTGCCTTCTAATATACCAAAACTCAGTACTCAAAGAACTGAACTTTCAGGAGATGTGCTATCTTGATCAGCATTTCCATTTTTGTTTATAATTTTTCAGCAGAAAACCTCTAGCAGAGCATTCTTTATTCATTCCATAGAACCGCATTAATCTCAATCTGCTGCTGTTGTTTTGAAGTGTAACAATTTACTATATAACCATATAATCTATATATATAATGTTAAGAGTGAGCAGGACACTTAGGCTAAATTTGAAATGCTAATATAAATAGATTTTTTTTAAGTTGAAAGTTTGAAGTTCTGATTATCTAATATAACATCCTGGATTGCAAAGCCATTTCATTTAACCACTATTCCCCTATCATGAATTGATGCATTTATATTGTGCATCCAAAACTAAGTTAAAAGACCAAATCCCTCATCTTTCAGAGTTTGAATCTCCAGCACCCAGGATTCAGGCTGGTTGTTCAGCTTTCCCCTCACAGTGCTGCCCACCCCCACTGGGACTACAGGTGAATTCAGTGTTTACTTAAGTAGTTCATTATATGAAAAATGAAAAATTCAAGTTAACTGAAGCTATACAAGGAAACCATATGAAGACTTCAGCTGATAAATATCTTTCAAATTTTGTAGCAGACACAGCAATGCGATTTCACATTTTGAAAAGAAAATACTATAAATTTGAAGTAATAACTAGTTTCAAAATTTAACTAAACTTGACTTATTTAGGTGATGAGAATAAACAAAAAATTGACTTTGAACTGAACTCAAGCCATTTTCTTGTTTTGTTTTGTTCAGGTGGCCAATCTTTTGAAAAACACTAATTATGATAGACTTCTGAAATATTGAATCACATCTATATATTTTTCTATAGCCAACTGTTTTATTTCATGAGCAGAAAAGAAATCCTCAGTTAATGAGTAGCTCTTCAATGTTTCATTTTATTTTCATTGTTCAATGTGTGACTTTAGGTTTTATTTATTGCACTTCATTCAAATGCTGCTTTGAGGTCAGAAACCCCATTTCCTTCTGTTTTGGTTTGCATTTCTTTTCCTATAGTGCTCTTTACTACACTATCAAAATGCTTGGCAAACATGAATTGATATATTTAACTCATATGAGATATGGGGTTTTATTAGGACCATCCAGAGCTGGAGTTATGCATGAAAAGATTAGTGTCAAAGCTTCTGGCACTACAAGGTGTCCAGTGTGATGTCTCACTGCAGGGCTTACTCAGCCTCTTCTGAAACAAACTTACCCTGAGACAGAGTCCCATTGGCTCCAATCTGCTGAGCATTCAGCAGTCCCAGGAATCAGCTCTCCATTCAGACAATGATGTTTGGCCTTTAACAGAAATAAATAAATAAATAGATTCCTGAAATTATTTTTCCTCAAATGAGCTGAGAATGAGTCTAAGTCTGAAGTAAATGATTCCAGCAGAATTTAAAGTAACAGCAGGACCTTTAAATCTTTGTTACTCTATTCCATACTCTATTTGCAACATATCTCCTGAAGTCTGATAAAATTGAAATTAAGGTCTTCTCTACTACATGACCACCATTCATCTTTGGATTTCAAGGAGCCTACCCAAAAAAAACACTTTAAAAAGAAAGGCTGCATTTCTGTGTTTGAAGTAAGATCAATTTTTCCTGTTATACAGTAACGCGTCCATAGTGTTAATAATTTTTTTAACCGTTTTGTGTAAATAGTGATTTTAACAAAAGCTTGAATTTGGAAGGCTTATCCTGAGGACAGTTACAAGCACATTCTTTTCATACTTCAAATCTCTTGTTTCCAAGTACTGGGGTTAGAGATATTTTGCACCTCCTTTTCAAAGAACAGGCCTTACACAACCAAACCCTTCTACCATTATCCCTGCTCTTAAGAAGAGCTGGAACGGCTGGGCTGGAATAAATACAATTTGAAAAGCCAGCCAACCATCCCAGTGAAAAGAACCTGAACTGAGGAAGATATCTGAAAATCAAACCAAGTGGTGAAAGTTTGGAGCAGCTTAAAACACTTCCAAATTGGAAGTGTTGGGCAGGCAGAGGGGTGAGTGGATCTCCCAGCCTCACCTATTATAAACATGTGCATTGGCTGCAGTGTCCTAATCATGCACTGTAGGTTTTGTTCATTGTTTGTCATGGTACTTTTATAACACCTGAAAAATTCAATCAACCAGTTAATCATATTCAGTCATCCAGAACCTAAACACTGGAACAATACTTGGCATTTTCACTCCATTGTGCTGATGGGTTATGACATGTGGTGTGTGTGTGCTCTAAATGTGAACAACTCAGGAAATTATTGAGAGGCAGGACAGTGTGAGGGAGGATTATTTAACCACTGAGCACTGGTAGGACAGGTAGCACAGGGTCTTGTTAGGTTTACATTTGAAAAGTTCCCTCCATTGTGCAGATTCTCCATGATTCCATTCTCCTTGATTTGGTGTGATTAATCTTTTCTTGTGTTGTATGTTGAACATCTGTGGATTAATATTCTCACAAAGTTTTTTTTTCCAGATTGGCAGATTCTGGATTCTGTTGTCTGTGTCAGTTAGATTTACTAAGAGGAATGTTCTATAACTCATCCTGCTCTCCTTAAGATGCTGTAAATTAACTAGAAATACATTTTTTTTTCATTTCAACTCCTTTTATTGTCCAGTTATTAAGCAAGATTTGTATTTCAATTTGAACTATACCATACTTAGTCTCAATAAAAAGGTAGACCTTTCAAGAAAGTTGAGCTGTATTTTTCATCTGCTCTCTGATCTTAAATAGCAAACAAATAACTGTGGTTATTTGACATAATCTTGTTTAAAGTGTTATAAAAGCATAGCTCAGGAATAATGAAACCCCTTTTATTCAAACTTGACTTCTCCCACAGATTTAATGAGTCTGGGAAACAAATTATGTGAAAAATGCATTGCTGTAAATCATTGCATGCAGGCATTTATAAGAAATTACATTGTGTTTTCTGGTACATATTGTCTGATTTGACAACTAATTTATAATATAAAGATTCATCACTTTTTAGAGGAATGATGATAAGGAAAAAAAGGTGAAAATTTAAACTATGCATTTCCTTACTTAAAAATGAGTTATTCCACAACCTTAGCATTACATTAGTCTTGTGGCTTTTCCCCCTGAGGTACAATACATTTTGTGTTCTTTTCTTAAATGAATGTGCATATAACCAAGATAATTTTGCCTTCTCCTCTGTAACTTTTCTTCCTAGAAAATATAAAAATCATTAAAGTAACAGGAAGGATTTTGGCCTGCAGCATTTATGAATTCTAGGTTGCAAAAGAGAAAGACCATAAAAATCTAAGGAGATTCTTATAAATAATATGTATGGTGCTTGGCTTTCCATTGCAACATTTCATCTCATTAAAACAGAGGATTTGCATCTTCATAATCAAAAGCAGAATGAATCCACTATTATTGATATCTTTCCATTAACTCCTAGGTCCCTGCTCAAGAGAAGGTTTTTACAGACATGTGAACTTCTGAAGTCTAACCTTTTCTAACTTCATATTTCTCTGCTACTCATCTCTCTGTGTGACTGAGGATGCCATCATATTCCTTTTTTAATAAAATCAAAGTTCATAACATTATAGGGTAGGCAGGATATACTCCTTTCAAGCAAGTCATTGAGTGTGTGCCAATGCATTTGATTTATATAACACTTCACATATTATTAACAGGTAATAATTTCCATTCTGCAGATGGGTAGATTGAAACTCAAGGCAGTTTGCTTCATTTTCCCTAAAATGGCACAGGACTTGATGACAGATATGAGAACAGAAACGGAGAACTGTGATTCTCACTCTTGAACTAAAGCTTCATCCACAAATAGAATTACTAATATTAGAAATGAAAAAAAGGTTTTCATGTAGGGATTTGTTTAAAAGAATAACCTCTTAGAAGAAATATAAAAAGTATTTTATGTCTATGTCTGTCTTGATCCTCCTGCCCTTGGCTGCCTGATTCTCCTAGAAGTACAAACACTTTTTTTTCTCTCATTTTGTGACCTGGATGGTTGGATTGCATGAGCATTACAGATCTGCTGACCCAGCCAAAAAAGATAACGGATTCTTTTGCATTTTTGTTACAGCCTAGCCAGTAAATATTGCATAAACAGGTCAATAAGTTGAATTACAACCTGCCTGTGGAAGGGTTTGTATTCCTTAAGAGCCATAAAAGACAGAGCAAATAGGCATCTGTAGGTGCAACTGAAAAAGCCCAATAAATTCTACCTGCAGTGCCTCCTTTGCCAAGGAAATATCTCTACCTCACAGCTCACAGAGGAGCCTAAAGAAAAAATCTTCTCATTGGTTTTCTCAGAGCTAAGGGAGAAGCCAACAGGTCCTTATGAGGACAAGCAGGAGAGCTCTGGTTGTAGCACTCAGAATTTGGTGGCCTTCTGAACTAAGACTGCAGCAAAGTTTGGGGGTTTTTTTGACTTTGGTTGTGCTGCCTAATACCGATGCAAGAAATTTGTGTCCTACATGGATCTGAAAGCTCTGAACATTCTGAACCTGTACCTCTGTAACAGCCCTAACATGTGAGTCATGCTCCTCATTAAGGATTGAAAGTCGCTTGTGTAAGCAGAGCAAAAGGTGACTGTCATCCCAGCAGAGAAATTTTACATCTGCTTTCAGCCACTTCCATTAACAACACAGGTGTGTACAGGGTGAGTAGGGCTGAGGCCAGGAAAATGCACTGAAGGTTTACTGGGTGAATATGAAAAAATTCTGTTGTTTGTAGATAGAAAGGTATAAAGAAGGAGAATGGAAATATAAATAGAATGCTTGTTTTTTTCTTTTTTTGTGACACAAATTTTATACTTTAGCTTAGTCCTTGGGGAGTGGAAGAAAAATCACTGTACATTTAAGAAGCTTTTTGAGACCATTCTTCCACCCTCACAGGGTCCTAACAAGTTTTTTTTTTTACTGTAAGAAATTATAGCACTTGTATGGTTTGTTCTTTTAAATACTGTAATTAAGAACCTTATTTGCATGGCAGGCAAAGCTGGCAACTTTCATGTACTCAGTGTGGTGAAAATGTCAAGTTTCATGGCTTGTGACAGATTAATAGAAAAATTATTTTAAAACTCTGCAAATTATTCATAGATATTGAGCAATCATCAAAAGTTGCATTTTGTGAAGAATAAAAATAGGGCAAACTGAGTGTAGCATCAATCTCTAAATTAAGCGTTGTCTCTTTTTTAAATCATTTAAATTGTAGGCTTAGCAAAATAATCTTCACCTCAGATGAAGCAAGTTGTAAAATCTTTAAAATACTCTTTCATCATCTTTTGCAATGTAAATTAGGATCAGTGTACTTAGCACAATTTTGATGCATATAGATTAAATGATTAATACAAAATTAATGATTAATGTAAAATAATTAAAGTTCCATCTTTTAGTATCAGTATCAGAGACCCACCAGACATGGACTGCTGTTATTGGGAAGTGTCCCTTTCTGGACCAGTCATCCCTTTCCTGTGACTTCAGTCTGGAAATTATTCTAATGACAGTAGTGTGTCCAGCATTTCATTATCTGAGCACCTTGTTGTGGCCTCTTCTCTGCCCCTGAGATGCTGCTCTGTGCAGTCACTCCTCAGTGCTTATCATGTCAGAAGGAGAGAAGAGGGCATAACAAGGTGTCCAAGACTTGGACACCTAATAATTCCTACCTGATAATACACCATAATTCATATCTGATTTATGAAGAATGTAACTTGCAGAAGTAAATCTGGGCTGCAACCATCAAATCCAGACCTAAGTTTGTTTCCATGTAGCTGCATTTGTGAGATGTGATTGCTCTGAAACTGTCAACCTTTCTAATCTTTGTGGTCTACCTTTGTGGTTCTGCCTCCCAGCTGCCTGGTGAAAACCCCTCTAATGAAATTCAAGGTGTGATAGGAAATCAGGCACTACCAGGTGAGCACTAAAATTAGTGTCTTTCCCTTAGCAGGGATTTTGCTTTTCCATCTTTAGTCCCTGGTCACTGTCAGACCAGATGAAATGGCAGTACAAGAAGTCTTTAACTTTCTATCTCTATGCTGTGTTTACTGCAAGAACACTTCAGAGAATGGTGCAAACTGTTCCTGCTTAGTGCATATGAAGGATATAAATATTAATAGATAACATATTACTTGCTGTATTGCAGGGTATGCTGGAACACTGTGCATCATTCTGCACTTTAAGGGAGCATGTTGAGAGTTTCGTGAGAAGGGCTCAAAAAACTCATTTTGCTAAAACAGAGAAAGATTTTTTTTTAATTGATCACTGGCTGTGCATACATACCTGTCAATAGGAATGTGAGAAGACATACAGCTCCACATTGATATTTCTGCAGTCCAGGTGCAAAGTGAAGCAAATCTTTGAACAGTAAAGATATTAAAGAGTGAGAGATGTGTGTCTTTTTAGTATTAAGTCTGAGTGATGATCAATAATTCTCTACTCAACAGTTCAGGGATGTTATTTTGTAGCAGGTCAGCACAACACATCCTTTGCAAGCTTTCCTGAATCTTTGAAGCTCAGTCAGGTACCTGCTTGTGTAATTTAAATACAGTATGATGCAATGCTTCACAAAATAAATTCTGGTCAACAGTTCTGGTCAAAAATGTTGGTAAAACTTGAATCAAGTGGTCAACTGATTTACAGCTACTCTGATTATCAGAAGGATAAAAAAATAGCCGTTGTACATCTCTTAATCCATTCTTGTATTGTGTGTCAATGTCCAGCTGAAATTTTCTGCTTTTTCTTTCCTTTGTAATTCATGCTGTAGAAACATAATGTAGTACAAAAATGCCTCTGCTAATTATGTGCTTTTCCCCACTGATTTGATTTGACATAACTATGTTTATATACCTCTAAATATAATATATAAAACATTTACAGCAACATGAGCATCTTAATTTTTCCAGAATTGAGAAGGTGAAAGGGAGGCTTCAGTTCAATATAAACAATGGACATAAGCTTCAAATTCCTAAACACAGAAGGCATAGAAATGTGTGCACGTTGCAAGTCATTAGTTCAAGCCCACCAAACGTTTCCTGAGACAATTACCTTCACTGCTATAAAATTTGCTTTGCATAGTCCTCTGGAGCGTTACTAATTGCTTTTCTTAACCTCCAGAGATTAAAGGATTTTGAAATGAACATATAGACAAGTGGTGACTTTAATTTCAAATCTGAGCTTTATTAAGGCAAACCCTGTTTTATTAAATAGGGTCATTAAGAGAATGTTTCATGTTGGAAATAGCCAATCCTAATCTCCTCATCTTCCTCCAGTCTTGAGAAATTGCACTCTGCCTGTATCTTAAAAATGAGATGCCACCTCAAATCAGTTCCATCTGGCATCAGCTCTATGTCTCATCTTCAGGAGTGCACAGAGCCATGTTGGCACTTGTTTCTGAGATGCTTTTCCACTAGGGGGTACGATAGACTGTGAGTGCATCTCTCAGTGAACGCATGGTGTGATCCTGCAGTGCTGGAGGACGCGCACACGAGGGAGAGGAACAGGCGTGCAAAGCCTGGCACATAATTTATGGAGATTTAAATCCTGTCACTCATAAATATAATTATAACCCACGGCTTGAAAGTGATATGGACCTTGCCATATTGATCATGCTCTAGCTCTGTTTATTCACATCATTCATTTGTTGACAGGGAAAATATAAGAATGCTGTTAGTCGTAAAACAATTAACAAAAGGAAATACTTCTATTTTACACAAAGAATATTCTTTGTTTCTGTGTGTGCTGTGCACCTCCCACCTTCAGATGGGAAATAGAAACCCAAGGGGAGGGGATTTTATTAAATCGGCAATCAACCTTCAAGTCATTTTGGTATAAACACTGTAATTATTTCATCTCTAGTAAACAGAATAAAAGACAACAGCACATAAGGGTGACAATTTGCAATATGCTTAGAATGTCTTTGTTAAAAAAAACCCTTATTATGACTGAAGGCAACATTATTGTAAGTTAAAAAAAAAAAGGCAAAAGTCGTGACAGCCAACAGGGGGGGTAATTAGTTGGTAAAGTTCAAATAATAAATTTAGCAGGTCATTGCAACAGACGTTGCATTTTGTGTGGGGAGAAGTCACTATTTATTATCCTTGAAGCCAGAACTGCTTACCTTTATTAAAAAAAAATTGTAAGAAAGTACAAGGAAAAAGCGATAAGTGCAATTAGGATAACTTCTAAAATTCACACTCTTCACTTGAGTATAAGCTCATTTGTGAGAGAAAAAAATTACTACAGATTTACCTGGGGGTAATTGTAGTAGCATGCAGCTCTGGGCAGGGATAGACAAAAACTCCTGTCTGACATTTTTAACCCCAGTTGCAGCAGATGTCAGACGTGGGTCAATGGTTTCTGTGTGACTTTTCTCCTGCCCAGCTGGGTGAGTGCTGGCTGGGGTAGGGTACCAGCAGGAGTGATGCCTCTGCTCCCCCAGCACCTCCCTCCTCTGTGGGAATGGTTTGCTTGCAGTGAGCCCCTGTATTTAGAGCAGTTTGAAGACAATTGCCATTAATGTTAGCCAGGTTTCAGAGGGTCTGACATAGTCTCATCTACCCAACTCAAATTTCCTATCAGAGTTGCATTTTATAAATCTTGAAGCCTTTTTTCAGGCTGGTTGACCTCTTGTTAAAAAGTCTTTTAAAAATATTTTGCAGTCATATAATTACTGGTTTTGTTTAAATGTTCTCATCCAACACATAATGAACAGTGAGGAATTCCCTAAAGGGCATCTTTTGTTATTGAAATGTTTATTTATTGAGTGCTTTTTCCAGAAGCCCCCATGAGAAAAATCTCATTTTATGAGCTCCTGAAGCAGTCAGTTCCCAAAACATCAAGCAGAAATGCAATTTTGACCAAGTAATCTCAAGGTCTTTTGTTTGCTTTTAAATAAGCAGAATGCCAATGTGCAAAAAGTTGTGACAAAAGCTGCTTTGTTTTCTGTATTTTGCCAATATTCCTAGTGAAGCCGGGCTGATGTGGTGCTCAGGTGATTTCTAACATACAAGAATTCAATTGCTACAGTAGAGGAAAACAATGTCCCACAGAGCAACATGTGAGTGCATGTTTCAAATGATTCTGAGATTTATTCTTTCCTGCAAAAGAATGGTCTTAACACAGTAGCATCCCACTTGCATGAGAAATTTTTTTCCTCGCTGTGTTTTTGTTCTGTTTTCCCTGAGCAGTGAGGAGGAACTACAGTACTTGTGGCAGCACTGATGTGGGCATGACTCAGATCTTCCTGTGTTCCTGTGTTATCCAGGTGGAGTCAGTAGAGAATAGTGGGATGGTTGCTGACAGGCTTCACTCCTTGGAAATCCCCGTCTCTCACTGCCTGGGCTGGGTCACTGAAATGATCCGGTTTAAATCTGTGATTTTACTGATGCCAGGAAGTGCAAGGTGGCTGGGAGTGGGGCAGGGCAGGACAAGTGAGAGGAAGTGGGGAGTGGCTGAGAGGGAAAAGTAAAGAATTCAGGTAAGGGAAGGAGGGCAGGAAACTTTGTGTTTGCTGATAGAGCTGAAGTATAACTACATTGTGGTTGAAATTTTGTGTTGGTTTGAGGTTCTCAGCTGTAATGGACTATGCAGTGAAGATTTGGGGGGAATATCTGAAATTGGTTTTTCTTTCCCTCCTATCATGGTGATGCAAGAGCTGCATACTGGGGTGATGCTGCTTTTATTTGAAGCAGACTGCTAATGGCACTGTAAATATCTGAGCACCTGAGAGGAATCAGCATTTCTCTTAGGTTGACAGCACAAAAAGAAGGACAGTGCAAGATTACTTAGAGTCAGTATTTGATATCCTAAAACAGGTTGATTATCTCAGGGTTAGTGACAGAACAGTCTGGATTTTTGTACAGCAGTTATCTCAAATAAAAAGTACTTTGCAATTGTTGAGTATTTTAATCTATAATATTAATATGATGTTGACAAATGTTTTGTACTTGCCTGCCATTATTAAAAGTGTTTCTTGACCATTAGTGACCAGGCTTTTAGAGTGTCCTTTAACAAAAAAATCTGTTTTCTTTTTCTCCCCTCCTCCCAAGAGTACTTCAAGAAAAATGATTGATTAATAGCAGTCCCTGTTAATTCCAGAATAAAATGTGTGCAGTGCATGCTTTGCTAGTAGAAGATGAAAGGATATTTCTTATTCTTACTCAGATTCCCTTTGTAACCTCAAAGCAAAGTCTTATATTTAAGAAAGAGTTTTTACTATGTGAAATGGAAAAAGTTTAAAGGTATTTCTGCCTAGGATATATGTGATCCAATTAAGCACACTTCATTAAGTGCTCTCCATTCTGTGATTGTAGAAGATGAACATGTTACTAAAAGGATAACTTAATACTTCATTTCAAGCCCTGCAACAAAATATTTTTCAATTTATTTCTTCTATGCAAAAATTTTTCAGATTTCATTCTCTCCTAAGGCACTGCCATAGGAAGTCAAAAGCTGTTACATGTACAGTTCCAGCCCATGCACTTCACCTTTTAAGCAGGGTTGCTCTTCACAGTATACATACAATTCTTTTCTCTGATAATGTGAGTTAAAAAAACCTTAGGAACTTGCATAATACATATTATGTAAGAAAATTTTATAAAATAGTGCCAATTTTTGTTTTTCTTCAGACCCTATGCTCTTCTCCTCTGTAAATTCTTGCATTATAATTGGTATAGTCTCTTGTTCCCCAGAAATTTTTCTTCAATAATACATTCCCTATATTTTTATGTGTATTTTTCTTACGTTTTTTGTAGATAAGTATTTAAGTTTAGTTTTAAGGACATGAACCTGAAATTTCTTATTTTCTTTCATCAGATGTACATGTAGGATGTTTATTGGGATGGATGGAGAATGAATGCAACATTACAAATATAGTTTTATTTTTCCTTAAAATTACACAGTAATATTTTTCAGTGAAGCCCTGAGTACATTGCCATTCTACATCTGGCTAATCAGTTCCTTCCTCTGTAAATATCTTATAGATTTTAGTGCCATAAGGGACCATCAGGCTACAGGTCTTCACAGAGTCAAATAGTTTCCTCTCAGAAGTTGTTATCCTCTCTGTTGTTAAATGATAAATACTTTGTGGTATTCTTCTGGTCAAAACCAGCTATTGGATCAGATATGTCCAGAATCTCTTCTCCACACATATTCTTGCAGAATATGATTAAGATAAATATTCAGAGTTTTTATATTGTCCCTCTGACTTGCAGTTGTGACAACAGGAACTGAAGTTGTGTTGATATTGGGAATATAAATGTGAAAGTACATGTAATCTTCTTTGGATGCTGAATTCCAGTGATGAGCTATGCTGTACTTCACTGAAGAGCAATTTCAGTGCCTCCGTTTTTCCATCTTCATAATAAGAATAGTATTTACAGAAGTGTTCTGAAGTTTAGTTAATGTCATTGAAATTCTTTCAGACAGGCACAAAATACACAAAGGAAACCACAAGAGGTATAAAAATGTATGCAAATGTAGCTAATGAAGCAAAAGGAAGAGGGCTAAATGGTGTCTTAATAGGTTCTCTTTAAAAACCTATTTTGATAAGGGATATTATGCCATGTCTCTTGATTATGAATCTTACATTTTTTAATAATCTCTTTCAGCGTGCTGGGACCAGCTGTGACCTTCCGAGTGCGCTCAAACCTCCAAAATATTTCAACTGCAGATGTTGCCAAAGAAACAGGTAAGTCCTTGTCCTCCTTTCCCAAAGTGTGACTCCCCACGTCTGTTTAGCAGTCAGTACCACTGCAAACAGCACAGACACATCCTGTTCTCCCACAACTGTGACATTTAAAGAGGAAGAGAATTGAGTGGTGAGTGGCACATGAAAAATTGAAGTTTAACATCTTTAAGTCCATTAAAACTGTTTGAGACTTCCTTGTTTGTCAAGAAAACTAAATAGAGGCTTGTCATCAAGTTCCAGTGAGGTGAAAAACTCTTTGGTGTTGTCAAAAGCTCGTAAAAACACATTAGTCATTTGTAAAAGATGATCACTTTTCTGATACTTTTTTTCAGGGAACAAAAATGTTATTACACCTTAGCCTTAATTTCTGGAGCAAAAAATGATAGAAATATGCCTTTTTTGTTGTGCTGTTTCAACTATTTCAATGACAAGTTAATCTTGGAAGTAAAGATTGCATTTCTAGAATTAAGCTGCTTCTGAGTAAGTTCCACTGCTCTAAGGACTCCTATTGGCTCCTTTTCAGCTTGGCTGTTAACTGTATTATGGAGCTGTTGACTGCAAAAAACAATTTTTGCAAGGTATCTGAATTTATGACTGATTTGTTTCCAAATTACTCAATTGATAGACTTTAAAAATCAGAAGTAAAGAAGTTGCAATATTGCTTGAAAACAGAAACAAGAAAAGTTCATGTAAATAAACGCTGAGAGTTCCAATCTGTTTATTAACTTCTACTTTTGCTTCACCATGGATGAATGTAGTTACAGAAAAAACTGGGGTAGCTCCTAGGCCAGAATTTTCCTTTGCACTGGAGAAGGGTCTTGTTAACTTTTGATTAAAGAGTAGCAGGGTCAAAAAACCCTAAATGTGTACTGTCAGAACTCCAAATTTACAATAAGCACTGAATTATGTGACTCATGAATGGGTATGATTTTTTTTTTCCTGGGAAAATTTAATATGGCTTTTTTTATAACAATGATCTTCCCTGTCTTGTAAACTTGTTGAATCTCTCTGAAAGGATCAGCAAATATGATGCTGTTGGTAGAGCCTGCCTGCATTGCCAGAGGCTTTTGACAAGGTCTTCCCAGAAGTTTCTAAGGAAATTAATTGTTTCTTAGAATGTGGAATATGGAACAGAAAAATGGTGAATCACTAATTTGTTAAGAGGCAAGAAACAGAGATTAGGAAAAAAGTATTAGTTTTCTAAAAGGCTAAGATAGTGAAAAAAAAAATTAAGGATCTCTGCTCAGCATGTAACATTCAACATAGTTATAAGTGAATTAGAAAAGAGAGTGAGCAGGATGGTGAGAAATCCTGCTAATACTGAATTATTCACAGTATTAAAGGTGAAAGTTGATCTTAGAAATGTAGAATAAAGCTGAGTGAATGGACTCAAAATGGCAGATGAATTTCATTGTAAATTACTGTAAAAATTTCATATGGAGAAAAAATAGCTTTGCATACAAGGTCTACATAGTAATGTACTTAGTGTAGTAATGGGTAATTTGATGAAAATGACAGTTCAGTCTCCATTATCAGTTGAATGAGGAAAAGTTTTTTAAGGATTATTTGGAATGGAATAGAAAACAGAATAATATCATTTGTTCTTCCATAAATATGTCCTTTGCCTTTATTTAAATACGACATATAGTACTGCTTCTCATACCTCAGATGGATTTGAAATTCTGGTTGAAATGGAAATATTCAGGGAAAGGCAGAAGGCATGACTATAAGTATGGAATGTCTTCCATATAACCAGTGGTGCAGTAAGAAAGGAAACTTTATTTTGGAAAGAAAAAAAAGACTATAGTATGAGAAAGGTCTGTCAGCTCTAGAGTTGCACAGTGAATATGGACAGGACTGTATAATTGCTTTTGCAGTGCAAGAACAGATGAAACTGGCAGAAGGCAGGTTTAAAATAAATCAGAATGCAGTTTATAGTTTTTCCAGTTGTGGATAATAAGGTTTACATGTATTCAAAAATTTACACATAAGAAAATTAATGGAATTGACATCCTCCACTGAAATTTATCAAGGCTGTGGAAACATTATCAAGTCCAGGAGGTTCCTGATGTGCCTTGGCCTGTTCCTTGCAAACTACTCTGAAAAGTAAAAAATGCTGTAACTTTTTTATTTCAGTAAAACTCAAGATATAACATTCTGGTTTTGCTTACCACTGGAATCAAAGTAGTTGTTTCCAACTTCTTTAACTTAAATGCTACTGAAAAAGTGGGGAGGTTCTGGGGACAAAATAATGCCACCCCAGAGAAAGGGCAACAAAGTGGTGAAGGATCTGGAACATAAACCCTGTGAGGAGTGGATGGGAGAGCTGGAGGTGTTAACCTGGAGAAAAGGAGGCTCAGGGAAGACCTCATCAGTCCCTACAACTGCCTGAAAGGAGGCTGTAGCCAGGTGGGGGTCAGTCTCTTCTCCCAGCCAGCAACAGGACAAAGGGAAATGGCCTCAAGCTGTCTCAAAGGAGGTTCGGGTTGGATATTGAGAAAAATGTCACTGAAAGGATGGTTAAGCACGGAAACAGGCTGTCCAGGGAAGTGATGGAGTCACTGTCCCTGGAAGTGTTCAAAACCAAGCAGACTTGGCCCTTTGGGATATGGTTCAGTGGGCATGGTGGTATTTGGTTAAGGTTGGACTTAATGGTCTTGGAGGTCTTCTCCAACCATAATGTTCTATGATTTGAAGAATTTCTGCAGATTCACCAATTTAAATTCATATTTTATACAGTAATTTATCTACTCTTTATTACATTAACATCCCAAGCATTTTTTTAATTTCTATTTGCTTAGTGAATTAAAACTTTCAGGTTTTGATGGCTGCAGAAAGAGGTTTATAGGAGTTTTACATAAGCTCCTCTTGGTATTTCAGTGTGGCCATAGTATTGCCATAACTAAACCTTGTGTTTGTCCTTTACATTAAAAAAATAAAAAGAGCTCACAAATATATCCATCCCTCAAATATTTTAAATTTAAAAAGTATCTTATCTTTCTAACTCATGAAGTTGCAGTGCTTGTCAATGTACTCACTAATCAGTTCATTTATTTTAAGCAAACGTCTTACTTCCAGATCTCTAAGCCAAAAATAAATTCTCTTAAAAAATCAACAGCAATATATACTTACATAAGAAGTTTTTTCAGGCTCTAGTTGTAATTATAAATTTTTAAAGTCAACAGTGTCTTGAAGAAAAGCATTCCAAGTACTTAATTTACCAAGGGAAGCCAAAGGAGAATAAATCAATGCATACTTCCAAGGTAGGCACAGGTAAATGCATAATTCCATGCTGTACTGCTATTAGGGAACTTGACATCCCTCCAGGAGCTTGGAAAGCAGATCTTGTTTACAGAAAATGAACAGACCAAATGGACAGAAGAATTTCACAGTCTGTCATATCCTTAGAAATGAAAAGAATTTGGAAATTGAGGTAATCAGATGCCATAATAAACATAGGAATGTAAATTATTCAGATTTGCAAAAAGGAATCTATTTGTGCAGGTGTTATGTACATGCAAGTCTCACTGATAGCCACAAGAACAGTGTCTGTGCAGCAGTTTGGTCTCATTATTCATGTAGCATATATTTTTGTAACCAAAATGGATACACCTCATATTTTCCTTGCACTACTTAAGGCTTAAATATAGGGAACTATATTTAAAGTTTTCCATCCTCCTCTGTGGAGTTTGAAAAATGTGCAGGTTAGAGAAGACATGGGACTATTTAGTAACTATGCAGGGAGGTGAAGGACTTAAAATATCCACTAGAAAACAGAGATATGGAAGTATGATGATAAAAATGATTGTCTCTGTTGTCTTGGAGTTTGAGATTTATTATTCTTGGTGCACACATGACCTGTCTTGAAGGAAAATAAGCTCTCTGAAATCCTTTAGAAAAATTCTTGCTGATAAAACTTTTTTTTCCCAGTAATTCACGGTTCCAATTCTGTGTAAATGTTTTGGTTACTTTTGGTTGGGGTTTTTTTTCAGTTTCTAGGGCTATGTAATTATATGAGGAAGCTGACAGCAGAGTAATTTAAAATTGTGAATAGCTTGTTTTCTCACATTAACAATACCTTTATTTGTTCTAGAGCAGGACATCCAACATTTTGCCAGCTTCACACTCCTTGGCATTCAAATGATAGAATACATCTTTCATCAAGTAGCTGTCCTCTGGCCTATTTCTGTTTAATGAGTCAGGTTCAATGCTGCAATGTAATTTAATCTCAATGTTTTGAAGAAATAAACTTTCTCAAGACATTAGTTACCTGCTCTAGGAGTAATTACAGTTGGCATGACATCATTTAGACAAACAAATGTATATTTCTTTTCTCTTCAGTTTAAAGGTCAGGAGAAACCTAGCAGAGAACAATTATCGGTAAGATAACTCTATAGAAAATTGTAATATATTTGATGTAGAAATAAGGAATGAAATTGCTTTGTATGTAGTCCAGAATCCTACCATTTAGGCAAGGACAGTGATAATTAGAAAGTTTCCAAGCAAAGAATTTTGGCATAAGGTATCTGTAATGGTCATTTATATTCTGAACACAGGGAAAAGAGATGTAGGAGAGTTTTGGGAACAGATGCTCAGCACTGCTGAAATGTCTTTTAGTGTTAGAGTCATGTTCACATTTCTTTTTGTATTATATTGAAGTGCAACATTTTAGGTGTTTAGGTGAAGACTGAAAAGCAAAGGGCTGTGGGCATGGTGTAGGCATGGTAGTGATGGGGACAGACAGCACAGTTAAAGGCTGTGCATAACCAGATATTAGGGAATTAACAGGTCTTGTGTGCAAGTTCTTGTGCCTAAGGTAACTTGTGAGACACACTAGTATGGAAGGTCAGAAATTTAGATTTATTTAATGTATATATAGGAACAGAAAATTTTTCAATTTTAATTTCCATAACTTTAAACTAAACCATTGGTTTGGATGGTTTTGTGGTTAGCTTTCTTTTTTTTTTTCTTTTTGGTTGGGGCATTTTTTTACTTTGCTATGCCCTGTTGGTGAAATTCATGTTTTCACACTGCATGTGGTCTGAAGGGGACTATTATCCTGACTTAGAGAGTAGGTTGTTGAATCATATGAACTTCTTGTCTAAAAATCATTCCTCTGTGAGTGATTTATTTCTGAAAATAAAACATCACAAAATTAATTCTGCTGAAACACAAAAATGCAAAGCATAATGTATTGTTATTCAAATTTTACTGTATTATGCAATACAGCAAGCTGATTTGAATAAAAACACTGCCTCAAAATTATTGGAATATATTAAAAACATATAGAATTTCTCAGCAGTTTTAAATGACTGCAAATGATTAAATCTGCAATCTTACAGATTTTGAGATTTAACATCTAAAAATTTTGGTCATGTCCCAGCTGTGAGCTGAAATTTCCATGACAAAAAATTCAATGTCAAAAAGTTCTATTGTGTATATGAATATTTTTGTTGAAGTTGGCAGCTCTAAACAGACAAAACACCATCCTTCGCTTTTAGCATTAAACAGTCCTTTTGAATTAAATGAATACTTCAAACCCCTTAGAGGTAACTTACCCTGTGTAGTGTTTCCAGCTGCTGGTGTCTGATTGGTTTGGATATGGTCCAAGATATCATATGGTCCAAAGTGGTCCAAGATATCATAGTTCTGCTCTTAATTAGGGTGACTAAATGGCCGAGCTCTTTGTGAGCCTGTATTCAATTGGTGAAGAAAGTATTTATGCCTTATTCTGCCTCCAGTGTACTGCTTCTCCTGCTGACATCATGAAATTTGACAGTATTTTTTTGTGCTGGTTTGCTAATAACATCCACCTTGTTTTTCATGGTGGCTGTCAGTGCAGGAGACATGAATTCTGTGTCATCAAAAGGAGGAAATTTCAATTTCAAAAAGCAAAATCACTGTAGCTAGCCTTGGTTTTCTTGTTGACTCTTGGCGTAAGCTTTGCAAGTCTTGTGAGAAGTCTCAGCAAGATGAACTCTTGCTTCAGGCACCAACATGTCCATGCTGGCAGAGTGTCTTGGATCCTTTTTCTACCCCACAGCTGTGAGCAGTGATGGTTGTTTTGAAAGTATTCATTGGTCAGTCACTGTCAGATCACAATTCAGCTGTGATGAAGTAAACAACAAGTTTAAAGTCTTCAGGTGAATTCCTTCTCTCTATCTAGATTTTTGTAGACTGTGCAATAAGATATCTTGCTCTCTGAGATGGTAACAAAGAATGTGTCTGTGAATAATTTGGAGTTCATCTTTGAAGAGAATTGACAGCTTCTGTGTCAGAAACTTTGAACAACGTAGCCAGGAGGCTGTGAGGTTCATCTGATTTCACTTGCCCTGTCCCTGGTTTAAGTAGGATTACAATTCCTTGGTCTATAATGTGAAACGTAAAGATTTGACAGGTCTTTTTCTGTTCTTAACCTCTCTTAAGTCTTCTGGTGTAAATCCTGATTTCTTCTACTCAAGCCTCCTTAGTTCACATTGTCCTTCTTCACCTCCTGAGCTCTCTGTAGTGGATCAATTTCCTTTCACCTACTGTATCACCAAATCTGTCTGAATTATTTTCCTCGAATCCGTCCATTGCTGAATAAAGGATGTCATTATGGCTTTGAAGATTATTCAGAAACAGAATTGTCTCCTGCAATACCAAATGTCTGATACAATGATTAATGACTTTTCAAGATGGCATTTCTTTCCCACCTTGTTCTTCTGTTGAAAAATAGAACAAGTGAAAAGTGCCACTGTTCAGAAAATGTCTCAATCCTGAAGAATAACAAGTACCTTTGGTTATGCCTCTTCTCCATGGACTTCCTTCTAATTATGGTATTCATATCTGTGATTAGTAGGGGTAGAATTCATTTGAACATACACCTCTCTCCTCTAAGAATAACTATGAGGCATCTAATTTTAGACAGAAATATTTCTTGTCTTTAAAATCACTTTCTGTTTTAATAGAAAATTGCAGAACTTCCTCCTGTTCAACTTATAAAGTCATGTCATCTATTCCAGCATAAACCCTTAAATCCAGCTGCTTATTGGGAATTGTAAAGCTACTTAATAATTTTGTAAAACTGGGGAGGAAAACAAAAAGAGCTAATTAGCATTATGTAGTTAATAGTCTTTAATTTAAAGCAATGATAGTTTATGTCGTTGCATTTTCATGCCTCTTATTTACACCCATTAATAGAAAACTGTCAATTAAACTAAAATAAGGAGAAACACACCACTGGTGTAGAGTAGATATTAGAATATTGTGGAATACAGTAATTAATACCTGAACAACACAGGTTTAATGGAAATAGCAGAATGGAAGCTTAGATTGAAACTCATGTATTTTTGTTAGGTGTTTTTTTTCTGAAAACTGTAAGCAGGCCTATGGAGACTGGTAAAATAAGTCTTCCATTTAAGTAATTTATGTCATGGTTTAGAGGTTAATAGAAATTTTTAAGCTGAATTTTTTAAAGAGCCCTCTGGTAATATATCTAAATGCATTTTAATAGTGGAAATAGAATTCATCTAAATCTGTTGCAGCTGTTGAAATGTTAGGCATTTATTCAAAAATAGTTGCCTAGATTGCCTCTACATTCAAAGAGAAATGATAGATTATATGAAGTGATATTTATCATAGGTGGGTAAAAGTTTGAGAGAGAAATCATCACTAATGTCCACAGAATCACTGAGACATTGTTGATGATAGAGCTGCCATACATAGATCCTGCATGTAAATCTGGGGAGATTGGTGGAAGTCAGGATGGTAGAATTTAGTACACTGAAAGCTTCTTCCTGTAATTGCTGCTTGGTAACAAACTCAAAGATATATTTTTTTCTATTGATAGATTCTCTTAAAGTCTTCTGGTGCGAATCCTGATTTCTTCTGCATAAGTCTCCTTTATTCACATCATCCTTTGCTAACATATTTAAAGCTCTTTAGGCATTCAAAATTAATTTAAGAGCAAGTAAAAATACAAACATTTAAATTTTGATAAATATTACCATATGTGATACTATTAAGTAACCAAATGCCTGCAGTTGGCTTCTTCACACCTATGGAGCTGATAATCCAGGATAAAACTGCACTATAGTTGGAGTGCAAAGTGGTTTTTCTTCAAGACAAGGATATCTCCCAATACACTTTTGACTATGGTAGTGGAAAGTCTTTTTCCATTTAAACTTGCTACAGATTTCCATGCACAGATGTTTGAAACTGACCTGTACCTTTTATGTGTAGGACAATTTTCACTTGGTGCAAATGAACAAATAGGTGCTCTATAATCCATGGCACAGAGAATGTGTGACTGAAACAAAATACTTTTGTTTTTTTGTATAGCAGCAGTACTGGGGGGGTCCCACTGTGTACATAGCATCAAAAAGTCCCCACACTAAAATATTTGAGAACTAATTTTATTTCTGACTTAAAGCAAGCAGAAATCCCCAACCCCAAGACAATTGCTTAATGTTGTATTTCATAATATTATTTAGCCAAATTGCATCCATTTCACATTTTTATGATAAACAGCACATTTCCCTGGAAAATTGAAATATATATGCATTGTGACATATACAGCAATAATAAATACAATTCCAGACATCTCTAAATGCTATAGTCCTTTAATAAAGTTTTATGCATTTTTGTGCAGTACACTTAAGATGCTATCTCTGTTTATAGCAGATCCCAAGCATATTACAACAAATAATTTAGGAATGCAACAGTTAGAAGAAATCTGGTAATGCAAGATCATGCGTTGATCTTTGAATGCATTGAAGGGCAGCTTTTATATAAAGAATAATTTGGCTGTGTAATATTTTTTTATGATTATGTAACTTTCTAGGTAAGCATAAAGAATGGAATTGTAGAAACTCTGATTTAGGTCAGATAGCATTGTAACCTCATCTTTACCCTGAAAAGAACAGTCAGTACCTTTTTTTCCCCCCATTAGACAGATTGATTATAACTTCTCAAAATGTGGAACAACAAGATTAACCTAACGATTTACAACCGTGCATGCAAATAAACACTAGGCACCATGTGGAACAGGGATAATGTGGAACAGATAGTGTTCTATTTCAGTTGGTACAAACAGGAAAATAGACTTTATCTGATGTAACTAAATATCCTATTTTTAATATATGAAATTGGATGATTAGAAATCTTGTGATTTTAGCTGATAGCTTTCATATGAGCCAAAGAATAAAAATTGTGAGTGAGAGCAGTGCTACTTCAGGAGTCTATGAAAAATAGTTGTTATTTAAAGCACAAGAGAAAAAACAGAAAATCAATATACTCATCTGAGAATCAGGCTGTTTTCCCTTTTACCTGGAGAAAAGTAATAACATGAAAAGGCCCTTCTCCAGAAGTGTGGTGTTTTGGTACAGAGTGTAAGGACAGCTGCTCTGAATCTGGGAGCAATTTGTTCTCTTGCTAAAACACGATTTACAGGTTGACATCTTGGGAAGGAGGCACAAGATGACCCTGGATGAAAGGGCAGGTGGGGGTTTCTGGCTGGAAAAGGCTTAGTTAGAAGGTCCAGGGGATTCACATATCATCTGTCTTGAAAATTGGCACTTGCATGACCTTCTGCTGCTGATAGCTCATGGAGGGATGTATCTGAGAGGGGAAGTAATGAGCTCTTGATAGTGGGACTAGGAATTATTTGAGAGCTTTGAGAGAGTTTTTGAAGATAAGAGAAGTTTTTTGGCAGTGCTCACAAGGGCACAGTTGTCAGCAGTGTGTGTTAACATTGCCTTCATTCTGAGCAGTCTTTCTCCTATGGACTGGGGGCTCCTTCAGCAGCTGCTGCTCCTGCCTGATACTGTGCACAATTGTTAGGGAATGTTGGGACTACAAGGCAAGGGACTTGATTTGCATGAATTGTTTGTTTTCTGGACTATCTATGGCCAAAGAAGGGGTTTGTATTTTTTCATCCTTGAGTTTTCCTGAGCTCCACATATCCATAATGACATGCAAGATAAGATTGAGTTGAATTTATCCCATTTGATATTGTTCTTATCTGGGGATGATGTTTTCCATTGTCTGACAAAAGTAGTTTTCAGGATTCAGAGATAATTGACCATTGTAAGAATCTGCAAATACTTAAAACTTTTAGAATTACCTAGTCCTCAGGAAAATTTTAAATCTCTTTGTTATGTTTAAAATGTATTTTCCATAAATTTGAACTTTCTAGATTAAGAGAAACTGTATGAATTTATGTTGGCTGAAGTCAGAAGACATCTCTAGATTTAATCTAGCCATAGATTTTTCAAGTAGTACCTGTAAATTCTCTGCAGCTCAGTTTTCTTAATTGTAAATCTGAAGTATGAACAGTAAAAGGCTTTTTAGAAAAAAAAAAATAAGCTGTAGTATATAAGTTAATTCAGAGGATAGGCAGTACCATCAACATAGGATAATTATGATCATTTTTCTCTGTGCTGCTTCTGTTGCTTTTAAATATATTTTTTCCTGGTGCAACAAAATCAGGATGACAGCAGTCATAAAATGGTTTTGGTTGAAAGATCCATCTAGTAGGTTATTTTGACTGTCCCCCAGAACTGTGATGGGATTGGCTGGCAGGAGATCATATACCCCATATCTGATAGTCTGTTGAAAAAAAAAAAAAAGACCAAAAAAAGACAGATGTGAAAAAAATGTATATGCCAAAATCCAGAGGGTGCCTCTTGGCAAAGTTTTATAGACATTTTAGATCAGTAACAAGAAAAGGTAGGTAGCTACACCCCGTTACTCCTTCCTAAACAGCCAGGTAATTACTTTTGGCATTTTGACAAGTGTTTGCTGGAGTGAAGGTCAAAGCTGTCAGCAGAGAAGATCTATGCTAATCTGCTCAGCTGGAGAAGTCTCAGGTAGCTAATGTTTTGTAATTAGAAGTTGTGGAAACCACTTTTCACTGTAGTTTTGCACTGAGCATAAGTGAACCAATAAAACAGAGTAATTTCATTTATCAGAGTTCACAAAAATTAGCTAAATGGGTGCTTAGGAGTAAACATCCAATATGAAATTGGAGAAATATGGGAAATCTGTGATACAGAGTAAATGTATATTTGTATGCATCTATATGTGGTTATATATATACATGTGGTATTATTATATATATATGTGTGTGTGAATACACATATATTTATCAGACATGTTTATTATGTGTGCGTGTAAGTGGCTATACATGTACACAGAGATAAATAATGATAATACTTTTAATTTACATTTAAAATATTAATAAAGAGAAGGATGGAAGGAAAGAAAAGGATGCACTTATTCTACTTTAAAAAGGTGCTGGAAATAAAAAAAAAAATTGCTGGAAATAAAAAAAAATTGCTGGAAATTTCAAATACATGAATGCAAAACTTCAATTCAGTGCATGCAAAATATTCCCATTTGCTTGTGGGCATTTTCACTTCATCCAGCACTACTCTGTGAGTGGATTTGTTTAATTGAGAGGGGTTTTAAACTGCTAAAGTACTTTAGCAATGTATGAGAAAATATGAAAGAAAAAAACCCAAACAAATAATTGTTTTAATACAATTATGAAAACAATGGAAATTTTTATAGTATGTGTCATTTGTTTTATAATGTTGATTGTCTTTTCCTGGTGTTACATTCATGTCTTTATCACACTAAACTAAAAATTATTGTTCTCGCTCATCATGGTGTTCTTTCTGCTACTGAAAGTGTCTGTATTGTGTATCTATATATGTATATATACATATGTAAGAGAGAAACAGGGAAGGTTTCACTGGAGTTCAGGGTGTTCAGCTGTGCTCCTAAACTCCAGACAGCCCCTCAGGTCTGCAGTGATTTCGCACACAATTAAGTGTTCGTTCCCTCTGATTTTGCTTCATGAACTAAAATACCCAATATAGGTATGTGGTGACCATGAAATTCTTACTGTACATGGAGAAAGAATGTAGACCATCAAAAAGTAATAGTTTGGGACTGATTAGTGTGTACTGTGGAAATGAAAGTAAGGATTTGATGGCCAAATCTTAGACCTAAACCCAGTGAGAGAAGGTTGCAATATTTCAGTGGTTGCAGTCAGAGCTGGAGTAGAACTTCATTGGTAGCAGTCAAAACATACTGGTGTTTTGCTGAGTGGTTTTTAACCTTGATCAGCTCTGCCACACAAACTGTTGAACTGTTACCAATCAGGAGCCATGGGGCTGCAGCACTGAGGAAAATATTCCTTTGACAATTTTTGCCTTTACATATAATCCAGAGCAAAAAGAGATAAGGCTTTAAATCTAGGTCTTAAAAATGGTAGGTTAGTCTGAAACATAGACTTTAATTGAGAAAAAGATTATTTTTTTCTTCTGGATTTCATGATTGAGGTTTTATAGGAGATGGTTAAGCCTTTTTCAACTGTTACATCATTTCAGGGAATCCGCAATACAACTGATTTTGGAAAGAGATCAGAAAATGCTTCTTTTTTTTCCTCCCCCATCCTTCCTTCTCTGAATGGATTTTGTGTATTATATTATTCTTTCTGATATTTCTTTCCTTGGCATTTTTCCTCTTCATTGGAATCCCCATGTATTCATTCTCTTCATTCATTTAACAACTTGAGGGTATATCCTGCACCCATGTGCAGCAATTTAGTGTGAATCTCACATTAACATTAATGGGAAATGTGCAGCTAAAATCAACCACACTGGGGCTGGTTACTACCCTTGGCTGTAAAACGGGTTTGCACAGGAAATCATTTCCACTTGAGAACTGGGAAGTCAGAGAGGCTGTTATTTTATATTAAATTAAGAGTATTTTGAAAGTATTTTTAATGTGTTTCAGATTGAGAAATCCACCTTATATAGAACGTGTTATTTTGTGTTGCAACTTAATGTTTTCAAAGATAGGTCACATTTTAGGCAAATAAATTTTTTTCCCTGACAGCTCCCAAATACTCTGCTTTCCTTATGATTAGTAAAATATGTTAATAACTATTATTTGTTGGTAAGTTAATATATTTTTTAACTTTATGTTGAAGAATCAGATGCCCCTCTCAGGTTTTCTGATGTGAACATGGATGGATCCAAACATTTGCAATGGTTTTCTCAGTCCTTCTGCAATTCTGCTTTTTTGTCTGGTTCCTTTGCCTCTCATTCTATCCAAGGCACTTTTTCCTGCTGGCAGCAAAGCTCTCATAGAATAACTAAATATCTGAAATCAGTACTGGGGACGAAAAAGAGCTGGAAGTTGGGAAATGTGGTAAGGCTAGAAAAGCAGGTTTGGGTAGATGTTTGTCTAAGTGACAGTATGGGCAAGGAAGCTGATTCTCTTCTCTGATTATTAAAGTGGTGATGAGGCAATGTTTGGATGTTTATTACATATTTTTCTACATATTGCTTCTACTTATGTGATACTCTTTACCAGTCTAAATAAGTGCATCCATCTTTCACTTAACACTGGTTTCTTGCTGTGTTAGATGTAGGTAAGGAGCATCAGAGAGTTTAAGAGCTCTAATCTGGTTAAACTGTTAAACTGATATCCATTATCAACTGATATCTGTTATGCAGCTAACAACCAAAAATGTTACAGTTGGCAGATATTTATATGTAGGGGCGTATGTACCAAAATGAATTATAACTTGCCCTTAAGAGTTTTAAACAAACTTTGTGGAATATTGCCATACAGTTAAATAAATCTTTGCTTTAGACAGAAGGCAGTTAGCATCTAAGAATCCTCATTCCAAAATGCCTTTCCATCTCAGATTTCTTCACTGAGAAAAAGCAGAAATGGAAGTTGTCACAACAGAATGGTCAGTAACACAGCAGAGAGTCTCAGCATGTTTTCACAACCCCATGGGCACCTTCAATTTCTGACACCCTTAGGAACAGGCTTCAATGTGGTTTTACTGTGCATCTAGTAATGCACCATCTATCACTGGTGCCACTGATGAGCATCCTTTATGCTGCTAGTGCCTGTTCTGGATAAAAACTTGCAAGTCACACTTTTTCATTAAGCCACTGTCATTGGTTTTATGAACAGTGGTATCATAAGAGGTAAAACTGAGTTTGGGGTAGATCTCTGCAAGAATAGGAAATCTGGTCAAGCCCTGCCCTCTCCCCGGCACTTCTGTGGGAGAGACTGTCTTTGTTGATGCTTACACGTGCTGAAGTTAGATAGTACATTTATACCCTTTATATTTTTATACTCTGCATTCTTTTGAAGCCTTTATCACATTAGAGAGAGAATCCCTAGAAGTCAGTGTACATATTTTTTGAAAAAGTTGAAACCAGTTGTATTTGATTTCCATACTCTTCCTTCTGAGCACTGCTGGAGAGATGATACATGGCTAAAGGAACCAGATACAGCCATTCATATAGAAACCAACTCCAGGGCAAAATAATTTTTTACAGATTTTAAATGTACTCTTTCTCTGTGTTGAGACACAGTATTCTTTCTTAAACTCTTTTTTTTTTTTTTTATGTCTGAAACTTCAGTTATAAGAATAATTTCCAGTCTTCACCATTCTGTTCAGGAACTGTTGTACCTGATGGAAATGCACTTGAGTGCATCTTCTGTTTGTGAAGATCTTCAGGAGTTCTTGAACGTGTTCCAAAATGTGCAGATGGGTTCTGCCCTTGTGCCAAGGGAGGTGGAAGTCAAAAGTCTCCAGCAGTGTGCCAGGGAGCCCAAGATATCACAGTGACTTTGTCAGAATCACTTTTGGAGGCTGGTATTTATCATGATAAATCAAAATGTTTATGATTTGTGGTGAAATAATTATTTTTAATTCTGAAAGATGTCCAGATTAATGAAATATAGCTATACAGAACCTCTAACACTAAATGTGGTAGGACACAGAGGAAGGTTGTACCCCCTTAAAATATCTTCCAACTTTTTTTTCCAAGAGTCTTTAAACTTTCAAAATGCTATATATCTGTGGAGCTGACATTTATCTTTTCTCCAGAAGATTTCTGGAAAGATTGTTAGAACAAAAATTCCCTTCAATGTTTTAGATTTCTGATGAATCCTGACTGATGATTACCACATTTAGACATGACACTTATTTTGATTGTTAGCTAAATTCTTCTGACAGGATTTTTGTGTGTAGAAATGAGAGAGTTCCTTTAAATTTATATGTTATAAACCTTTACAAATTTTCATAAGTATGCTTGGCTAGTTCATCTTTTATCCTAACCCTGGCATATTTCTTTTGAAAAAAACTGCATGTAAAAACATGACATTCTAATTTCCTTTTTCATTAATATTATTATTTTAGTTTATGAACATTCTTTGCTGTTTTCCAAAATCTGCTCCATTTTTAATTTTTTTAGGGCATAATTTCCCACATTTTAATAGAAGATATTTCTTTTTATCTGTAATTAAATCCATAACTTGTTATTCTCAGAAGGTTATTATGGATTGTGACTTGACTGTTACAAAAAATGACTTAAAGAGGCTCCTAATATCAATTTAGTGTAAGGATTTAATTTATTATTCATTAATTTTGTATTCATTGTAATAGCAGTAATCATTATGAACTCATTGGGTAGGTATGAGAATGTCAGGCACACTATATTTCCATAGAAATTCAGTTCATTAGTCATCTTTAGCAAAACATAAAATACCATTCATGCGTTATTGCTGTCACTTGTTTCTCTTTATAATTATATGCCAGTTATTTTACATAAATATCTTCATATGTGTAAGTGGTACTGGAATTTAAAAGTTTCAATACATGCATAAACTCCCTTCTCTGTGCTTATGGCAACATAAATTTTGGTTATTTAAATCAAGATAGCTTCTCTCAACTTATGACAGCATACAGGCTAATTTCACATTTTATTTTAAAGAAAACACTTTCAAATATTGTCAGTTTACATTGGCAGAATGTGTTGATTTTTTCATTCATTCGCTTCTACTTTTTAAAAAAAGCTTTCAGTTTAGCAATGCAGAATTCTAATTTTTATTTCAAACTAATTCATAGGTTCATCAGAACATATGTAATTTCCTATTTTAAAACGGGAATTAATATTTTCTCTTCATTGCCATTGTGTATTTTGAAGTGTTCAGAATAGAATTGTATTTTTTTTTTCATAAATACCTCGGGTGGATCATTTGTAACTGTCCCATATTTCTGAGACCGCATGCTTTCACTTGTAAATGATCCTGCTCATGTTAAAAATGAGTTGACTGAATGCCTTGGTAAAAAACCAAGTGTGTTTAGCATCGTGCTAACTAATTACAGTGGCTACCTTGCAGCTCAGTGTTGAATTGGACTTGTCCTTCTGAGCACGGACCCAATCAGTCATGGTCAGTATTGTGTCAGCTAACTCAATTCTTTGTAATCAAATTTAAATGTGAGAGTGGATTTCGTCTCCTCTAACTCAGGTGTCTTTCGTTTGAGCTGCTTTAAGTATAAGCCAGTCAACCTTGGCTCCTGTTACAATCAGTGCAATGTAATAAGTGCTTCCAGAGGCTAATACATTTCATCCCATGAGAGGTGTCTGTCTCATCTGGAACTCCTCTATCTCATCTATCTCATACATGTCTATCACACTTAAGATTGGTGTCTAAGACAGGTCAAGTGTATACCATCCCCCTGAGGATCCTGTTGTTCTCCATTAACTACAACAGGAGTCCTGCTTAGATTTCGGACCAAACAACATCTCCCAGTGAAAGCAAATCCCTCAGATCTCTTTCAAGCACCCTTAGAGCACATTTCTGAATTAATGTGGCCATGAAAATTTTTTGCTAAGGGAAGGGCAGCACTTTTTAGAGCAAGGCATTTCCACCTTCTCTTGTGCAGAGAGGATGGGTTGTACCTCACTAAACCCAGCATGGTCCCGTAGCATTCTGGGCACTGAGCAATACTTTGGCTGCCAGAAGCTCTTTCAGAAAAGTGGTGTTTTCTCATGGCCCTCAGTCACCTTTGGCCACCCCATACTGATATTTTAGGTGCTTGGGTCACCTCAAAGGTCATGTGCTGCTGTGTTTAGTCAACAGAATAAATAAGTGGGGGAAAAGGGCAAAGGGTAATATTTTGTTGCCAGTGGCTTTTAGTAGTAATTTTCAAATGGTTTATTCTACTTCAGTGCACGTCTAGCTTTAGCTAAAAGCAAACTCCATTCACTTTAAAAAAATTAAGTAGGGCACTTAATAACTCTCTTACAGAAATGACTGTAGCAGTTTCAGTTCTGCAGCAGTTCTTGCCTTTGACTCCTCTCCAAACAGGCTGCCATTTTTTGGCAAGTGAATTTTGTGATGGAATTAATGTCACCAGTTTGCACATCAATGTGTGGGAACAGCAGGTCTTTTTGAAAAATGTTTTCTGGTAGGTTGCAACTGATATTTAAATTGATTTTTTTAAAGGCTACCTTAGTTTTGATATAAACTGTCACTTATTCTTACCTTTCTCTCCCAACCTGTTTTCCTTCCACCTCCGCAGAAGTGATTTGCATTACTGTGGCCTGGAGCATCTCTGAGTGTTCTTCTAGGAGCATCTGATTCTACAAAATTATCCAATATAGATAAATAATGCTGTTTGGTGCACAAACTGCATATGTATAAGAAAATCTCTGACTAAATTACTGACAAGAACAGCAGAACACAACAGTGAAACTTGAAATCCAAAGTGCATGCATTCTACAACTCTCCTCTCAACTTTCTCCTGATTCTTGGAAAAGGAGATTCTTTTGTGATTTTAAAAGATAAATAATCCTTACTTCGTTATTTCCTGACCATATTTGTAGCAGTAGAGGCAAGGAGATCCCTTCAGGGATTGGCTAAACTGTAACTTGAGTCTCTGCTCATCATCACACCATAGCATTCCCATCGTGTTTGTTTGTCCTTTTAGGAGAAACTTTGGTGTGTCTATCCCCTTTCCTGGATATTGAAGAAAATTTGGGCACAAAGCAGCTGACAAGGAAAACCATTCTTAAATCATTACATACCATTTGGAGGACTGTGTCTAGCTCAGCCTCTGTTAGGAAGATATTTGGAGGTTAGCAGACCTTCTGTGAGACCTTCTGGTATATGCTTTGTTAAAAAAAACCCAAAACACAACAACATTAAATTTGGAGAGTGAGGGCAAGTGATGTTCTACTTGAAGAGAACAAATATTTCAGTGAATGTAATTCTGTCAGCTGTTAAACTTAGACCATTAACCTCATCAAGTATGCAAGGTCTTTTTGTTTGTGCCACTTCCTAATATATCTACTGTGTTATTAAACAATTTTTTTCATTATTTTAAGAATAATTTCAATTTTAGTTGTGTTGTGAATAAAAATTTCAAGGAATGCCATTTTGGACATATCTTAATTAGCAGCTTTAAATGTCATTGCCTTTAAAAAAATAAGGAAAAAGCCATATGCTACTAAATCACAGATGTGATATTTGTCACTTTTACTCAAAGTGCTTTTCAATTTTTCAGTATTTTCTTGTGATTTTTCTCAGCTTTAATAGAGACAATATTACATGCATTGTTGGTTGAACTGTGACTGAATCATCTCCCTATTACAGGCAAATAGAGTCTCAAAGTCACCAGCTGAAAAATTATACATTCTGTGAAAAGTACACAGTATGACTCTTATGGCACTGAGAGTTAAAACTTACACAACTTATACAGCTTTATTAACTTGTGAAAGATTTTTCCTCCAATGAAGCTGGTTTTTTTTTAATTTTAATCTTTTTCATACAGTAAGGTAAATCATGAATGTACATAAACTGAAATTACTTATTTTTTATCCACGTGATATGCAATTGCACACTGCTGTGAAAGAGAAAACCCCTCTAGAAAATTGTCTATGTATGCTTCTTTTTCACAGCATATATGGGCAATAGTGGAATTTTTCTCTCCATAAACAAAAGCAAAATCTCATTTCATTAAGGATATTTACTGATAATATTCCGCAATTTTTCTGCCTTTTATTAACTACATTGGGAGCTTATGCAACTAACTGATATGTCAGCATGTCTCTGCAGACACTTAGGTTTAGATGTCTCAATTTGAGAACTGAATTCCACCCATACCTTCCTCTGAATTTGATGCCCTGGAACTTTAATGCTTCTCAGTTACAAGCACCAAAAAAGCTGGCCATGTTTATTACGTGTAGGTCTTCTTGGCTTTTCTGCACAAACTACGAGAGACACATTTCAGATTGCAAGTTAGTCTTAAACAAGGCTTGGGGAATGAAAATAATTATCTAAATAAGAGCTCATTTAGGGCTTTCTGTCAGTAATTAAAACATTGATAGTTGCTTGATGTTAAATATTGATAAAATTTCGTAAGGGGATATCCTTAAATTTTAGGAAGGTAAAAGAAGCAAAAGGTTTTCTTCAGGTGATTTTTTTTCCTGTTGTTTTCCAGCAACAATGGTTTGTACTTTTATTAAGCATCTGTACCACATTTCCAGCAAGGATAAAATAAATTGTTAGGTAGTTGATTTGAATCTAGTAAAATAACAGTTTTCTTCTTGCCATATTTGAAAATTTTACATCACTTATTACTATTAATGTTATAATGTTATGCTTTTGATAGCAGTTAGAGCTAATCAACAAATTTCTGTTTTCGATGTATTTTGGTACATTCATGATTCAGATTCCAATTAATATAGACTAAAGCTTGTGGTGTAGATTGAAACTTGTTAAAGCATTTTTCACATTTGGGTTTAAAAATAAACTGAATTTTATTCTGTCAATAGTAAATCTGTCAAAGAAACATTCTTAATTGCTGATTTTAGATACTGGAAAATGCAGAAATCTGTTCTAATTTTTTAATATATATTAAATGAAGTGACAGAAACAGTTTATGGAATCAATAACAACCACAGGCACATAGTTATTTTATACTTCATGACACCTGTTCTTTTTGTAATTTCAATATCAAGATGTTATTTCATTGTCCAGATATTTCTATTATTTCACTATTTCAACATCCTACATTTATTTTGAAGTGCCTCTCACTTATATTTCTTATTTCAGACTCTGAAGTGATTTATGTAGTTCATCTCTCTGTGCTACAATACACATAAGATGGAGAAATAAGCACATGCAATTGGATAGATTATCTCTCTGGCAGAGACACACCATTGCTTTACAGAAAATATCTCTGGGGTTTGTTTTGTTCTTTCCTTTCCTCTTCTGGTTTGTGTGAAATCAGAAAGAGATTATATGGATCAAATTACCCACATTTTATTTACATGTGAGACCTCATTAAAGTCAGGGCTAAGGTGACTTTTTTTTTCCTGCCATGCTCAGTGGTACCCTAATCTGATTTTCATAGGAAACACTGGACTTCAACTTGGATTGTTTGCTGAATATATCTAGTCATATAGACAGACTTCTGCTCTACAACTAATTGATTCTCTTCCTGGTGTGTTTATTCCCTCTGGCCTGTACTACAAACCATGATGCAAATCTATATAATCAGTTCTTCCTGATTAATTTCTGTGGATGAAGTCTCAGTCTGTTATCAGAAATTCACTTGAATGAATATATGAATTCACCATTTTCCCGGGCCTTAGCGAGTTTGAACCTTTAATCACAATGCTAGTAAAGTTCTGGGAGGAGATTCTCAGCCTTTCCTCTAGAAGCTGTTAGGCTTTGCATGGAAAAATTGAACATTCACTGACCTGGAGTATAGGAGAGCAAAGGGAACATTGCACTGTAGCAGTTTGATGAGTCATCTCCAAGTCCTTCCTTTTGTTGCATATTTAATGTAAATTGGTGAACTTTTTATTGAAAAAGGTGTTGAAACCGAATTTTTCTCTTTGCTGGTTAAGGAGAGTAGCTGCAACATCCACTTGTGAGCCCAGTCCTTATTGATTGATCCCAAGAATTGTTCCTCTTTGGGGGATCATTATGATGTATCTGACAGCAGTGTAGTTTCTTCTACTCTTTCATAATCTGTGCTAGCATGAATGCATCTTTAGAGGTCTTGGCTCCATGCTTCAGAGGGGGTCCACTTACTTGTTTGTTTTTCAGTTGCAAGGAAGGTCAACAAGTAATGAATAAATGTCAAGAAAGATCACTTATGAGAAGTGGATGCTCTGCATAATAAACATTAGCACATGTTTAACAAAAAATTTCCTTCAGTAGAAGTCATTCCCATATTAATTTAATCCTGCTGTCTAAGATAATACAATCTCTTTGAAACAGTCTTGATTCTTAGTGCATAGGGACCTTTTCTGGATCAGAGGCCAAATTTCCATTACCTGATGAGCTAATCTGACGTGACAGCCTCATATGCAGATGGGGAATCTCTTGTCAATAGTTTTCTTCAGAGACAAAGAGAAACAAATGTCTATATTCATTCTCTCACTTCATGCATGAGTAACATTACCTTTCTATCTTCCTTTGACTCTATTCAGGTAGTCATTGAGAATTTAAATATAAGCTTTTGTGTTCCTGAGTTAGCTTATGAATGCAAAGCTGTTTACAGAAGACTGGCATCCTTGTCTGTTTGTTTAAGTACAGTATGTATTTTGACATGTAAATTTACATGAGGCATATTTAATCAGTCACAATGATATGCTAATTGGATTCCTGTATGAACTGCATAAAAACAGCATTTGAAAAAAAAATTATGAAGGGAACTTATTACCAGCTGAGACACTTCCTAATCAGTAATATGCATCATCAAAATGCACAAGGATAAAAGTGGTAGATTTCCAGGACTTTTGTAACCAATTAAAAAAAAAAAAAAAAGAACTAAAGAAAAAACTGTCTTTTTCTGAGCAGCCTGAAAGTTAGAAAACAGCAACTGAAATCCATAAATTAGAATGCCAAAAATCTCTCAAATGCCTCTGCAGGTTTTGGATGTTGTTCACTGCCATAATTTGTGTTCTGATAAGGTTATAGGTTGATCTTGTCTCCAAAAGAGCACTGACATTTAGACTTCAGCTCTGTCTGCCCTAGGGATTTGCTCAAGCATTTTGAATATAGTTTTTAAATATATATTTTTATAAGTAGCTCTGACTTTTTCAGGTGGCAGTGGTGCACTTTCAAGCAAAAGCAAGCCATGCCAGTGTAAACTAGTTACTACATATCTGCATGTATGAGCCTACAGTACTCTCCTATTTCTCTTCTCTTTATGTACCTGAATTTCCCTGGTAATTAAAGTTTTAAAGGTGATAGTCTTTATCAGTTTTTTTATAAAATGTACCCCTGTATCTGTTCTGATTACATCAGACTCATTCTAATTTCTCTCTTATGGATCACTATACCTGCATAATTTCTGGCATAACAAAGCATAAGTTTAGCACACTTAGATTCCCAGACTGATTCAATTAATCATTTCTGGCCTTTACTGAAAGTAATCCTAATTTCCAGTATTTTACTTAGATTTGACTGCATAAATCCCAGACAATTACAGACATAGGTAAGGCCGCAGGATCTCCAAATTAAGGGATTTACCTTGCGAGGAAAAGGAAGCATTTTACCTGAATTCAGTCAGGTAAAGAGGGGGGAAGCAGTGAAAATTATGCAAAGCTTTTAAATTGTGGGCTGGAAGCCACCAGCACTAGCCAGTGGGTGAAAATGGATAAATAGGTTATCTCAGTTTTCTTACCTCAGTAGAGTTTGCTACCTGGATAGAGCTGAAATAAGTTTTACTGACAATCCTGAGAACTGAGCTTTTTCTGAAAATAAACAGAAGGAAAAAAACCCATAATGATTCTTCCCCAAAAATTGGGTTCCTCATGAGTCCACAGATATCACACCTTGGGGAGACTGGGAACCTCAGTTTCCCAGCCTTGAAGTTGACTCTGGAGAGTAGACTACTGGTCATTTACAGGGGAAAAAGGGGAAGAGAAAACATCTTTTCTGTCCTTGTTGTAAATCCTGCCCCACCAGTCTGGAAGCTGAGCAGTACTGACTCCAGAGGTGCTCAGCCAGATGCTGGCCTGGGGCTTGGGGCTGTCAAAGTGGAATAGGAAAGAACTCAGAAATTTGATTATTGTGTGTACTGGTTTTATACCTCTCAGTGATGATGGAGCATAACAGTATATAGAAACTCTTGGAGGAAGGAATGCTTTTTCTTTGCTATTGGGTGTCCTAGCTGCCAAATATTTGGATGTGCCTATAGCCCCTCCCACGTTCAGTCTAACATTCATATTGTGAGTAATTTATTTATGTATATGTTGGATCTGACAGTTCAGGTGAATACATATGTAGCCTTTGTATTAATGACCCTAATTATGATTAGAGGACTGTTAGGAAGAGCTTTTCCTTATTTACTACTAAGATAGAAGGAGGAAGAGAGTTGGTATATTAGTGCTTTTTGGGTTGGAGAACTCCAGTGCTTTCTGCTAACAACACTAATATGCTGTGCTGATCATATATTATTTTAATTTTCTTTTTGTTACCTTAATTTACTCTTTACCAATACATGTGCCAGGAAAGTAAAAGACTATTTGAAATATAAAATAAAGAAGTAATTGACTTAAATCATTTGGATGAAGTATTTTGAAAGTTATCTAGTTAAGATATGGATTTTGCTGTAGACATTATTTTGTTTACAGTAGCTTTCTTTGCTTTTTGGCTGAGGACAGAGAAGCTGAGAAGACAGTAAATTTTTTGTGGTTGTCACAGTCTTCCACATATTAAACTCAGTTTGTCACAAACACCTTTAATTTAACCGGTGTCATTTCTGTGGCCTTAGAAAAGTCCCCTAGATCTTTTTTTGAGTGGGAAAAATAACAGAAGGTCCACACAGAAAGTTTTCTGAGCCTTAATAAAGATTGCCAAGAGCTGTGCAGTCCACACAGGAGAGGAGTTCTGAAACAAACTGTAGTATGGGGTGATGAAAAACACATCTCTGGTTGCCCAAATGGTTAATATCCACCAGTAATTGGCTTTTATTTCCCATCCCTCACCATCTCTGGACAAGGTTAGTAAATAGTTACATTCCTTTACTCTCAGCAGTGTGTGTGTCAGCCTTCTAAGGTGGCAGGAAAGTGAGCACCTCCTCTGCATGCCACGAAGTGTGGGGAGGGTTTGCTGCACAATTTAATATTTCGAGGTGAACAGTCTGGATCTCCTTCAACATAGGTAAAGCCAGAACATGTGTTCATTTTTTTTCCCTTGAAAAGTGAGGATAGACAAGTTATGGAAATTTGCACATTGTGTATGCATGTATAATGTATGGAAAATATATTTTACCATTTGGATCTTACTGACATTGCCATAGCATGGTAATAGCACAAAGTAGCTCAGGCTTATTGTGTTAAACATCCCTGCCTCAGTTTCTGCATACTTGTTACCTGACTGCAATCTCATTAAAATCTCTATGTATCACACTATAGTTTTCTGAACTGTACATAGTATTTTCAATGTTTCTGTTGTGGATTGTGTCTAGATAAATGGCATTGATCATTGATTGGCGTTATCAGAGGGCTGGAGCACCTCTCCCAGGGACATGGGTTGAGAGAGTTGGGGTTGTTCACTGGAGAAAAGAATGTTTGGGGATACCTCACTGCAGCCTTAAGGGAGGTAATAAAAATGAGGAAGTTTTTGTATAGGCAGATAGTGATAGAACAGAGGTTTTAAGCTGAGAGGGCAGTTTTGGATTAAGTATCAGGAAGAAATTCTTTATTGTGTGCTTGATGAGACTCTGCCACAGGCTGCTTAGAGAAGTTGGGGATGCCCCTTGTCTGGAAGTGTCCAAGGCCAAGCTGGACAGGGCCCTGAGCAGCCTGATCTGGTGAAAAGAATTCTATGATTCCAAAGCTCTAGGATACCAAATGTGCAAAGGACAGAACAACCATTGTTGAGTCTTGTGGAGTTCTAGTTTCAAGTTTTTACATTAAAGGAAGCTCATAATCAAATCAGATTAGCACATCATGAAAAGCCATGTCAGTGAGTTATGAATGAAATGCCATTCTACATATTAAAATAAATATAGAAGACAGAATAAAAATAAAAATTAAAAATACATAAAAAAGAAAAAAAAAATGGTAGGAGGAATAAGATAGAATTGCAATGGATACAGTGATGTGCTGAATGAGATTATGAATGCTCTGTCCTGTCTGGAGTAATTGCCACATCTGTGTTTTGTGACCCCGTTAATGACTGTTCGATAGAAGTAGGCAGCCAGGGAATCTGTGAGCAATTCAGCTTGGTCCTAAGCACTGGTGAAAGACTTGACTGATAATGTTTCTCTCAATGAACTGCTCTGTAAGAGAAACCATGTTGTACTTAGATTCAACATGCCAGCAAATGGAAAAAAAAATCTGCTATTCCTGTGCTTAATTTCAGAAACACAAAACCCTTTAAGTGTAAATAAATAATATATATTAATATAGCTAAAAATACGCAAAAGGAGCTATGAAAAATATTAGATGGGTTCCAGTTCTACAGAGATGATTTAAAGAAATCATATTGGGAATTCCAGAAAAATTCTTACTATGTAATAAAAATACTTCAAGAAGACCGAAATTCAGAGAACATGGTAAAACAGAATGAAAATGGAAGTCACTTGAGGATATATCAAGAAATCTGAGGTATGTTCAAGGGAAAAATTAGAAAGAATGGTAATGACAAATGAAGTCTAAAAATGTAGTAAAGTAGGCAAAAAAGATCAAACAAGCAACTTGCAGGTTCTTAGAAAGCAATAGGAAATAATTTTCAAACTCACTGAGGACAGGAAGCCTTTCATAGATTCCATAGGAACAAAGGTTTGGAAAGTAGCTATAAGAGAAGGACACCATAATTAAAAAAAAAAAAAAAAAAGTTAATTTGATAAGGCTATGCTCACTATTTAAGTATTTATCAAGGTTTTTAGGAACTAATCTTTCTGTATGGGAAACTCCCCAGACAATGTCTGAAATTGAGCCTATGGAACAAATAGACAAAATTAAGAATAATAGGTCACCTTTGCCAGATTACAGTTACTCAAAATCATTCAAACTGTCCAGAATGAAATACCTGAGTCAGTAGGTGACATGGGGAAGCCCCATTGGTACAGACTGGAACACAGTAAATATAACAATAGTTTGTAGAAAAGGCCACAGAGAAGATTGACAGAAATGACAAATCGCTGAACCAAATATCTGTAGTTTTATAAATTTGAATAAATTATCCCAAATACTAAATCAGTGGACACGTGGGTGTGTATGGCACATTAGGAATGGCTCAACTTTTAAAAAGAAAAGTCCTGCCTCCCAGCTTCAGGCCTTTGAATTCAGTAACAATTGTGTGTTAGAGGCAGATACTATTGATAATGGGTCCCTTGGGATTCCAAAGGCTTTCAGCAATATCTCTCAACAAAGCAGCTAAGTTTGCTCAGGGATAATAGGGAGGTCTTCACGTGGATAAATAGTCTGTAAAAAGAGAGGCAGATGAGGGTAAGAATAAATGTTCCATTTTCACAATGCAGAGGTGTCGCTGGCTGAATTCCACAGAGGTTTGTGCTCTTCAACAGATTCAGAAGTGATCTGTGAAAAGGACAGAATAACTTGTGGAGGATGTTGAGGTATTCAAGCTATTCAAGACTGTTTAACATTGAAGAAGGACATATGAGTGACTGGGCAATAAATTAGCCAATGAAATTCAATTTTTATAAATATTATAGGATACTTAGGGGTGAAAAAACCCTCAGTGCTAACTTTGCATATACAGTGATGGACAGTGAGCTAACTATAAGTACTTGGGAATGACATTTCTGCTTTTGATGTATAGTTCTATGAAAATACCAGTTCAGTGCTCAATAGCAGCAACAAAAGCAAATTTGTAGTTAGGGAAGGAAAGAGAGGAAAAAAGAGAAGAGATCATACAAAACCAAGCTGTGCCTGAGTTCCTAAATGCATGAAACTCTGTTCCCCTCCCCTCCAAAAAGTATATTATTATGGGCAGAGATAGAGAGAGGCGTGACAAGGAAGATCAAAGGTATGGAACATCTGTTGTGCAGGGAAAGATTTAATAGAAGAGGAGCCTGCTAAGAGTGATATGACTGATGGAAAGATATGCTAGAGGCCTGTGAAATCATGACTGGCATGGAGTCATTGGGTAGGGTTTGAATATTTCTTCTGTCTTTAGAAAAGGAACCAAGGATCATCAATTTTGTTATATTTTATATAGTAAACAGAACTAACATTGTATATTCAGCATCCTCATTGTTAACTGTGTGAAACCAAGCTGTTACCAAGCAGAAAGAAGGGGCTCTGCAAACAGTGCACTATCAAGCAATCAAAGACCTTGCCAAATTTTTCAAACACTGAAGTTTATGTTGATTAAAAAACTCTGATGCACCAGTTAGTGGAAAAAAAAATACATTCATTGACAAAAGATAAAACACCACCTCTTACTTAGAAATTTCCTGACTTGTTTTGCAGCACTGTTCTGGAAATTATTTCTACTGAGCCTCATTTCTGCATAGGCTTTCCTCAGCATTTGGGATTAGTCGCTGTTAGGGATGGGGTTTTAAGCAAATTATTTATGACATCGAGTTTTTTATCAGGTGACAGACTTGCTGTATTCTTCCTGCTTCTGGCTTTTTAGCACTGTATTATTGCACTTGGGTCTTTGTATTTAAGGGATCTTTGCATTTGCATCTTGATATCATAATAATAATTTGGACTAATTAGTACATTCTTAAGTGCTCCTAACAGAATAATGCTGTCTTGGATGCTTGGTCCAGATTTATTTCTACTTGAATTTATCTGAAATCAATGAAGTAACAGTGGTAATAAAGTCTCCTTTAGGATATTTTTTCCTCCATTGATTTCAAAGACTAAGATGTTACAGAGATATGAATGCCAAAGCTACTTCAAACAAAGTAGCCACAAGGCAGTTACATATTTCCAAATCATTGGACCAGCACAATTTTCAGAGAAAGAGTAGGTGCAGAGAACACATAGGAGGATAAACATCAGTGAGAAATGGAGAGGAAGGGACTTTGGAGTCTTTCCGTTTATGCTGGCAGATGGGGCAGAACATTTGTCTTAGGAGACTAATACAAAAATAGACATTAAAATTATGCTGCTTTTCCTGCTTAAGACAAGTCATATGCTATCTTTTTTTCTTTTCTTTTCTTTTTTTTTTTCCTCAGGGAAAGTATCATATGTTGAAGGAAAAGTAGAATAAATTAGTATTTGGATATATGGGTTTTACATGTGTGTTTCCTGGGTGTGAAAAATTCATTAACTCTTCTTTAAAAGGATGATGAGGCTTCTTGAGTGCACCAAGCCAAGCCTCCATAAATCAGAATTTCTTTTGGGTTCCATGAAGTGCTTGGTTTAATCTGACTATCAACCAAGGTATTTACAGAGGAGAGAGAGATGACAACTGAAAGTAACTGGATACTAGTCAAAGGAAATAATAAAAAGCCCCAGGGTGTAGCTGGGTTTCTGTGATTTCACAGCCATGAGTATTAATTGCTGCAATTTTATTTTAAAATAATAATGGTATTTGTAACAGATTTACGACATTCTGAGCTATAGATTATGTTATGTTATAGATTTTGTTAAGAATTGCACTTGATATAGGTTGTTTTAAAAATGTCAAAATTCTTGTTTGAGACATATATCTACCTGTGAATGGGAGCTTATGGGTGGAAAAGCATTTTTTTCTAGTATTTTTCCTAATTTTAATTCCTAAGTTTAAAAGTATAGAAAGACCACTGGAGGCCTTCTTACACTGGAAGCAAACGGTTTGTCCTGAAATAATTGGTGGAATACTCACTTCTGGACTATGCTCTGTGGTCTTAATGGTGAAGAAAGAGATCACATTTCTCTAAAACTCATAAACTGAAACAACAACAAAGCTGGCACTGACATGAGGGTGCCACAGGCAGTGGAAAGGTTACCTTAAAGCTACTGTAGATAAGCTACAGAGATTTCAAGGTGGTGTGAAGTTACACTCCATTTTAACTTACTGAAAGAAGTCACAAACACACAGGAATCTTTCATAAAATCTGGAGTGTCTTAGCTCGTGTCTTGGGACTTCAGTCACGAGAACTGACCACCTTTCTAGACTCTAGAGATGTGCGACTTGTGTTTGCATGAGTCAATGCACTAGCCATAGTTATTATTAAGATGTAGAATTTAGGCTTGGAGTATACATGGATGTAAAAGAGAGTTTAATTAAGAACAATAAATATTAATATTAGGGAGAGAAGATAACAGTGAGCATTCTCGTGTAGCTAATTCTTTAAATCTTAGTTTACTTTCTGTTTTTAGATGTAGAACATTTGGGGTTTATTGATTTTCACCTGGCTGATATTATTTTTTCTTATCTTGGGTGAAATACAGACAAACAACAACTCCTACACCTTAGGAGTTTGAGGCACACACCCGTAGAAAATATTGCTCTGGGACAGGCAGAATGAGCAAGGCATCATCCCTCCACATTCACATCCATGTGAGTAACAACAGTTCCTCCATGCTCACTAATGCAGGGGATCAAGTCCAGGCTCCCTTATTCTGAGAAGGGAGCAACCAGGACTCTCAGGTTTCATTCTTGAGGCTTACCACAAGCAGTATTGTCTTGTCTGACCTGGCCTTCATATTTTATTTTTCTGTTGGCTGATTCTGCAGGTTGGTTTCTGTTCAGACAGGTATTAGTGAGCTTTTGGGAAGGTGTTTATGATCCCGTAATTCAGGCCAAACTGTTCATAGGGCTAAATTAGAAGCACAATCACCTTATACAGATCTCAAGCTGAGGGAGGATTCCCCAGAGGGCAATTCAGAGCATCTAAGTTAAGATGCAGCTCTGACTCACCCTGTGTAGGAGGTTCTTTCTCTCCATTCTCTTACAGAGGTCTTTGGAAATTTAACCTTCTCATAAACACACCACAAGTTAGATTAATGAGTTAATCTACCTAATCAATAATGAGTTGTCCAGCAGTGAAATGCAGGTTGTTGAGACATGAGACAGCATTGACTTTCTTCTTTTGAACCTAGACACTCAAAACTTTTAGCAGCTGTTGGGGAATTTTATACAGGAAAATTTAAGGTTTTCATATTGTTTCCAGCAGATGTGTTCACATCTCTCCAGCCATTCAGACAGGGCTGGCACAAGTTAGAGCAGTGAACCTCAGAGTGCTGTTTCTGGCTCATACATGGGGGTTACAGGAGTACTTCAAGCAGGGAGACACAGAATTTTGTGCTGCCCCTCCTTGGACTTCACCTCTTCTGTGGTATTTCATTCCTAAGCCTTTGAAAAAGCGGTCAATGAGTAGACTTGTAAAACTTTTTTTAAAATTTCCTTTTTAACATAGATCTGCTCTGACCACATTAATGCAGTATTTTATGAGTGCTAAAACTGGAAGGCTGCACATTCCCAGTGGTATTGTGTTGTGGCTGGGAACCTGACGTTTATTCCTTTAATTTAGTTTTAAATTAGAGGCAATGTGAGCCAGTTTATGTAAAAATGCTTTAATTAACAGTACCCAGATGCAGCATCAGAAGTTCTAGAGGAATTTTTAAAAATATACCTAGGATTTAGTCCTCTAAATAGTAGGTGGGTTAGAGCTATCTGAATTCCTCTGGTGTAATGCAGGATGGGCCTGTAGATGCTGCCTTGCTGCTTTTTTTTTTTTTTTACAGTAAGTTATGCTGGGCCATGATAAAAGGATGCCAGGGTTTCAATTTAAAACCATGGCAACTAGAAGGGGTGATTTGCATGTTTGCATGACAATGTGATCGTGTTATCTCAGGAGATAATGCACATACTATACCTAGTGGAGCTGCTGTACCTACATCTATAAAGTGTGATGGAGGAAGGGGAAGGGGAATCACCTCTGTTGCTGCAGGAATTATGAGCAAGAAATTAAGTTATTTTTTCCTCTTGGAAGGTCAAGAAACCTATAGATGTATGTGAATTATCCGTTTGATTCAGCATTTTCAAATATTGGATTCAAGGACACCTTCCTGGTACACCAAGTGAAAAAGTCCTCAAACTTTTCCTTTTCCCTTGATTTGTATATCCTCATTCATGAGTACGGTAGCAATAGAAAATTTGTCCTACTATTGATCTAACTTTCTGCTAAAATGACTGTCAGAGAAAATATTTTGGAGTGGAACAGAGAGAAAAGTAGTAGAACATGAAACTAAAACTTTTAGATTCAGTTTTAAGATCAGGTTTGGAGCTGTGGCTCTGCTGCCTTTGCCTCTGCTGTGTAATGGAAGTTGTACTGAGTGACTGCTTTGATTAATTTGTCCTAAAGGCTGGCACAGGTTTGGCACGACTGATGGCAGTGTAACCTTGAGCAGATTAAATCAGCCTTCCCAAACAGGAACCAGAAACTATCATGGCAGCAGTGGATCTCTCTGCCATGAATTCTAAAGATGAAGAGCAAGAACAGGGTATGATTCTTTTTTTTTTTTTTCTCATTAATGGTGGAACAAACAGAAAAAGGTCCCTTGAAAGTTAAAGCTTAGCTACTGCAGAGTGTCCTCATGTATTATGAGTGAGAAACAAAGGAAACTGAGAAACTTCAAAGCTTTCTGTGGCATTCAGAGCTTTCCATCTTCAAAGCACCTCTCCCTTTTGTAGTTCTGCTCTGGGTTTAATTAATACATTTTAAATATTGTTACTGTAAACAGCGTCATCTTTGTTTTCTACCCAGTTCTTTTTCAGAGTAATTTAAATTATTTTATGAAGCTATCTGTCATCTTTATTTAGTGCCTCTTAACCTCTTTTCTTTTACAAATGAGTAGTCACCTCCAGTTGAGATTAAAACAACACTGGAAAGGGGTGTATGTGCATGTGAAGCAGTCCAGAAAAAAAAAAAAAAAAAAAGATGTTTTGCCTGCCTTTTATCTATGTTCTTCTCTAAAGTAAAAATAGACATAACCCTCTCAGTTCATGTACTAGCAATATTTTAATATTTTAAGATGGAAAAGAGAGATTTAGAAATTTTAATGCCTCTCCTTTTTTTTTTTTTTCTTTAGAAAGCTAATTCTAGAAAACTACATGAGAAAAAAAAGTGTGAAAATTACACATCTGCATATTTGTAGTCATCCTATTTTGTTCATGCTGTCACTAATTTTTTTCACATGTATTCTGGGGATTTGGACATGGGGAGAAAGAGAAGAGAGGCAGACTAGAAGAAGTATAACATTTTGCATCTTATTAAGCTGTTTTTGTCTGTGGAGACCAGAGAAGTTTTATCATTTAAACTCATATATTTCTTCTGCAATATTGAGGGGAAAAAGGAAGACTGTAACATTGAGGAAATGTCATTTTGCCAATTAGTCAAAATACTGCCTTGTAGTTAACATTACTTAACTGTAAGAGTCTACATGAGGTGATTGTTTTATAGAAATATCACAATACTAGGCATTTTAGTAATTTTTTTCTCTGTGCTTAATCCCTAAAAACGAAAAGAATAGGGAAAATAAGTAGTGAGGTAACATGAGGAAAAACATAATAATGGTTTTAAACTCTGGCAAGTGATCTGAATGTGATTGTGCTCTCATGACTGTGAGTTGCCAGTCTTATTTCAGCCCCCATCACACAATTGTTACTGTGCCACACTTGAGGCAGAAAAGAAGCATTTCTAATGCCTGTGTATGATTTCAATCTCACATCCTTCCAAAACATAATCCTTCCTGCCCTCTAGAAGGTAAAAGAACTTGAGTCAGAGGGCACTGAAGCTAATGAAAGCATTCCTTTTGACATCCCTGGCCCTGGTTCAGGCTTAAAGCACACAATGATTGCTGCTACCTTTAATTCCTTTTTAAGTCCTCTTTTCAAATCATGACTCATCTCTTCCCTCTCCTATCTGAATATCCACCATTATGGTCACTGCACACGTAAATGCCAGAGTCCTCAGTGCCTGGAAAGGAAGAGAATCAAATTTTCAATGCACTCTCATTGGAGAAACAGACTCCCATGGGTATAATTTATATAATATGAATATTTTTAGTTGTGAAGAAAAGCAAACAGTTTTGCATCTTGACTTTCTGTGTTTGTATGTGCATGTAGAGAGTGATTTTTAGCTTGATGTCAACATTATTGCAGAGAAGGGAACACATACCAAAAATACAACGTGTGAATACAGAAAAATCAATCATTGTTTACCAGACTTGTGTCAGGCAAACTCTTATTAGTCCTGCCTGTTCCTGCAAGGCTTTAGTGAAGTTATAAATGGATACTAAAAACTCAACACATGTTTCTATTACTAATGGAAAAGAAAATAACACTTGTACTCAAAGCTGGGTTTGCTTTGTAAATGCCATTTACTCACATTTTGTCTAGTCTGTCTTCATAGTTGCACAGCATCTGCTTTCTATTCATCTCTTGCCTCTTACTGCAAGTTGCAGTCAGGCCTTAAACAAACCATCCATTTTAATTCTTCTTTGCTACGGCCCTTCCCTTCCCTTCCCTTCCCTTCCCTTCCCTTCCCTTCCCTTCCCTTCCCTTCCCTTCCCTTCCCTTCCCTTCCCTTCCCTTCCCTTCCCTTCCCTTCCCTTCCCTTCCCCTTTTCCTTTCTCTTATCTGAAAAATTTCTTTACTGTAAACCTTTTCACTTAATTTCTATTTTTGTCTATTTTTCTGGTTTCCCAGCTCCCTCTTTTTGCTGATATTTTATGATCCTTCTCTTTTCATAATCCATTTTTCCTTATCTTTCTTTATACTTCCCTGCCTCTTTACAATCCCAATCCTCACTCCTTCCTCTCTTTGGATCTTGTTCTTGATGTTTTTGCTGTCTGACTGTCATTCAAAGTGCTGTGGTAATATAACAAGAAGATCTCCTGAGACTCCATGAAAAATCCTGTGAAAGCAGCTGTCCTTGTGATGTTTTCAGCAGGAAAAGTGTGCAGAAAAGACCAGCCGGACCTGGGCCCCAAATTATGATGCTGCTGAGCTGCAGCATCATAATTGTAGTTTTTTTCTTCAAGGTCTAAACATGGGAAGGAATGTTCTTCCACTCCTGACTTGTCCATCTCCTTAGTTTTTGTTCAGAGCACTCCATTCAGAACTTTGGCTTGATATCAGAAATATTCTCCCAATACATTTTTGCTAGGATCCAGTGTGGGGTTATTTATGTGTAGCACACAGGAGGTTTGTTTGGTGGTATCCTTTTAGACAAAATGGGATTTAAATAATAAAATACTGGTTATTTCATATTTTAAATGCCATTTTGAACTTTTGCTTGATATCAATTAATGAATTGAAATTCATTAATTGATATCAAGCAATCCTTGAAATCTTCAAGGGATTTTTAAATTAAGCAATGGAAAATAGAAGAGAAGCCACTACAGCAACATTTTTGCATGCAGTTCCACAGCAAAATGTAATTTTTCTATTTGTCCACTTCTGTGTCAGAACCACCTCTAGTAAATATAGAATAGTAACTTTAAAGATGAAACTTCAAATGTACCCAGAACGATATTGTGTTTCTGAGTTATTTTCTAAATTATAAAATATAATGACCAATATTAATTATAATTGGGAACTTTCTTTTTTGATTAAAATAGGCTAGTCCTTATGCCATATATAATTGGGGTTTTTGTATTCAGAAAATTCTAGTAATTCCTATTGTTATCATGTTTACAAATAAATCATTGTCAGTGAAAATCAGTGAAAAAATAAATCAGTGAAAAAATCATCTGCCATTACATACATTTTTGGTGAAATTAGTGTGTTGGGGGTTTTAACCTTCTGCTAAATAAATATGTGCAGTACATTGTTGATTATGCTTGTGACAGATGTAGTTGGGTTATTTTTCCTTAAAATATGAACTTACTTGTCAAGTGAAGCATAAGGTAATTTTTAATATCAAGTAAATATCTAATGTTTTGGTGGAAAAATACAACAGGAAACATTTCATTTGTTTATTAGAAAATGGCTCATTTTTGTTAGGTTTCAGCTCTCAGAAGTTCCTGTGTAAGAGTCTTCTGCTTGTGTTTGTTTGACTGGAAGTCAATGTTTCTGCCCTGCTAAGTCACATAAGTGTTTCCATGTGAATCTATTTATTTGTCAGCTTATTATCAGAGACTGTGCGTGTTTCAGTTTGGTCTGCAAGTGCTTATTCACACAGTAATCCTTCTGATGCTAATACTGCTAATTAGGGATGTTCTTGTGCAAATGGCTGGCAGGTCAGAATCAGAATGAACAGATGAATATAGGGATGAAGGCCATCTTCTGAAACTTTAGAATTTGTCAGTCATTTCAACATGGCCCTATTATAGTACACAAATTTGGAAAGAATTGCAAAATACAAAACTCTAAACAGAAAACTCTATTCAAAATATTTCTTAGTAGCATATGTGGGTCTCAGCTTTTTCTCATGGTTATTTCTGCATGTGGAAAATGTTGCAAAAGTTATTGTAATTTCATTTTCAAGTACAAGATATGCCCCCTCCCTGCCCAAAATTACGATTTATGGTGATTTGAGTCTGCTATTTTTCTGCCCCAGTTTATGACACAGTAAGAGAGCATGGAAGTAAAAATAAAACATTGGGACTTTAATCCGAGCTGCAAATGTAAATATTATGATCTCTTGTGGCCTCTCCATTCTTTTCTACATTTGTTAGTGAAATACTTCTTCCTTGCTTTCTTCTTTTGCCTCTGTCTTCCTTGCTCTGTGAAAATTAGCATGTTTCAGTATTGGAGAATTTGTCAATTAGTTGTGTCAAGTCCATTATTTGACATTCATAAGTATTAGGAATCAGTGGAATTTGTGTGGTAGATTTCTCTAGTGTAACTCTCTCAGAACCAAGCAGGTAAAATGCTATTTTTCTTTGTTTGTCACAACATGGTATATTTTTGATATACTCTTCCAGGTATATTTTTCAAGCTGAAAAAAAATGGATCATCACTAAAAGCCATTTTTGTAGTAGCTCCAAGGAGAAATAAGCCATATCATTTGTATCTCTTTGGTTCAGAGGTAATTTGATGTACCTGTATTGAGCGCAGGGATACCGATTCTATAATTTTATCTAAATAGGTACTAACTTCAGATGAAACTATGAAAGCTAAATAATGCATACACATCAGAAAGCACACTGTGCCCTTTCTATCTTCCCCAGCTCTCTAGTCTCTATCTAAATCAATATCTGTGTACTGCTGTGATGGCTCACAGCACGACCTGCATTTGGCATACTGAAACTGTTACATGCTTTAAAGCAACATAGGATCTTTTGGAAAGGCACTTTTTCCCTCAAAATGCTACTGCCAATGAAACCCCATACAAATGGTCAATAACAACCAATTGCCTCTGTTACTGAAGTCACTGAAATGGAAAAGTAACCTATACAACAGAAAATCAACTGAAAGGAAATTTTTATTCTGGACCCATAGGGGGATTTCTGTTTCACTAATCCATAAAGCTTGACTTTGGTAATATATGCTTCTGTATTTATTTACATTTCTTTCTGATCTTTATAAAAGTTTTTTCACATCATACTGCATCCCTTCTAGAAATAAGTGTACTTGATCTCTGGAATTATTTTAGTCCTAGGCTTTGGTTTGCTTTTTTCCCCTCCCCTCCCCTTTTGAACAATATATTGAGAAAATATCCATATCTACAGCAACAATTTGATTTTGAGCCAATCATTAAAAGTATAGTTACAGATCGATTCCTTTACCTGACTACATTCCTGGAAATATGAGGAAATTTGAATTATTGTATGCAGAACTAGAAATGAAAACAGGGAAATAAAATGTAATGACTAGTGACATGTCTTCCAAGACGGTGCAATAAAAGTATTTGCCGTGTCTGAAATTCAAGGATTGATGAGGATTTCCTAACTCATATGTGGTTATGCTTATTTCAGCCAGGGCTGAAAATCTATGGGGGACAGAATGAGCCTGAAAATGTTCTCTCTAGCAAAATACAATAGTTATATTGCTGGAGAAAAAATGTTTCTGGGTAGAAGCTTTGTAAAAGGTGAACTTGGTCTGCTTCCTCCTCTCTAAGACATCCTGATGTGGCTGAACAAGCAGGCATTAAATCTCAGAGCATTCCTTAAAGAACCACTCACCTGGTACGAGTGGTGAGGCCCTGGCACAGGTTGCCCACAGGAGCTGTGGATGCCCCATCTCTGGAAGTGTTCAAAGCCAGGCTGGGTGGGGTTCTGGGCAATCTGGATTGCTGGGAGGTTTCTCTGCCCATGGCACTAGATGGTCTTTAAAGCTCCTTCCAACCCAACCATCCTATGATTCTCTGATCCTGTATTTCTCTACTTTTAGAGGGTATGTTTTTTGTATATAACTTCATGTTCCAGCTACAAACTTGTGAATTAGAACAACTTGTTTTCTGTGATCCAGATTTCAAAAACCCTGCCCTGCCTATTAAGAAAGTATCCTCTTCCATGTCTTGAAGAGGGCAAATTTCATCTTTCAACTTTGGCCACAGTCAAAATATGGCTCCAGTGCCCTGGATACAATTTTCTTCTGCTCTTATTTCCCTGAGGAGGGCTGTGATCCCCACTTCTACCTGGGCTGGGATATAGAGGAACATGTGGGAGGTGATAACACTTTTGTCAGTATGCATTTCTTCCCAAAATCTGGGAAGCTCTAGGAAGTGTCAAGCTTCAGCCAATTATTGCTTACACTAGGGTAGTGGAACTGCAGGTTGGACTTTATTATAGTCTTGAAAAGAAAATTGAGGTCTGTGAATACAGAGGTAGAAGTGTTGCCTGAAACTTTCTTCTTGTAATTTGTGCTCACAAAGTGAAGGTACTTTTCTGTCATATACAAAGGTCAATCAATAGATGAAATGTACCGTACATCTCTTCTTGTTTTTACTTTCAAAATATCATGACCGTTTCTGGAAAATACTTTTGCAACTTTTGAGCAACACTCTAGCAATCATGATTGTTCACTCTGCTGTTATTTGACAAAATATTTTTTTGAAAAATAATTAGAAAAAGGAAAGGAAATGGTCAGAGGGAATTGTTTGTCCTTTTGGCTTTCTTTTTGGTTTCTATATATGCTTTCAATTTGCTATTTAAACCTTATGCATTTCCTTTCTTTCATTCTTCTCACTGATTGCTTTGGGAAGACTAAAATGAGGAAGTATCATTTATTTGTGTAATTAACATTACAGATTGCTACCTAGAGAAATCTACTCTAAAAATTCCTTATTTATATGTCATACATTTTGCTAAGTCTAAAAGGTGCTACATGATGTTATCTAAGTTATGTGCAGGTTCAATAGCTACAATTACATTTAACCAATGTATTTTAACTGAATCTATTATAAAACAGATTAAATTATCTATAGATTCTAAAATTAGGTCAAAGCTTTTCAATGCAAATTTAAATCTTCATACCAACACCTCAACAAACATATTTCCAACTTGATTACTTAGTTTACCTGTGTTCCCTATTATAAAGCCTGGTTTATTTTATCTTTATCATCTCACCGGATGGTCTCAACTCAATGAATTCATTTGTTCACAGTGAGTCCACACAACCAAATCACCAGGCTTGTCACAAGTGCTGGCAGATCCCTGTGGGGAGCCTCAGGTCACTCACTTGGTTTGTCCTCTCCTGCTCAGAGTTGGTTTGCTTCTAAATCTACACATTCACAGGGATGTTCTGAGCTGGCTGCCCCTGTCCCCTCAATCACTCCAAAACTGCAAGTCAACACTGCATCACTTTGTGTAAAGTTTTGTATACCTAGGATGTGAAATAATGTCACTCTCAAAAGTTTCTGCCTTTCAGACTCTTGATAAATGTCATGGTCTTCAGGTATTGTGCACACTGGCTTGCTTTTGACATGGCAACCATATCATTTGGAGGAATGAAAGGCATAATGTTAACCCAGGTCTAGGAACACAGACTAAAAGATGCTCTTGCATCTCTTCTTTTCATTTACTTTTAACCAGAAGGGATTTTTTTTTCTATTTTGTGAGAGAAATAAAGGTATTCTATCCTTTGGGGGTGACTGTGGTAAACTCTACTTATGGAAACCTTGCAAGGATAAACCAGGGCTTTATTTTCCTCTATTACCTTACATTGGTATAGACGATTATTTTGTAAGTCTAAGAAATACTTTACTTTTTTATTGTAAATTATTCTATTTAGATTTATCCTGGGCTTTGAGTTTACTCTTTCTCTGGAGTCTCAGTGGTCCACAGAGGAAGGACACTTCCTTTTCACATTAGGATTATGAAAATTATTTAAAGAAACAAGTAGTAAACACACAATACCATGGGTCAGATTAAAAATTCAAATACTTCCTGATTAAAATGTTTCTCAAGGTATGCAGCCTTCAGCTTTTCTTTCCAATTTGACATCCAGTAGTTGTTTGGAGTTATGTAATCCATCAGATGAATTAGTCCAACACATATTGGACATAACATTGTAATTCAGAAAATGCAAATTTTTCTTCAGGTCAATCAGAATTCAGGAGAAGCAGATGTGTCACAGCAATGGGGTTCACCTTGGGCCAGCAGTGTGTCTAGGTGTTTTACTTACCAGGTTTATCATTATTATATTGTGGTAAATCTTGTAGCTGTAGGATACTACAACCCCTAGGGCTAGCACAGCATTTGGACTTTGAGCCAAGCACAATTATGTCAGCTGTGTGTGCAAGTCTGTTGGAACTGTCCCAGTTGGTTGAAGGACAGGAAGGATACTCCTGACTCATGCTGCTGTGGCTCCAGCTCTGCGATACTTGCATATCAGATGCTTGTTGAAAAAATTACAGTGAGTATTCTTTCCACAGAATTTTAATCCAACTTTCAGTGGTTTTGTTGGCTGTGGCTTGCAGGATGCTATGCTCAGATTTTCATTCATCTCTCTTCAGACAGTGCTTATTTTTAGTGCTGCAGTCACCATGGTGCCTGGGAGAGAGAAAACATTTCTGTATGATACCAACTTGGAGAAGTTCCCCGTTGACATAGTAAAGATTGTTACCTGTGATATTACATCTTAAAAGTAGCAACATTGAGAAGAAAATAATAAAAAATCAGATTTCCTGTATACTCAGGATACTTACCTGTTGTTTATATATGTACTTCATTATGATGGGATTGCAAACCTGGAGCAACATGAAGGAGCATAAGAGGTCCACCAATAGAAAATGTTACTGTTATTTGATTTATCCATGTCATAGATGTTATTGTAGCCACACCTTTCTTAGACTTCTTCAGGTGGATGAACATCTCTTCCTAATTCAGGTAACTAATGTGAATTATTTTCTGGTTTTGAATCCTTTATATTAAAAGCCCCACTAACTCATAGCAAGAATTAGGAGCAGTATATCCCCAGGCAGGTGGATAAGCCAAGTATGTTCAAGGGTAAGCAACAGTATGACAAAACCTTGTCCAGTTGCCCATTTTAGTGACTTTCATGTTTCATTCTCACCCTTTCTCTCCTCTATTGTCTTCATAATATCAGTCTTCAAAAAAGAGATTTTTGAGCACATGTATTCTGAATGTGGTAGCAACTGTTTATTTCTACATTATAGATTCAAAAGGCAGGATTTTAAATGTGAAAAGCTGAATTTTCTTATTTGCATAAAATAAATAAAAAAAGAAGAAAGCAAATTAACCAAACAAAAGTCATGCCTGAAAAAAAAAAGATAATTTTGAAAGATTCCAGTTTTGGTCTCTGAGATCTTCCATCCTAAATTGTTTGCTTGAGTTTATTAACCTGAGCATATTAATTATTCCCAACTGGTGAATTAAGCCTTGGGCATTGGCCTACATCTCACTTATTCTATCTCTAAAACCATAACTTGAAATACTTGCTCTTGCTCCTAACCCTCACAGTTGCTTTCTGTGGCCAGGAAGATTTATTCAAAAATTATGAGTTTCCTCATACTGTGATACTGAACTGCTGTTCATGCAGTAATTTTAAAGTAATGTTTCTTTCTCAGGAATCAGAGGATGTGTTGCTCATCTATCTACAACTTCAGGGATACAAGGCAGATCCTAATTTTGTCATTCATTGCTAAGCTATCCTTTTTTTTCCTAATAGCCTCCATGCTTCCAACAATTTCCAGCAATCTGATAGCTTGTTTGCAGAGATAATCAGTCAGATTTTTCAGCACTTTATAATCTTCAGTAACAATTGTGTTTTGTTATCCTTTGATTATCTCAATTACTTTATTTTTTTATCTTTCACTTTAATCCCAAAATCCAAGGTCTTTGAATTTATACGTTGCAACAATTGAAATCAAAATGATTTCTGGCCACATTTGAATAGCTGCTAAATTCTTGCAAAACAGATTTTACAAATCTGTCTCGTTTAACATTATGGACAGTGGAAGTGAGCAAACCTGCAGTAAATTCCTGGTTAGAAGAAAGTTGTGAAGAGAATTCAGATGTTCAGCTATCAGATGTGTATATGCCAGTGGTATTGGATGTCTTTAGCATCCTCTGAATCAACCCACTTATATGAGAAGCTCAGGTAAATAAATACACAAAGGAATGGAGAGAAGCATGTCATTTAGATGCAGTTCGTTTCTGACATGACCCATCTGTCTTCTGGAGCTCATGAAAACATGTCCCTTCTAATAACCATTTTATCATGTCTGACAGAGTTTCTCTTGCTGTCTTAATGCTGGACTGATGTGGGCTAAGCACACCCTGGCAGCAGTTGCGATTCAAATTTTTTTTGTCTTTTGCTGGAAAACAGATGATTGATTGCCAGTGCAGTTCAGAAACACATGGGCCATTCATTCCTGGCTAGTTTTCTTCATGCACTTTCTACAATTGTCACTGTTTCCCTCAGTTCTTATTACAGAGCAAATCATTCCCTTGCCCCTCATCCTGCTGTGCATTCAAGGTTCCCAGCTGTCCTCATTTTCTCTATTCTTTTAGGAAAATCTCTTCAAGAATCTGCTCTTCAATGCCTTTTTCCTAATTTTCTGTGGTTTTAGGATCTCTTGTGCAAACCCACATGGGATGTGGTCATTTGCATTATTCAGCCCTATTATCTTACTTTAAGCCATGCCACTTTCAATTGAAGTTGTCTAGTGTATTACTCTAGTTGTGGTTATTCTTTGCAGTGTTTACTTTGATCCTCTTCTTCAAATGCAACATTTGAAAACCCTCTCTGCCTGATGCTTTTCTTTTCTGTCTAAGTGTCATGTACACGTGATTGCTGACCAGAAAATACATTAGTTTAGCAAATATTTGTGCTCTCCAAATGTTTGCTGTGCTGCATGCTTTGTGTTCTAAGAGGCAAAGGTACAGGCATAGAGATAATTTTATGACAAACTAATTGATGACAGGAGGTTTTGTGTCTCTTTATGACTCTCTGTGACTGACAGAAATTATCTAAGTAATGAGAAAGATCATGGTTTTTTTTTTTTTTCTCATAAGGATTCAGTGAAGAACTGATTAAATTTTCTAGAGCATTGTGGGAATATGGATCCCAAAATTATTGTGGGGTTTTTATTCCTACCTGAAGACAACTGCACATACTTATTCGGATGTTGTTAAGACCTCGTTTTATTTCTGATTGCTGTTTAAATTTATTTTGTCACAGGAAAAATTAGCCAAGTATGCTCAAAGTACCTTGTACTTCCAATTGGATGAGGTAATGGTAGTAGCAGTATTTGTGGTTTAATGTTATTAATGGCAAGATTTGCTGTCTAAATATTTACCAGGTGCATATCAGAAATGTAATCCCATAATTTTGTCTAATGATAAAACTTCAGCATCCCATTTACTGGAGAAAATGGTAGAAAATTTGTTAGGTTTATTTTTCCATACTGAGAAATCCCTGAGGATAAAATCAAATTTCATTGTTTCATCAAATATTTTATTAAAGGATTTAATTTAACTACTTTTTCTAAGTATTTCACATTGTGGGCTCCCATAACTGGGGTGGGTTTTACCCTTGGAGAAATAAGGCTTAACTTATGGGGAAGTCTAGATGAAAAAAATCATTTGCCCTTTCCTATACTGAATTATTGTATTTAAACTTGAGCCAGTTAAATACGATGTCTTCCTCATAAAGTCCCTATTCAGACTAGGATGTTTCCAAATCCTGTCAGCAGTCTGGGTTTTTATATATTGGACTCTCCTGCTGTTTTTAAAGTATCTAACAAATCTCTCCATAAATATACTCTATCTATTTTTCTTCAGGACTTTTGATTCAAGCATTTTCCATCCTCATCCCAAATTTTCCATTGGACTGATTCGCTCAGAAAACTTCCTATTCATTGACATCTTTACCAGTCTCTTTTACCAGGAGGATTTTCATTTGAGCTGATTAGATTATCCTTCTCTTTGTTTTGTTACAAAGGCATATTTTCTTAAAAATTAAAAAAAAATTGCTTTTTTTTTGGTTAGCAATAATTTGTTTGCTTTCCTTGTTACCTGTTTCTAATTTCCCCGATTCCTTATGTCCCCCAAAATTCAGGAGGGTATACTAAGGCCTGCTTTTTCTTTTGCTGTAAAAATTTATGGGCTATTTTAATACAGATTAGTGCAAGTGCAATACCAAAGCACTGTAGGTGGTAAAACCCAGTTATCATTTGTATGATTAGTTTCACCTTGTAGCCGTGTCTCTGAAAAATGCAATTAACAGTTTCATATTCAGCATAGCTGGCTTTTATTCCTGCTGCATGGTGTGCAACATTTGCATCATAAAAAAAACCCTAATTGGTAAACACAGCCTTGCCAGATTCTCTGCAATTCACCCAATTCTCGTCCTGTTAATTGGCTCAGCTTCAACACCCGTTGGATGGGTTTTCAAAGGCAGCCGCAGATTAGAGAGCTTGCAAGCACTTGTGTTTCACAGGACTGACTCCAAGGAGACTGAGGGAGGAAAAAAAAATATTTTAAATGAATGCTGAATGCAGGCAAGCTCTCTGGTCCAAGGGTTGCCATGGAAACTGTTTTGTCTGCTAATCTGATAGCAGAGTGTATGTTTATTGGTACACATCTCTAATGACCTTCAGAGCCTAAACTCAGCTGGAAAGTAGTATTCTACCACTGTGGTCAGAGACAGCAGCTAAGTGATTACATCCTAAACTCTATTATTGTAGCTTCTACTGTTGTCAGGTGGGTTGGGGTTTTTTTTCCCCTTCGTTATTGTTGTTCCCTGCTATGCATTGCCCCAAAAATGACAATTTGCAGTGCTTAGATACACAGCTTTGGTAGCAGATACTGTGTGTCAGATACAGGATGTAAAGTTTTTAGGGTGAGGTCTTTAAGCTGGAAATTCTTGTATTGCTGAGTTGAGGGAATTTGTCACTTTTTTATCGCTAAATAATGGGTTACTTCAAAATAGCAGTGATTCTAAAAAAGAAAAGTTAGAAAGAGATAAATTTAATAGGATGTGTTATCCTGAGAGAATAGAGAGAAATGTGATATTCATCTTCCTGATAAACAAACAGATTTAAACTCAATATTTTAAACCTAAGCAATTTTTTTTCTCTTAGCATTAGAAAAGGTAATTCTCAAAATTCAAGAGTTATGCCTTTAAGTCAGAGACATTAATTATAGCAGCTTTCCTGACAGTTTTTAATTTTGTAGTAATAGTTCACAAACTTATTATTGGAGCAATTTCTAGAAGCATACAAAAACAAATTGTATCCTAATTAACCAAGCAATCTTTCTTTAAATCTGGGGGTGTTGACTCTGACTTAATTACCAGCACTGCATGCATGGGTGCTGTACGATAGCCAATTAATAGAGGAGCTGTCATACAGAGAAGGATTGTGGGTTTGTTTTCAAATCCTGCTGCCCAAATGACACCTTGGCCTTGTGCACATTGTTCAGCTCAAGCTCCACCAGGTATCATTTTGACCTTTAGGAATTATCATTAACCTAGTAAAAATCCTCAGCTTTGTGGTGAATGGGAAAGAGCTGGAGGAGCTTTGTCAAGGTGTGCATCTCTTCTCTCCTGGATGGGGGGGATGCATGGCATGGAGCTTGTGGGAGAGCTGGAGATACAGGAGAGGGGCTGGCTGCTGCCCTGGGCTACTGCCAGCCCTTGAGGTTTTTGTTTTTTGCCCAGACAAGAAGAGATAAAGCTATTGTCGTGCTTCTCCTTCTCTGTGAGTGGTCTGCAGGCCAATCCCAGACTTCTCAATGGGCAGATGGAGGCTCCAAAGGTAGAGAGATCCAACAGAGCAACATCTGAGGATTTAAGACACAAATGAAAGGAAATTTAAGTGACACAGTGGATAAAAACAGGCAAGAAATGTCAAAAATTCAGAAGTGATTAAGCTACCTATATCCACCTACATTCAATGAGTGTGCATGGTGAAGACCACCAGAAAAAGAGGAAAGTTCTTGAAGCAGAGGAAAATTTTTAGAAGAGGCTCAAAGATAACTGCTATTAAATGAGGGGAGTATCTGAATAATTTTGCCTACCAGGATGTTTGATTTCCTCACTTTAAAATCTTTCATTCCAAAGTTTTGATCCCAGTCATTATTGAAGACATAAGATAATTAGCACACTGGGGCTACATCTCTGTTATTGTGATCTCATCTGTCCTTTTGTCAGAGCTTGGGACAGTGGAAACACTACAGACCTGCAAACCTTCCTAGTGGTGAGGTCTTGACATCTGCAAATCTCACCAAGCAGCACCAGCCTGAACCTAAGGTCCTGCAGACACCAGGCTCCTGCTGCACCTCTCCCACAGGGCTACACCACCACCTTCTTGGAAAAAAATGATAAAACTGGTCTCCATGCTAGGATACCAGGTGTTTCTTTAGCTGAGCTGCAATCATGTTTATGTCAGACTCTCAAACTGAGGTAGTGCAAAGATTTCTTTTTAAACATTTTCAGAAAGGACCTTTCCATCCCTCCTGGTTGTTCCCCTCCTACTTGTCTCTGCCAAAATTTAGTTGTTGAGTATGCCATCAAATCTCCTTGTCCTCAGAAAGCTTCATTTCTAGGCTTGACCCTCTCCCCATTCCAAGCTTTGATCTTTAGAAATTAAATAACTTGGAGATTAATATCAAGCCTTCTTTTATTTTCACCTATATTAGCTGTTATTTTCTTTTGAAAATATCAGTCCCTGCATTTTATGAATTTGATTTGAGCTGCTGGCTGCAGCTGCTCCAGTCGAGCAGAGCCATGAGCTAAGTTAGCTGTGGAGGCAATTCTGAACTGTTTGTTTGTGCCAGGGCTTCAGGAAGGGAGCTGCTACCTGTTATTGGAACAAAGCAGGTATTTTCATGAAGGAGTTGGATTCTTCTCTTGATGAGATAGAAAAATGCATAAAGTAAAGGCTAGACTGGCTTGGGATTTTTTTATCTCTTTGAAGTTTTGCTGAATTTCTTTACAAGAGCTTACTTATGTTCACAAAACCAAAAGTCTTCAAATCACCATCATGTGCTTCTTTTTCACCGATTAAGGCATTTATCTTCATATATGTTTAGAAAAATAATGACATTGCTTTCTGTTCTGCTGTGTGAAGAGTATCCAAGACCCTGGGCTTATCCAGAAATTGATTTTCTTTTTTTCTTTTTTTTTTTTTAAGTGGAAGAAAGAAGGTTGCAATTTTATTCTTTCATTTCTGTCATTATTCCTTGAATGCAGTCCTCCAGTCTGCTTCTGAAAGGTGCTTGAGAACCCTGATTTATTCCCCTAAATTACCAAGTTATTAATGATCAGCTTTGTATCTCAGTAAGGAGTGCTGTTAGGGCTCCTTACTTAGTAAGCTGTTCAAAGCTAATTTCTACATCTCCTTTAGAGCCCCAATCCCAATGCAAGTGAAGTCAATTGCAAATCTTCAGAGCAGAAGGACAAAGTTCTAAATTGTCCCATTTCTTTCAGTTAGGGTTCTCTCTGAAAAAGCTCCTTTTTTAAAAAAACAATCCATTGGCTGTTTTCTGCTTGAAAAGCGTGGTTGCAGGAAATGTATTTGCACTTTAAAAGCCATAAGGGAGCAGAAATGGAAAACTGAGTTTTGTCCCCTGAATGAGAAAAGGAGTGAGTACTACTGTGAGTATATGTGAGTACTATTGCTTTTTACAGTTTGCAAAAGTGAATATTATGTTTCAGTAAAAAATCTTTCCTACACATCTGATTCTAAAATATATGTGTTCCATGTCTCTATTGCTGTAAATATTTTTGCTGATATTAATTGAACAGACCACAGTTGAACCATTTTTCAAATATTAGGATACTTGCATCAAGATGCACTGAAAATTCTAGTCTTGTGTTTTAATAGAAAATTCATAAATTTGATCAGAATGAAAACTTAATTAACTCTTTCATTTGATATAAAATATTTTATTAAGGTCACATTCACAAAGCATTCCAAGCATTTTCAGTTTTCAGGCTGATGAGGAAAATAATGCCATTTTTCAATTTTTTTTCCCTTTTTTAATATCTAATGTAAGAAATAAAGAAACATTTCTGTGGAAGAATTTATGTCAAATTTGTCATGTATTCTTATTCTTGAGCATGTACTTGTTGATACAACTGATTTCACTCTTCCATTAATTCAGGTTTCTAGTAGATTCTCAAATATCTGGTAAGGGAAAGAAAAAAATCTGATTCTAGTCCACCTGAATAGTCTGTTCTGGAAATTGCCTCTCCTATTTAAAGTGTGGAAAGAATTTGAACAATTTTTTTGTTTATATTAGCTATCATTGGAATTGAGTCATCTATTTGATTTGTTATACACTTTGTCTGAGGATAATTATTTATAGAAATCTTACTAGTTACTCTTTAGTTAAACCTTTCCAAATAAGCTTTCAATCCAGTTTATCTATAGAGAAAAAAAAAATCTGTAAAAGAGGTTTAGGTGTTTTTCTATATTTTATACTCTGTGGTTTTTTTTTTTTTTTTTTTTTTTTTTTGTTGTTGTTGTTTTTTTGGGTTTTTGTGGGGTTTTTTTGTTTGTTTGTTTGTTTGTTTGTTTTTTAAATTTTACCCATATTGGACAAAAACACATGGTTACATTCAGGAGTACTGGAGCAGTTTGTTCATTCCTTGCTACCTTGATGGCTGCTGTGGTGGTGAATCACTGCTGAATCATTACCATCATCAGTTTTGCAGTGCTTTACTGATTTTGTCCAGCTCATGCATGGCTGTTCAGCCTTCCTGTGCAAGGCCGAGTTAGTCAATTATTACAGCACCCTCAGAGTAACCACAACCACAGGTATCAACCTTTTATTTGTTTTAGGAAAAAGTGAAATGACCTCTTGTAATTTCAGAGAGATGAAGAAGTTAAAATGAAGAGAATTTGTCTTCAAAATGCGGCTGACCTTCAGCTGTGATCTTACACATTTGTCCTCTACTAACCAATCAAATTTTTTTTTAAGATACCTTTTATTTTTCCAGAAACAATGCCTTGTGAATTATTCAATAAATAATTCAAACATTTTTGGATACTATTTAATGATATGCAGGGCTAACTTTCTCCAAAATCTCATTCTTAATTGTGTGCTTAACTTTCCGAGAGTTAAACTGTCTTTTCAGGACATCAGTCCTGAATTGACTGCAGTAGAGAAATTCAAAGAATTAATTTCCAAATCATTCCACCCACATCTTCCTTGTTTTACAGAATCTCCTAGGATAAAAAGAAAATCTCTGTGTTTTCATGACCTTTACTTAAAGAAGGCAAAGCATTTGACATACATACTGAAATGAAAATGCAGATGAAACCTGAAATTCTTTTCTTCTCTCTGCATTCCATTTGAACATAACATCATGTGTGGTTTCAATGTAAAATTGGCTTTAGAAGCAAGTTCAGACTCAAACCTTTGCCTATACATGTGCCCACACAAAAGAATTTGCTCAGCATGAGAAAATGGCACTACAGTTTTAAAATTCTATTTAAATTTCCTTTTGTTGAAGATGTCATTCTCTGCAACAGAAAACAGATAAATTAGTTGTGCTTATTTCCCCTGTAACATGTGTGATTATGTCCCTTAATTCTGTAATCTCTATTTTTTTATAAAAGTACAAACAAATGATCACGTAAGTCCAGCAGCTCAGTCCATTACATAGGAAACATCCATTGCTTTGTGACTTCTGAATTTCTAAAATAGATTACCCTATCCCCTATCAGTGAAAGGGCTGTTTCATGAAAATACATCTTACATGTTCTTGTTCATTCAAAACTTAACTCTACCAAACAGCTCAGTGTGACAATGTCACTGTTTGCGCAGTTACTTTCAAAGCTGATCCTCCTCTCAAACAAGAAGCCTATTTTGAATTTGAAGTATAAAATATTCCCATCAAAATTCATAGAATTTGGCTTATCTATATTGTTCTGAGCATTTGGCATTTTTAATAATATAGTTACCTCCACAAAAGGCAAGATAGATGAAGAGTAATGCCAAAATGTGAAGATTATGCTGCTTCTTCCACTCTGTCATCACATTGCACAAGCACTGTAGACAAGTTACTGCCAAGCTAAAGGGCCACACAACATGTGAAAACCGCAGAAATACACATATGTGCAATAACTCAGAATCTGTGGTGTGTGTATCCTTGACAGATATATTGGAATATCCATATAAAAACACCATTAATTTCTTACTAATTTTTCTTAGAAAAAAAATGCCTTTTATTCATGCTCTTTCAGATGTACGTCTCAGAGTTCACTTCTGCTTCTCTATCCCTAGCTCCTTGTATTGAGATCAAATTACAAGTTTATCCCTCTCTCAGGTAATCTCCCGACCCTACAGCTCCTAGTCATCACCAGGGGTTTCCACAGTGGACCCGCCTTGCAAACCCTCCACTTGGAGACACTGGTGGTGTCCAAAAAATTACTTGAAACCCATTTAGAATTTGTTTAGAACATGTCAGAAGACAGAGATATTGTTTTAAATTTATGTTACATCTAAGTTTCCCCAGCCTGGACCCAAGATTGAGCAGTGCCTTTGGACGCATTTTGCAGTCCTGGTTCCTTTATGCCTTTGCCAATCCAGACTGCCTTTGACAGGGCTTCTCCTCTAAGCTCCCCTAATTCAAACACTTCACTATCCAAGCTCAAAAATGCAGGTTTGTATCCCTGCTGGATATCTCACAATTTGGTAATTCAGTACACCATGCTGGGGTCTCTTCTCACCATTGCGCTGTCACCCTGTTGGCTTTTTCAATCACTTCCAGTACAGGCTTGGCTGCAAAACTCAAGCACAGTAATTTCTGTCACTGGTCTGGACAAGCACAGTTTCCATAGGACTGTTGCATCTAGCACTCATTACAGTGAGAGATGTCAGCTCCACTGTCACAGATGTATTCCTCAATGACGTGTTATGGGGCTCCAGCCTTGTACTTTAAAAAGCTTTATTCAGTTTGTAAATATTTATTTAGTGATCAAAGTCTGAAAGTAGCTTTCCTTTCTGATTTTGGGGTTATTTTTTTCTCTGTCTAAAGATGGTTTCACAGTTAAATGCCACTTCTAATCTGCTTTTCTGTGTCTAGAGTATATTTTATTAACCCTTTTTTTTTTATTTTCTTCAGTGATAGATTAGTAAATTCCAAAGTAGCTTAGAAACATTGCTTAGTGACCTTTTTGTTCTTTGCATTTTTTGAGGAGAAATCAACAAAAGACAACAATAGTAACCTTTCCATATTCATTACCATAAGCTGCACTGACCTTAAGAAGCAGTCTTATGATTCCACACTTGTATACAGGGTACGGCTGCTGTGCGGATTTCAAGACCTTGACAATTTTTCTCTTCTTAGGGCTGTGAGGGACAAAGAAATTAGGTATACTTTAGTACCTGTGCATTTGCACAAAATGGAATGATGTTGAATCTCTCAAATCTTATATTGTAAAAATAACTTTGTGTGAATATTTCTTTACAAAATCAACTTCTAGGTGATATTAAGCATAAAAGCTTCATTTTTGTGTTTAATTTAATTAAAAATAGGATTGTTGATTTTTACTTTATTTTTTGAAAGAATAAAAATGAATTTACAAATATATTATTTTCTTTCCCTTCCATTGAGAGAAGGATATGACAGATGAGGATATGACAGAAGATGAGCTCAGACAAATAAGTCTAATCTCAGCATTGATGAATTTACATTACTGGATTAAGCTTGATTTCTGGAGTTTCTTGTTATTTTATTAGTCTTACTGCTAAACTCCACATTCTTTTCTGTGAGTTTTTCTAAAAGAAAAATCAAGAAAAGGAAATAAAAATTATGTGTAACTTGTGGCCTTATCTGGTAAACTAAAAATAACATCTAATTCATGAAGAATAAAGTGATGATAAAAGTGTTGTATTTTATATGGAGCAGGCCTGTGGTTTTAATACAGTATTAGTTGGTGATAACTTAAGACAAAATTGTCAAAAAAAGGCAAACCTATATTCTGGCAAAACTCTGAACTCACTTCTCAGTCCTCTGTGTCATGATAACCTGAAAAATTACTTTGGGTCTGTTTTTCTGCCTACATACACACCATCCCTTCCTAGATTATTAATGAATCTATTAAATAGCCAGTGACCTAGAAAGTAACCACAGGATGGCCTGTCATTAGCCTTTCACCATGATAAAAATGCACCATTTAATCATATCTTTTGGCTTTTTCCTCCTCTGGTCATTTGTTCTCTGGGGGGGGAGCATTTTCCTCTTTACTTTCTAGTTTCTTACCTATACTCATCTATTATAACAGACCTTAAAAAATAATTTTGGCAATCCAAATAAGGTTTGTCAAAAGGTTTTTCTTTCTTCATTATTTCATCAACATATCACAAGGTTTCTAAGATTGTAACTCTAAGACATGTTTTCTTTGGCGCTAAACTAAACTTGAAAATCTTGTTTTTTCTGTTGTGCCCCTATTGCTGCCTTCTCCATAGTAAACATTATGGGAGCTGGGCTGTACAGTTTTTATTATTAAATAGAAATATATTCTTAAGGAAATTTTATTGTACTTGTAATCTAATTGAGGTCCTCCAGCAATTACAGTGGCACAACTGTTGGTAAGGGCATTACAATCTATGTGAGGGGAGTGGAAACGGTGGGTTGGGGGTATTTCAGATGGCTTTTCTAGAAAATAATACATAGAGATACAGTGTTGAGAGAAGATATGGTGTTTCTTCAGAAAACCAGCACTGATTAGCCCCTTTGTTATCATCATCATCTTCCAAGTGTTTTGTTTTTCTGATTTGGGCTGCATTTACATTCACTGGTCAGTAATCCCCTGGAGTGATTCTGTATCTCTGCACTGATTTGAAATACAGCTGCACTGTGCTGCACACATCAGAGAAGCACAGAGAGTGTATTTTATACACTTCAGATGACTTTTAGGTGCTTTTTCAGAAGCTTGATATTTGTTCCAGAATTTCTGGCACCTCTCTTTTGATAGAATTTATTCTTAATTAGTGGAAAGGATCAAGGGTCTCCTGTTTCACTGAGGCAAAGGATCATTTGCCTTCTCAGATGGACCTTTCTCTTCCTTAACTGCTTCATTAACCTGCAATAGTCTTCAGCAAATTATTCTCATTCTCCTCATTCCAGTGTCCTCTGAGTATTTCTTATTTGGTTTTCACTGAAAGATAAGAGTTTTAGATTCTCAGATTTTCCTCTTTTAGGATGTTGGCCATGGCTCTTGACTTCCATTGGGGCTCTACACTTTTTTCCCAGAGTTTAATTAACTTTCATCTAATTTAACTGGCATCTTGAATCTTGCCATTACAAAACAATTATTTTCTTCCTTATTTCTTCAATGCATTTGGTTCCTTCCTGGAGATTTTATTTAATTTCTGTTTTTCCAGTTCTGATTAGCCTTTGGGCTATCATTTCTTCAAAATTTCTCCTTTGAAAGTTCACTAACATGGCATTGTTTTGCTAAAAATACTCTACAGACTGTATCTGGAATGGGATTGACTGTGTAGGAGTGTAGGAGCAGCAAAACACTGTCATTGGCAGTGCTAAATCTTCAATTGCTCAGTCTTAATGAAAACAACTCTTTGTTTTTTATGTTGGTTTATTTTCATGTGAGAAAAACAAAAGTCTGTCAGAGAAGTAATTCCAGTTTTACAAGATAATTTTCCATTTAGAAGCAAAAGTGCAGCACAATAGTGTTAAGCCTTGGCTTCTGTTTGATAAAGGAAATCCCATATTCTGCACTAATTCCACTAAAATGTGATCTCTTCTGTGTGCTGGGGGCACAGAAGCAGTCCCTTGTCACCCCAGAGGGTGTATAAGTGTCATCCCTTGAGGTGCCATTCATCCAAGTGAACTCTCATTAGTAATTAGCAGTCCCTTTGTAGTCAAAGCAATGGAAGTGTCCCCAAAGAAGAATTCATAAAGTATGTTTTAGAATTCCTGTATTCTGCCTGAGACATTTATTTAAAACCCCACTTCTGGAGCTGCCTGCCTGCCCTCCAGCAACTGTAGGGAGAGCCAGAATAACAGGCACATAGGTGGCAAAGTTCAGTGTAATTAGTGCCACCATTACTGTCATCCCAGGGTTCAGTGAAACCTGCAGCTCCCGGTGCCACCACGGGCCCCTGGGCAGCCCCTGCTGTGTCCATGGCTTCAGTGGCAGAAGGGAAGAGGAGCAGGACTTTCCCTTAGATGTTTTATGCTATGTATCTAAAAAGGTCATGATGTTATATCTGTTTCTTAAATGTTTTTTGCTAGGTATCTATAAAGGTCATGTTTTACTACAGCCTGAGGTGTCTGTCCTAACCGGGGAGCTGTGTTAGCCTGTTTCTATTCCCAGTCTGTCATAAAAGACATCCTGCAGGATGTTGTGTACTTAGTTACTGCAATGTAAACTCTGTTGTTCTGAAAACAAGTGCATCCAGTTGTTTCCAAGATGTTGATGTTGAATTCTGCATTCATGAAGTACAGATGGTGCCTTTTACTGGTTGGGTTTCTCTCAAAGTCTTGTTACTATGTGATCATTTTGCAGCAGATAATTTTTTGTTTGGTTGGTTGGCTTTCTTTTGAATTGCACAGATTTTAGATGCTGACCCATCAGCTATTCCAGGGGTTTTTTCAAGTTTCTGTGTCTAAAAAGAAAAGAAAAATAAATTTGAGCTGGGGACTGGGCCTAATTTTACTGCCCTTCACGGAAATATTCAATGGATCTGTGTTAACAGCTCTTTTAAAAGGTATCTGTTAGGCCTCACATCTGCTCCCATTCTGGTTCTGGAGAAGCTGCCTTATGATACATCTACAGGAGATGTGAGAAATCTGCTATTTTGTAGTTATTGCCATTGCAGGGGGTGTTAGCTTCTGCTACACTGGATTTCAAACATCTCTTGCTTTTGGGCTGAATGCATGGTAGGAATGGGAATTTAACTGTAAGTTCCCAGTTATACAACCTACCTTCAACCTGAGAGGAAAAAAAATCAATATAATTACCCTCTGGTAATAATTCTATCATCTTTTGTGGCATTGAGAATATACTTATAAAGCCCAGTGAACTGTCACTGTAAAGGTCCAGCGCTGTAGTTCCACTACCTGAATATTATCAAATGCAGGAAGGAGCAGCAGCAAGCTCTGAGGGAGTAATTGCAAACAAGAGATCTTTCCCTTGATTTGATAGTATGGATTGGATAATTTTCCAAATCACTAATTCCTCAGTACAGTGTATGGCACAGGTGGCTGCTGATAACTCAAGCTTGCAGAGAGTCACAAAGCTGACTCGTTTGTGGCATTGCTGCTGCTGCTGCATATGTTGGTGTAAAATACACAATGATGCTCCTAAGGAGGAGAAGGGATGAGAAATGATAACAATAAATCAATAATCTTTATTTGACTTCTTTTATCTTTGTTCAGCTCAGTAGCACAAGAAAATGAAAGCAATGTTTTTTGTGAGAAATTTGGATAGCAGAGAGCACTCAGCCACCGTGAAAGTAATTTCATATCTGGAGATGAGCTGTGAAAGCAGCTTTTCTGTTTATTTGAGGGATAGAGCAGAGAGGCCCAATGTGACCAGGAAAACAGCAGAAAGAAGAAGCTGCACGTTTCTAAGTGTCTTGAATCTCTTTCAGATTAGGAGGGCAATCTCATGAGAAAGAATTAAATATGGCACACTTCTTCAACCTGCTAAATGATGGCAGCACTGCCATCATTAGCTATGAGTTTATTTTGGTAGCATGCAGACATCAGATTGTATAATTACTGCATTGGCTCTTGCAATATGTTATTGGCTCAAACCTTGGCAGACAGACAGGAGCTGAGCAGACTGACCAGGTTCAGCCCCAAATAGTCTGAATTTTCAGGATATGCAAGCCATCTGACACACAAAACTCAAGGCTTTTAAAACTTTTTACAAATATCAGGTGTGAAAGGAAAAAAAATGTTTTTACTCTCTCCACTGCCACAGCAGCCTCTTTTAATGTTTTATTGTACACCCAATACCTGAGTACTAACACTCCCAGAACAAGCATATTTCTTAATAGAAATGGGAGTTCACAGTCCAGCCATATTATTATAGTCAACTGTATGGCCATCATTAAATGCATGGCAGCAGTTTATAGGCTGGACAGGGAAATATTTGCGTGTGGATAAGGAAAGTCTGTTGTACTTTTTGACTCCCACCTAAAATCTTCTTGTCGCAATATGGGCCACGCGTTAGTCTAAAGGGAGGTGGAAAAGGCCAAAGCAAAAATTCCTTCCAGCTGAGACTATTTAACCTGCCATCTGTTTCTGAGCTGCCAACTAGCCCCTAGTTACCAAAAAAGCTGCCATCCCATTAACCCCAGCGAGCAGCACGTTCCTGGACTTCGACTGATGGAGGCAAAGCAGGAAGAAAGGCACAGATTTCTACTTCTGTGCTTCTTTTCATTGAGGGCACCCTTAAGAAAGCAAAATGGCAGCAGTAGCTTTTCTGAGTTTTTCTTGTGTATTTTGGATTCTGTGCAAGTATTAAATGAGCCGTATTAGGATGTCAAACACGTGGGAGGTGTACATTCAAAGCAGGCTTGTTCTGAGCTGGCAAGATGATTTCTTATAGCTGCAGTATTAGAAAATTTTTCAAACATCTCTTTTGTTTAGCAGCTTTTCTCTTATGTGGCTTTACTTGTCATTTAATTTTTTAGCTCTGAGAGAACTGCAGCTTGGATTTAATCTTGACAGACCTGCTAACTAAACATCATAGATGGTCTGCAGATAGAAAGGGGACCTAACACGTTGAAGTGACTGCTTCCAGCAGTTCTGTAGGTGGCACTCTTTGCTCTGCATCTGTCTGAGCCCAGGCCTTTACACAGTGCAAGTGGTTTTCTATACAGATACCAGGACTGGTATCTTTGTTTACACTCAATTTCAGTAGGCAGCCTCTATGCAAATGATACTTTTAGACTCAACTGTTTAATCTCTACAAACTGTCCTGAATTACTACACTGTAGTGCTGTGTTCTCCTGAACTCTTCATGGCTTGTAGTAGTGGTGATATTCATTGCTGCATTGTTTCTTTTGTGCTAATGAGTACACACACACAGCTTTATGAACATAAAAGTTGGTGAGTTTATTACTACTGCTGTAATGATTACTGATGGGAGCTCTGGGTGAGTTCTGCTGTTTGGGCTCACATCAAGTGCAACCTGTAACTGAAATCATCCCATTCAGCCTAGGTATGATTCAACCTGTTGGGAAATGAGAATGGCTGATTCCACTCAGTGCTAGGAGGCTGTCACCTCTGAGAAGTTAAATCCTAAACTTTTTCCCCAGGCTTGAGCAGTTTCCTGGGCTGAACAGGAATGGGGATATCTCTGCTCACAGATGAACTTTGTCAGACCATAGGTGATGCAGTCACAGCTGCATCGTGCTTGGTGCTTCCAAGAAAGAATAATCTTTAAAGAAGCCTCATCTTTTTATTAACATCCTGCTCAGGTTGCAGGAAGAAAGAGGGTTAAAGATGGCATTCCCTTTATTAAAAATAATAATATTAAATCGGTGAGTTGGAAACGAGACAGTTTCTCCCCCTGTTAACAGCTCAATCCTCCTTGTAACACAAACTCCCTTGTTTGTGAAGTTCCTGAGGAGTGAATTCTGGCATTTCAGCCCACTTAGCACATCTCAGATACAAACCCCTAACTATGTAGCCTTGGCTGAAGGGAATGACTGAAAGGAGAAACCATGGGTGCGTGCCTTCTTGAGCTAGTAACAATTTTATCAACTCACTGACATCAAGGGATATGAGACACTGACACCACCTCAAAGGCTTCCAGCTTGTTAGCCTTTCACACACCTATTAGGATGTTCCTAGTCTGGCTCATTGGGTAAATTCAGTAATTGTCTTTACGAGACATATAGAAATCTGAAAGGTGGCTGTCAGCAGCACATTAGAAGCTGCAGGCTGGTTAGTAAAAAGGGCAGTGGGAAGCTGAACAAAGCAAAACCTTTTCCTGCAGACACAAACCTTTTAAAACTCCTCCCTGTTTTAGGCAGCTTTTAAAATACTTACAGAAATAATTATGTGTAAACACTGTATAAAAGAACTTTCATAATATTTATTTCAACAGAGATGCAATAGAAGTCTTTAGGTAAATATCATAACTTACATTACATTATATATTGCTAAAGAGAAAGATGCATAAAGGTGTTATAGGCTGGCCCAGTTTATACCTTAATGACATTGCATTGTGGAATGACATAGTGTCATCAAGGGCCTCTCATTCCTAAGGTAAATTAGAGCAATAAAAATTAAGAGAAAAAAAAGTCTTTTTGTTTTGTTTTAAGTAAGCACCCAAATGATCAGCAAATCTAGAAGTTCAGAATGGAGATCTAGAAGACACTTGTACAGCTGTAATTGGGGGAAATCTCCTTTTTTTGATGATTTTAGAAGGTAGGAATTTCCTCTTTATTTTGACCTGAGTAGGCTTTTCCTTCTCATGTTGTCTGCAAAGACCTTTAGGTCCACTTTTCTAATGCAAATTCGACTTAAATGAGCCTGAATAAGAGCTACTAAATGCAGACTCCTGAAGGACAAGGCTGAGACCTCTGTCTGTCCTGTTCCTCATAAATGTGTGGCCACTTCTTGCATGATGTGGTCTTGCTTTTAAGAGAATATGAGATAGCTGGTGGTACCTGCAGTGCTGAGAAAATACCACATGAGTTTAATGCTCATTGCCTCCACTGAGTGTAGAGATAATTTTAGCAAACTTCTCCTAAAGGCCTGGAGAGTCTAGCCTGTCTTTTAATCACAGGATTAAAGAGCAACAAGATCACAGTGAAACCAAATAAGAACTTAAGCCAAAATTTTGGCTTGGTATTGCTGGGTGATGGTCTCACTGCCTCTTCCTTCTGGAACCCTTCAGGAAGAGTTTGTACGTCGAATATTGATGGCCTTGTCCTCATCTGTCCTTGGTTTCCTTCAAGCCAGGCTTTGGAAGGGAAGTGGTCAGGATGCTGTTTTTTCAGAGGCAGTTTTATCCCTTGGAGTGGCTCTCCTTTTCTCTCCCAAGTGTTCAGGACCACGGCCGTATGCCAGCCAAGACCCACATGCATGGGATTTTGGCTGCAATGCAACACAGCTAAACTGATTAAAATTAAAACTCAGCACAAAAATTTATTCATTCCTCTTCATGTTGACTTCATGCCATGACCAAGCATAAAACTCCCTTGAGTCTGTAAACTGGTTTTGGCTATCACATCATCTTTCTGTCTTCTCAGTAATTTCACAATGCAATTACAGAAAGTATTTTGGGATGAGTTGAGAGGCACAATTTGCTGGGCTGTTGTACCCTGGTTAAACAAGGAAAAGATGTAACAGATGAAATTTGTTATCAGGAGGAGTTTGGTAAACACTTCTGCACCAAAAGAAAGACCTATTACAGTTTGTCTGTCGACAGTCCTATCCTTACAGCATTTAAATCAATTTGTTCATCTGGAGAAAGACAAATGTTGGGACTTGTGCACTGAAAAAATGTGAGCCTATCAGGCATGAAAAATAAGATACAATTGGATGGGGAACCAGATTTGTGAAGTTGATAAGTTTTGTTTACCAAACTACCATATGATGTACAAGGAATTTTTTTAACTTAGTTCAGCATGCTGTGTAATATAACATGACATTTCTGTATATGACAGCAGAAGATTCAGCACTCAAACTTCTCGCAGCATGACTCAACACCTCCTGACAACTCAGCAAATAACAACAAAAAAACCTATCCTTAATCAATTCCTTTACCCGGTAATCTCAGTTGTGATCATAAAGAATTACCCATTAGTCTCAACTGGGATCACACAAAATCACTCCAAGTCTTTCATGACTTCATAATCAGCTTTTTCCACCAGAAAAAAAAAAAAAATATATATATATATATGTGCAGCTAATGAAAAGGTAAACTCCCTGTGCACACATTGACATAAATGTCAAATTTTAATGATTGCCCTCTTTGAACTTCGGACTACTCATACATACTGTGGGATCCTGCATAGGAAACAGTAAATGTCATCAAGACAGTGCATGGGATGTAATATATTATAATAAAAGGCCAAATGACTTGAAAGTCAGGTTTTCTTGCATTTTTTATGAAAGAAAAATCGATCCGTTTTTGTGAAAGATGTCACTAAGCCATAGTATAATTTTTGTAGCAAAATTGAAGTCAGTGACCGAGACTTGTGTTCCTAGAGACAACTAGACACTTCTGGAAATGCTTCTTCTAATTAAAAGATACCGACTGATTCAACCAAAAATGCTTTCATCTTTCATCCTGTAGAAATTGGTACATGGCCATGAAAACTGATTTTTTTCCCCCTCTTTTCTCTGAGCTTTTGCAGACTTCATCTGCAGTATGGAAACAGACTATATTTTTGGCTGAGCAGAGACCCTTCTGTTGAAAATAGCTTTGATATCTAGGAAAGGATAGTGGATGCATCTCTGCATTTGACATTTTTCTTGAAATGAAATCAAAGACATTCTTTATTTCACTGCCTCTGATTTTGATATAAATATATATATATATATAAAGGTATGTGTGCATTTGACAAAAAATGAGGGACTTAAAGACAGAGAGGTCCTTTTGAATTTTAACTTTTTCCTACCTTTAATGATTATCATTAGTGCTTCTTTCAGAACACTTCACTATAAGAAAATGCAAGCCAATAAGCTCATCTAACACATCATTTATTTTGCATTACCCAAGTGACTGAAAAGTGAAAATTGGAATGTAACATAAATAATCTGAATTCTTCATTAGATCAACCCTTGGACATGACTAAATACATTAATTGGTGTTTCCATTGTAGTGCTGTCAGTTCCATCCTCAAATTGTAATTTTTTTTCCTTGAAGTCAGCATTTTCAAGAAGTCAGGGTTAATCTAATTGATGTAAAAATGAGTAAGTAGGAAGATTTTGGAATTTGAAGATTTCCCTCCCCCCCCCCTTTGTTTCACATACTGTGAATAGGCAAGCATCAGTGGGTACAAGGGAAAAAGGAGGAAGGATCAAATGCAATATTAATAGTTTCTGAATTCCTTGTCATGAAATTCACAGCAGAATGCAGCAAATTGGCCATGAACGTTGGAAAATTGTGTGCAGGATGCTCGTTTCTGGAGTTTGCTCTCTGTTTTAGAATGTAATATATATGAAATTGCTGTGGAAAAGAGAAGAAGAAAGAATGTGACACAGAACAGCAGGGAGCCTGTTTAAAAACACAGTTCAAGCCTCCCACGGTGGTACAGTTTAGCTGTGCAGGGAGAGGAAGCAGTTCCTCATGAATCCAAGCAACAAAAAGGGCATGATAGAACCACAGGCTTGATTTCAGTGCCAAGGGCTCAGCAGAAGCAGCTCTCTTGGCTTGGCACCCCTTTCCTTGACAGCAGCAAATCGAGTTATCCTGCCTTCCCTGCGGGGGAGACAAGCTCCAGAAGAGTAGGGGCTGGTCTTGCAGAGCAGCTGAGCACTTGGAGCAAATGAGGATGTCGAGTTGTACCAGTGATTTCCATGGTGTCTCCAGTGCTGCTGGGGCCAGTGCCCAAAGGCAGGATGCTGGAAGAGGGCAGCTGGGGATGGAGCTGTTGAGGACCAAGCAGGCACGAAAGCAAGGTTGGGAAGCCAATATCTCCTCAAGGACGTCCTGATGTGTTCTGATTTTCTTTAGTCTCTTGCCTTGTTCCTTGAACATAATTTTTCTTCATCTCCACTCTTTGATTGTTATTTGATGCTGCTGGTAGCATATGTGGAGGGAGCAGCATATGTGGGACTGGATAGGCAGCTCACCAGATATGCTGAGCAGCACACTCAATTCTCACAGGCATGTAGTGATACCCTGTATTGGAGGCTCTGCTCGTGCAGAAGCCAAACTTCACACTAAATAAAGGTAAATGGTTTTGACAGGAGTAGGAAAACAGATGCTGGTTTCAGAACCAGTCCCAACGACTCGTTTCTTTATCATTTGGAACTGCTGAAAACAGAACAAACTCCTGTGGAAAGTAATGCTTGCAAAATTAAAATAATTCTTCTCTTTTTTTTTTTTTATTAAAGTTTTCTGGTAATAATTGCTGTCCATATTTTCTGGAAGTAAATTAACTATCCTTGGGCTTAACAAAGTGCTGAGGATTATCTGTGGGTTCATTCTGTTCATGTTCCTGTTCAGGGTCAGTTCAGTTCAGATGGTCTATACAGATGGTACCGTTTACTTTTGAAGAAACAGCCAACACAAAAGGAGAATGTTAAACAAATTTGAATTTAAAATCCTTGCACACATATTGTGTTATGAGTATTTTGTATTCTGTTTGTATTTAGTTTGATAGTCTCACAGTTCTTTTCTTAAAATCTTACATTTTGAAAAACTCTTGTTTCAAAAGAACCCTTCCTCCCCCCTCCCACAAAATATAGGACATATACTTAATCAAACCCAGAAATACAGGCAGAGAATTTTTAAAAATTCTAGAGTGGAGGGTAACTGGAATTTGGGAAGAAAAAGGTAGCACTCTAGAATAGTGTAGAAGTTTGTGGAGGAATTAGGTGTGCAGAATGCAATTAAATCAAATTAGTTTGGCACAAATTCAGGAGCCAAGTTCTCCAGCATTAGCAAAAATACCCAGGGTCATTGACGTCTACACAATGATCAGAAGATTTTATATCTAGTATGAAAAATGGCACTTCCATCGATGAACTCTTCATTAGTACTTTCCTGAGGCATTGACTTCAGGGACAGTTGTCTGTTATTTCTGGCAACATTTTATGGTTTTCTTTAAGTTATCCCACTCAAGTGCCACTTCAGCACCTCCTTATATGAAGACATCTATTTTCAGTTTCTCCTTAGAAAGAAGTAAACTGCTCACCTTGGTATTAATTTTGTAGTTCTAGAAGTTACTGCATGTTTAAGATAAATTGCAAATTAAATAATTCTGCAATTATATTAAAGTTCCATAGTAGGAGTTGCTAGTTTTTTTCCTAATATTTTTCCACTTTAGCTATAGGTAAAAGGCTTGTCCTCATACATCCCAGTGAAGTAGAGCCCTATTTGTCAACAGTTTGGTTAAATATTAACGATGAAAAGTACACAAAAGTTCCTGCAAAACAATGAATAAAAAATTCTCCCTTCAATTCCACTTTGCAATAATGAGCATTTAGAAATATTTCAATACATCCACACCATACACCACATTATGAATTGCTGCTAAATGTTCCAATGTAAACTTCACGTGGAAAAGGAAAATTGTGGTCATTTTTCACTGAGTATCAGCAATAGTATTAAAAGCAGTGGACAACGGAACTTCCTTATTGTCATGCAGGCTTAATTCATGCATGAAATAACTGTGCTTCTTTGTGTTGTAGGATTGTGTGCATATTGAGATCCTTGGGATGCTGTCTACCCCTCCACTGCAATACAAAACATTGCTTTTTGTATGCCAGCAGTTCAAGGCTGCAGCATGGTGGGGCTGAGAGCTGCAGGTATATGGGATGATGATAGTCCTTGAATTCAGGAGCTTTTGTGTCTTAACCAGAAAAGAAAAACAAGAAGGTGGCAGACAAACACAACAAAAAATGTCCCTACTCTGCTTCTGGAAAGCAGAGTTATACAGAGGCTTGGTCTAAACTTCAAAGTAGGTGCAAGGCTAGGTTGCTCCTACCCCAGGTTTTTAGAACTGAGTTTTAGCCTGAATGTATGACAGCTGTTCTCTGAAACAATTTTATGAGTTTTCCACCCAGATATGTAAGTATCCTTGTGAGCTGGTGAATGTCATGGCTCTGTCAAATGTAGTCAAATGTCCCCAGTGCAGTGATTTCTCTTCCTGTGGATCCAAAACAGGGTGACAGTTTGTGTTAAGGAGCTTGGACCCTTTCACATCAGGACTTCCTGTTTATCACTCCAGACATTTACAGATGATAGGACTATTCTGGGGAGCATATCTTAAGAAATTGTTTTGGTGAAACAAAAATTAATTGCTTTTCTGAGATGGGGTGATGGTTTCCTGTGTCTGCAAGTACCTCTGCATCATTTCACAAGGTACTGCCTTAAGGAGTGGGTCACACTATGTCTTTCTTAAGACTGATGTGCATATGCTGGAATGTTACATTTAATTATTGCAAATACCACCTCCTACCTTGTTGACTGGAATGGAAGCTTCTCAAATATTCTTTGTCCTGCTGTTGGTAAAATCAAAGTCAGAGGTAGGTGTGAGGTTCTTCTGCCTTCTCACCTATAGGGGAAGCATAATTTCTCCTCCTTACTCCCCAAGATTTAGTCGTTCCTGTGGAACCAGCTCGTGTTGCAGTGGTGCACAGAAATCAGGGCTCTGCCACATTTATGTGCTGCCTGTGCACCACTCCAGTGGCTCTCTGGAGCTGTATGGAAATGCTCTCTCCTTTCCAGAATAAAAATCAGCCCAGGGATGTGGGTCTTTCCTGCATCACATCCTACTCTTGGTTCCCAAAGGATTTTGTGGTAGAAGACAATGTTGTTGCTTTGCTATGTTTGAGTTGGATCCATGCAAAAATTATTCCTTTGTTTTAAAGCTGCTCTTGCTCTGCATTTACTGCCATATGTAATAGTATAGTTTTTCTCAGATTTCCCTCTAATTCTTTTAATTTTCTCTTTTTTTTGTTGTGATCTTGTGTTTTGTAAAATGTTTGCCAAATCATCTGCATCAGCATCATTCCTCTTCTACTGTATAAGGTGCATCAGGAAGAATCCTGACAGTATTGTACAGAGAAATCTTGAGGTTTTTACATTCCTAGGACAAATACCGGGATTTAATCATAATGCTCATTGGAGACTGTAGTCACAAACAGGTAATAGAAAATGAAAAAGGATTTAATAAAGAAAGGGGGTCTTTTTGGTCTATTGAAAGGAGAAAAAACCCAACCCAGATATTAGAAATTTATATCTGAATATGTTTATACTCTTTCCAGGAGCTTGAAATTGGTTTGTTCAATCCTCAGACAATTTTTTTTGAATGAAAGAACATCAAGAGTCAAAGAGATCTATTTATCTGGATCTGACTCTCTCAGTTGAAAAATAGCTAGTTTGGAATAGTAGAGGAATTATACCTCTTGTTCATGGATCACTCATTGCTTGCAAGGTGATCAGCCAAGTTAGCAAAAATAGCCCATGTTCTTCTGATTTCCTGATACTCAAATGGCAATGAGACATGCAGCTCTTTTAAGTCTTTATGTATCAAAATATTTTTAACTATGTAGTTCCTTAAGGAAACATCCTTTTGAATATCTAAAATGCTTGTTTCTGAAATATCTCGCTAGGGCTCTAAGACAGGAGGTGCCTCGTTGCTGTTGTTCAGTTCCCTCACTGGGTTCTGCTGTGTTCTGGGTTCTCATGTAGGTGTTGGTGCATTGGAAACACCCAGAGGGTGGCTGGGCACTGAACAGGGCACTGTTCACAGCACCCAGCCTGACAAGAATTCTAGAAGCATTTGGACAGTGCTCTCGGGCACATGGTGTGATTTTTGGGGTGTCACATACAGGGCCAGGAGTTGGACTCAGTGATCCTTGTGGGTCCCTTCCGACTGAGGTTATTCTATGACTCTAAGATCTGCCTTTAAAGTGGGAATTGTGTTTTCTTTGTCATATCAATAAGATACCAGGTGAGAAACTTACATTGCATTTGGAAATGCATGCTTGGGTGAAGGATTTCAGTGGAATGTTACACTGATCACCTCAGTGGGTTCTCCTACAGCCTTGGTATTGAAACGCTGTTCTGATGGAGGCATGAACACCAAAGGGCTTCATTGGCTTGGATACAGGTGACCAGATACAGATCTGCTTAACACTTTTTTCCCCCTCAATATTGAATTGCTGTAAGTAATGGCATCCTGATAATCTAGGAATATCATGGCTGTGTTTACTCACTGCTTTTCAAACTTATATCTGTTGGTTTGATGAGATCCAAAATAAGCATTCATAAACTGCTTTATAGAAGCAATTGATGTGGAGCTCAATCTTAACACAGTGGAAACTACCAGAACTGAAATAACTTCAATGAGTCCATGAAAATTTATGCCATCTGGAGTTTGGAATGGGGAAATTTCACCCCTGCTTTGTCCTAAGGTCCAGGTCATAACTTCTAGTCTGCTCTGATCAGGAAAGCTTAGAATAAAGATATGAAATATTAGGAATATTTAATTTAGTCAGCATGTGGATTTAGTGTTGATAATATTTATGAATAGATTCTTAAATATTTTTTACTCTTCTGGCTAATCTTCTCTAGGCCAAACAATGGAATTCATCAGGAGACGATACTTTTAATCTCTTGTTTGCTTTTCTTTTCTTCTCAAGCTCTAAGTAAAAGTTACTTTTATTTCCCTTAGTGATTGAAATAATTTTCTTTGCTGTACTAAATTGGTTTTGTGTTTCATAATTTGCATGCAAATCTAGTGAAAATACTTTGACAAATTATAAACCTCGTGAATGAAACTGCTTTAAGCTTTAAAAAGCAGGCATGTTGTCATGAAATTTTGAAGTTGCATATTTTTTTCTTGCAGGCAATCAAATTTAAAATGTACCTTAAAGCCTATCTTCTCTCCCAGTGTAACACCTGAACACAATGCTGAAATGGGCTGGCTCAGCTCATTATAGGAAACTTGCATTTTAACTTGATTCCATTATTTGCTGATATATGATCTTCCATGTGGCCTGTAATATATTTTGGCAAAGTGAGTGTCAGCTATAGCAAGTATCAGAAAATAGGAGACTGCAAGAGAGAGTGAACAGTAAAACAAGGCATTTGGCAGTAATCTTTTCCACCACTTAATATGCAGGTTTTATAAGCAAAGTCATGACCCTGTCACTATATTCATTTATTTCATGCCTTTCATATAATAGGGAAGGTGGTAACAAGATAGAACTTCCCTGCACTCTGATTTCCTTATCATAACTCCAAGTTTTAGTGAATTGCCAAAGTATCTCCAGTTCTTTTTTTCCTCCAGCAGAATCTGTTTGTATGAAGAGGAAAGAACAATTCTCCCCATGTTTTCAGTGTGTACAAGTACTGCCTCAGTGCATGTACAGAAGTGAGCCAGGTCACTCCTCAGGGTCACCTGGCCACAGGTCCTGTCCCAGACTGGGCACACACAGTGGTGGAGTTGCCCAGCTCAGATGAGCAGTGAGGTAAAAGCCAAGCTCCATGGCACACCTCAGCCTGCCCAGCCCGTCTCCATCTCTCATGGACCAGCTAAGGTTTAAAAACCATCCTCATGAACTGAGCAGGGAATGTCCACTGGCGGCCTCAGGCATTGCTGCTCAGCCTGAGAGCTCTTCCTGAATGAAAGGGCTGAGACAGTGGGTCCTGTCCAGATAACAAGTGGTGGTTCTCTCCCTGCTGGAACATCTGTTTTTACAATCAGTTTCTGAGGACAAGCCTGGATGCAGCTTTTTCAGACAGTGGGGCCACATCCATCTGCATGCTCATTTCAGGCCATGTCAATCTGGTGGTTCATTCCCAAATCAAAAACATTAATCTTTATCACATTTGTCACCTTTTCTACACCTCTTTGAGAAATGGATTTAGATTCAAGCTGCCATTTGTCTATGGCCTAGGTTAGAAATGGGAGAGGGGGCAGTGCCTGGATTCTTCTCTTCTCACATAAAACCTATAATATATATTCATCAACACAACTCTATATCTACATGAAAAGAACAAAATCAAGTCCATGCAGAAACTACATGCTACCAGGTCTAAGGCTGCTCTTGTGAAACTGAACTTAGCCTCTTGGAGTGCACGAACTCTGACACACTTTTAAAAATTAATACCTTTTGTTTCCACATGACCCTGCTTCATCAGCAGTTAGCTTGTGTTTCTTTCCATCCTCTTCATGTAGGATGTGGCCCCAGGGCTTTCCTCACCACCACATCATTCAAGACCTGCACTGAATATAAAATTATTGGTTGCTTCATTGTTCTCACAGCAATCATACCTGAATGCTTCACACACAATAATGAAATTACCCTGGCCATTCATGGGTTTGTTATCCCTACAGGTGGCAGAGGAAAATAGTTAACAGTGTATCAGCTAATTTCTAAATAGCATTTCTTTCATAGTCTGTATAATTTTAATCAATCTTTATGTGTATGTGAATACAGTTTTAATCTACATCTATTGCAGCTATAAGTGTTCCATAGCTCAGCTCAGTTGCCTTGTATAAAGACCAGAAAACGAGGAACATCAAATTAATGGTCATCTCTGGGAAATGTGAAGTAATTTGTCCAACATCACATAGGAGCTCTTTGGCAGATCCAGAAATGGAATTCACTTCTTCTGTGGCAGCTGCCTTAACCATTAAATCTTATTTTCCCATTCTGTAGTCCCTGGTTGGTTCATTATATACCTTCCAGTTCCTGAAACAAATGAGGCAGAGAGAAATGAAAGCCTCGTTCACTAGATAAACCTGATTCATTCCCCAAATACCATTTCTCAGAATATGATGCACAGTGCACATAAAAAGTACTGCAGCTATGCTATGGAAAAGTAATCTGTATGTTCAAGAGGTCCAAACTGAGTTCCATAAGCAGTTTTAATCTGGCATTTCCCACCTCTTGAATATGTGAATTTGAATGGTGACTACAGTTATTATTTCCAAGACTTTGAAAATAAATAGTAAAACAGAATATCTACTGTGATGAACAATACTGACCTTGAGCTTAGATGATCAGAATTTATATCTTCATCTTTATAGTAGAGACAACTAGCACCTGAGGTCTTAAAGTAAACATTATTCATAGGTGGCTACTTAACTTTTATGAGAATCAATCACTAGAGTAAAAACAAAGTTTGCCTTATTTTCACAAAAAACCCCATAAAGTACTAAATCTCTACTATCAAATACATGTCTAGGGAGGACCTTGGTGTATTTATATAGAGCAGACCCATCAATTCTTGTATGTCTAGGCTCTCTTTTTGTATATGTTTGTCCCTTTGTCCTGTGCCTGTTCTGCTCCTTATTCACTGTTTTTTTTACCATCACACACTTCAGAAAAGAATATTTTTCTGTGGCTGTGTGTATTTATTTGTGAGCAAATTAAAAGAGCTGGTGAGGAGAGAGAGGGTACAAAGAGTGCCCTATCTAGACATTACAAGTAATAACCATATTTGGACATTAGGAAAAGCACTGGATGGATCTGAAGAGCTTTAAGGTTTTTCAGGACCTTCAGGAGGCTGGAACATAGGGGAGTGTAAATGGAACTGGGCAACGAGGTGGGGATTCCCACTGTTATTCTTGCCAGAGGGAGCCAAAGCCTCTATTTCTTGACCAGCAAATCAGAGCTATTCCTTGGACACGTGTCCCAGGCTGTGTCAGGGTATTTTGTTCAACTCAAGGCAGCAGTTCAGGTGCAATCTGCAGCAGCCCCCTGCAAGCCTGTACTCCCCATGGCATGGAGTTTCCTTCCAGGCTTTGGCTCTTGGCTTTCTGGGCCATGTGACATATACATATACACTGACAATTGTTTTGCCAGTGGGACAGAGTATACTACTGGTGGGTCAAATTTCCCTATGCATTTGCTGTTTTCAGTGAACCATGGCTGGGTGATGAAGCATACCCTGTTAGGCCTGGATTTGTTTGCAATTTTCTTTAGTCCTCTGTGAGCAGTTCTAATGCCGCAGTGCAGAGGCTAAATGTCAATGAAGAGTCAGGGTTGGGCAGGAATAAATCTATTACTTTCCTAAAAGAATTTTTGCTTAGCTTTCTCACTTCACTTGTTAGGACATTTTTCAGTTTCTGGCTTCTTGGTCAGGAGCCAAAATTTCCTCTCCTTTTATATCCTGGAAGGGTAATCCCTGTGGCTTTGGCAGGTGCCGATAACTTCAGAAGGGAAGTAGCTTTTGCAAAGGCATATTGTGACAGAGAGTGTTGCTCTTTAATTCATTCCTATCCCATTTGCCTATCATAATTCAGCCGTGCAGGACCAGCTCATTTGAAAGAGCCTCTCATTTGTTAGCTATTAGTGCATGTCAGATCGAAAAGAAGCTATGGCTTGTTTGCATATTGCATATTTCCCCTCAAACTTAGCCAGGATTCTCCATTTGACTACTGCAGCTGTAGCTCACATGCAAAGAGGATTCCTTTTGCATTTTCTAGTAACTCTTAGTAACCTTACTGGTGTTTTTAAAAAGAGTATCTCCTGATTTATGCTCAGGGACTAAAGTCAAATTGATCTTGATTTCTGCTTTTGACACCTGTTTCTTTGTTTGCAATTCAGTTATATAATTTTTAGAAAATAAGCAAAAATTTAATGTCTCATTTAAAAAATATTCTAGCTTCAAACCTCTTTTACAGATTTATTCTGGTCCAATAATATTTTTTCTCTTTTTTTTAATTTTGTTTTTTCTTTCTTTTTTTTCTTTTTTTTTCCTTTCTTTTTTTTCTTTTTTTTTTCTTTCTTTTTTTCTTTTCTTTTTTAAATTTCACTTTAGGATGTGTACTATAAAATTCTTGGTAAATCATGAGGAAAGTGAATGGTTTGCATAGAAATTAATTCTGTCCCCCAGAGATGTGGTTTACGAGGCTTATGAGAATAAGCCTCTGGCACAGCCCCCAGCACTTGTGTCCACTCAAGTCCTATTTTGAAGATTCTGTGAAAAGAGGAAGATGATGTTCTGATTGATTTTGCAGGAATAAAATTAATCTTATCTGGAGTAGAGTTTATCCATTTGAGGTCCACAGATTGAAAGAAAGAAAAGAAAATACAACAATTTTTCTAACGTGTAAATAAATAGAAATTACAATAACTACAGATTCAGAGTTTTGACTGCTTCTTATTTGTATTTAAATGAAAATTATTGTTATGATTCTGCACAGGGTGATGCAAGCTTCTTTGTTTAGAAATTGTTTAGATTTTTTCAAAAGATGTTTAATTGTATTTTAATTTCAAGAGACTATAAAGTACAAGACAGCAGCTGGCCAGATAGGTCATGGGGGCATGTTATCATTAGATCTCCATGAGCCCATGCTGTTGATAACACTCAGCCTATTCCCTCAAGATCAGAATCTGGCCCTGAAAGGTCAATCACAGAAATCATATTCATCAGCTTCAAAATAATGAGCCTTCCCTTGTTTTAAATATTCTACCTTTGGCTGGCTGGTATCCATGGCGAAACCTTTCTAACTTTACAGTAATGGTCACCTCAGAGCCTGATTCTTTCACAGACTTTGTGCTAGTTTACCATGTTATTATTTATAAAGCGTGTAACCCTTCCCATTGGATTATTGCAGGTTCCAGTCCTTGGCTCTCTGGTGGTTTGGTTACTTTAGTCTGTCAGCATGTTCAAAACTGTGGGGAGCACACTGTCGTGCAGGAGGTATATTGCTCAAGGCCAAATGCAAATATTCTGGTTTGCATACAGTCCCAGAGGTTTTAATTGCTGGAGCAAGGCCTCACACTTAATAAACAAGTACTGGGGATGCTCACATCTGGAGTAGCTAGTTGTGTTCCTCTTTGTGGGGGAAAAACAAACAAACAGGTCCAACAAAAGCCCCCAAAAATGTATTTTATTTTCAAACCTTGGAAGAATTGATTGGTTGGAGATATATTCCTGTTTATTCAGTCCCAAAAATAATCATGGCTTATTTCTCTTGTAGGTCACATCTTGAAAGATTAAAAAACTGTGAGAGACATTTCTCATGGACTAAGTTTTTGAATTAATTCACGATTCATATCGAGGGTGAGAGTGAGGAATGGTTTAGTAAAATTAGTAGTATGCTGGGCTGTCCAGAGCTCTGTGCAAATCCAGGCTTGATGACACCACTACTTTTCTTGGGCTTGCAGTGTCTAAGGATGGAAATGCTTCTTGCAGGTAGAGATACTGAGCTGTTAGCTCAAGGTTATGTGGTTCAATCTGGGGCATAGCAGGAAAGGAGTCATCTGAGAGCTTCTGAATATAGGCCCACATCTTAACTATCACAGCTCCTTGATATGATACCATGATTGTCTGATGCGTTTTGTGTTGCAATCAAAATGAAAGATTAATTACTTATTTAGAGACTGTTTCCTACAATGACAAACTGAATAAAATCAAAGAGGAGACATGCAAAAATCCTTCATCTGACTTGGGTTTGAGCAACTCTCTATTCAAACCATGACGATTTATGAAAATTAATCAGAAAGCTAATGATAATTATTATTTTTATTTGAGATGAGAAGCCAGAAGTAAATTTTGAGTGTTGCTTAGATGTCATGTTCTGTTTATAGCCCTGGAAATTTCTTACCAATTAAAGGCAAGCCCAGAAGTGCACAGAGAAGCAAGACCTTCATTCTCAGCATTCCATTAGGTTGTTAATTAGCCATAATGTTTATGACTTTCTAAGGCAAGTTGCAGGAACAGGCTTAGAGTCACATTCATGTTCTTTCGCATCCTGGCAATTTGTAAACTGCAGCTCACTCTAAGGTATATTAAAGTGTAGGGCTTAACAGAAGAATGAATGAATATGACTTTTTAGATATTGAGATCATATTGTATTTCTTCCATTAAGTATAATGTGCCAAATGAATGTTTTTGCTTGCAAATTATTGGGAAAGTACAAGTTTCTGGTTAAATCTAGTCAGGGACAGCTTCAGCTTCTTGCTGGAATTTGTGAGATTATTTTCTTCTTTTTCGCTCTTCTAACTCTTCATTTTGGGGTGTGTAATTTTTTATTTCTTTTACAATTTCTCCATATTTCTTAAAATAGCCCTCTTTCTAGTTAAAGAAATTTATGTAGGGAGGAGGGAGAGTGTGTGACATTTTTTATAACAAGCAAAGCAATTCTTAGTTCTGACGTGACATATTTTAAATTTGAAAAGTAAATTTATTTTTTAAAATATTTTAGTGGAATACATTTCTTATTTGGACAGATTACTCGAAAATACTAACTTTTAATCATTGTTAAAAAAACCTGGGTTCATTTTTTGTAATGTAAGGCCTGGGAAAAAAATATATCTCAAATTTTATTTAATAAATAAAGTAAGAGCTCCTAGAACAGCTATGTAGCTATTTTTGGTGATGTTTAGTGGAAGGGTGACAGCACTGACCTTTAGAGTGTTTGTCGAGTACGAGCGAAGTGCTCAAACCATTCACTCTGGTGATGTAAAGCTGCCAAGAGTATAACCTATGAGAATCAGTGCAAGTACAGTAATAATTCTTTATAGACCTAAGGTTTTGTTCTAGCATTTTTAATACTCTGTGTGTGTGTGTTTATCCTTTCTGTTCCTATCACATGTCCACTGACGGTAGAGTTCATGTGTGAGCTGCATTGTAGTGTGCCAAAATAAAAGCTGAACTGCATGACAGTACACTAATCTACATCATGGACTTGGGCTCATGTAATTTAAATTATGGCCAGAGGTAATAAAAATTCCTATTTCTGGTTTATAAGGGAACAACATGAACCCTAACAGCTGTAGAACAGTTCACAAGAGACAATTTACTCACAGATGTGCTGAGGCTGGTTTATAATGTATGATGAGCTGTCACAGGCTGGACTTCTCATTTTTAGATTGCCCTATTTCTTTTATTGGTAACGTTAATAGTAGAATAGGACTGCCGCTATTCCAGAGAGGACTAATAAAAGTAGGAGGCAACAATCTGAAAGTATATGGGTAAAAAGTATACATCTTGAGAAAAAAATGAACCTATCAACATTGTGATTGAATGCAATTACATATTTTCACACTCTGCAGTAAGTACTGTTAGCACTAAAAGGAATTTTAGTGAAAGGGGAGTATGATTGTATTATGTCATATTCTACAATATGACAAGCTTGAGAGAGATTGTATTTATATTTGACTAAAAATCTAGTTGTGGTCCTTGTGAAGACAGTGATTAAAACTTCAGTTTTAAGTGATTAAACAGTTGTGATTAAACAGTAATTAAAATGTTGGACTTCAGAGAGAAGGTGTTAACCATAAATCCATTGTTTTAAGAAACCACACACCTGCGGAAGATATCTGAATGGCAAAATAAATATTTTCAAGAGAGAATGAAGAAGCAAATATTTTAATTTCTTTAAGGAAATAGGTGACTCAGGCTCAGCATTCTTCTTCACTATAGATTTAAGAAAGTGCAAAGTGTATTGCAAAGAAAGTAAGAATTTAACAGACATAAATGGGAAGCAATGATACAAAATAATTAAATATATATTTGGCCCATGGAAGATCAAACTTTTAAAACTGAGTAACTTAGTGAACATTTTATTTTTTCTTCCTCTGATTCACTAAACTTTAGCATGTGGCACTAATCTCATCCAGACTCTTGTGCTTCAGGAGGTGTGTCCTGAAACTCCCAAGGGATTTTGTCCTTGTGGGGACTCCCAGCAGTAGAATATTTTTTCAGGATGGAAGGACATCCTTTGGGCAGGAGGGCCCAAAACCCAGACTGACCGAGATCTTTGATCACCAGGTGGGAAAGCTGGAAATCAGAACTGTGTAGGAGCCAGAGGGTCTTTGGCAACCATACTTGGCTTCTGTCCAGAGAGATATCATCCTCTGAGTCACTGGTATCATTCCTTGTAGCTTATCAATTTACAGAGGATCATGGCAAAACTTGGCCTGATCTGACCATAGTGTGCAACTGTGAGGAATGAGGCCGTGACTGCAGTTAGTCAGGGACAAGAGTCTGCACTGATGAATTCAAAAAGGAGCTGTCCAAGTTGTCCTGCTGCAACAGCAAATATCCTCACTCAACATGAGGGTGTCACTACCAAAAATTCATCAATGTTTTATGCAAGGTTGCCAGCCAGTGAACATTGGCCTTTGAAATATCCTTCAAAAAAAGGTGTTGTCCCTTGTGAAGGAGAACTAACAAGTAGAAAAAGAATAAAGCCATGAAGGTAGTAGTGACAGATCAGGGGGGGTGAATGAATCTTAAACACTGTACATATTTCTTTTCCACCAAGGGATTCTTATAGCGTAACAGTATTTTTCATCTCTAATCACTGGTGCTGCGTGTCAGTATCTCTTATTCCTTTCCCGATTTGAGTGACACAGTGTGATATGTCTAATGACAACTAGAACAAATTTCAGTAATGAGGTCACCTTGGGCCTGTATTACTGTCTGACTGCTGTTTTCCATAGAAATTATTTGTGAAAGCAGACCACATGCTCTGCATAACTTCCTCTGTTTTACTCAGAGTGACGAAAAGGAGATATGCTAAAACTTGCAAGGTGCAGATGGTTTGCATTGATCTCTTCCTGATTTTGAGCTGTAAATTGATATGTAATGAGAAAGCTGCCACTTTGGTCTCTAGGAAAAAGAAAAAAAAAAGTTTATGGGTTTGGTTGAATTGTTTAACTTTTCTTTATAAATGTAAAAAAAATGGAGATTCTAACTGACAATAGGCAAACAAATGCCAGCAGGAAATAATAAGAGTCCAAAAGATGACGTTGAATGAAAATCTTTGTCTACAGCTCAAGTTGAACTAAGATTTTGGAAAACAGTGCAGGAAGGTCAAAGTTCTCTAATTATAGTGAATTCCACAGTTTGTTATAGTACATATGAAGTTTATTTAAAAAATAATTAAAAAAAAGGAAAGTATTTCTGCTTTTGGTGTGTCACAGAAAACTGGCTGTTTGTAAATTTCCCAAGAGAGAAAAGAACTAGTATCAGTTCTGCAGTCACTGTAGTGTTCTCAAGACATTGGTTGTCCACCATGCAGAAATAAATCAGGAACACTGATCAGGACAGCAGGACAGCAATATCATCTAATTTAAATCAGGACAGCAATATTATCTAATTTAAATTGGTTTCATTCCAGAGACTGTGAGGGATTTGAATTACAGTGATGTAAGAGATGAGAATACATCCACAGGGTATTCATTAGTTTTCATCCTATCAGTTGAGTAACTTTATGGATTCTAAGAACAGGATTTCTGTGGCACATCTTAAAAAGATATTGTCTGGTGCAGAAGACCAGGCTTTAAGTTTTGGAACCAGATTCACAGGCGTGTAAAAAATCATGAGTGGGTCAAAATATAGAATCAGTGCTTCAAAACAACACTTTTTGATGAAAGGTCCAGTGAAGAGAGAACATATATTTAGAAATAGAGTATTTTGGTGAATGCTTAGAGTTCAGTACAAAAGAACAAATTCAGCTCTCCTTGTGGCTTTGACAGGAATCCCCTTCTACTGTATTTTCTTCCAAAAGTAGTAATAAATATAAAATTCATGTCCTTTACAGCACCATCATTCTCTCATTATTAAACAAGACAATGCTGTTGCAACAGATTATGCAATGTTTGTGTAAAACTAGTCATTCATCTTAAAAATCTGCACCGTTTCTCATGAATTGACTGATCACTGTTTTATTAGTTAATGGATTTCATTATGTGTTTGTGTCCATTTCAAATTCACAATACACTTACAGAGCTACATAAAGATGATCACGAGGCTGAGAATCAAATTATAACTAAATCAATACATTGATCAGAGAGAATTGAGCTAATTTCTAAATTAGCTCAATTAAGGTGGGTTTTTTTCCTAGTACATGGTCTTATAAAAATCCATGCAAGGATTACACTCACTCCTTGGTGACTTCTACTGAGACACATGAAATATTCCCTAGATTGAAAGCTCTTTCCTTACAAGTAGTCCTGAGAGTTTTTCTGGCTCCTTGCAATACTTGTGCTCATTGAGGATAATTGGTCCTGATTCTGGTCTCTGATTTATAGTTAGCCAGAAAGTTAAATTAATTGAAATCAATGGAGCTATAACAGTATGAGATGTTCTGATCTCATATTAAATGCTATGAAGGTAAAATAAAATCCCATGTTTTCTCATCTGTAATTCCATTAATTTAGAAAATCAGTGTCCTTTGAAATTTATTATTGCTTTTACTAGTAATAAGACATTGAAGAGAAAATAGCTGCTTTTTTTACATGCCATGCACTGTCACTGGACTCTTTTATTTTCTGTTTTCTGATTCTTGTATTATAACATCAATTACTGCTTTGGTTTTGAAAGAACTATCACATTTGCTAACACAGAGCCTTGCCTAGTGTAATCAGACTGTGTCCTGCTGACAAATGCTGCAGTCTTAGATTTCCCTTGAACTATTAAATATACTTTTCCCATGGAATGACTCCTCAGTATTTGCTGGAAATCTTCTGGCTCAGGTAGTGTATTTAATTTATGCAGATTGTACCCCAGAGTTAAGTTAAAAACTGAATAGCAAAATTAAAATATAGTGAACCTCTTCTCTTGGATGATGGCCTATAACTTCCAGGGAATTGATATGTGTTGGTAACTAAGGCATACTGCTGATGACAACATCTTCCCATAGACTTGGGTGTCATCTTCCTTTATTTTCCCTTGTTCTTTTTTTTTATCTATAGGCTGTGCAGAAGTTTTCTAACTCTCAAACATTTTGTCTTTGCATCTTCTCTCAGACCTAACTCCATAGCTCTAATGTTTACCAAGTGTATCTGTTAGGTTTATTTTTGTAGCTTGCGATTTGACCATTTCACTCTTCTCTTTAAGTAATTCTATAGATTTCCTTTGTTCTGTTACACAATTATAATTCTTGATCTTGTCTTTCCTGTTTACCTGACTGTATTTTTTTCTCTATGTCATATTAGATCCCTTACAACTTTCCTGACAATGGTTCTTACTTTTTTTAAATTTCGTAATATTCCAAGAATTTTAGTCTCCCTATTGTAAAGCTAAATGTCTGAAATCAAGCTCCAAATCCATATTTAGATCCACATCTTAAAAAATTCTTCTCTTTTGAGGAACTGTGTTCTTAGAATGCCCAAGGAAATCAATACTACACAAGACAGGTGAACAGTTTTCTCTTGCTTCTTGTGAACTAGAAGTAAAATATTTAATTGTGGTAAAATTTACTTGCTTAAGCATTAATTCTTGCAGCATAATGCTAGATTAAGAATATTTGACAATATGTGTTGTAGCCAGTGACTGGACTGCAGCATTCTCAGAATCCCAAACATTAGATGACATCTAATCTACATAATGATGGTGTAATCATTCTTTCCTGGGTCTGGTTAGTGTGAGAGAGAATTGGTGCCAACTGAGATATTCCAGCTAAAGCTCTGGTGAGCTACAACATAGTCCTTTTTCCAGATATCTGAAAACCTGTCCTACAAATATGAAATAGTTGCATCTGATGGTCACAGAGTAGTGCAGTGGCCAAAAGGAGGCCCATGGCCAAGTATAGAGGAGATTGGGTGGTGCCTCAAGGCTAAAGTTCAGTCATTGGCCATGTTTTATTTAGTGCTGTTGGAGTACCCATAGTTACAAGAACAGAAGGATTAGAGTTCTTAGAATTTGCAAGAGTATTATTGTTTGAAAAGAGTTTTGATCAAAAATAGGTAGTAAATACTCAGTTTGAGTCACAAACAGAACATGTAGAAGATGTTTAAATGCTAGGTGATACTGGGTAGAGATCTGGTAAAGTGATTCACTTATTGTAAAATGTGATGAAGTATGCACAGCAGAACAAAATAAACAAGCATAGGAGATTTTATTAGCTGTAGAAAATTGGGATGGAAAGCTTTACTTTGTGAAGAAAAAGGTGGGAAGTTATCTACTATTTTCCTGGTACAGGGAGGGAGATTAGAACAGTGGCAAATGTCTGTTTTAACATTATAATCATGATGGAAGTGAAAGAGTTGGAGCCCCAGGAGGTCCACGTTCGTGCTGAATAGTCATGTTAAAAATGAGAAAGCTCACGAACATTGCTGATTCACTAAATCCCCAAAGTTGTCTTCCATTAGTAAAGTTAGTGTTGCACAGATGAAGTACTGAGGAGTGATTCTTGTATTTTCCTCTAATCAGTGAATACATGCAACCAAGGAACATATGTGGGGTAATTATCTCTGGTTCTTCTTCTAAGGCTGTAAAAAAAAAACCTCTTTATCATATATATATTAGGAAAGAAAGCATGCAAACATAGATCCCTATATTGGAACACAGTTCTTATTTTGAAACTCTAATGAAAATTTAGCTTCATTAGGCTATTCCTTATTATACATTACATTTGTTATATAATATATATAATTAATTACATTATATATATTATACAAAAATATATATAATTAATTACATTAATTATACAATACATTTGTTGAAAAATTTTCACATAGATACCAAAGACATGAATGATTAAAAACTAGAGGGAACAAACAAGACAATCTCATTTTATGCCTTAGTAGGAAATAATGTTATGGACATTTTGAATGGTCAGGAATTTAAAGAAATTTTTTGAATATCAAGAGGAATTACAAACACTAACCTATAATACTATACTCTTAATAGTCTTAAAGCAAATTTATTGCTCTTAGGCTCCACAGAAACAGGGGGTTTACTTGCTGCTGTGTTCACAGGGGCTTATGTTCTTAAATGATTGAATAATCTTTACTTGAAATTCAGGAATGGTTTGAACTCCTTTTATTTTTCAGTGTGGTTCAAAACATTTCTTGAGTGTCTGACTGTTCCTGAATGCAGGGAATAACTGAGGTTACAATATCTGAACCAACAGCACCCATGGTGTATTTTGTTGGTTGTTTTACAATTCACTAATCAACAGTGAAAGTGTAAGCTCCTTAGCACACTGATCAGGAGCAGGGTTTGCATGACATGTCCACACCTCATATGCTTCAAACCTAGAAAGGAATGGTCAGGGAGATCTAATTATAAATGTGTCATTCTGTATTTACTTTAAAAGAAAAGCTCATTGAAGGACTTTTAATGTAGATGACAAGTGAACAAACTGAAATGTACCCCAAGCTGATTGCTACCAGAGAGATTACAGGATTAAAGGAGCTGTGTTGCTTTTCTCATTGTCTCATGGAGAACTATTCTTTAAAAAAAATCCACCATCTATTTCTTTAGCCTTTCACAATGTATTTCTAATCATAGAAAAGTATTTAATATTTAAGAGAAGCATTATAGTTTAGGTTAATGAACACAGATAATGCAAATCTTCCTCCTTCCCTTATTTTGCTATTGTTATATTGTTAGCACTATTCTTTTCAAGGGAAGCAAAACTAGGCACAAATGCAGGGTACACATTCTCATATGCAGTGCATCTCTTCTGAATAGTTTAATCTAGTGGGAGAAAGTAATTTTTGTCCAGTTACTCTGCAATGCAGCTCTCTTTTTTCTCAGTGCAGGTCCTGGCTTTCTCCCACTAGGAGGTCTGATTTTAATTTTTTTTCCCATCTGTGTAAAAAAGTCTAAAAAATGATTCTTCGTTTTCCCCTCTGTGTTAACCCTTTCACAAATACTGTGTTTCATCAGAGGCACCATCTTCCTTTCAGCTCCAGGCACTGGCTGGGCTTCTCTCTGGAGCCAGGATACACAATTTCTGAACAGGCTGAAAGATGCCCTGTGGAGGAGGGTGTGCCAATTGCCCCTTGCTCCAGGGCTTTGCTGCTGTTTGTGCATCACACCCCTTCTGGATTTAAGGGATTTAAACAGCCTGTGAAGGCCTGAGTTCCTTTGCCATGCTTTCCTCCTTTCCACGCTGCCCCTCAGCTGCACACCTTCCCCCTGGGAACAGCAAGCCCTCTCGATTTGCATTTTCATGTCCTTGAATACCGGTCAGCAATGCCGGCTATCACACATTGATTCCAGCTTTCATTTCTTCCAGTGGGGATATTATTTGTTATATTTCAGGTGCCAGAATGAGTGATTGTCATCCACAGACAGATGTGCTTTTGAAGTAGCAAAAAAAAAAGATTGACATGACTTTTGACATGATTTTTGTCAAGACTTTAGCATGCCATTTGCTGGCATACCTAGTCTAATGAATACCTTTTACTCCTCCGAGATGTGCAATCTAATGTTATGCTATCTTTTTTCCTCTTTGATATCTAAGTGTCAATCATCAGCAGGAAAATTATGTTAGTGAATAGGTAGCATGCAATTTATCCCACAGAAATTAAATATCTATCTGGGTTAGAGAAAAGAGTCTTTTCCATGCCCAAATGTAATTTCTGCATATAATTTTGTGCTTGCCAAAATCTCATTTGCACATATGGAACATTGTTTTTATAAGTCATCTTGGAGTGAGTGTTTAATACATGTGGTGTTATTTTAAAAATAATTTTGTACATGTGCCACTAACAAAGAGAAAGTTACTGCCAGCAATAGAATTAAGGCTTTTTGTTTCTCCAGGGAGTGTTCTGACCATTGAGTTAAACTAGTAGCTATTGTAGCCTGAGGCAAGAAAAGCCTTGCTGTTTTACCATGGGCTTTCTTACAACGATAAAACACCTTTTTCTTTTTCTTTTCTTTTTTTTTTTATCCATGTATCTTAATGCAGATGTGAAATGTACTGTCTCTCAGCTGATGCTAAAAATTCTGATACTTTACAGTCACTTAATGCTGAAATACTGTGGAAATGATGGAAATACTATTAAGGTATTCATAAGGAACTCCGTGTTTGCCATAAATGATTTCATCATGACTAATGCTATCATAAGAAATACTGGATAGTAGAAATTATTTTCTTAATTTCAAAGCACTTTTAAAAATATAAAAGAAAAGCTCATTATTCTTTAGTATATATGCTCAAAAACGCCAAGAAACATCTTTCTGTGTTCTACAGTATTTTGTCTTTTATACAAAAGAAACAGTAATGCTTTTCAAATCAAATTTCTACTCAGTTTGGAGACTGTGAGTGCTCACCAGGCTCTATCTAGATTGTGATAGAAAGATGACTTTTTAAATTCATGGCCAGAGACATATTTGGGCTGACCCATCCTTTCTTCTTTTTTTTTTTTTAGGGTTTTTTTTCTTTTTTCTTCTTTTCTCTTTTTTCTTTTTTTCCCTCTTTTTTCTTTTCCTTTCTTCTTCTTTTCTTCTTTATTTGTTTTTATTTTTATTTCTATGGATAAGGAACGTGAATTTTGGCATGATAAAGACAGAAAAGCAAATCTCTCCTCTGAAGGATGGGAAGGTTTGGCTTCATATGTGTAGAGCTTAATGTTTCAAAGGCAAAGTAAAGGAGGAGACAGAGCTGTCTCTGTTTACATTGCACCAACTGGGAGACTGGGCCACAGCACCATCAGTGGGTGTCTGAAACTTGGCAAAATCATGCCTTGAATGCGTTCCTGTCTCCAAATGTTATCACCATTTGCTACCTAGGACAAAACAGGAGTCTGCTGAGGGATTTAGTATTTCCAGACACATGGCAAGTTCTCATCCCTTCATCATCTTGCCTACTCGACATCTTTTTCACCTCTTCTGACCAGGGAATCAATTACATTATGATTAGGCTATTTGACAGTGTTATTGCAATATAAGCAGTGTCTAAGACTACCATAAAATTGTGTATTAATGCAGAAATCACAAGAGACAAACTACCTACGTGATCCTGTAGGTGCAGCTGCTTTGGCTCCAGCAAATCAATAATGCTGGAAGAAATTTGGCTTAGCTTCTGAAATATCATTTAGAATCAAACCACAAGACTTTCTATGTGGGATTTGCCTAATTTTTTCGTAAGTCATCACAGTTCACAAATCATTACATGATGTAGAAAACTGTGAGGGAAATATTTAAATATTTACTAAAGTAAATAAATGTATAATGAAAACTCCTAACTAGAAGCTTTGGGATGAGTATGAATACATATACAGAGACTCATACACAAATGCAAATATATAGGTTTAAACGATTTGCTACAACCAGTACAAATAGATTCACTTTGAAATTCTTCTTTAAGCAAGAAAACCAGTAATGTGTGTAGCCTTCAGGTAATTCATATCTGAACATGTGTGTGTGGAAGTTTTCCTTGTGTTGTAGGTATTTCAGAAGACATTTAACTCTCTGTGCCAAGAGAAAAAAAAACCCCACTATGTATAAAACTGTCTGCATGCACTCACCTACTTACATAGTTATTAGACATTTGATCAAAAAATCAATTTCTTCTTCAGAGAAATATCTATATTTTAATGCTGAATAAAACCACTGCAACTGAAGAACCAAGAAGAAACTTTGAAGTAAACATATTTCTAGACATCTGTGTAACTGTTACTAGAACTTCCATTTCAGCAGTGTCAAAAGAGTTCAGCCTGGCAACCTCAGAACATTAGAATATAATATTGAATTACAGGAAGCAATATTGCATTATTTAGAAGTTAAGTTCTAAAACAAGTGCAAATAGAAATAAGACAAGACTGTACCATCACAACAAAATCAAGTAAGAAAGCTCAATGTTCCAGTTTTATTTGAGGCATTAAAATTTTTTTGTCAAATGCTATAAAAATCAGCATGTTCATGTAAAACCTTCGATTTCAATGAAAAAGTGTTTCATGATGAAGGATGGTGCTTGGGGAAAATGTTGCCAGCTCAGTCAGATAAATGCTTTGCGATAGGCACTCCTCTCTGAAAAGGACCATTAATTTTGAAGGTGACAATTTCTGCAGTAAAGAAATAAGTTAGACAAGGATTGACATTACCTCATCGAGAGGGAACCCAGATAACTTGTTCCTTTTAAAAGAGAAAGAGACCATGCATTTGTTAGCTTCAATAAGTTGGCTGCAGATTTGTTTTGGGCTGGAGAGAAGAGAAAATTGGATGGAGTGAATGCATGTGAGAGAGGATGCAGGGGTGTGTGTCTGTATCTCCCAGTGGCTGTAATATTGTTAGGGCAAGAGGGGGGTGATGTGTTTTTCTGCTGTGCTGCTATTGTCTTAAATATTGTAGCAAAACTGAAGAGAAGGTTCTGAATGACTCATGCTCCATGAGAGAGCTGCCTGGCAAAGCCAGACACTCAGGGACTGCCAACTCTGCCCCTCTCTGAATGAAACTCATTTCTTGCATATAAATTTCCCATTTTCTATTGATGCAATTTCCATAACTTTTCCTTGAGTCTGTAAAAGAAAAGACCCTTGATATCGGTTTTGTTTCCCTCAGTTACAAAAGGCAAAAGCCCCACTGTTCCTTCATTCATAAAACCCCATACCCCTGTAGGTGGACGAAACTTCTCATTCATGCACACATGGAAGAGGGGAAAGCACTTTGAACAGAAAAACTAATATGCATAAAAGTGGTCTCCAGAGTATATTTTCGAAGTGCTCAAATTCACGCACAACTTTGGTTAATGGAATTTCTGCACCTATCCCCCTGGAGGGCTTTCGAAATGTATTCTGTTTATGAGCAGCTAATTAAATGTGCTTTCTGGTATGCAGGTAATTAGTTGTTTTTAACAATTATTCAGGTGCTGTAAGTAAAAGGTAACGATGAATTTTAATTTTAAAACGTTGATTATTTTCCCACACTGAAATACATTTGTTGAATGCTAAAAGGCAAGTGACACCATCTTTCCAATCTGGCAATCAAATAACCAAAAAAAAGAAAAGGAAACCCATTTTTATTTTTTGGAAGTGTCAGTCTTAAGGCTCTTATCCATAATCCAGTGGTTTAAGTAGACTTAGGTTTAGATTAGGACTTGAGTTGTTATAATTGCAGACACTCAATTAAAAAAAACATGCATATATATGTATATGTGCGAACACACACTCTCAGCTTGAATTTAATCAAGAAAAATGTTCTTTGGTTTATTAGGTCAGATTAGATGCTCATAGTGGTCCCATCTGGCTTTACAATCCTTGAGGTTAATTTCTTGATACAACTGAAAAATAATGTATAACTGCAAAATTAAATTTGATATATGAAGACTGATAGCTGCTAAATAGAAAAGGTAAATGAAATTTCATTAATAGTGACAGGAAGTCAGAGTTATTTGTTCCTTTAAATTTTATTTTCCTTATCACCAGAAAGAGTATATTCTCATGCTGATAGTTTGAGACTATTTTTTTACCTTCCATTCAGTTAATTTTCACAATATTGTAGCTCTTGTTACTTCAGCAAAGCTGCTCTTTACAGTTTTTAGTCTTTACAAGGTCAGCATGTGTTACAATAATAGTGACAAATTTTGACAAATGTAAAATAAAAATTGTTTTTCTTAATTTGTGCTATCTTGTATATCTCTAAAAAATAATATCATCTACACTGGGTAAATTAACATTTATGTAAATTAAACATTTGTGTTTCTGTCAGGGCTCCTGCACCATATTGTTCTGCAGAAGACAAAGGTGTTTAAATGGTGGATGCTTTGCTTCACCTTCATGGTGCAAAATAATCAGCATTTCTTGGTGATTCCATTCTATTCCTTCAATTACTGGGGTTTCTTATCCTATAAATACTCTGTATTTAAAATAATATTATACAAGCTGACGTGGGGTGGAATACCTTTCTAATTCTCAAAGAGCAGCGTTGTATGTTCGCGTTCTGTTTCAGACCCAGGAAATCAAACCAGCCAAGCCAAGAGGTGACTAACTCAATAGGCTCATAGATATGACTAATGCCTTGTCTAGGATGAAATGACAATCCTTGAAGGCTATAAATGATTGAATAATATGTTTCATACAATCCAAAATCGCATTTTGGAGAGTGATGAGGTAATACCTAAAGTTTTGCACAGCCCAGGGAAAAGGAGGGCCTGCCTTAAGTGGAGGGAAGAGCCACTCACATTCATAGAGTCATGAATCATAGAATTATTGATTTTGAAAGAGACCTTTAGGATTGTCCAGTCCAACCATCACAGTTCCTTAATATTTGTTTTCATGAAAGGAAAAATATAGACAGGATTTTGTGTTTCAGAACAAAATGTACTTTTGAGCAATAGCATCATACTAGTGACATATATTAATGTTTTGGATTGCTACATGGGTGCCCTGAAGCAGAGCTTCTTGCTTCAAAATCTCACAGATGCTGAAACCTGAAGGTAAATTATTCCCAACTATTTGAAGATACCTATTATTTCTAAGTGTATTCACTTTATTGGTGATGATGCACTTAAAAGTAAGAAACACATACACAAATCCATTTATTTTATTGTAGAAGGCAGTGAGGTTGGTGAGGCATGTTATAATTTTGGTGAATTCCTCTTGACTTATCCATATCCTTCTTCTTTACATGCCTAAAAACATGTTTCAGAAGAACTAATTATGTTACATAGTAATACTTTTCATACTGTTAAAGTAAATATTTGAAGTCATTTTAAATTCTAGATTGTGTAAACATTTTTACCTTCTACTTACCTGTGAGAAATAATGTCATAAACTATAGAACATAACACTGTAACATTGCTAATTCTTAACCTTTCTTTCCTATTCTATCCATCTTTCCCAACCTCATTCTCTTAGATCGCAAATATATATTTTTAATAGATCTGATTACATAAAATTAAAAACAAAAAACAAAACAGTGCTTCCTCAGTTCAGGTTTCCATATTTGCTCTCTTATTTTGCATTGCTGGCAGTTGTTATAAAGATTTTTGAAAGACTTTGCAGACCCCTGATGTTCAAACGTGCTACAGAGACACTGGCAAACAGAAGTTCCTATTCACTCTTCTGTTAGCTAACCCCAAGATTTATGGGGACAAGAGCATCCATGGGAATGTTTTGCAAGATATTGTAGAAATGACATCATGTTTAATCTGTGAGGTCAGGTGAGCCTTGATGCCTCACACATTTTCAAATCGATCCTAAGCACCTGTAAGTAGATCTGTAAACCTATTCCTTTGAAGTACATTGCCATGAAAAAGAGCTGTAGTACTGTGACTTTGGGAGTGTCTTTACTCCCACTGCAGTGCAAAGGATATCCACATGAATACTTAAGTGGGAAGTTGAAATTGGAATTGTATGGTTCACAGCATTTCACTTTAGAGGGACTAAAAAGCGTCCTTCTCTCTGTACAGGTTTTTTTTTTTAATTTTCCTCTGCTGAGAATCACTTGGCCTTTAGTTAACTGAAAGCTTTTTAGGCTGCTGGAATTAAAATATCAAATTAGGTTCAAATAGCTGTCTTTTTATCCTAGCAGCCGCAGCTGGCTTCCTCTCACCTGGAACCTTTTTTAACTTGACACTAGTGGAAAAAACTCTTCTCCCAAACCTCATACAGTAACTTTTTTCACATTTAACTGCTTTTGTGTTCCCTGGGGAATGTCATCCCTGGGATGTGAGGTAGGGGGATGAAGCATAAAATCGTATAACCCATTGGAGTGCAGAAAGTGCTGTTCCTCAGCACCACTAGTGCAAGTCACTGAAAAACAGGTACGTGGTAGCCAGGTGTTTGGTGGTGGAGGTGTCCCATGGGCCACCAACAGCCAGCAGAGCACAGCCACCACTGCTGCTTCTGGGCACTGTGATTCCCACACCATCACTGGTCCACTCTTCCAGGTTCCTGGCCAGGCACTGACCAAAGCTGCTCTATCGCTCCCCTCTGCAGCTGGAGAGGGAAGAGATAATACAACAAAGGGTTCATGGGTTGAGAATAAGGACTGGGAGAGGTCACTCACCACATACCATCACAGGAAAAACAGACTCAGCTAATAAATTCAACTCTTATTAGTTGAATTTATTTCTAACAAAATCAGAGTGCAAAATAAATCTTTCAAACGCCTTCTCCCCACCCCTCCTGTGCCAGCCCTCAGGAAATGGGGAATGGGGGTTACAGTCAATTCATCACAAGTTGTTTCTGCTGCTGCTCCAGTGTGGGTGGCTTCCACAGGAGACAGCTCTCCATGAACTCCTCCAATGTGGGTCACTCTTCCATGGGGTGCACTTCTTCTGGCTCAGCCTGCTCCAGTATGGGTCATCCACAGGGTCACAAGTCCTACCATTAAACCAGCATGGGCTCCTCTCTCCATGGGTCTGCAGGTCCCTGCCAAGACCCTACTCCAGCACAGGCCTCCCCAGGATCACAGCCTCCTCTCTATGGTCTCCTCCATGTGCTGCAGGTGGATCTCTGCATCCCCAGGGACCTCCATGGGCTGCAGGGGCACAGCTGCCCCTGTCTGCACCACGGGCTGCAGAGGTACCTCAGCTCTGGTACCTGGAGCACCTCCTGCCCCTCCTTCTCCAGTGACCTTGGTATCTGCAGAATTTATCTTTTCACATGTTCTCACTCTTCTCTTCTCTGTCTGCAGTTACATCTGTGCAGTAATTAATTTTATTCCTCTTAAGTATGTTAGCACATAGGTATTACCACAATTTCTGATTGGTCCAGCCTTTGCCAGTGGTGTGTCCATCCTGGAGCTGGCTGGGATTGACCCTGCTGGGTGTGGGGGGAGGAAGCTCCCAGCAGGTTCTCAAGAAGCCACCCCTGTAGCCCCCCTCTACCAAAACCTGGCCATGCAAACCTGATACACTCCTTCTCCAGGAAATGCTGAAGGACCTTTTTATTGCCATCTCATTTTTTCACAAACATCTTTCTGTTCTAAAGCAGATGAATTTATCCTCTTTTCAGTTTACACTGGGAGCCAGTTTACACTGGGAGCCACAACCCCATATATTCCCCTTTAAAGCAGGTTCAGAGAGTATTTTCTGAATGTCACCATTTTTGATTTTGTGCTCCAATTTTTCTTACATATTAGATTTCTTATCAAAGTCCCAGCTGTTTTCTCTTATCCTATCTCTATGTTTTTACAATAAAGAAGCCAATGATGAAGCACGATTCCATCAGACATGTGGCAATCAGCACACAAGGACTGAAGTGCTGGTTCTCCTGTGTGCTTTACTGGCAAAGCCATTTCTTTCACTTTAATCAGTATTTTTATTGGCTTTTTCGTCTGCACTGAAGCTTATTGGACTCTGCAGTTCTAACAAATGCAGGTTGTTACAAGGGCATGCAGAAGTGCATTTTTTCACACGTCCCATAGGAGGGAATATGGAAGGGATTGCTCTGTTGATTGCAGAGATAAGGAAGTGGTGCATGACTATTCAGAGTGGATGTTATGATTTGTCTGGTTAACTCTGATTCCAGCTGAGATTGCCATGATGACTGGAGGTGCAACTCCCAGAAGGTCAACCTTCACTTGAGCCGTTTCGATGATAGACTAACAATATATTTTTGTGTCAAGACTTGGCTTGGTTTGAACTCTGCACTGATTGAATACTTGATGAGAACCAGCAAATGCAATGATTCCTCTTAGGAGTTTGTGTTTGAAAGCACCCCAATCTCTAATTTACTGTGTGCATGTGCTGGAATGCAAATCATTCTCACAAGGTTGTATAATCAGTACTTATCCTGGCCTGTTATTTTGTAATGACTCTGATTTTCTAATTTTCTATTTTTTTATAAAAATAACTCCTTTTTTTAGGTAACATGAGATGGGTCTCCTAGAACTGACCCGCTAGCTAGTATTTTCTTCTTCAAATGATTTTTCTGCCATCATACATCTTCTGTGTGTGGTAATATTCCTACAGTTCTGATCCTTGGGGATGTGAGAGGAGGAAGGATTCTAATGATGAAAATACTTTTTTTGGGCCCACTCTTGTAGCTGCAAAAACCCCAACTATATGATCTATTGAATTAAAGCTGTTGCCTTCTTTTACAAATCTTGTCTCATAATATGTGTCAACATAAATCCCTTACCAGTAGGCAGGTTGGAGAGAGATGAATATAGATGGTGTTTACAGTTCTTCTTATATAGTAATAAAAAATAATGATGCATATATTTGATTGTACTCTGCTCCATGCTTCTAAGTCACTTTTTTCTTTCACAGTATGGAGCGCATTTATCTGCCCTAATCTACACATCAAAAGTTAGACATGTAAGTTGGAGTTAGTCACTTTATATACCCTTGTAGTCTGTACAGAGAGGCAGAGAGGTAGATGCCTCTGTTTGTTTTCTTTTCTGATAGGTATCCAGGATATTTCAGAGCTTTTCCTTCTAGATCTACATATGTCTTTACACAGATGATAAAGTGTGGGCTTGAACATCCATCTTTTGAACTGTGGTTTATTGTGAATCCATGATCCAGCTTTTAAAGAGGCTTGGGTTTTTTGTCTTTGCGTAACTTGGCACAATAGGATGTTAGATCTGAGTGTAGCAGAAATAGATGGTGGTGGCAGTAGCTTTTTTCTAAGAAAGGAATGAAAGAGTAGAAAACAACTAAATGTAAAATGTCAGACATAATTATTAATTAGGGCTAGTTTCCACATGTGGTCTCTTCATGTCCCACTCCTTGGCAGGAAACTTGCAATCAGGACATAAATGTGCTTGCCTTGATCACTGTGAGGTTTCCCCTTCTGCCACGCCACACTTCCTCTGCTCAGGGCCAGGGTAGTCCAAAACATAAGTCATGCAAAAGTTTGAGTCAAAGGTGATCCATGAAAAGCCCTAATCTCTGATGTGACAAAGATTTCTTGGCATTTCCATCTTCTTCTGTGTTTGGAGAGGACAACACATTGGTTCTCGTGAGTGTGCATGTGTGCTAGTGCTAGTAAGGGAAGTGCTACTATGAGACCTTGTTGTTTGAGGTATAAAGCTTTGTTTTTGGGGAATCCTTTAGAGAGCCATAGGATTTATCTTCTGATACAAGAACATTCTTTGAAGCAAAGAATTAAAGACTGTGAACAGATTAAATACTGTTCCAAGCAATTTGTTGCATTTTGAGTTGGAGTAGCAGCAGTAAAACCATGAAAGCATTTAGGAAGTCTTAGAGGATCTCTGCAAGACAAGTTTCATCCGTACAACTGAAAAATGTGGACAAATTACCAGAGTAGTTGTATTTTTAAAATACTGAAAAGATACCAAAATAACCAATAGAAATAATAATTTTGTCATGTAGCAAATCATCTTGTTCTTACAAATTCCTGAGCAACCCAGCATCTTAAGTTGATATTTTCTATGACTATGAATCAAACATTAAGTTAAACCAAAGAATCTTACAAGTTCCAGCATTTTATTGGAGGAATAAATAGTTATTATGGCATATGCAGAAGGAAAGCAAAGAATTGCTGGGATAATTTAGCATAAGATTGGAGCAGGACAACTTTACCATTTACAGCCATCTCCAATTCCATGTTTCTCTACCAGCAGTATCACACAGGATTTATAAAACTGAGTTAATATCCTAGAAGTATGCTTTTAGTGCCTCTTCCCTTCTATGGTTTTAGAACTAGAGTTATTAGTTATGGTATTAACTGTGGTTTTTTTAACTTTAAAAGTGATATATTTTCTATTCTGTGATCATCATTGACTTCGCTGTGACTTGAAAATCATTTATCTCCAGCCTGTCCTCTTATAGTAGAATTGAATTCCATTGGTAGAAAGTGAATTAGCTAAAAGAAATTTCTGATTTTTATTCAATTTCTACAATATTTTTCTCCATAAAATAGCTTTCTGTGTGAATTTGAAAAAATGCAGCATTATAATCCAAGAAAAGCTAGCAATGGTGCTGAGGCAAGATTTGTGTACCTGAAAACACGTGACCTATGGATATTTTTGGAATAGCTCTAGTGATTTTCTGGGATAAATAATTTACATGACCATGGTGTGTATTCATAGAACTTCCTGCACAATTTTGCCTTCACATTACCCTAAGATTTGAAAATAGGGTTGTCCTGTCAGGAGAATCCACTTAAAGAGACTGATATTTTTGAGACACTAAACACAAGAAAAGAAAATTAGTTTCTTACTTCTTTTTGTGCATTCCCATTAGCTCATTTCATTTGCCCCTTAATCTGTGGGCTGTTGACTTTGGATACATCACTAAGTAATATCCCATGGTTGCTGCACCCCAAACAGAAGCCTCAGGTAGCATTTCTTAGCCAGCTCAGGTTCAAGGAACAGGCTGCTTGCATTATGGTGTTACGAACTAGTTTGCCCATCTTCTCTGCAGGACTAATTAGCCCAGGCAAAGTGCCGGGTTAAATGGTTTGGCTACAAAATGTAGCCCGTTAAAAGATACCATATCTCTGCTGGCACATTTGCTGTGAGAAATCATCTGGGCTACCAGGTACCAGCAAAGTGCTGCTGTGGCCCTTGAGCAGCCACAGGGAGCCAGGCTGGCAGAGGGAGCTGAGCTACACTTGGGTTTCTCTTCTTGGTTTCTCTTCTGGTTCACCAAAGGCCTCAGCTGTCCAGGAGCTGCATACTGGGAATGAGACTGTGCTTTGGGAGCACATTCTGGGTGCACATTCCATACTGGGAATATGTGCTTTGAAGGACCTGTTGATTTTCAGTCCAATTTTATATTGTGTTTTTATATATACACAGAGTCATTTTTCCCCTAGGAATTATGCTACTAAAGTCTGGTATGCAACAATGTTAAATGTCTGTGTTTCCACTTGTGTATATTTTTGGTGAGTAAAAATTGTGTTTCTGAAGTGTCCCATGGTTAGTACAAGATTGGGAGAGTTTGAAATACCAGTGTAGCCAAATGGCCATGTCAGGGCAAGAACCATCATCAGTTTCCTACGGCAGATAGGTAATTTCTGTTGTCATTAGTGTCCTTCTATCTGCCATAAGAGGAGAATAGGTCCATGAGAAATATTCCTGGCACTGTAACAGTGCATATTCTGCACCAAATTACACCTCAGCACTTCAGGTGTTCTTCCATTCAGGAAAAAGAAAACATTCAAATTGCTGAAGACAATTTCATTCTGATCTTTACTCTCTGAAGGATGAAAAAAACCACCTGTGAAACTCCACATTATGAACACACTGCATTTTCCAATTCTTCTGTCTGCCACCTGCAAAAAAGCAAAACAAAACAAATAAACATACAAAAAGCAATACGAGTGTTCCCAATAGTAAGAAAATAATAGCAAGAAACATAGAACAAGTGAAAAAGTGAATATTGTCTTTTGCTTTTCTAAGTGCAGAGTGCTTGACATACATATATAGCAGCAATTTTTTTAAATGGAAATGCTTTCTGTTGACAGTGTAAATATGATACCATGTGAAGCATTTGAATGATGTAACTCAAACCATTCTGCTCTCACTACTTTTAGCAGGAGACTGTTCCACAATCTGATAGATCTCACCTTTAGGAATTTTTTTTTCTTTAACTTAATGCTTCTTAAATGAATTCCACCCCAAGACTGTATAGAAATCTCCCTGGATTTCTTTGGGTAATTTCTCCTCATACTTGCTTGTATCTTTCAGATCACTAGCAAAGGTTCTCCTTTCCCAAACCAACCTCATGGTCCTTCATTGGCAGCTTGAAATTGTGGTGCCTTTTGTTTCTTGCCTTTCTGGCTCATCCAGTTAGGAACAGATCCATTAGTCAGGAGCACTGTGGGATGGAAGCAAGCTCTGAAGGGGATTGGTGTTAATAAAGTCAAAGCAGAAGATCAACAATTCCTGCTTGATCTATAGGGAGGGGTCCATATATTTTCCTTTTTCGATGCTTTACATTTAGGTGATTGGAATTCCTAAGTGTTTATTTTACAGATTTTAATTTTTTAATTAAAGCAAAAATAAAACCAAACTACTGAGCTTGTCTTAAAGGTCATTTATCTGGCTTTTTTGAGCAGCTCCTTATACAACAGTTCTCAAAGTATTTATTCCTATCTGATGAAAAGGCTACAGCAACTGCTAGAGCATCAAGGGTCACATGCTGATAACTCTAATGAGACATTTATTTATTTGAAATGTTTTAATGAACTCTTGGCAAGCTTCATGCAATGAAAGACCAAAGGAGTAACACTTCTGCAGTTCCTTGATGTCCTTAGAACCAAAAAAACCCATAAATAATTGTAATAAATAAATAAGCAGATAAAGTTATTCAAAATGAGAAAAAGTCATCTTAGATTCTGACCCTGCATGTTCTAGTAGTAAGGTCCATCAAAAGAGAAGGAGTTGCCAAATCTAAAGCCTTTAGGATTAAGGATTTAAAGAGTTGAGATGAAAAACCCTAGAGCTTTGGTTCCTGAAAACCAAGTGATTTTTCAGTTGGAATGAATACTGTTTGAAGACTTTGAAATGCTGTGAGATGATACAATGCTTTAAGGCCACAAGAGCCCTGAGACCCCAGACATTATTGCCCTTGCTTTCTTTGGGTTGTTGGCCTGGATTGATTTAGAGGATGATGAACTTAAAAATCTTGAAATCCTCACAAGGGATAACTTTAAGTTAGGGAGAATAATGTCCATAGTAACCCAACTATGGTGAGCTACAGAAATTTGTTTAAAGCTCTTTAGAAAGGCAAGAAGGAAAATCACTGAAGCAGTGAAACAGTGAGCAATTCTGGATAAATTCATCCTCACCAGGAAAAATCAGACTTTCTGAAATGTAGTCACCACCAGTTGTGATAACATTGTGTTTCATTGATATGCTCCTCTCCTGCCTCACATCAAATTAATTTATAGCTGTGCAGCTGGTATGATTTAAAGCAAATACCTTGCAGAAACTGTAAATGACACCATGTGGTGTCAAGGTGTGGACTACTGCAATGAATGAGCCCAAATATTGAATGTTGAACTAAAGAGGGAGTGCAGTCATAGTTATGGGAATATGTTCCCAAGCAGGGTGGTTTTAAGGAGGCTATCCCAGACCTGTACAATGAAAATAAGTTGTACAATGTAAATAAGATACATGGGAAACCTCATGGTCCTTCTTAGGAACAGGTTCCCTGAATCCAATCCAAACAATTTGAATTGAGAAGTAAAAGTGAAAATCCATACAGAATGCAATAAATCTTGTTTATGCACTCATCTCAACATATAGAATTGTATTAAACTTTTGCTAATTAGTGACCTAGAAAAAAGGGAGTTCAAGACTGAGGGGAATGAGGAAAATGTGCACCAGGCCCTAGAATTCAGGAGGTCAGGCTTTGGCTTCTCAGGTCACTGGTAAGCAGGATCCTCTGAGAGGGAACTATAAAGAAAAAACCAGCTCAGGAGAGCTGGTGGGTATCTAAGAAAGCTCGATAATAATCTTTCCTGGTACTCTGGAGAATTGGATGTACCAGGAAAGTGGCTTGGGAGGTAAGGACTGAGTTCCAGAGCAAAAAGGGTGTATACAGGAAGAACATGCTAACAAGCAGAGGTTTTACCACTGTGTTAGAAATAACAGGGGAAAAAAAAAGAAAAAAAAAAGAAAAAAAACAAAGGCTTCTGAACGGGGCAGGTGGTACAAATAGGCAAATGCAGAATAGACAGAACTGCTCAGTATCATCATTGTGACCTGCAGCAAAAATAAGTTTTCCCAAGTCAATACATGCAGACAGAGTTTCAGAGTTTTTAAGGAGAGAAACTGCAATCTGCAATAATAAAAGACAGCTGAGTCAAAGAGCTCTTATGAAATCTTGACACAGGAAAATCCATGGGTCAAGACAGATGCATACAATGATGCTCAAAAAGGTGGCTGATGTCATTCTGTACTCTTTGAAAATTGTGAAAACTGGGGTTTAAGGCTGCAGGAAAGCCAGTGTTGCACACATCTTCAGAAAAAGCAAGAAGGAACACTTCAGGAATCAGAGGCTGGTCAGCTTCACTTTGAACCCTGAGAAAATTACGGAGTGTGTTCTCTTGGAAGCTATTACTGGGCACATGAAGGACAGGATGATGACTGGGACTAGATAGCATGAATTAATCATGGGCTAACCATATCTGACCAACCTCATTGCCTTCTGCAAGGAAATGACAAGCTCTGTGGATAACCAGAAAAGAGGGGCTGTTATCTACTTTGACCTAAACAATATTTTTGATGTGATCTCCTGTAGCTTCCATGAATTTAAGCTCAGACATTTCAGTCTCAATGAGTGTATTAGTACAAAGGTGAAAAGCTGCCTGAATTGTTGGAATCAAAGGGAAATAATTAATTGTTTGTAATCTGCCTGGAGGCCCGTTACGAGTGGAATAACATTTGTGCATGTGGCAATACTTGCTAGAAAAGCAGAAAATGTGTCAGCCAGGAGACAGAATTGGAATTAGTGGCTGAGATGTACCACTGTGTCCATGCTCTTCCTGGCTGTCTAGAGGCTTGCTCATATTTGGGATAATAGATCTGATTCCTCTAGGAAAGAAATAGAAAATTACAGTCAGAGGCTTACTGCAATATTGAGTTCTTTGCTGCATGCAGAGAGAGAAGTTAAGGTGTCTTAAATATGCAGACATACCTAGAGATTCCTGGCATGATGACTCTGATGGGAGACTCTCAAGCCTGGCCTGTGAGTTTTCCTCATATTAGGAATCATATTAGGGATGAGGGTGATGAGACAGACGCATCAGGGATAGGAGCAAAGTATGATGTGATGTGATGTGGGTACTCCTGGTGGAACTCCAAGACAGAACCATCCTGGAGGAGGCTCTGAGGCATAGGGAAGCCCTCAGTTCATGGCAGAATTTCCTAATATATCATGGTTCCTAGAAGAATTTAAGAGGAAAAGGTACTAAACTAATACAGCATCCTAATTTTCCTTACAGCAATGTACTAAGGCTCACTTCAGGATGAATCTTTAAATATGTCTCCATTTTCTCTCTGAAATCTAAAAATCTTCTCTCCTGACCCTAAACTCCATCATATTGACCTGTGATGTTGTCCTGGTTCTGGCCAGGACAGTTTTAATTTTTGTACACACACCCACAGCTACATACCCACCCCCCCACACACCCACTCTCTCTCTTGACTTTTGTTATTAGTACCATTCCTGTTGCTATTTGTTTTTTCTTATCTCATTGCTGTTCCAGTAAATTGTCCTTACTCAACCCATGACCTTTATCTTTTGTGCCTCCAATTCTCCTCTCCATCCTACTGCAGGGGGCAGAGAGAAGGGAAGGTGTAGGGGGATACAATATAAGAAAATAAAGGTAGTATGGAAAGTAATCTTACCCCATTAAGGAGTTACAGCTGAGCCAGTTATTAGAGATTGGGAACAGGCCTGATGTGAACAGGCCACAGCTGTAGCCAATAAGAAGAGTGTTATAAAAGAGTGGATTGGTTGGCTGAGGGGAACTGGAGTCAGTTGGCTGCTGTGAGGACAAGGAAGAGTCAGTGCCTGGAGGAGCTGCCTACAAGAAACATCAAGGAGGTACAAAACTCAAGCAATGTGGAACCCTTGCACTATAATCACAACAGGAAGGGGGGAGCAAACAACTGGTAGTACAGTTTTGGTGGGAGCACTGAGCCAGGGAGTTCCAAAACCATTGGAGGTGTACAGGCTTTTAATACATCATTGTCGTCTTTCCTTGCTCAACAGAGCACAATTTAGAGTTTGTTGTAATAGGTGCTGTTTCAGATGATGAGTAGTCCACAGCATTAATCCAAAAATTGCTACTACTCACAGGAAGGATGTTTCTGAATACACTATTCCTACTGTCCAAGGGGCAGGAGTCATTGTAAGTCACATTCTCAGTCCTTAGCATATGTTTCTGAACTGTAAAAAAGAAAGAAAAACCTACACCATTAGGATTTCAGTGAAGCCCATGGAAAAATTTCTGCTCTACACAATGGTGTGAGGATTTTCCCTTCAGCTCTAGAAATAAAGGATCCTGGCAGAGTCAGTGTTTCACAGGGTTTGCACTACTGGGGAGGGGATGCTTGCAGTTTACCTGTGGCACCTTGGACCTTGCCTCTCATTGTTGTGGTGACATCACAGAGCTGCCAAACTCCCTGGGTTAAAAATCTCCTTTTTTTTACACTGTCTCTGAAATAACTGTGCTCATATAGGAATATAAATAAATAATATTGCATTGTTAATAAAGTCTTGGTTTCTCAACCAAGTATTAATGACAATCTGTAAAGAAAATAAGTAGAAATAAGAAAAGAGACAGGTGAAGAATGATATGAAGCTATTTCCCTACATGAGACTCCTGCCTTGTGCTATGGCAGGGCAAGTTGAAAACCTGTAATTGTGCTTGCTGACAGGCTGTCTTGAGAAACAAGCATTTGATTGTGATCATCCTTGACAAAGATATAGGGCACAGGCACCCATGGACGCCTAATTTATGGATTTTTATCTTGTTTTATAAACTGTCTGTAGGGTTAAATTGCTGAATAGGAAATGCAAAGTGAGCTGGAGACAAGGTATTTGAAAAGCAGAACTCAGGGAAGACTAATAATAACGACAGACTGAGGAGATCAGAGAGCTAAAAGACTACTGCAGCTAAATAAACAAGGAAGCCTCTGACCCCTCTGAAATCCAATAAGCTGGTTATCAGTCTAAGAAACAATGTTGCTCTATCAGCTCATTTTTAAATGGGCCAAAGTATCAAGTACAATGAATTTTTAGACGTATTTATAATAATCTTTCACTTAATCTGCTATTTTATTGCGCACTGATTGCTGCTGTTTTCCCAATGGTGGTTTCTCTTTTTCCCCACAGGAATTTTCTTTACCTTTCTTTGGAAAAAGTTGAGGGTAAAAAAGGAGAAGAAATATTTAGCCCAGCTGATTTCTTTAGCTGTGTACTTTCATTTTACTTAATAATTTTTATCCTGCATCCCTGGTAGTGTTTGATTACAGATTCTATGCTGGAGTTGGCATGTTAAACAATGAGTATTTTTAGAAATATATTTTTTCACAGCTGACAGGACAACTGAGGGGTTCTGGTTTTGGCAGCAGGCTGCTTGGTGTCTTACACAAATCACTTTTATATCACTCTTTCACAACTTTCATGTCTTTTATGAAAGACAGAGGCTTTTACTGATGCAGGTATTACTGTATGAAGGGGATATGTCTATATTATGCAATCTCTTTCCAATCACAAAGCAGAAGTAGCATGATATGACTTTTATGTCTAGCTGAAATTGATGCACAGCAGTTATATTTTGAGGGAGTTGAACCAACTGCCCATGAAAGTGTGACCCTATAAAATCAACAGGATGTGGGTCCCCCTTGACAGCACATATATGGCAGTGAAATCAGTGAGGTGGCTACGAGCTCACTCCAAGTTTCAGCCCTGGGTGAACTTCTGAGTTATGGCCCAAGAGTTATGCACAGAAAACTGTTCTTCAAATTAAGCCTGACAAAGCCATAAGATCAAGATGTTGGAGACAACTTGCAAACACATAAAAGAATTTTGTATGAATTCATATTTATTATTTTATACTATGACTCTTTTATACTATGACTAGAGCTAAAAAATTGTTCAGCTGCCTTTGCTATCATCAGCCAAGTAACCAACACTGTGCCTAGTTCTTGAATGCTCAAATAAAACTGCAAAACAGGGAAAAAATGCTAGCTCAGTAGGGAAAATATGCTTTTTGCAGAGTTGAATTCTTAATAAATTGAGATTAATTGGGCTGTATTGAGATGCAGAGATGCATGAGGATGGCTTCAGCTACAGGGCTGAGGCAGACATGCTCTGATAGCTTTGGCTGCAAAGTGGGAAATGTTATATATGGCTCCTACTTGTTCATTTTGCCAAGGGCTATCATTGCCATGGCAGCTCAACAGGCTGGGGCATGGGTCCAGCTGTCCCTTGTCACTGCCAGGCCCGGGGAGGGCAGGGCCTGCCAAGATGCAGCATCCACCTTGGCAGCCCAGACACAAACACAGATTCTGCTCTGAAGTAGTAATTTCTGTGAGAGGAGTACCAGCTGCAACTTTTATTAGCAACATCTTAGGTTCCCCCAAGTATGTGCTCTAGACTGTGCCAGGGAGCTTGAATGTGGGTCAGATGCTGATTACATGAACAGTGGGAAGAATTGTGTTCATTAGAAAGAGGTACTTTAAAACAAATCTGAAGCAAAATCTAATAATGGAAATAAAAGACAGTTATCTACTTATTTTGTTTTTACTTTTCATAAAACCACTTTCCCTGGTTCTCCAAAAACTTTTGTTTAACATACATGCAATGTTCCATCCCTTGGGAAGGAATACTGGGAGCATCTTCACATGTGGTGTTATCTAGCACCCAGGTTTAAAATGGGATCAGCATCTTGAATATGACAACAATCTCTTGATTCTGCTACAACTAAAAAAATAATAACATGGTCCTTTTGAAAGTCAATATTAATTAAACTAAACAGTATATGAAATTAAAAGCTGCAAGTTTGAAAAAGACTTAATGCCAAATTCAAATCCAAAAGTCACTTTAATTAATTTGTTTGTTGAAGGCTGAAAATGTGTTGTATAGTATTAACTTGTCAGAAAAATAGTCTATTTAAGTATTTTAACCTAATTGTTGCTAAAAAGCAACCTCCGCCTACCTTATAAAAGATACTTCGAAGTAGCTTCTTCTTCCCAATTGTAAATACAAGTAATGGTTGTAGTTTTTCTAATCTCTCTGGTCCAAATGTGTCATATATTTGTCTCTGAATTACTACCATGCTTGCTGATAACAAGCCTAATAATAGAATAACTTGTATGTCCTTCTCAAATACTACATTTTAGTTAGAGCAGCATTTAAATTCATTGGGGTCTGTTCAGACTTTCATTGGATCTGCAAACTATTCAAGGTAAAGGAAGCCTTTCAAAATCCAAAATCAATACAGGCATTCTGTGGCATCAGATGGTGGGGCCTCCTTTGATGCTGCTCTGCTCTTCTCTCCCAAGTACTTCATGTTCCACACCAAAGGCAAGGCTTCACTTTGAACAACTGCAGTTCAAACTGTGCATAGAAAACATATTTAGATACTCTGAGTGCTTTCTCCCTCAGATGTATTAGGCTTTATAAAATTGCTATTTTCCTTTACCACTACTGCTGTTGAAATATTTTTAAAGTGTGGCATAGTACATAGTAAAATTGCACAAGTAATAGTGTGGCAGTTTAAAAGAATGAGGTAGGTGCCACACTATGATCTATATAATAATGGAATTATAAGTTGCAGTTATCTAATAGATGGTATATTGTAATTCCTTTTAATGAATTGTCAGCAGTGCCTGTAATTTGATTTAGATAGGCTTATGTCCTTAAAATATTCTAACTACTAATATAATTCCCACCAAGTAATACAGTGCTATATTTAAAAGTTAATTTTATATTAATTATTATTTAAGTATTAATATATTTGGATTTAATTTAAAGATTGGAATTGATTCAAGAGTATAATGCATTATTAATGTCTATTATTTAATGTAATTTATAATACCAAACATCTTGTTGATATTTTTAAATAAGAAAATAGATGGGTGGATCATTATACACTGTGAAATTAGGGAAATGAAAGAGATGCATCTTCTCCCTGTTATCTGTGTTTCTCTTTCTGCCTTTATTGCATTTTGTTTCACAATATTGAAGATCTAATGAATATTCAAATATATGCAAGTCCTATTGCTGCAGCATGCATCATACACACAAAACACATACACCTTGCATATACTTCCATCCTACATTTATCTGTATTTACAGGACCTTGGTTTTTATCCATTTAAGATGAATTTTTGTAGGATTTACATTTCTAACTTGACTCAAGGAATTATCCAGTTACAAAATTACAGAACATCTAATTGACTTAGCCATCAAAAAGAGATGGAGCAATCTGTAAATTATCTTGCCTTTATCTCCTCAATTCTCCTACACCTGAAAAAGAACCCTCCTTTCTCCTTTCTATCCCCACTTGTAAGGTAGCAGGACATTCAGCTCCTCATCCAACCTTTGGTGCAACTAATTGCTTGAAATTGCTCATTTTTTATATTTGGCACGCTGTTACCTGAAGGAGCATCAAGCCTTCCTGCAATGTGACAATGTAATATAGAGATTGCTCCTTTGCTGGGGCCCCCATTTATATGAATTCCCACAACAACCAAATCTTTCAGCATAACCCTGGAGGTACTTGTTCCTCCTGATGACTTGTCAACTTTGTCTGTTCAGCAAAAGTTATGGGGTAGGAAGTTTTTTGTACATCTTATCAATCAAAATTGATTCTTGTAATACAGATAATTCTGCTTTTTTCTTTTTTTTACCCCAGTGGAAATACAAAAAACTTTAACATTCAATTACTTTTGAAACAGGCTGCAAGTACTGAATGAAATAATTCATATATTAAAGTATTTTGTGACATAATTGCAGTACAAAAAAGCATCTTAATCATTCAGAAAACAAAAATAAGATGCTCTAGTCTGTACCTAGTAAAAACCATACTCAATATTTTAAAATTAATGAAATATTTTACAACTGTCATTTTAAGTCTTTTAGTCTCTCACTTTGAATTTTTCTAGATCAATTTTATCACTCTATGTTAGTATTACTCACTACTGTGTTATAGTCTAGATAGTATAAAATTTTAAAATATATCAATGGAGAAAAAATACTGGTTTGGGTTTCTTTTTAGGAGAAAATCCAAAATTATTTTTGCATTTGAAATTGCACTTTCAGAATCATAGGAAAACACCACTCTCAAATGTTAGAGGTTTTTGTTGTAGTCTGGGTGACTCAGCCTGTGGTTAGGAGAGATTTTTCCCTTTTTTCTATGTTGATTTTCTACCCATTAATTTGATATCCTTCTTCCTTGAAATATCACCTACCTACTTCTGTATCATGAAAATCAATTCCTGCAGTCTGCATCAACCCCCAGCTGCTTTTGGGGTATCGTGGCTGCATGTCAAATGGATGATGACACTGTATTTGTATGTGAATTATGTCTTCCTCAGAGAGGGTGAAGCACTCTCTGGAAATGCCTCTCTCTATCAGCTATAAGGGAAGTAGCAAAGCAACTTTAACAAAATGCCTGATTTTCAGATATCTAAAACTACATTTGGAAACTGCCATTGAATTACAGGTGGAAAGTGTAGGGAGTGGCCAAACCTAATCTGAAGTCCTGAGTGGTTTTTTCCTTACCCCCATCCTCTGTGTTTCCATGGTTCCCTCTCTCTTTCTCCTCTCCCTTGGTATCTGTTTGCCTCGTGCTTTGGCTGGGATGAAACTCACTGTTTCCTTTAACCACCTGCCATTTATGCAATGACATCACCCTGCTTCAAGAAGAGACCTTTCTTTTCTCTAAAAAGACTTTTATTTTTTTTCACTATTCACATAATGTTCCAATTCTAATCCTTGCAGTATCTCCAGTTTTGCTGTCATAGCCTAGTTCAGCTCTGCTGTGATCACCATGAAGATTTGCATGCCCCAAATGTTAGTTGGTTTTGAATTTTCCCAAATTTTTCACTTTCTCTTCTTCACTCCAGTGCTTTTGGGTTGTGATTCATCAGCTGAACATGTCCTAAAGTGCTTGGCTGCATAAGAACAAACTGATCTAGAAATAAAACTGCTGGATCTGACAGATGATGGCACTTTTGAGAACAGCAGCCTTTCCTCATAAAAACATGTAGTAACTATTTCAAGGAAGGGTTAGTCAGTACTTCAGAAATGTTGAGATGAAATAACAATAATAGTTCCATGTGAAGATCATTGTCCTTAGTGGTTTTTTATATGTATAAATTTATAATCACAGGAAGATTGAAGTGAGAAGGGACCTCTGGAGGTCATTGAGTCCAACAACCATTCTAAAGCAGTGCCAAATTTTTGTTCTTGGTGCCCTGCTCCACTTGAATTGTGAAAATATCAATGAATTCTACAGCTTCACGTGGCCACCTGTCCCAGTGCTTAGTCATCACTTACTAACAAATAATTCTTTCCTTCTGTCCAATCAGATTTTCCTTTGTAGCAATTTGCCTCAAGTCCTTTTGGTGTGAGTCTCTGCAAAATTCTGGCTCCTTTTTATAATCCTGCCCAAGCAGCAGCCAGCAGCAGTTAAATTACCATTTAGATTTCTGTGAAGTCTTTGCTGGACAAACCCCAGGCTGAGCCTCTGCTTGAATTCATGTTTCAGTCCCTTTATTGGCCCTTCTCTGGACCATCTCTGGTTTGCTGATGTCTTTATTTTGTTGGAGAAACAGAACTGTCCATAAGAAACCTGAAACTGTTCCATTAATCAGTCACCAGGTAAAAAGGCAGTAGCTGCAAAGCTCTGCATCTGGCTAAAAAAAGCAAAATGCTGGTAAAGTTCTGCAAAGATGAAGAAGAAAAAGGCAGAAATGCCCTTCATTCCCAGTGTTCAGCAAAGCAACAGAAGGGCACCAAGGAAATTCAAATTACGAAACATTCTTGATGAAATATTAATAAAACCATACTATGCTCTTAATTGCTATAATTTAACACCCTGTATGGTATAAATATTTCAGAAACGTGGTAAAATGGAACATTAAGAAGGGGTCAAGGGATAATATACATTAATCTTGATGGGTGGAGATGTATACCTCATACTTAATTTATGATTATACTACAGTTCTGTATTCCTTTTTGAAGAGTAGAGTGTGGAATAAGCTGTATGCATGCATCTTATATTGAGACATGCATGTTATGTGTGTGTGTGCAGATTATTGTAGGTTTTTATAAAGTACAGGGCTCTGGTGTGTAATATAGATCTATAGGGATATAGATGATAGAGATATATAAAGGAATTTTAAAATACCTTCAAAACTGCATGCTCTCCTTTAGAAATCAGACATGAATCCAGCAGTCTACAAAAGCAAGAGGGTCAGGAAATACGCAAACCACTTTCTCACAAAATTATTTCCCAAGGAAGTCATTATCTATACTGCTCTTGCAATAGCCACCTTTCTTTTTCAGTAGCAAATATTTCTTTTAAGGTTAGTTTCCATATATTTCCATGAAGGGGAAACCCTAGAAACAAATCTGTGCTATGGCTACAGTGTCAGGGAGGAGAAAGCAGGGCTTTATTCACAGTCTTATGGGTACTTTACAGCCTGTCTTGGTGGGACAGTGTCTGCCTGACAAACACAGCAGTCACAGAAGTCAGAAAATGTTTCACTGAGCTTTTAACTCTCCTATAGATTTTCACCCCATAAGAATGCTATTGTGCTATTTTTTTTTTTTCTGAAAATAGCATGCAGAAATGGCTTGAAATTGCTGGCACTCTAATAGTGACCTGTGCCCATGTATGCATAAAGCAGATAGGCATTTCATTTACATTTCTCAAAAATTGTATGCAGTAATGATTCCTATGTGTTAAATTGCATAATCCATACCAGTCTGACAGCCACATAAAGGCTGTGGGCCAATGTCTCCTTCTGAAAGTATCAGTGCCAATGAAAGGGGTTATCACACCCTTGAGAGAGGTTACTGCTGTCGTGTGTTGGCTGGTGGAACTGCTCCTGTGGTCACTCTCTAAACCATGTCAGTCAAAATTTACCAAGTAGGCTCAACTGTTTAGTTTAAATAACGGATTTTTTGCTAATGATGCAAAGGAAATGCATCATTTGAAAATGCAAAGGATAAGGGGCTACTCATAAGAGGGTGTAGCTGGCATTTTGATGGGCAGTTTCATTAGCAGGGCAGACTCCTGATTCACAGCATTAGTCCACAGCCTCTCACTGTCAATTTACCTGTCTTCTTTAGCTTGAATATTGCTGCAGTTTCTTATGATTTCTTTTTAAAAATGCAGCATGACAAAATGCTTTGCCTTTGGGATGTAGGATTCTCACAAAAAGCACACAGGTCTGGGACACAGAACAGCATTTTGCCCAATGAGAAGTTTATAATTGGATTTTTAACCTGCTCAGATGGAACTGGCACCATGGGGAGAGGCACAGGCCAGGTAGCCTTTTCTACATTTTGAAGGAATGTCCTAAAAAATCTTTACATAGAGGAGGAAAGAGGAGGGATGGTCCCAGCAGAAACTCATTCCAATGAGCACTGGGTTAAAGGAGACACCTCTCCATCCCATCATTTACAGAATGGGGAAGCTTTACCTTTGCTTCTAGCACTTCTGGGAGAGCTGATCAGAGTGTCCTTTCCTGCCATTTCTCCTTATTTTAAACCCTGCCAATAAGTCTCTTCTGCCCCTAACAGTGCAACGGTGAAAGTGCTGCAGCTTTTAAAGGATTTATAAGGCTTAGCTGAACACATCACTTCCCATGCCAAAAAATAAGAGAAAGAATGTTGTGTGGATGGAGGCAGCTTTGGCATTCTGCTGTTCTCTTGCCTAATATCCATTCCTTGTTATCTCTACCCCTCTGCCACCAATTACTGTCTCCACTTGTTTGGTAGATATAAGCTCTTTTGCGCAGGAACCACCTTTTAATAGCATGTTTGCACAGTGTCTTTGGCACAGTGATTCTGGCCATGAAAAGCATTGTAGGGAAGGTTGTAATAGTCATAATATTTTGAGTACTGCAAAGCAGCCATCCTTCACACACTCAGATCCTTCCTGTTATATCCTTCTCCTCGTTCCCATCAAATGTGCATACCTGCAGACACAGGCACATTCAAATCCTGTAAATGCATTTAGGACACAGTTATCTCTGTAGGCAAGCATTTATCTTCCTTATTTTTCACTTCACCCACCCAAGGATAAAAATAATGGATTTTTATGACATGATTAAAGTTTATATTCTTCAAAAAATATTTGGCCTGTATTTCTGAAATATAAGGGTTTTTCCATTCTTGCTGATTTTCAAGAATTCCTTTTAAAGGTAGTGAAGTAGCCTCCAGAATTTTCATGAAAGCAGAATTATGAAAAACTGTTCTGAGAAACAATGGGCAAGTTAACATCGTCCCTATTCACTCTCATCTGAAAGCTTTATTGTGACTCTTGTTACTAGTGGCATCCTTGGTAATAAATATTTTCATTTTATTCTGAGGCACAGCAAATAGATTTTGTTAGTGAATGACCTTGTGCATTAGCTGTGCTATTCATGATTTAGTGAGCCAGTCAGTTGAAATATTGCTAATGTTTTTATGACTCAGTCTTGTTACATTTGTGCCACGAGGATGACATTAAGTGCAGTTGTAGATGAATAACAAATAACGTGTCTCAAAGTTGTGTTTTGGATCATTAAAGAAATGAACCTACAGGGTGCTGTTTATTAACTGAGGAAATGACTGGGGAAAAATGACAGTTCTTGAATATGTATTTATTAAAAATAACATTTGGCATGCTGAGAATTAGTGGTAGTGTCCGTTAAATCTTTCATAAACCAGCGCCAATACACCACAGTGTCCATCCAAAGATTTTGACAAATTTTAAATAAGCGTAAGAATAATTCATACCTTTCTTACTGTTTCAGGCTAAGACTCATAATGATGCAAGCAGGAGAATGATAAAAAAGTAGAGCCTAACAAATGTGAAGATTAATGATTAGATGCTAATATGAGTATTTTAAAATACTATGTATATGAAAGAGAGTCAGTGTACTTTCCAGGTACAGGCATTTTTTAAAAATGCAGCAACTATTCTTGGATTTACTTTCCTGAGTCTACCTGTTTCTTTTGTGTTAAGAAATAATGGAAACTCTAGAAAAAGTATCTTGTGGACTTCTAGAGAGATGGCTTAATCCTTTCCTTTGCCCCAGTAACACATCATCTATTCTGAAGAAGGTCAGTTAAGTTTCAGATAACAGGGTTTCCTGAATTTCTACAAAGGTACAACCATAAGCATCAACCTCTGGATGACTTCAATGGTTCTTTCTGCTTGTTTAAAAGTAAGTAATCACAAAGAAGAGATGCAATGGATATCCTGAGAGATCAAAACGAGTTATATGGAAAGAGAGGCTATTCAAATAGAAGGAAAAAGCAGATACAAAACCAGAATGTTAGCTACTCTTGAAAAGCTGAGTTACTGCTATTATCTGCTTGATTTTTTTCTTTTGGTAGTTATTTTCAGCCCCAGAAAATTAAAGCAATCTGTTGAATTCTTGACTATAAATAAAACAAGGGAGAAAACCTGTTCCTTTATATTGTTTTTCCAAAAACTTTTCTATTTAAAAGGAAAAAAAGCTGTAGCCTGAAGTTTGTCTCATGGACTGTTACTTTTCACAGGGTTGTGGAGGTGAGGAGGCCAAGAGTGCTCTGCCTGGGAAGGGCTAAGAAAGGCCCAGGTGGTTTTTCTTGCCTGCCCTTCCCCTGCGACCACAAGTCTTGCTTTCTGGTTTTTTTATGTGAAGGTTGGACATACGATGGTGAACTTTGACATTAAGCTAAGGGGGACTTTGAAATGACAATTAATAGTTGATCCAGACCTTAGCAATCACTCAGAAATAACTCTGCAGAGGAGCACTGCACTGGTAGTCACACCTTGGTCTACCTGAACCAGCTCCAGTTTCAGCTCAACACCCTGCAGGTTGTTTCATCTGAATTTTCTGTTCAGAGCTGATACTTGTCAAGGAATATTTATGTGAACAAATTTTGATGTGAAAAGTGGAATGACACTTCTTTTTTTCATTTTCTGCTAACACTGGCTGAACTGGTACAACTTTTGCTATAAATAATGGATAAGTGTTTTAAGTATGCAAGCGAGTTGTTATATATACATGCATTGCACTCTGTCAAGTAATGTGCAGCATTGAATTGTCACTGTTCAAATGGCCAGTAGTGTTAAAAATTGTCACTGTTAAGCATTCATTGAAATATATTTTGTGTTTCTAAAGCATATACAACATATAACAATATATATATACATACACATATCCACACATATATGCATATATACAATATATAACAAAAAAATACATCTCCAGAGCATGGTTATTTTTGTTATTACTCAAAACTCTTGATGGACACCAATCTGCTCATATTATTTAAGAGAATATTTTTGATAATGGGTTCCTTAAGTTCTGCCAAAAAGAAGTATTTAGGGTAGATAAAGGTTTTTCATTTCTACAGTTTCTAATTCATATGAACTGGGTTTGTTCATGCTTCAGAAACAGAATCATCCTTACACCACACCTTAAAAGTCCCTCTCTGTAGCCATGGCATTGTCTGTTGAAATGTTTTACTGCTGAAGTATTTTGGAGGTTGTGTACATATCTTTCTTACAAGGAAATGCCTGTGGAAACAAAAAAAACCCAAAAAAAATTAGGATTGGTTGATGCAGCAGGCATTTCCAGGCATATTTTTATATATACATATCATAAATAAATGATACCAATCTCAGGATGGGATAAGTAAATCTCTGGTGATATCTATTTACTTCTCTTGACAAGGCAGGGAATTTGACTGACTTGTTAGTTGAGACAGCAAAGTTTGTAGAGATGGATCCCATCACAAAGCAAAAAAAACCTCCAGAGAAATAAAAAAGTAATTTCATACATCTCAAAACTCCTTTATTGCAATTTAAATATCAGATTTTAGAATAGCAGTGTGCTCATTTTAAAGGAAAGTTAAAGGAAGAAATAGAATTGAGCAGTTATTTATTGAAAAAGTGGAAAATAAGTCAATACAAGCAGTCATGCAGAAAGAATGTGTTTAAAATGCATCCCTAATCTATGCAAAGACATAGGTACCTGAGGTCCTGCTGTATAAAATTATTGCTACTCTATCCTTGAATATTACCTGGCCATGGGTGTAAGAGGTAGATGGTTTAGAATGGGGAAAGTGACATTGTTTCAGTGAATAAGTTTAAAAAAATATACAGCTATTGACAGATATTCAAGTGTGGCCCCATTTCCCTCTTAGGGAAACATGCAGGGTTGCTATTTCCCTGACAAAGGGATTTTGTGTGTATTTTTTGTGCAGAATTAAATACAAACAGAGATGGAAAATTCCTTGATTGTGAGCATGGAGATTTAGCTGCCTCATACCAAAATCTGTGAGAATGCAAAGGTGCACAGGGAGTGGTGAGCATGGTCTGAATTTCCATCTGCTGGTTTTATTGGCTAGAGCAGGTTGTAAAGGATGTGTGCTCTCAAAATTGCTGGAGATGCAAACAATATTTTAAATTACTCCAGGCAGCAAGGTACTGCATCTGAACAGATTGAAAGCTGAAATGTTGATATCAGAAATTAAATTAATGCACATGAGATTGAAACAATATCTAATTAAAATCACTTGAAAAATGACTTGAAAATTGAATATGACATAGTATTTAGCAGGCTGTTGCTAGCACAGCGACATGGCTTTGACTTTTCTGCAACCATTTCCAATCCAGGCCTGGCTGCCAGTTAAATAGAAATTACACATGAAGCAGCTATCTCGTGCCATCAACCTGTAAAGATTGGAGGACAAAATACCTTCTGCCTGCAGCTTGTGTACTTGTTCCTCACTAATGGCATTGTAAAATTTAGTATAGGCACCTTTCTTCTCACTTTATCTGCCCACTTGAATTGGTCGTTCTTGTTCTGAGCTGATTATTTTGAGTATTCCATGTTTTGCTTTTGACTTGCTGTGTATATGCATGACACAGTGTGTGGCCCTGCCAAAGACAAAGGCACTCTCTCTGAACCATGCTATGAAGAAGCTTTCCAAATATTCAAGGGTTCCTTGTAGGGGAGGAGACAGAAAAGTCCAGCTTCATGTAAATAAATGTAACATTTGCTTGTCTTAGAGAAACTTGTTAACAAGCTAAAAACTGTAATAAGCACATCTCTCTGGAATTCCCTTCCTCCATTCCTCAGAGAGGAAAATAAATGAAATTCTTCTAAATGTGGCTCTTTGAAAGGAGCTTTGCAACAAGCTCATGGGAAGAAAGCAGTGGTTGTAGAATTCATTTGACAGCCTACAGTAAATCTGAATTAGTTGCTCTCAATTTATTGACTGGAGGTCCAGTCAATATAGTTAGTGAGTCTAGAGCATGAATTGGCTCATTCTAAAATGGGCGGATAATAGAAGACAGGGGAATCATATGCCCATAGGTCCTTTTTTCCCTACATTCAATTAAATACAACACACACTCAAAGTCAGATAGGTACCAACAATCAAGTTTTCCTTGTGAGTGATGCTATCTTCCCAGAAACATTTTTCATATTTAAGGATGGTTTCTTTCTTCTTTGGGGCAGGTAAATCCTGCAACAGCCTGGGAGACAAACTGGGGAGGCTTCCTGCTGAAACCCTGCTGAACCTGGTTCCCTTTTCCCCCAGTCGTGATAGTGGGTGCTCCCATGAGTCAGCTGGAGGGTGCAGCTGTGCTTGGCAGCCTGCTTGATTAAAAACCTCCTTCCAAAAGCACAGTAATGAGACTGGAGCTCTGCTCGGAGCCCTCCATAACTTGCTCCTTCTAATAACTGATGGACTCTGAGGTTAAACCTGCCAAACCTACGCACTCCAATTCCTGACTGTGCCGCTGACAGGCAACTTTGCTAAAGAAATAAACGTTTGCCCTCAGAAAACACATCAGACCTCCCTCAGGTTGGTGAAGACTGAGCAGTGACAATCCCTACCCTTAAACACTCAGTAACACCCTCATCATGCTCTCTAATAGAGCAAAGCCATTAAGTTGTCCCCATTGTAATTTAGATCACAGAAGAGACTTCCACAGTTTCTTTCAGGTTAAAATAACTGGTATACAGAGAGTAGGCAAAATTATTCCACTGTAGCTACGTGCTTAATTATATGGAATACTGCATAAATTGTCAAGTGCAAAGAATTATTCTGATAAATTAAAATACTAATTAAATAGGCTATTGCTGAATTTTGAGAACATTATAGGGCTCCGCTTCTTCAGGTAATTTGCATATCCTTCATCTAGTGAATTTAATTTAAAGGCCTCCGTTTTTGTGTGTTTGGAAGCAGTTTTTGTTTCAATGGAAGATTAAAAAATGGATTTTTGTGTTGCTAACTGGTTTGAGAGGGATTTGCTTGGGGTATTTTTTTCTTTTTCTTTTCTTTTTCTTTTATTTTGAATAGCTGTTTTTATTATGCCTCTTTGCTAATGAGTTTGTCAGTTCTCCATTAGTATTATAGGACTTTAAACTGTGACCATAAAAAAATAATGAAATGTCCAATATACCATGTTAGCCAGAACTGTAATTTCTACTTTCAATAATTTCAGTTGCAATAAAATTTGCAACTGAAACATCAGCTGCTGTATACTGGTAATTGAATAAAAGCTAGCAGTTAGTACACACAAATATTTTCAAAAATTTGGGCCGATTTTCAGAGAATTAGTAGCTTGTTCTTGATACCTGAATAGATTTTCCCACCATTTCTTCCATCTATCTATATTGACTGTGTCTTGTTTTAAGTTCTCCATTATAGTCCTGCATAGAAAAGGTTAAGTGCTTGTATTCACCATTCCACAGCTTGAAGCAGCTGCTTGATACGTGGTTACTGCTTCAGCACCATTTTTGACAGAATTTCTTGACCTTCCTGGGCAGCTTGTGCAGTTCAAGGTTAGCTAAAATTCTCTGCTGTACACGCCTGAGACTGTCGGCCGTGTCTCTCTCCACAGTCTGACAGAGCCTGGGCTTGACCATTTTCCGGTTATGATTTAATCAATAACACCTCGTGCCTTCCATGCCTCCTAATTTTGGCAGGGTTTGTGTTAGCATGGCTGACAGACCTGTCCTTTGTGTTTCAGCCAATATCAAAGGGGAAAGCAGGGCTATTAAATAAACCTTTTTTGTTGTTGTTTTTTAATACCAAAGCTTCAATAATTAATGTCTGCATGAAACCTATGAAAAGGAGGTCAAATCTGTAATAGTAATTATAAAATTCAGCGATTCAGCAGACCAAGTACTTTCTATTAACTGTTCATGTGGTAAGAAATTACACAGTGGGATTTAAACTTTGTTGTTTACTTATAGCCATTTATTTTGCAGCCACTCTGCTGTGCAGTTTTCTTTATCCTAAGCTCCCAAAGAATCCTTTGTTGGACCATTCAGTTTCTTTGAAGGAGGCTGTGGAACTTTCTCATTTTATAAATCTTCAATTTTTGCACTTGGTAGAAATCTGCCTTTAATGTGTTTTCTGGGTGCAAGGTGGTCAGTGTGGTAGCATGGCGTATCTTTTCAAAGATTTACTTATTTTTTTGGAAATTCATACTGCACAAGACATGCAACACTGCAAAACGTGCTCTCAAATTTCATGTTTCTGTCAACTTGCCTTCCCATGTTCCCTTTGGCTCTGTGTGGAATAAAAATGTTTGTGAATGTATAAAGCATGGTACAGGTGTTAAGTATGTGAGTGTTGCATGCAGGTTTTAGGTTGTCATACAGCAAAACATGCATTTAAGCTTTCTTATTTGGGACTCCAGGTTCCTCTCTGCTTAATCAGCATCTTAAAAAGATGCAAAAATAAAAGTGTCTGGGTCTAAAATGTGTGCAGAGATTTCTTCTTTGTTTGATTTGAGGGCAATATTAACCCTTTGCAGAAGGCAGTCAGAAAAGTTTTTCTGTGTTGGAATTGCTAGAGGTGTAACTTCTTGAGTCTTTGCATGTAAAAACTCTTACAAAAATCTTTCCATAAGTGGTGAGATGGAGCCTAATGAGCCAACTTACCTCTGGAATAAATGTGACTCATTTGTGTTGCACTTTGGACAAACTCAAAGTATCAGTTCAGAATAATCTTCAAGAGATGTCTGCTGAAATCTGAGCTGTTTTAAATGTTTCAAATGGCAACAATTAAAGGGAATTTTTCACAAATAAAAAAAAAGTTAATTCCCTTAAGTATCTTCATGTAAATTTACAGTGTGCAGTATGTTCCTAGCACTTCTTGACCTTTCTGATTGGAAGGTTTGCTTCAGGCAACCAAAATTGAGAAGCTGCATCTATCAAATTTTGTTCATAATCAAAGAAGAGGTAGATGCCTGCAGATATGTGTAAGATGTGTGGGATGACTCACCACATTAAATGTGCATCCCTTTCCAAAGACAGTGGAGAGAACCCAGATGACTCACTTGGATTACAGGCAGCTAAAGGAAGGAGAGGTTAACAAGGCTGCAAGGCTTCATTGCTACTCATAAATAAATCAAGCCAGGTGCCTGGGTTTTGGCCACAAGTCCAACTGACAAAGTTTGCATCTAGAAGATTCAAATCTCCCCATCCAGAATGGGATGGCAGTCCCCATACACCCAGCTAGGAATAATCTCATCCTTTTGCTGTTCCCAGAAATGTGGTTGAACACTGTTTTTTGAGGCTGCTGACAGTCACAGGCCAAAGCATATCAGACCATAGGTTTAAGGGAATGGGCAGCTGTACAGTGCTCAAGCCCATGCCCTGAGCTTGTTGGAGTTGCAAGTATAATTGTAGTCTTGGTGATTAATACTTTTATTTAACTGCTTTATGCTGGGTTTTATTTAATTGCTTTATTTTATTTCTTAATGCTTTTAGTGATACAGAAGCTGATAAAGAGAAAAAACTAATAATAAAAAAAAATTGTGCATTGCATCTTGGTGGTGTGAAATAAACTCTTTATTTTACCTGTGAGATAAGAGTCTGTATCTGTTGTGAAAAGTCCTACACAGTGACAGTGCTGTTCTCATGGTAAATTACTGCTCTGCTCTTCAATGCAAGCAAGTGGGAAGTATCCTCAGAAAAGAACTTGCCAAACAAATTCTGTATCTGAGTTAAATGTGTGTAATATTGTAAAAAATAGAATTAGCTTGGCTTTCTTTTTCACATAATAATGAGCAATTAATAGCATAAATATGCATTCAAAAAAACTGAGTAGCAGAGCTGCTCTCAGGGAAAGATATCCCATAGATGGAATAGGTAGGAACTGTAGTGAATATATTGATGAAGGAAAAAGGTTGGTGGGAAATGCTGTAAAATCATACATATTCCAGCTTTCCTATAACTCTCTCCATCTTCATTTTTCCTTACAGCCATAAACAAAGAGAGGCTTGAAAAAACAACTGGACTGAAAATTCTGCAGACTGGTGTGGGGGAGGTAAGTGGCTTTCAGGCATTTTACATTCTCAAAAATATTTTCGTTATTGGGATTTTTAAAGAAATTCTGGAGCTCATGAATGTTTGTGAGCTACCAGTCTCATGGTGCTAAGGGCCTTTTTATGATACAGTTGCATCTGTCAAAATACAATCTGCTGCACAAATAGCACTGTATCCCACAGAGAAAAAAAATACCATCCTTATGAAAAAAGTGCAGCCAGCTTTAAGAAATGCAGTTTTTGCTTTGTTGTGTCACAGGAAAAAACTCCCCAAAGATGAGCACAGCGACTGAAGTCGTCATATTATTCCCCTTGGTTTTGATGGAGTGCTATCTCATCTAGAACAGTGGAAGTTTAAATTTGGGGTAAAGAATCTTTAGATATTAGAGAGCATCTGACATCTCAATGTCTCACTTATTTTGGATGTAACTTGAAACATAAATAAAACATGTGTCTGTTATTATAGTGATATCACTAAGCAAAAACTCCACTAAGCAGTTCATCATTTATTAATAAACATGATGCTATCTGCTAAGAACCTTGTATGAACTACAGTTGATTGCTAATTCTCGTGCTAATTTTGTGTACACAGTTATCTCTTTTTTTCCCTTTTCATTTAAGTAATTTTGCTAGTGGTGAACGCTCACAGGGCTAGGCAAATGTCTTTTGCTCATGATTTCATTATTCTCAGTATTAAAAATAATGAATCACTAACTTCTAATATACTCAAGGAATAGGTTGTTTTCTTTCTTTACCAATTTTTGGGGTTTATATTTATGATTTTTATCAGATCATGCCTAAGAACTTAACTTGATGAGATTTGTAAAGTTCACTGTGCAACTTCATTCACATTACTGAAGGACTTGGTCTTGGAGTGTAATAACACTGAGACTTGCTGTGATGCTGAGGGCCAAAGCTGAAAGAATTGGAACTGGAAACAAAGATAGGTGAAATCATCAGAAGATGAAAGCCATCATCTCTCCTTAACTGATTTATCTAAGAATGTTTCTTATGGGTGCATAACCTTAGAAACTGGGAAGAACATCCTGGGGCATGGCTGTGCACCTCAGGCTTTGTCCTGACTTCAGGCCAGGCTGAAGTTTGTGGTTGTGCTGTCTGCAGCCCCTGGTTTCTGTTTACTAGCAGGAGAACCAGGATTGGGGTACAGGCTGTGGAAGCCAGACTCTGTATAATTTTACCCAATGGGACTCATCCATGCCAATAAAATACCTCCATGTATTTTGTCTAATTCCAGTCATTGAATGGATTCCAGTCTGCTGCAAAATCAGCTGGAGAATGAAAGCCCACTTCAGATGCTTACTGTTAAACCAGTTTTTGTATTATATGTGGTCAGTGGAGGAAAAATTCCCTTTTGGATAGTTGGAATGCAGGAAGATTTCACCTGCTAAATGTATGATTTATGCCCATTGTAGCAATAGCATTGCTCTAACCATGGTTAGATAAGGGATGTGCTGGAGCTATAACTTTAAGGATTTCCTAGATTCTAAGACCAGCTAACAGAGCATGAAAAATTGAAGAGTTCTTAGGCCAGAGACCTCACCAGCCTGGTTCTTGTGTTTGGTTTAGAAAAAAGTTACTGTAGAACTCACCTTCCATATATTTAGGCTGTCATAACTTTTTTATAAAAAAACACTGATACAACTTGGATTAATGAAGACTTTGACAGAATTTTGTGCGTTACACTCTACTAAATATGTATTATTAGGAGGCAAAAAGTGAAAACTGATTAACCCAAGTGAAGCAGACATTGTGGCCTAAATATAATCCTGGTTATATCTAAAAGAGGATGATCAGCAGAGAAAAAACCATGTGGTTTGGACCAAGTAAGGTGATGGAAGAACATTTATTCAGCTGCTTATGTATTTTGGATGTGAATTCTCCCAGCTGTGAACATTCCCCTTTCTAAGTCTTATCAGATATGATTGTGTACTAATTAATACATTTCTGTGGTCTCACATAAATGAAAAATAGAGGAGTGCTGTGACCAAGCTTTTTTTATGTTGATACACTATCAGATTCAGGCCATTTCAGGTCAAATTTAACTATGGTAATCCAGTTTTGCAGTTTGTGTTTTATTCATCCTGATGAATAATTATTATTGAAATAATAGAAAGTATGTATTTAAAGATAATGAAAGAGCTTCATGTTGAATAAGGATTCCTTTTACTTCACACTGGAATTAGGAATGGAATTATATGTAATGGTGACAGTAAATCCAAGTCAAGATGCTCTAATCAAAAGTACTTATGAAAATTTAGTAGAGAATGAGAAATGGCCTTTTTGTTTGGACAGCAGGTGAGATGCATGACAAACTTAATGGACTTATAATCTTCATATGCAGGCCTGTAAAATAAAAAGGATTGATTTTGCAAGGCAATTTTCATATCTGAAATACCTCAAGAGAACATAGCCCAGATGGTGGTGGCAAATGGAGCCACAGTCAAAACAAATGCAGGAGCTCTCCTAAGCTCAGCAGTAATTCATGCGTGGCTCTGGACAGTGGAATCTGTTTTAGGTGTCGATCTATGATAACAGGATTTGTGTCTCAGTAAGGAATGTGTGGACACTAGTGACTTCCCAGGCCTTGGCTGCTGGAAGGAAACTGTGTCTTCCTCTGTGGAGATGAGAAATGCTTCTCAGAGCTCCTCAATCTATCACTTTCCCCTATCTCAAGAAAAAACATTTCAAAAGCAACAACAGACTATGAAATTCACACCAAGCTTACTGAGCCATTCAGTCAAGTCCAGGGAGAGCTGATGAATTGCTTTTATGTCACTGCATAAACATGTGCTATATAGTCATTAACAACATGGGTCTGGAGTCTATCACAGCTGCAATCCAGTTCATCATCTTTATGTCATGTAAAAGATTTCCACAGCTTGTGATTCTCTCAGCTAGGCCTGAGTTAGCTGTGTTGTGTCAGTGGACGGTAGGCTCTGCTTTAGCTGGATTAAAAATGAGTTCCTAAGCTGCAACTTCAGAAGCTGCTCATGTTTCAGGATGTTGACTTAAAAGTTTTGTACATTTTAGGGCAAATGTGAATGATAAAATGCAAAGCACTGTCTGGAATCTGGGCAATCAGAGTTTCTTTCAGGCCATTACAGAACAGATTTTACCAGTATTTCCACCGTACATCCACCTCAACATTGAACATTTGTAAAAGAATATTCAACAGTACAGGGATCCAGAGAGTTAGATTAGAGTTTGATATGATGTGCAACACTCTCAAAATGAGAATTATTTTATCTTATTTTATCTTGTTTGCAAGAAGGCAATTATTCTAGAAAACCAGAATAACTCTGCTGTAGAGAAAACCAGTGCTGAGGTTGTAATCTTGAGGATCTGTGCATTGCTGTGGTACTATCTCTGGAATTATATTTGCCAAAATGTGTCTTTTTTATTTGCAGTATTCCAACACCTATAACAGGAGCTGGAAAAAACTAAAACTAAAAAAACAGTAGAACTCCTCTACAGTATCCATGTGAGATTTGTTGGTTTCATTGTCATGCATGTTTGTGCCAGACAAAACCTTCATGAGCATTTCACACCTTCTTGTTTATTCAAATACAATGAAGCTTTGAGTATTTTCTTTTGATCTCCTACACATGAAATAAATCTCTGAAGTACTGAGGTCATCTTCAGCTGTTCAGCTGTGTCTAGGAGGGTATGACTGCATGTGTTGTGTTATTTAGATGTCTATTTGCATAATACCATGGAAGACACAATACTGGTAAAAAACTGAAGAGCTAAACAGCATTTAAGCAGGACCCATAACTTTTCTCCTCCACTCCAACTTGATGTGAACCACTATTTGAGTTGAACTTGTTGCTTTGAATGGCTGAGCACTCCTGCAAGATCTTGGGCATCTCTTTGTCTCACGTGAAGGGAAAGCCTCCTTAGCAGCTGCACAGTTCCACCTGACTCCTCCTGAGTTCAGGAATCAGCACAAGCCCCCGTCCCACACCAACATTATTGCAACTGGATTTGTTCCCAGGAGTTTTCTCTCCAGCCCAAGGGAGCTCAGCAAACACCACGAGCCACAGCCCTGCACAGGAGCCACCATGTCAGGTATCCCTTCAGCATCCTTTAGGAACTTAGGATGAACTTTAGGAACTTCTATCTCTTCACATAGGCACCACTGAATTACAGTGGAACACAGTATTTTTAAGTCCAATTCCATGCTCAGGTTGGCTGTGACCAGAATTACTTTGACATGAATAAATGTTTATTCAGCTTTTGGCTGCAATTTGTTTTCAACCACAGTTTCTGAATAACAAGTCAGGCTCTCCAGTGGCTCAAGAAAGTGTAATCCAGTTTTGGGGTATAAGAGTCTGTGATTTGAATAATCAATTAATGAGGCCTGAAACAAACCCAGGGAATGGCACTGTTCCTATCTTGAAGTGACAAAACAGCACCCACTTCAGAATAAGTTATATTAAATTACCTCTTTCAATTTCCCAGTAAGAATGCACTGAAGAAACTAATCATTGGAATCATAACTTCATTTGTAGGATCTGAATCATGGCTCTTATATGGCAGACACAAAAATTAGAACAGTTTTCTAAAGCAAATGGAAATAACCCAAAATATATGCAAAATGAATGCTTCACCATACCTCTAGATGTCCTAAAATAGAGCGGTGATATTTTGACATGTTTCAGGATATTCTCATTTATAGATATTTTGATAGGTGTAGAACTATGTTGATGTTGCATAAAATTATGTTACCATAATAAAGAAATCTGTGTTTAAAAATTCTAGTGAAGCTAGAGGACATGATAAGACAGAGTTTCCAGTGATGTTCAGGCTTCTGAGGGCAGGTTTCTAGCTTCTTACCTTCCTTAATGTTGCCAGATTTTGTCCCTATACATCCAAATTTTACATAGAATGATATTGGATTGTAAATCCATAAAAAATTGGAGTGCAGAACTTGACAAATCATTTTCAATTGTTGAAGAATAAGGTGTAAACCTTTTTTCTGATCTTAGAGTACTAGATAAAGTGCTAAGTGCTTGCTTTGGGGTTAGAAAGACCAAATCAGCCTGGGATCTACTCCAGCTGTCTGTGTTACAGCAACACCTTGGCAAGCCAAGCTCCTGACCTGGAGCAGGCACTGCCCAGGGGTACCCAGGATTGGAAGGGGTGCTGTACCCAAAATCACTTAGATGAGGTAGGTCTGAGACTGACCATGGTGTGTGAACAGCAGCTGTGCATGTACAAATACTCAAGTGTTAGCCCGAGACAGAGCTGTTTTGTGACTTCACTGAAACCCACCCTTCTTTTACCAGAACTGGTTAGGCTGAAGCCAGGCACAGCCACAAGTGAGGGCAGACACCTCTGCACTGCAGGGGAAGTGCTCTTAGACCAGAGGACACCAGGGAGGGCTTTTTCCCCATGCCTGCCTTCAGCGTTTTTTCTTATAAACCCCATGGCTTAGACATCAAGAAGTTTCTTTTTTCCTGTTCTGTGAGATTGGAGTTCCCACAGACAGCTCTTGCTGTTGGCTTTTGCTGATCACTGTGGCTGTGTTGATCAGCAGACAAACGTTTCCAGGAGGGGCAGTGTTTGGAGCCACGTGAATTGTTGTGGGCAAGGCATGGATCGGGTCACTGAGGGGTTCTTTGCCTTAAGGCATGCAAATTTACATATAGAAATAAGAGAAATGGTATTAAATAAAAAGCTTTTAGGAGTACAATCCTTGAAATATTCTGGGTGAAGGCATAATGAGAAAGACTTACCTTATCCCACACACACAAATTACAGATTCTAAAGCTGTGTAACCTTTAAAAAATAGTAGATTATATTGTCCATAGAATTCTACTAGAAATATACTACTTATGTGAAATTTTACTAACACTGAATAATATCTCCCTATTACAGTTTGTAAGTACATATGAATAGTAAAATTATGCTAATCAGAAGTTAGTCACACAGTAGCATTTAGAAGTAACACTTCAAGAAATTTTAGGAATAAAGCTAAACAGAACATTAAATTTCTCCAAAGAGAGTGATGAAGATCTATGGCTCATTTATTTAAGACCTTGTATGCTTTTGAAAAATGCATTCTAGCTAATATTTAGATATAATGTTAATGCTATTTATTAACTATTCATTACAGTACATAGCCCACTAGAGGGCTGCTTTTCAAGTAAATTGCATCCAGAGTGTTAATAAAAGTGTTAAATGTTTAAAAACAAAAAATATGCAGCAGAAACACGTGTATCATTTTACCACATTATTTTGTCAACTATTTTCCGCTACTGCATGTTATATACAGAGCATACTAAGACAATATACGTCACTGCCCCAATTCTACAAACATTTAAAATATGCTTAGCTTTAAGTATATTGTTATTCCTTTTAAGCTGCTGCTAAGTTTAGAGTTAAAGAGATGCCTGGATGCTCCTGAGACTGTCTTCTGTCACATATCACACCGTCTCTGGTTGTGGAGGGGCAAAGTTCCAATGTTTATCCCCTGTATTTGATTTGAATATTGCATAGCAGAGGTATTTTGACATCTGAATGACAGGTCACAGCTTCAGTTTGGAAATCATGTGTCAGTAGTAATTTCTTTTCTTGTGCTCCGATTGTGACAACGCCCTCCATCTTCTTTACAAATTTTTAAAGAACACGACAAGGAAATGAGGAGATTATAATGCAAAGAAAAATACATCAAACCTGATTTTCAGAGACAACTATCAGTCTATATTGATTTATGTTTTCCTCCTGAAACAGTATATAAAGCACAAGTATTCAAGTGTCACATTGGTTCATGAGTTCCTTTACAGTAGCACTGTGTGATTTAAAGGAGCAGAAGTGCCAAGTGATGTGGCAGTTGCCATGGCAACTACAGCAATTCAATTTTTATTCAGTATCATGTAAAATGAAACAAGATACAGTTTGCCTTGTGGCTTCAGGAACTTATGCATCTACCAGTGTTGTTCCTTTTTGTCTTTTTTAACATTGTACTGGTAAAAAAGAAGCATGTGTTTGTTTTAAGGATTTATCTTGGGTTTAGGCTGTGTCATGCCATTGTTTTTAAAGCAGAGGTTCCTGTACAAACCATTATAAATCTGCAGAGAGAAGAGATTTAGATTCTAGCATTGGCTACATAGAGCAAACTGCAGGGTAATTCTGTTTAAGAATCAATGTTATTATTCACCTTAACTGTGATTTGGCAGCCTGCACTCAATATATTAATAGAGAATCTTTAAATAGGAGAGCATGATTGTTTGTACTAGATATCTCACTGATTCATGAAATTCAGCAACCTCCTTCTACCAGCAGCCAGGTTATTATGACTCAAAGGAAAACAAAATCTTGGGTGGTGTAATGGGTCAGCTAGGGAGGCTGCAGATTAAATTATTTTAAAGTGCCTGATGTTTGAGGGACCTAGATGATCAGAAATTGTAGAAAAGGGAGATTCTTCCATCTCCACATATAGGAGCTTGATCCTGGCAGGAACACGTGGATTTCCAGCAATCTCAAACACATATTTAACTATTTAAGGGAGAGGAACAAGTGGCTGATACCAGTCTCTCAGCCCTTTCTCTAGCAGACTCTGGGCTGGAAATGTTCCTACATAGGTCAACATGGAAAGACCTTTGTCAGGACCTTTGCTCTGGTCTGAAAACATGGGAGAGTAAGGGTCTGTTTCTAAGATTCAAGCTCTTGAGATATCCAACTTTCCTGTAGGAATCCTTGACATCAGGGGCCCAGAGCTGGTAAAATGAACAGGAGCAGGACCCAGAGCCTGTCATGGTCTCCCACTTGTCTGTACTGCCAAGTTGTTGTCAGTCACTCACATGGCATCCTGTGCCAGTGAGGACTCTTGGGCTGTTTGCTTCTCCACCTAAGCAAGGTCCTGGCCAGGGACCATTCACAGCAGGCAGTTTCAGTGTGGTCACCTTTGAAGCATGGATGTAAAGGCATGTTAAAATTAAAGAATCATAGAATTAAAACTTCAGCTGTGGGTCAAAAGAATTGTGTCATTAGGTTTTTTAGTACTAAGCTTTAAGTGCTTAAGTAAAACTTAAGGTCTTTGCTTTCTGGGAAAGCCTGATAGCACATTCTTATTCATCCTTCTCAGAACTGCTTTGCACTTGTACATCACTAAGTTACCACCCTCAAAGGCAACGTGGCTGTAGTGTCCATCACTTCAGACTCTTTCAGAATGCAAGGCTTTATCTGTTATACATATTGAAGCAAATTTTTGTCAGAAAACTTTTAGCAAGTTTCTAAATTTAAACATGATGATTCCTATTAAATTAGCTTTTTGGAGCTTGCTTTTGTTTCTTTTTGCATTAATCAGCAGATTTATCCTGATGAGATAGTTTTAAGAAAAGTGTTGGAGTTGCTTTGACTAAGCATAGTTTTAATTTTGTGTTCACTTTGACTGGTATCAAAGGGGAATGTTGGGGGTATTTTTTTGTAATAAGAATGCAAACATACTTCACTGAAATACTAACTCAAAGTTTCTGTAGAAACAACAATGCAGTGGCTCCTGAACCTGCAGCAAGTCCCCAGCAGGGACTTGCTGTTTTCACTTTGGAACATGTAGGTGTCTCTGATTTGAATTGCTGGGCATTAGGCACAAGCATTGAGGAGATAACAGATAGATAAGGAGAGAACTGGAACAGTGCAGCTCCAGCAAAGCACCCATTTCAGTGAGGAATTAAATGTGTCTGTGAGCTGCACAGTGAGACCTGGGGAGGACATGAGCACAGCACGTGCCTGAAAACAGCTCCAGGGTCACTGTGGCTGCTTTTGGTGCTTGGAGAGATCTGCCAGGGGGGGACTTTTCAATGTGATCTGAGCACCTGCGACAAGGCAAAGGGACATCATTCTGTGCCACAGAAAGGTGACCCAGTCCAGCAATGCCCAGGGACCACAACAGTTCTCTGTGCACTCTGCTCTCCCAAAGGGATGGCATTCTGCAACCTGTCTGTCTGTCTGTCTGGTTCTTTACCTTTAGCAGGTAGAGTAATGGCTTCATTTTAAGAATGTCAATGCTGCTTTTATGATATGGATTTCACTTGATTGTTAAACTGTTAATTTACAGATCTTTACTAACTGAATGCAAACAAATTCTGGTCCTCAAAGCTCTGCTAATGCACAATGTTTGAATTTTAATTTCCAGTCCATCTTAGATTATGGTGATGAAAAACAATATTTAATCCCTCGTTAACACATGAATAAGCGGAAACTGTCATTTCCCACCAAACAATAATGGGATTATCTCAAGAACTGTCAGTTTATGTGAAAACATTATGTTGCCCAAATTTTCATAAAAATTAGCAGTGGGTAATATTCAAGATCAGAGCAATGGAAAGAGGGAAATCTGCATTCATGGTAATAAATATTCATATTTGTCTGCTCAGGAGATGAAAATCTAATCAAGGGGCTATTGATGCGCTGGCTTTTTTTTTTTTTTCTTTTTCTTTTTTTTTTTTTTTAACCAAGATGTTTCATCTAAATTGGGTTTGATATGGAAATTAGTCTTACTCCAAGTCCTCCAGGCCATGAGCATGCTGGGATAACACTGGAGGTGTCCGGTACATCAGATGTTGCTGCTGGCATCTGCTTCTACAGACAACAAACACAATAAAATTAAATAAAAAATTGACAACATCTCAAGGGTCAAGCTCCCAGTGGTTTAGGGTGTTGTGGGGGTTTTTTCCCCCCTAAACATTTTAATTTTATCCCAGTTAAATCCTCAGTACTGCAGGGTTAATATTGTCGGCATTTTTTGCTTTTGTTGACAATTACCATAAATCAGAAGACACTCTGCATGAAGCTTAATGAAATATGTATGATATAAAAATGGGAAGAAGATAAGTGCAGTTTGCTGCTTCAGGATTTTGTGTGTGTATCTCTGTATCTGTGTGTGCACATGCACAGCCTGAAGAGATAACTTGTATTTTGTGTGCTGTGCACTGAACAGAATAGTCAGGCAGTTACTGACTGGCCAACATATAAAAAAGCATATAATGTGAAAAAAAAGTATTATATTTTTCCCAAAAGTGAGAGTAGTATGTTTTCTATATCAGGTAATTTGTTCAACTAATAGACTTGCATGTTAAAATACTCAGTTTAAAATATTTCTTCATACTTCTTTTTGTGTTTACTAGCATGAAAATCTGGTTTGTCCTAAAAGAAGTATTTGCCTTGAAATACTTTAGCATTTACTATTACTATTATTATTATTACTATTAGAAGTAGTAGTAGTATAGTCATTAGTTGCACACAATATCTTCTTCTTCATTGTGCTTCTCCGGGGTTTTATGACCTTTTTAAAAAAGACAGACACATCATTAAGATCCTACCAATAACCCCATATATATACATATATACACATGTACTCATATATATGTGTGTGTGTATTAAGGACATTCTTTTGTGGAAGGGTCTTGTGTTTTCTGACATTTTCTTGACAGACCTGTGGGTGCTACTGGACACTGGGCAGTTCACACACACAGCATTCACAGAATCACTGGGTTGGAAGACACCTGCAAGATCATTGAGTCCAACAGTGCCCCAACACCTCAGCTAAACCCTGGCACCCAGTGCCACATCCAGGGATGTTCCATTCAGCTCCTGATTGTTGTGCAGACACCAGGAATGTGTGACTCAGTCCTCTTAAAACTCAAAATGCCTGCACTGAGTTTATTGAATTCCTGGAGAAATTGCCATATAAAAAGCATATTTTTTTTAGATTTGGAACTGAGCAAAAATATATATGCAACATTTAGCTATATTGCCTGTAGCAGGAGAGAGCAGAAAGGTAGGAAAAGCCTGCTCTGAAAGAAAGGATATTCCCACTGACCAAGAAAAGAGAATAGTTAGAATAGAAATATTGCTTGTTACAGGGATTGCACCCTTTCTTTATGAACTCTATACTAAATAGGAATATGGAGATATGGCATATTTCAGAATTCCAGTAATTTGTGCAATAAATTGTTGTGAAGCAAGTATAAGCAGCCTGCAGAGTGTGATGTGCATGTATTGGCAGACCTGATATCTTTAACTGTACAATCTGTGCTGGCATCTTTGTCCAAAATGTTTTCCAGAGACCTTATCTTCCTAATCAACTCCTTTGCCAAGCTAAAAAAAGAGAAAGGAAATGCATGTAGCATATATAGCAGATGGGTGTTCAGCTGTACAGGTGTCTGGTGTGCAGATGCCAGATAATGCAAGGTAGTTAGATATTTTCTGGGAAATTCCATTACTTGTTCCAAAAAGAGAGAGTCATCCATTCCTCTAATGCTACCTGCTCCAGCAAGATGCATGCCTGGGAGTGTTAATGGCCCCTCTTAACTCTTTCCCATTTGATCAGAGGCATTCTTAGAGAGCTGCCTTTTGTCTCTTTGCCTTTTCCTAAGACCCTGAATTGACTCTGAAGTTCATCAGTTCTGCAGCAGAACAGCAGCAGCCTGCATTGAGGTTAGGCAGCATCATTTGAACCAAGTTCTTCTTTATTCGCTTCACCTTCTTACATGGATTGGAGAAGCATCAATCATAGAATCAGGGAATCATAGAATGGTTTGGGTTGGCAGGAACCTTAAAGATCATCCAGTTCCAACCCACCTGCCATGGGCAGGGGCACCTTCCACTGGACCAGGTGGCTGAAAGCCTCATCCAGCCTGGTCTTATATTTAAGCCACAGAGAGATATTAAGGCATAATACTTCTCAAAGCAGTGTCTGGAGATAAGTAATGCAGTGCTACCTGTAAGCAATATATCCAACATCATATGAGTACTCACACCACTATGTAGCCAATATTAACTTTTTAAGGTGGCTGTGTATTAAGTAATGTCCTCAGGTCCTTACCACAGGTAAGAGAGAGGCTTCAGGTGCTTCATGGACCTCAGCTGTGGTCCTGGATCCCATTTCCAGTCACCTTCATGTAGGGAGCTGCTACTGCACACTGCTGAAGTATCTCAGGCAGCTTCTGGGTGTGCATTTTGATCTTCCCCACAAAAGTACCACGTGCACACTTGGCAGTGCACAGCAGGAAACAGTTCTGTGTGCTGCAGTGCTTGTTGATAGTGTGGAGCATTACTGATCTCCCATTTGGATGAATTTTTTTCATTACAGAAACACAACAGAGACCCAGATTTGGGTCTCAGATTTGAGGGGAGGTGTAGGCCCTCATGCAGAAGGAGGAATACCCTGATTTTCTGCTTGGCCCTTCTCTGTGAGCTGAACCTCATTAGCTACATGGAGCATTAGCCTCTTGGAATTTTTTCTCTTTTTTAGCTATTTTAATATTCCAGATAGCTTATGAGACCCTGGGACAGGTATTTATTCAACATAGCTCCTGATTTATATCAAGATTCTTGTTTGGACTCAGATGGGTGAAGGCTTGGACTTTGGGTTCCCCCATAGGAGTGCTTTGACACTAAACTATAGATGGTGGTAAAGCTTTCGGTCAACTGAACATTAATAAAAATCATGCTTTTGACATGAAAAGAAATTCCCTATTCAAAGTTTCCCTAAAACTTATGTGGACCTATTAAAAAATAATTCTGCAGCAAATTGATATTTCTTTGCATAACTCATTTAACTGAAAAAAGGCTGAGTAGTTTTGATTAACCGAAGCATTACAGTAATGCTTTCTAGACAGGATTGGGATCTCACTGGGTACCTGCCCACACATAAAGTGACAGGAAAGCTGTGTCTTTGAGTGATTAAGATAATCACTGAAAAATACAAGATTAGGATAGAAAGGGAATAAAAATTATCACCTTTCTCATTTTAAAATAAAGCATATAAGCTGTAAAGTTACTAAATGAAATTACCAAGATTTAAAAACAAGCCCATGAGAAATTTTTAGGACCCAAAGTCCTATCCAGTGTCAGAACCAGACACTGACCTTTCCTGCCCATTAGTGTGCAATTCCAAAGCATCAGGATGGAAGCTTATCTTCAGACTTGACTTAACAAAATGTTTTAATAATCCTAGCTATGAAATGCTAGGAGCTGATCTTGGATTTTACAATAAGAAGCAAAGTGGTTGTGATACTCTATGTTATGTAAATTATATGCAAAGTATATTGGCATGCAAATTTGAATGCTGAAAGAAAATCATTCTTTTCTAAACCAGAGAAGAGAGTTTTTCACTCAGATAAACCAGAATCTGCAGATAATTTTTTTAACATACGGATGGTGTTTTATTACATCTTTAAATATATAATAAATATATAAAATAAAAATAATTGTCTCCTTTCTAAACAAGTTCAATTTCTCTACTTTGCTGGTACCAAGTAGGCAAAAATGCTAAAAGTCTGTCAGATAAGATCATATCAGGATGCCATAATATTAAAAAATATATTATTAATGTGTGAAATTTTAAATTGGCATTTTAATCCTTTACTATTTTGGTCTCAACAGTCAAAGCTTGGAGTAGATCCAGGTGTTGTTTGTGACCCTGTTGGTCAGTAAGGTCCACAGTGGCTAATACCATGTTGTTATTGCTGGGTTTTATCCATTAGACAATGAAATGTTCCTCTGTCTATTGACATGTTGAACTTTGGAAACTCTAATGGGCAGATACAGAATATTTCAGGAATAGGTAATGTTCACAGGGCATGACAAGACACACCTGCTGGTCCCTCTGGCTCACCAATAGCACAACAGTGCTATTAACCATATTTTGTTAGGTCTGACAAGACAAAACAGAGCAATAGTGGCTGTGTCTGCTGTCTTTTCTCTGTTTTATCTTTTTCATTTTGAGCTTGAGTTTTGTGCCAGACTAATAGCCGGTGGCAATGGACTGGGGAAATGAAACTTTTGCTAAGATTAGGGACTGTGCAGAAAACAATGTGTGAAATTCTGATTTGACAAGGATGAACAGACTGGTGAGGGCACTGAGACATTTTGTGAAGTGAAACCATGTTTGTAATCAATGTGCCTTAGAAAAAACAGTAACAACAGAGGAACCAAAAGATCCCACCCAGGAGACAATAGAATGGCATCCTCATTGTACCAGTCAGGAAATAAAGGAAGTGTGGGGTTTATTCTGCCCCTTCTAATTACTGGTAGCTTATATAAATTGATGGTAGTGGAGCGATGTGTGTGTTGTTGTGCTCTGGGGTGAATATCCTTGTGAGACTGTAAGTTCAACAGTTGTCATGCAATTTGGAGTTGCAGACTGGTAATTTTCGTAATTGAATCTCAGGAAATAAACAAAATATGGCAACTTGATACATTTTGAGCAATTAAATTTCTGCTGAATTTTCTGCTTCATCCTTGGGACTCCCAGATTCTCAGCCAAATTCTGTCTCTGATTAAGAATGCAAATAGCCAAAAGAAACAGAAGAGGGAAGCCATCTTTAATATATCTGTATGTCACAACAATATATTGAATTGGCACCTGCCTTTAATTTAAAACATAGTCTAAAACATCTGCCATCAGACCACAGGTCAGGAGAGCAGAATGAAAAATTGTGTCAACTGTGGCTTTTCTGGTTCAGGAGGACAGGAACCACATAACTCCTCTGTAGTGAAATGGTTTATTTGCAGGGTTTGAATTCAGTATTCCCACTCAGCTGTACACAGGATGCACAGATTTCAGAGGAAGATCCTTTCCTTGCTTCATGCCAGGTCTCTTTAAATGCTTATGATTAATTACCTTGATGTAGCAGGTACAGGGAACCACCAGGGTGCATTCCCTCATGCTAAATACCTGACAGATCAGCAGATGCTCAGGGGTTTGTTGGATCATTTCTTGAGAAGGTAAATGGTACATGCAGGTTATTTCAGAAACTTTACCCCAGCTCTTGTTGCATGGGACGCTGAAGGAGTGGGCAGTGGCAGATCCAGGGTTTCCAGGATCTCAGCGCATGAGACTGGCTCTGGCTTTCCCAGGGCTTTGAAAGACTGGCTCACAGTTTCCTGCACCCTTACCCTCTAGTGAGATATGAGCCCACTGATTAGAAAAGTGACTTTATCCACCCCAAACTTAGCTGTACAGACACTTAACTAAATCATCTGTGATAGGAGTGTAGTCAGCTGAGCTCTATAATCAGCAGAGTCCAGCTATGATTGGAATTGCCTTTTATTTGCCGTCACTGATTAAAGGGAAAGTCAAAAGCTGGGGCTGCATAGTTAAATGGAATTCAGTTTAAAAGCTAAGACAGAATAGGTCTCTGTTACATCTAAGGTGTCAGGATGGTGCTGTCATATAAATAACTAGGTGAACTAGGATATCACAGTCTTCTGTGTTGGCTGCAGATGCAAATAATGCTCACCAAACTCCATGTCAGTCTGATAAGCCTGTCCTGGGGATTCCTGATTGATCTTCAACCATTTGTGTCTATCTTTGACAGAACACTGAGGCTATGCCCACAGAGTGTGTGAGCACACTCCACTTGAGCAGTCAGATCTCAAAGTCCAGCAGGTCTCCCAACCCTAGTGCATTTAGTTCTGTATGTAGCACATGCATTGATGGCCCAGTGGGTTTACCTTCCAGAGCAACCCTCTGACAACTGCTGGCCTAAGTAAGCAGTGAATAGTTTGTAGTCTGCATTAGTTTCATAGCTGATCAAGAGTCTTTTCTAGTAGCTTGAAACCCTCTCTTTACTGGCAAGTTCCCTAATATCAACTTTTGAACACAAAGAGAATAAAGAGTTCATTCTTTTTTGGCTGATGTTGAGAAGTGGTATGGGGTCAGCCATGCTGACAGGGCACTTTGCAAGGGAAGAGGAAGGCATTTGCAATATCTAAAGGATGTTTTCTTCTTTTCTTTTCCTTTTTACTTTGTGTTAAAGATGTACGACTTCCCAGTCAGCGCAGCTTGCAGTGCGCCTTTGTTTTCCAAATGAGAAAAACCAAACAAGCTGTTTCTCAATATAGTTGTCGGACAGTTTGTTGCATCAAGCTGTGAGCAATGTATGCCATGGAAAGAGCCCTGGCTGATGCCAGCACAGGAGGTGTGTGATGGGGATATAAAAATAGTGATGCCACTCAAAGTGTATGCAAACAACTGTGGTTCTCTTCTGGTAGTGTAGAAACCCCTGGTGTGTCCTTGAATCTCAAAGCTAGCTCAGAAGAAAAAGATAATAATGTCATCTCTTATTTTTGTTCTTTCTTTCCAGTGCTTCCTCCCTCCCTCCAGAAGAGGGAGACAACTCTCCCACACTGTAAAATTCAGAAGTTCAGATGGATGAAATACCTTTGAATTTATCTTGATTGCTTTGAAATAATTTACTTGAGAGTGTATGATTTTCCAGGACAGGGAAGGCATTACAGGTCACTGTTAGAAGTCATCAAGTCTTTTTGCCAAAATAGTTTGCAGTTTATGGATACTACATTGAATGCTAAGCAGTTGGATAAAAAATTAAACCGATTCCTTTCTGCCAGTAGTTTCTATGTAGTTCTTGATATTGGGGATGCCTGCTCTGTTTTGATTTTAAACTTGTTTTCATTTCTGTTCTATTCAGAACAAGTCAGTATAATATTTCCTCAAAAGCTATTTACTGAATTGATTTAGCATTCATTTTTATTTAATATTAACTCGGTGAATGAAAATAAAGAAAAAAATGCTCAAATGGAATTGAATTTCAGATTTCTATCAAACACATAAATGTGATAGTGTGAAATAGAGTAAAAAGTGTTTAAAAATTGTAGAAGGGAAGCACTGCTCATATATGCCAGTAGGTATCTGTTCCTCATTGATTTTCAGAGTCAGCTTCCAGTCATCTGACTCTTTACATCTTATGAAATATAATGCAATATATAAAAATAAATCATCTGGATCGCAGCATGCAGCATTATGATGTCAAGGGTAAATGAACCCATTGAAAAAGCAACAAATGCACTTCATTGATTGCATTTTTTTAGATTTTATCAACCAGCGTGCAGATTCCGTCTGTCTAAACACAACGTAGTCACCATTTATCTCCTATAAAATCAGTCAAAACAGAAACTCTTTTGTAATCAGTTTGACTCAGTGATGGTTTGGGTTGCGGTGGTGCTGGCAGAGGGAATCACTTTTCTCCAGCAATTCTCAGCCAGCCAATGCACACATCTTATCAGGGGTTACCTAGCAACTGTATGCTGCTGTTAGTTGAAGTATAGTGATTAGTTAATAGCCCATGACTTCACAGGTTACTTTCTTTACAATTACATAGAAGTATTTAGCATTTGATTTCTTTTGAAAACCCTTTCTCATACAGAAATTAATATCAGGTCAGATTATGACTGGCATTTATCTCGCCAGTATGGAGTTAGCAGTAAGTGCTTCCTTTCCTCCACCTTCCCCATCATATTTTGTCTTTCAGATGATTGTTACAACTTAAGTACATTACCAAGGGAAAATTATGAAGGGTCAAAAAGACATCTGTGGAATTTTCTGGAACTTTTTATAATTGCATGATGAACTGTTTGCATCTCCCATGTCATACTAGGACTGGACAAGAGAAAAGATATTTCAAATGCAGCAGTATCATAGGGCATATTCATGACCCACTATTTCAGATATTACAACATGGTGTAAGTGGGACTTCACTGCCACACATGCTTTTCTCAAGCCTTCAGCAGTGCTTGAGTGTTTTGGCACAACCCTTCACATGGTATTTGTATTTTTCCTTGGGGTACTTTTTTTACCCTTTTTTTTTTTGACCTTTTAACTTTCTACTAAAACCATGCCATTTTCTCTTTTTTTTTTTTCAATAAGTTCTTTTTTTTTTCAAAGATCAGTTCACCCTAAAAATCCTCTAAATCCTCCCTCTTTTCTGTATGATGCATTAATGAAATTTGGAGCAGTGCATTCTCTAGATTAGCAGGAAAAACACATTTCTGTACGGCCCAGGTGACCCAGCCATCCTTCAGACATGCAGCATTTGGTTCTGTATGAAGTCCCTAGCTCCAGAGAGGGACAGAGGTGAACTGTCAGCTGCACCTTATTCTTCCTGTGGCCCGAATGACCGTGACTGTAATGCCCATCCATGCTGACTGCAAGGTTTTTCTCTTTTTATGGTGAAGTTTCCTCATATTGCTGTCATATTTCAAAGCCTGTCTGCTTCTATGAGAATTTAGAGAAACAAAAACAGTCTTGAAAACATTGTCTGAAGGGACCCTGGATCCATCTTGTCTCATCTCCTGCTCAAAATGGGGCGGTTGCCAAGCCTGTATCAGATTTCCTTTCCATATTGGCACTTTCAGTGCCATCATTAGAAAATGAGAACAAGTTTTTGAAGGCAGAAGGAAAAGGCAGGACTTACCCCCTTAGCTGTAAGGAAATATCCTCCTTTGGGTGCTACTAACTTGCTTGTGCAATCTGGTCTCATGCCTTTTCCAAGGATTTGTTTTCTATCATTTTAATTTTTTGTTGACTGATGGTGATATTGGTGTGTCCCTAGGAGAACCATCCTGGTTCTGGCATTCCTGCCATCTGGCACATGATAAATAATGATGATTTCTCTTTGTCTTCCTTCACCTGCTCAAAACCATGCATTAAACACTCTGCATGTAATAAATGTGTCTGCCACAGATGTCTTTGGGGTGACAATCACCCATAATCACATTCCCTGTCCTGCCAGGACTGGGCAGGGTGAGGGATGCCATCATTTTCATGGCTTCCTCTATACCTTGTGGACTGGCTGGTTGAACTAGCTTGATGAACAAACTTAAAGTTCCCTGCAGCTATTTTCTTTCTGCGTATAACTGGAGGCTTTGCATGAGGGTTCAGTCTTGTTTGGTCTTAGAGAAACTTCTAGAATTGACTAGAAATGTTCTGGACACAGTCAGTGACAGAGCTTATTCCCCTGTTCCTTCTTCCAGCTCTGAAGGAACTTGGGGCCATCTGCCTACAACAGTTGTGACTGAAAATGCTGAGGAAGAAATGGAGGAAATGCTTTGATTAGGTCTCAAACAAATACATTAGAATCATTAGCATGGAAGATAAAGCACCAATAGTAGAAAGTCTCCTACACCCATTTGTTTCTGCATTCAAGGAAGAGACAAGGAAAATTAAGGAGCTTTCCTGTAGTCCTTGAGTTCACCTCCTTGGTCTAATTCCATGTCATAAACACCACTTGGCAGCTGTCCCAAAAGGAAGAGCACAGCCTTGCTTGCTAATGCCCCACTAAGAAGAGCTGTCCCCCTTGGAAGCAGTGGTTTAGCTGCCCATGGCATTGCCGTGGTCTCTTCAGAGATCCACCTGGGATTTTGTGGGTGTGGATTCCTTGAGTACAACCTTAGTCTGAGTTCCAAACCCCCACCACATAGCTTTTGCTAGTCTTAAAAACACAGACCAGGTTTCATCTAACTTGCTTCAGGTTCAGGGCTTTCTTAAAGCTTCAACAAATTGCAGTTGGTATCTCACAGACCTGTGCGAGTTATTCTTACAAGCACAGGGAAGAGCAGGCAGAGCTTTGTTCTGTTTGTCTCTTTTAATGGGACTTAAATCTACTACTAATGGTTATAAGGTCTATGAGAATTCACAAAGAGATAAATGTACAAAATGAATTTTTTTCTACTGGGAACTGAAGACAAAAATATATTACAAGTTTATTATAAATTTTATGCTCCTATTGTGAATCCTATTCCATGGACTACATATATCTGCATCACATAAACCAAATTCCTATTCACATTTAGTGTACACTAAAACCCAATCCTTTTATGACTTAGTAAAATTTGAAGTGTTTTATGGGTGCAAGGGTTGAATTTTCTTAATTGTAACAGAACAATAAATTCCATCATTTAATATCTAGTAATTTTAAGCTTTGATCTCATTAATAGGGTCAGATTTTGTTATTGTTGGGAAGGATAAAGATAGCTGCTGCAGAGTCTGAATAGAGATCATAGAGGTTGGGTTAGAGTATCACAATGATTTATGTGACTTCGGAGATATTTTATCATACAGTACTAAATATAAACTGCAGGTACAACAGATGGCTTTTGGCCTACAATCCATTTATGCTTCGTTCTCTAATGTGTGGTTATCACTGCATGTATACAGGATGTTTTGTCTTGCAGAAGTTTTCCTAAAGGATTGCAGCAGGATTTGTGCTGTCATTTATTAAGCAGCAGCCCCAGACCACAAAGTGGTGCTACACCGTGGCAGCTGCCATTCTCCACAAAAATAACATTTTTCATGTGTCTGGCTCTTTCTCTCAGTCAGCTCTACAGCAACTTTAAATCATTAATCTCTTGCTTTCTGTTTTGAGGGGCAAATATAGCTGGAGATTTACTGAAGGACCATTTCAGCATGTTTGGGTCTCTTAAAGAATCACCATGTTCATTTGTAAAGTGGTTGATCAGTCTAGTGGAAGGAGCTGTTGCTACATCCCTGCCTCATTAGCTTTTTAACTGACTGTGTTGTATGTGAGCCCTGCTTGAAAGTAAAGGGAGGTGTTTTGCTTCTGGTTTCATCAAAAGCAGCTTTCAAGCAGCAGCATAAAGATATGGGAAATTATTTGTTAAATTGAGCTAATAAGACCAAAACTGGGACCAAAGACTCCCATCTCTCATTCCCATGTTCAGATACCCTTGGTTATTCTTTTCAAATAAGTGGTGTTCAAATCCTAGCAGGCAGATTTGGAGTTACTAATGACATTCTGAATGGAGCCTCCCTGTCATCCTCAGGAGAGTGCACACAGCCCTGGGCTGGAGGAGAACTCTCCTGTTGGTTAAGTGACAGCATCACATGCACAGCTCGTCTGGCACTGGTCATATTGTTTCTCAATTTGATGTGAGCATATTAGTTAACACTGATTGCACTAAGGGTTTTTTAGCTCCCAGAAGTGTATTTTACTGCATGTTTGATCCTCTTTTATTGCCACATTTCACACTCAACAAAAGCTTTGAACTGAGAGGCTCTGCATCCATTGGCATTGGGCAATAGCAGGTTTCATTCCCTCTTTTACACACCTGTTTTACAGCACCTAAGTGAATAATTTTAAGAATACAGCCTGCATATCCAAATCCCTCCAAAACCTGAACTGCTCTGGATACAAATGTCATCTAAATAACAAGTGGTTTATCTGAAGTCTGTGCTGTGTGCTCTGACACAAATGCTTGTCTGGCAGGTGTGAGCAGCACCTGCCCCTGACACCTATGCTTCACATGCACTCATGAACTCTTTGTGGTCTCCTTTTGAAAATTGTATTCCCTGTGAAAGGACTTGTCACAAGTTAAATTATCTGTGAGATCCCCAACTCTGCCTCCATCCTAGTGTTAAATTCATAACAATTTCTGTCAACCCTCAGTATCAACAAGGACGTTTAATGAAACTCTTACAGTAGTAAAACCACATCATTTTGGCACAGGTGATGATGAGCCAGAATACAGCCCTGGACCATACCATTAACTTATCAACTAGAGAATTCCTACTGGGCACATCCCTGCTTTTAAAGCTTTTTACTTTTTCTTCTTATTTTTAATCTAAAAGAGTAAACTTTGAACTGGTATTTCTGTTGACATTAAAGATGACTGAGTTTGCATTCAGGTCTGGAGTTTATTTCTTACAGGGTCCTTGCAGATCTTACAGTAAGGCTTTTTAAACTACACTTATCTAAATGAATAATCATGTTTTGCAGGTCACAGTGTAAAGATTTTTCCTCCCGTGGCATTTATTTTCCCTGATATTTTCATTCTGTTGTTGTGTAACTAAATCCATCATTTAAATGTGCCCAATGTGAAAAAGAGATCAAGATGCAAATACTGCCAGTATTTTAACAAAGGTTTTGTTTGACTAGGGGGAAGATGAATGAATATCCAAAGGTTCAAAATATGGGAGGGGTAATTAGGAAAATTCTATGAGTAAGTGACCATTGTGACAAATTTACCTTCATAATTAATGAAGATGTGACAGTGGATTCTATATACCACAATTTAGGCATCTGCTTTCAGCCTTGCTCTGCAATATGTATTTAAATGCTACATCTTCATCATCAAAGTGCAAAAAACCACTGCAGAACTGGCACATAGTGCAGCAGGAGACAGCATGTCTCTGTTTTCAGCTCTTTGAATGCATCAGAGTGGAAGCTGCTGGCTCTCAGTGTAGGATGTATGATGTTACCCTGCAGAAACTAGGGGTGAATTCTGGTCTGGGGAGCAGGCAGGAGACAAACTTCTCTGTTTCTGCCTGGAAGGGATCCTGAGCAGCTGTAAACTGTGCACAAGAGCTTTATGGTGCAGGTCTGTAAGCATTAAAAAAAAAAAAGAAAAAAAACCAAAACAAAAAAACCAACCAAACAAACAAACAAAAACTTTAAATGGGCATTGCAAAACACAGCTAAACAAAACTCTCTGCAGTCTCATCAGTAACCCTTGCTGAACTTCTGATGCTGGGGCACTCAGTGTGCACTGACTCGAGCTCAGCCTCTGTTTTCACCCAACCTGCTAAGGAAAGAGCATGTTTGATTGCTGATTATCAGGGAGATACCTGCCCTGCTTCCTGCAGTTTGGTAGTTTATGTTTAAAAACATGCTATTTTAATAATAAAATAAAATAAATAGTATCCACCAGGAATAAACATTATCCCTTAATGGCTAAAAATAATTATAATATGCATGTTAACATTCAGAAGAGTGTGTCTCATGAATATAGGAATCTAATTTCATGATTTAAATGCTGATGGTACAGCTAGAAAGCAACTCAAGTACATAATACACTAACCTAAGATTCTCATATTTTTCTGTAATATCAATTCAGCATTAGCAACGCTAAGCCACCTGCTTTTTCCTTAATAGTGCATGAGTTATTAAGATCAATGTTTTAAATTATGTTTATGCTCTAATAGAAAGGATCTGGTTTCTTAATTTAAGAGGTGATTTAGTTTACCTGCTTTACTTGGCATATTAATTAGTAAGTCACTGTCTGTGTGTCATGTAAGATTAAATAATGCTGAATTACTTTGTAAAAAAAAAACAATCAGGAAAGATGGGTTTAAGAAACAGCTTGGGTGAAAGAAATTAGCATAAACTAAAGCAGATCATGACTGGGGGGTAAGAGCAGTCTTGTGGACATGATTGAATATTTCTAGTTAGAAGACTCAGAGATTTTTCTGCACTGTGCTGAAAACTTTATTTCACTTCTTACCAAGGCTCTTACTAGAGTTTCAAAAGTACTTTTTAATTTTGAATTATTTAGATTCAGGGCTCAGTGTTTAGCATGTGTCACTGTCATTTGATTTTCAAAGCTAGTCAGTACTCAAAGCTACCGTTGGAATCAGATGAGATCCAAAATGCCAGGCAATTTTGAAAATGAGGCTTCATTTTTGGAACTTTACAGCATAAATTTTTATACAGTAAACTGTGGGTTTAGGGTAGAAATTCCAGTAGTCTATTTTTCTAACTCCTGCACTACCTAGTCATATTAATCAAAACATGTATTTTCATGTTTAACTTTTAAGAATAAGTTTACTTAAATTGATCTGGATTTTTTTAAGTTACATTGAGATGAAGTGCTAACATTTGTGATTATAAATTATACAGTTAGAAATTTTGAGACTTTAAAAACTTTTATGGAAAGGAAAATTAATCATTCTGATTATTTCTGAGTGTTGTCAGTGGCTTTGATGCCTAGAAAAGACTTGTACTGAGAAATTTTCTTTTAGTGCTACAAGTAGAATTTTCCTGATGCTGGATATTTGTCAAGAGAAATTCATCAAGATGAGGGAGTTAATTTTTATTGACTTTATGGATTGTCAGAGCAGAGCAGAACTCTGTCAAATTTCTTGAATACCTTTGTGTCATATTGCAGGATAACATGGATAAGGAGACAGACTGCAGAACTGCAGGAGCCATTGATTTGTTGGTTCAGCCTTTCCTTGTCCTGCTTTCTCATCTCAAGGAAATGCACAATTATGCTTGGGTGTTAAATATTGAATTCAGGCTCCCCTTGATAAAGCATAGCAACAAAATTTCCATCAGGAAAAGATTCAGATCTTCCTGGACATTTTATTGGGCAAGATAAAGGCGAATACATTAGAACTTGATTTAAGTCTCTTGACATCTTAAGTTTGGAAAGAGTTGGGATGGTTCTGACTTGTCAAGAGATTCCAAAACTTGAGTACATGAGGACAATTTAAATGGGATGCCTCCACAGTGTGAGATTCAGGAATACCCTTCCTCTTCTCTCTGCTTAGAGGCAGGAATGGAGGCTTTCACATCACAGGATGTTGGACCATGTTTCAGATCAGGTGGTATCCACAGAAGAGCTCAAGATCCTGAAGCCTCCAAATTAAATCCCACCATGTTAGAGAGTGGAGACTGAGAGAGGATCATCACATGGCCTATGTTGAGTGCAAGTCCTGACTTGCTTCTCCACCTGTTCTTACTCTTCCCCAAGCACCCACCTGTGGTTGCTGGCACAAGAAGAATGTTCAATATGTGCAATTTTGTTCTAACTTGGTTAGATCATTTCTATGTTTTTAAAGATTCAGAAATCCACATCTTAGGTGTTCTTTGGCTATTAAGAAAATAGTTTCTCTTGTTGATTAGATCCTATTATTTTAGATCAGTGTTTATATTATTGGTGCAAAAATAGAAAAGAGAAGGCTTATCTAGCAGAATGCAAAAGAGAAAAGTGATAATTATGTATATGGTTTAGACCATGTATTTTTTTGTCTCCAAATATCTCCTCTGTCTGTGTCCAGCAGAAAGAGCAACAGTAAATCTTATTTACATAACACAAACTGTGATTTCAAAGGACAGCAGAAGTCCAGGTCTGTCCAAAATCGGACAAAGGCATATGTTTGCCCTCAGTAGTGAAGTTTAGTGAAGTCATTGCTCTGCTGAACCAAGATATGATCCTGTCCAGCCCTCCCAGCAGCCTTGTGCCACTAACTTCAGGGCAGTCAGAGTCAGTGTCCCATACAGGGGGTCACAGAGCTTCAGCAAAGGCAAATAGAAAATTAGTGATCTAGAAATACCAAAACTACTGTAAGACTCTCTAGCTTGCACCAAAACCAGTCCCAAACTCAATGAAGGAAGAAAATCACACTTGTTTTGAAAAAAATTTGGATCCTCTCTGGAACAGCTGGGCCTCAATACCTAGAAATGATGATCCTGTTCCCTCTCATGCCTTCTTGCAGACACGTGAGAATGAGGCTGCATCAAGCAGTGGCTGGATCAGTCTGGATTTACAGATTTCAGAGATTATTCAATGTAAGTGACTGTTCACAGGAAGTGGCTATTGTTGCCCAGCTGCACCTCAGTCCTTCAGCACACAGACACCACATGTGCAAACACAGTTTTCACCTGTGGTATTTATTCTGTTTGTCCCAAAGCCCCATCACTGCCACTGAGTGATGGTGGAGCCCTTCTGAGGTACAGCCAGTATCATAACCACTGCTACAGCTGGGAGCTGGAACGTAGAAATGAACTGTGAGTGTCCATAACCCATGTGGAAAGGCAGCAACAGACTGGAGGATTTGCTTGATATCTTCTCAGCCTCATTTCCATGTCTTCTTCACTTTGTTCTGTCTTCTTTTTCCTTCCTTTCCTCCTTTCCCCAACTGAGAGCATTATCTGGAGGTGAAGAGAGGAGCTGAGCTGAGACTTGAACTACCCATGAGCAGTTCAAGTCCTGGAGCACCACAGACATTGTGGGAACCCAGCCTCTCCCAAACTTCTCATAGAACGGGCTCACATTTCTAACAGTGATGTGTTTTACAAGGATTCACCCATTTTTTAGTTTAAAAATCTCTACCTTATTAGCCATACAGCTTTTAAATCTTCTATCTGTACTACTCACCTTTCTGGTTTTTTTATAGCATCCATCTACCTGGCAGCCTTGAAGGCATTTACTTTTGTAAGAGTTGATGAAGGTAGGGCAGTAATATGTATTCTTCAATTACAAATGGGGAGCCAAGTCAGGGATGGGCTATTGGCCCTGGGGATGTGTTTTTTATCCTGGATCTCCTCAGTCCTAAGCCAGCATCCTCTTCTCTGGACCATCCTCTCAGCCCTTCCTTGAAGGTTTTTGAATTCTGGGACTCTGTTGTCCTAAAGAAAGGAATCCTTTCATCCATCCCTCCATCCGTCATGCATTGCTATCACGTCTAGCAGCAGATGCACACATTTGAACCACATGACAGCAAAAAAAAAAATGAACAAAGACCAATGTTTACATACCATGGTTTGAAATCTTTGTAGTTGGCAACCAAATCAAAGGAATGCTTATGTTTTGATGTACAGCAGTCTTAAATCATTTGTAATTTTCTATCACCTCATTTTATCAACAAATTAACATCTTGATATATAAGATCATCAGTAAATTAGCAATCAGCACTAGAACACAAATTTATTTTTAATGTGTGTACAAAACAAAGGACAATTGATAATATGTGGTGTAGCACTTTACATTTTAAAGAGAAAATTAAAATATTTATATATGTCAAGATATTTTTTAATTTATTCTGGCACCTGCAATTGGTGAATTTCTCTAGGCTTTGTGTCATTTTGATGTATGTGCTGCCCAAACTCTTCTCCCTGCCAAGAGTCCTCAATTTTCATGAACAAGAGAGGAGGATGGGGAGCTTTATCAAGGAAAAGGGAACACATCTGCATCTTTCTTGAGGAAAACGTTTCCAATGTAATATTGAAAAAAATACTAATTTCAGAGATAAATTCTCTATGTGTGTATGGTGAGGGTATTTCCTGTAAACAAAGTAAAGTAATAGTTTAAGCATGGATTTAAAGCTAACATCTAAAATTGCAGATCAAATCCTCCTCCCCCCAACAATCATTAATTCATTAATCCTTGAAACCATCACTGCATTGTTTTCTGGTAATTATACACACCTCATATGCCAGCTTTTTAAGACATTAATTGCATGATTAGTTTTATGATTTCTTCTGATTACCAATTAAGTTACCTTTTTCTCTCTTTTTTGTATTTCATACATACCATTAGACTTTATAGTGCTTCTTTTTTAATTTCTCACCTAGCAGGGGTTCTCACACATTCGAAGACAGCATTATCCACTCAATAAACAGAGAGAGAGTTTAATTTTCTGTGTAAAGTATTGCTATGGACTTGGAAGGATGATGTTTCAGATATTATGCTATCAAGAGTGACATTTAATTTTACAGGGAAAAAAATCTTGTTTTTCCCTGTCATAACAATGTTCACAGAGCATGATTTTAAAGATGTGCAGAGACCAAATCAAGTGATTCTGTCTGTTGGTTTAGCTGAAGTTGTCACATCTTCCTTTTTTGCCCAACATGTATTGCCAGCTGGTCTTCGATTATATTAGTCTAATTTCTTGTATAGAGTTCTCTGGGTCTGTGTAACCTCCCATACACCATAAATCAGATACACAGGCACAAGGCTCTCTAAGACTCAGGGGGAAAAACAATTGATCAGTGGGAGTACAAGTTTGAATAGAGCTGAATTTCCAAATCCCAGTTTAACTGCATCCCAATTATCTTGTAGCCTGCATCCTTCAGATGCTGAGAAGTCTCAACTTTTTGACTTTCATTTCATTCAACACATCTGACTTTCAGCAAACAGGGCTCCTATCAGCTGCAGAGGCAATATGCTAATGCCTATACACATTAGGTGAAGATCCTGGAGGTGCTTTGGGGGATTTATAGATGAGAATATTGCACAAATAAGAGAAATACAAAACCAGATGCTAAAAATGGGTTTTCCTCTCTATATTGCACACACATGGACAAATATTCATCTTGGTATGTGTTTTATTCTGTGTATCTACTTGTGTGCTTGGTTTATCAAATATTCATGTGGGATTCATATACATATTCTTCATCATCTTTGTAGTGTAAAAGCAATTTCATTTAATAATCAACACCAGATAAGATGCCTAAATGGAATTTAATTGAGAAAGGAAACAGGGAACTGACTCATAGACCTTCTTGAAGAGAATAATACAGTCTAGAGCATATTGTGTGAGTGGTTTTAAGGCAATCTGGTATCGATTTAAATGAGTACACACTTCCAAATTCCTGACAGCTATGGCAGGTGAGAGAATAGAAAGACGTTGGGAGTTGCAGGGTAACTCTAATTGGACCAACACAGAAAATAAACTCCCAACTTTTCTGTTGATCCTTGAAATGCTTGCTTGCCAAAGCTGTGCTGTGGTTCTCTAGTAGGGGGGAAAATTGTCCAGAGTGCACCATATGCTTTTCTGCAGGTACCCTGTGGGCAGCAAGTCAGCATTTAGAAATGTGCAAGGTTGAAGGTGTTCCTGTTATAACAAGTAAGGGCACCTCCAGCTCTATGAAAAATGCAATTTTTTAATAAATTTTTGGGAAAAAATCTGATTTTCTGATTAACCTTTATTTTTCTGTCATGGTTTTTGTTTTTAAGAGATGTTTTAAATCTATTTCATTTCTTCCCACTATTTATTGTATAATACAGAAGATAGGAGGTGACTCTGCCAGGCCAGAAAGCAGAGACTCCAGGGCACTGATTGTTGCCTGACAAGGTCAGGAACAGAGTTGAAATGTCCATAGGTAGCAATCACCTTGGTTACAACTGATAGTACCTTCCATACTTCACTAACCAGGTCCAGTTAGCTTTGATGTCTTTAGAACTTTTTTAGGCATAAATCTGTCTCTTGCACTCATGTTTTCTATTTAATAACCAGTATAAATTGTTTGAAATATTTTCCATTACCCAAAAAGAGGAATGTGTATTCATGGCACATGTCTGCTTTCCAGGCTGTGTCAAACTCAATAATCAAACTGTAAATATTTCCTTCTGATTGCTGGTCTGTTATTTTTGAATTGCACATTTCTGCTTTTAGCCATTCATAAAAAGTGATACACATGGGAGGCAGTGAGATAGGACCAAATGTTGTACCTAACTTGAAAAACAAGAATTAGCAGCATAGAGACTTCTGGTTCTTTCTTTTTGACAAAAGTTACTTGACTGCTGTTTTGGAAGCAAGAAAAACTTTGAGAGATTTGTAGTAAAGGCAGAGGGGAGAACAAGACATAATTTAGGCTTGTTCTTGTATAAAGTTTCTATTGGTGACAAGGCAAGAAGGATTCTCTTGAAAACACACTCAACATTTCTCCCAAAAGACATTTAGAAATTCTCTTTTTTTTTTAAATTCTTTTTCTTCTTTCCACAAGTGTCCAGATTGTCATTTGTCTTTCTGAAGGCTCAGTCCATGACATATACATGCTTTCTCTGTAGGAAGACAGTGCCTACAGGCTAGCCTTCCTTCTCTTCTGGCTCTCTGAGAAGAACTCTTGCCTCCATTCCTAGAGTAAGGAGTTCAGAAGTCCATAGATCTACTTTATTTATAGCATGTCAAGATTTGAATCAAGTACTATAGGATCAAATGCTGATCTCTCTTAAAAATTTACAGCACTGCATGGAGATATGTTCCTGGGTATCATGGACCATCTCCAAATAAAAATTGTAAAAACATCAAAGCCCAATAAACAAATCAATCTATACAATTAATATATTTATATATTGAATAGTGTATATTTATATTGTTCTATACTATTTATGATTTTATATATCATTTTATGTTATGTATAATTGCAGGTACCACTCCTTGTGAGGGGAAGAGGAGGAGCAGGCACTGGTCTCTTCTCTGTGGTGACAGTGACAGGGCTGAGGGAATGGCCTGAAGTTGTGTCAGGGGAGGTTTAAGTTGGATATTAGGAAAAGGTTCTTCCCCCAGAGGGTGGCTGGGAACAGGAACAGGAACAGGGTCCCCAGGGCAGTGGTCACAGCAGCAGCCTGGCAGAGCTCAGTGAGCATTTGGACAATGCTCTCAGGCCATGCTGTGGCTCTTGGGGTGTCCTGTACAGGGCCAGGAGTTGGATTCAATGATCCTTGTGGATCCCTTCCAACTCAGAATATTCTATGATTCTGTTATAATAGTGCTGTGCTGAGAGTGTTTAGTGCTGATAAAATTACTTATTGCCCTCAGAGAATGCTATGAGTTTCAGAAGTTTGGTTGGTATATCTGAGAAGATGCTTTCAGAGCAATATAGCACACCCTTGAAACTAAAAAGTACAGCCAAGCAGCATGAAAATACTGTCAGTACACTTTCAGTTAACCTCCAGGCTTCCCATTTTAATAGAAGTGTGAATAAATGAATCAGTAACAATTCCAGTTTGGGCATTTTTGGTGTAGCCCAAAACTTTAATAAAACTGTAACAAAATAGTCATTTGAACTATATATTTTCATCCTCTTGCACTTCCTTCATCTGTGGGTTTAGTTTTCACCAAATACATGAATTGCTGAAAGTGTCACGAGAGGCTTTTCTCTTCCTGAGGTCATTTGCAGTTGTGTGTTGTGTAAAGCCATGAAGTTTGGATAAACAAGTATGTCAGTCCTTTTCAAACTGAACTGCAGCTCCAGAACTTCAGTTTGCCCATCACTAATGTTCATTCAAATCCATGTTTAAATTGGGAACAAAACTATCTCCAGTTTACAGAAATGTAGCCATCCATAGCAGCCCAAATGGATTAGGATTGCTGCATCAGAGAAGTCCATTAGTGTAGTGTAAAGTACAGATACAGTATAAGCCATTTCAAAAAGTACAGCTGCCTCTGATCAACCCCAAAAAATCCTCTTATTTCTGAAAACACAATGTAAAAATGCACAGCAGGCTACAGGCCAGATATGTCAAGTATGTATTTTTTAGAAGTTGAGTTTAACCCATATGAGTCATCATTCATCCACTCTTAAATTTCTATTTTTCTGTTATTGTTGATATCATCCCAATTTTAATGGATGCTGAAGGCTACAATGGATGTCTCATCCACTTCTGTTCCTTGAAGCATCCAAGGAACTTGATGTACTTTTGCTGGCTGGCCCTGCCTATCACATCCTGACCTCCTGTCCATTAATTGCACACAGGCATGGCATGCAGGGTGCCAAGCCCAGCCATTGGAAACAGGACTCAGAGAGGAGGCAATCCTGGAGTATATTGTAAGGTTGTTATAAGGGGGATGTCAGAACTAGAATGCCACTATGACATTTCTCATTTCTTCAGTCATGAGAAGGGGTGAAATAGACACCTTCCTTGCTCTTGCAACATTCTCCCTTCTCTCTTTGCTACAATTTTCATTTGCTGCAAGGAATGGACCACTGAGGAAGTCATCCCAGCCCAGGCTGCATGGATTTGCTGAAAAGGGCTGTTTTTCCTTGATGGATTTCCTCAATTTTTCACACTCATGAAAGGATGAAGTCCTAACCTGTGCTGAGGAGCAGGGGGGTGGATGGGCAGCACCTAAAGGCAGATAGATGTACAGCAACACCTGATTTCTGTCTGTGTTAACATCCAAACCTAAACCCCCTGATTGTTCAAGTGTCAGTAAAGAGAGTTTATTGATGTTATCAGTCAGAGTGGAAGGACATCATTGCATGGCATAAAACACTGTGTTCTACATCCTCTGTGGAAGCTGTGAACAGGAGAAATACAGTTCTCATCAGGTACTCTGGAGAGGAAAGAGAATTCAGATTTGGAAAGCACAGGGGCAGCTTTCAAAGGGTCAGGACTGAAATCCCACACTAAGCTGCCTCTGGCTGGACATCTCATTTGAGATCCTTTGCCCCTTCCTCCTTTTCCAGTAAAATAATCCTGAAAACTTGTTTCTGAACACAGTATATCTATTTATAGGGAAAATTGTTGTTTTTTTACATTTTGCAGGAGCAATCTTTGATACCGAAATTTTTTTGATATGGAAATACTGTATACTTGCTATTTTTTAGCCCACCTACATGCACACCAAATCTGAATTACCAGTAAAAATCTTTGTCTGAGCTTTTGTGCACAAACAAGCTCAGCTTTTTAGTATGCACCTCCTTAAGCAATTTCTTTGAAACCAGCATACTTGGGTTTCAGTTTTTTGCCTATAAATAGCCTTGCTTTGTAGAATGTAGTTTATTGCAGGCTCTTTTAAATACATTTCTAAGGGAAAATATGTGGGGAAATTTTAATAAGTTGTCCTTATTAAAAATGAATTAAATACATCAAAATTACAGTTGTTTGCAATAACACAACATTCTTCTTTATCTTGCTCTATCAGCACAATCAGTGGAAAACATAAAAGGAGATATCCCATACACATTTGAAATTACAATTACAATATCAGGGGAGGGGCTCTTTTAAGTCAGAACTTTTTTCCTGAGAACAAGGCTAATTTTCTTAAGGACTTGCATTTCCTACAGACTCCTGGCTCCAGCACATAACTCTGAATCAGCTTTGGAGCAGGAGGCTGCAGGAGGAGGAAGTCTTGCCTCACACACTGGGAGATACCAAATGCTCAATTTAAAGATATAGTAGAAATTAAAAACAAAACAAAACCTGTTAAATAATAATTGTATAATTATTTTTGCATCACTTTTGAGACACAAAACACATTTTCCTGCTGTCATTAGCTTTTTCAGTTTTCTTTTAAAGTTCTACGCAGATAAAACTGACTCCTGGGACTATTAAAATAATTCTTCGTGAGGATAGTTCATGTTTTGCTGCAGGCAATCGGGAATACATATTCCAGGACACTTCAGCAGATCCATTCATCTTGTTTGACTTTCTCACAGAAATTATTTAAAGTTATACACTGTTGCTTGGATAAGATCTGAAAAGGTAAGTGATGTGACAGTTGGGTTGTCACATTAGTTGATCATAATCAACTAATTCTGTAGTGATTTAGTGATATTGTAGCAAAGATCAAATTTTTGGACTATTAGTCACTCAATTCACATTTTTTTCATGATACCAATGATAGTCAATAACTGATAGACTCAGTAGCAACACTAAAGTTCATCTCTGTCTTTGGATGCATGTTTGAGTTGTACATGGACATCTCAGAAGTTGGCTTTAATGGAATGTTACCTTCTTGGAGCCTTAGTAATTTTTTTTCTTTAATGTTTTCCTCATTTCTAGATTGTCATTAAAATATTTCAGCTTCCCAGCAGTATTAGATGAGTAAGCCTATGATCTAGTGTTGATAGACACATCAAAGTTAATCACAGACTTAATTTAAAACACATAACCCAGAAAGCATAACCAATAAATAAAAAGCAAGGTGTGCACCCATTTTGAATATAAATCCTAAATCCATTATCATATTTGTACTCAAGACCAGGCTGATATGAGGGCCCCACAAAATTCATGAAGTTTTCTTTTGTATTTTGGGACTGACAGAAGTACAGGTTGGTTTTTACACATGCACAAGTCTTCCTTTGAGCTGGCCGTCCCCACCAGTCCTGAGAGCTTAATAGAAAATCATGAAAACTGCACTTGCTAAATGAATTCACCTGAATCTGAAACAGTGCAGCACGTGAGCTCAAAACTGTGCAATTCTACTGAGTATTTGCTCTTTTTTTTTTTAATCTGTTTTTTAAGTTTTTCTGCTTTTGGAAGCAGAACAGAGGATACATTTGTATGCTGTGTGTTTTCTCTGGAAGATAAAAGGCACTTTTGATGGAGGTACAGACTGTCTCCATTCATAGTAGCTTTCAGAATATGGTGAAAAATGCCACATACAAGCATACTGAAATTTCTTTCTTAGTTATTTTGTTTATAGCTTATACCTTGGACAAAATTACCAACGATTAAAGTTTCTTGGCGCTTCTTGTTAGAAATTTCAGCTGCAAACTTTAATAATTTGAAAGTACCTAACGTACTCTCTGCCTCTGACTGAATTTTCTTAGGAAAATTACAACAAAAACAACTCAGTCATTTCTGAAATTGCACTGTTAAAAACTAACCTAAGCCAGTATGAAAATGTTATGGTGCTTTTTTTTCTTTTAACTGTCCCAGTGATTCATCCCTTTTACCTTTGATGGATGCTGATGGGTAGGGGAAGCCATGTGACAAGGATTTATCTTTTGCCCTTTTTTATGGAAATTCAGGAAATCCTTTCCAAAGTAGTTACAAATCTGTGTATATTTGTGGTTTGCACATGAAGAAGTTTGTGGCATTCTAGCATCTGAATTCACCAGGCAATACATCCCATCATTGGTAGGGTAGACAGAAAGCTTGTTGAGAGCTTGTGGACCATGATCCTGCATGATCAGGGTGAGAAATAGAAGAGATCTTTTCTAAATAAATAAAGGAAGTTTCTGTAATACAGACCTGGTTATTAGAGGGGACCTTAACCTCCCTGCTGCATCAGCAATTCCACGGGACACAGCAGTCAAGAGGATTTTGGAAAGGTGTCAGGGATGACATCTTGTAACAAGAAATGTACCAAAGCCATCAGGGGTAATACACGCCTTGGTCTGCAGGAGAATTGGCCAGGAAAGGCACAACCAAGACAACCATGGAGAGAAACTTTCATACTAGGACTGGATAGGCAAAGAACCAAGGGTCTGGGGAAAAGATGGGTTCAGATTTGGAAGACATTAGGTAAAGTACTTTCCTTCACAGTGAGTTCTGAAGTGACTGGTTTTTGTTAGAGAGACTCCCTGCATCAGCAGTGAGATGTGGAACCAATGATAACACTGTGACTCTCCTTCAGGGAGCTGCTGAAGTCACCATCTCTGGAGGTATTTAAAAGATGTGTAGAAGTGGAACTCAGGGACACGTTTTAGCATTGGATTTGGCAGTGCTGGACTCAATGCTCTCAGAAGTATTTTCCAACCTAAAGGACTCCATGATTCTTTGATTCCGTACTTGATTCCAGTAGCCTAAATGGCATAGGTTAGGATGATGGATATTAAGTGAAGTGACAAGCTATATTGGAGTTGGTATGAAGACAAAGATTTAAACTACAAAGGGGAGAGTACTTTTTTCTCAGAATCAAAATCTTGTGGATATAATTTTTTATTCCAAAAAGAATACTTTCTTTGGAAAAAGAATTCAAAGTTAAGCCCTCAAAATTTAATGCCTGACTTGCATTTTTTTGTACATCCCTAATTTGTCTCATTTTTCCATGTATATTAAGCTAGCATGTTTAATTACAGAATCGTGCTTCATTCATATGCAGGAAGAGTCAGGTCTGGCAGTGAACTAGGACTTTGCAGTAAAGCAAATGATTAAGAGTCCCCCACCTCCTTTGTTAAGTAAGTCAGAAAGTGTGGAGTGAATGAGAGAGGATAGTCTCTTGGTGAAAAGAGCAAAATTCATTTTGTTTTCACCAGAGGAACTTCTATGACAGTAGGCAATTTTCTTACACTAGTTTTGTCAATTCTTTCTCATTTTCTAGATGTACAAGATCTTCCATATAGGGCTTGACCCAATGTTTTGGTGAGCACTGACACAAGAAGACTGTATGTGAATATATGAAATCCTAAAAAATATAGAGACAGCTCAAACTGTACCCAAAATTAATGAGTACCTTTTGACATAAATCTCTCTGTGCTTCAAATCCACTTTCTACAGAGGGAATAATACCCACATATACTAGCAGGATATGAAATTCATTAAAATTATGTAGTGTTTGTATACTGGGAAAATAAGTACCAAAGAAGGAAATGAAAATATTGACAATTATTAATCTACCCTTAGAGCTGAGATCTGTCATCACAGAGGGCATTGTGTAATGTGGGATAAATAAGGCCAATGGCCAAATGCAAATATAGGTGCAAAAAATACTGTGCCCTGAGCAAAGAGGAGCACTTATAAAACACCATTTCAAAATACATGTAGAGGACAAGATAGAGTTGATGAGGTAACCATAATCCTGGCTTTTTCTGACATTGAGGGCTTTATTTTCCAAACTTAGTCCAGTAATTAAAGAAAAGCTTCCCAGGATTCTTTGGTCCAAGCAAGAACAGCAGGTAAATCTATAAAAATCCTCATTCCTTGGGCATATAAATGGATTCAGGATGCAGAGCCCAGATTCCCCTCCCCATCACAGCACCTGAGCCATGTGCTTGGCCCCCCTGGGTGTGCGTTGACCTGACCGTGTCTGTGTTGGGAAATCCATCATAGAAAATGCTTCAACATCCATGTGAGCAGAGATGAGACTCTGTCCCCAGGGGCTGACAAAACTCCTGAGCTACAGTGGGATGCTCACTGCTCTCTGGGCCAATGAATATTTAATTGGGCCATACAAAGTGGAAGAGTATAGTATTTGCAAGGAATGCCCTGACGAGGGGAGAAGAGTGATGAGGAGGGCTCCATCTTATCAGAAGGCTAATTAATTACTTCATTATACTATATTATTCTATACTGTATTACACTACATTACATTAAATCTAAACTGAATCTGCCAAGCACTCAGCTCTGCACACAAGTGCAGAGAATCTTGTGACTGTCAGCCCACAGTCCTGACACACACACACACTTGGCCCTGATAGGCCAAGGAAACAAAATACCATCACTGTGAGTAAACAATCTCCATATTGCATTCTACTTTGGCACAACACAGGCACAGCAAATAAGAAAAGAATTGTTTTGATTCTCTTCGAAATTCAGAGAATGTGAATCCCAGAAATATTCTTGGGAAGATTATCTTGCTTTTCTCTGTGAGGAGAAATGTGGCTGCAGAAGAGTTCCATCAGAACGGACCAAGAGGAGCTTCCATGGGACACTCCAGCTCTGGAGGCTTCAGCACTCTGGCAGGAGGGATCCCTGAGGTGGGGGGAAATGTTTGATCAAGGCAGGGACCCACATCATGTGGTCAGATGCTTCAAACACTGAGCTGCTGGATGAAAAGGGGTACTATCATCTTGCCCTTGGAGAACACCAGATCTCCTTTGCTCACCTGAATAATCAGTTTAGCTACCTGAGCCCTGAATGCATCCAGGTGCCTCTGTGCAAGTGAGGCCCTGAATGAGGAAGGCTGAAGTCATACCCATCTTCTACTGGCCAGGCTGGGCAGATCCAGTGATGTGGTAGCTGTGAACCCTTTTTCTTACCCCAAAATGCCTAATTCAGAGCTTGGCAGGACAGTATCTAGGAGGCAGTTGTTGCAGTGAATTTACCAAATGCCCTTGGGCTACTTTAGCCCAAGAGAAAAAGAAGGATACTTAGGCAAGATGTAGTCCACACATTCTTAGGTAGCATCTGCAGGGAAATATGCATAATCTCAAAGGAAAGTTTTTCATTAATGTAAAATACAAGGTTGCTTCAGAGAAACCTTTTCTGAAGTGTGTTTAAACTATGCACTTCAAAGCCTGCTGGTGCTTCTGTGAGCCCTTCACAAGAAACTTTGCCATAGATACAAAGAAGGAGAAAATCTCCAAAGTAATGTATGGAAATAAGAGGAAAGGCTGTTTGCTCCTTTTGCATGAATCCACCAGATTTTGACACAAGAAAGGAAACCGCAGACAGAAGTTCAAAGCTCCCAGTTGCAGCCCTTTTACAGTAATAATAAAATATGGGGTTTAGCCAAAAACCAACTTTCTCCATTATTTCTGTCTGCTGCTTTCTTGCTCATGAGCTGCCCAGCTTGTATCCCAGAGCATCATTTGTGCCCGTGCTTTAAATGCCATAGTTACACCCCTCTCAAGCTGAGTACTAACAGTAGGTGGAGATACAATCCAATTGTTCTGTAGTGTTTCCAAACAATCTGAAACCAGTCTGACTTGCTATTAATTTTAATTAAGTCTTGCAATAAAAACCAACAGAACAGTGAAAGCCATGAACAAAAATAAATGTATAGGTCATGCCTTTAGTTCCTTTTATGCAGTAATCTGATAGCTTGTTTTGGCATCACAGGTGGAATACAGACCTAAGTTTAGTCTCTGCTATTTATTTTTCTCTCAAAACCCCTGCCTTCTGCTATTCTTTTCCCTCAGTTAAAGAAAATTATAATAAAAGGGAGATGATTCTAAGACCAATTCAAGTATCAGAATACAAGCTGATTTAAAAAAAAAATATCTGTCTGGTTATTCAAGATTCCTAGTTGGTGCATCTTATTTTTTACAGGAAAGGCAATATGAAATACTGACATTATATTAATTAAATTTTTACCATAGCTGGATTTGAAAGGCTGTCTCTGATCTGTGCTTCTACAAAGGTGAAACAAAATGGTGACTGTGTTTCTTTGTAGGTTTAAACTTTGGAAAATGAAGGTCACAACCAGTTTTTTTGCCCATGCAGCTCTACTCACTCTGCTCCCTGAGCAGCAGGCAGTGAATATTGACAGTTCTAGCAAGAACTCTTACTCATGTTTTTAAAGTGCTCCCAGACATGCAAATCAGTAGGAAAAGCAGCATTCCACCCCTGGGAATATACCCCTGAAGAGTTTATGTCTGTCCATTTTGATGCTACCTGCTGTCCAGCTTTTCAGATCACTGCAGGCTTAATATTTAAAAATTCAACTTTAATTTATATCCTTTTCACTCACAATCAGTCCAATCCAGCTGGATGTCAGGGAACAATAGTTTTGGGGTTTTTTAAAGTCAGAATGGTGCCATAGTTGTGCTCTGGCACTGTGTCTCCTTCAGAAGCCTCCAGAAATACACCACCATGAAAACCAGCCAGCACTAGCCTGCAGGATGGCAGAAAGCCTGATGTTCATTAGGGTGCAGGAAAGTGCTTTTCTGGGAATAATTCTGTTTTCTGAAGGTACCTGCCATTTTGCTTTATGCTTTTATGCCATTTGTCATACACAGCCTTTATCCTGTCCTCTTTTTCATTCTTATGAAATATCTGATGATATGCACAGCTTAGTTTACCCCTGGATCTTCAGCTTCAGAAGGAAGCTCTAAATAGAAGTGAAGGTATAAGGGAAACAAAGGGATGAAGTCTCTTGGCATACAACAGACTGGGGAATATCTTATGGAGATGCCTGTAGGTTCTGAAACTTATTTACTCCTCTCAGTAGCCAATTGGAACAATAAGAAATTGGAACCATTTCTTATTCCAATGGCAAATTGGTCAGACATGTTACCAAAGATTATACTAAGATGACAAAATGATAGTTAATGGAAAGCTATTAAATTAAAGGTTCTGTCTTTCATATCATTAGTTTGATGAAGTCAATTTTCAGAGGAAAGCACCAGAACACCAGGAATCACAGTGAACTTTAGGGAAGGTGCAATTACCTCTCATGTGAAAGTCAAGTCACATATGTTTCACCAGTGTTTTTTAAATCTCATGAAAGATAATTGCTCCTGCTGGAAAATATCTGTCTTTCAGTGCTGTGTATCATATTCATCCAACTTGTAGGACTTATTTCATTAATAGTTGCATTAAAATAGCACCCCACTCATGTACTAAAGCAGCACTCAAAACTTAGCAATTACTGAATTTTTAATTACATGATTTTCTTATTTCTTCACTGTCTTTAAGTTCTTTGCTTATGCTAATTAAAACTAGGAGAAAAAAATAAACTTTGAATGAAAGAGCACATGGATCTTGTGTGTAGATATTTCTGTGTCTGCCTTTCATTTAAAGAAACTGAATTTTAAATGAACAAAAATAAATTTCAAGAGACATCCACATCTCACCAACACCAGGCTTTTAGAAATTCAGGGTATGATTCACCATAATCCAAAGTCCTGATACTGAAATACATTTCTTCCACAAATGTGTTTTCTGTATTGCATCATTTGGTAGCACATTTTGATAGCAGAACCTCAAACTGCAACCTACCAGAGCTCTTTAGTGCCCCTGCAAACCAGAAAGGAATCTGGTTTTAAGTGAATTAACTTGATCCTGGTTGTCTCATGGGATTACCAATTTTCTAGCACTGTGTGTATATATATATATATATATATGTATATATATATATATATATATATAAAAAAAAATATAGAATATTTGGATACATATATATATACTATGGAGTATATGGATTTGTTATATTTATTGTATTTATTGTATTTTCTAGCATTGAGTACATATATATATATATAGTCCATAGCAAATATGGTAATTCATAGTGCTTCTCTCACATCAAAGAAAATTGTGGTCACCTTATGTTTTGCCTCCATAGGAAAGTACCTTTATAATCACACCAAAATTTTATATCTTATTTATTTCATATCATTGAAACAGCATGAGCCATTCAAGAATCATTGAGTTCAGTTTTACATGGTCTTAAGTTGATTTTCACTTGCATTCAGGCAAACTCAGCTAAACCAGAAAACTTAGAAGAGCATTTTGTGTGCAACACAAAGATGTCATTAACTTGATTTCCTCAGCCTAGGTCTGTGCAATGAGCCACAGAGGTTCAACTTGACTTTCTAGGGGATATCTTACAAAGCAGAGGCTGTGATTTTGCCTGGGGTCTGGTCCCACACAGAGGGCATTGAGCACCAAAACTCCATCACTTTGGCAAGGATGATTTTTTCCCTCCTACATTTGTTTTGCTGATAATAATTTCAGCGTGTGCTGCCACTGTGTACCTAGATTTCAGACATGATAAACTGCATTTTAACAGTAATTAGAGCATATGGTGATGTTGTCTTAATAGAAACAACTCTATTGCAAAGATTTCAGTCTACCAGTAATAGAAATATGACATTTGTGCAGGCTTTGTGTTGTTTGAAGCTGCTGGCCATTGTAGCTGAATTGCTGTGTGGCTCCAGTCAGCCATTCTCTTTCACAGAGGTTTTTCTTGCGCAGGCAGCCATTTCTTTTCTTTTTCTTTTGTTTGTTTGTTTGTTTGTTGGTTTGGAAAAGGCCTAGTGAATTGTGTAGCTTTCCCTGGGAAGCAAAAAGGCTTGCAAAGACTTATTCCTCCCTGACATTTCAAATCTATGTGGTTGTGGTTAAACATTTAGTTACATGGCAACTTTTCTAACGAAGCACCTTGCTTAAAAATGAACTCTAAAATGCCAGTCTGCTTTAGCAGCTATTTTATGATCAAATTCCCTGGTGAAGTATGTGCAACTTGCTGACTTCAGTGGAAGCAACATACATCTGAGGGCAAAATTTGTCTGATGGATTGACTGATTGTCAGCTGTTTGGTGCTACGTGCCAGCTATTCAGAGGCACTTAGCTCCCAGCAACTCTTGCAATGAGACCTCGGGCTGAATTTTCACAGCCTTTTTGTGAATCTCACATACAATGTGTAAATAAAAATGGGCCTGAGTCCTTATGTTCAATGGGAAGTAATTTATTCTCAGGAGCAGTCCCAATGTGTATCCAGATCCTGTTGAGATGATTAAGTACTTATTAACATGAGCAAGAGTTACAGATTACAGCATTCTGTTGACTATTTCAAAAATCACAAGGCATGATTCATATTGAAGTCAATGGGCAGAGGCTGGAGGAGCAGGAAGCAATCATTAGAGACATGGACTACACTGGGGTCTCTGGGAGCCTGTGTTTCTCAAGCTCGAGCTGGGATTTTTAAATTGCATCTTTGGTTTTGTGGGTGCCACTTTACACTTGGAACTACTCATGCCCATCATTTTGAACTGAAAAGGTATCTCACTTTCACTCAGCTTCTTCTGGTGGGTGGTTAATCTCACACACAGAAGTAGAGTGCAATTTAAGAGTAAATCTAAGAAAGAATATTGTTTTCCAAGCAGACTGTCTTGTAAAAACTGATTTTTTTTCCTCTATACTCCCCCACTATAAGCAAGATATTAATATTTTCTTTCCTCAGGTTTACAGTTTGGTGAATCATCCCAGGGTACTTGGGACTGGTTTTCAGCTGCATTTCAGGGTCACAGTTTCTCCTACATTTCATAAGGGGTCTGAGGAGTAAGAGAACCCACGACTGGGAAGCAAGGTTGTGTTCACCCCCAGCAAGCACTGGTGATGCTCTTCAAGGCTCAGCCCAAATCCTGAGCTGCCTTCTTCACATTTAGACTAAGGACAATATTCAGGCTCTGAGGTGTGAGCTGCTTTATGAAGTGTTTCTGCATAGATTGAACACATTTAACAATTTTTAGAATAGAACCTTTTAAATTACAGGCATCTATCTATCAGTCCCACCACCCAAACAGAATGACAGGGCATTTTTTGACATTCTGGGCTCATAAATTGATTGACTTGCTTGATGATTAATTATTTTTATTTTGGGTTTGATAGAAAACCAGCAGACATTGAGCATTAGTTTCATTTTGAGTCTAATCATTCATTTATCAAATGAGGTGTCACTTTGTGTTGGTTGATGGAGTCACACAGATTTGTGGGCCAGACAGTTTTACTCTTACAATTCTGTAGCAGCTCAGACCAGAGAGGTTTTTTTCCACAGTAGAAGTCATTCACACACGAACAATATCATCAGTAATCTAAGAAAAAAACCATACTGTTCCTTATCTTGAACTGGCAATAATGTAATCAAAGCTGTTGAACATGACATCGGGGAGCTTGAAAGTTTTGGAATTATCTGAGAATGTGGTTGTTTATGTACACAGAATATAATGAAAAAGGTGGATTATATCCCAGGTTAATATATTCAGGCTAAACACCTCAAACTGAGAAGCCATGTGACATTTGTATGTCTTTTCATCATGTCATACATATATATATATATATTTTTTTTTTTTTTTTTTTTAAATTGTAAAGAAATCCAGAGATCTACAGAGCTCATGTTATGCAACCACTGGCAATAAATATCATATGAGTCCCTTGTGAGTATAGCTCAGTCTGTACTGGAAATAAAAGCCAAAGATTTTGAAATTCAAAGGAGTATCATGTGATTGTTAGAAAACTTTAATCAGCCCATTCCACACATACAGTCAGGGAGAAAGGTGTATAGATCTGGGCAACAGCTGAGCATATTATTCCAGAGTTTAATCTTAACAAAAGAGGCCATCATGAAGCCTTAGAGACCTAACTTCAAAACAAAATTATTAATAGCCAAGGGGGTAAAAAGCCCTAGTCAAATTCGGAATCCAGTTCTAAATAGGATCTCCACTTCAAGAATGAATAATAGATGGAGTCCAACTGTTATGTGGTTGAGCACAAATTAGTGATTCATTGATTGTAATCAAAAGCAGCTGCTTGTAATCAAAGCATAGGTTTTGATAGGTCATTATCAAATGATATGCTAATTTTCTAGGTATATAAAGAGCAGAGATGGAGCTTTTCAAGAAAGGTCTTGACTATGCAAAAGATGGATTTTGTGAGAAGTTTGCCTTGGTGTTTTCTTTCTTACCTGTTCTTTTTCTCAGTCAGTATTTTCTGCCTCCATAATTAGTTTGTGTTTTGCAGCAGCTTACTGGAAATGTCACCGACAGCTGGTTTGATGCAGCATAGCACAATAATGCATTTATTGGAGGAAAGCAGGTCTTAGCCTTTCCTTTTATCATTATTAACTCTCAATGAATACTCCTTCCTATGGACATAAGTTTGTGAGTCCTAATTTTGCTAAGTGCTTAGGCAGGTATTTTCAAATTCACCTGTTTTAATTTACAAGACTTCAGTAAATGACAACAGTTAGCCAACAATAATTAGTGGGTGAGAATTACAGCTATCTAGAAACTGAAAATCAGATAACTATTTAAATTCTTTAATTTATACACACATTTGGAAATACCTTGTCCTCAGCTCTCATAGTCCTGAAGTTAACTGGGACAAAGCTCCATGCAAAATTAGTTTCCCACATATTTAATCACAAAACATCTTTGAAGTTCAAAATCTCCTTGACTTGCCTTCTTTTTCAAAAGAGACATTTTTTTGCCAGTTCATGGCTAGGAAGGATTGCTAGTGTCAGGTAGGTGTTTGGCTATCTCCCTTATTGCTCTGCAGCACCCTTTTTTGAACCAGGAGGTTGATCTCTGGATTTAAGCTCCAGCTGTGGAACTGAAACAGAGGAGGTTTGAAGGCCAGAAAAGACAGTTGCAATTCCCTAGTGTGAATTCAAAACACAATAGCCAGTTCAATGGAAATAAGCCAAGCTCAGCGTTCCTCTAAAGGAGACCAAAACTGTCCCTTTTTACCATATGCTTCATTTGCCATTGATCTTGGTGTTTGCAATCTGTAGTTATTGTTCCTCCCTAGCTGCTTCTAGGTGCTCAAGAGGAATTTTCCATATCAATACAGAAAGATTTTTCCATTTCAATACAGGCAGAAAGTAACCTTTTGTAGCCTCAGACCTTGATGCTTCAAGCCATTCCTTATGTCATTTCCAGCCAGTCTTTTTGTGGTTGCTATTTAAATTGATTTGGAATCTGAAACTACTACACCTCTGTCAGAAAACTGTCAATCTCAGCTAGTGACCACTGGATAAGTATTAGATTAATATGAAGATGATGGCAAACAGACAGCTCTCAGACATTCTCTGGCCTCTCAGACAGTTTTATAAAGTGTGCTGCTTGTAGAAGCACTGACAACCTGGCACATTAGGTTGGGCTTTTGAACCACAGTTTTTTGTAACTGGTGTGGTTTTGACATTGGAACTTCTTTTATTGAAGTGTTTCTGACAGCAAGACATGGCTGCAACAGGAGGAGTAAGGAGGGAATCCCAGCACTCTTGCATTGGTGGGTGCACGTCTGACCTCTGAGACCAGATTTGCAGAATAAGGAGTTGAAACTTCCTTAAGAGGAAGGTTCTGCTCTTCTAATGGTGGGATTTTGCATCCAGGCTGTTGAAAGACCTGTCCTGTGATCATAAAGGTCAGGTGAGGAGGACACCAGCATCCCACCTCCCTGCAGGGATCCCCTGCCCCTTTGCAGCCCCTCTGTGGAGCAGTATCAGCATGTCTTACTTGTGGGCAAACAGCTCTCTGGTTCTATAACTAATCCCAATAATATAATGATTATTTCTAGCTTATCCTCAGATTTCCCCCTGAAACAGTCCCAGTCTTGGAACCATTTTCACTCATCAATATGTGCTTATAAAGCAAACACAGGCCAGATTATGCCATGGTTTCTGAATGGAAAATCATAGCAAAACAGAGGATTCTTTTCTCACTAATCATGGGTTTTGTGAGTAAGACAGAAAATGTGGACAAAAACAGAGAAAAATTACCATAGCCTGGGTGGAGTGATGTTTTTTTTCATTTTCCCTTTCAAAAATGGGAAATAGTTTTCTTCAGTGAGGCAATTTGGGGTATCTTGTAACTAAATTGTGAAGGTATTTAAATAATCCCCTCACTTATATAATGTCTTAATTTGGTCTAAAATATTTATAAATGTAGATGGACAGAAAATATTGATGTCACAAAAATAAATAAAATCTCAAAGAACTAATTGTCTTTTTGCTGACCATATTCTCAGTCTTCATCAGGAATATGGCATGATCTGAAGGACAGTTATTTGTTTACATTGTTTCTAAGACCTTAGAAATATCTGTATACAATTGATACTTTATTTTTGGAATGGCTGTTGTGTGAGTATTTAAATTTTGGACAATATGAGTGGGGACAGTTCTGATTTAATTTAATATCTGTTTTCATAAATGAGCCCGAAAACACATGAAAATATGTTTTCATTATAGTTTTTCAAAGTAGAAAAATGTTCAGTGTAGTTGTTCTGTATTCTTAAACTCATCTTCCCAATATTTCTTACTTTTTACTCTCTCACAGCAAGTTAGGGGCCTGATTATCTAACTGGGAAAATTAGATGGTATAGTTCCTTCCATCCTGTCCTAAAGAGGTTAATACATAGAAAATGGAACCACCATTTAGTCAAAACTTTTAAAAGTTTTTTTAAAAATAAAAAATTTAATTTTGCTAATCCAGAGTCCAGGGGACAGTCCACGTGTGGCAGAGAGATGGAGAGAGAGGATGAAGTCCTTGCTGCTGAGATGTGAGGAACAAATCTGGACAAAGTGGAAATAGTGTCCTCCAACCTTCACCCCAGCAGGAGTCACATACTAAATTTTCCCCTTCTGGATGGTCAGTGCTGTGCCATGGTCAAAGTGGGCAGAAGAACCAAAGTCCTTTGGTTGTCTTTGGCAGTGGTTGACTTAGCTGGCTCTGCCTGTAGGACAAAAATGTACTCACAATAAAGGATAAACAAGAAACATGAATTCAATTTTAAAATAGCATTACCTTTCTTTTTTAAAAAGGTTTTATTTGGGAAAAAAAAAAAAAAGAAGAAGATAAATGATACCATCTCTCTTATTTTTCCAGCCTCAGCCTCAAGCCGTTATAATTGCTGGAGCGAAGGTAAACAGCAAGCCAAACCAAGCCAGGCATTTGGCTCCCTGTTCTGCTGACTGATGTATTGTTATTTGAAGTGCTACATACCTCATTATCTGCAGTTAATAAAGTAGTATTGTGGGCAGATCTGCAGTGCTCTCAGATCTACAGAGCAGGTTAAAAAGTGGACTAGCACTTAAAGGTTGTGAAGCAGAGAAAATGATCTGCAAAATTCACAGTGAATAACAATGCATGTCTTCCATCACTGTGTTGCCCCCTGTTTTCTGCTTTTAACCACAGCCAAAACAGCCCATTCTCCTTCTTTTTTTACTCTATACATATTCACCTTGGCATATTTCTTTATCTAGTTTTCGGATTGTATTTAAATAGTCACACTGGGACCACAAGGCTAAAGTATCATTTTCATTCTCTAGGTGAAAATGTCTTTGCAATAAACAAGGAAGGTAAGATTTGCACCTAACTTCAAAGAAGGAGTAAAACATTTTTTATCAATCTGGAATTTGATAAAAACTTTGCTACAGGACATGGCCTTTCTTTAGTTGTTAGAGAAATCAAAACTTTAATGATTTTTCAAACAAGATTCCAAGTAAAAGGATTTCATTAAAAGGTTGCAATATGAATGTCAGAGCTTTCCACATCTTAAAAACAAATGGTTTAAAAGAGTAGAACAAAGAAGTAAGCCTAAAATAACTTTAGTTCATAGGATCCCATGTCTGCTGCTGCTGTGCCAACAGTAATTATCAGAAGACCAATAACAAGGTTGAGTGTGCTGGAAGATGTTGCATTTCCCTCCTTGGCCACTTCACTTATAAACTTTCCTCTCTGTCTGCTATACACTTTTACCCCTTCTGCACTCACAGAGGTGCAGAGTGGGACTGGGACAGTCCTAGAGCAGATGTCAGAAGCACTGAGATGCTCACAAGCTCTGTCCCCACGCAGCTCAGTGACCCTCAGGCTTTGGCATCCTCTCGACCAGGCCCATCAGTGCTAATTAGCACAGCAGATGAGGGGAGCTTTGCCTCCATCCCTATTCCAGCCCCTTTGAGGGGAACATCTGCCCATCCCACACATCCTGCACACTCACTGAGTAGTAAGCTCCAGCAAGCACAGACATTTTCAGACTTAAAACCACCAAAATATTTCTAAAAGAAACAAGTTTATAGATATTACAAGCAATCCAAGTAATGGTTTTTAGCTCGCCAAAAATGTTTTGGGCATCCAGTTCATAAAGTTTGAAGCCACCAGCTGGATACAGAAGCTTAAATGGACAAAAGGGATACTAGAAGAAAAGAGGAGGATTGTGAAACAAATACCTAAAAATGCTCTCAGCCATTTCTTTATTTACAGAATATGAGCTTTAGCTAGCTCTCTTGCTTCTTGTTTGTCCTACAGGCCTCCTTTATGGAGAAAAAAATGGGTAAGGCATAGGCAATCAATTAAACAGAACTAAATTAAAGTTGTTGACAAAAAATCATAATGTGCATTTGATTATTCAGCTTCGATGAAACAAATATCTCAGACAGCATTCAAGCTTCCATTGTTTTTATGGCCAGTATGTTTGCTGTCATGAACTCAATCACAGCACAATAGGAGGTGAGACTAAATGGTTTGACACATAACAAGTAATCATGATAAAAGAATTGACACTCTATGCAGTGCAGAGGCTGTTACATTTTTAAATGCAAAGTTAATTTCGAGATTGATTGAAGTCTTCTGCCTTTCTTCTAGCAATGGAATTAGCGTATTATTGTGGGCCTTCTGCAGCTCTTTGTCTAGCGTGTGGCATCTGCAGTGAGTTCAGCAGTGTTTAAAAATGCATTTAGATTTGAGCTTTAGAATAACCTTTGTGAGTACTTTTCCCCCTTGAAACTTCACAATGAATTTGATATGGGAGAAGGAGGAGGAGAAGGAGGAGGAGTTGGCGTTAGAGCCTCACAGGATACTGAAGGGTCCTGTTTACCCGAGCCCAGGTAAATTGCTGGAGATTTAGCACACAGCTCATGCCATTTGTCTGAGCCTGACCTTGAGAGGACACCTTCTTTCTGGTTTGAGGGGGGTAATTTTGTTTCATGCACTTGTCAGTCTTGCAGCTGTTTCTCCAAAAGCAAGCAAGCGTGCTGAAGGAAATGTGTGACAGCGCTGAGAGGTGGCCCTCCAAAGTGTAAGGGTTGATTATTAATTAAGCTGAGACTGCATCCAAAGCTGCAATGCTACAGTACAAAGTTATTTCTGGTTTTTTTTGGGGGGGGTTGTGTGTGCTGGACTAGCACAGTTTAGATCTTGCATACAGGATTATTTGCAAACAAAAGCAATCATCTATATGTGACACTCTACACTGTGTTTACAAGTCCTCTTGCTAAAGGCAGTGATGAATCCATGCTTGCTGGAGGTCTCTGCTGGAACAGATCTGTGCTAATCAAGATGATTTTTTTGTCTCTTGGGTAATTCCTATGGTCTTAACTAAATCAGACTTTAGGGCACTTCTAATTGCTTCCCTAGCACTGATTTACAGCTGCAAATGAAATGGTCTGCTCTAATTCCTCTGTTGAATATCAACAGGTTGTGAAGTGTTTGTGTGTGAGAGGGAGGTGGCATTGTCTGGGTGGTTGGTGCTGGCAGGAGATTAGCTGGAGGCTTCGGGGGCACAGCAACAAGGGAAGTCCCCACCATTGTCCTTGGTATGCAAATGCTCTTGTTCATTACCTTAACTCTAGCCTTGCAATTAAAAATAAGAAAGAGACTAAATGTCTAAAATTGTGAGTTACAAAACACCCTAAATCTGCTAACCTTTATTAATGAAAACTCAGATTAGCCAAAATCTGCTAGCGTTTATTGATGATGAGAGAACAATTTCTCTGCATTTCAATAGTTTTCCCAAACTGGATACATTTCCTTGTGCTTCAATTGGCCTATAACAGAGCTACATGCAAAATGAAGATCTTACTACTTCAATGATGTGACCAACAGAAGTTATTCTTTAAGATCTGTTCAACTAAATTTTACCACAAGTCCTGTGGAACAATCACTGGGAAGCTGAGAATTGAGCTGGGAAGGCTCATGGCTGATGAGGAAACCAACAGATCTTATTGCAAGGAGTGCATCTGCTAGTAACTAAGATTTTTGTTCGAGTGATGCACAGTCAGGTGTTCTTCACATGACTTCCAGTTTGCCAGGAAGGCAGGACATGGATGTGGATATTTACATGGAGTGGTGGGAACTGACCTGAGGTCCCAGCCAGGCACTTCTTGAAGTTTTGCCCAAACCAAATGATAATAAAAAATAAAATAAATGCAGTTATAAAACAGTCAGAATTTTACTTTACAAGTTTAGTAAAGAAAAGTAGAATTAATGCTTAGGTTTATGCACCATGTGTGGTACACTTCATGGGACTAGTCAAACATTTTTGTTTTAATTGTTTTAGAGAATGGTTTTAAAAGTTTTCTAATGGAAGACAATTTCAAAGAATTATTTGAATTCAAGTTTCTTTTTAAAAATAAGCTTTGGAATTTTGAGATGCACACATGGATATGTTTTCATAGCTGCATTAATTTTTTTTTCTGAAATTTTGTAATAACTCTAATCTAAAACTTAAAAATTGCCAAACCAGCAGTGAATCACCGTACCTTATTTGAATGAAGTGCTTAGTGTGATTCAAATAATTTATTTAAATTTGCTGTAGGGCAAAATGCAGATTATTGTGTTTGAGTTGATGAATACAATTTGGTTTTGGAAACCCCTTAATTTTTCACCAGGCAGAAAAGACTGTTACCAGCTCAGTTCTGCTGGTTTGTGTGTCAGGTGGTGAAGAATCAAGTACTGAAAAGAGTTAAAGCAATTTAGGGCTCTAGCTTCTTTCTCACTAATGGCATCTTCACTGCAAATCAAGCCTGAACACCATGTGAGTCATCCTACTCCTAAATTTTCTTTAGAAATTCAGTAATGCTGAAGTGAAACCTGTAACTTTCTTGCAACTATAATGGGAGTAGTATTTCACCCCAACTAACCAGGCCAGTGAAGCATTGTTGTAATCACTCTTATGCATGGTTCAACAGTAATAATCTCAATTACATACAGATAACACTTTTGTATTCATAAAGACAGCTCTAAGTCTTCAAAAACTGGCAATCTGTATTTGCAAGTTTGAAGCTGGTTTTGTTTTATTTTTTTTGCTTTTGAATTACTTTTATACAATTATCTCTCCCCATAAAAACTCCTTTCTGTGTTCATTGAACAGCAATGTGTTTTCATTTGAAAAGTCTTAACATTTCAGATTAAAATAGGTTCATTAATTACTCTTTTCCCCCAAATTAATTTAATTTACCTGCCTCTATATAGGCCTCTGTCTTTATTTTATCACTTGGATTTAATTCTAGGGAATAAATAAGACCAAAATATTCAAGACATTTAATGCATAGGGAGAAATGGCAGCACTGCCTACCATTGCAATGGCCTAAAATACCCAGATTGGAAAGGACCTGGAAGGATCATCTGCTCTATCCTTCCATGGGAAAGGGAACCCAGATGAGATTATCTGGCCCCCTGTCCAACCACATATTGAAAACCTCCAGTAATGGAGACTCCACCACATCCCTGGGGAGGATGTTCCAGTTAATGATAGTTCTTACTGTAAACAATTTCTTTCTTATATTGACATGAAACCTTTCCCCTGGAACTTGTACCCATTGCCATTTGTCTTGTGGCCCCTTCTGAAGAGAAAGATTCCATAAGTGCTGGAATACTGTGACAGGGTGCTCCCTGAGCCTTCTCTTCTCCAGGGACAAAAGAAATAGCTCCTTAAATCTTTCCACATAGGGCAGGCTCTCCAGCCCTTTGATCACCTTTGTGGGCCTCCTTTGGGCTGTCTCCAGTCTATCTGTGTCTTTCTTGAATTGTGGGGACCAGAACTGGGCTGTGCTCCAGGTGCACTGGGCAGAGTGGGATGATCACAGCTCTTGTCTCTGTCAGTGTTGCCCTGGGGGTGCAGCTCACATCTGCTTTGCCTTTGCTGCTGCAGAGGTGCCCTGCTGACTCCTGGCTGGGCTTTGACCCACCAGGATCTCCAGCCCCCCTCAGCAAGGCTGCTCCCCCCAGACCAGAACCTGGTGTGTGCTGGGCTCATCAGTTATGGCATCCCAAGTGCAAGACTTTGCCCTTGCCTTTGTTCAACTTCATTGTGGGTGTTCTCCCTCACCCACTCTCCCAGCCCTCTCCAGGGCTGTCTGCAAGGTGAGTCCCCCTTCTGACATGTTCATCTCACCACCTGGGCTGGTGTCACCAGCAAAATTGGTGCTTTCAGTCCCATCAGCCAGTTTGCTTAGGAAGATGTTGAACAGCATGGGGCCCAGTATCAGTCCCAGTATAAGTCCCAGGCCCAGTATCAGTCCCAGGAAAACCCTTTTAGGACCAGCTGATACTTTCCAAGCATGCACTTACTTGGGTAGGTTACAAGGGTAGGTTACCCCAACTGAGCAAACCAAAACCATGCTCAGTTACTTCACAGCAGTCATTTCCTCAAGTATTTTGACTTCATGGGTAATGCAGGTTACCTTCTCTCACTTTATCCCCAAGGCTTAGTGCAAAAACTACATTGTGAAGATAAAATATTCAGCAGTTGCTCATTCAGAGAGCACCAGCTGAGGACTTTGTGAAAAAGGGGTCTGTGATCATGTAATTAACCACAGGAGCAAAATACATATTTATGAGCTAGATGGATTTTGGTGTTTCCTAATTTTTGAGCACTTGTCACTGTAATCTTAATATTTAAAACATTTTTTCTGCGTGTGTAGCATGTCAGTCAGTGTGGGCAGCAGAAGGCACGACTGGCCCCAAACCTGCTGCTTCCAAGAGCCTTCCTGGCTTTTGGGCACCAAGTAACAACCAAAACTGCCTTTTTGTCTCTCCAACAGAGGAATCAGTCCATGAGGACTATCATTCCTGATAGAAGGCAGAGGGAAGAGTTTTGTGGATTATTTACCCCATGATCCAACTCACAGAAATTTGTCTCTTCCCACTCTCATGCCAGTTATCTTACAGATACAGGTGATGTTAAGAAATCAGAAATCAGAATTGAAAGGGACTACCTAGAGCATTTTAAAAGGAAATTTGGAGCGGCTGTTACCAGATTTATTTTAATTAATAAACTGAATGGATTTAAATATCCAATAAGTATCACCTTAGATGTTAATCACTCCAACTCCCTTTATTTATGCTTGCACATTCTCTGCACAGTGGTTATTTCAGTTGTAGTAAAGGCAAAGTACTAGAAACAGGAAAAACATGCAAATAAAATTCCTGCACGTCCTTCAGAAACTGTCTGTGCAGCCTGTAATTTCTAGGGCAAAGGTTTGGTGTCTGATGCTTCAAGTGAAGTTTGAAACTGAAACAAACCCTTGCTCCTGTGGAGAAGAAAATGTGTTGAGGAAGTTTGTCCTTTTTAATCAGAGCACCTAAGAAAAAGTGTTAGATCTAAAATATAAAGGTTTTGTCAGAACAGGCTTCTATAAAAAAATCAAGACAGAGAATTTTTTTCTGCATTTTTACAATAAGATTTACATTGAAAAATAAGATTTTCAAGGTCTCTCTCTCAATTCTACCATCCTGGACAGAGCAGTAAGGAGATTAGCTGTTTAACTGAAGAGAAATGCAGAATCACAATACATACCCATGTAACTTTCTTCATAGTATTTTTATAAAAATATTTTGTTGATAAATACTTTTATTACCTTTTCACTTAGAAATAGGGCCTGCCCCAGTTTCTTTGGTTGTTATAGCACTTTCAGTGTCTCCATTCCTCTGTAAAACTGTAGAAAAGAAATGAATGAAAAACTGGCTATAACTGCTAGAAGTGGACCTCGAAACAGAGCACCCAAAATCAACTTCCTATTACATCATTGGTTTATTGTGTTGAAATAAACTTTGCAAGGGCTTTTTCAGAGGATTAAATGCTTTTAAGCAAGGACAATTTCAAGTTAAAATCTTATATAATGTATCAGAACTTTCCCATGTACATGTGCTTGTGAGTGCCTATCATGAGAGTAAATACATATATAAAACCTTCTGGGGAAATACCTTCTCATTAACTCTCTTAAATCCTAGAGAGATGAATACATGCCAGTGTTGCAGTTTTATTTAAAGGAGAAAATTTATATTATTGTGACAACCTCCACCAAAAGAAGGATTAAAGTCAGAGCAGTAGCCAGTTACAGTGAACTTTTCCATCAGATGCAGTAAGTGTCAGGTATGGCTGTGCCTAAGACAATATTATGCACTTGTAAACGTTTGAATCACATATGACATTGTCTAGAAACATGGGAGTGAAAGAAAAAATAATTATCACCTGTGTGTGAATGTTTGGTTTCAATCTTTGACCTTCCTTGAACTCATGGGTGCTGAGAGTTTGTAATTTTGTCAGCAGTTTTATTATTTTATGCCTAAAGGCAATTATATTTTGTATTTGAGTTTCAAATATCTCTGGAAATCAAGTGATTTATTTAAGTGCTTTGCTGTGAACTTAGCCCAATTCTGTTTCTTAGGCTGGAATATATTGGCTAGTATTCTTCAAAAGTTTGTCTCAGAATTAATAGGCATATGCAAACAGGCATATTTTGATCTGTTCAGTTCTTGTGTTCCTGCTTCTTTTAATAGGTACTCAAACATCACATACAACCTTTTGTCCATCTCCTTCTCCACAGGACTATATTTATAAATGGTTTCACCTTTAATATGGCCCTGCTTTCCTATTTTAGAGGACAGAAATGACTTATCAGCCTGGTAGCAGATCCCTATTTTGTCTGCCTCCCATAATCCATCAGGAGAGGGTTAAGAAAAGGACCAATTATCTCATAGCAGTCAAATTCTTTGTACATCATTGAGTTTTACATTGAACATCTCTGTGTGCTGTCAGCTGCAGAGAAAGAAGATTACACTGTGTGTCTGCTACATGAATACCCTGTAAATACTGCTTTGGTGCAAAAGGCAGATTTCTAATCAGCTATGAAATAAACAGAAACTGCTGGTCATTTTAGCATTCAAATAGCCAAATTTGGTTGCTTTAATGCACAACAGCAATTTACTTCATGTGTTAACAGAAAGCTAATAGCCAAAATATTCAAAGGAGTAAAACAAACCCTACAAATGAGAGAGGTTATGAAAATCTTGAAGAGCAGTCCTTCATATGGGCTGCTCACCAGCATTTACAGTGCAAACAGTTCTTTTTTGAATCTATAAATGATTTTGAATCACTGACCCCCCCAAGCTGGGGATGCAAACAGTAACTACCATTCTTGAATGTATGTTGTCATCCAAAGCATGTCTGTATAGAGGAATATGTGAGGCTCTAGTACATTCCAGAAGAGAAAAAAATCTGAATTAAGAGTGGTGGAGGTTTCTTGTAGGATGCTCTTGTATCTTTTGGGAAATGACAGGCATCTTTATGAAGTGATACAACACTCACAGAGTCACAGCAAATGTGCAGATTGCTCATTCTGCTGCTGGTGGGGATTGTAATAGTATAGCCTGCATGGGGCTTTGTTTTCACAGCCAGACACAGAAACAAATTCAAACTTCATAATTAGGGCATAACCCAAATCCTAGGCTCTTAAAAACCTCTATTTAACTCTGCTGTTTATTATGTTTCCCCAAGGATTCAATACTGATCGATAGCTGAAATTTGAATGCTGGCCATGGGGGGCTTTTACAAATAATGGCCCTTGTGAAGTCCATAGTGCAGCAAACAACCTTAGTACCACAGATCATCACTTCAGAGATTCCTGCATTTAGAATGTGCCTCTTTCCTGTGGCACTTGGAAGTATTATGATTTAAAAATTGGTGTAGACCTTTAGTAAGAGGCTGGACTATTTTAAATGTCAGAGAGAAAATACCAACTTCTGTATAGAGTGATCAGGTTTGGTAAGTGAAAATGATATAGCAGAGAGACAGCCATCATGATGGGTTTATGCCATCTCAGTTTAATACAAAGAAAACTCTGCACATCACTAGTTATTCTTTGACAGTTTTTTGTTATTTCTTCCATTTTCATTTCAATGCAGAGAGAATCTTCAAATTTTTAAGATACCTTGGTTGCCCTCCATTTCTTATGCAACACTGGAAGCATCACAAGGGTCTGCTTACAAATGGGAATGCTGTCCTCCTAATGAGTGCTGTATTTTGGGGCACAGGATTTTGTTGAACTTCCCAGCTCTGTTCCTGGCCTGCTTGTGACCACATGACAAGGATGCATCTGCTTGTGGCTGCATCCTTAGTGAAAGCAATAGGTGTAGGTCAGTGTCTTTACACTAAATGGGTGAAAAATGCAGCTTAGTTATTGGGGTTTCAGTTCTGATCCACATTCTCTAAAGAATGAAAATTGCAAAGGCTAGTGACTCTGAAGGAAAATGATATTTTTCTTAGGTATGCAGTCTCTCCTGCTGTTGCTAATTAGAATTCTACATGTACTTTCAAAATTGTACTTCAAATCTTGGGCATGGCATTTTATTCCAGCTTAGCCTATAAGGAAAAAAATGGCTTTGAACACTTAACCAGGACATTTTAAGAGGGAAAGAAGGAAAAAATTCTTTCATTCTTGATATCTGGCATCCTTTCTTTTTTTTTGTCTGAGCTTTGAATTACTGTTGTTGGGTTGGGTTTTTTATTTCTCTTTTAATGAAAGTGTTGTGGGGGGAAAAAAGGGAGTCCTTTCTAGTACATGACATAAAAGAAATAATAAGTGAAACAGAATATAGCTGGAAGAAATGAAAACTCTTTTGGTCTTAGATTTCTCTGGCTTCAGCTTTCCATCAGGGCAAGTCTCTAGCTTAGCCTGGGCAATGGCAGCCACATTAGAATTTCCTTTTCCTAAATCTGTTTGTGAAAACACTTGTTTCTTCAACTGGTATAAAATTTAACTACACATTTTGCTTCTATACCAATTAATTTTATTTTTTTTCTTCTAGAGCTATTTCTTAGAGACTGAGGTCTTAGATTTGCCAGTCAAGCCTTCTCTCAGACAAAGATGTACACTGACAATAAAGATCAGGGGTTTCATGTGAAAATAATTTACAATTTACAAACACAATTCTTTTTTCTTTTCAGGTTAATAAAAAACCATAGCTTTTAAATAATATGTAACCTCTGATCATGGGACTGACAGAAATCTATGCTGGCTCCAGGCTTGGAGTCAACTGCAGGTGTGGAGCCTTGTTTTGTATTTTCAAAACAGTAAGCATCCCATTTTCCACAGCAGCATAGAGGAACACTGGCCCCTCAGCTTTGGTCTGTTCAACCACAGATAAGCAAGTCATTCCAACTTTAACTAATAAGAACTTGAATTATTGCCAAAAGATGTGTTAAAAGCACAATAGCATGTCTAAAAATCAAAATACATCATTCATTCCTTTGGAATGGATTCCTGATGCTCAAAGGCTTCATTTCAATCCCAAAGCAAATATGAGCAACTTTGAATAGCTGTGTACCATCTTTTGAAGTTATTTTTATTTTAAAAAAGGAAGGAAACTTTTCTTACTATGCTGTATTCTCAAATCTTATTAATCAATAAAGCCTTAAAGTGGCAAGTCAGTCACATCCTCCTGCTAGGGTAAATGATGGTTTAAACCTTTTCTAAAAATTGCTTCCTTTTTTCCTCTCTTCTCCATCATAACATTTGTTTTGTTACAGGCTGCAAATGTGCTTTTCTGACTGCACTTTGTCACCCACAGATTCCACTGCACAGTGGGTGGAGAGCTGGGGATTTGTGTTCTGTTTTCATGCAGAGCTGTGCATTTAAAAATGTGCTACTGCTATTGTATTGGGAGTGGAACATCTTACACAAACAGATAAATGAAATCTTTGCCATCTGAATAAAAGTAAATAAACCAACTTGATTACTTTCTATTCAGAAAATTAGAATACAAAGGAAAAAAATAAAAAGGCAAAAATCCTAAATCTCTGGTGGTACCTCTGCATGTATATTTGGTTATGGTTCCATTTATCATAAACTAAAGTCTTGTGCTTTAATGAGGAGACAAGAGGCATCAATTGTGCCCCTTGTTATTAGTTCAACTTTTCATTATGAGTAATTCTGACCTGTATAATAAAATCAGATTATGTGTGAAAAATGAAGCAGTGCAGTACTGAAATGCAGTGTGAAGGTCAAATGTGGATTTGTAGCTGTGGGAGACAACTTTAGCTGTGAGAGACGACTCTTTTTCAAATAGACTGAGCAAAACATTTCTGATTCTGAAATACAATTCAAGAGGGAGATAAAAGGAACAAGGAAAGAGAGGTATGGCTTGAACACCCAACAAGAGAGGGAACTGAAAAATGCCATTTCCTAAGACAACCTATGACACAGAACTTGATTCCAGTCACTAACTCATCTTCTGTTTTGTTTTGTGTACACAGGGAATTACAATACTCATCAAGGGTCTGGGTCAGGCCCCTAGTGCTGAGAGTGAAAACACATCCACTGCCTGTAGTGGTAGCTCATCATTCAGGGCTTCCAGAGGTTCATGCTTATTTATAAGCAGATTGTTCCTGGATTCATTTGTATTATTTAGAGGTGAAAAATGTCACACTGATGCTAAGGAAATGAAATTATATGACAATATTTGCTCTGCATTTAAATGTTTAAGTTCTGTGTGGTGCACTTTAAGTGAAACACAGACATTCTGAGAATGATTATGGCATTAATCAAATACCCTCCATATGATTGGTATGAAATTAATACATTTAAAACAAAGTTTTAAGAGTTTTTCTTTCTTTTCCAAAATTTTACTTTTGCAAAAGGGCAAGAAACATTGAAAAAAACCCTGATTTTAATATTTATGAATGGAATCGAAAAGAGAAAAGTCAATAGAGAACAAAATGTATTTATAAATAACTGTTTAAGGATGAAAATCTTTAAAATATGTAAGTGTTACCAAGAAATATCTAGCTTTCTTTAGCAAATAGTCACCCTCTGGGAAACTGATCCTTCTGTTTAAAAAAAAAAGCACATTCTAAATGCACTCTCAACAAAGACTGCAGGTCTGTTCAAATTTAGAGAAAAGAATTACGTAGTTCCGAAATTATTCCAAAAGAATGGAACAAGCAAGACTTGAACTGAAAACTCTGGGCCTGGGAAGATGCATCCTGCAGATCATGAGGAACAAGGTCTCAGATACAAATTTAGGTCCTGGATTGTCCTTTGTTTGTAAACCCAGGAAAAGACAATTCCCATTTTGATCAAAATAGCTCACATCCCTCTGCCAGCCAAGGCTCTGCTTCAGTTCACCTGCTCTGCCCTCCTCTCCCCTCCTTCTTCCAAGTGTGACCCATCACAGGCTTACACTGGGATACCCCAGTATCAGTGGGAGAATAAATGCCACAAAAGGTCAAAGTTTCACCCATTTTCCATCAAAGCTGGAAAACTGTGACTCTTAGAAGGGGATGTTGATTCTGGTAAGTCATCAATGACTGAAGTGTTTTATTTTTACTGGCGTTGATGTCTCAATTTATTTCATATTTTCAACAGACTATCTTAATTGCTTCCCTTGCACTCTAACAAACTCATCTTTTTCCATTCATTAGGGGTTTATTATGTTTTGCAGAAGCAGGTATGACAGTACAAGATGATTTCTTGTTTAGTGGTGTGTGTTGTTAAACCAATGCTGACTTTCAGTAAGGAATTAGTTTTTGTCTCCCCAGCTGGAATATTAGTTTAATTTGTGAGAGACTTTGACATCTTTTAGATGATATGAAATGTATAAAATTGAATTTTATTATGCAGATAAGCAGAATAGACCCTAAAAATGCTTTCACACAATCCCACACGACTTCATGTGTTAATATGAGGAACTTGTAAATTGTCAGCACTAACAAAATCTTCTGCTGAGCTGCCTCTTTAGGCCAGTTGTGCATTAGTGAGATAATAATTTTTGGTCTATAAATACAATTCAATGTAAAGAAATGTCTATGTCACTAGATATCACTGCAGCAGTGACATCTCTTTATTGAAATTCTTGGTTTAAAGAAGGTGTTTCTTATTTTAATCTGAAATAAGATCAAATTAAAAAAAATGCAGTAGGGAAATGATTGCTACTCTTGATCATATTTCTGTCCCCAGAGTAAATCAAAACACAGTGTACTAGGAAAAGATAAATATCATGGATTTGAGGGCATGGGGAGCTTTTCCAACTTTTTAATTAAAATATAGGGAGTCTCACGTAAAGCTTTAGGAAACAGTGGGAGAAGAGGCTCGTGGGCTGCTCCATTCCACACAGCTTACACTTCTTCATGGAGGAATGCTGGTTTCCAGCAAAGACTTTGCTTATGCAAAACCTTGCCTTTCCCTGATCTGAGCTTGTCAGTTTGGTCTGAAATGGAAGAGTCTTTATCAGGATGTCTGATTAATTGTATATCATAATGTCTGAGGCAGCTGTAGACTTCAGTTAGCAGTCACTTATCCAAGTTTACCGAAAACTGAACGGCAACTCCTCTGACAACTAATCCTTTATTACATTAGCTCAAAATGAAACACTGCTGAAGAAGAGATCTTAAATTTGTCTCAGTCTGGCAAAGTTACAATTAGCTGGTGGTTTATTTGTTTGCAGGCTGTGTTATGTTGTATGTTTTAGTAAAAAGATTAATGAAAAGTTGTAGGTCTTCATCGTGGCTCTGATCTCTCCAAAAAGGCTGTTCCCCTTTCCAGTGGCAGAAATCAGGACACCAGGTCAGGGACTGCAGGTGAAACAGGGGTCAGGGGCTGTAAACAGAGGTCTACTGCAAGGGTAGGGAAGGGAGATGCTTGGGAACAGCAGGAGACCTGCCTGCTGCAAGGACACTGAGCTGTAGAGATTTGCTCATGTGTCCAGAGTTGTGTGTCAGGGCTGGGTTGACCCAGTAAGGCCCTGAAAGTCGCTCTTTCCAAAAATCTTAGTCCCACCATTGCTGAGTGTTCACTACATGAGTGGTTACTGCATTGGGGTTAGTATTTAGCGCTGTCATAGAAATCAGTCCTGAAGAACTGGAAACTTTTGCTGTCTCTTCTCATCTTGGTGGACAGGTGGTCTCTTTGCTCACAAGGCTCTGGCTGCCCAGGCATCCATCACATTCACCTCCAGGGTGAATTTTAAGTCTAAGCCACCTAGCTCAGAGGTGCAACCATCTGCCTTCTGCAGCAAGAGGTGATCAGCTACTTCTGGGCAGCTTCCTTCACATATTCCCTTGTGGATTTGATTCTGGTTCCATAGGTCAGCGGGAGGAGGCCCCAGCCCAAAGGGCACAGGGATGTCCCAGAAGCCCAGGACTCTGTTTGACAGCAACAGATACAGCAAGTTAGAGGCTGATGATGTGTTTGAGAATGAGGTGGTCCCTGCTGGAGCTGACTCTGGACTAACAACTCATGAGGCTTTCTCAAGTGTGATGGAATGCATTTCTGTTAGTACTCAGATTATTTCTTTTACAAGAACTGACTGAGAACTCCATGAAAATGGGTCCTTTGCCCAGAAAGCAGGCAGTTATCTCCATTTTATTGATTCATACTCAACAGTGCAAGGCCTGGAGTCACGGAGTCTTGGCAGTGCTTGCAGAGGCTGACACATATTGTCCTGGCAGCCCTAAAAAGTAAAGTTTGTATGGCCCACCTAATCCAGCCTTTTTGGGATTATTTAATTTCAGGTCCACAGCTCTGTGGAAGCTTCTGGAACTGAAAATTGCTAATCCTGCATAAAATGCTGGAGTATAATAGTTCTTTGTGAAGTCCTAATTTAGTGCTTCTTGTACAGCGACCCTAACAGAGCAGTGTTGGGGAGGAAGAGGATTGTAGGGTGAAGGCTCTGTTTTACTGAATGCAGAGTCCTTATCTCACAGAATTCATCTATTTCCATAAGTCAGCAACCAGCAAAATGCTTCTCCAATTTTTTTATCAGGCATCAGTTGGTGTTTAAATGATTATAAGCATGTTATGAAAATTGATCTGTGCTCAACTTGCTTTATAGTTGGGACTAAATCAGTATTGATTTTATATTTTTGTATTAAATTATATATCACAGCTTTAAAGTGCCAAATGTATGAATAAATAGAAACTAATTTCAAAGCAGTTTGTGGCACGTGTTCTTCCAGAAGGTGGCAGCTGGGGAGCTCATGCTACTGCATGGTACATTCAGACTACTACAGTGTGAACCCTTTGTGTAGGGGAAATAGGATTATGACAGAACAGAAAGGGGACACTACACCTCTACTCACCACCACTCACATTTTTGGACTGGGAATTGCATCAGAATCTTGTTCTGAACTCTTCTAATGGTATGAATGTTTTTTTCCACAAGAAAAAAAATCAGACTATTTAAGATATCTGTTTTCTTTGCATACACACACACAGACGTAAATATAAATATATATGAAAAAAGCAAAAAGTCTGCAGAGGGAAGAGATGGGAAACCAAGACAAAGCAGGGTGGAGTAGGTCTAAGTGGCTGAAATCCAAGAGGAGGCTGATGTGGCAGTTAGGTTTGGGTTGAAAAACTTCAGTGTAAGGCTGTGGAACTTGTGCCACAGAGCAGAAATATGCCCAGTGATCAAAAATTATCAGAACAAAGTGGGAAATAAAAAGGGGAAGAGAGGGAGACTGTGGTGGTGATAGAAGCAAATTCCTGCACCATTTTTAAAATGAGAGGGGTTTTTTTGACTGATTTTTGAAACTATAGGAGAGTTTGTTTGAAGTGATGACTTGGCATGTGTGAGAAGGTGGGTGGCAGCTCCCAAAAGCTAAAAGCTGGAGCATGCTGAGGGCAGAAGGAATTGTGCAGCTGTTGCAGGCAGCTTGGTGATAATACATTTGTCTAGTCTGGGTTTTCATTCTCCTGGGCATTATTTTGAGGGAGCCATGAAACACTTGCAGCTTGACAAGTATGGCTGCTCTTTCCTGGAGCAACAGCTGATCACATTTTCTCAAGAATGACATTCAAAAAATTGGAAAATGCAATTTTTCAATTTGTGGGGAGGGGGGACAGAGGGAGAAATTTAACTGAAGGGGGGTGTTTCATTCTAAATAAAACCAAAAAGGTTGTTATTTACAAAAGGATGAACTGTATATTTAGGAATTTATGTTCAACTTTGTCTCTTCTAGGTTAGTTTTCTTGAACACTTTAAACTACAAACAATTGAGAATATACCTGTTTCACAAGTAATTATGAAAGGTCCAGCAGAACAGTCTGTGCTTTGCATCAAAAAGAGAAAAATGCATTTCAGTGGCCATTTCCTGGTTCTGGTAGCTGGAAATATGAAATACCAAGTTTTGACAGAAATTTCTAGTTAACTAAAAATGTTGTACATTTATGTGCACTGGAAATCAGAAAATAGGCTTGCTTGTGATGAGCAGCTTTGACGTTACTGGACTATTAAAGTCAGTTTTGAGAACAGACTTTACAGACAAAACTTTATTAGCAGACCTGCCAAATCAGCAGCACTAGTTTCAAATTCTGGTTGCATTTGTGCTCCCTCTTTATTAAGAACAATTATAATTAACGGTTTCTGTGGGAGACTCTTCATTTTAGCCTTAAACCTTCACAGGAATCTCCAGAAGAGAGCAACTGATCTCAGTTCTGTGAAATTTAATTGGCTTTAACACGGTTCCTGCTAATAAAATAGAAAAGTAATGTATCAGTAGGTGTCCTCCCTTGTTGCTTTCTCCTATTACAGCGATCCCACATTGGACTGTGAGAGCAATTTGATTCACAAGTAAATCAGGAACACTTTCTTAAAGGGTGGTTTGTGAGGCACGGCACTGCTGCAGAAAGTAGCTTTGATTAGTGAGTCGTTGACATCCTTCCCTGAAAAACCTCATGTTAGAGAGAGCATTTTACAGTATTTCAGGTGGAGAAATTAAAAGGCTATTGATCTCTTGTTCGTTAACGATCTTATTACACTTCTGCTACACTGGCTGCCTAATGCCCTGTCAAAATTCACCCTCAGCTGCCTGTCATACAGCTGCATACTTTCCAGCATCAGCCCTGTAGGATAATGCAACTTTTTTTTACTTTCTGTCTTAAACTGTTATGAAACCTTGTCCTGTGATATTTACACTTATCTAGAAGCAGTTGCATATCAGCACTTAGTGAGAGATTCCCTAGACACGCTTGAGTTGTACAAATGTTAAGGCCCCACACTTACAGTAAATATTCCAACACTCATACAGTATTAATAATACAAATTCATAATATTTATAATATATCCCAGGGGAGAGGAAGGGAGGCTCGCTTGAGTGTATTGCACATCATATCAAAAAGATTTGGAAACGGCTGCTTTTTTCCCCAACTCGTGGCTGCTGATGTATGCTGCTGCTCTTGGAGACAGTGCTGTCTGACATCAGGTAATAGATGTGCTGCTGGAGAGCTACAGCATCCCTCAGGCCACAGGGAGCCTCGTGGCACAGCCATCCAGTGTGATACAACACCAGCACAGGTCATTAACAGTGCAGGAATAGCAGCTGCAGGGAAGCCAGTACAGCCAGTGCCAAACCTGATGATGATTTTGCCACTGGAAGTTCACTGGGAGAAAGCAATGAGTGAGTCACACCTGCTGGAAAATACTGTGTCATTTTGATTTCCCCAAAATAAATTGCAAGTTGATCAATGACAAATCTGTCACTTTTGAGAGCAAAATCTTGGTGACCAGATGCTGCATTTTTATTCTGAGTTCTATTAGATGAGGCCAAACCTCAGCTCTGCTGCCTTTATATTTTAAAAATAGTAAAGATAGGGTATCCAGGGAAAAGCCCCATCAAGCAGTTAGGATTAGGGTTTATAGGAAAGATCCTAAATGGAGTTAGGGATTCCATCTTTTGAAAATCCTATCTTAAGACTACATGAGGTTTCAGCTTCCAAAGGACAAACGTGTTCATAAACATTCAGAGCATCTGCTAGGTGACCCAGGAGAAGACAATGGTCTGTATAAACACAAGTACAGTGCAAATTCATGTGGTCTACCATTTTAAAATGCCTTCCCTTTTCAGTTTGCAAGAAGGGGTTTTGTTCAGGATAGCAATATTAATTCTGGCTTTCTCTAACTTTTGACTAAAAAATCTCATTCAAAATGTTTTATTCAAAAAATATTTCAAAATAAAAGTGTTCTGCTAACTCAAATCAGGTTGGCTGCATGCTAGTTCTTAGCCTTGATGCAGGCTAATACTCAAGGATGTTTTATTAAGCCCACCTGCAGGCAGTTTTAGATATTTTTAACTTTTTTTTAGCTTTTTTAGCTTTTTTTAGCTTTTTCCTGTTGAGTACCTCATCTTCCTCCCAATCTCCCCATAATGCACTAGTATGTGCTTGCTAATCAAATGGGGCCTAAGTTAAGATTTTATTTGGTAATGGTTAGGATGCAGCAGCTGAGGGGCTTTGTTTTGGTAGATTTTAACCAGAGATACATCTTTGTATCACACAGTCTGTGATATTTAATTACTTGGAATAATTGTAAACAACAGGACACGTATAAGTAACTGTAGGTCTTGTGATATCAATGAAATGGTAATTTTATTAATATATCACTGTATATAAGCAGCAGAGGTAAGAACTAAACCAATGCCTTTATAATGCCTTGTGACTCACATGAGTTGCCCCCTGAGGTGCATTACAGAGATGCAATAGCTCACTCTTCTGTATTAAAATTACTTTTTTGGTAGAGATTTAACATATATATTAAATATATTTCTATGTAACTTGATGATGTGTAACTATTTTTCAGCTAACTCTAATGCAGAGTAGATCGATTTAGGTGTTGCTGTTGAGAGGGTGTAGATTTCTTTGGGAGTCACATAATACAGCAATTTTTCCAAAATATCAGTGAGTGTACAGCTGCCATCTGAATTGATTGAAGCTGACCAGAGGGGTTATGTTTGTTTGAGTTTGGTGCAAAGATCCTGCAAATTTCTGTTTGCCCACCCTCCTAAAAATGAGTGTAAACATGTGTTGATGCTTATAAACTGTGTATAAATTTTTAAAAGGGGATAAAGCATATAAACATGGTCTTTTTCCATTCTCTGAAGGGGTGAGGGCTGATTCACTTATCCAACTCATTTTTTAGAGAGACTTTGGACAGAGGGAAGGAAAGGGGGAAAATAGTTTCCACTGGTGAAGACAAGCATGCTGATGCTGGTTTTACTCTATTGCAGAGTGGGTAAAACTCCATTTCTGCTGTGTTTGAAGGGCAGGTTTCAGAGAAAAGGGATGAGCATTCTTTTTACCCAGGCCATTATGACACAGTGGTCCATAAGTGTGGAGGCTGGAAGCCTCCCCTGGAATCCCAAATCCCATAAGCAGGAGTGCAGCAGATCCTACTCCTGTAAGCAGAAACTTGGCTGTTCTTTTGACTGTGCTGCTGGGGGGTGGGAAATAAAGTACATGAGAATATTAAAAATAAAAATCCAAACTGAACTGTAGAAAAATGATGTTTGTAGCACCTACTATATGCATATGTATGTATGCCATCACAGGTCACCAAATGATTATTTAAACAGAGAGTCGTAAAGGAAAAACCTGTACCTGGATTTTATCATAGCGATGGTCCTGGAAATGCCTTTATATCTGAAGGCATTTATCTCTATATTCCAGAGATAAATCTCTTCAGATTTATCACTGGAAAAGTCCCTTTGCTCTCATTTTGTGTTAGTCTTGGGGCTCAGCTCTTAATGCAGCCCTATAAAAACACAAACCTGTAATACATGCCTGATTTCAGCTGTAAAAAGGTTTTTGTTCCTACAGTGGCCTCCCTTTGCTTAAAGTCTGCTTTGCCTGAGCTTTCTCAGTGTGTAATTACTTGAGGATCCATAGGTAAGACTTTTCAGTGCTTAAATAACCACTATATGAAAACTCCATGGTGAGGCCTTTCATAAATCAGAGGAGGCTTTGGTTCAATTGATTTGATGATGCAGTTCACTCTGGGGGCTGTGAATGATGGAGTCTAATGAAGAATATTGAAAAAAGTTACAGAACTTTCTTTTGCTCTGTGTGCTTTTTGTTTTGAGGCTGATGCTTGAATGGTAGAAGTAGTCAAGTTAATAAACCCCACACCTTTCATTTTTATTTACAATACATATTTCTTCATTTCAAAACACACATTTGTCCACATTTTTTCTTTTGGCAATGCAAAAATTATGATTTCTGACTAACCATTATAGGTTTCTCTTTAACTAACATTTTTATCTCACACACTTATTGCAAAAAATATGCAAAAATTCAGTGTAGAACTGTGCTGTACTAAGGGTATTCGTAAAAGAACATTCTGCTCAGAGATCCTTTGGCTGCTGTTACTTATTTGTTTTCCATTCCTCTTCCCTCTCTTGCAAGGAGGTCTTGGGGCTTGCCTGAGTTTTGCATTGCACTGTGAGGGTAACATTTAAGCCCTGACATGGATGCATTGCACCAGAATTGGCAAACAGCAAACACTTCTCTATATGGCATTTTAGCATGAAATTCTCTGAAGGCCTCTGGATTTTCTCTGTTTAGAGAGAGAAAGCACAGTGCTATTCAAGATTGGGCCAGGTTTCCCACAAGGTATCAGTGAAGCCCTTTCTGTGAAGGACAGGGCTCAGCAAGCCTTCAAGCAGCAAAGCTTTCCTTTAGTGAACGTGGTTCTTTTTGATGTCTGTCAGTCTTTTTGGAATTATATGTCTGGATTTAAGTAAAATATATAGTAATGTTAACTTGTATTTTTCCTTTAGTCAAAAGGCTCATATTTCTTTCAATCCTTCCTTTGTTGTTTTTGTGAGGGTTTGTTTTTTTTTTTTTTCAAGATAGAAGAAAAGACTAAGGCAGTCTTATTCTGATTTGGCTGAAGAAATCTTTAGATAGCAGTGTTAAGATTATGGCACAAAGGCAAATGCCATTGCACTCATACTGCTTTTATACAGCAATCACGTTGTACCAGAAATAATAATCTCTTGGTAAGCTAATTTCAAAATGATGATAATGACATTGATCTCCTTTCTAAAGTGCTTTGAGATTTACTGATGAATGTCTTGATGCAAGAAATAGATATAAATTATCATCAAAAGCATTCATGTACAGAAATTCCAAGGAAAATTATCAGAAAATTTAGGTTCCAAAGTTTAATACTGCTATGGAAATTCTGTCTTCTGCCATTACCATCAGTAAAGAGTGAAAATGAAGATGAAAATATGCAAGGCCAGCAAAGTAACCCTATGTGTGAGCCCCCCCTGCTGCCTCTGGCTGCCATTACCTGGCAAGCCCCTTCCCATGATCACTCCAGAGCTCATTTAGGAGCTTCAAGGAGAAGCAAAGGGGACACAGTGGGTGGAATGAGGATCAAATTCATTCAAGACAGAAGTCAAACAAGGAAAGGGTAATTTTTCATTCCTTCAACCAAAACTCTAAAGTATATTTGCCAGAAAAGAAATGCTTGAAAAACTTTATTAAAGCTAATAATATTGAGTTTTTTTCAAAGGTGTAACTAATTTTTTCAAAATTTCATCAAATGTAAAATAGTATTAAAATTTTACAGGACCCTTTGAATTTTTGAAATGTTGACAGAAAATTTAATTTCTTTGTCTTTAAAAATAACCTCTTCTCTGCTAGGACTTTTAAATGCTATGTTTCTGATAGAAACAATTTGGAAACACAAGTGTAAGGATTTATAGCACTGCAGCCTTGCAGCTTCTTTGTTCATTTTCACCTGCTCAGCAGGAGAGGAGAGTGGAGTGAGTGCTACAGCAGGAAGTGTAGCACATTATACCTTTTGTGCAAAAGTATCGATATCGAGGCAAGGCAGTGAAGGATCAGGTCCCCCTGAAAAGAGACTGCACCAAAAGTTGGGCTCCTTTGAGTAGGAGATGGGTTGCCCACAGAAATTGTCTTTCAGACTAGATTTAAAATTTGGAATCTGTGGCTAGAAATAAGACCATGACACATGCTGCAGTTCTTGGATGTGCTGTTCTATAAATGATGCCAGTATAAGCCACGGTACAAGTGTTAATGCTCTGTTCTGGTAATTCTGCAGAATTAATATTTGTGGTTTTGCTTTCCTGGTTTAGTTCCCAATATATGCTGGGGAAAAGAATCTCTCATAAAGGAAATTGGGAGGAATCCTACATATATTTATATCTGTCTGCTCTGGTATCTAACATCTGTCCTCTGATTTGCCATGAATGAACTCCTGTAGAAGAGCTAGAAATGAACAAACATACTTGGAGGGGCAGAGAATAATGGAAAACCAGTGGAAGGAGAAAAATACAGATCTGGGTTGCCCACTACTGCAACTAATGAGCTGCAGTGTTAACAGCATAGAGATAATGATGGCTGATTTGGGGAGGAAGATGAAACTGGGAAGTTACAGGAACTGAAGCAAAGACCAGTGCTTAATGCCAGCAGCCTGAAGGTTTCTTTTCTGGAAAACCTATTCTGAACTGCTGTGTCATTCCCTGAAAGCTGGAGACTTTACATGGATTTTAGAGACTTTGGGATATACTGAGAGAGCTGTGGGAGAACAAGGTAAAGCTTTTTCAGGGATCATCTTTAAAATAATAATTTTAAAAAAGAGTTATGTAAGGTTATGTTCTCAGAGGGACTATATAGAGATTGAAGGCAAAACATATGCTGTTAAACTGTGAAAGTGATTATATTGTACCCACCTAAAATAACCCTGAAAATGCTGTTTTAGAGTAGACTTTGCATTTGCTTTTAGAGAAGTGTGTAGGATTGCTCTAAATTGTTAAATAGTTGCTGTATACTGGCCTGAAAGCTGCTGAACTTTGCCAGTGTATGAAGGTATGGGATGCTTACATGGCCTCCAAGATGAAAAGGACATTATGGGTTTTCTCTGAAAGTCATTGGTAATATTGTCAAGAGTTTTGTGGGCTTTGGCTTAGACTAAGCTGTTGTTTATAAAAGACAATGATGGCCATTGCTTGGCAAAATTTAGCATTCCTCTTTTTGGGAACCCTTTCATGGCTTCACTAACATGGCTACCAATAATGAGGCCAAGGTTCTATAATCTCCTTCAGATGTCTGTGCTGAAAGCCTTGAAATTCTTATGCTGTGGAACATGTGGTAATATCATGTCAAGCTGGTTTATGTAAAACTTTCAGCAATTTGGGAATCCATCACTACTGCTTAAGAAAACTCCTTGACGGCTACAGTTGACCTTGGATTTATAACTGTCATGTTTTTGACATTCTCTTTCTTATTAAAGGTGTATATTCACTTTGCACTGTCTTCATCACAAATACAAGATGAGATTGATGAGACCCATCCATTAATTCCAACTTTTTCATGACACGTCTTGCACATCTCCTGTCCCATCTCTAGGCTGTGCTTTTCATATTAAGTAATAATGTGAACTTGCATAAAAGCAGTCAACTTTCAGAGATACAAGGGGAACTTGATCTTTCCAGATAATAGAGTTTAACCTTTTGATTTCTTGATGTGATTCCTTTCAGGGATGCAAAGTGGTGATATTTCTATTTGACACATAGAAAGTCATTAGAACTTGAACTCCTGAACAGGAACGAACACAAACAAGGGACACAATCTAAAGACTATAAAAAAATAATACTGCAGTCAAAAAAAGGCAGGATATCATCCTTAGTTTAGCCAAATCCTGAAATAAAAACCATAATTTATTGACATTCTTGATAACACTGCAGAATGTGAAGGACACTTCTGGGGTATGGTCAGCAAAGGATTATGGTTACAGTTGCTCTGGTTTATTTAATCAGCCATTTTTCCTTTCTGACCTGTCAATAAACACTTTATTGCAAAAGCTGATGGAAAGTGAACACTGCTGTTAGTGAGCTGGACGTTCTAATAGTGGCACAACCCAATAGACTGCTGGGCAAATAAAATGCTGGCTTTAGGAACGTGTTCTTTGCCTTTCTCTTGGGTGAAATAAGGAAATCTTGGCTGAACTGAGTACAAAGAATGTGAGTGTAGGGAAATTGCCTTTATGTCAGCTCAGTTCACCTATTGTCATTTTTCTGCAAAGAGTTAGACAAGGCCTTTAGAGGAGGGAAAGGGGAAATAGAAGGAGGGAAATCAAGTACAGCCTGGAAGAGGTCCCTGGTGATACCTGGGTGCTTTTAATTAGGGAAGGCCTCTAGCCTGGCTCTATCCAGCCTGGCAAATCATAACCTTTCTGCCTTAATCTATATCCATGTAAAACCATGTAAATGTGTCTGGTGTGGCATGAGAGTGGGGGAACTGCCAGAAGTGTCCAGTCCTTCGTGAAAGGGACCCTGAGAGTCTGTTGCAGCTTTGTATCTCACAGATAGAAAATTGTATGAAGGGGATGGCAAGGCTGAACATGCACAGACACCTGTATTGATTTCCCCCCTTGGGGAGTAAATACTGTTCTCATAAATGTGGTAGGGTTTGGGGTTTTTTTCATTCATCAAAGAAGTTTCTAAAATGTGCAGAGCTGCTGGATGCTGCTCTGACACCCAGACTAGACATGGGCTGTGAAAACCCAGGTGATTAAGGGAGGACACTTAAGTTGCTATGGCACTTATGTTATATTTACTTTTAGGGAATCTCATTCAAGGATTTGTAATTTTTTAGAGAAAAAGGGATATTGTCCTCCCTCTCCCTCAACTACCACCTAAACAAAACAAAGAATGTTTTATTCTGCAAATTATTTTTATAAAATAATGAGAAAAGAGAGAAAATACATAAAGAAAATATTATCTAAAGAGAGAATATATATAAATAGAAAAGTATCTCCATTAAAGATGTAATACCATAGCATTAATCCTGCCTTTGGACATTGGTGCAGGACCCAGAGCCTGTGTCTGTTCCAGAACCACAGGATAAAACTTGAAAAGTATTGTGAGATTTTTTATTTATAGCTTGCACATAAGAGATTTATTTTTTTTTCTCCCCCAATTTGGACTCTTTATTTCAGGGCTTTTGCCTTTGGTGAGCCAGCCAAGCGCTGCCTGAGCTGAATGCTGGGTGTTGCATGTGTGCATAAGCACGCAGCAAAAGCTTAGTTATTGTCTATATTATCTCTGTGCACTGGGCTGTGATTTTTCATTTCAGAGCTCTGTCACAAATTGGTATGCTTGAACTGGTGACACAAAGGAAAGGATTTGGACATATATTGGCATGGGTTTCATTAGCCACTGCACTGCCCTGGTCTGAGCTGGTTTTACAGATAAATCCTGTATTCTTGCCCCAGAAGTAAGCAACAGAATAATTCTTTAGGGGTGTATTTTGTGTAATCCCCATATGGGAAGAGTCACATCTTATTTCATTTTACAACAACCATTTTGTTCTGCTAAATGCTTTCTTTTCCAGAGAGGTGTGAAGGGTGAAAATAGCTTTTCTTTGGTTTTTAACCTATGCTACATGTCCATGTCAAGTTACAGAAACACCCAATACATTTGCAAACCACAAACCATGCGCTGGTTTATCTGCAACTTCACTAGCCATTGTTTTGGTGCCTTTCAGTTTCCTTAATTTCAGTAAAAGCTAAGGGCTCCTCATATCTTGTAGCATTTTTGGGGGTGGACCAAGTGAAAGGTGGATGTCATGAAAGGAGGTTTGCCAACATGGGGCAGGTCAGGCTAGCTGAGCCTCCTGATAGACGAAGAAAGAAAAGGCATCATGACATTATTCTTTTGCCTGCCCAAATCTGAAGTGTTTTGGATGTTCATCACATTTCATCACTCAGCTATTTTTATTCTCTGGCCGTTACTATTCTTTTTTAGCACAAAGGCTGTATTTACTGTGTTTATGCAGATATGAACACACTTCCAGAGACAGCACAAACTGGGAGCTCTGAGGCTGTGTTTCTGCGGACGTCGCTCTTGGCATCAAAGGCAGCGTGAGCTGTTCCCGCTTTTCTCCTCTTCAACTCCATCTGTTTATTCCATTTAGCTCCAACTGTTCACTCCAGGGGTGGCTCCTCAGTTGTGCCATTGCCACTTTTTGCAGGGCTATAGATGAACTGGTTGACCTTAGCTATATTAAAACTATACTCAGCCCTTTCTTGTGGTTCTTTAACAGGATCGGTTGTAAGTTCAGTTTCTTGATGTAGTTCATCACAAGGTCACACAGACAAACAACTGCAGGGCTGAGGGACAAAGGCAGAAAGAGCCACATTGGCCTATTTTGCCTCCCAGAAATGTGTCCTGAAACTGTGGCATAAAGCCCAGTTAAGTGTCAGAACCAAGTTTGTCATCATGATCCTTGTGCCCCAGACATTTGCTTGATCAGGAATTTGCATGATTAGGAATAACTATGGGACAAAACCCCGCATTCTTAACACTTCAGAACTGCAGAGAAGGTGAATGGGCATTTAAAGATGGTGCTTGCCTCATTGTTAGCTTTGGTTTTTAAGCTGTCTTCTACCCTCCTGTGCAATATATTCTAATTCCTCTTTATTTATATCCAGTACTTTGTGAGATTGCCTTTAAAATCTGATTGTTATCCCTTTCCCAGCCATGCAGGAACAAATTTTGGCTTTCTTTGCTGGCTCACCTTTTAACTTCTCTTGTTCCTGTGTTATTTGCCTTTTTCACACTGAATGCTGATGAGGTACTATTTGGTCTGTCTTCAGCAGTCATTTTCTGGGTAATTTCTTTAAGCAGCAAACACTAATTCCTCCCACTCTTTAAAGTGCCATATGGGATCAGATTACCAGATTAAACATGAATCCATTTTTGGATGGCATTTCTGTCCCATGCTAGTTCTATTAAAATTATTGACTATCTGGCCAAAAGTACTGCCTTCTCAAGACTTACATGCAGCTATTTTTGGGCCAGAACAAGAAGGGCAAAGGGCCATTTTGAAATGTTGTTTCTAACATCTTTATCTCAAAGTTTGCACTTATGCAAACATTGCTAAGTGGTTTCCATTTGTTCATGTTAACAGGAACTGCTACAAACACAAAAATATATTTTTAGCAGTTATCCTCCTATGAAGCATTTTCACTCCCAGCTGACACATGCAATGATTTTGAAAGATCATGTTGGGGGCCACAGCAAGAGGATGTGGCCCTAGAGATTATCATCATCATTGAGATAGTAAAGTTCCACACATTTTAGGAGCAGTTGATAGTTTACAGGCTGTATCTGATAGCCTTAAAAGAACTAAATATTTGTTAAAAGAACTGGTATGTTGAACATGTTTAAAGGAATAACACTCTTCTCCTGCATGGCTGTTTCTGATGCATTACTATATAGTGGGTGGACTGGGCTGGATAATCAGGGAGGAGCAGCCTGGTAGTAAGGGATACTTTGTGTTATTCTCTCTTGAAAATTTTATGTTTATTTGCCAAGGCTAGGTAATGCATGGCTCAACAGCATGGGTTTTGCTCCAGAAAAGAAGAACACACTATGTTTAGTTGTGGCTGAAAGGTGGCTGCCTGATTTCCATACCCTACTGATTGAGTCTCCTCTCCCCAGCCCATAGGTGTTATGGTGCAGTGTGGGGGAATTCCTTGACACTGGAGGCCTCTTGGGGACAGGGGACTAGTCCATCAGCCAAAAATGGCATAAACAAGATTTAAAATCATTAGCATGGCTTCTGCCATTGTGCTCTCAGCAGATATTGTAAACTTGCAGGATTTGATTCATCATTTGCATTGGTGCAAAATTGGCCGTGACTGCCAAAAAACAATTGACTGTTCCTTCCCAGCTGTTTTCTAATTACATTAGAATACTGTGGTGTCTAATGCAGCTGCTCACCCATGGTGTGGACCTGCCTTCTCCCACAGGGACCTTTCCAGAGCAGCAACACTTGCTTTGAGATCCTATCTGTAGCAGAGGTGGCTGGTACACAGGTAGCAGTGACACTTCAGTCATGGCCAATTCATTTCTTTCCCTGGAAGCTATCCCACAGGACACATGACTGCTGAGAAGTCAGAGTTTAGAAGAATAATACTAAAAACATCAAGTCATCTCACATCATGCTGGCACACAGCCCAGAAGCTTGTAAAAATGCAACTTCATCAGACAAAAAGGAGTTACCGGAAAAGGAACAGAACAGAAAAGAAAATACCTTCCAGCTCTAACTTGTGATGTTCCTGTGCTTCATAAGCTATGTGCAGCTTTTGTTACCCTGTCTCCAGCTGGATGTGACAGAACTCGAAGAGCTGCAGAGAAGGTGCCAGCCTGAACAGGGGAATTGAGCAGTTTCTGTACAGGTAGAGAGTGAATGTACCAAATCTCTTCATCCTGTGGAAAAAGGAGTCTTATGATGTGCGTGATGGTGTGAACAGCAAAGATGTAAAGGCAGGTACAACATTATACATGATCTAAAGCGTACAGGAAGGTGTTGATCATCCTCTGCTACCACAGAATAAGAAGGTGCACCATGAAATTGCTAGGCAGCAGGAAAGTATTTTTAATTTCTAATGCAAAATAAATTGAGGATTTCAATTCAACATACATTGATACATATCCCAGGATGCTTTGGATACCACATGTTTAAAGAGCTTTAAGAAAAGATTGGACAAATTCAAGACAGAAAGGTGCAGCAAAGGTTAATAAATACAATGGTCTGGTTTCAACTTCCAGCTCAGGAAAACACAAAATCTTTAAGTGATGGAAACTAGAAGTTTATGTTAGGGGAATATCATCTCGCAGCCTTGGGCTAAATGAGGACAGATTAGTAAAAGAATCCTTTTTTCAGCTATCTTCAATTGTCTGGCTGTTTCACATGCTTTCTTTGATGAGAATGGACCAGCCTGGCTCAAGCCAGGAAAATGGTATTATGATTATTTTAGTACCTTTCCCATCTTTCTGAAGGGAAGAAGTTCCCATCCCACTCTACTTCTCTGTGTGTGCTCTGCTGGTATCTCAAGAAACACAAACTTGTTCTCCCTCTCCCCATCTTTCTGGCTTCCCAGACAGTTGTTTTGGGGACTTTTTTCTTTTTTTTTTTGGTCCATCACACTCCTTTGCTTTCTTTTTCTTAAGCTGAGGATTCTTGGAGGAAGACTGGAGGCAGGAACAGGCATATCCTCAGGCTAGAGCTAAAGAGCAGTTAAAGTAGCTCAACAGCCACGAAGGGGCACAACTCTGAAATTGGTCATGGGTGAGGGACAATTTACTTGTCCAGTAGCCCAGGTGCCTTTGGCCTAAGGCAAAGGAGAAATGAGAAATATCCTTACAGTGTGGTCTAGATTTTTTTTGTGTGTGTGTGTGTGTGGTTTTCACAGGCAAAGACTAAAAGCATCTTAACCAGGAGATTTTTTTTTTTTTTGTCTGCAGGGAGTATTTTGTGTCCAGAGTCTCTATTTATGTAGCAAAGAAGTTATCATCTTTTTATGCTTGAAAAGATAATGAGGCAAATTAAGTGTAAACCAACGAGATGAGATTGTCTGAGTCACAAGATGGTCTAAAACAAGAGAGAAGCAGACTGCCTTCATTGCACTAATGAGTTACTTGATGTCCAGCTAGGATGATATTGCCTCTTTTACTGCTAAAGAAGATTTTAAAGGAAACAAGTAGAGAATATTAATGCATAGTATTTTATACATAAAGTATAAAATGTTTATGACACTGCCTGTTACCATCCACTGGTGTTGTTTTAGCATAGCTGGGAAAGAGCAAATACAAAACAATACAAAAACAATTTCTTGGTAGCAATTAAGCTAGGTCTAAACATATGTGTAACGTCTCTAGTTATGTACTGAATCAAATGAAGATACCAAACAGGGAGCCTAAAGATTGCTCATGCACATTTTTTCTTTTTCATGTTTGCAAGTAAAATATATAAGAAAAATCAGATCCCTTCTTATTTGAGGAACATGGGTTCAAAGCTTAACATTTAAAAATTACAGCGCATGACTTAAAGAATTCTAGATATTAATGGTATGATGGAAAGAGTAACCTGAGCTTTTCTGAAGGCATTCATTATCCTCTAGATTATATTGACAAAGATGACTCATACAACATACTAAAAATAATTTGAAATGGATGGTGTGTGTTTGGTTTTCTTTCTGTCCTACAGAGATTATTGTAGAGGATGATGACACTGGCTGTCATGTGAGACAACTAAATAGTAGGGGCAGGTAGAATGGCCTGACTTAGCTCATCATTTCAACTGAAGTGATTAAACAGTTTAGAATTAAGAATAATTTTTTTTCTGCTTTATATATATAAATACCTTGGAGCCCCTTCTCAGAATTGCGCTTCAGTGCCTCCTGAATGGTGTAAGGAGAGATGGCTCCTGCTCTTTGTCATTCCTGTGGCTCACTGGCTAAACATGGCCATCTGCTAAATGTTGGGGCTGCAGGCTGACAGACTCACCAGGCCATGTAAGTAAAAGTCTTATTCAAACCTTATTTTTGGGACCACACAAATAAGGACAGCTGCAGCTACTGACACCTCGAAACGTGACTTTGTGAATACTAAATATTGCCACAAAAATGGCAGGGAGGCTACTGGCATCCTTTTCAAGAGCTGCTGTCTGGTACAGAAGGGTTAAAAAGGAAAAATTGTGCACAGAGGCTTTGGATAATACAAAACAGTTTGTATCTGAGCTTCTTTGTGCCACATTTCCAACTCTGCAAAAGTTTTGTACATCCACTTAGAGCTATTATCACTGATAATGATGATGACCTTGTTTTTCTCTGGAAGTGGAAGGTCCTTCTCACTGATGAGAAGCAAGGTGAGGTTCTAACTCTGGAATTTCACCTGGTGAGGTAGAACTGGGTAATGGACAGTTACACCCTATAGGATCCCAAGAGGATACACTGCACATATTAATTATATCTAAATTTTCCAGCCCAGACATTTTGCCTACTTGAAATAAGATCTGAACCTGACCAATAAATTCACACTATAATTTCTGTTTATTTTTCTGTGCAAGAGAACTGTGAGTTGTGGGTACAGACAAAGTATTCAGTGGAAACAGCAGGTGTGCACCTAACATTTCACCTAACATTTTTCTAAAATTATTTAAACTACCAAACAAGAGAAACTATAATTCAGGTATGTTGGTGGTGTGGTGTTAGAAATATATCGTAGATTTGTTTCGCTTGTAACTTCATCAAGATAAGAGAAAAGTCTTTGGTATTTAATCATTATTATAGTGCATTATTATTACTAGAGTTTCAAAGGTACATCTTGTGAGATTGGGAAATAGCTGATCTCCATCCCATGTAACTGCATGTGGTCCCACATGAAACTGGAACTTACAGATGACACTGAGCAGGAGATTGTGAGAAGGATATATCTGGATCACATTTTAAAGCATCTTTACTTTCTACTGTGTCTTGCAGATGAGGAAGACAGCATCATCCTTTAGAGAAAATTGCTATAATAAGGAAAGTGTCTGGGAGTAGAAGTAGGATCTTGTGCAGATACTTTGGAAGGAATTTGGGAGAAAACATAGTGAGTGCAAAGAGGCAGCTTTCAGTAGCAGAGTAGGGAGGATGGGAGCAGGCACAATGCAGACAAAGGTCCACAATAGCATCAAGAACTGATGAAATTTTTCTTGCTGTATTGTGATTCAGAATCATCTATGAGCAGTAAAATTCTGGCATAATCTGGAGGATTATTTGCTGAAAAACTGTGTTGCTGAATTCTCCCTATTATCCTGCATGTTCTTCATAATTTTACAGACAGTGTTAAGACCCTGTAACAGCATGGCCTCTAGGGTATACTGAACAACAGCAAGCAAAAGTTGAGACAATATACAACCACCTTTCAAAAAACCTAAACAGTCTTTGTGATTTTAAAATCCCAGAGTCAAAATGTAGGTGTTAAGTCAGAATAGCACATATTTATGAAATCCATAGTCTGATGAATTTTAAGTGAAAAATGAATGTTCTCTCCTTATATATGCCTATGTGCATTTAAGTAACAGCTACAATTCCCATTGGTGCCCAGACCTGTTATGGAGTTACCTTTCATTTCTCTTTGTTGTGGATGGGTGGTTTTACAGTGTTTGTCAGTAGTACTGAACATGTTTATCTTTCAGGGCTGTATCAATAGATATTAGATTCCTGTTCACTACTACGAATATGGAAATGTGCAAACCCCTAGATCACACATCATTGTTTAAAGAGAGCCCTGGTTTGGGGTGCCTCTGGTTTTACCCCTCAAATGACACACCATCAAGGGCACTTGTTTTTAGAAGGTGCCTAGCCCAAATACATTAAAATCAGTACCTTTTGTAGCATCTTTTAATTATTTTCTTTCATCATTTTGGGCACAGAGGAGGAATTATACCAAAGAACAATTTTGGAGACTAGGATGAAAGCCTAGCCTTTAGATATTAAAGAAATTAAAAGCCAAGAATGAGCTTGCTTTTGCTTGCTGTAGCAAATGTTAAGTTTGCCAGTGGAACTGTATGAATACAGAACACTTCTCTTTATGCTCATGACTGCTAAAAGTATATATGGCTCTGCAGAGCAATGTTGGGTATCAATATTGTATGCCTTTTCACTTTTTGTTAGAGAATGGATAATTTAGGTCTAACTTGAAAGAGCACTTGGCGCCAATGATTCTGATAATTGAAATGTATGAGAATTCTGTTTAAATACAGATCTAATCAGGATATCACTGGTAGCCCAAGTGAAATTCAGAGCACTCTAATACTTTGATCTATGAAGGTCTTTTCTAACAGGAAGGGGAATTAGTCTTGGTGGCTAAACAAACCAAGTTTGCTTTCTTTTATTTTCCTTTGCCTCTGACGTTTGTTTCTGTTTGAAGATCACTCCAATTTTATTCATTTTCTCCCTTTGTGTTCATTTCAAATTCCCCCTCTCCTGACTCTTCTCTGTGATTACTCAGATCCCTTCTTTTCTACAGCAGTGACCTGATACTGCAGTCTCACTCCTGTCTTGCAATAAAAAAATCTCAGCAGTAACATTATTTTAGAATAATAGAAGGCAGTTGCTTTATTGTAACTTAAAAATCGAGCAGTTCTATCTGTGCAAGAAGTGCAGTCTCAGCAGCTCTGGGTCTGGCCTCTATGGCAGATTATTATCTGAGCAGTTCCTTTTTGGGGGAGAGTACCAGGATGCCAGTCCACAGCTGACTGAAGCAGATGACCTCCTAATTCACCACATCCGGAAGGAAATCAGCTGAGATTTCTTGACAGTCTGTTCTTTGGTTTTCATTGCCTCCATGTGATTAATGTGTCCCTGCATCATTTTTTAGAAGTCTTTTCTCATCATTGTGCTTCCTTTGTCACAGGCTCCATCACACCACTCTTCACTAAAATACCCTACATTTGTTAATGACATCTCTAACTTGATGCTTCTATCGCTTTTGTAACAAAAAGGCTTTCCACTTCTGCTAGTAATTCCCATTTATGGGAAGAGAAGGATAATTCAATGGCTGTGGTACTTTCCATTATTCAGAATGACATAAAATTACTTCTTTTCAGTGCAGCTTGCTCTCTTTGACCCAAATTTACAAGGCCTCAATTTTGCCCAAGTCCCTGTGTTTGCTACTTACTCTTGACTGACAACTCCTTATCAACCTAGACCTTCTGAAGGATATTCAATAAAAAAGGACAAACTACAAATAAGAATGCATATTTCCTTGCCTTCTGTGTCAGAGTGGGTATATATGGACAGTCCACTGCTATGCTAGACATAAACAGTTTAGTTCAGAATGAGGTAATAGGGGTGTAAGTGGAAATCAGGTTGGGTCTCATCTTAGAGTTGTAAATTATTATTATTATTATTATTATTATTATTATTATTATTATTATTATTATTATTATTATTATTATTACTATGCTAGCTTTCTTCTCCTCTGCCTGTTTTACTGATGGATTTGGGGAGTCAAACCACAGAATTTAGCTTTATATGGAAATGTGAATTTTATTTACAGGGCTTCAAATCTTTCATGTAGCTATACATCAGTTTGGTGGCACCTGATTAAATTCTTGCCATATAGAACCATTCTAAAGGGGAAGATAAGAGAATTGTAACTCCTTCATACACAGTTTGAATTTTGCTCCTAGGAGCTGTGCTATGGGAGACAAGTGATTTGGACCTAGACTTTTTTCCTTCTTTTCTTTTCTGCCATTTGTTCTCCATAACTATGCTGTATTATTGTCATTCCAACAGACTTCCAGCTCTGTTTACCTGAGCTGTTGTTGACAGGATGTTTGTTTTCTTTTGTTTTGTTTTTTAGTGTAAGGTTTATGGCATAGTTTGACTACTGCCATTTTAATGTCTGTGTCTATAGGGTCTTAATCACACTGAAATCTCTGGATCTCTTAGATTTACCAAGAGTTCTCTGAGGAAATCAGAATTGCAAAGGCTGAAGAAAGCCCTGGAGGCTTTCCAACTTAATTAGGAGTGAACTCCTTCCCTGTAAATGAAGTGGTTCTTGAAAATGACTTAGAGTCTCCATTGGCATCTTCTGACAGTGCTATGATGAAGTACAAAATATTATTAGAATGATGTTCCCCTCTTGTGACACTCTCTTTCTTCATATATCTTATGGAAATAGCCATATTTTGTGAGTACCCATAGCATTATTTTCCTTGTACTGAGACAGAGTAAGAAAAAAAGGGAAAAAAGAAGTTATATATATTTTTAGAAGAGTGCAAAATAACAGATCTCTGTAGCATTACAATCTGGACTTTTGTATTTTTGAATACAACATTGTGAATGTGAAACAATCATGGGTGGAAGAGCTTTTTAATGAATGAATGAGATTAAATGATTTATAATAGACTTAATCTTACAAAGGGCCATTGTCTTGCTATATTACACATTTAAATGATGCTGCTGTAAAAGGCAAATCCTACATCCTAATATTTACTGTTTTATTAAACATCTTTTTCTGCAAAGATGATGTGGTTTTGTGCACTGGTCAGGTAGTCCTAGGTGCCACAAAATTGTGAAAAACTATTTTCCCTCAGGTTAACTGAGCAATACCAAATCTCAAGTAATGGCAGATAAGCTTGAGATAAGCACAAGACAAGCAGTTCATATTCTTCAATATTTTCTCTAAACCCTTTTCTTTATGGAGGATTTCCCTATAGATCTTCTTCCCATGTCATTTAAAAAGCAAAATATTGCCCAACTTTCTATTTATATATCATATATCACACACAGTAGCACCAAAACACAGCTTTTCTTCTTCATTCCAAAGAGTAAGAGTTCCATTCCAAATAAGCCACATAGGCTCACCAGAGTAAACATGGAATATCTGCATGAAGGTGGCTGAAGTAGCCTGGATTCACACTGGTGCTGGGGCTCTTGCTTCTAATAGGTGACTTCCTGTTTGGAGAGTCAATAAAGAGTGAAAGGTTTTGTATCTTAATCAAATCATCATAGTGAAGTTTGTTAAATATTTTAAATTGAAGTTCAACTGAGGAAGAAAAAAAAGAAAATTTCAAAAGAAATTTCCAACACAGCTGCAGGATATATGGAAAAGCAGATGAAAGACCCACCCAATTGTTTTTTTTATTTTCCTATCATTAATCCAGGTATTTGACTGGCACAATTGGCAAAAATCAGTTCTGAAGATTCTTTTCCATGCTTTTCTTCATCTATTTCAGCAATAGGAGAGAAGATCAAGAAAAGGGAGAATGTGCAAGTTGCTGCTATCAGATGGTGCTAACTGAAGGCACAGGTCATTTTGCAGGGTAGACTGTTATCCAGTTTTGTAATTACAATAACTCCCTTTCTGGGTATTCTAGGTTCTCTTTTGCAGTGCCATTGGAGATATTTCTATTCACTGCATAATTCAGTGATGCCCAGCTGCAAAAATCAAGGAGACCTCCATCCAAATTTTGGGCCCAGTGTGCCAGCGTGGATGTTCTGCAGTTGAGCTAGTGATCTGCTAATGAGTCTTTTCTAATTATTGATCCTTTTCTTTACTCAAAGCTGTTTGGAAACTAACATTAAACAGAGGTTTAAGTGCAAAATATAAAGGAATCTTATAGTCTGCTTCTGAAATAACATCAAATTATACATGAAGCTCATCTGTTCTTTCTCTGCAGTTGTGCAGAAAAGGAGAAATTACTTGCTTATTTCTGGACAAGAGTGTTTTAATAAAAAAAAAAGAAGAAGAATGAAACAGGGTGAGTTTAGCCATTACTGCTTTGATTGCTGCTGGCTCATTAGCATTGGCCACGCTCCTTCAGATTAGCAGTAATTAAACTGTGAAATCAGACCGATTGCCTTAAGCTGAGATACCATACCAGGCTGTCAAGAGAAATCACAGGGGATAAATCAAGGGCCCTGTGCATCTCAGATCACCCTTGGCATGGGTGAGAGTGTGAGAAGTGGAATAATGAGGACATTCAGTTTTTTGTATCTGGTGAACTCTCGGCAGACAAGCTTTGGAAGCGTTGTCATGACAATGACAACAGCAAGGATAAACTCTTACTCCCACTAGCTGTGGTTAATGAAGATGATAATGAAAAATTATGCCAACATTACTGCAATTTTTTTATTCCGACTGGCACTTGTAACCTTACGCCTAATGACACAACACAATAGTGACAGTAATTGTGCATTGATAAATGGGGTAAAGATGCTGAAAAAATGTCTGACTCGAAGATATACAAGTTTAGTTAGCTGAGTAATTTCTTTCAATAAGCATTTGCTTTGTTCTTTGAACTCTCACTAGGTGGTTTTGGACTGTGCATGCCAAAAAACATCTCTAATCACTTTTCATTGTTTACTAAAGAATAGACCCAGCAATTAAGGCAAAGAGCGCCTGTGTTTTATTTCCTCTAAGCAGAACAAACGCGATCAAGATAAATAACTGTAATAAAACAACAATACTTTTTACAAATTCTGAATGGGTTTACAAATTCAGTGTTTGTTTAACTGCTGGTTTCTGGGACACCCAGTTTGTCCCACTCCAAGTGTGAAGCTTTGGTGGATAAATCTCCAATTACATTATGTAATGGCTGTCTCACCCCCCCTTTGCCCCTGCCTAAATGCCACCATTTATTCAGATTGCATTAGCACTTACGTAAGTGTCTCTTTCAACCACAGCTCCTAAATCCTGCCACATGGGGGAGGATAGACAGATAGACAGACAGATAGATTAGATAGATAGATAGATAGATAGATAGATAGATAGATAGATAGATAGTCTGTCTATCTGACTGACTGATGATATGTTTTAAGGATATAGTTAAACCGTTGTAAAAACTTTCTTCTGACCTATCCCAGCTATCTGCATCCTTTTTCCTTCTTACATTAAACCTCTGATCAATCATGCTGACCCAGTCCAGGATGCTAAATGCACAAAACCTCATACTCTTTGTAGCCTCTTGGTTCAGCTCCCTGATTACAGATGAGGGCCCAAGATGGGGCAAGAGAAGCAGCAAGAGCATATAGGCAAAAGTGACAGTGGCAGCCAGCCTAACCAAAACCTTCCCATCCTACCTTGAAGCATGAGGGCTGTTCCTGAGGTTGTGGAAGGATCTGCACTGCAAACTCTCATTGCTTTCCAGCTAAGCACTATGACACCATAATCCTGAAGAGGCTTATGGAAGCTGTTCAAAAAGTGCTCACAGCAAGAATAGAGGCAGCCACCAGAGCTTTTGCAAGCACATCTCAGAGGGATTCCCAAAGGGCCACATGGCACCTCAGGAATCCCTCCTGCTCCCCAGGCCACCCTCTTCCCACTGCTGAAAGGTTGATGTTCTTTCAACAAGCAAGTGTGATACAGACAATAAAGAATAGCCAACTCTTTCAATTTATGTAGTGGATTCAAACTCTGCTGCAATCCAGTATCCACACTCCCACTTTAGAAGCCACACCACTTGGCTTTAAAGAATAGCCCAATTGAATGTGTGAGTATGCTACAGCACAATAACCTCTCTGGGATTAGACAAATAAATGCAAATGAATCATTTAATGCAAACAAATCACTTAAAGGAGTAAGTGTTGTTTTATTTACCCCAAAACTACCTAAAAGAATAGCTCTTTTGATCGCTTTAGTAAAGTGTTTGGAGTTTTTTTCTATGTAAAGTTCTACTGTTGCTCACCAGCGGCCTCATTCCATCAAAGCTTTAGAAATCTAGATTGTCGGATGTGGGATTTTTTTGTTCAATCACTGTTTGTTTTGTTTTGTTTGGTTTTAAGAAAAAAGATTAATCACAGAGCATTTGGAGGTGTATCAGATATATGAGGGCTTCTCCTTGACTAAGTGGTATTTGTCTTTTCAGTTCTTGAAAGGCAGTATTAAGACAGCACAGTAGTGTTTGTGATTCATGGTTGCAATTCTCTTTTTATTGCTGAACACCAGCAGTGAATAGGAGCTGCAGAAGGACACATTTCCAATTACTCTATCTCAGAGTTCCCCATTGCTTCTTAACAGAGACGTCTCTATCTCTGCAAGTGAGTGTAATGCAAAAGTTTATACAAAAATAAATGTGTGTGTGTGTGTATATATACACACACACACACTGAAGAAAGATTTCTTTGCTCTTTCAGCTGTTCTGTCTTAAAGTTGATTCAGTGTCTGCTGCTCTGTTGCCAGTCTTGTCTCTAGAAGAATAGAGAGGATTTAACCATTAGAGAAAGGTATTACACAAAGCAATGTCCAAAGAATATTGAATGGTTTTTTGGGAAGAGATAGCCTGACTCTTGAAAGCAAAGTGGTGGAATCCTTGCACAGAATGACAGAAATGGCTTAGCCATGAAAGATGATATTTCCCTCAGCATGCAATAGGTTCAAGTAGGAAATTAGAAACTGAGTATTGCTTCCTGAAGAGAAACTCTTTCCTGGACTGTGGTCTTTAGTCCTTTGTGACTTTGGGCCCTCATACTTGTAGTGGCATGAACCAAAGTTGGTTATCTGTGCAGGTGCAGAGGTTGATGCATCTCAAATGGAATCTCTGATCCTTCAACATTTACTTGATTATTTCTTCATAAAATGGGGTGCTGATGCAGGGGGAGAGCAAAAGTGTCAATTACATTTTCCTTGAGCATCTTTAACCTTTATCAGCATTAGTTTTAGGAGAGAATTTTTTAAAAAGTGAGACAGGAAAAACATCAAAATACTCTGCCTAAACATTAACACAGGGCACAGCTCCCAAATTGACAGAAAAATCAGTGCTAGGGAGAAGTCAGGAATAAAGGATCAAAAGCAGACACAGTCTCTGAAGAAAGGAGAATAACAGTACAGAGCACCATGCACTGAGTGAGTTTGATTTAAAGCATTTTAAAAGAAAACTCCATTTACTTTAGAGACTGACAAAAGTTTATACATTCATGAATGAGCTCTTTATGTATTTAAGAGGGATGACAGCAGACAAAGGGAATATTTGATGAATGTTAAGGCAAGATTCTGAAAGTCAGAGATCATTGAGAGAGGACAGAAGGTTTTGGCTTTTTCTTACAAATAGCTACATCTGTTTGGCACTTTGTGTTTCCATTCTGTGTGCTAGAATTGTGAGAGAACTAGAAAGGGTATTTGGGAGCTGAGTGAGGAACTTAAAAATATAAAAGGTTTAGGAAAGCTATGCCTCACATCCTTTCATAACTTGCTTTTCATCTTGTCCTATAATGGAGTACCCTGGCTAAAATTAGCAGCTAGCAGAGACAGGACAGTTGCACAGATACAAGGCTGTGACTTGAATTCATTGAGAACAAGTGGGAGAGAAAACTGAGGTCATTTTTATATACTTTTTGGGTTATATATTTTTTATTAAGGCTTTTGATGGTGATATTTATTTCAACTCTGCCCTGTGTCAAGGTCAACAGAAAAAGACTGGACACCTGTACTTCAAGGACATCCCTTTGCAGACTGATATCTCAGCAGTTTGAAGGGGCTGTCTGAGATACCCAGGTTTTAGTTTGTCCTTCTGTCCAGGGGCAGTAACTTTTGCAGAAAGATGGGAAAAATAACTGAGAGCAGTAATATCTATACCACCTCAGCAAAATTTGCTGAAGTTTATCTGCTACAATATATCTTTTCTGTTAAATCAGCAAATCTTGAGGTTTCAAAGTTCTTAATTATTTATGATGGAGTTCAACTTGTGTAAGACTAGGAGACCATACACCAAATCCTGCAGGTAGATTTTTAATAAGATGACCAGTAAAGGTATTCAGGTCCTCTCTTGCCAGACACAGTACTTACTTCTTATTTTAAAATATTCATTATGACCTCAGGTAAACAGAAGACAGAGTTGCTGGTGAAGTATGGTAATGAAGTATCATGGCACTGATGCTTACCAGACTTCAGGTAGCAGGTGCAGAGATCTCTAGAGCTGTAGAGTAAGCTGAGAACCAAAGCTAAAAAGGAGCAACCAGATTATATAAATCACTGATTACTCTACATCACACTGCACCAGTTCTGAATTACTGACAGTTAAAGAGATAATATTCCTGGCTGGACTGCTGTCAGCAGACCTTGTGCCAGGTTAGGTAACATTTGCCCTGCCCAAGTTTTGCTGCCATTGTTTCCCACACAGGCCTTTTCTTCTGACCCACTTTCTGTTCTCACCATGTAATCATTGAGTCACTGCACAGGGATGTTCCTGTCCCTCTTGAAATGCAAGGCCAATGCAAGTCACTCCACAGAGTCCAGCATCCCCTGGATGTTGCACTGTCCTTTTTAGTAAACTGAGTTGGTATTTTTCACATCCAGTAAAGTGCCAGTCTTTTTTTGTTTTTTCCTGTCTTGAGCTGGCAAAAGATATCAAAATACAGGATACCTCTGAAATGAGGAAGATGTGATTATCACAATCTTCTGCTTTCTGTGGTGTGCACCTGGGCCTGTTACCAGGACAGATAGTCCCTTGTCCCTTTGTGAGCCCAAACAGCCGAGGGTTGGCAGAAGTCACAGAGCAGGAAAGGCACTGAGGTTATAAACAGCTTAACACAAGCTACATGTGGAGGAGGAGCCACATAAGCAAGCTCCTAGCAGTCATCAAACTGGAAATCATGAATACAAAGCATCACAGAATAAACCGAGTTAGAAGGGATTCACAAGAATCAAGTCCAGCTCCAGGCCCTGCACAGGAGGGGACAGGAGTCCCACCATGTACCCAAGAGCACTGTCCAAAGGCTCCTTGAGCTCTGTCAGCCTTGGTGCTGTGACCACTTTCCTGGGGAGCTTGTTCCACAGCCCAATCACTCTCTGGTTCTAAAGCTTTTTTATAATATCCAGCCTAAACCTCCCCGGACACAACTTCAGGCTTGGGTCCTGTCACTGGCCACCACAGAGATCAGTGTTTGTCCCTCCTCTTCCCCTCACAAGGAAGGACAGTGAGGTCTCCCTTCAGTCTCCTCCAGGCCCACACCAACTTGGACCTTAGCTGGGAGCATAAAATAACCCTGTGCTTGTTCATGGGATGTCAAAGGGAAGGATGGCAGCAGAGGAGGATTGTCCTGTGCACACTGTGCCAGGGCTGGAAATAGCGCTCTGAGCCTCAGTGTCTTTACCAGCCAGAGATCAGGGCCTCAGTGTCTTTATCAGCCAGGGATCACAGGGCTGAGGGCTCACTGCCATGGCTGCTGTGCCTCCCCAGCTGTACACAGCCCCTGTTGCTTGGGCAGACCGAGGCCTGTGCCCCCTGCTGCAGGTGGGTGGCCCAGAACCGCCCTGCCAATGTGGCAGCCCCTGTGGCCAGAGCCAGCGGGCAGGAGGAGCTCATGGCTGGCACCCGAGCACCCGCGGAGACGGCGAGCGGTGGCCAAGCTGGCAGCAGTGCAGGATGTCAGCGCCGTGCCCGAGGCTCGTGCCACTGTGTAAAAGCCTCCCTCAGATTTGCACATTTGGCAATGGCTGTGCAGAGCGTGGCTGTGGCACCAGGGCACGAGCTGCCTTGGCCTTGTCCCGTGTTGGGCTCCTGCCCACTGTCTGTGCTGACTTTGGACACTGGAGAGCAAACACTGTGATTTTCAGTGAGACTTAGGCCTTGCTCAGGTTTCAAAGTGTTTAATCATAAAGTAGAAAGGCAGTGCTGTAGCACTTAGAGGCACCTGTTTTGGTAGAAAGTTTTGGATAAGAATTGTGTACTTGTTCTCTTGTGATTCCTGCTTACCCTCCATTTCTTTCTTCCATATTACTCACTCCTTATTATGTCTAGCATTTAGAAGCCTAACTCAACGTTTTGTGATTATGTTCTAATTCTTGCTATTTAAGGTGTATTTAGTGTTCAGATTTCTCTGTTAATTTAAATTCCCAACACTCTCCATCATGTAACTTGCATGACCCTTCTCAACTTTTATATCAAAACTTCTGTATTGGTGGATATAACACTTTGGAAACAAACAAGAAATCGTGATGAAAATTATAGTTTATTGCTTTCATATTCATTGACCCCAGTGATAATGCCTTTACAAAAATCATTTATTGTTTTCCTTATCTCAAATTTCTTCCTCCTTCTTCTTGCAGATACAGTTGCATAGAGATATTATAATGACATACTGTTATTTCACATTCTGGAAAAAATCTTAGATTTTTAATTGTTCTAAACACTGAAGGATTGAAGTTGTGAATCAACTGAAGCCAGTGACAGCTTTTGCTGTTAACTTCACACATTGGGATGTTGTCTGACTGTATTGTGTATTATTTACTTTTACATATTTAGGAATACCACCAAACAAAAAAAAATTAAAGGGAAACTTAGTTCATAACTTAACATTGAGAAAGAAATGTACCAACATAAAAAACGTGTTGTCCTCTTGGTTTTTTTCTCCTCTACTGGAACTGCCCCTTCCTTCAAGTAGAACTCAGCTGGTTTAGTGGTGATTTCCAGCCAGTCCATTGTACAACAGAACACAGAGCTCTGCCCACTGGTAGCCAACACTTCATTTAAAAAGTTGTCTTTATCTGCCCCATGGGACTATTTGTGTAGCTAGAATTAAGCAACTGCTTGGAAGGTTAGGTCCCTTGGGAATGTTTTGCTCAGTTTTAGCTGTTTTGGCTGCTGTAATGTCTTTCTGGAGTTCTGCCCCAAAGCTAAAGTCTCAGACTGGGAGTTTCTTTTGGCAAGGATTTGACTACTTTCTAAAGTGGGCAGCATGTTGCATAAAATAGTCACTTTCTAACACTAATAATAGTTACCTATCAGATGTCAGGGGGAAAAATTGTAATTGCAGAATTGGTCAGTTGATCATTTTGGCAGAAAATAATCAAAACTACACATTGCCTTGTAGCTTTCTACCTCTGAATTAATCACTGTTGGCTCCCTTTAGTCAGTGAGAAAAACGGGCATTTTTCAGATGTGATTCTTCTGGCCTATTTTAGATATCTAGTTTAGGACAAGATGAACTACAGCCTAGAAGTGTCTATTTCTCATTGCTGATTATAAAAGGAGTCTAGACATCTCTGGGAGAAGTAGGCAGCCAGATTGCAGATGTTTTTATTTGTCATTGTGTGTCTTCATGTGGCATGGGTGACTAAAAAGGCTTCTAAGCTCTATTTTGTTAGAATTATTCCAGTACAGTAAATTTAAGCCTCACTACTGAAAATGAGAGATCTTTTTATAGGTTATTATTTTGTAGATAGCAATTAACCACTCAGAAGAGCTGCTAGCTTTGACACGCACATGCTCAGCCACTTCATGCTTTAATGTTAAATTATATTTGACATTTAATTTAAGCTCATATTGCCTTCATTCAAAAATAAACCCTACTGCATTAGTAGTGAGAAGGTGGAGGGATAATTTTTCTCCCCAAATTCACACTCAGTGAAATCTAAACTGATTTTTCACGCTTAGTTTTTCAAGTATATTATGTGCATTCTTCTGAATAGGTCTGTGCAATTGCTTCTCAGATGTGAGGGAAAGAAATCGATGCATCTTTTTTAGTGAGCAATTACAACATAAAAGTGTATTTTTAATAGGTGCTTTGAAGGCTGCACATACTGTGTGGTTTGTTGCCCCCTTGAACCAATTGTAATCAGAAGTGACATAAACCATTATTTGCTGGGCAAAGCTGCACTGATTTTGTGGTTGTACCAGTGCATAATGTGATCTCTTTAGTCTTATACATTAAACAAGATGAAGACTTAGCTGACTGACACAAATGTAATGCCAGGGCACAGGAGGAGCTACTGCCTGGTGTCCTGCCAGTGATATTTATCCTCCCTGAGTGGCAATGGAGAGCTGTCCCACCTCAGGTCTCTCCTCAAGGACCTGAAAGGATGCCAAAGGGAAATGGATTCTTCCTCAGGCTAGTGTGAGCCACAACTTAGGGCTTTCCTTTGTAGAGAATATGTCAGTCCTTGGGTCCTTCCTCAGTCCTTCCTCTTGCCCTTAGAAGAGCCAAACCACGCTTAATATTGATTTACCTTTTACTTCACAGCTATTGCATGTCACAAAACATGCTGCCATTCCTGGCAAAGAAGCAAAATCTCTCTCCTCTGGGTCACTGCAGCAGCTCTGATTGAAGTTTGAAGTTGGTATCCTGAATGCTGGTGTCTGTGAAAGACCCCATGGGTTGCTTAAGAGCACAGTTTATTGAGCCAAATTAGAACTAGGGCTGCTACATTCTCTTCATATTTAGCTCTTCAGCCCATCTTGGCTGCTTCAAGCTTTTTGTGCACACCATGACCAAGACCTGCTGGGAAATCTTGGTAATGGTGAAACTCTTCCAGTGAGGTCTGCAATCATGAGACGCAAATGGTGATTATTTGAGGTAGCTGGTGATCTCTGGGAATGGCTTTATGCAAACGACAGAATCACAGAATTTCCTGAGTTGGAAAGGACCAACAAGGATCATCCAGTCCAGCTACTGGCCCTACACATGACAACCCCAGAGTCACACTGTGTGCCTGAGAGCATTGTCCAAATGCTCCTTGAGCTCTGTCAGCCTTGGTGCTGTGACTGCTGCCCTGGAGAGCTTGTTCCAGTGCCCAACCACCCTCTGGGTGAAAAACCTTTTTCTAGCATCTGACCTAATCTCCCCTGACACAACTTCAGGCCATTCCCTCAGGTTCTGTTACTGTTCATCACAGAGAAGAGATCACTGCCTGCTCCTCTGCTTATCCTCATGAGGAAGCTGAAGACTGCAGTGAGGTCTCCCCTCAGTCCCCTCTTCTCCAGGCTGAACAAGCCAAGACATCTCAGCTGCTCCTCACGTGGCTTCCCCTATAGCCCTTCATCATCTTCATGGCTCTCCTTTGGGTGATCTCAAACATCTTTATAGCCATCTCACGATGAGGTGTCCAAAAACTACCCCCAGCACTTGAGGTGACACCGCCCCAGCCCATCCCAGACCGGGACAATCCCCTCCCTTGCCCAGCTGGAGATGCTGGGCCTGGTGCACCCCATTATTTTCAATGATCAGGAGTCACTACTACACAAAAACAAAACAAACAAACAAAAACCAAAATTAGACCCTCCCAGCATCAAATAAACCAGTGCAACTACAGCTCTTCAGCACATTTGTCTTTGCTGTTAAATTGAGTGATTTATCCACCTTGCAATAGACATTAGAATTAAGGGACATGGTCTTTCTCAGATGCAATTCATTATTAATCTTAATGGGATTATGCTTCAAAGACCACTAAATGCACATCTTCAAAGTACTTAAATTGCTCTCTATTATTACTTTTGACAATAAAATAAATAAAGCTTAGTTAAATTCTGCATGCTAAACCCAAATTACTTTTTTCACTCTGCCAACCAAAGTGAAACAGACCACTAAAAAAATCAAACAAAACACCAGGAAACAAAAACACCAAGACCCAAACCCTCCACTCTGAACCTAAATGATTTAATAGATTGTGATTGACAAACAATCATAAAACTAGGTTGAAGACATTTGAAATAGCATTTTTTCATTTTAAATGTATGCGGCATTAAAAGTATGATTACAGGGAGAGAAGAATAAATATTTAACATCAAACAAATTTCTTTATTAATATAATTACATGGTGTAAAATGAATTTCCTAATATTCCTTTAAATAAATTTTAAAAATTCATATTGCAAAGCTAGCACTATCAACAACAGAATCTAGATAATAGGTAAATAGCTCTTTGGGTGGCACTTCCTTTAAAAACAGCAGTGAAAGCCAAAATTTCCATTTGTCTCTGTTTTCTAATGCAAATTCTTCATAAGCTTTGCACAGAATAAACATGTTCAAGCTGTGCCCTGGCTGTATGGAGTTGTGCAGCAGGGAGACGTTTTCTGATGGTCGCGCTAATTGCGTTGGAGCTGGACTCTTCCTGGGGGTCCACCAGGTCACTGCACAGAGTGGCACAGAGGGAGAGAGGAGAATATCCTGGACAAATGGTGTAGAACATTGCAGCAGATAGACTTGCCAGATGCTCAGGTTATCCCCAGGCAGCCTCGGGCTGTGGTACGTGTCAGCCGCCCCGCACTGTGGTGTCTCCACACCTGCCTCAGGCACCTCCTGCCCACGTCTCTGGGCCTGGTGGCACCCTCCTTTCCTCAGCCCTTGGGGTCTGAGATGAGGAGCAAGCACCTTCAGGGCATAAAAGAAACACATCTGCTTTCTGAAACAGCCGTGTTAGGGCTCAGGGTTTGTGCTACCCCAGCTCAAATGCTGACTGAGCCTGTCCTTCTTTGTGAAAAGCTGAAACAGGCTCCACTGCTCTGTCAGTGCACAGTCTGGCCCTGTATTTTGCAGCTTGTTCAGAAATGGAGTGATCTTTAGCCTTGTAGCAAGTTTCCACATGTTTTTTAACTCTGCACCCCCTGTTAGGGGGGCTTCAAGGAGTGACATCTCCTAATAGTAGAGATTTATACCCTGCATTTAATCTCTATCAGGAGACTCCTCTCTTTTGGGGCATCTGCCATCCAAACTCATGGCCCAGCTCAGTTCTTTCAGGTCTTCTCTGCTAACAGAGGCCTTAAAAGTTCAGCTTTCCCTTTGTGCCTGGGACTTTGTTTGCTCTGTTTGCTCTAACAAAAGACATTTATTCTGTTGGCAGGGATGGGGGTGCTGTTCCAATTTGTCCCCTTTTCTCCCCCCTTCAGTTAATTCAGTGGACTCTGTAGACCCCGTTGCCTTCCCTCTGACAGGGTGCTTGGTGTTACCCCCTCTTCCCAGCACCACCATCTTCTCTCTGGCTAGGAGGCAGTCATTTGGAAAGGCATTACCTTAAACTTCACGGGGAGACACCCGTACAGGGATAGTGCTGTTCTGGAAGATGTCTGCTGGTGCCATCGATCAGTTCTTTGGCATTCAGGCCAGGTACCTGAAGCAGTGGTTTTATGAAGCAGATGGTAGGAGTCTCACCTTCAGCCCTCCCAGTTTCTTCCCCCACACACACCTCAACCCCACTCTAGCAAAAAACGCATTTAATTATATTGATGATGATTTTCCCCCTGGCTACCTGGGCACTTAAGAACATCTATCTTGGTCCATGGAAGTCTGTGTCCAGCTGCAGGCAACAGCAGGATGGAGTAGGGCCAGTGACACTTTGCTGATATATTTCCCCATATATATTATATTTTCTTCTGGTGATTTGAGGTCCAGGGACTTCCTGCACAAGAGATGGTATCTTTTTGTTTAATAGCTTTTAATGCATTTTTTTCCTCCCTTCAACTCAGCTCCAACATTCCCCTTGATATTGTGGAGGAGAGTAGATGTGCCATTCCCAAAACTCATAATGTTACATTCAGTTTAAAAAAAATGCCACAGAGCAGAGTGTAGATCCTCCCAGTCTCAACAAGTTTCTTTTATTTTACATTTACAACAGTCAGGACTCTCAAAATTGGTGGAAATCAAGCTGTTTGATTCAGTTGGTGTTGACTGGGGCACAAGTGGTCCTGCCTGTTAGTTAAACTCAGCTGAATCAGAGTGAAAGACAAATTTTGACAAACAAGACCCAGAAATGGAGAAGTCTGAAAGACAAAGGCAAGGCAGGAGTGTGGTAGAAGGTGAGTAGTTCAGATATCAGCAAGATAGGAGGGGGCCTGGAAACAAATGCTGGCATTGCAGGAAAAGCATGTTAGGGCCTGAAGCTGGTAGTCAAGGACTTTTCAGATTTCAGATTCTTAGGGTTTGTCCCATAGATACTTGGCTTTGGGTTTGTCTTAGGATTGTGTTTGGCTGACACGCTCCCTACCCACCTGGAAAGATGGGTCAGCCCCAGCTGGTCTGTACAGCAACCCAGCTGGGTTGTTACTCACCCTACATCACCATCACTACCCCATCCCTACACACAATCTTTAGGCTTAAGTCAAACCCCCATTGATCTGGAGTGCAATTTTGACATGAGGGTTGTGTCTCTTTTAGGCCTGGTCAGTGGGATTTACAGCTACAAGCCCACATTTGTAACTGTTTGGGAATCAGTTTGGGCAGCAAGGCTTGCATTTAAGTGTTGAAATAGGCATAATTCTCCAAGTGTTCATTACCCCATGTCTAAAGTTAGATGAGTTGTGTGGTCCCACCAGCTCTTTAAATCAGAAATCAGTCACATTTGAGTAAGTTTTGGTGCTGAGATCAGACTGCTGAGATTGGACAGTTTGAGTATGGCATAAGGGTTCTCTCCATTTACACAGGTTTTATCTGAACCAAGTGACTTTAGATGTTTTAGTAAAGGTATTGAACCATCCAAGTGTATCTAGGAGCTCCTGTGCCAAGGCTGAATGTAGTATTTAAAATTTTCATAGATGCCTGGTAGAAGACAGTTGCAGTGGCTGAAGTCAGTGTAAAACAGAATATGTCTAAATGTGCCTGGTATAGAGGACATTTAGGTTTTTTTAAAAAAAAAAGTCTTGTGTTTCTACTTTGCAAAATTTAAGAAAATGTGGTTTTGTTTTACTTTTTTTTTTTTTTTTACTTTGAAATGGTTCAGCTGCTATATATTAAAAAAAAAAATTTGGTCTGATCTATCAGCTTTTCCTTTATACTATAAATGATTCCTGGGAGGGAAGCACACCACAATACAAACATCAAAACTGGACTATTTGTCAGAGCATCTAAGATTTTTCATTTTACTGTGTAGAGAGAATATAACTGAGGTGTCAAAAGCACAGAGGAAAAAAATTGTTACTAAAAGAGCTTCAGTGAAAGTTTTGCATTTATTTAGGCAAATGGAAATGTGCACCATGAGTGCATAGAGTTGAACAGCTCTTGGACACAGGGTTGTTAACAAGTTTGAAAAAAACTGCATCATTAGGAAGACAAGAAGTAGGGGAAAGCAGGACCTAGCTTTCTTATTTCTGGATATTCATGGCTTGTATAAATGTCAGAGGCCAAATAACTGACTTTTATTGGTAATAGCCTGGACTGTATTACAATGTGTATACGTGGTTGTTCCTGCAATATATCAGCAAGCTGCCACACTGGGTCAGAGCTGGTTATATGGATTATAATGGGGTAATATGCAGGCTCAGGAGTTCTCTTTGGATGGGACCCTTTGTGCCCTTTACTTGTAAAACATATAGATATTTGTAGTCAACTGCTATAATGAGGAACCATAAAACATCTAATTCAGCAGGAAATGTAGCATCTTCTGTTCAATCATACAATCACTGTTCAACAAATAGAAATTGAAGAAGAGACTTTTCTCCTAGTAAAATTTTCTTTTGTAATACATGCCTCATCTAGAGCATGTACTGGTGAGTCAACAGTAGAAGAATTTTGTGCAGTTTATCTAAAATCATGCCATATTGTGCTCTGTGCTGTAGTTTTCTGCTATTTCAAAGATCAGGGCAATTAAGATTGCTCACCTGTGATTAAGGATTGTTCCTCTCCACTGTTAAAGACAGCCTATTCCATTATGCTGAGGTTTGTCTGTACTGTTTCTTTCCACATTTATATTTTCAGTACATAGGTTTCTGATGGAGAAGTGCACATACACTCCTTAGTGCTTCAGAACCTATGGTTCCTGTGCAGTTATTAGTGTCCTAGCACCACATAACTTCTTTGAGTTGTTACTTCTAAGATCTTCCACTGTCTAATGCTAGGTAGCCTTACCTGCTGGAACTCATGGTCTTTCTTAGAAATGCTTGAAACCCAGGCTCTCTCTTTGCCCCTTAGTGTTTCATACTTTTGGAGTACAGGAGCTGAACACTTTCATTTTAAAGATGCCTTGTTCAAAATGAGGAAGCTTTCTGATGGAATCCATATAGAAAGGTACATGATCAGAGTTCCTGCACTCTCCATGGAAGTGAAATTCCCCCCACAGCTGCATGGGAAGTGTGGGACTGTCAGTGCATTGGACCTGTGGGCACTGTCCTTGGTGTAACCTTTGGGCTTAGAGTTCCATATCACTCCCTATGCAGAAGAGAAGATGGAGAGAAAAGACTGCATAGAGGCTATTAAAGGGTGAGAAATCCTCCATTTCTGTTAGTCTTGATGTCTGTAGAACTGAGGTTAGATCCAGCACACCCAGCTGACAGAAGATTATACCTGAAAGAATTTGAGAAGCAAGTCAGTTTATGATACAGAAATATTTTTTTTCTCCAATGCTAAACCACACTCAGTGCCTCTACCAGGCTTAAGGAAAATTTTACTGCTCCTGATCTAGAGCAATCTAGACTTCTCCTTTCTAATTATATATGTTCTCAGTGCACTGTATCTATACAGTTTAAAATTAAGACAGATTTTAAATCTAAAAATAAAGATGAGGTTTTTGAATAGTCTCAGAAAAGAACAAGTTATTTTCAGAACTCATTCAACTTTTATGATCACTTCCATGTAATAAATTAAATTTCTCCTAAAAATACTGATGTACCATTACCTAATTAAACTATTTCATGCAGTACAACCTCAGAAGCCTGGATGCTTCTAGATTAAATCTCTAGTAAATGTACCTTCCACTGATAGAGCAGGGAGTTTGGAAAATACCTGATTTCAAAAAGGGCTGCAACTGAAATTATGCTGTGTCTCATGCTAATACAGATCAGTCTGTAGAAATAGAAATAGATGGAAATAGAAAAGGTCAACTCAAAAAGAGGAAATTTGTCGTCTTGCCACAGGCCTTTATTTGCATTCCAGTTGAACCTATTTTGAAGATCTTTTTCTGTGAATCTAATGAAATCTTGTACAGACCTGTGTAGAAGTGTGGACTTCAGAAATGTCCAGAGGGCCCAGTGGAATGAGAACATCTTTCCTGGGGATAGGATTCAACCTTTCTCAGAGGAGGAGGAGGAGACCTGGTATCTGATTACATGCCACAAATCTCCATGTTTTACTAGCACTTGGAATCAGGTTCTTCTGGGATCTCATGGGCTGTGCTCAGAAAGGATGGGTATGGGGCAAAAATTCTCCCAGAAAATAAATCAGCTGCACCTTGATGTCTTACCTATCTGATTTCTGCTAACTTTGCCTTCTCTTGGTCACAGACTCTATAAAGGAGGTGTGAAGGCATCATAGAAAGGCCTCAGTGGCACCACCAGGCTGGCAAGGTCACTTGCAGGTGACACAGCACAGTTCTGTGCTCAGGTGGGCCATCACCCCAGGTGAGCTTCCACAGCCAGGGTCAAGATGTAGCCCTCTGGCCTCTTCTGGTCAGACCAGGAGAGATCAGGTCTGGCTCTTGGCACCTGCACACCTCAAAGAGAGGGAGTACCTCCTAATCACAACCTGCAAGGGTAGTGCTACTGCAGTTCTTTTAATTTTAACATATTTTGTGTTTATAAGTAGTCAATGGCATGCAAGGATTAATGCCTAAAGCAGCATATGCTAGCTGATCGTTAGGAGTAGTGCTATTAAAAAGTGATAGTGCTCCAGCTATAAATGGATGCAATTTAATGGATAGTATTAGTAGCAGAGCTGTTCAGCTGAAGCCATGGCTAAAGGGACTCTGGTTTAATAACTTTCTAATTACATCTGTATAAGCTGGGTCACTTAGCAGCAAACTGACAGGTTTACATTTCTTTATATACTAGGTATTGCTCTGTGTATTAGCCCTATACTAGAATTGCAAATAGAAAATAATTGGGTGGCTTTTTTAGCCTCCCCAAATGGCTTAAATTAGTGGTAGTGCAGATCAACACAATGCCTTCATGTGTGTGATTTTAACCTTCATTGATTTTCACAGTTCCAGGGCAGCATGACATTGGCTGGAGAGCAATGCTGATGTGGTGGCTGCCAAGCTGAAAGGAGTTTAGGCAGTATTAGATTAGTTCCTGGTATTCAAGAGCACACATTACAGAAAACCAAAGGCTCAGTTCTTCAAATTCTAAGTGTTTGGTGTTATTCCTCAGGGCACAGAAATTTAGTATCATTCTGTTTATGAATGGCTGGCAGCAGCTTTGCACAAAGGTTTGAAATCCCTGAAGGAAATTTGATGCCCAGCTGAGATGCATCAGGAAAGTTTTTACATAGGATAAGCAGGAAGGCTGCAGTAGCTATAAACAAACAGGTGGAGATTGTACCTACCATCCTCCACATATAGTGCACTTTAAATTGTATTAATTGCAGTTGTGCCTGTTACCATGACAGCTAGGTGCTGCAATTACCTCACACATCGAGGAACTTCATGCTTAGTACAGCGTTCAGAGTCTACTTCCTGCTATTTTGTTTTTATTTTGCTACTTTTTTTGTACTTTGGAGAAGTATCGTAGAAAGCAGAGCAGAGATGTGCCTTGAAAGAAAAATGCATCTTTATACTCCCAAGGCACTATGAGCCCTGTTTAGCCATGTCCTGAGGGAGCAGTAAAACATAATGATCTCTGTGGGGATCAAATGCAGTGACTGAGGCTGAGTTACCCCTTGTAACTGCCTAGGATGGCCAGGACTCGTGAGAAGAGCTCCTCAGTGAGAGGGACATGCTGCACTGTAAAATGACTTTGACAAAAAGCTTTACAGGGTGAAAGCCACAACATCCCCTCATCCAGAGGGATTAGCCTGAGGTCTAGCTGTGAGCTTCTGCATAATCTAGGCATTTCAGCTTCAGGGTAAGGCCACAGCAAAAAAAAAATATATATATTTAGAAAGAATGTCCTTTTCCGTTGGGATGCTTTTGAATTGGAAAGCTGGTTGCAGTAACCAGGTGTGCTGGGCACTGGGGTATCAGAGCAGGGCAGGGACCACAGTGCTGCAAACCCAGAGACAGCAGAATAGGAGAGGGAAGGAAGCTCACTCACAGTGCTTGAGAAAATACATCTGTTAATCCCTTCTTTAAGGTGTTAAGCAGGCTCAGCTGTCATGCAAGCCTTGTGCTGGTGATCCACTACAGCATATTTCCACAAGTAGCTGATTTGAAGCTCACTTACTGTACAGTAACACTTTGAAGAGTGTTGTAAACAAAGAGGTATAGACTAGGCAACATCCTCTGGGCAAACATGAACCCTTTAGACTGAAGCTGGAGATTCAGGCATTTACACCCAACCAGCAACAGTTCATGGATCAGGTTTCCAACCTGCCGTAGCAGCAGTGCTGTTTTATTTGAGTCTGTCAGCATTTTCACATCATAAACCTCAGTATTGCAGTATATCTCAGCTGTTTCTAATCCCTGAGAACTGAGACTTGGCATATAAATTGCTAACCCATATATTAATTTGTGTAGAAGAGGATCAAGCTATGTCTAAGTTATACAACAAATTATATTGATTTTTATTTCAGTTACACACACACTGTCTGCCAAATTGTCCTGTAAAATATGTTTTCACTACAAGGAATTGCATGTTCATTCTGTTTTACACGAATTGATGTCTTTTATATTGTTTTAAATGCTTTTGAAATAGCCATTTTGTTTACATCAAATATTCTTTAGCTAATATTCTATTTTGTACATCATCACTCACTAACATTAGAATGCCAGCCGTGAACCAAATGTAGACCCTTTGGCTTTAGCCTGGTTCTTAATTTACTTTAAAGTTTGCTAAAACTATATTTTGAATCTGAAAGCCATGTATCACAGTATTTGCTGATAAAAATGCACATGTCAGTGAGAGCCAAAAGATTATTATTGTTCAAATGTCACAGCATTCAAATACTGGAGATATTTCTATCAGAAATAATAAAAATACATTTTTTTAATCTTGGGTATTTACAGAACATTGGTTATGTTTTTGACCTTAATCCAGTTGCTGGTACATGTTTATTTACCTGTGTGCTGGGAGGGGACTTGATTGATTATTTCTTTAAAAAGGTGGAGGAAAAATCCCTGGCAGACAGAAAAAAACCTCCAGCAAACAGAAATTATGTACTTAGGATATGCAAAACATATGCTCCATTCTGTATATAATACTGCACTCACATGATAGCTTCAAAAAATCAAATTTACTTCACCTGCTTTCTAATGAATTTTTCTGCATTCTAAAGAGATAGTGCTATTGTAGCCAGAGTGAGAAACATTTGGTATATTAGCATATACCAGTCCAGAAGCCACTGTGTTTTCTCATGACTAGGGAGCTTTTACAGAGATGTGAATTCAAACGTCACAATTGTGAGAAAAGTCAGATTCTCTGCTGATCTAAATCAACTGAGGGCTTCCTCTTTCCCCCCTCAACCTGTACTGCCCAAACAGACTACCAAGAAATAGCAGTTTTCAGCTGAAAAAAAAAAATCACATGTCAAAGTCTTTGGGATGAGCTGTCAAGTAATGGGTGATCCTGAGCTCCAGGTACTGTTACTTAGCAACTTCTAAGAATGGATTAACCTTCTGTGGGCATCCCTTGCACTGCTTTATGTACTTGTTCATACACACAGGTGTAAGTCTCCTGCAGATCAATCAGAGATTTCCCTGAAAGAAATCCAAGTATTGCTTTGCACAGCCTGTGCAGTGAGCTGGGTGCAGCTGAGACAAACTGAGCAGCAGCACAGTTATCTGCCCATGAACAATAATGCAGATGTACCTCAAACACCTTTTCCATGTATAGATCATCTTACAGGGCATAATCCAGGGCTTCACTGCTACAATCATTCTTAGTTAAATGTGTTTCAATACATGTGGTAATGTATTTGTCATAGCACATAAACCAGAATACCCTGATAGGTGTGCAGTTACTTTTTCTCTCAGATTTCCAGGCTATGCTTTGGTCAATCTCACCAACTGTTTAAAAATCCTCAGCAATAAGCCAACTCTCCTTTTCTTCTGCTGCACCCCCAAAAGAGTGTACTTTGGAAAGTCATATGTGGCAAACTGTGTTACATAATAGAGTGTGGTGTGGAGACTGTTTGAAATGATACTCACCTGTCGGTGAGCATTGTCTATTATATTGTTACCTGCTCTTCTGATGTAAATATAAAATCCCCATGAATATTAATGGTAGTTTCTTGAGAATTGTCTAAACAGGAAAGAACAGACACTACAAAAATCAATTCATTTGACTTGACTGGTTAAATTCCTTCTGCTGTAGTAACATGTCAGAACCATTCTTTATCCCTTAGAACAAAATTACTGCTTTACTTTTTATTATCTTTTGTGTAAATACTTATATTCCCCATATTAACTTTCACTTAACATTATTTGGGGTCACAGAAGTGGTGATTGGAAGGGACATGAGCAGTCCTTGGCCAAACTCCAGTTCAAACTGCAGCTGCTGCTAATGAATTCTCAGATCAGTCCTGGTTTGGTCCTCCTAAGTCTTGAAAACACCAAAGGTGGAAATTCCACAGCCTCTTTTGGGCTGTCCTAATCTCCCAGGCCATGGCTGGTGACCGCTGTCCCCATATGTCATCTACCACTGCTGCAGAGTTTGGCTTTGCCACCTCTGTCATTAACCCTTAGGTAGCTGCAGGGTGCTGTAGATTGCCCTTTTAACCCATCTTTACCAAGAGTTTGATTAATTTAGGAGTACAAGAATTCCTAATGTGCTTTTTGTTCATGTTGTTGTTTCTGGCCTGACTGTTCAATTGCTGTGTATGCTCTGCTCAAGCCACTAAGGGGAGTTTTCTCTTGGTACAGCTTGTTCCCACAGTTTCCTGTACTACATGTTTTCTGGTGCCTGTGGGGAACACAAGGCTAAAAGCATCTGTGCAATCAAAAGGTTCCTCCACCCTCTGATAACTGCTTTCAGTAGGTGGAGATAAAGATTTCAGTCGTAGCAATAGGAAAGGCCAGGCCCAGGTTGTAAATGCAAGTTAAGAAGAACACCACAGTAATATTTTGCTCATCTGTTTTGGCACAGAAACAGTCAAGAAAGATTAGGCTCCAAGGCTTCCTGCCTTATTTTTCTCCCTGCCTTTCATTAACCTGGATGGCCAGCAGGTGATAGCAATTTATGCAAATCCTTTTCTCTATACAACATTTTACCTTTTGACAATAGGCAACCAAGCAGATGACACAGCTACAGACAAGAGGGTTTTGAAGACCCAGTTTAAAATCTGAGATACCATATATTTTTCAAAAGCTTTTCTAAGGATAAGATAAGGGTATAATCCCTTAGTTTGGTGCAAATATTTTAAGACTTTGTGTTTCTAAAATCCAATTTGAATTAGCCTTGAAATTTAAAGCTGTTTATGTCTGCTGAACCAAAAGGCACTGTGTGATGCATACAATAGAAAGTATTGTACAGTTTCTCTATTTCTCCTCCCCTTCTGACCTTGTCTATAGTATTTGCCAAGAAAATCACCCAAAGGCAAAATGTCATAACTTCAGAAAAAAAAAAATTTAAGCTAGTCCCTTTGCAACAAAGGACTTACAAAGCTTCCTTCTCCTTAGGCTTCTATAGTCTTACAATTTATTAGGAACTCTTTGTCATCAAATATACTTAGGATAAACTTGACATTTTGGGTGAAGTTATTTCCAATATCATGTTATATAAAATGCATCTTGATGTTCAGAACAGCTTGGACAAGTCTGCTGAACCTTTGAGAATCAGCACTTTGGGACTCTGCATGCTGATGTGACTTGTGAGAGGAGGGCCCAGCATATAATGAGATGTTGACTTGCTCTCACTTCAAACCACACATTATTTGAGAATCAAGAGGAAAAGGTTGGGCAAACTGTCATGGATTCCTTCACTCCCAATCAGCCTGCCTATACTTTTGCCTGAAATGGGCTTCTCTGTCAAAGTCTGCTTACTTTCAGGATCTATCAATTGTTCACAAAACTCCTGATACTTTAGACACTAAGTCACCTCTTTGTGACTTAGATTATTGCTTTAGATATAATGCAGCTTTAATTTCTCACCAATGTGATCAGAATAACGGCGACACAATTCATAAGCACCATTTCTGAAAGTAACTTTCTTCTATGTGTTATTAGTTTAAAAAACTCACAGTAATGACAACTAGTTATTAACCAAGTCTATATGTGAGAAGTTCACCATGCAGATTACTCATTCGGTGTGTAGGGTTGCAGATCCAGTAGATGAACCATAAAACTGACCAGGAACTGCCTAAGGAAGCCAGAGAGGTTTAAGTCACATATATTTAAGGAAACACAAAAACAAATCAGGAGATCAAGATGGGAATTAAAACCTTGAACCTTATTCTACTTGAAGATTTTTATCCACCAGACAGATTTCAAGAAAAAGAAAGCAATAGTAGTTGGAGACATTGTCCATGGATGTCCATGCCTTATCTTCTGACCTGTAGATCACCAAGGACATGGGACAACCAGATTCAATTTCCATGTTTTGAGAAATGTACTGACATGTCTGGTCTCCTGGAAGTTTGTAACTCACCAGCATGTTCTCATTCTTTCTTTCAAGCAGTCCTGTTGAAGTTGCTCATGGAGTAATCAAATGATTGTTGGGCTACAGGGGGCCAACATCATAAAATCATATATTCATGGACTGATTTGGGTTGGAAGGCACCTTAAAGATTACCTAGTTCCAAACCTCCTGCCAGGGGCAGGCACAGAGGGGGCACCTTCCACTAAATCAGGTTGCTCAAAGCCCCATCCAACCTGACCTTGAACATCTCCAGGCATGGGGCATCCACAGCTTCTCTGGGCAACCCATTCCAGTGTCTCATCAACCTTATCACAAAGAATTTCTCTCTTATATTGCATCTAAATCTACCCTTTTAATTTAAAACTGTTACCCCTTTTCCTTTTATTAGAGTTTTTTTCATCTTTTTAAAATGCCCCCTTTAAGTACTGAAAGGCCACAGTAAAATCTTCCCAAAGTTTTCTATTCTCCAGGCTAAAAACCCCAACTCTCTCAGGCTTTCCTCATAGGAGAGGAACTGCATCCCCCTGATCCAAATGTGTCCATTGCTAAACAAATATACATGTGGCTAAAACAAGATAAGGTAGGAAACTGTGGCAGTGCCTTTGAGGCCTTTATAGTGGCATCTCCCTGAGTATTTTTGTTATTTCAAAATTCATTTTAGCATGGATGACAATGTAGACCCTATCCTGGGTGTCAGCAAATCCCTTTTAAAAGTTGCAGGGATCCTCCTGGCAGAGCACAATGAACACACCTGCTATCTGCTTCCTACATCTGTAGGAGATGCTTCTCTTCAAGGCCAGTACCTGGTACAGCTACTTTGGATTAAACGGCAGAGATGACCTACAAACTGGTGGCTTAACAAAAGAGACCCTTAAAGCAAATGGATAATCAACAAAGCTTTATTTACAGGCTACCAGGCCATTATATTAATGTTTTAAATATATGGCTTTTTGTCTCGTTCATCTGTGCCCACATGGGAAAAAATCTGTAATAAGTGTAGCTGCCTAATGAAAATAATATGAATAAGAAAAAATCTTCTTAGCTTTAAAAGTAAATGTCATGATCTATGTAAAAGTTAGTCTTTTGATACTGTTTGTGAGACCAACATCTTATTGAATTACCTTTGTGCTACTTTTCCACTCTCTAAACCTCACTCTTCAAAGCTTTGTGGCTGCACATTGCTGTGTGAATAGGCTTATGGATGCTATGAACTCTTAACAAAAAATCCATTATAATGATACTTTGCTGTTTCAGGGATATTCACTGTATAACAATCCTAATGGTTCTGGTGAAGCAATAGGTATGGAAATGCTGGGTAGAAGATAGCTTCTCCCTACTTGAGTTGCTATATGAAAGGTTCTGGCTCTGGTTATTGATGATCTAACCACCTGCAGCACTTAAACTTGCTTTTTACTTTTGTCCCCAGCAGTAGTCCCATTGCATTCAGTAGGACTGCATACATGATTAGTCTGATCAAGGTCTAATTAGTGAAAGAAGTGCAGCCACTGGGGCTGCAGACAGAAGGCTTGCCCTGAGCCTGTCTTCCAGACACATTTTTAACCCCTGTACCTTTATCCATGCACCCACACAGGCAAAGCTGTGTGCAGAATGTTATTCTGAACAAGCATTTAAATCCAGATGTAAAATAGTTTCATAGTTTGCATCCTCTGGAGAAACAGACAAAAAAAATGCCAGTTTTGATTCTAGAATATTTCAGCAGCCTAATCAGAACCATTTGGTGAATGCAGAGATCCCTTTTAAGGGGAAAGTAACAAGTGAATATTTATTTGTTCTGCTTTTGAAACAAGGCCTTCTTCAGGCAGCAGTTAAGGGCTCAGTTTCTCCATGAAGTGATCAAAGTTGCTCTGGCCCCATGTGGAGCCACTGGAGAAAGAACAAGATATGTATCCTCAAAACACTTTAGCCCACAGCCAGGGCAGACTCAGTATTTTCCATAGCCCCAGTAGCCTACAGAAAGTAGTTCCCCAATTTAACCAGTCAGGGAAGGTGCCTCAGGTTGGATAATCTCAATCTTTCAGGTCTTTTGCTGCTAAGGTCCATTGCAAATGCACACTGATGGTAATGATTATCTGCAGTATTTAGCACTGCATGTTTTGCAGTATAAATAAAAAAATTAAATAAAAATAAAAAGCAGTGATTGAGTTTTGGAGTCTAATATGCCAAAGGTGCTTTTGTCCCATTTCCTAATGTGAAAGGATATAAAAGGCATTTAAGTTCTTGGGGAATTATTAAATGAATGTTTTAAAGGGTTTTTATTTCCCTGTAAAAACTGTTACTATTTAAAAAAAGTATTCCAAACTAAATTTTGATTCTCACGCTCTAAATTATCATGCAGATGTTAAATATTTGAAGTAGGTAAGCACTGGGAGTAAACTAATGGAACAACTGGGAAGTAGGAGAGTTGGCTGATGAAGTCTCATAGTACAAGTGTACATTACATGGGTAACTGCACCAAGATGACTCCATAAATCATTCTGTTCATGAAAATGCTGGTGAGTCCTCAAAGCATTGTGAGCTTTTGTGGGCACTGAAAAGTCATGCTAAGTGAATATTCATGATTTGGTGTTGACAGTGACTTTCTTTCCAACCTTTGAAAAATTTTACTCATTCAGGATAAGGAACATAATACTGTGTTAATTAAATGCCCAACTAAATGACACAAATTGTGAGTATGTAATAATTAAAAGGAAAAGTTCATAAAATAGTTCAGATAAAAATTTTCAGACTCTGAATATTTGGAAAATATTTATGAATTATAAATGAACAGCTAGAAAATTAATTATTGACTTGTGAATTATTTACTAACCAGAACAGATGTTAAAGTTCTGCATTATTTATTATGATGCATTTGTTTCAGTGCTGAGTATAACCTATGAAAATAATAGTGATATTAAAACTGTATTGTTTAAACAGGTTGATCAGTTGTAATTATTATCCCTATTTAACAGGGGAGTCAACTAAAAAACACAGGGAGGGAGATTTTCAAAGTACCCAAGGGGTGAGGGTTCCACAAGTCTAATAAAAATTAATGAGAGTTGCACTTCTGAATCCCTCGGGTGCTTATGAAAAATCTTTCATTGGGAGGTTAAATTGCATTCCCAGGAGAAGTCAAGAGCTTTAAATAGAGCTGATCCCAACTTAAATTTGCTACTCGTTGTATCTGATGTCTCCTGTTTTGGGGCCGGGTTTTTTTGTCATGGTACTGGAATGTAAGAGTCATAAGATACCAGGCTTTCCTAGCTAGAGCAAGCAGTTCATCCCTCTGACCCACCTGCAGGTAACAAATCCATTGTTCAGATATTCCTGTGTTTGGGGTTTGCCAAGCCATTATTATCCCTTTATTTTTTTCTTTCTCCCCAAAACTGCATTAAACTGAAAGGTCTTTTTGTCATTTTTTTCATGGAACTAACTGTCCCTGAGCAGCCATCTCATTAAACTTTACATTTTTCACCTTATGGGTGGAGTTGACTTTGCATATCCATGGCATATTGTAAGATCTGAGGAAGATTATGAAATTGCAGTGTTGGCACTGCAATGATACAAGGAACCATTCAGCCATCCTGAAGATCTGTTAGAATCCTCAGACACAAAACAAACACCCCCCACCAAAAATTAAAAAAATTCATTTTTGTCCCTTAGTGCTTTGGGTTTGGTATATTTCACAAAGACACCTTTGTTTATTCCTGCTTTGTGGCATTTGTTACAGGAGTCTGTCTGAACATCTGCCTATCAGCTGTGATATTTAAATTAACTGCACTGTGTCCCTCTTGCTTATTGTTCATCCAGGGTAAAAATACTTGGAAAATACTTGCACATCTTCCTGGATTTAATTTTATTTTTTCTGTGCCTGGTCCTAATCTCAAATTTTTGTTGTTAGTATCCTGTCAAAGTCTTGCAGTAAGCTTGGAGATCTGACCTTACATTCAGTGAGCTCATGTTACTTGTGTTTGCTAGAAATCCATGCAGACCAGAGGCAGCTCTCCTTGGTGGTCCCAAAGGGAAGTTACATTTTCTTCAAAAAGGATGTGCCAGTTTCCAATACCCACCTACAACTTTTCTGCTTGGGCCACAAAGAAAAATGTAGAAAATTGCTATGATAGCACAAGAAAACCTGTATATGTGATTTTTTTTTCCTTCTGTTACAATCTTCACCATTTATATGGTAACTTTTGGCTAAAAGCTTGACTGCATCTTATAAATTTTAATGACTTGATCTCTACAACAACCTTGTGAGGGATTGAAGTTCTGCCATGTCCATTTTACAAACAAGAAAACCAAGGATCTGATAAATGTAATAACAAGAAAGATTATACCCAGTGTCATGGGCAGACATGGGAAGAAAGCTAGAAACTCAATGCCCACTTATCACTTTACCTTCCCAAGGTCCAAAACCATATGGAAATCTGTAGAAAAAAAATCACTTTGCTGACATTGCTAGCTCTGGAGGGCTTTTTATGCTGCTCTGATGAGATCTGGCTTGAATCTGAAGATGGAAATCAGCCTGTCCTCTTCCCATTCATCCTTTCATCTCCATCTGACCCACTGTGTGCCAACAAAATACTTTCGTTTGAAAAGGAGAGGATAATGTATGAAATTAAATATTTTAATTTGGGGATGAGCACCTTGGAGGATTCAGAAAGGACTGATAAACCTTGTACTTAAGGAAGGTATTGATTTTCCCCCTCATCTGGAGTAGGTGTCGTGGTACCAGCCCCAGCTGTGGATTTCTTGGTCCAGCTGTGTGATAGTTTTAGGCCAGTGTGATTTGCCTTGTTGGCCAGGCCCAATTGAGTTTATGGGTTTATGGTTTATTGAGTCCCAATCAGCCCATAAAATCCACTATTCCCCTTCTATCTGCCTAAATGCCCCCAGATTTAGCCTATACCTACCAATAAAAGCCTGTGATATCAACCTCAAGGCTTTAAAATAAACCTGTTGTTGTTGTCCTGACAATATTACTAGGCACATGTAAGGTAATAAATAAAAAGTTTGCATCTTTTATTTTTCCAGAGGTCTCTGTAATCCTCTTTAACTTTGGTTGTTAAAAAAAAAATCCCATCTTTTCTTTAAAATCAAATGGAGGCCTATTCTTATTGAAATGAGGTGCATAAATCATTCTGCCAGGACAAGTTGTTCAGAACTGATCATCACAATAAAATAATAATAATCTGCTGTAGAGAAATTAGTGTGAGCACACATTTTCTTCTGTGAGGGGCAATAGTGATCTACAGTAAGAAAAAATTCTCTGCTGGGATCCTTTTTAATAAAGAGAAACAGCAAGACACTGGAGAGGTGTTAAAAACATAGCACATCTTAGTCACAGGGTTTAAAGCTGAATTCCAACAAAAGAGATATTAAGGAATGGTTTGGTGTTCCTCTAAGTAAAATCTATTTGCACCACACATATTTCATAACCATTTAGAGAGTTTTACTGACAAATAGATTGATATTAATATTTTAAATTAATGTATAACTAAGAGTCCTTGATTTTTCTCAATGATAAATAATCCAGCAGTTCAGTAGATGATGAATGTCCCTACTCTGAGGAGCTTGAGAGCTGGCACTCTGAGGAAAATGCATAATGCAGCTGCTGCCCCGAAACCTGGGGCTGAATTCAGTGCAGGATTTAGGAGCCTGCATCCAGAACTGTAGTCCAGCTGCCCTCACTTCTCTCTGCCTCAGTTATACAGATCTCTGTGTGATCATGAAGGTCTTGCAGCATTTGTGTTTGGTTTCTTCAGTGGTCACACGCAGTGAGTGCCTGGTGAGGGCAGCCCAGTGCCTTTGGGAAAGCTTGTCTGCAGCTAAAGAGAGCACAGCATCCAAGTGATTCTGTGCATGTATAGGAAAATATCAACTTTTTAAACTGCATCTGCAGTGATTTGTGTTATCCATATCAGGTCTCTCTGGCAGTGAGCCTGGCTGGCCAGTGTTTCTGCTCAGAGGTGGTGATGGGCTCCAGCACCCATCTCTGACTGAGAGACCAAAGCTGTGCCCAAGCTCGAGCTCTCCCCATTCCACCCTTACACAGTTTTCTGATGCATGAATCTCAGCATGTGACAAAAAGTCACTTCTGGGTCTGAGCATGGGCTGAGAGCAGCTTGTAGAGGCACAGAGGATGGTTCTGAGGTGATGCTTTCTCCAAGTGCCTTGATGTGCTGGAGCAGGGCTGGGCTGGAGCTGCAGAGCTGCCTCCTGCCCTGCTGCTCAGCGCCGTGCTGATCTCGGCTGGGCGAGTTCCTGGGAAGTCGTGACTGCCCTCCCTCCGAGCAGCATCACGTCTGCTCCCAGCAACCTTCCCCCTCTCTCCTGAAAAAGGGCACAGCTCCAGTGCCTAAGGAGCCCTCCCCCAAGGAAACACCATCAGGGAGCAGGAAGGAAGGAATGCCCCCAGCTCCGAGCAGCAGGAGAGGAGCTGCAGCATCCCTGCAGCCTGCAATTAGCAGTGACCTGCTGATGCAGCCACAGCAGCCGATGGAGCAACGCTGGCAGTCCTGGTTTCCTCAGCATAAACCTGAGAGACACAGTAGCTCAGCCTGTATGCACCCCTCAGGGAATACACCCTTGAAAATTATCATTTGTAATTGTAGCTCTAAACCATACACCATAACTGTGAGATAGTACAGTTGTCTGATTTCTTCTCCTTTAAGAAGCCCTTCAGATTTACTCCCTTTCTTTGCCACTGGGAAGCAATTTATAACATTATTGTTTTCTAGCTCTTGATTACAATGAGGTCCGGCTCTCTGGCCAAATGTAGAGTTTATTTTGTTTAACATCCATTTTGATAAATGTGTTAACAAAATTGCAATCAAAACTTTATTTTGTTAATACACTCTTGGGAAATTCTCTGCCCCTCCTTAGCACATCATTAATTAGACACAAAACCAGGACTAAAGCCTAACTTTTGGATCTCTTAATTCAGTGTTGTAATAGGGTATAAAGCAACAAAGCCTTCATAGTCTTGGATCCATAGTCTTCTTAAATTCTGTTATGCACAACAGTCAGGGCTCTGTAGGAAAGCCACAGAAGGACAGCAGCTTAAAAATAAATAATGACCTTGATGATCTGTTTGTTAGGTTTTCTGCTCATTTTCCTTCAGACTGATGAAGGGTCTTTTAAAATCTAAAGTGGTATGGAGAGATATAAGATATAAAGATTTCAAAGATATAAGTGGTGAGATGGAATGCCAAGAGAAATTAGAAACTGGTCTGATATTCTAGTAGAATTTGTCTGATAGGGCAAAGAGTCAGAGCTTGTTCCAAAGCATCTCCCCTCTACTGCCCCATCAGCTGAAGTAACCTGGGCTTCAGAGTAAAAGCTTTGACAGGACCAAAGTCCTACCAAGGAAACGGGGTAATACGCTGTATTTTAGCCCAACTCTGCATTGATTGCAATAACCAAGTGCAGTGGGGAAATTTCTTGTAAAAGAACCCAATTGTAACAAGAAGTTCTATTGAAAGAAGAGCCAAATGAAATGGTTGGGATGAGAAGTCATTTGCAAGCTTATCCCACCTCTTGTTTCCATGTGGATGAATGCTCAAACTCATGAAGAGTATGCAGGATTTGCAGGATTCACAGGATTCATGGATACGACAGGAGAGTTCTGGTCTTCTTCCTGAGACATTTCCCATTTTGAGGGACTACTCAAAGTGAGAATGGGGATCTCTACAAAGAAGCTTGATGTTCTTGTTTTAAGGCACTCATGTCATATTCCTGTCCTGGAGGACTGGCTTTTCTATAAGGCTGGGAGGAATCAATACACAGCCACTCTTCTGCCTCTCTGATGCAAGGGGATCTTTGAGGACCTGCCTACCCCAGCCCTGGTTGAAAACTGCAGTGTCACAAAGCAACTGGAGTGGGCCAAGATCCAACACTCACTCATGGATGAGATAAACTGATACAGAAAGATACCATTTTTCTTTGCCATACATATGATAGTCATGTTTCCAAACCCTGCAATTTCAAAATTGTGTAATTTTCATATAATGGTAATCATGGTTGTTACACTGTGTTATGTCTAGGGGGAAAAAAGGGTAGGAAATTTGTTCTGTGTGAAACTGCCAGATTAAGGTATACAGCAGACACATGAGCTTGTGTCTACATTAATTTACCCACTTGACTGTTTCCTAAATTTCATATCTGTTCTATCATCCTCTTAATTAAGCCCTAAGTATTTTAAAGCTTTGAGGTGGACTACTGTTTTATTTCTAGCTGTGGTGCATGGAAGTGTGATTCATACGTGTGAATAAAAATAGATGAGGACAGACCTTCCCCAGTGTAAACTGTTACAGCTCCAGAGATTGTCTCTCAGAGAGGAGACAGGAGAAGTGGCATAGAGATTTTTGTCATGTTTTAGGGCAAGGTTTGTTACTCATACGTGGCAGAGGTACAGGACCATGCAGAAGGGGCTTCAGGGCTGAAGCTTTGAGTTAATCCCATTTCATATTTATTCCTATCTAAAGGCAGATGAATGATGAGGTAAACACACAGAAATTCTCACAATGGAGAAATTAAATACATCCTGCTGCAGAAACAAGGTGAGGAAGGCTACTGAAGAAATTGGCACCTCCCTCTAGCAAATTTCTCACTTCATGTAAAAATAGCCCAAGCTCAGGTGTGTGGTCAGTGGGAAGCTCTCTGCCAGGGCAGCTTCAGCACATTAATCACCTCCCTTTGATATCCAGATACGAAGTCCAGCTCTCATAGGCACCCCAGAATGTTATGGCACTGAGTCTATAAACCAAAAAATGTGTTTTGCTGTTCCAGAAAATGTTGAACAAGTGCGTTTTGAAACAAACAGATCTATTGCTATGTGAAACTCCTTCTGTGGCACTGAATAGAAGCATAATTACCAAAGATTTGAAATCAACTTCCAGCTGAAAACCTGCCACAATATGCTTGTGTTTCATAACTAAACCTTTCCCTTCAGTCCATGCTGGCAGTGGCAAATTTCTGCCTCTTGCTAATGCCTAATGAGCAAAGCTTGTTATCAGCATGGCTGGGCTACAATTTGGGGTAAAATTCAGAATATAACCCTTCATGGGAATGGTGCGGGTGAAAAATATCCAAGTATATAAATGATATCTAAATATTTCCAAAACCTGTTCTTTCATTCTAGAAATAGTAATAAATTAAATCAGAAGCAAGATACCAAGGATACCTTAGTTACAGCTGCTCTATGCGCTGCCCTTCCTGTTTTTAGGATGAAAATACTAAATTTATCTTTCTGAGTGGCAGGAAATTTATAATCAAAATCTTTAAGTTAATTTAAAGAGTGGAATTACTTCCAGAATATGTTTCTCTGGTGGTGTCTTCTACATACATATGTCCTGATAAGATACTGCTCCTCATCTTCACATAATCTCTGTAATTCCTTAGGTTCATTTTCTTTTTCCATGCCATACAGTTGAAGTGGGAACACAAAACCCAATCCTGATAGCAGAAAACCTAAAACTATATTTTACCAATCAGAGTATGCTGATTATATAAATTAACAAGTGGGTAGTGGCAAGTTCCCCCTGCACATGAGGAAGAACTTTACTGTGAGGGTGGCTGAGCACTGAGGGAGGTTGCCCAGGGAGTTTGTAGAGTCTCCTTCAGTGGAGATATTCAAAAGCTGTCTGAACATAATCCTAAGTAATTGCTGTAGCTTAACCTGCCTGAGCAGGAGGTTGGACTAAATTACCTCTATTGGTCCCTTCCAACCGTCCCCATGTTCTGATTCTGTGTAAAAAAAAAATCAAACAAACAAAATAATAAAATAATGAATTTGAAAATTCTCTTTAATATGGAGAATGTTTGCAGCATTTTTGGCAAATCTATGTGCTCAGTGGAAGCTAAATATTGAAAGAAATAAAAATAGTTTGGTTTGGTGGGTTTTTTTTAACTGGGTTTATTGTTTTCCTTATATCTGTCTTCTGATGGGTTTTTTCTCTCTTTTATTAAGGGAGGAAAAATAGAGAAAGGAGTAAAAAAGAAAGGAGGAAATAGGGCTAAGCAAAAATAGGAAGACTTTTACCACTAAAAATTCAGAAGCAAATTTCTAAGACTCCCTGCATTAAGAAAAAGAAATGGAACATTTTTATAAGAGCCTGAAGAACAAAAAAATAGTTCAATTTTGTTGTTTTTCCTCATTTTCAGGTTGGCTCTACTACAAAGAAAATGAGAAAACTGTCATTATTATCATTAATCTGGTTCCATTCAGCCACGCTGTTTATCTACAGCAGACCCAGTAATGCAAAGGGAAGGCACAATGCCTTTATATTATTATGTCCTCTAAATATGCAAGAGTTTATGAATAAACTATTTATCAGCTTTCTTTGTGACCAGCTCTGAATTTTCTTTAAATTTACATTATTATTGCTTGTGAAGCACCTTCCACTTTGAGTACAGCTTATTTTCTTCTGCTTCCATATGATCAAAGTGTCTAATGCAGAAGGACCTTCTTCTGCTCTGCCAGAATATGTCAGAGTTTGCCAGCTATGCCAGGGAGGAGGATAGAGCAGCATCGTATGTGAGATTAATGTAATGCTACAGATTGGTACAAAGAAATGAAAATTAAGTTATAAAGCCCAGTAGCATGGCCTGGATTACATTAAATTAGGACATTTTTCAATATAAAATTTTCTTACTTTAAGATACAACATTAAAATTCTTTCTGTCTGCACTGTGTCTCGTTTCAGACAATTTTCTTTCCATTCATCTTGTCTACTACCATGTAAATATGTTCTCAAAGTTATTCTTCCTTTCCAAGCAGCTTTTGCTGGCATTGCTTACATTCTGTGTGTTTTGTCACTCTTCATTTTTGTTCTCTCCTTCCTCAATCAGGTGTTTGAACAAGAGACAACAGTGTTCAAGTTTTCTCTGGGGATGTAAGGTAGAAAAGATAAAATCAAAAGTTGAGTCATGTCATGATATACATTTACTGAGACAAAAACATCTCTATCCTAAAAGAGTGTATGTTTGTAGATGTATTTTTAAACTAATGACTCACTGGATGTGTTGCAATTTTTAATGGGGCATGAGTAATGCCTGGGAGTCTGTATTTAAATGCGAGGGAAATCTTGACATTTTTAAAGGGAATTCTCTGGTGTTGTTTCTATGGTAACTTTTCTAAGGGGATGACATTTTTTCATTTGATTTTTAATTGTGATCAACAGTAGAGTAACTAAAATATTGAACATAAAAAAAAGAAATTATATTTGTTATAAGCCCTTTCAGACGAGCAGGAGACCAAGGCAGTGGTTGCACCTCACTTAAGCCCTCAGCTGGGGGCCTAAAGAGCTTTCTGTGCTTCATGGACTTGTCTTGGGGTTTTGGAGGCAGGGTGAAAGGCACAAGGATGTTTTGGGGAACATAGATAGTGGGGTTACAGCCAAGAAATCCCCAGTAGTGCCAGTGAAGCTTAGTGGAGACAGGATAATCAATCCCAAATTAGCCAGAGAAACAAAACTATTAAAACCAGTGAATTAGAGATAAAGAGCATCTTCACACACCCTTTCATCAAAAGCATCTTCTCAATTTCCTTGAAGAGCGGAACAGCAGAATTTTAAAATTAGTTTTATTAATTAATAATTAAGCTACAACTCTTAAAACTTCCTATACATGTATGTTTTAAAACAGTGCAATACTTTCAGGCATAGTTTCCCTTTACCTATGAAGTCAGACCCTACAGTGCTTTTTTCCTACCAGCAGGGCTAGGTAGCAGGAAAAGGTGCAAGCTCTGATTGTGGCACACATTTCCTGGCCTCTGAGGTGCCTCTGGGAGAGTTACATTTTCATGCACCAGACAATTGATCCAGGCACCAAGACTGTAGCTCTTCCCTGCATATATTTAAAATCTATCCTGAGATCTCCATGGTGCCTTTGGGAGCTCTGAGGCCAGGACTAGAGGGAGGCTGGAAGGTCTTCCAGATGAAAATTTTCTGTAAGTACTGTTCTCCATTAATTTCCTTGATTTTACAAGGAACTGTAACACATAAAACTTAGGAGCAGATGTGTTGGAGACTGTCTAGTTCATTATGGAAAACTAAATTCTAGACATAGTTTTGGATGGTAAACCCCTAAATTTTCCTGACCTCTGCATCTGAAATAGCTGCATCATAAGTATTACTGACAATTTAAACTTTGATATTGAATTAAGAGAAATCTTTAAAATTTATTGAGAAACTTTTTGTACAAAGTTATCATACACAGAGTGATTAAAAGGAGGGAAGAGGCAAGAAGGTCTTTCTTTCAAAGGACTGAGCAAATCACAAAAAAAAAAAGTGATAAACAGAACATCTTCTCAGAAATTCTGGCTTTTCCTCTGCAATTAGTGTTGCATGAGAGGCTTGTCAGTGCACGTCTGCTCAAGCTTTGACATGACCCCTCCACTCTTAGCCCTTCTGAAACTCTGACAAAGTTATGGGAATACAGTGATGTAGCTCTTGGTGTCACTTGTAAGACCACAGCTGAAAATGAAAGTTTCTCTTCCTATAAATTGCACCATTGTTCTTCTTTTTCCACTTAAAAAAGAAGACTTCATGATAATCACTTCAAGCACCAAGTGTCTGAGTCCAGGTAAAAGCTCAGGGACCACACCTACATCTACTGGGGATTGACATACCTGTGTCAGTAAAGCAGTGATTCTAAAGTCTTACTGGTTTAACTGGAATTTTGAATTTGAACTCTCTTTTGAAATCAATTGAAAAACTCTGCTGGGAGTGTGTGTGTGTGCCTCATTAAGTGGAAAACATAGGATAGGTGCTTTTTCATCAACCTTTCTGATTTCATATGTAATCTGAAACTATATATTTAAAGCACATATTTTTAAAATGACTATGGACACATTCATGGTAGCCCACTATCATTAGCATGCTATCACACATGATTGTTTATCTAGGTTTTATAGCTTGTGGTTGCATAAACTGATGCTGTCACCTTCTTTTTTTTCTGTAGCCAGAAAAGGCAAAATTTTTCAATGTTCTTAAATGCTTGTATGACTCAGAGAAGAAAGGGACTTTCTGAAAGTTATGTAGTCTCTATCCTCCTTCCTAAAAGTGTCAGGATCTTCCTTCTCTTTTTGGTAAGTGTTAATATTTTCAGGATTCTAGTTATATTACAAATGCCACAGACACAGTGCCCACTTGCTTTATTGGCCAAGGGCCTGCTTCCAACGAAGATGGGACATTTTGTCATTTCTTCAGTAGGAGGAGAAAAAGAGGAAAACCCTGGTAAATTGCTTTCTAAAATAGAGAAGTGGGGTGTGAGAGGAGGTGGTGTCTTTATTAGATACAGTGAAAGTACATTTAGGATTTCATTGGGTGTCTGCCATCTTTGCCAAATCATCCATTGAAGCCCAGCTCCAGGACCAGTATTCCTGGTGATATTTCTAATGCTGCTCAGACTTCTACTGTTTCTGTGTGTCACAACAAAGAATCAAGGCTTTTATCAGGGACCCTGAACCAACGGTAGCAGCAACTAGAAACCAAAAATAAAGGGGAGTTCTACCAGTACATGAACTTCAGTTGGCCAGACAGTGCTCTGCAATTCTAACTTTTCTCAAAACTTTGTATACCAGTTTATATGCTGTCTCCATCCATTTTCATAGAAGGCATTGCTGAATTTTCCACAGAGATGGTTCTTCTCTGCAGTCAGAAATGGAAGGTCAGTGCCAAAAGCAACTCAGTGGGACTGTATGAAGCACATAAGAACTTTGTAAACAGTCTGCTTCAGAACCTTAAACTATTTATAAAAGCATTTTATTAATTTAAATTTATAATGCAAACAATTTAAAGCTAATAAAAATGTTCTAACATCAGATTGAGGTAGGTTGGAAGTGAATTTGGATCAATATAATGAAGAACAATTTTCTAACATAATCTATGTTTGTCCTGAGGCTACCAGTATTAGGAGATAAGATGGAAAGAGCAATATCTGTGTCAAAGGCAGAAAAAACACATCTTGATTTCAGATCTCCTTCAGATTTGCAGCACTAGCTACTATTCTGAAAATACTTTCTCGTAGTGAAACTGTACTGGTTTGTTTTCATCTCAGGAAAGAAGAAACAAACACCCTTTCCATTATGATATTAAAATTGCACTTTAACAAACTCATCTGCTGATGTTACAGTAGAGAAAACTGATACCTCCCAGTTCTCTGAATTCTTGGCACATACAGTACTGATGCATAAAAGGAGTCCAGCATTTCAATGATAGCCACATTTTGTTATAACAAGATCACAGTGTAAAATCATGCATTTCTCATCATGTTTTGCCATTAAACATGTTTGAAGTTGGCATTTTTATAGAAGCTTCTTAACGAGGCTTTCATAATAATAGTATTTAGTCTCATGTTATAACAGATTAATATTTTTATCTATATTCTGTGAATATAAACCTAATCACAATGGAATTAAAGTTTCAATAGTGCAATTTAATTTTTTTTGGTGAAATACGAATTTACATAAATCCTCACTCTGAAAACATTTGCTATTGTGTTCCAGGTGCTATTCTGATTGGTTCTGTTGATTTGTATTTGATTTCTTAAAATGAAGGGTGCAGGATTGGGCCCTACAAAGACACTCAAAATGTTCTGTATAAAGCACAGGTTTCAAAACACCTGCTGTGACTCCTAAGGTGTTTTCAAAGTTCCTGTTCAATATTGAGTTTTCCTTCATCTGATGCTGCTGCTCAAATATTTGAAGGATAGAATTATTACTGAATTAGGTAGAATTATACTTATTTTTTTATGTAGCTACTAATCAGACTCCTCTGCTTTGTCCTGTGCTTTATCTTGAGAAAGAGGTGCACCTGCAAATCTAGAACACATCAGCTTTAATTAAATTGAATATTAAAAATGCAATTTTTCCACTGGTCTTGTAATATTTTGTTAGTGGATCAGTAAGCATCACAGGCAAGTGGATCAGAGCAATCCAACAGCTTTGGGTTTTTTTAAGTTACCTGGAAAAAATGTAATACAGTAAAATCTTTATTTGTTTAAAAAGTCTATAAATTCATCCAGTTTTATCGTACTAATTACCTTTATAAGCAATACATTATCAAGATGCCACTTTTACAGGGCTACATCAGCCCCCTGGAAGACTGAACTGACCTTTTCAGAGTGTTGGACCTCACTTCACTAATGGGAACCCCCAAACATTTCTGCATCTCTTTCCTATTTAAAAATAAACAGTCAAGAGGGCCAATGTGAACAGAGAAGTAATCAAGAGGAAAATTTGCATCTGAGTTTGTTTTGATGAAGCATAGAACTATTTTATTTATTGAAACTGTATTAATGTAATTAAAATAAATGGAAAATGCACTCTTTACTTAATTAATATTTTAAGCTGTCTCTGAAGAATAGTATGCAGCTTGAATTTAGTTATCATTTTTAAACTGCAAGACAGATTAATTAGATTCAAATCTTAGCCAGAATGAAATAATTTTCTTAATAAAGCTAAGAGCTCTAGAATTTGCTAGTAGAATGTGTCTGTTGTTGATCTTCACAGATGAGCATGAGAAGACATAAAACTCAGTGGAGTCTAGTGGTTAAAATTCTGCCAACTCTTCTTTTAAATTATGGTCCTAGATATTGGTTTTATTTATAAGAAACGTGTGGTGTTTTCAAGACATGAGAATTCTGCCTCTTTCTTAATACATGTATTCCTAAAGTTAAAGTCATTTAAATGCACGTGGTATAGGAAGTTAATATTTGGAAAAAATGTTTTGTTCATCAGAATGAAGGAAATTCAACTTTGATTTCAATATCCACATGAACAGAAAATCTATGGAAAATCCTCTACAACGTATTTGGATCTGTATTTAATGAGCAAGGCTCCAAAGGATAACTGATAAACAAAACAACAAATGAGATTAAATGGTGTTTTAGCTTTATCATACATGCTTTAAAAGAATGAAAATCTATTTTATGCTGTGCATTGTGCATGCTTTGCAGAATGAAGTGGCTAAACCTAGAAGTGCAGATAGATCTGTAGTCAGAAATCAAGGCAAAATGGTCAGTGTGGCTTTCTGTGCCCAGTTATGAAGAACACATTTTTAGGGAGTCCTGACTAACACTGGTGGTTCTCAGGCAAGAGTTTTGTTCTGTGCAAAAATGGGAATACGTTTCAGCATCATTCTCACTGAAATTGCAAGATTTAGAATATTTTGAGTTTAGGCATAGTTCAAACACAGCTCTTGAATTTGGATGAATGTTAATGTGAATCTTCAAAATACCGGTATTTTTAGATGCGCTAAACCCAAAGAAACTGTCTCAAAGTCATTTATACTTTCAATGTCAACTTTTTTTTTCTGAGAAAAAGACATGAAACTTTCTAGAAATTTTATAATGAAATGCTGCTGATGACAGAGGTTTTTTGTTTTCCCATTTTTTAATTAATTAAATCATATAAGAAAATTTATCAGTAAGTCAATTCACAGATACGTGACAAACAATTCTATAGATACTTTAAAACAGATTTTAAATTTAAAATGAGTAAACAATTGAAAATTATTATCTTCTCTCTCTCAACACTGTCTACATTTTTAATGAATAACACATTAAACAATCTATGTTTAAATAATTTCTCCCTGTGACATAACCCTCACAAGTATCTATGATTACTTTAAAGGTCATATTTAGAATGGGATAAAAGCAATGAAAATTACATAAACGTGAAAAGTTTTTTAAATTTCACCACAAATTTCTCAAAATCTCACTGTTAAAAAAAAAAAAGCCCTAGTATTTAACTAGTATTTTGCTGTCTCTTGACACCTGGCCAGTCAAATCCATGTTCAACCCATTCAGCACCTGACAGTTCTGAAAAGATCCAAGATTTTTCCAGGAAATGTTAACGACTATATTTTCAAATACTAAATACAAACTACAAAGCTAATGGAAGTATTTATCAGTTTCAGACAGTTCATTAGAAGGATCAATATGCAAACACACGTGTCCTTTTAATGAAATCACTTGGTGGGTTCATTTATCTTTCAACTTAAGCAATTCAGGTTAGTGAGCAGCTTATGTATGCTCTGGCTCTTCCGGGGGCAGGAGAACATCAGACTGAGAGGGTCCTCTCAGCATGACAGACTGACAAAGCAATGCTTTCAGACCAAGCAATACAAACGTGGCTGAGGAAATGTTTGGAGAAGCCAAATTTGTGTGAATCTGTGGGACTGTGAAGGATTTTGCATGAGCAGCAGCCAGGTGAGGAGTACCTCTCCTGCCTGGAAACCTTCTTTTCAGAAATGGTGGCGATGCAAAGAGCATCTTCCTCGTCCTGGAATGGGAAGGCTGGGTGTGGGTGAGATGTTAGTAGGGGTGAGCCCATGGCACAACCACTCTGCACTTTCAGGACCCGGCAGAACGACGGTGTACAGGGGGATGGTGATGACATTTCGGTGCTGTCCTGCAAGTTTAAGTGAAGTGTCGCTCTGGGGCGGGGCGGGGATGCTCTGGGAACTCAGGCGGCCCTTGCCCTTCCTTGGCACCCCGCACAGGTGCATGTCCCTTACCCAGGTGCCGGCTGCCGAGGGGTGCTGGAAGGAGGAAAAGGGGGCAAAGGAATTGCTACACGGCGCTAATGCGGTGCCAGCCAGCCGCGGGGAGCCAGGGCCAGCCGGGAAGGCAAAGCCCGCCGGGGCCGGGCAGCGACAGTGACCGGGACAGCAGGGGTGTGGGGTACGGGTGGCCATGCCATGCCATGCCATGCCATGCCATGCCATGCCATGCCATGCCATGCCATGCCATGCCGTCCCGTCCCTCACACTGCCTCCTCCGCACCGTCCCACCGCGGGGGTCGCTCCGTGGGTGGGGAAGGGTCGGGTCCCTGCCGAGGGGACGGGTGTGCAGTGCCCGGCTGGGGTCCCTGCCGACGGGAGGGGTGTGCAGTGCCCGGCTGGGGTCCCTGCCGAGGGAAGGGGTGTGCAGTGCCCGGCTGGGGTCCCTGCCGAGGGGACGGTGTGCAGTGCCCGGCTCGGGACGGTTCTGCCCGGGAGCAGCCGCCGCCGCTCGGGCCGGGGCAGGCCGGGGCACAGCGGCCGCGGTGGCGTGGGGGCGGGACGGCTGGGGAGGAGAAGGGGAAGGGAAAGGGGAAAAGGAAGAGGAAGGGGAAAGGGAAAGGACTGCCCCCTCCACGGACAGAGGAGAGCCGGCTCTGCCCTGGCTGCCGTCCCCAGCCGCAGTGACAGCGGGAAACAATGGGGACAGGGAAGCGGGAGGGCTGTCCACCGGCGGGGGCAGGGAGATGGAAGGGACCTGCCACCCCCGCCCGGCAGCCTCCCTGCCGCTCCCCGCCGCTCCTGTCCCGCTCCCGCAGCCGGGGCTTGGTGGGCAGATGCTGGTGAGGGGGGGCAGCAGCGTGTTTGCCGGCGGCATGCGGGAATTTGAGGAGATGGGGAAGACTGCAGGGTCCCTTTCGTTACAAGGGTCGGTGCTGCCCCGGGAGCGTGGCTCTGCCTGGGAGTTAGGGGTGCGCAGCGCCGGGCACGGCACGGCCCCGCTCGCCCGAGCAGTGCCTGTCGCTGTTTATCGAGCTGGACGGACTTCGTTACTGTCCCGGGGCTGGTCGGAACACACTCCTCCCTTCTAATTTCTTGTGTCATTTGGAGAACGAGGACGAGAGGGGAGAAAGTTTGGATCTTCTTTGCTTGGCAATGTGTAGATTTTTTTCTTTTTTTGAGGAAAGTCTTTTCAGGAAGAAGCGTTATGGGCTCCTTTGCCGTATTGTGATGCAAATGATTTGTAGCTTTTCCTTGCTGTCCTTGTTTGATTTTATTTTTGGCTTTCTGTCATTGTTCTACCCTCCACTTCCATCTTGCAAGAGAGACACCAAGAAAAAAAAAAAAAAGGAAAATAAAAAGAAAAAGATGGGGGAGGGTACGCGTAAAAAATCAACCAAAGGGAAAAAAAAAAAAAAACGCACATCCACAACAGAAACCCCAAACAGCTTTTCCAAATGAGTGACACAGCCCGTGTCCATTCATCGCCGCACTCCGGCGAAGGGTTTCTGCACAGCCCAGACCTCCTTAGCCAATTGCTGCCAGCAACATGTGGAGGGGAGGCATCGCTATAGCAACCGGTGGATGGGCCATGTGCGGCAGCCGGCAGGGGCTGCGAGCAGCCCGATATAAGGAGGGCAGCGCCGGGGCGCGCCGGCATCCTCCGCCCGCGCCCCGCGGGGACCACCGGGCCGCCCGGGGCCGCCGCCTGCCCCCGCCGCACCGCGCCGGGAGGCGGCTGCGGGCTGCGAGGGGCGATTGTGCTGGCCGCCGCCTTTGTCTGCGCTGAAGAGGGGCGGGGGGGAGAGGGGGAAGTTTTGGCACCGGAGGAGGATTGCTAGAGCCCGCCGAGGTGCGCCGACCCCTCGCAGAGAGGGGCCCGTCCCGGCACGCCGGCAGCAGGTACATGCGGCGGGGGACGGGCCGGGGGGAGCGCCCGCGGCTCTCGAGGCGGCCCGGCGGGGACTCGGGAGAGCCTTGTGCGCGGCGTGGGCAGCGGGGGCGGCCGGGATGGATGGGGCAGCCGCTGCCGCCGGCCGGGGCCGGGCCGGGTGTCCGCGGAGCAGCGCGGGCGGACGGAGGGCTCTCTTTGCCTCCCTGCGTGCCCCCGGCCCAGCGCAGCCCCGGGGATGCCCCCGGCGCGGGGCCGTCGAACAGGCGCGGGCGGAGCGGGCAGCGGGCCCGGCGGGGCGAGGATGAGAGTGTTCCCGGCTCGGGGCCCGAGGACGGGACCCCGCGGGGGCTGCGGGCGTGCGGCCGCGGAACCCCGTCCCCCGGGTGGGGACGGCCGAGGGACCCGGCCCGGCTCCCTGCGAGACGGGGCGGCTGCTCCGCCGACGGACCCGCCGGCGCTTGCCAGCATAACCGAGAGCTGGCTCGTTTGCTGGCACTCGGCTGTAAGGGCGCCTTATCTAATCCCTGAATTATGTGCCTTCAGCATCAGCATTAGATCAGCGCTGGCGCTGCGGCTCGTGTTTCCCTTGCTAGCTGAAGATATTTGATTAAACTCGGCTATCGCTGACCGACCTCTTGGCTCGGGCTCCGACACTCTGTGACTTAGACCTGCCGAGTCCCTCTCTTTCGCGGTTTTACTCCGGCTAACAAAGCCTGGGCTGCGGAGGAAAACCTGCTTCCTGGTGCACCCACTCTGCTGCTTTGCCCTAACTGCCCCCGAGTCCTTAGAGACGGGGATCGAAGTTTCTTCACCGTCGTTTCTTCGCCGTCTCCGCGCCCTCCTCTTCTTGCTGCCACCTCAGAGGTGCACTGTGCGGCTTCGGACAGGATGGGCCGTGCTCCTCCGTCTCCGACTCACCTACCTCTTCCACAGGCATGGATGTGGCTGTCCGGTTTCCTGAGTTGTGTCTTATCCCTGCACTGTCTCAGTGATGCTGTAGGCTTTTGTGCTTTACTCTATACCTAACTGCTGACTTTAAAAAATACCCAGATGCTCATGAACATCTTGAAGCTCATTGAATTTCCTCTTTCACAACCTTACTCCTTCCATGCCACAAACTTCTTCAGGGTGCTTGGACATTCTGGCATTTCAATACCACCTTGTAGTGGGATTCAGAATAATAGCTCTTATTTCTTGTAACTCTAACCAGAAACTTCACTTCTGTTTGCCTTTAGGAAGCCAGAAGAAAATATCTACCATTGATCAAGGGATCTTTGAACTCAGTGAATTCTTGATTGTATTCAGTCATTGTTCATGGTATTAATCCTACTAAAAGGTATAGAGACGCTCCAGAGTGCTTTGTGGTGTTGAAGGTTGTGGAAAGATCATTGTACCCCTACAGATGAATAGATCTGTGGCTTTTGCAGTGACCTTTCTCAGTGATTTGAATAAGCTGCAGTTCCCAGAAATCCATCTGCCTTTTGTGTTTGTCGATTTGTCTAATCTTTCCAACCCCTAAAAGAAGCAAAAAGTACCTTCCCATCCGATTTCATCCTCCCGAGTAAAAGCATTAAATTGACCTCGTTTCAGGTGATGAACTGACATTTGCTGAAAGTGATCCTGGCATCAGGTGAGCTTTCCGGGGAGAGAAGGAGGGGGTGTGAGCAGGGAGTCAGAAGGTAGCAGCCCTAGAAATCTCTCAGTAACTCCAAAGATAGTATTTAAAACACCAACAAGTAGCCTGGTCCAAACAGCTTGGGAGTGCCGTGCTGAACACAAGGGGTGTTACATGCACAAAAGGTGAACATCCCCAGGCCCTGCTGCCCCAGCCTAACCTGACTGGGAGCACAGGAGGGGAGGAGGCACAGCTACCAAAGCTGGGGGAGATGCTGCTGTCCCTTCTGTTTTGTTTTCTTACTTTATGAAAGGTAAAAAAATCTTCTCTGTAGCTTTTCTGGGGACAGATTATGGTAGCCAGCCTCCTCCTGACGTAAAGTGTTTCTCTGGTTTTCTAGTAACCTATCAAAACTTAACCAGCAGAGTGTATCAACCTGTGTCTCAGATAACCTCTGGGAGAGGGAAATTACTAGAAGTGAATTTAAGTTTAGATTTATATAAATGAGCAGACATACAGGGATGTGTGTATACATACATATGAAGACACACACAGACACATTATATATATACACACCCACACACATCCATCCCTTTCTTCATGCTTTCTATATAAGGAAATTATACGCATATCCTTTATACTTTCGTGTAATGTCAGTGGCTGCAACTGTTAGCACAGGATATTCCTTAGAAAACAAACAAACAATGAACCAAAACTTATTTTAGAGAAGTTTATTTTTAAGACTAATGATTTTCTTGTAGAATTCTTTTTTTCTGCCTAGGTACTTTTTTCCCTCCTTGAATGGCATATTTGCAAGTACAATTTCATCTGCACAGAGGAACAATAGCTTTCAGTTGCACAAAGGATTTCTCCCACCCTGAATCCAAACCACAATGCCTCTTGCTCTGATAATAGCTTCTGAAAAGATTTTGTAATGCACAGAATTAATACATGATTATTTCCGCCTCACTTCTCTCATTTATTAGATTCTATAGTGAATTCCAAATTAAAAATAGCACCTCTTGAGTTTCTTAACGTTCTAATATTTTGAAACAAATCATATTCTGAAGTTCCTCTTTTTGCCCATATTTACTAAGAAATCTTCAAATTTTTATTATTGTTCAGAAACAAAGCTGTGTAATATAAATGTAAAAATCGAAGCATGCAAAAACTGTGAAAAAATGATAATGTTGAGTTGTTTAAAAATTAATTGTAGTGATTTTTTCCATTGCTAACTGGAAGAGTGGCCAGGTGCAGTAACTGGCAAATTGGGTTTGAAATCTTTTTAAATTTATGAAGCAAAACAAAACCTCAACTTCAGTTAGAATTTTGCAAGGACCAGAATCATGCCCTATGTCCTAAAATAAATAATGAAGTATAATTCTGCTGAGGCATCTGGATGGTGAGCTTCCACATCACTGCATGGGGAGCTCCTCTCTGCTCTTACAAAGACTTTCTCCAACACTTCCAGCTTAGGTGTGAGAACTTATTTACATGAAAGCGTACATTAAATATTTACTGACATTTGCCTGGAATTCGTTTGAAATGTCGACTGTTCTGCTGCATCGTGGGATGACACCGCGGAACGGGACGCTGCTCTTTGATTAGAACAGTGATTTGTGACTCCAGTGTTATGGCTGCTCTAGTTAATGACTCACTTTTGGGTGTATATAAAATGTGTTCTGTCGAGGGACCGGGAAAGCCTACATGAGATCAGACGCTAAGAATTTTCTTTCCTCTTAAAAAACCCACAGACCCTCACGGAAACAGTGTGCTTCAAGTAAACACTGTGTGTGTTAGGTGTGCTGTTGTTCTTTGCTTTCTAGCATTTAAGCAAGTCGGGCTGTTTCAAAGCAAGGCTGGATGAACACCTCCAAAGCCTCTTCATTCAGATTCACTTTCTAAGCCATTCATTTAGGAATTAGTTGTTTTTCCTTCATTGGGACTTCATTGATACTCCACACTTTTCGAAGGAGAAAATCATTCAGAGGAATGTCAATATATTCTGTTATGTGCAGTTTAAAAAATGCATACTTACATGTAGCTGAGTTTAATATTTAATTGCGTGTAATTTATGTGGTCTATTTATTTGTTAAGCCTTGGGTGGGGAGGTAATTTGTTTTTCTTGTTATGCAATAGCTATTGTTCCCCTTCCACCCCAGGCACACGCACCATGGCACACGCACCACGGCAGCCCCAACCAGCACAGGGAGAGGTGTTCTGCTTTAAAAGACATCCGACTGTAAATGTCAAATTCATAAATATTTAAACACTTTTCTTTCAATTTCAAGTCAAGGCTGACAGGACGCCTCTAATTAACCCTGGGCTCCGTTTCAGGCTGGGGCCTTATTGCAGGGAAGAATCAGGGGGTTAGGCGAGGTGGGGAAATCTGTGCTCTTGGTTAGAGGCAGCGGGGGCGGCTGGGGGGAGAGGTGGGAGGAGGGAAGGAGCTGGTAACTAACACGTCGGATTAATTTTTACCCGTTTCATAATGTGATGTTTGGTCATCGAGCAGGATGAAAGGGCAGAGGGTTCCTCCAGCTGCCTTGGGGACAGTGGGGGCTGTGTCCTGATGGGACGTACTTGGGGGACCGGGCTACCCTCTGTGGTTCCGGGTGTCCCCAGCCCGGAGTCCAGGGACGCCGCCGATGCGCGGCGCGGAGTTGGAGCGGGAGCCGGGCGATGGGGCTTTGCCGCCGGCCGCACCGAGCGCTTCCTGCGGGACGGCGTGGGGGCATCAGCCGCTGGTTCCCCCCGGGGGCGGCGTGGGGGCTGGCCGAGGTGGCCCGGAGCACCAGCCCCCCGCAGGCAGGCAGGGGAGAGCGCAGTCTTCCGGGCCCCGACGGCAGCGGCTCTGGAGCTGCTCCCCGTGAGGCGGGAGGGAGGAAAGGGATGGGAGAAGGGCCGGCGGCTCCGCGGCAGAGCCCCTCTCCCTTCCCCTTCGGCGGATCCGACGTGGCGGGCGCCGCCGGGCAGCGGCCGTGCCCCTTGCCCTTGGCCCTGCCCTCCGGCCGCGGGGCCTCCAGCTCCTCCCGGGGCACGGGGGTCGGGGCAGGCGTGGGCGCCGCTCCCCCTGGACGTGCGGGGGCTTTGCAAGCCCTCGCTTGCTGGAAGCCTGTCACAAGGGGCAGGGCTACACAGACTCCCCCAGGGCAGACGCCTGCCGAGGGGTACAACGCCGAACGCCCCACGGAAGGTTTCTAACTCTTCCCCGTGCTTCAGGCTCCCGAGTACAGCTGTACGCTGAGAATATGTAGGGGGGGACTCTTGGAGCAATTCTTTTGTCAAGGGCAGCTAGCTCCGGGAGGGCAGCCCCGGATTTGCGGGGAAAACTGCCTGGCGAAGTTGGAAGCAACATCTAAAATAGCTCTAACTCCAGCGGGAGAAAGAGCCTGCCGCCCTTTCTCTTCTGCATGTTTACTCGGAGCTTTTGACAGCACTCTGTCAGCATCATTGTCATCGTTTCTCTCGCCTAGCCCTTTCCCCGTGTGCTTGGTGCGGTTCTGTCACACGGCACCCGGAGAAAAGAAATCGTTTAAAACCGTGGTAGAGATGGCAGAGAAGTAAGGCTCAGGAGCAGTGCCCGAAGCTGCCCGCCAGCCTCTTTCCTCCCGTCGGTGCCCCGGAGCCCAGCCGGGGGCCGCCCGATGAGCGGGGCCGGCCCGCGGGGCACTCCGGGGGTGCGGGGCTTGTCCCTGCCCGGCTGATGGGGGGCAAACACCGCGGCGACAAGGATTAACGTCCCGGGGCGCAGCGCTCGGCGAGGGGGCGCCGGCACTTCGGCGGGAGCCGCCTATTGAGATGCAGATTGCGACCCTTGGCCCCGGGGGGACGGGGCCTTTCAGGGAGATGCTAACGGCAGAACGCAGCAGCCCTTTACCCCCCCGGGGCCCAGGCGGCTGCCGTCGGTGCTGCCCCTCCCGCTGCCCCCCGCCCGCTGCGGGCCGAGGGCGCGCTCCCCCGGGGCAGCCGGGGCAGGTGCCCGGCTGGGGCCGCGGGGGCGGTGGCGAGGAGGCGGCCCCGGATCCCCCCGCGGCCGGGGCGGGGTGGGGTGGGGGTGCAGCCCCCTCTTCCTGGTGGCTGTTGGGATTTGGAGGAGGGGCCGTGCAGGGGAGGGGAGGCGGCGGGCGCGGCGGTGGCTGCGCGGACGGACGGACGGACGGCACATGGCCGGTGGCCGCGGCGAGCCCTGTGCCCGCCCCCCGCCGGGGCGCACGGACCCGCGATCCTCCTCCGCGCGGCGCATCCAGGCAGGAAAATCCGGGAGTCTGAACCTGCATTTCCATTAACTCAGCCTCAGCCCCGGCTAATCCGCAGCACTGAAGGCAAGGAGGCTAATTAATGACAAGCTTTTACAGTCAAGACCAGCGATAATTGCTTTGGTGGCCTTTATGATTACAAGATAAAAATGGACCGGGCCTGACATAAGAGCCACTGTGTACACTGCAAGACAGGAGGAAATTAAGAGCTGGCTAGCTGAATACGGAGCAGAAAATTACTAATAGAGGAGAGATAATGAATAGGCCGGCTAGGCATTCATGGGGAAAAATCCATTTTGTTACCACGCGAAATTAGGTGGTGGAAAGGAGTTTGCTAATTGTTCTCGTCTTGTAGCAACCAGGACTGAGGCAGGGGCGTGCTTTTCAATTCATTTCCCTGGTAATTGTGAAAGGGGGAATGCAGGCCAAATGAGTCTTGCTGCAATTTGCGCGCCTGGTCTTTTCATTTTCATGTTGCGTTTTTAATTGTTGCTAATATAGGTTATAATGAAGCTAATGAGGGGAAATTATTGTACAACTTTTTAGCACATGGAGACAAGTGAAATGCACTAGAAGGATTCTCTCCTATTGCTGCAAAAATAATAGTAATCTGGAGGAGTTTGGAACTATCGGGGTTTTTTTAAGCCGCTTCCCTCTACAACAGACAAAAGGAAGGATCACCACCTACTTTTTTTTTTTTTCCTGTGTTTTATTTTTCACTAAGAAAAAAAAAAAAAAACCAATACCGGATTTTCCCTTGCTGCGCCCCTCGCAGCCGCTGGCCCTCGGTGCGGTGCGAGCGGGGCGCGGAGCCGCGGGCGCTCCGCGGTGCTTGCGCGCATCCCGCGGGTCCGCCTCCGCCTCTCGGTCGTTAAGTGCGAGCTGCCGGAGGGGAGGGCACGGAGCGGGGCACGGCAGCGGTCCTGTCCCTGTCCCTGTCCCTCCGTTTGCCTCCCTCCCCGGCCGAAAGTTAGGGCTGCCGGGTGTTCCCCCCGACGGGATCCCCCCTCCGCGCTGCTCCGCGACCGCGCAACTCAGGCGCTGCCTCTCTCTCCTTCCCTGCAGAAAAGCAACGTCCCGCCGCTCGCGCAGCGCGGGGAAGAGGCACAGTCCGCGAAATTCCTCCTCCTCACCCTCCTCTCCCTCGCCTGCATCGCCGGGGTCCTGGCGGCGTCGGGGGTCGCCTACTGCCTCCGCCACCGCGCCCACCACCGCCTGAAGGAGAAGCTCTCGGCCCTGGGGGCTGACGCCGGCTCCGATGCGCCCGCTGCTTACCAGGTAAGGACCGAGCTCTCCTCCCCCGGCCCTGCCCCGCTGCCCCGCAGACCCCCGGGGGGGCCCTTCTCGCCTTGGGAGTCGCGGGGGTGGGTTTGTTTCCGACGCTTCCCCCCCCCGCCCCCGTTCCATTCATAGTCCCGCGGATTCGGTGTAGCAGCTTTTTACTACTGGGTATTAATCTTGGCTATTCTGGTAGCTGCTGTAAATTCGTGCCTAATTAGAAGCATTAAAAAAAAAAATCCAGCCCTTGCCATTGAAATTCTCAGAAAAATAACATTAATATCCATAATCTGTCACCCCTGCCACTATTAATAACGAAAAATCTTTAACATTTATGAGGAATGGATTGCACGGTTATCTGAAGATGTCTCTCTTTTTGAGTAATCGACTTCTTCAGGGTCTGATATGAAAAGAGCCTTTGACCCGATCTGTTGCCACCTTCTGCCATTATTCAGATAAAATGAAATCTAATGCTGATAGATGGGAGGTAAACCAGCACTGGTTCTAGGAGAACAATGATAGCAGATGTGTACCCAGTAATGCTGGAGGACTGTACTCAGCTTCTCGGAAATAAATCAGAAACCTCCAGCTTTCAGTTTCAAAAGTATTGGGTGGAGAGACACTGCATCTTCCTGAAGTTTGTTTTAGATCAAATGGCACTTATTTCTTGGTGTGTTATTGGTGTGGTAGTGCATATGTTATGGTCATATACCAGACAGCCCTGGTCTGCTACCCAAAATATTTGGAGTGTGACCAGGAAAAAGAATCTGAGAATGTGTAAACATTGTCTCTGTAGTATCTCTGTCTATTGTGCACCCATACGGCCTCGCTAACAGCACTTTTTTGTCAAGTTTTATTTTACTTTCTTGTTCTGCTTAGGATCAGACATTCTGGCCTTTCTGTATCCTGGAGCTGAGATAGATTTAAATTGGCAGCTGAGAGTATTATGGGAATAAACTCATATTTCCTCACAAAGTTTGGGTCTATCTGTACCTCTTAGATATTAAAGATGTAAAGCATTAAGTATATTTCCACAGACTGGGTCTAGAGAGAATTAAGTACAGAATAATAAATATGAATGTTTCTGTAACAGTTCGTATCTTCAGGAATGGTTTTGGTTTTCACTTTTAAAGAAATGTTTACTTTAAAAAAAAAAATCATTGGGTCACATCTTTGCATTTAATGACTTCCAAAGCAAGACAGAGTGAGAGCAAGAGCATTTCCTGTAGACAAAAAAAAAGGAGTGTTCTCTGGGATTAAGTGTGAACAAAACAGCAGTTTATCAGTTTTGTTGGCCAGTGAGACTGTGCCCATAAATATTTATGTTTGATTTTGATAGGTGACTTGCTGTTGGCTTATTTAAAGCACAGGAGCAATAGGTAGGCTTTTTCTTCCGTTAATTGTGAATACAGGAATTCTTAATTTTTTTGAAAAGCCCTCCAGGTTCCAAAACCACACTTGAAACTGAATTTCTGATAATTAACAGGACAATCTTCCTACTGACAGCTCTAATTAATAGTATCTGTAATTAAAATCGCGCCCTTCCAGCAGGAAAATTGTTTGAATTTCTTGGAGTGACCTTTTTTGCCATTTCTCCTGGGAGTGTAGTGGTTGATATTGATTTTATAATGAGCTCGGTTTGTTTAATAAGAATCTGTAATCCAGACATTAAATGAAATATGCGCTTCCTTTTTTCTTCACAGATTTATATATATTTTAAAATCTTCATGTTTAAATCTAAGAGTGACATTTTCTGTTTTGAAAACAACAACAATGCTTTGAGGTTGCCGCTCAGTTTTTCAATAGCAAGACTGTATTAATATTCTTTGTTCCTGACCTCTGGGCCTGGTCCTAACCACCTGACTTCTTAAACAGTTCCATTGGGTTTTCAGGAGAGCTGTACTCATGAGTGGGAGGAAGAATGTTTTTCCTTAAAAACAAAGGTTTCTAAGAGCTTGGCTCTCCACCCATGGAAGTAAATGGGAATTCTGCCATTTGTTTCAATGGCAGCAGTAGAAAGTCCTAGTATAGGCAGGCAAACTGCTCAGGCAGTTTTGATGCTGCTAGGTAGCATTTTATCAAAATGAATCACTGTGCCTGGGTCTGTATATAATAAACTATTCACGTGGATTTGAAGGATTGAGCCCTATTCACATTGTCAGAATCTCCTTACATTGAGCTGTGTTAAGTGTAATGGATATCTGCTGTGATGCATGTTTTGGATAACATCAATTAGGTCTCAGAAGGGCATCTGCTATCTTTTTCCTCATCTTCTCTTGATATTTGTAGGGGAATAATGTAACCTGTGTAATATGGGGGTAGGAAAGAGGCAGGCAGCTTTCAAAACTGTACCTACTTGGTTCTCCTCTGTTATATGTTTCCCAAGTAGCCACTCAGTTAGCTTGATGTTTTTTAAAAATATGAAATATATCAGGGCTGCTGCCACTAGGCTTTGAAGCACGGTACTCCAATGTGTTGCTGCTTTCAGCTGACATGACAATTCAGATTCATTTTTTTTTATTTGAAGGGGGAGAAATTGGTTGGTATAAAAGGGCCTGGTGGCCCAATGTGATTCAGAGAGAACACAGAAATATCACTTCGATTCACATGCTTCTCAAAATGTCAGTTGTTTATATCTTCACATAAACAAGACTGACCTAAATTTTCAGCATTTAGTAGAAGCATTTTTCATCCTAACCCAGTTTAGCCAGGGGAGTTCATTCAGGGTTTTACTCCTTCCTTACTTATCCTGTGAACTTGGAGGAGTTTTTTCCCATGGCTGTTTATTGGCGACGCTTGGGGGTTTTTCGTTCCCTTTCTGGTTTGTGCAGTGAAATGCCATCTTGAGAAGGGGAAAACAGACAAACCATATTATCAGGGAAACAGCAGGTTGGCTGCTAAGTCTCCCCCCATTCTGGAGGCGTAGCACTTGTCATGTAACATCACCTCCCTCAGGCACGAGCACTCCTTACACTTAGCTACTAACACAACTATTTCTTGTGTAACTGTGTGAGGAGGGCAGGACAACCAGTACTGGCTAAAAGTTGAAGCAGGCAAATTAAATTGCTGCAGTGCTCCTGATAAGCTGCCAAACCTGGTTTTTCAGGTGTTGGGGTAAGGCAAGCAGCTGGCCCTCAAAGTGTTGAGGTAGGGAAACCTATTGAAAGACTTAGTAACAGGAGGAAGGATAGATACACAATTGAAACTTCATTTATCTTTGAATCACTGAACAACAAAATTACAGGCTGGTTTAATTAGACAGTAGCCGAGGAGCTTTTCAAAATTAATGGAAATAGCGTGTCTTGTAAAATGTTACGTTTTATCCCTAAAGGTGGGCAGTTTTTGTGTCTCTCACAAACACATCTCCTGTCCTTTCAAAGCACACGTGGAATGATTAGATAAGTCAGTGTTAGCATTCAGGGATGGCTAAAAAGAGGCTCTTGGTGCCTCCGCGGAGCCCCCGCGCATGCGCGCACCTGCACCCCTGCTTTTAATTGTTGCTGGCATTGCTTTGATCTTCTTTGAAAAGCAAGTTTAGCATTCTGCAAGCCCACTCTCTGGTCCAGGAGATTAGGGCAGAAGCGTTTTAGGAATTTTCAGCAGACGCTCTTTGATTTATTTCACAACACTGAGCAGATTTTCTTCATGCACTTCGAAGACTTTAGAACATAACCCAGAGAAAAACGGGCATTCAGGCATCAGGAGCAGGCAGCAAACAGGGCCACTAAGTGCACATCTTACTTGTCACCACTCCCATTAGTGAGCAATTTATTAATGTAATGAGTGTGTGGTAGTGACTGCTACGATTTAGGGATGCTCTGTTTGATTCAGGGTGATGTATTTGTGAGTCCAGCTGAACCCTGGCTTTTGACCCCTGTGTGGGGAGCGCTGGAGGTGTGCACGTTAAATCATCAACATATTTTGTACTTTACACTGCAGAACTTCCCTATGAGCATGGTCTTCTGCATCACTGATAATGCTCAGCAAAGCCTTGCCCATAATGGAATTAAAAGGCAAAAGTTAAAATGCTCTGAAGCTGGCTTCGGCAAGCTTGCCTTTTAATATTTTATATCCATAACATTCTTCTTAATTTTCCTTCATCTCAAAAGAACTTCCTTGGAAAAGTGAGGAGGAAAAGACCAAACAGTTTACAATGAAGTTCTTTCTTAAACTGCCTGAAGTATTCAAGGTTACATGCAGATGGATTACATCATCAGCTGTTTTAAGAACTTGTCCAATTAACTTGATTTGGCAGGCATATAATTGTAAATTATATGTTAAATTCTACATTATTGCATGTATTGCATTATGTATAAATTATATATTCCTTTGTCAAATACAGTCTTATTAATTACATTATCCTGCTGGATTCAAAGCTCCTAGGAACTTCTCCGTGCTCTTACTGATTTGATCCCGCTGGTATTTTTTATTAGAGATGTTAAGAACACACTATTTGCAACAATTACAATAAATATTTTGCTGCAAATATTTTAAATGCTCCAGCTGAAAGAATCTGCTGGAAACAAACCCTCTACTTAACCATCATGCATGGGTTGTGTGTTTAAATACAGATAACTCATTACCTCTAATATGGCTTAATATTTTACACTCTAGACTGAATTTCAACAGCAAACTTGTTATTATAATATTAGACCTTAATGTTATAGTAATACTGTATATCAACTCCTTAGAAAGTGGAAATTTGTGGACTAAGTGCAATGGGGGGGGAGGGGGAAAGGAAAATTTTGCTGTTGTTATTGATCATGTTTTCAGTAATACTCCAATTAACATCACCTTTAGTACCAAGGGAAGCTGGTAAACTGAGGATAATTTGTACCATAAAGTATTACCTTCTACCTTTATATCACCTAATTTTCAAGGACCCTCCTACACTTAAGCACAAAAGATATCACTGAGGCTGAGGTTATTCAGTACATGAGTATTTAGTAAACATTTCAGAAGGAATACATTTTGTAAGGATTTTGGATAGATGAAAATTTTGCCTTAAGGCAGAATGCTGTGAAGGGCTTGCTTGTGTTCTCTACTGGGAAAACAAAGGGCATAATGCATTTTTAATCTTTTCTTTTCCTGTGTCCTTATTTAAAGAGGCAAAAAGAGATCATCTCATGACTATGTAAAGCTACAGGACAAGCTGTAATTTTTTGTGATGATAAAGCATATATGGCATGATATATGAATTAGAAGAGTTGTTCTTGTCCATACAAGTCTGCTCATTGTATATTATGTGAACAATTTTGTCTCTCTTTGATTGGCATTTTGTCTCAGGATAAATTCCCAGGCACCTGCAGATACTTTGTACGTACAGTAGTTGCATAAACCACTGTACTTTAAGGTGAGACAGTTTTCACAGTGTACAAAATATGTGTGACTACACAGAATTCACAGTAGTCACACACAGCGATTCTGGGAGAGGAGAAGAAGAAGGGGGGGGTGTTTCCAGGTGATTAGAAGAAGAGTTTGCCTTATGTTTAAACACTTCCTTGAAGTCAGAAAAGTCAAAGCAGAATGAAGCAAAACAGGATGTGTACAAATCTGGATTTACCTTTTAGTCAATTTTTTGTCTGATTAGTGTTCAGAGCTATCCTCCATTCCTGTGGTGCAGTAGACTCTGCTTTTCCTTGCTTCCTTTGGTAGTCATAAAATTGAGTTAAATGGTAGCAGTGCTCTAAATGGCACTCCAAAATACTGTATGAATTTATAATTAGCAGAAATTTATCAAACTTGCTTGGTCAGTAAATCAGGATACAAATCAATAGGGGTATATATGCTAACACAGCATTTAAAATCAACTTCAAAATACTGCTTAGTGAGAAATGTCCATCTTAAGGGCTGGAGCTTGATGGCAGAGATTTCAGAGGGCACTTCTGGAAGTCTTTATTTGAGGCTGTGTGTGTGTCTTGAGGAGCAGGGCTGTCCTGTCACCTGCTGTCCCTGCTCTGCCCCTCTGCTCCAGCACACCCAGCCCAGCCGAGGGGCAGCCCTGGGGCACCACGCAGGCCATAGGAAAGAGACTTGCTGGCCTTTTCACTGATGGCTCTCCTGCAGCCTTTTCCTGTCTACATGAATAACTTCTGTGAATTACTCAGTGTTGGACAAATGGACTAGCCCTTAAGTGGACCAGCTGCAGCAGTGGCAGTGCAGAAACACCTTGGAGTAAAATACTCCTTACATTAGAGCGAGCAGGTGAGAGAAAGGGCTTTTGGCAGGTGTGGAAGGAAAATGAGCATATATGCAAATCCTGGAGTGCTTGGATGAGATGGTGCCATGCAGGTCTACATTTTCATTAAAAAACTATCTTTTTCAAGTAGTTGTCCATTCTTCTGCATAGAACTCATTCAAAGTGGCAGAGAGAAAGTGATGCTTACCCTCTCCTCTTAGCCAACTTTGTTTATTTTTCAAAAGTACGATGCTTGAGCCTGGTGTTTAGTGAAACAAGGACAAACGTGCCCCAGGCATCCCGCAGGACAATTTCTGTGTATCTAGGATGTAAGAAAATGCTAAGTAAAAATAGTAGGAGGCAAAATTAAGTTAGTGACTCATTTTAATTACTGGGAAATCCAGAGTCCTTACCCAAACAGGCATTTCTTAGAAAATGTGCTGGAGGTGCTCCGGACTTGCAGGCTGCATCTTGCCTGGTAAATTAAACCAGTAAATATTTTGAATGGTCCTGGCACCATTTCAGGTCATGCCACCCAACCTTCCCCAGTTTCTTAGCTAAGTAAGCACAAAGAAAAATTCACTCACTAGACAGTTTTATTAATAATTTGGCTGTAGCCACCTGGTTTTAGACGGTGAGAATTCCTTCTGTTTTATCTGCCCTAACTTCCTGTCCTGGACCACCAAGGTCCAGGCTCTTGCTCACGAGGATCCAGCTCCTGAGCATTCTGCTCCTGATTCTGAGTTCCTTTCACCCATCCCTGTGGTGCCACAGGCTGTTTGCCAGCTGAGCGTGGGCTGGTTCTGGATAAGTACAATGGATTGTCTCCCCCTGGTAAATTGATTATGTCCTAGAGCCTGTATGTTATAAAGAAGCCAAAGATAACCACAGCCTTGCCTAATGGGCTGGAGAGTATTTGATTTGCAGTCCCAGGCCGTACATCATCTCAAGTGTCCCGATTTCTTTCTGGAATAACTATACTGTCTTCAATGGCTTTTTTTTTTTTTTCCCCCATGTAATGTAGAGGATAATCAGCCCTGTCTTTCCTACACACTTCTACCCTTTTTTCTGTTTTAGGATTTTCCTTTTTCTTTTGCAGCATCTCTGTTATCACGTTTCAGATTTGACACATTCTTCTATTGTGTGTTCTCTGAATGCTCAGCAGCTAACACTGCAATCTGGCTTGCTGATCCTTTCATTTTCCTCCAGAGTGCTGCACTAGAAGGAAAAAATACATTTTTAAAAGTTTTTAACTGGAAAGTTTTGGGGGTTTTTTTTGTTTTTTTTCAGGATAAATATTATACCAGGGCCTCTGAAAGGGAATAGAAATAATTTTGTGTAAATAAGGAACTGTGGTAGATGATGTTTGTCTGTTCTTGTAGGACCATGTTGCCTGCGAGCAGGAGCAGGTTGCAGTTTATTCTCTGGAGTCTGTAAGGTATATAAAAGCATTCTTCCTCCTGCTTTCTTGTTGGTACATCTGTTCCTCCTGCACACCAGTCTCACAGGGTGGGCTGGCAAAGGGAACAGGGACAGGAATGCTGTGTCGTTTCCTTTCTCCTTCTCAGCAGGGAAGCTGTGCTGTGCTTGGCCCTGTGGGCAGAGCAGGGCTGGGTCCTGCCCAAACCACCACCATCTTACCTCCAAGATCTCTGTCCCTCCTGCACTGTGTGTTTGTACTTCACCATTGGAAAGGGTTTGAGGCTGACTGCAGCCACCTGAGGTTTCACCTTGCAAGCCCATACGGACTTGGCTGCTTTCTGGGACAGATGGACAAAAAGTCTCAAATCCTCTTCTTTCCTCTGCCTGTAGCCCTGTAGGGACTCTTGAAGGGATGTTGCCAAGTGGAATATTCAGTGTGGACTGATAGTTTTGCTTGTTCTATTGTGGTATAAGCTATAAGACAAGTTTGGGTTGAGCAGGCTGGAGCTCTCCTAGGGCTGTGCTGCTCCAGCCTTCTTAAAGGCACAAGTGAGAGTTGTCATCCCAAACAGCCTCGTGAGTGTGTGTGACATGTGAGGGCAAGGAGATCCATGGAAGGCCTGTGTGCTCAGCTACAACAAGTCACACATTGAGGATGTGATTTGTATTGGCTGGAGAAGAGGTCCAGTTTCATCTCTCTCAGCAGAGAAAAAGCTCTGGCTCCAGGGATGGGGGCCTTCTATGCAAGATATTTTCATTCTCTTGTAATTTCATGCACAACAGAGATCTAAATTTTTACAGTTCTTTAAACCACTAGAAAAGAACAATCTGAGTGATTTAATGTACACCAGCAAAGCATGATAAAGGACTGAGACAGCTCACCTAACTTCTTTGTTCTGTGGTTTTTTTGCTGTGACATGTTCTAAGCTGTCAGTGTTGCCCCTGTACTTAAATTCAGTTGGGGCATTCCTGCAGCTCTTCTCCTTCCAGTTCAGGTTTGCATCTTTCAGTTTTTATCACTTGTATTCTTAGCAAACAACCAAACCGAGACTGAAGAAGGGAGACTGTAAAAGGATGTTCCTAAGAGTTAAATCCCTCAAAGAAACAAAATTAATTTGGTGGATGAGAGACAATAGCTTTTGAATGGGAGAAAATCAAATTTAGTGTAAGTGGCTTATCCAAAGGAGAAAATCCATGAGGTTTTCTCTAGCTTTGTTGACCAGTTTCTGTACTTCTTGCTAAAGACAAACGAGTGATGTTTTATTGATGGTTGTTTGGGATGACTGCATTCTGAACAAGCACAGATTTTGACCAGGGCAATAGTTTTTTTTAAAGTTTTTAATCTTTCATACAGATAAAACCCTGTTGAATTTCAGTGCAGTTTTTATTTTTCTGTTTTCCTGCCTAGCTGACGTAGTTGCAGGCTTCTTGATGATTCCAGCATTTTCCTTTTATATAGGATGGCTGTTGTTTTGCAGAACCACGTTCTGGCAGCCACTCAAGAGATCTCAGAAAGGGCTGATCCTGCTCTCCAAAGTGAGAACAGCTCAACATTATCCTGATAAAACTCACTTTTGGTATTGGGATTACATGCCAATAATCACTCTTTTTCCCCTGATCAAGTGCTGCCTGGCTTGGGGAGCCGAGGAGCCTCCATGCTGGTTGGAGGCTTGTCCTTGGTCCCACTGACAGCAGCAGAGGTGCCTGGTTTGAGGTGGGCTGCACTGCAGCCCTAAGGACCAACACCCCCCATTTTCTGGTACTGCTGCTCTCTACACCACTCTGGTCTCCAGAAGTGTATTGGGGAGAATATTCCCATGTTGGAGACATACTGATCTTCCTCACTGCTAAGAAAAGGACAAGTGAAAGATGAAAAGTTAAAATTCACTATGTTGGTGCATTTCTGACAGTGTGGGGAAAAGAAACTTGGATTTTACCTTTTTCAGCTTCTCAAGTGGAGTTCATTCTGACTTTCTGGGAAAGAAAAATGCCTCACATGGAGTGATTTGCTGGAAGAGGTTTTGCTGCAGTGGCTCACAGCACAAGGTGCCAGTGGCTGGCTATTTACATCAAATAGAAAGAGAAATGTGATGGAGCTGAATGTATTTTTGGAAGCAAAACAATGTACACATATAAATTTATCTTATATAGGAAAATTATTTCATCTCCCTCTGTACTGTGTGGTCACAGTATGTATAGCAACATGAGAATTTGAGCATGTAAATTCTGTGTATTGTGACCCCCTAGAACAAAATAAAGAACTGCAGTTCCTAGTTAACCTCACTGGAAAGCACTTGTGAATTAAAACATAACTTAACAACCCTTATAAGGGTTGCCTAGCAAGCTCTTCCAAATTTCAGCTTCTTTTTGGAGGTCTGAGTCAACCCAATTGCTCTGCAGGCATTGTTAACTAAGAATTCTGTTTGCTTCTTTGGGGGCTTTAGAAGTTAATTAAGGATAAATCGATGCTCGAGGCTTCTGTGAGTGCTGGTCACTCCATTGCCAAAGGGACAGTGCAGAAATGGAGGGAGCAAGGAAAAGGTGACAAGAATGATTAAGGGCATGGAAAATTCATATGAAGAGAGATTGAAAAGACAGATTATTTCTTCTAAAACAGTAACAAGAAGTAGTATAGAAAAGAAAAAAAAATATATATAAAATGAGAGACTGAAGAAAGCGTGAAACTTTTATTCTGTCTTTGGCCACCAGGACAAAAAGATTTTCAGTTACATTAAGTATGTAAAATAAAAGAGTAATAGAAGAAAAGCTATCAGCAGAATAGAACTGCAACAAGCAACACTTTCTGCAGAATGTTGTTGATGCACAAGTTGTTAGCAGGAATCTCAAAAACGAAAGGAGCCACATGAGAAAAAAAATTCTGTGATAAAAGAGCTAATAATGTTTTAGAAGATGCCTGTATCTTCATGCCTCAGGTTTTAAAATAATCCAAATATGAGTGTGAACATTTAAGAAATGGGCTTACTTAGAACTTGTCCTCATGTGCTGTTCCTGTGGTGCATCTTGCAGACCAACTGGTGCTTGGTGGAGAGGTCCAAGGGAGAGTAGTGACCCCCTGTGCTTGTATGGGTTGGGAAAAGAAAATGTAGGAACCTCAGTAATGGCCAGGGAAATCCTTTTATTTGAATGAACACACACATGTTCATTCCATTTATTTGAATGAACACACACATGAACCCCTTGCTGTTGCTGCTGCAGGGAGTTTAGTGGAACTGGTGCCATGGGACAGGTCAGGCACAGTGGAAAGGGCTGCAGGTCTCTTCTGGCCAAGCACTCTCAGGGCACAGCCCTGATCCAGCTGTACACAGCTGTGCAGGGAGACACAGGAGAGCCCAAGAAAAATTGTACATTTTTGCTCCTGTTGCTGTCCTCTCCAAAATGTGAGGTCTCTGTATGTCTGACCATCAGTATCAAGTATTAAATCCCTGTTAGTTTGTCCAGCATCTCCTGTGACACCAGCACAGTGAAAGTGTAGAAATATTGACCATTTTTTAATCCTTGAAGACTTTCGTGATGTGTGATAGAAAAAATGTATTCAGAGACACGAGGAAACTCATACATACTATTTGTTCCCATAGCTTAATTGGGTTTCTCTGTATTACCAAAGATTTGGCTCTTAATAACCTACTGTGACTTAGTAGCCACTTTGTTCTTTATAGATTCTTTTTTAACACTTGTGCACTAAATTTGCATTTGGTCTTCCCAGCAGAGCTGATGAGGGATTTAATTTTTTTTTCAGTGGAGAGAGGGTGAAAAGCAGTGAGTTTAGTTTTCAAATCAGGAGGGGGTAATGGCTGGCAATTTTGACTGTCATGATAGATGATGTTATAAGAAAAAGTTTGTCACTGATGGCCATCTTTGGTAAATACTTCCTTTATCCTTGCATCACCTCTGGTGTACGTCCGCCTTCTTTGGAGAAAAAAAAGAAAGTATTTGGGGGTTTTAGAAGTTTTAGGATTTTTTTTCCCATTTCACTGACTGCTTTTAGAAACTCTGTTACCATGAATGCAGTTACACAGATTTAGGGAGAAGCAATACTAGTCTTTGCAGTGGGGTAGAATAACATTTTTAGACATAAACTAGTGGCTATTTTGTTTCTCTCCAGGCTGGAAGTGCTCTCTGAGTCCTACTGGCTGCTGGGAATTCTTATTTCTAGCAGAAATGATCTTCCATTTTCACTCCTGCAGGGCAATAAAATAGTGGACTACACAGCCTTAATGTATAGCTTTCCTGAGAAACTACAGCTGTCTTGGGACTGCATTTTTTGCCTACTTTGGGCCCCAGGCAACTATAAATGCTGGGAGTGAAAAAGGAAACATTTGTGGCAGTTATCTTTAAGAGCACTGGCATCTGCTGGAAGCTGGTCAGGCTTTGGGTGGGTTGGACAAAGGCAAAATACACGATGGATTTACACGTGGTTCTGCGTGGCCTTTCAGGTTAATTCAGTTGTTGCTATGGTTTATTTGTAACCCATACTGTGCTCTGTGGCTCTCACTGTGCTAGTGGGGAATTTTCTGTGCCAATTCATATTAAGGAGCAGCTGTGCCCTCATGAGCATGTATTAGAGTTAGTTAAGTTGAACAAAACATGGCAAAGGTGAGGTTTGTTTTGTGTGTTATTTTTTATCTCTCCGGTTACTCCTTTAAGAAATCTTTCCTCTTCCAGATTCATATTTGCCATATACTCATGTACTTGTAAAACATTACATGCAGGCACAGCTGAAATGTGGGAAATGCATTTTAGAAACCAGCACTGGTTGAAACCATTTTTTTTGTGGCAGGTAGGTCAATGTGATAAACCATCACTTCGAGAACTGCAGTGGTCTGAACTGCAAGGCCAGTAAAACTCTGGCAGCCTGAGGAAAAAAAAATTGGGTGCTTTTATACCAGTAGCTCTCAGGTGATTTCAGGTACACAGTTTGCAAATATATCCTATTCAGGACAGGCGCTGATTTCCTTGGAGTCATCCAGGAAATTTTAAATTCTTTAAATTCTTTGGGAAGCTACCATGATGTCATCGTGCAGAGAAGATACTCGTCCAAATCAGTCTAAAGAATCACAGCCTTTCCTTGTGTATCTCCTGTTTGTGAAGACCAGGGTGCTGGTTTCATAAAACTTTTAGAAATAAAGGCTCTAAACTGTCATACTCATGCAGTCCCACTCAGTGGTCTTTTGTGGTTTTGTATAGGAAAACATTCCCCAGCTGAGTAACTTAAACATGGTCTTCAAATTTCCCTGACCCTCTGGAAAGCAGTATTATCCCCAAAGATACCTGTGCTTTCCTGGCATGGATTGCAGGGCAGTATTATCATTATTTCAGAGAAATATCATTAAACCTATGCTGTCATGTCTTCCTTGGCAATGGGAGCCATGTAGGAGATATCAGCCTCCTTCAGGAGCTTCTGGACTATTCAGATTGCTTCATCATTGATGGGAGGTTGCTGAAAGAATAAAAATAAAACTATTTTCTCAAGCTGTATTGCATAGGCAGGATCTTTGGTTCTGTGCAATTTTTATGTCTGCTGGGCACCTGGAGATGTGTACAAGACCATGATGGCTTTTCATTCAATTTGGTAGGATAAGACACTGCAAATGTTTGGATTTAAAGAGGGAATAAAACAAAGAAATCAAAGAATTTTTTTTTTAAAAAGAAAAGTCATTTTTCATTTAAAGTTAGCCACGTTTTCTTTGCCTTTCCCTTTCTTCATGGCCTTGACTTTTTTGGGGAAAGGGGAATGATAATGACATGAGTCATCAACAGGAAACACACACAATGCTAAAATAATTGAAATTTTAGCTTTCACAGGCCAAAATCAAAATCGAGGTTTTGTTAGGAGAATGATTCTCAAGCCTGTATTAGGCTGTGATGCTCTCAAAAAGAAACAGCATCCCTGGGTTTTAGATCATTTAACAATCCAGCAAAGTAATCCCCCCCTGTCCCAAGGTTCAGAGTTATATTCAAATATAGAGAGTGTGGTACAAGAGGGCAGATAGTGAACTGAACTGGACACATGAAGGCTGCATTGACAGTCAAAGAAATTTATCTTGCTTTCTTCTTCTTTCTTTTTTTTTTTTGTTTCTGTTCCTCCCAGGATCTATCACATACAAGTCTAGATAAAATGAATTGTCCAGAGTATGGATGTGTAATGATATGTTTGATGCTGTGTCTTTCAAAATATTTCTCTCAATCCTTTTTTCAATATATCCCTTTATCCCTTTTCTGAAGGGACACAGATATTAGATATAGTTGCCTTTTCTGAGAAGGATAGAAAATATACATGCAAATATTCCATGTATGTAAGCAGCTCTTTCATTCCTGGACAAAAAGTATGTTAAAATCAAGCTAAATCTTGAAAGTATGTTTCAATAACTCAAAAATAAATGGTAATAAAGCTGTAATTATCCCCAAAGCTACAAATACAGTAAATAAGTTAAATTTATAACACCTGAAAGCTTATCAAGTATGCAAGAGCAAAACAAAGGCAGCCAAATGACTTTAGCTTCATCCTGTAGTAACACTAAGCAAATACAGTTAGAGAATAATGATGTTTGTAGTCCTAGATCCATTTGTTAAAAAAAAAAAAAGATCTTATCTTCTTTTTTCATTTTTTAAATCTTATTGTGTTATGACTGCATCTATTGCAGAATAGTGAAACCCAGGCTGTATGTGCAGACCTCAGCTCATCCTGTGAATAATACCTCCTGAAAAGGAGAATGAGACTTCTGTTGAATTAAATGTATTAAAGCTGAGGGGGGAGGGAAAAAAAGGCATTCCAAAGGTCTTACTCATCCATACCTAGCATATAGATTACATATATTCTTAATCTTCATTATACATTTTATTAAAAGGTGTAGTCTTGAATAATTTAGAATTAAGTGTCAGCATTTTAATTTAAAATATCTGCAAAATATGTTCATTTCACAAAAAAATTAACACAGTGTTCTTGTGATCATGCCTGCTTAAGCAGATTTGTTTCTTGATTGATAGAATATTAGTCAGGTCAGGTTGGAAGGGTTTGGTGTACACTCAGCTATCACTTTTAATAAACAGTAATTTCTTTGTTTAGTGTCTCTGCATTTTCTTAATAATTATCCATGGAAAGCTTTATTCTCTCTTATATTTTGCTAATTCTAGAATAATTTTGCCACACTTGTTTCTGGACTAACTCAAGTGGTTTCTATTTTAATTTGCTAAACAAAAAATTCTTTAAAGAGTGGAAATGTTAGCCCTGTTTCCTGGTTTGGTGCAAATTTTGGGATCAGTTACAAAATCTATTTTCATTAATATATAGTAATGAAATTATGTTTCTTTTTCTAAATAAACTGAAAAGTTGACATTTCCCTCAGATCCCAGATCTCCTGTTAGTCAGATCTGAGGTGACAGTGGCTGGGAAAGAAGAGCAGTGTTTCATATACAAAGCTATTTTTGTTTGCTTTGGACTGAACATTTGTCATGCTCCTGGTACCAGCTAGAAGAGAATGATTCATGTGCCATCATCACTGGCTGGACTTGGAATACCTAAAGGTATTGCTTAGAGAATTTGCATTAAGTATTTGCAGCATCCTCTCTGGAGGCAGCTTTGAGGTGGAATTGCTCGTGTTTGATGACTGCAGAGCTCAGGTGAACGTTGGCCATGTCTTAACTGGGATGCTCCAGTCAGCTCTCCTGCCTGCACTGTCACCTGAGGTTCTCAAATTCCATTTTTGCAAGTAAATCAAGAGAAAAGATTCAATATTACCCATTAGCCTCAGTTACATCTGGTTTTAGTTCTATGGTTACCTGTACTCATAATCCTTTCCAGGGCATATACATATATTTCTCTCTAAAACCAAACATTTCAGTAAACTGTGTAGCTTCAATGGATTTTCCAATTTCCTTAAGTGGATTTTCCAGTAGATGACAGATAAATATTTCTATGAGCTCTCTTTTGCTGCCTGGCCCTTCTGTGACACCAATGGCTGCTGAGCATCACAAAGCCACGTGGGAGAAGTGGCAGCTCCTGTCACTGGCTGGTGACAGGGCCTAACACTTCTGCTGGTAAGCAAGTCACATCTCCAGACCAGCCTGGACAGGTACCTGCGGGCTCCATTTCTGAACAGACTTGATGCCTCCTTGCTGGAGAGGAGAGTTTCTTACCTCTTCAGGTTCAGAGACCCACCTAACAAAACATGGTGGCAACACTGGCTCTCAGTTTTTGTCAATTAAGGTAGTGAAACAAGTCTCTTAATACCCTTCTTTAAATGTGGATGAGCTACATTTATGCTGCAGATGGTTCATTCACAAGTGGAGTGTATGGATTCAAAAATCTATTTGTACCTGAGGAAACAGTTGCACTTCATGCTTCTCCCTGTCTCTGTGTGGACAGCCAAGTATTAGGAATATTTTAGAACCTCATTGTGAAGAGGATTGAGGGGTTTCCAAAATACTGTTTATGGTTTGTTTAAGGTTATCAATTGTGTGTCAAATAAAAAGCTCACTGCAGATGATCATGGTGCAGTACTTTGAACTCATTTAACTCAACATTATTTACAGAATATTTATCTTGGTTATGGCAGTTTTTGTCATGCAGCGATATTACTTCTCCATTATATACTGCATGTGACCGCCATATAAGTTTGATAATAAATGTTGGGAAATAAAAAACAGAGTAACTGCCTCAGTATGATAGCAATTCCCATGTGATGGGAAATAATGTCATAAACTTCAAATTACCTTTTAAATAAATGTTTATGTCCAACCCATCCATTAGATCATAGCCTGAAGGTCAGGAGGATCGTTTCTTCATCTTTCACTGTATGCATTATGGTTGCTTTTTTAGGTGTAAATGATGTTTTTAAATGAAGAATGGCACTCAAACTATACACAAACAATGGCTAGACATTACTGAGTCTCAGCATGGCAGAAATAGCCTCAGCCACTCTGCTAAATATAGAAATGCAGCAGTAAATTGAATTCATTCTTAGAAAATATTTTTAATGACTGAGACAATACAGAAATACAGTTTGTGTCATTCTCACAGTATGAAGCTTTGACATTTTAGTCAAGTTTGAATTCTAGTTGTGGTTTGGTAAATGGCTGATTTGCAAAATGCTTGTGAGAGTAAATATTTTGGAGAGGAAGGCAGAGCATAGCTGAGCATGCAGAAAAGTGCACAGGTGACAGATATTGGACTTACAAGGGTCTGAACCATCCACAGGGCTCAGTAAGTGCCATGGGATGGTGTGAAACACCCCACACTGTGAGACCCCACTATTCCCAATGTCTTTTGTAGGGGGGAACACTGATGACCCATCTCAAGGCCAACTTCCACATAAAGACATTTCCCTGCTTTGAGCTGGATGTCCCTTGTCCGTATGTCCTGGAGGAGCCCATGTGGCTCCCCAAAACACCTCGTGCATCAAAGCTTTTACCTGTGGTGGCCTTGAACATGTTATCCCTGCAGTTCCAGCCTAGAAACCCAAGTGGGAGCTGGAATGGCAGGGAGGCACAGAGGTGGCTTTGGAGAAGCAGAAGCTGTAGCGGTGTTGAGGTGGCTGATGTGTGTGTGGGGATGGGTCAGGTTCCTCAGCCAGGGCTGGGCTGGCTGGAAGAGGGGGAAGGAAGAGCTGTTGAGGGCTGTCAGACTGATCTGGAAATAAATTCAACCCAAAAACTTCTGTTTACAGCAGGGGAAAACCCATTGTCATGGAGATTTAAGACTCCAATCAAGAAATTCAGGGGCGTTTTTGCTTCAGCTATGATTTGACCTTCCTGTTTACATTAAACATTTTTTACAGCAGAGTGCAGCGATGTGGTTGCTTTGTTAGAGGTATTTGACAGTTACAGCAGTTCTGGGAATTATTGTTTTGGTTCTATATATGTCAGGAAAGAAATATATTAATATTTGAGATAAGGTACATTTTTTAAAACATATTTAAATTTGTTATGATTCCCAACTTCACCTTCTTCCATGACGACCATGAACATGTTAAACTTCATTATAAAACAACATTTCTTAGTAACATATTAAATACTTTTTGTCCAAAAAATCTTTTGGTTAGAGGTTAATCTGTTCCAGAACCAATTGTCTATAATATTGTTTCTTTTGTCATTATAATTCATGTAAAAATGGTACATTAATTTCTTAGAGATCGCTTGATCTCAATTCTTTTTTGTTAACAGAGGTCTATAATCCTTTCCACAGCAACCACTTGTAAAAGCAGAGGATTATGACTTGAGGCAGGATATGAACAGCAGGAACAGATCAACTTAAAAACAAAGATCCTGTTTGAGTACAAATGCTATTGTTAGCACAGAGTTGGGGTGAGTCAAGTAGCAGGATGTCTATTAGAATATAATAAATTCATATCAACACCACATGGCATGCTAGCCAGAAGACAGATCTTTCTAGCAGTTATGTGATAGACTTCTTTTTTTTTATACCTTTACTTATTATATTTTTGCTTAGTCCAATAAACAATTCCCTCTAGGAATGGCTGATGTCTAAACATCTGAGCAGCTTTTTGGTTTTTTGTATATTTATTTTTCTGTCTAAAAAGCTTCCACTCTGTTATACTTTTTCCCAAAATCTGCTAAAAGCAAGGATTTGAAATTACACTACTGCAGGGTCATTCTGAGGTTAGTAATAGACATTGAGGACTATTGCTAGCCTTTCTTATAAAGTGTGTGATCCTCCTGAGAAAAGGAGAAAAAGAGGTTTTTTCTTTGTTCCTATATTTAAAAATAAGAGATACAATGACATTTTTTCCTTTATTAAAAAGTCTTGGGTTTAATACTGATAGTTTAACTGACCTATCTAACAGCCATATATATGACACAATTCAACGTATTTTTGAAGTTTAATTTATTTTTCTAATATTTTTCATGTTAAGGTTAGTAGGAAGCTAAAAAGTACCAAGTGACAGAATAGATACTACTCAAGTGTGGAAAACCCCTACTTTTGGTAAAAATTAGAAAAACTCTTTCATGGCCTAGACAAAATCAATAAATATACAAAAATGCAATAATGGAGTCAGGTAGCAGTTTCACTTGTGACAGTCTTCTGTACAGTTATTCCAGCAACTGACACCACATAGAATTAGCAATCTCTGCTTCCCAACCTTCTGGTGACTGTATTTTTAATAGACAGTGAAATATATCCTGACTATAAATGATACAAATTTCATCTCAGTGTATCTTAATTTTTACATGTATGCATACATGTATGTATCTATGTATATACATACTGTATTAAATACTATCAAATAGTAAAAGTCCACATAAGCATCTCTAATGGCAAGACAGAAGTTTTGGTAGAAAAGAATATTTTAAGGGGTCTTTAATCGTTGTCATCATTGTCATGTGGTGACAGGAGGAGACTCTATACAGTGGTTTCAGGGAGTTTGTTTGAATGCTTTCTGCTGCATGGATTAGGATCTCCCTTCAGTGTCCTAGAGTTTGCAAGGTTATAAAAAGCCCCAGACATAGTCTTAAGTTATATTTCAAACTTCTGTCTGAAAAGAAGATTTTATTGCAGTTGATAAATAATGGTTTTCAGATCATCCTCCTGATGGCACTTGGGCTGCAACTAAATTATCAATGAATAAGAAAACAGAAGCCATGGCATTCCAATGGTATGAATTTTTCAGCCTGTATTATTTTGTTAGCCTGAGGCAAAAGATTGAGCTCTTAGTACTCATCTGTGCAGAATGAGTAATCTGAGACAAATGTGTACCCACACTGTGTGTGCAATTTGGCCACATCCTATAGACTTGCCAAGGGGCCTTGCAGCCAAGGACCCCTCATGGACAGTAGTCATATGTTAAAAATGATCATTTTATTACAATATCTGTGATCTCACCACCACAGCGGATTCTAACAGCGTTACAACATGACAGTGTGACTGTGGGTCTGCTCATCCTATAAGAACCAGAATTTTATACTATCAGGAGTTGGTTTTACCAGCAGGATTTTCTGCTACCTAACCAGAATTCTGTATATTTGCACGAATTCTATGCATGAGAGCAACTGAAAATGCGTATTCCCAGTGCTATCTATTTTGGTGTTTCAACATGACTTGCATTAGTGTGTGTGATAGCTTGAATTTTCTTTCTTCGCCAAAGCTGCTTAAACAATACAATGACAGATTTCTGCTTTTATTCTTCGTTAATGTCATTCTTCATCCTCTCTGCCCCACATCAGGGAGGAAGTGTTGCGAGTTTGCTACTTTAATGAAGAGAAATGAGGCATCTATCAACAAGGATTTACATAGGAGAGCACATCAATTCAGTTGCCTTGAGCTTGCTGAGTTTGCATATCCAGGGCCAAGCAGCGCTCTCAATTACTCCCGTGCAACCCCATTAACTTCAGGAGGTTGTGTGGTTCCAAAGTGGCTTTGCAGAATGTGGGGGAGAAAAAAATATATATCTGCTAGAGGAGTCAAGCTCCAAAATATGATTTTTGGTTATCTATATGGAGATGTGCATGCAGTCATAATTGCACTTTTGAAAGGTTAGGGTAGTGATCATGCAGTAATTTCATTGAGCATCCCTTTGTAGCCGTGCTTAACGGAACAGACAGCCACCAAAAATTACTGCAGTGAGGGGGGAAACACTTCCAGCCCTGGAAACCTGTTGTAAATCATATGTCTTTAGTAGACTCTATCCTGTAATTACTCTTAACTGTGGGTTGTTCCTCCTCTCTCTCTCTCTCTCTCCAGGAGCTATGCCGGCAGCGCATGGCCGTGAAGAGCTCTGACCGCCCGGAGCCCCTGCACTCCTCCCGAATCAACAGCGTCTCCTCCCAGTTCAGTGATGGGCCCATCCCCAGCCCCTCGGCCCGCAGCAGCACCTCATCCTGGTGTGAGGAGCCAGTCCAGTCCAACATGGACATCTCCACCGGTCACATGATCCTGGTAAGGCACTTCTGTCTTCGTGGCACCAGAAATTGCGACAGAATTCCAGGCACCTGCTCAGCTTTTGGAAAGAGAGAGCTTTAAATGACAGGGAAGATGTGTTTTCACAGGTGGAAAATATTCCTGAGCTTCATTGGTAATCTTAACTTTATATAATTAAAACAGGCATTTTTATTTCTTTTTTTTTTTCATTATATTTTTGTTTTTCTTCTCTTGGGAACATTCTTTTAACATGAACATATGAATTGTTTGCATTCTTGCTTTTAAGAAAAAAAAAGCCCTGTGGTGTTCTCTTGTCCTGTTAATTTATGTTTAGCTCAGCTTGGACAACTGAAGAAAGCTGCCAAATTTCTGATCAGCTCAGTGCTTTTTCTCATGTGTTTCCAGTGTGTGGAGGTATCTGAGCTGAGAAGGCAACAGAAGATTAGTGATATGGAGCAATTTATTTCTGTCACCCTTAGAAAAAGGATCTGAATTTTGAGCCTTGCCTGGATTTTTTTGTTTTGTCCTTGGATGAATTTCTTCCAAGCTGGATTTCTTGTGTTTGAAATGATCCAAATATATTCTATTGATGGAGTCTATGTTGGAAATCTTGGGTTACTTCCAGGCACAGCTTGAGACCAATATCAGTGTAGAAGATGGACACATTAAGAGATTTTTGTGTGTAAGAGTCAGAGTCCAGTGGTTAGGACTGGTGCAGCTTGCTTCTGTCCTGCTGGGAGAGCTGTAGAGTAATCCTCCAGCTTTTGTGCCTTATTTTCATCTTTCTTTAAATATTTACTGTCTCTCTAGAGTGCATTGACATTATCTGAGTAGAAGTTAGGTTGTGGTGAAGAATTTGACCAAAAGTTGTGTTATTTTGCTTGTATATTTGACTTCTCTTTTACCTTAAGTAAGCATCCTTTCCAGTTGATAGTTTGCCATGTTTTTGGAAACTTCTCTCCATCATGCCATACTTTTGGGTCATAATTTTTAAACTTCTTCCTTTTTCTGGACTTATATTTGAAGGTACTATCTTCTGAGGTATTTTTCAAGTTCTTACAAGCCAACCTCACATAATGGTGAAAGGAATGAAGGCAGGCAAAACCCAAAAACCAAATTTGACCTCAGCCAAGTTACTGACCTCCTTCAGCCTTGATCAAGTCAGCTATAAAACTGAGCAAAAGCAGGGTAGGATTTTAAACCAGATGCTTCCTCAGAGTTTATGATCCTGGGTAAATACATTGCTGCCATCCCCCTCCAAAAGTAATTAATTAATTATTATGGTAATATCCGGTAGACAAGTGCAGCTTGAAAGGGTTGTTCCCATGACAGAAAACCATTTGTTACAGTTTTGACTGTTCCACTATTGCCAAATTGTAATTAAACTTCACTTGATTTCCTTTCATAGTTAAGTAAAATACTTGGGGGCTGGGGGGGAGGAGGATTGGGAACGCCAAACATTTCCAGTTGCCCAATCTCAAAATAAATACAAATTTTGAGGCAAAAAAAGGTTCAAAAATATCTAGGCAATATATTTGCATGGAAATTAGAGCAAGATTTCCTGTGTAGATGGAAATATTCATTTAACATTTGCAAACAGTTTCAATTCCTTCAAATTGAGCAAAATCATTTTCAGTGATATTATTGGGAACATAAAAAACCATCTCAAAATCATGCTTAAAGGAGAGAAAGTTACTTAGGGGTACCACTTATTCTGGCTCTGCAAATTGTCTGCAAAATTGCAAGAAGGAATTGTCTTCATATGACAGTAAATAAACTTCTAAAAATAGTCAGATTGGTCAAGATCACTGTTTTGGTGTTCAGTGTCCATAATTCAGTCAATCCTGTTTAACCCTGGGTGAACTCATACATGTGTTAACTGTCTAACAGCAGATGTATCTTACTGGTGAGAGTTCAAAGAAGGGTAAAGAAATGCTCTAGGGTTTGAAGAGTGCAAGACACACAGAAAGAGTAAAACCAGTTAATTTGTTAAGTCTAACCTGAGCAAACAAAAATCAGTGATTCAGGGGAGTCTGCCTATGTGCTGTGACATACAGGATGGGGGGAAATTGTTCTTAATGGACTCAGATGATACAATTAGGGAGAAAATATGTGTTAGCATCAAAATATGCATTTAGCTTTGCTATCAGGGCAAGCCTAATAGGAGGGTCAGGCAGGCAGTGGAATGTTTACTTAAGGAAGCAGTTAAACCATAAATACAAGATTTGCTGAAGGCAAAGCTGTGTTAGGTTTACATGGAAGGATCAGCATCCCTCAGCTACAGCTCAGAAGCAGATGATTGGGCTTGATCAGAAATGCTCATGTTTTGTGTCACTGTGGGTCACAATGAAACCAGAGAGCTGACCCAGTTTATGTTCTGCTCAAAAATAAATGCACAGCTCTGTAATGCCTTATTTACCTGAATTTCTCTCCTTCTGGACATGCTGTGGCTTGTTGGACCGCAGCAACAGAAGCAGCTCACCAGAGGTGAACTCTTCCTCTCTTTGCCTTGCAGATACAAGTGGAGGAGAGTGAGGAGACAGTTTGCAACTTTTATACCATTTAATAAAAGACATTTTTCAGTTCCTCTAATTTCCCTCTGACGCAATCCTTTTCCTTTTAAAATTTTAGATATTTTCTTTGAAAAATATCTCAGTGCCCAAAAAAGCCATGACAAATATTAGCAAGGGGCCTAGTAAGAATGGCAAATACCCTCTGGTTTGCAGGGTAAATGGGCTTATAAGTCTGCAAATGTGTTTTTGAGCTCCACAATGTGCAGTGAAGGGGTAGTTAGCTGAGCTAAGGCTCCTCAGTCCTTATTGCTTATAGGTGCCGGGATCTCCCTAGAGAAAATAAAACAATGGATTACTGTGTAAAGTGGCAGCAGGAAATAATTTCTTTTGATTCATGAACAGAATAAAACTTTAATGAAAATAGCTTAGAAGTGTGTGACTGCTGAATGACTTTGTGTAATCTTATTCAGGGGTAGCATTGGTCAGAAATACTTCTATAAAGCTGTTGAATTTGCTGGAAAATGCTATCAGTCATACCTGCAGTCATATCTAAGTCATCTCAGCTTAGGCTTTGTTGGAGCTTTGTTGGCCAGAAGTACTGTTTTCTTGGAGGACTTCCCACTTGTTAGCCCATTGTTTATAGTGCTCAAAGGTGCAGAAAGCAGGAATCTTCCAAGCTCTCTGGATGTGGAAGGTTCCTGGTTTCTGCACACCTTGAGTCTCCTCACTTAGACTGAAACCAGCCTTCAAAGGGAAAAATCCTGCATTTCTGCCACTTCCCTGTGCAGCCAGGCAATGCCTCTGCGCTGCTGCCAGCAGCGTGAGGTGGTTTGAGCTGTTGGCAGGAGGAAGCAGGGAGGGCTCAGGAGGCCCAGAAGGACAGTGATAACAACATTCAGAGGTTTTTTTTTTTTCCTTTTCACTGTCTTTTTCATCACATTTCTAACAGGAGGGTGGCGCATATGGCACATTTTGATTCTGGCTTTCTAAAAAATCCAAGCACTTTGGGAAGTGTAATTAGAGGAGCATGTTTAATGCAGTCATGGTTGTGGCACTGACTGGCTGGTTTCAGCATGAGCAGCAGCTCAGGATGTGTGCACTCATTTTGGTCACCACTGGTTTTGCAAGAAAGCATCATTCAGAAGGTCACTACAAGGGAAAGAAGAGGAACTTAAATTTCCACCCAGTTTATTCTCATGTGTATGTCTATATTGCAGCTGACAAGAGAAGTTCTAATAAAGGGCAACAATTCCTTTTGTAGTCCAGCAAGAAAATCAGAGGGAGTTTAAAAGTGATCAGGAGAGATTTAGTCTCCCTAACTGGGGCTCCTATATTTTAGGCATTTAATGAAGTGTTGGTGTTGACTTGAGTCCATAAATTCCCCCTTGATGAAGTGAGTAGGTGGCTCTGAAGGTCTCCTGAGAATAAGGAGACCTTGATGTTTGCAGCTTACATGAAGGAATCTCTTTTGTTTGTGCTGTAGGACAAGCTCAGTACCGAGGTGGATTGGATCCTACACCTGCTTCATGTATTACCATGCTTTTTTTGGTTAAAACAAATAATCTTTTATGAGGTTTTAAATGAAGAAGAGTACTGCAAGAAGAGAATGTATGATTTTGGTGATAACATTATGAGGTTGTTATCTGAATTCCATATAAGAGAGGATATTTGCAGAAGCAGAAGTGATCTTCTGTGTTTTGCACGATTTTCTGTGTTTTGCAGGTTTTTTCCTTGTAAAGACAGATGTGCAAAATTTGGAGCATTATACATAAATTAGAATTTCAGAAAGTGTGAATTTAAAAAAGGTCTTTTTCAGTACTTTTTGCAAGCTGAAGTCTTAGGCGTCCTCTGCCAGAGGGTATGAAACTGCTTTATGTATTGGAAGTAATAATAATATGTGATTGTTTGTGATGATGTACTTTTCAGAGGGAGAAGTTTCATATTTGGACTGAATGAGGTGATGGGAACAGATGAACTAGAGCCTGAAATCTATGGCCTTTTATCTAAGAGATATAAGTCTGCTTAATCCCCTTGTCTTTGGCAATATGCCTGTAAAACCAGGAGGACATTCACCACAGAGAAGTGAAGGATGGCCTCAGAAGAGAGCTTTCTGCCAAAGTCCTGGGACAGCCTGTGTCCCAGAAGGTGACACAATCTTAGCTGGGGACATGGGGTGGGGGCCTGCTGCTGCTAAAACAGGCAAACCCCAGGTGCTGAATTTTACATCCACTTAATTTTGATGCTGAATCACTGACAGGATTGCTGTTGGACTGGGAAGGGTTACAGGGAGAGAATAGTTTCCAAGATTGAACCTGGGGGTTTTTGATGCTATTGGTATCCTGTACTCTCTGAATAGTAACTTTTTGATGGTTTCTTAGCAATTTCCCCCTCACTCTCATTTTTTGAAGTGAATTCTTTTTTAGATAAGCTCTATGGGGTAGCAGCTATAGACTCTTTTTAATTGAATATGGAAGAGTGTAGAACTGAGTGACTGAAGACACATTGCAACAAGAAAAGGGATTTGCTAGATCCTGTACTACATCTTGCTGAAATTCCTTCATTTTATCCCTAAAGCTGCAATAACACTGGGAGCAAAAGGCATCTAAACACACTTCTCTAAATGAAGAGAGAAGCTCCAGCATGTAAGGACAGCTAGCACTGAGCTAGAAGCAGGTGTACTTTCCACCTTGACCTTAATCCATACACACACTGAGCATCTCCTGAGTGAAGCAGCATGCAGTGCACTGCCTGGGGACACAGATGCTGCAGAGGTGATTAATGCTGGCAGGGACAAAGGTGAGGAGTGCAGTATGAAAAACAAGGGCTTTGTCACAATCATTTGTTTGATTATTAAATGGAGTCTAATATTTTTTTTTCTTTTTCCCACCATCTCCTTCTACCAGCCTTAATACCTCTTCATGCATCTCAAGAATATAAATACCCTGTTTAAAAAAAGCTTGCCACTGAGAAAATGAAGAAAAAAATCCTCCCTCACATGGGAAGGGAAAAAAAGTCGGTGGCAAAGTTAAGCTAAAAGCATGAACTCCTTACACATGTGCTAAGTGGATCTAAATCCCAACTTACCTTTCAGCTGTGCCAGTATAAATAGTTGTAGAAGTCTCACAAAATTAAGTCCCAAGAAAGCTTTGGCCCTAAAGGCCATTTCATCATGAACAGTTGGACAGGAGGAGTCACAAGGGAAAGGGCTGTTATAAATTATGTTACTCTGTGACAGGATAGCCAATATCCCAAAAAGATATAAACACTGTGGATGGGAAAATCTTTACCCATCTCTCCCTGAGCTGTCATGCTTTTAGGGACAAGCAGAGCTGGCTGCCTCCTGAAAGATCTTCTGCTCATGTAGTGTTTATCCCTTCTTTTTACATCTTTTTTTTCCCTCCCTAAATGTTTAAGTTGTTTTGAAACATTTGCCTGTGTTTGTTTAAAGCTGGGACTTGAGATACAGGAGCAAAGGAAAACTGCAAAGTGAAAAAAATCTCATGGCATATGGAAACAGCTCTACTAATAGAGCCATAAATCTAATAAATGGATGTATGTACTACATAGATTATATCAATAAAACTCAGAAAAAATATTCATGAACACGTTACCCTTTGATTCTTCCATTTTATTTGTTTCATAATAAGTTGCCTCCCATTTTCTATATTAATTTTGTTGAATGGGCCTTAGGAAATAATGACAATTGCAAATCGAGAAAAACATTCCTCTTGAACATGGTATGAAATGGATTTCAAAACCTTTTTTTCCCTAAATTCTTCCATGCCAGTTGTCTTCCCCTAATGTATTCATGATTAGAAATAACTCACCAAATTTCTGTGGCTATGTCTTACTCTGTCATTTGACTGTAAAGTGTTTATTCCAGCTTTGTTTAAGCTGCTTTGGTTGAACACTTTTATCCAACTTACATCATTCCCTAAGGCTTTTAGTAGAAAGATGAAGAAAGCATTTCTCTTAATATTCTAGATTACTGATTTTAAAAGTGTTACATTGGGAGAAATGTGTGACACAAAACTAGGTTATGCAACTGTGTGCAGCAAGTAAAAAGAAAGGATCATTTTCTTGGCTGAAACAAATCTTGGTGGCTATCTGGACTTTTTTCTGTTTCACCCAGCTTTCTTGCATTTCCAGAGGACATCCAGGTAATGTCAAGGCAAGACAAGTATCAACTGTAGCAAGTAGCAATAGATGGGGATTTAATGAAAATTATCTGAGTTTTGATAGATCAGGTTGAAGACAAGGAATCTCATGAACTGTGGGGTCTCCTGGAGATGAATATTTATCTGGGAGATCTTTTCTTTTGGCTCCAAATGCATCCTCAGTGATGAAGTGCTCTTGCAGTATTTTTCCTGTTGTGCACACTCACATCATGCATTAAATCCTTGATAACTCATTGTAGCAGATACAGCAGTTAATCATATTTTGGATTTAGCAGGTGGAAATGCCTGTTTAGAAGGATACTAGAAAGAGGGCAATTCAGGAAGACTTCTCAGGCAGGAGACTCAAGATGATAATGTATGTTACAGAGTATTTCTGAGCTGGTGGCAGAGTTCAGATAGGAGCAGGTGGCGAGTTTTGACTCACTGTGGGGTAAAGAAATTACTCACATGGGTTGCTAGACATGGCACACTGCTAAGATCAAATGACATGTGGTAAATGGGACTCCAGCTTCAGAGCTCCTCAAAATATGTAAGAGTTCAGGGTGAAAGTGGGACTTGCTTCATAAGTTCCAAAGAGACATAATATTGGCACTGTGTTTTTGCACTGCTGTGCCAGTTGCAGTTTAGGATGCCCAGAAGAACTCCCATTGATATTTTGGAGAGCTCTTTCTCTTTGTGTGGGCCATGCCAGCAAAAGTTATTGAACATGACCTGGTTATTTGTTATGAAGACAGTTCAATCCCTCCACTGATTCAACAAAGTCTGATTCAACAAAGTTCTTCAGGGTAAGATTAAAAAAACTTGTACTTTGCTTTCTGCAACTCCTTCTGGGATTAGACCATAATTTGGCAGTGTTTTCTGAGTAAGGTAACAGAATTTGGGTGGTATTTGGAAAATTTGATGTGTAGGACACAGACAGAATGCTCCTGTGATGATCAAATTTTGCATATGCACCCACGACGCAGCTGTGGAAATATTTTTAAATAAGGAGATAAACATTAAAATAATCTGTGAAGTTTGCTTGGAAGTGGATGACATAGTATTTGCTGTTCAATAAAAGAGGACTGGTTTACTTTGTGGTCAAAACCAGGTAAAGTATTCCACCCTCAAATATTACATCCTTACCCCCCAGTATGTCTTTATAAAAGACATAATTTTACTGAGTTTGTCTCCTTTATGTAACTGTCCTTTTGTTTCAGACCAGAGTAATAGCTTACTTTTTTTTTTTTTTTTTGTTGGCAGCTCTCCCTCAATGCTGTCATGTCTCCCTTATCCTCTTCTCCTAAACTCATGAGCTAATGCTGCTTTAGGTTGCCAAGCTGGCCAAGAAAACCCTATTCATAGCAAGGGAGAATTATGAGCTGCCTCTTGTTGTATGTTGGACCTTTGCATTGAACTAAGAATAGGAGGGAGGGGTGATAAACTGCCCACAAGCATCACCTCCTCCAAACACAACCTGCCATTGCTCTAGGAATTATTCTCTGGCCTTTTTCTTCCTGGAATGATTATGAGGGTTGATGTCCAGGTCCTCAAATGTTTTTGTCCTCTGTCTGGTCAGTAGTAAATCCATTGAGCTTTGTTAAAGATGGTTGGTTTCTGGACTTGACCCATCTTTAAAAAATATTTCTCTGACTATGTATCACAACTGTGTTATTTTTAAGATGATTTATGTGAAGGTTTGCCACCTTCTGACTGGGCTGTTTGTAGTAACTAAAATATTCCCCTGAACATCCAAAAACTCCACTGCACATAGCAACTAAGCTCTAGTAGCTGTCAGACTGCAGTGAATTGAAGCCCATTTCTGTACATCTTTTATTAAATATGTGCACATGCAGCACATTTCTTTAAGGAAAATAAAAGATGACAATGTCTCCTTTTTGGATGCATTATATTTGTGCTTCAGCATTGAAGAGAGTCTGGTAATTATAAAGCTGTTTAAGCAATTTTATTTTAAAATTATAAAGGTACCGAACTTGAGAAAACAAATGCAGTCAGTTATTTACTACTGACTACTTCTTTCATTCTTTCTGTATTTAATTTAAGTGGACTTTAGCTGGTTGTAAATAAAAATACTAAAGGACTAGCAATGCACACCATGATTTGTGTTCTTGCTGTCATGCAAATTCACAGAAAGAAGGAAACATATTAAAGAAATTTGATAAGACCAGGTGGTCTGAGTGAATAATTTCCCTTTCATTAACATATTCCCCTTATTAACTCTGTAATTAATTGTACATAGCTAAGGAAAGCTATGGAAATTGCATTTTGAGATGTATCAAAGCTGACTTTATGCTTCAGACTTCCATGCAATTTACTATTAATGAAGCAAGAGATGGAGGCCCCAAATCTATAATTATTACTTACTATTTGAATGACAAGCAAAGAATTTTATCAGCACAGTTTCAAATGAAAGGGGATTAGCAGCTAATGTTGAAATTGTTAATCTTTCTTATTAAAATAATTTTGACGAGAGTGTTTAGCCTGAAAGAGGTTTCTGGAACATCATTTACCATTAAAACAGCTATTTTCTGAGGCTCAGTATGAATTTGTCTAAGTTTGACAGCAGGGTGCAAATATTTTTTAAATGAATGAATATTTTATGGGAGCTAAGGCTGTTCATGTGTGAGCTGACGCCGAGCTGCTTGCTGTGTGCATATTCCTAGAATGTGTAGCAGGATGGTAGTTCAATATCCATCTCACCAAAGTGAAGATGTCTACTGAGATAACAAGGGGAGAAAAGCTACAGCAGGAAAATCTGAGAGCTGAAATTGCACCCACGGCTGTGTCTGCAGACGAGTGATTAGCGGGTGGGAGCCCAGGCAGAACCAGGCCCTAGATCTTGGTGTTATATTTATGACACAGTGTTACTTCATGTTTATTTAGGCCTTCTTATGCCTTTAAATACTGGTATATTTTTAGGGTTTGTATATTGGTTTTAGTATCATGTGCCTTGAGATGACTCTTCAGTGGTGGGTGCTTCATACCCGCATGCATGCTTGTGTACAAATACCATGAACAGCAATAGTATGCTCTATAGGTATAGATAAATATTTGGGAGCAGACATACAATATATACAACTTTTCTGTGTTAATGGAAAATTTTTTAGCATTTTAAATTTTAAAACTTTTCCTTGCAATATTGGCAATTTTTGTCTCTTACAGCAGTGTATAAGTGAAGCTGACAAGGCTGTTTGTGCTCCTTGGAATGAGGAAATTGTGAATATATAGTGACATAAATGGTGAAAAGCACAGCAGTGATAATTTATAAAATTTAATTTGCAGTGATCTCAGACACATCAGTACTGGAGGAGATGTATGTTAAAGAACCCTTTTAATCTGCCTGTGTCACATTACAGAGAAAAGCTAATGGAAAAGATGTCACATGTCTTTGCCAGTGACAAATTTTACCAGTAGAATAGATAGAGATCATTTAAATGCTTTAAGACATTATTTGCATGAGTAGATGGACTGTGTGTAGAAGTACCATCAACACAACAAACCCTCATGTACCTGCTCTACCATGAGATTACTCCAAGCTTTACCTCTGTGTGGAGCACGTGAAACTTGACTGGGCTCACCCCAAAAACTGCAGGTTGCAGAAGTAACCTTTTATCTGTAAGTCCTACAAGGTTCCTTGGAGCAGTCTTGCAGAGGGAGTACTTCTGCAGCAGGACGTGTCCTAAAGTGGGCATTCATGTCATTCATCAGACAATTCCAAAGGAGTTTTAGCTTAAAAGTAGCAGTTGGTAAATAGCATGCAGTAATGATACCCAATGAAGCACTTTCATATAAAATCATGTTTTGTATGTATTATGATTATGTGTTAGACCAAAGGCATCAAGGGTGCTTCTTAACTTGTAGGAATCATAACAAACCCTGTAGACTGTGGCATGAAGAGACAGCCACCATGCCAGTGTGGTAGGCTGTGGTGGACTTAAAAGATGGAATTTTTCAAGGATGAAGCTAATGCAGAATCCAAACCCAAAGCTTTTCTAAATGCAGGAGTGTTTCTGATGCAGCAGTTTATCTACTGCTTTATCTGCTGCTAGGGAAGGCACCTGGAAGGGTTGGCTTTATTAACAAGCTAAGATGCCCAGGGCAGTGCTGGCTCACAGCAGCGGGGTGTCCTGCTGCTTCTCAGGTGTGTGTGTGTGTAATGCCTGCCTGAGAAAGGTGCTTTCTTCATTTTTCATTGCCTCCTTTCACCTTTTTGTGTCTTGGTTTGCATTGGACCAATTTGATTGAAAACATCATGGTAGTGTATGGCTGCTGTAGTAAATGTACTAATGGTGCCCAATACACTACTTCTGGAACTCCATAAATGGCTTTTTCTTTCATTTGAAGTTCAAGAACAAAGAAGTTCAAGTATCAAAAAAACTCTGTGGTATCTGAGGGTATCCACCAGCCTTCAACTTAGCATATGTGTGTCCTCATAACTGAATTTTGAAAAACTTTGTCCTTCAGGTAGGATTCTGGGGCCTGATAAAAGAAATGTTGATTAAAGTCACCAGGATCCTTTCAACTCGCTTTAATAACCAAAATAATAATAAGGCAATGCTTATATACTACTTCTGATCAGTAGATTCAAAGCTCTTTTTAAAAAGGTCTCTATCATTATCCTGTCTTTTTAGTCCAGGAAACTCAGGCACTGACAGGGAAGCATCTTGACCAAGACAAACCTTAAGGTTGGAAACAGAGCCAGGAGTAGATCCCCATTCCCTTGTGTCCCTGTGCTGAGCTTTCACAACTCATCCTACTGGCTTTAACAGAAGAAGGATTGTATTGAAGGATAATATTTTTGTCCTTTTGTGTCACTCATTGCTCTTTTTTAAGACATGAAAGTATAAAGGAACTCTGGACTTGGGTTTGTCAGATTTCATTCTGCCAAGTTTAGTTTTCACCTTATTATTGAAGAGCAAAATATCCCATATTTGGAGAGCTGACTGAAAGATATTAAATACGTATTGAAAAAGCTTGTGAAAACCAAACTGAGGATGTGCAGTCTATAGTAAATAAGAGTATGATGGAAAAGGATGCCTTCCACACATTTTTTGAGTCTCTTCTGAATTGATAACAGTTTTGTTCAAGGCCAATCTGCTAAATCCTTAGCAATCATGCACATGCACCAAATTTTAGGTTCTTTTTCTTTCTGTTTAACAGTCAGCTGTACTTTTACTGTCTAGTCAAAACTACTGCTGTCACCCCCTCAATGTATTCTCCTTGTTCAGCAGTTGAAGGGAAAGGTTCAAAGGAGAAGAGACAGCATGCAAAGAAATGTTGAGACCTATCAGTTATGACCAAAATTTGCTTCTTCCCATAGCATTTATCTATGTTCTAGTTTTTGTTTTTCTGACTTTCTTCCTTTGCAGTATAGTGTCTTCTTTCATCATTTCACTTCTTTATTGACCTCTAGAGTATGTTCTTGGCTTCTTCTTCTGTCCTCTTTCACATTGTTTTTCCCTTGTTCTTATTTTGCCCTCTGTCACTTCAAATGTTTTCATCTGTGGATTAGACCAGTGTTCCTCAAACTTCTTTAAAGTGTTATTCTTTACTGGCTTCCATGGAAACCCAAGAGTCCCAGGAATAGGCAGGATGTCTTCAGCTTATGCACTTCTAAAGCCTTTCTACCATCACTTCACAATCCCTTTTGAATGCTTTCATGAAAAAAATATTTGAGAATTACTGAGCTAGGCCAGCATCAGTTGGAATTCCCATGGTGCATAGATAAAAGGTTACCTGAAAAATGGGACACTTCCTCCAGATTTGGGAGCTGGGCAGATGCCAGCTGCATCTTGCTCACAGCCAGCATTGCTTATTCTCCTACTGCATGTTGTTTCAACATGACTGTGAGTGTGACATGGAAGGGGTAGGGCAGAAGTGTCTTCTCCCACAGTTGTCTCTTTAAGTCCTCAAAGGGCTTCTGTGAAAAAATAATTTCTTCGTTTCCTACTGTCAAAAAATCATTTAGGTTGAAAGAGACCTCCAAATCAAGTCCAACCATTAAAAAAATCAGTTTTTCATTCAACCTGCTTTATGAGCTGTCTTCTATAGTCAAGCTCTTTGTTTTTACTGTTGTACTGAGCTTGCTCTGCATCTGTGGGACTGGCAGTTCCCATGGAATTGCCAATTGTGTTGCTTCTGTGTGTGCAAACATGGAATTTTCATGGTTCCAAAATGGGGATGAGGATGAGGTCATTGAAGCTGTTTGTGGAGTTGGAAGTGTCTGGTCTCTGTTACAGGAGATTTCTAAGGAAAAGGCTGATTACCAGTCTGTTCCTTTCCTGCTTTTTCTCCCAGCTAACCTGGTGGTCACTTGTGCATATATGCATAGCCTGCCTCTAGGCTGTGGGTGTAGCATGAATTGCAAGACTGCTTGGATTTCATATTGCATGTTCTCAATTTTCCACAACCTCTGTGTGTGTTTAGGTACAAACTCTATCAGTTCAATATCTTACCTTGACCCACCACCCAAAAAAAATCCCAGAAGAGCAGATGGGCTTTCCTTTATGAGTTATTATTTTTTCCTGGAGAAGCCCTTTTTGACTTCTATTCACAAGTTTAAGAGTAGCAGTAAGTAAGTACTTATCCCTTTGCTTTAGCAGGGGTATTATATCTGTAAAAGAAATATTTTCCTGTCTGCCCTCAAGATGGCCAGTGTTTAACATAGTGATATTTTTCCAGACTATCTATAAATCACATCGTGTTCTGTATCACTTGGATATACTTGGTCATGGTTGCCTGGGTTTTACTGGTCTCATTATCTCTGTAGAACTTGACCATGCTTGAAGAGAAGATTATTTTTAAACATGATGTTTTCAGAATTCTTTATTTATCTCTTGGTAATTTTTATATATATAGTAAAGGAAGATGACTATACAAGTGCTCTGAAAAGAAACACAGACTGTAATTCATTAAAATCTAAATTTGAAAATACAGTATCCAACAGAGAACCCAAATTTAGATGCTTAATTGAGTTAGCAGGGCTGTGAGACGAAGCCAGGGAATTTGGTTTTGTGTTTTCAGCCAGGTAATTAGTGTGCAGTAATATATTTTTAAAGTTTTCATTTCAGACACACAACAGACGTATAAATGAATCACAAATATGTCTTGGATTCTGGTATGGTGTTAAAATATTAGTAAAAAATGAAGTGAGAAGGGATCATTAGAAAAATTGATTTAATGTGTAAGAAGAGAATAGCAGTTTTCTGTGAGAGTGGTGTTGGGTGTCAATATTTATCACAAAGAGCCAAAGGACTTGATTTGTATATTTTTGTTCAGTTTTCCAGCTAGTTTTTACATGCTTGTGCTTTTACATTTTAACAAAGCTACCAGAAATGCTTCCCAAAATGTCTCAGTTGATGAATTCAGCTGACACTCTCCTTGGTGCCAGTTCCTGTACTGCAGAGCTGTCTTTAATGGGGAGGTTTGGGCTGAGTTTTTTCTTGTTTTGGATTTATTTTTGGTTTTACAAAATGTCGCAACATATCCCATGCTGTGAAATAGCAGTAATTGGCTAAGAGGTTTAGACCTTAATTTTTTTAAGTAATATTGTTCCTTTTAGTGAAGGCTATTTATTATTTAAGATTTTTGTAGTGAAATCTACTATAGGAAGTACAGAAATTTTAGAAAGTGCTTTTGGATAATTCATCTTTTACATATATATTATTTACCTTGGCATGTCTTTGCATAAACAGCATTCAGCATGTGCATGAATTTATCTACTCACCAGACACTTAAACCATGTACTTCTAAACAAAATCCCCAACCCAAAATCTGTACTAATTCCATCACAGTCAGAATATTTGGTATACTTGTAATTACAAAAATGTTCTCAGATATGGATTCATTAAGGTGTCCTTTCAGCCATGTCTATAAACATGATCACGGGGTTAAAAATCAGCTGTCAAGAATATTCCTGCAAAAATTAGTGTTTTAGGAGCATATTCTGTGACCCTGGGAAATTCATTTCAATGTTTGAGCCCTTCCATTTCCCACCTGTGAAGCAGCAGTGATACTTGCCTCCCCTGCAGGAGAAATGTGAGCACTTTCAGACAGTTGGACAAGAAGGAGCTATAGAAATACAGGGATTGTAAGGGAGCAAATTGTATTCCTTTTATGGCAATCATCTTCCCTTTTTTGTGGAGGTTTATTTAAAGCAAAGTAATTGCAGAGGTGAAAATTCAGAGGCATAATTTAGATTTCAAGAAAGGGGGTAAGGAGGAGGAGATGAGGGTGGTTATATTTTAAGACCTAGAAGACACCATTAAGTAGCTGATATTCCTTAAGAAGGGATTCCTTGTGGAGTGAATTTCTTTATCTTCTGCTATATTTAGAGAGCCAGGTAGAGTAAATATTTCATAATTAAGCATTCCATTTTTTTTTTTAATGTTTAACTTCATAGCTGCATTTCTTTTTAAAAGTATACCTGCCTCCACCATTCCAGTTGAAGCAATTCTTAGCAGCTAATGTATTTTCCAAGATCTCTTCCACAGATGACAACCTGTGTCAGTCCAGGCCAGGATGTGTCCATCCATTTCACTGGGATTTCATTGAACACCTTTGGCAGCTGGGAGCTGTAAGAAAAGGGATTAGCAAGTGTTTGTGTGACACACACTGATCCCAGCACCTGCTGATTGGATTGAAGTAATCCTTTTACAAGTTACAAAACTCTATTATCAGAGCATTAGGAGAAGGAGAGATGGTGATGTACACTGCATCAAGGGTATATTAATTTAGGCAAACAGAACATAGGTTGCCATCTAACATGCTTGTGAATTACAGCCTTTCTGGCCAAAGTTGCACCCTGGTCCAGTCTGGTAGATAATGCCTTGCACTGCTTGTGCAGAGGTGATACTTCTCTAGCAAACCAGGGACAAAAATTTAACATTATTTAAGATGGCATGCTGAAGGCACAGCTGCTCACTGTGTGCATGCCTAGGTGTCTACAATGAGCTTTACATCTAAAAATATGAAACTGAAACTATGGAATGTCATTTTTATTGTTGGCAGGTATCACCATGGAAGTTAAATTATTTCTGAATAATACAACCTATTTGAAGCAATCTAGGGATATTATTCTCAACCACACTGAATAGTTGCTTTGTCAGTGAATTGCCTCCCTCTGGCTTTTTTTTTTAAGTTTTCCTTCATCACCTACCACATTATGTATGATATTAGTAGTGTTTCATGCCAAATTACAAGTAGAGCTCCATAGTATTTTTCAGTACCTAACTGAAAAGCTTCAAAACTATTTTTTTCACTGGTGTAATCATGTCCTGAGAAATAGGAAAACTATTAGATCAAAACACATCATGGTAGTAATATGGCTGCAAATGGAGGAGGAAAAATAATTTCTCAGTGTCTTTTGCAAGAGAAAATACAAATTCCCAAGTTTTTATTTCCCATATTTTTTCATTTGTGGTTACTGTAAGCAGGAGATCTGAGATGGCACAGCACAAGTTACAAAAGAGAAAGGAGCCCTCAGCCTGAAATGACTGACTAATCAGGTGATGAAATCCTGCTTCCAGTAAAGTAGGGATGCAGAACACTCTCCAGGATTGAGAGCATGTGAGACTTTATAGCCAGATGGTAATTTACTGAGATTTCTTCCAGATACAAGTTCTGTGAGATACTGACAAAGAGCTGCCACAACAGAGTTTTTCATTTTATATGTCTGTATAAGCCAAATATAACTACCCCTATAAAGTCACACTTCTTTGCAGTTAATATTGAGAACTTGATGTTTAAGATTAAAGCTGGCATTCCTAACATTTATAGATTGAAGTTTAAGAGATGGAGCTGGTCTTGGTACCAGTTACAGGCTCTGCATTATTGTGGGTTGGTTGGATTAGAGCACCAGAAACAACTGTGGGACTTCCATGGAACAACTAACTTGGCAAAAAGTTATTTTCTTAGCATGCTAGTTGATGGAAAGACTGAAAATTATTGAGATAGTGCATCCTCTCTTTATTTAAGGTTTGCTTTGCTAGGAAGAAAAGTAGGAGAGCATGGGCATAGTTTGGCTCTGCTCCCATGTTTCAGCACCACTGGAAGTTTCTTCATGGAAACATGTGATGAGATCCCAGCCTTTTATCGGTGCAAGGACACCAGGGCAGCTCAGGGAGGAAGACTGATCTTCTGCAAGCAAGACCCCAAAGTAACTTCAGGGTTACTCTGAAAATGCTGGGAAGTGAGAAATGCTTAAAAAGTGCAGAAAAAACAATGTGGTGCTCTGCAGGATCTGAATATGGCTCAGAGTTGTAATAGTGACTCTGATCTCAGGGGGCTTTATTTGATCAGCTCTGGACAAGTTTGTGTGCACCAAAATAGAAGAATAAACTAATAATTTTGTAAAAGAGGAGTGGAGAGCAGGAACAGAGAACAGAAATGAACTTCTCTGTTGCTATTCTCTGAGTCTAGACTCAGCCCTAGAAAATAAGGGAGCACATATTAAAAAAGGAGTTGCTGATTATCTAGAGAGAGATTTTTCAAGGGCATAAAAGGAAATGTAAGGTGTCATGTAAGAGGATGGGGAAGGCTGGAGTCTTTCCTTTGTGTGTTTGCTAATCTCCTTCACCCTTTCCATTGGATAGTTGAACAATGAGTAAGAATATGCATAATTTTCTAAAGAGCAAATCTTGCCTGAACAAACCTGATTGCTTTTTATTTAAGTAAAACTACAAAACCCAGTAGTTGAAGTGAAAACAATGGATGCTATCCATACAAATTTTAATAAAGTCGTGACACTGTCTCATAAATAGTTAATTGAAAAATTAATGCCAAATTTTTAGAGGACAATTATGTGAATTGAAATGAGGCAAAAGCTTGATATACAAAAAGTAATGATTGAAAGCTATGTCTAGGAGTGTCTGGCAGAGTACAGGAAATGCTCTTAGATCCAGTTATATTTAACTTTTTAAATAATGATGTGGAAATCAGTGGAAGTGACAATGACTTTCATCACAGTCTAAAATTCTGCACAGATGTGATGACAGAGGAGTAATTCAAAAGTTTGAAAGTGTTAAACCTGAAAACACATACAACAAAGAAATTATCTTTGAAGAAAAGAGTCACAAGAAGACATATCTATAATTTGCATAGATCCATTAATTCATGATCTGTGAAGACACTGGAATATATACAAGCAGAACTTGTGGAGAACAGCAATATTCTGAGCAAACAGACTAAAGTTGAAATACATGGCTTGCTGAAAATGAGTAGCAAATTAAGTTTGAAAAAGGAAAGCAACATTGTTGACATCCCTATAAAAAAATCTCAAATGAGAACTACCATTCTTTATTGAAAATATTTGTATATTTCCAGATATACAATGTATAGTTCAGAACAGTCAGAGTCCCAAGAAGTAGTAATGAACTGTGCTTTAGGCTTCTGCTTCAGATACAGAACAGCCAAATGTTAGAAAAATCCTAGTGAAATACAAGAAATGACATTATTTGAAGACCTGGAAGCAAGTAATCAGATAGGCTGCTTCTGTCTCTGAATTCTATAGCACTGTGAGTAATATGAGTGGGAACAGAGAAATTTACTGTGAAGCCACTAATGATAAGGTATTAAGCCAGAAAATGGAAGGACAAAACCATATGTGGTGTTGAAAGCAAATTGGATTTATGCAGAAAAGTATTCCTCTTACATGTAGTCAATGCAATGTGTACTAAAGAACACAAAGAAATTCAAACAGAGTAGCAAGAATTCTGGGGCATCCTGGGCCAGAACGATACAACCCATGAGTTAGCAAGGAACAAAGGCAAAAAACCACATTATTTAAATTAACTGCCAAGAATACAAAACAAATGTTTTCAAGTATAGTCTTTTTCTGCACAATTTGCCTTATAATAGCTAAGACAAATTCCTCTAGAATTTCCTCTCTTCCTTCTGAGGAACCCTGGGAAGCACAACAGCACTGCCTGGCCCTCCGCATCTCTGGAAAAAGCAGCAGCAGTTTGAAAGCAGTGGTTCCCACACTGTTGGGTGAACAGTGTGGGTTTGGGCAGTCACCATTCACAAGGATTAAGATAATTTCACATCCACATCTTCAGCTGACATTTGAAATTCGATTAGATCTGTCTGTCAATTTGAGAGTTGCACATATTTTCACTGAAAGATGCATCCTCAGTCATGGAAAGGGTTTCTACTCAAGTACCATATTGGAAGTATGTTGTCAAAAATAATTGTGGCAACTGAACATCAGCTAATAAAATAGGCATTTTTAAAACAAATATCTTGACGGATGCAAACCATACTGTCTCTGAAGAAAGTACTGTATCTCTTCAACCAAGTAAAAGGTGATAGGAGATGAAGTGGCCTCAAGTTGTGCCAGGGGAGGTTTAGATTGGATATTAAGGAAAATTTCTTCACCAAAAGGGCTGTCAAGCACTGGAACAGGCTGCCCAGGGCAGTGGTGGGGTCACCACTATCTCTGGAGGTACTTAAAAGACATATAGATGTGGTACTGAGGAACATGGCTTAGTGGTAGACTTGGAAGGGCTGGGTTACCAGTTGGACTTGATGATCTGAGAGACTTTTCCAACCTAAATGATTTTGATTCTATGATTTAAAGATTGACCAGTCAATTAGAATTTAATAGTTATATTTTTAACCTTATTTAGTCACAGAGCATGTGTTGGACACCTTTCTAGATAAAAGAGTAAAGAAAAAAATAAGGAAAACCAAAGTAGTTTGACACCCTATTACAACATCAGCTGAGCACACAGGAAGCTCTAACAAAGCCACGTTCTACCAAAGCCAAACCAGGCCACTGTGCTCTGTCTTTGTGCCTGTGTTCAGGCACATAAAATCTGTCTTAATATGTGCCACTGGCAGTGTCTCTTCAGCCCATTCATTGTCCCTGGGACAGCTTTTCATCCTCTTGCTGAAAGCTCCCCTTTTGCCTTGCAACTGGCAGGTCTCACACAGTAATAATGGATTTTGTAATACATCCACTCTGTCCTCATTGCATCAGCACATCCTCCTTATCCCCACAGCATGTTTGGCAGCAAGAGTATCTCCTCTGTCTCAACAAGAGAAAGTAGGGACTGAGCTACCAATTGTCCTCACAGGTCAGGCCCTGTGGAAGGAAAATTAAGGTTAATGGAATTTAAGGTGCATCAGAGGACCTGTGCAAGCAGATGGTGTTTGTTTAAATAGCATATACTTGGGATTACAGGACTTGCCTTGTTGTGCCATATTGGTGAGGCTAGACCTCTGCTTTTTTCAGCAGGCTTGAGGAGCATTGCAATAACAGTGGTGACAACCTCTATTTATTTTACCTGCTGCTCTGGGACAAGGACAATCACGTGCGTGTTTGACACGTTGGTAATGAATTTCTTGTGCATCAGGCAAACACTGCAAAATGTCTCATCAAAACATCCTAATTAAGGAGTGGATTTGAGTCGACACACAATCTCTAAAATATCAGAAGTTCCACTCAATTTAATGTACATCCAGCAGCTCCCAAGAGAGTGTTTCAAAATCACTAAGCTTCTGTTTAGCAAAGTGGGGATGAGCGTAGGGGCTCTGAAGGACTGTAAATGAAAGATTACTTAACTCTGAGGGAATTGTCTGGCTCCTGAATGTTTTAAAGCAAGCTTCTTCCTCAGCAGCTTTTAAAAATGTGTGTAAAGCAGATGTGCATATTGGGCAGAGCCTTCCATGGGTCCATTTAAATAGTCCTCCTCAAGGTCTGTCAGGAAGTGCCCTGTGAATCTGATCCATGTGATGCAGGAATTGAAACCACATAAGAAATGACTGGTTAAAGTAAAGATTTCAATGTGTTTTCATTTGAAAATTCATGTATCTTTACACTCAAGATTACCTGAAAATGAAGGTAAAAGCAATAACTTTTAAAGAACATTGAGTTATTTGAAAGTTCATGTGCAATAAAAGCAGTCAATTTATCTTAACTGTAAACTTTACCTTAACTGTGACAGATTTGATGATTTTAAAAGGAAATTAAATTTCCTTTTAAAATACAATCCTTGAAATCATGAGAGAGACAAGCTGGAGTCAAAAGAAAGCTCCTTACTACATTCAGTTCTGCTTTAGGAATCAAATGTTCATGCCCCTTTTCCTTTCCTTTGTGGGCCTACCAGGATTTTGGAGATTCAGTGTTGGCAGATCTGTATATCTGCATAAAATGTCCCTGAAGTCTGTGGGACATTGGTGATGGGCATGTCAAAATGAATCAGATTATAAAACTGTGGTTTAAAATGGGAAGATGCTACGGGCTGGTCCTTGACTGCCTGATCTCTGCTGCATGCTAAACAGCTGCTCTGAAGCCAGCAGTCTTGGCTCTGTGGTATTGTAAGATTTTGCTATTTTTTCCCTTTGCCTCATAAAAATTCTTATATACCAGCAAGTCTCTGCTCTGGAGGGATTATTCTTTTTTTTTCTTTTTCCCCTATGATTTCAGTATATATATTTCAGTATACAGGCACAGAATTGCTAGGAGAAAAGAACATGATCTTTAGTCTCCCTCCTTTCCCCCGTAGCAACAGCCTTTTGACAAGGACAAACAAATTATTAGAGGATGGTTTCCTCCTGTTAACTTGCAAGTTAATGCTGGTAACTTGTTACCAGACCCACACCCTGACACACACCGGGGCCACACCACTCTCCCAGCCCCACGTCTGTCAGGGCACAGCTCTGTCCACTGCAATGCTTCTTCCTTCATTATAGAGAAAAAGCAATCACACAGTAGGTGTTTTGATTGTATCTAGGCCACCATTATTTTTTACCTCCTTTAGAAACCTTTCTTCTAATGCAATATCTTTCTGTGTCCTTAAAGACATCCCTTCTGAAGCGTCGCTTCTTGAATTGGTTTTTCAGTACCAGGTTTGATTTACAAACCTTGCATAAAGACAGCGCCCAACAAACCCTGCACCAAACAAAGCTGTGTGTCAGGGGCTCTTTGTCATCAAAAAACTGTTCAAGCTGCAGCAGGGAGCTGTATCCTGCCCTGCCAGCCAGGTGGGAAGCACAGTGGCACAACAGATTTGCAGAGCTCCTGTTTGGCAGAGGACAAGCTGCAAGCTTTTTACACCTTCTGTTAAACCTGTAGAGAGGGCACGAGAGCCTTTCTTCTCTAAAGCACATTTAGGAAGAACAATTCAACATCAGAAAGATTGTCTATGGAAAGGGTTTTCTAAGCAATTAAAGTGCTTTTTGTACTTTACAGTGAATCCTTTCTGGGAGCTTTTTCTAGACAAGGTTTGCTACAGATTGGGCTGTATTAGAGCAGGTTCCAGCAATAACCCGTTGTGGCTGATGTTTGGGCAAGAAGCTCTGCTATTGACCCCAGAGCCTGTCTCCTGAACATTCTGTCCTTTTTAAATCTGTTTAGGAATGTTAATTTCAGCCTGCCTAGTACAGGCAATATGGAGTTTAATTTACAAATATGAACAGGGTGTAAAGTGAGATATTTCTCTTGCTTGCTGTAGAAGATGGCAGGCTCTGCAAGGTAATGAGCGTGTATAAGCAGGCTCAAAGTACCAGATGATCACTTTCTTAATTTTCATGTTAAAGGCAGGGGAAGATTTCTGGGTTTCCCCCCCTCTTCCTATTTTCTGCTCTCCTCCCTCCACCTACTTGGATTATTTTCTGATCCATGGGGTGAAGGAAAAGGGTTTTGGTTCACTTTTCTCAAATCTTTGGAGCTGAATTCCTATCCACTGCTGGAGCTCTAGCCTTGGGAGATCTGCAAAACCTTAAGACCAGCACCAAGATACTTTGAGGCCCATAATCCTGCCACAGTTTTCTTTGGTGATGCTTTTCCCAATACTGTTAACTGAATGCAATTTACAATCCTTGACAACATATATTAATATTAATTAACAGCACCTCCTCAGTTGAAGGCCCTCTCTGTGCCTTTTCATCTGCAAGATGAGTTTCTGATGACCCAGTGCTTGAGCTACAACAGTTCTGCCTGGCAATTTTTAAATTCTTTTCAATATTTCTATCACTGTTGTGGCCTGCATATGTGCTTGAAATTTGGTTGTAAAATCCTTTGTTTTGACAGAAGTTGTTGTTTGTAGTAATTTTTGTTAATGGAATTTTGTTTCTTTTCCATTGCCTGATGAAAGAGACATTTGGGCTTATGTTTTCTAGGTACTGAAGAAGAAATAATTTTCTCCTAAAGCTCAGTAACTGGATGTTTCATACATTTCCTCTCTGTTAGCACTGGTACATTTTATCATTCTCATTTTTCATAGCACAAATAAGCTTGAAGTTAACTCTCTATTAAGTAAATAAATGAACCTTAAAACTGAGCCAGTTTTTTTCCCCCAAAGCTCAGGATTCCCACACTTTGAGAAACATCCTTTAAGCTTAGCTTTCAGCCTTGCTAAGCCATTGCTTAATGCAGTATTCTTTTCATTCCAGTCCTACATGGAGGATCACCTGAAGAACAAGAACCGTCTGGAGAAGGAGTGGGAAGCCCTGTGTGCTTACCAGGCTGAGCCCAACGAGAGCAGCATGGCACAGCGGGAGGAGAACGTGCCAAAGAACCGCTCCCGGGCCGTGGTACCATGTATGTACACTTCCCTTTGCACCTTGCCATTTTGGTTCTTCATACATGCCCCAGTATTCTTTGCACACTGGTGTGAGAGCTGCAGAAGGCAGGTAAACAATGTGGAGTGGTTTCTGTGTGTACTGGAAGCTGTGGCTATGATTTTGGGCTGGGTGCATGTCCTGTTGTCTTATCAGACCCTGTTTATCTCCTTGTATGTCACAAATATGTTACAAAAATGCACAACTGTGCCACATAACACTGCTGCTGCAGCTGTGCTGTCTCACCAAATTCCATAGCCAGAGTGATTGTCAGTGCTGGAATATGCTGTCTGTACAAGAGTGGCACCTGCAGCTATTCAGTGGAAGTCTCTTCTTCTGACCAAGACAAGTTGGTCTCTTGTCCATCCAGCAGTAATACCAGCAGTTTATAAGCAGAGCCAGATAATCTGTTTATCATATACTCAGCTGTACTGAAGGAGCCCCTTCAGGCTTCAGTGGATAAACTTGCAAACTGGCTTCTCTCTCAAGGCTTCTCTAAACACACAAAAATAAAAATAATGATGAAAAAAGGAACCGATGTTTATATTCCTAGAATCTTTCCTGTAAGCAGCCGCCTTTTGAGCTTGAAATAAAAGTAACATATTTTTGCTATGCAAACATATATCTATATATATCTCATAGATTACATTGGTAATGTATGGACACATATTTCATTAGGCAACCAATGAAACAAAAATGAAACTGAGAATATATGCACGGTCCACAGCAACCAAAATGCTCTCAATCAGCATGCCCACAATCCAGCTGGATAGTTTGGCAAACGTATATAGCTGGTTTAATTTTTAAGGTGCCCTGAAAACATTAATTTTCCCTAAGAGAGTCTTGAGTAAGTACTATTCCTCCTTTAGGAATGGAGAAATGACAGGTAACACGTTAAGTAAATGTCATAGCCAGATTTAGAGTGAAGATTCTTTGGAAGGACGTGGTAATTTAACTGAGCCCATCAGTCCCCATCATATTTGCTTCAGCAGGATTTGTCTCTATTGTTTATGTAGTGGCTCTTTCTGCAATACTTTGCTACACAGGAGAGGATTACAGCAACTTAGCAGTATTAATTCTCCTGAGTAAATACGGTGGTGGGCAAAAGCCTTATGGGGCAGCAGCAGCAGTTTGCTGACTTCCATGTGTTTTGGGATCAGGCTTGTTGAGGAGTTCTAAAGAAGTCACCATGAAGGTTGAAGTAGTGCAAGCCTTCTGTGCCCTTTTACATCCTGAAAAAAATCCCAGCACTTAACTGACATGATAGGCAGAGAAAATTTTCCATGAAAATATGTATTGATCCAAGTTAATCTTCCTGCTTAAAGTGTTCCATCAATATGGACTTACAGTCAAACCATCTTAGGATATTTCAAGTTCCTGCTCATAAATTAAGCTAGACTGGTTTTGGTTGCTGCCACAGAGACAGCCTGGGAGCTACAGATGTTGCCAGAAATTGGTGCTGGTTATTTGACTGATGTAGAAACTGTGTCTTCATGATTCAATGAGCTATAAGATAGAAACCTTCAGACTAGACTTTTCTACTCCAAATCCAGAAGTATCATGGCTGTAACAGTGCTGAAGAGCAGAGGTTTTTAACTTGGGTGTCATAGAATCATTTGGGTTGGGAAAGACATCTGAGATCATCACATTGAGTCGTTAACCCAGCACTGCCAGTCCACCACCAAACCACATTTGTGAATAGCACGTGTACATGTCTTTTAAATACTCTCAGGGATGGTGACAGGTAATCAGTCTCTTTTCATCACATTGTACCTTGTATCAGCCAGCACTGACCAACCTTTGTTTCTCTGGCATTGCTTCTTTCATGGCATGTTGTTGTGCCTGTTTCTCCCATATCTGGGTCTAGACTAAATCAGTGCTGACTGAAGGTGATTTGGTGAAGGACATGGACAGGGTGACTACAATTTATCTGAAGTTTTAACTATAAGTGTTTTAGTACATTTAAAAGGGTAAAATTACACATTTGCTTTGTTTCTTCAATGTGGAAACTTCTATTACAAATATTAGTGCACTGGGAATTTTCCTTTTTGACTGAATTGCAGAAAATTACCTGCCTTCACTTTCTGAGGTGGCTGTGCACTCGTAAACAGCTGTCATGTTATATATGTTTAAACTACTTACTACTTTGTTGGTGGGTGGCAAGTATGGCATAGAGTTTAAACAATATTAAATTTTGATAAGGTGTTGGTTATTTTAGACTCTAAGATTAGACTGAGATGAGAGGGCCCAGTTTGCCCACTTTTTTTTAAACTGTGTTAGACAATAAAACTATAGCAAAAAAGCCATAGATTTGCTTCATAATGTATGAAGAAGCAAACCTGAAATGCTTTTGATATTCTACAGAGCTGTTATGTTATATTCAGTGTATTCTCACAGAGCAAGTAATGCCTTGTTAGTGTTTCCTCACCCCTTTCATATTCATAATCACCTTGACAAGGTAGAACAAGATTGCCAATTCACATAGAAGATTTCCTCTTAGAAAGGCTTCAAATAAGTTTTAATATGTTGCATTTGCTTTGTATTTTTCTTTCTGAACCAATACAAGATTATTTTTATATATACTGATTATATAACTGATCTAGTTATTATCACAATTTTATCATAGCTTATTCTTATACCTAACTTTTCTATTTTCTATACAAACAGCTTTTAAAATACTTGATAGCAGAACACCTTGACACTGCACTTAACTAATTACTAGTTTAAAACATACTAACAATTCAAGTTGCCTGGACCTTCTAGATTAACAAAACTATATCCTTTTATCCAATCAAGAAGCAGATTGCTATAATTTAGGACACACGGTGTTTATATTTAGTGCTATAATTTAGTGATGCCTATTTTGTTTATGAATACTTGAGCAGCTCCAAAAAAGCTTTCCAATTTTTTTTTCTCTTTTTGCATCTCTGAAAAATGAACCCATCTCAACAGAGTCAATACTGTATGTTTTTATTTATGTACACCATTAATATATGCAGGTATTTTAAACATTTGGCAAACAACTTTTTGCAGTGAACATCTATCAAAAGCTGTCCACCATAGCCATATCCATGGGCTGTGGTACATATTTAAACAACCTGGTTATCTCTGTGCTTTGCCTTTTCTCTAAAGGAGAGCAAAGCATTTAGGGGCAGAACATGCACCCAGATGTGAGCCTTGTTTGCCTTAAGGGCACAGCCTGGGGTTGTGCACCAGAGATGGGAGCACCTGAGCAGAGGGTTGTGTCCATTATCTATGTTATGAATGCATGTGCAAATAGTGCTCTGAAATGAAGGAACTCGAGCAGTTCAGAGCAAAGAAAAGTTCCATTTTCTGCAGATCATCTATGGGCAAAATAATGATAATCAGCAGATTATGATTCTTTGTAATCTTCAGGCTGCACCACTTTCATTTTTCAGTAGTTCTTTCTTAATTCGGTGGAGTCCTGTGTAGTGCTTTGTATTTAAAAAAACCCAAAAATCAGTCTAAATCTAGAAGGAATAAAATTATGATCCAGGCAGGATGTGCCAGGTTGATTGCTGCAAGATTTGCCTTATTCTGTGATGCCCAGATTCAGACAACCCAAATTTGCCCATATTCCTTGTTTTCAACCTTATGTTTGTTGGTTCTGTTCCTTCAGAAGTATCTGATTAAAAGGAAACAGAAGGCTGAGGGAAAATGTGAGTCTTACTTTTACAAGCTTTCAATCTCCATCTAACAACAAAAATAATCTTCATTAAATTGCAGGGCCACTGTGAGAGAAGTAAAAGATTGAGATGTCATACTCCTGTAGTATTGGTCAATAATAATAATAATTATTCAGATAATAATTCAGATAGTAATGACATTTTGTGCTTGACTAAGTCATTTAAGCACAGGAATCCAGTGTTGTTTGAGATGCCCAAAGTACTCAAGGTACCCAGGCAGAACTAGTAGGTGTAACACCAGCTCTGTGGGAGACTTGTGACCCTCCTGCTTGCTAGCCCAAGTGTCTTTAGGACTCTCAAATATCAATGAAAACCTACATTGAGGCATTGAAACCAAGTTTTCTGGGCATGAGTCTGTGAGATTGTAGATCAGGATGCCTGAATTGAAGTGTCTCCATGTGAGCCAGGTGTCAAAGCCCCTGACAGAGCCAGTGAGGAGCCAGTCACTGCAGTGACATCAGGAGAGCTGTGCAATGGCCACAGCTGGTATTTGGGTTATGGTGAAATGAATAGCTTTGGGATGCCACTGTGTATCCTGTGTGAGCTTCAGATGCTGGTCTAATAAGGTAAAGTCTTGGGTTCTTGTGCCCTGTCTCTTTTCCTTGTGCAATGTCTCATCTACCCTACAGTTTCTCAAACAGTCCATGTTCTAGTTTAACAACCTAAATCAAGTTCCATTAAGCAATTCACATGAATATATCTATGTGTAGACACCAAAATGTAGCTTTTGCAGTCTGTAAATTGAGATTTATATACTGCAAACTCATGTGTATTTGCTTATATCATGTCCTTGATGCTCTATCCTCTATATTTTATAATTTATATTTTACATGTATATAAAAGCCAACATTGTGACGTGTTTCTCTGAAGCTACAGGTCAATATTAACCTTTTTATTTAGGAAGCCTCCCTCTGCCACATGTATCCATCTGTAGATTTTGCTTTTCTTTCAGCTGTGGCTTGGCTGGTGCAATAGCAAATACAAAGCATCTCAGCATTCAGCAGCAGCTATTGTAGATTCGTAAAATGATGCTGAGTTGTAGCTTGGCCAGATTGCAGTAGTTAGTAACAGCATTTGTCTTGTCTCTCACTTTCTTATTACCACCCCTCTCCTCTCCTATTTCTTCATTCATCTTTCCTTCTCACTATTTAGATTGATCTTGTGTATCTTCCATTTCTGACATACCTTCCTTCCTTGTATTTCCTGTTTTTCCTGCTTCTCACATAATCGATATGCAGTTTGCCAAAAAAAAAAAAAATGCTGTACATTCAGCATCTTCCCCATAGTTGCTCATTGTTAACATAACAATCTGGTGTCCATGGTTTTCTTTTGGTTTCTTTTTTCTTTTCTTCTTCCCCTGCCTGTTTCAGAAGAGCTATTATGCCAGTTCCTAGAAGCTTTGAGGTGATAACAGGCATAGACAAGCACAATCTGTTCATTGTCAATATGAATGTTTGATGCTGCAGCTGAAGCACACATGGGTGCAAACTCCTGATATATGCAGAAAAACATGTCCAACCTTTTTTGTACCCTTCCTTTTTCTAAGAGCAAATACAAAGTCTCAACACCTTTTCACTAAGCCTTAACATGTTTTGCCCTCTAATAGACTGCAAGATGATGACATGGCACACTAAATCAGAGGGTCTGGATAAAACTCTGTGTTAAAAAAAAAAAAAAAAAAAAGATCTATAAGTTACTGATCTCACACCTGACTCTTATTGGAGAGTCACCCTGACATCTGTTTGCTAAGTACTGATGAATCACTGTCTGCTCTCTCTCCTTCATCCCTCTGAAAACATTTCACACGTTTCCTTTGGTGATTACTTCAAACACTTTTGCTATTCAATGAACAGGGCTTATCCTGAGTGCTTGCTTAGCTTAAGGTATGTGAGACCACATTTACTGCATGTAACCTGTGTACCTCCTGCAAAGCCAGAAGGCTTCAGAGCTGCAATTCTTCAAGCACTCTGTGACATTTGCTCGTTGCAAAGCCTCTGATATAAAAAATATCGGGTAGCCCAAGATCTCAGGTGTCAGAAGTTCTTATTCATGTTTTGGATTTTTTTGTCCAGTGGTGCCAAAGTGGGATGGAAATGAATAATGTTCATGAGCATGTTCCCTTTCTTGTCTTCTTCATCCTCAAACTTAGCAGGGAAAGTAATTTTATGTGAATAGTAAAGAATATCTCTTCAGTTATTTGACATGACTTGTTCATCACTAATCTTATTCCAGGAGAAGATTGCTGACACTGTTGGGTGAGGTTGAGTGACTATAAACAACACTCTTACAAACATCCCCTTTGTCTTGCTCATCTGCTGAGCTGCCATGGCATTGCTGTTAAATAAGCCTAAGTAGAGCCCTAACTCTCTGTCTCTACCTTCCTGTATGGTCCTTAGAATGTTTGATAATTCATTTATTATTCCTCATGATTATGATAATGATTGGTACTTAACAGCCAGCTTGGAATCCTGGTGTTGAGTGGTGTCTCAGGCCACTAGACAATGTGCTCTTACTTTGTCTATTTGAAAAATCAGTGGAAAGATCCTCAGTCCTCTCAAAACATCACTGTCTGTGTTCAGCTGTAGAGGGTTATAGAAAGGGCAGTTCCACAACCTCTTTCTACCATATACTGTGCAGGGTAGGTTTCCTGAGGAGTATAAATTGTGCTGGATATATATGAGGTACAAGTTGTTTGGGATTCATATGGAGACTTAGACATCTCTAAAATTATCTGAGTGGGGTCTGGGCTTTCTTTCTTTAGTCAGTGAAAAGAAATGGCATTTCTTGAACACAATTTGGCCTGTTTGTGACAGCTAAATCAGGATGAAATGATTCATCACATAGAAACATTTCTTTTCTCATAACAGAAAGCGAGTCTGGATGATGGGAAGAGATGCAGATATCCGCATTGTCTCTGCATGAGTACAGACAAATAAAACCCATCCGTTATACGTGTTCTGATGTAGAAATAATTTAAAAATAAAATACTAAAAAGACTGGAGTTTGGGGTGTGCCAGCTTGAATTATAATTGAGCTAGCACCAGTAAAATTACAAGTTAAAAAGTGATAAAATAATTGTGATGATGGGCAAACAACAGGAGTGAGTCTCCTATGTCCAGAACTGCTGTTTTCTTTACTGGTATCAGAAGTGTGAAATGTCTGTGTGTGCTCCACTTGTACTTTAAGTGAAATTGTTGGCATTTTGTCTCTTCCATGATCATCTCCAAGTCAGATTGTCTCCCCACATCACTGGTGGAACACCACACAGCACTGGTCTTTGACTAGGACAGATTAACTTACTGTCCAGCTCTCAGCTGTACTTCCATGTCCCTGCTGTTCATGTTTTAGAGAAGCTGGGTGGACAAAGTCCCATCAGCTTCCCTCTTCCATGACCCTGCAAGCACAGGAATGTTTGTTATAATACTGGGGGGTTTTAGTGATTTGCCTGGTTTAAATCTTAAACTCCCTGAACAGTAGAGAGGTTTTTCTTATGAGAGGTTGTAGCATATCACAGTGCATCTCATGAAGACAGGTTTTGTGATATTGAGCCACTGGAATATCCCATTGTTTCATGCCTGAGTCAGGCTGTGGTGCTGTGGCTGTATCAACCCTATGGCTAGGTTGGGAGGCAGAAGGAAATATCCTTTCTGATATTTTCCTGTCTTGAAAAGCACATTAATCTGACTTTGAATTATCTGACATAAAATGGGTGGGATACTGGCATAGAAACTTTCTTCTCCTGTTTTCTCCTTTGCAGATGACCATTCCAGGATATGTTTGAAAGGTGAAAGTAGCCACGACAATTCAGACTACATCAACGCCAGTCCTATTGTAAGTATGGTAACCTATGAGAAGTATTCCAAACAGCTGATCCTTGCCATTCCTTGTTGTCAAAATAGGGTCACTCCAGGCACCTCACTGCTACTCTCAGGTTGTGAGCACCTCACAACACTGGTGCTTCAGCCTGTTCTTTCAAATTGAAGAGAAATATGTATTCATGCAATACTCTTGAAGTTTATTTACCAAGAAAAAGTCACTAGATAGCCCTCGTTCTACCTTGTAATACTGTCAGTTTTTCTGTTCTTGATATTAGATTTTATTAACTTACAGGTTATAAAATCAATGCTTTACTTGGAGCTTTTCCTTCTCCTGAGAGATAAAAATAGCTTGTTCTTTTTTGCATTGTCCTGCTAGCCACAGTAGGAGGAATGGTTTCTGTAGGCATGGAGAGCTGAGCTCCTCAGAATTCTGAGCTTCTTCTGCATTAGGAAGTGACATTTCCTCCTACCTTTCTTATTCTGTTGACCTAGTGAAGCACAGTGTGGTGGTTCTGTAGCTCTCCTGGTTCTTCTCTGAGGCTGCTGCTTTGAAAGCAAGAACAGGATCCCCTAGCCCCAGTGCATTCATTCCAACTGCAAAGTAGGTCAGTCCAGTTTTTGTGTCCAGATACTCCAGGGTTGCCCAGCTGCCATTTCCCATGACTGTGTGAGCTGAATTTGAACCCTTTTCTTGTCCATGAAAGGTGATAGGGAGAAAAGGTCTCCATTTGCAGACACTTAAACAGGTACAGTCATTCCAGTGGCATTGGCCTGTCATAGCATCTCAAGGAAGTGTCAGGATATCCAAGTGAAGGGGGAAAAAGGCACTGTGTCCTTGACCTTGTGGGACTGCTGGTATTGCAGTTGCTTTTTCTCACAGTTCTTATTCACATTAATTAGGCACCAAAAAGTTATTATAGGGCAACTGTGAGAAAGAGCTTAGGATGGAGAATAAGATCTCACTGCAGTGGGCTGTATTTGCCATTACTGGCTCATTTTCCTGGGGAGTATCACTCCCCCAGTTAAATGACTTTGTGTGGGCAAGGCAGCTGACAATTTGCAACAGCATGAAATTACAGGCTGCTTCCTTCCAATGTTGTTGACAATACTTTTTTTCTTTAAAAAAACCCCAACAGCTACATAAAAAGTGTTCCCTGATCTTTGTTTCAGCAGAGTTCAAAGCTTCATTTCCTTCAACACATAAAAGCACTTTATTCAAAGAGTCAAAAAACACACAGAAGCCAAAAAAACACCTTTGGGACATTTTTGTCTTTGGCTTAGGGTGGAGGGGAAACCAAAGCACCTGCATATTGAGGGATTGCCAGTTTCCATTTCAGAGGACAAGAGTAGATAGGCACAGATTAGAGCTTTTAGACTGTTTTTAGGTGTGTCTCTGACCAGACCAAGCTCTGTCTGGCAGCAGGATCAGGGGATCACAGTAGGTCATGTTCCAAGGAATATCCATCCTGCTTGTAAAATCACACACAGAGGTCCAGCTCCAGGGCTTCAGTGCTCTGCCTGTGTCTTCAGGACCCAGCTGGTGAGTTATGTTTGGTCAAGCCTTCATCTGATAGTAGAAACGGAGAGGTTTTGTGGGAAGGACAGGAGTGGGAGGTGATAACTGGAAGTGAGATATTGTATTCTTGTAGGAGCTTGGTTGTAACTCACATGGCAACAACGTGGTAGCAAAGTGGAATTACAGCATCTGTAGACAGTGCTAAGGCGGGTTCAGTGTTGACAGCAGTACAACTGCTGGGTTTTTACTGAAACACTGGACATCTGCAACCTGCCCAGAAGTCTGTGTAGACACAGCTTAGCTAGTTTTAGTACACAATTTTGGCTGGAGAAGGGGGTAAATTCTTGCATGTGTGTATGTGTCTGTTGCAATTGTAGTTTTGGATTATAGTGTAACTGTTTCTTTGATTACACTGAGTAAAGTATTAGATTAAGTAGACTGTTGTAAGTGGAGAAACAGGACTAAGATATCCCACTGACAAAACTGGGAAGAGGTTTGCTTTATCAGGATTCCCAAAGCTCATGCAAGGACAGGGTTCCTGCTCCCACAGCTTTGGCTCTTGTGTTTTTACAAAGGGTTGTAATCTTGCCTTTCCATCCAGCTCTTAATAAGGGTCCATCTCCAGAGTTAGAACCATATTTATTTTTTTGTTGTTTTCCCTGATTCAAGAGTTCTGTTCAATACAAGTCACACTGATGAACCAAAGATTCTTATGGCTGTCTTTGTATCTCTTACAGAAATACTTCTATGCCCAGAAATAAGCGGGTTCACAAGTGTTTCATTAGACTGGGATTAGTGCCCAGTAACTTGCATAGCCAAGAAAAACTGCCAAGAAAAAATTTCAAGTTCCTCTTCTTCCTGGTAGGATAGAGAGCCTACTGTGAGGAGAGGGTGCCACAGGTGACATTTGTGTAGACCTGCTATTCCAAGGAAAGAGATGCTCCAGTTAGTTACATGAGTTTGCTCCACTAAGCCAGTAGTCATTTTGCTGTTTTGAAAGCAATAGATCAAAATGTGTTTCCTGAAGGTGATACAGTGGGGGGCTGATAGGAGGAAATCCCTGCTTTGCAAGCCCATGGTCTGGAAGGATTCCCTGCAAACTGCTGAATTTTGAGCCAAATTAAATATCTTCAGATTAGTGTAAACATATTTGTTCATCTGGTGTAGTTTTTGTATAATGAGGTTGAATATAGAAGTGGCAGAGATATTCAGTTTATGTTCTCCCCATTTCAAATGCCCAATGCAATACTGAATTGGGCACTCTATAAACACAGTAAATATTCTGCAATATTTACTGTGTTTATGGAGCTAGTGAAGCCTAAGTTGGACATATGTGCTGTTTCTACTGCTGTTTACTCGAGATCTTTCCTGGTAGCAGGCACACACTTAGTGAGTGTCCGTGAGAGCACACAGTGGATGTGGAGTATCAGTACAACTGCTTTCACTCACTCTTGCAAAAATCCTACCATTTCTTTCCTTCAGACTCCTTCAACTTAAATAACCTCAGTAATTATCCTGTCAATATAGTGATGCTCCTGGTGCACTTGCTCCTTGCAGAGCCTGGGTGAGGAGTGAGCACTGTTGTGAGATGGGCATTGATAGCACAGGATCAGTACAGGATGAAGTGACTGCAAGAGGCTTTTTCCTCCCTGTGTGTGGGAGCTGTCTGGTGCAGGAAGAGTGTAAAATAAAGTAATTCTATTTGAGCTCCCATACATATTGCTGGGTATCTGCAGCTTCTGGGTCAGTGGTCCAGTCTCCAGCTGGGGCTCACTCAACCTTCACTGAAGTCTAAATGAGTGCCGCAGCACACGGTAAAAAAATCCCCGTGCTAGACAATGAGCTGGCCACCTGCCCACATGTTTCTGCTTTTGAAAAAATGCTGCCCCCCCTCAATACCTCAATACTTCACAGTAGGATGTGAAACTGGGGTTATATTGGTGGCCCCACTGCAGCTGGGTGAAGAGAATCAGGAAAGATTTAGTCCAAATTCTTCCCATATGTCTTTTATTTAGCTGTAGCATGAGGCCAGGCAAAATGAGTCCTTGGGATACATTTGCAGGGTAAAAGTGAGGTAGAAATCTGTTTCCCTCCTCTCTGAAATAACATAAAGTACTATGATAATAACTCTGGTATCGGCAGCTGAATGAAAGGCTTGCAATTACAGCACAAGGAGACCCTGACTGTGCAGAATAAAACTGTGATAATTACTTCTGTCATATTTGTACTTAGTCCTCATTAAATTTCAGGAAAATCATCCAGTAGTAAATAATGTGCAATCTTTGCTTTTAAATCAGAGGTCATGAAAGTAAATGGGAAATTCTGTTTTTCCTCATAGGGTGTCTGAGAGAGAAAAAAATCCCATCAACTACATTTAAAAACTCAGTTTGCTTATTATTGAAGACACCAGACTGAGGAATGTCATTAGCATGACAGTTTGTTCAAATACAGCATACAAATTTCATCAGCAAGAATAGACTCTGAAATTCATAATGGCATAGGCAACCAGATTTGCTTCTTTCATTCCATTAGGGGCTTAAAAGGAAGGATTTAAAAATTGTTTTAAATTTTAATTCAAACATGAAGATGAGGACTAGTATACCTTTTTAATTTTAATGCTGAGGTGAATGATTACAAAGTTCATCTGCATTTGCTGGATATGCTTTCTTTTGCAAAAACAAATACACTTCTTCTTTAAAGACTGTCTATACTTTGTCTAATAAATATATGCATGGAAGTAGATTTTCTCAATATTGTAAACACATTATGTCTGGAAACCACAGAGAAGCTTGAATCCATACAAATTTTTAAGGTTTTAATCAGATTTTAACTTCCTTTCTGTTATATTTGGTCTACACTGGATTTCATTCTGATCTCATGATTCAGGAGTATTTCAGATGGACTCAGAGGCTTTAAATGCAGGTAAATATGGTGTGACTGAGACCACATCTCACCCAGCATCCTTCTCTGTGGAAAGTAAAGATCTGACAAGCTGAAAGGGAAGGTAAAGGGAAGGAATTCATCAGTATTATCATTTACATGAAATTTCAAAATGGCCATTGATGTCTATTGGCACTTTTACTTCAGTTTGCAGTTTTACAAGACTGCTTAACAAGAATCTACATGCACCACTCTCAAGGATTTACTTCCACAATGTATTGATTTTTCTGTATTTCATCAGCATTATCAGTGAAATTGTGCAGGAGCACAATCTCTATCAAAAACTCAACAAAATTCAGCATTCCTCAGGGAATTCTTGCAAAGTCTTAGAATAAGACAGATGGATAATAGAACTCTTGAGGGAAAAAACAGCTTTTATTCTGAAGTAGAGCAAAGGTGGAATCCTGGTCTGATGTTAACAAGATGCAACCAGTTGTGATAATGTTCTTCATATATTTTCCTACTTTAGGGCACTGTAAGTCAGCTTATATGACAAAGCCCTGTAGGAAAACACAAGTTGTGCCACTAAAGTTTTCTCTAGTTTTTTCCTTTCCAAGAAGAAATCTCAATGCTCCTCATTTTTCTTTTGTTTTGCTTTTGATACTGGTAGTGATGGAAATGAGTACAATCAATTGCATGGCCCATTATAGTAATCCTTGACCCCTAATATAAAATCATGGAAAAATAGATTGAAACATTATCACCAGACTTGCATTTGCTGTACTGCAGCAGAAAATGAGAATTCCACCATAGTAGAACAGCTGCAATAATTGTAGGTTTTTCTTTCCAACAATGGCCGTTCGATCCCATTCTGATGTAAGCCTTGTGAACTTGGTGCTTTGATGGGGAAATAGAGGGAAAAATCATGTTCTTTTTGAACAATTACTAATAGGGTGATTTCTGAAGGTTGTTCTGATGTAAAATGTTAGCAAACAATCAATTTTTGTTTTAATACTTGATTGTATGGAGTCTGGAGTTCTCCATTCTTCTCTGGAGAATACGCTTTCTATTTTATTTTCATGAAGTGAGAAATCTGAGGGATCCTTGAAAGAAGATAATGACTACTGACATTAAAAAAAAAGACTTTTACTGGATCCTTGATTAGTTAGTTTAAAACCCATTACTGACTTTATTTCTTTATTCAAACTTCTGTTAACTTTGATAGATTAAGATGCCCTTGGTGTTCTTGCTGACCTTGGGAGAATAAAAAAGAACAAAGCAAAAACATTCAAGAACTGTCCCTTGCCATCACCTACTCATATTAAATTGAATGTGACCAGACTAGGGATTTTTCACAGTTTTCTTGAAATACATGGTCTTTTAAACAGTGCATGTAAATACAAAATTGATGAAACCAGGAATTTCATTTAATTAGTTTAAACTTTGCTCTTATTTTTGTTCAGTTAAAGATCATTTAATAGTGTGATAGCATTTTCTGCCATTTTCTATTTGCTCCAAGCAAGAAGAGTTTCTGCTCATAATTGTTTTTGTGCAACACAATGTGCTTGGAATGTAATAATTGTAATTGTCTTTTGAATTATTGTTAAACTGCTGATATACTTCACCACTCTGTGCTTATTGTAATGTTTGCCACGTTCCAACAGCACCTTTGTGACAGAGGTTGATTAATGCTGAAATGCCAAGATTGGCCTATTCCTGATTTATCAGCTGAATGTTGAGATGTATTTCCTCCATGACAGCACTATTTGCGTCGTCCTTGATTTCTTCTGCCTTTGTTTTCTGGCATGTCTACATTAAAAAAAAATAATTTAGGAAGAATTCAAAATAAGTTATATTTTGTTCTAAAGTTTGGTGTATTTACTGTTGGTTACATTTGCAAGCCAAGCTCTAGCCTGTGGAGAAGTGACATCATTTTTGAGTGGATGCAGCCCACAACAATTTCCACTGGGAGTAGCACATCCTCCTTGGTGTAGGTCAGTTTTTCTAAGTTAAGAATTTTCATTCCAGCATAGGAAATCATTTCACCACAAATTTAAATCTTGTAGATCTTTGGGATTCAAAAGAAAAAAACAACAAGAAATCATTTCAACTGTAATGGAGAATAAAAAAAACCCCTGCTTTTGAGCTTGACTTTGCTTGATCACATTTGCTGTTGTTTTCAGCTGTGTTTAGTTCTTACAAAACAAAACAAAGCAAAACAAAAAAAAAAAAAAAAAGTTGCCCCTTTTGAAATGTTTCCTAAAGGCTTTTTTGTTAATACTGATTTCTGAAGAAAGCTAGTTTTCCTTGGTCTCAAAATACCCACAACAGTAAATGTCCTGCTATCAGAATTGCTTTTGTCAAAAGGCAAAGAAAGCAAGGTTGAAATTTCTTGTGAGCAATTGCTTGTTGGGAAGACTTATTTGCTGATAAGAGAAGCATCCCAATGAAACTTGGAATAAAATGATGCTATTATAGACATCTTGGTCAAGTTTTTTTTGCAACTATAGGTGGTGAATCAGAAGTAAGCTTTTAGTCTAAATCGATTCAGTGACTTTTACCTGTGTTGTGTTGTCATGGAGAATTTTAATATTAAGTCCAGCTTAATTATACATCAGAAAATTAGAAACATAAAAGTGTTCTCTTCCTTTTTGCAACATTCATCATATTGTTGTTCTGTTAGAATAACTTACATCTGTTCTTTTATGGTTCTTCCCTCTTTTATGTTGCACATAATTATGAGGTGCCTTTTTTACGCTGACATGTACCATCACTGAAGATTTTGATAGGCTATGAATAAATTCAGGAGATGCCTGTTAATGCAAATGTGACTCACATTCATTCTTATTCAGATCTTTACTTATAGGACAGAGCTGTGCATTGTGACAAATTCTGCCTTCAGGTACATGGGTATAAGTTAACTCTCACTGACTTCAGTGTCACTGAGTCACACCCACACATCTCAGAGCTGAAATGGGTCTCTTTTCTTTATGTTCAAAGTTTTGTCCTGCCCAGTTCAGGGTTAGAATGAGTTTGTTTGTTTTTTAATCCTATCAGCAGATCTTCTTTTTCAGCAGAATGGGTCCTAAGATTTAGAACCAAGAAAACCACCCATCAGTTCGAAAACATTCATTGTAACACGCTAATCCTATTTACTCCTGATGGCTTTGTTTCTTAGATTCTTTATTTTTTCTGCTCAGTGAATTTTCTGCTCCTTGAATTAAACGTAATAATTAAGGTCTTTAAGCAGAACTTCCTCCATTGAGGCCAAATCCATGCATTTAGATAAATCAGCTAACCAGAAAAAGCCAGAAACTGAATTTGTTCCCCATTTTTGCTGGTTTTTAGTTACATGCGCCCTTGACTGGCATGGTGGAAATGGAGAACATATTTAGATGTGTGGAGCATTCTTAACATTCAGTGTAGAAAAATGTTTCAAAAGGCTCCTAGGTTGCTATGAAACCACGAGTACTGATCTCAAATAAATGCCTTTGTCAGCCGCCGTAAATGATCTTCCTCTGCATATTGAGGACATGGGACATTGCTCATCACATGTGTCTGGTGTCATCAGTCTTTTGGGGGAAAATTCTCTGAGCTTACAAATAGAAATAAAACACTTTGCTTGCCAATAAGGGGTGGAGGGACATGACAGACCTTCAGGAAGTCCCTTCTGCCCTCACATACTCTCTGCCTCTAACACTACAAGGGATTTCCTTTAAATAAATCCAGTCTGTGTTCTTCTTCCTTATTCCAGATGGACCATGACCCCCGAAACCCTGCATATATTGCCACCCAGGGCCCTCTCCCTGCTACTGTTGCTGACTTCTGGCAGGTAAGTTAAACATCTTTTTGAAAACTGAATTTATGTCACAAGTTTTCCTGTGCTTCTTGAAGCGTAATTTGTGTAAAAGTATGTTGTGCTTGAGTCACTGTAGGTGGAATAACCTTAATTCAAATGCCTTTCTAAAATCTAGTACGTGGATATTCAAGCCATTTATGTGTAATACAAGACCTGCTAAGGAATGGTTTATCTGAAAATTATACTGAGAACCTCTGGGCAAAGCATTCATATTTTAGTGCCTGGTCTCTGTAACTAAATTACTGCCAGGGATTCAGTGATATTCAGAAGGCCTGAAAAGTGTAGCCAGAATTCATTGTCATTCTCCAGATCAGAAAGGACCTAACACCAAGTGCCATGAATTTTCCATTGAAATCTATTCCACACATGTCCCAGTTCTCCAATATGCTTCAATCCTTATGCATTTCCCCTGCCACAGGCAGTTAGGACCCAGCTGCATAAATTTAAGTAGAGGCAGAATTCTTTGCAGAATTGGGCCTAAATGGAGTAGTTATTGATGCACAGTTAGGAGCTTTGCATGCAGGTGTTTTAGTGCTGGTGCAGCTCTCAGGTTTGGACCAACACACATTGCCAGGGTAGATGAGTGTGATGGTGTGATGGATACAAGTGTTAGATATTCCTTTGGAAGTACAGAACTGTGTCTGAAAGTATACAGAAGCTGCCTGGGGAGGAGGCCAGCTGGGGCTTATTATCAACATGAACATATGCTTTTATTTTTTGTTTTGCATTATGAATTTAGAAGTTTTTGTTCTGAGGATAAGAGACTGTCTGTGTGACAATTTCAGAAGTGTCATTGTATTTTAGGAGCTTGCATCTGTTGAAATCATCTCTTCATCTGCATCACTTGACCTATCCTTAGAAATTATTAACTGATCCCTATTGAAGACTCTTTTCATGTCACAATTTTTCTGATGAGTAATCAGGACATTTTCAGAAAAGTTGTTGAATTGTGGGTGCGTGGATATCAAAGTGCTCAGTCCAAGATATTTTGGGACTGTTTTCTAGAAGGGCAGAGCAAATGCTTTCTGCTTGAAGTCAGGTGGACTTTTGGTCTGGCTTGAATTTTCAAGTAGCTTGTGATTTTTGTCTTCACTGTTTGGTAATTAGCTAGAATTGAGAAGACTGATCTTTTTCGCTTGGCACATGGGTTCATTCTAACAGGCATGATACTTGAAAATGTATTTGTTAAGTTACACATGCGAAATCAAATAGTATGTTAGCTATTCTTTAATTACATTTTATTATTTCTATGGCCCAGGTTTTTAATTGTTTATTTTTTCATATTTGTACATCTATATTGTGTGTACTTTGACCTGTAAATGCCCCTTTACATGTTGAAGAATAAATGTTCTCATTTTTAAATATGGCATTTAAGAAGCCCACTTTGAGTAAGCGTTGCAGAAATCAAAATTAATCATACAAGCATAGTATAAAGAATATCTTTTTTTCTTCTCCCACTTTGGTTTGAAAAGTTAGGAACCTTGTTTGCCTGGTCACAGAGACTTCAACTTTTTTTCCTTGTTCTGTGGTGCAATCTTCTTCATTCTACTTCATACTTAAAAGATCTCTTTCTTTACTTTCTTTCCTCATGCTATGTTGTGTGGAAGAGTCTTCACTTTCCTTCTGCTCCTTTTGCTGTTTCTCTTCCAGTAATCCATCAGTGAAAGTTCACTCCAGCTCCCCACCAGATTTGCTATAAATGTCTCCTCATTTCCACAGCTGTTTGGGAGCCGTGGTTCAGCTTTGGTTTGAGTGTGGTTGTGTGCATTTCTGATGTGATGCTCTTTTACTATTTCTTCTGTTAGGTTCTATAGAAAAGGTGGGTTTTGACATTTATTTTGATGATGTCTATTGCTTCAACATAACAATCTATCTATGCCAGTGTCCTGGTTTGGTCCATGACCCACTTTTCTTAAACTTCCTGCAGATCACAATTCAATGTGCCAGTTCTTGTCCCAAACCTTTTACACCGCCCAGGGTGTCAACCAGATATAATAAACAGGCTAAGAGAGATGAGCTCCTTGCAGAACACTGCATCCACAACCACTGAAATGAAGAAGATCCAGTGTACAAGTCAAAAGCTATGGCTTGAACATGTTGCAGTTTATGCCCAGTTGCAGGAGAGAAGTTAATTTCTATTTTCACCTAATTGTGCCTATTTTAACGCAAAGCATAGGAAACCTGAGCTTGCTATGGAAAATAGTCTTAACTGCTGTCAGGGCACAATCAGTTGATATTTACTTGAATACAATTTTCTGTAGTTTATGGTGCTTCCATGATGCTGCCACCAGGGATTGTTTAATGATTCAATTATTCATTCCTGATACATCTTCTCAGTGGTTCTCCTCCCTCTCCCTCCTCCACTTAATGCCAGCTGTTGCAGAGTTGCATTGCTGTTTTCCCCTTTGTGTGCTCAGTGAAGCAGTTTTCTGACTGATGGTGAGAAGAGCGACTGACTCCAGAGAGATCTGGGACTGTTCTGCTGTTCCTTGTCTAAATGCACAATGTCATGCTTTAGCAAGTCCATCAGAAACTCTTGGAGCTTGACATCACCTTCCATGGCAATATTTGCTGGATGTATTACTTCCTATTTTTGCAGAGATTTGGCTGCTGAGATTCCCAACAGTCAGGGTGCACAGTGGGCATCAGCCACTTCGTTGTGTCTTGGCTGAAAGGTTGCCCCAGCAAGAACCTGCTGTAATTGTTTCTACTCCTGAAGGCTTTTCAAGCTGACTTCTAGAAAACCCTTGTCTACAGAGCATTTGTTTTACTTGAAAGTGTAAGGCAACTTTCTTGGCATTCACAGCACAGCTGATATCCACAATGAGAGCCAAACTGCTTCTGATCTGTGCTGATTGTCTGCATTTCATGCTCTTACTCCAGATATAGTTTCTAAACTAGCTTTCTCTTAAGCTTTCATTATATTCTCTCACCAGTCAGTGACTACCTCTACAGCAGCAAGTCTGGCCTTCTATGAATGGATTTGTGGAATGTCACAATACTTTGTAGGTTTTACCAAACAGATAATTTAGTTTTGGGCAATCTTTTTTTCTAGTTTCACTGGCAGGCCCCTCTAAAACCTGTTATGTTGATCCAGTGCCCAGTATTTTAGTGCAAGTGCTGTTAGACACTTTGCAAACAAATTCCCATTTGCTGTATTCAAGTTGCCCAGATCCAAGCAAAGATCATAGTTAGCTCAGTGCCTTTGCTTTCTCAAACTAGGCAGAGCTTTTTCATCCCGCATTGATGATGCTTGGTCAATGCTCATGTGGTTTAGCATTCTTAGTACAGGCGAGGTCTTAAGCTGCACCAAGAAAAATATAGCTTGGATATTAGGAAAAAGTTTTTTACAGAAAGGGTGATAAAGTACTGGAATGGTTTCCCCAGGGAGGTGGTGGAGTCACCATCCATGGATGTGTTTAAAAAAAGACTGGATATGGCACTCGGTGCCATGGTTTAGTTGAAGTGTTAGGGTGTGAGTTGGACTTTCTTAAAGGTCTCTTCCAACCTGGTGATTCTGTAGATTCTGTGTGATCCAAGCCTAGTACCACTATGGAATTGAGAGGCACCAGTTCCATTGATCTCACTAGTGACCATTTCTTGGAAGATTATATCTTTTTGGTAGGGTGGAGAAGAGCAGGTATCATTCTTCAGTACCATTTAACTTGAGCCACTAGACTTGGCCATCAGTCTCAGAATTTTCTGTAGAACTTTCTATTCATTTGGGTTTCCAAGCTGACCTGAGAGATCAACTTGACAGAAGTTTTTCTTTCAAAGGCACAATGTTTGAGCTGGAGATGGTCCAAATGCCTGGATATTGGTTATTTTCACATGGTCTTTGAATTTGTATGTGTTGTAAGAAAAATAATGATGAGAAGGCAATAGTCTTGCACTGACTCTTCTAATGGCAAAAAACCTCCACGGTTATCTGCGTCCCTCCGGTTTACTTCTCCAGCTCCTTAGATTTTTGGCATAGCTTCTGTAAGTCAGCAAGTGCCAAGTTAGTTCCAACTTTACCTGTTTCTTTGAAAACTTTCTAGCCTGCAGGAGTTGTGTTGTCAGTCATCTCATTGATCTGTTTTGCCACAGGGCTTCTTAATCTGTCTGGATGCTCTGTGTTTGCGGCTCAAGCAGAGATTTCATCTCTACCCGCTTGTCATCTCTTGGACCACTCTGGAAATTTTCCAGCCACTACTTTAATTAATTTTGAAAAGCCTCCAGCTGATTTAAGTCTTCTTTTAATTTTATCTGGTCTTGTTTTCTTCTTTTACCAATTACTATTTCTGACAAATACATCCTTCATTGATTCTATTCTTGTTCAGTGGGAATTCCACCTCACAATTCCCTTTCTCAAAAACTGGAATACTGTCCTCACATGGTATTAATCCATTTTTACCTGAGTGGTTAAACAATTTGTCAGGTCTGTGGGTTGTTTTCTTCTCAGCTGGAAAGAAAATTCATCCTCAGGACAGGGTTTTGCTTTGATAGAGTTCCATTTTATTTACAAAGAAAGAACAGAGTTTTATTTCCTTGAACAAAGACAGAATCAAATAACAGTCAATAACTTCTATTTTCCAAACCTCATTCACCCAGTGTTTTACCCCCAACCTCTCTTTCAGCTTATCTTCTACCAGGATCACAATGCTAGTTTGTCGAGCTGTGCTGGTGGTTTCTTTATTCCTTTTACACATTTATGCTGCTTATCAGGATTAATCATCTTGCCTTGATTAATGCTCTCTCTCTGCATTAAGCATATCAGTTTCTAGAGAAACTTGTGGGTCCATATGCTTCATGTTTCTCTTGTTTTTGATGATAACTTCTGTAATTTCAGTTATCAGGCTTCATAAAAGGGTTTGCTTGTTTCTTACATTTATCTTGAATGAAAGGTGATGATTTTGTCCAGCAGCTTCAGTGAGATTTCACTCAGCTCTTTCACATAGCGCTATTAAAATTCAACATCTCTTTGAACATAATTCAAAAGAAAGAGGATGTGGAACATTTCTGATCTATAACAAGTTTTCGCAGCAGGAGTTCCATGTTGTGAATAATTCTGGAGGCATAAAATTTTATTATTTTCAGTATGTGCTGGGTTATAATTCCACAAAATATTTGACATGAAGTACATGTCTTAACTTGCAAAGTATTCTAAGAAGCAAGGGATGATAATATGCAAGAAACTATTTCCAAGAGTCAGGATACTTAGAACCAGCTGTCCTTTCACTGAAAAATTGTTCATAATTATTCTGGTTTTATAAATTGCATGTCTGCTAAGGTTCATCGTCTCCAAATGAACATTTCTGTAGGAGGCCATAAATTTTCCCTCTGAAAAATACCCCATACCATGTCTTTTTTTCATAAATCTACCCACGTTTGCCCTCCTTTCCCCTTCTTCTTTTTTGGAGGGAAGTACATTTTCATGTTTTTTTATTTTACCGCATTAAGCAAAATAGGGGGAGGGAACAAGCACTTCCTGCCATGCTTTATTTGCCTTGGAAAATGAAGTAATATGTGATATATATACTTCTGTAAGCATTTGTTGTGCTCTTGTGATGTCCTTCCTCCATAAATAACATAATTAATCATTATCTGAACATTATAGAAGTTCTGCAGAAGGGATAGAGAAATATGAGTTTTGTCATTTTGCAAATGCTGGGGGAGGTACAGTGCCCCTAAGTCACCTAGTGACCTAAGTCATGAGAGCAAGTTAAATACAGTCCACATTTGTAGTGGACACACTCGTAGTTTAGACCAGGAAACTCCATGGGTTTTGCCTAAACAGATCTGCAGCTCAGGCTAAATAGATCCCCCAATGCCTCAGTGTGGCAAGGGTGACAGAGCAGACACCACTCATGAGCAGCACCCATCAGACAGGAGGTGGAAGGCAGACTTCAAGTGCTGCCCCTTTGTGGTTGGGGTGCTCCTCTAGGAAGCAAGGAAAAGCTTCATCATCCTCCACATTCTGAGTCAAACCCATGCTTTTCCTTACCCCATCTTGCCTCCACTACTTGTCAGTACATGAAATAGTCTTGAAACTGGAAATCCTCTTCAGCCTTGTTGTTAATGCTGCCTGTCTCTTGATGACAAACAGAGAGACGCCTCACTGGAGGGGAGGTTTGCACTGTTACGGCTGTAGTGACTGGGGAAGCCTCATCTCTGTTCCCTTGATTATTTTTTACTTTTATTGCCAGACTGTTAAATGTAAAGTGCAGAAGGGGTCCCAAGAGTAAAGTCCATAGCTCTAATAGGAGCCCGGCAGTTCAACTGCCATTTGCTTTTTGTTGCCCCAGTCCTGCATTTCTTAATCTGAAATTACTTTTACTTTTGTCTACCCCTGTTCAGGAGTAAGTTATCAGCATCAGTCAGAAAAAACTGACCGTTGGTTTCCTCCCAGATCCCAATGGCATATTAAGAATTGATTCCTGAATCACGGTCTTGAGGACATGATAAATCTTTGCATGTCTAATCAGCAACGTTTGCTTCTTTCTTCCAGTTTTGGAATTCAGCAAAAGAAACACAGAATACTGTCAGTTGACTGTTTCCTCTGTAAAAAGGATTAGTAATCAGTAGTCTCCAAGGGCAAATCCCAGTAGCAGGAGACCATGTCCCCATAGCTGAATGAGTCTTCCAGCAAAATCAGTGTTCCAAGCCCATGGGCTGAGTAGGAACAACTGTACCAAACCTTTGTCTGCTCTAAATGCTGGTTTCTGTGCTCCCAGTTCAGCACGTTTTGTGAGTGCTGAAATTAATTTACAGATTAAATTATTCTTCTGCATTTTGTTCTGTGCAGACACAGTGCTTTCAAGCAGTTGTGATTCCCAAGTTTTATTTTCTTTGCCTGGAATGGGACTTCCTGCATGTCTAATCAGTTCTCACCTTCAGAAAGAAGAGCAGATGAAAACCAAGAGAAAGCAATTCAATGTGTAAAATATGCATATTTTAATTTAATAAAGGAAAAACAGCAAGGGAGACATAGGCACAGAACAGTAGCCCCTAGAGCTCTAGTAACTTGTCAAGCCATGAGAAATAAATATAGCATTAGAAATTCCATAAGCGTTCAGTGAAGGAGTCTGCTTTTACCACACTCCCTCTAATTATGGCTCTGGTTGGAGAAGGTACTTAGAAATGGTCCCTTAAAATTTGTATCCCTTTATTGTTTAGTTTCCACATTTTCAATACTAAAGGAAAAGGTAATTTCTGATGATTTTGGTGCACCTTTGCTCCTTAATGTGGTTTTGTCAGCAGTGCAGCTCTAAACAGAGCTCATATTTAAATTATTTAATAATAAGTCTTGTTAGGAGTCTACTGAGAAGAATAAGAGCAGTTTATGTCTCTATGAGAAAGCAGGAAGAGAAATTACTGCAGCACATACAGACATCTTGAATTTGCCTTTTCCTATGACTTCCAAACAAGTGTTGCTAAAACAGCAGGGGACACAATACAACTGTGTATTTAACTGTGTATTTATATATGATCCTCTCTGAAGAGAACCATTTTTCCAGCTGCAGTCAGATACTTTTTTAATGAAATACGGAATTTTGACCATTAATCTTCCAACCTACAGATTTGCTTAACAGTCAGGCACAGTTATGATTTTGCAAATGGCAATTCTCACCTTGCCAGATTTGACCCATTTCATATTAAAATTATCTCATTTGCAAACAAAATATTTCACAAAAAAAGTTTGTATGACTTTCTGACTGGAATGCATTGTGACGCTCTAGTTGGTAATAAAAATCTAAATTCAACCCAATTTTTTCCTTTAGTTAAAAGATCACCCTTTTTTTTAAAGCTTGAAAGACACCACAGTTAATTATTTTCACAATATCTAATGGGATGGATATTATCTGATGCAGCAAGGGTTAGCACCTTGCTTTGTTGTTTTTTTAGGAGTCCTGTTTATACATATTGAGTTTTGATTATCCTTAGAAATTATTTGGGTTCTCTTTGCTGGTTCATCTGCTTTTCCAAGTCTTTGCATTTACCAGTTATACCAATTGTATGGGGAGCCAAAAAGACTGAAAAGGTAAATTCTGTAGTTTGCTGGAGGTCTCTCTCAGAGAGCAGCTGGTGTGATTTGCAGGTTCTATTTAGTGAACTGGCTGAATTTAACTGATCATCCCATCATTTTCTACTTTTAAATCATTGCATTTTAGAAACTTCTCCACTAGTCTCCATTAAATTAAGAGTGTCTGGGCAGAGCTTCTATCTTGTCATTTCCCCATCACAAAAATGACAGAAATGACTGAAAAAGGAGTTTGGGGAGAATCATTTATTATAAAAAGAAGCTTCAAAGTGATGAAGTGTCTGAAAAAGAAAAGGAGGTTCATATTAACCATTTTATTTACAAGCTAGTAAACAAGGACATTTTAAAGTATAAGCTATCAAAAACTGATGTTTTATCAGATTTATGGCATTGTAGTAACACTGGTTCTGCTATTTGTGACTTTGTTTTTTCTCATTACATGAAAAACCAATTCTGTGCTCCTTTTCAAGTAATTCTTACTAAATATAATTCATCCCAATGTGGAAGCCCTTTATATGGGGCTGGCAATGCTTGATAACCACAGCATGAGGTCTCTACACTTGGTGGATTTCATCAACAGGGAATTCTGAGGATCACAATGCTCTGCTCATTTTGGGTTGTAGGATTCAGCCTTTAATTTGCAGCAAATGGAATAGGATGGTGTTATTCTTGTCCAAGAAGTGTTCTGAGAATGAGGCATACAGCAGAACCTCATTAAAGATCATTAACATGTTACTCTCTAGGCCTCTGGGCTGAAGGTGGACATGTCACACAAAATCGTGCAGTGTCCTCCCTTTTCAGCAAAGAATGCACTGCAGGCTCTGCAGTGAGCTCCTGTACAGAACTCAGGCTTTATTGCTCCCATTCAACATTTCTTCTTCTGCTGAAAGTATTACCATGAATTACGAACATGAGCCTGCCTGTGCTAAGTGATCGAAATAAAATTAGATTTATATATTGCAAATATATACATGTGTATATTATGTGTTGTATGTATATAAATATATTTAGTTTTTGTAGAAACTTGAAGTCTAGGGCTTAATTTTGCTTAAATTTGCTCTACCCAAAAAGAAAAACCTCTGCCCTGAGGACCTGACGTTCTCTTTATTCTTTTATCACATAGTGCAAGCATACAAAGTTCAGAAATATGTGAATTAGTGCACATTTGCAGTTGAACTTCCTTCTCCATTCTCCAAGGCCAGCTGAAATGTCTCTTTGGCACTTCTTCAGAGGCTGTGCTGGGATTGTGCAGACCAGGTCTGGGCTACCTGTTCTTTCTTTACCAAGACACATTCTTGGGGCCACTTTGTACTTCATGGATGTGTCTGGACACTGAGCACAGCCAAGTGTGAAGTGCTGGTGGATGCAGCTTCTGAAAACCCCAGCAATTGCTTAAAGATGGGGAGTGTAAAACTCTGTGAACTGCCTTTGACTCATCCTGCTTCCAAGTTATTTGGAAATATATGGTAATAAATATTAGGCTGATGGTCTTATATTTAAATTAGCAAGGAAACAATGAAAATGCTGTAGTCCTTCAGTCACAGGTGGTGAGCCTTAGTGAAAATCCCATCTCAATGGTAAGCACAGGAGATGCAGGGCAAGTTGCTTGTAACAGGAATGAAGGCACTACACTGTATTGCCTTCTTGATTTAGTAGATTTGACTTCTACTTTTCACACAATGACCTAAAAGAAATATTACACCCCAGAGTAACTTTGAAATTGTTTGTTTAAATTAACTTTCATTTGGATTTATGCTTAATGAAATCTTCAGAGATGCAGACAGCCCCTCTCTAATGAAATGCTCTGTCTTTGAACCAATGAACAGGGTTGCCAAACTGTAAGGATTCCTCTCTAAATGAGTGGGCTTTTATAATGTTACACTTGGGTGGCACAAGCAGAGTGCTCGATGATTAGTTTATGGTCTAGATCATTGTATTTTTATTACACTCATAAAAACTGTGTTTCTCCTCATTTTCGTAATGGCTTCAATGAGCTTCTATACCTTCTAGAGGCACATTAAATCGTTATGTGATGAAAGTACTGATTTAGTGGGGCTAGTTTTAAAGTAAGATGCATGTTTTGAATTCTTATCTTAGTCTGATTGCTGGCTGAAAAAGGTGGAACTATTTTAGAATGAAAGAAATCTGTATCATCTTCCTTACATATAAAGAAGGTTTCCAGCTGTGGACTGAAACAAATGCAGTACAAAAAAGATACAAATGATAAATATACATCTGTCTGTAAAGTGTCTATAATTTTAAAGTATGTTTAAATGGTTTCGTGGCATTGTGAGATTTTAAAGTGAGGAGGAGGAAATTACAGACATTTTTATTTAAAAACCCTTTTTGAAGGGGTTAAAAAAAAAAGATTATTCTTAAATTCCACTGTAATTTTTTTACTCCACTTCTTTTCAAAATGATAAATAACCCTATTCTCTGTAAACCCTAGATTCATTTCTCTAAATAATTCTCAGCCGGTTTTAAAAGTAGTTTTAATTATGTTGCAAAATGAAAAAAGGGAAGAAAAACGTTATTTGTTTCTCTATATGCAAGCTATTCTTAAAAGAGAAGACAACATCATTATCCATGAATAGGAAACCTTTTTATTTGATATGTAATTTAAAAAATAATCCTTGAATTGAATGTATCATCTCATCTTTGCACAGTTTAGACAAAGGCCTTTTTTGTTGACAAAATTTACATGTCAATACAGTTGCTTATAAATATTTCTGTGAAATAAACATAACCCTTCACAAAAAGAGCAGTTTACTCTTCATTTAGTAATTTTATATGCTAGCAAAAGACAATGAAAGTTGTATGCAAATATAACATCAATGTACAGCTTAATAATAACAGTTTTTAGTGATTATACTGCTTGGTATTAATTCATAGGAGCCTTTTTGTTCAGTCATGGGCTGTGTTTGGAACAGAGATATGCCAGACCAGAGCATCTCTGCTTGTTTGCTGTTTGTGAGAGACATCCACAAATCCTTTAGTTGAGGATGTGCTTGATGCTTGAATCCTACTCTGTGGCTTGTCTAAATTATTAAGTGATCATGCTGACAGCAAAGATACTCTGTTTTCCTCTGGTTTTGTACCTGTGCTCTGTGGTACTGTCTGCAGCACAAGTTGGACTTTCATTCTACCTCCAGGAAAAAAAAAAAAAAAAAGGAGAAAACAGAACTAGAAAAGAGAAAGGAGAAGGAGAGGGGAAAAAATGAAAGAAAAATGAAATAGAAAAGAGGGAAGGAGAAAGGAAAATAAAAAGAAAATTTTTAAAAAAGGAAAAGGGAAGAAAGAAGACAAAGGAAAGCTGGAAGGAAAGAAAGAAAGAAGGAAAAAGAAAGTAATGCACATTTGCAACGAATCTTTTATAAATGTGCATTTGGAGGGACGACTTCTCCATCCAAAATGTTCCTGGAAAAACAGATTTGCTTTGAATTTTCCCTGCCTTTTCTTCATTACTGTTGTTCAGGTGCAACTTTTATGATTGTTTCAGCAATGCAGTGCTTTATTGGCTTTAGCTACTTGGCAAAGTGAAAAAAGACATGGGGTTGAGAACACAAACAGGTTTCAGTACATGTGACTTTAGTAGATCTGTGCTGCTTCAGTGTTAAATATCAAATCTTAAATAGATGGGTGTTCTGCAAGCACCACTCAGTGTTCCTTCAGTGGATCTAAAAGTTTGCCAGAAAAGCAGTTGAACATGGTACCGGGAGCAAGGAGAGATTTTGGGGATGACCTGAATTGAAATCGCAGGAAATTCTTTAATATTTCATGGACGCCTGCAAAATATGGTGCCAGTTTATTCAGGGATTTGAAAGCAGCTGCAGAGTAAAAGTGTCTAATGAAAATGAAATAAATTTCCTGTGAATGGAATAAATTTTGATTGTGTGTCTGAGTGCAGTAATTATACATGTCACGCAGTAATTAGGCAGTCACAATGTGGCCACGGTGTCTTTCTTTGTCTGCAGATGGTCTGGGAGAACGGCTGTGTCGTTATTGTCATGCTGACACCCCTCGTGGAAAACGGAGTCAAGCAGTGCTACCACTATTGGCCGGACGAAGGCTCAAACCTCTACCACATCTACGAGGTACCTGCACAAAAATTCTGGTTGCAAAGGTGACAGTAAGTGCTGGTTCCATCCAGGGCAGAAGGATGCTGGAGATGTTTTAACCCAGAGGTCGAGCTGCGGACTCTGAAATTCTCCTGGTGCGCCTTCGGGTGGTTCTGCGTTTGCAAAAAAAATTGGAGTGCAGCTTTAACAGCAAGGTGGTTTCCACCGAGTAAAGTGTAGTAAATAATGAGTGAAATATTGCAGTATTAAAAAGGACAATAATGTTTGCATTTTGAATGGTTTTGCAAGTGGTTGATATATGAAAGCGTGTATTTATGTTTTATAGGAAAATAGTATTTTTAGAACTAGTGGATTTTGCCTTAGGATAGCCATATGTAAATCTTTGTAGAAAAAAACTCTATATTGCTGTAGTAATTAATCCTATCTATTTTTATCTCTTGCCTCAGTCACAACAACAAATATATATTTTTATTTTCTGCTTTGCATTTCTAGCCCAAAATATCATATCACGAGTTATGTTGCAATGCAACATTGACAATGACTGTCAGATTTTTCCAGTGGTCCAGCTGTGTAGAGGAAGAAAATAATACCACAATGCCAAATACAAAGAAATGTGGAGAAACTGTGAAGAAATGCTGTTATTTAAACTAAAATGGGAATAAAGTCATTTTCTGAAAAGATGAGCTCTGCAAATAAGCTGCATTTTTTAATCTTATTTTTCTTCATAGCAAAAGAAACTGAATTTTTACTTCTCATGTGAATTCAACTCAGATTTTTAAGACCTCTCAGAGTGGGCTGGGCAATGCATTTGTGGACATTTCTGAAAAGAAAGGAACTGCCAGTCTAACACATTTTCAATACAAAATATCTTTTGTATTCACGTAATGTTATAAAGATTTAATTCAGTGAATTTTTCTTTTGCATGAAAATTGTCAAGATTGTCAATGGAAGAGCAATGGCAGCTAACCCCTTTCTGACAGCTACATTGATTGCCAAATGATTTTTTTTTCCCTCCATACTGGCCAATTTGCTAATAAAAATAAAAATTTCATGTAATTCCTTCATCCCAGAAGTCTTACTCGTGCAATCCCGGAGGCGTGACTTGCAACCAGAATTGCTGATCTCCGTTTGTTCCTTCCTGTGGGTGTGTAGGTAAATCTTGTCTCTGAGCACATCTGGTGCGAGGATTTCCTCGTGAGGAGCTTCTACCTGAAGAACCTGCAGACCAACGAGACCCGCACAGTGACCCAGTTCCACTTCCTCAGCTGGAACGACCAGAGGGCTCCTGCTTCCACCAGATCCCTTCTGGATTTCCGCAGGTAAAGCACAAAGTATGGCGCTTCTTCTAAGACCATACGGGTCTGAGGAACTAGGGCTTTTTTTTCCTTTAAAGATTTTTGGGTTGAAAGGGGGCTCCTCAGCCTGTGATGCCACAATGCTAAACTAAGAGAAATATCTTCACTAGGTTGATGTTTTTAGTGTTGCCTCACACAGAGATGTTGCCTGGGTTTAAGACATATTCATTTCGCATTTAGAGATCAATACCTTACCTCCCTTTGTATAATCTCAGTGCTTCTGTATTTCTTTGTTTTTCAAATATTTATTCATTTCTGCAACTTCCAGGCTTTTTGTGTGGCTCCCCCAAGATCCTTATATCAGGACTCTCACAAGTAAATTAGGAAGTGTGAGCTTTAAAAAAAGAATCACAATGGAGTCATATGGCAATAGCGTCATTCCCATGGTACCATTTGCTCATAAGGATCCAACAGCGAGGTCTGCAGACCTTTGGCTGCAGGAAGGTGGAAGCTTGAGGAAGCAGATGAAAATGTTGACAAAGCATACCCTTTGGAACTTTAAAGAAAGTCAGTGTGGCTTTAAAATACAAATATACAAAGGCAAAAGCTGTGAAAGTCCTCGCCACCTTCTCTAATGTTTGCTGTGCCTATCTAAATTTTAATTTGAAAATTAAAGCCATGCATGATAAATACTGGAGCGAAATAATCTTCATTTGATTGCAAACCGTGCCCAGTGCATCACGTGTAGGTGTTAGTGTGTACCAGCTAATCCACAGCGACGCGCTTATGACTAATGAAAAGAATCTCCAGGAGGTTTGGGGAGTTGGTGCTCCATCCGCCAGCGGCCTGTGGGATCACATGTTGTTCTCTCTGCTCTACAATATTATCTACAACCCCCCAAAGTGATTATACGGGGCTCAGCGCTCAAAAGATCCAAACTTGTTTCTTTCAAGGAGTGCTGGGAGCTCTGACTGATGCCAGTCGAAGTCGTGCATCTGCACCCGAGGGGAGGAGCTGGCATACAGCCATCAGGAGCTGGTTGCACAGTTGTCTGTTGGCAAAATCCTACCCTTAAAATTTAGGGCTAAATGCCACCCTTCATCTACTCAGTATTCTTGTACATATTGCAAGGCTTTTCAAAGCAGAGAGACATCTCACATGGTGCAGGTCAGGTAATGGAGTGCAGCTGCTCTGAGTCACTTGGAGGTATGGCTAGGTGAGGATGTAAGGATATACTACAGAGTCACAACACAAAAGCAGTAGTGGAGCAAGGAAGCACAGCCATGCGATGGAGTTGAAATTGTAATTGAATTTTCAAGGTTTTCTTCTCTGGGTTCAACTTTAATATGATTTTTATAGGTTGATTTCCCTTTGCTTGTGGTACCGAGGAAGTTGCCTGTAGTGAATTTTTGTAGTGAGAATTGTGACTCGGTTCCATTAAGCTGTGTGAGGCTGCAGCACAGAGCCAGTGCAGCATCCAGCTTTGCTCTTTTCAAAGTTAGTGGGAAATCTGCTAGCAATTCTAACTAGAGCATAAATGAGCCTGTACAGCCAGGACATCTGAAGCTCAGAGCACCTCACCTCTGACTTGTTTCAGTAAGGATTGAGGTCCCTGTGTGAGCTGCAGGATTAGATCTACAGTAAGTCACAGTTCACACTGCCAGGAAAGAGCCTCTTAGAGTGACATTGTGTAAGGGTTAAATAGCTGTGTGGAAGAAGTGTTGTGCAATACTTTGAAAAAGAAAAATGATAACTAGATGAGAAAAGTAGCAGAGCTGCCATTCTTTGTATTTTAAGCCAGTATGGGAATGAACCTGTTAAGATTTAATTGAATTCTGAGTGTTCATTTCACATGTATTCACAGTCCAGTGTAGGGTACTGTAATCATTTGCTACGTGCAGATTTTGTACAATGAACTCATAGTACTGAATGCATAGTAAAATTCCGCCTGAAAAGGAATTTTGGCATGCACAATAGCCTGGTCTATGAATCTCAGTTTTCTTGGTCATCTGATCTTTGGGTTGTTTTTTCTTTTTCGTTCTTTTTTAATGACAAAAAAACTAATGCACTATCGCTAAAATAATGTATTTGGAATTCATTTATATAATACATGTTTTGCACCTGAAGCTTTCTATTGAAAGTACAGACTCTGCTGGATTACAGCAGCTGAGTCATAAAGCCCCCAGAAAAATGTCTGACAGTGCTACCATACTCTTAGTAGGGTAGTGCTAGGAAGGGGCTGCTCTCATTTCTTTTAATCTTATCTATGTTTTTATGTGCATTCAGTGTGTTTGTATATATATGGATATGTGTGTATATTTATATATTCACATACATATATGAAATTAAGCATATACATAACCAACCCTCTATTTTTTTTATAATTCATCACCAAGAAAAATTGGATTCCCAAAATTACCTTGCCCAGAGTCTGTGGAAATATGGACCTAAACATTTTTATTGAAGTAAATTTTGCAAGTCTCTTTGAAAACTGAAAGCTTACCTTTCTCTTACTCCGTATCAGACAGTGATTTAGATGATTTTGCATTTAGCAGATATATTAAACCTTGCTGAATAATCTATCATACTTCCATAATGTAGGAATAAATTGCCAAAAAGAGATTATTCTATATACTTTACAAATCTGTACAAAAGACAGTCCCTGAGAGGTGAGGCTACTACGGAAACCACTGGTCAGTTTTAAATGCTTCTGGAGTCCTAATTTCATTTTGAACAATAGACCAATCATTATTGCTCTGGACTAGCTTGTTAGTCATGCACTGATATGTGTCATTAAATATTTCTTAAGCCCAGAGGGAGCACATTTACACTTTAAAGAGGGACTGCTAAGCTAAAAGATAATTAGCATCACATGTGAGGGCTTTGCTTAAAATATATATCTATTATGCTATCACTTCTCGCTGTGTGCAATGGCATTTACTAACACTGCTCACTTTAAAAATGGACAAATTCTTATTTTGCCAGCTAATTAGCGGTTGCCAGTGTCATTTTTGTGATGTTGCAGCTAGTAATATGAGCCCAGTTGCATAGTCACAAAAGTGATCATTGGAAACTGTGACTCTGCTGCAGGGACAATGTGGGAAACCCCTTTTCTGAGCCTCTAACGACCTCTGACCTTTGCTTGCTGATGGTTTGCATGATGATTTCTTTTTCACTCAATGAGCCAAGGGTTGGTTTGTATTACTAATCATTCTTTCTAAGTTAATTCTTCCTGTATATGTATATATATATATATATAATATATATTTCTTCAACATTCAAGAACTTTGCTTACTGATGAATTTTCAGCTCACTCTCATTAGCCAGAACTAAGAATGAAATGAGATGTTGCTGCACTTCTAAATATTTTCATAAGCTATATATAGACAAAGCTATGAACCAGCTGGATTAAAACCCTTTGTTTTAATGTGTTTTCTGAAATGTGTGATAATGAAAATGTTTGAAACGCCTTCAATAAAACTGACAAACATAAGGTGTCTTTCCCTAACATGTGTCTCTGGCTGTCTGATTTACGGAGAGGTCTGATAGATTTAGATCAAGTTTGCCATTGAAATTATATTAGGACTTTGGTAGAGGGCTAGTCACAACATGCAAATATCATGTTAGTGGTGCCACGCAAGGAACAAAGGAACCACACAAGCAGAAACGGTAAATACCCCTCTGTAGTGATTAGCTTTTATTTAATACTTGAAATGGAAAAACAACTCTTTACTAATGCTCTTGATGGGGGTGGGGGGAGAGTGACCAGCTGCGAGTGGGGGAATGCAGGCTGACTGTATCAGATGTTGGTACAGACATTCCAAATATACAATTTAAAAAAAACCAAAAAAACAAAAAAAAAAGGGCAAAAAAAGCCCCACCAAACCAGGCTCTATATCATGTAGAAGGAGCTGATCCTCAGGATATGACCATCAGGAATTGAATGGTTCATTCATGTGAAAACTCTGCTGTAGCAAGTTGTTGAAGTTTTGTTTGGTACTGCCTGCATTGAGATATATTTATGGACATATAAATGGTCCATTTAACTTCTGAGGTCATGTGCTTCTCAATGACTTACCACTCATTTAATGAGAACATTGTTCTACTGCATTAATTACTTATATCCAGGGAATATAAATAGAGACAGAATGTCTCTGCAAGTGTGATTTACATAAATAAGCAAGAGAGTAAGAATTGTGAAAAGTCCCTGAATGCAAATGTTTAAAGGGAATCCCAGCAAGAACTTAATATTGTTCTCAAGTTTGGTTAGAATCTTAAGTAACAAAAATAAGAATGTGAAAACATGGTTTCATGGGACATCACCAGTACCTCCATAGCCCATTTGGGTTGAGTTCCAGGTATCCCAACACCCTGTCAGAAGTTTAGGCATCTTCAGGCTATACTGTAAGCAGTGTTTAAAGATATGTGCATGTTTTCACAGCACAGATGTTAGTGAATAGATGAACAGCCAAGAACTAAATGATTCAGTAGGTTAGTTATGCTTTAAAATTCATAATAACATCACACCACTGCTAAATTTTAGCAGCTCCCTTTAGTTTAGTGATCAGGATCCTGTGTAACACTTACACTGAGCTGGGGACTATTAGAGCACCCTTTGGAAGCTGCCCTATGAAATTATTTTATAGGAGACCTTCTAGCTCCAGTAAACCCAAACTCATCAAATAATTTGAATGAAAGGTTTTGATTTCTTGCAGCAATGCTTTCCCATTTTAGCCTTTATTCATCTTGCCTTGTTAACATATGTGTGCATATTTTATGGATTTTTGGCCTGTAACATTCTTGACATGCAGAATATATCCTAGAGCAAAAGAGAGAGCTTGGGATTTTGGTGTTCGTAAGGCAATTTAAATAGATTTAAACCAATTTTGTGGGCTCTATTCTTAGACTGAGTATCTTGGTTTGCTTCAGCACTAGTTAATTCCATCATTGAATTTACACATCAGCTAACCTGTTCTGTGGTTATATTCTATTGATTGATTTCACATATATTCTCATGCCACTGAAAATGTTTAACCAGGAAGCTGTCGAAGACAACAATGTGTAAATATTAAATATATAACACTTTTGCAATAGAACCAAAGCAGTAGAACCAAAGCTTACTGATGGGTTTAGTTATTTTTACTATGATAAGATTACATTTTAGAATTTTTAAGAAGCATTTCAGGAGATTTGGCATTTGGCTTTCTGGGAAGAAGTGGTGTTACAGATCAGCACACATTGTACAAAGTGTAGTGGAATAGCCTTTTTTAATTTTTTATTCAGTTTGATGACCCTTGATATTTCCTTGAGCAAGCTCATGAACTCAAAGTTTGCCTCAAAATCAAGGCATCTCAAGATAATCTTAGTTTTGGAGCTAAGAAATGAACCATTTGAGAAAATAGTTCATTTGTTTTGCCCAGACAACAGTAATAATGGAATGTTTTCTGGGGTTTCTTAGGCAGCAAACCAGAAACAAACTTTAAAGAAGATTATCTACCTAATTGCTTGTTATATTAGGAAATTATCAACCTGAGTATTCCTTCAAAGACAGTAATATTTGCATTTTCTTATTGCTTATTTTTGACAGTTGGCAAAAGAAACAGTAAATAATATGCTTAATTAATTTCTTGTGTCTGTTTTATTTCAGAAAAGTAAACAAGTGCTACAGGGGTCGCTCTTGTCCAGTAGTTGTTCATTGCAGGCAAGTACAATTTCTAAAATAGCTTTAGAGAGATGTGTATGTGTAAGAATTTAATATAGATATAAACAAAGTGGGCAAATTAAAGCTTTACATGAATAACCAAACAGTGTGGTAGACTAAAAGTTTTAAGTGTAATTCAATTGAGTTTTAATGCTATTTAATACTTAGGATGTGTTCTCATCATAAAATTATCCTTCCATATCATGTTTTAGATGTTGAGCCATGACTTAACAACGTATGGCCACACTTTCTAGTATAAGCAGCACTTCAGTTTCATACATCTCCTTCAAAATTACAGATGTTCTTTGCATGCCCTCCCAATTTAGTCTGCTTTATTTTATTAACACTCAATTATGTTTTCTTTCTTCTTTACTTGTTTTTAGCAATCAGGGTAAGAAGAGGGCAATGTCAGGGAGTGGAAAGCTGCCCAGAGATGGAGTAATTCTTTAAGCACAGACTATTTTTAGGCCTGACAATGTGATAGATGCACACGAAAGCTGTCAGGCAGTTCAGTGGAAAAGTTTACCATAATAACATTAATGTTGGGTTTTGCCATTGGGGGTTCTGACTTATTTATCAAAAATATCCTCGTAGATAATGAAGACAGAAAAAGAGCCCTGCTAAGAGGCAGGATGTTTGCCATGTGACACTTCACTGTGGAGGGGAGTGAGGAGGGAGGGGATGTGTTTCTCACGTGTGGCTCAGCCGAGTGAGGATGCAAGGAGCTGAATGCTCCAGAGGGGGCTGCTCTGCATTGCCTTCAGGAAATGTGAGAAAGGAGCAATTTAATGCACAATGAAGAGCCTTCAAATTTCTTGCTATTTCCTTACTGTGATGGATGGAAATATCTACCATGAGCTCAGGAGTTTTTGTTTTTTATTGGGCCTGATTGCTGTCTTGCCTCTCATTATTCAGCTTAACTAATAAGATTGTGTCTTTGTTCCCTTCGTAGACAGAGAAAAAAAATTATTACCACTAGCTCCTTTTCTCTAAACAGTGATCTAGTAACTGAAAGAAAAAAAATCTCTGTCTACAGAAATTAAGTTTCATAGCCTCACTGTAAACAGAATGCAATAACGTGCTTCATGCTGTTCTATTATTTTTTTTCTTTCATTAATTCTTTTACACAAATTGAGCTATCAATAAAAATAATGGCTTAATTAATAAAACTACATACCATCCTAATGGGTCACACATGCACCTTTGTAAAAATTTTGGGGAGGGAAAAGAAAAAAAGCTTTTACTTAAAGTCTTAATTATGTTTGCTAACAGCAGCTCTAAAAGAGCATCACGCTGGCAATTACACGTTGCTCTCTGAAAGGGACACAAGCTGCATTCAGATTAGGGAGCTTTGCCCCTCCCGAGGCTTGGTCTCACATCTCTGAGGAAGGGCTGTGGATACACAAAAGTTAAAGCTATTTCTTAAAATTACAAGATAGTATTTCTTTCTGGTCATTGTTTCTAGGGAAGAATTAAAGAGAAAGGGACAGAGAAAAAACAAACCACTCATATATAATGAAGAAAGATTGCAGTCCTCAGTAATTAAATATTTGTTCTTGAGCAGATCTCTGCATTCCCTCTGACCACTGCGCTCAAATGCATTCTATAGCATTTTTGACTGTTCTGGAAAATGTTCTAGTCAAACTTACTCTGAGTTCTTCATCTCATATATAAGTGACTGTAAGGTCACTATATGTACACTTTTTTAATTGAAATGGTATCCTGGTCTAGGGTTTTCCACTGTTGTTCAAAATGTTTCTCTTGCATAAACACAACTTGGCTTAAAAAAATCAAAACAAAGCCCTGTTATCCATGCAGGGTAGTAGTTAATCTTCCACAACCAGCTTGTGTTTATTCAGTGCAAGCTTTCTCTCCTCTCTCAGTACCCTCCTTTAACCCCTCATTCTCTCCTCTCCCACCATGTGTAACGCTGTAACATTAAGGGCAGGTACCTTCATGTTGAGTCTAGATGCACACTGATAGGCTTTATCTTTTCTTTTACCTTTTCTGTTGGCAGCGATGGTGCGGGAAGAAGTGGAACCTACATTCTAATTGACATGGTTCTCAATAAAATGGCCAAAGGTGAGAATCGAAAGGCTTGTTACTTCCTCAGTACTGAAATATGTGCTTGTGTTGCCATGACAACAGTGGGGGAGCAATATTCACAGAAAATCTGAGAATAAATTAGAGGCAAATTGTGTACTCTTTCCTGAATGTTCTGTAGTTTTATTTTCATACTAAACACAAATGCTTTGTGAATGAGAGGTGTGTTTGTGCTGTTGAGAAGTATTTGAATTTTTAAATTTATCACTTAAAATAGTTATTACAGTTTTACAAGAGATGCCTTGGGGCTGTACAACTCTAATTTAGTGGTTACAGGATCTGGGTCCTGGGCTGTGTCGTGGCTGTTGCTCACGTGGGTGTTACCTGCCCCACCATGACAGTCAGATGTGATTATTTTCCTTTTTGGAGCTGCCCATTGCCTCCAACACATGTAGAACTGGTGGTGCCAGACAGGACCTCGTGTCTGGCACAGGTTTGTTTCTTACAAGGAAAAAGACTGTAGTGAACAGGACAGAGGACTGAAAATAAATCTCCATTGCCAGTTCCGACACTCTCTATTCGATATTGAACAATGTATTTAACTCCTCTGTTTCTGAGAAATCTCATCTGTGATACATAATTTTATGATGTGGGAAATAATCTGTCAACTAAACATAAACTTGTTTGTTAAAATGAACAATCTATAGATTCTGTAGAGATTGGGATCATTCCTTTTTCTTGATTGGCAAATTGTTCATGGTGGGAAGTACTTGAGATACTCGGAAATAATCTTTGTTAGAACTGAACAAATTTTTAATGCTGCTACTGTCTTCAGAAGGAAGGAGGGTGAGAGTGAGCGTGTAAACCTGACCAAATAAACAAAAAGAAATTTGCCTTTATTGATTCTTAACCTGAGTTCTTAAGCCGCATCTGGCATTATGCACACACGTGTATTTAATGAAAAAGGATTAGGTGTAAAAACATACTAATTTATAGAGGGAAACAATATTTAGTTCTTTGAATTCTAATCACTTTACAGCATTTGTTTAATATCTTCTAACACAGACATATTTTTATATGTAGTTTAAAAATACTCTCCATGCTTTCCAGTCATCTGCTGCTGCATCCTGAATATTCCAGTCCTCTGGGACATGGTGGTATCCGGTCCCTTTAGAAAGAAGATTTTAGCTTTTCTTTTTTTTCTCCCCAGATTTTGTTAACATGTCTCATCAAACATGGGCTGAATTTTCTGCCCGCAAGCATCATGTGGAACTTGCCACTGATGCTAAAAGAAGTTGTATGTTTGCCTTCTCCTTTCCGCTGAAAATAAATTTTTCAGTGGGATGAGATTAGTTTTTCATGCTCGTTGGAAAATAGGTTTTTGCTCTGTGAGGGAATATGGAGATATTTCCAATGCTTGTTACTTGCCACGTGACAATCTAGACTTTAAAAATAGAAGCAATGGTGCATCGTAAAATTAATGTGGACCTTTGTTAAGTGTTTGTTCACTCATTTCGGCTATCAGCAGTGAGAAGCCATAATGAAAACTAGATTTAAAGTATATGCAATTTATTGGCATATAGAAGTAAATGAGGAGTATTTTCTAGCTCGAGGCTTTCTGCCACTTAAGGGAGGGTTGACTTTGTTGTAAAAGCACTGAAGAATGCCATTTATTGACTCCATTGTACCATGTAATGTCAAATTCCATTTTAAGTGTGGGCTTAGCGCTGCACAATGCCAGACAAGTCATGTGAAACTGGCCAGAGAAAGGCGTCACAGGGCTTTTTGGAGATCGGTCACCCCCATTTTGTTCTTGACCTGCTCCCCTCTGCCCGTGGGGGTGTGCGACGCGAAATCCCCTGACCTGGTGCTTTGGCTGGAGTTTAAATGAAAGATCAAAGGGCAGAGCGGGCATCTCAGCCCTGCTGAGGTGGGCCTTTCCCAGGCTGTCACACTGTGCGGCCGCCAAAGGTTTTGTTCGGGCGGGAGCCGCGGCCCAGCCTGTGCGGCCGGGGCCCTCTTTGTCTGGCCTGAGAAGCTGGAGGCCCAGGTTGAGGATCCAATGTTCATCAAATGATCAAAGGCTTGAAGCCCTGGACATGAAATCTTTCTTTCCATTTCCTTTTCTTAGAGAATGAATTGCACGAGTGGCAAAGAATGCCCTTTCCAAAGCTTTTATGTGCAGTGCGAGGGCTAACTTCAGAGTCCTTCAGCGCTGAACATAAAAATGTAAGTGCACTTTCAATCTGGGCCCAGCTGCAGGGCCAGCATCGAGGAACCCTTCTTTCAAAAAGGCTTTTAAGGATTAAGGCCTTCAGTCTTTCAAAAAAAAAAAGCAAAAAAAAAAAAAAAACCCAACCAAAAAAAAAAAACACCACGGACTTTTAAGAATAAACTTAGAATAATTTGAGTTTCTTGTTCCATGGACTGGTTTATTAGAAAGTAGACAATAATGCATTTTTAAATCAGAGTAAATAGAGGAGTACTTAGTTTCAGCAGTGGGAAAGTAGAAAGCAATCAATAAATACCTTGGCTCTTTAGTGGGGTCTTTAATAGGTTGGGCAAAGGAGCTCCTTTTTCATGTAATGATTTACTTCCCTGCATTCTCTTAGACAGTTAACTGTAAATGCCTTTGTCATTTACAATTTCTTCTACTGCTCATTGAATTAGTGCTAACACTTAGTCTATTAAACGCGTTATAAATTCATATCTTCTACTACCCTGCTGTTGCCAACCCTCATATTATTTTAGATGCTGAAAGCCACCAACAAGGGACCTGTTCCTAAAACCTAGAGCAGGGGAAAAGAAATCAAGCTGGGGAGGATTTTGTGTTTGATATGTGCCACATCAATTTGACGGCCCCAGCCCCTTTGAGGAAGGGAATTTTGAGGAATGAAAATTTAAAGAAGCAAAGCATCTCAGCTCAGGGCACTTGCAGGACAGTAAAAGTTGGTAATGAGGGCAGAAATGCTCCCATGGTGTACTTGGGGAGTGAATTGAGCTGGTGGAAGGATGTGCAGGAGCTCACAGGGGCACTGGGACAGATTTGCTGTTGGGGGAGGTTCTTAATGAATTTCACTGTCCTCGGTGCAGTAAATGCAATGACTGTGTCTGTACCCTTATTCCCAACATCCACATGAAATAATCTGAGATACTGGCATAGACAGAGAGTAGCAGTGTCTATCCTGTGCTATCATTCCTGTGTCATGTCAGCTGGAAGTTACAATGCAAAGTAGGTCCTTTTGTTTCATTGTTCCAATAATTAATGTAGCTATTTATCATGTTGTTTATTACTATAATTCTTTTTTCTTCCTAGCTTCATATGCTGTTGCCTTGAATGTTTGAACAAGTTGATCCTTGAGGTCCCATTCCAACCAGGTGTTCTGTGATTCTGTGATATGCAGAGACCATGATCCTATATCCATCAAGGCAATAAGAAAAATGAAACAGTGTTGAATCTGGCTTTACAGTAACATATTTTAATACTGTTGTACATGTTTTAAGACAGTTACCAAATCACCTCTCATTTCAGTGACAGCCATCTTAGGACAAGCTTTAGTTTTGAGTTAAAAGCTGAGAAGTGATTTTGTTCAGCCCATGTGCATTTTCATTATTTAAATAAATACAGAAAATGATAATGGATTGTTTTTGTAGATAACAGTACTTGCTGGATTTTTCATAGAGACTGTTTCTCTGAGGCTGATTTCTGCTGAGAATTTCAACGTTCTTGATGTATTTACAAGTTTTATCCTTTGTTAGTAGGGATGATAAGATGATTTAGATTTAGTCTACTTGATATTTCTTCCTCATCTCAAACTCACAGTAATGCTGAGCTGATCAGATTTCTTTTATTTTTTGTGTGATCTAGAGAAAAGTTGAGAATTTTCTCATTTCATGTCTTTCCCGCAGGCTTATTGTAGTGACTAAAAGTGTGATATATTGCAAGACATTTTTATTGAGTGTTTTTGGCACACAAATACACACACACAAAAAAAAAAAAAAAAAAAAAAAGAGAGAGATTATGAGTCTTCCCACTTTCATTTTTCTGAACTGTGAGGCTTGGATAGTGTGGATAATAGTTTGATTTTTAGATAATTCATCCAGCCAGCAGCTGCTTAGGGTTTGCTGACCATCCATTTTCTTGTGTTTGAACTAGCTGAAATGAGATGAGTCAAAGGGAAGGCAAATATGAATTTTAAAATCCTTTTCAAGTATTGATTTCCAAATTCTAAAACCCAGCAAAAAAGATTCGATTTAGCAAAGCCGAACCAACGGTTTATTCTCCTGCATTCAAAAGCTTGGATTATAATTGATGAGCACACACACTCTGGCCAGGGCTGGCTCTGGAGGTTATCTCCCCAAGTCCTTTCCTTGCCCCTGCTACCCTATTGTCTGAGGGTCTTGTGAGTCAGCTCCTGAGCAGATGCAGTTTATACCGTGACATTTTAAGGCAAAACAAAAGATTCCTTAATTCGCCTTCTGACTCATCGTGATCAAATGATTTGGGCTAATCTGAACCCTTGCTGAGGTTTTGCTTATCTGCTGTTTGGATTTAACAATCATAATGAAGTTGTGGGGTTAGCTCCTCTCTGAAAGGATTTTATGAAAGGAAATGCTTGCCCATACTCGTGTTAAAATGGATTCAATCTGCTTATTTTTGAGTCCTTATGCAAAGTCTGAGAAAATTCTATTGTTCTGTTGTTCTGATACAAGTCTAGAGCTGACTGTTTCTGACATGCTTTTGGTGAATGAGGGAATATTTCCTCAGCCCAGCATCAAGCTTCTCCCATGAAAACAAAATTTAACATGCTGCTTTCCTTCAGAGTTTGAGAGAATATATAGTGTAAATGGAAGATTTCTTTTTTTTCCTTTTTTTTTAAGGTAATAATAGTTAGAGAGTCAAAAAGTGGGATTAGAAATAGGTGGTATTCTGGAAAAAAAATTACAGCAGAAAAATTCAGGACATAAAAATGTAATTGTTTTCAGGGTCTAAGTTTGAATTAATTACATGGCTGGTCTTTGAGATTTGGGTGAGACAGATTATTATCTCTAGGAACACAGAAGAAAAAAGCACAGAGCCAAAAGATTGGGGTTTGTTTTGTTTACTGTTGTGCTGTCCACAAGACTGCCTCAGTTCTCAGCAGCAGTGATGCCAGCCATGTAAATCTGAAATGCTGCTGTTTCAATTTCCAAAGGAAGTTGCTCGTGTCCATGTAAACATATCGTATGTTATAAGGCTGGTTTTTCCAATGAGCTGCATTTATGTATTGTAACTTTTATGTAATGAGTTACCCTGGAAACACAATTAGGCAAATAGTGCTCGTTCTTGCAGCCTTTCCCAGCAGATAATTAATCACTGTGAGAGCTGGGCCCCCAGCTACATGCACAAGTGTATAGGGAATGTATAGGATAGTTTTTCACGGTCCAGCCTGAGGTGCTCAGCAAACTCTTTCTATTTAGAAAAAGCTGTTTAAAATAGTGTTTATTTCCTGTGAAAAACACATTTGGACATCCGATGCTTTAAAGCTTTTTGCATGTTATTGCCTGTATGTAGTCATCGATTAATACTTCATAAAAAGAAGATTAAAATGTAGCATGTTCTACAAGCTTCTGTTCTGAAATGAATTAGTGCCCATGGGGAAGGTGTTCTTGGTTGATGTTTCCCACTGTATGTTGTATGGTCTGCATTTTTAGGTGGTTTCCTTTACAGAATATAAAGATTTCAAGCAAAAAGCAAACATGATATTGATACAATTTCTTGAGCGCATATATATATATATATATATATATATATATATATATATATATAATTAATTGGTCAGGGATTACCCTAAAAGAGCCATATTTCTTGATTTACTTGCTATTCTGAGGATTTTATTGGAAACTACTTGGGAGTAGGGAAAGTTATGGTAGAAAGCAATCCTAATTATCCAGGGTTAGGGGCAAATGAATTGTGAAGAAAGACTGATCAGGCATGGGCTATTCCCTGGGAGAGGGAGCACGAAGGGGGGTCCCCATAGAGTGCTGGAAGACCCTGAAAGAAATGTATTGATGTCAGTAAGCAGCTTGAGATAGTGACTAATTTGAAAACAAGAGGTCATTGACTGAAACTAAGGAGGAGACAAGCAGATAAGGAATTTGTGTGGCGTTTTTCCCACCATGGGTAGGTTAGGATATGGAAAAGTGAAAAAGCTGGGTCATAGAAGTACTGTGCTGCTGCTTTGAAAGCAGCTGGGCACATGTTTGGAAAAGGAAGTTTATATACAGAGAGTAAAACCATTTCTTTTTCAGTAGCTAATCTCATGCAGCAGAGGAGTGTTCAATTGACCAGTGGTGGTCTTCTGGCTGTAAAGGGTACAATTTGGTGGCTAAAGCGTGGTTATTCCTCAGTTTCTAGAGCTGGACCAGTTTAGTCACTTTTAAGGATAAACTCTGTTTAAAGAGTGAATCCATAACAGTTGCATCTTTTATTCAGGTCACTCCATGTACTGTCTTGTGAGAGCTTTACCACCTACGTGCAACGTAAAATGAATCTAATGTAAAATGTAGTTCTTACAATTTAATAGATTTATGTAGGCGAGCTGCTTCTGTGTCTCCTGGAAAGAAAATGCATATTTTCCAAAGGGGGCTTCAAGATTTTTTTTAAGGCCAAGTGAGACATTCTCATAAATGTCATTTTTGCAATAAGCATCTTAACTTTGTTCGTGTTTGATTCATCACATGGAGATCAACTGCCTTTCAGGTAATATACCAAGAGCTTCTGGAAGAGATACTAAAAGCAGCAAATTGTGTAAAACTCCATGGGAGCTGATCCTAGGCAACATCTATTAGCAGGAAGTAACAGCACATTCACAATTGTTGCTCTGTATGTGCTTTGTGTATGTGTGTGTGTCTGCACATGCACATGTAAGTTGAATTTAGATGCATGCACTGGTATTTTCTACAGTGACAATAGGTGATTATGGCATATTTTACCCCATATGGAATAAAACACATTAGCATCCATTTCTATAGCAGTTCTTATGTAGTAATTTAGGCATATTCATTTTACTTTTAACTTCTGGAGAGGGTGGAGGAAATCTAATTGTAAAAGAGAAACAATTCCTATTGTGTGTAGAATGTGATGTGACAATTCTCACACACAGTGGAAGTGAGGAAGGATTGGTCCTCAAATTAGCATCCATTTGCATTCAGTTACAGTGAGTGGTTTCTGCATGTTTTTTTCTGCATTGACAAAGGATATTAACTTAAAAACTGACATGTCAGCAGTGAATTTCTATCCCTGCAAGGCTGTTAAAATCAGTGTAAAACTTAGAACCATTATTTTCCTGTATCATTTTTTAAAATATTAGATTGTGCCTATGTCTTCCATCTGCAGTGTCACCTTCCTTTGGATTGTGTACTGACAAAGCCATATCACATTTGTACATTTATTACATGCAATCTTAAAGTAATAATACAAAATGTGTAAACAGTTGCACATTATGTAATGCATATATGTAATGTATACTCTATGTGCATGACTGTCACAATAATTTTAATTACTTCACTTTTATTACTTTAAGCACTCCCTTCTCCACTTACATGCTTGCTTTGCCCATTGGCTACTTTTGTTGAAGTTGTTTTGGTTTGGTTTTCTTTTTAATAAAGGTAATGAATTTTTAATTTGGGTTGTTAGGTGCATAGAAGCACAAACATATTTTGTCTGAAATTACAGACAGTTCACTGACTCAGGCATAGGCTGGGTCCATCCCTAGCTACACACACATGCACACAGATTTTCTTCATCTCAGAGAGTGAATAAGCTTATAATGAAAATGCCAACCTGAATACATTAATCTTTTTTGTTATCTTTAAAAGTGTACCCCTCGCTAGGATTTCGCTGACGCTTTTCTCTTTCCACGAAAAGTGTCAAATGATCCTCCTGGCCAAGAGCAGAGCTACAGCAGCAGACATCTGGATAGCTACAAATGAAAATTGCTTTTATTTTTGTAGTTTCTGCTGATGGTCAGGCCTCTTTTTTATCTCTAATACTTACAAGCATTTTTTATTTGGTGGGCACTTAGACAATGCAAGTTGAAGGAAGAAAATACTCTCTTTGCAGCAGAGCACTTTACAAACAGCAGTTACTCATAGGACACATTTTTCACTTCCATGGCCTTCACTATACTGCTGTACTGCTATACACTATACACTATACTTCACTGTACTGCTGGTTTATCTTTTCATTGTGGTTCCATGTTGCCTTTTTTCTGTCATTTCCCACAAAATCACCAATGTGGAGGTAAGGGAAATTAGGGAAGGCTACAGACACAAAGCACAGACCTTAAACACTGTAAGCTTTAGCAGATTCTAGCATTTGTGAGGCCAGAAGTGAAGAGAAGAAACTCAGCTCTTTTCAGCCCAGGTTCATTCCAGCTAACTTTAGGCACATAAAACATCCAGTGTTAAGCATCTCACCTAACCTAGTTGTCTGGGTCTCCTCTGTCATCGAGGAGAACGATACACACCTCTGGAGGATAATTCTCAGGCAAATTAATTGCCCATCAGAGCTTACCCTCTCTCTCTTAGCTGTTGAGAGAGGAGATGACTAACTCCAATTCCAACTTCAAGGATGGCTGGAGTAGATGAGATGAGGTTGGGCCTTTGAGACTAAGCTAGTTAGTAAATATTACTGGTTTGCTATTAAAACTAATGGTCAGTGAAGAAGTGGTGTTACACTCCCCCTAGTTATGACCCTTTTCTCTTTAATCAGATTGAGTTTGCCCCTCATATGGTGTGATTAAATGTTTTGCTGCAACATTAAGTACTCAATGGGGCAAACACTTGCTGGGGCAGCTACATGAGCCTTCCTTTAGAAGCTCTCAGTGGGAAGCTGGAGGCATGTAGGGCTTTAGGAGATTTGCAAATCTTCAGCATATCTGTGCTATGTCCAGCTACATTAGACATTGGAAACAGCATGGCTGTGACAGTGTGCTAGTCCATGAGTTCTGATTTACCCTCCTAACTCCCCAGAGAGCCCACTTCTACCTCTATACACTATGGCAGACAGAAGTGTAGATGGGTAGGTTTGTGTATTAGGCTCCTCACAGACTTGTATCGATTCACTCTCTGTCCCTTGGTCTCCATAGTTCACCATCCCCTTGCTGTGGCAAAGCTGAATGCAGAAAAGGGCCAGAAAATACAGAATCAAAGAAAGCCTCTTTGTCAGTCTTCAGATGGGGAGGGGAGGAAGGCAGCCTGAGGCCGCTGCGCGCGTTTGCTCTGACGGTGACGTGCCACTTTAGACATGAGTCATGCAGCCATCACCCAAACATGACAAACACTTGTGCTCTTCCTAAACACAGGCACACTGTGCTGAGACAGCTTAGTGTCCTCACTGGCACTGTGTGGTTTCCCCTTATTTTCTTTCTCAAGTGTATTTCTGCTGTTTCACGTTATTACACGTGCATCTTCCGGCTGCCTGGGAATACTGAGCCGTGCAGGATCCGAGGCTAAAGGCTGTGATCAGCAGCATCCTGCAAACACTAATTGGCTCTTTTTCAGCTTCTAGCAACAGCAGCATGAAGAAGTGTAGTAGGGACTGTTCCTTCAAGATTTTAACAAGCAAGGTAAAATCTTAGCTAACAAGTCCCTTTGCCCTTCAAGGCCTAATTCAAAATCTATACAATATAATAAATATAAAAAGATGCATTAGGCAGGTAATATCTGACTAGAATGAAGCTGGATACTTTCTGCTACAAAAAGAAGGGTGTTTGACAGGTCATTTCTGTATTCCTCTTAGTACTCCATTTTTTTCTGTTGGGATAAATGCTTATTCCCACACTGATCATCATAATTTCCTGAAGGAGAAATGCTAAAGGTGCTAATAATCCCCCTTTACAGCTGCTCAGCACAACTCCTACCTCATATATTCAGTATTGGGATCACTTTATGGTCAAGGAGAACAGAAAGAGAGCTGAGAAAGGTGCAAAAGGTATTGGGAAAAAAAAAAAAAAAAAAGATCTATCTAGGTCTTCACCTCTCTAGTGTCCAAGTACCTTATAATCATTAATGGATTTGCTTTCATAACAACTCATTAGGTAGGGGGAAAAAGGGTTCATTTTATAAATGATGGTGTGAAACATAGGGTGAATTTAATGATTTAGCCCAAGTGGCTAAATCATTTAGCGGGAAGTCAAAATCTCAGTCTGCAAGAGAACTGAAATCTATCTAAACATAGCCCCTAATGACCAAGCCATCCTTTAGGAATCACAGTAACAAATTTATAGCCATTCTACAGAGTTATATCTTTTTGAGGTATATCTGGAAGTTTTTCCCAACTAGAAAAATCCTTTTTAATTTAATATTTATGAACAAAATGTATTTGTGAAACATTCACAAAGAACATTCCTCAGTTCGGGCTATTTAAAAGGAAACCCCCCACAAATAAGTGCTTTGATGAAGTATTTAAACATCATTTTATTTTTATAAATACACAGGAAATTCAGAGCATCTAGAATCTAAAATATTCCTTTTAAGACAGAGCTTTAATATAAAATTCTATCAGTCTCACAGAATCTACACTGCACTTTTCATTAGTACTGAATAAAATAGAACATTTGACTTTGCTTTCAGTGTATGTTGAAGCCTACTACATAAAAATCTCAAAGATCACCTTAATTAGGCTAAAATTTCTCATGCATTTATGTAAAAATGGTGATTGTTCTTATAACTGAAAAAAAAAACCAACCCAGCACATTTTCAGATACACAAACTCTATAGTTTGCTGAACCTGAAAAAAACTTTTTAATGACATGCTTCATTTTTTCTTCCCAGCTGATCCATTTAAAGATGTTACTCCTCTTGACAAACATTGTCATATTCCTGTGCCATCACAGTGACAGCAGTGCTGCTACAATGTGGAAGGGACCATCCTCCACACAGTGTTTCTCACGTGTCTTGTGCTTAGCAAAATAGGACCCCTGCCATGTCTAGGGGAATGAGAAGAGAGGGAAGCTTCCATTATTATAGTCATAAAACTAACATTAGGTAATTCAGGGTGATTTTAAATACTGTGAGCTGCTGGTCACCTCATGGAGCCTATTGCAGCAGAATTAGGCTGGGTCGTTATTTATTGCATAGAAAAGAAAGAAAAGGGGAATTTCCCCATGTTTTTATGACATGCTGGATCCTGCACTTACACAGGACAAACACTTTAACCCCTTGAGATCTGCTAATCAGGAGCAGCAGCTGTTCAGTGCCAGCGTGCATCCAGCATTCGTGCTTGCGGGGAGAGAAAGGCTTGCAGAGGATGTGACCCTAAACTTCAGAAACCTCTTCTCTCCTTGGGGGCAAAATATCATTCAGCTTGCATCTTCTCCTGTTTTCTTTTAGTTTATCCAGTTAATGTTCCTGATGTGGGTTGTTGTGCACTCACTGTGAATGCTTCAAGCCTTTAGGAAGATGATAGTTAATTACTGAAGTTAAAATCTGGCTTGCACTGGTGTGCAAGTGCTTTCAGAGGTATTTACTCAGCCAGCTCACTGAGCTGCTAGGGGCAGGGGAAGGCTGGAAGTATCTGGCTCACAGTGAATTACTGCAAATGTATGTTCTGGTAAAAAAAAAAATAGCACAATGCACAGTCATTTTTCCCAATACCGTTGGTACAATATTAGCTCAGTCTCACACTAAGTTACATTTGTATGTTCATTTAAAACAAGCAATGAAATCCATTGTGGAAAAGCCTGTCACAAACACAACCCAAATTTATTTCCTGCAAAGTAAAATACAGTCAAAAGGTGAAAAGGGAGTTCTTAATTGTTTAAATGCTTCTTCTTTTATCCTTCTCTTTAGCTTTTGAAACCAGTGGCAGACAGATATATGTTGGTGGGAAGAAAAGATAGAAAATATTGTATTTTTGACATATTTTGTTTTCTTTTCCAAATGTCACTTGCTCTCCAGCCTAGTATTTGTAACCCTTCCTGTAGACTATTTGTTGTATGACAATAAATTGGCATGTGCATCTATTACTGGACTTAATAGTTTAGAAGCCTAAGCAAAACACTTCCAATAATTGGATATCATTGGAATCAGTGGATCAAGCTCTTCTAGCTTTTGCTCTAAACCACTGCATCAAATTTAGTTTGTGTGGGTTTTCCAGATAAGCAATGTTTCAAATGCCTTAGCAGTGTGTGGATATTTTGCAGCCATCTCAGTAAGAGCATGATTTGACCCTAATGTCCTTAGATGCAATATTCCTGTTTCCCAATGTCATGTAGCATATGCTGTATTTTTTGTCACCTGAACTGGCTCAAAAGCATAAATAAATTGTTATTGGGTACTGTAGAATCTAATGCCATATTGTCATACTCTCAGATGAAAGAGAAAGCCTCAGCATGGCAAAGAAAGTGTTGAATTTGTGTCAGATTTCAGCAAAATAATTCCAAAGAGAGTTGAAAGTTCATGCTGCACTTAAACACTGAGCTCTTCTCACCTGTGAAGGCAGGTTGAGTTCAGATCTGCCTTTGTGCCTTGAAAATCTCTTCCTTTGTCTGTGTCTGAAAGACAGAAAATTTTTTACAGACTATTGCCCACGCCAGTGGTAGTGAGCTGAATTTACATAATCCAGCAGCAGAGTATCCTAAGCTTGAATAGAAAAAAGCCCTCATCACAAAATGAGATTTAATAGAGGACTAGCAATATATATTTAAACACATTTGTTTTAGCCACAATAAGGGAATAGATGCAGAACATGTAGATGCAGAGGAGGAAGAGAGGCTTACACATGCAGAGAGAGAACAAGTCATGCTGGCTTTTTCCTATGCCATTGATTTCATCTCCTGTACTGTGAATTTTCTTGTTCCAAGGTGTTTTTCTTCTGAAACAGTGTCCTGTCTTTGCAGCACTAAGTTTCATTGATCAGTCTCTCCAGGCACTTACATATTTCCCATCACCATAGTATCCAAGGCATTCAGAGGTGGAAAAAAATGGTGTAGCAAACCAATCCCTGTCTCTGCTTTGGATTGCCTCTAATCCAATGGCATCTCAACAAGACACTTGATTTGCTCTGCTTTTCCTTAAAATTACCCATGGCTGAGGACATCTGAAATGCTTTTGGGTGAGCTGCTGATCACAACACCTGGGCTAGGGACACCAGTGAGTAAAAACTGATGTTTTAGGGACTTTACTGGCAAAACACTTCAGAACAAGCTTGCCATTAAGCACACCAGCCCACTAGGACTGTTCTTATGTTCCAGTGCATGCTGATGCTTTGGTGTTTTGCTAAATCAGGATTTTTTAATCGAATGTTGTTCATACTATTAGTCATGTCATTCCCTTAATGATGATAAAAAAGCAAACATCAGTTCACTAGTAAATGCTGCAGTCTGCATCACAGAAATGGAGGAATTAACTCTTTCAAAGGTAAACTCAGAAGCCTGTCTGGCCACTAAAGAGTGTAACAATGTCTTGTCATAAACCTTTTCTCTTTCTGTTCTGAGGGTTGAGTATTTTCAAATACAGATCATCCCTCAGTGATGGGGGGACAGAGATGTTACAGTCATGGGTATTGAGCCTGCCAGCTGCAGTGGGAGGATCTCTGGGTTCATCCTTGCAGCACACACCTGGGAAGCTCAGAACTGTGGACAGCCTTGTCCGTGGATAGCAGGGTCTTAAATATTTCTCATATCCTAATTTCTGAAAGGAGAATTCCTCTTACTTTGAACCAAGGTGCTACTGGAAGTTTTTGTTTCCTGGAAATAAAATGAGGCTACAAGTGAGGCTGTAAAGCATATGCAGTACTCACATAGCTCTGCTTCCATCCGCAGCTGTGATGGAACAGGAAAATCCCATCTAATTGCACGTGTATGTGTGTGAGAGAGATTAAACACTGAAGAGAGCTACTGTGTTTTACCAGTGTTAGGGTTTGTGAAGAGGGTACCTTTAGTGATGCTTTCCAGATGAATTGCCACTGCAAAACTTGCAATAGATTTAAGGTATAATTACTGTCAGTGTTATCAGACTTTACAGTGTATGTAAGTATTGCTTTGCTCTGTTGTAAGGAGATTTGGGAGTTTTTAATTTTCAAATAAAACCTTCTATTTTTTTTCAAAGCTCATCCCTGTAAATCCTGGGGAGGGGTGGTGAGCAAAAGGCATGCAATGCCCCAACCCATGGTAATTAGCAAAACTGTCTGCAAGACACCATTTCTATGTTGTCACTATTATATTTACTGAAAGAATTAATTCATTTTCTAATACAGCTGAAGAACACATTTTCATTTATTTGAAGAACATATTCCAAATAAATTATTCTTGTAGAGTTGTTGCTATTTTTAAATGTAATTTCATAATTTTTATCAAGGAAACCAAATTAAATCATTCACTATTCATTGCTATTCTGAATTTTTTTAAAAGATGGTGCTGAGATGTAAAGTTGAGTTGGGTAAATGAGGAGGTGCATTATGTTTGCATTGATATGAACCCAACTATGGGTAGACAAGCCCTTAAATTACAAGAGTTTTAGGAGGAGTGGTAAGTGTTGGGTCCAATTCTCCAAATCCAGTTCTGGGAACTCAACAAGTATGTGTTCTAGATGTGTACAAGTTACATTGCAGCAGCAGTCCTCTAGGTGCATGGCCCACAGGTTGGCCACTGAGACCCCTGTGAATATTTGGGGATATTTAAATACCTCCAGAAGGAAGTCCCAGATTGGTAGAGGGTGGCTCAGGAAATGTATAGGACCAGGCAACTGGAAGCAGTTGACAAATTTTCTTCAGAGCCCATCACTGAGTATCCCTTAAAACAGAGCAGATTCCAGAATTGTGGCCAATCCCCGCCCTTGATAAACCATCCAATGACAAAAGGGAATGTACAGAAAAGGAGAGAAGACCTGAGGTCAACACGTTTCCAAGCTCCTGTAGCTGTGGGCCCACATCAGGCCTAGGAGAATGAGCAGCCAGCCAGGGCAGTAGGGCACAGGGGAGCAGGGATGGAGTGGTTACACTTGCATTGGGATGACCCTCTGCCCATCTGCCTGGTGCTTTGCTACCATGAGATGTTCTTGCAAGGTGCAGAAGGGAGCAGATACAAGAAAGCCAAATTCTTCTGCATGGGAAGTTTTCACCTCAAAGGATTTCCAGCCAGGCTTCCATTCTGGAAGCTCATACAGGAAGGACCAAAATCCTGATTCCCCCTCAATCCCTTCCTAAAACATCAGATTAGGCGCTTAAGGAAAATGAGAAGGGTGGGGTCTTGAAATATCAGTCACTGGAGGAAATTGAGGAGGAAATCAGCATCTCCCTGTCCCCTTCAGTCCTCTAATCTTTGTGGATTATAAGAAAGGGAAGAGGCTCAAGGACTTGCTTTGATCTCCATAGTTCCTGTATGGAAATAAAGCTCCTCCATGTGTGTGGGGCAGGGAGCCAGTCCCAGCCAGGCTGTCTGTGCCTGGTTCACCTGCCCTGCTGCTGCCCATGGCTACAGGGCAGCTGTGTCCTGACACCCAGAGTGGCACCTAAAGAAAATGCCACAGACTGGCCAAGTGATCACACAGCAAGGTGGTCTGACAGGTCCTGAACTAGGAGGCCACAGACAGGTTTTCTGGATGTCAGCTGCAGGTGACAAAAGGTCACCTAAATCTTGTTTTTACAGCATTAATCTTTGTGTGGTTCAGGCCCTTAATTCAGTGCATACTCTTAGAAGTGACAAAGGAGATGCTCAGTTGCTCTGTCATGCATTGCCATGACAGACCCTCAGGTTCCACAAAATATATTCTGCTCTGGTGCAGAGATATTTTTAAGAATTTGTTTTTCTCTGGCTTCTCTTGAATTAATGTTAGTAAAAGGTGCCCCAACCTCTTATTTTTCTATATGAAGACAAAAATTGCAGCTGCCTGCCAAGTCTGCTGAGAGATGGATGTAATAATTTTCAATTGGACTGTTAGCCCAAAGGGAACCCGATAGCAAGAGATTGACAGATGCAGCATGGATTATCTTGTGCTCTGAACTCAGCCCAATTTGTGGTTTGTTGCAGGTGCTAAAGAGATTGATATTGCTGCTACCCTGGAGCACTTGAGGGACCAGAGACCAGGCATGGTCCAGACAAAGGTACTGTCAATAAATCCACTGGGATTTTAAATACATTAAAGGTCTTTCACAGTAGTTGTTTTCCTGACAGAAGAGAAAGGGTATGACCTAATTTAACGCAGGTCGCTTGCTGATTACTCTGTTTGGCTCCCTACCAACTGAGGTTTATTTATGCTGAAGATTTATCTAGGTTACTTTCTTTGGTGTTTACTGTTCTTTCTTGTAACATCTCCAGCATCTATCTTGATTACCATATATGAAGGGCAGTCAAGACAACAATCTATAGCCTGCTAAAGAAAATGTGCATTTGAAAGAACGTTCTTGCTTTCATCCTGAACTATGGATTATTTTCTTAGAGTATCTGTGCTTAACTGTGCTTGTAATATTTTTTTAAAGCTTCTGCTCATTAAAGAGAATGTAACTGCTGCATTTGATATTTTTTTTCTGAAAAAAAAAAGAAGTTTTGAATTAAAGGAAATAAAGTTTTGCAGGGAATCAAGTAATTTTTAGTATCTTTGAATGAAGGAGCTTGCATCAGCCTTTATGGATGTAACATGGCAACTATATTTTTACACTTTGGTGAGATGAATGCCTTACTCTCAAATTCCTGTCAGTTGTAATAGTTTTGACATTTTTCTACAATGTAAAACTTTTAAACACAGTAGCTGATGGTGCAATTCTAGTCCCTTAAATTAGAAATGAAGCTTTCTGTTATTAACAATTCCAGTGATGTATGGAATGATATTGTGGGATATGTGCTGCAAGTTAAGAGCTGCAAATATGACAATAAAAAAAACTCTTTCATGGTATGAAGTTGAAATAAATCTGTTTATGGCCTTTTAAAATATCAAATGATAGTTATAGCCCCAAACTGAGCAACAGGAGCAATGTGACAGCACTGTGTCTTGGCCAGGCTGGAACTGATAGGAAATTCTGCAGTGTTTAGGGAGTTGAAATTGCTGAGGGGCAAAGGTGAAATAAATTTGTGCTGCAGGAATCATTGGTTCATAATTTTTCCTGAATCTCTTCCCAATTATGTTATTTCCCACTAATATTAGGGGGAAATACTGCTGAAGAACAGCTTGTGGAATCTTAATTATTATTTACCAATTAAGTAAATGTGTGAAAAATAAAGATGAGCCAGTCAAAACTAACTAATCTTTATCTGCAAGGAAGACATAAAATTGCACAAGTCTTTCTTCTGCTATGATTATTCCAACTGGAACAAAAGACAAATAGCACACAGTATCCAGTGTCATATATATTTACTCTGAGGTAAGATGCAAATCCTGGACTACTCTGCAAATGCATTCAAAATATGTTGCAGCTCTGTGGCAACATAGAGCTCAGATTCCAGTTTCCTTTTCAGGGCAGAGAAATTATGGCTTGTTGCCTTCACAGAAGAAAAAACATCGCTCCAGAACCAAAGAATGAGGTTATGTGAACTTCTCCTCCTTAGCTCAGCAATAGTTACCTGAGTTCCATCAAAATCTCCCTCAAGACATGGTTTTTCCCTCCAAACATTTGTCCAGAAGAGCTTCAGAAAACAAATGTACCCTGTGTTTTCATCCAGGATGAAAAATTTTCTCAGGATATTGCTTATCTTTCCTCTTGCTCCTTCTTCCATCATTGTCATTTTCTCAAAACCACCCAAATCACTTATTCAAGCTAATGTCTTACAAATTATAAATATCTGGTTACATGCTAGCAATGCATGATCCCCAGAGAATTTTTCTGATGGATTTAAACAAACCCCTGTGCTTTCCCAACTGAATACAAATGAGGAATATTAGACTCTTGGAGTAATTTAAAACGATGGATTAAAAGTCAGGTTAGAAATGCCAATTACAGAATATCCCTAGGCAAAATAAACACCAACTTCCTTCAGCAATGTTATTTTGTTTCCAGCAGGCAGCGCTCCACCTTTCCAACAGGCATGGGAAAGATTTGTTTGCAGCATTTTGTCTTCTGGAAAGGATCTTTAATTCAGAAGCACTGTATATAATAAATTGTAATGAAATTATCATAACCACATTCTCCATTTCTGAGAAGCATATTGGAGGGTTTGTGGGTTTGTTGGATTTTTTTTTTTCAGGGGAATTGCAAAATAGAATTTATATGTCACATATGAAAGGAAAAAGTAATGAAGGAGGAAGTGCATTCTCTGTGATGGGAAAAAGATATATTTCTTATTTTTCCTGTCTCCTCTATCCTCTCACAATCTAGAATAGTAGATAGATTCCTTACTGTGTTTTATATGCTACATGAACTCACTTTGTTTTCCTGGGAATTTTTATCTGTAGACTTAATGAAACATAGCCATAGTTACTTTTTATTAAGTATATTCTATTTTTAGAACAGAATTTTTAGAATATACTTTTTATTAAGTCTATTCTATTTATTAAGTATATTCTTGTCACCTCTGTATTATAGGTAAACTGACACCACAGAATGTCTGCCCAGCTCTGTTTTCTGGGCAAAGCTAGATGTTAAAATTCATCTCCAGGCAGTCTTGTATATGCAAATAGAACGTGTGAATGGCAGTGTAGCTGTACAAAACAACAAACTGATCTCCTTTAAAAATTACTGACATTAATTTGCTCTAACTGCAGTTGTCCTAATGGAAAAGTGTGGAAGGTGTGGGAAGGCTTTTCCTGGGAGGGTGGTGCTGCACACCAGTGGAAGCTGCACTCCTTCCTTTCACCTGGGTGTGTTCTGCAGCAGCATGGAGGGGAAGAGCTCAGCTGGCCATCCCTGAGAGGCCATGGCCCCACACATCTCATGTCTGCTCTCCTGTCCCTTCCCTGCAGTCAGAGCTCTGGCTGTGCACATTACACTCTGTGAATAGTTTTGCCTCAGTCATTGTGGTCACAGTGCCTGTTGCTCAGTCCCTGGGTGAGGCAGACACTCTTCCTCAGGCTTTTTGAGCTGCTACAAGCACCCACTTTGGTTCTGCCCCAAAATGGCCCAAATTTGCCCTCTCTGACCCTGCTGCTCTCCAGCTTCTCTCACACTCATTGTGCTCCAGTTAAAATACAACTGATGCTCCTGGATGGCCCCCAGCATTCCCAGTGTTTCCTTTAATTGCAGAGCCCTTAGACAGTGCAGGGAGCCTTAGGCAATCATGCACACCATTTTCAGTGCCTGCTGAGGATGAGTCCTACTCTTTAGGGTGAATTGATGTCTGATTAAAAGCTGTTGGCTGCAGTCCAGCAAGTGTACATGGATGCCACTTTGACAGCACCAAGCAGACAGCAAAATTCTTGAATGGCAGTGTCGCTGAGAAATTATTCTGAGTTTTATTCTGCTTTTTCTGCTCTGGCACTGTGCCCATCATTGCTTCTCTGAAGCATCTCCACATGGGAGCTGACTGCAGTTGGTTAAGACAAGGCAGAGAAGACTGGCACTGGATTGCAGGAATTAAGAGTCAGCTGCCTTTCTGAACTTTGAGTTGTACATCTGTAGTTTATTCTTTCACCCTTCCTGTACATTTCTGCAGTAAAATGAAACACTGTGGAAAATTAATGTTATTGGTTCAGTGATCACTTTTGGAGGTGGCTGTGTTCTGTAACCATCCCACACAGCCCCTGGCAGCACCAACTGAGATGCCAGAGGTACAGATCTCCAGTTTTCTAATGGGAGACACAGCCAGTATCCCAGCAGTGATCTTGGGATGCTTTGCAGGGTGCATCTCAAACCTGCATCCTCAGAGTCGATTCCTCAGCAGCTCTCAACCCCAGCTGGCTTAAGCCTCTGGAGGACTTCCAGAAAATCCAGTAATTTCTCCACAGCCCTTATCTGGTGCCTTTGATTTGCCTATATTTTGAGAAAACTTTCCACTGGAAAGTTTCAAACTCCAAATCAGCCAGTCAGTTATTTCAGTAAGCTAAATTACAGAGAAAAAAATCACTTGCTTGGAAAATATAACACCTGTTAACCTTGAGGATTTGAAACTGCTTTGTCCTTCTGCAGGACTACACAGTTCAGGAGTGTGTCAGGGTTGCACTTAGAAGAAGTAGCTGTTCATGGCTGTGTCCTTCACACCTCTGCCAACCCAGCACAGAAGCTGGCAAATCATTTTGGTGTTGAGGTTACAGTAAATTAATAGCAGAGAAAAGCCTTCCCAAGTATGTCTTATGTAGGAGTAGTCTTAACAAAATTGAGTAATTTGTGAGTGTAGAAATGACATTAAAAAGAGAGGATTAAAAAGATCAATGACAGGTAAGCCAAAAACCAGATATTGTTCTATAAAATAGATATCAGGGGAGGAGATATTTATTTGAGATTCTTTCAACTAGAAACAGTCCCAAGAAAAGCCAAAGTCTGCTTTACAGCATCTCACTTACTTCATATTTCAATAATGTACTGAGTTCCCATCTCTATGGCAAAAGGAAATGGCTGGTGATCAGCTGCTCCCAAACCCTTCTGACCATGCAATGGCAATATATCATCATGTCCCAATAGCTTGGCTTCTGCCACTAACATTTTTCTCCATTAAAATGACTCCGGCTTCGAGATGCTGTCAAACATGTTATATGACATCAATAATCCAAGAACATTTTGTTCCTTTCCATTGCAGTGTACAGTTCATCCTGCATATTCATATTTTTAACAATGTCTTGAGGAGGTTCAGCTGCAGAACAGAGCACCAGGCTTTCTGGGAGTGTTTTGTTTTATTATTCAGGGTGTGCGTTTGTTCTCTCCGCAGGAGCAGTTTGAGTTTGCTCTGACAGCGGTGGCAGAGGAAGTGAATGCAATACTCAAGGCCCTTCCCCAGTGAGCAGCTCAGTCTCCTGAAGGTTCCTGCAGAAATCCATCCCTCGTTTTCCTCATCCTCAGTCCCTGTGAATGTTCTTGGAAACCGTGACCTGACCTTAACTGTGTATCTTCTGTTGTAACCACATAGTGATAGGGTCCTTACAAACTGCTTTAGCTGGTTAAAGTTCAACAGTTAAAATGTGCATTCTGTTTTTTTGGGGTTTAAACAAATTTTTAAAAGTACATCAAAGCCTCGGATTAAGTGACAGAACAATCCATCTAATTCCTCCTACATCCTCGAAGCCCTGAATGTCACACTTTGAAAGCACACATTCATGTTCTTAATAGCAAATATACAATATTGTGGGTAATTAGTGCAGTCAATATAGTCTCAGAAAACAGTGTTCTGTTATATTTTGTAACTTCTCAAAGGCTGAATAAGAGTGGGGGCCTAAAGAGGATGGTGATTGTTCCCATACAGTGCCAGGCTGGAGCATGAAACAGTGCTGTGGGTGTGAGCAAACACAGGTCCAGGCTCTGGCAAGGAGAGCTTGCACCTTCTCATGCCAGGCTTTGGCAAGCAAATGTGTTCTTAACTGTTGTTTACTTTTCAGCTTTGTGCCATGAGAGGAAGAAAGCTGAACTATGAGTAAAAGAGGCTTGCATGGTTGTTGCAACTGGGGAGAAAACATGTTGGTCACATTTACGGAAAGCCAGGGTATAATGAGCACAGCTCTGACCATGTACCTGGCACTGACAGCACAGAAAAGGAGAGCAGAGGCTCCCCTCAAGTGATGAGAAAGGTCCTGTCAGCAGTCAGGTAATTGTCTGGAGCTGTTATGGAAAGAGATTGTTGGTTTTATGGGATTACTGGGGAAGAAAATGGGATTCTCCTCTTTATACCTTTGCATTTCCCTCTGTAAAGCTCCGCTGTGCCATCCTTTTTAGCCAGGAAAGTGTATTTCTGTAAAAGCCTGGCTGAAGAAGAAATCTCCAATCTGCATTTTATGACTCTCATCGAGTTTGTCTGATCCAGGCATTTGTTGCAGCTCTCTGCAGAGGCTTTGCTCACTCCTTGTTCTGCAGGACACCTATTTGAACTGAGCATGAAGGGGTAAAGCAGCACAAAGATTGAATTTCAGAGATTCATGTGTTCTCAAAAGCCTAATACCTACTCTTGCAAAGTAATGCTAAAATATGTCTGTAAATGGTTTGGATATGCAATCTTGCTTCTGTGATTTCACGGGTTCAGTTGTGGCACTCTTCTAAAAGAATTTACATTATTGATAGAAAGTACTCTGATATGTTTGAATGAAGGGCCTGAGAGTAAAATTATTGAAGGTACCTAAGTGATCTAGGCTATTAATTTCATTTTCAAAAGTGAATATGTGGATGCTTTTTCATCTGCTATCCTACATCTCCATGATGTAAGAATCTGGGGTGCTTTTTTCCCAAAATCTTATGAGTATTGTGTGCTTGAAACCATATTAGGCTAATTGTTTAACTTCAACACTGGAAAATATATCATTGAATTTAATTTGGGAAGGGGAGCTTTCATAAACTTCTAATCAGTGAAATGTTAAAAATAACAGTATCACACAGTTTTGCTGGCACAGAGGTGATGAGCATCAGTCAAAATCAACCATGTTGCAATTTTGTGTTGTAGGTGTGGATATTGGTGATTTCTTCTTTTTAGCAATTAAAGAGGTCCTAAAAAAAAAAAAAAAAAAAAAAAAAAAAAAAAAAAAAGCAGAAGGCTTGTTACTTTTTGCCATACATTTTTGTATGCTTTACTTGATATATGCTGTTGCCTAATTTGTGCATCCCATTACTATAGCAGTGCAGAGCAGTTACTGCAGATGCCATCATCCTCTTAAGTACACATACTGTACATTAAGCCACATGTTTATTTTATGGCCTAAGCATTTTAGAGCTTTCCTAGCAATAACTAAAAAAACTAATGGAGTATAAATGAGAAAATTGCCTTTTTCATTTGATAATTTAGGTTTACCGGGATTCTTTTATTACTTTAGCTAACACAAAATTTCAGATCAGGGCAGATGAGATCAGTTTGAGCTGTATCAGCAAGTGTTTGAAGTAGATTTACTGTGAGCCACGTACTGCAGCTTTCTGAAAATACAGGTGTATGCAAACAAACTGTCCAAAGAATCAAAACTGGGGCATCCTAAGCCAAGCCCTCTGTCTGATTACTGGGTGGAATTATTTTCCAGTGTGAGATGCTGTGCCATCACCCACTGCCAATGGGCTAATGGTGTTTTACCACAGATTTCTGCCCTGGGATTCATTAGTGTTTGCCTCCTGACTGTCCCTGTGCGTACCACCAACATGACTGACGAGCCTTTCGTTGCACTTCAGGAATATTTTTTAATTGTTCTTTTGCAAATATTTGCATTTCATAATAACAATTTCAGGGTGATCCCTATTAATTCACAAGCAGCTGTGTGTGTGGGACTTCATGCTTCAGAGTTTATTTAGCGTAGATTAGAGGGCATTAATCTTCCCCAAGGCTAATGGGGCAGGAATGTATTGTTTTACTCATCCTTGTAGAGCAGTTTACACAACAGAAAGATGCAGTTTCACTCAGAGGGTTAGAGTATCTCCCACTGACTGTCATCGACAATCCTGTTATTTCAGCCATGTTTTGTACAGTTCTTCCACAAAGAGGTGCAAGGCTTATTCTGTTGACTGTAAACAACCACACAGAATATTTCATCTGTGCATAGCACACTGTTCACACCTCTCAATAAATGCCCTGCTTCTGGGGGTGATAATCTGCTGCAGGGTCAATTAGTGAAACGCAGGTTTCAGGTGCACCAGGGCAATCTAGAGGGATCTGACTATCCATTTCCCAGGAAGATGCCAAAGCCATGGATGAAGCCACAGAGATGGATTTGCCATGCAGGGCAGGTATTTATTTTCACTGCAGTTAACTTAATCCTTGTGATCTGGTGAAGGATGTTATTCAGGCCAACCCCCAGTCACTTGCACTAGATGTGGGATGCACCCCATGTTCACTGTCAGGTTGAGCTGAGCTTCTGCCTGAAGACCAGGATCACCTGAGAGCTCAAAGTCAAATGAGACCCACCACCCTTCTCTGTTCAATTTTCTGCTGATCTTTAGTAAACTCATTGCCATTGAAGCTGGGGCTGGTGCCTGACTTGGCCACAAACAGCATGTGTTCAATGTTGGACATGCTCACATTCTAGACAAATGGAGTGTACAGGTTCTGTTTGTGTGCTTGAATCCTTAAATGATATTTTGGGGGGCAACCTGCAGGAGGGCAATTTAACCCCACTGCTCCTTGCTGGAAAGAGAAATCCCTGTTTTCCCACAGGCAGCACACAGAGCTGCTGTCCCTGAGCAGGGACCTGACCAGAGCCCTGCTGATGCAGTCAGTGTGTCCAGACAGGAGGGACAGAAAGGTGGATGTCACCAGAGCTGGTATTTCACAGGAGTAAAAGCACAGTTGCTCTCTTCAGCCTTTGCCCTTGCCATGGCATGGGCTGGGACTTAGAGGAATGGAGAGGCAGGACAGCCCCATTCCCCAAATCCCAGATCCCTGAGGCTCATCCTGAGGCACAGGGCTGAACAACAGTGTGGGGTTTGCTGTTGGCTTCAGGTGTGACCTGTAACCATTGCTGTTGGCCACTCTCGTGGGACCTGCTGCAGCCCAGGTAACTCCCATCCCAGTGGAAGTCCTTGGCCAGGAATGAATTTCAGCAGAAAATCACAAATCCAAATCTCAATCCAGTAGCAAAACAAGCCAGATTATTTTTATAGAAGCTACTAAATGTTTAACACATTTCAAAATATTTTTAGAATCTACACCCATGACCTTGTCCCTGTCTCCAGCATGCATGCAGAACCAATCCCCATCCATTCCCAGGGGAATGACAGCTATAGTACCTGTAAGGAGTTCATGCTTTATTAGTCAAGTGGAACATTAATAAAACCTGGCCCACTTCATAATTTCCAGAATAGTCATTAATTAAAAAAACTGTTATTGGAACAGAAAACAAGTATTTGATTAGCTTTGTTACAGAACAATAGCTCTCCTCATTTTTATTCTGCATATTTTATTCTTTCTTTAGAAAATTCTCTTAAGAAGCATTTGAGATAATTCGCTTTTTAAAACTGTACAGTTTCTATGGTTTTGCTTTTTAAATGAGAGTACACTTTGTAGATTTGATTATTATATTTTTCTGTTAATATTACATTGGGCATTACAAAAGCATTCCCCACCACAGTGAAAAGAAAGTGATCCTGTTGGTTTATTGTAAAAGAAAAAAAAATAATTTAAAAAAAATTGCAGAGCTGTGGCATACTCAATCCAATTAGAGCATGACTCTTTACTACTTTTCATTTACCACATGAGAAAAAAAATAGTTACACCAGCAAGATTTCATTTGAAGCTGTTCATGCATGCTGTTTGTACTGTATTTGATGGCATAATATTGTTTTGTTTACAACCTTTTCTTTCTCGTCATTCTATTATATTCTTTATATGTATATAGTTAAAAAAAAAAAAGATTATACAAAGTATTTTGTTCTACCTCTGTAAAGATCTTACTTGTGAATAAAGTCACGTTGTCTGTGGAGTATGGTATTGTGAATACAGCATTAAAAGCTGGTGCTTTGCTTTTATTTGGGGGTGAGAGCAGTGCTGATGTCTCCTGCTGGAGGGGGGGGTCTGACTGTCCAAGGTGGGAGCAGGAGGCTCACAGGGAGGGGCACAAATGCCCTGCTGGTGGCTTGGGTATGCACATTTCATCTGCTCTGAAAAGAGATTGCTGCCAGCTCTGGCTCAGGTGTGTGGCCCTTAATACTGCACCTTACAGGACTTTGATTGAGATGGATTCCTGTGTTCAGGCCAAAAATGAAGCAAAAGAATCACAAAGTTACAGGGACCCTCCTTGTACTGCCAGGAAGTGGGGAAAAAATCACCTAGAGCCTGTGCCACAGAGTGTACAAGTTAATAAAGAAATTAAATGGAACCTGCCTTCAGGAAAATTAAAGGCAGGAAAATGTTTTGGGGAAGGCTGGTGGATCAGACCATCACAAAATGGCCAAGGATTTACAGTTTTAAAATAGTAGAAGTTCATAGGAGTATTTGAACAGATAATGGAAACTTCTCGCTGTTACATTAAATAAGGTTTAGAGGAATAAAGTACAAGGTTACCACACAAACACAGCATTCAATAAAGGGTCTTTTTCCTGGGGTATAGGAAGTCATTTTCCCATAAGCACTGTCCATGATATGAAGGTTTTGGATCTTCCCATTAAATACTTACTGTCAGCTGTCAGAGCAGTCTTTGGGTTTGGACAGTCCTGGCGTGGCAGTTTCCATGGTCCTGTGTTATGTGCTGAAATTTCCCTTGTGTTTTGAAGAAGACTTAAAATATGTTTTCCACTTATCTGGAAATCACTAGAAAAATGTAAACAGAAACCTAAAGTGGTCCTGGTCCAGCTCGCTTCCTTCCCATCAGAATAATCACATTTTACATTCTTTAACCTTGTTTATGTAGTTGCATGTTTTAATATCTGTGCCTTTCTCAGTGTAAGAAGGTGACTTTCATCTTGGAAGCAAAATATATGCACCATTACAGCTATTTTCCTGTTGGTGTAATTTAGGAGGTCTTTCATCTCCAAGACAGCTTTCTGAAAGTTCTGGTAGCATCAGATGGAGGACAAAAAGAGAAATGTGTTTAACTGTATAAATACTGGAGCATTGTGAGTCTCCTAGATGAAACCAAAGCCACCAGTTGTGCATCATTCATTCATTCATGCAGGCAGTGCTGCTCTGGCCTCACACTGCACAGGTGCACACAGCTGTAAAAACAAGGGGATGGGACTGGTAGTCCTGGTTTTGGATGCTGAGCAAAGAACTGCACAGCCACAGGGAGAGGTAGCAGGTAGGCTGGGTTTATGTGTGCTTGAAACAACTGAGTCCTTGGGGAAATTCTTCTTAAGTCAAAAATTAATTTCTCCCCTTGAGAGTGCACCAGTTAACCCCCACATGCAGGTAAATCAGCAATACAGATAAAAGACTCAGTGTGGCTGACCAATCTGGGAATCCAGACTTTGTAATGTTTGGGCTATTTGCTGATGCACTGCACTGCCCCAGAATTTTCCTGCAGTAGCTTTGGTCACACTTCTCAAAGATACAGGAATGTGCTGCTCCCATCATTTCCAGCATATGGTACAGGTGGGATTCATCTTAACCAGCCTCTGAGCAGCTTTTCATGGGCTTCCACAAACCACCCACTCATCATAAGCTTCCTCTGTGGTCAATAAAGGAAAACATTTTTAGAGTGGGAATTACCGTGTTTGGCTTCCACTTCACCATGAGGTGATTCATCCTATTTACCCCATACCCTGAAACAGGGAACATCAAAATTTTACTATTTGCTGAGTACAAAAGCATTTCCTTTCTATATTGTAAGCCTATTCCCTCAAAACTGCATTGGGTCACTTGTGAGAAAAAGTGAAGTGAATTTTGGCTTTATAGACCTTGAATTTATAAAACATCATTATCCCATTCCTCCTTAGTTTCTCCTGATCCATACAGATGAGTCTTGTCCCCTCCTACAGAAGCTGTCCTGTGCCTGTGATCACCTTTGCTACCCTTCACCTTACCTTGTCCAATTCTACACTCTGAGGTACACAGGGGCCAGGCTGTGGTCCAGTGTAACAGTGATGTTTTTAGATATTTTAATATTTTCTTCTTCTTTGGAATGTCTAACGTTTTGTTGCCCTTCTCCAGTGCTGACCAATTGAGGTTCTGCTCACAGACACTCATTCACAGCAATAACAAATGCTTTTCTTCAGGTCACCTTTATATCTGTATTGTTAAGATGCATTTCATTATATGAATTACTTTATCTCCAGTAATTTCATCTGCCATCCTCACAGTTCTGCTGTATCACAAGGTCTCTCCATGACACTTCACAACTATTTTTGTTTTTATAATGGTAGGTAACAATGTGTCATTCACACTCTGCCACCTCGGTATCACCTCTTCTTTTTTCCTATTGTTTAAAGTGGGGAATCACCATCACTACAAAAATTGTCCCTTTCTTCACAATGTGTTTCTTAACTTTTAATCCTTCATTAACCCACAAAAATCTAATCCTTAATGCAATGACAACTCAGTTCCTGTAAGAACCTTTCATGAGACAGCTTTTGCCAAACGTTTTTAGGAAAGCCAAGTACAAAATAATCACATACATCATCAAACTTACTGATTTTTTCAAAGTCTCTTAGGATGCTTTTGCAACACAACTTGACCCTGCAAAAGCCTTGTTGCTTTTTCCTCCTCTTTACACCATCAGTTATGCAGGATCTAGACAGAGGAGTATGGATGCTGCTTATAGAATAAGCTCTGGTATTATTTTGGAGTCAGTGGAGAACTACTGGATGGGCTAAAAACAGAGCTGTGGAGCTCAGATAGTGGAACCCCCACTCAACACAGCACAGCTCAGGGTCATTCCCAGGCATATTTTGAGTATTTCCAGAGATGCAGACTCCAGGCTCCTCTGGGTCCTCTTTGTGAAAAATATCTTTTGAAGATCTCATTGAAATTTCCCTTGATGCTGACTGATTGCCAACCAGCTCCCCAAAAGGAGATGCCTTGTGCAGACAAATCCCTCTCTGGGTTCCACCACCAAGGTTGTCATTGTAGAGCACACTCAGGCAAGTAGCACACATGGAAGGATTTATAAATAAATTCTTAATCTGTGAGCTGAATCCCACCCTCTGGGCAGGATTCAGTGCTTGCTGGTGAGTGGCTGATGTCACTGCAGATGCTGTGGGTCCCCTGCCCAGCCTGCAGCACTCCTGCCAAATGGCTGAATCTGAGGTCTTGTGCTGCGTTTGCCAGCCCTGTGCTGGTGGCTTAAATCTCCTGAAGTGCCTCAAATGATGTTGGATGCTTACATTCAGGGATCTGAGTCCCACATCATGTGTCTAGCAGTTGGATTCTGTATTTTCTACCAAAATTGAAGGTATGGGAGGGAATTTGACAGGAGAGCATCTTCCCAGTTAACCCACCAGTCCAAAAGAGGCAGCAGCTTCTGAAAACACTAATTTTGCTGTCAGAATGGGATTCCAGGCAGGGCTGTGACTCCAGCAGCATTACCTGAGTGTGTGCCAAGCCCAGGCATGAGGTGCTGCAATGACCACAGCAGGGAACAGCTGGAGAGCTGCCCTTGTGCTGGGTAGCACTAAAAGGCTTTGTGTACCTCACAGCCAGTGACAGCAGTGTGTGGGATCACAGGCACTGTTGCTTTCCAACACAAGAGGCCAAAAAAAGGGAAAACTGGCCAAAAGCATGAGTTCACATAAAATAAAACCTAGTGTACAGCAGTGTTCCATTAGCACTTGTTTCTAAATGTGGCATCCATTTCCTTCATGCAGGAAGTCTGCTCTGATTTCCAGCAGGTTCCATTTGTATTGTCCAAGTTAGAAATGTTTGTTCCTGAAGGTGGATATTACACTGGAGAGCATCAGCAAGAGCATCCCTTGAGGTGTTCCTGATGCTACACCTGAGCTGTTGAGCAGAGGCCAGAGTGGACCCACAGCTTTGTGATCCTGATAAAAGCATTGCCAAGGCTGGAAGGGAACCAGTGCTCTAGGAAGTGGCTGAAGGGGAAAAGCAAACTTCCACTTTTTCCAGAAAAACCTTTTGATTCTTTAAACAATATTTCCATAAGTAGGAATACACATTGCTTTTTGAAAGGGGAGATTGATTTAACATCTGGTGTGTCTAGCTGTGCCTGGTTGAAGGAGCTGGGTAGGTGACCTCACTCAGTGAGGTGTTCCTTGCAGAACAGAAGGTCTTTAGCATTGATTTTCTCATCTGTTCTACTCTTCATTCTAAGACATGGTATTTTCATTATATTTTATTTAAATATGGTAATATAGAAGCTGGAGTAACAAGCTGGGATCTGTTAGGGTTAATCTGAAATTAATTACCTTTCTGCCCATGCCATATATTTCCATTACAAAGACCCTCAAGACAGGCAACCAAGCCAAACTGTGTTCCTAAGCAGTTAGGTAGGATTTGGCTTTTCTGACAGTTATAGCACTAAATGCTGAGCTTTTTGAAGAAACGCTTTGATTGTGTTTGTAAAGTTAAATTATCTTCTTTATTTTTTTCTCTGCAGTTCAGAGAATAAATACACTATAACAACATGATGAGCTAATGAGCTGACTTGGGAAATAAAACATTTCCTGATGCACTACTGGCTCAAAAAGATCCAGGTATTTTGTTCTGGAAGATTTTGTTATGGCTCTGTTTGCTGAACCAGACCCTTGTTGGATTCTCAATTGCACCAAATTCCTGCCCTGCTCGACTTCCACCTCCTTTATCCTCCATGGCCAAGAGGCCAGATGGAGATGGATGAACTTTGTAGGCTGGTCGCCCTCTGACACGAGGATGTGAGGCACAAGAACAGAATCTTGCAGGAAAGATGTGGGTGCTTGCTCTGCAGCAGAGAGCTTACAGCAGAGGCTCCTGTATCATCACATTCACCAAGGAGTGGAATGGATGGACATTGCAGTGATCTGCCAGAGCTGTCACCTCATTGCTTAGCAAGTTCCAGTCTCTAATTATCTTGTTCTTCTCAGTAAAAAAATGCATGTTTTTTGTCAGTGTTGTAGGTATTTATCTTGGAAGATCTTCACAGATCTTTTTCTGCGTCTAACTTTCTTTTCTGTAAGACGCACAACATCTAATGTGCACAGAACCACATAAATGTCCGCAAAAGTTCTTTTTTTAGCAGAATGCTGGCTTGGAAAAGCTTATTCTATTCTCTCTGGTGATTTCCAGTCCTGTAAAAGCAGGATTTATGTAAATGGCAGACACAAGCAGCCCTGCCATACACAACCAATGCTGGTCCCCTCTCCTAGAGCAGACTCCTGTAGTTATATATACAAGTCTAGCTGCATCTGACCAGTGTGAGTCACTGAGACCATCCCATTTTAAATGTTTCTTCAGAATGGATGGCTGATACTGCACAAGTTACACTATTTCTAATGAATGTCAATTAATTAACAATTTGATGCTGGCTGAAAATGCCATTATAGCTTTTACTTTTGGCTTCCGTGGAAGCTCATTTAATATTGTTAAGTATTTTAAGTCAGGGAAAAGTAATTTAATTACTTGTCTGAGTTTCCCTTTAATGCACAGTGAGATATAGAGGGTTGGGCAAGAAGGAAAGGAAGCATAAGGATAAACTTGATAAACTCCTCCTGCCCATATCCAGGGTCAGGGAATGCACTGGCAGGTTAGACTTTCCAGGAGACAAAAGGTGAGAGCACAGCAGTGCACCAGTAACAGATATTTTTCTAAACCCTCTAATAAGTATTTACTTACACACTTTCCTCTCCCCATACCATCTGCTCCCCTACCCTTCAGTAAGTAATGTAGGTGTAGAAGGTGGGATTTGCTTCCTCTAATCCAAACAGCTAAAAATTAAGTAGTAGTCCCAGATAATCCTTTCAGCTTTCTTCCAAATCAGCAGAGAGAAAGAAACAGTGGTAAATTGCTTAGCCCAGAATTACCTGTGGACTAAGAGCAGAAAAATACTATTCCCAGTGGAAAATACAGTCTGGGTAGGCAGGCAGGGCATTACTGAATAGCCTCCCTTGCAGAAGGAAAGCATCATGAGATGTGGAAGGACTCCCACCTGGCCTTTAGGTCAGGGGCTTTGGGTCTCCCCTGAAATCTGCCATTGCCCAGCGTGTTCAGGGCTCTGAGCAGGGACACTCATCTCCTATGGGAATGTGGCACTGCCAACAGGCAGCTGCTACACCCAGCTCCCACAAATCCTCACTGTGTGCCAGCAGGACTGCAGCACAAAGCTCAGAGGGAGGATTGCCCCTGCACAGGCCAGATCTGTGCGAGGATTATGAATAGCTGGCACTTTGAAGTTAGGGCAAAAATGACATCTGTTTTTCTTTTTTAGCTGGAGACTATAAAACCAATAGCAAATAGTGCTCCAGGACTTAGGTCTGCCCCTTTTACTGTGACACAGGTTTGCTCCTCAACCCTCTTCACCCTGAAATTCACCAGGTACCCACAATGAGGGTGAAGGTGGTAGGCAGCAACTCTGGGTCCCGAACCAGAGCAGAGAAGCTGCCCTGGCATGGTGGGAAGTGGCTCAGGAATGGATGGGGATGGAAGGCAAACTGTCTTCAGCAAAGTTTGAAGCCATCTGGGGGATTTTGTTGCCATATGGGTAAGCACTCTGTCCATGCCAGAGATGCAGAATCGCCTCCTGGCCCACAGTCCAGCCTTCTTTTCACTGTGATTTGGCCAAAATCTCACTCTTCTTCAACCTTTTGCTGAAGGATAGGGGAGTGTGTTCCACTCACTCATGCCCAAGTTGAGCAATGAAGGAGCTGGAGCTTTTGTGCAGTAACAGAATAAGCAGCTCCTGGTGTGAGAAGAGGCAAAGGTGTGAGGTTTTCCATTGCACACTGTGGGCTCTCCTGACTCCAAAGGCTCTGAGACCAGACAGCAGCCCTTGAGCAGAAAAAGGTTGGAGCTGAACAATGCTCTGCCCTCTTACAGCACCAAGCACAGGAGGAAGGAGAGACCAGCACCAAGGAAGCTGAGCAGGGATTTCTTTCCCTGCTTCACCTCAGCATGAGATATGCTGCAATGGCAGCATTTTGTAAATGACAAGATCTTCTTCCCCCAGAGACAGGGGCATAAATTCATTAGCCAAGCAAAGGGCTCAGAGGTAAATCATGACAGGCCTGGTAATCTGATAAAAAGAAATGTTTCCTTACTAAAATGCAAATGGAAAACTTTATTGTTGTTATTTAAAAATCCTGTCTGCCCCACTGAAAGGCCAGCAGGTAAAGGATAAGGTACAGATATTTTTGTTGGCTCTGGGAAAAAGTGACCTATGGGCAGAGGGGACAGGGCAGGTTTGCACTTTTCACCTGGCTGGTCTGGAGACTTTATTGCTCCTATTCCTTAAGTTCCTCCATGTCTGCCAGGCTACAATAATCCAATCTACTTTCCTTTCATATTTGACTAAACATCAGAAGCTCTGCTGTCTCTGAGCATCTTCTGGCACTTGAAGGGCAACCAAATGAGTTTGTAGTGCCTTGCTAACTTTCTCTCTGATATTTTTTCCCTAAGCTTTGTTTATTTTTGGAAATGCATTCTGTTGACCAGTTGCAGCTAATAGGCCTGTGCCTATTTTGTGTTGGTTTCTCTGCTAACACAGTGTTTTCTCTCTATGGACCATACCTTGCAACAGATGTTTAACTGTGCAACTATCTCTGGAGCTGTTTTAGAGAGATATATATCTCTTACAGATCTAGACATAAATAAACAACAGCAGAAGAAAAAAAAAAAAGAGAATAAATAAGAGCACAGCTCTGTGGACAGCCAACAGATGGATAAATGTCCCTCCAGACATTTGGATAAAATAGCACAGAAAATAGCTGGATAAAATAGCATCACAGCACTCCTACCAGGCACATGTTCACTTACTCATGGTTGGACATCTGTAATTTTTGGTGTAGGAGACATCCAACCCTTCACTATCACATTGGCTCTGCTGGGACCTGGAAGTTATTCTGGATCTGCTGGCATCCCCACACCTGGTTGGCAGCAGCCCCCTCCAGTGATTCCACCAACATAAGGTGGTTTTAACTGGTAGGAAAATGAAAATCTGATAGGAGGGTAAAAGCTGGCAAAGTCATGGGTTGAGATAAAGACATTTTAACTGGTAAAGCAAAAGCCACACCATGTGCAAAGCAAATCAAAGAATTCATTTACCACTTCCCATGGGCAGGCAGGTGTTCAGCCATTCCCAGGAAAGCAGGGCTCCATCACACATAGCGGTGACTTGGGAAGAAAAACGCCATCACTCCAAATGTTCTTCACTCCCTGCTATTCCCCCCCCTTTCTGTACTGAGCATGATGCCATATGGTGTGGGGTACCCCTGGCCCAGCTGGGGTCAGCTGTCCTGGCTGTGTTTCCTTCAGTACCTTGTGCACCTCCAGCCACCTTTGCTGGCAGGGTGACACGAGAAGCAGAGAAGGCCTTGGCTCTGTGTTTGGCCCTGCCCAGCAATGACAAAAGCAGCTCTACATCATCAAAGCTGTTTTCAGCACAAATCCAAAACACACCTTGTACTAGAAACTGTGAAGAAAATTAACTCTATCCCAGACCAAACCAGCACAGTGATACACCTTACACCATCCTCCCTTTAACTCGTTGCCTGACAGATGCATTTACTGGGCATTTATATTGATTTCCTCCTTTTTCTAAACATTTAAGAGAAGGTTTGGGTCTCACTACAGTACTCACTGCCTTTGGAGCAGGCAGGACTAAGGGCTTAATTATTCCCATGCTGACACTGCCAGGTCCCACAGAAGGGTGGGTTAAGGGTTCTATCCCTACACAGCCATTGCATATAAGAGAGCAGGTTTGGGACCCTGAACTCTTCTGTCCCACCAGCTTCTGCCTGGGCCAACATCCCACATGCTTCAGGCACTAGGGCAGTCCTTTCCATGTTCACTGGGACAGCCTGGGCTTGCACATGCTACTTCCTTTGCAGCCAACCCTTGGAAAGTCACCCCTGCTGGCTCCAGGGAGCAAAGTCCTCCTCCTGCAGCCTTTTAATAAGGCTGACAGGACAGTGCCCTGACAGTGCATTGCCCTATCTCCAAGAGCAAGGTACTCTCCCTCTCTGGCTGTTCTGTGGGAGGTGCTCCCACCAGCTTCTTCCTGGGTCTCAATTAGCAGCCTGAAGTTATTTTCTCATCAGTAGTGAAATGCTGGACCCTGTGACAAAGCCCACCTGCTCCCATGGTGGCAGAGAGAGCCGAGATCTCACCTGCAGCATTTAACCCAGACATCAAATTTTGTGGGAACACTGCTCCTCTCTCAGAGGGAGGTGAGCCTGGGCATGTCCCTGCCAAAGCCCTGACCAGGCCATATTGGCTTGGCCAGCCTCAGTCCATCCCCAGGGAGTGCAGGAGCCAGGCAAGCTACACTGCTGGTTATTAGAGTGGGAGAATGAATAATTTTCACAGGTTCAGTTAGGAGATTTCAGACAAATTGCTGAGACATATCAAGTGTACGTGATGGAAGACTAAAAGGTGAAACTCTGAAAACATGAAATTATTCTTGCTCTTAGCTCCCCTGGGCCTTATCCAGAAAATGCTTAACTTGGCTTTTCCATATAGCACTACTCAGGAACGATGTTCACAGTGTGTTGTATAGAGCTGGGTCTTTATTTTATCCATCTGCATTTTCCCCTCTAATTTATTGACTTCTCCAGTTCTGATGATTAGGTCAGGCAGTGTCACATGCTTCAAGTACTGAGGCCAATTAACACTCTTTCTGGGTGACCAGGATTGCTGATCGATTAAGCTGCTCCATCCCACTGAGATTCCTTGCTGTTGCAAAGGCAGGCACGCGGTCACATAAAATACATTGAAATAGAATTAATGAAAAGGCAGGCCTGAATGACAGCCAAGATGGGTTTTTTATTTTATTTCTGGAAGGAACATAAGGAGTGGTTTATTGGACTCCTCTTCCCAGCTGTTGCAAAGAAAAAACTACTGTTATTAAAAGAAAGCTTTCTGGGGAGCGGGGAAGGAAAATGGATAGAACCAGCTAAAATAATCTCTGTGAAAGTGGGAAATCACAGCAATAATAAAATTGAGGCTTTTTCTAAAAGATACACACATTTAGCATACTTCCATCTACCCAGGAAAGATGTATTTTTAAACAATATTCAAAAGCTGTATAGCTCATGTTCCTCAAATTTTTTACATACCCAAAAGAAAATGAAATTAACTGGGTACAGCAAGATACACGGCCTTGAAGTACTGTGCTAACAATATTTTTTTTTTACAAGAAACATTCCAGCTTGCATGATGTTAAGAGGGGCAAGAGTCTGCTGGATATCCTTGCACTAAGTCATGAGGGTGGGAAAGAAATGGAGAGGGGATTTTGCTGCTGGAGGTGACTCTCTGCCCACATGGCACTGTCTGGCAGTGGATCAGACCAGCCTGATCAGCCACCAGAGACACCTCTTGGACATTGATTCCATTTTTTCTTACTCCCAGACAGAATAGCTTAAAAAGCAACCCACATCATTGCATCAAAAGCAAAGTCTCATCCTTTACTCTGACTGAATACATCAGAAGAGCACTGAGCATTTGCAGAAGTAACACTTCAATGCAAGTGAAACTTGAATGAATAGCAGCACTAACTATCAGCCTGCATCAGAATCATTGGCTTGTCAAACAGCCTGGTTGGAAAGTGCCTTTAAAAGCCCATCCCCACTGCAGTAAGCAGGGATAACTTCAACTGGATCAGGTAGCTCTGAAAGCCTGTACAACCTGACCTTTAATGTTTCCAGGCATGGGGCATCTACCACATCTCTGAGCAACCTGTGCCAGTGTTTCTCCACACTTACCATAAAAAAATTATTCTTATATCAAATCTAAATCTACCCTTGTTTTTTAAAACCATTACCTCTTGTCCTGTCTCTGCAAACCCTGATAAACCTCTCTACTCATCTTTCTTACACACCCCTTTAGGTACTGAAAGGAGCTCTAAAGTCCTCCTGAAGCTTTCTCTTCTCCAAGCTGAACAACCCCAGCTCCCTCAGCCTGTCTTTGTAGGAGAGCTGCTCCAACCCTCTGATCATTTTTGTGGCCTCCTCTGGACTGACTCCAACAGGTCCATGTCTTTCCAAGGCTGGAGACCCCCAAATTGGACACAGCACTCCAGGGGGAATCTCACAAGAGCAGAGTAGAGGTATTTACCCAGGGGCAGCCATGATGATGTCCCAGCTCAGGTGAGCACCCTCTGGACCAAGGACAAACCCACCACAAGCTTTCTCCAAAGAGTAAAGCCTAACTGCCCAACAAGCATGAAAGTTAACAATGGAAGGAGGCAAATTATTGCTTTAGTTAAGGTAATATAGAAAACCTGAAGAGGTTCCTGGGCTGATAGAGTGGCTTTGTGTGGCAGAACACCTTTCTCTGGGACAAGGTCCTGTTTCTAGTCTTGACCCCTCATCCTGGAATTTTCATGCCAAATCCTGTCTCAGCCTGGCTGAAGATCTGACAGGCTGTGCATATGCAGAATATCCTGTTAGCATCACTAAAGGTTTGGATCCAACAGACCCACACAGGACATTGTGAAAATGGGATTGCACTCTCTCCAAACCTTCTCTTGGGTATGTGCATGATTTCCCCTGTGATCTGTACCTTCTGGCTCCTTGGGCTGGATGGTCTCTAATGCCAGTCAATTCATCAGCTTTCTGCAAAAAGAGAGTAATTTTGGAAAGCTGAAACATGGTCTTAATTAACACGCTATTGTGGTTAATCTGTTTTACCAATCCCTTAATGCAGAGAATCAATAGTTACAGACATCAAAGTTGATGAGTTTCCTCACAGGAAAAGAAAAATCTATAAAACATAGATGGCTACACTTCTCAAAGCTGCAAATTAAAAACAATGAGTTTCACTAAACCTTGCACCAAGGTGAAAGTTGCTGATATTTTAAATAAGCCTACAGCTGGCTCCTGGGCCAAAATTATTGCACAGCCCTTTGAGCAGCTGGAAGATTGGGACAACTGCCTTCATAACCTTCCTACCTGAATGGCACCTCAGTACATGACTGGATGGATTTGCAAAAGTAATATTTTTCTTAGTACATGCCAACCAAATGGCTGTGGTATTGATCTAAATACAACAAATCTTCCAGACTTGTTGTGAAAATTTACCAGGCACAGTATTAAATGGTCTTACAGAAGTACATTTATTGATGAAGGCCAAGTGTGAATAATAAGATACTCAACTGCCAAAAAGATTCTATGTCATGGAGTATAATATTGTGTACTTTCAAAGTATGCAAGAAAGTTGTATCTTTGCAACAATTTTTCATCTTCTTTAATATTCTACAGACCGAAAAAAACCACAGAGACCTGGCTAAATTCCACCTGCCCTGGAGGAGTGGAAATCCAGCCATTGGGGGCAAGAGCTTTGTCCATCTTTGCAGTTGGTTGTTATGGTTTAGCTAAGACAAATGGCCCTCAAGTTCATCATCTGTGTAGGGTTTGCTCCTTTGCCTCTGGCAGATATGGCCACATTACTTGTGAAATGTTTTTAAATGTTTCCTCATAGCAGATTTTATGCAAAAAAAAAAGCAACTTCTCTCAACCTTCACAAAATATGCAGGAATTAAGGTTTACTATCTGTGTCTAATCACATATAATTTTACAGTTGCAATTTATTTAAATATTTTACTCTTTAGCTCTTCTACAAAAGGCTAAAACAGTACCCATACTCCTCAGACAATCTGAATATTGGAGCATTTCCTGTAGGGAAGAGTTGTAGTTCTGGATGTGGGGAGGCAAACACCCATTGAAAAGAAACTTGCAGTTTCAATGGCAAAGTTTTGCTGGATTCCTTGTACCCTCCCTATGCTAAAAGGCATTTCCATTAGGTATTTACAGCTTAGAAAAGAAGACTTAATCTGGAAGGGTTTTTTATGGGTATTCAGTGGGACACAAGGAGATTTATGGTGCCTTTCCTTGGACATTTGGCAGTGGCATGAATCCCTTTTGGTGTGAAATCACAAGATCAGAGCACATTTACCATAAATATCTGGGTCGTAGCAAGCAGAGGTTCTTCTTATGTTAGATACTTACGTAGAACTACTGAAATTTTCTAGCCTTTAAAGATTTTATATTTTCCCTGGAGAATAAATTTTACAGAGCTGCCTGAAAGCTAACCAAGAACTGAGTACAGAGCTCTGAGTAAGTGTAGTAGTCAATCCCTGCTCAGAAGAGATTTTGCAATTTCAAATACCTTGTTTAAGCCTTTTTTATTTTTCAGCTGTTGCTGTTTGAACGTGGCTTTCAGTGAGGAAGCTGAGCAAACAGGTACCTTCTCTGTAAAGGAACAGCAGTTTGGGGGTCTCAGAACCTCCAGGCAAATAGCAGAGTTCATGGTTGGAATTCTTGCTGCTGCCCCTGGGGCATTCCAGTAACAAAGCTTTTGGTGCCTGACAGATTTTTTCACTGGGAGTAGGACCTTCCCAGTGTAGTCAGTTTTACTGGACTCATGTAAACATTCTGGTTTTGGTGAATCTCCAGCCTGGAGTGCCTTGATCCACAATGATATTTCCTGGGCTCCCACCAAGACTGATGTCATCATGACAGCATCTGAACAGGGAGTCCCAATGGTCTAGCTCAAGGGACTGTGTAGTCACTGGGGGAACTACAGATGTTCAAAGTGGAAAAAAAAAAGACAAAAAAAAGAAGAGTTAAGTACCATTCCTCCTGGCACTAAGCAACCAAATTCCCAAAGGATTTTTGTAAAGCATCCCTCCTAATATCCATCTCTTCATCTGATTAAAACCCCTTCTTTGTTTAAAAATAAGTCTTGAATCCTTTCAGTTTTCTAAAAATATTCACACTTTTAGCTGAGATGCTGCTAATTGGTGACAACTTTGTATTCTGAGTTTTACTCATTTCTCATCAAATGTAAGAGTCAGGCTTCACTGATTCTTTATGCTGGTGTTAAAAGCTTTACACACTGGATGCACCTTCCCTGCTTTATGAAAAACAGAGCGTGTTGGAGGATTTTTCCCCTTAATGTGCATGAAATTTTGAAGGTCATCTCCTCCTAAGGCTTCTGACCTGCCTTACTATTACAGTTTTCATATGTTTCTGTTCTATTTCTCTGGCATCCTCTTTATAACAACTGAGAGAAGACACTGGGTCTTTTTAAGGTGTGCTGGTGAAACAAAGTCATGTCCATGAATAATTGAGCCCAAATCCAGTGCTATAATCTATGTGGGCAGGATGCAGATCCATTAATTCCATTAGGAGTCTGTGTGTAGGACAATCCTGTGAACAAACCCTGGGAAATCAATGACTTCTGGTGAGTTAAATTCATTGACAGGAAGAGGACTTGCACATGGAATGGAAGTGACAGCACATATAGGATGAGATCCTGGCACTGACCATGGCAGGGATGGGAGTTTTGAGTCAGTAGTTTAGATTCCACACATGGCTTGCTCTTTTCCTCCCTCCAAGTTTTACAGACATGCAATTATTTGCACAAGTAGGACAAGACTGGCAAATTCAATAAGGCAAGTTTTTGATAAAGGTCTTTGGCTAATTTAGTGCCAGACTTGGAAAAAAAATATAGCCTTAGGTTGTTGAGATTAATGAAGTGCATTTTGGAGGTGTCCTGAACTGGATGCATTAGCAAATAAGCCAAGAAAGCACCAGCAGACAAATCAAGCAAAATGCTTGACTTAGGGACTCCAGCAACTAAAGAGCTCACTGAGGAGCCAGAAGTAAATAAAGCCACAGTAAAATAGGGATGCAATGGGCTTCTAATTGCTCTGGGCTGAGCAGATACAGAGCACCCCACATGGAAAGAGAGAGAAAATGGGAAATCCCTCTAGAAGGTGCCAGGCTGACATTGCCCCTGTACAGCAGAGCAAGCCATCTCTTATTATCACTTCCATCTCTCATGCTGTGTTTTTTAGTGTGATAAAGAATTAGGTTTAGCAAATTAGGTAAGGGAAAGGGAATTTGGAAATGACATCCCCAGTGATTGATGATACTAATAAGTGTTGTGTCAAGGAGATCCCCTTCCCCCCTCACACTGGGCACATCCACACACAGCCTTGCACTCTGCCTGAACACAAACGTCACTGCATTCCACATATATGGAGCTATTTGGAGAGGGGAAATAAAAAATGTACACAACAATATTTATGCATGCAAAGTCTGTGCAATGCTGCTAAGTATACACACACCATTCATCCAAGTAGAAGAACACAAAGAGGAACACAATTTATATGCACAGAAATATGTATATTTTAAAAATCCCCCTGCGTACATATCTCCCTTTACAAAAAGATAATGGAACCAAACCATGACAGATGATTGTTAATCTTGTGCTCCAGGAAACTCCAGCTCAGTTCCCTGGTTTTGCTTCATTTGAGGCAAAATTTGAACCATTCCCCTGAGGGGAAGGTGTTCTGCAGAGGAAATTTTTTTGCTTGAGCATGTTCATTCAAACAGGGAGAGCTGGCAGGAGGGTTATAGTAGAATGTGGGAGAGGACTCATATTTCTGTGCATCAAATGATTCAGAGCAAAATTTGAACCTGCCTGTCACACATCAGTTCTTTAACCAGCAAGCTGGAGGGGGCTGCCAGGGCGGCAAGAGTGGCAGAGGTAACAATGAATATAGGGCCATATTTGTCCCTAGGCTGTCCACTGCGTGAACCACAGCTCATTTAATCATCTTCCCAGGGTTTCAGAGGTACTGGAAAGTGAAGTGAGGAAATTCTGCATTTGGGGATCTTTAAGTCTTGTTTCAGCTTGAGCTGGAACACTTAGCATATTGCCAGCTATGGGCAGCACCTGTATCCAGGAACTTTGAATAAACACAGGAGTGTATGGAAGCTTAATAACCTTTTTGTGACTGCAATAGCACCCAGCTGACAGATTTGGGTGCTGAAGGATACCTAAATTCCATTTGAAGAGCTGGACCTCTGTTGCTATGGTGATGAGAACTGTATAAAAAGCTACACAGAATGGAATAAAATATTGTATTTAAATAGACCCATGGAGATCTACAAGTTTATTTCTTTTTTAGGTTTCATACTCATGCACACTGCTGTGTGCCTGCCATAGCTGCAATTTCCTTCCTCAGTTTGACACGTGGGATTAGGTGACATGGAGTGCACTCTGTGCTCCCCGTGCAGCTGCCAGCCCAGACGGGCAAAGGCTTGGAGTACAGCAAAAACTGGAAATGCTGCTTTTGCCCACTCAACAGGAATGTGTTCATCACAAAGGAAGTATGTGGTGAGTGGTGCTAGAGGGTATTTGAAAGATGTGTGTGTGTGTGTGTGTGTGTGTGTGTGTGTGTGTGTGTGTGTGTTTGTGGACAGAAGACTTCTTTGTTGCAGACTAAATTGGGGGCTATCACCACATCTGCAAGCCTAAGACTTCAGTATTGTTCACTCCAAAACACAGTAACAGTAAAATTAATGCTGACTTCTCTCCTCAAGGTATTTCCTTCTCTCTCCCCAATATTTTATTCCAGAGCACAACTACTGTCAAGAGATAGAAGGGGCCCCACACACACACTCTCTCCTTGGTCTCTGTGAGAATAATTTTAGAGCATAGAAAGACTTTGTTCTGCTGTCAGCTGAGGCAGCTTTTCGCCACTCCAGCAAGCAAAGTTTCCTTCCAGCAGGCTCCTTCTGAAGTTCACATCATGATGAGAAACTCACAGTCAGCCCATTCAATGTAATGGCAAGCACACATCTCCTCAGATTACAATAGCATATGGGTACAGTTCCTTCAATTTTCTGCTGCATTGGTTTTTAGAGCAAAACTTGTGCTCTCCTTTCTTTGTGTTCTAGTCTCCTGCTCTGACTTAGACTCACTTGAGAAGTCTGGAACTGCATTTCAGCTACAAAATGTGCTAAAAATCTTCTAGATCACAGAATCACAGAAATGCTGGTTGCAATGGACATCTGGAGATGTCTAGTCTCCATCATTTTACTCATCACCCACAAGGGACCAGCCTCTGGCTTTTTGTAGCTGAAATGTGCAAACTTCAAAATATGGAGGTTGAACAACCTTTCTGGTGACTCTTCCACTGCTGTGCCTCCTGCTGAAATATTTTCTTAATGTTCAGACTAAAACCCCAAATCTCATTTTGTGGTCTCAGTCCTTCTTATAGTGCCTGGAACTACTAAGAAGGGTTTGGGTTTCTGTCTTTGCAGCTGCCCATCAAGTCCTTTTAGTTACAAGCGTGTCCCTTAGCCTTGTCTCCACAAAGGCAGGACAGACTCAAATCTCTTGGCCTCTTCTTGTGAGCCATGAGCTCCCAACCTTGTGCCATTTTGGTAGCCCTCCATTATACCTGCTGCAGTTTCTTCCTACCCTTCTTCAGTGGGAGCCCAAACCAGACACAAAATCATAGATGGGATTTTATGAGAGCCCAGCACTCTCTTCACTGCCAGCTATCAGCCAGACATCAAACCACTGATTTGTCCCCATCTCTTCATGAAATCAAGGGGTACCTAAAAATCTGCAGGCACCACAGCCTGGAACGCCAGTGTTCCTGAGGCAATTAATGTTGTATTTTCAGCTGTGCCCAGAAGTTTCTCAGTTTTAACAAATCTGTGCAGTTCAACATTCATCTTAGACATGACTCCTGTTGGTACCCACAAATGAGGCATCTGCCTTGCATGCAGGGGAGCCTAAGCCTGTGATCAAGGAGCAAAAGACCAGATGATTCACAGAAAGACAGCAAATAACCAGCAAAGTCTACTGCGACAACCCACTGCCAGTCTGCTGTCAGTGACCCTGCAGATCTTCTCTTTTCCAGCATACTGGCTGCCTGTGACATTTTTTCTTCATCCAACATTCAAATTAGAATGATCAGAGGCTGACCCACAGAGTCTAGTTCATCATGAATTTTTTCTTACTGATTGCATAAATAATCACAGGCAGGAGAGTGCCTTTTACATCAGTACACAATTGCATAAGCTTTTGTAAGAACATAAGGAGGAGTATGTTGAGTGGTAAAGGCATGCTTGAATTGTCTTATTTATCTCAAAAGTCTAAAGGCCTGTCATCTGCCAAGTGACAAAGCTGTTTAACCTAGACTCATCTCCATTTTCTAACCTATTAATGCATTTGGAGTGCATGGGTAAACAACAGTATTTAACACTGTCGTTCTTTGGGATATTCTTTTCTCTGGGTTCTGAGAGATTTTGTATATTTTACACCTTTTTTTTTTTCTTTGTGGGATAAATGGCAGAATCACGGGCAAATTCAAGGGATTAGGATGGGATTCTTTCTTAAACAAAAGAAATGTGCAAAAGCAAAGGAATAGGCAACCTGCTATGCAAATCAAAACTATGAGGTTAAGTACAAAATAGACATGGAATTGCCTGGAGGAATATGATGAAAAGAGGCACAGATCTGTGAAAACATGACAAGGATAAGGTTATCAGCTTCCTGCATTCAACAAAATATAGAGACTGTACTGTGAGGTCAGCCTGACGGAAAAATCTGCCTTTTGTGTGACCCACCTCATCTTTGGTCTTCAAGGAGAGATGGACAAATGCAGCTCAGAGGTTGCTTCATCTCGGTTAGTGAAATTTCTGAATAAATTCTCTCCATTTCATCCGAGTGACGTGTCTTTCCAGCAGATGATTGAAGGTCATAGGAAGGAAGATTGGAGACTCTGTTTGGTTATGCAGTTGGGGTAGCAAATAGAGAAAATGACTCACAAGCTCTAATATTAAACATAGATGTCTTTCCATTTCCCAGAAAGTGGTCTTTAAAAGCAGGCTCTGCAGCCACTCAGCCAGCTGGCACAGGAGCCCGAGACACCTTCTGAGCATTCTTTCATGTCACTGTGGCAGAATTTTCCTCTGTTCCCTTCTTTTCTGGCACAGCTATGGAGCCTGCTTGTGGCTGGCCAGTCCCTTCAAGCTTCAGATCTGTGCTCAGCATCACAGCTGGGCCCTGCTGCTACCAGAGCTAATTAGAGTCCTGCAGGTCACTGCCTTCATGAAGATGTTTTTGTTGTTTTGTACCAAGTACCCCATTCCCTGGCTACTGGCACTTATCCTGCTTTCAGCACTGAGCCCTAAAGCTCCAAGACACCGGAGAAGCCAGATTCTCAGTACAATAATTAGGCTGAAACACAGAAGAAAAGCAATCCATTTTCTCCTGTCACAGCTAGCATCACGTCTTAGGTCCTGTCTCCCACTCCCCTCCCAGATTGCTGTGTGGTGTGTGTAATGGCAGCATGCTCTAATTAATGCATGCTAGATAGGGAGCTGTGCTGGCAGGCTTGTGAGGTGGATCTTACAGAGGAATTACACTTGTTCACCTCTAAGGGGGAAGTTCCACAGGCAGGGAGGTCAAGTTCACAGCTCCCTTCTCTGGGGTACAGCCTCTATCCCTGTACATCCCCTGCTCCTGGCTGTGCTGGCCCACCATGTCCCTCACACAGGCTCAGCTAGGACAGTGAACATCCATTTCTGCTTTTCTTCTTGTATGTTAATGTTTTTTTTCTCTGTAGTGATACAGACTGGTTGCTACAAGGTCCAAAGATCAGAGAAAGTGCAAGGGAAGCAGTTAGACCACAGGATATGTATGGGAGGACATAACATTTCTGCAGAGTGTGAACTGAAGGCTGAGCTGCCTCACAAAACTTTATTCTAAGTACCTGGGATATGATTGATTGGGGGAAAACAAATGAAAACCAACTCTGGTCTTAACCTTTTCTTGGGAATATTTAGCCTTAAAAACATGCATGTACTAAGCAAAGATCAGCCCAAGAGAGAGATGCTATACCTCTCCATAAAGTATTTCTGGCATTTGCTTAAGGGTGCTACACTTATATGCCATATCTTATGTCAAGAAAATCATAGACTCATCACAGAATCAAAGGATAGTCTGGGTTGGGAAGGACCTTAAAGACATCCAAATCCCTGCTCTAGGCTGGGACACCTTTCACTAGACCTTGTTGCCCAGAGCTTCATCCAACATGGCCTGAAAAACTTCCAGGGATGGGAAATGAACATTGACTTTTGCATCCTGAGCACAGGTAACATCAGTAAAAGACTAGGAAGGAAAGAGTAGCTTTTTAATTTTTGTGTAAACTGTGGAGCCTTCAGATATGCAGGGAATGTCTAAAGAGGAAATGCTATGGCAATGGTAAAACAAGAGACACTTTCTTATGCAGGTGTATGGATCAGTCTGATGACAACTATATGGTTAGGTGTGGAACAAATCCCATTCTCAAAGAGGCAAAAGTGAAACACTGAAACACTGTTTTACTGATCACCTTCAGTGATAGTTGCCAAGGGTTATATCCATGCAACATCCAGAATTAGGCCCTTTGTGCTTAATTTCCAGGCAAGGTAAAAACCTTTTTGAATAATGAAAATATGTGAATATGGATTGCATACTGTGCTGAAGCCTCTGGGGCTTGATTCACTGGGGTGCTGGAGGTGTCTAACTACTGGTCTGTGTGCTAACTTCCAAACCAGCCATCTTCCAGACCTCCTTGGCACCTAAATTATATAGATACCATGGCTCTCCTCCTGTACAGAAATCCCTGTGGCACCTGAATTTCAACTACTGCTGCTCCCTATCTCAGGCTCACAAATCAAACATTTCCCTGCTTGCTGTGCTCATGGGACCTGAGCTATTCCATGCTGCAATAAAAACATACATATTCATTAAGGCACAGGAACAAGAAGCTGTAAAGAGTTGATTCTGCAGCCTTGAGGGTTGGATCCTTACCTGCACTGGAGGAGAAGCAGGGCTGGCTGCCTTAGTCTGTACATGCTGAGTTGCAAATGCAAAGGAAAAGGCTTCCATTACATTGAGAATAATTTATGGGATTGACTGAGACAGCCACATCCTATCTGAGTCAGTACCCCACTGACAGAAAGTTTCCATAAAGAGGGGAGATCTGGCTGTGAGTTTCTGTCCCAAAACACACAAAGCAGGGATTTTGTCTCAGGGATACTCAGAAGAGCTGGGGTTTGTGTGTGTAGCAGGGAGGAGTGTTTGGATGTTTTGTGAAAAGATGCAGGGATATGGAGGAAAAGGATGGCTTCAGGACTTGGTACTCTGGGAAAGAGAGAAAGTCAGTGAAACAGATGTCAAGCACCTCAGAGTCATCAAATTGCAGGTGTAGGTCTATCTGTGCAAGCACAGTGCCATAGCACCTGGGAAAACTGTCCAGTGGAAACTTTTGTATTTAGGGAACTAAACATTTCCTGTTTAAATAAATTTAATTAAAGGGAAGAGAAGAGAGTTTAAAAATTTACATTTCGACTTAGAGCATAAAATGGCTGTTAGCATCCTGATCTGTCCTTGCAAATCTGGTCCCAAAGCTTTTACTCGCTTTTTTATTTTAAGTTAGTATTTTTAACAACTTGTTCCTTCTCTACAGAATTTTCTAAAAATATCAAGGATAATAATATGGGTGGAAAAACCACAAAATCCAAAGACCCTAAGGGGCAGAGCCAACAGCACACAAATGATCACCCTCTCCCCTGAGTGCATGGCAGGCAGTTATCAGTGCCAGCCTAATTCCCTGTCTCCACTCTTGTGATATCAGCAAAACAAAAGGGGCCAAGCAAATCCCTGGTGTCACTGCAGCAAGTTGCTGGGCTCCCTCAGGCCTGGGTTTGCCCAGCACGTTTAGCAGAGTGATGTATGCTAATGTGCAGGCATCTCCCCTGGGCATCTGCACCTGGCCTCGGGTCCACACCGAGTGTCTGTCCCTCACCGCATTTCTCTACTTGTGTTTTGGATTCCTGTGAAATATATTCTTGCCTCTTTTGTTTAACCTTTGTCTTCCAGTTTTTGTCTGCCTTGTGAGTTTTGCCTAATTAGGAACCTTTCAAATTCCCTTGTGGCCTTGAGTTTTCTCAGGCAGAATTTGGAATTAGTGTATTATTTTGTGGCTAGTTTTCAGGGCCAGGTTCATGCTTTAAAGTGCTAAAATAACAATTAACAATACTTTGCACTTCCCTACAATTTTTCCCCCCTCTGGGAATCTGAAAGCACTTTCTAAGCAGCAATTAATTAAGATTCAACATTATGAGGGGAGGAATGCATAGGGACACATTTCTACTCTAGGAATGCAGCCATGTCTGGGGGAGCTAGTAATAACTAGTTTAAGAGAGTTACTGCAACATATTCAATACCAGACAGCAGTTTTTAGACTGTAAAGTAGAAGATAAATGCAATACCCAGCTGAATTTGCAAAAGAGATTTATGGACTCAGAATGAAACTACAGAAATTAATTTGACTACGACGTCAAAGTCAAGACCCCTCTCACCCATGGCCAGAAGTGCTGCTTCATGTCCTGCACAGAAGCCACCAGCCCTGATAACTGACTCAAACTGGGCCTTAAGGCTCCCACACATGGTGCTGGACTCAGATTTGGTCCTAAATCCAGAGGAAATAGTGCCACCTACTGAGCCTGCACCCCACCAAGGACCAGTGCTCAGGGTGAATTCCTGCAATGAGTGATACCCTCAACCAATATGTAAAATCCAGCATATTTTCTAACTGATGTATATACAATACATACACAGATAGACAGGCAGACAGCAGAACAGTCAATATGCCAGAAAAGATGCAAACTTGGGCTTGTGTGATTATATCACTTTTTTATGGCAGCAAGGAGAAAAGACCTGAGCATGGACTGAAGCACCAGCTGGGAGCTGTGTATTTTGAGGCCCCACAGTAACTAGCAGTCATGTCTTGCTTTTGCTTCCACAGCCTTCAGCATGTTAATGAAGGAAAGAGTGTTTATTATTTCCAACACTCCTCCTCCCTACAAGGATAGTATTAATGATGTAAGGAAGTAAACAACTCACTGAGCCACAAAGCTCTAACAGTTATTAATTTCCAAGGAACTATCCTCACACCAATCTAGGAACTGGAGCATTGAAGAATGGTGTGAATAAATATGAACACAGACACATGCTGGTTTACAAATATCAGACACTGGTCCATTTTGTCAAAACTGCTCCTTTTCAACAGTTTCATATTTGGATGATGACAGCTAAATCCACACAGGTTTAGCCTCAGTTTTGCCCACACTCTTTGCTGCAGTGGCTGGTAGAGGCAGCTTGGTTGAGGCTACTGATCCTAAAGCAACCCAAGCACAGACCAACAGGCACCTGCACCCTCTCTCAGCTTCCATATGAGCCAGGACTTCTCATACCTGCACCAGGGTGGTGCAGCCAATTCCCTGTTGCTGCTGTGGCTGCACCAGGCTGGGGCAGATCTGCTGGTGGAGTTCAGAGTGACTGCATAAAAACTAGGAGAAAGCCATGGCAAAACTTGTGCATGCCTGATGACTGACCATGGTGTGACCTGGAAAGAAGAGTTGGTGATTGCTCTCATACAGGATACAGTAAATCAGGGCTGGAGATCAGGGAAATGGGAGAACATTTTTTCCTGCATCAGGAGAAAGCTGAGAGCTAGATAATCCCCATCTTAAATCAGTGCTTTAACTGCTGTCACATAGTTCATAACAAAACAAATGGCACCATCCAGTACTAGAATCCTGCCTTTATAGAAAGGGGTGATGGAGCAGATTTCAAAGGCATGAAGACAGCTAAAAATCCTAAAAAGATTTAGGTAGCTGCACCCATCTCTTTTTCCTTCTGCCCAGACGTCTAAAATTTCAACCATACAAGCAAGCTAGAGCAGCTGGATTCAGGCCTCTTTCATAGATTCATAAAATCACAGAATAGTTTGGATTAGAAGGGACCTTTAAAGTTCATCTAATCCAACCCCCTTGGAATGAGAAAGGATATCTTCCACTAAATCAGTCAGAGCCCCGTCAGCATTCTTATTTCCAGGGATGGGGCCTCTACCACCTTTCCAGGCAGTAGTGCTCATTACCCCTTTGTGGTACCTCTTCAGGGCTTTTTGTGCAGTGTCAGGAGGTCTAGACCTCAGAGAACTCTACAAAATCCAGGCAAAATCTGCAATTCAGGATCAGCTCTCAGCAGAGCTTAAGAGTGCAAAGTCAGCTCAAGGATGATCCTTACTACAGGTAAAATTCAATTCTGCAAAACCGAAAAAAAAAAAAGAAAATATTTAGAGGAAGACTAAAGGAAAAGCTGGGAGACATCAGTTTGGGGAAGATTGCATTTCTAAGTTGTCTCTGAGCTATCTACCTGAAACCTTTGTGAGTGGGAACAGGAGATCAGGTGAGAAGGGGAAGGGACAAGCCTGGGAAGGAGAGTAATCATTGTCTGTGACAGTATCTGCCAGCATCTGTGCAATAGAGACTGGCCAGGCACAGGCTGGGGACCAGGGACTGGGGGGGCTTTGTCACATGCCTTGTCCAAGCAAGGCAGTCTGCCAGCCACTGCTGCCACAGGGAACCACCAACTCTGCCTGTCTGCAGAGGCAGTGCTGGAGGAATGAAGACAGAGCAGGAAGTTTCTATCTTGGAGCACTGTTTCCCCCCAAAGCTCTGTGTTACTGCAGGGACTCATCTGGCTGGAGTCTTTTAGAGATGTAGGATCCTCGTCAGGAAGCTCTGCTGCACACTGTGGCAGATGTCTCCTCTTTTCAACCACCTCTGTCTGAGGTCACTTATTGAGCTGTTGGGAAAGGAATTCAATTTTTCTGAAAGCAAGTAGTTTCATTTTCTTATATATGAATCCACATTTGATTGCAAGCTGTTTGTAACATGGTACTGAGCACAGAGACCCTAATCCTCACCAAAGCCCTTGGGTATGTGTTCACTGCAGGAACAAACAAAAATAGTGATTGCATTAGTTACCCACTCAGCAAACCTGGCTGCCTTTTAAGGATGCTGCTTCTTGCTGTCCTTCTGCAGAGCACTACCCTCAAAAATGAAAATAATTTCAAATAATCATTTCAGCTTCAGGTTGCTCAAAGCCAGACACTTGTAAGGGCAGGCTGTCAACTTTCCTGCACCAATTAATGTATTGATAAAGCTTCTGGAGTAGTGACATTAACAGCATTATCCTACAAAGATACCTGCAGGTAATATCAACACAATTACTATTGAATCTGAAGTGGGGAAACTGGTGAGCCTGCCTTAACAAAATTACCAAGATACATTGAATTATTTCTACCAATATGGAAACTTATATAAGAACAAAGCACTGAGTGAGACATATTTGTCTTTGTTGAGCAAAGCTGAAGCACAGATGTTCCCCAGGCCATTCTGGCCCATGCTGGTGATATATTCAGAGCTCTGGATGTTTCAAGTAAATATATCTTTAGCCACACTCCCTCCACTGTTCCTACTGCTTTTGCTTAAAGGAACAGACCCTTAAAGCAAAGGGTTACCCAGCCACAGAAGGTGATTTATATCTGTAGCACCACAGCCAGGGGAGGAGGTGGGATGTCAGAAGAAGGAGCTCTTAGCAAGGTATGGATGGGCACAAGGCATTCATCCACTTTCACTCCTGCAGCAAAACCCAGTGGCCAGACCAGTGTTTCACAACCTTTGGACTTACTCCAGCCAGTGCAGAGATGTTAGCTTCAGGGTGAGGAGAGTGGGGAATGTGATCAGACAGGAACAGTCACAGGGCATCTCTCTGAAAACAAAGGAAAGGATGCTGGATGAGTGAAAGCTGGGATGTGTCCATCTTAGCCCTATGTAGCAAATGCCTCTACTCTCAAAATTTGAGCATGCCCTTATAAAATCTTAATGTGCCCTAGGCATGGTCTGTCCCTTTTTCACTTAACCCATGTATGTATGCATGTACATATACAAATATATAATTTTAATATATAAGAGGTGACCCACTGAAGAAACAACATAGCAGACACCACACAGGGTAGGCAATCCTACTCAGAGACATTGCTTTCCCTGTTTCACTTGCTTTGGTAGATTGCTATTTTGTGCAGAGATATCTCCTCACTGTTTCCTCTTAATTATCCTTAATTCTATTAAACAGATAAACATCAACTGCAAATAATGCATGCTTAATTATGCAGTGTTGGTGATTGATACTGTATTATCACCAGCTTTTCTTTTAATATTTTGGCAACACTCAAATGAAACTGCTACAATGTGCTTAAGTAGCCTCTATCAGAGTGATGGTCATGAATCCACTGCATGCACAGTAACCTCACCTCTGCCCACAGAAGAACAGCAGGGATGGTGAAAGGGAGCAGTTTCCATCCCAAACAAGCTTCCAGATGCCCTTGCTCAATATGGAGCTGATGGCAGGAGGCTTGCAAATGGTTGCCAGGCGACCCCAGAGAGAGGCAGGAAGCACCACCATGCAACACAAAACAATCATTTTCAAAATAAAGCAAAAATTCTCTGGGTTTTGTCATCATTATTATTTGTAATCTCTTCTGAGGATGGAGAAGGCTTGTCAGACCAGATGGGACCAGAATATATAATGAAGGACACAGCACATTGCACAGGAACCAGAGGTAGCTGAGAGCAATAGGGCCCCAGGACTGTCACTATTGCATTAGGGACAAACAAAACCACAGGGACACCAGTAAAAATGCATCTATTTTCACAATGACATTGCAAAGATGCCATATGACAGACAGCATTTTTAATCACTAAATAATCATCTCCTACAGATACTCTTTACCTGTCACGGTAGACTTGGTCTGGGCCTCCAAGGGTCTAGATCTTCCTGGATTTGGCTCTGTGCATCATATTTGCCACTGAATCTGTAATTCAAACCAAAATAATTTGTTTTCTATGTTGAATATTTCTAGGAACAAGGTGTAAAAATCTTAGTGAAGTGGGATTTCTTTTGCCAGATGCTTCACTTTGCTTTCTTGTCTCTTCCACCTATGTACTGCCCAAGCAGAAGTGGTACATTTTCCTGCTGTTACACAACAGCTTAAATAGATCCATGAGCCACCTCCCCATTTCAGGTGACACAAAACACCTGAGGCATGGCCCTGTGCCAGCATCCAGGTAATGAGAAGAGCTGAACCAGCTCCTAGTGGGCCCAAAGGAGGGTTTGGAAGTATTTAGATAGAACAGTCATTTTACAGTGATTGGTGAAACTGTTTCAAGTACATTTATCCTCATGTTAATTTATAGGAGTCCTGCTCAAAGACACTGCATTTGCCCAGAATGAGGCAATAAAGAGGATCTGGCCCTTGATAAGTATTCACCATTACAAACATAACAGGCCAGGTGCAGCTCTCCTTCCAGACCCCTCCTAAATATTTGAAATGGGTTGGGTGAAATAGGTCTCAAGGCAGTGCTGGCCCTGCTTGAAATGGGAGCTTGGACTGGGTGATGTCCCAAGGCCCTTTTGGTGTGAACTATGCTGGAGTGGTGCAGTGATGAGGAGGAAAACCTGGGCACTGGGAAGCCCCTTCAGAGCCCTTGAAGCATCCTAAATTCATACTGGCAAAAGTGCAAGGAGTAGAGATTCCTTTCTTTGCTGACCAAATCAGTCAAGTGCCTGAAACACCTTCAGGGTGCAGAACAGCTCCTGCATTCACATGGCTGAGTCACACAGGCCAGAGCCAGCCTTGTGCCAACATGGGATTGGCACAAAAGCTGAATAATGAAGAGATGTTTATGCTGCTGCTTCTGCTGCTGCTGCTGCTGCCTTTACTCAGGGACTGGTTTTATTCTTGCAGGCTCTCAGGCAGTCACCATTCATGCACAGGTGCAACCATAAAGGGGCCAAATGTGGAAGGCAGGGTGTGACTAAGCCCAAAAATGAGCGACACAAATGCATTATTCATGCAGAAAGCTTACAATGCTCCACAATTCCTTTCTTCAGAGCAGATCACTCCACTATCAACGTCAGCTACAGATTCTTCATTTCTGACACCTGCCTTTGTTCCTTTTCTACCTCAGAAGTGAGGTGACCTGGGGGTTTGCCTGAAATGGTTGCTCAGAACAAATTTTCCAGCAATGCTGGGTAACAGCCTGGGACATTTAGGGGGTAGAAGATACACAAGGGACAACAGGGTCCTGCCCTCTTATGCTGTCTGCCCCTCTGAGCACAGGAGTCTGTGTGATGTCAGGAACATTGCTAGAGAAATGCATTAGAGGAAAAGAAGGGTTTAAAAAAGAGAGAGGAAGAGGAGACCAGAGAAAGCAAAAGGGAAGGTGAGGATGGAAAGAGAGAGAAACTTCCAATCAACATTAAAAAAAAAAAGATGGAAACTTGACTATGTTGTTGAAAATAATAGGGGTTTTAACAGTTAAAAGGTTTTAAAAGGTCATTATGCATTTAGCAGCAAAAGAGCAATATGAATTTCTAAGCAGCAACATCTGGAAGATCAAAAGAAATCATACTTCAATCAACATGAAAATCTCTGCTCATTACACACAATCATATTTAGTTATTAATAGACACAGGCTAGACACTGACATTTTACACATTTCATCCTATGATGCGCCAGGGACACTTCTGGCATTTAGTTTATCATTTTCATCAGTGTCATGGAAAGAGTGACCGATATGACCCCAAAAAATCTCACACTGTCAGTCATCCTAAGTGAATTTATCAACACATACGAAATCAGAATCCACATGAGAGTTTTAACTGTTTGCATACTAAATTACTTCATTCTTCACGCTTCAAAAAAAAAAAAATCAGTTTTGCATAATAAATAATGATAAGGGCCAGTGGACAATTATATAGGTGGAAACAGTATGCAAAATACTTGGAATTCAAATTTGACGTGTGAATATACCCAGAAGTTGCTTAAGTAATCAGCTCAGCAGCTGTATTAGCCATTGTTAGAGCTTAATACAAAAGCTCTTCAGCTTATATTAAAAGCAACCCAACTTAAACTGCAGTTGGCACATGTCCTATTAGTATTTTTGTTTTGTTAGACAGCTTCCAATGGATTCAGATGTGCAATTAGGTCAATATTAAAATTAAATGGTCTGTTGTTTTAAGTCAGAATACAAAGAGGTCTTTGGGAGGAAGGAGTCAGTCCAAAAATAATGTTGACTCCAACATGAGCACAAAAACAAAGTGCTGTAAGCCAGCAATGCCAGCCTAAATCTGTACCTTGTGGTGTGAGAGGGAAGGCTCTTAGCTGAGAATCGTTTGCTAAACTGGCACATTCGATTTCATGACTGATTTTTGTGTGTAATAATTGCATTAAAAAAATAATGAGAGTGGGTTTCTTTCTAGTTTTAGCAATCACTATGGCAAACATGCTGAGACGCTTCAGACAGAAATGTGATTTTACTTCTAATGACAATTATTTTTGGACTGAATTGTAATTTAGTTCGTTAATTAGATCTGTCACTGCATTTTCTAACTCGGTTATTGCATCCTTTGATGATTTTACTAGAATTATACTTCTATTTCTGCCACTTTGCATTCTATGCTTTAATAATTCTTCAGACAAGTATGCTAGGCAGTTGATTACATTTTGTGGCAGCAGTAATGCAAACCCTCTCCTGTGTTACATTGATTCAAAAATCACGCTGGTCACTGAACAAACGCGCTAAGCCAATGCTGCTCTGGACAAGTGAACTATTCAGAGGAATTCAGCCAGGGACAGATTGTGGACATGCTTTTTTAGTCATTAAATAGACATAAACAGATACTAGGAATTGTAAATGTAAACAAGATTTAAAAAAAAAAAACCTCTGAATGTTGTAAAACTCATTTAGTTATCAGCAAAATGAGATCTTATCTACCAAATTATTTCAGGGCAAGCTGGTGTAGGTTTATTATATATTAATGAACTGACAGATTTTTAAAGATCTTGCCTTTTCAACAACTTTAGAAAATTGATTGTTTTTATGCAAGGTCTGGCTTTTTATTCATCTAGAACTGTGGTTTTAGTTCAATTTTGGAATAAAGATAATATGATCAAAACAGTCACATCCAAAAAAACTCCAGCACTCCCCAGCTACTGATTCCCCCCAGCCTCCCTGTGTACCCAGACATCTGCCAGTCAGGTGCTGTGTGACGTGGATTACAAGACAAAATCCTGCTGCTGAAAATACCCACCACTAAACATAGCTGGCAGGGCAGTGAGTAGCCCACTGGACTATGCTGGCTGTAATTCCACTGTCTGCCCTGCACAGGAGACAGCTTGGAGCTGCCCTGCAGCCCAGGCAGAGCAGAAAATGACCACAGCTTCCCTCTTCTCTTTGCTTGCTCAAAGGAGAAACGTTTGCTCTGCTTCCTTTCCAGAATTAAACTGCTTCTGTTGTCTTTTAAGAGAGGGATCACAGAGCTGGTATTCCAGAAATTACCTAGTTCTGCCTGACATGTCCTTACTCAGTCCTGTCCCACTCCTAAAGGAATGCATTTGATAGAAGATTTTCATTTAACACATTCAGGGATATTTTTAATGCCAGTTTAAGAGCATTTTCATGCTTACTGTACAGCTGGATTGTTTTCAAAGTAGCTGTGCAGGCTCTAGGAAGACATCCTGTGAATCTAGTATTTGGTTACTTGGCTTTAGGGGTGCTATGAATTTCCTAGCAGTGACTAAGCAGACTTCCAGGACACAGGGACCAGCTAATCACTTCCCAACAGTCTTCTTCCCACATTTCATTGAATTCGTCCAAGTGGGCTCAATTTTCAATCCACTAAACAACAGCACAGGGTAAAAATATTTGTAATTCTAATAGTTAATTTGTAATTATTTCTTAACCTCCATGGGTTTCTTTTCACTTCTTGAAATGTTGGGCTGCAGAACAGAAACGGATATTGCTTTAAAAGGTTCTGTAAGCCTGGAAAATGGAGCAATGCTCACATAACAGGCTGGTGGTCAGAAAGGCCTTGCTGGGGTATGAAGGAAACACTGAATCAAGAGTGTTCAGCCCCATGAAGAGGCTGTCCATTATTCCATAGACCAGCCCACAAACTGAGCACTAATTTTCTTTCTTTAAATGCTCTCTCATATGGTTTTTGATCATAAAAGTGTACCTTAAAATAACTAGGCATAATAATAAACCATTTGAAACTCAATTATTAAAATTTCCAATGATACTAATTCCAATCTACTAAAAATAACCAATAATTCCTCATGAAGGTGCTTTCCAGTCTCAGAAATATATCCCAAGCTGGTGGGAATGAGTTCATGGCTTGGAAGTGGAGTTGTAAGAGAGGATGTCTAGGAATTTCGGCCTTATCATCTCCACAGGCTTTTGTCATGTTATCATGGTTTAATTTTGGCAACTTACCTCCTCTACTATATAAATACAGCTTAAAAACCCAAGAGGCAGTTCACTCATAGCTTTTCTGAACCAGTTTTTAGTTGTTTTTTCTTTTTTAATCTGCTAAGCAAAAATACTTGAATGTCTACAATCCTTTCTGAAGAGGCAAGACAGAGAAAGATAAAGCACATGGGCATGAGGGAGAGGTGGGATATTTGGCCAATTGCTGCAAAATTAGACACTTTGTACAAAACAAAGCTGTTTAAAGTATAAAGCTGTAGGAGCACCATATGAGCAGGGCAGGAGGAGGGTGGGTTTGAAGGGCAACAGCAAAAAAAAATAATCACTTATCTTTTAACAACCACTACTTATAACTATTTAAAACTTGGAAAAATCATGTGCACAACTTTAGGTGGAGGGAGCAGCAAGAGAGCATCTTTGTATCACAATAAAGCCACACGTGTTCCTTGGATGCAGTGGGGTGCTGGCCCTTGTCCCCACAAGTGTTTTCCTCCTGCATATTCTGTCCTAGACACTGGGAGGTCACAGCAAAGAATGGATCCAGTGAGGACTGGACATGCTCCTTTCCTGGGAGAGAAAAAAGCCCTAAGAAATCCTGAGGCATGACATCCACGCTGGGTCAGTAATTGAATGGAAGAGGGGAGGAGGGGGAAAAGGAGCAAGAGGGTTGTCAGGCAAGCAGAAAAGCAAAGGAGAAAAAGCAAAAAAGGTTTCCTCTTGGCATGAAAAGTGCCCTGTGACATCTGGCCAGGATGCTTGTGGAGCAGGAGGATTCATGCAGGTAAAAAAACCTATCCTGATGCAGGCCTGAAGCAAGGCAAGGTGGGCTAGCTGTGGGAGGACTGTCAGAAGGGATGTAGTCACTCTAAAACAAAGATGCCTCTGCACAAAACTTGTACCAGTGCAAGTCATTGCAAAACAGTTGTGCTGCTTCCAAAGTGGTTTAATTAAGGCAGAATCAAAATGTCAGCTTAAAATAAAGGGAAAAAGAAAAAGAAAAGAACTTTTGTATGAAGACACAAGGCATCTGATGCCAAAAAAGGCACAAAATTACAGAGGAGGAGAAAAAACATCTCAACATTTCCATCTTGCCAAAGACCCTTCTCACTGGAGGGAATTTCAGTTGAATTGTTGCCACTGCCAGCAGCTGGAGTTGCAAACCGAGCAGGGGAGCAGCAGGGTTCTCATTCTCTTGCCTTACTGACCAAGGACTCTGACAATCCAACTCATTATTTTCAAAAGCTCAGCTCAAAGCAGCAGTCCCAGCATTTGCTGGGCCCATATTAGTCCACTTACAGCATTTGTACCATCCAGTGACAGGGATTCTGGCAAGAACCAAGATAAAAACCATCTTGGAAAGGAGGTTTGGTGAATGGCAACACTAAAAAGCACTTCTGGTTTTTCCATGCAAGAGGAAATTCAGTGAGAAATCCAGCACAATGCTGCAGCCAGATGCAGTTTTGGGGAAGCAGTGTAAAGGATGGGAAGCAAGAGCTTCATTCCAAGTGGAGAAGCCCTGGGTGCCCTTCTTCCACTGAATGTTTGCTGGAGGTTTATGAACCTCCACATGTGCTTTGGAAGGGGAACTGAAGAAACTGAAGCTGTGATTGCTGCTTTTACTCCAGACTGGCTTGGGCACCTGGGAAGCTCCTCAGCTGCAAAGCAGCACCTGCCTTGCCCTCATGCAAACACAGGCAAAGGTCCAGGCAGCAGCTCCAGAGATGGTTTTGGAAATTTTATCCCAATGCCAGACTGGACCAAATCAGTTTGCAACAAAGAGAGACTCAGAACACCTGCAACAAAGGTGGTTATTGTTGTTGGATGTTGTTTCAGCTTTCCTAATCTAAAAACAACAGTTAATAAAACTTAGCCAAATCTTCTCTGAGAAATTTCACCATTGTGCAAATTTTTATGCCTGAGTTATAAACCCAAGTAATTAACAGCACTCCAATGGAAATGATAGAAAAACCACACTACAGTAGTGCTATGGGGAATGCTTTTCCTCTGTCTTGTTACAGTTCTTTTATCACAAGTTGGAAATAAATGTATAAGTTAAACAAAATAAAAATGCCCACCTAATTGTGCAGATGCATAGTTAATTAGTCACTTAATTTAACCCACTTAGCTTCAACAGGAAAGAAATGCAATCTGACAGTCAAGGCAATATTTTTTCCATTCATTCTAGTGTTTGAAAACATCTGCTTTATTTTAATAGCACCTGAATTCAATGGATTGATGCTAATGTTTTTGCTTAATTTGGTTTTAGAAAGGTTGTATAACATTAAATAGGTAAAGAACATACCATGGGTAAAAATAACTGTCATTATGTTTCTGGGAAATATTAAAAAATGTTATTAAAAATAAATAGATATACATTTGTGAATAGATTGATTAAAGAGGTACTTAGCTGGGAAAATTTGCTTTGGGATGAAAGTTGATTAAAAAAAAATCATGTGCTTATGTCTCCAAAGAAGACACTGCTAGAAAACATTGAATTGTGTGGTTTGTTATATTTGCAATCCGAGATTCCTGTGTTAATGGCTCCCCGGTATTCATTACCATAATGCAGCATTAAACAAGCTATGCTACACTGCCTCCACAACACTCTGCTGTCCATCAGCAGGGAGCAGGGCACTGGGGACCTGATCTGCAGCTCTGTGCAGCCAAAGGCTGCTCTGCTTGTTTTCCCTGCCTTTCCTTTCACCTACAGCTCGAGGTGGCACCTGCGCCCCAGGAGCGCTCACGCTGGGCATCGCTGAGCAGGCTGTGCTGCTCCTGCTGCACCCCTCACTCAATGCACTCTGCCCATGGATAAAGACAAAGGCAGCCCAACCTGACCCAGGAGGCAGGCAAAACTGAGATACAGCCCCAGGGTGAAGGATCACAGCCAGGTTGCTGGATCCATGCCCATCACAGAAGGCTTAGAACTGAATTTATCTATCCTGATATTGCCAAGGATGGCAGCAAGGACACCTTCTCCAAGAGCTGTGTAACCACTGCCCTCGGCATCCTATGTACCACTGCCAGCACACACAAGTATTACATCACCATGGCTGCCAAAGCAAAAGACAATTTGGGGATTGAGAAACTATTAAAAGGGTAAGTAACAAAATCCACACTCTGTATTCATGGGAGATTTTTGGGAAAGACTTAAGGAAAACTTTCACACAAAGCTCAGTGCAAGTACTGATATACTAAAAAATAACTGTGTGCTTAAGTCTTGGCCTGGGTCCAAAGCTGTAAAGAAATAATATCCACAATAATGCTGACTGCATGCCTCTCCATGAGCTATATGGAGCCACTACAGCTGAGGGCAAAACCCTGTGGCACAATGCCCTTGTTTATAAATATACACTCATGCTTTCGTATGGGTGCATGTATAAACACACATATATATACTAAATATATGTGCCAGCATCTACCATCTCAAGATCACAAGATGCTTTCAACATAACTCTCATGACTTAAATTCTCTCGTCTGAGCTTTACAGATAATGGATATTTTATCTCACTAGTGGCTCTGAAAAAATGACGTTGAAATGACTGTCTCATTTCAAACTACTTTGTTACTTATCTGCAAACAGAAAAATATTTTAAAATCACTATATCAGGTAAAATAAAATGCTTCATGTATGAAAATATTTTATTTTCATCTGATGTTAAGAATTTAGAACTTTTTTGGAATAAATTTTCACGTCATTTTTAGCTAAAATGTACTTTCCAATTTAAAATATCGAATATACCATCCTGACAGTATTACAAAGAAGCATACTTCCTATGAAATTAGAAAGCAAAATTCACAGTGAGATAACATTTTTTTTACAAGTAAATATTTAGTATCATGGAAACCTCTTGGCTCATGAGAAGTTTTGCATAAAATAGTTCATCCAGTTATGTATTTGGGCCTTGCATACGGTTCTTGGTTTTGAAGTTGTAGACAGACTGGAAGCAGTTTAAGGTATGTCCTTAGTTTCCCAGCCTTTTTTGTGAAATTATATATTATATGCTATTAGGGAAGGGAATACACATGTTCTTGGTTCTTGAGCTGCCTTAGTACTGGGAAATGAAATATTTACTTTGGCAATGAAGATATTTAGAGTAAAAAGGGAAAGGAGAATCATTACTTGTCTACAGTGTAGCAAACTCTTTTGCTGAACCTGCTTCTGGTATGCACCATGGACAACAGGTTCCTGCGCTTTGTCTCCCTCCAGCTTTGCCTTTGTCCAGAAGGAAACAATGCAGGAAACCCAGGGAGTGAGTGCATCCTCCTGCCTCTGTCCAAGGGCATGGCAAAGAGGCTGCTACCTGCACACTGCCACATCAGTGAAAGCAAGGGGAGGATAAACAGATGTGGACCAGCTCTCCCTGGGATGCTGCCCCTGCATCCAGCTCTTCTCCTCTCATCTTCACTGAACAGCCAGGGAAAAGGGAAGGGAAGAAAAGGAAGAGGCTCAAAACCAAAACTCACTGCTGTGACTACAGCAACATATAAAAAGCTGTTTATGCCCTGCCTCACACACACATTGTCACATTTTTCAGGCATCCTTCTAGGACAAAACATGGGACTATGGTTAGTCCTGGCACTCTTGGGGTCTCCAGCAGCCTACAGCCAATGGAGTCTGACAGTCCCATGTCCAGGAAGCAGAGAAGGAAACCAATCTTGAGGAGCTGGAGACAGGTAAAGGAAATCAAAGAATACCTAAAAATTGTTACTGCCATAATGCATAGCAATAGATTTTAATGACTATTCAGTTGAAAAGATAAGTATCAGCACATGGAAGAAACCCTGAGGAAGAAATAACAAAACAAGAAAGGCCAGGTTACGCTATCATTTGTTTAATCATGAATGTAATGGATGATGGTGAAGGAAAAGGTCTTGCCAGCAATGCAGTTTAGTTGGATCCTTAGTGAGGCATAAGCTTTGCTCTCAGAAAGTCTTTCTTGAAAAATAAATTCATACTGGCTTGAATACAGGCACTGTCACACAGAGTGACAATTGGCTGAGTGGCTGTAAACAAAAGGTAAAGATAAATGACACTACATCAGGTTGGTGTGCCTGCATGGAAATGATGGCCAGCAAGATATCATCGAGGAGAGGCTGGAGCTGTCAGAGAGCTACCTTGGCTTTATTTCACATCTTTGCTAATTATCTGCAAAAGGAAGGAGAAATGCATTGCAATTACTTCATTTGATTTTCTGGAAAAGAGGCAAGACTCTCACCTGCTCCTGGGAGACCCCTAACACCAAAGCAGCGTCGGCAGGGAGATGGATTGCTCCGAGGCTGCTCAGGCAATTGTTTGGGAAAACGCCCGATGGTGGAGGTGGTGGCAGCAGTACAAAAGAATATGTAGCAATTATCTGCCTGGCGAGGGGGCTGTACAGGAGCAATCCAGCTCTTGACGTAAGCAAAATGCAGTAAAGCAGATAAATAAATCTCTGTGTGTTGAGGGGGGTGTTTTCAATAAACCTGCAGGGATTTTTGCTCCAAATTATTTTAAGTATCTGTGCTATTTCCATGGGGAATTTCTTATCTCCTCCTTCCATTGTGAGGGCGTTCATTCACCTTGCAGGCAGATGAGTGAGGAGAAAGAGGTGAGACAGCATTCATTACTTGGATGTTGAGGTTTTACATCACAAGGAAGGGGAAGAGTAGCAAGAGGAGTGTTTGAGTGGGCAGCCCAAAGGAGGAGCAGAAGCAGAGAAAGAGAATGGTGAGGATTAGGCAGAGATCTCACAAAGTATGTTAAAGCCAGAAGGAAAAGGACTCTTTTCTTTCTGCCTTTTAGATGAAGGCAGGCCTGGCTCTGTTGTGTGCTGCACTCCTTACTGCCAAAAACAGAGCAACACTGTTTAAATAAGAGAGGGAAAAACTTCAAGACAAGGAAAATAGAGTAAATAGTAGATGAAAAGAAGACACAAATAACCCTTCATGCTGGAGGAAGGGATAATCCTTCCATAGGACAACAGGCTCAGGGGATAGAGATTGCTTTAGTCTCCTGTGGCTAGAGGAAAGAGGAGGAAAAAAGCAAGCAAGCTCTGATGGATTTCTCCTACACTGCATCTGAATTTTCTCATTCAGAAGATGTTTGTTAGCAGGCTGCTCAAGAGGCAGATCACCTAACCACTCCCCTGATTTCTTGATCATTTCTGCTGTATTGCAGAGGTGGTTCTATTGTCAGATGCTGAAAAGAAGAGAGACAGAGCAAGGCTAGGAAAACAAAAACAAATTATTAGTAATCTCTTCAAAAATTCAGCAAGTGACTCTAGAAAATAGGTCTGCACTTATGTCCTAATTTTAGCAAATTAAGTGTACTATTGCCTTTTTTCAATTTTGTCTTATTTTCCTATAGGTATTTTTAACAGTTATTTCTCCTATAAACCAGGGAAAAATATCCCTCTGTAGAGAGGAGCTCTGCCATTTCATTACAATGTGCAGAGGGAAGTCTGTTGTTGCTCAAGGTCAATCTACTTGCAAAACCTTGAATGCTGAAGCTGAGAGGCAGGGGATGTTCCCAATAGCCTGAGTCTCATCCTCAGGTTGCAAAGGTAGAGCAACAGCTGAAGTGAGCTGATGCTGCTTCATGGAAGTCAGTCTGGTTGTTCCCACACCTGCCCTGAAAGCTGGAAATGATGGGCTTTCAAGCAATGTCACCCTGGATGTTTGCACCAGACATATGCATTTGTAGGTGCCATTGCAGAAGAAATTATTAATAAATATGACCATGAGTGTGTCCAGTAACTGCTTCACCAAAGAACCTCAAGCATCAGTATCCAAGAGCCTTTCAAACAAATCTTTCTACATTGCCATTATAAAGTGAAAGTGGCCCTTGACTCTTTAAAAGGATTTTTCCCCTCAGCTCTGAGTGGTATAAATGCAATATGATTTCATATGACTTTAGATATTTGATACTGTCCAGATCAGGCTGCTCTGTATCACTGAGATGCCAACATTTGGCTAGCAGAAGTGGAAACACAGCAGGTAACAATCCAGCAGAGGCAGGCTGATGGAACTATTTTATTCTGTGCTGTGACCCATGTTACAACAGGAAAATATATTGGATTGCTGGTCTCTCCTTGTGATCCAAAAGAAGGGAAGGTTGTCAAGACACAGTCACAACCCCAGGTCAAGAATTACTGACATGATGGTCTAATAAAACTTTTCTCTTTCCCTATGGCAATGAGGTCATGCTGGGAAACTTCCACCTCTCTTGTCATAGGAGATTCAACAGTCAGAATTCAATCCTATCCCTATTCAAGGGCAGAGATGCCACTGGCATCAATAGGAGCAGCACTGGTATGAAACTGTTGAAATGTCAAGTGTGTATTTGCAGAAACTGATTCTGCTGAAGACTATGCAGATATAATTATGCTGCTCTTTTCCCCATTGCTCTCCTTTTATATTATCTAAGGCAAAGTGCCCACAGAGGACACAGATGCACTCTATTAGATGTAGAGTGAGTATTGTTAAAAATATCCTCTCTCAAACCAACTAGATATTTACTCCTTTGTAACCTCATCAACTGTGACACAATGTAATTACAGATTGTTCAAGAGTCTTGTCTGCCCACTCAGTGCCAGACTGAAAAACAACTAAAGAAAACATAAAAAGCAAACCAGGCAAGTGAGCATGTGCCCTCCACCATGTTCCCAGGAGGCTCAGTAACTGAGTATACACTACACATCTCAGGGAGGAGACTGCCCATCTACAGCATTCTTCTCCTCCACGAGGCACTTTTACAACACTAAAGTTGCTAACAGAAGAAACAGCAACATGTGGGAAAGTAAAGTTTAGACACAATCAGTATGGATGAGTCACTTTTGGTTTTTTATTTCTGCTGCACTAGCTTTCAGAAAAAGTCTGTGTTTTTTTTCTGGGTAACGATTTCCTCTCTCATGCTGGGCTGGTATACCCAGTGCTGTGCCAAGGCTCTGCCTAAAGGCCCCAAGGTCTGTCCCTCAGAGGGTAGCACAAACCTCAGTCCTTGTCCTGTAATCAGCCCTGCCTGGGCAGAGCATCAGTACATGCAGAGCTCTGCTGAGTTTTGGGAGCTCTGCATGGATGAGACAATCTTCCCACGCAGATCAAGAATTGAGAGTGGGGCTTAAGAGAGAAAATAATAAACAAGAGGATAAAACCCACTGTGAAATACTGGGTAATTTTTTAAAATGTAATTTAGCAGGTGTTTAGTGATTACCCTGAAAATAAGGCACAAACACTTTCATGACTCATATTTGTGCTTCAGTTGAATTCTCTCTTCCATGCTACAGCTGTAATTTAAAACATTTGCTTCATCCTGAGAGGAAAAATGAAGATGTTTGAAACAAAGCACCGCTGCAGAACTTACACCCGTAGGGTACACACAAAAACTACACCACCAGCAAAGGTTGAATTCTAATCATGGCTCCTCCTTGGGGGAGAGTTGCATTCACCTTCTTATTTGGAATTCCTTTCTCCTTTTACACTAAATGCTTAGACCTGGTCAACTACAAATAGTGAATATTACAGTGTAAATAGCTAATATTACAGATCAGCATTTTGATGTTATGGGGACTGCATCACATTTTTGTCCTAATCTAGTGATGTTCTACAATGGCAAGTGTGTCCTAATGTTTTCATCATGTGAAAAGTAAATGCTGATTATATAAATTAATAACTGGACAGGTAGGGTGACAAACGACTTCTTGACAGCAAATGGAAGTGAAATTTGGTAGTGAAATTGTAACTGTTCCTTTGTGTTTAACATGACTTGCTAAATTAAGTGGTTGGGGTTTTCTGTGATTTCACCTCGACTCTGCAGAGCACCACACAGGTTATCCCTGCTTTAGCCAGTGTTCCTGAACCTAATGTGCTTCTCTGTAAAGCACTTTCTACATCCTCAAGTGCCATAAAGAGCAACAGCTCCCCAGATAGGAGCTGACCCCACCACTGGAGGTTGGCTGGTTTGTGCCAGGTGTGGTCTAGGACATGACACTGCTTATCAGTATTGCAGAAATGAGTTGAAATCAAGAGAAAATGCCACTTCCAAGCAATTCGTTTTGAAACTCTCCTCTTTCTTTCTTAGATAATTTCTTCATCTTTCCTCATCTCTTCTTAGAAGACAGCATTGGTTTCTCACCATCCAGCATATAGTATGAAGAAATCTCTGGCAGGAAGATGGGGGGAAAACAAGAGTTGGGAAGTGATTTTTAGAGGCAGAACGTCAGGTAAGTTATACAATGAGTCTATCAGTTTATATAGGTATTCCCTGGTGGAAGAGATACCTAATAAAGGTCTTTCAATCTTTGTTGACAAAAGCTTGAACAAGATTGAATGTCTGGAAGTTAGACAAATTCAGCCTTGAAACAAGATGTAACTTTCTGGCTGACAGGGTAATTAAACACTAAAAGATTACCAGTAAAGGTGAGGGTGTCACTACTGGCTGGATGTTGCAAGGCAATACCACACACCTTCCTAAAAGATGTGATTTCAAGACAACCTGAGAGCAAGCCTGGGCTCAAAGGATCCCTTCCCCCTCTCGCTCTCATGCTCAACTGGTCAGATGGAGATGACTGGGCATTTGGAGATTGGGATTTTTTATTTATTTGACTGTCTGAGGGTTGGGGCTTGCTTTCAAAATTACAAACTTGATGTAACTGACAAAAAGGCACCGAAGATCTGGCTTCTAACCAGACAGAGACAAATGTTCCCAGATACTATGTATGTATTTCTGGCTTAAATGCACAGAACCATATTGATTAAAAGTTGGAAATAATTTCTCAGGTCTCTCAAAGATGGGAGAAAGCACTACTTTTACTAATTGTGATCAATTAGGCATATCCCATTTAATAAACTTCCATCATCACTGAGGCTTCACACACACTTGGCACTATAGCTTGTTCTTTCTGTGTTATGCCTGTGGCATGCAACTGCTACCCCTGAAGACTTAAATTCTTTAATCTAACTAAAACCTTCATTTAAACCATGAAAATATTTGTGTATCAACTAAAATTGAATAGACCATATTGTACAGGAGATCAAACTAGAGGATCTTATGGTGTTTTCCTAGTTTAGAAGAATTACTCTTAAGAATTCAAGGATTGATGTTGTTTTCCTTTATCACAATATGAGTTTTGATACCAATACCAACAAAATTCCTGTATACGCACAGGGATATTCAAACCTGCCACCTTTGCCAGTAGCTATAAGTTCAAGACCTGATTGAAAAGCTCAAATAATGCACAATGTAGCAGCCCACTGCATCACACAGGGATTGCTGAAGGTAAATTGGAGCTTTTGCTTGCAAATAAGCTGAGTAATGTTTTAACTATTACACTCCAGTTATCTATGCTGCTTTTATTCACACAACCTGTTACCATATCAACATCTCTGCAACACAGGCACTTATTCTCTATGAAACATCCATAATTCTGGTACCATAGTCCTTTCTCCAGGAGGAACCTATCCATCATGGTACCTTTTCTTCCCAGGCCATATATAACAGTAGCTGTTTGAAATCTAGTAGAATTATGGCATGTGGGATCCACATCCAAAGTGCTGTTATTCCTCTTATCTCACTGTTTTATTTCAGTTTTGGATAAATGGCAACATCTTGACTGATTCTATTTGATCACAGAGCATGGACAAAACAGTGGGACGTGTCACTATGGTAATCATGGCAAACACACAGTGATTTCTGGAGATGTATTAGACATCTCACTGCTGGCTGGCTGCAGCTTCACAACTCAGCTGCCAGCTGTCTTGGAAAGCTGAAGCAGCTAACAAGCTGCTGTTGAAGCAGATTCTGTGGCTCCACTTGCCATGATCCTACCAACAGCTGCTGCTCAAATAGTGGGGAGGCCAGTAACCAGTTGCTTTGGAGTAGCTGTTCCTGGCTCATTCAGAAAAAGGCTCTTTCCAGTCTCGTAAACAAGTTTTGTGTGAAAGAGGACTGTGTGGCAGACAGCAAAGAGTAGCAGGGATGAGATGTTTCACAGAATCTTTTAGGCTACAAAAGACCTTTAAGATCATTGAGTCCAACCCTTAACCCAGCAGTGCCAAGACCAACCACTGAACCAGTCCTTAAGTGCCACATCTACACATCTTTTAAATACCTCTAGGGATGGTGATTCCACCACATCCTTGGGCAGCCTGTTCCAGTGCTTGACAACCCTTGAAGAGAAAATGTTTCTCTTAATACCTGGTCAAATCCCCCCTGGGTGCAAGTTGAGGCTGTGCCCTCTTGTCCTGTTGCTTATTCCTTAGGAGGACAGACTGACCCCCACCTGGCTGCACCCTTCCTTCAGGCAGTTGTAAAGAGTGATAAGGTCTCCCCGGAGCTTCCATTTATCCAGGCTAAACAACCTCAGTTCCCTCAGCTGTTACTCATAATATTTGTGCTCCAGACCCTTTTCCAGCTTTGTTGCCCTTCTCTGGACAATGTGTATCTTGTAGTGAGGGGTCCAAAACAGAATCCAGGATTAGAAGTGCAGCCTCACCAGTGCCCAGGACAGGGGGACAATCAGTGCCTGGTCCTGCTGGCCACACCATTTCTGATACAGGCCAGGATGCCTTTGCCTTTCTTGGCCACCTGGGCACACCTGGCTCATGTTCAGCTGCTGTCAACCAGCACCCCCAGGTCCTTTCCCCAGGGCCACTTTCCAGCCACTCTGTCCCCAGCCTGTAGCACTGCCTGGGGTTGTTGTGACCCAAATGCAGGACCCAGAACTTGGCCTTGTTGAACCTCATACCACTGGCCTTGGTCCATCAGTCCAGCCTGTCCATATCCCTCTGCAGAGGGACCTTCACTACCCTCCAGCAGATCAACACTCCCATCTAACTTGGTGTCACCTGCAAACTGACTGAGGGCACACTCAATCCACTCACCTAGATCACTGATAAAGATATTAAGCAGAATTAACCCCAGTACTGAGCCCTGGGAGCACACTTGTGACCTGCCACCAGTTGGATGTAATTCCATTCCCCACCACTCTCTGGGCCTGGTCATCCAGCCAGTTTTTATCCGGTAAACAGAGTACCTGTTCAAGACATGAGCAGCCAGTTTCTGGAGAATGATATGGGAATGGTGTCAAAGGCTTTACTACAGTCCAGGCAAACATCTACAGCCTTTCCCTCACCACTTAGGTCACCTTGTCATAGGAAGAGATGAGCTTGGTCAAGCAAGGTCTGCATTTCTCAAACCCTTACCAGCTGGGCCTGATCCCCTAGCTGCTCTTGTACAGAGATCTTTTGAAGCAGATATAAAGTGAGTTTCCTGAAGAGCCTGGATTACCATAACACACTGACAAAATACTCATTTTGGCTCTGTGATCCCAACACACCTACTTCCAGGACATGGGCTTGTCTCAGTCCAAGGAAGACAGAATTAAATAGATCAAGCAAATTATGTGCCAAATAATGTTTATCTCCAGTGCCTGGGCTCATTAGATCTGCTGTAAATTTCTCCTCTCTAAATATCTAACAGATGATGAAATAAATGCTGTCACTGTGGAGAGAAGGGTTTGGATCCATGGTAGATTGCATCATATTGGCTGTTCTTTCTCACAGGACAATTACTCTGCAAACAGAACCAAATCTGAAAGACTGTCTGGCTCTAATAACCGTAAAGTATTATGGCACCAGCAGCCTCTGAGTCACTCATCTGTTTCTTCCCAATCTATATCTCCCAATAAGCACTATTCAAACAATAAAATGTGAGAACATATTTGCATATTATGACAATTTCTAAATGAGGCCTCATCAGATTGACTAATGGCTGGCTGAGCTTATATGCTTTGTACTGAAGAAGTTTTGCACCTAGTGCTGTATCATAAAGATGCACAAGTCATATCCCAGCAGAACATTTACAGTTAGCATGTTACAAAATACATTGCAGAGTTTTGTTCTGGGATTTTTCCTCTGGTCCAAAACACAGCCTTCAAGAACTAAAGATGCATTTTAAAAGATCCATGAAAATTTGAAGAGATTAAAGAACATCAGCAAGAAAAGAGTCATACTGTGCTGTTAACCTGCACAACTCTGAACAATCATTGCAAAATCCCTTGTATTTTTGGTGCATATCCATGGGACATCTAGAGCAAAGTGCCTCTTAAGGCTCTGAATTCACAGAGCCAAGCTGCTTTGCTGTTCATTCCAGAGTGGCTGTCAACAGTGTTCTCATTTTGCTGGGGACATTTTGTCAAGCAGTATCAGCATATACCATGTTCATTCTCCCACACCAGCTCCTCTGCTTCCCAGTCACATGAAAGAGTGCCCATTCTTCATGAAAGGGCTACCAGTAGAGAGGTTCATCCAGCTATTACCCTGCCCACACTTTGGTCCTATTTCTTCAGATGTTCCACCTGTCAGCTTAGTGTTGTATCAAGAGGTAAAACTCCCTTAAGTGGTGATAAACAAGGTACACTCACAGGTACATGGCATAAAAAAACAGGGGTGAAGAAAATCCTTGCTGTCAAGACAAGTGAACAAAAAGAGCAGTTGCCCACAATTTTGTTCACTTTCAAGGTCTGGCAGTGAGCCCACAGATCTCCTAGGAGGAGGATTTTCACTGAAATCCTGGCCTTTAGCAAACCTGATGGGGAACATTAGAGAGAGCAAAGAGGGTATGTTTTGAAAAACTCCCAGCAATCCCACAGAGGTGAGCCCAAATGGGATGAATTCATGTCTGGGAAGCAAGAAGGAGGCCCAGGGGTAGATTAAAAAGAACTCACCATATCCTTGTTCATACTAATAACAAGAGCTGCCTGTCTTAGGGTTTGCTAACAGACTGTTCCCAGTGCCCTTGACCTGAAACTCACTTTACTTTTGACATTTCCTGAGCAGCTGGCATTAAACAGAGGGTTTCTTTATCTGGGCTGCAATACTCTACTTTATCCTTTGTTGATTCTCATCAACTTCATCACACTATACAATGTTTGTGGATTAATGTAAACTCTATGAAGATTACTGATAGCATAAACTGGTTGAAATTACTTCAGCAAAAAAATGTTTTAAATTACAGAAGGATCTTTGTGAAGAATATGTTTGTACTAAAGCACTATTTTAAAGCTATTATTGATAAAAATGCAAAGCTTTTTTGTTTATACAATCCAAATAGAAAAGGAGCATTAGAAAGTTTGCATTTTTTAAAGCAAATTGAAAGAGCCCTTTGTTTCTAAAAGAAAGAAACTTCCACTGGAACAATAACAACAATAACATTTCAAATTTAGGGGGAAATATAACTTTGTTACTTTCCAATGAAATAAAATTGATTTTTTTTTCAATCAGATGCCACAGGAATGAAGAAATAAAAAGTTTAATATTTTTCCTTTGTTTCTCCTAGCTGCTCCTGCTTTCTGAAGATTCCCTCTTGCTCCACCCTGGCCACACACCAACCTCCCTCTCATCACGCACCAAAATGTTCCCTTTCCTCATTCAGCTCTTTCTTTAAGAGCTGCTTCTTTTGTGAAAGCTTCCTGCATCATTTTTCTCCCTGTTGGTAACTCCAGACCTTCTCACACTTGAACTATTGTCCAGCATGTATTGTATTCATTTGAGTCAGGTTGTTAGATCCATACCCCAAAGGCCTCCAGCCCCTCCTTCGCCCCTCAGCGCACAAACACAGCAAAGGGAATTATAAAATCTTAATCAGGAGAACTCAGCAAGGTTCCTCCTGAGGAGCTGCCTGCAAAATGTCCTGGGGAAGGTGCAAAACTTGCTGGAGTTGAGGTCTTTCTGCCCTGAAGGTTCAAGCACTGTTTTGGTGAAGTTTGGACCGATGCAGGAAGGCAAAAGCTGTGCTGCAGACATCATTACGAGAGCTTTCCACAACCTGACAGCACACCTACAGAAAGAGCTTGGCTGCTGGTTGAATTTCTTGTGATTCCTCAATAGAAAGCATGGGAGAGATGCTAAGGTCATTTAAAGCACTGGGAATATGGATTTGTTTAAATTGCTTATGTGCTTAAGAAGTCATTTGCAGCCTCTCTGCTGCTATTTAAGCTATCCCAAATCTCATGGTATGTGCAGTATGTATTTGTATGGGTGTGGGAATAATCATCTTCCAATGCCTTAAAGTATTGTATACAAAAATGAAGATCAATAAATGAAAAGTGTAAGCCACAATTATTTGGTTCACAAAAACCATGACCTACATTTCCTGCAAGTGCAAACTGTTAACATATCTTTTGTTTTAGTGCAGGTTGCAGGGAACCATTGACACAAAAAAAATTTAAAAATCAACAAAATTAATACATCCATATATACAAATTTTAATACTGTGTTTTCAGCTAAACATACCTCAGACATTTCTCAACTTTAAGCCCCATGGGTTCTCTAATTCTATAGTGTGGATTTTTTTTTTAATAGAATTTGATGAAAGGTCTTTCAAAAGTGGGAGTGGTACAGGTTTGCCTTAATAATTTTCTTCAATAGAAAACATGTTAATAATAGAAAATAATAGAAACATAATAGAAAATAATAGAAACATAAGGATCCTTACAGCTGAAGCTCTTAGGGACTGCCTGATGGCCAGAGCTCACCATAAGTGTTTTCTTTTTCTGTATGCAATGTTTTACAGACTTTCTTATTTTTTAAGTGCTCGTTGGTTTTTACACAACAGAACATTTTGTGTAACAATCCGAGAAACTCTACTCTGAATCACAGGAGGGTTGGATACATTTTGTCTTCATCTCAGAGCTCTTACTGGAGAATTTACTTCGCCCAGAGGAAGAACCATGAACCAATCAGGATCTGAGGTACAAAAGGCATAAAATTCCACAATATGAAATACGTAGAAATTCATCTAATTGCTGAGTAATTTCCTTGCTGAGTAAACTGTTTAGTGTGGAATTCTCTGAAAAACAGGGCTCTGAGGAGGAGCAGGGGTATCTCATCTCTCACATCAGTGATAAACCTTCAAGGTACAACGAGACCTCTGCTGAGGTCAATATTTGGACAGCTAAGGGTGCCCACTCTCAGCTGAGTCTGGCCAAAATTACACCATCTGATTCAAAACAAGGATTAGGTTCATTATTTTTGCTATAATTAAGAATTTTTCAAGTCACATTTGTCCATGGAGGCTTGACACAGAAAGGATTGAAACAATTTGTCACTAGCTTGAAAAAAACCCCAACCAAGACTAAACTCTGCATGAGCACAAGAGGGGTGTCTCTTCTCACATCAGTATTCATTAGGTATAGGAAAATATTATCATTTCTGTAGCATAACATCCACCATACTCCTTATTTGAAGATTAGGAGAAAAAAATGAATTGTAGCAACCTGTGTATTCAGGTATGAAGCACCAGAGGCTTTGTTCAAGCGGGGTCAGGGGGTTCCAGCTGGGGAGGGATCTGTGGGGAACAAGGTCCAGTTTTGCTGGAAGTGAAGTGGGCACGTTACAGCTGTGGCACTTGCTGGGAATCTCCACAGCCAAGGGATTCTGGCAACATTTCCAGAGGCCTGAGCCACTCACCCACAGGCTGGGTCACGTCTGGGCAAAGGTATCCTTCAGGAGGCCAGAAAAGCCAGCCTGGCTGCGGCGTTCCTCACGCACCGAGGGGACAATTTCCTCTCCAACTGTCAGAAAATGCCACTTCTGGTGTTTGTATCCTATTTTGTCTCTGAACCAAAGAGGGGGGAAAAAATAATACCCCAGCAGGTCATGGAGTTCAGTGAAAAATCCTACAAGCTTTTCCTGAACAAATAACAGATAGTGACCTCTGGCCCTGCCTTTGCATGAGAATTGCCATCGGCTTCGGGAGCCACTGCTGCGGCGGGGGACGAGCAAACGGCACATTCTGATTTAAAACTGATTTCCCCCACACACACCCCCCGATTTTTTTTTAACTATTTTTTTTAAGACCCTAGAAGAAAAGGGGGTGGGGGACGGGGTGGGGGGGAGGCCTGGCAGCTCATCTGCATTACAGATCAGGCCCTCTTTGAGCAAACCAAGCATCCATAATTCATTACATGTTTCCTGCAGGGCCTGGAGACGGCAGAGCCTCCGTAGCAACAGAGCCATGGCAACAGCGCGTGCCGCCCGGCCAATCCGCGTGCGCCTTACAGCTGCGGCCGGGCCAATCAGGAGGCGCAACGCAAGGGGAGGGCGGGTGGTGAGGAGATTGAGTGGTTTGGGAAGTTTAATCCTTGACTGTTGTGAGGGAATTGCGTGGTTTGGGAAGTGTGTCCGTACAATCCTGAACTGTTGTGAGGGGATTGTGTGGTTTGGGAAGTGTGTCCGTACAATCCTTGACTGTTGTGAGGGGATTGTGTGGTTTGGGAGTGTGTCCGTACAATCCTGAACTGTTGTGAGGGGATTGTGTGGTTTGGGAAGTGTGTCCGTGTAATCCTTGACTGTGAGCACTGTGTGACACTGAGGGAAACTTGAGGGGTTCTGGCACTAGGAAGCAGGTTATTTATCTGCTTGTTTGTTTATTTTTAGGAATTTCAGAATTTTTTAATTTGGTTTTCGCAAAGCAGAAATGCTCCTCGAGAGCGTGCTGTACTGCTCTGTGAATGACACATCACTTTTAGAGAATCAGCTTAAAAATCAGATTATTTCTCCCTCCACTGCACCCTCCAGCAATAATCATTGTATTGCAGCTTTGCCCTTCCAAGCCCATGGCTTGTCTTATCACACAACACAGTCATTGCTCTCGGGTGACATACAGGAGAACAAAGCAGAAATGCAAGTGACAGAACAGTGGCGGAAACAACCCAAAAATTTGTTGTAGTAGAAGTTGTACCTGGAAACAAAAAGTGCTGAAAGCATTGAGCCTCACCACATGCAATTCCTTTGTGGAGTTCTGTGAACTCTTGTTGTAGTACTGCCACACACACAAAAATGTGTAATTTCCCTTCTTTGAGGAGGAGGAAAGGGATTGAGCTTTGTTTCGATTAAATAAGAGCAGTGAAGGCAGAAGAGCTCGTTGATCACTGAAGGCACACAATGGTACCTTACTGCAACCATCCTGTTCTGTAAACTATCATTTTTCTCAGAATGGCATAAGGAAGTCGTTGCCTTTGAATATTTGTATTTAACATACATTTTAAAAGAAACGCTTGATGTCCATGTGGGTAGAGAGGTTTGTAAATCCTAGTATAAAACTGTATCTTTTATCTTCGGGGAAAAGGAAAAGCAATCATTTATCCAAACCTGAGCATTGCACTTGAAGCTGAGATACTGTGGGTTATCTAAGTAAGCGCTTCACCCCTCAACCTAAAAGCTGATCTCAAATTCCACTCTAATGCATATGTTGCTCAGATAGTGAGAGCAGAGATCAGAAGATTTGCTATGGATGCATCAAAGTACATTTTGGGACCCAGTGCTCCGTATTGAACTTCAAGAGATGATGCATAAATTGAATAAAGCCGTGAAGGCTGCCAAGGGAAGATTGAAAAATACATTCCAATCTCCCCTCATATATTTTATAAAATGTTGCAAACTACCTGCCTTTTCAAGGCCATGCCTTCTGAGATGCCAGAGATTAAAAAATACTGTATCGCTAACTTTTTTGATCTAATAAATGGCTGAGAACACTTCTTTATCTTTCCTTTCTTTCAACAAATTAGTATGACTAATTACTATTTTTTCTGTTCAGAAGTGGCAACTTCCCCCTTGTTTGAAGAGAAGCTGTGTTGGGATTTTCACAGTAGCATTTTGCAGCAGACAAACCTGAGATCAAAATATTTATTTTAGCTTAAAAAAACCCCAATAACAAATAGTCTGAAAACATAATTAATGACCATAATTTTTTTCTCATGTCAAGAACAATCAATTTACCAATTTTATATTTTGCTCGTAATTAGACACAAATGAAGATTTGAACATCAGGCCTGTGACTCTTCATTAAAATCATTTAACGAACCTTGTGGTCTGCATAGTTAAAAATCAGAAATTGCCTTCCAAGATGGTGAAGTTGTCCCATACCTTTATCCTTAACTTTGACAGGTTCTGTGTGGGACTGAAGGCATGCTCACTGTGAAAGGCACAGTGCTCTCTAATGAGCTGTTACAATCACACAACTTAAGCTAATGAATTTCTTATCCTCTTATGTGGATAAAAGTTCCTGTTAGAAGTCAAAAGATCTCTGCATTTTAAGTGGATTTGTATTTGCATTTGAGGAGGGAGAGGAGGAAAGGATACTGCAATGAGTGAAATTCATTGTATTCTTCTTAACAAACAGCACTGTGTGGCAATAACGAAAACATCACAATTAATAAAGAATTTTCACATGCTCCATTTGAAGTGTGGAATGCTCCAGGGCAAAGACACGGATCCACAGGCACAGGTGGAAATAGGAGCTCACGCTTGAATGAGTCAAGTGAGTCTGTACAGGAGAGAGGACCCTGTTCCCCCTCACATCCTTGAATGACTCCGTGTGTGGGGAGGAAGGCTCAGTGCTGGCAGAGGACCCCCACCTGTGTCACTGCAACACAGTGTGTGGAATAATCTGTCACTTCATGTGCAAGGGCTAAAATCTTCATTTGTAAGGGAGTTTTCTGATGCACTGATGAACAACATCAGTCCTGAGCTTCACAGTAGTGAGATGCTGTAAAGTAACAATACTGCACACTTAGACAGGGATCTGGAAGCATTTTGTAACCATTTACTGCTCACACCTCACAGCATCACAGAGATACATTTCACCTAGACCATAAAAACTCTGTTGTTCCACATTTAGGTGCTGCTGCTCCTATAGAAACTCTGTAATGTCAAGAGCTGGAAGGGAAAGTCCTGAATTATTTCAGTGCAGACTCTGATATGCAGACTGCAGTCTGAAGGCTGGGGTGCCTTAAAAAAGGAAGGCAGGCAAGGCAGGGAGGGAAGGGAGGGAGGAAAGGAAAGGGAGGGGAAGGGGAAAGGGAAGGGGAAGGGGAAGGGAAAGGGAAAGGGAAAGGGAAAGAGAAAAGGAAAGAGGAAAGGAAAGAGGAAAGGAAAGAAAGCCTTGACTACAATTTTGTAGTCAAGACTGTACATGGTCTTGGAGTGTTTCAAAAGTTTTCAGTCTTGCCAATGAGTTCACATGGAGGTTCTGGGCATGTGTTAACTCATGCTACTGAATTAGTTTCTCTACTCAGCAAGCGGAGAATTATTTTCTCTACTCTTGTCTTAGGAGTACATAGAGAGTCTGCACATCTCTTTTGAGCAGTTTGCTGTTTGTGTAATTTAAAATAGTGAAGGCTGAAATTGTAGGGTACCTTAACAAGGTAAAAGTGTTTACTAGTTACATCTTAGGTCCAAATTCTTGTTCCAAAGTAAGCAGCTAAACCATGCTTATTTCCCTGGGGTCTGCTTTGGAAGCAACAAAATCTTGCTTATTGAGTTCTGTGGGAACTGCAACCCCCTATCTGAACAAAATTCGACCTAAAGACTTAAAAGAACAGATGATACCTATGAAAAGATAGCTCTTGGCTCTAAATTCCACCTTAGGTCCTTAAAAATCTGCCCAGAGACTAATGTAAGGACAGAAGCCCAGTCATGCCCTGACCCAAAGCCCATGAAATTCAGCCAGAACATCTGAGCCATTTCAAACTATTGAGATCAGGCTCTAAAGAAGCCACCTACAACAATCCAAACCACAAACAAGTAGGATAGGTGATTTTATTTACTGTTTCCTGTCTGACAACACAGAACCTGAGTTTTCCAGTGTATTTCGCACGACCCTTGCTTTCTTAAAGTACTTCATGGAAGCTCCGTGTTTTCCCCAAATTTCGGGCTGATGTAGAGGTAGAGGTCAGTGGATTTGCTGGGGATTTGCAAAGAGTGTCACCAAAACCTCCAAGTGGCTTGAAACTTGTACTTCAGCACTTCACTTTTATTTGGATTTTAAAGCTTTGCTCAGCTAATCCTACTGTGTCCTGGCGGCCTGGAAAATCCCCAGGAAAAAAAAAATCCCTAGGGACTCCCCTTTTGCTATTGTCTCTTTCCAAAAGGGGCCCAGGTAGTGACTTGTGAGTTCCCTGTACACAAAGCAGAGAGAGGAAAAAAGAACTAATCTCCCCTGCCCCCCGTGTGCGAGAGAAAGCCGGGGCTCAGCAGCGTGTGTGCGTCCCAGCGAGAGCGGGGCTGGGGCACAGGATGACCTCCGGCTGCCTACCCACCACAAAGGGACCATGGCATTGACACAGCCTGACTGCTCTCCTTCGGAGGGGACAGATTGAGAGGAAGTGACCCTTGGTGCCCCCCTTCTGCAGGGGACCTTGTGAAATAAGTGTTGCTCTTCTCTTCCTTCCTTCCTTCCTCAGGCAGCTCAAAGAATTTAATGATGAGAAATCGCTCGCTTTTACTTCATCATTCAAAGAGCAAGCACTGAAGAGACTTTTCCCTTGAAAGGGATGAGGAGGAAGTGTAGAGGAGCTAGTCTTAACTATTTACTTCTGTCTTGGGAAATCCAAAACTGGTCCACAGGGTTCACGGATGACAGGGCAGCAGGCAGCAGCAGCAGGAGCTCTGGGTGAGGCTGTGGGAGTCTGTCGGGGGTTGTTTTCTAAGGGGACTCATAAAATGATCCCTGCGGCCGCATTCCCGAGAACCAGGAACATCAGGATGTTCAGAGCTGTTTAACACAACTCCCCAATGGCATCTGGTTAATTCCAAGTGAAAGCCAGATCTGGGAGGACAAGAAGGATTCTGGGGACTGTGAAAAGGAAAAGGCTGATTTGGGGGAAAGGAGGCAGAAGTGGTTAGGCCCATCACACAGCTGTGTGATCAATCTCTGCCCATTCTTCAGCACATGCCCATGTGCTGAAGTTCACAATGTCAAACTTAGAAACCAAGGCCAGTCCTGGGTAGGTTTGAGCATCAAGGTCCTCTGAGGGGCAGCTGGGGGTGTTCAGCCTGAAGAAGAGGGGGCCTTATAGCTTTCTACAACAGGAGAAGTTGTAGCCAAATGGGGGTTGGTCTCTCCTCCCAAGCAAAAAGTGGTAGGACAAGAGGAAATGGCCTCAAGTTGTGCCAGGGGAGGTTTAGATTGAATATTAGGAAAAATTTTCTTCAATGAAAAGGTTATCAAGCATTGGCACAGGCTGCCCAGGGATGTGGTAGAGTCATCATCCCTGTAGGTATTTATAAGACATGTGGCACTTAAGGACATGGTTTTGTGGTGGACTTGGCAGTGCTGGGCAAATGGTTGGACTTGATAGTGTGAAGGTCTTTTCCAACCTAAACAGTTCTGGGATACTATGATAAACATTTCATGTGCAGCCCTGGTTCACATCTTCTGGTTGTTGAGGGACAGTAGGTAGAGCACATGGACTCAGTCTCTTCCATCCCTTTCAAAAGAGTTTTAAATGTCTCTCAGATGCACTTGGGGTAAGCTGGGGAGGGAGGGAGGGAATGACCTTTGGATTCTCCCTCAACAGGGAACCTGAGAAAATGACCTTTTGGCCCTCAGCTCTGCAGGGGCTCGGGAGAGGTCGGGAGGAATGACTCTTGGTCCAATCTTGCTCACCACAGGGGCTAGGGGAAGGCAAAAGAGAAAGAACTCCAGGAATATGTGATCACGGGAATTTCTGTCGTCTTCTGAAAAAGAGGCATGTTTACTTCACAGCCCCTGTAAGAAAAATAACCTGCCAGTGACAAACAAGCAAGTCCATTTAGAGCAAGAAAAAGCCTCAACTCGGTGACCTAGAAATCAATGCCAAAAGTAAAAGCTGATAAATAAATAAATAAGTAAATAAAATAATCAGAGATGTCGCGCAAAAATCAAGGGGTGCCCTCTGAAGAGGTGTAATCAAGGCTCTGAGCCTTCAGTTATAATGGTTTTGATTAAAGAAAGCTGTGCAGAAGTAATCTATTTTATTTTTAAATGGCCTGATTTTCCCTCACTACTCTCTTGGAGGCTGAACCTAGAACAATTTGGAGGAGGACATGAAGTGTTCCGTGAAAAACAAGAAAAAAGGTATGCATTTAATAAAAAAGAAAACCGACATCTGCTTAAGTTACTTTTGGGGTTTGATGGCACACATTAAAATTCACTGAAAATAGCAGTGCTCTGATAAAATAAAAACATTAAATCCTGGCTGATCAAGCCACACAGTTCTACCACACTTTTCCCCCAAAACCTGCAATATAAAATTACAAGCACAGTTGTCACCCAGAGCTGGGCATGGGGCTCATCATGTGCTGTGTACCTGGGGGTTTATTTACTCTTTTTACTCTTCCCATTATAAAAAACTTTAAAACTTCCTTCCCACAAACTTTATATTTATTCACAATTTTGAACTCTTCGCTTGTTTCCATTATAGCTGAAAACTTCTTCAAGTTTGAAAATCTTCTGTTCTTATATAGGGTCAAACATATTTTCTTTGCTTGATAAATAAAGACAAGTAGTAGAAAAGAACGTCAAAAGAATCCCAGCTTGGGAGGGAGGGGAGGGAAGTTTACATTTTCTTCCTTGAGAAGGTCAGATGTTTATTCAAGCCTATCTGAGCCTTTTGAACAGAGCCTGGGCTGTGCTGGAAATCTCCTGAGAGCTGCGTTCCTTAGAGAGTGGAAGGGAGGGCTGCCTTCAGAAGGGCTGGCCACAGAGTGCTCTGCTGGCTTCATAGGCTGGCAGTGCCAAAGGTGCACTGAAACAAAGGGTACAGAAACACAATTTTGAAATACTGTCAATGCTCAGCTCTTTCACACTTTATTTCTTTTATTGTTAAAATAAGCTGCATTAACTATTAAAGCCTGAAAAAGCAAAGGGAATCCAAAACTTCTACCAAGTGTGCAACTTTGGTTTGGTAAGTTACATGTTTTAGTGGAAACCCGGGCCACATATTCATTTGCCTGTGGGCAAATTTTTGGGAAGATAAAGCAACTTTGATTACCATTGGTTTTCTTTTGACACCTCTTAATGCTTCAGGCTTACAATAGTGTTATTTTCACATTGGAAGTTTGACATACAGACTAATGTACACAGAAAGAAAAACATCATTGTGTAACTTGGCCTATAAAAGCTTCAACAGCATGTTTACAGCACAGCAGAGCTGTTTAGAGCTGAAAATCTTAACACTCCTTCATTGGAATCCTCCAATGAACACAAGAACTGTGAACACAAGAACAGACAAGATGCTGATGTCCTCTTTGCAAAGGTGGGCAAGAGCATTAGACAGTGCCTGCAGGCTCAGCTTCCTCTGCCAGGATTAGGGGCTGGAAGTACTTCTCTCCTAATAAAATACAAGAGTCCAAACAGACATGCAAAATACAATTTTTGTTGAGGCTTGGAAATTATCTTTGGCCACAATGAACGTGCAAAAGCTTATTGTGTCCTCCAATCCCCAGTCATAATTAACATTTGATTTCTAAAAGCAATCTTGTATGTTCTTTGCAGGAACAGCATGAGTTCTCTATTCAGAGGAAATCAAAGTTGTATGATGTTTGCATTTCAGCAGCATACTTCAGAGAACAAACTTAGTCATTCAAAGCAGAGCTACTTTTAAATAATAAGATAACAAGGAAGTCATGGAACAGAGGACCAAATGAAGTTACATTTCTCACCTGTTAAAATTACTTTTATAATATGCTGTCTGCTGCCTTAGCTTCTGAAGTCTGCAGGTAAAATAAGGGTTTAAACCAAAAATTACTTAACCCATTTGTGAGGAATAATGTCATGGCACTCATGGCCTTGCCTGTATCTGGACCATCCCTTTCCCAAAGTGAGACTCATCCACTGCAGCAGTCTGGGAGCATCCCAGCACAGCAGTCATGTAGCACTTTTTCTGCTGGGAGACCATTTTACATCTTGTAAAAAAACCTTTTACCAGGTACTTTTGCATTGGTGTGCTGCCCAGCCTGGGGGACAGTTAGGGGAAGGCACACCAGATGTCATTTATAAGGCCTGTGGTACCCTAAGGTTGCTTCGGTTATCTCTGCATAATGCTGAACCATCCTGTGTAGGCACATCTTTGTGTTGCTCTTCAGGAGAAAATTTACTCCATAATGATGAGGAAAAGCTGAACAAAATTTGATTTATCCAGAAATAATGTTCTTTTTTGTCCTCTTGAAGTCACAGTTTTTTATGTGGTAGCAAGAGACCTCTTTCACGAGGTGTAGCTAGAAGGAGAAGAGCAGTCAGCTCTAAGAAACACAGTCACTTGAAATAAACTAGAATTCACCACATAATTTTCCACATCAATGTGGTGTACAAATGCACTGGACAAATCCCCATGTTCATTAAGGAGGGAGAAGTTTCTTGGGGTGTCACCTGCAAAGCTCAGGCTTGGCTTCAGCAAATGGTTTTTCTCTTGGTTTGTGTTCCAGGCTTGTTTAGTTCATATGAACACTTTACAGGTTATTCAGGGATCCCTGGAGCTCACATTCCATGTAGATGAAATGTAAATCCACTGTTTTTGCCACTGATGATGAAAAATATGTTTAGTACATTATTATTAAGTGAGAAAAAGCAATGTGTGATGGAAATCCATGCCTTTGACACCATTAATTTTCTTTCTGTTAATATTGATAAGCAGTGGTTGTAAGTCTGTGTGCAATTGTGTGAACAGGATGAAAAATATTAAAAAGATTACTGGAAGCACGGAAGTGCAGGGATTCTAGTACAACCATTCTTGTACAGGGATTGACTGCCATGCCCCTGGCATGTGCTTTTTGCCAAAATACCACTGAGCAGTGCATGTTTGCTGGGTAGGTATTGTAACACATCCCAACACAAGACAGGGAGGGGGCATTCCGTGACACATTCTGATTAATTGGTTAACAGGAGCCTCCTCGTACTCATTACAGCTATTCAGCCATATCACTTTGGAAATCAGAAGGCACAATTTTATCTGAGAGTCCATATGGCTTATTAGGAAACTGTGCATATAGAAAACTACCACTATCCTGAACCAAGATAATATTTATCTAATAGACCATAACAACTCAGAGACAGTCAATATGGTCTCTCATTTGAGCATGCATTTTGATATGCATTCTACCTATGCAAACACAAGTCATTTACATTGCAAGCTATCTGTCTGGTAAATCCATGTTTAGGTAATTCTTATAGCGGTGAGCCTTTTCTACAAGAGAGATTATGAAGATGACTTGAATGTATTGTAGTCCATGGACTAATTTGGAAATTACTGAGTATTTGTCTGATAGATTGTAATGGACTCTGATAGAGCTGTTGGCTTTTATCAGCTAAACCCATATTTTGGTATGTAAGCAAATTTGAAAAAGCAAAATATTTGCGGAATAATCAACCAGGCTGCTCTGTTTGGCTTGCAGCATCCTGACTGCTTTGAGCCACCAGGCTGTTGGAAGGAGGGACTGTCTGCTACCAGGTCACAGACCTGGCAGAAATGAGCCATTACTGTAAATTCTCTCGTGTCCCTTCAACTCTGAGCAGCCTGAGAGCATGGAGAGCAGATTGCTGCAGGCTAATGGCCGAGGAGAAAGTGAAGAGGTAACCCTGCTCACTTAATCCCACACAGCTCTGCAGGGAATATCCTGTCGTGAAGCCATACTTGCCCTGAGAGTCCTGAGCAGATCCCTGGCTGAATGTTTAGAAAGCCTTTAACAGGTTAATTAAATAGGCTTAATCATCCTCACACTCTCTGTGTTTTCTGTTCTACTTTCCTTCCATTGGAAAAGCAAAGGAAATTAAGAGAAAAATGGAGAGAAGGCAGAGAGCATTGGAATATGGGAAATATTGTTTAGGTGTTGTTTAGGTTTTATTTCAGTTTGGATACTGTTCAAAGAGAAGGATCAGAAAATTTTCAAAGAACATGGGTTTTGTGAAAAATACACTCAAAGAGAATTTTTCTTTTAAGACAGCATTTTTGGCAAATCCCAGCCAAGAAAATTAAGTCTTCCTGAGGAAGGATTGCCAAAATCACAGTGGCCCCTCAAAATAAGCTCTGAGAGGCAACAATAAGAGGGATGAAGGTGTCTCTCCTCTTCACTGAATGTAGAGGGACCCCACGTGGCTGGTGTAGACTATGTGCCTGCTTCCTAAATGACTCCAGTTCGGGGAGTTGCAACCTGCTCAAATTCTGCTTTTTCACCACATCGCCTCGTTGAAGAATAAAGGAAAAGCACTCAGGCAGCACCAGCCTTTCCCACAATTTTCTATAAGTTACCACAGTGGCTCTCCTCATATATCAATCTGCACAATCTCTTTGCTTAAATTGATTTCAGTCAGGTTTATGCCATCTCCAAATCATTTGGTGGCATTTCCAGAAGAGGCAGGAGGTGCTGACACTGGATGGAGTAGAGAGGGAGTTACTCCACACAGAGAATAAGTGATGCTGTATGCCTTCATGCATACAGGTAGGTCTTCATGCAACTGTGCAGAGAGATGCAGTTATTATCATTATGAGACATTTAGGAAGTCTAAGCTAAAATTCTGATTAATAATGTAAACTGAAATGTGAATTTTTATCAGATCTCATTTTTAAGGAGGAGTATCAGTAAAATAGCAGTTGACATGGTGCCAATAAATAGTATAATGAGAGGTAATATTTAATTTCCTTGAAAATGAATTTAGATTTGATTATTGAGGGTCTGTTATCAGCTGTTAAGCTGCTAGAACAGGCTTCAAGACCTACTAGATTGACTACATAACCCAAACCATTCCTATTAGCTAAATAAGTAATCTGTATTCCTCTGTAGCTATTAAAGAAACAAGTTGCTGTGTGGCAGAAGCGAAGGTGTAATGAAGAAATGAAGATTCTGAGCACAGAGCTTGCACAAATCACTGCACAGGTTTGTCTTAGTTTTTAAGAAGAGGATTAAAAGTAAATATACTGAAAAGGAATGTGCTGATTTCTGCCCTGCCAAGTCTTTTCCATCTTCCAAAGTGAATGAGGGGAGATGAGCCTTTCCACAGTATCCCTCACTTCTGCTGATGCAGCACAAGGCTATCTGGGAAGCTCCAGGCTGGTTCCTGTGTACTCTGCATGGTAAGTAAGCATGCTACATTTCATTTCCATTGAAACAGCAACACAGATTCAACAGTGCATCTTCCTGAGGCTTCCTGCATACTTTTGTATTTCATCTGCCACCTCCAGTCTCAGTTCTTGCTCTTCCTCACTTCTTACTGCCATCAAACACCAGTGATGGTTGTGCCTGATGTTCTCAACAATATTTCTGTCTCAAGCCCATCTCTGACCCTCTCCTGGCCTTCAGCCATATTTGTAGCTTTTTTCTCACCAAACTAACTGATGCATACTTCTAACCATAGAATGAGTTAACCATCACATCATCCCTCTTTTAAGGAGAAGGGATTTCAGACAGTTACTAAGTTCAGGAAAACAGCATTTGATGTCAGTGAGGATGTCCCATGTTTGAAGGATATATTTAAGTGCTTTGCAGAATCAGAGTTCCAGTCAGTCACCTACGTGCCTCATTTTCCCCAGAGGAGCTGCCATTTACTCACATTACTGATGTGTGGTGATCTCCCACTGACTGTGTGTTCATGATGTGCTTGGGAAAATGCCACTCACTTTTCCAAAGGTCTGAATTGCCTCTCTTTAATTTTAGCTGGTTTCCTTCGTAGCCTCCAATGTTCTTTCCCTGTAGATTGTGTCTGTGTGATTTCTTTATGGGTAAAATTCAAATGCATCAGGAAAGTTCCTGAATAACAAAATGCAACACTCCAGCCATCTGGAGTTTTACTCTATTTGTATGCCCACTCCTGCTTCAGTGACTCTTTCAGAGGTTCCCACTCACAGCTGCAGCTAAGTGGGCACGTCTAAAGGTGATAGATTGAGAATGTATGTTCAAGTACATGTATAAGTGTGTATATATAGATTTCTATTCCTCCTTTGTTTCTTCCTCCTGTTCACTGATGTTAAAGTCCCACACTTGCAATTTAAACCCCACCATACATTGTTATTTTGTAAAATAATAAAAATATTGCTCACCTTCATCCCTTCCCTTTCACAGAATTTCACATCATCATTTCCCTCACTCCTGGTTGACAAGGGACTCTCACAAAGCCAGTGATCCTCTTCTTTGACCATATCCTTGTCATCCTAGCAGAAATATTATGTGCACCAGCATTCCCACGTAGGTCTAAGCTGACAGTTGACTAGGAAGGCTTCAGATCCAAATCAGACTTTCTGACACAACTGATATGTTCCTCACAAGATTCTGTGGAGTGTCATGGCTTGTATGGCATTATATTTACCTGAAAAATTCAGAATCTGATCAATACTGTAAAGCTCTCAAAGTTGAAGGCACTCGCACTGGCGAGGGGGGGAACCATGATTCTGGGCTTACGTTTTTACATCTGTTCGCTTCAACCACCCTTGTGCTGCTTTTGTGTTCACTTTCTTTGAATATTCATGTGATTGAATTCTGTGTCCATTAACATTCACAGAAAGTGAACCTCAGAGCTGCACATATATTTGCAGAAGCAGCGGTTTACATTTGCACACTTAGGTATTCATAGCTAAAAGCACTCACTCGAGGAACAAAATCACTACCATTTACCCAGCCAGTCCCATGCAAAACTGTTTATTACTCACAAAGAACTGATTTTTGATCCTGCTATAGAATTTTTTTTGCTTGCTTTTAGAAAAAATTGTGAATGTAAATCACTACTTTCCATACATTTGTGCAAGTAGAAGAAAAGCTTAGACAGATTATGTATTAGGAAGTATTTGTTTAGAATTTGGATACTCCTGCCACAAAAGTGTGACCTCTAGTAGATCTTGGTGGTATAGAAACTATGACACACAGCTGAGCAGATACAGGCTTTTCAGCAGAGATGTTACACATCCACCTGACACAGTTAATTAAAATGTCACTTGTATAGGAGTAAAGGGAGATGAATGTGAGCCAAACAGCTGAGCAGAGAATTTTGTTTTGCCTTTGAGCAATTCACTGTAATTTTGTTTAAACACAGGGTGGGGGGCGGGGGGGAGTTCTATTGTATTGATCAATAAAAAGCTACAAAATTTACCCTAAAAAAACACTGGCATATTCAAACTAGTTTCTCCACAACTTACTCTTATTGGTCCCAAACTTTCCAGCTTGTTCTGCACAGTGGCCTGACACACTCTCATCCCTGCCAAGACCCCTTGTGATTTCAGTGGAAGTTATAACAATCTTGCCAATCTTGTTTAACATCCAAGGCTTCACTAAGTGACAGTATGGGGTTTAGCCATACTCCATCAGGGTATGTGAAGTACCATGTGATTTGTTGAAATGTACCCTAAATGCAAACACTGAGTTGGCACAAATGCCATGAGTATTTGATGTTCTGTATTGATGGCATAAAGCTGGGATGTGTTCCCAACAGAGAAGAGCTGATATGGAGTACAAGGATGGATTGCATGGTGCTTTGGACTGAAATAATGGAAACTGGGTAAAATTCATTCAAGGTGCAAAATATTAACTGATATCTTTGAACTAACACCCAAAAAATAGCTCCCATAAGATGGGAGCTCATCAATGGAAATGACTGAAAGGTCATGAGCTGATTGTGTGGCAGCTGTGAGCCACCAGCCCTAGGGCAGTTCTGAGAAGCAGTTCTGCCTTCAGCTGTACCAGGAGTGAAATTCCTAGGAGAGCTAAGGACATATCAAGGTAAGAGTCATGATCTTCTGGCCTTCTCTAATGGCTCACTCCTGCCCTGAAAACAGACACGAGTCTTGTGCCCCTTTTCCTACACTCAGACATGGCTCCCGCAATCTCCTGCAATTTTTTTGGTAACCAAGGAACAAAAAATGGGGTTTTCCTGAGTGAATGAGTTGCATCCATTTACAGAGGGATTCAGAGAGCCACATACCTACCACAAGGTGAATGGCAAGAGTGTCTAACAGACAGCAGAGATGGGGAAAGGGAAAGGAGTAGGCACTGATTCTACTGGGAAGTGGCTGTCAGGTCAGTTTATCCCGTTTTGGGAAAACTGCTGCCATAGTGGCTTTGAGTCAGGCTTTGTCTGAGAGGAGCTCATCCAAAGCATTGCACACATGAGATGGTCACACCAGGATGGGTCTCTTGGTGGTGTCTTTGCAGAACAGCCAGAGAAAGAAGGTTCAGACTGCCTCACTGCCCTCCAGAGATGCTCCTGGGACAGTCAGGGTTGGGACTTGCCTGCCCAAGTTGGAAAACATATTGTGCCAGTTGGCAGCCTCAGTGAGAGGCTTGTTCCCAGATCTCCAGTTTGTGATAGCAACTTGTCAATGAAAAGCAGACTCCAGAGTGTGCCATGCCAGCACACAAGTGCTGCAAACACCATTTATATGGTCCCTTTTGTAAGCCTGGTAGGGCTTTTTTGCCCTCAGCTGAAAACCTGGTCCAGAACCTGCCTCCTCTACTCAGTAGAAATGTAGTGATTTTCAGCTAAGTGTATTTAAACCAGGGGGATCAAGTAAACTCAATGGCAAAACAAGAGAAGGCAATTAGCAGGATATATGGCCAAGCTCTTAATTACCACATTGAAAGCAAATGGTCACAAGGATACAAATACAAAAGACAAATCTGTTCAGGGATAGCAACAAGCCTCCAGCTCCTGGACACCCCAAGAGCCTTTTCAGCTATCAAACCTGGGAATCAGGAGCTCCTGGAGACACCCTACCTTCCAAATTTCTCCCCCATTTCCATTTATCCTTGTATTCCTGGTGCTGTGCTAGCTTCAGGAGCAGGTGAGCTGTTTTTATCCAATAATCCTTTCCTGGGCATTCCTTCAGCATCAGCTGCTTTCACCATGCAGCAACTTACCTCTCTTTGACACAAAGGCTTTGACATGTGTTGCACAAATGATGTCTGTCTCAGGAAGCAGATCTGGAGTAGTGAGAGGGATCCTTTCATCTTTTCCCATGCCATCACTTTGCAGGAGCTGTGCCATGCAGTCCTCTCTCCCCCTGCACATATTCCCTCACTGCTGTGCCCAAGACTGCAGGTCCCAGCATCCTGGAAGTGGTGTCTGAAAGGATCCAGCACAGTGATGTGGGAACATATCCAACCAGTGCAGGAGCATGAGGAGGCTGGGGAAAATGTGAAAGATGAGGTGTTTTCTGCTTTTCAGAAAGAGAACTGGGAAATAGGTCTGGGAAATAGAGCAGGAGGTGTGAGAACTGGATGATTTATGTGTATGTACACACGAGAAAATGAGAAGCAAAGTTTCAAACTGACAATTCATTTGGGTTTTTTATTGATTATAAATTGAATCTGCAAGCTATAATTAATAACCTGAGCCTGAACCATACCTGTTATAGAGAGTTGCTAACACGTCTCTATAAAATGTCTAGCAAGGCAGTAGCTAAACATAAATTCTGTGAAGCTTTTGATTCCCAGCATGTTACCAACTTCCTATAAAAGCAGTCTGTTGTTATAAAGCATTGCAGCAGGCATGGTCATGAAATGCTGCTTGAAAACATCTCTTCTAGCAACTATTTTCAGTGTTGCTACACTTTTTGTGTAGCCTTTGTAAGGTTTCTGTAGCCCATTTAATTTTTTTTTCCTCTTTGTTCTTGAATAAAATAAATGCAATAGTCATATGAGAAAGTATATTCAAAGATCATGAATGTTATTTTAATGCCTGTGTTTATGTCATAATTTACACTGTTTCCTTTGGACACAGCTATTTATACCCACAGCTGAAAATTCAGCTTTGGGCTTGGGGGCTCTGTGATTTGGGCTGAAGTGGCATTGCAAATTTTGACTTTGTGGATGGGGTCTTTTTGTATATACATATATAGACAAAATTCTTTTGCCTTGACAGGCCTAAAAAGGGGACAAAAGTACCCAAATGCTTTTATCTCTTCTCTTACACATGACTCCAACAATAATATAATAATTTTCATTTTAAAGTGCACTAATGCCATTTTAATCATTTTTTGAGCAACTAATGTAATACAAAGGAAAGGATGAAATGGAATATTTGTGGCTGCAGAGACAGATATCATTATTCAAGGGTAGAAGCATGTGAAAGGGTAAAGGGGGTTTAAAGAGATACTCTTTTGTTGTACTTAACACTGATAAATGACATACAAGTCAGGATAACAGGGCAGAGCTCCTGTCAGGGAGACAGTGATAAATGTGGAGGCTGGGACAGAAAGGTCCACTAAACAGAAATCTGTATATGACACGTTGTACATTTGATAGACTTGTCTGCATGGTCTGAGCCACAAAGTGTTCCTCTTGGCTCAAATTATGGCCCTTGAGCACATCTTATACAACCACTGAGTTCATGTTTGTTTTCCCATTTCCATGTGGCAGCAAAGATCAATTCCCCTTCATCAGGGCAACACATGGGGCTAAAACCAGTGAGGGAAAAATGTTCTTATACAAATATAATTGATATCTCTTTCAGGCAAATCATTGTATAATATGAAACAAAAGCAAACAGACCTTTTTACTATTACTGCTGTCTCCTTTTTTAAAAAGTCCATCATCATCCATTTAATCAAAATATTTATTTAGGAGAAAACAAAATCTCCTATTATTTCTTCATGAATGAAACAGGTCTGTGATTTGTGCCTTAAGCTTTCTACATCCCATGCAATGTGACCTTTACTTCTTGAATGTCCTCAGTATCAAAAATGAAGACAGAGGAGTGGAAACATGAGAAAAGGCATTTTATGTCCTCCTGAAGCAACTTCAACAGTTCACAAAATAAAAAAAATCAAAGAATTCACTCATGTAACATTCACTGTGTCCTCCTAAGAGATGACCAAGGCTTGTGCTTCAGTAGGAGGAGCATGCATGAAGGAGTCCATGTGATACCAGGTAAAAACACAAGGAAGATTGAATGGAAGCAATTCTGCAAGACTGGTGGAGGATTAGAGACTGATGGTCAGTCACTTTTGGGTCCCTTTAGGGACTGATGGTCAGTCACTTCTGGGTCCCTTTAGGGACATTCTGACTGCCGTGTTCTGCCAGTCTCGTTGGGCGCTGTGAGTCTGGTGGTGCAGTGGAGAATTGCCAGGTTCTAGGTGGGAACATTTCCTCTGTTACAGCAGGTTGAGGATGTATCACAGCTTGGGTGAAGCTGCCATGAGTGTCTGTGGGGACCAATATCATAGGAGCATAGAATGGTTTGAGCTGGAGGGGACCCTGAAGACCACTTAGTTCTGAAGCCCTTGCCATGGGCTGGGCCACCTTCCACTCAGACCAGGGTGTTCAGAGGCCCATACAAGCCAGCCTCAAATACTTCCAGAGGTGGGGAATCCACAGCTTTCCTGGGCAAGTTGTGCCAGTGCCTCACCACCATCACAATAGAGAATTTCTTCCTATTATCTCTTTTTAACCTATTCTCTTAGTCTGAAGCTGTTCCCCCTTGTTCTATCACTTCATGTCCTTGTCAGAAGTCCCTCTCCAGCTCTCTTGTAGCCCCTTTGGGAACTGGAAGGTGCTCTGAGGACTCCCTGGTACCTTCTTTTCTCCAGACTGATCAACCCCAGCTGTCTCAGCCTGTCTCCACGGGAGAGGTGCTCCAACCCCTCTGATCATCTTCCTCACCCTCCTCTGCACTGGCTCCATCAGGTCCATGTGCTGACACAGTTCAACAGAGATGAGTCACAAGGGCAATGTTGAAACCTGAATTTCAAAGTTATCCAGCTCCGTATCTGCAAGGGTCACCAGTGGCTGCTTTTGTCCCTTGCCATCTCCAGCACAGTCTCAGGGAGTGGAGAGGCACATCTGTGCTCCAGGCCATGCTCACATCTTCCTTACTGAATTTAGGGCTGGGAAAAGAGATGGGAAAGAGCTCCCCTTTCCAGCACTGTGCAGAGGAGACAGGGACAGCAACACAATTATCTATGTTCACTTTTCTGCTGAGAACTCCCTTGTTCCAAAGTCTTCTGGGACTGTAGGAGGGATCAGCAACATTGCTGTCAAAAATGTATGATAGGGAAAGAATATTGGAGGCCTTCCACTGAAGTGGCTTCACTTTCCAAGCACTCACTAAGTTCAGGAACAGGTTGTCCAAACTGTTCTGCAGAGCAGAGGGGGTAGAAACCATCTCTGCAGCCATACAACTGAGTTGAAATTCCAGGGAAGGGTTCCCATGAAGGTGGCCAATCTCAAGACCCTCTATCAGTTATCAGTGTGGGAGGTGTAAGAGCCACAGATTTGAACAGAGTGAGGCCAGGCAGATGGGTGAGGCCACACAGAAACTGTGGATATGGGGGTAATCTTAAGAAACAAGACCCTTTAATAAATCCTGCCATGTTTCAGACCCCTGCTTTACAGGAGCTGTGTTTAAATTTAATAAGCTGCCCCCTCAAAGCATCCCTTTTCATAACACACTGCTCTGACACCACAGCTGGCACAGTCCAAACAGATTGACTCAGGGAGGGAAGAGGGAGAAGGGAGGAAAATAATGTGTTGTCCCCCACATGCTGTTTTCTGTCTTAATTTGCTACCTCTTGCAGTGTGGGTGAGAATTGGCATCCTGATACAGAAATCTCCTGTTAGTCCCCAGAATCAAAGAGAGCATTAAATAACAGAGCTCACCTCCATGGTTTTAAAAGTATATTACAAGAGTTTCTCTGTTTAAAATGTATTTCTACTACCAAGTCTAAATATTGATTTCAGGCTAGAAAATTTTGCATGTTAGGATAGAAAGAGAGAAATATGCTGCATTTTCCCTTTTTTGGACTATTACATTACCTTTTTTTGTTATTAAAATAGCAAAAAAGGAAGAATTTGTCAACTGTTAGCTGTTGTATATCTTGTCTTTTTCCATTTTAATCCTGTAAATTTTTGACAGGAACTGAAATAAGCTCTACAGGGATTTTTTTAAGAAGCAAAGTCTATTCAATAGTAATGTAAAATGCAAATTAAATATTTGTTCAGTGTTTAGTCATTCCTCAGAGACTAAAAGAAATTCTTCATCACGACCTCTATACTGACCTTCACATCAAATTAGAAAGTTATAGTGTTTATGTGGAACCATATGCACTGTCCCTGTTTTAAAGAAGAAATGAATATTTTACAGCGATTGCAATTTGTTTCAAGGATCATTTTCTGAGATCTCTGCTTGCTGAAGACTACAATTTACCTTTTTACAATTTCATTTAATGATCTGACATTTGAGACACTTCCTAATTAATTCTGTCGCTGCCTAAACCAGCTGTGATAAATATAACCTGTGCATACAGGATTACATTGTGGCTTTCAGAAAATACATCCAGTGAGAAAAGGTGAAGCTTCCATGATAGGACATTTGTGTCATCCACACTGGAAACAGTGAAACTCTGGAGTAGCCACTGCACTGAGGAGCTGGTGTGAAAGGCTGCACAAAGTCAGGATGAGAGCAAAGACTGCTTTGTACTTCCATGGTTTAAGTTGTTTATTAGCACACAGAACCAGCTGTTTCAGAGTTTGGCATTTGTTAGATGCCTCTTTATCAGTAGTTCTGGAATGGAGCTCAGATGTGGTCAGCCTGAGGCAATCCAGCAGGAACATGGGGTGTGTAATCCCCTTGGAAAACCAGAGGGAATGTCCTGAGCTGGCCAGAGCGTGGGCTGCAGCTCATGGCTGGGTCAGCTGAGGGATGCTGTGGTTAAAGAAGTCAAGCTACAAAAATGGCAAAAATGGTCTTTGCAAGCCAGCAATGGAGTCATTTTTAAAATGGCTTTGCAAGCAGCAGCTGTGCCAGCTGATGACACAATCTAGAGTGACCACTGGGCCACCAGGCTGAGCAGATTCTTTGTTCTGTGTACCTTTGTTCTGTGTACCAAGTCGTGGACCTCGCTTATCAATCAGAAAATAAAACAGCATTTTTAAATCTGACAAACACTCCTGGATACTGCCCAAAAATTATGCACAGCGTGTGCAAACTTCTTCTTTATATCTTTACTTCCAAGTAAATATTTCAAAGGTTTTTTCTCTTTTTGATCAGTGAATTAAAGCAGGGATGTGAAAGGGAAGTTTTTCATGCCACAAAAGTTGGGGTTTTTCCATTAAAGAGCAAAAATATCTAGAATAAGATTATAACAGATTTTGAACTGTTCATTATTTGTAATATAACAGATCCTGCTGTGGAGGAAATAGTAATTGCAACAACTGGAATAAGTCTAATACTTCCAAATTTCTGTTTCTATGGCGACTTCAATAAATATTCTTTTCAAGATAAATTTAGGTATTCAGGAACAAAAATGCTTCCTGCCTTCTGTTTCAGACAAAAATAGAATCATGTTTGCACAAAGACATATTTTAGATACATTTGGCATATTTTCACCAGATTGCCACTTTCTTGGTGACTATTATTTTTTTCTGGAAAAGTAGCAGATAGCCATAAATACTACTTCGTTTAGATTAGAGAAACTGTGATTGCAATAGCAGGAGTAGACCTGGTGTGGAAAAGGGAAAATCTGCAGCTTCCAGGGACCCAGAATGAGATAATTTCACTTTTGCTGTGGCCATCACTCACAAAACCCTCAGCAGCAGGAGGAGCAGCCTGGCCATCAGAGATTATTTGGCTGCCTAAATGTGTCTGGTGGCAACAGACTCGAGCTGTGGCTGTTCCCCACTCAGTCTTGGGTTCTTTTCTTGGGCCAGCACAGCCCTGCACAGGGCTTTGCCAGAACAGGAATTCCAACATTATTTCCCCATTGTTAAAGTTGTGAGCTTTAACTCTGGTCCAAAGTGACACAAACATTTTTCCTTTCTTTCTTCTCCTCCTTTGCCTATAGAACCAATAACTTCATGTCCTGTTAGTTCTTTGATTTTAAACCAGAAGTAATCTGCAACCGGAAAAATAATAACCGTGTTTGGAGTGTTCCATCCGAGGGGAGCAGGAGAGACGGGGCTGGAAGTGCTGGAGCAGGTTGCAGCTGGGTTTGGTTTTATAGTGGAGGTTTCCCTCCAGTGGCTTCTCCAAAAAGTGCAGCGTTGAAGAAGCAGCTGGGGTTTTATGCTGAAATAAGGCTGACTGAAATAAGGTGCTCTCACATCTCCTAAAGCTCACCCCATGCCCTGTTACCCTAGGAAAAAGCCAATGAATGAGGCAAACTGATGTCTACATTCAGGGGTCCTAGGGGAGCTCACAATATCCAACTAACAGGAAATTTAGGCCTTTCTGTTGAATGAAGAAGTTATTACCCTCCTTAATTTATCCTAATGATGTACTTTGGTTTTCTCTGATAACAAACTCCTGAATGCTGTTCATACCCCAAGGAGCTTATAATCAAAAATCAAAAATATACAGGAAATAAAAGAAATCATTAACAACTACATTTATTCTGTATAATAAAATATTTGAATAATGTACTATGTCAAAGATAGAGGGCCTTTTTCTTAAGCCTTATAGCAAAGTATAATTAAAGTAAGAGCTCTGAAGGCAGATGATGATGCCATGTTGTGGCTGTTTGCAAGATGTCTCTCCCAAGCCCTAGGGCCTATGGAAGAAAGTATACAGGTTGTTGTTGGAAAAGTGAACCAGGAATGATGGCACCCTGGCAGGGAGAAGGAAGCTGAGACAGGCAGTGGAAGCTGAAGCAGAAGGGTGGGAGCTGGCCAGGCTGTGCCCAGAGAGCCAAGGCAAGAGGCTGATGTTCAGTGTCTGAAAAAGAGGTGTCAGTGTGGAAGAAGAAAGGTGAGAGGCAATCCAAGCTGGAGAATCACTGGAATTTTGTAGGCCATGGGTAGAAGCAGGGTAGGATTGAATTTCTCCAGGGTAACAGAAAGAAAGCTGCAAGGATCTAAGTGTGAAAATGGGGTGCCTGGAGGAGAGGTTTACCTGTGGGCAGTGCTGGAAAGGATTGGCTGAGAGAGAAGTCAGAAATGAAGAAGCACTGAGATTTCAGTAATCACAGCTCAGCCAAATCCCAGCTCATACAATGGCTGGGCTGGGAGCCTGAGTGACAGGCAGAACAGCCTTATCACCTGCCATGATTAGGAAAGGATGTGGAAAGGAGGAAACACTGGGAGGAAAGATTAAAAACTCAACAAAAAGCAACTGACCAATCACAAAGATGTGCCAGGGTTTTAGTCTGGACAGCAAAGGTAGGATCCAAATCCTGCTTAGGACACAGAATCGGAGGGATCTTCCAGGGTGGCTGAGTGTAGGGCCCTGTTACATTCCCTGTCAGGGTGAGCTCTGGAGCCCAGAGGGGGCATCATGTGGCCAAAGGCAGGTCAGAACTTCGGGATGATCTCCAATATTCCTGTGGGTCAATGGATTTTCCTGACCAGAGCTCCACTGTCTGCTCCAGGTGCTTAGGCCGTAGCTCCAAGGACACAGCTACCTATGGGTGCATTCCACCCTAGGAGCCCAGTAATCCAGATGTTGTCAGCACTGGGAGGACACTGGAATCAAAACCAGTGACACCCCAGAGAGGATTGGAAAGAAAGCAAATGGAGGTAAAACAGGAGAATCAGTAAGGGACAAAACTTAGTTCTAAAATTTTATGTAGCCTGAGTGAGAAGGTTTTGAGTCCTAGGTGTTTTTTGAAAGGCAGCATTTGTTTGTTTGCTTGCTTTTTTATCTATTTATTAGATTTAAAACAGGCACTTTAATCTAGAGACAATGTTTTCACATCACAGCATGACCCATCACTGGCCAAGTGAGAGAAATTTTGACCACAGTTTAGCAAAGCACACTGCATGCAGCTTAAAGACTGGTCCCTCTGAAAGCCAGGAAACAATTCACACATTTGAATGCATCTAAAGACTTGTTTTTAATCATAATCACAGAAAATTACTCATTTAAATACTACCAGGGATTATAAGTCTCTTCCCTACGCTCACTGACTTTTACAGCACTTGATTTTTTATCATTTAACATTAAAATATAAGTGTTACGGTTTTTATTTTTGGATGTGCTTTTACTTTGCTCTAGAGCTGCTTAATTCTCTGCCATATCTGGAATGACATTTGCCATGGATGTCAGCCAGTAAGTTTGTGAAAGTTTTTCTGGTTCCCTGGAAACCTTCCCTAACATCCCACCCTGCCCAGAGTTTAGACAATGACACATCTCAGTGTTACATACTTCCCATGCCTCAGTTCTGAAGGGATTTTTCCCCTTTGCCTATGAAGAAGAGCTGACATAGCCTAGATAGGCTTTTGAGACATTCCTGGAATAGTCAAGATGCTCAGTGTTTAAGAGAAATATTTATTTTACAGTTCACAGCCAAGGGCAGCTGGCCTGGCTCAGAACCCATTGACTCCATGGGGAATTGGCTCTGGCTGAAAGAAGCTGCTCCCTGCCTGCCAACAGATACATGGCCAACCAAAAGTGTAAACTTGAGAACTGGAGGATTTGTGCTACCACTTAATAAAAAAATATGACTTTATACAGATTACACAAAGAGAACAGTGCTTGGGCTGCAATTTTAGGAGGATTGACTTTCCCCAAGACTTAGACAGTTTAAAGAGCCCTGAAATGCAGATCTGAGCCCCAGTCTAGTGCACCCTGGAAGAAGAGACACATATCAGTAGCATCAAGTACCAGACTCCAGCCTGAGAGACCCAAGCAAGGGATAAGCAGCCTCTGTGTCAACATTTCCAGAGGACGAGCACTCAAAACGAAAGGAATTAAAATCAGAATACAAGTTGGTGTACTTCAAAGAAAAAAACCAACCCAAAATATAATAACTGATCTATAATAATATTCCACAGGTTTTCTCCACATACTCAAGTCTTCCTGCACTTCCTCTGACTGTCAGAGAGATTTCCAATAGATTTCCCAATTCCCAGCAAATCTGCCTATTCCCAGCAGATTTCCCAATTTCTAAGCTTTTTGCTCTGTCTCCTGGTTGCAAAGCATCTGTTTCTTCCAAAATAAGGACTTATTCCTGCTGGTGCTATCCCTTTTACACATGAAATAACCTGGGTAGAACAATAACAACCAGATGTGATATATGATGTATCATAATCTGTAACACCAACATCTCTCTCCAGCCCAGGAGGGTTATTTCATTCATCAGGTGTAACGAGTGTTCAAGCAGTTTATGACACATACTGCTTCACACAATTTAAATGCAGCTATGTCATTTTATCAGATAAATCTTCCTAAGCAAGAATCTGTGCTATCACACACACACACACACAAAAATGGTATCTATGCTACTCCAAAGGCTCAAGTTTTGCCAAATTAATTCAATTGGGATTTAGGTTAATAGTTTTAAATACAATTATTCAACACTAAGAGTGAGTTTAGGGTTTTCTAATATTAGTTCTGCTCCTGTGCTGGGTCAGTAGGAAGGTTCTCAGGCTGTGCAGAGAGTAAGTAGTTCCCATGGGACCCCTGGCAGACAGACTTTGGGGGTGCCCTGCTAACATCATGATTTTATTCCAAGTCTGTGAAATCTGTAAACTGTATTCAGTAATAAAACCTGCACAGATTAGAAGTAAAGAGAAGAGACAACATGACACTTAACACTATTGTGGTTTCCAGGCAGGGGTCAAGGTCAAAGAGCATTTTCATAGTGAAACCAGCAGCCATCGTTTCCATGTGCCCGTTTCTTGTCCCCAGCCATACATGATGCTGGAAGTGCCACATATACATCACCAGCAGACTGGTGAGAGTTTCTGGCAACACTACAAAAGTAGGCTATAATGAGCAAATGACAGCTGGGAACTGGCAAATTTCTGGTTTTCTTCTAAGATTTTAAAATATGAATGGGTTTTCCATGGAGGGAGGGAGTTACCAGTAAAATGTTTCCCTTAATAATCAAAATTATTAATCTGAAATAATTCAAGGATGACAGTAGTGGTCTGCAAAATCCCAGTTAGAAGAATTTTCAAAACAGGAAAACTAGGAGGAGTAGGGATTAGAATCACTTTACTAACAACATGGAACAATATAGATATGTTTATTTTGTAGGTTATCATTAGTGCCAGTTATAATAAAATGCCTAGAGCTAAACATGTAAACTTGTAAGGATATGGAATCCATTGTAATCACATATTGAGCAATGAGCAATGGATTCTTTGATACAATTTGACTCAATACAGCCCTATCTAGACCAATAGCATCCTTGAAAATTATTTGATAACATAATATTCATATCCTGAGGCAATCATTTGTAGAAGTCTTGAGGTTAAAAAGAAGTGATGTAAATTCAAACTGGATTGATAGCTTCAGAATAAATTCCCATTTCAACTTGGATGAGTTACTTAGATTTATAAGCAGAACTTGAGCACTCCAATGCCTAAAAAGCACTGTTGCAAGTCAAACACCTTAAGGAATGGCATCAAGATAAGGTAAACTGACAAAGTGTTATAGGGGAAGGGGCTAAAAACACCACTTCCATATGAAGCTCTCCTGTGGAGAGGACTCTGCTGATGCCAGATGTTAAGGTCAAGCTTTCCCACAGGATTTTATGAAATCCTGGAACTGCTGTTTGAGACATGCCCAGTTACTCTTCTCCCTACAGCTGCAGAGCCTTGTGGGCAGCAGATAATGCTGCAGAAGCCTTCAGGCAGCTGAGGGAGGTGAACTTGCAGCTACTCCACCCCAGCAGGAGGTTTCATCCCCTGAGCATAAATCCAGACCACCTTCAGGCACGTGGCCTTTTCAGGGCTGGCTCTGAAGGTGAGAATGGGCACGGAGCACCTTGGTGGTGACCCCCAGCAGGAGCTCAGGTTGCTGCACAGACTTGGTGGCTGTGTGTCCCTGCATGCAGAACTCACAGGGGTGTTAAAGGAAATCTCCAAGGAGAACCTGGTGAGGCCCCAGGCTTTGGACACTGTCAGATTTAGCCAAGGAGGGTTGGTGGCTGAAGGCTAGGCAGGTAGACTTTGAGCTTTGGCTTTAGAATTACTTTTTTATCTCTTTCTTGCCCTGCCCGTAGGAAGGAGATAACAGGTTTTTCTCCAGCTGTTGATAAAGTGGCAAAGAAAATTAAAAAAAAAAAAAAAGGAAAAAAGAAAGAGAAAGAGAGACAGTTATATAAAGCTAGACAGACAGAGACACATTACCTCAACAGCACCAGAATCTGGGCTGAAAAAGAGAGAGAAAATTGTGTTTGTCCTGGAATTAATAACTTTCAGAAGAGCAAGTTGAAAGCCCAGTAGACTACAAATTAAAACCCTATCTGTTCTCTCTTTGGGGGAAAACTGATTAGAGGACTGAATCACAGAGGGACAGTGAAGGACCAGTCACTGAACACGCAGGTCTGAAGATGGGCAGGTGAAGATGCTCAGTAACACAGCCCTGGCACAGTTCACTGTTCAATAACAGCAGAAGCCATACAACAAGAAAGACAAGGGATGCACCAATTTCTGTGTGTCCCTGGAAGGTGCCACCAGCCCAACCTGAGAAGCTGCAGAAATGAAGAATAGAAGGCTGGAGCTGGGCTGAGCCTAGAGGAGATGGTCCCTGGAAGCACCTTGTGAAGAAGGAGAGGACCAGAGCAAGGAGGGGACTTGTGCCAGAGCAAGCAGGACTGCAGAGCAGTAATGTAACCAATGCCCTCTGTTCCAGATTGCAAGGCAAGATGTATTCTATTACCATCTGTATGGCAGTTGTCTTTTATCAAATGGGCAGTTTGCCTTATCTCTCTCTCTGAGTGATCACAATCACTCCTCCCTCCAGGGGGACATCTGCTGATAACAGCCATTGAATGTCACTGCATGGCTGATAAGAACTACAGCATCCCATTGGGAGATGTGAGCCCAGAGGGAGGAGCCAAGCATTCCTACCTGGATATAATCTGGAGATTCTGGAACACCAGCACGGCTTCTGCACTGGATTCCCCAGAGGAACAACAGCTGCCTCTTCCACTGGATCTTTGGAGGAAGACTGCACCCTTTTCTGCAGAACCACACCTGACACTGCAGGAGGGCTGCAGCCACAATTCCAATTGGGCTGCTACCAATACCCTGACTCACAGGGTGTCAGGTTGGGTTCTGACTCTGTCAGTGTTGTTCTAGTGTACTGCATTTTTTATTTTATCCTTTTACCTTTTTTTCCCTATTAAAGAACTGTTATTTCTTGCTCCCATATTTTTACCTGAGAGCCCCTTAATTTGAATTCATAGCAATTCAGAGGGTGGGGAGGGTTTACATTCCCCATTTCAGGGGAGGCTCCTGCCTTCCTTAGCAGACTCCTGTCTTTCCAAACTGAGACACCCTTCCCTCAGTGCTTGGACTCAAGGACACACATGAGCACAGGCACAGTCTTGAACTTGAGGGCTTAGTGAAAAAGTGCTGAGTTTCAATAAGGAATAATTTCTTCACACTGCAGTGATAATTTGCCCAATTTCTGCTGCTGTAAAAGCAGTGATGGTGTCTGTGGGACAGGGAGGTGCCTGGGGTTGAGCGTTTGGCTCTGCACAGAGCTCGGGGCACATTCTCCTGGCATAGCTGTGCCAGAGGGGTCTGCTCAGGCCATGCCTGGTGTTTGTGGAAGCCTGAGCAGATTCAAATAGCTGAGCACTGATGTGGCTGGGATCAGGAGCCCAGGTCAGAGAGGATTAGGAGGAAGGATTTGTGGCTGCCTCCAGCTCTCCTGCAGAAGCAGCATCCAGGAGCCTTTGTCACAAACTGTGTCCTGTCCTTCTCGCAGCCAGGCCAGCTCACTCTTGTGTTCAGCAGCGTGGGACATGGGTCCTCAGAGATTTACCCAAAGGTGTTAAATGTTTCACACTGCCTTTGGTTACTGTGCAAAGCACTTTTAAAATGGTTAAAGTGGACCTGGAAGGAGGACACAGGCACTGGTCCTGCTGGAAGGACATCACTTTAGGGGTAATATTGTGTATTTTTTTTCTTCCAGTCTTTGTCACAGCTGAAAATGATAAAAAAATCCAAACCCAAACTCCACCACTTTCTGTTTAAGTTGCTGTAAAAATCCAGTCCCTGGGTGCTTTGATAGGAGATAGCCTAATCCTCTTCTTGCTTGAGTAGTCTCTCCAATTTCTGCTGTAGAGCTGACAAGTCCCTTTGGGGTTTATGGTGAGGGATTTTTTTTTAGTCCGTTTTTTTTTCCTGCTTTTGCTCTACTGATTTTACCTCAAGGGAAATCACTGAGGTTTTGGGGTTTTTTTACAAGCAATAGCTTCTTATTTATTTAGCTAAGACATCTAATTCCATTAAAGATAGCTGCTTTAAGGGTCTTTTTAAACATTCCTCCTTTTGCTCTGGATTCTTGAGATTTTGCAGCATCTTTTTACCACACTAGATGGCTTGGATAGTTAGAGTTCCATTACATTTGTCTAATAAGCAGGAAAATGTATTTAAACCCTTCAGAGAGGAGAGTCCCAGGCTCTGTTCCACCCCAGTGGAACTCATCCAGTGTCCCACCTTAGGGGCAGAGCTGAGGGAGAGCCAGAAGACAACTGGGTACTTTGCCTCTGCACTAACCCTCGCCCCCAAAATGCTTCTGCCTACAAAAGGGCAGGTCACAAACACAGAAGATAAACAGCTGAAGGAGGTTAATAACTTAATTGGTAATTTAGTTATTAATTGGTAATGGATGTGCTGAAATTTTCCTATAAATCAAGGTGGTGTCTTCCTATGGCACTGCTCTGTGTCACAGCCCAGAGTGGTCGACATCATGGCACAGGGACAGCTGGACAAAGAGCTACAGGCTGAATCATGCCAAAGGGCAGGAATGTGCTGCTCCTCCAAATACCATTTCAGCTGCTCAGTTTTGTTTTCTCTTGACAAACAAGGGATAAATTAATTACATTCTATTGCAGATAGCTGGGGATGGGAGTGAAATAGAGCCCCTTATCTCAGGGAAAGCCCTCGGATGTGACTGTGGCTGTACAAATACTTGCACTGCAAATACAATTACTCAGAATGAGAGGGGGTGCCAGGAGAGCCACAGGCAGAGGGTGGAGCAGGACATTCAGCAGACCTCACCCATCTCCCTCTCTGGTGTGTCTAGATTTCAGGGACAGGGAGAAATGTGCTGTCTCAGTGTTGGCTCTAAGGAGAAATACCCTACAGGGTTTAATTTCATCTTTGTAAGCTGAAACAAGGCTATTTATTGTGTATTATTCCACATTGTTTCCCTGTCTGTTTGCCTTGTGAAGCAGCATTTTTGGTTTCCTGGACTGAAAGATTAATGAGCTAAATGCACTGAATGAAGTGCAAGAAATTTACAGGAGGAACAGAGAGGCTGACTGGAAACCACTCTAAGATTGGCTCAAGAAATCAGACACAGAGTCAGGAACTGCATGAAAATCCTCTGAGTCCCAGTCCCTTAGCCCTGAATCCCACCTTGTAAAGGACAGGGTTCTGTTTGTAATGAGGCCATGCATCACACATCAAGCCACTTTCTGCCTCAGCTTGATTTTCATATCTATAAGGGCAAATTCCTCCAGAAAAAAAAAAAAAATGTTTTTCCAGAATAATATGTTCAGCAACCCCAAATGCTCAGGAATTACAGAAAACCAGAAAGACTCAAAAGAAAGACACTGTTTTATAACAAAGCTGATAAATGAGGCTAATATGCTGGGAAATTCAGCCATATCAAAAAGGAGGTTGAGGTAGTAGCTTACAAAGCAGAAAGCACTTGGCTGATGCCAAAAAGCTGTTTCACTATCAGTTTCCTTTTGACAAGAGTCAGGAGCAAGCAACCTCTTCCCAGGGGGAAGGCAGACCTCTGCTTTATTTATGAAGTCAGGAACCTGACTGGAGTACTTTAAGCTTTGTGGAGCAAAGCTCCTTACAGGCTCATAAATGGTGTCAGGATTTGGGGGTTACTGTGGGTGTTCACTCATCATCATCACAGCAAAGTGCTCCATGTTTGGGGCCATACAAATCAGCTGGTGAAGGCTGCTTCAGGGTAAAGGGCCTTGATGGGATTTCTTCCCCATTGCACTTGGAAGGATGCATCAAGATTTAATTCACTGAATATCAGCATATATTAGTGCAAATAGCACAGCAGCTGGCAGGACTAAATTAAGGAATGGTTAGCTCCATTCAGAAAAGCATTGTGCACTCCACAAGGTTTAATTTAAATAGGAAGACCTTTTGGGGATCTTTTATGAGGATACATCCTGATAATGTCATCAAATTATGACTGAATTCTGAGGTTGCAACATGGTATTTCTGTTACTTGGCTTCTCTGTTTTCTGATCAAAATAAAATATCCCTTAAGAGTGAGATTCAGGATAATGATGCACATAACAACACTTTATGTTACATGCATGAAGCCTTAAATAATTCCAGAATCTGTGTTGGTATAATTAATGTTTAACACCTCTTTAAGTTCACATGTCATTATTCCAGTAAAAGTCTTTATCACTAGAAATGCAGTGCTAAAACACACAGTGCTGAGTCCTGCACCAGGTGAGCACACAGCTACACACACAAATACATCCCCTCCAAAAAGGGGCAGCAAAGTGGGGAAAGCTGCACCTGCAGGAAATGCATCCACGTGACAGAAATCCCAGACAGAAGGCAAGGGTCTGATATAAAAAGCATGGTATTTATTTTAAATTAATCTTCAAAGTGTAAGAATACAGCTGTGTCCTGGGGCTCTAATTTCAGATAAGGAAACAAAACTGTGCACTCCCTTTGACAGCTCTCTATCTCTTATCCAGCTCTTGCAAGTGGAAGAAATAAAATACACCAAAATCCCCTTAACAACAGTGTAATTATGTTTATCAAAGTCTGTGTAATTATAGCTACCCTGGAAGCTGTATTTATGCCATTTCCCCCACTAAAACCCATTCCTTGTAGCTAACTGAGGACAAACCCTGCATTTAGTCCTGGCCAGAGATGCTCCTACCTGTGCAAAGACCCTGCAGCCAGACAGGGAGCTGTGTAGAAGAAGCTGCTGTCTGAGGCACTGAGTAAACTGGAGCACCTTCTGTATGGGATGATGTTTAAAAGAGATAAGTATTCCAGTTGTGGGTGGGTGTTTCTCTGTGAAATACACTCTGGGCTTGCCATGAGATCATAACTTAAATGCAGGCATTATTAAGTGAAATTATATGGTCCCACATAATGTAGCAGATCAGATTTTCATAATATTCTCCTCTTGACCATAAAACCATAAACAAAGACAACAAAACAAAGGAGTTCCACTGAGGAATCCCAGATCAGGCTTAGATCCCTGCAGTGCTCGGCACTGCCTGAACATAAACTCAGAGGCCTGAAAAATAAAGGCTCTGCCCAAAGATATTCAGAAAACTGCTGATTCCATTGCTTTAAGATTGATAAAGGCAATTCCAGTTTGCTTCAGCTTCCTAGCTGCTAGGACAGTATCCATCTTCTTGGCCTAATAAAAGTAGGTGAAACATCCCAAAAGATGTTTAAGGTCCATATACATGTGGATGTATATGCTTGAATATTTATTTCTGTGAAGAAAGAAACAACTTTAAGGTATTCACTTCAGCTTGAGCAGAAATTGGCCCCAAGCAGAGCAAGCAGGCTGGCAGGAAGGAACAGTAAAACCAATCCAAAATACAACCTGACCTGACAGAAAATTGGCTTTTTAAAATTAATGGTCCAACTCTTCCTGTCTGATGTACCTGCTTCCTCCAGGACCATTCATCTTTGTCAAAATACCTTAATGAAAATATCTTAACTGCTTTTCTGAGCAGCTCAGTTCTGTATAGAGAAATAATTTGGTCCCTGTGTCATTGGTCCTTTGTGCAGCAGTAATTGGTGTATGTTCAGTGTTCAGTCTCTCCTGTACAAATCTGTAGGTGAACCTCTTTGGATGTGGAGCTTTTTTTACCAGTAATTTTGCAAAAAAAAATTTTTTTGCAGGTAAAAACTGGTAAAAAATTTTGCCCCTTATGCATTGTAGGACAGAAGTTGTTGACTGATTTGTTGATTCCTATAAGGTGAAAATGCCCACCCTACAGGGAGGGCTTCTGTAAGAAGCTTCTCCTGGGTCCAGCAGAGCCAGTGCCCCATGGTTCCAGGATGGACATGCCACTGGCCAAGGCTGGAATTCCAGTTAGGAATCATAGTGATGCCTCTGGGATAGCATATTCTAGAAGAGAAAAAAGAGAAAAAAGATGTAATTGTGGCCAGAGAAGAGTGGGATGAGAAGATGTGAGAACAACTCTGCAGACACCAAGGTCACTGGAAAAGGAGGGGCAGGAGGTGCTCCAGGCACCACAGCTGAGGTTCCTGTGCAGCCCTGCTGAGGCCATGGTGAGCACAGCCCCTGCAGCCCATGGGGATTTAGCCCTGGTGAGGCCATGGTGAGCACAGCCCCTGCAGCCCATGGGGATTTAGCCCTGCTGAGGCCATGGTGAGCACAGCCCCTGCAGCCCATGGGGATTTAGCCCTGGTGGGCCATGGTGAGCACAGCCCCTGCAGCCCATGGGGATTCAGGGAGTGCAGGGGTCCAGGAGGAGACCCATGCCTGGAAAGAAGGCTGTGAACCCATGGAAAGCCCCTGCTGGAGCAGGCTCCTGGCAGGACTTGTGCCCTTGTGGGGGACCCACACTGGTGCAGGCTGTGCCTGAAGGACTGACCCCATGGAAGAGTGACCCCAGAGCTGGAGCAGTTGGTGGAAAACTCTCTCCCTTGGGAGAGACCCCACACTGGAGCAGGGAAGGACCTCTCTCCCTGAGCAGCAGCAGAATCCATGTGGATGAAGGGACTGTAACCCCATTCCCCAACTCCTGAGAGCTGGCAGGGGGAAGAGAGAGCCCAGGAAGGAGGAGGGGAGGAGGGGAGGGCATTAAGGGAGGGAGGAGGCCAGGTGTTTTTAAGATTCATTTTACTTCTCATTATCCTGCTCTGATTCTGATGGGTAAATTCAATTAACATCCTCAAGTCAAGCCTGTTCTGCCTGGCTGTTAATCTGTGTGTCATCTCTCCCTGTCCTTATCTCAACTCATGAACCCTTCCTTGTATTTTCTCTCTCCTGTCCAGTGGAGAGATGGGACAGAGTGGCTTTGGTGCATGCCTGGCATCCAGCCAGGGTCAACCCACCACACCATGGCTATTTTTAATTTTTAAAAAAATCCAAAGTGATGCAGGGGGTTTCTTAGTTCATTTTCCATAGGAAAGGTAAAAAAAGTGTTCCAAAATAGGAGAGACCTTTATTTATTTGTCCTTCAAGAAGCACAAGACATTTTCAGCATTGTCATTAGCAAGGAGAGGGCCCACTTCTGTTCTGGCTGGGGGAGAGCTGGCCCAGGACAGACAAGGCCAAGCAGCTGGCAGCAGAGATTGCTGAAAAGGAGCAAGAATGAAACAAAAAACAGAAACAGCCTCATGGATCTCCGCAGACTTTTCTGGGTAATGTCTTGCACAGCTCTTAGGGGAAGAGGTTCTCCCTCCCTGCAGTTACATTGGTCCATTTTTGTTATCAGTACTGTGGGATTTTATTAATAAATCCTCAGTGCTGAGCATCATCTCTACCATGAGTGAAGGGAAGTGACAGCAGGTCCCAGGTCAGCTTTCCCCTTTCCCCTCCTCCTTCCACCATTTCCAGCATCCACAACATGCTGGTCCTTCCCTGCCAGCCTGCTTAACTCCACACCTACACAACTGCTCCCTGCATAGGCACCAAACCCTTAAAATGATAACAGATGTTTTCCTTATCATATTTTTAAACATCTTTTAATGAAAGCTGAGGTTAAAAAAATATATATATAACTGCTCTGCAGCACTAGACAAACAGCCTTCATGCTCCAAAGGTAAAAGCCTTATTTCAGGAAAGCAAGCACACTGATGGCAAAACACAGACCACTATCAATTGCTGCTCCCATAAATCACATTTATTTTCCAAATAATAGGAAGATTCATTGTTTTCTGCCAAGAAGTGTCACCTGGTAATAGGAGCCAGTCAAAGCAACAGTAATTTTCATGCCATAAAAACAGTATCAAGACCATTCACTGAGTAGGATGAATGCTATTGACTGGGGGGAAAAAAACCCTATAAAAACAGGAGACAAAAGCAAAGAAATTAAGTAATGATGTATCGGGTGTGTAATGAAGGGTCTGTTAACATTTCCATTATTCAGCTTCCCTCCCTGGATGCCTCCTCTGAAGCATTTATGACCCCACTAGGAAACCTTCTCCTCAAAGCAGGGCTGTAAGGGGTTAATGGTGTGAGACCAGCACTTAGAGAAGAGCAGTTCAAACCATTGTACAAAAATGAAGGGGAAGGTCCTGCCCTGGCCTCTGTTTATTGACACAGCAAAAGCCCCAGAGCGTTTCACTGAATTGACTTTTTCTGCTGCAAAAAGACACAGGGCTGAAGGGAGGGGACTGCAGAGGAGCTGTGGTCAGGACAAGGCACAGGGCTGTGGGAGAGAAGACACCTATGCTTACCCCAAATCTGTCCCCTGTATGGGGGGCTGGAAACTACAGGGCCCCTCCACTGAGTCCACTAGCAGTCAAAACAAATAGCACAACAAGAAAAGCTGAGCATATGCATCAGTGTGTGTTCCTTATTCTAGACATTTACCTAAACTTGTACCAAAAATTCCTTTTCCACTATGACCAGATACTTCCAGACTGCCTGGCTGAGAGGCTGTTTGCTTGTGCAGCCTTGGCAAATCCGTGGCAAATCCATGCTTAGCTGGAAGCAAAGCACTTGGCAGAAGGTCTCGCCAGACCAGAGGTGGAGAGGGACCAAGACCCATTGGTTTGCACCACTTCCATCATCCACATCCCACAGACATGATTTCATACTCAGACTTCTGCAATGTCCTGAAGGAATGTCCTTTGTCCTTGTGAATGAGCACCAAGCACACAGCCAGCAGGGACAGAAATGCAAAACCTACCTTGGGCATTTCTGCCTGTGTGCAGGTGTCTGTCCCTTCTGGACTAAACAGAGAACAACAGGGGCCTGTTCTGTGACCTCCTGGCTTTCCAAATGATACCTCCATAGTCTCACTTCTCTGCAGCAACAGGTGATGGCAGCATCACCCCCTTCTAGTCAGTGCCAGCAGAAGGTAGTCCTAAAATAAAGGCTATCTCAGAATCTTTCCCCTCTGCCAAGAGACACAGGCTCATCCTGATGATTGGAGTTTCTGAGCACATATAACCCTTTCTAGCAAGATGACTTTTCTGGGTAGGAAATTGATTCTGAGGCAGCTCATTGTTAGCAACTGAAAAAACCACATTGTTAAATGACAGACCAAAACCTATCTGCTAAACTAACCTAGGAAAAACTTACTAATTCCTGCATGAACCAGTGGTTGTTTCATAATTGGGCTGGTGGAAACACCTATAGCTCTCTGCCTTTCTCAGCTGACACATCACAATAAAACATGATATGAGGTGACTCATTACCATCGTGTTCTATCACATCCATCTCATAATGCAACATCAGACTTGCATTACATGAGCTGAATAATATTTTCCTAAGAAATCATGATAGAAAAATCTGTGGTTCCAAGGGAAGTAATTCTACTGATTAAAGAAAATGCCACCACCAAACCTGAATCCTGCTGAGAAAAATGGGGGCTCAGGTGCACCCAAACACCTTCTCCCTGTACATCCCAGCAGGGCTGTCTGCTGGAGCAGAGGCACAGCAGGCAGGGGTCACCCATCACCTGAGTCTGTGTCAGCACTCAGGGCAAAAACATATTGAGCAAAATCGCATTTACAGTGGAGCTGGATCTGACCCAGAACTGCAGAGCCAGACACACTCTGGGCTTTGACAGGTCCTGACACAACCTTTTGGGGGCTCAGCTCAATGAGCTGGTGTTGCCTTTGCACTTTAGCTATCATTGTTTGCTGTCCTGTGCCCTCCCATCTCTCTGGATGTTCCTATCCCTGACGTTTCCTCATGACTATTTCCCCAGACTTTTAAGATTTCCCAGATGACGTGGATGACCCAAAAACCCAGTAAGTGAACGCTTGCATGCAGCTGTCCCTGCACAAAATATGCTGATGGGAACAGGGAAACTCACAGCCCAGATTGCTTCAGATGGGAAATACCTTCTGCATATGGAACAAGAAGGGGTTGGCAGTGCAAAAGCCGTTGCATTGCCACGGGCAGCGCTGCAGAAATCGGGGACACGTGGAGGGGCACCGCCCAGGGCTCCCGGCTCTGCCTGCAGGGATGTGTCACTCCAGGAGCACGGTGCCTTCCCAAGGTTACTGGAGCCATCTCCCTGGCTGGCAGGGATCCCTCAGCCAGTGCCAGCTTTCTGTGGGAGCAGGCAGCCTGGCAGTGGCCACAGACCCCAGCCCGGGCGCTGCCGGCTGGGCAGAGGCACAGACACTGAATGCTTGGAGGAGCAATGAGTGGAGGCAGGAGCTGAGCCTGAGCCAGGAGCAGCACGTCCCAAATGCTGCCAAGGAATGTCCCATGACGTGATTCCAGCTGAGGGGGAGGGAAGGTGTGTGGGACCAGGCTCTGGAGATACCATCACTGCCATGAGCTCATGCGTTCGCACCCAGAGCCCGTGAGAGCCTGGTGAGACTGAGGGCAGCAGAGCCTGGCCCCAGCTCTGCCCTTCCTGCATCCCAGGCTGTGCATGGCCCACTTCTCTTCCTGTCAGTGGAGTATTAGCAAGCTGATAGCATGCTACTCGTGCTTGTCCAGATGGTCAGCACAATTTATGGAGCTGAGCCACTGTTGAACCAGCTTTCCCCATTCTGAGAGGGTGACCAAAGGTAGGAAAGGCTTTCTGCAAGGAATGGCTCAATGTGCTGAACCTCTTGAGCCATAAAAGAGTTAACCAAAGGCTGGCATGAGTGTAAAATCACGAGTGCCATGGAAAAGGTGAGTGAGGACAGGTGGTGGGCAGTGTCTCTTCCCATGCTGGGATGGAGGAGGGGAGGAAGCCAAAGGAAGATGTAGGAGACAGTTTTAAAACACAGCACCTATCTCATTACCCAGTGGAGTCACATGAGGAATGCCTTGTCACAGGACAATGAGTATTGAGCAGCTTTCTAGGTAAAAAAGTCAATGGGAAAAAAAATACTGGGTAACAAAAAAGCCATTTCTGGATCCAGGAGCCTCTGACCCCCAAAGTGCCACGGCTGGGAAAACACTTTGGTGAGGTATAACACGCTTAGCCTGTTCGTGTGCTTTCCCCTAGGCAGCCACCATTAGTCACTATCAAAGACAGGACAGTGGGCCAGGCAGCTGACAGATCCTTTTCATGGGTACAAAGGGTGACTCACAGCCCAGGGAAGGCTCCAGTGCGGGCACCTCCTCCCCTGGCGTCCCGCAGCTGAATGAAACCCGTGCTGTCATGGCAGGTTGGAGCTTGTGTCTGCTGCCAGGATCAAGCCAACCACCTGTGCTGAATGTCCCTTCCAGGTAGTGTGGGAACTGTTTCTTAGTGCTTCAAAACCTCTCCTCAGTGCTCCTTCCCCTCCTTGGCTCTGAGCGTGCAGTCTCTTACAGAGCCTGCAAACCATCTCCTGGTCTGACCTAGCAATATGCAGTAGCACTGCTCATCTAAACATATTAAACTGTCCAAAAATGCCACACATCTGAACTGAAAAAATCAGGCAGAAACACATATTTTATAGGTTTAACCCCATTACATTTGAGGGGTGTTTGTGCATAAAAGCTTCGGTGTGATCCATGATTTTGCCATCTCAGTTTCCATCTCAAAAGCCTGGAAGTACGTTTTGGTTTTTAAGTTAAAGGAAATTTTTCCAGCTGCAACCTCTAACATTAAAATAATGTAAAAAAAAAAATCACCTGCCACAGAAGACTTCATTAAATTTCAACCAGTGGCAGCCTAAAGAACAAGCAAATTGCTCAGCATTGACCAAAGGATGAGCACTTCCCAAACAAGGGATGGAAAAAATGACATCTACTGTTTCAGTAGAAAGGTGCATGTGTGTGCCAATGGAAACAGACACTGAAGAGATGCAATCAGATATCCAGCCAGCTCACTGAGGTCCCATTCCCTCCTTGAAGACATCCTAGAAAATCCATGATTGCTTCCAGGCGGATATTGAGGCATTTCCCTGAAATCAAAGCATTCAGACTCATTATCAGCACAAGTGCTTTAAGCTCCCTCTCACACTCACTTCTTGCTTTTTGGGCTGGTTTTGCAGTGACAACATGAGGCCTTCAGGAAGAGGCAGGAGGATCCTGCCCATCTCAAGTCTGGGATACTTGAGACTGCAGTTCAAGATATGCCAAATGACATGGTCAGTCTCTTCTTGTCATGATGAGAGCAGAACCTACCCATGCTTGGAAATGTCATCTCACGTCAGCTCAGCCACTTTGTAAGTGCCTCACCCACTGTCAGGAGTTAACAGCTGCTGGCTGAGAGGGCACCAACAAGGTACATAACAAATCTGACTCTTCCTAACACCCACCTAATCCTTTTTGGCTACAAGAGCTTGTGAAGAGACAAAGTGTGCTGACACAGGGCAGGTCAATCAATCATAGCTCCAAGTAGGAACATTTACTGAGATCTGTATGTGGCTCTAAATGCCTTCTTGATTCTCATCAATAGGGAGGAAAGCTCCCTTGCCTAGAGTTTTTAGTGCAACAGGTAGCAATGAGAAAAATTTTTAAAAGAGTGATAAAAAGTCTCTGAAGACCAGCTCTCCCCTTGGAAAGAAGAGAATTAAATATAGCTAATCAAGGGCAAATATGCCACCACCAGCCTCCCATCAATGTGTGAGTTACAGAGCAGCAAGGTGTTCTGTGGGCAAGGAAATGTGAGAGAGCCCCAAAACGTGAGCTCAATTTGGACATAAAAGAGAACTGCACAAGATAACCAGGATCTGAAGTGCAGGAAGGACTAACCTGTGCATCCAGGGAATCCTGTGCAACCAGCACACAAAACAAAAGGAAATTAATTAGAATTCTTCACAGGTAGAATAAAACAATGACATTTGATATAGTAACAAGCTAATCCCACCACTTGATAGGCACCAGTTTGGTGGCACATGGTGGGGAACATTCCTGAAGAACAAGTGGGTACAGGTCACACATTTCAAATGTGGTTGGGAAAACAGGCAGCTTAATGCTTACCTGATGATTACTGCACATTTTCTAGATATTTGACTCATCACCTTTTCAGTTTGTTATTTCAAGAAACACATACAAAGGCTCATGAGATAGTTTGAAATTTGGGGAAAAGGGAAGTCTCTGTAAAGGCAGCCAAGCTGACAGAAGGAAACAGAGCTTTGTGTTACCTCTAGGAGCAGGATGTACAGGTCTGCAAGCTGCTCATGAAGGTGGCACCAGCACGGAGTAGCTGAAAACTTGAAAAATACTTTTTTATCATTCTGACACCTACACACTCTGAGATCATTTATTTCAGGTCAAAGTCTTGCCAAATCTTGGTTCGAAGAGTAGACAGTGCACATCTCTGAAAGGTGTGGAAAAACAACTGAATTTAAACCATTTCACAGTGGCAGCTTCCAAGTGAGGAGCAGGAACATTTATCTGTCAGCCTTGTGTTTGTTTGCAATTGTGTCCCCTCTATTGCAAAACTGGGGTTTTTCCAGTATTACCTTTTTAAGGGACACCTTTCAGTGTATCCTTCCTGTTACTCAACTGTTATCTACCCTAGTAAATGTATTTTCTTATGGATATATTTCAGGTCTTGGAGCCCAGGTATCTGCTCCATAAAGAATCATTTTTCAATACATTTTATACATCACACCAGGCCCCTTATTTAAACTAGCTCTGTTTCTGTTCTCAGCTCTTCCACAGAAGTACTGTGGGATGGGCAGGAATCATTTCCCAACTTTCAGAATACATTTATTCACAGCCATTCTTGGGCCAGCATCATCTGTTATCAGTTGTAGTGTCTCACACCCACCTGCATTTTTTCCTACCCTGACACATATTTAAGTGCCCACATCATCAGGCAGCCTTCACCTGTGGCAGATGGATGCACTGGGACACAGAACCATGTGCCTGCTCCTACAGACACAGCACAGCTCCAGGCTGTCCTGGAAGCAGCACAGCCACATGAACACAGTGCTACAGCTCCCCTTCAGCTAAAATACAGAAATAATTGGGCTGAGAAAGAAGGAATAAGGCTCAATGGCCATGGGCTCACATCCCTTAATTTCCAGGCAAGCTCAGACAGATTCTGGGTAGTTATGGGAGAGATGACGCCCGTGGTTCATCCTCTGGGGACTCTGTTTCCCAGGAGTTTCTCCCAGGGGTGTAGGAGGCCACCTGTGAGCAGGGCAGCACCCTTCCAGTGGGGTGAGGATGCCTTTGTTGAGACAGGCTTTCCCTCACTAATTCAGAGCCTGCCTGCAGGTCTCCTAATTAATGCTCTGCCTGCCTCCATCGAGCCTAACACAGGGATTGAGTCAAGGAAATATTTATGCACCAAACCCCTGTCTGCTCTAACTCTTCAAGGCACATTCCTGATCTGGAGCCACTCTGTCCCATTACGTGAGGCTGCTCCCAGCACAGGGACAGCCCTGGGGAGACCAGCCCTGTGCTGGCGTCACCTCTCCCTTCCTCCACCTCTGCTGCTTTTCCAAAGCATTCACCATGTCCCCAGCAAATAATGAGCAGCAACAGCTTTAAACTAACATTTGTATGGGGGGCATTTCTCCTAGAATATGGAAAGCAATCTAACCAGGATGCAGTTCAATGTTGTGCATTATCCAGGATGAATATTCCTTGCATGGCAAATGTGCAAGCTCTGCTTGAAGTATACTTTCCTCATAGTGATGTTTCCAGCCAGAATGAACCCTCATTTTCCAGTATCAGCCATTTGACACAGGGACTGTATTGACTTGCTCATGGTTTTAACAAAAGGAATTACCTGGAATGCTTGTGGGTGTAGTGTGAATGAGGACTGTCCCCCTACGCTTACAGCCTGAACTTTAATGGGAGTGAACCAGACAACTGATGCCAGTCTACAGTACAGTGCAAGAGGACAAAGTATAAAGGCAGATTTTCTTTATTTTTAAATATTAGTAACACTGCACAAAAAAAAAAAAAAAAAAAAAAAAAGTGGTACTTAAGTGACAGAAAACCGGTACTCAGTCCTTATTTAATTTTAACCATAATTTACAGACCCTAAGAGAGTTCACAAATGGTTATTGTGTGTTATATGGTGCCTGCAGAGGGTTACATTGGGTAATTGAAGCTAAACCATTCAGATTCCAGAGACACCAGAATTTGTTATATCAGACCATGCTAGAATGCAGACTTTGGCTTTTCTGTTTAGCTCCTCTCTTACACCATCATTATGTGCATTCCTGCATCTTTGAAACGTTAGGATGAGTGAGTTTCTCCAGGAACTGTGGACTTTCAATATTGCCAGGTTTAAGGCTGTTACATCAACAACACATTGGCAAGAGGAAGACAAAAGAAACAAAACAAAACCATAAGCTTCTAACTCCTACCTGGAGGTTAAAAAAGGAGACAACACACTGACAAGAAACATGCAGGTAAATGCTTAAGGCAACAACAGAGGGGCTCAGTACACACTAAAAGGTTAAGAGAAGCAATGTGTCATGCACATGAGACGAGTATGGGAAGCAAGGAAGTCATCTTGCCAGGAAATATGTATTTCTTTTAAATCTAAGACATCTTTTCAAGCTAAAAAAGAAAAAAATACTCCTGCCATAAAACCGATGCAAAATGCTTTCATACATAAAGGTATAAGCTCTTTGCAGAAACAAGTTGATAAAATCTAAAACGGATGCTGAGAAAATGTTTGTTATCTAAAACCTACTCAGGAGAAACAAAGAGCAGTGTTTAAGTAGCACTTGGATCGTTTGTCTCTAGGTTCTGAAAATAAACTTTTAAAATAAGGAATGATTTCACTAAATGATTCATCAGGAGTCAACAAAGCCTAAAGAAATCAGTAGGAGTGCTTACAGGAGACCATCATTACACTACATTTCTTAAAATCAGAAGATATAACTTCAAGATGCAATTTAATATGAGGGAACATTTTAAAAGGGACAGAACTGTCCAGCCTAGGGGGGGGGGAAAAAAAACCCAAAAACCCAACCATAAAAGTTACTTATTAATCTTACATAAATTACCCTATAAGAGCTCATGTCTCAGTCCCACTCCCAACAACATGAGTGAACAGGACTCTTCTTTCAACAGGCCTGATTTGATGCCAGTGACCAAACAAGCAGGCATTTGCCTTTTATATCCTACAAGACAAATAACAAACACTAGACTAGAGTTGCCTTAGTCCCAGGGAAGGAAGAGGTAAGAAATTCTGTAACTCTTTCCAATCTTCCAACATAACACAGTCTAACCACGACCTGCCTCGTCTGAATTCCCCAACCTGAACGGGCAAGAAAGCCACTCTGTGAAACTAAAAGGAATAACATAGTGCAATTTTAGTACAGTTTTAAACATGAGTCACTTCCTTGGTAGCAGTGTGAACAATCAAAAAAATATACACAAAAAAGAGGTGTGCTCGAAGGTACATGAAGTTGTTGTCATTATTTTAAAGGTATTGGCATAGCAGACAAGTCCATTTTAGTAACTCGCTTTGGTTGACTTCTTCTTCTTCAGTTCCTCTCTCTGCTTCTGCTTCCTCCTCTTGCTGCCTTCTTTGTATCCTGAGGAAACATGGCTTGTAAAACACTTTTCACAGCATTCACAGACTTTTCTCTCTAGCAAAAGCACATGTTCTCTGAATGGTTTAAAGACTATTAAAGAAAAGGTCTGGCTTCCTAATGTGTTGTTTGGTTGTTTTTTTTAATTGCCATTACCACTATATCCCCCATTCTACTATATCCCTTACATAGGATAGAAAGAAAATACTACCAATCTTTGAAGTTTTAAAAGATCTGGAGAACTTTCAAAATACTTCAAAGCCATTCAGGAAAAGCTTCAAAATTAGAGCACATGCAAAACCAGAATAATTTTCAAAAAGGAAGCAATAAATAAGACTTATGCAGCAGGAGCAATTTAAGTACTGGCATTTCCTGCTCACGGTAGTCAGAGTTACCACCATATTTGCATTTCCATTTTAAGACTACAGAATGCCAAGAATCCTGAGTAAATAAGAAGGTGCTCAGTGTTTACCAATATATATTTTATATGCTGGTCATCAGCCTGCTCATGCTTAACTATGCACCACAGGTTATATTTGACTGCAGCCCCAATGGTGCATGAAAGCATTGAGTTCAAGCAACAATTATTTGCTACAGGTTCAATAGGCACAAGCTTCCAGCCATGTGATCATCATTCCAATGGTTTATTACCCCCACAGAGATGTGTGTAAAACAGGTCTTGCTCAGCATCACATCTTTTCCTCCAAACTTGCAGTAAAATCCAACTTGCTGGCAGACTTGCACGGGCAGTGAACTGTGTGAGCCACCACATCTACCCAGGTGCACTCATAAATCTAAACTGAGAGCCAGCAAACATTTCCCTCAGACAATCACTCTGTGATGTTTTGAGGCAGCTGGAGGGATCTTTCAGCTCAGTGGTGCTCTGTCACTGGAAATCAGCACAGTCCAGTGACCAGGGCAGGCACAGAGCAGAGCAGCCCCTGCAATCCAGCTGAGAGGCAGGACTGGGAGTCAGAGGAATGGCTCTGTGGAAAGGCACAGCTCTGCCTGTATGGAAATCTCTTTTTTTCCCCTCTGTCCTGTCAGTAGGCAGGCAGAGATGGCCCCAAGGGAGCAGTTTCACCAGTGCACCTGGTTTTTCATCAATTTATCAACAGCAAAATTAAGATGAGAAAAGGAAGTGGTGGGAGGCTGGGGAGTACAAAGCCACGCTGTGGCTGCAGTTCGCTCCTCACCAAGAGCTCCTCCCAAGCACAGTTAGAGATGTGCCCACAGCAGAGCTGAAGTTCTTCAGCTGAAGTTTAAGTTTAATACTTGGGGAGAAGCACAAGGTAAGTCTTTTGGCTAAAACCATTTGAGACATTACCAAAAGCTTAGAGGAAATACACTCACTTGTAGCAACGGGAAACTGTTCTAGGTTATCACTCTAGCTCCTGTGCTGTACCCACAGCATGACTTCATCTTTTGTAATTGTCTGAGTCAAGAGGCAGGATATTTATTTAGAAATTCTGCCATGAGCGATCAGCCTGCACAAAGTTAGAGTGGAAACCAGTTTTCTTGTTTAAGGAAGAGAGAAACTGGTGGTGCTTAGCAGAATTGCAGATGACACTGGGTTTTCCCTGCACTCTGTCACCCCCTGAGCTCAGCTCCTGTCCCTGTTCACTGTGTGAACACCTCCTCACTAGGAACTCCATCCAGGAAGTTTCCTTCCACGTCAGCCCCTTGGTCACCTGCACATCACCAAAAAGAGGATCCTTTTGCATTCAGTTCACTGAGTAAGGCACCCATCCCTGAGGGACTCAAGCATCTCCCTGCTTTCCCACAGAGGTCAAGGGAGGCAGAAGAGATGGGCTGACTCCTGAGAATCAGTCATCTGGGGGGTGTTATTCAGAGGATTCCTCCCTTTACTGGAAGGAAAAACAGCATCATATCAGCTGATCAGAACTATCTCACGTAATAACTATGAAACAGTCACACAGATATTTGGGAAAGGATCATTAAACCCTAGCAGGTACTAGCTTCATAATTTTTTTCATTTTTCATTCTCAAAACAGTGTCAGTATTTCTAAAAGGTTTCCACAATCAGGCATGATAGTATTTGATGCTGCTATTTTATATCATAATACTATTTTTTTCCATTTTCTTCAAATGCTTGAGATTTTGAAAGCAATTCTAGCAACTGTTTCTTAAAAATACTGAGTCAATGTAAATTATGACTTGAAGTGAATGCCACATAATTTATTGTCTTATAAATGAAACAACTCAAATGTTAAAATATTGTGGTATGAAGATATTTAGGCATTTGACAACATGGCCTCCTACCAGCCTCTGGTTTGATAAGGCTGAAAAGTGGAAATCTTTCAAGCGTTATCACTGACACACAGAAAGAGATTGCCCAAAGTAGGAGATAACACACAAACACAGAGTATTCCTCAAGAGAAAACTGCCAGGTCTTTTCTGTTTTGAGCCTGCTGTGATAAATAATTTCACTGTCTGCCATTTCCTTTTCTACCCCCACCTAAGAAGAAAGGATAGGTCAGACTTTGCCAGTCTGTTGCTCCAGCGATGCTATGCTGGGTGATAACAGCCAAAAACCTGATCCAAACGAGTGAAGCAGCTCCTAACATAAATAAGAATTGCACACTAAAGATGTAACCCTTCGGTGTCTATTTCATTCCAATACTTCAACCAGCACTAATTAAAAGTATATTTAGCTGCCTTGGTTACAAGACTAGCCCCAAAGTCATGAGACAATAAAATCTGAATTAGAAAGCAGCAGCCCCATGACCGATCACTCTGCAGTGAGCCTGGAGAGTCGCCAGCATCCCAAAGTGTCCATAGAAACTTCCCATAGTAAGTGCCAGGCTGAACTGGCTTCAGCCAAACTCTGCTGGCCTTGGAGAAGGCTGATCAGATTTCCACCCTTAGCAGCAATCTTTAGCCACCCAAACTCTAGAAATGCCTCACAGGGCAGAGGGAGAACAGGTCACCAAGAGCTTGGCCAAGCTGTGACGTTTGGAATACAGAGTCACTCAAAAGCAGATAGAAATCTCCCCAAGTTGGGATTTCTTGCTTTTGTCAGCTGCCAGGGGCAGAGATGGGTGAAGCAAGAATCCACACCATTTGGAATTACACCTGCTTTACTGCTTGGATAATTCTGGTCTAAAACAAACAGCATCAGCTAACCCACTCCTTCCATGTCATCCCCTTCTTTCCTACTTCTAGAAGAGCCATAAGGAGCACATTCAGGAGCTATTCCAGCTTTCATAAAGCTGCTGAAGGCTGAAAACAACTTCCAGACACACTTAGGTGCAACTCCTTCAACCATCACTCAGCAAGGACCCAAACAAACTGGGAAGCTTCTCTGCTGTGTCCCAGATTGACTTTCCTTCTGGCTTCCTACTTCCCTGCCATCTGCACCTCCCAAAGTCACGAGTTTGTTCAGTCACTGGCTGTGAAACTCATCAAATTCTTGGGTGGCAGCTGCAAGGGAGGCCAGCACGTTGGGTGGCACAAGTGTCCTGGGGAAGACACTCCTACCCAATGCATTTCTGGTATCCTGCTTTTTCCTGCCCTGCCCGACATCTGCCTGCTCTACCAGGATGCAGAGAGTGGCCACGGGTCTGCTCCACCTTCCTTCTGCCAGCACAGAGCAGCGTAGGAGTGAGCAGAAGGAAACAAGGCGTTCAGTCACAGCTGACAATTAGCACACAGCATTGCTGCTGCTTGACCCACACCAGTGAGCAATAAAGGCCACAGCATGATTTTTATAGAGGATCTGCCAAGGTGAAGACTCTGGAGGAGCCTCCTTCCAATTTCAGAGTAAACACTGAGGTTGGCAGTGGGAGGGATTCATATTTTCTGCTCAAGTTTCAGAGAAAATGTTCTCCAAGGTCTACCAACTTTTTGCTAAGATTGTGGCTTTCTTTCAAAGCATGGAAGCAGCCAAGGCCCCAACACGCACAGAGGCACTTTCAAGCTGGGTTCTGTAGTGCTCTTTCTAATTTTCTGGTCTTAGAAATACCTCTCTAGTCAAAACAATAAACTGCTATTTCAAAGGCAGCTGGCTTACTTCTGAGTTGCAGCCACCCTCTGTTAGTTTAGACTGACCACACTCACATAGGCCATTGTAAAAATTCACCCCAGATCACAGCTTGAGTATAATTTCATGTGACTCAATTTGCAATTACAACTTTGCACTTTCACATCCCCTCCCCTCAGGCTGAGCCACTGCCCAGCACACAGCACAACCTGACCTACTAATTCCTCTCCTCATCCACATCTCCTGCCTGTGCCACAGAGCATCCTGGAGAGGGAGCCTTCAGTCAAGGCCTGGGGTGACAAAACATCCCACCCTGTCTAGGTATGTGTTCCACTATTCAATTATCCACACTGTCAAATCCAAGGGGTGAGTTCTCCAGTTTCACTGGCCAACCTGGTGATGTAATCCCAACTTTGATGTTTTAGGGGACTGAAAACCTTTAGCAGCTTGCAGGGGCCTTCCTTCCTGCTTGCTCACCATGCCATTTTCTTTACCAATTCTGCCTAGAATTGCCACAAGAGCAAACCAAGCCAGATACCACCTGTTTGCTTCCTGTTAATTAGCATAACACAAGCACTGAATGGATTTCCAAGGTTTTACTCCCAAATGGCAAGCAAAAGCTTGCAAGGCTGTGCAGCCATGGAAGCCTATCCACACACAGCCCAGCTGCCTTTGATAGGCAACAAGATGATTTTGTACCAGCAGCCAAAACACCACGAGGGAAGGCAGCTCTGGGCTAGGCCTAGGGACAGCCAGCCAGGCTCCAAATCCACCAGCCAGGCTCCAAATCCACCAGCCAGGCTCCAAATTCACCAGCCAGGCTCCAAATCCACCAGCCAGGCTCCAAATCCACCAGCCAGCCTTCCCAGCCCTGCCCCACACAGGTACAGCTGTTTCCCCATCCCACTTGCACAGTTACAGCCAGGGGATGTGGGGCAAAGGGAGGACAAACTCCACCTCTGCACCTCCTCATGTATTAGACTTCCACAAAAATCAGTGGCTTTGCTTTCCTTTCTCTTTCCATTGCATGCCCAAAACGAAGTTTGTGATGGAATTATAAAGTAATTAGTTTGGATAACAAAGCACATCACTGTTACTAGTTAGTAAAGTGTAATTCAGGAAACTGCACGTTGGTAAAAGGAACAGAGACTGAATTAAAGATGAAATTAACTACAAAGAGCTCAACTTTCCAGCAGAGGAAACCATGCCAGGAAAGGATCAAGATTAGTTAAGCTAGTTCTTTTAGAGTGGTTTCCTCTTCACAGATGCCAGCAGATGAAAATGCAGCAAAAAATGAATTATTAATGTTGTAAGTTGTAGGTTAATGCAAGCTATTTCTTTGAAAAGGAAGAGCAAACCTTGCAATATTATCTTCCAAATAATGAAATTTGTGTCATAATTTTTGACTATTTTAACAATTAAACATTTCAATCATTCTTGTGGATAGAGGTCAAAACTCTGAAATCCAAAGCAGTAGTTTTTAAGGGGTAGTCACCACTACCTCTGGCATTAAGAGCTGCCATCCCCAGGTCTCTGCTGGCATTAGCACCACTTTGCACAGTCAGCTGTATATCACACTATCAGGGAGCACATCAATTACAGTATCTGAGTTCTTATTTCAAAAATTCCTTTTTGGAGCTAGAGAACTGTTTGATATATGCAGCAATTTCAGAGCACAAGAGGTGAAGTTTTATTCTAAAAGGCCATTATGAAACCGAGAACAGTTTCCAGAGCAATTTCTACTAAAACACAAAGTGTCCATGGTAGATGGAGAATTGAATTAAACTCTCAGTTTTTGTGTTAAATACCCACTGTGATAACTGGCAATCCTGACTAAGGAGAGGCTTCATCTCACCTCTGGATATTGCCAATCTAAAGGAGTTGGCCAGCCTTTCCTCTTGGGCACTAGAGAGATGCCTCTTCCAGAGGGATTCCCACCACATAGTCAAGATTAAACCTATCCCCTTCTCCTTCATTTAAATTTCCTACAGACTTACAAATCAAAACTCAAACAGTCCCATTCCTAGAGCTGGGAAAAGAGAAGCACTTCATTGCAGGTGAATCATCAATGAGTGAGGGTTTGCTTGAGATGCTCCAGCTGGGACAACATCTAAAACACCATGACAGCGTGGTCCCACTGTCAAGAACCCCACGCTGGTGGTGGCAAAAACATCTGATTCAAGGTGGAACTGCACCTGGTTTGAGGCCATTGAACTCAACTATTTCCCAGTGAGCTGAGAGGGCTTTGGAGCAGGGCAGAAATGATGCCATTCTCTCCCGACGCCGGCCCCTGGAAGCACGGCAGTGATGGATGAGAAGCCAAGCGAGTCGAGCGCTCTCTGGAATTACAGAGCTGTGCTGGTGAAGCTGCTGGCTGGGCAAGGCATCAGCAGAGGTGAACACCCATGAAGGGAAATGGCATTACTGGCCAGGGCTCGTGCACACACTCCCCAGGGAGGGATTAAGACACTCACGTAGGTTTTTATGACTGACTCGACCAGTCCTTCAGCAGCCCTGTCCATCAGAGGAACAGCAGGCAAAATATTTAAAGCAACAGTAAAATCTTAGTCTTACTGCAATCAAGTTTTCACCCTGAGTCTTTTTTGGCAACTCACAATCTACTGATAGAAGAGAGCATTTTGTGATTGCACTAATACTTCTGGAAATTAATTTTAATTGCAAACTTGTGCGTCCTGGAGCATAAATAAATTCACAGCAGAAAGTCTTAAGCAATCTTAAAAATTGCTCCAAAAATTGCATGGTGCATGTCAAACTCAGCTGCTCCTTGGAATCCATTGCAAAATATTGTGATTGCAGAGACCCTTGTGGGTCCAAAAGCAGAGCCAAGGTTTTGTTTTGCCAGCCACAGACACAGGAGACCAAACCTGTAGCCCTTGTGTGGGAGGCTTCAGCCCAGAGGTTACATTCAGATCTCTGTAACTTTTTTTTTTTTTAAAAAGAAAATATTCAACTTGGTCATCTTTAAAGACACAAACAGCAACTTGTCAGGAAGACATTAATCTAAATTATTCTATTTTTTCAATGTGTCATCCATCATAATATCTTTAGGTCTTCCATACAAAAGACATTGTTAGGTTTAAAGGCTCATAAACACGTTGGAAGTTGGTATAGCACTGGGAGTACATGAGCACCTGTTTTGGGATACAGTGCATATTTTTCATGTGCTGTGTTTACCCTGAGAAGCCTTATAGGCTCACACTTCCCAGCACCTGATTTCACACTACTGAGAAGGGTCCTTGCTTTGGGCATCCAAGTAGAAAGGCATCTTTCAGTATCAGAAAAACCTGTCCTTGCAGTCCTGGATGATCTCTGACCACAGGTCCAATTAAATCAAGTAATTATGAGGACTTCATTGTCCAAGATAGCCTCTGGACTACATTGCCAAAAAATTACAGACTGGAAATATATCAAAGGACTAATTACTTCCAAAAATAACCCAGACAATTGCCACGTTGCCACGTTTGCCTGAACATTCTCAGCCTCCTCTATTAGGATCTAGTTGCCTAAAACTGCAGCTTCCAGAAATAGTATCAACTTGCTGAACTTCTCCTTGGACAAGGAAGCCAAGCACAATTTAAGTAAATGAATGTGCAAAGTATTGTGATGAGTTAACCTCTAAAATGCCTTCACTTTTAACAACAAAGAGCACAGGCACTTCAGCAGCACAACAGTATTTGCCCTGGATCCTTAAATATCTCAGGGCGTTAGTGAATCTAGGCTAAATGGAAGATCAGAGCTAAAGCAGGATGAAGGCAAACAAGCTGCTGTTTATTATCTACCAGGGGACTAGCATTAAGTCAACACACAGCACCAACTTCTCGCGTGGCTTTTTGCGTTTGGCTTTTGACTATGTGATGGGTCCTTCTCTGCACCTTTCTCACCAACATGCTTGTGCACACCTGATAAATAAATAGGGGCCTCGAAGCTGCTCATAACCCGGCTCTTGTCTTGATCTTCCAGCTCATCACTACTGTAATGTGCAAAGCGGGGGGAGCTGCCAGACTTGTGGGGCTTCAGCAGGCGGAGGTTGCTGGGCTGGGAGGGCAGCGCGTGTTGTCCTCTCCGTCTGCACTCCTCGGCAAAGGCTTCTTCATCTGCCTCCCCTGCAAAAAGCAACAAAGGCAAGAAAGGTGAGCTGCACCCAGAATGAATACATTTAGCCTGGAAAAAAAGCCCTCAGAAACGGGCTGGGCGTTAGGGGTCACAAAGCTCATGCTTTGGATGTGGTTGGTCACAGACAGTCCTGGGTGTCTGTGGACTGGGGAGTGTCTGGAGCAGAAAGCTCCATCAGTGGGACCCAAAAAAGTCCACTAAATATGATGACTTGGGGGCCACTGTTCCCTTTCTCCCAAAGGGCAGGGTGAGGGAGCTGAGCACATGGCCCTGGATGGGATTTCTGTCCTGTCCAGAGCATGTCATCACACCCCACCTCACCTGAACTGTCCTGCTCAAGGAAAAGGGAAAGGGAAAGGAGAGATAAATACCCAAGCTGGCTACAGGGGGGTGGTGGGACAAGAATTAAGCCAGCATGAGTTCAGAAGGGCCAGATGTTGGACATCACAGCTGGAAGGATGGTGGAGATGAGTGATGGAACACATGAAGACAAGAAATCATGTTGAAGCTGTGAGAGATAAACACAGCCCAGAGGCAAGGCAGGCACACACAGCACAGGCCAATGCACACAATGGAAATAAACCCCAATGTTTGCAAAAACTGGTATGAAAGATGAGATACTCCTGTCCTGCTCATGCTGTGTTGCAGATGATACTTTCCTTTGCTGCAGAAACTGTAACAGCACCACTGCTGCAAAGCAGAGAAATCAACCACCATAACACACACAAAACTCAGCAAAACCACACATTGAAAAACAAACAGATCCCAAAAAGTCAACAAAAGATGTTCAACTGGGAAAATAAGGGGGGCAGGGGGGAAAGACTTGGAACAAAGGTGTGTACCACATTTGTCTCTTAAAGGCTTTTTAAAGTTTCATTAGTTCAATTACTTAAGTACTTCTAATAGAGCTGATGAAATATGGCATCATTTTATTTTCATCAAAAGTGGTGTGTCATATTCTGGAAGTTTTTCCTGGGATGTGGCCGGCATCAGCTGCTCAGGGAGGGGTGTGTGCTCCCAGCTAATGCGTGTGCTCTTAGTTCATGGCTGGAAAATGCTTTGAAGATGAAGAAGGCCCCACGTACGCAGGACGGGACAGAGCAGGAATCCCCACTTTGTGTGTGCCCCTCCCAAACACAACGGGCTGCATTGTCTTTACCTTGTAATCCTACACGGGGAGATGCTTCTGAGGGCATGAGGAAAAGGAGGCAAGGTGTGTTTAAAAAGTCATTTCACAGTCAGTGAGGCACCCGAGGCCCTGCAGCAGAGGAGGACTCGAGCACACAGTGGGCTCTGCTGGGGTGTCAGCAGAGGATGCTCCTTCCCGAGTGGTCAAATGCCCACCCCCACCTCAACACTGCTGCTTTTGTACCCTGGAGTCCCCCACACTCCAAAGGCACAAGCAAACACCACAGAAACACGAGTGATGACAAGACAAGGATTTCTGCATTTAATCTCTGCCTGCCTGCATCAGGCCAGTGTAAAACCCTGTGTAAGGTTCTCCTTGCAGTAGGAGAGGGCTGCCAGGGTGGCACCAGGACTTCAGCAATGAGAGACAGGGAGCAAGAAAAAGCTCAGGAAAGGCCAGATGCAGAATTGCCATCATTACCCATAAGAAGAATTGCCATCATTACCCATAAGAAGATACAGGATTTTACACACTATACAAACAGCACTGAAGAAGGTATCAGGCTGATGATACCTATGAAGAAAAGCCTATAAAATGCTAAGAAAAGAAAGCACATGGAACCTGTTTACATCAGCTGCACATACAAAAATCAGTCAAGAGAGTTCACTTCCTAACAAATTACAGTGCACAGGAGATCTCTCCTCTCCCATGGAAACACAAAGTGCATGGATTTCTTTTTCATGTGCGAAGTCCTGCTTAATGAATGTTTAAAGTTTATATTCACAGATAGATGCAGGAATGGGAAACATGCTGAGGCCATCCTTGAGGCTCTGGGTGTGTTTGTGCAGCACAGAGACATCCCAGCCAGGCACACTCACACAGCTCCTCAGCCCTGGGCTCAGGGAGCCAGCACACCCTTGCAATCACAGAACACTTCAGCTGGAAGGAGCCTCTAAACCTCATCTGTCCAACCCTCCTGTAATAAACAGGGACATCTCCCACTAGATCAGGGTGTCTCAGGGCCCCCTCCAACCTGACCCTGAATGTTTCCAGGGATGAGACACCTACCAGCTCCCTGGACAACCTGTGCCAGCATTTTACCACCCTCACTGTAAACATTTCATTGTTGTAGCTAAGTCAGCCCTCCTTCAGTTTAAAACCATTATCCCTTGTCCTGTCACTACTGGCCCTACTAAAAGGTCTGTTTTCATCTTTCTTATTAGCTCTCTTAAAGAATTTGAAAGGATTAAATCCATCTTGATCACCTAAGAGACTCCTTCAGTTTTCCATATCCCCAAAGCAAAAGCAAATTTTAGTACAATAAGGAGACCCCAAAAAAATGCCCAAGCTTTTCCCCTCTTATGAGTTGTGGGAGAGCAGGATGGCACCAGAAATTAGTTAAATGGTGCAGCATCACATGAGCTGTGATTTAAATACTGAATTGACTGCAGTGCTATGCATGGCATGAGCTGTCAGATCTTCCTCTGATCATCCACTTTTAGCACACCTGGCACAGCAAAACTGATGTGGGATTTGCATCAACTGTTCCCTCCTGTTCCACATACTTGAAACATTCGAGCCAGACTGTACCACTGCAAATAGAAAACTTGAATAGAATTGACTCTGGGAGAAGTCAGCCACAAAGGACATCACCACCAAAAAGTGCTTAAATTCTGCTAGAGCTTTGTCAGCAGTGATGCTGGTCCTGGAAATGGCTTTTAGGAGGAGAGCAGGTATTGGGGATGGGGGCTGGGTGTGGAATACCTGAGTTCTGAGCAGGAATATCCACCCAAGGAGCACCTTCCAGGAGTGCTCAGGCTTTAAACAGCCCTCAGCTCCCCCAGCACCACCTTCCTGCCATCCCCTGCTCCTCCACACCCACGTGAGAGCCTGGGCAGCCGTGCTGTGACCCCAAGCAGGGACTGAGCCAGGTTAAAAATAACCCTTTTTGCCAGCTTATTTTTAACCCAGCTCAGGGCCTGCAGCCAGCTCAGTGCAGCTGCCCCAGCTGGGGCAGGGAAGGGGGAAATTGTTGAGGATGGCTGGAATCACCATCCAGGTTATGGCGTTAAGCAAAAGATCTTATTCTACTAATGCAAATAATAATTAAAACCCTAGCAGTTATTTCACTTGCAAAACCAGTTTGGAGAAGTTACAGAAGTTTCTAAGAGTTAGTTCTGAAAATTACTGATTTGGCAGTACCAGTAACATTTAAAAACAATAATTAAGATTTGGGTTTGTGCTGCAGCAGGTTCTCTGAAATGAACAGCAGCTTCCAGGGAAGAAAAAAACCAAACAGGAGCTGTAGCATCCTCAAAAGCTGTGTTAGGGCTAAAAGCTAGCAAGAAGGGCTGGGGAATAAATCCTCATCGATGGCAAAGAGGTGCTGCGCGGCAATGGCAAACAGGGCTCCTTGGACTGTGACGAACCAGCAGAGGGCAATCTTGGCTGTCGCCAGGTGTCCCAGCGGAGCGGCCGCCGCCAGCCCGCACTTGGGCGGGCACACGGGGATTTTACAAACCTGGAGCAGCTGGGGGCTTAGGGGAGCCGCCGGCTACACCAAAGGGTCTGTGCGTGATCCTGGAAATTTGTCTTAGCACAGTCTGGTGACATATCTCAATAGAGCAGTGTCCTAGGGTGACTTTATGGTGCTCGGATCCCGATAGTCTGTTCTGTCCATGCTGTATTATATTCTATAATGCCATATTATATTCTGTCTGCTGTACTATAGTCTGAGGATGGCACACAGGAATATAAACACCAGCAGAGACACGCAGGTGAGCCGGGACAGGCGAGTCTCGGAGCACCTCACACCGGAGCAGCCCAGCACAAGCTGCCATTATTTAGTGTTACATTTCAGTAATATCCCTGTATGTCCAGGAATTGAACTGAAATCCTAGCAGTAATTAATGGCAAGACATTAATGACAGAACTATGCTGAACAAACCAGGGTAAACATCCTGAGGAGATGGAGCTGCTGATTTGCATTTACCAGCTCACTTCCCGCACGGCAGCCCCGCTGCTGCCTGCTGTGCTCTTGCACACCTCACCAAAGAAATACACCTGGAATCGGGGTTTTCCTCTCCATTACGAAATAAAAAGCAGGTGCAGCAGTTTGCTCAGTGCAAAGGAACACTTCCCTGAGGCCACAGCACCAGAGAGGCCCTGGTGCCCGAGGCAGCATCAGGAGATGGAGCAGGCGAGGGACATCGGGCTGTGTCCAGTGACACCCAGCTCCCAGCTCAGCTCCTGCACCCCCCCGGGTATTGGCTTGCAGGAAGCTTCCTCCACTGAAATCTTCTTTGAAGGATGCCCTGCAAAGTGTCTTTCTAATTCTTCAAGACTCTAAAGTTAAGGGGCAGGTTTACTCTGTAAACTCAGAGCAAGGTGTTCTATCTTCAGCCAGTCTGAGGCTTCCCTGAGCTGTTCGTGATGCAAGCTGACATCACAAAGAGTGCAGAAAACTGGGGGTAGGGGAAGCTTTTCTTGAATTTCCCCCCCCCCTCCCCCTGTTACAAGGGTTTGGAATTTACCCCGTGCTCACAGAGGACCTGGAGTTTCTGATGACTCAGCTACACGGAGAGCTGAACTGCAATGGAAGGGGCAATCAAGAGTGGAAGAAAGAGATCCCAATTGAAACACACTTATCTGAAGTCGATTGCACTGTGATCTTTGTTGATAAGATTTTTCTACCAATGTACTTTTCCATTGATACAGCAGGTCTGGTATTAATATTTACCTTGGCAGAAGCTACCAGGATTCTTCCTAGACTGAAGTCCACCAGTTGCTGGGAAATCTTAGGATTTACAGGAACCAGTTCAACCTGAGAACTCATCTAACAGATCTGTCCATAGCCCTGGATTACCGTGGGCTGAAAAAATCTTGGAGAACAACTGGATCTTTTGTTTCTTCTCATGAAATCTAATGTATGATAGCACAGAGAAGACAGCAGGAGACCAAGTGACTCTATTAAAACACAGAAATGGTCTAATTTCGGGGACCACACCTTGAAAGTTGTTTCCAGAAAGTTGCCAAATCATCAGGATTTTTAATTCCTGCTGGAAACTACGGATGCTCATTATAAAACACCCAGCCCAGGGTATTTTCCAAAACCACGTGCACACACACACCCCTCACCTCTTCTGAAACTGTAGACATGCTCAGCCAAGAAAATACTCCCTCACCATTACTAGAGGCTATGTTGAGCAAGTTCTTCTGATTAATTAGTCTTAAACTTGTTTCTAAATGCCAGGAAACACTAACACAGTGACGCTCAGCAGGAGTTATAAAACCCTCCTTCAGCCTGGGCTCTCTTGGGTTTGTCAGACTCGATAGAAACCAAAATTTGCATTGAGCCCTCTTTGGAAAACGTCTCTGAGTTTGACAAAAAAATCTCTCTCTTGCTATTTGATGTGATGCTTACAAGAAAAAGCAGCCATTTTAAAACCCTCTGATTAAAAAGATGCACATAGTTTTGAAAGCTGAAAGAGCCTGAAGTCACTCAGAAACTATCTGGGGAATGCTGGAGCAGCTGCCCCATCTGCACCGTCACTTTTGTAAACTGTAAAGGGAGTTTATTTCAACAGTGACATTTATCAGCCAAAGCACAGGACAAACAATGAGGTTTTGAGTCAGCTCACAACAGATCAGTGTCTTTCACCAATTATTGGCAATCATTTTCCTTCCACAGCACTGGGTGTTACAGAGAACACAAGGTGATTCAGGGTTTTCCTGGTGTCTGTCTGAGACTCCTGTCCTGCAGACTTCAAGGAAATATTTATCCAAAGTGGTGCCTGGAGTGCTCAGCTGGGTAGAAACTGGAGATGCCAGTAGCTCCCAATCCATGGCCTGCAGAAACCTGCTCCAGTGTCCCACCCCCTCCTCTCACATCCTGCACTGGCTCCCACAGCTCAGCTCTCTCAGCACCAATGGCACTGCACTCTGATGTGGGTTATGCCTCCCTTCTTCAACCCAAAAACTCGTATTCAGTTTATAATTAGGGGATTTGGGCTGGCCTTTCCCAGGCCAGGACCAGCACTGCTATCTTGCCTGCCAGGCAAGCCAGGCATTTCCTGCCAAGGGGGAAAAAAAAATCCAGAAGTGGCAGGAGACAGCAGGGGAGGTGGTGGCAAAGTCCTGGGAAGCAATGGAAAACAAGGGTGTGGGATTTGGGAAAAGGGACAAGCTGAAGGAATGCTATTTCTGCCCTGCAGAGGCCTGGCTGCAGCACCTCCAGGGCCCAGGAAAGGGCAGGGCTCAATGCAGATTTCTGCTCCATGCTCAGAGCAACCCTCTGCCCTCCTGGCTTTAACAGCTGGCAGTGAACTTGCCCCTTTCATTTCTGCCCTCCTATTCATCTGCTCAGTGCCAGCTCACACTGCTCTGCCCAGCTGTGGCACAGACCAGAGCAGGGAAAGCCCCACACTGGGTTCTCTCACCCTCCCTGCCCTGCAGCAGCTCCCTTAGACAGATCCAACTTTAGATTTTCCTTTTTTTTTTTCTTTAGGTGGATTTTACCTGCCACCCCCATCCACACCCAAGAACCCCATGATGTCCTGCCCTCAGCTCAGCGTGTACCAACACGAATCCTGCATTCCCAGCACATCACAAGCTACTCAAGGCACATTTCACCACAAAGATTCCCCAGTCTGCAACAAACTGGTAAAATAATGTGAGTTTTCAGCACACAGCAACCACAATGGTGCTGCTTTGAAAGGAAATGTGGTCATGCTGTTCCCCATGGTGGCTATCAGGGATCAATGGCTACAGCCACTCCTGTTGGACCAGGAGCTCTGGAGCCTGGCCTAAAGAGAGGGAGCTGCTGGGAGAGCCTGGAGTAATCTCCTCCTGCCAAAACTTCCTCATCAGAACCTTTTAAAGCCCCATGAATTGGTCCCACATTGTTTCTGAAGCAAGAGAGAAGGCACAGGTTGAGCACACCCAGATATCTGCAGCTATTTCCCTTCTGTTAAAGCACACCAGGGCATCCATATGGATCATGCCAGTTGCTCTCATCTTAAAGATCTGGGATGTTGGAAATGCAAATGGCAGGAGGTAACAACATGAATCCTCACGTTTCCAGCATGCAGAGAGATGACCCAATTTGCATGCTCAAAGGGAATTTTATTAATTTTAAAAGACTTTATCAAGCAGGGGCCTTTTATTCATTTCTGCATGAATTTTGAAAGGAAGCAAAGAATGAGGAATGAGCTTCACAGCTTGACATATATAAATACAAATTAGCAAGATTTCAAGCTTGGAGCTTGACCAAATGGACCTAATTTTTAAACAGAAATCAAGATTACTTAAAAGATTATATTTTCTACTCTTCAGGGTCATGTCAGAGGTCTACCCCAGTTTCCTGCAAGTCTCATTGCACAGCACTACATTGAAGTGACCAGACCCCTTTAGCACCCTGTACCAGGGGCTCCTGCTCCTGGGGTTTCTCTCTCCAACACTCCTCACACAACTTATGGCTGAGGTGGAGCTCAGAACACTGCACCTCTCTCTGTCTCTTACATGGCTCCTCTTCCTCTAGAATTGTATCACTGACATCAAGTTCTTTGATTTGGTTTGATACCACAAGGACAGACAGTAATAGGACAAGGGGAAATGGCTTTAAACCATTGAAAGGGGCAGGTTTAGATTAGATATTTGGAAGAAATCTTTACTGTGAGGGCGGTGAGGCACTGGCACAGGTTGCCCAGAAAAGCTGTGGATGCCCCATCTCTGGAAGTGTTCAAGGCCAGGCTGGACAGGGCTCTGAGCAACCTGGGATAGTGGAAGGTGTCCCTGCCCACGGCAGGGGATCAGAACTGGCTGAACTTTAAGATCCCTTCCAACTCAAACTGTCCTGAAACAAAGAGGGTTTTTTCATCTCAGCTCTATTTCAACCTCAGACAGAAATCCCCATGGGTTTCATCTCTACCATGAGGAAGCCTCGCAGCCCAAGTTTCACTTTGAAATTGTATTTGAAGTGCAAACCAAAATCCTACTGAGGAAAAAAAAAAAGAAAAAAAAAGAAAAAAAGAAAAGAAAAAAAGAAAAAAAACAGCCCTTATAATGAAACGTAATACTCATTACTAGAAGAAAACAAAGAAATAAAAATTCCACAGTGCAACTGCATGCAGCCCTGCCAGGTCCTCCATGGTGTACCCAGACACGAGGTGCCTCCCACCAGTGTTTCCTCTGCCCCTGCGCCCAAGCAGAGCCCCATGGACCTTCACATCTCTCACATTTGCTCTCCAGAACCTCCCAGTTCCACATGAAACAGCTCCTTCACTGTCCCCAAAGATAAAACTTTGCTTCTTGTCCTCAGCCCTTCTAGGAGTTTCCACCACCAGGTCAAGCAAAATTGGCTTCTAATTAAAAAGCTCTTCAAACAGCAAAAGCAGAGGAAAAGTGCTCTTCTACTTTTGCAACAGATCTTTATAACTCTTAAAAACTAATGAGTTGAAGTATCAAGACGTCATCTTATATTCCCATTAGTGGCCCTCACTAAAGGAGCAACTTCAGAACAGTTCTGAGCAAGCCCTAATTTGCAAATTGTACAGCTGTGTTACATATTTTTCCATTGATTATCAGCTTTAAACCAGTCTTCAAAACCTTAATGCACAGCAAACCCAGATTACCGTAAAAGAAAAAAAAGATACATCAAGAAAAAGCCATGCAGTTAAATTTAAAAAGAAAAGAATCTCATGAGTGACTTCAGAAAAATGTGATGAATGACTTCCCCAGCTGTTTTGTCAACACTTCCACAGTAATTTGGCAAAAGCACAAAATCACTAAGTTTATACTTTCATCAAATGGCTATTAGTGCTGTTGAAATATCACAGACACGAGACAGTGAGTGCAAGCCCCATGTTTCATATTGCACTGCCCACACTCCGTTTGCAAGGTCTCATCTTTTCAGGTTAATCATTTGAAAGATATTCTTCCTTCTGCCCTGAGGTTTAAATATGACACTGTGGCCCTGACACTAAGGGTTCCACGTATTAATTACAAAAAAAGAAGAGATACCTGCCCTCTCCAATTATACCCCCTAACATGCAATTTATTCCTCATCCATCTATCCCTACAGGACTACAGCAAGCAAATCCCATCTTCCAGTGTGAGCACACATCCCTGATTTACAGAGCTCCAGAGATCATCATCTTTTAAATGACCCTGAAAGCATCACATGCTCACAGTAACAGGACATCTCTTCTGAGGCTCAGTAGGTTTCAAAGTACTTCATGAACTTTCACCACAAAACCCAGTTCCCACTGACAGGAACACTAAGTTGTTAGCTGCTCTTCTTCCATTTTTGACACAAAAATGACAAGCCTGAATTTTTTTAAAAAATAGTGTTTCAAGTTGACATTCAATGGTAGTTTTGATTAAATACTATATTTAATTATGAAACCTGTACAATTGGCCTTAGAGGAGACATGACTCCCAAGCTTCACCAACTTTTGTTGTTTGGCATCTCCAATCCATCTCAAAAGTTTCCAAACATGCTTCTTTCCCGCCCATAGTCAAGATCTATGCCTTAAAACCCACCACAGTTTAGAAATACAATTTTTCAAATCCTGTCAATAACAATGTTTATAAAGGCAATGTATACACACATATACATGCAGGTTTTTAAACAGATGAATTGTTCCATGTATGCTTCTCAAAATGAACTTCTGACCCAAACAACCAATAAATGTTGGGCACAGAAATGAAGATTTTCTCAACTGAAAAAAGCCTAAACACCAACCAGGAACATGACTACCCAACACTAACAATACTTACAATTCTCTTTTGTGCCTGGAAACAGAATCATCAGTTTATACACTCCTTCTGCAGAGATCCAGTGGGAGCAGGCAAGATTTTAGCAAGAGAGCTTTGTGAGTTTTGGAAAAGGAGAGTTTGAAGAGCGACATTGGTACCTCTGGGTGCACCCAGCAAGGCCATGTACCTCCCAGGAAGGCCATCCCAGGGCTGCCATGCCTGGAGTGAGGGCTGCTCCCACCCTGTGTGGCTGCAGTGGCACCATCCCACCTTCTCCTCTTCTCACACACCTTGAGAGCCGTGGGATGAAGCACCAAGGACAGAACAACCACAATTTCTGGGGCCAGAGCAAAAAAGGGGGCACCAGTATTTAGGAACTTTCCATAATGGCAGAGAAGCTGGAGTGCTCCACATTCCAGAAGGGTGGAATGCACACTGCAGAGCCCACTGGCTCTTGTGGAGAAGTGGATGTGACCTGGGAAGGGCTGCACCCACCAAAACTGCACAACTGAACACCTGAAGTTGTCATACCCAGCTTCTGCTCAAAATCACCCAGCATAAAGATGTACCCTCATCTCCTGTAATTCTGTAATGGCAGTGGAAGCTTTATGGAAGAATGTTTAAGTGACTATTTGTCATTGGGATCAATATATCATGGTACAAATATTTGAAAAGTATAAAAACAAGCATCAAAACTGCTGTGGTTTGAGCTGTGCAAGTACAATTTTGTAGCAGCCCAAAGTGCAGCACCCAGCAGAGCTACTCCATCTCCTCCTTGAGTATCAGCAAACTCAGAATCTTCTCAGAAACACTGGCCAAGAGCTTTGCTGAGTGTGAAGGTGTCAAACTCAATTTACACAAAAGCATTTCTCCTCAGCCTTGGGAACCAGGGTGGCTCCCTTTGCAGGGCTGGAAATGTCCTGCACACAGCACTGTGACAGAGAGAGCAAACCTGGAACAGATGCACCACAGGTAAGGCTGATGTTCACCTACATTTGTTATCATGCAAGTCGGTGACTGACAGAAATAGCCCCAGATTTTGCACATTTGAGAACATTTTGTCACTTTCCAATTAAAATTCTGACCTTGCTTGTACTGCTGGTATTGGATATAGCCTGGTATCTCTACAGAAACAATCTCCATTTACAGTAATATTTAAAAATACTAAATAAAAGAATCATGAACTGTTTTTCTAAGGAGAAAGTTGCTTAGACAAGACTGAATAGTGGACTGGAAACAGAATTGGAGCCAAAAGGGCAGCAAAATTGCCTTCCAGGAGATGGAATCTGTTTGCAAAAGCCTTCAAAGCACTGAATTCAATTAAGATAAATCAACAAATAAAACCACACTGTTGTAACAGCAATAAATAGACACTGATGACAGTTCAGTTAAGACCTGAGTGTCCACCTCCACTCCAGTTTTAACTGAAAATCTAGAGGACCTAGATTTTAAAAGATTAGCCAGAATAGTCACAAAAATAGAAAACCCAAGAGGCTTTGACCTCTGTTAACAATCTATCATCTAACCTAGATGAAAACTGCACTCCAAGTTGCCAGCTTGGCTCTGTGCCCCTTCCAGGCCCAAACCCAACAGCAGAGACACTGACAATTTGGGTAATTTTGCCACCACACCCAGAAAACACAACAGCAATCTGAATCTAGAGCCCAGCATGAACCAAGGGCTCACTTCTGATTTCAGGAGAAGCTGGGAGGCACAAGGCAAAATTCCCCCCCACAAACAGCTCTCATAAAAGAACTTTCCACCTCTGGAAACTATTCTGTGCAGGGCAGCAAGCACCTCCCCTGCAGCACGGGCATGCACTTGGCTTTGTGATTTATTCCACAAAAAGGGTTACCAGGGATGGAGTCATCACCTTCTATAAACATTTCGAGGGCAAAACCACACATGTGATCTCAGAGCAAGTGCTAGAGGAGAGGGAAGAGTGGAAACCACGTTAGAGTAATCAATTAATCTTATGTTCTCAATTTGGTTGATCAAGAAGAGCAGGGAGGTTTGAACACCTGTGTCTTCTCAGAAAAATGTTTTATTTCCCTGAGTTGAGCTTCTTGTTTTTAGGAGTGATTACAAGAAGCATCTTCTCAATTAGTCACTGCATTAGAAGCCACTTAAAAGTCACTTTCTGTTCTGTGACGCTTTTCGAGACAGAGTTATAGCTATTAAATAAATTATTAATGGCTACAAAACTGCTATGAGAAAGCTTCAGGACAAATTACTCTACTTTCTTTTAACCTTTAACCAAACAGATTTTCTTCCAATTCTTTCAGGCTAATACTTTCAATATAGATCAAAAGTAGGGCAATAGCAGTAGATCCTCCAATTTAGGTACTATATAGGAGTAGCTGACATTCATATGTAACACCTCTAAATGATGAATATGCACAGTAAAGTACACATCATTTTCTTTTTACTTAACAGTGGTAAAAACCAATCATCTACTTGTCATTTTCTACCTGCTTCTCAAAAGAAAAGGGTGTTTAGTCTACGAAGACCAGGCAGTGACTGTAACAGAGGACTTGATTTGTACATAAACAAAACTGCATTTTCCACCTCTGCAATAGGTTCCACACAGAATACAACTCAAATCTTTGAAGGTCCTTGGAAAATACAGATAAAATTGATGGAATTGTTTTGCTTTGACAAGTTCCAGTTCCAGTGCATTTAAAACCAATTGTTTCTAACAATTTTTAACAGTTTAGAAGCCATTTACTGCTAACCAACATTCAAGGTGTGCACTGGCTACACACTTTGCAAAATACAGAAATGTTTCTGCCTGAGCCTCCTTTTAGGCCAGAAAAAAGCAGAGCAGTACAGCACGTACACTTGTTTGCTTTTCCATTAACAAGATTCCTTGTGTCACTACAGCTGGCTCTGCCCATGCTGGTGACTGGAAAAAGCCTTACACTTTTTATTACTTGCTCAGAAAGGAGACTGCACAAGGGCTATTTTCAGGCCTGAATATTTACATCTCAAAATATGGTTCATTTGACCATTGAAGAATAACATTCTGGAGTTCCAGTGCTCTTCAAGCAGGATAACTTTCCCAGAAAATTTGGAAGGACCTGAAGAGATATCAGGATTTTACCACACAATAGCTTACCTTTTAGTTTTGTTACAAACTATGTTTATTCCTTATGTGACCCAAATGCTGATGAATTATAATTCTAGGAAGTTGCCTTTCCTCAAGTTGTCCTTAGAAATGAACCTAACAAATGCAGTTCTGGGTATATACAAAACCCAAAATATCATCCACAGAGAGGTTTTTCACACACAGCACTGTAGGACACTTCCCTGGCTATTCTGTAGAACTATTTATCTGACATAATGCAGTTTTAGGCATTTAGGACAATACCAAAGGTGATTCCATTAACAAAAAGCCAGCTCTTTTCATCACTGCACTTAAAATTCAAAACACATGTATTGCTGCCCACTTCAGATTTAACACAGAGTAAAAATAAAAAACTTTAGATCATTAAAACATTGTCAGCATTCAAGAAAATGAACAGTTTACTCTGAAATGTGGATCTTTGCTGTATCATTACACTGATTAACAAGAGACATCCTAATCTTCAACTGAGAAGTAGGAATTAGGCTGCCTCAAGGCGTGCAGTCAGTAGATGGTGAGAAGACAGGATATACACAAGGGCTCATTGTATTGCAAATTCCAAATCTAACTCCCTGGTACAGTCATCACTGACCTGCCCTGGTTCCTCCTCCTCCTCACTTAACATCCAATTCATCCATTACAATAAAGCCACTTACCTGAACAGAACCAGAATGTCTTCTCCCACATGAAGTCCACTCTTGGCACCTACACATCCCAAACTGGATGCTTTAGGGCAACAGTCATCAGGCTGCCCCAGATGCATGTGGTGTTGGCTCCTCTCTTCCCAGCTCCCCTGCTTCCTCAGCACCTCCCTCAGCAGCCCCCACATCACAAAAGCATCCCCCAGTCTGAAAAGCACAGTAAGGGAACAGGACCTGTGCCTCAATGTCAACCCATCAGGAGGGAAGAAGCCAAGTACAGCCCATGGAGGAGGGCTGGAAGGAGCACTGTGCTCCATGGTGCATCTCGCTCTGTGCCCAGGCTCCCACAGCTTCCACTACTTCTCTGTAAAGCCCAAGCAATCCCTTCTCACTAGGAGATATTTTTCAGAAAGCTGGTCTTTAAGACATGAAAGCCAGAGAAACTACTGCTCTTGGCAGCTTCTTCCAACTGTTAATCATCCATGTGTTAAAAATGTGTGTTTATCTTCTCATTTGAATTTGTCTAGCCTGATACAAATATTTATACTCTTCTTCCAAACAAGGCGACCTTTGATATGCTCAGTTTTTTCTAACTGGTGTACACATTTTTTTAGAATCAAAGTGGAATTTGGCACTCCATCCTCATGCTGCAGAAGCACCTCCCTTGCTTGTGCTGGCAGAGGAATGGCCTCCAGAGCTGGACTGAGCCTGGGCAGCCAGAGAACAGGCAGGGTTCACTGGAGGAGGAGGCACAGACAAACACCCACCACTTCTGCATTCACTGTGATAACTCGTGATCGTGTTTTCCTGATGAGAAAGGCAAAAGCCAAATGAGGAGAAAAGTCCTTGAAATCTATGTCAACAGCACAAAACAAGCTGCATTGTTTTCCTGCTTCTCCCTTACTGGTTTCAAGGACCTTAAGATTTGCTGTTCTTCTCAGGGGTACACCATCCAATCCCAGAAAAGACAGAAGTAGCACTAGAGGTGTTTAATAAAAGAAAACATTTTGGTGGTTGTCCTAACTCTCAAGGTGAATATCTCCACAGAAGGAAAATCTTCCACTTCTTTGCAATTACTCAGGAGCTCAGTCAAAAACTGAGGGCAGGAGGCTTGTGAATGCTACTCCTGCTTGCAGGCAGTGCCAGCTACAGCCAAAATAGCTCCAAGTGAACTTCTAGCTCTCTACTGCTCTCCTGGACAGCCAGCTCCCACTAGGTGTAGAAGAAATGAATAATGCCCTTTCATTATCCAAGAGCAGTACATTTGGTGATAAGGACCTGACTGTATTTCCATAGGCACCCAGCAGTAAGAAATGAGATTAGCAGAGTAATTTTCAGGGGTGTCTGAGTGACTACTCAACAGGAGATGCCCAAGCAACTCAAAGCACCAAAGTGCCTTTTGACAAGAGGCAGTGATATTACACAAAGCCTGGCCCAAGTCCTCTGGAGACAGAAGGTCTTGTCCTCTAGCCTTGGCCATGTGAGTTTTCTCCATTTTCCTTCAGAAATACTTTCACAGAAAAGTTCAAAACAATTTTAAAACATCCACAGTCTAGCTCCCCCTGGAAGGAGAATGACAGTGACTGATACTGCAGAATGCTCTTACACAAAAGCAAAGCACAGTATTTCTATTGCTGAGTATGACAAATATCACAACAGGATGACAAATGCAGATTTAGTTTCTGTGAAGAGTAAAAGGCAGCCTCCAACTACATGTCTAGGAGAAAACTTTGCCAAAGGTGGCTATGGTGACAGTTATGCAAATGTGTGATAAATTGGCAAGTTAATCTTACTCTATATATCAGTTACAGAGATTAACACAGGCTTGACATGTATTTCTGGAGGGAAACCGAAAGATGGATGAGGCTGCCCAGTTTCTCTATCAGACGTCTCAAAGCCTCTGCAGCCCTTATGACTTTTTTTATTATTGGGAGGTAAACTCCCCTCCTGCACCACAATTCAATCAAGCTTGTGACTGGAACCAAGACAGAAGATTCCAGAGCTACTGCTTTGCATTTTCAGCTGGTTTAGTAACACCTTCGAGCAACTCTGTTACAGACACAGCCAAGTAATTCTCTTTTCTGGCCATCACAAATCTGTGTTCCTCAATATGAATACTATGGCTGGATTCCTCTCTCATTCTAGTAACTCAAATAAATTCACAAATAAGAAACAATGCAGGAAATGTCAAATTTGACTTTTAACTTCAAAAAGAAGGAGGAACTGAAGCCTTCTCAATGTCACGTAACAGAGCAGCAAGCTCATGTGAGCTTTTCCAAACAAGGTGTTACTATTTCATCTCTCTCTAACATTCAGGTGAATGAAAGGATTCAGCTTTACTTTCACTGCTGGTAAACTAGCAGGTACAGAGTTTTGTTTTTTCTATTCTTATGAAATTCACTTGAAGTTGGTTGCATTGAAAAGAAGAGCTAGAAGAGCCCTCATTTGAGATTCAGAGGTAAATATAGGTAAGCTATAGGCCAAAGCCAAATTTTAAGAGTTATTACCAGAAGCCTCTAAAAATATTTTTTCTTGACTGTCAGTTTTAAATCAGGTTCAAAAATTACCTCTTTTTAATGAGTTTAAAATTAACTCAATATGCTGCAAAGTTAACTTTATTGTAAAAGCCAGAGAAACTAAAGAGAATTCTATTTAATCGTGTCCTTCTGATAAAATGTTTTACTTATCTTCTCAATTAAACATACTTTAATCCCCACCACAACATTTTGAATCTGACAATATCTGAAAGTCTTCCACTTCCTTTATTCTTTTAGAAGGTAATTAGCAGTCAGGCCATCAGTGCAATCTACCTCACACCAGGACAGCCCAGCTTTCAGGCATGGGCACTATCACCTCCAAACTCCTGCCTATCTTTTGGCCACAGCAGCATGACAGAGCATAAAGTACTCATGTGGGGTTTTGATTAACTTTCTACCAGCTGTTGTAAGTGAGATAACACCTAATGCAGCAGTGAGTCTGCCACAACAGAGTATTCAGAGAAGTTTCAGTGAGTTTAAATCAGCACAGCTTGCAGAGGTTCATGGTTACGGCTCTGATCATCATGGGATTTTAATTCTTTCGTGATTTTTTTTAATCTGACAGCACCTCAAACATAAGGTTTACTATTTTGTGAATGTATGACCTATAAAGCAGAGAATAAACCAACCATCTTCAGCTTTAACCTTTCAGGAGTGCACTTCACTCAACAACCAACTCTAGCCAAGATATATTTTTAAAAAGCAAGTAAGAAATCCACTAGAATTACAAATTCAAAGGTACAGTTTGTAACACTAACAAAGCCAACACTCTTCATTCCAGCCCTAGTGCAATGTAAGGACCATTTCAGCATCTCAGGTGGAAGGTAAGAAGTTCTGTCCCTACGACAACCACTTGAAGACAAACAATAACAAGAAAACCCAAACTGTCTATGTTGAGGCAAATCGAGTCTGTGGCCATAACTCAATCATAAAGTAAACAAGCCCTGAGGGAGCAGACTGTGCAAACAGGCTTTCTTATGTTCAAAAAGACAAAGTTTCAAATCTGCTGACTGGCAGATTACTGATGTCCATATTGCCACTAGCCCATCAGAATACCATGACTTAAAAAGAGGCAAATTTTCCAAAAATACTAAGAAACACTTCAACAAAAAGGTTAACAAGTATTTTAAGTAGTAGGCCCTTTTCAAAGGTTCTCTGACCACAAGCATCAAACAGCTGTAGCATTCATTCTGCAACACAACCATCTTCAGAAGCACTATCCTGTTACAACCACAGATTAAACTCAGGCAAAGGAGCTCAATGCTCAAACAGAATAGAAGCAGATTCAGGAACTCACATTTCCAAAAATAAAAAAATAAAATCTAACTTTATCACTGGACTATCCCACAGATGGTCTGAAACACAGCACAGCTCAATACAAAAAACAAACCTCCAGTTACACCTAATGCCAAAACACTGAAGGAGTCAAGGAAACAGGATAACCAAACACAAACACCGAGAAGAGATACAAACCCTCTGGGCTTAGAGATGATGGGTTTTTAAATCTTTTACAATCTTGTTTTCAGCATTCTAACTCAGCTCATCAATTAATCACAAGTTGATACAGGATCCACCTGACAAATGCTACGCACACACTCTCTGCAGAGCAGCTTTGTCACCTACAGCCCAAACCCAGCCCACTGATTCCCAGCAGAGAAGGTCTTGTGAGAACTGAGCACTGTAGGAGTGCAGCCATTTTACAGTGTGAAGCATTCCAACACAAAATCCCAAACTCCTTCAGTAAAGCCAAGTGAAAGGGGCAGGTGCCATGCAATCTATAGAGAAACTGGGGTTAGTGTGCTGCACTGGGATTACTGCCATGCACAAGGGACTGCAAAGAGGTTGCACCAGGAGAAAGCATCACAAAGTTCTTGTATCCACCAATGAACTTTGAAGCAGAGCATGAAGGACTAAATGACTTAGCAGGTTCAAAAACTCCATCTTGGTTTTTCCAAACCACTGTTTTTCCAGGAAGCTTAAATTAAATGGGATGGTGTCCCTAAACATTCAAAATTAATCCCTCATGTATGAAAAGATGGTACTTTTAATCCAACAGCACCTGGTTTTGAAAGCTGCCTCATCCCACTGTATATTTGTACCTAGCATCTGCTATCAGGAACTTTTTCTGTTGTTAATTATTTTGTACTATTTTGGCCAAAACTGAAGTGTAAGGAAATGTGCTGCCCTTGATGATCTATCACTTCTAATAAACAGGTCTTGTACATCTATGCAAATTATGGATTAGAAAGGAACAACATTAAATTTTTTTCAAAGCAACCTAACAAGTGGGTTTTCAGGAGAAAACAACCAAATTCAGCAAAAAAAATCTGAATAAAACATTGAATGTGAGTTTATTTTGTGTTTTAAAAAAGGAGCTGGATGCAAGAAGTTGCATTAAAAAAATGTTGGATGTGATGTTATTTCAAAAACCACTGAAAGAGATGGAGACTGTTAGGTTTAGGTCAAGTGAACAATGACACATTTTTAAGCCTGGAACTGGAATTGCTGGTCCAATGATGTATTTGGACGAAGCCCACATATCCAGTTCAACTACCAGCCTATGGAAATGCTGGTGTGTGGGTATCTCACTCCTGCAGGAATCTACTGCCAAATTCTGCCTTCTGCTGACTCATTCCCTGTGTTTTGCCAGTTTCTACCAAGGAAATGCAGCACTGCCACTTTAATGCTGCATTTTGGCCAGCTCTGACAAGCAGCTTCAGGGATCTGAGGGCAGAACAGAGACTATCCAAAAAACTGGATCTTGAGCACATTTAGTGTTAAAAAATTCACTACAGAACCCTGGTGTGACCTGTTGGTGTGTAACACTGTGAGAAGGATCACACTTTCCTGGGTAAGAAGATAAACATGTGGGTACAGATCTGCCACCCTAACTGTGTTATTAACCTGAGCAAGGTAATTGAAATGTTAAAGAAGATGACTTGGAATAAAACTAGAAGGCAAAGTTTGGCACTTTAATATAAAATCTATGGGTATCCAGAGGAAGGCATTCAAACTCAACTCCAGATTGTCCTAATTTTATTTGACTTGGTTAATCAATTTTAAAGCATTTTTTACAATTTACATAATTTAAAGGAGCACACTGCATCCTATAAATATAAATTAACATTTTTAATAACTCAAGACATCACAACAAAGCCAAATTTTGAAATAAATTTCATGTTTAGTTATCTGGATCAAGAAGTAACATACATGGGGAGGGGAAAAAAACAGCATTAACAAGAAAACACTGTTTAGTTCTAAACTAAGTTTGTGCTTCTACATCAAAAACACAACACTGAAGTGACAGGAACTCTGCAAAGAACTTGAAAAGGTATATAACTGCTTTAGTCCCAAAACCAAAGTATATATTTATTTTTTCTTCTACATGTTATTTTTTTTCAGTTCTATCAAATTAGCATTAATGGTAGAGGGACAAAAGTACAATATACTGACTTTACTGCAAATACAAATTCTGTTGTAGCAGTTTGTTAGCTTGGTTTGGCTTAAGTTGAAATGGTTTTCCTGCATGAAAAACAAGAGCATATCTTTTCAACGTATTTAATAATCAACACATTTGTTAGTACAAAGCAGATGGTGTTCAGCAAGAAGGCATTAGGTGATCATTTGAAAACACCATGCTTTTTTTTTTTTTTAAACCACTAAGCCACCCTGAAGAGTTTTGTGCAGGCCAGATGTTCAAAGCTGGTGCACAGATGAAAGCTGCACATCCATGATCTATGCATGGAACTATCCAGAACCTGGCAGGTGTTAACATACACCATTAGTTACCTGCATGCTTTCTCTGTGACACACCAAAACCAAATCATCTTTCACTAAACTTTGAAAATCTGGTCTTAGCTACCAATGAACACTTTACTTCACTCCATTAATTTAACAAAGGGCATTAATCCATCTTTTGATTTTTGGTTGAGGACTAAAAATAAGAGTGAGATATCATAATCCTAATAATTTTGTCCAAATCTTCAAAGCAATTATTTGTTCTCAAAACAGGAAGAAAAAAAAATCTCATAATTCTCAGTCTTTTTGTAATTATTGAATGTTAAATAAATAAATTTATCAAATGTATATTTATATTTACTACAGATTATTTTTTAAGCAAATCTCAGAATAACTTTAGAAAACTTTTTAAAACAGAATTGCTTTAGGCCTAGACTTAAAATAATTACATATTAGGGCAAAAGATGGAGTTAGAGAGTCAGCCTCTGAATGCTTCTTAAAAATAGGTGCTTCAAATACAGGTTTAGAAATGAAATTAAAAATAATGTTTTCAGTCACACTGAAGAAAACATCTGCAAAGAAAAAAGGCCCTCATCCTTAAGATTGAAGAAAAAGATGATAAGGGGAAAAAAAAAAAAAGCACCGTTTTCCCAAGTTGCCCAAATCACACACAGACACAGGAAGGTTACAAATGCCATTCATGAAAGAATGCGCCACAAACATCAGCATTTATTCATTTTGAATTTTTTTTTTTTTTTAGCAAATGACAAAAGACTCAGCTCACTGGCTTCACTTTTGTTTACCTTTTGCTTACATTACACATTTAAACATTTGTCAAAACTTACTAAAGTTGTCTGCATTCATGCACAACTAGAAAACATCCTTAATTTATTTAAACCAGAAATGCATTACCAGAAATGTATTAACATTGTTCACTACTAAACATTAAAAAAAAAAAAAAAAAAAGTTGAAATTATTAAAAAGGTTATCCTGGAACTGTTAACTTCACAGCAGACTTGAACTACTAATTGGCTCACATTTCAAATTGGAAAAAGCAAGATTCATGCTAGTGTTAGTGTACATCTCGCCCTAGCACTACTGAAGGATCATGGTTCACCTTGATCACAGATAAGAAAAGAAAAGTGCATACAGAAGTTTACAACAATTTAAAGGACAAAAAATGGTCCAATTGATGTGGTCCCAACGATTAACTCAAAAGTCTATGACAAATACGAGCTTCTGTGAGCTACTTATACTACTTAAGATTGAGTACCGATATACAGAAAGTTGAATTCGTTTGAAATCTTCAAAAAATGTTCCTGTCAATCCTCAAATGGTGGCTGTTAGAGCTTAAAATTTCTGTTAAATGCGTGCGTTGAATTACTTGTTATCCAAGCGTAGCAGCTGCTCCTTACCATTTATTGTTAGCGACCTTAACTGGCCATCTTCTTCAACTTCTACTCTCTCATGTCCATTCTCAACAATCCTGCAGGACAAAAACACCGTGAGCCATTTCAGAGCACTGCAGGCAGTTTTGAACACACACCAGACCTCAGGTTTAGATAACAAACTGTAAGGGAGCAGCACCTGCTTAATGCAGCTGTACTTGGCAAGCTTTGGCATTTACCAGCGCCGGAGCTGGCACCAGCACCCAGCTGCATTTCCCCACTGCTTAGTCAGGAAAATTGCCTTCTGCAAGCTGGAATCCTCCAGGATGTGGAGTTCACAGCTACAGCTGCCACCTCATACATTGTCACAGTTGTGCTCATACTACACACTGTTATCTAGGCCTAAATGCCTTGACAGATCAACTGCACAATCTTGACACTGCATTTAGTCCCTATCCATTTGTTAAATATATGATATTCTAGATCCAATCACAATTTTGTACACAAGACAGTCTAACATCCATTTTTAATTTGATCAGGGCAAGTAATTTGTAGACTTACTATACACCAACTTTATGACCAGCATGCATGTTACAAAATTCAAGTATCACTGATTGAAAAGAGAGATATTAAAGAGCTTCTGAGCTTTCAGATTTTTCTGGCATACACTCAGAAAAATATTATGACCACACCAGCATGTGATCCAGCGGCTGTTTGTTATTAAGGGGTCAAGATGACAGGAGTTCTCCAGTACAACAGTTCACAGAAGAACCTTGCACTTACAAGTATGGGACCCAAGTTAACAAACAAAAACAATTTATCCTCCTTCACTTTTCTGTAATTTTCTATTAAGTAATGAAATTACTAGATTGTTCAGTACTCCTATTGATTATAATACTCCTATATTGATTATAATACTCCATGTAGGTTTTTCTTTAGTTAACTAAGGCTTGGGTTTCCCAAATGGAATTATTTCCCCATCACAAGCATGAAATGGAGAGAAAGTACAGTGTACAGGACTTGAAAATTCACTTTCCAACAAACAGGCACATTTTTTCTCCAAAGCAGGCTTCAGTTTCTCATTTCATATAACAGACAGAAAAAAATTACTAGAAAGACTTCACTCAAACACTACCTAGGAAAGCACACTAAGCAGATGCTAGAGAAAATTCTTTCATAACATCTGCAAAACTAAAATTCTTCCCAATTTCTAGTCAAGGACTGTAATAACAGGTGCAGCCCTACACAGGAGGTTCTGAAGCCTAAAAGGGCTCCAGCTACAGCATTAAGTAACTCAACAATGCCAAGAAGAGACAGAGAACCCAATAATCCAAGTAATACATAAAAACATGTATCACTATTTGTGTGTGTGCAAAGATACAATATATTTATATGCATGTAACTATAGGTATCTAAGTCTCTACATATAGTTTCATATAAATGTATTTATATCACTTACCTCTTTGTAGTAATTTTTCTGCCATTAACTATTTTAGTAGAGGTTGATACTGATTTGAAGTTTCCCATTCCACTGCCACCAAATGACGTAGAGGAGAATGATGAAGTAAGGCCTCCATGTCCCAGGGAGCCAAACGAAGTAAAACCTATTGAAAAAGAAGGCATTTGAATAAAATGTAATTTTGCATGGCTGTGGGATCCAAATTTATCATTGATTCAGACTTCATCCTACTTTCAGGAAGCCCTCAGCTGGTTTCATCACACAGCATCAGTGACTAGATGGCATTAACACCAGCCTGAGAATAAAACCACAGCTCCAGCCCCATCCACTTCTCTCATATGGACCCATAGTTCAAGTCCCAAAGGCACAGCATTGTCCAAAAACCATCTGCCAATTCCTCCCCTGAAAAGGCATTCAACCTTTATCACACTCTGCACTCAGAGGAAAGCCAGCAAGCCTAATGAATCTGATCATCAGCTTTAGTGCAGATGTTGGGATGCCCCAAGCTGGCAAACAGAACAAGTCCTGTATCAGTAACACCCCAAGCAATGCCCAGATTCCCAGCACTCTAAGCAGTACCATGGGGTTTAGGCACATTTTCAGGACCTGTAATAAAAGCCATCACACTCCTGAAAGCAAACAGAACAAAAGAATTCTAAAGCCCTGAACAAACTGTAGCACCAAAATAAAGCAAACAGGAAGTTCTACTTCTTAGAGATCTGTTCACTCTATATGAACTTTCAGGTAGCCCAAATACTCTAACTGTGGCTTAATTTTCATTTACACTTTACAGACACCAGCTTAATTTAAAAAAAAAAAAAAAAAACAATCAATCACAAAATTGCCTGAATGGAGAAGCCAGCTTGTTGTATTGCAATCCTTTGTGAGCCAAAATTGCATTCTTTCTTAAATGTTATGATATTTACCTGTGTCAAATGGAGAGAAAGCACTTCCAAAAGCAGGGAATCCACCAAAGGCAGAGAAAAATGATCCACCACCACCTCTGCTTCTGCTTCCCCTTTGACCCCGCCTGCCACCGAAGAAGTCCTCAAAAGGGTCTTCTACAAAACAGAAGACAACATTTAAGAGTCAATATCACTGAGTGATGCTGTATTTAATCATTAGGGATTATTTATTTAAAAAAAATTGTTAACAGGTAAGATTCTTCCTTTGAAACATTTGAGGCTACTGAACTTAGACTCCCCCAAAGGTTATTGCTATGCTCCTTCTGGTCTAAATTCTGCTTGCTCCTGGACCTAAAAATAATTTTGCATTCAGGTACCTGAACTTTCTAGCTTATTTCTATTCAAGATTTATTGTGGATCACCATGATCTGAAAAGTAACTTCCAGGTAGGTTGTATTAATTATTGAAATCTAAAAACAGCAGCCAGGGATTGATGACTCATAACCCTAAAGTGTTCCAAGTGTTTAATTTAGCACTTGCCACATTAGATACTCCAAACACGTCTTCTGATGCACATTTAGCAACAAAGCATGGAAGTTTACACACAGTGTCCCAAGGAGGCATTCAGTCTGTACCAAGCAGGAGGGAGAGGGCAAAAATAGAGAAAGGGGGTCATGGATAAAATGTTATTTTAAATTCTAGTTCCACTGTTACGTCATTCAGAACAGCTATTGTTCCATCCCCACCAGGAAGACAATAGTCTCTTTCCAAAAAGGAAAAAAAAAACTATGGGGGAGGTGTCAGGCCATGGGGTACAACACCAGCACCTACACAAGCAGTCTTTATTCACTAGAATTATCAGAAAACTGCTTTTCTCTAATTCTCTTGGGATAAAGAACAACAGAAAAGAATTGCAATCATAAACCAGAAAGTCAATAAACGTAACACTTGCCTTAAAACCAGCAAAGTTTAGGAACTACTCTCTTCATCAATCACAACTCTTCCAGAATGAGTGTTATTTAGAACACACCAATGATTTTACCAAGGTTTTCAGTACTGTAAGTTCAGAATAAACTTTTAATGAAAACTGCAGGACCTGGTGATAGCAGCAAAAGAGGTATGAAAGCAAGGAAAGACTTGTGACTGCCTGACTGTTCAGAACTACAGCTGACAAAGTGAAGGTCAGAAATGCAGTATTTGTTCCACTTCTGGTACCTCCACAAAAATCCAAACTGATTTATGATAAATCACCAAGTTAATACAATATGCATTATGCATCATTTAGTAATCAATATGATAATAAAACTATGTAAGTTACCATCTGGTTTTGTGCAATTACTTAAATATGAAATGTCACAATGTATTTATGCTAAACAAGGGCAGCTGCTAAAAAAAACCCTACCCCCTCCCAACCTCCATAGTTATTGAGTAAAACAACACAGGACCTAACTTTTATCTTACATACACTGGCAAGCAAGTGGCAAGACTTTCTACCTCAGACACTTTTTGTTTTGTAGCTTCTTTTTTTCCATGTAAAGCAATTTTTCCTCAATATAAAGATGACCTATTAGTACCTTTATAAAAGTTAACCAACACTTAAGCATGGAAATATGGGAATTATTGTAATTTCCAAAACAAGCACTATGTCCATTTTTAAAATAGGCCAGTTTTGTCAGTCTAGCATATCAACCAGCAAGCACAACCACAGCAGTTAATTGTTTTGTAGTCCAATTTATTCTCACAGGAATGACTCATGGGTTAGTTATGAAGGTCATTCACTCACGTGTACAAATGATCTATATACTGTATTACTCCCACTGTTAAGCTTTCTATTTATAATCCAAATTTTCTCGTTACCTGGAGTTTGAATAAAAACAAAACAACCTATCATGTAAGCTCTGTGGTTTTAATCTCTCACAGCCTATCAGCCTATTCTGCAAGTGAATCTCTCCTCCCCAGCACAACAGCTGCAGAAACAAAGTTATTTAAGGGAAGATCATGGACTCTCCTAGAGATCCCTGATATCAACCCAGCTTCTCAGTGGATTATTGCCACACCAAAGCCTAACCAAGATTTGGCCATGCCTTATCAGCCTGCACAGCAAAGGAAGAGGTCAGCACTTGGTATCAGCACGTGTTCAAACGTCAGGTGATTGCTGTCAGCAGCCTGGGAACAATTCTCCAGTGCTCTTCCTGTAATTCTCTCAAGTGAGACAGAGCAACCACTCCACTGCAGTGCACTGCAGAACGCTCAGCAAGATGGATTATGCTGGGACAGGAAAAGGGGCAGGACTTGTCAGAGAAACTACTCCTTTATGATTCTGACAGCCAAGTACAGCAGGCAGAAGAAAAAATAATACCAAGAATGCTGGGAGAAGGCAGCAGGAGGCTGCTGCACTATCATTTGTTGTATCTACCACCAAACACACATTAATATAGCAAACTCACCCTGTTTATGCTTTTACTCCCTAAATCAGGATGATTAATAGCAGCACTCAGCAAAATAACAACATTTCAGCCCTCTAAGTCTATTTTAGCAGAGTCTTTCCATCCCTGATAACCTTTTCACAAAAAAGGCCTTTTCCAAACAGTTCAAATGCAGGGTGTTGGGGTTTTTTTAATGATTCCTCTTATTATAGTCATTTTGGTACTTCCAGTCCATTTTTTACTGAATGTGAGCAGCGTATCAGATTAAGAAAACTAAGCAGCAAAAAGAGAAGAAAAAAAAATACAAAAAAAAAAAAAAAAACAAAAAACAAAAAAAAAAAAAAGTCAAGGCCTTTCTAAAAAGGGAAAAATGCTACATAAATACAACTTCCAAGCTTCAGAAAATCAAAATGTTAAACCAGTGATACTTAAGAGTATTACCAACCACTGTCTGGAGATATATTCAGTATATTATAATCTAGATATTACCAGAAGCTTATGGGAGGACAGAGTATTACATTCAGTTTCCATAAAAATGCTGGAGTATACTTCTAATGCAGAATTTGTGGTGCTGTAAGAACAGCAAAGATCAAGAGAGAACAAAAGGTGAGAAACCTCAAGGAAGCCAATGAGAAAGACTTCTTATCTACCAACAACAGCAGATGACATGAATTTTTTTGGAAAAAGGCAAATGCTTATGCAAAGAACTCATGGTAGCCCATTACCAAAACATCAGGCAAAATGAAGGACCTTCAGGACTCTTGCTGTTACTAGGTAGAAAGACTGAAGTTACAGAAGCCAAAAAATAATGTGGAGATTGGAACACAAAACCCCCAGCAATACAGATTGTACACTAACAAACCTGTCTGAAAATAATTGCATTGGAAGTGATGTTTTCAGGAAAATTTAATTTCTTTAGAAAAATCACTGCCAATTCAAATGCAATAACTGTCTTGATCCTCTGGGTAAAACATTAAACCTGCTCCCTGAAAACCATGGAATATTACCTTGCTTGTCTGTAGTCACAAGAAAAGCATTTCACCTCTAAACAGGTCAAATAACAACAACTACTGTAATAAATATCACACTGCAGCTCAAAATAAGACAGGTCATGATCTCTCCACTCTGAGAGGTCCCCAGCTGTAACACAGAAACAGGATTTTTTTCCCTTTCAGTTCATAGCGGACTACTACTTAAAAGATGTGATTGTTTTCCCTTCCTGCCTTGTGATCATAGAACCAAATAAGTTGCACTAATTCACTGATCCAAAAACACTGAGTTGTTACTTTCTGTTGCACCCATGAGCTAATCTCTTTCAGCACTGGAAAGACTCATGTATCAAAAAAAAAAAAATGGCCAGGAAAGCACCATACAACAGGGGAAGGGAGGAAAGGAGTCAATCCCCACAATTTGAAGCAGTCCACAATGCAGTTAAAATTCAAAATTCATAATTCATTATATCAATCTAATGCATTAGCTGAAATTACAATACATGATAAACTACAAGTGTCACATTTCCTATGGCAGTCACTACTGCCAAGCCCCCTACATCCTGGCTGTTGCTTGGGGAACTAGATCAGGAATTGATATGCTGAAAAGAACATCTCCAGATGAAAGCAAGTTCAGGCACATCAATTCTTTGCTAGAATTCACAGCATGGCTGTAAAAGCAACTGTGCTGGTTACAAGACAGGCAGCAGCACAAGTGCCCAAGGGTCAGAGGCAGCACAGGAAGATTCTTTCACTGAGTGCTGAGCACATTCCACTGCAATGCCATCATTCACCTCCAAAAATCAAAGGTGTTGAGATAAATGGTGAGCTGTCAGCAAATGCTCTCCCATGCATGTACTGTCACAGTCAGAGATGTTGATAATCCTTTCAGGACAGTGTGCAAAGGGAATTACCCTGTCCAAGCAGCTCTGGCCCCAGCCAGTGAACATTCTTTCCTTTATTCTCCACCACCAGAGCCTCACCACTGCCTCTGCCAAAACACAGCACCTGAGCTGAGTGCTCCCGTTGCAGATGCAGGAGGGTGGCACTGCCACAACACAGGATAATGGAGAAAAAGGATAAAGGATGCTGTGCAGCCCCTATGGAAGGGCACAGCCAAACCCAATGGCATTGAGCATTATTGCTGCAGTAAGCAAAGGCTGCCTGCCCCATCCTTTCCCCCCATCCTTTGTATCAAAAGCATCCTGTATTGACTTTATACATCCTGCCAGAAGAGAGTCTCAAATGCAGGTTTGAACAATGTGTTTACAGACACAATACCCAGAATACAACAAAATTCTTGGAGTAGGTGTTTTCTACCTTGTATCCTATCTGGAAAAAAGTTTCAAAGATGTAAATTTGCAGTAAACACGCACAGAACCTACAGAACCTCATACTACAGCTCTGGAGAGCACTCAGGCACTAAAAAACATACAGTGAGAACTGGAGGGGCCACCTGTAAGCACTTTGGCATGGAAATATTTTCTTCCTTACAAAGTAAGCACACTGTTGATCCTCCTTACTAAGGAGAGACACCAAGATGTTGTAGCAAGCACAGTTGCTTCACGTGCCTCATATTTCAGCATGGTCTTTGTAAATTGGTCTTTGGTTTTTCTATAAATTAGATGTGAAACAGATGTTTGTCCCACTCATATAATAAATTACCAGAAGCAGCATTTGGAAGTCCTTCTAGTGATTTATAGCAGAGATCTTGGGATTCATTCATTTTTAGAAAAGGAGACCTAAAACATCTCCTCTGAATGCCATCCATATGGTAATTACAGAAATGCTGGAGTACACTAATCAGCATTTCATACTTATCAAATGAATGCTCAAATGTTCAGGCACACCTTAAAAATGGAGGCAACTTCCATTACCTTCCATTCCTTATGACCTGCTCTCCTTAGAAGATGTTCAGCATTTGTGCTCTGACCAATTTAACCAGCTACCTGTCCAAGAAAACCAAATCAAAACATTTTCTTGGGGACTAACAACCTCTACTGGACTGGGATTCCCAAGACAAACTTTGGCTAGTAAGCTATCAGTTTCTCAATTTATCTAATGGGACATTAGACAAAGATTAAAGTTTTAAGATAAACAGAAAAATTTGGAGTAAGGCCTCCTCCTTTCAGCAGGGCTAACTATGTATTAGTTTGGCCATGGAGCCACAGCACTACCTACTCCTGTCAGATAATGCTGTCTGGGTGAGACAATTCCTGTGTTTCAAAAACCCTCTTTGAACCTATCAAGTTATTTCTGAAAAATTCATAGTGAGATTTGGACCATTCAGTGGATAATTATGATCTAAGACTGGTGGTTATGAAATAAAACTGCACATTCATACCAAAGCAATGAATGCACATGCAAATCTGTGAGCACTTCATAAATTGCACCAAAAGCAGCAAATTTATGTCAACAAAAAGATTAATTACCAAAAAGACACTGCTGTTCAAGATAGCTTTAAATGAAAGCCACCTCCATTTTCAGTTTTAATAACCCATTTTACTAACAAATACATTTTGCATTAGAACACTTAAACAATCAATTATCAGAAATGGGATAGCATGTGAATTAAAACCATTATGTGATTCTTATGTGAATATTTTGCCACAGCAGGACAACTTTCTGTCCTTGAGACAAGTAGTTTGATGAAGCTGTCCCATTCAGGAAAAACATCCTGAAACACATCTCATATTGAGTTTGCAATGATTACTGCACATAAAATTTCCTCTCTCTTGTCAGGTTAAGACTCTTTTGCCTGGATACTAAAAGTAACTCGCTGTACTTTTCCAGAACAGTCCTGCTTCTTTTTATGTAATCAATATTACAGCAGCAGTAATCGAAGCTTCTTTTTATGTAATCAATATTACAGAAGCAGCAATCTGAAGTAATTCTGACCTTTGATGGAACCAAAGTACATCAGAAAACCAGCTAGCTGACATTCTCTGGGACAAATATTTGTATCTAACTAGTTGTATGAAGCTTTTAAGTTTCATTTTACCTTTCATTTCCAAGAGTGAATTTTGAAATATCACATAAACCAGGTAACCAGAATTCTGAAGGGAAAACTCCACAGAACCCCTATGGGTTTATATGCATTAAAGTACATTGTGAATTCCACTTCACAATCTAAAAAAAATTTTGATTTTATTACAATCTCCAAATGTACATTTAGAAACCACAGCAAAACTATCAAGTCCATGTTTAAAGAGATCCCACAGACTTCTCTTGGGACATCAAAGTCTAGAGGGGGCATCCACCAGGAGCAATTTATCATGTCACATTAGTAACACATTCTGCCAGGAAGAAAAGCCTGGTTCCTTGTGAGATTTATTTAACTACACAGCCAGGCACTGGAAGCAGTTTGAAATGCCCCAAACCATCCTGTCAAGCTTGCAGTAACTGCTGCTGGAGGATATTGGTCTGCTGTAGGCCCTGAGTTGTATTTCCTAGCCCATACACAAATTACTCAGGCATCATTGACACATCTGGAGTCAGCTGAGATGGTTTAGCGTGTGTATGCAGTTTCTAGTCAAGGAAAAAAAAAGAATTAACTCCTTAAGGAGTTTCTGTTGGGTAATGTTCTGATCTTGTTATACCAACTCCATCCTCCACAGTAACTCCTCACTGATAACACCTTCCAACACAGAATCCACTCTTGAAATGAGAATCTGAAAAGCCTCTAAACCAAAACCAAATCAATTCTTTAACAGCCCAGAAACACAGCCCAGCCTACAGCAAAGCACATCAATTTCTGTTTCTTAGCCTGAAGCAGCAGACTTTCATCAATACACTTCCATTACCAGTGGTAATACTGGGATCCTTCCCTCCTGTGAACTGTTAAATTACAGAAGAAAAAAGGTCCTTGAAAATTTACAAGTAAGATACAAATAAAACACAACAAGGAACACAAACCAAATCAAGGCAAGCATCACATATAAATGGAGTAGGATACAGCTATAAATCAAGTGGGATATAGCTATACTCCATAAATGGAGCAGGATATAGCTGAAGTATAAAAGTTTAAGTATACTGGCATGAAAAACCAACCCCACATTAAGAGTAAACAGTCAGAGAGCCAGAGTTGTATGGGACAGACTGAGCAGCAGATCACTGCTATACCAAGGCAGTACTTTGCATAGGAAGCACCAACTTTTCTTCCTGTCACAAGGACCAGCATCCATCCATATGTCAGAGGCTAAAAACTATCCCTAGGAGAGCTCACCAGGAATACACACTCTGCTGTAACCACATGCCACAAAAAGCAAGCCCACAAATCTCAGAGTAAGAGCTCAGCATTTGTCATAGGACCAGATCAACTTACTTGCCTTCATGCACCCCTAGATTTACAAAGAAATTGCCTGGAAAAAAACAGTGAAAATCATCTGTGACTGTCTCCAGTGCAACACACAGCACATAACATTAACTATGCTCCGTTTGGAAGTGTTCAGAGCTGTCTCCAACAGTATTACAGATTTTCATTTGAAAAGTCTGAAGGGAGACATCATTTAAAAATCTACATTCTCCTCTTTCCTACAGATGAATAAAGATGTCTCTGTTTATAAAGAAAACTTTCTGTAACTGCAAGAGCAGTGCAGTATAGTTCAGCAGAGTTTAACAGACTCAATTCATAGCACCATTTCAGAAATTCTTCACATCCATAAATTTACAGGAATTATGCATATGAATGCTGCTCTTTACATACTCAATGACAATCAGGATATAGAGAGTCCCACCTGCATTCTGTGGGCTTCACTACATGCCACTTCAAACTGCATAAAAAGTACAAATGTTTAAAAGTATTTATTCAATTTCATCTTTGATTCCACCAGTACACATTTTTAGAAAACATGACCTCAGTACTTATTTAGTGGCTTAGAATATCAATTATAACCTGAGTAGCTCCTTAAGAAGTTACTAATTCCATAGAAAACTCATCAACAAGTTGATAACTCCTCATTTTTAGAAGATAAATTCTCTTATTATTCAGGACAGAACTGCTCCATTAGTGTTTCAACACAGCAGAACCTATAAGGGCTGCAGTTAACCAACACAAATATTCATGCTATACATGCAATTCTGCTGCTTGCTTTTGGAATTACAAAATGCACTACATTCAGATGGAAGCACACATATTTTTATGTTGCACTATCTTGAAATATTAATGTATGTGCAAAGACCAATTCAAATACTTTTTACAGAAATTTGTGGAAAAAAATTGTTTGGAGTCACAATTAGCCATGTTAGAGAACGTCTTAAACATCTTAAAGAAAAAAAAATGTGCTCACTTTGAAACCTTCCAACTAGAAAAATTTCAAGAGCCTATGCTCAAAATCCAAAGCTTAACTGAGGGTTTTAGGCCTCTGGTCTGCACTGACACTGCAACTATCCACATAGAGAGGCAGCTTAGGAACAATTAGTTTTCATTAATTGGAGTGCACACAGCACTGCTGCCACTGCCAGAACCTTGGCAAGAAGCAGAGCCTGTGCTCAGTGCTCTTATCTTCCAGCTGACAAAGACAATGATCAATACATGAAGTAGATAACCTGTTTTTGAATAAATACATAAATAAACCTGTGTGGTAAGCAGGGGGAGAACGTCTCTCTAGCTCACTAGTGCAGAGGTGCCCCACAGCCTCTACAGGAGGGGCTATTGCAGCTGCAGTATCCCATGGAACACTGGCAGCACTGGTCCCTCCATTTGATAAGCTGGATAGCTCTGTGCACTGTGCTGTGCAGCCTTCCTTCTAAGGAACCCAAAAGGCAGGGCCTCAGCTTTCTTTAAGCCTATAATTTCTTTAACAGTAGAACTAAACTTCATGGCTTTAAGGTTAATCACGAATACTGACATTTTCAGAGACAGCAAGTTAGGTCTTCTGCTAATGTTGATGAAGTAAATACAATGAAAATCAAACAGAGCCTATGTCAGTCTCCCACTAGTAGCATCTCACCTGTACAATTTACTATAAAGATATTTGATTGAGAACCAACTGTTTTGTTTAATAGATCTTCAATCAAAAAATAAACAAAAGAACTGAACACTCTCTCCCAGCTCCTCCACAGTAGCTTCCTACTCAACATCTTGCTCAGATTTTTCCAGGTTTTCTACCACACAATCACAAAACAACTGAGTTTGACAAGGACCTCTAGAGCTCATCCAGTCCAACCCCCTGCTCAAACAGGATCAACTGGACTGGGATTTCCAGGACAACTCCATATGCCTTCTGGCTATCTCCAAACATGGAGATTCCACAACCTCTCTGGATAAGCTGCTCCAACACTGTTGCCCTCACAGTAAGTTGTACTACCATAAATTCAGGCAGAGACTCCTGGGCTTCCATTTGTGGTCATTGCCTCTGACCTCTCCACTCCCTTCCCAATGCACTGATGAGACTCTTACCCTGAGCTTTCTCTATACTGAACAATTCCAGCAATTCTCCCAACTTGTTCTTCATGTGAGAGAAGCTCCTATAATAATCTTGGTGGCCTTTCACTGGACTCTATCCAGTAGCTCTGTTTCTCTTAGAGTGAAGCCCAGAAGTGAACCCAGTACTCCAGATGTGCCCTAACCAGTACTGAGATCACTCATCTAAATTGAAATCCTTGTCTTGTACTTCCTAAAATTCTTATTCTGCTGCAGACAGTGAAGAAGTTGCATCTACCCAGTTCAGAGCCCATTCCACTCATCAGTATTTTGCTAGAAGCTTCCTCCCATCTTCCCTTTCCTACTTTCAGCTGATTTCACACTGGATCCAACTGCCCAATTCAGCTGCCTGTCTTCTACCAGATTCTTCCTCTAGCTGCTCATCTAATTCATCAACTACCATTCTACTGCATTCAACCTCAAGCCCTTCAACCCCCTTCCTAATCCTTCATTAGTCATCTAACAGCTGATGATCCTGAAATAGCAAAGCAAAGAAAGATATAATTAAAATCTGAACTGAACTATCCCCTTAATGCTGCCAAAGAAAATAAATTACTTTTAAAAATATTAAAACATTTACAAACATTATTACAGAGCTAAATCAATATCTACATACTGAACAGGAAGAAAGCCTGGTTTTTCAAGTACACTTCTTGCAGTTTTCAGTATGGAACTTTCTCACAGTAAATACTGAACACAGGATCTGTTCTGCTTTATAGGTCAGCGTTTTGCTGAGCTGAACATACACAGAGAGATTGCATAAGAATCCCAACACCTCTGAAAAGACCTTCACTAGAGCAAGCAAGAAGACCTTCAGCATGAGGGCAAAAAGATTACTTTGACAACTTTTATCACATATTGCTTCCTTTAATGAATGCTTCCTAAATGAAGAATTCGGGCCACAAGAAGTATTTTCTCTGAGTCTCTAAAGGCTCTATACCCCAAGCAAACAGGTGACATGAATTTGGGAGAATGTCTAGATTATGTATGCAACTGTTCCTATTCTGATAGAAGAAAATCAATCCTGCTAGGACACAAGTTCACAGTGAGAGTTATGGTGTAACAGTTATAATTAAGCTGTCCCATTCAGAAGCTCTCAAAGTTTTAATTTATTTACAGATCAAAAGAGAGAAATCAATAGAGTAAGTTAGCCTGCTCAAATTCTTGAGAGGAAATTCCAGTAAGCACTTTTTCTGTTGAATATTATTTCAACTTAAGAGACATTGCAGACATCATTTCATGTTTGGCAAACCAGGCCTTCCAACAAAACATTAATTGGCAAGCCATACCTAGTCTTGTACAATAAAATTAACCAAGAAACAGGTAAGAAACAAAGATTTCAAATATAATACAAAATACCAGTTGTTTGCCTCATTTTCAGAACTATTTCTATTAAAACTACATTAGCTCAGCTTGTTTTGTAAGAGTAACATTTTAGCCACACTTTAGATACATGTAACTAAAACCAGGGGGTCACTTACCGAAGAAGTCAAATGAAAAGGGGTCCCTTCCACCAAAAAACTCCCTGAAGACATCATCTGGGTTGCGGAATGTAAATCCAAAATCAAATGGAATATCATGATGATTTCCACCTGCAAATGAAAAAAAAAAAAAGGAAAAAAGTTAAATTTCAGTTATCTTCACATATTCTTACTAATAAGAAAGTTTAGGCCTATAGGGTATTTGAATCATCTAAAAATATAAACAGTTTCCAAAATTTCTCTTTCAGATATCACTTAAGTACACACATTACTTCATTACTTTTCATAATAGTTTCTCTGTTTTCAGATAACAGCAATACCTTTTATAATAACCAGAAAAACTGTAAAACAATCACCATCTTGATTTTTAAAAGACTGAATTTTAGGCCCTAGTACAGGCATTTCCAGATTCCTGTCTTGAAAAGAAAGCTACAGAAAATATAGAAAGCAAAAAAACTGCTGGTTGTCAACGTACCTCCACCTCCATTTATTAGGCCTTCTTTTCCATATCTGTCATAGATGTCACGTTTTTTAGCTACAAGGAGAAGTTGTACATGATGTCAGTAAACAGGTTTGTTGGTTTTGTGAAAAAAATAATAACACTTAGCCAGCATTCTCAGTTAAGCATCTTCTCAAAGCTAGTTTATTTAAGGAAATTTTGTCATATAACTGCTGAGCATATTCAACAAGAACTGCCAAAGCAATTTAGTTCAGAAAGAACAGCTACTGAACTTCAAACTTAAGATCAGTAAGCTGGTAGAAGGTCCAGTCCTGATGTATGAGAAAAAGTTTGGTTTAAGGACAAACTTCATATAGAAATTTGCCTTTAAGAAGAATATGGCAGACTTCTTCTTTGGACAGCCACCATGAAAAGCTTTAAGGCTGTGAAGGACCTCTGGACTTCAACCTGCTCCCCCACACAAGTCTAATTGTGAAGTTGGTCACATCTTGCCTGAACAAAGCTGCAATCACACCAGTTCCAGTGCTCAAGCATTCCCTTCCTCCTCTCCCACTTGCCAACCTTGACCATTGTCTCTTTTCCTTTTCTTGCACAAGACCAAACCCATTGTGGTGGAGTTAAGAGAACAAAGACCAGTGTTTATACCAGCAAAACCCCTAAAATTAATTATAACCACTTTGGCTGGCTTAATTGTGGGATATGGAATGGAGAATGAAGTGATGTTCCAAAATGCCAAGGAAGGATGTGACTCAAACTGCTTGCTCTCTATTATTTTAGAAGGCATGGAATGACTATTAATTCCACTGCAGACCAGCCAGTATTCATGAGAAAGGAGAGAAAAATGAACTCTACATTATTGCACAAGATCAGATGGCACTTTGGTACTGGAAGGGAACCTGAAGACCTTAAAGAGGCAGACAGCTCACTTTGCCTGCACTGTTGTGGAGGTATCAGTCAAAAACCAATCAGGGCATTTGATTTTACTCTCTTAATATTATTATGCTTTTCCCAGTGGAATCTCTTCAGTGAAAGATGTTTTTAAAATTTAAACAGCATCACTGAAAGAACATGCAGTTACTTCAAACAGATGCTGGAAAGTAAAATACTTCTGACTAACAGGAATTAAAATTTTACATAATGGTTATCATCTCAAATAATAGGAGCTTGCAATAGGTTCACATGCAGACAAATCCCCAAAGCTTGATAAATTATCTGTACTGCCTTTCTAGAAAGCAGTTTTTAAAGAAAGGAGGTTAACCTACCCAACAAATTATGAAGAAGAAAGCAGCAAGGTAGATAAACTGTCATGAGCAGGAAACAGCAAGGGGGCCCTGAGGGCTCACAAAGACCAAAATTCATCTTGAAAAATGTTCCATTTTTGAAACCACAAGGTTTCCCACAAGGGAAGTGTGTTCAATGATCACCCAATTTCAGTATTTTTTTTGCTTATGTAATCCCTTACAAAACTATTCTTCTGCCAAAAATCTGTCATCATTCAAGCCTGTAATGGTGTCAGAAAATTTCATTAAGTTTGCAGAACATTTGACTGCCTCTCAACCACTGGGCTGAAGATTCTGGTATCCCTGCTGCACAAATGATTGTTAAGACACCAGTAACTTAGGATTTGGCATAGATCCAAAAACTGGCAGCACTTTTAGAAGCTGTTCTAAAATTCTAGCACTGTACTGTTTCCAAAGAACTTAGAGATCTGTTTAACAACCAGACCAGTATCCTATTTTTATCCTGCTCAAAAAAATTAGCTTAAGAAGGATAAAGTACTCTAAAAGACAAGCATACAATGAACTGATGATAAATTAAGTTCTTTTTCTCCCCTGTTAATTAACTATCAAAACCAAGCAAAGAAACACAGTGTACAAGACTGCAGCTCACTAAATCAGGCTGAACTCTGAGAGGTAATCTAGATGCTGCTAGAGCTTTAAATATAGCTTTCCCATGCTCACTGTCTCAGGTGAAATCAAGGACACTTCAGAAATAGCATATAGACAGCTGCAGTCAATTACAGAGGAAAATAATCAAAGTAGCTTAAATCATTTTGTTATGATTCAGGCTGCTTTTGTCAGAACATTGGCAAAAGTTAATGATACTCTTCAAGCAAAAAGAAATGGGTGAACTGTAAACTGCATTCCTGCACTACATGGGTCAGGCTAAACACCTCTTTCAGAACAATTCAAAATAAACACTATCTTTAGTATCACAGTTGACTGAATTTACGAACTCACTCAAATGAAATCCAAACTTTCAGCAAGGTCTACAGTATGCTTGGGTTTTGTCAAGACTAGTTCACTGTTATTCACTGTAACAAAAACTAGAAGCTGTAGGCCCAACACTGGATACTTCAGAGTTGGTCTGGCCTGATTTTAGAGGATAAACACAATGCCCCTATACTGACTGTAACACCGGCCTCACCTGCTAAGATAAAATTAATCTTGGGATTCACAGAAGTCTCTGCAGAAATTTGTAGCAGACACTGAATTTAGGTTTCTAGTACTTTGGTTACCTATCTAGGGAGATCCTGAAATTTTTGTTTCAAAATTTCTGCTTATTCTGTCTTATCTGCAAGCATCTTTCTCTTTCCTTGCCTTTGAAAAGGAAGCAGCCAAGATGGATGGTGAACCAAAATTACAATAGCCCTTCAAAGCACCATAGATCAACATTTTCAGTCTGATCCCCAGAACAGAGACAGGCAGTTCAAGAGCCCTTGTGAAATACCCACCATCTGACAAGACTTCATAGGCCTCAGCTACTTGCTTAAATTGCCGTTCCGCCTCATCCTTATTGTCTGGATTTTTATCAGGGTGCCATTTTAGAGCCAATTTACGGTACCTGAGTGGAAGGAAAACAAAGGATATTTTACTCTGAAATAACAGAATATGCTATACAAATAAACACAGTGTTGTCAGGTTAAACAGGTTGTCAAGGATCGAAATAAGAAATTCCTAGTGCTTAGTATCTTGCATCTAGATATTGGGACCAACCTGCAGGTACATAAAGAACCACCTGCTCAGTTATGTTTTAAATTAGAAAGCAAGTTTGGGGCTCCTTACTTATTCTGAAATTATTCTTGTGTATATCTGATGATAAACATCTGCGAGACCTAAGCAAAACATTCCAACAAAATATCTCTGCTGTGGGCTTCCACTTAGAGCTCTGTAATTCAGTACTACAACCAAGGGAAGCATCAAGAAGGACCTGGTATGTTAGAAGTTGATAAAGCTCCAAGAACACCCTCATTGTGACATCAATGCCTTCTTTGATAGCTACACCTGCACACAATTCCTATACTCAAATGAAACATTTTAGGCAAAGTGTTCATAACTTTTTACTTAGAAGGGCAAAGCTAAGCTTGCATTTAGATTGATATGTTTTGCAATCATTCAAGACCACAGTTCAAACATTTGAGTTGATAAAGCAGCACGTGCAGGAATTTGCAAAAGAACATGGGAAGACAACGAAGTGTGACTCCAATAACCATATAATTATACCTGTCCTTCAAAATCCCTAACATCTACACCAGTGACACTCACGCTTTTTTGATATCCTCTGCTGAGGCATGCTTCTGCACTCCCAGAACTTCATAATAATCCACCATGTTTCAGGAGTTCTTGTGGTAGCAACAGCTGAGTCTTTCCAGTCCTGTAACAACAACAACTTGTAAATGAACCTTGTCCAGTACTGCTACTTCAGAAAAGTCAGGTAGGAGCCTGGTACTCCCTTGTATCAAACCTGACCAAAGAAAGATGAAGTTCAAATTTTCCAAACCCCAAAAAATAAACCGCTTTACTTTAGGTCAAGAGATCAAACAATTACTTTAATTCAGATTTTTATGTTCTTTAATCCCACCGAAACACAGTACAAACACATAGATATAGCAGTTCCTGAAACAGATTAGACTGATAAGCTAAGTATTTTAAGAAGGGTATCTGGATTGCAGTTTTGATGTAGATATTAATAACTCTGAATGCAAAAGTTCACCTGTTATCTGTGACACCTGTCATGTCTAAACACATATGGGCATAAACAAAGGGACACATCTTTCACATCTGTTCTTCAGAACATTACTTCCACTGACATGCTCCCTTCAGAAAAGCAGTGTTTATGCAGGTCTTGGAAATTTAAAATTCAGTCTTAGTGAGTCCATTTGCCTCGTTGATGTTTACCAAGAGAAGCACATAACCAGGCAAGATTGCTCCAACTGCAAGGTAACCAACCAACTCAAGTGCAGAGGCGCCTCGTGTTTGTTAGTATAAAAGAACAGCTACCACAAGAGTCCTGAGAAACCCACAAGTTAAAAGAGCAATTTAAATATTGACAGCTTCTTGTCGACACTGGAGAATAATTAGAAGGAACAATTACACTGACCATTACTCCAACTAAATGACCATTAAGATGAAAGAACCTTCCTAAAAAGTTTCAAGAATGTTTCATGTCTTCATGCAATGCTGCCTTTCTCTCCACCATTAAAATATCTCCATTCTGGCAAAACTTCCAATCCCCTTTCCATCCTACCACTGCTGGCTTGTTTCAATTTCAGGAACAAGGAAACAGGGACCTTTTCCAGTAGTTATCAACTTGATGCAGGGAAAGTCACCCAAATACACTCAGAACATAATACAGCAATGTATTAGTCACATTTTCTTATCTTGTGCATCAAGAACAAAAATTCATTGAAATAACCTTTTCCGCCTCAAGTCATTCAGTGTTTTTCATTTTAATGCAGGCAGTCTCAGTTTCCTTTTCTTTCCCAAGAAAACCAAGTATGATGTAGCCTAGTGAAATATTCTAAAATTAATTTACTGTACTACTTTTGCATGTATCTTTCAACATCCTGGGATACAAACACTAAAAAGATACTTCCTTTCAAAATAAATTGGTACATCTTCAAAATATGTTCCTGCTGTAGGTTAAAGCTTAATTAACTTTAATTATGGATTATGGTTACACACACATTTCCTCAAATGGCAAAACCAGTTTAAGAGATACCCTGCCATGCTTCCTCCCCTCTCCAAACCACTTACAGAAGCAAATGCATTGGAGGACCCACATGTTTAAAACTTGGGTGGTTTTAGCAATCTACTTAACCATACAGTCCCACAAACACAAAATTAAAGTGTAGCAAGTAAATAGCCCTTTGAAGAAATCTCCACATCAAAAAAACCATAAGGGTGTAGTTAATATTGTGACCAACACCAAAGGAAGTTGGGGGACATGCATTAAAATTAAGAATGCCAATAATAATAATGTACTAATGGCAGTGTTCAATATGTAAACATACAGATTACTAAAAATATCCCAGGATATCTGCAATCAACTGGCCTCTCTAGTTTTGCTGTTTCCCACACAACAATTAGAACAGCTCTGTGAACACAGAGGTGAGGAGCCAAGTCAGTATGGGTAAGTATGTTATCAAATCCCACAGCCAGCCTTATGAGGAATAGCATATATGGAATCTATAGTCTGCAAAGAAATCAGGAGGGAATCCAGCCTGAGTCCAGCTTAAGGCCAAAGGTCAGAGTCCCTCCTAACAAGAGATACCAGCCTAAAACTAGTAAGCAACCAGCAAGAAGCCCCAGGACAGGAGCATATACCATAACACTAAGTGCTCTTTCCATATTCTCCTTTTCTTATACAAGACTTTCATTAGCGCTCCTCTCAATTCTGGTATGTATCTTACAGGGTAAACTTAAAACTCAAGCTTCTAACTAGAAAAAACATGTAGGAAAAGCAACTTTGATGTAAAAAATAAATCACATTTCCTAGAGAACTTTGTGCACACAGGCAGTCATATTGATTTCAACACAGTATTTTTTTTAAACTTCCCTGCTTGTTTAAAAGCAATGCTGCAGAGCGGTGAAGTTCCGACTCAATATAAACACCATGTATCTTAGATAGCAGAAGCCTAAAGTTGGGACAAAAAAACAAAGCTGAAGCATGATCACCTCTTAACAGATAACTCTGACCCTAAAAAGCTACTCCTTCAAGATAGAGAAATTATTTGTTTCAAAGAAATGTCTAGGGATTGCATATTGTCTTTAGTGAGTGTTATTGCCCAGTTTTTACTTGTCACTAGTATAAAGTCTGGAATTAAAACAAGCCAGAAACCTTCAAAAGAAAACAAATTCTTAATATTCTTCTTCTCCTAATCAGTGTCACCTAAGTCAGGTGACAGGAAACATTCATCTCTAATATCCTGTTCTATCTGCTCATTATCATGAAGCATAAACCATACTGCTGAAACTTCAGTTATCATAGGAACTTTTTGTACGTAAAAAGGTTTTAAAAATATTTACAAGAAAAAAACTCATCTGCAGCTTCTTTTGTCCAGCTAAAGAAAAAAAATGTCAGCTTGCATTTAGCCCCTCAACAGCCAATAAGACTGACCAAAAAAACACCACGCACACCCACAAAACCCCCCTCCCCCAAAATACCCAACAATATTCACAAACTAGAAAAGACCTCTATCTGCAATCTTTTCAGGACAGAATTATTTAAAATACTCACTCAAGGAAACAGCCACCATCAGCTTACAATAAAGCAGAATATGGATGACCACTGATTTAGAAAATAGAAGATGGCCAATTTAAAAATAAAAAACAAATCAGTACTTTTAAGGCTAGTAGGAAAGTGCATGTTGAAAATGCCAAAATGTTTCAAAGATGCAAACCATATACCTCCCTGCAAGAAACCACCCAACTGTCCGAATCACAATGACATGACAAAAATCTTCTCCAAACACACAATATGTCAAATAATTTTTCTCCAAATATACAAGCAAGGCTCATTAATTAGGCACTTGAGAGTTTTTTCTAAAGCAAGGAAGAAGCCAGCCCACATTAGCTGATTTCCTGCCTCCATCCACAGAAAATCTTCAAAATTTCAGAAGAAAATACAAGCCAAAAAAAAAAAAATAAACCAGCTGAAAGATGTTTTATGGCCTTCATGTTTGCTCACAAACATCTGTAGTTCCCTGAGCTGGGAACTGCACTATGTTTACAGTGTGCTATCAGCTACTCCAACTCCTTCTTTGGGGCATGAAAATCAAACAGGCAAATGTTTATGTGAACCAAAGGTTTCCATAGTTTATAGATTTCTCAGGCATCACAGGAGAAGCAGCTTTGTTCTGGTTTACAGTGGCCCTAAACTACATGGACGCATGACCAGCCTCAGGCCCTCCCCACACAGCTCAGCCTGAGTTACTCAAAACCTGGCCCATAAACTCTCTTTACAGCACAGTCCTCAGCTACATAAAAAGCATGAGAAGTATTACAGAAGACAGATATGTAGAGAGCTCCAAAGTTTTCCAAGATCAGATGCCAGAGAAAAGCAAGTAATCAGACACACAAGCAGCCGGGATGACAAAGAAGCACCCCTAACTAAATACAGAATGGGGGAAAGCATCCAAACAAGAAATTCTTTAGAGCAGCCAGAAGGGAATTCAGACAGCAAGGGGCATGCGACCTTTGCAGTGAGCTTAGTCAGAAAAAGTTATCTATTTCTGGCCATGAAGCAATGGGCAGCACAGAGAGTCCTCAAAGATGCCAGAATAGCTCGAGCTTAGTGACTCCAGCAGTCACCTGGAGAGCAGGATGGAGTTCCAAAGCCCTGATTCACAAAGTTCACAGAGCAGGCACTCGTCAACATCCTCTGCAGGCCCAACAGCCACCCAGGTGCCAGCACCTGCTGCTTTCCATGGAATTAACTAAAGGATTGCATCCTGCTGTCAGCTCTGGAGGAACAAACACCCTGCTCTGAATCCCACTTCACTTAGGCTGAACTCAAAAAAATTCACTGTGCTAACACAAAGTTTACCAGAACAGTTTACCAGAACATTTTTAAGAGTAAGAATGCTAAGGAACAAATAAAGCTATCTATGAGTACAAGAACACAGAGCAAGAAAACCTGTGTAAGTTTTGTGATTAATAAACCTGAAAAATACATTTAAACAAGGCACCAGCATTAATTTTTTCCTCCCACTTATATATACACAGTGCAGACTAAAGCATATTAACAACTTCAATACTTTTAGCTTTTACTTACCTAAGCTTAGAAAAACTGTCAGTTTAACTTCACAGGCTCCTGAAATTTATTGATTCATGGAAAAATGTCAATTTACCATATAATTTAAATTAATACGATGTACTTAAATAGCCATGTTTATGCTCATTATTTTAATACTCCCTCAGTATCCTCAGGAGATGAATTTAATAAAATGCACATTCCAAAAAGCTTAGTTTAATCTCATGTTTACAGCAAACATCCTGCTTGTATGTCAGAGAGCAGAGTGGATTTGGATACAGTTGTTATTATTATACCAGTTCACACAGGGAGAAGGCAGCTGGGCTGGCTGCTTTACCATGCAGCTCATGTTCCATTGTAGAAAAGCCAGCAACAATAAAACTCCACCACAGCCAAACAAGAGGCACCTGACCAGGACACCCTCACCCCTTAAGGCAGGAAGCTACAAAGAGTCCTGTCCACTGCTCTCCTCCCCAAGGGCAGCAAGACACAATTCTGGCAGGAATTGCAGACTTGGTCTGAACTGCTGCCTGGCACATGGAAAGCCTGTAGACAGCAACAAGTAAGAAACCATTAAAAAAGACTGAAGCAACCAAAAATGGCAACAGAAGAAATCCAAAACCTTCATCTGTGAAAAAATGTAAACTGGCTAACAAAAAACAGGAAAGGATGTTGATCAGTCAACAGGCCACCCTCACTCCCTTGGCTGAGACTCTCCTGCTTATCCATCTCATCTCTGATAAAAGGGGACTTATTCATGATCCTTCCTTAAAGCAAAGGAGCACTTTTCCAAAACAACTCAGGTGTCCAAATTTGGAATTGTGTCACAAATATCTGGAACACTGTCACTCTCCTAAAACTAACCATAAAAGGCTATTTTATACAAAGTAAAATCTGTATCTTATTTTTAAAAATATATGATCTGCGTATGATTAAGCAATTAAAAACAGTGAAAGCTTCAACTGAAAGACATTGCCCAGAAAATTTTAGGCAAATAATCACATGCAAACAGATGATCCTTTAGGGAAAAGAAAACAGTTCAAAGTTTCTACACGTTTCCCCTGAAGTGTTTTTGAGTCATGGTAACTTTATTTAAGCCAAAGAAAAAGGAAAAAAAAGCTTCATTAAAGCAAAGAGCAAGTTCTTTTTCAGAGTGTTGATTGGCAGTCACAGATTCAGGCTACATTTTAAGAGAGAAAAAAAATTCTAATCAGAAAAATTAAAGTTTTAATAAAAAATAGCTGCAATGTAGCTATGAATGGCTTCAGACTTACTATATGGCCTTTAAGAACCTTGTTAAGTACTGAGTCCTCACTAATATCAGTGGGATTTCAGTATTCAGAACAAATAGAAAACATAAAACCTACAACTAGTAACTGTAGGAGTGAAATGCATATGCATGAATTATTTCTTCCCTAGCTGTTAAATAAATAAAGCAGAATGATTTCATTAAGTCTAAAGTAAGGAAAATCTAACATCCATTCAAATGTATTTCATTCAAAAGAAAATAGAATTTAAACTACCAATACCCTCAACTACAGTTTTATTTTAAATCTATTTTGAAAGAAACAATCATCAAATGCAATATCCAACAAGTTTTGACAAAGCTAAGTAATTTCTCACTAATCCTTCCATTGCTCGAATAAGACAAAGGAAAAGCTTTGTCAGGAAATGTTTCCAGGACACAACTGAGGTTCTTTACAAATGCTATTAGAGAAATGGAGCACTTCCTACTTAAGGAGCACAATGCTTAAACATAAACCTCACACAGCTAAGTCGAAAATTACAGCAACGAATTCCCTTCAAAGGCAGCCTGACTGCACGGCTCAGAAGCGGTGGATGCGCTCTGGAAGCCTGGAGAGCCTCCTGTCCTCTCCTCTCCTGTCCTCTCCTGTCCTGTCCTGCCCAGGCAGCGGCCCCGAGCGGCCCCGGCTCCCGCGCTGACATTTCCGCCGTTCCAGGCCACGGCTGCGACACCTCCGGGCTGGGGACATCGCAGTCACCGCCCCCGTCCCACGCAAGCTCAGCTCACAGAGCTCACTGCGCCAACGAGCTCGGCACGGATGCAGAACAAACCAAAACCCTGGTATTTGTTTCTTGTATACTGTTAGGTACTCCTATATCCTACATAAGGTGATGATGATTTAACATAAGTTATTCCCTCTCCCCGCATACATTCCAAAACTTCTAACGGATAAAAGAAAGAATCAGTCGGTAAAGAAATCTATTTATCTATTAAAAAAAAATCATTAGCCCTCTAACTAAAACTTCAGCGTTACACAAAAGTAAAGCCCTTACCTCCTTCTTCCCAAGCCCAGCCAAGATAAATTAGCAAACTGCATCGATCTGGGAAGGACAGAGAATATACCAGAGAGTGAAGGTGCCTGGGTAAGAATCTGCCGTAGTTTGAAAGCACAAGCACTTAAAAGACAAGCCCGATGGAGAACAAGGGGAACTCTGCAGTTTACAGATTTAGTTTACATTATTAGTAGCACTGCAGTCTAAACAGTGCTGCCAATAAAAGCAGCAATTTAAACTTCTACTCCAATAGAGATTATTTAAGAAAATTTAATACTAACTTAACTTCCATTTTCAACAAACTCTTATTCTCCACTGAGAAGTCAGCACAGGCGCCAAGGGGAGTACACAAAGTTAGAATAGTGTTGGGCAATAGTTAAAATTCTGGTTGTTTGCAATAAAAAAGTAATCACAGAGACAAGATCTGTAAATACATTTACTCATTGGTCCAAACAAATACATTTACTCATTGGTCCAAACAAATCTTCTTTGACAACATAATCCATCAAACTAAATGGTATTTTCACTACTAGGCTCTTGATCACCAGCTGAACACAAAATCCCTAACTGGAGTACAAGGATCTCCAAAGAGTAAACAAAAATTAAGGTCAGCAGGCAGCAGTGAGTGCAACCTCTGCTGCAGGACCAGAGAGGCAAGCCTTGCTTCATCGCAGTTGTTCCCTTTGTGTCAGCACCTTGTTCTTACCACTTTTTGACACTTTATACCCTAAAAACTCTTGGGTTTGACCACTGACTATGCAATGACACAAGCCTAACCATTTGCACATTATAAACACAGCTTTCGTGTTCCCCTGTCTAAATAAATAGCATTTATTATTATTACAATTTAGAACAGATTTTTCAGTATTTTGAATTATTTCTAACACCTTTGTTAGCATGGCTGAAGCACACGTTTTCAGCAGCCAAGGAGAGCTCAGGCAGCAACACAGCACGAAGTGTTGGTGTAAATAGGAACGCGAGTCGTAAACCCAGGCCACTGTGCCCTCCGAAGTGCAACAAATACTGACGGCAAACAGTGTTCCTTACCTGGCAGTGTCAGTTTTCAACTCGGCTCGGAACCTGGCAACAGCGAGTTCAAAACGCCCGACCTCTGCCGACCTCACCCACAACAAACCTCCCTGCTGCCCCTACCCCGAGCAGTAAACACGGAGCGGAACGTATCGGAACTGCTTCATCGGGGAGAAACACAGCGTCTTCGGCTTAGGATCATCAGGGGTGGAAAATGCCGCTGAGATCATCCAGCCCAAACATCCCCCAACACCGCCACTGTCCCTTAATCAACCCCCAGCGCCACATCCAAGCGCTCCCCAACACCTCCGAGGATGGTGATTCCACCACCTCCCTAGGCAACCTATTCCAATGCCTGACCACCCTAAATGCGAAAAATCTAATACGTTATCTATTCAACTATCTAATACTTTATCTAATCTGAATCTCCCCCGTCTCATCTCAAGGCCGTTTCCTCTGGTCCTCTCACTGCAGGCTCTCACGGCCCGCAGCTCACCCCCATCTCCTTTCAGGGACTGTAGAGAAAGGAGAACGCAGTACCGCTCGCAAGCCGCCAAGGCAGTACCCTGCGACAAAAAGCTCTTTAAGGACAAGGTCTGCCTAACGAAACGAGGCTCTCCCTCATCCCCTGGGAACTGACACCACTGTGAGCAAGGAATGGAAATCCGGACATTTTTTTTCTACCTTGAGGCGAACACGCGGCAGCGCGGGCTGGCACCGAACGTCCCGGGATTTGTCCCGCTCCGAGTGCCGGGGGAGCCTGGGGCAGCCGCTCCCTCCCCGAGCTCCCTGCGATCCCCGAGTCCCGCCAAGGCCTGGCAGAGCCCCCACGGCACCCGGGGCCGATCCAGCACTGCGGGGCCTGTGCCGGCCGCGCCGCGAGGGCCCGCTACCAGGGACGCCGCCGCCGAGCACAGCGGCCCGGCCAAGCGCCCGCTCCCCGCTGCCCCTGCCTCCCGCACGGCCGCGGCCGGGCAGCCCCGGGCCCGTCCGCCCCGCACTCACCCGCCGGTGTCTCCTCAGCGCGGCCGCCGCTCCCGCCGGTTCCCTCCCGCCGCTCCCGCCGGGACAAACGGCAGCGGCCGCAAACAGGAAGCGCCGCCAGCGCGCGCCGTCACTTCCGCCCCGCCGCTTCCGGAAGTTTCTCGAACGGCCCCGCCGGGTGTCCCGTGTGAGCGGAGAGCGCCCCCTGCCGGTCACCGGCGGCGCTGCGCCGGGGCGGGGCCGAGGGAAGGGCGGGGCTTCCAGTGGGGGCGGGGCTTCGTGAGGGCAGGGCTCCGGGCAGGGCAGGGTTATTGCGCGTTTGTTTGTGCACCGCGCGTTTTAAAGAGCCGTGGCTGCTCCTGGCTCCAGAGCCACAGCGTGTCTGGTGGGCATAGTGATGTTCAGTCATGGGCTGCAAACAGCCATGGCTGCTCCCAGCGCCACAGAGCCACAGCGTCTCTGGTGGGCATAGTGATGTTCAGTCATGGGCTGCAAACAGCCATGGCTGCTCCCAGCGCCACAGAGCCACAGCGTGTCTGGTGGGCATAGTGATGGTCAGTCATGGGCTGCAAACAACCATGGCTGCTCCCGGCTCCACAGAGCCGCAGCGTGTCTGGTGGGCATAGTGATGGTGTTCAGTCATGGGCTGCAAACAGCCATGGCTGCTCCCTGCTCCACAGAATCACAGCGTGTCTGGTGGGCATAGTGACGGTCAGTCATGGGCTGCAAACAGCCGTGGCTGCTCCCAGCGCCACAGAATCACAGCGTGTCTGGTGGGCATAGCGGTGGTGTTCAGTCATGGGCTGGACTCTCAGAGGTTTTTTCCGACAATGTAGTTTTGTGAAGTAATGCTCAGGTGTGCAGTTGAGGGGAAGGGAGAAGGAAAAAGAATAATGTTAAGAAACATTCTTTGAATAGGTGAGTTTGGCTGCTAGACGTGCAATGACAAAATTTCTTCCCCTTTTGTGTCTTTACTCTCAAAAACTGGGGGTGCCTAGAGGATGGACCAGGCTCTGCTCTGTGGCTCCCAGCAAGAGGAGATGAGGCAATGGGCAGAAACGGGCACAGAAAGAAGTTCCACTTGAACATGAGGAAGAACTTCTTTACTGTTTTCTTCTTCTACTTTGATTCTTTACTTCTTTACTGCACTGGAGCAGCCTGCCCAGAGAAGCTGTGGAGTCTCTCCCCCTCGCTGGATATTCCAGAACCGTCTGAACACAATCCTGTGCCTGTCCTCTGGGTTGACCCTGCTTGAGCAGGAAGTTGGACCAGATTGACCCTTCCCATTCTGGGATTCTCTGAGGGGAAATGCAAATATCGATGCCTGGGTGTGTTGCTGTAGGAAAAGGTGAAAAACCAGTAATTTTAAGAAACATTCTTTGAATAGGTGAGTTTGGGTGCGAGAGGTCAGATGACAAAATTTTTTCCCCCTTGTGTGTTTAAGCTGAAGTCTCAAAAGTTGTAACTCTGGCACACAATTCCTTTGTGGTCAGATTCCTCTCCATGCATGCAGCACCTGGACAGAGCCCTGTTCTGGGTGAATGTATTGGAGCACCCTTTGTGTTATATTCAAGTATGTGGTCTTCTGAGTGCCATGGCTGACAGCAAAGTTATTTTGCTATTTTTAAAATGTAGACTTCATCCATGTTTTAAATGGCTGTAAAATTATATTTCTTGCCCCTTATTTAAAAAGTGGAAGCATTAATTTATAGATCACCAAAATGAAGTTAGAGAGTTTCCACGCCTAAAATCTATGCTTCCCAAATAAAGGAAATTAAAAGGCTACTCATTATTTAGGAAGTGTTTGTGTGGGAGTGGGGTCAGTTCAAAAAGACAAAAGCCAGCTTGGAATAAGGCATAAAACAAATCAGCAGGACAAGTAGTAGGACAAGCCTAAGTATAGGCTTGGTGCTTTGGGGAAATGCAAGCTTCAAAAGAAATGTTGTTGATTGTTGATGCTAAGTTGTGGTTGTGGAAACAATTCTTCAGAATTAGAGCAGAGGGACACCTCACTCCATTATTAGTTTCTCATCAGCAAGTAGCTGTGAAGTCCAAGTCGTTGATCCACTTGGAAAGACAAAACCAAAGGATTAGTAGGTTAGACTGGCTCTTCCTAATGGGTGAGGCTCAGACCTCAGCATTCACAGCCTGGCAAATGCAATGGCAGGTCAGTACTGTGAGGTGTGGGAGGAGACCATATAAAATTTTGATTAAATCCTTTAAACATTTCTTGATGTGGAAATAATGTTTTTCCCCAACCTTTCATAACTGATTACAGGGGAGAAAAAAATTGAAGGGTCCTAAAACCTGAGCTGCAGTAAACAAGACAGAAATTTCACAAGGAAGTTTCTTTGCTTTAATAATTTAAATGGCAGGTTTTATATTTACAGTTAAGTTATGATGGATGCCAGCCATAAAACTTTCTGTTTATCCAAGCAAACAGAACATGGCAAAGAAGCAGGATTCCATATGGAACTAGAGGGTTGGAATCCAAACACTGCCTGCATCAATGCAACCAGGACATGGCTTCTTAAACACAACTGTTATCATTACATTAATCTGCCCAGAGAGTTTCTAACACTGTTCTGAAAGTATAGCCCTGCTTTAGCATCCTTCTGATATAGAAATAATACTTGGGAAGGCTTAGAGATCAATTTTGCATTTGGAGAAGGGAAGGTATGAGAAGGTAAAGTGCCTGCCCATAGCTGAGGGCAGGGCAGTTTGGCATTTTCTACAGCAAAACACTGAGAATGTAAATAAATGTTTCCTAACAAAGTTATAGAAGAAAACAAGATTAAAAATAAAAAATTTAAAAAATAAAAAATATTTTTAATTGGTTTATGCTTGTCTTTGAAGAAGATATGAAGGCATTTCCCACAACTTTTCAGAATGGGCATTTTACAGAGCTGCCAATTACAAATATCATTTATTAGGGCACCTCTTTTTTTTTTAACTTACAATCTTTGATAGCTCAGATTATCTCTAACACTGAACAATGATAAGAATTATTTACTTTTTAAAAGTTTGCTCCAACTGTGCACATGATATTTAATTTGCTGTTCTCCATTACAGGGAAAGGCAGGTGATTTCAATTAAAATAGCACATGGCAAAACCCACCAGAAGAGGTTCTGCAGGGGGCACTGAAGCACATCCACCCAGGACTGCCCTGGTTGAACTTCATATGGTTGGGGATTGCCCAGCCTCTGATTTGTCTGGGTCTCTGCAGGGCCTCTCTTCCCTCAAGGGAGTCAGCAACTCCTCCCAGTTTAGTGTCCTTGGCAGACTTAGTTAGTGTCCCTTCCAGCCCTGCATCCAAGTCCTTTGTGAGGCTGTTGTTCCACAGGGCAGAGGCTGGGCCCTGTGGAAGCCCAGTGGGGACAGGACACCAGCCTGGAACCCTTTGTGCTGACCCCTGAGCCCATTGCTCACCCATCCCAGGCTGTGTTTATCCAGCTGTGTGCTGGACATTTTGTCCAGAAGGATCCTGGGAGAGACAATATTGAAAGTTTTGCTGAAATCCAAAAGGATTACATAACTAGCTCATTAACATTTTTAATTAGTTCTATTTATAGGACTAATAAAACTGAAAAGTTTTTAGATTCAGAAAACTTTCAAAGCTATTTGCAAAAGTATGAAAGTGTCCTGTGTTTTTATGGCTTGCTGCTTGCAGCAGAAGCCTGGAGTACTGTGTTAAGGGGCATTAAATCTGATGTTGCTGGCAGAGCATCAACATTCCAGTAACAAAAGTTCTGGTGGGTCTGTTAAAGCTGGTATCAGAGATCCAGGCTGATATCCAAGTGCTGAGTCACTGAGTCAGAATAAACACTGCTATCAAAGAATCTTAATTGTTTAAGAACTTTCAACTCTCCTCTGGGAACATGAGGGAAAGGTCTGGTCACTTCACCCAACTTCAGCTGTCTCAGACATCCAGTTTGAGGCCATTGACTATGAAGAGAGAGGAGGAGAGGGCACCTCCAGGGCACAGTTCATCCCATCCTCTTTGGAGAGGGTGTAATGTTTGCTTTTGTGTTTCAGTACAGAAGGTACCTCCTGCCAGAGCTCTGTCCTGGGGCTGCCTTTTCTCCCCAAGTGCCTCACAGCCACCTCACAGATGCCTGAAGTTCAGTGAGATGAATTCAGCCCTAACCGGTAGCTATAACCTAATGATGGAAATCATGTGGCAGCATTCCAGGAGGTATTGGCAATTCACATAGTTCCCAGATTCTTTTTTTAAACCATCTTTTATGATTTGTGGAGGTCAATTATATAAAGCCCATCAGAACACAAGAAATGCTTAAAAATGCTGCATTAGAGAGACATTAATATTAATCCTCCTGAGGTGGTAATGGCTGTAGCCTTCCCAGCCTGCTGCTCTGCCCTGCTGCTTAATGCAACCCGTTTTTCTATTTACAGATTTACAGATTCTATTTTTGGTGTTAACAAAGAATATGAGCATATGTATCAAAGACTGTTCTCACATCATCTAATTATAGCACTGCTGGCAAAGTAATTCTGGAAAGTGGCACTTAATTAAATATAAGCATTAACTTTTTGCTGATAGCTTATCAGAAACAATTAGACTTGAAATATGAGCAATACACCTAGAGTTTAAAACTTTCACTAGAAGCATTAAAAGCACAAAATAACCCATTTTCCCTTGCATTCTCCAGTGTTTTCCTGTCAAGCACAACCTCAGTTTTCATTGGCACAGTGTGTCTTAGGTAATCTAGAGGCTGCAAGTTTATCTGGACTCCTCTTTGTGTGCAGAGCCTGAGCTAAGTGGATGCTTTTGAAAGTGGTTAAAACACTTCAGCATAGCTGATGTTTTTGCCAATTCCTCCTGAAATATCAGATGTATTCTGCTGATTATTTGGGGTCTGCACACAACAACCCAGCAACTGCTGGGGGCAGTCAGATGATCTCACAGCTTATGCCAAGTGCTTATTCTTTGCAAGGACAGCTTGATCAGCATTTATGTTCATTAACTTGATCGGGATATGCTTTTTTGTCCATATGACAATGTGAAATATTAGTTAATTCTATGTAATTTTTCGTCAATAGCCAGATAGATCTACCAGATAATTATACCTGAAGTATCTCAGCAGAACTTTGAGCTCAGCAGCTTTTTGCCTGAAAAGTGAAGAGGGAAAAAAGCAAAAACAGAGCTGTAATGAAAATAATTCTTAAGTAAAGACACAAGGGCTAGAAGCAAACAATTCCTTCAGAAGGTTTGTTTGACAACATACAGTAAAACTACATAGCAACTGAGGAGAGATGCTTGTCCCAGGTCTAACATTTGGGCAGGCAGCAGTAGCAGGAGGATCTGAAATAACACCATCTGGTGAATGCCTATTGCTTTCTTCAGCAATCAAGAACTATGTGTAACTATAAACAAGGAATAAAATAGGAATAATGCAAAACTACTTTTCAGTTAAATGTTACACAGAATGAACAAACAGCTGCTCTAGGAATGCAGAAAAGAATGATGTTAAATATAGTAGGAAATTTGAGCATGCTGCTCCTATAAATACATGAACCAACTTTGCAAATGGAATGTGATTCTGCAGAGCTGTGGATAGGGAAGCTTAGTCCCAGACTGGAGAGCAACTATTCTGGCAATAAATGTAGCAATGATTTAACCATCACACAGGAAGAGCTCACCCCTTGACAAGTGTGAAATCAAGCTGCAGGACATCTGTGCCTGCCTTTATGCCCCATTTTTTGCCATTCAGAATTCCCATGTTTCTCTTGTTTGTCTGATGTGCTTTGCTGAATTCTGGGCTACTTGACCTTCAGAAGAGTCAAAATACAGGGGTTTGCACCAGAGGTTGCACTTGGGTGTTTGACACTGTTGATGGCAGAAGCAAATATACATTTAGGTGATTTAACACTAGTCCTATGGTTTTTATATCAATGTTTAGCACCCTATAAAAATTTGTGAAAATAATTCACAACTCAGCTTTTACCAAGTCTTCTATTTTACATTCATAAGAGATTTGCAAAATCCTTGAAAAGTCAAAGCAGCGCTGGAAGTTGAAAAAGCAAAGGCACAAAATCTTAAATCCAACCTTACCTGCCACTGATTAACAACCACAGGAATGTGAAAGTCTTGCCCAACCTGCTGTAGGTGACCCTGCTTTGAGCTGGGGGTTGGAGTAGGTGATCTCCAGACATTCCTCCTGACTTCAGCTACTCTCTGTTCTCTCTGATGGATTCAGCTTGTGTAACTTCATGATCACTTCTTGCCTTGTTTTGTCTCTCTAAATATGAGAAATTTAATGTCCTTTCCAGACTACTAGATACATACTGAAAAACAGGTCAGATACATGGGCATTTGTGCTTTCATTAATGTTACAAATTAGGAAATGCCCTACAAGAGGAGTTTTCTGTAGTTTTATGTTTATCACATTTTTAGTAGCAGGTAAAGCATATATGCTGCTATTTCTAAACATTCAAAAATAAATATGCACAATACTAACTTTATAAATGTTAAAGTAGAACTAAAAATTTATTTAGCAATGAAAATAATAAATAAGCAAAGGGAAGCAGGTAAGTCTAATTATCAAAGGAGATAAAAACTAAACTGCACCTTTAAAGGAGCCCACATGTGCTAGAATTCCAGAAGAAGCTGAAATTTTTGTGTTTGCTGACAGAGTAGCATTCCTCACTATCAATTACAGCTTCTCAGACTTCTATCCATGGAGTTTAATTCTTCCCAAAGAGTCTGAAGAAGTTTTTACAAAGCAGAGCAAGTGCATTGTTTGGAAGACACCCTGAACAAAGGTAACCCTCAGAGCTGCAGCTTCCTTGGCAGAGTGGGGAATCACAGCTCGAAAGCTGAAGGTAGGAACCATCCCAAAGCAGAATAGGAATGTTTGGAAGACAGTGATGACTGAGTCCAGCCATTAACCCAGCCCTGCCAATCCCACCACTGAACCAAGTCCCTCAGTCATATATCTCCAGGAATTTTAAATTCCTCCATTTTAAATTCCACCCATCACTGCCACGGGTGGCCAGCTCTAACAGTACTACCTTCAAGACCCACAAGCAGTTAATATTAGATTCTTTTAGAACCTATTCAGTACCATCAGTTTTTAACAAGAGAATGCCCAATTTACTGCAAAAAATGAAAGAGTATTTCTGCAGAGTTTCAAGAAAACTCAAATTATTTTATTCACAAAAGCAGAAGTCAATAAAAATATAGATATCCTGATCAGTTTTACAGACCATGTTAATTTCTTCTCTCCTTCACTGACAGGCAAAAGCATCATGAAAAAAAGTAACAAGCATTTACATCACAAACCATTATTAACACAGATTCATGTATATGAGCAAATATTACAGGTCCAACAAATATTCCTCTTTTTCCTTTTTTTTTCTGTGCTGTAGTGCTTTTCAGTGGTGGCAAGAATATGTGCTGTCTCACTGGTATTTAACTAATAGTTTTTGGTAGAAACTGAAATGTATGAACTCACTGCACTCATTTTTTTCTAATTCCAAACCCCTTTATAGGATTTATTGAGAATGTTTGTGCTATATTATTCAAGTGATGCAAAAAAACCAAAAAAAGACAACATTGCTACTAATAGCATCAGGAAGCTCATTTTTTATTATTTTTATGGAGCACCTCCCCAAAAAATACCTGAAGATATTGTTCTCATTCAAATCAAACTTCTGTCAGCTCAGTGTTTATGCAGGGAACTGCAGGATAGTCTTTCCTCTTTGGAAGATATATAAATGTTCCCTAGAAATCAGCTTTGTAACATTTATACAAGTCTGGCTTTCAGGACCATGATGGAAGACAACAGAGATTAAGGACAAGGCCAATTACTCCTGGTTTGGTTTGCTGTGCTTTATTTTATTTTAATCCACCTAACAGGACTGAAACCCCATCTGGAAAAATTCTCACTGGAAGAAAGAGACCAAGTGCTAATTGTATTTCTTTATTCCACTTTTAACACCTTTGAACTTTGCAGAGGTGAAAAATTTGTGAACTCTTCTATCATACAGACCTTGACAAAAATGTTTGTAGAACAGGTTACAAAATTACAAACCCAAACCTAGTTGAAAACAAAAACCAATCAGAAAATGCTTGCTTTTTCAAAAAGCAAGTATTGAACTAGGAGGAAGAAACACTGTAGTACAGAAACTTATTTTAAGGGAGGGTTGTCTTGTACAGAAACCAACCCCAAACTCATAATTATTACTGCTTTAATTCTGATGATCAAATCTACAATAAAGTTTCGGGTTGCTTGCATGCAGAGTGCTCCTCCCTCTGCCTACCTAAACCCTGGGAGCATCACCACTGGGGGACAGTTTGCTCTTCTTTTAAAATCCAGAAAATCCAGTTTCACACAGAAACAAGTCTTGCTAAGTAAGTGCTACAAGAGATCATTACTGCCCCCTGCTCCCCAGGACATGACTGTTACCTCTCACACCTTTACCTCCTGTTCCTTAAAATACTCAGCATCAGATGATTGAAAAGCAGAAGTTGTGCTCCATCCTGCCTGTGTGGGAGCAGCTGGCAGAGCTGGAAGCACTGGTGCCAGGGAAAGCCGCACGGTGCTCGCAGTGCAGCGTGCATCTGAAGGTGGTGAAGCCGCACAGACCCGCAGCCTGTGCACAGGGAAACACAACTGCTCTGATGGCCTGTGCCAGTGTCACACCATCCACAGGGCACACAAACATCACTGAGTGCTGCAGAACAAAGCAATGAAACATCAGAGTACTGCCAGCAAACTCCAGTTCTCTGCTGGAGGTTTCTGCAGCTCTGTGCAGCCACGCTTCCCCCAGCCTACCCTCCCTGTGGCACCCGCTGCTCTCCTGGCCACAGACAGCAATAGTGGGCACTGGCTCCTTTTCCAAAGCACAAAGTGGACAGTAGCAGTCACCAGTACTTGGCATGACCCCAACACAATCTTCAAAATACAAATATTTAATAGAAAAATTTAATTTAATTTTACAAAATACAGATACAACACTACTCAATGTAGCAAAATAATGGAATTGAAAAATAATTTCAAAATATTTAAAGCATTAGGTTCTAAAATAAATAATGCTATCTAAAAGAAGTGTTCAGGTTTTGCAATTAGGAGGAGGCAGTTTCACTATTACTGATCTCTTCAACTTCTTTACAAGTTTCATAATTTATGTAGAAAAATATACAAGAAAAGAATTTGGGATAAAGAATAGGTTGAGCATGTAACATTTAACATAAATAAAAAGCCTAAAGCAAAACCAAAAAGAAAACCAATCATTTTATTTCTGTACATCAAGACTACAAATAGTATTTTAACACTTCATTTATTACCCAAATTAAGAAATTATACATTTTTATATGGTTACTAGTAAACATCTTAAAACCACTCAGTTTCCCCACATTTAAAAGGATATTGCTGTTTACTGCTTATTAAATAGGAAATCCAGCAGAGTTTCCAGTAACAGCAAAATATTTTTTTGCATAAGAGATGAATACAAATTTGATTGTAATTTTTGATGATTTAAAATATAAAAGTAAAGTTCAGAGGGATGGACTGATGAATCTTACAGTCTGAACGATAATTCCTTTTCTAAACTCCCTGGAGTTTGCATACAAAACCCTACAATGTGCCTACTGTTAGAGGATCAGCTCCTTCCATGTGAGAGCAATTTTCTCCCCAGATATCAAATTACATTAAGCAGCATATTCCCACTTAACTTTTCTCAGCAGAAATACTGCAGGGAAATGGATATAAAAGCTGTTTAATCACAAAAAAAATGTTAATTTGTTTAGTGTCTACGGCACAGATATGGCATTTAAGATGGAAAGAAATGATAGGGAAAAGGAATGTGAACACCACAGGCTTCAAATATAAAAGATAAAGCCTGATAACTTTGGTTCAAATAACTTTAATAATTATTACATGTATATTTTTCCAAAGTGGTGATTTCTATATGTACTGTATGCAATAGGAGACTGATTCATTTAAAACCAACCAACCAATCAACAAACCTGTACAGGCACAAAAGACAGAACAGGACAGAGAAAACCTGGAAAGCCACATCCATTCAGAACAGTGTCCAAGTGATAATGATGCAGCAAAGGTTGAACTTAAAATAATGCAAATCCGTTTTCTTCAAAGTGTTTCAGAAAGCACAAGTGGAATATTACACCCATTTTATCTCAGTGTCTACCATCTTGAGGGAAGGTAATATGGAACAAAATCAGTTCTGCAACAACTGTCATAGAATCATGGACTATGCTGAGTTGGAAGGGGTCCATCAGGATCATCCAGTCCAACTCCTGGTCCTGCACACGACACCCCAAGAGTCACAAATGTCTGAGAGCATTGTTCAAATGCTTCTTGAACTCTGGCAGACCTGGGGCTGTGACCACTGTCCTGGGGAGACTGTTCCAGAGCCCAACCACCCTCTGGGTGAGAAACCATTTCATGATACCCAACCTGAACCTTCCCCAGTCCAGTTCCATGCTGTTTCCTCAGGTCTCATCACTGTCACACACAGCAGAGATCAGTGCCTGCTTCTCCTCTTCCCCTCATGAGGAATTGCTACTGCAGTGAGGTCTCCCCTCAGTCTCCTCCAGGCTGAACAGACCAAGTGACCTCAGCCACTCCTCTCCTCACACAGCTTCCCCTCCAGGCCCTTCACCACCCTCATGGCCTCCTCTGGATGCTCTCTAATGGCTCAATGTCTTCTTTATACTGTGGCCCCAAAGCCTGCCCCCAGCACTCGAGGTGAGGCTGCCCCAGTGCACAGCAGAGGGGACAATCCCCTCCCTTGCCCAGCTGCCCATGCTGTGCCTGATGCCCCCAGGACAGGGCTGGCCCTCCTGGCTGCCAGGGCACTGCTGGCCCAGGTTCAACTTGCCATCAAGCAGGACCCCAAGGTCCCTTTCCACAGCTGCTCTCCAGCCTCTCATTCCCCAGTCTGTCCACACAGCCAGGGCTGCCCTGTCCCAGGTGCAGAACCCAGCACTGGCCCTGGTTGAATTTCATATGGTTGGTGATTGCCCATCTCTCCATGATTTGTAAACAACTCTACAATATAAGTTACAATGTTAGGTTGTCAGAAATGAACATTTCATCCTCTCAGTTCTGGGATATCTGCAAACATCTGCTAGCCTTCCTTCTACAAGATTAATTACAGGATGTTAGCCCTGTCTCATCCCAATGCACCGCACAGTACACAACTTTATTGCCAGTTTGCAAAATTATTTATGTTTGAACAGCACAAAGCCAAAGCTTCATCTTTGGTTAATTTCACTGAGATGTCACTGTTCTTTAAATGTGCTCTTTCTCCACATCAAAACAGAAATCAGCCACGCTGCACACAGCATTCATTGTTTTGAGTCATAAAGCAGTGTCAATGCAATATTCAGTAATGGAAGCTAACTAAGAAATCGTGTTTAGAAATGAAACCTATTTGAGGGCATTTGGTAAGACACAAGAGCTGCAGAAATGTAGACAGAATTCCCTTAAAACTGCTCGGGTATGGGTGCTGCTTATAGAGTAGGCACTGGTTCGTTCTTCTGCAGGTCATCCACATAAGCATGGGCTGGACTCAGCTGAGTTCAAATCCAGCAGCACATTCAATGGCATAGAGGAGCTTGCTTCGCATCAGGTTCTCGTCATAAAACTCAGGAAGCTTCAGCAAGTTCATGCAGGTACTGGCAGTAGGCAGCCTGTCTAAATCTGATCCTCCATTGTGAATGCAAAATGCAGGATATAACTCCTGGAAGATGCAACCAAAACAAAAAACAACCACATATCAAAAAAAGGTATACAAGGCAAAACCTACCCTGTAGCAGCTGGCACACATTTCTACAAAGAAAGTAAATCCCTGGATGAAAACCTGTCACAATGACACTCAAGTGGCATTTCTTTCATTCCTCATACCACCAAAACCACTCAAATTGTGTAGTGTCTCCCTCTGCCTTATCCCAACAAGATCCACTCATTTGGAACACACAAAGCAATTTATGTGATTCTAAGGAAAATACAATGACTTGTTATAGTTCATACACTCTATGGTACAAATTTCCAGTGCTACACAAACAATATCAATGTGCATAGTGAGCCTGTAATGATAAAAATTTGTCAAACCCTGATTGTTCTTTGATGCGTTAACTACTGATCTGAAGAACACACTTTAAAGACATTTTGTATGTAGTATTTAATTGGTTTAATAATATCCCATTTGTCATCTTCCAAAAAGTAGTATAGTGAAAAATATATTTATTTGTTACTTCCAAATCACTGCTTTTGCTGACAACACAGTATTCATTTTATCAAAAGCTTGCCTGAGGTAAAAAAGTTCTGATTTCAGAAACTGGAAAAAAATTCCAGCTTCAAAGGCAAAAGGTCAATGAGATTCTAAGCTAAATTATTGTTCAAATGGAGGCCTTAAAAGTATTTCATGGCTAAAATGTTGCATTTTTAGTGTTCCTTTCAAAATGCTAATTGAATTCCCCTACTCTAGCTTTAAAAATGGAAAAATGGAGTTCTAAATTGAAATGTCATGCCAAGGGCACCATTTGTTGCATAATTAAATACTGTACAGCGGGAAACTGCAATAGTTTGGAAGGGAAAAGTATCATCAATTTATTATGTGACCTGATTGGAACTTAACAATTTTCAACCACACTTTAATGATTTTTTTTTAATCTGTAACAATCACATTTATTAAACTTATTAAACTTTAATTAGCTTTAGCAAATGTTATTCTGAACCTGACTCTGGCAATGAAAGTTGAACATGTTTAAATGATGCAAAGCTAGACTATGTTATCTATAAGCTATGACTGTCAAGATATTTCCTAATCTTAAATTAACATGCATTGACTTAAAGAAAACATTCTGGTCCCACAATATAATGCATACATAAAAAACTTCAGAGTGAGAACCAGAAATACACAGAAAACTTCAGAGCAAGAACCAGAAATTGTGTTTCTCCCAGAAAAATACAGCACACACACTAGAAGTGCAAACAGATTTTGAAGATGGTTTGTGTTCATGTCTCCCATCAACATAAACATGTTCTCATGTTTACTTGGCTGGCAATACTCAGCACTCCTGTGGCCTCACACTCTGCACCTTCCAAGCTCCAAACAATGCACTGTCAGGGGCTAGCAACACATTCCTGCTGATGACAATACAGTCACCCACTGCCTTTCCTGGCAAGCCCCTGGTTTGGAGGAAAATCCCTGTTCACAGGTCCTGCTCAGAGCTGCCCAGCAGAGCGGCTCCAGCGCCCTTTCAGCTGCTTTCCTCTGCCAACACTGCTGCATGTGGCTGAGCATGCAAGCCCCTTGTATGCTGAATTCATCTTTTAACTTACTGCTTTCATGCTGAAAATCTGCTGACTAATTTTCATTTTGTCCTAGCCATGTCTGCTACAGGCAGTTTGTGGCCCATCTCCCAAGTGAACACACGAACTGCAGCTTTCCACATTTAGCTTTTCCTTTGAGTGTGTCACTGTCAGCCTTATTATTTTTAGACTTTTGATTCACTTCCTCCATCTCTTCAAATGTCACACCGGATACCTCAAAGCTGGGTACCTACATCTGCATTTCCTCCTCTCTCCTTGTAATTAAAGTGGACGACAACCAATGGGAGCTTCTGCTTACTTGGTTTCCCCAGCTGTTTCCCAATTCTCCCTTCCTCATGTGACTGATGTGCACTGTTCTATCTTGGTCTCATCCCAGAGTTTTCCAATTGCTCTTCCTGCTGTCCTGTAAAATCCTATTTATTGCTAGAGTACTGTACAGTGATATTTGCATGGACTTGGGGGGTTTAGGAGAAAAGGCTGCAGACTTCTAAATAAGGAATTACATGAATCAATAGACAAATATCAGAGACAGGATTCATGTGATTCAACAGCCATGTCCATTGTCTCCATATCCGTATCTATGGACACTCTTTACTGTTAAAGGGGATCTGGTTATCATGTTTTGGGGAGTCTGAGACATGACTCATTTTATCCTGAAGCTGACACACAGAACAGTCAGACCAATTACCAACTGAAAGTGCCAGCTCCAATCCTAGATATCTATAAAAGGAGTGTAGCTGAGCTATAGATTACAGATACTGAAGATGGAGGATGTTGCCCATCCATCCACATGGTAGCACCACCACACAGCACTGAATGTTCCCATATTTTAGAGGCAATGATGTGATGGCTGGTTCTTAGCCAAAATCTTGCAGTCCACTGAAATTCATGGGTAGAACAACCCCAGAATTTAGTTTCAAAATGTCTTCACCTTGCCTTGGCCTCTCTTTAGTTTTATCAGCAATACAGCAGATTTTGATACTTAAGCTTCCCTGTAAATAACAATGTGGAGACTGCAGCTGAATATTTTGCTGCTAAGAGTAATGGGATGTGAGCTATAAGCAGATAAATGGCAATTAGAAGAAAATACATGTTCTGCTTCAAACAGTTAATTTAAGAGGCTCAAATATAATAACTGCTTTTATATCCTAACTTCTCTTTTGCCTGACTTAGAAGACACTAGGCTTAACTCAACCTGTTGCCTGAAACTGGTAGCAACTCTCCTTCTGCACAACATGAAATGGCAGCAAGGACCTTCCATCACAGGCAGCAAGTGCTCTAATCAGTGATTTGCAGGCTTATCAAATTTCACAGTTAAAATAGAAAGCAAAAGAACACTTCATTACATATTTTAAAACTGTACTTATACACGCAAATGCAAACATTGAAGCTGTTTCTGTAGTCATGGACACGTATTCTCAAACTGTAGATTCCTAGACAAGAAAAACTTGGACCAACATCTGCAGCATTTCTAAAAGCTTGCCAGGAAGTCAGAGGACATACCTTAAACCCCAGAAGAGGTGGTCGAGAACAGCTCGTTACAAATTTGAGTAGTTTGCGTTTCTCTTCGTCAGTGAAGCTTTCTACAACCCTCCAAAATATTTTAATTACAGGATGGTCTGCTGTGTAGCCACCTACAATGAGATTTAAATGATTTACAGCTAGAATAGTCTTATGTAAGAAATAAATTCTTCAGAAAACCTAGCATCAATCTTGAAAGTTTGGGGAATATATTATAGCCAGCAGGCTTTAATTGCTAACTTCCAGTACCTACAGATCTGTCATCACTGCAATTTCAGTTTCATTGCTTACCTATAGCTACTATATCCCTCAGCTTCTTAAATGCAGTTTTCTTCACTGAAGGCTATTTTAAATTAACTTTATTTAGTTTGGTATTTAGCTAGCAACTTCAGATTATTGCCTTTGACTCCAAGAGTGTGCAAAATCTGCATGACCCAGGATGTTACTGATGAATCCGCTCACCCTGAGGAAAGCCCAGATGTGAACTGATGATTTGGTAGCTACTTTTTGATTACATTAATGATAAATGCAGGGGATAAATGAAGTAAGATGCCTTGCATTTTTCAAAAGGAAAATATATGATCTCTCTTCAGACTGTCTAAGAAATGGTAAGTATCTAAATGAGGCAGTAAAAACTACTATCCCAAAGTAACTTGCAGACTTATTTTCAGACACAGTCTACTTTTAATTTAGAAAATAAATGCCCTCAAATTATCTGGCTATAAGCTTGCATTTAAGCATGTGAAAAAGTGTGTATCTCAATTTCCCACCATTTATAAAATCAGGTTGTAATTTTAGCCAATTTTCAAATTTGGCCAAAGGTAACAAGAATGACCCTGCAACTTTTTCTTAAAAGGTAGGATAAAAAGCAAGTTCAGTTATTCCCAAGTCAATCATAATAGATTTTTTTACTTAAGCAAAATATGCTTACCTGAATAGTTTGTGAAAGATTTAAGGTCATCCAAACTAATAGGAACTTGTGCACCAGAAGTCAGAACCTAAGGGCAAAGGAAATGAGACCGTTACATTAGAGGCAGAAATGAGCAATTATTTCTGTTAGGGGCAGTTGCCTCGTGCAGCTTTAAGCACAGTACCTGTATTTCCTGCTGGTCAAACATGCGGAGCCACTCGAGGTTGACCACGTTGGCCAGCCCCTGGCGGAAGGCCAGGCAGTGCTGGCGGATCTGTTTGTTCAGCCGGTAGTCTGCCACCAGGTGGATGTACGCGATCCGGTTGGCGCTGGTGACAGGGATGTCCTTCCCACCTGGCTTGAGCTCAACCACCTACAAACACAGCCATTCTCATCACCTGGGAAACTGCACTTCTGTGCCCTAACTGTGAAACGGGGCTGCAAAACATTCTAGTCAGTGATGGATCCCTTTGAAGATGGCTACGACACATTCAGGAATATTCCCCTCAAAGAAGACAGAAGATTAGGAGGAGTTACAAAGGTTTTCTCTGGTTATGTGTAAGAGTACATTCTCTGCACCCAGACCTCCAAGTGCCAAGGCAGCTCATCACAGAGCCCCATGGTTTGTCAGCAGAAAGCTGAATTAGGCAAAGCTGTGCTTGACTGGCTGGGCTCCTCCCTCACTGCTGCTGTGAATTCTGCAGGGTCACATTATGGTAAAGCAATGGCTGCTGTGCAGCAGGCCCAGAGCCTGCAAGGGCTCCCTGGCGGTCAGCAGCCAAAGACAGGAAATGCCAAGTCACAATAACTGGACCTTAGAGGCCCCTCTCTTCCCCCTTTGGACCCTTGCTTATCTCTCTGTAAGACTATAGGCCACTTTCCTTTGACCCTTAATATTGGACAATTTCTAAAACCCCTGTATGCTATAAAATCCTCTACTTTTGCCCAGCTCAGGAGAAGAGCTGTCACTGAGAACCTTCACAGGAGACTTCAATAAAGACATTGCTGTGGAACCTCACACAGCTTTCTCCTCTCTCTCCCTGCGTCTGCCAGCCTGCTGCACCTAGCAAGCAAAGAGCTGAAATAACAAGGAGCTGATAATCACTAAAAGAGCTGGTATCACTTAAGCTTGCTAAGGTTGCCTGAGGCTAAGAACTGCTTGGGAACTTGGACAGGTGGACAGGCTGTGCTGAGCAGGACTGAGCTACCCGGATCCACTGCAGCCTGCTGGGGACACCCTGAAACCTGGCTGGAGGCCACATCACTGCTGAGTCAAAATTCCAAGCTCAGCATTCACAATTCATCCTGTGGAAAATGTACTGTTGTAGACACTCAGTATTATCAATGAAAGTAAAAAAAAACAACTAAACAAATCAAACCTAAGTATTGTTTTTCTACTGGGAAGCTCAACTTTTGTCCTTCAAGTACACCAAGGTACCTCAGTATGGGAGAATTTTTAAAGAAAAACCCCAGAACTAAAGATACTGTACTTGCATTAAGATATAAACCAGGTTCAAAGACAGCTGTGATTAGAACACTATAGGCTTTCACATATTCTGCTCTACTCCTACACTATAGGCTTTCACATATTCTACTCTTTACTACATGAGGTTAATTCAGTTAAGCAGCAGCCCAATTGGAAGGCATTATTAGAGTACTTTAGAGAAGAATTAAAAAAAACTAAATGCAATAATACCATCACCTTCTGAACTCCTCCAAAAACTGTTGGGTTTTTTCCTACACTCTGGAGTCAGCAATTTCTTCATTTAAACCAACAGTGAACTTCAGTTTGTGGTAATAATGGCATCTTTAGAGCACAGAGAATTAAACACATGAAGAGCTTCTTTTCTAACATGCTACCTAATAATGAGACCTTGCAAGCTGTTCATGTACTAAGCAAAATGTGCAAAAAGGTATGATTAAAAATTCATAGTGCTTTTGAGCATTCAGACTTTTTCTTGATTCATAGTTCTTTAAGACAAAAGAAACCATTAAGATGTGTGAATTCTGACCTCCCAGATGACACAGGCCAGAGGATTCTGTCTGGAGATTCCTGTATTCAACTCCATAAATCCACAGATGAATTAGAGCACATTTTTAGAGACGTGCAATCCTGTGATGGTGTATCTACCACTTTCTTTGATAAGATACCACAACCTGAATTACAATAGGTGTTAAAAATATGTCTTACTTCCCACTTTAATCCTTCAGATGCAAGCTTCTGGCTTTTGTTAGCTCCTACAGTAAAAAAACTCATCAGCACACCTTGTCTGTGTGCAGGTACTGATAATGCTTAAACCCTACTCCTGCAAGAATTAAGCAGAAGGAAGGTGTCAGTGCAGGTGGCACCATTTCACACCCTGTACACATTATCTTGTTCCTTCCACAAGAACCAGGGACACAGGAGGGCTCTCTCTGGGATGCACCCATCACAGCACCAGGCCTGGGACAGTCAGGGACCATTTCCAGAGGGTACAGGCCAGTGCCTGGAGCCACTGGCTGGCCTCAAGGTGAAGGCATTTTTACTGGTGAAGTCCACATGGAGTATTAATAGAAGTGTGGGACATGTTCCACACCACAGTGGAAACAGCTGATGAGAAGGGGCCCCTGCACTGCTGAGCTCTCTGTGCTTCATCCACTGTAGTAATTTTACTACTGTTGCTGAACAGTTAATCATCAGATTAATCCAATTATTGACATGAAACAGTCTCATTTTCACTTCAAATCCAATGGGTAAAGTTTGTTCATACCTACTGTCCTTATTTCAGTGTTGAAGAGTTTCTCTTTCCTTCCTCCTCAAATATATCCATGATAACTTAAGGGCAGGAACTTGGTTAATCTCCCCAGAGACTTCTACACAGAACTAAAGACAGTTCTTTTCATTTCCTCCTATACCTTTTACAAAGCCTAACAAGACCAGAAAGCTTTCTCTTACTTCTTAAATTCTTGTCCTCTTTAGCTTTACAAGATCAGAGCAACCAGTGATGTTCCACATGAACAGATCAATATTACTAATACTTAACTATCTGCCCACTTACAAACCTTCCCTACTTGTTTTGCAGACCTGCAGAATCCCTTGGGTTTCTGACACCATTTAATACAATCCCCCTCTCTGAGGTATGGACACACTGAATTAGGCCATATTAAAATGCATTAAAGCATATTTGAATCACCTAACTCATCAAGCATCTCTTAAGAATATGGACACCAACAGTAAACTAATAGATATCACTCCATGTGCATACAACAATTTCTGTGAGCTCAGTATTTACACTAAAAGATGCTTGAACTGACCTCCTTCCTAAAATAGCCCAAGGGAACTACTGGCAGGGTGTTCTAGAAAACTTCTGTATTTTAAGGTTCATCCCAGCACTAGGTGAAGTAAAATGTCTGACCTTCCCTGCAGGCCAGCAAACAGAAATCAGGACACAGATTAATTTACATTTGCATTGTAATAGCACTGGCTCCACAGTGCTCTAGGCATGTCAGGAAAGCTGTATTCATTCTATAATAAAAAGCTATTCTCTCCCCATAAAGTTCTTCCTTCAAAACAGAGGAAAAAAAAGGTGTTTAACTCTTTCCGACCATTATTTTTAGAAAACAGGACAAAGTTGTTTTGTATTTAAATCCTATTATTCCTTTTATTTTCATATTTTTATACAGCAAATCTTGATTTCTGATCCAGCAACATTTCTGTATCTGCCCTTCCTCCCTGCATTGCCACAAGTACAGGCACAGCACTCAGTTAAGGGCATTTCCTGGGGTTTTCCAGAGACCCAATTATCAATTTTCAGAGTTTGCCAGTGTGAGGTTAATTTTACCACTGTTGTGTAAAAGTATAATCCAAGACCAAAAGAAAAGGGATAACAGAACACAAATAACAAATCTATTATGCCAAAAAGCCTAAGAAGAATGTAAAACAGAAACCAGTAACACTTGGTAAACATAAAACTGAAGTAAAGGTAGATGCACTCAGTGTTTTCATGGCATTAAAGGAACTATTGTAGAATTCTCACTTAATTCTAAAAGTCAGGAATGATTGTTGAAGAGTTCCTTTTCAAAAAGGCCACAGCACAACTTAATAGATCTTAAACACTTCATCAGCTTCATTTTTATTTTATCCATCCAGTCTTGGCCACTAGATGGGGCAAGCCAATAACCCAGGTTACCGGGGACGGCCACAGGAGGAAACCACAGCCCCGTGTCATCTGTTTCTATTCTGCAGATCTAAGTTTAAACAAACAAAAAGCAGTTTAACTTGGTTTGTAATCAAAATCGCATGTACTAAAGGCAATCAAACCATAGTTATAATTTAGGTAAGTATTCAGATCATTCAGACAAATTTGATTCCCTACTCACAAAGTACATTTTTAAAATGAAGGGGAAATACCAAAAGGGGACAGAAAAATCCCCTATGAAGACATAAAACACTTTATCTCCTTACAAAATCACAGAACCTCCACTGCAATTTCATACAGCTCTTATAGATATTCAAGAATTCCTACAAGATGTGAATATTCTCTTGGCCTCTGATCACTTTTGTTCACATCACCCCTACAGTTTTTTCCCCATTTTGAAAATAAGTCCAAGTTTTTTTTTCTTTCCCTGTCATCTGCCTACCAGATGTTCATACAGGAGTTCCAGGTAGGAGATTGCATATGAATGCCTAAGAATGCATTTTCTTAGTGTGCTACAAGTGTTACAAGTGCCTGAGAAGGCTCAGCCTCAGCTTAATTACTTTGCTGCTGAAAAACCTCTAAAATCATCCATCTAAGCCACTACATCCTAGTACAGAGTTTGTCAAGACAGAAACTTTCAAAACTCTTTTTAAGGCTTCAAAATTTTCCCCCAAAGAAATGTAAAAGCCAAGAACTCCCCCCTTTGGTGAGTCAGGATATTTTCAGTGACAGCAAGGGCATTCACACCTGCTTAAAAAGCCCAAGGTGTCCCAAAACCAAGTTCTGTAAGGTATGGATTTCATAGAAACTGCTGCCATATGTATCATAGTGCTTCTCTGTGGATTTGTGCTTTTACACTTTATTTATGGAATCTTCTGATCACACTCAGCTTGTGATCCATGTACTCTCAAGTATCAATGTGAGACTGATATTCTCAAGCAGAGTTTCTGAGTACAGCATCCAACATTTCTGAAGGAAGAGGAATGAGTATTTACATCTCCCTCTTGCCCTGGGCATCCACAAAACTTGCTTTCCTCACTGAAAGAAGGGTAGGAAGGAAGGTCTGAGAAGGTATTTTCTTGAATATGCTAACCTTATTCTTACAGACCTTTCATAACCATCTCATCTACAAAATAAAAGGAAAAACTAAATCAATATACAGACCTGTAACCACAGGTTGACCCCTCCTCTGAGACTGCTACTGGCCACCATTTGCTGCAGGAGACCCAAGAGTTGAAATGTGGGCTGGTATCACTGCATTAGATAGATCTTTATCAAAAGCTATTTGGGGCTGGAAGATAAGGTTGATGGCATAGCTCCCCTAATTAGCAGGTCTAATGTGCAAATTATTAAGTACCTTTTTCAACTTCTGGTGAATGCACTTTGACAATAGTTTAATGGGGTCTAAAAGCACATTACAGGATTGGAATCAATACACTGATAATAGAATTTCTACCTTCTACTACTGACAGAGGCAATAGAGCCCCTTTTGAATGTGTCTTTCATTGCAGATAATGCTTTTGTGTCACAATTGGTGGATGGACACTGTCATGAGCAGAGCTATTTACAATGATAGATTTATGATGCATTTATTGGGCACTAATTTATTAAACACTAAAGTGGTTGTTTAGCTGAAAACTACATATAATGAACATTCAACCTAAGGAGTGCAAATTAAGCTCTTTTCCCAAAGTGAATTAGCCTTACCTTGGCACAATCAATTAGTATGCAATGGTTACAAGTCAAACAGCAGATAAAATGTATTTATCCATATGAGGTTTATTAAGGTAATGAAGTATAAAAAGATACTTATTGCATTGAAAGGCAGAAGACAGTGACAAGAACCAATGGGTTCTGTTGAACTACACTAACAGGCAGTGAGCCTCATAAAAAGATGGCTGATGCTTTGTGAGTAAAATGTTCTAGTATAAAAACAGCAAAACAGCATCAGAATATTTATTTTAACTTACATTTCACCTTGTTACTCAGTAACTCACTAATATATTACTTATTCCTTTCAAAGTTATGCCAAACAATTACAAATCATAAGTCTTGAAAATAGCAGCCATAGCCCTCATTTTAGTTAGATGCTAAACTGGATTTGTGTTAGCTGTGACCAACAAAGCTATTACTTTAAGCAGAATTAAATAAATAGTTTTAGAACTCAGATTTTCCCCCCCACTGTAAAAAATCCCAGGTAATACTGGAAACTGCCATTTGGTGTGCTTTGCTCCCTAGAACCCAACCTCTGGGTGCTCAGTTCAGTACCAGCCACAGAGAGCACTCAGAATGTGCTTTTGGGTACATGTGTATCACATCTTTATCTCAAGTTTTTGAGTGTTTTTCTAAACACTCAAAGTGCAGGTCAGATGTTTTCATATAGGGAGTGTAATTCAGGGAGGAAAATTACATATGGCACGTGTTTAATATTAGATGTTACTTATATCAGGCAACTGTTGCCTCTCTCCTTTAGTGTGCTTTAGGAATCCCAAATCTGAGGGTACTATTTTAAAATTTAATCCAATCCAGATTTTAGGGTCTTCTACAATGACAGGAGAGTAAGATAAAATCCAAGCCTGACAGCATTCAAGCAGAAGTCTTGGCCAGCAAACTTGCCATGACTTAAGCAGCCTCAGAGAATTCAACTCCCAGTTTCCAGGACAGGTTACTGCACCTCACTGGTGCTGCTGCATCTGAGAGGCAAACCCAGAGCACTGCTCACCCCCTCCTGGAGCCTCTGTTCCTGCCTCACAACAGGAGGAAGTTTAGTGATTATTATATTCTATGCAGTTTAGTGATTATTAGCTGAATTCAGATGCTGCTGCTCATCACAATGTGGTCAGATCTACTTTTTTCATCCAATTATTTGCCATAATCAAGTGTAAGTTTGAAATCCTCAACTTTAAATCCTCAAAATTGAAAGAGGAGGCATGACAAAAGACTTCACCTAGGAGGTTACCTGCATTAGCACACTAAGGCAGGCTTTTAGAGCTCCAGTGACATTTATTTTCTACTATGAATGATCTTTAGTAGACACAACAGAGCAAATAAAAGCTGTAATCACATTATATGGTGCAACTGCATTAAAAACTCAGACTTGAGGACCTAAGTAACTGCTTTTTAGAAGCACTGAACACCATTTATCCCCTCTGACTAATCTGGTATCTCAACCCTTAAAAAAAAAGGGTGGGGGGGTAATAAAAAAAAATTGAGGTTGATCAAACTTCAGGCGCTCTTACTTTGTAAATTACAGATAAAGGAGACAATGTTTATCTCACAATAAAGGAGTCTTTACTACAACTCTAGAACTAGGCAGTACTTCTGTAGTTTACACATCATCTAAATTTTGCTATTATTACAAATGCAATTGAAGAAACAACATTTTCTTTTCAAGAAAGATTCTCAAGCAATAGAACTTTATATGTATGACTGTTAGAAAATAATCACTGCAGTTTAGTCCTTAAAAAAAATCAGACCTTTAAGAAGTTTTTTTGAAGTACACAGTTAGTTACTCTCTACTCCAAATATTGAGTCAGAATCCCAACTGATGCCTCACAGCACCTTCAACAGTTGGTTCCCATCCCGTTTAAATTTAAAAAATAGTTAGTAGGGATAGTAAAGATTCATCAGTCATAGATATTAGGAAAATAAAAATTCAAAGCCATTCTTACCTGTGCTTCCCCAAGGTCATTATTTACCACGGTGAAGTTGAGTCCAAGTTCTTCCACATCCCCTTCATAGCTCTTTAGAAAAAGCAAATTTTTGTACATTTCTGGGTCTAGTGAAGCTAAATGATGGATGTCAACATCAGCACTTGTCCCTAATAATTTTGAGAGGAAAAAACTAGCAAATGGCAGCTCCACCAGCATATTTTCATAAAGAGCCTGAAAAATAAAGCAATTAAAAGCACATTAGATAGTACTGTTTGTACATGCAAGAATTCAGAAGGTTTCTCAGCTTTAGAGTAATTCTGTCTTAATTTGGTGCCTGAGTAGGTTCTTCTAGCATGGAAATAGCTCAAATATTGCATAAATTTTAAGAATATTCATCCAAAATTTGAAATGGTAATATTCTTGTGAAATACCAAGGTCCCAAATCTCACAAATTATGTTGTGATTTAAAATGCAATGTCATTGCTTATCTATCATTACTCTTTATCCAAATTGCATTTATTTTCAGGAAAAGCAAGGTTTGCTAAAGGACAGTGCAACTGCATCAAGAATGCCTTACAAAATAAGTTTAGACCTCTACTTCCATTAGCACCATCACAAGCACTATTATTCCATTCATATCAATCACTGCATGTAGAACTGTCATCCCCCTCAACCCCTTAAAATAACTCTGTAAACCCAGTGCATTTTAAACTAATAAAAACTATCTGGTGCATGTTACACAGATTCATGGCTGCACATGTGGTGCATTTCACTGCTCTAATGCCAAAAGCACAACATCTTCATTTCCAAGCCAAGAGTTTACCAGTTCTGACTGTGTCACAGGTCCAATCCTGTCTGTACCTGACACTGCTACAGATGTCAAAAAATTCATGAACCAAATATGTACCTCACCCAAATCTTTTGGCTGCAACCTCAAATTATCCCCCTGGATAATCTGAATTTTCAAACTCTAGCAACAGCATTCTAGGTTCATCTACTGTATAAGCACATTTCCATGTAATGCAAAGTGTATCTTTGCATTGTTTTTTATTAAGTCAGTAACAACTGCTTGCTTGGAAGAAAAAAGTACTTATGGTAGCTCTCAGAAGAAGGAGAGGTGCACCCTTTAGGGCTATTCTGAATAAAGGACCACTGCTTTAAAAACAGCCATTCCTGGCACACGCTGCCCTTCTCATTGTCCACCCTGGTTGCCACATCAGCATCTCTACCAGTGACAACCACATCTTTACAGAACATTAATATCACTGCCAGGCTGATCAGACAAGGCATCACCAACATAACATCACTGTAACTTCATTGTTTGCTCCCTTTCAACTCTCCAAGAGCAGAGTTTTGGTGTTACTGAGTTCCTCCATAATCTGCTGCAAACTTAGAAAAGGAATCCCACTGAAGGAAAAAAAAAACAAAACTGAAAAAAGATGAATAGATGTAGCTCTAATCACTCAATGATATTCCAACAAAGACTTTAAGAAAAATATACACAATTCCTTAAACTTTTGAAAGAACATTTTTCTATGAGGTGAGTTAGACCTTGCAAAAAAACCTGAGAAGAACGAGTTCAAAGCCAAAGGGTGCATTATATTTAGAGCCATATGATTTATTCAAGGTGTAGAAGTCAAAATCCTCATTTGTATAGCTGACTTTAAAAGCAAACTAGAGGGATAAATCATTAATTTGCAATGTGTAAGGTCAGTGTTTGCTGTTCCTGCATTAGTAACAATAAAGCTATTGTAATTCCTTAAATATATCAAAGCTACCCGAATTTAAAATGGAATTCCATCTGTGACTCATAAAATGTAAATGCAGAGGTGTAATTTTTTACACAAGGCAGGTTTAAGCCTTTAGAGCATTCAATATACAAGGACTAATAAATGATAGCACTAAAAACTATGATCACATCAGCTAAATGGATTATAAATTAAATTTCCATAATGTATGCAACTGAAATACAAATGTAGACATAAATCAAGGTATTTTCTAAACACAGGTTAATTACACAAATTCAAAACCTGTCTATTTTTTATGCAAAATAATCCACTTAGCATTTTTCAAACTGGTCTTAAGTCTTCACCACTTGCAACACTTGATCCTAGAAGCCTATCAATAATTCCTTGTCAGGAAAAAACCAGCAATAGGTATATTGAAGAAACTTGTACGTTATTTTTCAAGTGTCTGTCTTTTATGAGTGTTTATTGCAAGAAATTGTGCCAAAATGATTTGAAATAAAAAGGATTAATTATGGTAGAAGCTTTTTAATATAAGTGAGTGCAGCTGCAATGCAATTAATGCAAATTGTGATGCTATCAGGAAAATAAATGTGAACAACATCACTGGCTATTTCTGTTTGCTGCCAAATAACTTCAGTAATTTACTACATTAAGAATCAATAAAAAAATAATGCATTTCAAATGCATCACTATTAATCTTCAGGTAGTTCCAAAGTGAACATTTATAACTTCATCTAAAAACTATATAAAGCATTTTTAAATAAACTAAATTGTGCAACTTGAGAATAACTTTAATTACTCCCTCTCTTAGCTAAGTGATTGCAATATTCAAAATAAAGTATTTTTGGAAAGAAGACAAACAGTAGTGTTTTAATTAGTTTGAAAGTCAAGCTATCCTAATAAAGTTTAATAAAAAATGCACTAAAACTCTGGTGAATAAAGTCATGATGAACTTTGGTTTTATTTCAAAGAGGTGAAGGCCACCATTACAGCCCCAGCACTGTGCAGGGATACTGAGAATTGCTGTGTACAATATGAGTAAATAAACTAAAACTTTATTTTCTGGATTCCCTCTAACTGTTTCTCAGTCAGCATCAACTGATCAAACTACCTATTCTTGCAAAAAATGTGATTCCACACATTCCTGCCAGGGCAACAAAACCATCAGCTGCTGATTCCCCTGGTTTGTTTGCAAGGAGAGCAATTGTACAGTAGAGGCTACAGGGTCACTACAACCAGAATAAGGTTCAAAACTTGCAGATTATTTGTGCTGTGCTTTTTTTGGGGCTGTTGGATTTGGGGTTTGCAGGGTGGGTTGTGTGTTGGTGGCCACAGCAGGGACACTGAAGTTTCTTCTAAAGTGGAGTAAGATCCAGTTCACAGCCATGGCTGAAACAGCGTGGGAATTGCAGAACAATTTGTTTTCACCAGGAGAACAACCTTCCAGCTGCCAGCTGCCCATGGAAGTCCACCCTGATGGGGATTTTACTAATGCTAAATCTAAAGGCCAAGAGGGAGACTCCCCTCCTTCCTTGTTTTTCCATACTGGACTGCCTTAGGAAGCTGTAAGTTATCCTGTTTTAAGCTTAGCTTTTTGTGTCTGAACTCTCTGACCTGGCTTTCTGCAACATCAACATCAAGGAGCCCAGCATCAGCAACAGGCAAGGGAACAGTGACCACCTCTCCAGAAGAAAGCAGCTCTGTCAGATCAATCAGCTGCAGTGTGAAGCTGCATCATTAGAGTATACTTACACAGTCCTTTAATACAAATATGGCCATGCTCTCCACACACAGATCTTGTCCTCTTTCCTCCTTTAACAGCCAACAAGCAACACCACTGATGGCAGAAACTGGCTTGCTCTTGGACAGAGATGTCTACTTCTGTTTGGCTAAATCAGAGCTTCCTGCTCATACACTGCTTCAGGAGCTCAAAGCCAGCAAGTTTAACCAATGTGTATTTTAAAACTAATGTTTAAAACTTCAAGTACTCTCACCCTTTCCCAAGTTTCCTTTCACTGTGCAGCAATCATGGACAGGACTGATGCCTTTCCATGATGAGCTCTGACAGTTCCCATCCCCAGCTTTCCCACTTGAGCCCCTGACCCCACTGTCTCTACCCTGCAGCCCATGAACTGCAGCAGGCCTATGGAAGGCAAAGAGTGCAGGTGGGAAGTCATGAAAGGAGCAAGTGGTGGCCATGGATGGCATCAGATTTCCACCTTCTAATGTTCAGATGTGGGGTCAACACCAACAACCTCAACCCATCCTATAGAGCTCTGCCTCCCTGAAAGGCTGGGGTATTAACACTCCAGCTGGACAGATGGGCAGTTTGAGGTACAAGCTTGGGTAAGAGGCTGGTCTGAAGCAGCAATCTCACAAGCACTGTAATGCTCACAGGGTGACACATTCCCAAGAAGCTAAAAAGTAATGTCTGCTGAAAAGGCCAACCTGGATTTCCCAGCACTCTTTCAAACTCACGTAGATTAGGGATCTTCTTTAGTTAGTGACATCTCTAGATATCAAAAAAAAAGGAATTTAAAAGCTTCTGAAATGACTGAACAAAAGAAAAAATATATTTCAGTAACAAATTATCTTTAGTACTCTCTAACCCAATGTTCTAATTATGTTAAGCCTTTTCTATTTTCTGAAGAGATTGTTAAAATAAGGGGTTTTTTTCTGGTTAAAAGGCCAAGAGCAATTATTTCACTATGGAAAAGGTAGTACTCAGTGAAAGGAACTTCACCCACCTATCTCCCCCTTTGTGAGAATGCCTGCAGAACACACCAGAATATTAAAAACAAACATAGTAAGAGAAAGCTTACTGTGGTTAGTAAGTTTTCACTCCACATGCAGTCTGAAGTTGTTCCTCTTTTAAATAACCTCAGCTACCTGTGATTACAGTGTAGTTCCACAGTAATTGATTGCTACAGGGACTGGCCTTTACTGTGTCAGTTTGGTGACACAGATCACAATGTGGGCATTTGAAGTGATGAAAAATATGATTTTCAGACACAAATACACTGAATGCACTCACTACACACCTGTGATGTGGAGGAAGAAGAAACAGTTCTTTAAAGCAAGCACCTTTCAGAACCCAGGCATGCAATTAATATCTGTAATGTACTATGGAAGAAGGTTCTGGGCTGAAGGACAGCTGTACATAGTGATAAAAAGAGAAAGATGACAGTTCTCTGGACAAGGAGGACTTTTCTTCTTCCAACAAAATAACAAGAGTGCCTGACAGGGACTCCAGATGGTAACTATCACTATACCATAGAAGTACTCCACAGGCACACAAGGTATTGTTCAGGTATGACCCCAAAATTGGGGAACTGCTCTTCAGAAAGAGAAGATTCCACACCATGTTTTAAATTTAAACAAAATGTAAGCTACTGGAGTCATTTCAGCCAGGTTAGCTATATACAGCAGAGGTTACATGAGCACTACAACCTGCTGAATAAGGTTCAACAAGTTGCATAAACAAATTAACAGATGAATTAATTAAACCTCCCTCCCTGTAAGGCAGCTTTAGTGCCTTTACTTACACTTTCAGGTCTACAACTAATTCTCATTTATTATTTCAACTAAAATCTTTCTTAAGAAAAATAATCAGTCCCTGCTGCTACTTTCCATTAATCCTTTACAACCCAGAACTGCAGCATTGTTTATGCTTTAAAATAAAGTTATATCCCTAGAAAGATATTTGGGATAAGGCAGTAAATGACTGGACTTAAATTCAGTTATTTCCATAATCAGTCTCCAAGACCATAACCCTTTCTATTTCAGTAATTTTAAACACTTACTATTAAATAATACTTAGCACTTACAGAGTGCAATAGATCTTCAAAGCTGTACAGAACCATTAATAAAAATGATCAAAAAATAGCAAAACCATTAGAACTTCCTTCTACCTTATTATTTATATCCTAGAAATATTTCATCACACTCACAAAGCTTTTGGGGGCAGCAGAGACTTTTCAACCCTAATGAAAAAGATTAAACTAAAAATGTAAGTTAAATTAAAATCAACATGTACTCATATTTTGAAGCATTTTTAGAGCTAATATTTAGTAATCTCTAGATAAAATAATTTCTTAAAGAAGTGCATAATAACCTGTTTAAAAGTGAGCATAATAACCTGTTTAAAAGATAATGTTTCTAATGCCAATACAGTAAAATAAAATTATTTCTCCCAGGTGTGTGTCCCAATGCAATGTCTCCTGTTACCCTGAAGCTCTAAGCCACTGTTTCAAAGCCTCTGAGCAGTAGCAGATGTTTAGATGCATTTGTATCATCCTAATAATGGAAAATCTGGTGCATTATCTTCCCTATATTACTGTGAAAATTCATAGCTTGCCTTTGTTCTGTCTTTTAAAAGAACAGGAGTCCAAAATTCCACAGCTTGATGCCTGCAATGAGGCTTCTGCAAACTTTAACAGCCCTTGCAGCAATGTGAATATCATTACATTTTTAAATTACTGTTATTGTTTTTTCAGAAAAAGCCTCTTGAAAATTGATTTTACTTCAGATTTCCCACTCAGTGTGAATTTGAAGACTGTCACAGGAATCTGCCTGTCACAGGTGCTGCAGTTGGTGCAAATCCCTGAAATGGATGGCAGGGGCGTGGCAGCACAGACCTAACTCCTGAATACACGACCAGGAAAATATAAGGATCTGTTCCCAAAGACTTCACTGGATCATATCATCTGTAATGACCTTGAGTTAACTTTTAATTTAAAAATGGACAGTCATGCTAGTATTTTTATTCTAGGAACTTAGGATGTCTTTAATAACATTAATATTTATTACTAAAACAGAGTGCTTCAGAAATGCCAGCACGTGCAGAAAACTACCATTTCAGCAGCTTGATACTTTCTTTCTCATTTAATAGGAACAGTTATCTCTGTAACTTATGCCATAAATATGATATAAACTGCTATCAATGTCATTTGGGGGGTTTTGAGGGCTGAGACAGGAAAGCACTGTGGATACCTGTGGATGCACTGGATAACTGATAGTTATCATTCATTACTGAAGTTCCAGTAAAGGCTTAATAGATTTTTCTTGTCTCCAATTTAAACATAATTTAGGAAGAACTTGAAGATAAAAGGAAAACTTCTCCTCCTTAGTAAAGCTTAATCTTCTGACATACTGAAACACTTAGTACTATATAACTAACCTCTGGATATGCTTCTAAGATAAATCTGTATTTTAATAGCAGTGAAACAAGTAATTCTTAAAGTTCAAACCAATTTAAGAATTTCAGTAAATATTCCAAACCTAATTGATTGAAATGGATGTAGGTGTTCCCAACTGTGAAAAAAGATCAGGATACCATTACCACACACTCTAACTGTTTATTTATTCCCTGTCTAGGAACCTGATTTAGAGGCAATAAAATGCAATCAGTACACAAACCAGAAGCAGGAATCATCTGCTAATGGAACTTTTAATTGAGGAGTGACCACTGACATGAGGTAATTCTTTCCATGCAGAACTCCTTGCAGAGACCTCTATGCACTTTATCACGGTAAACAATCACTAACATATGCATTAAAGAAAATTTAAATACATTATGACCCAATAAATATCACAATCCATCAATAAACACTTTTCCTCCCTAAAGATTTAGAGTTAAAATACCACATTTCAGTAGTCTTTTAGCACTAGACATATATTTACAGGGTTACTACTAACATAGCTATTTGTAATCAAAAGGTAATTGGTTTTGTTAAATGCACCAGTACACAAAGGAATTGTCAAGCTGAAGAACTGTGTCAGAAAATAGATTCAAATTAGTTTACATCTGCATTCATAAATCATGAAATAACTTCCATAAGGTACCAATTCTGCTCTCTTAGGATTGTGTTTCTGCACTGTAAGTTTATCATTAAAGGACCACGTTCTTTCCATGGTAAATTCCTGTTTTGATTTCATATCAGATTATTCAGGATTTTCTGAGACAAATGATCATCAGTTAACTTGCTCTTAAGCAAAATGCTGAATCTACAAAATCATGTGAGAGGTAATGGAAATTAATAAAACCAAGAGTTTAATCAATTACCTCCTGTTTGCATCAGTATCACCAATCCCATACCTACTATTCCAGGTACTAGTAGTACCAACTGGGGCTGCAGCACAAACTAATTAAGGGTATACTAATTTAAATCAGGCCAAAGAGGGTCTAATTAGGTGAACAATAAGAAAAGGGAAAGGGAAGCCTAAAAATCAGAAGGAAAAAACCACCACCACCAGTCAGAGTGGCAGTGCAATGCTTGACACCAAACAATCCAGTATATGAAAGCCAGTTCTCATTGTAGTTTTCTTGTTCTGTTTCATTCCCACAAGCTTTTGGTGCATGAATGGCACTCAAATATGTTATTAGAAGCATCTCCTTGAATGTTTTAACTCCATACATGCAGCTTATTTATAATTTAAGAGTTTAGGATCTGATGCAGATCTTGCTGTGGAAAGACTCCCCTGAATCAATCCTCCTTAGATAAGGCCCAAGAATGATTAAGAACTACTTTAGTTTTTTTGCAGAATGGATTCTACAGACACTGCTTATCTCAGAATTGCACCTTCCATGGAGGCACAATATTCAAAGTTACAAACAGTAACCATAAGGTATACTCTCTAATACAAAGAAGAATATTCTAATCTAAAATTAGGTCCCATTCATTTACTTGTAGTGTAACAAAATCTGTATTTGATCTACTATTACTCTTCTAAAGCTTCATTTTATTCAAGGACTTAGTTTGTAACTATTTTTTTCAATTATATATATTTAATAACATTTAGATGTGTGCAAAGAACAGTCTATTAGCTCTTAAATCAGTAAACAACAAAAACTCATAGGAAAATAAACAACTTTGGCTTTCATCAATATAATATCCACAAGTCCATGCAAATTACTGACCTCCCATACACCATTAAATATTAATGATCAAAGAACAAAACCTAGATTGCATCCACCATCAAAATAATGCTAAAATTTAAAATGAACATGCTAGTTTTTCTTCAATCCTTGCTGCTTCCTCTATGAAACATCTTTACTCGGTTCCACAAAAGAAGGACTTAGTTCAAAAACAACTCAAAAAACATTTTGTTCTCCATATTGCTTTCCCAATCATTTAAAGCAGAAGTTGGGTCTTGGCAAAACAAATCTAAATCTTTTCAGAAAACCTTAGTGTCTTCCAAGGACTGCAGGTTCTATTGTTTAGAAAAGGGGGCTTAATATTATATTGCAAAAATAGATGTTCTTCAGCAACATGAATGTGTGACTCACAAGTACAATTTAATATTCTGGAATAAGAGAGGAGGTAGAATTCAGTAAATTCAAACCACTGAGTGTATAATACACAAATCTCTACTGTGAGAGTCACTCTGCTTAACATGCAAAGACAGTCACTGTAAAACAAAATAAATGCAAGAACTAGCAGGTTTATGTCAAAAGGGAAGAAGAGGAAACTATAAAAATTATCATACTAATCTATCTATGGATTTCCTGCCATATTCTTAAACTAATGCTGATACTTCACAAAATTTAAGTAAATTATCCTAAAAATTAGCAGCTTGATGTCAAAGAATTCCAAATGCAAATAATGTCCTTTTCCAAAACATCTGTCACAGTAACATCACTGAATAAATGGAAATGTACACTGGAAATTGAGAAGTATGTTGTATACTAGACTGAGTTTAGGTCAGAACATGAAGTTCAGATTTTAATTCTGTCACTGTTCTTCTACCTGGACACTGTTTCTGCTTGAATGGTTAACCAGTGTTTGCCTCTTCTCAGGTTTGCAGCAGATCATGCAAGAATCAGCATGGAGAAAACCCTCATTTAATATTCTCAGGTACTGCTTCCAAATTCCCTTGGAAATTTCCATTTGTTGCTTCTTGGCAGCCTGTCAAAAAAGCACCTTTTGTGTTCTCCTGTGCCAATTCCACTACACCCCAAACCTGCAGCAGCAGAGTTTGCACATGGGGAGATTTTTAGTGCAGCCAGAGCAACAACTACTGCACGTGGAAAGGAAGTGGAACCAAACCAGGAGCCTGCCCACAGCCCAAAAGAGAGCAAAAGGATCACATCCATCTTTCTGGGACACCACTTGGGACAAGAAGACTTTCCTTTGCAAAGAGGATTTGGGGATAGAACTCCTCTGCCTGAACACTCCTGACAGCCCAGGGCACCCTTGGCTCTCAAGCCAAGCCTGGGGCTCAGTCCCAGCTGTGCTTCCAGTGGGCAGCACTGAGGGGTTCAAGTCTCCAAGCCCTCTGGCTGTAGGAGACTCTCACTGTGCACAGCAAACTGAGCTTTAACTTTTAAGGAAGAGAAAGGAAAATGCTTAAAAGGCACCAGTGTTAAGGTAATATTTACATTTCAGAGTAAAGTCACTGAGAGTTGAGAAATGTAAACTTTGGAAGTGTTTGAGTAGCTGCTGTTTAAGCAAACTCATTTCTGGTTTTTTTAAAGGATGATTTCAGACAACATATGCAATTACATGATCACAAAGTATTATTTCCACAAGACCTTTTGCTCATCCAGTGACTACCAAAGTTGCATGAACAAGCTATGCATTTTGTACACAGATTTTAATTTCTTCATTAACTAAAAAGATACCCAAAAGTCAGTAATTTATTCAGGATTAAAATTATTTCTATTTTCAGATATACCATTTCTCAAGATATGTTTTATATTTTAAGATGTTTCTTCTTCTGAATTGACCAATTAACAAAGATGCCAAGCTGTTAGAAACTTCCTGATGAGAAGAAAAACTGATTTAGGTGTAACTTCATGGTGCTGAAAGTTAAATGCATTTGGACATTAGTATGAAGTGGTTACCAAGAGACCAAGAATTTCTATAAATTATTATATTTTAATGTATTTGTTTTCTGATAACATTGAAGCCTCTTACGTGAGAGTTTTTGGTGGCAGCACTCTTTGCACACTGATTTCCACAAATAAGAAATTGCTGTGGATGCCTCATTGCTTCCGTTGCATTAGATCTACTTTGTTTGCAAAGGGGCTTTTAATAATTCCCTATTGCTCACAAATAGCCCTGTGCAAAGCACAAAATGGACACATTTTTGAAAATGGATGAGTGGGTATTCAATAACCTAACCAAGATCACAATACCAGCAGGTTTGGAATATTATGGTCGTGCCTTATCTTTCTGTTTAATTCATCAAGTCTCTAAATACACCACTAAAAAGGTGTCTGTGCACCTGGGCAAGGGTAATTATTAAGTAGCACTGTCAATTCTTACCTTATCTACACATACTGCAAATACAAAACCAATTTATGCTTTCAAAGTGTTAAATAATAGATTTTCTGATTTAAAAAAAACCAAAAAACTCTACTTGTAGCACTCTGTGAGATAAAACACATTTTGCAACTTCTGTCTCTATGCTAATATCTGAAATTCAGTTACAGAAGGCAATGTGTTGTTTTGACAGAGGAAACCAAAGACTCAAAATTACAATCTCTTTTTTAAATAATGTTTCAAACTTTCCCTGAAAGTTGAGCCCTTCCTAGATATACATAAAACATTTTTGTGGTGAAGTAACCCCCTTAACAATACCACAAGCATTTGCTTTCCCACTCCAAAAATCTATACATGCAGAAAGAAAATTAAGCTTGGATATGTAGTATCAGACATAATTACCAACTGTTGTATTAGTACTGAATCCATCTCCCAACAGGAGTGGGAACATCGGTCAAAGATTATTTATTGAAATGGCCAATTTGTAATTTCATTCTGTAGGAGATTTGGATACAGCAGTAGCTGGGATGCATTAGCAGGGTATTTGCTTACAAAGAGGCAGTTTGATCTAACTCACTTGACTGGCAACTCCCAAACACAGCACTGGTTCAACAATTCACTGTTTGCCAACAACATCCCTTGAAACCTCTTCCAGCTATACTACAAAGACATCAAACCTCATTGCAAGGCAGTAGCAAGATTTTAGCCTCCAAAATACTGCAGGCACTTAAATGGGACTTTTACATCTTAAATACCTTCAGTATTAGACAGCTAAGTAGCAGTTAATACTTTTTTTTTTCTGAAATGGAATTTGTATTCCTAATTTTGTTTCCCAATTATTAGCTTTATAAAAATTATTTCGAGTGCTTAGAATGAAATAGCCGCAGTATTAAACCTGACCATAAAAGAAAATTGAATGTAATTAATGTTTGTAATGGTTTCTGTCTTTGTTCCTCTCCCTCCATTTTTCATCTAGCTCAACAAGCATCTATTAGCCTTTGAACATTCATATCACTGAATTATCAAGCACTGAAACTTGAGAAATATGCAAAATGTACAAAACCCTAAACAGACTATGTGAAAAGTAATTTGCATATGCCTTTTAAGTATTTTAAATGCTGATGGCAAATTTTAAATGGTATACCTCATACAACTAGTAACTGTGTAAAACATTCATTTCATATATTCCAAATGATGGAAATGTAAACTGCAGTCATAGTCCTAAAAGCTCCAGGTTGAAAAATCACTATATGCAGAGTAGATCTGGTGAATTCAATCAACTTAATCTTAAGCATGAGGATACACACAGAAGCACACATATGCAAACTTCTTCATCCTGAAGCAGGCCTAGATACACTTTATTAATTATTGTTACCTAACTCAACTGGCAGTCAGGATAACACAAATTTCCTGTACTTCCCAAGCATATAATTGATTAAAATCAACCAGAAATTTAGTAGTAATGTTCATACCCAATATGTCAGAGTTACTGTCTCTCAAGTCTGGGAAAATCTTTGGATTTTCCCATCCACTCCTAATTAGGAAGAAACACTACTGAATCATTTCAGTACTGCTATAGCTTTGTATTCCAGACCACTGGTTTTACCTTTCCAAGCATTCTCCCAAGGAAGTAGTAATGTCGGGCGTATGAGTCTCCAACCAGCATCTGTGCAGCAGGGTTAGGGTAAAGCAGCCCCTCATTGGTGGTCTTAAAAAACCCCTGGTTAGGGTTAAATCCTGATTTGAGGAGTTCATTCAAAAATTCTCTGAAAATTCCACCACCATCAATGCCAGCTTCATCAAGACCGTGTGCATTAAGCAAGTGGACACGAATGCGCTTTTTTAGGTCAGGTTCTGCAGGGAAAGGAGAGACAAACTCAAATACAATTAGCTGCTTCAGTTTTGTATGGATAAAAACACATAAACAAACTATATATGCTAGCATAAAATTTGACCTAGTAAACTGTAGCAAAACTCCTATTAGTGGCTTGAATTTTAGAATATTCAGTTTGTGAAACACTCACTTTGTAGAAAAGATATCATCTTAAGAGTCATCAAAAAAAGAAGAGGATAATACCATAGGTAGGGGAAGAAAAAAATCCTACAAATATTAAAAGAGACCAAGGAAAACTTGAAAATTGTATTTATATAAAATATTTTGAGTGCACAATCACACAGATTCACAAAAATGTGATTTAATTCAATGTAGTAAAATTTACTACATCCCATCATTAGAAAGAGACCTGCATTATTATCAGACACATTGTACCAAGCAAATCCTGTTCAGTCCATATGTATTTACTGGCCAAGACTACCAAAGCAGATAATATCTCATGAATTACATAGAAAAATATACAAATTACAATTATTTGGACAAGCAAAAGGGAAGAAAAGCACCATAAAAAGACGGTGTAAAGAGATGATTTAGATTGTAATAATCAGAAAGAATAAGGGTGACAATTACTTCTGTAAAAACAAGGAAATGTGACTTTTAAGAACTTTCAAATTTTCAGAGCTGATACCTCTACAGCATACCAGTCAAATAAGCAAACATGGAACTACATAATAAGAACAATAAAGTCTTGTAACAAGCTGATAACTGCAAACCTACCATTCTCAGGAGAAAGTTTATCATAAGCATCTTCATAAATATAATTTCTTCTGATAGTGACATTAATTCCATCCAAAAATGGCCCATCTCCTTGAACTTCTTGTTTATCAGCATAGATCAATCTTTGAAAAATCTGTTTAAATGAGTGAAAAGAGCAATCATATCATTGTGCAGATCTAAATATTCAATGAGAGATGGTTATTCCCTACTCTTACTGTCCTTTGAGCTGCCTCTGGCACTCACTTTCAAGTTATTTGTCTTCTCTCTCATTGAGCAGCAGAAACTTTATACAGAGCCATGACCCATGGAAGGGGAGGAGGGGGACAGAAATGCAAAGAACTTTTCTGTGCTAAGATAACATCCTCAGTTCTTTCTACATAAAGAAGTACATCTATAAACATTGTGCCAATGCTTGCAGTTTCCTCTCCCTAACTTAATAGAGTTCTGAAATGCAAAGTATTCAAAGAGAAATGAAAAAAGTCCCATGAGATTTTCTCACACACAGGTTATTCTCAATGCTGGTAAGTAAATTTTTGTTGCTGTTTGCAATGGTCAGGAACACTCTCAATAATAAGAAAATAGGTACCAGTTCCCCTTGTATAAGCAGTGAACAAATAATTCAGATTAAAATCATGGATATTACCACACATTAAAAAAAGAACCAGAGCATCATAAAAATTCAAAACAATTATGCCAGGTGAAGCACAAATTGAATTTCACACTGTCCATTTTCAAGCCTTCACAACAGGAACCTGTTCCCCTGAACAGTAACTGTAGCTCACTGTGTTTCTGTGCCAAGATGTAGCATGGGAGGGGGTTGCCTAATGTATAATAATATTCCCTCTATCCATGGAGTGTAGGTTTACTATATTCTCTCTTGCCATCCTTCCCATATTCAATAAATACTATAGCATATTTTCCATATATCAGACCATTTTTTAATTAAGAACATTAAGTAAGAGTCTGCAGGGATTTTTAAAAACAACAAATTTACCACGAAAGAGAAAATCTGACCACAGCAAACAAAGGTAGAATAAGGTCTCAAATCTACTGTTTTTATGTGCAACTGTTGCTAGTGGAGAAGATGTTTTCCAGCCAGGAAGATTACAGTATAGACAAAGCAGGAATCTTTCCTAAGGTACACAGCAGGAAAACAAGAGAAAACAGTCCTAAGCTGCAGAAAGAGAAACAAGGGATGGACATAAAGAAAAAAGTTCATAATGGGAGTGATTGGGTATTGCAAAAGGTCACATGAGAGTTTGTGAAATCTCCATTTCTGGAGATAGTCAAAACTCATCTGGACAAGTCCTTGTGCATGCTGACCCAAGTCTGAAGTTATTCTTGTGTGAGGAAGGATGTGGACTACAGTACCTCCAGAGGTCCCTTATAGCCTAAATTTTTCTACAGTTTTATAACATCCAGACGTGTAGTCACAGGCTCCTTTTTTATGTACAGAGCATGAGAATATGCTCACCACTACTCTCCTTCCTGAAGCAGCCCTACATACAGTTTATTAATTATTTTTACCCAACTCTAGATGGAAAAATTCACCTGGTATTACATCTCATAGAAAAACTCATTTTGGTACTGACTCTGACTCCCTAGACAACCCAATGTTCATGGATATATTAGTCCTGAAAATGAGAATCCTAATGCACAACTGCAGAATTTGCAATGACTTCAGACAAACAGAGAAAAACAAGCAATGCTGCCTGAAGCACACACCATGGAAATAGCATCACCAAGGGCAAGCTGACCAAAGTATGGCCTAAGGAGGTGAGAACCAAGGCACTGCTACAAACTGGATTCATTACCTCCCACAGACTGAAAGGTGCACCCCAGGGTGCTTTAAGGCTGAATGGGAAAACTCTCCCTAAGGCCAGAAAGCTCTAGAGCCTACCATGGAACTGCCTCTGCAATTGCTTGTTAGACTATCTGTTATCTGGTGAGTCAAGGTAAAAATGGCATGAGGAAATCAGAAAATGAAAGGGCATATGGAACAATCCCCACACACAAGCAGCATTGAGCTTACCATATTAGATTACAGAGCAATAGACAGCAACTGACCAAAAGGAAAAAAAACCTTATTATGGTCGTGGCATTTTCTTCCCTTATTGCAATGTGCTCTGCAGAGGCAGTGGGAGACTCCAAGGAATGCTGACTCCCACTAGCATACAAAAAGGACTGTACACTCTTGTTCCAAAACACAGTGTAACAGGATCTCCTCTTTGAACTATAGAAGGTCAGTTGTAGCTTTATCCTTATCTCCAAGCTCTCATGCCACTGTTACTTCAGTTTTTGTGATAAAAGCATACAAGGGTCTATGAATTGCAATTGCACCAAAAAAGGCTTTATGAATTTCAAAACCATAACATGCATGCATCTCAATGCAGCTTTAAGAATTCCAGAGGCTGCAAGGCAGTGACTAAGTCATGATATAGAGATCCCTGCTTGAGATCAGTTCCTATCATTTTCCTGTAATCCTGGTGTGCCATTGCCATACAGTCATAAGATGCTTTGTTGAAACAACTGTTTCACAAAAGCCTGAGAAAAACCCACACATTTTCTACCAAAGCTGCCTCTGTCTGTTTTGACAAATAAAGACTTTCTACTTTCCCTATGGAAACTCTTCATTCCCTTGATGGTGTCTTGAAACATAACATTTCCAAGACAATTTAGGGAGCAGTTTTGGAATAATTGATATTGTTAAAAAGTAAAGCAGTTTTTAAAAAAATGTGCTTAACAAAAAAAAAACTTTAAGAATATTAATGATGCAAACTGAAATAGGTAATGCAACTAAAAATTACATCTATAAAATCTCAAAAACATTCATAAGCAAACTCAATCAATCAAGTACAAGACTCTTGGAAGTTTTAAGCTATACACTCTACTAAAGCTCAGCTACACAGCTATGAATGCAGGAACCTAATCTGTAGGTGTTTCTTTCCCAAAGTGGAGATCCATGATCTCATTTGGAGCAAACCCACCCAGTGCCCCCGAGTCTCCAGCTGTGAGCCTGCCCTATGGTACAACACACAACGGCGGGTGCTGTGCCACCACCAGAGGGTGCAATCAGGTAGAGCCATCTCTGAGCCGGGACTGCAAACTGCTCTCATCTGCCTCAGAATAAATGTTCCTAACTTGAATGCAAATATTATTAAGGGCAACACAAGCAGGAAAGTAAGAGAGAAGCCAGTAACTTTAGATGTTCAGCTGCTGCATGAGTACTGCAGAAATACAGTGCAGAGTGCCATATCCTTCTATAGGGAATCCATCCGGGTTCTACTTCACTAAGTGCTCTTTTTACACTTACTCAAAACAAAAAACACCAATTGCATATTAAATTAGAAATTAGGTACCTTTACTCTTTCTTCAAAAGGAACTACAAAAGGTAGCTCTGTCAGAATTGCAAGTTGTCGTTCTTCAGATACAGAAAGAGGTGCTGGTTCCAAACCCACTTAAAACAGAAATAATAACTTTAAAAATTTTGGAAAGAACATTTTTTTAAACAATTTATTTTGTATCAGGTGATTCAATCTACTTTGTATAAAAACACATACATTCAAATAGTTTATTTACTACATACTCACTCAAAGCCTTACCTTTCCTTAAACATTAGTTGCTACAGGCAAACTGAAATGTAAGTAGTAAAAACATACAAAACCAAAATGCATATAAAAATATATACTCCTGTACCTCTGTTTTTATTCAGAAAAAAATCTCCTTATTGACATTTAAGCTTAGGAGTTAGGAAAAAAATGCATGACAGAAGATAATTAGTAACTGTGATGATTTAGAATTTTCATTGCAGGAATATACAATATTCCTATTCCCATGTTCAGAATAGTTTACAGTCACTGTGCTTTCAACTACATATTCTACCTTCAATCAAGCCATTTTAGGTAAAAACTTTAAGAATTAAATCAAATCTAAGGAAACCAAGAGAAAGATAACATTTATTTCAGTGAGTTTTCTCCCCTAACAGCAAAGTCACAGAGACCACATTAAATCTCAGTGACTGCAGAAACAATGAAAACACCATCAAGAACCTGTATAATGTATTTAAGACAGAAATCTTGGAGAAGAATTCAAGAAGCCACAGCAGAAATGCTCATTCATGCAGTTCCCAAACTACTGTGCAGCTCCTTTGAACTCACTCACAGGGTATTTTTAGGAAACAACTGAACTTTTGGTGATGCACAGTAGAAATTACAATCCTGCTCTAACTTTATGGAAGGAAACTCAGCCAGTGAGCACACACCTGACTGTAAATTAATTAACTGCAGTCAGTATTGCTCTCTGATGAGCCACTGTAGTCAAAGGCCCACCTGACTTCAGCCTACAGAGCTAACAACACCCACAGTTCCTTGGTTGTTTCATTTTCATGTTCAATAACCACCTCTGAAGAAAGACTCCAGAGTCTGGACACACAGAGTGTATTACAAAATAAGCAAATGCTTCATGTCATTACCCTGGCTGCAAGTTTTTGGTTAGAGCTTCAAGGTTTTTCTCTTTGGCTTCCACCCATGGGTGACAAGCATCTTCTGCAATCTTCTAAACTGAACACTTCAATGTTCTTTTTTGTTTGTTTTTAATATCCTCAAAGCATGTGAAGTGGGGATATTTTAAGATCCAATTTAATAGGGTATGACCCTAAACATCACTGATCTTGATATATATTCATTGGGAGCAGGTTTCAACATTGTAAGCCTTTGGAATATCTGACAAAATGCTGATTTGTGATTATTTTTAGTTTACTTAGTAAACATTTTTAATTAAAGTCAATGTATGAAGCCTATTAAGCTAACAGTTAAAATCATTTTAAATGAAAAGTGCATGTACAGCAAAGGTAAACTACTACATGACTTCGACAGTTCAATTATTTCAGTCAATTAGTCAATTTTATCTGCATTTCTCCATCACAGCCTCTTTCTTTAGAGAGAAATATGGGATGGAGTCATCAATACAGAGGGCATTTAGAACTCACAAGTCTGCCATTTAAGTAAATGAAAAAGCACAAATAAACATGGCCATATGTGATTCAGCAGTACTTTCATGCTAATTGGCTTTAACCCATATGGAGTCAAGAGGGATTAAACAAGTCATGTGCACAAGGTTACCTGCTTGTTTTCACACAGGTTTACATGAACACACTGTGTCATCTTTCCTCCAAGACACCTCTTGAGTTCATCAGCTGAACTTCAACTTTGACAGAGAATAGGAAATTCAAAAATGCCAAATACTGTGAAAATTTTCACAGGCCAGAGAGGAGAAATTCCTTTAGCACCAGCCAGGAGAGCAGTGCTCAGTGTGCCAGCTCACCTGGAGCCAGCCAGGAAAAGGAGGGCACACAGCTGCTCACACCAGCAGAGCACAGGCATTCCTCATCCCCCAAATGCCCACAGCAGGAGAGGCATGAAATGGAGGGAACTGGGGGCATCTGGGGAAGGAAAACCTCAATATAGTGTAGGTGTGAGGGCAAGGAGAGCAGGAGAATGTGAAAGTGATAAATGTGGAATAGGTTTGGCAGTGGAGAACATCCAGACAGTACAAACAGCTGTGGACAGTCATGTAGGTCAGTGAAAGAAACAAGGATTGCTGATGTGGAGAAGTGTAACTTCCAAAGAAAGAAACTAACAGGAAAAATACATAATCAATAATTCTCAGCAGTACTTGAACTGAGCCAACTAGTTATTATCTGGCAACTACACTAATAAGGTAATCAAAATAAACTTTTACCATCATAGCTACTCAAACAAAAATTATCACTAGAAGTCTTTAGGTTTCAACCCTGGACAAAGCTTTTAATTCTGTACAACCCTACAGCAGCATTCAAAGGTTACAGTCTCTCCATGATCTACTGGATCTGGCTACACTAACTCAAGCAGATTGCATCATCCTGAAAGAGAGCAAGGACTCTTGTAGATGAATCATTTTGCTGCTTAAAGGCCCCATTTTAAATTCATTATTAATTCTGCACAAGTGCCAGTGATTTAATGATTATTTTACCTGATCACAGAGAGGTAGAATTCTAGAATAGTGAAGCTGAAAAGGTATGAAAAGCTGGAAGAAACAGACTGTCTACATGAGACAGCATATTGGAACATTCTAGTGTAAATTTACCCTGACTGCTAAGTTTGTCCATTCTCTAATCTTTCCCTGCAAGTTCCATAAAATCCTGATATTTTGAGTAATTCAGAGGTTCACATTTCTGCCTTATCTAATTAGACACAATATTTATAAACAGGAATTGCTATTTACCATGCAAAGCCTGTTTGTTACAGTTTAATACATAACAAAAATGTTTCTTTATAGTAGACAGTAAAAGCAAAATTACATCTTCTGCAGCTGTATTAATTTTCTGTTCTATGCAACTGCCTTTTATACATATTAATACATTATTTAAAAAACACATCATTTCTCCACCTCATCAATGCCAGTGGAAGCTTGGGCAAAGAAATTATTAAATTAAATAACATTATTTACTATAAATATTTACACACATGCATACAAGTGCACAATTTTTAAAAATATCTTAACCAAAATCATGAAAGATTGTCTTGCTTTTGGTTAGCAAGATTTTACTACAAAATACTCAACTGCATTCTAGCAAAGACAGATTTCTTTGCATAAGGCAATCTCTTCCTTTGACTTGGCAAAGCTGAAATTGCATGGCAGTGTCTTACCATCCAGCGTGGACTGCAGGGGTCCGATTCTCCCCATCCTCCTGACCCTCCACACGTGTCTGGCCGATGGCACATACAGCTGGGTGACCTCACAAATTAACAGGATTTCACAGTTAAACAGGACTAATTACACATTATAACTTACTGCTGCATACTAAATACACAAAGCTGGCACATGCAGGAGTGTCTCAATGCCTTAATTCACAGAATTCACAGAATCACTGGGTTGGAAAGACCTTAAAGATCATTGAGTCCAACCCAGTCCCAACACCTCAGCTAAACCCTGGCACTGAGTGCACATCCAGGCTTTTTTTAAACACACCCAGGGATGGTGACTCCACCACCTCCCCAGGCAGACCATTCCAGATCTTTATCACCCTTTCTGTAAAAAACTTTTTCCTAATACCCAACCCTTGATGCAGCTTGAGACATCTTCATTTCTGCTGATCCCTCTTTACACCTGTGCCTTACAGGAGAGCTGTACAATTCACAACAGTACAATGGGAATCCCCTGTATTTAAAAATAACACACAATGTTTCATTCAGTTCTGGTATTTAGGACACTAGAGAAGCCAACTTTGAATTTTGAGATATCAAATATTTCGTTTATTTTGTACTGAGCATGTGTCATGATTCCCAGGAATCTAGTCCACAGCAGGTATTACCTTTTTCTTTTGCACACACATACACACTTTTTGAGACCAATGTCATTTTGTTCCAAAGCTCTTTATAAAAAAAAAAGTCAGTTCTAGGTGAGGTAAGGACAGAAAATGCTGCTGAATTTTCTTTTATTTTGGAAGAGAATTTTCCCCACTGTAGAGCAATTATTTAATTTAGCATTTTTACTATGAGAAGATGCAACTAAGTGCTACCAGATTTCTCATTCTCCTCTGCTATAAATGCCAATGATTTACACTCTTGCACTGTAGGGCAAGTTCCCCTTTATGGATTGGAAATGTGCTTTAACATACAAGTTCCTTAACAGATGCAAGACTCCTACATTAGAGAAAAGCAACATGATTCCAGGTTTTAAACCATACAATCTGTGCAAAATCAACATCACCACCAATACTGTCAGCAATCAAACACCTGACCACTGAAAATGTGGCTCCTATAAGGTTTTGTGGAAAAGGATATGACTCTTACCTTATCTGCTTTAATGTTTTCTTGTTCTGAGAGCCAGTGATTTGGTGGACAGAAATTTCTCCTTGTATCCCTAGATTTCAACATTTTCACTAAGTTTGTGATGACCTAGGTGTCAGAAACACACACATTCAGTATACACCTAGCACTGTGAATGAAATCACATAATTCACAAAGCAAGAGCTTTTTTAAAAAAATCAGTAACATATAAAATTGCCACTTATTTTCAACTCACAAAAACTTGCTGTTAGACTTAAATAGAATGAAATTAAATAATCATGGTTCACCTGCAAGACATCAAAAAACCTGACTTAATAAAGTCTCATTCCAAAATTCAGGAACCAGCACTACATAGGATTTAGCAGTACTGCACACCTGAAGTGCTGCATGCCAGTTCAAGGAAGCCCAAACAAATCATTATCAACATTAAATTACTTATTTAAAGAAAAAAACACCAAATCAAGTATACACACAATGTATATTAGGTATGCATACAATGTTCTTTTATCTTCCTAGCAAAATTGAGAGGCTGAGAAAAATTGTTTTCATGGCATCTTTGCAATTTTAGTGTTTCTCCTGGAAGGATCCTCCAATCCAGAAAAAAAAAAAGTAGAGAAACCAAGCTAACAAATTCTCCACCTCAAGCAGAACTGCCATACTCAGCTGCATGCCTTCAGTCCAAAGCTGAATCAAGTTCACCCACCACTACATAAAGATAATTAAGTGGAATCAATACAATAGTAAATTACTAGGCTAAAAAGACATTATCACTGCTACAATGAACAGCCATCTGTTTGGCAACTTTAAAGTACAGCACATGAGAAATGAGTAAGAAAAAAGTGTACACAGAGTTTTTCACAGAAATAATCTTGCTAAAAGACAGTCATAATAGACAGGTGTCAACAGTAACAAAGTTCAATGGGCCTTCTAAAGGATTCTGGGTCTAGAAGCTACACAAAAGAGCTTTTAACATCCAGTTTTTAATGTAAATGTCTTTATTCAAGACAGAACAAAGAATGCTATTAAGTGAACTGTCTGATTACATGGGAATTTTCATCACCTTTCCCTTATAAAATGCAGTGCAGGTTACACAAATCACTGAAGCTCTATGGTCCCATTACCACTGTAAGCGAGGCAAACGTTTTTAAAAATGAAAATAAAATCAGAAAAGACTATCCACATGAAGGGCATGAAAATACAGTATTCTACAAGCAGCTAAAGAAACCTTAAAGGAAGCTGAATCAGATTAAGTGAAATTGGAGTTTCTCCTGCAGAATGCATTGGTACTGAGAACACTAACCCAGCTGCCACCCCAACTCAGCATTCCTTTGTAAAAATTTTCCTAAGTATGCATTCCCTGGAAAGGAAAGATGTACTACAATAAAAAAAATATTAAAAGGGGTATTTCTTCCCAATAAAGTGTTCAGTGCAAGCAACATTTAAAACTAAAATTCAGCAAAATTAGAAACTTGATTTCACAGGATTAACTCAAGACAGTGAAATAAATCTTTTGTTTAACAAAATCCATTTTCATATACTTATAACTTAAAGATTCTCTATGGAATCTCTAACAGCTGACTACACTATCATCCTACCAAGCCAAAAATGGGGGATTCTGTTAAATGAAGACATTTACACACGTAAATGTTACCAAAGACCTCCAATCTGTTAGCAAACATGCACATAATTGTCAGCAGCCTCTCTGTTTCCAGACTTACCATTACCTTGCAGAAATAAAGCCTGCATTTGCATGTATGAATGTGTGTGTGTGTGTATATATATATATATAATTTCATTCACTTCATACATACACATATGTCTTTCACTAGACACCAGAGGCATGGAAAATACACAAAAGAAGTGAGGAGTTAAAAGAAAAAAGAGAAATTAAAAGCACAGATGATAAGGAAGCAATGTGGTCTTTTCCACCAGCAGCTTGCAAAAGCTTTAGCAAAGATAAATCCCATATATTTGATAGATATATTTGACATAGTGCAAAAGAAAGAAAAAGCAGTTTCTACTTGAATTTATAATTAACTACTTTAGCTTTGTTTTAATGATTTGGAAGAAGGTACTGCTGCCTGCCTACTGGCAGGAAGCAATTTTTTGAAGCTGCTGTCAGGAAAGACTCAGAGCTATACACAGGAGTCTTCTTGGTGACATTAACTTTAGCCATGCTCAATTTTTATCTGTAACAACAAACATGCTTCTGAAGAAGCAGACAAGGGAAGCTTTGCTATTATCTTCTTTTTGGGGTAGAACTGGAGCCTTCCAGATACCCTCAAGATTTGTATTTCCAGTTCAGCTGATGGAAGACAACTCTGGCTCCTGAACATAGCAAGACTACACCCAGTTTTGACAGTTCCACTACAAGTTTAATTTCAGACTGCCAGAGTGGGACAAAGTAACTCAGAACTTTACAGCTCTCTGAACTGCAAAATATGAACAAATTCACCTGAAATCCACCAACTTACACAAAGATTGATTAAGTATATCAAACTAAAGCAAACAAAAAGAAGGAGGCATGATACAAACTGCATGCATAAAAATACCCCTGGTCTGACATCTTTCTCAGAAAAAGAACACATATTGGGGGTTTCATTAGTGACTTTTAAATCAAAAGTTTATTTAGCAATTTAAAGACAAGTAATTAAATTACATTGTGCAAACATATATTAGATCAATCTGTGCAAATTACAGATTCAGTGGTGCATTAGGACTGTATTCAATGCAATCAAAACATTATCAGTTACTCTCACTGCTGTTAATGCTTATGCTCATAAGTGAAATGTGTTGTAAAATCAGGCAGAATAGGCTGGATAGAGGCTACCTTAGACTTGTAGAATGAATAAGCATTCCTTAATTAGCCCATCAGGTTAAGTGCAAGCCTTAATGGGCCTTTCCTAAAGTCTAGCATGACATCTTTCTCCAAACATGGCCAAGAAGAAAGTTCCATTAGCAATATTAATACAAGCTTAGTTGATCATTTTCATTCAATTAACTTCTTTCAATTAAATAGATAGCTTGACAAAAGCAGTGATAAAAGACCTGAAGGGACAGCTGATGACTCGAACTGAACATTAGTGTGCGAGAGGTCGCCAGTATTAAACAGACTGTAAATCTAGCATTCAATTTGGAAAATGCATTTCTTCTGCTCCCACTTCTTTAATGAGCAATTTTAGCTGACTAGATGTGTTTGCTGCAGAATTTTCATGACAAGTCAAGCACTCCTTTTTTTTCAGCAACAGTTATATCAGAGGTTTTTTTCTGCCAACGTTTTCAGCTTCTCTTAACTCATGTCTTAGCTAGGATGCCACGGATAAAACCAGCAGAAAAACACTGGTAGATATCCAGAAAGAACATACATTAAATTCACATTTGCTAAGGCAGATTCACCTTCCCTTTAGTATTCCAGCAAACTCAAAATGAGGAATACCAACAGGTTTTAGGAGAATACCAAAAAAAAACCACTACAGCATGGTACCAGTATAGTGAAGTCTCTAATACAGAAGTACCTAATAATCATTAGATTTTGTTAGAATTTCACACCTATACAAAGTTATGACAACAGGCTTAAGACAAAGTTATGACAACAGGCTTAAGCACCTTGGTTAATGGGAGTCCAAGTTAAACCCCATATTTTACACAGTAACTGTTTTATCAACAAGACAAACAATAAGAAAATTAAGAGCTGACAGAAGGGGAAAAAAATTATTATTGTTATCAGAATTAAATGACTTGAAGTTTAGCAAATATGCCAAATAGCAATCTTCCCAAGTCCATATTCCTTGTTGCAACAGCAATAAAATTAGACAAAAAAAAAATCTAATTTAATATCTTCAGCAGAATCATGTAAATTTTATTCAGTTACGTTGTGAAAATTGCCACCATTTACCTTGAATAACTGAATCCACCTTTTCTGTTCTGTCTGTATACACTGCTGCATTTCTGTGTTTTTTGTTACTCCTACACTTCGAAATGCTGCAATATATTCCTCACGGACCTCTGGCTTGGTTTCTGGGTAAGCCAGCTTGATGATTCCTAGACACGCATCGCGAAGGCAGCGGGACAGTATTACAAGCTCTTCTAGTGTAAAAGGCATCATTGATGATTGTCTTTGACCTACAACTACATGAAACACAAGTTTAAGTTTCCTTAAATTACTTTTTCAAACCCTAATTATTTAATTCAACTTGAATATTCACACATATAATCTAAATGTAGAGAAAAGAAACATCACCCAGGAAGAGAATGAGTAAACATTTAGAAAGGAGATCAAATCCTGGGATTATGTGTAGTCACACAATTATTTTAATTACAGTATCTCCTTGATCTCTTTTGTGATTTCTGCTATGTTAAATTTATACATTAAACTACACATTCAGTCCAGAAGAAGTTCACTCTCTTCACTAACTCATTAAAAATTATAATGATTAAAAACTCCCATATCAGACCCTGTGTAAAGCTACAGTTCCCAAGATGCAGACCATTAATTTTTCTCTCTTTTTTCTAAGTGCAATCACCATAAAAGAGCCAGCTGACAGCTGAGTGCTCAGGGGACCATCAGCAAGGCAGGCCAGAAGATCCTTCCTCCCAGATGTCAGCAAATCATTGCCCAGGGAGCCCCCAAGCCTCACACAAAAACATTTTACAAAGCACTGCTATTTAGCATGTTCGAAACTCACCTTCTATTGGGTCACCAAAGAATTCATTATCATGAATAGAAATGAGTGAGTGACTAAACAAAGAACTGAAAAGGTAGAAGAGAGGGATAATTCGGCTGGAGTCCTCTAAAGACATTGGAGAGCCTCTTGAAATCACTTGAAGGAGTGGCACCATAGACCTTAAAATACAAAGTGCAGTGTAAAAGAGAGGGTTAATAAAATACTCTATGACAGTACTACCTTCAGCATTCTAGTAAAAGAATGTGGTAGTGGCTCCAACAGCAATGTAACAATGGTGTTTTCAGCTAAATAATTATTGTTTTCAATGCCTGGAAAATAAGGTTACTCCTCAGAAGTTCTTGTCACTTGTACCTCAGTGTCTGCATGACAAATTAACTAATACAGACTGCAGATACTTTGGAGTCACAAAGCAAAGAGAAAAATTCTCTGCATGTCAGCACTGAACACATCTGTAGTTCCAGTGCCTCAGCTCCCAGGAAAGTGCTTCTGCCACCATCTACTTCTGGACAAGTCAGAGCATGTGAGATAAAACTCACACACTTGGGATGAACCACCTGGAGTTCAGCGTTTGTTACACTGATGGTTGTAAGCACTCCAAGAACTACAAAATATTCAACCCATTTTAAATAAGTATTTTTTTATTCTGTCCAATTTCCAAGATTTTGCTCAGTTTTATGAAATCACAGGAGGTAAGTAACCATACCTCTGTCTCATTTCCTTTCCAGTAGATATTCTATTTTAACAAAGAATGTTCCAGAAATGGTACAATACATACCCTGTAATCATCCGTGTAGTCATTGAAGATATCAAATACCAAAGATGCCTCAGGAATCTGGCATTAAAGGCTAAACTATAAAGAAGCCTGCAAGAAGAAGTTAAATTAATGGGTCTTCCAAAATACTCAAAATTCACAAGACACAATGTTTCTATAAGAACTTTCCAGTCAAGCATTTCTCAGAAATTAACAATTTAAATTTACTTTTTCCACATGAAAGGTCTTATTCTGATCAAATATGGTAAAAGCCCCAAAAACTGACAATCGAGTATATAAAACCTTATACAAAAAATAACAGTTTTCATTATTTCAGCAACAAACCCTACCATATAAACCCACATTTCCAGTCTTTTGCTGAATTCAACATATATTAATAAAAATAACGTAACACTGAATTAATGATCTGGGACCTTTTAAATTCTAATACAGGAAGTTACACCAAACTAGTTAATAGGTCACTTCTGTGGTTCTTCTGACAGTAACAAACATAGCCATTCTCTGCAGAAGGTAGATTAAAATACCTTCATTTATGCCAGAACTATAGCAACTTTACTGATATACTCAGCTTGGCAGAGAGAAATAGAACATCAATGGAACAATGTCAGAACTGCTACATGTGCACTAACCCATCTGCAAACTGAAAATTGTTTATTGTTGGAAAATTTCTTACTAGTTTGTAAAAGTAAATGTGGAATTTCACAAGCCAGTTATATACAGGACTGACTTTAACCTCATTACTTCAGACATGATTACACTATCAAAAACTTTTTATAGAAAAGAGAAATAAAAAGCTTCCTGAAACTAAAAAGTCATCCCTAGCATATCTTCTTTCCCTTGTAGGAAACAACAAATGAGACAAAATAATTTGAAACAATGTCTTCTAAGAACCAAACTGAATTTCACTGACTAAACAGTTATTTTTTCAGGCATCAAAGAACAATATTGAGTTAATTTTTCTAGATGCTACTTTCCTAGATCTCCTAATTCCTATTAGGGAGTAAGTAAAACAAATACTGGGACTGACATCTCTCAGTGGCCAATAGTTTTGCAACATCAAAATTCTCTGTGACCAGGCATACAAGAGATGGGAGGCTGGGAAATGGGAGCAGGCAGGGGAGATTACCTGCTGCTAGAAAACAAAATATGCATCATGGACCACATGGAAATTCAAATTTGCCAGATGGCAAAAGGAAAAGAAGCACACATTTCATTAGAGAAAAAAAGTAAAATATCACTGAAGGTTTTAAAACACTGGAGAATGGTTTAACTCCCACCCAAGAACACCAACACACCCTCTCACAAACACCCCTGGCTGCTGGCTGCCTGCTCCTCCTGCTGCCTTCCCACAAGCACAGCCTCAGTCCTGAGCCCAGAGCCGGTCCCTTCCTGGGGCTCCCAGCGCACCTGCACCCCCAGACCCAGCTGCACTGACAGCATCTGGGCTGGGATCCAGCAGCAGGGGCAGGCAGAACCCCTCACTGAGCACCAAGGATCCTTTCACAGGTACAGGGAGCTCTGGAATAGACTAAGGCCATGCAGGAAAGTGGGAAATGAAACAAGCAGCCTTGAGTTTGCAGTGTGCCTCTTTGAATTTTAAATGCATAAATCATTACATTTAAAAAGAGTTGGGAGCTTCACTTATTTCAAAGAAATTGCACATTGGGAACATTACCAAGTCCAAGTCAAATTTGAAGCAACTGCAGCTAATGCCAGTTTAAGATATGCTTTGCTGTTACATTAAATTCTACTTTAACTATGTGGGTTTTTTGAAAAAATTCAACCTGAATTTGATACATGAGAATTCTATTCCCTTCTAAAGTCACATTATTTTGACATTTGGCGAAAATTATGGATTAACATGTAAGGATAGCCTTATCATACCTAGCTAATTTAGAATAAGGATTTGTATTTTAATGTTTAAATATCTGTATGATAGCTCAGATGTCTTGGTTTCCGAAATGAGAAATTTCCTCAGTGACCTTCAGTTTTCAGCCTCGTAGTTAAAATGAAAAGTAATTTGGCACCTTGCCTTCAGGTCTCATGCAGCTTCCAAGTAAAAACTTGTTAATTTCTCAATCATCCCTGGAAATTATGTAACAGTTTGAGCAGAAATGAACAAACATTATGGACAATGAACCTATCATAATGTAATTCATTTTTTCATTCTAGCAATATTCAGCAGTAATGAAGGGGAAAAAAGGACAAACCTTAAGAGCTTATAATAATAACCTTTGCCTAAGTTTTAGCCATTTTTATTCCATATCCGTGATTCAGGCAGTCAATTGTAGCAACTGCTCTGTTTCATGGCTCAGATCCAGAAATGCTGAATTAATTCAACTTTCACATTTCCCTTTCCTGAAAATCTGGTTAAGTACAAAAATGCACATTAGGTAGAAGATGGCACCAACAGCCTGTTTCATTAATATGAAATAACTGTAACTATGAAGGCAATGAATTCATCTGTTCTAAAGCTTCCATTCTAAAGCTTCTGTGCTGTGACCAGAAAACAAACACAGAACTGGAAACTGAACAGAGAATAGTGAATTGGGCTGTGTGTTAAAAGAGATTTGCATTGCTAGATTCACCTGAAATTTAATCCATTGCAAAAGTAAAGATGGCAGAAAAAAACAGCTACCTTCCCACTCCAAGTACAGAAACTGACTTTCAAAGTTGAAAATGACAACTGTATTAAAAAATACAAAAAAGAAACCCACCACAAAATGGAAGGATGACTTTGGAAAGCTACACAAAATTGGCTGTAATGAAGTTTCAAAATTTTTGGTTTCACACTGACAAAAAAAAGCACTGTGAAAAGCAAAAAACAACTAAGTAAAAAAAAAACTTGGAGACTCAAAATAGGTCAAAATCTACCTTATTTGATCTTTTTTCTTGGCAGATAAAAGATGTTCATCTGTTTAAAAACAGCCTTTCCAGGTAGAGCTACATTAAAATGACAGTGCAAAAATTCCTGATAAACTGCAAAAGAGTACAGGGATAGTTCATACATCCTGAGGAAAAAGCCTTATAAATCCACAAAGTTTAGAGATCAGCTTATATAAATATATATTTGGTTTTGAGTGACAAAATAGTCTTGACCTCGTCTTCCTTTAAAGAAAAAAAACAAAAAAAGAACTAGAAATAAAAAATATTACAGGCATTTTGATTGTTATGTAAACTTCTGTAAAATCTAACTCAGGGATTTCATTTTCAATATTTGCACTATTCTAAAGAAAGACAAAGCAGCTAAAGTTTAAATTCCTCATATCTGGAATTAATGCAAAGAGATTTGCATTTTCTTGAAAATCTCACTGAATGCCACCACCTTCTTTATTATGAGTTCATTATACATGTTTTATGTAATGGATTCATTAATAGATTTTCTGTAAAGTCCAATATTAAGATTTAGCACAGCTGTTTGGAAGAAAGAAACATTTCTCTGCTACCAGAAAGGATAAACTTTTTTCAAGTGCAAAAAACACACACTGCCTCAACCTCAGGCTGTGATAGAGTTAAATTCACTTCAGTGATTCCTGTTAAGTATCAATTTTAATCATACCAAATTAAATTATCTGTTCCCAAAAGTAAGTACATAACGATCATTTATTTAGAACCTTGTTTCTCTCTCTAGGTATCTAATTGTCCACAAAGGCCACATGATTTATGTCTACTTGCCAGATTAGCATTTTGGGCACCTCTGGTTTAAAAAAAGTGTCAAATTCCTCCTGTGCAATGGGACAGATTAAATGACCCATTAAGCTTAATTTAGCTGAGGCACCACTACAAGTTAATTAGTTAAAGGCAAGATTTTCAGTCTAGGTCATAAATTGGGCTCAGTTTCCCACTGAGACCATTTAAGTTAATGAAGAGAATACAGCAGAATGAGAGGAGCTCATACAGCCTGCGACAGGTCACTGCTGCTGGGGCAGCAGATTCTGTCACTGCTGAACTGAGAGGTGTCACAGGTATGAGACAGCAGCACAGCCATTGCTAAATGAACTGTCCTGATCTTTAGGCTGCTTTATGCTTCTACCTCTGTTTGCATCGGACCACGAACATAAAGCTTAAAAAGGGAAGATTAAAACTGCATATGCAATGATGTTGGCTTTAAGAAAAACACAGCAGTGTCAAAACACTGCCTAAAGATGACCCCAGCAGCGTGGATAAAGCCTGAGTATCTCAGCACACATCTGAACACAGGCTGCTCACATCTCAGCAGAGAAATGCTGAACCACAGCTGAGCTGAGCAGTTTCAGGAATTAGGCAGCAGTGAGGAACAGGGACTGTGCAGCTGTTACAAGGCAGTGAACTGGGGGCACTGCTCAGGCACTGACAGCGACTGACAACCCAGCCCAGCTCCCAGCACCATTTAACACCCAGCTGGAATAAAGCTGAAGTCTAAGGTATTAAATTACACCCCAAAATATCTTACAGAAACACAACTTAATTATTTAAAGCATTGGTTTGATGAAAAAGTCTTGCAAGTCTCTCCAGAAGAACTACAGTCCAAGATACAAGTTCTCTCTTTTTTTTTAGTACCTGTTTTCAACAATATGTATCAACTTCATCATGAAAAGATTAAAGCCTCATCCTTTTTGAAAACAAGCAGAACTCTTAATGGCTCCTTTAAAATCAGGATTTTATTTTACACCTCTAATCCGGGTTACTGAACACAGGCTACAGGTTTTTTTGTATTTTATATTTTTTACAGGTTTTTCTTGTATTGTGACTTTCTTCTTTAATTTGGCTTGACTGCATATTTCCAGAATTATTTCAGAGTTCATCAAAATTCCTAATAACTAACCCAAAGCAATTTGGTTTTTTCTCAGTTATCCACCTCTGAAAATATAGATCTCTACACAGATCTACATCTACAGATCTAGATCTCTGTCTAGAACATCAGAAAATAACTTTAGAGGCTTGTTCCTTTCAAAACTACATTATACTTGTGGGCATCTTGTTTTGGTCTTGGTCTCTGTTACAAAATCAAGGAAAATACTGAGTGGATTCAGCAACACCAGTGTTCCTAACATCACACAGTATCACCATCATCAGTCAAATTATTAAAGTACCAAGAAGCCTCAAGGAAAGAAAAAGCATTCAGCTTTAACAGTGTGATACAAGTGTATATTCTGAAATTCTCATCTTTGTCCAAGAAGGAAAAAAAACTCAGTACTAATAAAACAATACTGAGATATTTTTCATTTGCTCCCTTCTAAATCCTGTGTTGATCTTAGCTCAATTTTCTTGTTATTGAAAGATTATTTTCAATTATTACTGTATTTATCATCCCATTTTTCAGATTTGAAGCTTCTGTTTTTATCATTACTTCATATCACAGATATGCTATTAAATAAACTAAGTCTTTTTAACAACTCCTATTTTAAACCCAGTATGATTTCAAACAAGAAATAAAAGAGCACTATTAGGCTCTTAGAATATATTAAAAATAATTCAAGATAAATTATTTTTGCTTAACTATTTCTACATGGTTTTATTAAGTAGATATACTTCACTCTGGATATGAAGTAAAAGTTTCAAAGCAAGTGCAGCATCTTCCAAAAGACTATCAATAAATTTGATAAAATTATTTGGGCATTAAAAAAAATCACCAGACAAAAATAGTGAAACTTAATGACAAAATGTCTTTTCATTACCTTTTTAAATTCCACAAATAAGCATCATCTGTCCTTCAAAAAACACTCAAAAATTATGTTTAGAATAGCTACTTGGTAACCTAGGCCATGCCTAAAATGCACTGAGAATAGGACAAAAGACTGACAGCTGCTGAAATGATGATCCCTGGCAAACTCAGCACCTACAGCTGACTTCTAAGTCAGAACTAGTAATTAAATGTCTACTTTAATTAACCAAATATCTGTGCAAATTAAGTTCATTTGACCACAGAAGTAATTGCACTCGTATCACTGACAGAAATCTTAGTATCTACTACTCATTTCTAAAATTCAGCTATTCAAGAGTCACAATCTGTTAATTATTTTCTCCTAGAAGATGCTGAGTAGAACTTTCATAACTCCTGAATTTATCCAATGTGTAAATAGCTTGTTATCACAAATAATTGCAAAGACCCAACAGAGCTTTTCAGAGGAAATAGATGCCTTACTCCTACAATTAAAGCTGGGTGACTTCTTTATTCATTAAACACCCTTTTCCACACAGTTCACCAGCAAGCCTCCAGCCAAAGCAGTGATGCATTTAAGCTCAGTAATTACTATCCAAGGCAATGTACTACCTACAACAATAAAGCTGGCACACTAATTCAACTGCTGCTATGATCTTCAGGTCTCACATCCTGCTCTAATGCAATTAGTCTACAAAGAACTAATTACCCTAATCGAGCAATCACAGTTTCACTGACATCTTACTTCCTCTAGCAGCTATAAACACCATTGGGCTAAGATAGCACCTAATTAGTTTTCTGTATCACTGTTTACAATGCAGTTTGAATTATGTTTACAACATTCCCTGAATACTTACTTTACTACCAGCAACTACACAGGTACTCCAAACTACTTGCACAAGAACAGTGTTAATACTTATGGGTCTCAGTCTGACAATAAAAAGGTCAAAAATCTCCTCCCATTGTTCTGACATTTGTGGTCTGCAATCTTTGTAAAAGAATACTGCACAAATGAACATGTCCTTTATTTTCATCTCAGGTGCCAAGCCCTCCCCAAAAAACAGCAATTTTCAATAGTTAGCAATTATTTTAATATGCAGCAAGAGATTTTGGCATATACTAAAGAAGGGTGTGAATGAGTTGGTTTCAGTCCTCAGCTAGCCAGACAGACTGGGGAATTCAGAGCACTGAATGCTTTAAAAACAAGGTAGTCCAATTTCTCCTAGAATGACACTCAACACTGCCTCTGAGCAAGGGAAGAGATAAAATGCTAACAAGAATCCTGAGAGGGCATAGTGACCAGCAAGGAAAGTAAGAAACAAAGAATCCACTCTTTGGTTTGTCCAGAATTACTGTTTAAATTCTGAAATTCTAATTTACTTTGGCTAGTTGTAAAAGAGAACAGAAAGAACTCCACAAGGAATTTAAAACCAAGAAAATTTTAGATGTACTACAGCTCAAGATGACTATGATTTCTACTTGCCTGACTTTTGGCACCATCATTCGGTGTTGTACCATTAGTGTGTGGCAAATTGATGCCATCAGGGTAAAGACCTCTTCACTGGCTGAATCTCTCCAAACCATGTTCAGCAGAGTGTTTGTCTGTTGCTTTGTGTCCAGTTTCTTGAGGCACTCCTCAGTTATGTACTGAACTGATATTCTGCCATCACCCTACAAACACACCACAGGAAAGTTTACTTTTAATTTTTTTTAATGATATCCCCATTTCTATTAAAAAATACTTCCAAATTTAACTAGAATGAAGTTTTTTTTGTACAATAAATAAAACAGAAGCATGTATGTATATCCAAGTCTTAAACATATCAGATCCAAGAGCCAACTTAAAGCCCCAGGCAGGTAAGTGTTGAGCTTTGGTACCCATCCTTCACTGAGGCCTTTATTTTAAGTATGTTCTGCAACACTTACACACCATTAGGAAAAATGGCATGAAACATGTGAATAATCATCTCTTCTCCACTGACATCAGTCAGCATTGGACATGAAACCTAGAAATGGATGTTGACTCTAAATTCCTTCATAAGGAGTATTTTCACATTCACAATTCTTGGGTTAACAAATGACAGCAAAGTTCAGGGTGGTCAGTACATGTCTGGTACCAGCAGTGTGTGAAGAGCAATGCTTTCTCTTGGCACGCAACTGAGTCCACCTTAACCTTTCCCTAATTTCCCATCTTTATCCTGCACCCAACTGAGCAAAGCTGTCAGGCTCATTGAAGGACACAAATGAAACAGTTACAAATTTTTAAGAGGGGTTGCCCACCCACTCACCTTTTTTTTTTTTTGGTAAGACAGGCATGCATGAAAATACAGAATACATACACAAAAAATCACAGGAGAAACACACAAAAAACATATTGCAATAAAGAGTATTATTTAGATAAAGCCTTCTCAGAGCAGATTTTTTTTCTAATTTATGAATTAGTGTAAGTTATCTGTGAACAGAAATTACTGCTCTGTTTTTACCTAATGACCTCTTAAGCATCACTGATCTCTAAGGCACAAGTAGAATCTGCCAATATTTACATTGCACACAGTATGTGCCTGGCAAAGAAAGCATTTTATTCACACTACACTGGTAAAGATTTTGGTGTGACAGTAACATGCAGCATCTAAAAACACTCAAGTAAAATGCTGCAAGCACTCCCTGGCTCTTCCTAATTTTTTTAATGGACTTTAAATATGGTGAAATTGCTCAAATTCTAGAAGGAAAGCATGCATACCATGTCCTTTGAATGGCTGTGTCTTCTGAAGATTACATAAAGGCCAGTAAGAAATTGCTGAATTTACATCTGTCCAACTTTGGTTAGTAAAAGTCTTGATATGAGTACTAAGAGGCTAATAAATCTGTACTAAAGAGAGCACAGATTTATTCTAAGTTTAAACTATAGTGAAGAAGTTCTATGTATAACAGTGTCTCTATGTATTATTACAGAAAGCAGGTGTTGGTTTCCCTTTGAAGGCTTTTCAGTTAGTGGGTATATACTGACCTATTCTACAGCATTTAAACTGTAGTCATTTCCATGAGAAAAAAAATAAAAACGCTAAGTTGGAGTATCAGTGTATTTCATGATATCTCAACTTCATTGTGGACCTACAGAATATAGGGAGTAAGAAAATCTCTGTAAATTAAAAATGTAAAAAGGGAATTTTAAGCCATTTTTTAAATAAAAGCTTTGTACTTTCACAGACATGCTATCTGTAGTTTTGGATCTATTATTATAGCAAGGAGTTTGCCTTAATATTAACAATCAGTTCCACTTGCTTGCAGGGAACAGACATCAGTTTTTAAGAAGCAAACAGGCTCCTACACCTATAGAAAAATCTGGACTTAAGAGTGATCATGTTTTTGCCTGTCTCTGCTGCTGCTGTAGCACAAACCCATTCACAGGAATTTTGCACTGCTTACTGGTGTAGTTGTCATTTTACTGATCTCTTCATCCTCATCTTCAGAATCACTGTTTGCATCTTGACAATCTGTACCAGCAGCAGACACAGGCAGCTGAGAGAGAAAAGTCTGGAGTACCCTCAAATACACAAGAAGTCCTTCCTCTGAAAGGGATCCTACAGCACATACAAAGAAACAAAAGATCATCAGTGAGATCACAATGTGCTATAAAAAATATTTTACCAGAAATACCTGACCAAAACAAGTTATGCCAAATCTTATCAAATTAGTGCATTTTTATAATGAAAAGGGTAAGAACAGGTAACAGAACAGATCTCTCCAACACTTTTATCCACAAACTGTCCTTTTTACTTGGCAATGAGCCATGCTGAGGAAATATATAACAGAGTAACTCCAACATGAAAAAACCAATGAATCGTCCACTCAGCTTGCTCACCCAAATATGTTTCTCCAACTGTTAACACAAAGTAGAAAAGCCATGGGGCTTGATCACTTCTTCTTGAACATCCACTTTCTGCTAATAATAGTGCATTCAGAAAGAGTTCATAAGGGAAAATGGTCTGCACATCAGCAAGCGCTGGAATGATGAAATGGAATATCTGATCTGTAAAAGGTGCTGCCAGAAACTCCTCTGTGAAGGCTGCAAAAATCTGCTGCCTGAAAGGAAGAAAAATTGTTGCTATAGAAATTACAAACAAAATTTCCCACAATTATAGCAATAGAATAATAGATCATTTTGCAAGTATGAACACATCCATCAAGAGGACTGCAAAGATGTGCTCCATTAATTCTATCCCAGTACATCAGATTTCTCAAAAATTAACTTCTTACACTAAACCCTCTTCCTAATGATCTTACATGCAATTTTATCCTTTAAACTTTTCATGAACTGCAAGAAAACTATTTGGTAATTAAATACATTTTTTATAATATTGAAGAAAAAAAATACATTTAAAAAATGCCTTTTACACAAAATCTTATTGTAACAAAAAACCCTACTGCATGTGATACAACCTGAGTTTGTGTTCTGTCTACACAACTGACTCTTTCTGCTTGTAAGCTGCCTTAGTAATTTCTCTCCATAAACCTCAGCTCATCTGTCACAAAGGTCTTTTGAACTCTGAAATTCTTTTCATCTACCCTTAGCTGCATCTCTGCTCTCATCTAAATTTTCCACACCCTCATTCCTGTGTGCTGATACCTGCTATTCTCTGTGCTCTGTTTATTGCATCATTCAGCATTTTATTGCCTTTTTCTTAAAAACACCTGAAACTACATTGTCTCAGTGATGTACAGCGTTACCAAAAAATCATTACTGTACAACAAACTGCACTGAAAGAATGGCTGGACACTAGACAACAACAAATGGCACATGTGATATAGCAAATGAGTACAGAAATGTTTGATATTATCTTTATTTACCTTGCACCTTCTGGACAGGAGCTATATGTAAAGTGCAATGGCTTCAGAACATTCTCCAGAAGTATTTTTGCAATAGGGACACGAGAAACATCAGAATACTCAATACTCGAGGGAAGCTTATTGTTAATTAACAAATAAAGCGACTTGTAGTAGCCTGCAAGTAAAAAAAATCACTTATAACAGCATTGTTTTTTCTTCTTTTCCATATAAAACAATACAAATGAAGTTGAAAAACACTTTCTAATTCTAATTACATGAAGCTTGACTTAGGAAGACATTTTACAATAGTCCAAGTCACATTCACATAATTAACAAGCTGTATCAGCAATCTCTCTGGAAACATCACATTATAAAATCATTCATAGATAACCATATTCAGAGTCAGTTTGATTTTGAAAGATCAATCAGCTCTTACTGATGAAGTGAATACTTTGATTTTTAAAATAATGATTTATGACAAGGATGCTCTCTTCTCCTTTGAGTGACTCTAGTCGTGTTGTCCTTTCACTCTTCCAGAAATGAAGAATTTTCTACTCTATTCCAAACCATGACTGCACCACACAGGCAAGAGGCCTGCTGGCAGAATGTCCCAATGCTGTGACCACCTTGCCTCAGCAGACTGAAGAATACAATCACTATTTCCAGAGCAGGGCTCTCTCAGACAGTAATAAAATGCATTATCACCCATGCCATAAAGACATGTATAGAGAGTCATTTATTTTTGTCTCACTGAAGTACAAATGGAACCACGTGATTTCATTCTTCTTAAACCAACTTCCTTCATGCTCAATGAACTCCCAAACTGAGACACAAGGTCCACAATTACAGAACACTGTAAATGCATAAACACTGTCACATCACTGAGAGTCCACTCTAAGAACCCTTCTCAGGGACCACCTAACTTGTCATAGTGGAAGTCCCCATAAAGCAATGACTTAGCAATGCTGACCAGACACACATGGAAGGCAAATTCTACCCAAAACCTACACTAATGAAAACTGGTAACAGATTCTTCACAAGTTCAGCATCAAAACTCATCAGGAGACAGAACATTTGCAGTTGCACAAAACCACTTCTTCATGCTTTCATTATAAGTAATCAGAAAGCTAAATTTAGAAAAAAATATGAATCTGTAATCTCAAAGTTTCATATATCAGTTGTGAGGACAGAATATTATAATAAAAGAATAAATACATGCATATTTACTATATAAAAACCAATGTGGCAAACATACAGTTTTTGTTAAGTCAAGGCAAATAAAATAAATGTGCTACTTTAAGAGTAATTTTTTTCCTCATAGTGACTTCAAGATACAGTCCTTAGTAACAGGATTAGGTAGTCAAGTCCACTGAATGTACTGTAAATATTACATAAAAATATTCCAATAACCAATGATTGGAAGATGGTCTTTCTGCATTTTACACCAAAGAGGCTGGATCCAAGAGATTTATTTCACAATGTTTTTGTCTTTCCTCACGATCCACAAGTTATGCAAACTCAAGCCACCATATCAAAAAGGCAAAATAATTTCTTTTGGACATTCCCGGAGCAATAAAGTTTCTTTGCAACTAAACATCATTTGGGTGTTAACTATCCAATTCATTAACTTTTGGTATGTTTGCACAGGTGTCACTGACTGCAGTTTAGCAAACAGTTTTGCTCATAATGGCAGGAGAGAAATAAAAGCCAGGCCACCATCCCTGCTAAGGTGTCTGAGTGCTGGCAGGATGAAAAGCTAATGCCAATCTAGAACAATAATGAATATTAACATTTACAGAGAACAGTACTGCAACACAATGATCAACTTTTACACAACTGAGGCCTAGATCTGCAACAGTGTGTGTGTCCACATGTTAAACATCTACTGGAATAAAACTTCTGTTAGGCAATATCCACCTACTATAAAAAATTGTACTACAAGTCCCTATAAATAACTCAGTAGAATATTCAATTTATAAAGAGAATTTCCAAAGAAATCAAGCAGTAATTTCTCAAGCCATGACCTCATTACAAGGACAATATTCACCTAATGCATAGGTTAGTGTATGCAGCACTTTATTCATCATGTCTGTTGTAAAGACAAAAATTTTATTAAACAATATGAGCTTCAGGTATTCAAGTTTTGATTACTTCCCAGAACTTCTGGCTCCTAGCTACTCACCTTTTTGAACCATGTAGTGCAAAATTTGTTCAATTAATGATGTCACATAGCTGACATCTTGTAAAACAGGCAAATACGTATTCTCAGATGAAAATACCTCAAGCATTCTCATAGGAAGTGCAACATTCAGACTGTCATCATTGCAATTTTGCAGTAGCCTATAAATGAAATTAAAATTATTTAACAAGATATTTCTCATATTTCACCACACATTCGCCTTAAAGTAACTTATTTCTATCTACTTGGTTTCCAGGTGCTCTCAGTGGTTTAGCTACATCTTTTTGCTGGCATCTTTATAATAGTAACTCCTGATTTTCAGGTATCCATGAATATGGCATTTTACTTTTAAATCCTATTAAATTCTTGCTCTGAGTGATTTGAAAATTTGGAGGTCTACTGCATAAACTAGAAGAGAAGCAAAGAATAATACATGTTTTACCAACATGTACCACTAACCACATTACAAATGAAGCCATGGAAGCCCCAGAGCAGCACAAGCTGGGAACAGGTGTTAGGGACCATCATGTGCATAACTAATACAGTATGTCTTGGATTACAGACTGAAATATTAAAAATACAACCATTCCCACCCTTTTAACAAGTTGCTTATGTAACAGCTACCAGTAACCACAGGAATTATGATGACTAAGAGCCTATTTAGGATTCAAAGTATTTTTTAGCACAAGATGTACATGGGCTGAATTGTCCTAACAATGTGCTTTCTTCCTTATCCATATTAAGAGCTGCATTTACAAAACCACAATTTCCACTGTAGTGAAAATGTACATTTCCATGCAGTGGCACCACATCTGTGTCCCACTGCACAAGGACTTTAAAGCTCACCACCCAAGTCTTCTTTAGAATCTGATGTCACTGTTTCTCATACATACAGTTTACACACTTATAAGACCATAAGCTTCAGTGACTTAAATGAAACAATTTTCATAAAAAACAAGTATTTTAAAGTTCTGCAGAGTGTAACTAGTCCCTATTATTGACAAGAACAAACATATTGCTTTCTAATAATAGAATAACAATAGCTGCCAGATATTCAAGTCACTTAACAGATTTACCTTCCTGTGATCCTCCCACTACAAATAACAAATTTAATGCTGAAGCCAATAATGTAACTCCTCAATATGCCTTCAGTTCAAAATAAAGTGTGAGGAAAGCCATATTAAATTATATTAGTTTTGAAACAACATCTATCCAAAGCATACCCCTGGAACACTACTCCAGATAATAATATCTGAACACTATCAGTTCCCAAGAAAACCTGGTTTCCACAAATATTGTCAATGATTTCACTATACAAAAACAGTTAGAACATACTCAGGCCTATCTCAGGACAGCATCCCTTAAGCACATGTTGAACTTGAAAGTTAACAGAGCTTCAGAATATTTGATTGTTCTACATAGTAACAGGTATTCAATATCATGGATGACACATATACAATATAAACAGTCCTCTACATAAAATTAATGTACATTTAATACTTCACTTGCTGCAAAAAGAAACAAACAAGTGCCCAACATAATTTCTGAACACCTTCTACATAGTAGCACATAGAAAAAAAAAAAAAAAGAAAGAAATTACCTGCAACACAGCCCCAACAGTCTTTTTATTTGGAATAAGCAAGTAAGTCTGTCTGGACCATCTAATTGCTTAACAAACTGAGAACTCTGTTTAATTAAATTCTGACACATCCATACCTGCAACAAGATATGCACAAGTTAACAGTTTATAATGACAAGTTCTATCATCTATGACAACTCAGACAGTGATATTTCAATGCTGTTATGGATACCTTTGGAGGACTTACAAAACACAAACTCAGATTGCATCATGTTCAGTTGAGAAAAAAAAAATTGTTACTCATTATAAGCTCCACAACCACTAAGTACTAAACTTTCAAAGTTAAGACTGAGTTACACCATCTGGTAATTTTTTGTTTTTAAACAGCCAGAATTCTTTAATGTCCATTATTAACAGCCACTACGAATCACACTTACTCATGCATTTGTGAAGCTGGCAGTGACTTTGCAATTGATATGCCAGCCATACTGAACAGTGAGAAAAAAAAATCACCACCCAAACACCTTGGGAATGACCATTAGGCTAAGTAGAAATACTGTCTAAAATTAAAATCTTAATAGATGCATAGTATTTTTTAAAACTTACTGTGAATAATACACACAGGATTTTTCAAGGCTTCATTTCACATATTATGTATGAGTGTGAGCATACGCACTCGTAAAATCTAATTTTAAGTTATTGTGACTGAATGAAAAAGAGCAGAGTGCAGTGAAAAGTGCACTTTGAAGTGAAAGACCACTCTAAAAGTGCATGAAGTACAAGTACTACAGATCAAAGTATGTAACAGTACTCACCAAACGCTTTGAGTCCTCATTCTGTCTGTAGAAAAAGAGTAACTGGCGAACTAAGAGAGTCAAATTCGCTCCATTAGCAGTGGAAAAGGTTCCTCCAGACTGAGCCAAATTAGCACAGCGATCAAATTCACTTCTTTGGATAGAGGACTTAAAAACAAAACATGCATCAGTACATCAGTAATGGTTATGATTTACAACAGAGCACCATCTCAGCTTCCCATCCAGTGAGATTGCAAAGTAGTAACACAGATACAGCACATATTTGTTAAGATACCAAAACATACACATGATATCATACTTGAAGCCATAACTCCATTCTGTAACTCAGAAAGTACAGTTGCAATAAATCAGTTGCTTATCAAGCATTATCACATCAAACATTTTAGTCCAGTTCATTCAAGTTAACAAATTTAAACAAAACTCTTAGGAGAATCTACCCAACAGCAACTTAAAACAACTTTCTGATTCAAACTATCACTTTAATCATACTGTAAAAAAAAAAAAATTTAAAAGCTCCACTGGTGTGTGAAAGTTCTTAATACCTAATGCTTTTTATCCCATTTATCAGCTAAAAAAACATTTCAGGATCCCACTCAGGTCCAGTCACATCCATGCACTGCAGAATACACATCTGTTTACTAAAATACTGAGTTTGAAATGAAAATGCTGAGAGAGAAAAAAGAATAAGCACTTTCTCAAATACTCAAAAACAATTTTTCAGTGAAATTATTTATTACAAGAAAGTTCCATTTTCAACAAAACTATTTAACATATTTCTAATTAAATAATCATGTACTGACTTGATGTTTTCTGTCTCTGTAGCCTCTCACAAATGACTGGATTATTATTGCATTTTTCAGCCTCCGCCTTTCTTCCTGTGAAACAAAGCAAGAAAACTGAAATCAACACCATAGGACTGACTTTAATTTCTACTATTTTACCAAATATATTTGTATTCAATATGGCTTTTTAATGAAAATTAAGCAGTAATCATTAGTCAAATAAATCATTTCAATGTTTGTCCTAATACACATAAATCAGTGAGAATGCTTTTTTAAAATGCAGACTTACCATTAAATATTGCAAAAGAGTATTTAATACACAGTAAGTATGTAATACTGCAGAAATCAACAGAAATATTTTATTAAGTTTACATCACTTTACGGTTAGTGCATTTTATTAGACAAAGTCTTAACACTATATTGAAAAATGTTGAAGGATTCATCAAATTCAATTACATCATTCCTCTTTCTGCATAGAGCAGCAAACACTGACAACCCACTTATTTGTTTTCACTCAAATAATATAAAAGCATTATGATGCTGCCACAATTTAGATGTGGGGAAAACAATAAAAAAAATCAGTTATTTGGAGACAGTACCACTGTCAAAATGAAAATGAGGCTTAAAGCTCATTGTGGCACAGAAGCAAAATACATAAATTAATAAAAATTCTTAGTCTCTTTTCCAAACCAGACATATCTAGTGAATCCTTTCATGACATCTCCCTCAGAAAGTGGAAAGAGTAGCAAAAATCACCCCTTTACAATGGCTCTGAGGAGCTGAAAGCCAGATTGCTTGAGATGCTATGGAAAGAGCTCTTGGAAGGTTCCCTGACAACACCCTGGGCATATCCCGTTACAATAAATATCTATGGCAAGTAGCTACTCTAATTATATTTCTAACAATGTCCATGTGGTTTCTCAGGGAATAAAAGAGGAGAAAAAGAGTTGTTCATGAACCTAGAGCTACAAAGCAGTGGCTGAAGGAAAAGTACAAGGATCAGAAGCCTGCTTTAAAAAGAGGAATTTTAACCTAATCAATCCTTAAATTATATCAAACCTATAATTCTGGGGATCATCAGACAAAACAAAACACCAAAATGTTTTCATAAATTTCATTAAAATACTTTTGGAAAGTTCACAGAAACTTTCAAGTCCCAAATCCTTGATTTCCAATTTATTGTCCTATAAAGACACATCCAAGTTAAAAGCAGGACCTGAACTGACCACAGAGAACACCAGACAAAATTGCTATTTAAGGCCTGTTTTATTTTTCTTGGAAAACCCTGGTTCTTAAAGCAACTTATCTGAATAAGCAGATTCCTGAAGAGTAACTGCCTCTAAATCATGGACGAAAATCAAAATTTTGATAGGCCAAAGGGTATTTCTCCAAAATATTGACAGTAAAAGTGCAATCAGGAGAGAGTTTCAGAGAGGTGGTGTCTCTTCATAACCATAATGTAAGGCTCAACTAAAACACAGGTAACTCCTCCTCCTCCTCTCTAGGTACTGGTTTTATCTCAGAACACAACTGTCAGTTAGAGACTCCTAACTGCACAGGTTTTAAGTCTGAGGTCACTGCTAAGATTCTGCTACAGGCAGTTTTTAAAAGCCATAGCTGATTTTATTCTCAGAGGAGTCATTCATTTGGTGAAAATGTGCTCCATGCCACAGCAAATCACTGTGTGCACATGTGTACCTGCACTGGGATGAGTGGGTGGCTCTGCATCAGCTTTGCACAGGACAGAGCCAAGCAACTGAATGCGTTTATGGACCACAAAGAATTTTTACACATGTTGTTAAAGACTCATTGATCATAAAGCTGATCCATAACATGGAATTCTGAACTAATGGGTGAAATCCTGGTACTTTCATACTTCAACTTAGTCCATAACCACACATCCATGTTGGAGAGGAAAAAAAGCACTAACTGTCCACAGAAACTGCAGAACTTGAGATTAACAGAGCACAGGTCAAACACACCTTTAAGGGCCAAAGAGTTGTTTTCATGAGCATTAAACCTGCATAGTTACATTTTTTAATGTATTTAATGTATTTTATCAGTATTTAACACCAGTTTTTTTTTCAACTTACATAGGAGGGGTGGGGAAAAAATGACAAAATTAACATATTGATTCAAATTCCATACTACTAAATTTTGGGTTCTTCATTTCAGTACTTGTTCCTCCTTTGCATTATTCCAGCCTGAATTTTCCAGAGCACTAAGCTCCCATCATAAATCAGTATTAAGGTTGCTTAAAGCCTCACACATCAGCTTCTCACTGGTTCTTCTTTATCAGGTGATTTCAAAGTACTTGAGCTTTCTTGAATTCTTTTCCAAGAAGTCAGGAAATTTAATATTTAGTTTAATTCTTTTCAAAGAATTCAAGAATCACTGTTCTGATTTTACCTTCACAGAAGTGAGGTACACACTGGGGAAGTGAAGTACTGAAGGTCAGCCAAGAAACCATAGCAGAACCAGGAGCAGAAGAAAGTTTGCTGAGACTAATCCATAGGAATAGATTATGAATAAGGTAAAATTTGCAATTTACTAACCAAATCCTTATCTTTTCTCAAAAAAAGACTAGATCCAATAAACACCAAAATAAAAGGGAAATTTCCCTTTACACCCAGTGCATGCTTATCTTCTTTAGAGATGAAAAGCACTTCTAAGGAACAGTTTAAAGCACTCAAATTCTTTTGCCAATTAAAGCATACTTTAAGACTATACAGAACCTGCAAACTGAAAGAAAACATTGCTGAACTAAGTATGACAGCAGCAGAAGTACTTTGCACTGTAAATGTAACAGCAAGGGAAAATCCAGCAGGCAGGCAAACGCTTACAGGCTACTTTACCTCTCGTTTTCTCCTTTCTTCCTGAGTTCGATGAAGGAGAGAAGCCTTTTCTTCCTGGAAGACACAAAGAAAGATACTACTGCATTTTCATCCAAACACACTTCAGCTGTGCTCGGGATATTTAATGCAGACTTCAGGGATTGCTCCAAATGCATAACACATAAAACATAGAGAAAAGTAGGTGTTAATAATTTTCTGAACTCACAAATACTTGGCATTCAGCCCTCCCAGAAGAACAGTGATGGAGGAAGTTATGTCCCTATGAAAAGGGACCACAAAGAGCAGCAAACTGTACTGATCCCTGTCCATGTTTGTGCTCTCAGCATCCCAATCACCCTGGCAAACATCAGCCATTTACAAATGGCAGAGCTGGAGCACAATAAGGTCCCAGTCCCACCAGATCACACCAGAAGTCTGAGTGTTTTCCTTGCCTGGAGGGTACATAAATCCCTGGCCCAGGTGCACACAGCAAGCTGTGGCATGTTCAGAGCAATCACATCCTGCTCCAAAGCCCCTTGCTTTTGTCTAACTTACAAAAAAGCACAAAGCTCTTGTATTTACTTATTCCTTTTCTCAAAGCTTGTCCAGAAAAGATGTCAAGAGAGACACAGCATAAATGGCAGGAATTTTTTCTTTAAAAATTTTGAACTCTTCACCCAAATTAAGGCTATGCATCAAAACTTTCAGGACAGCGATCTCACCAACACAGAAAAAGACAAGAATACTAAAGTATTCATGAGGCCTCAAAACCCAGTATTATTACAACAGAAAAACCAGGCATTTGCTTTTAAACCACAATCTTGTACAAGTACTCACAGATTACAATATATAAGAGTCCCTTACTGGATGGGTCTGGGTAATTTCCAAGGAAATATACAAAATAACTCAATTTTGATGCACAGTATTCAGTTTCCACTGCAGGCAACGGGAGATGAAAGCACCCTAGCACCTTCCCAAATCCAGTCTAAAACACACAGCAGATTTAAGAAAACTATTTTCATTTTTTGACACTGACACAAACGACAACTTTGTCTTCCTCTGTATGCCCATATTAGCCTAGAGAAGTTAAGAAATTAAAAAACACTCAAGCTGAAAACGTACTGTATTTTAATGCAGAAAAATCAATTTGAAGTTGACAAACAAATGTTTATAAAATATTTAAGTACAGCCAAAACAACTGTGCTGGAATACTTTCTTCAGTGTCTATCAGCAGATACAAAAATGAGAGCAAAACTCTTCAGGACCTCTTTTCTGAGGTTACAGATGAAGCAAAGTCATCATTCTCTGGGTTTCTTTAGGATAGAGAATACTCTAACAGACCATCAAGAGAGTGAAAAACAAAAAAAGCCCACAAGAAGGTTAACCATCTTTCCTCTAAAGACAGTACTTATGGCCAAAGACACCACTAACTACAGCTGTTGCCCTCTAAAGACAGGGTTTGCTCCATGTGTTAAACACAGGACAAACAAACTCAAGGAAATCCATGCATAAGGACGATGTATCTCCACTCAAGCAGTACAGAAAGGCACACACGAAGACAAAGACAAATTAGTAACCAACAAATGGCTTAAAGTTTCAGGACTTTTTCAACAGCTGATACCTGATGCATTAAAGAACTTGGTGAAATGTCCCAGTTTAGAAATTATTGTGCTGCAGAAAGCACCATGTAAAGGGCATTTCTGCTTAGAAAAAACATTTTGTAATTTGTCCTTGCACTTCAGAGAGAAAGCAGAAAGAAAAAGCTGAACAAAATACAGGAAAGGGAAAACAAATTGCTACGTGTGACTGGAGAAGAGAATGGTATGAAAAAACACAAGCAAAGACAGACAACACAAATTATTAGTAAATAAAGGAAAATAAGTGGTCAGAGGGTTTATCAGAAACAAACAATTTTAAATCATTTGAAGAGGGAGGGAGAAGTAAAATGGCAGTGTATCCTTAGTGCATCACCAGCTTTTCATTGATGAAGAAGTGTATTTCTTTGTATCCATCAGTCTTTAATCCAATCCACTCTGAAACTAACAAAAGTTAAGTTTTTAGTCAGCCACGTACCTGCTTTGAGTACTCCCAAAGAAAAATGCCAATTTGTTAGAGTATAAATTAAACAAAATAGAAGAACTGTCCTAAGACAATAAAATACTCAGGTATAAGTACATCCCACCTTTAACAAATTACTATGGGTAAAATAATACTGTTACTCATGTTCACAAGACATACACAGATCATAACTATGACTAAAGAACACATTTAAAATAAACTCAATAAAAATATATCCCCTTAAAGAGTTATTAAACCAAGCTGGAACACACTGCCTCTTCAGAAATTAAAAAGTAACCATGCATGTGCAAAACAAAACAAACCTGCAGTAGGAAAGAGATTAAAAGAAACATGAAATAATCTTCCAATACAAAGGGTATTCTATCAAAATAATTTCTTAAAGAGAGTTAATTGCAGTCACCTCTGAAATCCTCCCTGAACTGGCCCTTGACAACCAGCACTGTGGAAAGGAGCTGAACTCAGCAGCTGTTGTTCTGTGGCTGGCTGTGAGCGACAACAGCGTTACTGCAGTGACACCCGTTTGACAACTCCCACCCAGAGCCTCCCGACTGCCGCCAGCGACAGCCACAGCTCCGGCACCTCTGCTGCTGCTGCCAGAGCTCCTCACAGCAGGAGAGGGCCCAGGAACCCCCACAGATCCCAGCTGGCTGCTGCCAGAGCTCCTCACAGCAGGAGAGGGCCCAGGAACTCCCAAAGATCACTCCCGGCTGCTGCCAGAGCTCCTCACAACAGGAGAGGGCCCAGGAACCCCCAAAGATCACACCCGGCTGCTGCCAGAGCTCCTCACAACAGGAGAGGGCCCAGGAACTCCCAAAGATCACTCCCAGCTGCTGCCAGAGCTCCTCACAACAGGAGAGGGCCCAGGAACCCCCAAAGATCCCACCCGGCTGCTGCCAGAGCTCCTCAGAGCAGGAGAGGGCCCAGGAACCCCCAAAGATCCCACCCGGCTGCTGCCAGAGCTCCTCACAGCAGGAGACAGCCCAGGAACCCCCAAAGATCCCACCCGGCTGCTGCCAGAGCTCCTCACAACAGGAGAGGGCCCAGGAACCCCCAAAGATCCCACCCGGCTGCTGCCAGAGCTCCTCACAGCAGGAGAGGGCCCAGGAACCCCCAAAGATCCCACCCGGCTGCTGCCAGAGCTCCTCACAGCAGGAGAGGGCCCAGGAACCCCCAAAGATCACACCCGGCTCACTCCCGCTCCCGGCCCTGCTCCTGGGCTGCTCATGCCACCGGCTTTCTTCTCCTGCCAGACAGGCACACATCTGGTGTTGAGTCTTTCTTTCAAGGCAGGCAAGCAGACAAGGTAGGGGGAACAAAGCCTGAGTTTGTCCTGATTCTGTCACCCCTAACTCAAAAGGAGTGAAAGCCATTCCCTGAATCACAGTCCTGACTTTTTATGATGTGGTCATTTTCCTTCAGGGCTTGCCCACCCAAGTACACCATCCATGAGTTTTCAGGCAATGTAGGACACATCTGGCTGTCCCTTTTCTGCCTGATGCTCTCTCCAACCGAGAAAAGACAACCAACCTCCTGCTCTAGCATGTGAGCTGCAGCACCGTGAAAAACCACATTTGAGAAGTTTTCTGTGGGGCATGGCACAAAGAAACAAGAAAGCAGAGAAGTATGTGACAGCAAAACACAGAGCAACACTACAGAAATGACTCCGAGGGTAAGACAGAAAGAGGAAAGAGGTGAAAACAGAGAAGCAGATGGAGGACAGTACAAAGAAAAGAAAACATGTGACTGCCACCAAAGAAATGCTGAGTGACATCCAAAATGTTAATTTGTTCATGGGGATGACATCCACTCCCATGTACTGTGCTGTTCATCACAGCCAAGCTCCAGAACTGCTCTAAGGCAGCAGCTGGGAACAGCCACATCTGACAAGGGAACAGTGTCAGTGCCAGTGCTTCAAAACCAGCAGTTCAATCCATCATGAAGAAACAAAGTTGAATTCAAGTCATTTTCTCATCCTTGTTTTGCTGAAATACACTTTCTAGTTGCAGAAGTATGTTTGCAGAACTCCTAGCTTTCACATATCCTAGCCAAAGACTGAATAAGGTACACTAATATAGAAACCATTATTCTTTTCCTTCTGCATTTGAACACTTTGTCTTGAGAGAAACTTTCAGCCCTCTTGTCTCAAATCCAGATTCAGAAAAACAAAATGTATACATAATTAAATCCTCTTCAACACTTCTAATATTTGTTGACTGCTAAAATCTGAAATTGAGCACTCTTGGACAGTTATTTACTTGCTATCTTTTAGCAAATATATTTAAAACCTAAATATGCCCAGATGTGAAGATGAAACTGAATAATTATTTTAAGGTACTAGCTAAACATGGATTTTTTTAATTAATAACAACACACTGAAGCAAAAATTTAATATTATTAATAAATGCTTGATGTTTCTTTATAAATTAAGAGGGTTTATTTTGGTTAGTAGCTGAGAATGCTTCTTCATATTTCACATTACAAGAGGTCATGCAAAGTACAAGGCATGACTTTTTATGAAATTTTCTTTAAAAAACAAACACTTGACCTTTTTTAATTTTTGTGGACAATTATAAAAACTTGTGTGGTTTTCATCTACAAAATCCAGGAACTTGAATCTTTTTTTCTTTCCTTAAAATGAGGAACACAACTTTACAGCTGAATTTAACTTGAACCACATAAAAATCAGTAACAACTCCCAAAATAAATGAAGTGACCTAAGCAATTTATAGAATAAAATTCCTTTCAACACAAGTATTCAGTAACTCTAGACAATAAATGGAAAAATTTTTAACATTTATTTTTACAGAATAAATGTGGCCACTGGGAAATATCCTCCACCTTCTCAACAATGTTTCAATCTCCTGACATTATTTTAGACAAGATGAACTCCAAGTGGGTTTTTTAATCTAAACAGTAAAAGAAATTTGCATTTTAAAAGGCTTACTTGAACTGAACCTCAACAATTTAAATTCCACTGAACATGTCTGAGTACGTTCAGCAGCCTGAAATCTTCTCTTTTAACCAGTTTGTGATTCTTCTTAATAATGATGTAAACCATCAGATAAGTTTCTATGTAGAGCAGACAATCCTGCAGAAGAAGGGAGTGTGAACTGTGCCCAGGAGAGGCATTTGGCCCTGCAAAGCCTGGCCTAACTGAAGTCAATGCCACAGTGCTTGTCAGAAAACACCTCAGCTGAATTTCAGCTGAAATTTACTCTGGGATGTAGGGGGGATCTGGAACCTCTTCTATCATGGTACCCACAAAACCACAAATGGGGAACCAGGATTTGATTGGAGGCTCTAGAGGCCAACTGGAATGCAAGGAAGTTGCATTTACATTTATGCTCAGTTTGTCCCTATTATGATTTTTAAGATGTGTATTGTACACAGAGCTGTAGGTGAGCTATTTCTAGTGGAAGGTGGCCCTGACCAAGGCAAGGGGTTGGAAATGGGTAATCTTCAAGGTCCCTTCCAACCCAAACCATTCTGTGACTCATCATTTTCTCAGGAACAAGGGGGGAAAATGTATTTATAAAAGCAGAAATTCTTGATTTGAATCTGAAAAACCAGCACATAACTGAAAATAACAGTGCAATCACTGCTGTCAGCTAACTACAACTGATCTTTTGTAGCTTGCTTTCAAATGAGGAGAATTTCAACTGTTACAGAGAGAGATAAAAAAATGCCTAAGAATCAAGGATGCATTAACTGTGTAGTTTCCTACTGACAGGCAGCCATTATTTTACAACATGACAGTCTCCTCATGCTTCCATGCCACAGACCTGAAATTCCAAGAGTATTTCAAGACTTAGGCTGTGACACTGCAAGATTCCAGCTGACTCAGGGTGAGGTGTGTACCTGCCCACAGAGCTACACCATGTGCCTGACAGGACAAAGGTCTGCAGGGAGCAAAGCACTGCAATTCTTTCCCACCATCCAAAAAGAAACACTCAATTTGTAATTCTAATCAAGAATTCCCACACTATAAATCTTTACCATCATTTCACTTCCATTGTGGCATGGTGTAGGGTCAAATAAGTTATAATAAAAGAGGAATTATTCCTTCCTAAAATTATTACCTATTTTCCTCAATCCATCAGTAAGAGAGAAATAAAACTGATTTTTACCTGTCCCAACAATACTTATATCCTACAGGCATCTACCACAACAGCCAATCCCAACATGGGCAGATCTCTCCATGCACTGGCAATTTTACAGCCTACTGTTTCTAAAATTTTAATTTTAATTCCATGAGAAGTTATTTCATGTGTAGAATGTGGACAACAAAGAGCAAACAAGGTGCTTCTGGAGTTCTACCTCTGCACTTCAGCTGAAAGCAGGGGGAATATAAACAATCTAATGTTTAATGTCATGCTACTAATTTAAGAAAGCAAATCAGAAACTACTAAATTAAAATATAAACAAACTTTGCAAATTGAATATCTCTGATTAGTAAAATGTCCATATTAAAAGAAATCACTAAGACTTTTTAAAATACAGATGGAGTCATCAATATTTGCTCATTAATAAGCTTCTATGTCTGCCACAAAAAAAGCCAAAGATCAAAAAGAACCCCAAACTCCATGAAGTTGTTTTCACTTTCATTTTTGTGGCCCTGCTCACTCATCTGTATCACAAATTCTAAAAAAGGAGGGGTTTCATCTCATAATGCATTATAACTTAAAAATACTCTATTCTAAACAATCTTGGGATTTGTAAAAGCATGGTTTAGATAGCTCAAGTGATACTGTACATTTGACTTAATATTCTTTTACCCATTTTTCCCGTTAGACTTCCAAGGTGTCATTCATACATTTCACAACTTAATCAAACAATGTGGAACTACAGAGCCCCTTGCACATCTCAGCACTGGCCTGGGGATCCCCTGCATGGATGCACTAAAGCATTGCTACCTCAAATTTTTCTTATTATTACTGAAGTTAATGAAGTAACACTAGGCCTGAGTGTCCCAAGCCAGGCTGACCTGGTTAAACCAATTCTGTGCTGTGCTCAACCTCATGCTAAAATCAGTGACAGGTGACAGCTGTCCCCAGAAGGCCAGGTGACACTCCACCTAGCAGAAATATGTTCCCTGCACAGGACACAGGGGATGGGCTGGGAAGCAGCCAGGTGAAGGCACCATCTGCTCCAGTCCCCTCACAGTGGGGTTGGGTGAGGCCAGACTGAGCTGCAGCCCGAGCCTACCCTTGATGCACAGCTCTGCATTTCCTGCCTAACACACCACAGACTCTGCAGCCACAGCCTTGCAGGCAACAATTACTGTCCTGCACAAAATGTCCATGAGTGATTCAAGACATTCCCGTATTGAACTCCAATAACAGCACTCATTTTTGGAGGCTACTTTACCTAAGAAGCACAAATATGGTTTGCCAGTTACAATTAAACTAAATTTGAAAATTTCTTTTGAAGAGCCTCATAAAGCAAAGAACCACGTTTTAAAAGTGACACTAAAAATAAAAATAAATAAATAAAACCCTCTAAAATTAGATTATCACATTGTAAATAAAATCCTGTATCTACACACTCAAACACATACAACAGGGCCAACAGTCCAGATGAATCAGCAGATTCTTGAAAGTAGGTACAAAAGGAAAAGTTCAAGCACTGGCAATACCACCTACATTTTTGCACTTTTGTACAATGCGTTATTATAATGCTACAATAATATTCTGAAAGGATCAGTCACTGAGGTAGTAATTTTGAGAACATTAATTTGCAGCCTGTGACTAGAACAAAAACAAGTGATGCTTGATATGGGTGGACTGAAGTGCCTCTCAAGAGCATGCACAATTCAGACCATAACACACATGAATATAAGATACAAACAGCTCAAAACCAGACCCAAAGCTCTCTGGTTTTGTAATTCAGAAATTCCATACAAGCTAGTGATGAGAAGGCATATTACACTCAGTAGCTAACTGCCACAATTATGCAAGCCCCCAATCTTACTTCAATCATTGTGCTCCTAATGATAGAACTCATTGAAGTCTGGCCCTGTGAAGCCTAAGGGAACACTACAGACACACATGGCAGTGCCAGACAGGTGTCAGCACATGTGAGCTGTGACCAACACAGTCACTGTTTGCAGCTCAGTTCCATCAGCAAAACCACACTGCTAAGAGTGTTGCTGACCACTATTTTGGTGTAGCTGTATTCACATCAGGCCCCACTGGCACCTTTAGCACTGACTTGCTCCTCAAACAGGTTTTTGTCATTGTTCTGCAGTGGTGCAACCACTTTGGGAACTTCCCCAAACTGGGTACAGAGCTATTCTTAGCATTAAGCAGCCTGCATGGCCCCAGTGTTTCTAAATGATGCCTCCTTCCACCAAATGAATCACAATAGGCAGCACTAAGCATGCATGCAAGCTGCCAAAAGCATGGCAGAGGTACAGCTAACCCTTCTAAAGTTATACACCATTTGGGAGGGCAAGGGCATTTGTCAAAAAAATAAGGGGTTTTTGTATGTGTACCAAAAGCTGGAAGGAAATAATTTACAATTCAGCTTTCTGTAAAAATGAAGCCAATACATATGAGAAACATGCCTATGATGTGAAATAATGAGAAACTCACATGATGCCTAATTCAGGCTCACCTAGAAACAGAGACCAGACAAAGTTAAAAGATAAAAGCAGATATATTTAATGAAGGGCCTTCAGGTACATTAAGAGCAGACAAAGCCTCCCCAGGGGGCTACACCCAAAATGAACAACAGTCATGAGTTTTTCAGACAGATATAAGTTTGGTCTGCTTACATATCAGGGGTTAAGCCTCCAATTACAGTTTCAGGTAATGAATCCTATTCCCCCAGTTTGCCCCCCCCATCACTTTTGTTTATACTTTTCACAGCCTGAGGCTGTAGGGTGTCTTTGGATAACAGGCCCAGACAGACTGTTTTGTCTAACCAAAATGTGAAGACAGTTAACTACATTTTAATGGAGTTTAGAGCTATGCACTAATGCAGTATAGGATTTGCAAAATACAAAAGCTAAAATCTTAAGGCATCACATGGAACCCACAAACATTTCCCACAGCAATCTCCGTTGTAGTACATTTTCACAGAAGTTCAGCTAAACTGCATTTAGAAGTCATTTTTATTACTGTCTAAATAAATTCTTTCTTTAGTACAGTGCACAGCTTCTGCAAATCAGCAGCTCTTTCAAGGACACTCTAGGATGTCTGTGTAACCATGATGCCCAAAGCTGCATGTAACTGATTTGCACTGATGCAGCACAAGCACTTCAGTGAACCCATGTAGAATCATGAAATCTGTGCACCAGTCAGTATCAATCTCATCACGAACCACAACCTCTGCTGCACACAGTGAAGGTTATGCATCAATTTCAGTTTCCAGTCCTTTACATGCTAATATTTGCCCTTGGAAATTTATGCCTGCATAACATTAATAAATTTGTCCCATATAATTAAAATAGACATAATTCTGATACATTTTCATGAATTGCTAAGTGTAAAAGAAGATGTTATATGGTGGTTGCTTACTTCTGTAGGAGGCAACAAGAAACACTATGAGCAAGTCAGGGTCAAAAGTTGCAAAGTACCTGAAGTGTACAGCTGAGGACCAGGGCATGTTCTGCCAACTCCTACTTAAGCTGGGGAGTATTTATGGCATTTTGACTCATGTAATGCCAGTTTACGTGACCTAATGAACAGACATGTCTTAAGATAAACAGAAGATGAATCAGAGGAAAAGCTGCATAATCTAAATACAGTTCTGTATACAATCTCTTCGTATTAAGTCAAAACGCCAAAATGCAAACTTCTCTGTGATTTTAGTATCACAGATTGCAGTATTTTTGTTCATTTCCTCACTGTACTGCCAAACCTTAAAAGTTTCCAAGGATCAAAGCACATTTATTACTGTGCTTTTACTGCACAGTAATAAAAACTTATTTTTTTACCCAATTAAAATTCAAAAATACTAATGGAAACACTCATTGGCTTCCCACACAGCCATCTCCAATGACAACGGGGAGACAGTATTTTCACGGTGAATTAAAGTGACCCCTACAGATCAGGCCACTTCTAAAAACACTTTGTCCTTTCTGTCGTTCTTCCGAAGTCCTGTGCCCTTCAGTGCTCGACTAAACATTTGCTAACCCTGCCCAATGAGCAAGATCCGAATAAATCATTCTGCTTCTTTCCCCATCAATAAACACGAGGAAATCAAATAGTCTGGTGGAGCGGACAATTAACTGCTACTAACCCTGCGCACGACAAATTGACTGAACCTAAACTTGACAGGGACCAACCCGGCGGCCCCGGCTCACGTGGACGAACCTCCCCCAGCACTCGGGGTTGTGTGAGGCTGTGTGTGTCCCACATCCCCCGGCGAGGCAGGTCCACGCCAGACATTCCCTCTGCGGGGAAATGACAGGAGGGCTCCGAGTCCTTTCCCCTTGGAAGACCCGGAGAGCGCCTGCCGGGGAGGTGCCACCGGCCGCGGCACCCGGGATCGATCGATCGCCTGCGGGGGGGGGGACGAGCCAAGGAGACATTTCCTCGCTTCCCACAATTCTTACTACACTACAAGCCTGGGATGGTGTGGCCTGATTATACAAAAAATAATAATAACAGCGAGGCAGGGAGATCAGAGATACACATCATCGGGAGGGGAGGGTTTTTCCCCTCTATTAAACCTTAGTCATCGCTGCTCCCATTTCTGAAGGCCCGACAGTAAAAGCACCGATAACAGGGCGGGGGGCGACAGAACCGACACAGACACGGGCACGGCCGGGCGCCGCTCCTTACCTTCCTGCTCGCTCCTCCGAGGGACACCTTGGGCCTTGTTTTGAAATCCCCTTCAAAGCTGAACATGTTTACAGCTTATCCCATGGGGAGCGGGGCCCGGCCGGCCGGCAGGGCGAGCGGAGGGGCCGCACGAACCCCCCGGGCTGGCGCCCCGCGGCCCGCCCGCCCCCGCGGGGCTGCTCCCCCGTCCCCCGCCTTCCCCGCGGCCTTCGCTATCCCGGTCGCCCCGTTCCTGACCGGCGGCGACGGCGGAGCGTAGTGGGAGGAGGGAGAAGGAGGAGGAGGGAGCGGAGGAGGGGGCAGAGGCAGCGCTCCCGCCGGCCGCGCAGAGAAGATGGCGGCCGCCCGCGCTCCCGACACACGGCCGCGCCCGCCGCCCCGCCCCGCGCCGGCTGTCCCGCCTGTCCCGGCTCTCCCGGCTGCGGGTGCTCCACGGAAACTTCCCTGCCCCACGGGAAACTTCCCTGCCCCGGCATCCACCGGAGCTGCCCACGGGTGTGCAGGGCCGGCTGGGGCTGCGCTGCCGCATCCTGCCCAGACGGGCCGCGCTGAGGGCGAGAACCGAGCTGAGGGTCCAGCCGAGCTTTGGCGTAGGGCTGCCCTCCTCAGCGTCGTTTGGCTACGGGACCACAATTGCTACGCACACATATGTGTACACATAATTTGTACTTTTAGTAGCATAAGCATATCACAGAATAAATAAGGTTGAAAAAGACCTCTGAGATCATAGAGTCGAACTTTTGACCAAACACCTCCATCCAGTAAGTGCCACATCCAGCTCCTAAACAGCTCCAGGGACGGTGACTGCACCTCCCCGGGCAGCCCATTCCGATGTTTAGTCACCCTTTTCTGTGAAAAAATTCCTCCTATGTCCTACCTGAGCATCCCCTGGTGTAAGTCGAGGACAGTTCCTCTCATCCTGTGCTGGGAGAAGAGACCGACCCCTACCTGGCTACACCTTCCTTTCAGGGGGTTGTAGGGAGAGATAAGAATTCAGAGAATTTACAGAATCACTGGGTTGGAAGAGACCTTCAGGATCATCAAGTCCAACCCAGCCCCAACACCTCAACTAAACCCTGGCACCCCACGCCACATCCAATCTTTTTTTAAACACATCCAGGGATGGTGACTCCACCTCCTCCCCAGGCAGACCATTCCAGAACTTTATGACTCTTTCTGTGAAAAACTTTTTCCTAATACCCAACCTAAACTTCCCTTGGCACAGGTTGAGACTGTGTCCTCTGGTTCTGTCAGTGCTGCCTGGAGAAAGAGCCCAGCCCCAGCTGAGCACAGGCACCTTTCAGGGAGCTGTAGAGAGTGATGAGGGCACCCCTGAGTCTCCTTTTCTCCAGGCTGAGCACCCCCAGCTCCCTCAGAGGGTTTGTGTTCCCAGCCCCTCTCCAGCCTTGTTGCCTCCTCTGGATGCACTCAAACATCCCAACATCCTTCCCAAACTGAGGGGCCAGAACTGGACACAGCACTCGAGGTGGGACCTCACCAGTGCCCAGTACAGGGGCAGAATGACCTCCCTGCTCCTGCTGGCCACACCATTCCTGATCCAGGCCAGGATGCCACTAGCCTTGGCCACCAAGTTATTCCTGAACCTCTTCTTCTCTATGAAGATATGGACATGGCCCTATTGCAAAGACTTCTTGATCAGGGTGAAGACTGAACACACCAATACAGGCTTCTGTGTAGCCAGGACAATACACTTGGGAAAATACGCATGATAGAGGTGGGCTCAGCTGATGAGGACTGGAAAGAGAAAAAGGCTGTAATGTAAAAGCAGCAGACCAGAATGGTGAAATTACACCTGAGGCTACTTTACATTTCTTAGCCCATTCTCCATTTTTTCAGCAGGGTGACTGCATCCCTCCAGATACAGAGGTGGTGCGGACAACAACAGTAACAAAAAGCAGTTACTCAGTCTGCAACTCAAGATGGTAAATAAATACAGGTGGCCAAATCCAGCTTTCATTCCCTTCAGTGGAAATTTGATTTTACAAGCTCTAGCTCATGAATTCTCACATCAGCATATCACAGCAAACAAATGGCAAGCACCCACGTCAGGAGAGGATGTATGTGCTTTGCAGCTGTTCATACCAAGAGCACAATGCTCTCTTTAACTGTTGTCAAGCTGACTGGAAAATGAAATATTTGTTCAGATTTCATTGGATTTGGAAGATTCAGAAGAGTCTAAGTTTTAAAATTTCAGACTTTTCATAAGGGAATGAGGGCTTAGCAAGAGTAAGCATTAGCCTGACATTTCCCCAGATAACATCGTCTCAGTACAAGCAAGCCTGGCCTCCTTAAATACTGTTTTCAAATGCAGATGGGGTTTAGGATATTGTGAAATACCATGTCAAATGTTTGTTCATAGTTTCAACACATTGCATTGCTGATGAAATATCCCACCAGTCTGCATTGAAATGATAGTAAGTTTTTTTCCAACATGACAAGATTCTTTTCAATTTGACTTCGGCCTTGATAAAGTTTATAAGTCTCATACAAAAAAAAAAGGACTAGTCTAGGTGTCCCTAGCAGGTAATTAATTAATTTTCATTAGCACAGAAGCAATCTGTTAGGTTATGAGTTTGTGCCATCTTTATCAGTAGCAAAGACAGCTTAGGGATGCAATCTCTCCTTATGTAAGAAGAAAAAGGAGCATCAAACTGCAGAGAGCAGAGTTTCTATGGAGTAGGGTTTTCACTGATACATATTTGACATGTTCCAGCTCCAGTATCAGGACACAAGATCTTCTACTGACCCTGGCTGTTACCTTCTGCAGAAGTGGTTGGCAAATGGCACAGGACCAAGCATTGAGTGTCTGAGAAGTCTTGGTGATTTCTGGCATCCCCAGCACAGGAAGGACATCAGCCTGTTGGGTTGAGTCCAGAGGAGGCCACCAAGAAGATTAGAGGGATGAAGCACCTCCCATATGAGGAAAGGTTGGGAGAATTGGGATTGTTCAGCCTGGAGAAGAGAACATTATGGAGTGACCTCATTGTGGCATTCTAGTACCTGAAGGGAGCCTGCAAGAAAGACAGAAAGAACATTTTTACCATAGAATGTAGTGGCAGGATAAGGGGGAATAGCTTTAAACCAAAAAAGAGTAGGTTCAGATTAGATACCAGAAATAAACCTCCTTTCACTGAGGATGGTGAGATGCCACAGCATCTGTTGCAGTCAAGACAGCCACAATACACAGACTGCCACCATACAATCTCAGAAAGCTTCAAACCCATACAGAGCAGCATCATATCACACCAGAAGGTCACAAATATCTGTCCTTCTTGCTCACTAGCTCAACCATTTATCCCTCATGTTCATGCATTGCACCTGTGTGCCCTCTGTTCCCTTTGGTGGCTGATCAGCACACCTGAGCACTCCATGGCTCGTTGCTGTCAATGCTGCTCACCTGCTCTGCAGTGCTCTCACAGCTGTGCCCCTTGGGGATGAGGCTGGGCTACAGCCCCACTCCCAATCACCACAAACTGTGTGCCTGCAGTGAGGCATTGGAACAGACTGCCCAGTTGTGGATGTCTGTCCCATCCCTGGAAGTGTTCAGGGACAGGTTGGATGGGACTCTGAGTAATTTGGCCTGGAGGGAGGTGTCCCTATCCATGGCAGGGGGATTGATAATCTTTAAGGCCCCTTCCAACCCAAGCCATTCTGTGATTCTATGATTTGCATATGCCCCTCAAGGCCAGGACTGGTTTAATATTCTCAGGGGGCAGCAAGAACACGTTGTTCCATGGAGGAAGCAAAGTGGATGCCCCCAGCACGGGCCCTCCCAGGTCAGAACATAATTCCACAGGATCCAGAGAGGGAGGGCAGAGCCTGGCAGTGGTGACACAGGGTTCAGCCCCAGGCAGGGTGAATGGATGAGTCCTGAGAGGCCAGACAGTGCTGTGATGTAGCCTAGGGTGCATCCAGGAGGAAGGGCTGGAGACAGGTACACCTGAGCCTAGAGGGGCTGATGAGCAGTGGGGTGAGTGAGTGAGTGAGTGAGTGAGTGAGTGAGTGAGTGAGTGAGTGAGTGAGTGAGTGAGTACCCCAGATGTGGCTGTTCAGGGCAATGCAGGGCTCTCACAAACACACACAGACAAGCATGTAGGAATATTGCCCTTGTGCGTGTGCTGTTTACCCACCTGCCTCACCTGCTGCAATCTTTCCCATATTTTTCACCTCTTTATTGCACATTCCACAAGACTTTTTGTGTTCTCCTGGTCACAGTTCTCTGCCCTGTGATTAAACCTTTTTGCCTCTGCACACGTGTACACACTGCTCCCAAGTACAGATGACTTGGTCCAGTTGTTTGTCAGATGCAGTCTATTAAAAAAGATGTCATTCCTCAACATTTTCTTCACTCCTGAAATCAAGTTTCCCAAGTGTGTGCAAATACCGTCTTTTTCTTGGAAATGCACACCATAGAAATTAAAACAGCAACACAAAGGTAGTGACAGTTGTAGAAAACATGGGTAAATTGTGTTTCAATCCACATTACAGAGAAACTCATCTATAGGGTGTCTCTAGGGCCTGCTTCTAGGTGCCAAGGGACAGGAAAAATCTGTGGTGCCCATATGGCTGTTGTAAGATCTTCCTTTTTCACTGTGAGTGGCTTGGAGCAAAGCCACCTTCTGAAAGTCTCTTGTTGACACTTCTGAATGTCTCTTGTTGAGCAGAAGAAAAAGAGGAATGAAGATTTGGTGGGTAGCAATAATAACAAGAAAAATTATTCCTTCCCAACAGTGACAAAGGTCTTGAGTTGTTGTGCTGGGTGCCAAGGATAACATTACGGAGGTGGCTTACAAACTTTTAAAATTATGAGCTCCTGGTACCTTAATGTAAGTAGCAGCACACTCTGCTTCTGACAGGGAGATTTTTTTATGTTTGTAAATACTCTTTCTGCATATTAAAACAAATCAATGGCACTTAAATTTTAGAAGGAAAATAAATATTACTTTACCCTTTTAATGAGCGCTGTTTTATATCTACAATCTTTTTTCTATTCTCAGACTATCCCCAAACAATTTAAGTTCTGATGCATTGTCCTTCTGGCCTCATTCTGTACACACATTCCTGATTTAGACAGGGTAAACAATCAAGACTGTATTTGGCAATTGCTCAGTTCTGTAGGTTATGATGGCCAAATTGTCACCACCTCACCATTACATTCCATTCCCTATGCAATTATAATAAAGTGTCCTAAACTTTTTTGCTGACTTGCTGAAGTCAGATGAAAATCTAAGATGCACTGACAGCGCCTCATTATGTCCTACATTATTTCCCAAGGTACAGAAAGATTTTTTACAAGAGTGCATAAAAAATGAACAGTAAATAAGTTAGAAATGCTTTAATTTACAAGAGATGAGGCTTGAGATTAGTCCAAATGCTGTGATAGGCCAATATCTGATTTTTAGTAATGCTTTTAGTAAAGTTTGCTACCATATGGATTGATGGTGGGAGGTAATTTTTTTTTTTTAATTTATTTACTCTGAGTAAAACACTGAAAATTAAATCTATTCTATCAAAGAAGATACTGGCAAGACTGTAATGTAAAAAGCACTTCACTTAAGCACTTCCTTTAGTTAAACCTGAGTGCCAATAGACACTGCCAAGGAATGAAGACATTTTATTTAAAATTACACTGGCAAGAGACCATCAAATTATCCTTAACATTTTCATTAAATTGAGATACAGATATAGTTAGGATAGTAAATCTTTTCAATACAAGGAGTTTATTCCTGAGCCAAGGCCAGATTCAGCAGTAATTGTAGGAACTATTAAGACCTAAAGGCTCATCTACATTACCAAAACAACTGTTCAAGGCTTTGGCCCAGTTTTGAAAAATGGACAGGCTCCATCCTGTACTACAGAGCTAATCACATCAGCAAACGACAGTGATGCATTTGGATTCCAGTCTGGGGCCATCATTCCGTGTTTTGTTGACTTGGTTCAGTGAGATTTTGGGGGTTTCCATCAGAAACTTACAAATATCTATTGGTTGCCTACTGTCCCTGCTCTTAAGGAAGTAAAAAAGTCAAACAAGGGGTTCCTTTCTTGGTATTGACACCTTACTCCTCTACAGGCATGTTGAGCTGATGAGATGAGGAACCTTATATCCACAGTTTCTAAGATGAAAGATTTATTAGCCTATAGTCTCAGCTCCTTTATAATAGCTACATTGCAAAATTTCGCCCCCCAGATGTGCCTACACTTCATTCACAGCTTCTGATGGAGCAAGATCATTTATTTTCAGAATCCAGTCTTCTGAGGAGCACTGTGGATAAGGGCTTTTTGTAGTTTTAGAGCTGTAGTTGTAAGACATTATGATGTTATTTGGCAAATGTTACTTAACCATGAATTCTGTTTTGTTTTCTAGGGTTTAAAAATATAAACATGTTTAATTCAAATGCTATTGCTGCAAAGATCTTCAGCTAAATAGTAAAGATTAGGATCACCTTTTTAAAGTCTGCCTAAAACCCAAACTATTTATTTTAATGGGAAGGGAGCATTCAGGATTCTTACATTCTTCATGGATTTTGAAAGTCCAATTTTAAAAAACAGTTACCCTCAAGTGAACACAAACATAACTTCATATTTACCTTTCTATCTTTGGCTCACCTTTGATACACCTGGAAGCTTTCCCTAAACATAAGTTTTTTAAAAATTGGCATTCCTAGCAATTCCAACATGTTGATTTTATCTTGAGAGAAACACGTGTGCTATGGGCGAGCACACATCTAGCTGTTGTTAAAACGTGTTCCATTTAATTTCCTATTTAAATTGGTTGGAGTATTTTCACCCTCCCTTAGTGCTCATGTAAACAAGAACCTTGTCGAAGTCAAATCTTTCATGTGGTTTGAGAAAAAAACCAGACCAGATTATTTCTTAAATTACGTCACCTGAGCTTCCCTGTGATCCAGAAAAGCACAGACACACATGAATACTTACGTGTGCATGTATTGATGCAAGGATTTATGGATGAGTTTTCATGCAGGAATCCACAAAAGAATTTAAAGAGGTCTTTCATAAAGAATTACTCATAATTACAAATGTTAAAGAAGATCCCAGTACACCCCAACCTCTGTCCATTAAGTATGAACACTCAGGTGGGTTGTTTGTTGCACAGGGCCTGGGCTCCTGTGAGTGAAGAAAAAAAAGTGAAAACACCTGTTAATACCATGTACACTCAGAAAGTAAATTTTCCCTGGCCACTTTTTATGAGATGGAAGTGGCCTTCATCTAGAAGCAGCTTGAAATTAAAAGCAGCCAGTAAATTCATGTTCTGAAGACTTGTTCAAAAAGTATTTAAGAGACACAAATTATGATCTGGTGGAAAATAATTACAAGGAAAAAAAGGCACAGAAATCAGTTTAGATAACTAAGGGGAAACACTAGTATTCTGATATTTAAAATTACTCTGGAGAATTTACTACAGCTAGCCGTGGGATCCTGAACAATTGTTCTGATTTACATCTGTGTATCATTCAAGTTATTCATTTTCTGCATGGGTGTTTTAGCTTAATCCTATATGAGCTGTATAGGTTCTTCTCTAAGTTTAGACTTTGCATGGCTCAGATCCATTCATTCAGGTTTGCCATTGATAAAAATGATCATGGGTACACAGAGCTCAGTAGGAGTAAAGACAGTTTATGCTGCCTTAGAAAAAAGTTCCCAAATTTTACTCCTACCTACTCTTACATTTCAAGTGACATCAGTGTAATCTAATTTTAGCTGTCTAAGTATTAGGCATCTGGTCTAACCTCTTCATCTGGACCTCTCCACACAGGGAGTTGCTTCCTTCCTCTTCTAAATTCCTCCCTTACAAGGGTGATCACTGGATGTGCTGATTGACTGAAAGTTCATTGAGAGATTGGGCACTTGCCATGTGCAAGGCTGAAGTTAGCTGGAGTCAGTTCACTTTCTACGTGACTGAAAACAAGCCAGTAAAAAAAAAAAAAAAAAAAAAAAGAAAATAAAACAATAAAGAAAAAAAATTTCCTTTATCCTAAAGTAGGAGAAATGATGCTGAGACACTTCTAAACAGATTTTAAGACCTAAATGACAAATGAGCAATAAAATTATTCAGGATTATTATTAATGTCACAGAAGGATGTTGTGAAAAGTATCAGAGACTGCTGAATAATTCCCATTTTACCAATTCTGAAGACTGTAATTAACATCTGCTCCAGAAAAAGACACAGAAATTACATTTTTCTTTTGATCTCTTCCAGTAAATTTGGATTTTTGTAGTGCCATTAGGAAGAGATGAAGGTGCCACAGGATTTGGGAGATGTAGTTTAAATGCCAAGCACTTCCACTAAGCTGCTGTATGATCATACCAAGTAAGCCAGCTGGAAAACACCTGTGCACAGAAGGGCCTGGGCTCCAGCTGGACAAGAAGTGGAACATGAGTGGCCAGTGTGCCCTTGCAGCAAAGAAAACCAGCTGTGCAGCAGGTTGTATCAACCAGGGCAGAGCCAGCAGCTTGATGGAACTTCCCTCTGCACTCTTTGCACTCTCTTCTCTCTGAGAGTGCATCTGGGGAGCTCCATGCAATTCTGGGCTCCTCAGAGCAAGAAAGATTTTGGAATACTGGAGGAAATCAACAGAGGACCAAAAGCACGATGAGGGACTGGATTGCATGGTACAAAAAGAGGCTGAAAGGATTTGGTTTGTTCAGCCTTGAGAGCAGAAGCTGAAGGAAAGACCTCCCTGCATTTGATTACCATCTAATCAGAGTGTATAGTGGAGGTGGAACCAAACTCATCTTGAGGACACAAGTTGCAATGGACACAAGTTGCAGCAAGGGAAATTAGATTATTTTCAGCTAGATATTAGGAAGAAATTTTTATTGCTGGTGATGGTGAAACACTCTGGATGGGACCCAGAGAACTACCTTGTGAAACCTCCATCCTTGGGGACATTCAAACCTGCACTGCACAGTGTGCTGAGCAATCTGTTGTCCTGCTTTGTCCGCAGGTCCCTTCCAGCTTCAGCTCTTCTCTGACTCTGTGACTCAGTTCACCAAACTAATGGCTGTGTGTGGCTGTTTGCATCTCCTCTGGTTGCTCTGGTTTCCTTTTGGGATCACTGTTGTGACTCTTCCTGTGCCAACCCCACGATGAGACTCTCCAGTCTGTGGTCAGGATTGTTGCTCTGTTGCTGAGATCTTTCTGATGACAAAGGGGTGTCTCCTCTAAGCCACAGCTTGGTCATATCAGTCCCACACTCTTCAGCTCTCTTTCACACTTGCAAAGCAGAGAAATTCCTACCTTAATACTTTTCTGGAGGAACACTTTTATTAATATTTGATTCTCACTCAGAGACTGTGGTGTTGGCTGCTGTGCAAGAAAAGAGAAGAAAGAAATAAAGGCCTTCCAGATGATGACAGCACAGTGGCTCCCTCCTCCCCTAAGCAATGCCAACAATAATTTAAAATTAGCCTTTTATCTTCAAATGTATTTCAGAGCCACTTCAGAGTGAGAAGAGCTTCTTAACATATGAACTTTTGGATGGGTGGGTTGAAGAAAATATGGAGCTTTCCTTTAAACAATTAGAGACCATTTTGCTAATCAATTTTTGTCAGGCGCCTATAAGCATTTTTCATTATCAGATTCCAAATTGTCTTAAACAGTACAAACTAATGAACTTTTATCAGTCCAGTTTGGGGCACTCTGATACATCCCTGCTCAAATTAAATAAATCACAAACCTTAATTAACAAAGACTGGCATGGCTGCAAAAGCAATGAATTAGTTTGTACTCTATCTGAGAGATCACAAACGTACAGTAGTTACAATTAATGGATTTAATTTTAAATGCTAGGGCTCCTGCATGAAAGTGCCTGAGAAGTCCATCCTGGCATTCTTATTACACTTTAATTATAATTGATGTACCTGGGAAAGATGTCAGCAATGTACATTTTAACACAGGTGTTGGTTTCCCTTAAGAACTCACAGTCCTTGCTTGAAACAGTCAATGATATGCAACAAGATTTTGATGAAATCCAAATTTATTAGGGTTATTAAAAGTTATTAATTATTTGGCTCTGTAGAGGTGTAATCTGGTACTATTTTTTAATAGACAGCTTTATATATTTAAGTTTCAGAATTGAGGTTTATTTTTAGTTTAAAACGTTTCTGTCCCTCTTGGCCCCCTCCAGTCATTCCCATTTCTTCAGATTTTCAGATTTGGGGGTTTTGTCCCTTCTTAGGGTAAGCTCTTATCTTCCAAGCAGATATTTCCAGCTATTTTCCATGGATTTTTTCCACCCTCAAGAGAGGTTTTCACTGCACCACTATCACCACTCCTGTATGAAGCAGCTCCCTGGAATGAAGTCACTCAAGTCTAAAAGATAAAGTCAGTGAACATCAGCAGAAGATAAATCCATCTTCTGTAAATTGCATCAATCCACTGCCATTGTTTGAGGTGTCAAGCTTGAACTGAACATAAGTGGCCCCAAATTAAACATTTTCCAAGGGTAATCCTCTTCTTTGCTACATCCCTTTTCTACATTTTCTACATTTCAGCTGGGATCTGCACCCCACTCTCCCTCCCAGCTTGGTCCTTCCACCTTCTCAGGGTTGTTTGGACCACACTCCCAGCCCTTAATTCCAGGGCACTCCTGTCCAATTCATCAAATCTCCCTGTGAGACACTACCCTTTTCCTGCAGGATGAGTTTAAAAGAAAAATTTGCTCTCCAATTGACTGGAGACATATAATTGGAGCACAAACCTCATGATAACTTGTCCTTCTCTTATTGCCTCAACTCCTGGACTTATTAGACTATGGGAAAATTCCATCAGTCAGTTAAGGAGGAAAATTAATTTTTTGATTACTGAGACTGGAAATGGCAAGTAGGTGAGTCCTGAAGGCTCATAAAAAACAAAAGGCAATTAAAACTAATCCCATATGGATTTCATCATTGACTTTACAAAAGGTTTGTCATTGAGTTTCATGTAGTCAGAATTTTCTTGATTTCTTTTGAAATATAATTTTAAGAATTTGTCCTGATTATTTGGATCTCATTCACAATTTTTGAATATTTTGGCTTGGCAATATAGTATTTTGTAGAACTCTGTAACAGAGGTACAACCATTTGCTAGATCTTGTGTATTATGCATCTCTGGAACACAAACCTGTGATATGAAAATTAAATATTTTGAATCAAATAATGGATATAAGATCTGCACAATTGGATTTTGTGTTAATTAAATACTCACTTTCATCAGTTCTTTTTTCTATGCTTACCAATTAGTTTCTACAGCATTTGAAATCAATAACAGCAAAGTGATGGATGTTGGAGAATAAAAGTGATTTTTTTTTAACTGAGAAATTGAAAACTTGCCTACAAGCTGTGTTTGTTTTGCACTATCTAATATCCTAGTCTTAAGCAAGGAAATATTTTGGCCAGATAAGAATGCTCATTTGGTCTCTTGTGAAATGCAGCACATGGAATTTGCTTCATTTGCCTCTGCAGTGATCCATACATTTTGGATCTAGCACTTGGAAAGGCATCCTGCACCATGCACTCTGCTCCCCTGCTACCTCACATACAGTCCTTTGCACAAAGTTATGGAGCTCCATCCCAGGAACACTTAGACTGTTTGAAGCAGAGACTGATGTGTTTCCCCTTCAGGACTTTGGCCATTCCCTGTTTGAGCCCATTTATCCTTGTGGCCTCTGTGACATCCTCCAACAGCAGAGTCCTGTTGGTGCATGATTATAACTGCTCTGTGGGTGAAAATGTGATGCCCTCTGTTCTAAGTTTTTTACTTGAGTGTTTACTGGGTGTCCCTCAGTGTTTGTCTTTCCCATCTTCCTGACTAATCCCATTGGAAACTGCAGAATCTGACTGGTATGGAGCCTAAAACCACTCCTCTAATTTGCAGCCCAGCTCTTTTCAAGGCCAGTTTATGTCCATTTATTCTTGCAACAGCACTGGCTTCTGTCTTATCTGGTTCAATGCTGGTAGACAAAATCTCCTTTCTGCCCTGTCGAGTTTTTCTAGGCTGAGCAAGCTTTGCTCGGCTGAGTTAGGTGAGGTTGCCAGGAACAGGCTGAGTCAATCCATCAGCTTCTTGCCATTGAAAGGGATGATCCCTGATGTTTTTCTCCTCCTCTTCTTCTTCCTCCTCTTCTCCCTCCTATCCATGTGTATATTTCCTGTGCAGCTGGTTCTGGCTCTTGTCTGACTATTCAATGTAGGTGATTAAATCAATATAAGATAGGTGATTAAATCAATAAAATAACCCTGCAGAAAATACAAAGAGATTTCTGCTGATTTAGGGAGCAGGATCTGTTTGACAGGTGGTCAAAACTGGGCTTGTTCAGGCCCTGCTAGGAACCACTGTGTCTTCTTGTAAGATCAGCTCCCCGCTCCCAGCATCATCTCATTAACACTTCTTCACACTTTTTGTCAGGATACCTGACCAGAGCTGGGTGACAAGTTGCAGAGCAGGTCTCCCTTCTCAAACTGAAACTTTCCTTGTGCTCTTTGAAGTATTTCTGTGAATGCATTTCCATTCACTTTTCTGCATAACATTGTTGTCTGCTAATAGTGCTGGTATTCACTGGTACATCCTGATCTTCCTTCTCCTCAGACATTCTCAGCTCTGGTGAGTTCAATTTAGAGCAGAAGTCCCTCTGATGGCTCCCCTAAAGCAGGACACTTTTGCACAATGAAATTTGGAGCCAGTTTTTGATTCCAGCACTTTTGGTTATTCAGTACTTTCTTTGTTCTGGATATTCAGATCCCTTTCAGTATCAACAGCGCCTCTCAACTTTTTACTTTTGGCAAATTCCTGATGTGTGTGTCACGGTCATTGACAGAAAAACTGTACAAGACAAGCCCCAGGCTGGACAGGTGCTAGAGAACATCTCTGGTGACCCCTCAGCTTAGACAATTTCTGCTTGACTGAAGTTTTTCTTCACTAAACTCTGATTACAGTAATCTTAAGGAAAATGCAATGTTGCAAAGCAGACAGATTATGTCAGACATCTTGACCTTGGTTTTTTCCCTCATCATCCAAAGTACTGGAAAGCCTAAACAGGAGGGAAGGTTTTAAAAAAAGAAAAGAGTAAAAATGTACAGGTTAAGTGCAGTCAATTACTGTACTGCTCTTCTTGTTTTCATTTGTTTGTGTGAAGCTTTTTTAAATCAGGTTTGTTTCCAGGGTAGATTGCCTTTGGAAGGCTTCCTGGGAAAAGTATATTTAAAAGTTAACTTCCAGTGAATAGAAGGTCATGAATTTGTTTCAGAAGGAGACTGGCCCATGCAGCTGATCTCCTTATTGCTTAGAATTGGTGTTAGTAATTTTCAAGTGAGTATGCTATTTATTGTTATTTATTTGGCAGCCAGCAAAATCCCCTGTCTCCACTTTTATCTTAAGTCACAATGACATGGTGTGTTTGACATGGTTGGGAGTCATCAGGTACTACACCACAGATAATCTTCAGATATTTACTCACCTGACTAGAGAGATAGAATAATGAGATCTTGAATATTAGCTAGTTGTTAGCTGTAATTAAGTTATTTTTAGAAAATGCCATGATGGTTTTTCTTCCTGACTCTGCACAAAACTGACACAATTCCTAGGTAAATCTCCAGCCCTCAGGAGCCACAGAAGCAAACAAAACACCTTGAGATGCAAAAAATTACACAGCCTTTGATATGCATTTCTTGGCCCTGCACTGTACACTATCTATCTAGTATGCAAAACTGACAAAGGAATCAAATTTTTAGGGATATATTTAACTTTTGAACTCAAGAAACACTCTTTATTCAGTTTCAGACTGTTCCTGCTCAAAGGACAGTTCTGCAGAGCAGTCTTATGCTGTACTTGATATGCTACAGCAAAGTGTCACTGCTGATTACTAATTTACTAAATAAAGTATCTCTGGCAACAATTTTCCAAGACATGACATCTTCTGTAGATTGTGTTTTGATTTTAAGAACATTAATCTCAAGAAGTCCAATAACAAGGCCTGATGGAGAATAACATTTTCCATAGCATAACCCTGGTCTCTAGGAAAAGAAAATAGCTGAGTGAATACAAGGAACATATAATTATATTCAAAGAGCAATTATTGCTGTACTTGCATTAACCTTGCAAGGCTCCTGCCTACAATGCCTATATAATGTATTTTAGCTGGTATTTCATAATGAAATATGATGAGCAGATCTCTGTAGCAAAGGGTGATCAGGAAATGCTCAGGGATGAGCAGCACTGCAACAATGTGCAGGATCAAATGCTGCAATAGGGAGACAAAAAGTAAAAACATACAAAGTGACAGGTAAGGAAAAACAGGGAAAGAGGGAGAAATGTCAAGAATTCAAGTTATTTTGATTGTGGTAGATCATCTAGAGGCTTTCTGAAGTTGGTGTTTTGTTTTTCAATGAAAAAAAAGCTCCAAAAAAGCTCTGATTATTGGTGTCCAGGCAACCAAGTGACAAATACTTTTGGAATTAAAAGAAAATAGACAGGTGGCTGGTATTTACAGCAAAGCTAGGTGATGTCATCATTGAAATGAAGTTTCTAGTCATAGTCAAATCCACACACAGAAACTTTTAATTTAGAGGGATAATGTCTTGAACTCAAGTTGATTAGGCTGCTGGGGTAAAGAGGCCAAAGCAGCCCAGTCCACACTCAGCTCTTACACAGCCACAAGGTAACATGAGCCCAGACCAGCTCTGTTCAGCCAGGGCCTCCTTACAAATCCTCCAGGAGTCCAAACTGCTTCCATGCTCACTTGGAATGAAGTTGCTCAACAGATCGACTTTTACAAGTGCCATGAAACACAAAACTTGTCTCTGTTGGACAAATGAATAAATGCAGAACAATATGGACACAATTTGAAGGTTAGTTCACAGAATAACTCAAGTGAAGCTAACCAAAAAAAAAAACCCTATAGAAAAATAAACTCTGTTGCCTCTGTAGTGATGACAGGACTAAGATAAAATTAATTCAAAGCTGTTATGAACATTGACCCCTCCTATTATCAGACCATAGCTGGCAAATGATGCAATTTTTCATCATCCAAAAGAAGTACAATGTTCGTCTTCAATATTTAACATTAAAACTGGATTCATTCATTTAGCTATTCAAATTTCATTCCTTTACAGGTGATATTCTTCTTGCGCTGAAAAAAAATCAAAGACTTTTCATATCATTTGTCTTGTACAATTGATTTCTATGACAAAATTACAAATGGAGTTTTGGAGGCAGCATTTAATTGTGAAACCACCAAGATGTTTCTCCATTGACAGTTGAATTGAGATATGCCCTTAAAACAGGAACTTCGGGTTTTTGTTCTACAGAAAGGTGCAGTTAACTACAGTAAGTTTGCTGAAAATTTACAAATGCATTTTTCTAGCTGCTTGTATAATATAAGAAAATCAAAATTTTCTTCTGGGGGTTTCATTATTTTTCTTTTTATTTTTAGATGATTTGTTTATTTAAAAAATTATTTTTAAAATATTTTTTAAAAGGGGGTTTGGACATGTTTACCCTGTACTGAAGCATCCATATGAAAAGGACTGTTAAAGGTACAAAAATAAATTTCAGAGATTTACTGCTGTGAAATCTGGCTACTGTTCTGTAGCAAAACAAAGACTGAAGGTACATTCTGGTTGTGTGAATCTGCTAATGTAACATCTCCAATTCCATGGATTTATTGTTCCTTTTTAATTATGTTCAAGGCAATGGCAGTGTGCTATTTTTAAATGTTGGCAGTTTAAAAATCTTATAAATTTGGAGAAAGATTGAAAATTCATTCACTAATATCTTTTTGGGCCTTGCCTCTGCAATCTGCAGATCATCATGTGGGTGTTGTCACTTAATGTTCCACTGATTACTATTTTAGAAAAGATGCTGCCTAATGTGACAGACTAATCACAAATGGACTCGGGATCTGGAGGATTAATGGATTTGATGACAAATATTTAAAAGGCAGCCCAGCACTTGGGTTTATATGGACATTTGTTTTTAAAATAGGAATGAAATTGTTTTCTAATACATGAATAATAAGATGTCACTGTCCCAAACTCTTAGTCATAGGAAACTAAAACCATTAGATGAAAATGTTAGATAAAGCCATTACATTATGTTCTAGCCATTTTTGAAACAGCTCCTTTGGAAAATTTTATTGGCAAATAAAATTCTTCTTTGGATCTGTCTAAAGGTAGTTTGTGAAGTCTGTAGGTTGAAAAATGATCCATTTGTAAATTATTCTAAAGTCTAGGACAGGGACTATTTTAAGGTTTACTAATGTGTACATTTTGGCTTTCACAGAGTCACCACAGTTTCACATTCCAGAGCTTGCTATATAACAGTCTTCCCAAAATGTATCTGCTAAAAATTACTTCCAAAATTAGTTTGTAATAAAGTTTTTTCACAACAAATACTGCATCACAACATTGGTTTTGTATTCATTACTTGAGGAGAATAAGCTATGAACTGTGTTCTTCCAGGACAAGCCACACAGAGAACAGCAGAGATAACAGATTTTATCAACTTCAGCTTTGCCAGTTGAGTGATTCAGCATTTCACTGACTTTTAAACTCTTGGCCAAAGAAGCCCCTCTGCTACAGCCCCTCACTGCAGTCTGAGCCCCAGACTTGCCCTTTGTCTGTCTCCCTGCCCTGTCCTACAGCAAGTGGCTCTGTGTGATTCCCATCTTTCAAAATTACAGCTCCCATGGCACTGGAGAAAACTTGAAATTCAAATCAACCAAAGATGATCATTTTCTAGCAACAAGAAGTTCTCAACAATTCATGGATTTTGTTAGAAATTTTAAGCCATGCAAGGTCTTTCAAGATATTTTTCTGAGTGACTCAGAGGAATATCTTCCTCCATTTCCATGGGGGGGATCCTCCCACAGGGATTTGAACCCATCTTTGCTACAGCAACCTCATATAGCAGCTCCAGGGCCATGGTGAAAATGCTCAGCCACAGGTTTGAAGGCAAAAGCCTTTCCATGAGAAATGGACTTGACACCATTGAAATAAACCCAAGGAAATCCACCAGTGATCCCACTCCTTTCCATGAACAACCACTCCATGGTGCAGAGGGGCTGGTGCCAAAAATTCTCATAGTCCCATCATGACTTCTTCCAGTTATTTTAGCTGTATTTGATATCTGACTATTGTACAAATCACTCTGTGGATGTGATTACCTGGCACACATGGAGAAAAAAAGGAGGAAATGAGATAAAACAGTCTCAGTAAGGGCCAGGAATTATCTCTTTACACAAAACACAAAGATTTCCTGAAATTTTCTCTTTTAAAACTGAACTTGCATCCTTTTTTCATGACAAGGAAGGAAATCTCAGGCATTTATGCAGTCTGAGAAATGTTTTTAGGGTATGCTATTATTTCTTTTTTTCAGACTATTTCAGCCAGCTCCTGGCTGGGTCAGCAACCCGTGGTGCCTTGCAGGTGGTGAGTCAGGACATCCCCAGAGGCAAGGGGCTGGCAGCCATGGAGAAGATACCTCCCAGATGGCTCCAGGGACCCTTGGTGGGTTGCTTTTCACAGTTGTTTTGTTGCAGTTTTAGGTGTTTGGTATGTAAGACATCAACTCTCTCTCTTGGAGACAGATTACTCCCACCCTGGTGATCAGAGAAATCACAGCACACACCTTCCAAATTACCCAGCCCCATCTAGGAAAAGCAGAAATGACCAATGATGTCTGCTAATTTTGAGGCAATAATGAAGTAGAAGGAACCTTTTATTAAAGAAAAAAGACAAATTCTCTCAGTGCTCTTTAGCTGTTCCTAAGAGTAATTTTCATGTTGCTTCTAAAGCACAAGATGGAGTAATTAGGTGTTCTGGAAGCAGAGAAAACCCTGAAGAAATTATAGAGGTCATTTTAACAATCAAATCAGTTGTGATTAATACTCCATACTTTTATGCTTTCTAATCCTCATAGAGGAAACTTCAAATGACAGAAATGTCTGATGAAAGATGGCCATCAGCTGGAGTTTCCTTCTCATCTACAAGATTTTACATGGAGGAGATTAAATTGGCTGGCTTCACAGCCCTATTTCCTCTTGAGCTCATTGCCCCATTCACTCACTCACTGCCCACCATTTGCTGCTGCTATAGCTGGGAAATTCCCTGCTAATTAACCAAAGATGGCATAGGAGAAACCCCCCAAGAACCTTTCCTAAGAAAAACCCCAACACCTAAAATACTTTCAAGAGCTTTAACTGTATTCCTCATTGATTCAAAAACATCAGAAACCAGCAGTGAATGTCAGCATTCACCCAGAGCCCTCTGCCACCCTGGTGCTGACCCCCAGGAGCAGAATTACACTGCACCACTGCTCTTGTGTTCCACTCAGCACCCACACCATGAAGCAGCGAAATGTGGGGCTTTTCCCAGCATGGGGAGGAGGTGTTCTGTCCTTTCAGGCCTCAGATGTCCATGAGATGAGATCCCCCTGCCCTTCAGGTCCCCATCCCCTGTGTTCTCACTCCCCTGTGTTTAAAAACCCCTATGGCTAATCTGCACCCACGGGCATTTGCCCTGCATTCATTGAGCAAAACTCATTTTAAGAGCTGTGGCTTTCCTCTCCCTATTTCATTTTGCCTTTCCAGGACCTGTCTCCAAAATCCTACAGAACTCAGCTGTTCCCTGTATTGTCCATGGGGTCATGGGAAGCTGTAATAAGGAGCCAAAAGGAGTGTTCATGTTGCTCATGCTGGGTCTTGATAAGTTTGGTGGCTTTCCAGTTGTTTTGGACTCCTTTAATCAATTTTGTGATAAAACAAGGCTTCTCAGGTTTGGAGACTCTATTTGAGGCAACAGAGCCCCTTACAATGTAACACTGTCACATGCAATAAGCAGGCTAAAGTTTATAAAATCAAATTAATGGTTACAGAATTAGGGTGATCTGGGCTTCTTTTTTTTTTTTTTCTGTTTCTTTCAGATCACATCTGGTACAGTTTCAAAATTTTTTCACCTGCAAACTATATGTGGAATTAGAATGATAATAAAGCTGCAGCTACAGAACTTGGGCTGATAATGAATAAACCAGAACAAGAATCCAAGAACCTGGGATGGAAAGCATTGTAACTTTGTTCGATGGGTTTTCTTCCAACTTAGTTCCCAAAAGTTTAGAAGTTGGGCCTCAGCTTAATCCAGCAGGATTTGGGTCCTTTATTATTTTTACTTCTTTTTAGGGCTGTAGGTTTGGGGTTTTTTTAAGGTTTTTACAGCTTGAAGCTGCCACTCAAGTCTCTGAGCAGTTTGCATCACTCACACAGGAAGGGTGGAGGTATTTTGTCTGTCAGAAAACATCCCCAGCTCCCCCAGCTTCAAAGAAGGCCTGTCTGCATCCTGATGGTCTGCTCTGCTTCTTTGTCAGAAAACTCTGTTTTTCACAAGGTTAAAGCACCACTTCACAAATCCTGTTGGTACATGATGATAGTACAAGAGGGCTGGATTAGCCAGTCAGGCTGGGCTGTGTTCAGAGTGGAGAAGGCAGGAGAACAAAAGAGACCTGGACACGCTCATCCTAATCCTGGGGCACTCAACTGTTCATGAATCCCAGCTGCCTGTGGCCCCCAGGATTTATGACTCACCATAATGCTGGGATTTTGGGCTCTATCCCTTTACCTAGGAATTTATTCAAAGTCAAGCTAAAGCTGACTTCCAGGGTCTTTGTGATGTTGAATTGCTACAAAATAATTGCATAAATTGCAAAATAAAATTAAATGTCTCCTCACAACTCCCATCTGCTCTGATGCCTGGTGAAAACATTGTGAAAGTTCTCATACTCTGGAACTGGTATTTTTTGTGGTTCTTCATCATGATTTTGTGCTTACCTACTTCTCCATATTCTCCTTCAAGTTTCGGGATTAAAACTGTCTTGTCTTGGGTTTGTGAAACACCCAGCACCTTGAGACTCAATAGACAATAAACAGCATTGCAACAATAATTAAAATCAGAGGCCAGTGGCCACTACAGACAGGGGGAAATATCAGATATTCCTATCCAAATAATTCCTGAGAGAAAGCAAAAACAAGGGTTTTTCCTTTCTTGGCACTGAGTCACCGATGTGACTTCAATTAGACTTTTCAGAAGCAACAAAGATGAATGCAGTTTAATCAGTCATTTTACAGCAGCAACAGTGGCAATTAGAAGTGGTTTAGTACTTTTAGGTCAAGCTTAAAAATGATAGAATTTATTGCTGCTGATTTAGATATAAGTGTGGCAATTAATCAATTACTCAACATAAGGAATTGACAATTCATTGACATTCTTTTTCCAAAATGGCAAACTACTGTTTGATAGTTGAGGATTTAAATATATATATGGATCTGGTACAACAAAGTCCTTTGGAAGAAGTGTAGGTGGGTAAAAATAGGCTACATAAAAATAACACTGAGAACCTTGGCAGTTTTCATCAACCTCAGTAGCCATAGGGTTATTGCAGAATGAAAAACGAGATGCAGCCTTTGATTTTTGTGTAGGACACAATCATACTCTGCAGCAAACAGAGCTGTGGTTCATAGGCAGCACAGGAGTCACCTCCTCCCAGACCTGGTTCTGCTGTTGCCTTTCCTAAGCAATTGTCAGAAGGCATTTAGGGAAAGTGGAATGAATGAATAACATACTAGGCAATCCCCCTTCAATTTTCTCCTTGGGTCTGGCCATACCTACTTTCCTTGTTTCTAAATAATCCAGGCTGCCTGCTAAAGCTGGGCTCCAAAACCAGCCATTCCCAGCAGATGCCCCGTTCTGATGCCAGCAGTCAGAACTGCCTGGAGAGATAATTCTGTTCTGCACAAAAGCAGAGTCAAGCTTTGAATGGTGCCTCCAGACCAGTGTTTGTGTTGATGTTAGAAGAAATAGCACCAGGAGTTAGTAAGCCTTGGAATTTGTGTGAGAAGAATCTGCCCTTAAGTGCCAGTGTGATTCCCACCTGGCCCAGGAGGGGTAGAGGCTGCAGTTTCCAAGGTGCTCAGAAATCACTGCCCTGTGGGCTGATGGGCACACTCTGGTTTCTCTGGTCAGAAAATCCTGTCTCAGTAATCAGAACAATGGGGATACACAGTACTGTGCTACTCAGCCAGAAGAGTTGTCTTGGTTTGGAAAGACAGGAGTCTGCTAAGGAAGGCAGGAGCCTTCCCTGAAATGGAGAATGTAAACCCTCCCCACCCCTCTGAATTGCTATAAATTTTAAATTAAGGGGCTCTCAGGCAAAAAAATGGGAGCAGGAAATAACAGTTCTTTATTAGGGAAAAGAAAAAAAAATAGAGGATAAAATAAACAATGCAATACACTAGAACAACACTGACAGAGTCAGAACCCAACCTGACACCCTGTGGGTCAGGGTGTTGGTGGCAGTCCCATTGGAAATGTGGCTGCAACCCTCCTGGAGTGTCAGGGGTGGTTCTGTTGGAGCAAGGGGGTCCTGTAGAGAAGGATTTATTCTTCCTCTGAAGATCCAGTGGAAGAAGAGGCAGCTGCTGTTCCTCTGAGGAATCCTGTGGAGAAGCCGTGCCAGTGTCTCAAAATCTTCTGGATTATATCCAGGTAGGAATACTTGGCTCCTCCCTCTGGATGGAGCATCTCACAATGGGATGTTACAGTTCTTATCAGCCATACAGTGACATTCAATAGCTGTTATCAGCAATGTCCCCTCCCAAGGGAGGTGTGAATGTGGTCACTCAAAGAGAGAGATAAAGCAAACTGGCCACTTGACAAAGGTAATCTGCCATACAGATGGCAATGGAAAACAACTTGCATTGCAATCTTCAACAAGAGTGTACACCTGCATGTAAGGTGTAAATATTTGCATCTCTTCGTGTTGCAGGAAGGAGAGAAAAAGTCAAAGATCCCAAATATCCAAATTCCTTTTGATATGAGTATTCCTACACACAGAGAAATTGTGTAAATGCAACATGTTGCAGGGTTTGGTTTTTTTGTTATTTGAATCAAATCTACCGTAGGAAATGGATGAGCAAGAGAGAACTTTTGCATTTAAATAACTTGTTAATGTCTAGAAACCCAAACAGTCACAGAACAGCAATAAAGAACCTCTTCAATTGTTGCTGGAGGATGTCCATAAAGAGGATATAATGAAAAAGACTGCCCAAATGTGCAAGGATAATATAGTTAATGTATTACTTCTTTTATTATTTTATCATCTTTCATTAATTGCTGGCATCTTTCCTGCAGAAGCTGGTTCCATGAAAAGGGCTTTTAGTCAAATGTCCTAAATGAAACAACCACTTAGAACCCAAGAACAAGGTTGAAATAAGGTTCACCTGACTTCTCTAAATCACACTGGAAGGGTGAGGGCAAGCCTCACGGGTTTCATTTTTGGCATCCCAATGTCAGGACTGAACCAGACCCCACAGAAAGGTGTCCCCAGGAGTACAGCTGTGTCTGTATCCTGAAGTAAAGACCAGGTCTGAGAGCATTAAGAGATGTTTCAATGCACCTGGGCTTGGGCTTAGTTACTGTCTTTACTGAATTCTCACAGAATCAAGCCTGGGGTAGGTGCTGGCCAGGTGGGCTGTAACATTTTTTACTCTTCCTAGCTCAGTGGCCAGGCCAGCACTGAGGCACTGAGCAAGCTTGCTCTCTCCCCTGCAGGGAGTCCTGGGCTCAGTTTTGAACAAGAACAAGCCTGGGCCAGTGCAAACGTTTCCTCTCAGTCAAAAGCTACCAAAAGTCAACAGCTTTTCCAGAAACCCTCTGAGAACTTCACCAGGGCAAGGGAAGCAGCCAGGAGGAGTGTCCCTGTTCATACACAGCTATAACAGCAGGTGAATGGATCTCCAGGTGAATCCTGGGGAGCAAAGGCTGGTGCTCACACTGGGAGCATTCACTGAGGTCACTCCTCCACCTCTCCCACTTTTCCCCAAAGCCAGCAGAGGCTGCTGTGCAGGAGTGCCCATGATGAGCACAGGGCCTGGAGCAAGCCAGAGGCTCAGGTAACATTTGGAAAAGCCCATTCCTGTTCTGTGCCAGGAAGTTTCCATGTGTGGGCACTTCAGAAACAGAACAGAACAGAGCAGGCACATCCTGCCTGCTCTGAGCTCTGGGAAAGTCCAGGGAAGTCTACAGAAACATTCCCAGTCCAACTCAAGGGTTTACATAATTCTCTTCAGAAGCAGCAGTCACCACTCCTCTCCATAACTTTTAAGATCCACAAATACACTTCCAAGTCCAATGGTTACCCCCATTTCCTCACTAGAGAAAGGTCATGGACTTGACTAACCAGGGATACAGGAATCACTGATCACACACAGATGTCACCATTTTTGACTGACTGATTTTTATTAAAACTCAGTGAGAGTCAGAGATTTCCCAGTGTTGAACAAGGGTACTTCCTCAATCACAAGCTGGCCATTTTATGTTCCCATTGCAATTGTTCACTGTTCTTCTGCAGCAGAGATGTTTTTTCCAGGTACCAAACATCCAGCTCACATTAAAAACACAAACCAGTAAGGATATTCTGAAATTTATGGAGAAAATGTCTAGAAAGAAACCCATTCACTGATACTGGAGTAGGCACCACAGAGACAACCCAGCAAATCAGAAGCAGCCAGGGACAAAAGAAATACTTTCTTTGTCAGACCAAATTTTATAAAAATCCTGAGCTTTTGACCTTTAGACCATAACAACTGATTTTAGTGGAATTGCTCCCAGGTTGCTTGACAATAGTTGGGAGGAGAATGAATCCATATGTCTTCACTTTATATTAATTTCTAACACTGTCAGGCAAAGTAAAGGGCTGCTTTACCCCAGGCAGTGTGAGCAGAACAAAAGAACAACCCCTGACTCTTGCACAGGTTATTGTTGCTTTTGTTCAATTACTGTGATTAAGCTGTACTCAATTAACTGAATTTAACTACATAGCTAAACTGATATAATTCATAAGGGAATTGATTATAATCATTGGGACTGCACCAATTTGTAACCTTCTGGTTTGGGTCTGTGCATGCCCCAATTCTTGCTGAGTTTGGTGTCAGGATGCACCAGAACCAAACGGGAACTTTTCAATTAAATCCTTTCCAGTTAGTGAAGTATTTGGCAGAAACACATCAGTTTAAAAGAAAATATTTCCCCACTTCTGGTTGGTATTTTTGGCCAGAAAGAGGAACAAAAAAGATTGATTTCAGGACTCACCTGCCACAAGGGAAAAGGGTCCTGGTCTCTCACCCCAGCAAGTGCTGGCAGCTGCCACGTTTGGTTAACAAGGGCTGTGGAGAAGACCTGGTGCTCGTATCTGAGGCAACTGCTGTCCATAAATCACTGGTAAAGCAAGTGCAACGTCACCTGAGGTAGCTTGAGGACCATCAGGCATGTTAAGTTCATGGGATTCCATCCAAACCCATTGAAATATAGGAAAGTTAACTCAAGTCACTTCCAATCATGAAGTTGCTGTTGATCCACAGATAAGGCAAGTGACATAAAGAGCACCCATGAGATTTGCCTGCCACAGTCACAGGTAACATCCACTGTGCTTATAGAGGTATTTCTGCAGAAGATAAAGGATTTGTAGGCAGTCTTTTGCTGAACAAATTTAACTTTCTGTTTTACTCTTTTGCAAGATCATTCAGAAATTACCTGGGAGCTGTCACTGCGTAGTTAGGGCAGCAGTTTTAGCTCATGTTCACAAATTATAAAGTGTGGAAGGGGCTAACAGCAGGCTTGTTAGCTAAAGGAGCAAGAAGAAGCTGAGAAGTAAGAAGAAGCTGATAAGGAGTTCTTTCTAAGGCTGTAACTAAGGAGACTGAGAGAAGAAAGGTAAGAGAACTTTGCAGCTAGACAAAGTATTTTTAGAAAGTTAGTTGAAGTCACTATAACTTTTCACCAATAATATTGTGTTGACTTATTGTAGCTAATAGTTAAAGTAAAAGAAGCATAAACAATTAGAAAGTGTATAAAAGTCAGCCATGTTCAATAATAAAGAGTTGCCAACTGAGACTGCTTGTAGTCTATGCTTTGTGTCGCGACCGCCTCGACAGCGACAATAAAGTAATTTTTCATGGAGTGTTTACTGTCTCTGACATGTACCACATGGCTGACAGATAGGCAAGGTGAAATTTTGAGCAGGACAAATGTAATGATTCTCAGGAAAGGCCAGTTTTGGTAAAGAAAATGAAGCAAAAGTTGACCATTGTGTGGTGACTCAGAACAAGGGCAGAAATCACACTTCCTCCATAAACACAAGCCACACACCATCCTGTCCCTGAAGAGCAAATTAAAAGTTTAGGTTGTTGAGATCAGAGATCCAGAAAAAGGGGCTCTGGTTCCTTTTGCTCATTGACAGCAGCAACTCCCACTGTTAATCAGATCAAACTGGAACTTTTTCACTTCATCCTTTGGACTTGGTAAAAAGGGCTGTGAACAATCCTTCCCCAGAGATTTAATTTCAAAGCTTTTGCAGCTTTTTTCTTTCATGCATACTTTCATTCATTGACAACTTTTTCTTCTTTTTCTTTCTACCTTTCCCATGTCTAGGCCTGATGGGACATCAGACCATTTTCACTGTTCAAGGGTTTGGCACAGAGCCCCCATCTTGGCCCCTGTGGTCCCAGAGTAAGTTCAGAGATCCTCTTCTGCCACAGCTTCTCCTCTTCAGGAGTGGCTCCTTTTCACTGCTACTTTTTGCTGACTGTGTTGCTTGCTTTCTCAAGAGTTTAATAATAGTAGGGTTTGATGATTCTCTTTCCCTGCTTGCCAAAACCCAAAACATTTAAATGCTTACCTTGTCTTGCACAATGGAAAGAACCTAATGTGCTTAAACATGGGTTTGGGAGTCCGTAGGCAAGAGGAGATTGCCAATGTTTTAAATTCATTCATTTCCAAAACAGAGGGAAAAGCAATTCTGTCATGATCTGTATTTTATTATCTAGTTTATGATTTTTAAGCCAGGAGGACAGAAGGGACATTTTCTCTCTCTTGGATTGGCCAGAATAACTCATAGCTCATTTTAAAATCAATTATATTACATAGCAGATTTTCAGCAGTTCAGCCTGGAACTGCTCTCAGATCTTAGAAAATAGGATTGTCAAAGACCTTGAGAAGCCCTTGATTCAGCCCCCAGGGTGTGATCAAAAATATCTACATAATCTCTGATTGAACATTTCTTAGCCAGATCTACTAAAAAATATTTTACTGCATTAGACTTCAAGCCCCTCCTGCTTCTGGATTTATCCCTTCATGCTTTACAGGCTGCTCATGCAGGAGAACTGACCTTCCTTATACAGCCCAGTCCAGGATCAGAGTTTGGATCTGTCCATCACCTTCAGTTCCCACTTTACTGTATACCTGGTGCAGAAGGTTTATTCTTAAGACTTTAGTTTCATTCAATAAAAATTGTAACTCCCAGAAATATGTTTATTTGATGCTATGTAATTGTCTTTCCCCTATGGTTCAGTATTGGTATTGGAGGGTTCTAGTATAAAGACTAGAGCTACTCTTCAATATTATTTAAACTTTTTTCTTTTTTTTTTTTAATCAGAACAGATAGTTTTGTTGAATCTGAAAGAACAACAGGCAACAAATCAATAACCTTTTCAAAGACAAAATATCTGAACTCCTGGGTAAGCCTCCAGATCATTGCAAAACTGCAGATGGAAAGTGGGGCCTGTCTTGCTCCCAGCCTGGCTGTCTGCAAGCAGATCCCATTCCCAGGAGCCACCTACAAAAGTTCTGACTACAGGTCTGAGAAAAGGGCTGGCCTTGGTGATTATTACCTTTCTTGACCCTTTTTTTCATATGGGTGGGATAGAAAGAGATGACAGCAGAGACTGGAGAGGCATTGGCTGTCTGTCCCAGGTGAGGAGATTTGTTTGGAGGGAACAATGAGGCCCTAGGAAATGAACCTAAAAGCAGATATTTGGGCAGGAGGCAGTATTTCTGCAGGAGTGGGACAAGGGATATATAACCTCTACTGACTAACAGCTCCCCCAAATAAAACTTCATCAGAAGCTTTGAATGGCCATCCTTTTTTTTTATTTCCTAGTCCTTGTGCAAGGCTTAAAATTCCTGTGTTTAGTTAAATAAAGGTTCATTCAATTCCAGTGGTGAATGGCAGCAAAGGTGAAAATCTTTGCCACTAAATGAAAACCAATCCTCCTCTAGAAGAGCTGCTCCCTTCAGCAGCCCCATCTCTCAGTGTCCTGCAGAGGCAGCTGCCAACAGTGGTGGGGAGTTTTGCAGTAGGTGACTCTTCAGCTGTACCCACCTGCACAACAGAGAATTTGCTCAAAAGTGGCTTGGTTACCAAGCCCAAAATGCCTGTGTCTGTTTGTGTATGAAATGGTCATTGCATCACAGCCAGCAGTGCTGATAAAGGTTAATTACTTAGATAAATTGGAAAATCTATGTTCATTTACAAATGGACATAAAATGAAGTCTCAATTATTATAATTTATTTACACTGTCAGCTTAGATGACAACATATTCAAAAATATTGCTGAAAGCTGGGGCCCTGGGGCCTGATTCTTCAGAGCCTTACCCTCTGAGTAGCACCACTGGAGTCAAAATAGTTAAGAGAGAATAAGGTTTGTGTTTTGTGGAGAAATAGAATTTAACTTGTATAAGAGCGCATCAAGAATTTCTTCCTTGCCCAAAAGTCATGCATATTTGATTTGGATAGTCTAGAGCATTTTTGTGCTACAGTAAATCCACAGCAAATATAAAAAGACACTTCCATATATTTATTATTCCAGAGAGACTTGTAGATGGATTTCACCTCACTTACCATACCACAAGCAAATTATGTTGAAATCCTTCCAAGATCTGAAATGATATGTTTATAAATTCTCCTTATTGAACTCTTGGCCTCAAGTAACTTTATTATAATAAAACATTTAGGTGTTTATTTTATTTATTTATTTTTTAAATGCTTGCTGTTTACTGTGAGAGAGGTGGAAGCAGTTTGTAACTTCACATCCATCTGCTGAATTTTATGCTGCAAAACAATCATAAAACAGAATGAACCAAATAAAAAAATAACACCCCTGCATATCAGATATGTAATGAATTTCTGTATGTGCTGTTGTTTTCATTATGCTGATTTACAGCCACTTTAATGTACCCAGCCTTCTTAAACAACTTAGAGTTGATTGTTCTGGAACTAGACTGTGATTCAAAATAGCATAGTGGCTTTTTGCCATCTTTTAGGAAAATTCTAAACCCCTCTGGGAGCAAACAGCCTTGTATTAAACAGTTTGGGCTATTCAACATACAAATTATGTCCTAGCCACTAAAACTAATGGCTCAAATGGGGTGGAAGCAAAATCACCACCCCTGGAGGTGGAGACAAGCAAGCAGTGGAGGATTAGTGTCTGCAGGTACCTGCAAATCACACATCAGTCCTTGGGAACTAAGAGTTCCTGGTGCACTCACAGTAATTTCACTTGAGGATTTGCCTTTAATGGCACAAGGCAGTTCTGGCATTGCTGTGTGTTATTTGTATTCCCCTGCAACAGCCTGGCAGAGTCCTTTCTGACAGTGGCACTCTGGCTGGTGTGTGCAGGCAGGAAAATGCAGTGAGAGCTTCTGTGCAGGAGGACAGAGCTTTCCAGCAAGGTCAGCATTTCAACCAGTGCCCCCATCTCCAGAGCCTGGAGGAAGGAGACCCTCTTTGGAACACAGTCAGTATCAATGTACCTGCTACACTTCCAGGAAATGTATCTTGCATCCTTCAAACAGCAGAGAAAAGAAGACAAGTCTGAACATCCCAGAAACAAATCAATGGCACTACAAATGCTGCAGCTCTGTTAGAGAAAAACATCATCCTGAGCTTTCATTTCCTGGCCACTGCCAGTGGTTTAGCCCAGGGTGGCTTTCAGTGTTGTTTTTCCATTTTCCCATCCACCCAGCACAATGTCCTGCTATGCTGGTAGTGCCCAGCATTCCTGCTGTGCATGGGCTGTGCCCAGCTCCTCCCTGCCTGCCTGGAGCCCAGGCTGACACAGCTGGAGCCTTCCTGCCCCACCAAAATGCCCCTGTCCAGCCCCTGAGGGTGGCAGGGAATAACACAATTCCAAGTGACAGGAATGCTTCTTCAGGTGCTGCAGCTCCTCACCCAGACCAGCCCAAGGCTGAGCCAATACCTGCTGGTCACCACTGAGATTGAACCAAATTTGCTGGTTAATGGAAGGCCTGGGAAGCCAGCTATGAAACTTAACTAGACAACAAAACAGAGACTTAACTGGACCCCACAAAACCTTGTGAACCTCACATTTGCAAGAGACCATGCCAGGAGGGGACTCTGTGTTTCCCTCCTCGAGCATTTCCCTCTATCATTGCTGTCACTGAGTTCCTCTCCATCCCCCTCTGCTTTGTCAAGACAGCTCTGAGCAGCAGCCACTAATGTCACCAGCAAGAAAATCTCTCTGGTTTATTCCCAAATCTGACTTTTCCTGCTCAGCACCCTCTGTTCCCCTTTACCATCCAACAGCCTTGTGGGATCAGGCCCTGAAGCTACAGAGCCATGAATGCCAGCAGTGACTGTAGCAGGAGTGGAAACAAGAGCTGCACCAGAGCTTGCTGCCAGAAATGTCACTGAAATTACTACTACTCTTCTCTCTTTTAATCTTATCTCTTTTACAGGCTCTCTCATCAGCTTCTCAGTGAGCTATAAGCATTGTAATAACATTAATTAGGTGTCCATTAGTATCACAGATATGACTTTTCATGCAGCACTACGGAGATACAGATTTATAAAATGTCAATATTTTCTTTCCCTGCATTATGTTAATCATGCTGTGAGTTGCCACATGAACAGGCCTCATGGAGGTTGGGATATTTATGCTGATTTAACATTTACAAGCCGCCAGTCTGCCTGGGCACTGTGCTCTGCACAAACACATGTGAAAGGCTAATGGGCTGCACTGAAATATGTGCCTGACTTAAGTAATTTTATAAACACTTTAAGCACATTAGGACACTTACAGTGCTCTGCAGACACAGGGCCTGGTCCTATTCCCTGTCAAACTGGTGGCAAAATTCCCACTGAATTCCCTGAGACCCAACTGGTCTCAGCTGAACAAATGTGCAGTAAATGTGCAATAAATGTACAGTAAATGTACAGTAAAGGTGCACTAAATGTAGAAAATGCAGACTCACTTCCACAGAGCAGAGAACACTTGGAGTCCAAGATCCACAGGGAATGTGCTGGGAGATGGGACCATGCAGGGGCTGGGCTGAGCCTGCCATGTTGAGGAGGTGTTTACACAAGTGCAATGTTTGAGCAGGGTTTATTCCTGCCCAAATTCCTTCCCAGGGTAGGTGCCTGCAGTAGCTGTGCTGGGGGAAATCTGCCTCACAAACATTCATGAGTTCTGCCATCCAGTTCCACATTTTGTGATGCCCTTCTGGCTTGAGGCTGGACTGAGTGGACATGGACAGAGCTCCTCAGCTGGGCTGCAGCGTTGGATGGACAGGTGGATCAGGACACAGCCAAGAATCCTCCCCCAATGTCACACTGCAAGGAGGTAAGATGATGGGACATATCAACTCACCTCCCCTAAACATACTGATTACCTTCTTAAACACACACCTAGTTAGAAAAGTCTTGGGTGACTCCAGCATCAGCTTTTCCTTCCTGTCAGCATCAGCTTGCCAACTCCCACTCCAGTCTCCAGCCCCTTCCCCTTATTCCCTGTGACCCCATGAGTTTCCAGAGCATCACCTTCCTCATCCTTCACCTCTCTCACAGAAAAATCAGCAAAGCAGAGGCTGCTGCCCCCACGTTGCCCATGGATCACAATGATATTTTCTGAAAAATCCCTTTGCCAGGATTTTTCTCCAGAGAAACTGAGAAGCTCCAGAAAAGAAATATAAACAATAATTATCTGATTACTTGGAATGCAATTTGAAAGTTGTTTACCAACTTGTATCTTTGAATAATTCCGTGTGAGTTATTTTTATTTTATGACAAATCTCAGTCCAGCTGTGTCAGACTCTCTGGTCAGTCATGAGTTTTTATTATTCATTCTTGTCTAACCTTCTGATGTATCCTTTCTCATTCTTTAGTATAGTTTTAGTATATAATTTCATATAGTATAATATAGTAGAATAGAATAGAATAGAATAGAATAGAATAGAATAGAATAGAATTATAATGTAATATAATATCATAAAATATCACAAAATAATAAATCAGCCTTATGAGAACTTGGAGTCAGATTCTCATCTCTCACCTTGTCCTGGAGACCCTCACAACACCACAACACCCATGTTGTCCTTTGGACTGTCCCTGCCATGTCCCCCTTACAGATATCTGCTGTCCTCCTCTGTGGCAGCTTTCTGAGCCAGGAGGGCTGTGCAGGTCTGGGTTTGCTCAGCATCAAATGCTGCAGGGATTGATCCACCCCAGGAGCTCCCAGGCCTGATGGAGCCCAGCAGCTGCTCCTGCTGCTCTCAGAGTTTGTGCTGGAGGAGCCTTGTTTGTTTCTTTTCATGAGAGCAGCTTCTGTTGGCATTGGTTGGTCTGAATGTCAGCATCACAGTATCCTCATCTTGCAGCACTTATTTCATGTAGTCCTGACATGATAACTATATCCACTTAATCTTGCATGGAAATTTCTTTTCAGTGTCCATTGGCCTGCACTGATTTATGCAGACACTGCTTTCTTGTGTCACTGTGAACTGTTCTCCATAGATTTTCTGTGTCATTGATTTGCCATCATCTCCACAATCCAATACAATTTTCCTCCACTTGCATTTGATATTCTTATGTTGACACCAAAGACCTGCATCACTAATATTGTATTAACATCATTTTGACATGGGAAGAAACCCTCACTCTAATAACATTTACTGATATTAACTCACCATAATGCAGTTACCAGTAATTTGCTTCCAGAGGATTGAGTCTTTGGACTTGATGTTCACCCATCCTCTTCAAAGTGCCCCTGATGATTGTACCCTGCAATGCACTTTCCTCTCTAAATTAGCATTAATAATGCAATAGCAATAATCTGATCCGATTTTCAAAGACACTGCAAGCATTTAATTCACACAACAACCTAGGCCAGAAATACTCATCCTGTTGCATACAGCAACAAGCTGGAGAGGTTTTTAAGTTTGCTTTGTGAAAAACTAGTAGATGATTCTTGGAGTAAGGAATAGCCCAAGGGCTTTGTCAGTTGTGTGAGAGACTCACAGCCCTTCAGCTCCTCTCCCTGACCCAGACGGGCTCCAGATGGCTGCCCTGACCTGCTGGCCATTCCCCATTCAAAGATTTCATTTTTTGTTACAGTCAGAGATTCTGGCTCAGGCCCTAGCAATCTCTCTCAACAAAATTTAATCAGTGCTGATATGTTCCCATGAAAAGTTTCAGTTTTAATAAATCAGCATTTTCCAAGAGAAAAACATCTGGTTGGAAAACTCCCAGCCCACTCACATCTCTGCTATCAGCTACAGAAAGTCAATATTATTCTCCATCATCAGGACCACCTCTACACTCCAATTTTTTAAGAAAGTTAAACTAAGGTCCTGATAAAGAATATGATTTTTTTAAAAGGTGCCCAAATGATGGAAGACCCCAGCAATTTCATAGGACTCCTGTTCCAAAGTCACTTGTAAGCTTTTGAAAATCCCAGTTTAAATCTATCATTTTGAAGTGCAGCTTGATTTCAACAGTCTGGGGTTCAAAGACATGGCAAAAGCTAAACAAAGCTTTTTTGAGACCACAGAGCAAGATGACACTGTGCACAGAGTGGTGAGAAGAGGAAATTTTGAGCACTCTTCTCTCTCACATGTGGATAGGGCAGCAAACCTGGACTCTTTGCAGGGGGAGACAGCTCTTTTTTCTTTTTAATAGCCATATTTGTCACCTGGCCCCAGTTCCACTCATTCACCAATATCATTTGAACTGCCAAAAAAAACAGCCAGAGCAGGGCCCCTGGCAAAAGGAGATGTTGGAGCCATGACCCACAGGTACCTTTGCAAAAACTACACTCCTCTGTGTCTTATCCATTGTCAGAGTCATGGAATCACAGAATCACTGAATGATTTGGGTTGCAAGGGACCTTTAAGATCATCCAATTCCAACACCTCAGCCACTGGCAGGGATTCCACCCCCTAGATCAGGTTGCCCAGGGCCCCATCCACCCCAGACTTGAGGACACCAAGCAGCCCAGTACTAACTCCCAGTAGCAATCCTGAGGTACTCACAGCCCACTGAGAAACTGGGGGAAACAAAAGGATTTTCCAAGTTGCCCACAGCCCCTCTTCTACTCACTGAAACAATCTATTCAGCAGAGAGCTTTAGGAGAGCTCAGTATTAAATTGTCATTTTGTCAATAAAATGTCATTCCATCAATAGTACGTCCAGGTGGCCAAATGTTTCTGCATAATTAATTCAACTGATGCATTAAGGAATGTTATACACAATATTAATCAAAAACTACTGTCAATATAAGGACCATATATAAACCCAGCTAAGAAAACTACAAACCTGTTTGAAAGCTGAGCTTTTTTTCCCAAGGTGATCCTTCAATCTACAGAGATGGGGATTCTGCCATTGAAAATACCTTTAAGAAAATAGCATGGTAGTCCATGGAAATATATTATTTAATTTCTCAACTGTTTTGTCATCAGAAGGGCATTACTAGGATCTGAACTTAATTTGTACCATCAGATACCCAGGGATCACAGAGACCAGAGCCCTCAAGGGAGTAGCATTTGTGGTTCCTGGGAAACTCTATAATTTTGGCATTTGTGTTTGTTCAGAATAAAAATAAACTGCAAATGTTGTACAACTTTCTGAGAAAACAGAGCTTTGAGAATACTCTGTCAAGCCAAGTAAAATCATTTTCTTGCAGTGTGGATTGAAGTGGTTTGCCACATCAAATTTTTTTGCAAAGTCAGTTCTGCGGTGAAAATGAGGTTATTTAATCCCAGGACCTTCAGGAATTCACTCCTCTGTGAGCAGCTGCTGAGCACAGGGGTGGCTGATTGCAGAGAGCACTGACCACTGCTGACCACCACTGACCACTGCTGACCATCACTGACCACTGCTGACCATCACTGACCACTGCCAACCATCACTGACCACCACTGACCACTGCTGACCATCACTGACCACTGCTGACCATCACTGACCATTACTGACCACCGCTGACCATTACTGATCATCACTGACCACTACTGAACATCATTGACCACTGCTGACCATCACTGACCACCACTGACCATCACTGACCACTGCTGACCATTACTGATCATCACTGACCATTACTGAACATCAATGACCACTGCTGATGACTACTGACCACTGCCGACCATCACTGACCATCACTGACCATCACTGACCATCACTGACCACTGCTGACCATTACTGACCATTACTGACCACTACTGACCACTGCCAACCATCACTGACCACCACTGACCACCATTGACCATCACTGACCATCACTGACCACCGCTGACCATTACTGATCATCACTGACCACTACTGAACATCAATGACCACTACTGAACATCAATGACCACTGCCAACCACGACTGACCACTACTGACCACCACCAACCATCACTGACCACTGCCGACCACCACTGACCACCACTGACCACCACTGACCATCACTGACCATCACTGACCACCGCTGATGACCACTCACCATCACTGACCATTGCTGACCACTGCTGACCATCACTGACCTCTCCCTCTTTGCCTGGAGCTCCGCAGGCACTGCCTCTCCCTGCCCCGCCGCCCCTGCTGTCCCTCCTCACCTGCCACCACCCTGTCCCTCCATTCCCCCAGCCCCAGCACCTCTGTCTCTGGTGTCCCCCAGCCCCAGCACCGCTGTCTCTGGTGTCCCCCAGCCCCAGCACCGCTGTCTCTGGTGTCCCCTAGCCCTGAATTCCCTGCCAGCCCCGCAGGTGCGGTACCGCAGCGCTCGGGAGCATCCCTGACCCGGCTCCGCTGTCCCCGCTGTCCCCGCTGTCCCTCAGTCCCACGGGAGGCACAAAACCCAGCGGCAGGGAGGGAAATCCTGCTCAGAGGCGGAGCGGGAGCGAGGGCAGCCCCTGGAGGTGCAGCCGAGCGAGATGCGCCGCTCACGGAGGAGGAGGCACTTTGGGAAGTTTTATGGTTTGGCCAGAGCTGGGTTGGTGGGATCGGTGACCGGGGATGTGCCCAGTGCCAGGGGCTGATCCCGGCCAGCCGCGCTGTAAATCAGGGCTCAGTGCAAACATCCTCACCGGGAGACCTTAACCCGGCTGAAAAAACGAGATTATTTCTTTACCTGGGTCTTTGAAGTGGCTGAGGCATTTTTGTTAAAAAAAAAATGCAGGCAGATATTTCAGATATTCGGGGATTTCAGTCCACTCTGATCAAATGTGTGAAAACGGGAGCAAGTAAAAACAGGTCTTAGAAAGGGTATTTTAGGCATATTTATTTACAGACAAAGTCAGCAGCTCTGCTAAGGTCAATAATAATTCAGACAGGGAAAATACAGCATCGTTCTCACTCCTGAGAGAGTCACCAGTATGAGGCTCAATGAACAATGCAGCAGCATCTGCACGAGCTCTGCTGGATTTTATATTGACAATAAATATGAATATTTTCAGAAAATTTTCAATCATTTTGTTTGCATCAGTCATTCTACCACAAAAATAGCTCCACTGTAATCAGCTGCAGAAGCAAAGCAATTTAATTCTGCTCTTATAATTAAGCATTTTATTCTGAAGTTAATAGTATGAACTTCAAACTATTTTCTTGCCTTCTATAAACAAGATCATGTTCTAGAAAATTTCATCAGAGATGTTTTTAATTTCATTACCTCCTTGTAATTATTTCCTATCCTTAACATGGGAAAATTTATTCTATGTTGTTATCTGTCCCGAGAAAATTTTAGGTGTCACAACAAGTTGACAGGTTCTGCACAAATAAGCCACTTAAGCAAAGAAACCACTTAGATTTATCTATTTTATTTGTGTCTGATATTCTCAGTGTGTCTGCATTTTAAATGTATTTTAATGTAAAGGTTAATGGAGTTTTAATAAAGGGCAGATGGCTACTCTAATTGCAGAACACACAGCATACTCTCTTAAAAACCTCTTTAGCTGGCTAGACAGATATTAATAATTCTGAATGCCATTAGAAAAGCAGAGGTTTGAATCAAATCATTCTTCAAAATTACATTTATTATTAAACCAAAACTGCAATCATTGCGTGCATTTTGCAAAGAAAAAATTGTATTATCAATATATTTCCCATCAAGTAATCCTTTGAATACTCTATTGTCTATTAAAATTATTTCTATTAAAACACCAAGTGTTCAACTTGCTATTACATATTGTTTTTCAGCCAGATGTCAACTTTCAGCCTTTTTTTCCTTTAACTCTCTAAACATTTTACTAGTCACTCATTCTGCTCCCCACTCCACTAATTTGATTTTTTTTTTTTTTTGCAAGAGCATGATTCCTGGCTCACATACCATTATGCATGCACATCACAATCCCTGGTATGTGTCTTAAAAAAGGGAAGAGAAAAGGAAATAAAAAGCATGAGCTATTTTGTACTAGGCCCTGTGCCAAGGAGAGCCTCCTACCTCCAGAAAAAACAGTGAAAGCAAACTGGATCTATGAATATCTTCAGAGCAGCCAGTTCACCCTGGGAGAGGAAGGTGGCCAAATGCTATGCAGAAATCAAGAAGCCACAGGTAAAAATACTGTGGGGTTTATCACCAAAATAATTTGATTTTTTTGAGCATTTAGAGGCAGGCATTTCAAAGGGCTGATTAAATCCTCAGGAGCTCTGATGTGAATCTGAAGGCACAGCAGAATGGCCATGTAACACCTAAAATAATTTAAACCGGACAGCAATTTTCTGCTTTGGAAATAATTCCTCTAACCTCTTCCTGCCCCTACTGCAGACCCCTCAGCACAAGCCCATGTACACCATAACCATCCCCATCACCCTCTGAAATTAGCAGTTACATTAACAAGGTTTTGAATTATTGGCTGGGATGCGGTTTGGGGCTCTCCAATGGAAGAGAAGTAAGTTTTATATCATTTTATGAACAGACATTAATCAATGCTAAATCACAATGAGAGTCTTATGGAATCACATATTACAATCTCCTGAATCACAGGAGGAGCTCACTGTGATTGATGTGACTACAGTGGCATTTGGTGCCATCGATAGTGAGAGCAGCTCCCGTTTAGGTTTTCCCATATTAGGTGCTTTTTTGAGCCCACCATGGATGGGAGGGACCTTTGGAGCCCTGGCCAGAAACAATAGTATTTGCCACATTATTAATCTACCCTGATGATTCATCTTTTATCCTTCCTGGCATTTGTGTTGTTCCTGTGACATGCACACTGGATGCCCAAAGAGTCCCAGAGATGAACAGCCTGAAGGTGAAGAGAGGCTTTGTGTGTATCCTGGAGAGGTGGCAGGTGTCCCACCCTCCATCCACATGGAGCTCTTATTTCTCCAAATAATTCCTCTAAAATAATTACAAAAGGCTTTGTCTGGTTAGAGAGAGGGTCCCATGGAGGTAGGGCTGGAGATGGAGATGGGAACCACCTAAATATGGAAGCTCAAGGCAGCCTCCAAGATCTATGGACCCTGTCACATTCCCATTTGGAGAGTGCAGCGACACCAGTGACAGCAAAGCACAGCTCTGCCTGCTGCAGGAGGGACTCTGTGCACAGCTTTTCTTTGCCCAAGCTATCATGGAGAGCTCCAGAGTCACCCCAGACGTGGGTGGGAGGCAACTTCTCCGTGATGGTGTTTAAGCACAGATCAGTGAAGGACCACGCAGGATGTCCCAGTCACTGTGTGCAGGTGCCTGACACACTCAGCCCCACTGTGGCCCTCAGGTGCTGGAGGGTGGGATGGGATGGGATGGGATGGGATGGGATGGGATGGGATGGGATGGGATGGGATGGGATGGGATGGGATGGAGCAAGGAGGAGGCATCAGCTGAGGGATGTAGCAGTAGGAGCCCCATGGGGACAGGGGAGCAGGAAGCAAAGTGTGTCCTCCACGTTGTCGCAGCCCAGCCATGCTCACCTGCCCGTGCAATGTTCCTGGCAGACACTCCCTGCACCCATTCCCTGCTCCTGGGGGGCTGCTCCCTTGGCCTTGGGTATATTCAGGTGCCCCTATGGGCTCATGGGATCCCCTCAAGTGTCACAGCATGGGGACAGAGCCAGCCCAGCTCATGGAGAAGGTGAGACTGCAGAGAGCCTGTGGCTGCACCGGGGGTAGGATGACTGGGAAGGAATTAAACAAGATCACCCATGTTGCCCAACCTGTGTTTTAGGGCAGCTCTTAGGGGTTTTTCCTACACAGGAGAGGGGAGCAGAGAAGGTGAAAGAGCACCAGCCCCCGTCCAGCTGCTTCTGCCACGGGAGGGACACACATCCCCCTCCATCCCCAGCCCACTCCTTGGGCAGTGCTTTGGGGAGGGCCCTGCAGGTCACCCCAGCCAGGAGAGGGCTGGTTATTTAATACCCCATTACACACATTCGGTACATATTTCATTCCCTCTGTAGCCCCCAGCCCAGGCTCCTGCACGGGACAGCAGCAGGGGAAGGAGGTGTCCCTGCACATCCCCTCAGCTGCCAGAGGAGGGGGGACGGGGGGAGCCCCAAACGCGTTCTGCAGCCCCCAGAACTGCGCTGCAAAACAAAGCAAAACAAAGCAAAACAAAGCAAAACAGAGCAAACCCTCAGCTTTCCCCCGATCAGCCCGGTTTGCCCGGCGGAAGGAGCAGCGCAAGCGATTTTCAGAGCGCCGCGCTGCGCGCAGCCCCCGCGGCCACGAGCGGAGCGCGGAAGGGGCCGCGGGGCGGCCGCTCCCCGGCGCGGAAAATACGCGCGGTGTTTCCCAGGGATGCACTTAGCCAGATGTTTAAGACGTATGAGAGAAGAGTAGTTAAAACCCACATTATATAGTTCTGCCTAGTCTAAAATTGCACGCGCTGACCCATATATTTTAAACTGTAAACGGACTCCAGTCACTTAAAATATTGCAACGTCGATAGGACTAATTAATTGGAAATAAGAAACGAAAGAATACAATTAAACGAGGAGAGAATCATTTTCTAATTTAATAGCGGGACATTTATAAAGATCACAAGCTAAAAGGCATCGAATGATCCTATCGACGGAGTGTTAAATCAGCGCAGCTGGAGGCGGGGAGCGGCCCCGGCCCCGCGCCCATCGCCGCCCCCGCGCAGAGCCGCGCCCCGGCCCGCGGAAGCCCCGCGCGGTGCCCTCAAATGCGGTGATGTTTTATTAGCCCCCATTTCCTAACAATAATTTATTGCGATAAAACAGACACCCGAGGTCCTCTTAAATTGTCTTTTTATAATGAATAAATTTAAACTGGCTAATTAATATATAAACTAACCCGATTTGTCAGGTTGATTTGTATTTTAGTTAATTGTGAAAGTAATTACCACACGGGCAAATTAACAGCTTTCTGGAAATGACCAAGGCTGGGTTTTTATTTCCTTCCTGGGTGAAGAAAATTCATTTTTCCCAGCTCTTGATGTGATGAATAAAAGTCATAAATCTGGGTGATTGGTGCAGGCAGAGTCTAAATGGCTTCATATTTCATTTTAGGTTTAATAGAAATATTCATGCTCTGTTTTAATGAAATTAAATTGAAGGGGGGTGGACTGAGAGGCTGTCGGTCGGGCTTAAAGGGGCAGCGCACTCTGGGTGGGCTTTTTGTTGTTTTCCTGTGGATGAACAAAAACTGTCCAGCGTTCGTTATTCCAGACAAACCGCGAATGATGCGGGAATTGCGGCGGCAGCGGGAATAAATTTTAAATTTTTGTTTCACATTATCTGAAGAGCAAATCTAAAGCAACCCAGGCAAAACTTTGGAAAATGGCTTGCAGGGAATAAAAAAAAAAAAAAGAGAAAACAACCAAAAAACATCTAGGAAAAGTATCCCGGCCTCCTAAGGCATGGCCAGCTTTTTGTCCAGATGTGGGGTCTAAGGCGTAGGCAGGGTTTTGCAGACCGGCCCCTCTCTGCAGCTCGGAGATTTTGGAGTGCATGAAATGCCCTTTCCCCGGGAGGGACGGGCGGACGCGGTCGCTCCCCGAGACCCCAGGAGGGGAAAGGTGCTGGTGGAGACCCAGCCGCCTTCGGGACCTGCCCGGAGCCCTCCCGGCAACCCCAACTTCTTTGCCGGACGAAAGGAACAAGTTTGATAAGGCAGAGGCATTTTCCAAGTGCCTGAGGGTGCTGTCGCAGCCCATTTCCCCCCAGAACGGCCCGGGCAGCCCCCGGCCCAGCAGCGGCCCCGGCGCGGGAGCCGCCGGCAGCCGGGGCCGCTCCGTAATGGATCTGATCTGTGACTTGTTGATTTCCCCTGAGCAAATAAGGCTTTGATGCAGTCCCGGCGAGAGTGGTTAGCTGATGAATTGACAAAAACTAATCAGCTTTATTGGGAAACAGGTTAAGGGCAGCAGAGTGTCAATAATTCTCCGCCTGACCCCCTCATCCATTAGGAGAGGCAGCTGATTAGACCGAGAAGACCCTGTGCTTTTTGCACCGAAATTGCTTTCATAAACTCACCATTATTAGCAGTCAATGCAAGCGGCTAATTTAGAGGAGACATCCCGAGGATGTCACATTTATCAGGGAGGTTTATGTATCATTATCTCATTTACAGAATGTCGCAGTGTAATATGTGTTTTTGGCAATAACGCTGGCCCGCGCCTGCGGTTTGTAGCGGATCTGGGGGTATCGGGGGAGTTAATTCGGAAAAATGAGAGACACCCCCATCGCAGGGCTCCGCTGTTCCCACCAGATTTACCCCAGAGCCCCACGCCGCCCCCTGCGTGCACCGCCCCGGCTTTTCAAAAGGCGAGATAGGGATCTGTTTGCCCACGGCCGGGCAGCGGGGGCTCTGCTGAAAGGGACCACCCGGAGGTGTCGGGGAGCGCGCTCCTTGCGCTATCTCCGAGATAACCGCGCATTGTTGGCTCCCGGGCAATACACTGGATCAACACAGGTGCGGGAGCCGCGGGGAGTTCAGCAGGCCCGGATGCCCTGCGGCACCTGTGGGGACAAACACACGGAACGGAACGGTGCGGGGGAAGGAAAAAAAAGGCTTTAAAAATTGCGAAAGGAAAGGAAAGGAAAGGAAAGGAAAGGAAAGGAAAGGAAAGGAAAGGAAAGGAAAGGAAAGGAAAGGAAAGGAAAGGAAAGGAAAGGAGTTTTTAAAAATTGTACTCTTAAAAAAAAAAAAAAAGTCTGGAAATCGAAATCCCTCTCCAGGAACTAAATATCCATCAGCCAAAAGATGCCACACCCGGGCCGAAGGAGCGGGGTGTCCAGACGGGGCGGCCGGCCCGAGCCCGCCCCCGGGGCGGTGATGGACCGGGGTCAGGGGACCATGCGACCCCGGTGCTCCTTCCCCACCAGCCGGCCTCGCCTTCTGCCCCATCGCCGCCGAGAGAAGCGCTCACGGCACCGCCCACCCTCCATCGCCAGCCGCGCATCCCTCCGGCCGCGGGAGCCCCGAGGGCAGCCCTGCGCCCATGGCTCCCCGCTGGCACCGGATGGCTTCTCCTGCAGCTCGGTCCCTCGTCCCCAAAACTGCCCCGAGAAGGGGCCGCACGCTGTACCCAGAGCAGCGTCCCTGCGTGCGGGACAATCCGCAGCCTCCACGGGCCCGCGCAGCCCCGGGCATCGGGAACCGGCACCGGCTCTGCCCGGGGCGCCCGCCGGTGACAGCCGCGTCCAGCGGGGACACTGGAGGGGGGTGGCCCTCACCCCTGCCGGGGCCGGGACGCAGGGAAGGAGGCGGGTGCGGGTCCACCACCCTCCTCCTCCTCCTCCGGAATCTGTCACAGGGACAAGGTCCGACCACTCGCTGCTCTGGGACTGCCGTGCGTGGGGCCAAAGTGACGCTCAGTGGGAAACGTGGGGCCGGTGGGGATGCCAGAGGCCACCGTTTCCTGGGGCCTTCTCAGCCCCTCGGCTCCCGGACAAAACAGAGGCGGCTCATTAAATCCATCCTGCGAGTCCGTGTCCCCTTCTCCATCCCAGGGAGCGGGGGGCCCTGGGGTCTTGTGCGGCCGCGAGGCTCGGCCCCAGCCCCCGCGGCGTGTGCGGGCTGTGCCCGGTGCGTGTTGGGCTTTCCCGGCGGCAGCGGCTCTTTGGGAGCATCCCCGGGGCCCGTGTGCTGTGTGCGTGCGTGTGGCCCTGCTGTGCCACGCGTGTGCATCCTGCCAGGCCTGTGCACAGCTGTGCCCGTGTGCCTGCTGCAATTGTGTCCGCATGCCTGTCCTGCTGGTGTCTGCGTGTCTGTCGTGCGAGTGTGTCCGGAGGCTCTAGTGAGGTCAAGGTGGGGGGAAAAGTGCAGGGGAAAGGGGAACACGAGGGCACTGAGCAAAGGGTTCGTTGTCTGTGTGTGTGCACACCCCTCAGATGTGCTCCGGGCCTCCCTCCCACGGAGCAGTGTCAAGGAGACAGGGCCGAAGTTGTCAGATATTTTGTTGGTTGCGTCGGACTCCGTTTCTCTTCTCCATTTTTTCCCTTTCTCCCTTACTTTTCCCCTTTTCCTCTCCTCTTTTCGTTGCTTTTACTTTTCCCACCTCAGGGGCAGGGGCCGGGAGGGACGGGGCACCCTTGTTGTGGTGGCCCCGGCCCCCCTGGGGCACAGCCCCGCTGCCCCCGGGTGCGGGGAGCCGCGATTTGGGCATTTCCCGCAGCAGAGACCCTTCTCCACGGGGGAGAACTTTTGGAAGGAGAACGCGTGTGTCTTGGCAGCGCTTCGTGCCGTGGCCTGACCTTTCGCTCACACGGCCGGGGCCCCCCCGGGGAAGCGGGACCCTGGTAAGGAGAGACCCCTCGCCCCGCTCTTTCCCTTTTCTGTCCGAGGCTGTTTGCATTAGATAAGCAGGTGTAATAAGGTTGTTGACAGACCCGGGATTTGGTGGCAGGGTGACTCCCTGACCCGCAGGTGTTTATTCTTTCCGACTCGTTAAAAAGCAGCCGGCGGCGCGTTTACGGCAAATATTTACCGGGTGCGGGAACGGTGGAAAACTCTCATTGGACACACGGCGGAGCCAGCGGAGAGCCGCACACTGCCGGGGCTGGGAGGGTTCTCTCCGCGGGGAGCAGCCGGGTTCCCATGGGTGTTCCGGGCTGTCCCCCTCGGGTGTCCCAGGTTAACCCCCTCGGCCGTCCCGGGCTGTTCTCCATGGGTATCCCGGGTTATCGCCCCGGGTGTCCCGGGCTGTTCCCCTCGGCTGTCCCGGGCTGTCTCCCATGGGTATCCCGGGTTATCCCTCTTGGCTGTCCCTCAGCTGTGCCCCTCGGGTATCCCGGGTTATCCCCTCGGCCGTCCAGGGCTGTGTCCCTTGGGTGTCCCGGGCTGTTCCCCTCGGCTGTCCTGGGCTGTTCCCCATGAGTATCCCGGGCTGTGCCCCTCGGCTATCCCGGGTTATCCCCTCGGCTGTCCCGGGCTGTTCCCTGGTGCCGCCGCACCAGGCGGGGGGGCGGGCGCTCGGCGGTGACGGGTGTGCGGCGCAGCCAATGGCGAGCGAGGCCGCAGCGGCGCGGGGCCAATGGGAGCCGCCTGCGGCCCTTGAAGGGGCGCGCCGCGGAGCGCGGCCGCACTGCCGCCCGCCGCCGCCGGGAGACGCGGCCGGCCCGGGGCAGCCGCACGCTCCCAGCCGCCTCCCGCCGGCGCTCCCATGGAAAAATCCAAAAATTTCCGCATCGACGCGCTGCTGGCTGTCGACCCCCCCAAGGCGGCGGCGGGGCAGAGCGCGCCGCTGGCCCTAGTCACCTCGCTGGGCGGCAGCGGTAGTAGCAGCAGCGGGAGCGGCAGCCCTCCGTCCTCGTCCTCCTCTTCCTCGTCCTCTTCATCCTCCTCCGAGCACCCCTCCGGCGGCCCCGCCGACTGCCTGCGCACCGACAGCCCCTCTCCGCCTCGCCTCCTGGCCGCGCACTGCGCCCTGGTCCCCAAGCCCGGCTTCCTGCCCGGGGCGGGCTCGGGCTCGCACCCGCACCACCACGCCTCGGCGGCCGGCATGGCCCTGGGACTGCACCCCGCGGCGCCCGGCGGGCCGGGCATGCCGGCGCAGGCGGCCCTCTACGGGCACCCGGTGTACGGGTACTCGGCGCTGGGCGGGCAGCACCCGGCGCTCTCCTACCCCTACTCGCAGGTGCAGGGAGCGCACCCCTCCCACCCCGCCGCCGACCCCATCAAGCTCAGCGCCGGCACCTTCCAGCTGGACCAGTGGCTGCGGGCCTCCACCGCGGGCATGATCCTGCCCAAGATGCCCGACTTCAACTGTGAGTATCTGCATCCCTCCGCACCGCATCCCTCCGGCCCCTCCATCCCCTGTGCCGCTGCACGGCCCTGCCGGCAGCTGCCTCCTTCCGAGGGGGTAGAAGCCCTCTCCTGCCCCCGCCTAAACACGCTGCACATTTAAACTGGAAGAGACGCTTTTATTTTTTGGCAAAATTTATATTAGAAGGAAGAAATAGCGCTCCGCGATGGGAAACGGGGGTGTGCGGTCACATCGCCATTCCCTGCCCTTGAGGACCCCCGGTCAGCCTGGGCAGGTTAAATGGGAAGGTGACAAATTGCTCCCTGCCTTTGCAAATGCCCTTTCCCGCCGTTCCCGGAGGGTAGAAGCCGCCGGTGAGGGGGAGGTGGGAGTTGGGCAGGGGCCAGGGCAGGGGCAGGAGTCCTTGTGGTGTCCCTAAAACCCCAATCTCAGTGCAACCCCCCAAAAGCGAGGTGACAGGTCGCATCACTCACTCACAGTTCTTAATTTTATTTCTCCTTTATCAGAAATGGGCGTATAATAATGATGCCAGGCCTCCTAGGCAAAGGGGTGTTGGGAGGATCTGGGATCGGCCAAAAACTTGGGGTTCTGCGTTCCCTGGAGACAACGAATAGGAAAGAAGTACAGTTGGAAGGGTTTAGGTCTGGGTCCAGGAAGGGCTGGGAGTGCTGGATGGAACCCGGCAGCCCCGGAGTCCCAGCAAAGCGCCGTGCCGAACTCTAGGCCTCGCGGCGATGGGGAACTTGCATCTGGTTTAAGCAAAGATCATTTTCGGAGGTGTGAGCTCTCGGTGGGAATGGCCGGTTTAACAATACCGGAGGTGTAGTTCTACGAAAATCATGCCAGGAAAAGAATTGCGATTTTTTTTTCCCCCCTTCTCTTGCTCGGCGCACACATTCGCAGACAAAAAAGTCCATTGTTTTCTCTCGGATTGGGATTGTTTAGACTGGAACATTCAAGAAGAAAAAATAATTAGGAAAGCTGTTAGAGTCCTGCCTCTCAAACAAGGGGCAGAGGGGAATAAATAACCAAGCAAAACGAGTCTCGGAAAATCGCACCGCGGTGAGAAAATCTCCCGGGCGCTGCGGCCGGGAGCGGACACTGTCCTATTCTTTCTGCCGCTTTAGCGAGCTGTCTCCAACCGTGGCCGGGGAGCAGAAGCTGCCCTTTCCCAAATTTCTTTTATTTTTCTAAACCTAATAAGCCAAAGTATCTAAATAATTTGAGAAATGGGCAGTAGTGCTGCCGGGTCTTATGCCTAGGGGTGTTGGGGCCTTCGAAGAGGCTTAGTTCCCTCTTTCTCCTGGCTGAATTTTTTTATTGTTTTGGTATTTTTCCCCCCTCTCTAATAAATCCTTAGTTTTAGTAATTTTTTAATGCGGAAAACACGCCTTTTTTTTTTTTTCTCCCTTCTCTCTGCCGCTCCCGTTTCCAATACAGTTTTCTAGTCCTCATTGATGATTTACGCTCCGAGGGGCAGCCGGTGCAGGGCGCGGAGCGGGCCCCGGTCTCGGTCCCGGTCCCGGCCTGCAATCCCGCTAATTAAACGGATATGGGCGGGCAGGGAGTGCGGCAGGTTTAACTAAAACATTAAATGGAGCAAATTGCCGCTCCCCGGAGAGCCCCGTGCCCCTTCGCCGCGATCCCTGCCTTCGGTTTATTGTCTCGCGTTTGTTAGGCTCTTGGGAAATCAAGAGACATATTTTCCTTTATTTAAAAGATTTCATTTAATTCCTTTTTTTTTTTTGGTCCCTGTGGGCGATCCCCTGACACGGCGGAAGCCGAGAAACCCTGGAGTCGGGGGGGCTGGAGGCGATCCCCGCTGGATGATGGTCCAGCCTTGCTCCAGCCTTTCCTGCTTCCCAGCGCCCTCCCGGGGGATGCTCGGCAGGGCGGCTCCGCGCTCACCTCCGGCTTCCCCTTCTCCTTTCCCAGCCCAGGCGCAGTCCAACCTCCTGGGAAAGTGCCGCCGGCCCCGCACGGCCTTCACCAGCCAGCAGCTGCTGGAGCTGGAGCACCAGTTCAAGCTCAACAAGTACCTCTCCCGGCCCAAGCGCTTCGAGGTGGCCACGTCGCTCATGCTGACCGAGACGCAGGTGAGTGTCCCCGGCCCCGGCAGGGCTGGCCGGGCGGGGCAGCCCCGGCGGGCGGTGGATGAGGGGATGTGCTTGTGTCCCGTCTCCCCCAGGTGAAGATCTGGTTCCAGAACCGGCGCATGAAGTGGAAGCGCAGCAAGAAGGCGAAGGAGCAGGCGGCACAGGAGGCCGAGAAGCCGAAGGGGGGAGGCGGCGAGGACAAGGGTGATGAGGACCTGCTGCTGCCCGCCCCCGAGAAGAGCGCCGGCAGGAGGATGCGGGAGCTGCCCGACAGCGAGCCTGAGGATGAGGAAGACGAGGAAGAGGAAGAGGAGGCGGCGGCGGCCGGGAGATGCTGCCCGTACCACTCCTCCGACTGTTCCGAGGCGGACGAGGAGGACACGCAGCCCCGGGGCCGGCACGGAGCCCCGGCGCAGCCCCAGTGAGCCCCCCGCGGGTCCAGCTCCTCCAGCCGTCCCGCCGCTCCCGGTTGGCACCGGTCCCGCTCCCCCCTTGTTCTGATTTCTCCCTGCTTGGAGAGGGATGGAGAAGAGGATCCTCCGCATGCCGGGCGGGGAAGAGGATTTATCGTGAATACAGTGTTATTATTGACTGAAAACCAGACAAAACTTGAGCTCCCACACCCCCCACCCCTGCCCCCTGGAATCGCGTTCCTTTCGCTGAGTATTGGAAATGTTTTGTTCTTACTATATATCGGGAAATCTGTTTATGTCATGAACGTTAAAACTGCTGGAAATCTCAATACTGTCTTTATTTTTGTATATCATATTTATAAAAAAAAATTGCCTCTACTTATGCATGCTAAATTATTCCCCAGGTCCTCCCACCCGTGCGATGGTGGGGAGAAAATAAACGGCGTTTTTTACTGGAGGTGTCCGAGCGCTGTGTGAGGGGAGGATGCTCCTGGGCCAGGGCATCCCAGTGTTTTGGGGGATGCCGAAGCGCTCGGGAGGGAGCCGGGAACCACTTCACAATCCTAATTTAGCCCGGCGCTACAGCTGTAATGTCTGATAGTGAGAGGATAGTCCCGAGAGGAGCAGCGCTGGGGGTCCCGGGGAGGCGGCGGCGCTTCTGGCCCTGCGATGCTTTTGGGAGCTCGGGGAATGGCGGAGGCATCCCCTCCCAAGGGAATGGGGCCTAGGAAAGGAGGGAGCAGCGCTGCTTTCCTGGGGCCGCTCCACTCCCAAAGGAGCGAGGCGCTCCCGTGCCCTCCCCGCTCCCGAGGACGGGAGCCCCGGCTCCCCGCCCCGCCGGCGCTGGAGCGCGGGGTTTCCGATAACTGCGCCATTTATCTCGCCAATAAATTTGCGGATCAATTAATCCCTGTCACCGAGGCTCTTCCCCAAATCAATTATAGCGAATTTAAATATAATCACTGGCTCGTCCCCACCAGCTCAGGGCCACGTCTGGCAATTCATCCCCGTGAATGAATTACAGGGAGGCTCCGCTCCGCTCCCGCGTAGGGCCGCGCAATGGGGCGGAAGGACGCGGATCCCGCATCCCCCCGCTCGTGGGGCACCGCTCCCCTTCCTAGCCCCAGAGGATGAGAATGAGGAGCTCTGAAACACAGAGCTTTCCCGCTCCCGTGCATTTTAAAAACAAAACAATAATAATTTAAATAAAGATATTTTCTACAAAATCGCTTTAACCTGTCCTGTAAGGCCACAGCGTGGCCCCTCTTAACGGCTTCTGTAAAAATCGGCCCAGTGAAACACAGGCCGGCGGATGCATGAGATTTTGGGATGAGATTCAGGAAGGAAAAGTGTTATCCCTGACGGAGCGCTTCAGGTGGCTCGGCTGGAGGTGGCATCCCCACATAACCAGCTCACGGGCCCCGCACACCCTGTGCCCCGGGGCGATACGCCAAAAATCACGATATATCAAAAATGTGAACAGATCCCACGTGTCAAAAGACTTGATCGGGATAATCTCGATTTGGGCTTTACCGATACCTAACGCCTTGAAACGGTTCCGTCGGAGGCTCTGATTTAAATTTCTAAACGATTTTCTTTTGGTCACAGGCTGTGGAGACTTCAAGGCGATAGAAAAACAAAGGCGTTGGTATCTCCGTGGTTTTTCACGCCGCTGGCTGAGGCTGCGTCTTCGTGGGTGAGCGGCCGGGTAGGAGCGCGCAAAAGCCGCGTAGGGCCGCGGTGGCTCCTCCGCCCTAATCCCGGCGACACATCAGCAGGATTGACCTCTTGCTTGTACCTTAAAACGTCTGAACCGTATCAGTCTGGATGACACCTTATTAACTCAAAAAAAAAAAAAAAAAAAAGCATAGTTTTTATAACAACACTAATAATTATAATAATAATAATAATGATGATGATGATGATGATGATGTTACCTGAGATCACACCCCCACCAAACAACAAAGATCCTCCCTCAGTCATTAATTTCCAATTAAACACCCACTAATTAAGCTGGCAGACGTGCCCCACCGGGCCAGAAATATCCTGTATGCTCAAGAGGTGTGTGTCCAAACTCGCCTCAGCCCCACGGAAACCAGCCTTGCGGGTACAGGCAGCTATTCACGGACCCGGTATCAAAGTCCTACCGGTGTATTGTGTCTGTCTCAATAAAATTAATCTCTTTAAAGCCCAGCGTCTCACAAGAATACCTTCAGTGTTCCAGACTAAAAGGGCAAATATGTTTTTCAGATTCTGTTTTTATGGACGGATTAAAGTTTATTTTCCATAATAGGGCACCTAATAAAACTCATAAAGCTCTGTCAGTCTTACAGCTGGTGGCCTCATTTAACACTTTCACTTCGTAAATCATTTTACAGCTTACCAGGTGTTTCCAAAACTGAAAGGAGAGAAGGGGGAGAGAGAGAAAGAGGGGGGAAGAGAAATTAAAGTCACTTAAAATATAGATACGCTCCTTTGGCGCTGGGTGCGTTTGCATTGTCGCTGGGAAGGGCTTCAAAGAAGGTGTCGGTCCCAACGGGGGAGAAAAGCCTTTTAATCAGGATTTCCCACGCTCTTTTGAAGTGCGGAGGCTCGTCCCCACGTGCAGGGCAATCAAAGGCTCGGGGTGATTAGCGGGGCCGGTACCGGGCGCGACACGCTCCGAGCTCCGAGCTCCGAGCAGGGGGCGCCCGGCCCGGGGAGGCTCCGAGCTCCGAGCAGGGAGCGCCCGGCCCGGGGAGGCTCCGAGCTCCGAGCAGGGAGCGCCCGGCCCGGGGAGGCTCCGAGCTCCGAGCAGGGGGCGCCCGGCCCGGGGAGGCTCCGCGCCCGCTCCCGGAGCGCCCCGGGCGGGGAAGGCTCTGCCGGGGGGCCCCCGCCGGGAGGCTCTGAAGGGGCCCCGCCGGGAGGCCCGATATCAGGCACAAGGCAGCCCAGGCAGCGGCTGGGGCGGAGCGGAGCTCCCGGGCTGAGCCCGCAGCAGGGTCCCCCCGAACGGCTCCGGGGTGTCCCCTCATCCCCCGGCTCCATGCCCGGCACCCGCGCCCTGCCCCAGGAGCCGCCCGCTCCCCGCCCACCTCCCCGACCTTCCCGCACCCAGCCCGGGGCGCCCCGCTGGTGCTGGTGGGGTTGCGCTGCCTCAAGACCCAGCACAGGCAGGGCTTTAATCTAAACTGCTGTTTGTATTTTCATTATTCTGTCGGTTCCCTCCCCAGACGCAGTAGGTAACAAACCTCTTAAATTTTTCATTGCTGTACTTGAGAAGTGGTAAGTATGAACACGGACCTTTGGTAGACATTTTACTTTTATAAGCAACGTGGTTTAGGCATGGATGTCATTAACTGGCAATTTCACAAGCATTAAGTGCTAAAACAAAAGAACCAAAACAGGATCCATATGTTCGAGGTAAACCTGCTAAAAGTCTTTCAAATGGGAAGCCATAAATATATAATCTCCCTCAAGCTCTCCGTGAAACTGCTGCGAATCAAATACTCCGCTAGCAGAAAGACTATTGATTATTTCGGGAGTCCAAACTGTTACGTCCATCCGAAGCTAGGACATTAATGTTCGATTTCTCAGTGATTTCTCTGGCTCTCCAGCGGTTCTGTCTCCTCCTCTCACACTCCGTCCCTTGGTGCCTGCGGGGCTGGACACGCTGGGAGGGCTGGCACTGGGCGCCTGCTGCTCCCGTGGATCCTTCCAGCCTGGTTCCTGTCCCAGCTCCGATTCCTCCTGCGGGGAGCCACACCAAGGCTTGCCAGGTGACACCAGAGATGCCCCAGGACGGTGACTCTTACCGCAGATGCCCTTCTTCCTATCCCAAATTTCCCCTTGAACGCTGTGGGTGCTGAGATAACCACCCCGTGCTTCAGCTGTGAAAGCAGGAACAGAATTTGTTAAAATTCCCGAGCCATGCATCGTTCCTCTGGTGCAGGGAGCTCCTTGGTCGGCTGTTTGAATCCCAGGAGCAACACACAGGACAAAGAGTGGAAAGGATGAAGCTCCCAAGCTCCTTAGTCTCCCTCGGGTGTTGTGTAGTGACAAAATTACAATCTTTTCTGCTCCCCAAAAATGGTCAGGTCTGGTCTGGCCAGAGTTAAATACCAACTGCACATTCCTCTGAGAATTACTCAGCAACTGTGACACAGATTTTTTTATTTTTCACCAATAATCTTACAATGAGAATGATAGCAACAGTGGATTGAGGTTGTCCCACGTTAAGAAGGGGTGTTTTTGTCTTTTCTGGGACTTTTTGCTTCATTTTTCTTGCCTTGAGGGTTGTGTAATGTCTCTCCCAAACAGTTCTCTACAAGGGCAGTAGATCCAGGAGGTATTTACTGTCTTCTCCCTACTCTGAGGACAGAAGAATTTAACTAAGTCCTAGGTGGAAATGGAAGTGCCTGTATGGAAATGGGATCACCTGCAACATGTAGGAAGTCAGAGTGGTTTTTCTCTCATCACAAGCTACTATAAAATTTGATTTTCCACTTCCTTTTGGAAAAAACCCTGCATTTTGCTGAATTAGTCTAACTGAGACTGGTCTCTAAAATGAGTAAAGAACAATGATGTTTTCCTCTAGTAAAACTCAGCAGAAGCAATGGCTTGCAATGAATTTTGTAGCTGCAAGGCTTAGCTCCATTTTACCACCTGCAGGATATTTGCAAGCAGATCACAATTTCCTCTAATTAATCCACTATTTTAAATTATTACTCATTGGACTTCTGTGAATGTTCTTGGCCAATGGCACCCTTTGGCAGGTGGGACTCCTGTCTGAAGAGGCACTATGGATGCACAATGCAGAAGTTCCTGATTCAGCTCCCTCCTCTCTTCCCGCACAGAGGAGATGGGGACAGAGAATTCCTGTCCCCATCCAGCCCTGCTTGGCTGTGGGTACCATTTCCATAAATAATAATAAAAAAAAAGAGCAGCCAGTGTGGATTTTGATATAAGGCTGGGGCAAGGGAGTGATCTCAATTTAGAGCACCTCAAGGGATGGGGCAGATTGTCCATTGCTTGGTATCCCTGGATGGCCTTTCTGGAAAGGACGTGGAAGCCAAGCAGAAGCTGCTGAGCTGCCTCCAGGGCTGATTTCTGCAGTGTAATAGTGGCTGGCAGAGTGCTGGGGCCTGCCTAGACCATCTAATGATTCTTTCTGGACTTCAAAATGATAGATCTATAAAGCATGTATTGCTGTAGCAGCTAGGTGCAATTTTAGAAATGTTAATGAGTAATTACATAAAGGTTGTCCACAGCCATCGATGTTAATCACTGTTCTTTTGCCAGGGGTAATTAAGATGACACTTCAGCAGCATCAGCCAGTGGTTCCTGCTGTCTGTGCTGTCTCTTTCTCCCCTCCCAGCTCCTGCTGCAGCTCTCACCCTCCTTCAGGGATCTCTTCTCTCCCTTCATTCCTGCCTGGCTTTTCTGAAGGGCCTAGTTCACCACAGCCTGAGGATTTTAAAGATGTTTAATAGCATTTCACATGGTGTTGTGAGGGTGAGCTGGGGGTGCTGGGAGAAGCAGATCTGGGTGATGTGAGGCAGTGATCTGCTGCCCCTACACTCCTGCTCAGAGCATCAGGGCACTCACTCAATAAATGACTTGCTCAGACAATGTGTGCAAGCTACTTCACCTTTCTTGAGCCTCCACCTCAGGAAATGGCTGGTCTTCACACCTGGTTGTGCTTATTTGTGTGTCTTGGAAACCTCAATAAATGGCAGTGGAGGAGATGGAATAACAGCTATCTAAGTGTGTGGTTTGCTGTAATAAACCCTGTGAATTTTATCCACATTTTCACTCTTCAGGCTGTGCTCAGATTCCACTCAGTGTAACACAGGTTCCAGGTGATGGAAAGCCCATGGTGGAGGTTTGAGCAGAGGTGTGGTGGTGGAGGTTTGAGCAGAGGTGTGATGGTGGAGGTTTGAGCAGAGCTGTGATGCCCTGTCTGTGCCTCTGAAATGTGCCACTCCTGCAGCAACCCAAAACCTCATGGGTTACTCTGGCTTTGGGGTGGGAGGAAGAAATCTCTTTCATCAGCTATGGATGGCAAGGTACCTGAACCCCCACTCCTTTATTCCTCCAGATCTTCATATGTAGGATTGATAATTACATCTACAGGTTAGATTGGAGGGCAGGTTTTGATAGCAGATGAAAAAGGGATAATGTTGAAAAGTCATAAATGTGTTCTTCTGCAAAACCTGTAACTTCTGTGCCTCTGACAGCTCCACATCAGCCCTGGGCAGCCCTGGCTCCTCCCTGGGAGAGGCCACTTCAGGGAAAGTGTCACTCAGCTTCCATGATGGTCCCAAACACCTGGCCAGGAGTAAAGGTTTGCTTCTCCAGCTCTTAGCAGCCTGAAGACTCCTTAAACTCACAACCCCAGTGTGAGGCTTGCCAAGAACCAGCCAGCCCAGAAGCATGGATGGGTCTAGGCTCTCTCACAGAGGTTTCAGACCAGAGAGAAGAGATTTGAACTGATTGAAAACTCACAGAAGCTTTTGAGTTGGTCTATTGCCTTCTGCTCAAGCTCTGAAGTGCTGGTGAAGAGCTCCCAGGAGCCTCCCTCCACAGCTTTTATCATCTCAGGAACCATCCAGCATTCTCAGGTGCTGTCCCTGCCTTTCTGCACTGCTTCCTCATCCCTGACACACAGTACCTGCATAATCCCTGGCATAATAAATATCCCCAAGGGACCTACACAGTTTCAAACCATTTAGGTAGGGAAATTTGGAAAGTAAATACCACTAGCCAATATTTTAAGGGTGATTTGAACTACAGAGTAAGGGGAAAAAATCCATTAAGAATCTAAGGCTTTGGCTGAGGAGGAAAGATAATTTTTTGAAGATGCAAGCCTAGAAAATGCAATCAAGGTGACTTATTTTTCCTCAAGGTGACACCAAGCATATCTTGGGTTGTTGTCTCTATATTAGAAAAATGTATTGTTCAGTCCTCTGACTGTAACCAATGGCTGCTCTGCAGTGAACTTCAGTGCCTCCAACAATATTCCCTGCTATTCCACACCAGAGCCACGAGGGCTTGTGCACCCAGGAGAGATTTGAGGGTACTCTTATCATCAGAACCGTAAAAGGTCCATAATGGAGTTTTTAATGAAAAATGTGTAATGCTTGGAAATCTTTCACTTATGAAAATGAAACAACCATTTCCCTGTAACTGATAAAAGACTATTAAGGAACAATTCAAAAATGGTCTCTGCTTTAATTTTGCTCTGTACCTCTCATTCTAGTTCCATTACTCAGTCATTTTTAATTCACTTTGAAATGAATTCCACTCAATTCACACAAGGTGAGCTGGTTTTGGTGTGTTAACAGTTTTGTCCTAGGACACAAGTTTTAAGGATTTTTTGGTGCCAGCTGGCTCTTCCTAAGCTTATCCTTGATAGATGCTCATTCATTTCCTTAAAGTGTTATTAGGGAAACCACGTGGTATCCAGTTTGGAATTGTGCATGCATCTAAATTAGGGGAAGGCTACTGTAATTAGCTTTAAAGCAAGGCTGCAGGTCACATCAGAATTTGAGGATGGATAGCACAGCTGTTTCATACAGACAGCTTTGTTGTCCATGCCTGCAAGCCTCATGCTAAACTGTGCTTTACTGGAGGGTGAAGGAAAGTTCCTCCAGGAGATGAAATCACAAAAAGTGTCATATAGTAAAAGAGTCACAATCCCTGAAATCAATCCAACCCAAAAAGTCTTGGGTAAAACGTTCACTCAGCCTTTTAAAAGTGACCCTTCAGGATCAAATTGTCTCCTGAAAACAAAATTGCTTTATCAACTGCAGGAGAAAAAAAATCAGAAATTGTGCTCACACACACGGGATGTAGCTGGGCACTAAGCTGCAATTACGAGCAGTGCAACAAAAATTGGAGCATTAGTTGCCACTCGCACCTTTATTAAGCTGAAATCACTGTCGTGCACCGGCTGCTGCCGCCGGGCTGTGGCTTTTCATGTGCAAAGTTCAGCCGCAGAACAATGGGAATTGAGCGATCCCAGATGTGCTCTGAGCACGGTATTGGGTTGCACACCTTCGACAGCAGCAGGCAGGGCAGCCCCGCTGCGTCTGCACCTTGGGAGCACGACTGACATCAGCCCCTCATCCCCGGCGTGCAGGACAATGGAAAAATGTCAAGTGAAAAAAAGCCCTGCAGATACTTGGCTCGTTCAGGTGTGGTGTTAAAACCCTGCCAAAAGGACTTGTGTGTGATTTATCAGCGTAACACTCCGGCCAAAGCTAAAAACCAGACTTCACTGCCCTGTTAATTTTGATACAGAAAACAGAGAAAGTTTCAAACATTGCTGTCCAGCTTGAAAGAAAACAAAAATCGAAGCTGCCAGAATAGCTGTGAGTGGATCGTGCTGTTTAAAGGGGGAATTGAAATTTTCTGCTACACAGCTAAAAAATCAAACATCCGGCTTTTTGTTAAATGCATCTAAAGCAAATCATACTGGGTTTTCCACTGGTCTGCTGGGAGTAAGGATTAGTGTTGCAATTGTAGCTGCTTGGCTTTCCAGCATATTGTATTTTTACCAATCCAAAACCCTTTTCTTCTCATTAAGCAGCAACTCTCCCCAACCTACTGTATGGAAGAATTTGGGACATTTTAAGTGGCATCTCCATTATTGGAACGATCAGGGACCATTTCTCACAGGGTTTTGACAGGTTTCTCACAGGTCTGCCAGACTAATACTCAACAGGAAGAAACCTCAATGGGCTGCATTTGTGTATGTTATTGAACACTTACTCTGTGCAGACAAAGCAAAATGTGTCCCAGCCAGGTGTAACTTCCCCAGCAGCCTCTGTGGGAAGGCAACTGCCAGCATTTGGTCTTGCTGCTTTTACAGAGACCTTACAGCCCTGCTAGAAGGAGGAGAAACTCTGGCAGGGCCACCTCTGCTGGGACAAGTTTTTTCTCCAGGGTTAGAAGTATGATACCTGCAAAAAACTATTGTGTATAATTTTGTATATACATTGTGTATAATATATGTTTGGACACAGAAGCATACATGTAGAATACCTATAAAATACATTAGGCATATATATTTTAATATAAATATACATATAAATAAGTACAAAATCCTCTCTGCTTTCTTTTCCACACGTGCTTTATATCCTTGGAATGTAATGACCACTGAAGCAACAGCTTGCAGATGCTTCTGTACATCAACAGCAGAGTCTGCCAGGCCTGCACCTCTGTCAAGCTGTGGCAGTCTGGACAGTAGGATCATGGAAAAGGTTGTTAAATATGACAAGATCCAAGACTCAGGAATTCACATACACCTTGGAATTGTCAGATTTCTGTCAGACTCACTGAATCACAGTGAGAGGATGGGACTTGTGCAGAACTATCCACAAAACCCATTGCTGATGTGACTACAGCCCTGTTGGCTGGCAGTGTATTTCTGCTGCTTTCCTTGAAAAGGGTTTTGTGTGGTTTTTTTTTTAAATGATGTTTATACATAAATCTGCTGAATGCAAAATCCCAGGCAGGTAAGATCTGTTTTCTTCAGAAACAAAACAATGGCTCTGATAACACTAATTTTGAACAAAACATATGAGCTCTTTGGGAGAAATAATAATTCATGCAAGTCTCAGTGTGTGGGGAAAAAAAAAAAGCAATTGTAATTCTTGACTGTAAGGTTAAAACCATCTCCTCTAATTGCACAGCAACACCTGCATTGCACCACCTCAGGCAGCTGCAGCAAGTGAATGCTCACACCCATTAAACACTTGGCAGTGCTGCCACAGCAGCAAAGCTGGTCAGCTCCCACCACCAAGCACAGCCCTCACACCAGGCAGGCACAGGCAGCCTGGCACCTTTGGGCTAAGGAAGATGATCCAGAATTTATCTCCAGCAGAACAGTTGCCTCAATCTGCCTGCTAGAGCAATGTGCTTCCATTTGTGTGTTATTAAACCACCACCATGCTGACATGCTGGGTCTACCTAAACTCCTGCAAAAAGGCAATTAAGTGGCTAAACATAGCAATTTTTACTCAGAGTCCCATGTGTTCCACAGCAGCTATTTTGAGGGGCTTGCACAGAGTTTCTCCTGAATCCATACTCCAAATTTAAGTATAAGGTTTGGCATGGCTTTTTGTAAGGGGAGATGTTTATACACACCCCCTAAAGTTGTAACTTTTGTAAACACCAGAAAAGCATCAATTCTGCTGCTTCCCAAACTTTGTTAATTGGTATGAATTCTAGAAAACATTGTAATTGATTTTATCACAATGAATTTTTAAGTTTTGTACACTTAAAAGCTGCCAGTGGTATGAAACAGCCTGAAAAAAACAGGCTGAAAAAAAAGCATCTTGCTTTGTTATACTGGTAAAAAACCTCTTCTGTTGTTACTTTGCTAGTGTAACCCAGGATTTTGAAAGCAGGTAGGTCTCTCTGCTCCCAGGACATCTTTTTCTCTAACACTTGCCCTATCCTCTCAGAGGAAAGGTGAGAATAAACCAAACAGTTCCCTGGCTGCTGGGGGCAGCACTTCTGCACCTGGAAACAGTACACCTGAATAAGCAGAATATACTACATTTAACAACTTGATTAAAAAATAAATTTTGCCAACAGGGAAAGATCAATTGGTATCACAGGCAAATTGGGAGGCACCAAAAGTAAATGGCCCAATGGACATCAGAGACAAGTCTGGCTACAGAAACAGGGCTGACAACTCCAACACAGGTAGATCACAGATGCACATTCCAGACAAGAAAGTACTTCCCTTCTCCACCCAATTTAAGGTCATTCCCTTCCTAGCAGGCCAGCCAGAGTAAAGCTAACACAAACACCAAAGCATTTAGAAAAATGGCAGTTTAATGTGTAGTGGTGACAAAAGAAACAAACCATTTATAGAGTGTTACTGAAAGAAATGTGCCTATTTTTTTTTAAGCATCCAAATGAAAAATGTGAGCAAACTCTTAAGGGAGGTATTATCTTCTTAAGACTCATATTGATGATACTGTTTATGTCTAGAAAAATCTGATTAACACAAGTGATTTGGCAACTCCAATTCTAAAGCTGTGAAAAACAGGCTAAAAAAGCCATAAAGTTATGCTGTGATCTCTAAACCCAATATAATTGGGCAAAGACAGATCTTCAAGTTGCTTTGCTACAGCTTTGAATCCAACTGAAGATCTTTTCCTGACCCACAGTCAGGGAATCAATTCACAGAATTAGAAAATAACTTCCAACACTTTAGGAAAAAAGTCGTTTTCTTCCCCAACAGACTCACCAGTGCTTGTGCCATCTAGTGGCCCCATTCTTCAGGTGAGTACCAGGGCTCCTTATCAAAAGCCTTTAGTTAGGCTGCTTCTTTTATTACTTTAAATGAAAGGCTAGAATATGCAATGCAGAACACCACTGCTGACAAAGTATCATAGAAGAGAAATTCACCCTCTCCAGATACCAGCCACCAATATGAAGCACTTGTCCCAAAAAGGGACATGACAAAACTACATTTTCTCTTTCTTCAAAAAGGCCTTGTATCCCCTTCAATGAAACCTCTAACAAGCACAGAGAGTGAAGTAACTGTTTACACATAGAAAATTGATCCTTTAGAGTAAAACAGCTCTCCTCATTCTCAATTATTTAGGTCTGAAAGACCCCAGCTTGGTTTTTCTGTATGTTTTATTAGAAAAAATATAACTATAGCTTCAATTTGGGTTCTTTTGCCTCTAGAGCCTTGGTTGCTAGTTCCACTCTCTTTTTTAACAAGCTAGCTTCTTCAGCACTCTTTTGGGCTTGGGCATGTTTCAGTAAGAAGTGGGTGAGGAAGAGTTTCAAGCCTTCCCGCAGCATTTGCAGTTTGGGGTTGTCAGATACCCTGTAAAGATACAGATCAAAAACATCATTTAGTCTTCTCCCATTTCAGAAGTTTATCATCTTCTTCAAATAGAGCTGCAGAAAAAAATCCAACCTAGTAAAGAAGTTTTATTGAAGAAGCTTTCAAATTACCAAGTCTACCTTGGTTTGGCAAGCAGCCCAAACACTCGACATACAACTGGCCTCAACAATAAAATGGAATATTGCAGCCCAAGGCTTGCTTTATGTAAACAATTACATTACAGCAAAGAACAAGGCAAACTCCATGTTCAAGCTTCCTTGTGTTGCTGCATGACAGCTGAAACATCACCACCTGATTTATTCAAACTTTATGTGATATTGCAAATCTTATCCACTCAAGTCCTCAGCATCCCTAAGGATGGAAATTTCCCAGCCTCTCCAGGCTACCCTGTCTCATATCAGAAATCAGATTTTTCAGAGAACACTGATAACAAAGCCATTAAAAATACCCCAAACATTTGTCTCTTTAGTATCACCTTCTTTTTCCTTTTTAAGATACATCCTAGCAATGACAGCTGGCAGTGAATCCCACTGCACACAGGTGGTACAGCAATAAGGGAAACAGGGAATTACAGAGCTCTGCTCATGAAAATCCAATGACCAAAATGATACATTGAATATCTGGAAGCCTTATTTTGCATGACACAGTTGCATCTCTATCAGAGCCTGTACCAACACACACATATGACACACTGGCCCCACTCAGCCAGGAAGGGCTCACATTTTAAGGGATGGAGGACTGATGTCCTGTGGAAAAGGCATAGTGCAATTCCAAACAAAATAGGCAAACTTCTTATCTTCTTAATTACTACTCAACAAGGTTTCTCTGGAAATGCCAGTGATCACTTACCTCATAAAAATGTCAGTAATTTCCTCCTCATCTGCTTTGGTTAACAGTGTGCTTAATACCTGTCGCAAGAAACGGACTTTGGGTTTGTCCAGTTCACTGAATTCAATGACCTGGCAGACAGAGAGGGACAATTAGATTAATTCAAGTATTTCAAACTTGAACAACAAGCTGGTCTTCTCTCCTAAATGAAGAACTTTAGGCACACCAACTGGCCTCTGCATATACTGAGCCTTGAGTTTAGCACAGAATAATTACCTGAGAAGGCTGCCTCCAAAAGCAAATCAATAATGAAAGAAAAGAACCTTCTAAGGAATAGAAGGCTCCTGGTACCAGAATACCAGATGTCCTTTCTCAATTAGATAAATACTTTGTAAGTACCTGGCACAATCCATTTAATTGCCTGTTTAATACATTCCAGTTACTCTTCTAATGGAATTCTGTGGACTACCCATTCTGAAATCCAAGAAATCTACTCAGCACTTTCTTGTCTAATAAAAACAACATCAGCTAAAAACCATAGCACAAAAACCACTGGCAAAGCCTGCTAATGAAGGGGCCTCAGCTCCAACTCTGGATATGCTAAAGGAAATAATCTCACAACTGCTCTAAATAAAGAAATGTAGACTTTCTCTATGCCTGGGTCACCAGAGGTTCCCTTCCCCAAATGACAGCATTACCATAATCAATTGGAACAATTTGGTAATTTTAAAACAAGTTTGTCTTAGCATAATCAGCTAAAGTACCAGATAAGTAACAGAGAAAATATACCTTCCATAGAACTAGCAAATGCAGGGAAAACACAGAAGGATTTGAAAAGAAAACACACCAACCTTGAGAACTGAAAGTGGCAGTGATTTTGTCCTTATTAAGTGAGCCAGCAGTGAAACCAAGTTGGAGATGGCAGCAGCTGACAGATTTTCTAAGTCTCTGATTTTGTCCCAAATACTAAACTGAAATGTCACCTAGGGGTCAAAGGTAAAAAAAATAATCCTACAAATCAAGTGGCTGTTTAATTGAGTAACAACATAACAAACCTTTTGACCTTGTATTCTTTATAAGCCCTTCTTTAATTAACAGAAATGCTTGATCAGACTCTTCCAATTATTTTAAAATGCATAAAACAGAAGAAATAAAACATTCAGCATTTCATTTCCTATTCAGATCTGACCATGAGTATGCCTTACTGAATGCTTAGCCATACCAGCAGAATTTTTCCTCGAGATCAAGATCCTAACAGGCATGCACCCATTCTCAGCTATTCAGTAAATCTCTTCCTAACCACAGTCATGACACAAAACCAATGAAGCAACAGATTTGTCTTTACCTGAAATCGTCTTTCATGTCCACAAAACTTGTTAGCCAAAAATGCATAGAAGGGGTTGAATGTCTTCTCCTGTAAGCAGCAGTAAAGGATGACATGAACTATTTCTCTCTCCTGCTGATCTTTCAGTCCAAGCCTAAAATTGAGCAAGAAATTGAGAATCATTTTGTAAGGAAAAACTTGTTGACACAAAGTAAGAGCTACAGTCAACATCTGAGAGTAATACTTTAAAACCTTTCCAAACATCACATTAAACTTTACTTGTTACAAAGTACCTATCAAGTCTTTAAAACTCCTAATGGACTCCAACTTGTTGGCTAAACAAGTATCCTGGTATGGCTCTGTGGAAATGCTGAAGCATTATGGGTGTTAAAGGACGAGATGCAAAAGTAAGACCTCAAGAAATAGAAGTGGAATGATAAAAGTATCAGGGAAGGAAAGGTATCCCACTCCATGTTTGCAGCACTCCATGAACAGAAGAGAGGTTCCAGCAGTAGCACTGCACCCACAGGTACCACTACAAAGGTTAAACTGTGAAAGAAAGGCTAAAGAGTGAAACAAGAACTGTAGGGTCCCATTGTGATCATCTCATGCTTGTACTGATGGTTATGGGAGGAAAACCAGCCTTTGGATCAGTGCAAGCCTATTTGGAGAAACATTTCCAGGGCCCTTGACTTCTGTGGTACTTAGTAGGGATAAGAAAACATTCTTAGATTTCTTAGATGTTTTTCTTTGGTGATATGAATTTTTTAATCTCTGGGTACCACTCAGGATACATTAATTACAAAGCACCTTAAAAAAAAAGGCCTGGAGGAAAGAATATCTATCTATCTGTACCTATCTTATGTTGGCTTCTTCAGCATGGAGGCCAAGGACTGAGCAGCCTCCCCACTCCAACAGCTGACCAGTATAAAAGAGGGCTGAGACACTCTGGCATGGAATGGTGACTAACTCACAATGCACCTGGTCTGTGATTTAACTTCCTTAATGCTGCCAAATGCTTGGCAGCATTAAAACCAATTCAAATGAAAAATGCATCATATTAGAATCTGAAAAATATCAAACAAAATTCTTCTCATTGCTTCAAGTTCAAGTTTCACAGGGCATTTTTACAACTCAAGAGTACTTGCTAACCAAGTTTGACTCCACTGGAACTTGCCTTAGTGTCTGTAGGGTAGTTGGTCATTACTTGATGCCAATATCCCTCCTTTGTACACACCTCCACATATCTGCATTGCTTGTGACCACAGACACCTCAGATTAACAGAGAAAACACTGCTGCTGAGCCCAAACTCCCTAGAGTTTAAATTTTACAGTAGGAAAATCTGGGATGATTTCTAGGCTAATGAGCAGTAAAAATTGAGAAGTCTGCTCTTCCAAAAGGGGTCAGTACTGGGAGTGCTGTGTCTGTGTCATAACCTACCTGCCCTCCCATCAGCCAACTTCCATCTGATTTCAGAGCAACAAAAGGTTTTTTTTACAAATATACAGGTTTTCAGCCATCAGATTTGTATTTAATAGATGACTTGGGAAGTTACACTGCAATCACTAGTTTGGCACACTCTCCTTTTACTTGTTCCTCATCACTCCTATCATGACTTGCTTATTTATGTTGCCAGAGCTGTAACCAAGTGACAACACTTGGATATTCAATTTTCTTCCTACCTTCACTTCTTCACAGAGCTAGAACTCTAAACATCTAAAATTTAAGAGTCTGGACTGTCTTTCACTGCTGAGCTTCACCATAAATCTGAGTAGATTTCATAAGCCTGATATTCTTTGATAAAGAATGTGAAACCACCTCAATGATTCAATTATTCATGAGTTACATGGACTTGTGTATCTTGATCCTGCTGTAAATGGGATAACTGCCTTTGAAGCAGTTTGTCACCAGCAGAAGCCTGACTCCAAGTAGGTTAGTTATCATCAGCTGAAGCCCAAGACTGTCATTGTCTTCAGATCAAAAATAGCAACACTTGAATCCCCTTTTAAGTCAGTTCAAATTATATTAGCAGATACACTCAATTTGGTAGTATTTAGCAAGAAATGGGGAATAATTTTGTAAGGAAAAACTTGCTGACACAAAGTTATCCTGAATTACACATCTCACTCCAATAGGATAGCTAAGCCTTTCATGAGTGGCTCAGTATTTTCTGAGATGTGAAGTTTCTCAAATTCTTTATTCTTCTACAAAATAACTTCAAAAATTGCCTCTCCATCAAACTTAAGCAGCATTCATTCTCTCTCCTGAGTGAAACTGTGGTTTGTGAAGAAGGTGTGGCCTTTCAGCTGATGAACAGCATCCAGTCTCACTCTCTCCTCTTTGTCACCAGTGATGTTCCCAGCCCTCTTCACTGATACCTCTGCAATCACTGAGCCACTTCAGGGAGCTGTTCTGGCTCCAAACTAATACTTTCATCTGCAGAAAGGAGGAAGGGGACTAGAAAAACTATAGCCTGAATTTCAAGTAGTTTAAATTGTCCTTTAACCACATCTCAATTCTGCCACAGAACTAGCAGCAGATGAATCAACAAGAGCAGTTAAAATATTTATTTTTATGCTCTTCCTCATGAGACACCAAACATACAAATACAAATTCCCATACACTCTGGAACACATGTTCACACTGAAGCTAATTCCTTCACTGACAATTTTGTGTACTTTCCATTATACTCTGCCAGATGAGGGCAGATTTAAGAATTCCTCCCTTTGAGTTTGCTGTATAAACATCAGCACCAACACACACCAGGCAGCCTGCAGAGAGATTTTCTGCCAAGCCTGTATGTATTCAGATTTGTGCACTAGCCTAAATAGCAGAGATGAGAGTCAAGTCCAATTTGCAAATTGAGCTGCCAGGTCTTGGCAAGTGCTGCAGCAGCAGCTAATTTCTTTTAATTGAACAGGCCATATTAAGATATTGGAATGACTCCATCACAGTCTCAAGTCCAAGCTGTGTTTTGCAAAAGTGGCATTTAATCAAATATTAGTTGACTTTATTACAAAGTCTGTTTTGGTTTGGTAAGCAAATTAAATAATTGCATGCCATCCTGGTAAGACAATACCCTTGAGTTACAAGGCTGAGACAGAAAAGTTCAGACCTGATCTCTCCCCTCCCAGTTCCTACAGACTTACAAATAATATTCTGACAAACACAAGGAATAGCTTAGCTTGAGCTCTTCCCTGATCACATCTTCTGAAGAACTGCTTGTCAAGGGGTAAGGGAACTGGTCTTCATGTGAAGCAAACCCAAAGCTAAAAAATTCTGCAAGAGGGTAGTGAAAGTGATAGAACACTATCAGGTCATGCAAGCATGGGCAGAGATGGCTTAACAAGGTGGCAGGAAGTCAAAGAAGTGGCAGTAGCACAGAAATTACAGCAATCCAGCAAAAAACCCAAAATATGATCTGCAAGGGCTTCTGGTCTGCCTCTGTGAGGAAACAAGCCTGCAGCAGCCTTTCATCCACTCTGCTGGGATACACAGCTCCAATGCAAAAAGACACAGGCTCCAAATCACAGTTACAGCCAGCAGCAACAACAACAGGGGCTATTCCATTCCTCTGACTGCCAGTCAGTTCTGCCTGCCCCCATTAATCCTGACACCAGGGTTCTGGTTCCTTCTCCTGCCCTTTTACCCTATGTGGATACCTAGCTATGCACTTCTTTTAATTGCATTGTCATCTGAATGCTCTTAAGCCCAGACCAGAAATGCTGCATTTACAACCTGTTCTTAGTTCTGAGCTGATTTCTGTACTTACTTCAGAAGTTTTTCAAAGGCATCCATGAAGTCTTCACTCGTCATCAAGACACAAAAAATACTTCTCCTGATATCAGTGTTCATTCTCAGCTTACGAGCAAGCTCCATTATTTTTGAACTCACCTGAAAATAAAGTTATATGCTATTTTATTTCTGTTTGCCTTAAAAAAAAAGCTTTTTCTGTACAGCCTTAAATAACACCATCAGTGAAGCTCTCCAGTAAACCATGAATCACCAGTCCAAAGGTCCTGAGCTTTTGTCCAGAGGCACAGACATCATCAGAAGCTTTTTCAACTATGGAAATACATTTTAATCTATTGTGCCAATTAATTTTAAGACATGCTTCTTTAACATACGTAATTCACCATGACCATCTCATCACATTACTTTTGGAATCAGCTTGCATATATGCCACAGATAGACACCACAACCTGTCAGAATTCCTACTAGCAAATCCACTGTTGAATCAAGACTTTTCTTTCACCTCAGCAATTCCACAGGATAAGAAAAAACAAGCTATACCATATTTGTAGTAACAGCTCTTATGAAGCACATGAGTACAATGTTTTAAAAAAACAGCAGAATTTACAGTCCAAAAGCTTGATCTTACAAGAGCATGTGAAGGAATTTTGGTGGGCTCTGAAATGAACTTCCTGACAAATCTTCAAGAGATCACAAACACTTAGACTTTTAATTTGGATTTACCTTTCCTACATGCAGCTTTTGCTGAGCCTGGCTTTTGGTATCACTGATCATTGGAGCTCCACTCCAGGATGAGCCCACGATCCACCAGCGACCGACCTGGTCAGCGCTGAGGAGAGACTCCAGGGACACGCGGAGCTGGGTGTCTTTACCTGAACCACTGCTGTGAACCTTGAATAACAAAACAAAAGTAAAAACCAACACAGGAGCTTTTATTTGAAATGTTTTTTCTCTCTCACAGACCACAACAAATACTTTGATTACTTAAAATTGTTTTTAAACAAAAACTTTAAGCATATAAATTCATATCTTCATAAAGGTCTTCCCATGGTTCCTCCCTAACCTTTGTTTCAATCAGCAACCTGAAAAGAATTTACAAGTTTCCCATATGATATATTTTATTAAATGCATAAAGTTATATAAATCTACATGTAGAAGCTCTTGGGTTTTTTATTTGAAAAAAGATATACTAATCTAAAAAGTAGAAATCTTTCAATCACAAAGTTTGATTAGAATTAAGAGGATGCTGACATTGCAGCATCCTACAATCTGGTCATGATTTCCCTTTTGAACACTTGTGACTACATAAAATGACACAACAAACTGCCTTATGTGTTGTACAGCTCAAATGGCAAAAATTTTAAACTCTGAACAAAATAAGAATTTTCAACAACACAGTCTAGAAGTGCATCAGAAGGACTGTAAAAATTTAAGAGAGGAAATCCTACAGAACTAGGTTACCTAGCTTGTTTTTGCCTGGCCTCTTAACCTGATATGCACATCCTGCACTGATAAATTACTTTCATCCCTTTTATACTGGGTTGTTCTAGACAAAGTGCCCATTCTGTCAAAAAAAAAACCCAAAAAACACACCAACAAAAAATCCCCAAGAAAGCTGAAATCCAATACAAATAATTCTCCTGCTTTAAGAATAACAAGGCTACACCAGCCAAGCAAGTTCTCACCAGAGCTCTCTGCAATTTGCGGAGTCTTTCAACTGGCTCAGGATCATAGCCAGGGATCTTCCTCATGTCATTGTTCCTAAGTGCCAGCATGGTCTCCAGCATGAACCGAACCTGTGGGGAAAGGAAATAGTTCTGTCAGTTCTAAGCTGTGGGTTTATTAAATAAAGTACAAGAGTGTACTTTGAAATTACTATTCTGGGAGAATAAGCAGCTCAGCTGCCAATATACACCAAAATTTAAATAGAACATGTTTGCTTTTATCCCTGTTACAGTAATTCGTGTACAAGCTTCATCTGCTAAACACCTATTTTTTGAAATGTATGAAGTATCATGAAACAGAAAAACTGTCCATTGCATAAGAGACAAACCAGTCCTGTCCCATCCATCATGAGCATTTTGGCACCTGTGTCCTAAGAACTAATGCAGAAAGACAAACAAGAAGAATGTCACGCTAATGGTAATTTAGAATCAGAATAGAATGTAGCAGAAAACGTTTCTGTAAGTTAAACTATGTATCCAAGTACTTATTACAGGCTGTTCAGAATATTAAATCTTTAGAACAAACACATACCCTTGTTTGATCCTGGAATTTCTTCTCTGCTGTGCTTGCTTTCCTCTGGGCTTCAGTGATCAGTTCTTTCAAAGCCAATGCATCATCTTTTCTTAAGGAAAAGCCCACATTTTTCAGAAGAAACAAAATCAGCTCAATCTCTTTTTCAGTGAAAGTGCTAACAAGCTTTTTCAGAATATCAAAGATCAGCAGGCAATGAACCACATGGAAGTTATACAGATGAGCAATCAAGGCAAGCAGATTTTCACATTCCTTCCCTTCAGCATCACTTTTACAGAGTTCATCAAATCTCTTCACCACAGCTTCCAAAAAGTGAGCACCAACCTGGCAACAATTCCATTAAGGGAAAAAAAAAAATCCAGCAGTTAACTCTAAGTAGATTTTACAGACATCTGTAAAACTCATTTTTGGGTCACTGCCACTATTAATTTTAAAGAAATACTGTTGCTCCTTTCAACCAATAGGGATGTTCTACATTTACATACACAGATATTTAAGTGGTGAGACATTTTTGTAGCAGTCTATGTTATTTACACCTCACATTTGACGTCCAGTTGGCTTTTAAAGCCTGTGCAAGAAAAACAAATATTATGAACCTACTGTACCCATACACCAGCATTTATTTACATAATATTCATGGACACATATTAGCATCTTTCCAGCTGTCAGACTAGCATGCTGTTACTGCTAGCCATTCATCCAGGAAAAGCTGCATGTCAAAAAGCAAACACACTCCTGAGTGTGGCATTCCAGAACAAACTCCTTAAGAGAAGGATAAAAACTAGTATTGTGAAAAAAACCCCAAAATACCAAGTTGTCACAGTTGCTGAGCATAAGGTGCAGCTGCTTTTGAAGTGGGGATAATTCTTAGATGTTTGTCAGTGGTACAGCTGGGAAAAGAAATTTTGGAATATATTTATTTCTGAAGAGAGAACTGATGCTAAAGGCTGGGATTAGAAAGCCTACAGGCTCTAAAACACAGGGAGGTGATGAATACATTGCTACTAAGTAAGACCTTCACCCATTATTGTTGTGCTAAAATCTGCTGACCTTAAGAAAACCAGGAGTCCCAGCAGCAGTACTGACCCAGCTGGGGTGTTAACTATGCAATGGCTGCACAAATTTATAAACACAGGGCAACTTCTGCATTGCTCAACCTAATCTTCAGTGCAGTTGTAGTCACACTTTCATGTAATGCATATTGTACATTTATTTTACAGAAACATTGTATTTGCAGTCAGAACTGCCTTTCAAGCAGCAAAGAGGGACAAAATAAAAGTTTAATGCCAAGGAGAAAGTTGCTTTAATTGCATCCATCTGATTTTTAATATGGTTTCAGAGCCAGCATTCAGGCCACAGTATGACAAATTAAAAAACTTGCATTAATATACCTTTTGCATTGAGATGTGGGGAGAAGAAAAAAGAGTACTCTAATAGGAATACACTACTGAAACAACTTTGTTTCCTGACAGACATCTCACTAAAATTAGCTAAAATATTCTCTTTGACATCAGGAGCTTCAGCATCACCTTGGGCAAGAGGGATTTTACCTCATTCATCAGGTTTAAAAACACAAAACAAAATCCCCTCCAAAAATCGCCACGCTTTTTGAAGTTTTTAATATTTCATGTTATAACTACTTAATTCCACTGATGATTTGCATGATTTGCTTAGAAAAGAAGTTTATCCACCATTGTAAAAGAATTCCTGCATTTGCAACCCTTATCTGGATATACATAGTTCAAAAACAATACCCTCATGTATCCATGAGAACAGAAACAGATCAGTGTAACTAAAGGGAAGAGAAACTGAAGGTTAGAAACTTTGAAAGTTAGAAACTTTTCTACTGGTTGCAGAAAGGTTGTGATGAAAAAAATGATGGGTTTATAACTGACTAGTGGTAACTCATGGAGGAGATAAAATCAGATAAAGCAATGAACTAAGACCCTTTCCTTGTGGAAGCCTTGCAAATAAGCCACAAAATACTGATGAAACTCAAATAAAGATGCTTGTCAGTGCCACAGAGTTAAAAATTACAAGGCAATTCAAACAAAATGTCAAGGAGAACACTCTACAATATGCATTACTCCACAAAATTTGTCCCCAGCACAAGAATTACCTCAATTCCTACATTATGATGAAGGATGCTGACCAGAAGGACGTGCTCCATCAGGAGCCTTGCAGGCATGGCAACTGCAGTAACACAGGCACTCATGAGAATGTCTGTCAGAGTGTCATTCATGTCCTTTCTGCTGTTGGCCATGTAGAGCTCTTCCATCTGTCCACTGATGGAGGACAAATTTGGTTCACTCAGCCTGTGGAGAAACAAAATCCAATGTTCACTCTTTCTGCTCCTTACATGATTCCACAATTTTGAGTTCACCCAACAAACAGCTATTCTTTTTAGAGAAACTAGTTTGACTTCAGAAGAAAAGATTGAAGATTGGTAAGATGAGTGGAAGGAAATGTTTGTATCTTTCTGTGTTTACTAAACTAAAAAAGTATAGTACATTTAATTCTAGTGTAGTTTAAAAAATACATGTAAAAACATGTTAGCAACAGTATTTACAAACCACTGTCAATCTGCTTACTGTCACACTGAACAGATTTATTACAAAAAGAGACTGGTTTTAGCAGTTTTAACTGTGGCACATCATGGTCTTTGAAGAAATTAAGTATGAAAATAATTAATACTTTAATGTATATGGTATATCCAATTTCAAATGACTGAACAAACTCTAGTCTATGTTTTACAGGTAACAGATGATAACTGCCAATATATTTCTGATTTAAAAAAACCTCTAAAACTGAAATTAATGTTAATTACTTTTTCTATTCTGCAGTACTTTAACCTAGGAAGGGTTGCTCCTCTTCAGATGTAGTGTTAGAGAAATTTAATTTAATAAAAAAACCCAAAACAAACCAAAACCTGTTTTCTTCTGAGTCTTTTTTAATAAGCATACTCCAACTGACACTTAGTGAATTACAGCTAGCACTTGCAGGGAACTGCTCTGTGGAATCCAGCCCAATCTTAAATTTATTTTCTAGATGTTTCAACATCTATAATGACTAACTTTGAAGAATTTATACCAATAAAGATAATTATTCTTAACAATAGCAGACATGATTGCCAACTTAAAATCAGTTTGTGAAGAGAAAAGTCACATCCTTGCCACCTGGGCTTGAATGATGAGCATTGTCACATTGATCCAGAAAGATTAATGACTTTCCTCATTACACTACCTATTAATGAGGCCATTCACTATTTTCTTCAGTCTTCCCAATTCTTCTCTTTTCTTGTCATCAAGTGTCTCCTGTGCTTTCCTTATTTGAGGAGGAACATACTTTGTAGCACCGTGATTATCACTCTTAGGGGGAAAACAAAACAAGGTGTCAATGAGACCACTATCTTAAACACTTGAACACAAATATACATTTCTATTTAGGATTAAAGTGCCAAACTTTTAGTTAAGGATATATCTTACCATCTAATAATCAACACCAAAGGAACAACATGAAGAAAAGAAGCAGGTGAAAAATAACCCTTTATGACAAACTTGACAACAGCAAAGCCCCTTTTCTCTAAATTTCTTTAAGTTATGGTCATTAAAACCTGGCATCTTAAATCTTGGTTTTACTCAAGTTTTATTTAGGCCCATGAAAGCTGCATGCCCTGTGTGACCTCCTCTCCTCCACCCATTCAACAAGACCTAATACTGGCAGAACCTCTAAGATCATTCAGAAAGTAACATTTCAGTGTGTAGCCACCGCTGATTTCAACACAAGCTCTCTCTGCAGAAGGGCTTGATCATATTCCTACACTCTAATGCCAGGGCAGCTCCTTTTATTTGCAGATTTCTCACACAGCTCCCACATGCCTTGTGCTGTAGGGTATTATCTGCCCCCAGCCTGACTCAGTGTGGAAACCCAGGGCACTGGGAATATTTCTCTGTCTGCTCTGGGGTGCCTTGACTCCCAGGGCAGCACTGACTTTGACCCTCACTCATGGAGAAAGTTTCCTGGACTTCAAGATAGACCAGGATCCACAAAAGTGTGAAATAATTATAGAGAGCAGTGTAGGTGTGTCACTAGGTGAGAAATTTAGGTTTTGGGATTTGTAGTATGTTGAGGATGGAAGCAAGATGGAGGGCACAGGGTGTTGTCCTGGGTTTCTTTTCCATGCTGCTTCTTCCTTCTTCTTCATGGGTTTGGGTGGCATTTGTAATTGGGCAGAAAAGTCCACATTGCAGCTCTTTGGGATCAGTTATTGGGATAAAAGGGGAAATAATCTAGGTGTCAATTCTGAATTGGATAGTTTAGTCTTAAAAGACCTCGGAACAAGAGGTTGTTGGCCATTTTGTGCCTTCTAATGAAAAGCTGCCCAACTCACAGTAATAAGACTGTTTTACTGATAAGAAATAATAAACACTTGAGTCTGAACATGAACTACTGTCTCAAGTGCCTTCAATCCAGACCCAGAGAAACCCACGACCGGTACCCCAGCAACTGGGACCCCCACAACTCGGGAACTCTCCCTCCACGTCTAACAAGTGTCTCCAGGACCTGGCAGACCCCTCGAGTCAACAGTGTCGCTGGATCCGACTGTTTAGAACCAGGACAGCGCTCCACGTGGCCCGAGCGGACAGCGAACACCTGGGCTTAACAGCGGCGATGCAACCCTGCTCTCTGTTCAGGTTGCGGATGTGCTTTGGGAAGCAGGTCTGTGCTCTCTGAGGCGAACATCCTACCTCTGCCTCCTCCTCCTCCTCCTCCTCGCTCGAGGGCTCGCTGGCCTCTGGCACCCCGCCGTCCTCGGGAGATGAGCTCTCGCTCTCGCAATGTCCTTCCACATCATCCGCCTCGGAGGGCTCTGAGGCGTCCTCACCGTCCTCCTCGCCCTCACCATCTTCCTCGTCGTCGCCATCCTCCTCGTCCTCACCATCCTCCTCGCCATCCTCCTCCATCCCCGGCGGGCGCTGCCGCGGCCCGGGCTCGGTGTCCTGCTGCTCGGTCTCGTCGTCGCTGCTCTCGCAGAGCTGGCTGAGCCCGGCCCGTGTGCCCAGCGCCCCCAGCACGTATCCCAGCCCGTCCCGCAGGAAGCTCTGCGGCAGCCGCTCGTTCGCGGGCCCCTCCTGCTTCTTGCGACGCTTCCCGAGCCCCAGCTGCCGCTCCAGCCGCCGGATCTCCTTCTCCTCCTCCTCGTTGGCTTCCAGCAGGGCCCGTTTCCGCGCAGAGGTGGCTGCGGCGGCGGAGGGGGCCTCAAGGGCTGTCGGTGCCGGTGCCGACACCGGCCTGGGCCGCTGCTTCCCAGCGGCGGGCGAAGCCGGGGCTCCGGGGCGGGCGGCAGGAGCCGGCTTGGCCTGGCCCGGCTTGGCCGGAGTGGGCTTGGCCGAAGCGGACTTGGCCGGGGCCGGCTTGACTGGAGCGGGCTTGGCTGCAGGGGACTTGGCCGGGGCGGTGGGAGCCTCCACCAGCTCCCCGCGCTGGAGTCGGCGGCGGCGGCTCCGCTTTAGTCTGCGCTTCTCCTTCCTGGCTTCCCGACGGCTCCTGCGGTTGTACCTCTCCGAGTCTTTGAGCAGGGCCAGCGGCGGCTGGCCGCCGGCCGCCTGCACGTAGTCCTGCACCGCCTGCCGCAGCCGGTCCAGTTTCCCGCCGCGGCGGGCGCGGGCGGCCGGCCCCCGCTTCATCCTGCCCGCAGCCACACCGCGCCTGGGCGCCGCCATCTTGGAGAGGGGCCGGGCTGCCGCTTCCGGCGCGCGGCCGCCATGCCGGGCACAGCGCCCCCTGCTGGGCGCGGGCGGCCGCGGCTCTGAGGGGACGGGACCCTGGAGTGCCGCTTCAGAGGCGCTCGGTCGGTAGGGATCCCCTCGTTTGTGTGTATGTATTCAAGAATCACAGAATCATAGAATAAATTTAGGTCGGAAAAGACCTGTGAGATCATCGAGTCCAACCTATGACCGAACACCATCACGGCAACTAGACCGTGGCATTAAGTATAGTGCTTAAGAACCTCCAGACACCGGGACTCCACCACGTCCCTGGGCAGTCCATTCCAGTCACCCTTTCTGTGAAGAAATTTCTCCTAATGTCCAACCTGAACATCCTCTGGTGCAGTTTGAGGCTGTGTCCCCTCGTCCTATCACTTGTTACCTGGGAGAAGGTCCCGACCCCCACCTGGCTACAGCCTCCTTTCAGGTGGTGTAGAGAGTGGTAAGGTCGCTCCTAAACCTCCTTTTCTCCAGGCTAAATAACCCCAGCTCCTTTCAGCCACTGCTTATAGGATTTATGTTACACACCCTTCACCAGCTTTGTTGCCCGTTTATAGACATGCTCCAGAAAGAAAGTGCAAGGCTTGTCCCTCTTACACCAGGGACTGGAGCAATTTGTCCATCACAGCCCTGGCTGTGATCACAAGGCTCCTGTCACTATAGGACACAAAACAACACAAGTGCACACACCACTGCTCTCAAGGTGAAGAAAAAGGAAGTTTATTTTCTGGCTCCAACATTTATAGTTTTCCACAAGTGACAGTGGATTGGAAGGTGAAAGTGCCACCTCTCCAATGACACTGGACAAACCAACAGTCCATCAAATTTCTCCTCCTCCATAAAAGAATGCAAAACAATAAGTTATTTACAGAAAGTGTGTGAGAAAGTTTGCTACAAGAATGTAAACATCAGAAGGCTTAGAAAATCTTAAAAAATCAGGGTGACAGGCTCCCATGGGGCATGAGGCTCTCGCTGATGCCTCTTGAGGAGCTGAGGTACACCAGCCCCTGGCCACCCCTCCACCTGCCAAGACCCACATTTTAAGCCCCTTCCAGCACTGCCAAGCTCAGGTGTATCTTCCTGAGTGTGCCAGAGCCAACATCCATGTCCATGGTCTTCCGTAGAGGAACTTGGGGTGCTGATGGATGACAAGCTGTTCTTGAGTCACCAGTGTTTCCTTATGGCCAAGAAAGCCATGGGATCCTCAAGTGCATTTGGAAGGGCATTGTCAGGAGGTCGGGGAGGTGATGCTGCCTCTCTGCTCCTCTCTTGTGAGGCACATCTGGAATGCTGTATGCAGTTCTGGTCTCCTCAGGACAAGAGAGACATGGAGCTCCTGGAGCAAGTCCAGTGGAGGGTACAAAGAGGGTTAAGGGACTGGAGCATCTCTCTTATGAGAAAAGGCTGAGGGAGCAGGGTCTGTTCAGCCTCTAAAAGAGAGATGACTGAGAGGGGACCTCATTAATGTATATAAATGTCTATGGGAGGGTGCCAAGAGGATGGACCAGGCTCTTCACAGTGGTACCAAGAAATAGCACAAAAGGCAATGGGCAGGAACTGATGCACATAAGTTCCACCTAAACATGATGAAGAACTGTTGTGTGGGTGACCATGCACTGGAACAGACGGCTCAGAGAGGATGTGGAGTCTCCCTTACTGCAGGAATTCCAGAAGCATCTGGATGCATTCCTGTGCCCTGTGCTCTGGGAGGACCCTGCTTGAGCAGGGACATCGGCCCAGATGACCCATTGACCCTTCCAGCCTGACCCATTCTGGCATTCTGTGACTGGTGCCAACTTCTCTTGGGGCATTTCCACCCTCACCAGTGTTCAGGACGAGGTGATGCCACTGCTGGGGCCTGTGCCTCTGCAACAGGCATGCATCCTCCTGGCTCTGCACAGCTGGTGACAGCTTGTCTGTCATCCATGTGATCAGAGGAAATTAAATGTCCCATGGCAGTTTGCTGCTGTCAGCAGGAAAACCAACTGGTCAAGCTTATTTTTAGTCTGTGCTGTGCTCCAGGCTTATGGAGCCTGCTGCATGTGTGCCAGTCATGTCTGGCAGATGATCAGAGTTTCCCAAAACACAGATTTTTTTCCCAATTTTCATTGAAAACTGGGCAGAGGAAAGAATTTCTTGGCTGTACAAAGAGCCTCAAGATGAGCCTAGACATTAGCAAACATGAGAAAAACACAAATGAAAGCCAGCACACATGAGCCAGTTTCAGAAAAAGAGTTGGTCTTGAGCCTGCTGTGGCGGCCAAATCCACCAAATCCAGAGGAAGTCAGGTTTCATTTTGTTTGTAGTGGTACTCCTGACCTCTTTTGGACAATGAACTACTGCACAGGACTTATGTTTTGCCTGACAATTTAATGTGGCTTTATTACTCAGAAGATTATTTTTGTCTTTCTATGCATGTTTCCATATTCTCTGATTACATCATATGTCCTAGGTGACCCATGCCTCAGAAATTCAGCTTTCTCAAGGCTGATGCATAATGAATCTTTCATCCTCACTGACAAAATATGTTGCATTGATTTGTCAAGGCATTCCTTTTGCTACATTTTGAACTATATATTATGTTGTAATTTATTGCCAGGCCACTCTTTATTCATGCACAGACAGCTCACATGCATTTTGCATCCTATTTTATAGATTTATTGATAACAGTAATCCAGCAGCATGCCAGAATGCAAGATAAATACAGCTGAATATAATTTGAGAAAATATTAGGTGCTTTTAGAACCCTAAGATTTGCATCTTCCTTGTGTCTAATAATGTAATTTGTTAGTCAGGGAAAGAGAGCTTTCCAATAATGGGAAATTTCATGTGTCTTCAAAGAGAGAAAATGCCATTATTTGCCTTCTTCAATAATTCATGTCACAAAGCAAAATGTGAAGAGCATGTATTTTGCTAAACCCCATAATCCCAAATTTGGGTTAAAATAGGCATGTTACTTTTGCAAAATGTATGAATAGAATTATTATTACCTGTTTTAGAAGTAAAAAAAAAATCAAAGAACTAAAACAGTATTTCAGACAAAGTATAAATATAATAGTAAAAAAAATGTAATATTTAAAGAAATACCAATCTGCTTAATAGACTAAGCCAGCATTCAAATCTACTGATGTCTTATCAAAAGAAATACATTACAACAAATATTTCCGATCCTATCTGAGAATATTGTGGTTTATTATTTTACATTTACCAATTTGGCTTTGAGTAACTGGTAAATACAGTCTTCTTAAGGTCTAAAATGTGAATAAATTAGAAACTCCTGCCAAGGACTCTTCCAACATTCCTGTGTTGTCTAAATACCAGAAAAGGCAGGAAATCCAGTTTCCATTTCACAAATTTCACTTTTAGATCTCTGCATCATGTGAGCATCACTTAGCAAACACTGGAGTTTGGAGCTGAGGGAACATTTTGTAATTGTTCTTTGTTTTGACAGTGATCCCACATCAGAGAACAAGCCACGAGGGCAGGCTTCACATTTGCAATGAAATTGAGCATAATGGCATGATTCACTGGAAATGAAAGTTCATATAGAATTGTTGCTTCCTGCTGAGATAATCTTTGTTAGCAGGTTTCCTTTCCTATCACTTCATATTAATGGATTATTATTTCCCAGCCCTCAGCAGAATGAGCAGAATACAGTTCCTTTAGCTGCCTGTCTGCTATTGTCTCCTGATCCCCTCCCACATGCCATGAAAATGTGCCTTAGTGACTACATAATGCACATAGGTAGATTCTGGCTCTTTTGTAATTTGCAGCTATTGAGAATATTTATCACCACGGGAAATATCAAAGCAGCACCAGAAACACTTTTAGACTGAGCTCATAAGGGTGGCTCTTTGTTCTCATCAATGGAGAAAACAACCTGATTAAGGTAAGAACATGGCTTTAAATACAAAGCCTTTTTTGACTCTACAGAATAAAAACTTCTGGCCAGAATGAATTTATTCTGAGGAGAGAGAGCCTCTGAAGAGTGCAAGTGACTCTGCCATGAGTGTCCACCACAGCATCCATCTACAGCCTCTCCCCATGCCATACTGTCACCACTGGGATCAGCAGAACTGAAATTTGGTCTGTGGAAGGACACTTTTCTTCTGGAAAGCATTTTGCAGAGTCTCAAGGCAGTATAAAGTTGCTGGTTGTTCACATGTGTTTCAGTCCTATCTATTGCAGAAGGTACTGGTAGGTGAAGAAAGTGGTTTCTGTAGTGTTGTAAAGATACATCCCTGTCACTCAGAATCAGAAACAGCCAATCTTTTTTTTTGGTTGTTGGTTTGTTGGGGGTTTGTTTGTTTGTTTGTTTGTTTGTTGGGTTTTTGTTTGTTTTTTTTTTTTTTTTTTTATTTTTTTTTTTGTTTGGTTTATTATTTTTTTCACAGGGTGTATATGCTAAGTAATTCCTGAAGTCTTGATCTGTAGACAGCTTACCCAGGCATGCTGAAGACTGACTACACAAAGTCTAGAAAAATATCTGTTCTGGCACTTTCTCCCACATTTCCATCATCTTTGTACCCGACCCTGGGCTGGTCATTTATCTTCCCTCTGCTGCCTTTGTGCAAAATGAACTTCCTTCCATCACTGTGAGACTAAAGCCACACAAGTGGATCCTTGTGGATCTCCAGGTTTCTTGGCTGAGGAAGTTCCACCCACAGCACCTCCCCTTGAGGTGTAATTCCTGCCTCTTCTCTGGGGCTGCCCCAACAGATTTGCTGACTGAAAGATTTGCTGAGTTTTTAATGTAATTTCTTTCTTTTAGTCCCTGAAATCAATGTCACTTGAGTCAGTGCTCGCTGGTGATACTCTTTAGAAGAGATCTGCCATTTGTTTGAGCTCATTTAGGCTGTTTGATTGAGACAAATTAGAAAGTAACCATGAGTATTTCACATGAGGATGTCTGGAGCTTTCCCCCTCCCCTCCAAAAAAGCAGAAGATGAAAGTGGAAACCTCAGCTGGCAAAACTCAAGTAGGGAGAAAATACATATTCACTGATTTTAATCATTAATATATTTTAGTTAATTGGAAGGAAGGAGTGGGTACTAAAGGTTATTATTTAGATAAATGATCCAAAAGACAAGCATAAAAAAGACAGATATTCTGAGTGAAAGCAGAAACCCATTTCCCCAATCCATTAGCATTTTTAGTTTTAAGCTATAAGGAGATTATCTAATATGTTGCACAAGGATGACTGAAAAAATGCAATCAGATTACTTTCTTGCTATTGAAAGGAAGAGGTAAATTTCAACTAAAACGAGCTTATAAATTAGTGTTTTGTGCCCATCAGAGTTTAAAAATAAACAATTGTAAATCAGACTAGCACCATTGATCAAAGTCCCACATTATGGCACTTTGCATTTCTCACACAAAATTTATATAATCAAAGCTTCTGTGCCAAGAATTGTCTCTGTGGGAGACTTAGTGCTAAACACCAACCTTATCTAATGAACACTTGTATTGTCATTTAGAAGGCAGTTTTCATCAAAAACCTGTACATGCATACCAAGGGATCCTTTTCCCTCTGTTCTTTCTCCTTTGTTGTTAATTACTTAGCTTTAACATCCCAGTTGGAATTCTGTTCCCTGAAGATCAGTCTTTATTAGCTATTTCTTTAGTTCTGACAAGGCAACTTCAGAAAAAGAACACTTAGAGTGACACTCCAGAAAAAATATCTGGGAATGCTTGAATTCAACAAACGAATTCCCTAAACTTAACAGGTACTGTCACTTTGTTAAAGTCACCTTTTACCTGTTTGTTTGTTTATTTACTTATAAGACTGAAGACAGTGACAAGAGTATGTGCTGTGCCACTGACACAGCAGCAGTGGCAGCAGTAGCAGTGTGCAGTGCTACTGCTCATCCCCTGTCTCTGGTACATGGTGTAAGGTGATCATTTCCACACAATCTGCAGCAGCTTTTTCAGCTCAGTGACGTGCTCCTAGCTACTAACAAAAGTCTTACTGCATTTTTCCTGAGGCTTTGCTAAACATGTAAAATATGATGTGTGTCTGAGCCAAATACAATGAAGCATTTGGAGGTCTCTCCAGGGTGTACTGAAACAATGATATCAATTTACACATTTTGGCTGCCATTCTATATTTTAGTCCCAGTTGTTATAAAGCATGATGTTATTATGTATAATACAGGATTGATTTAAGGTACAGCTCCTGATCAGGAGTTCTGCTTACATGACCATAAACAGAGTGTAGCAGTGGACTGTGCCTGCCACATCTCTAGTTACAGACCCTTCTCTCAAAGTACTTTGAAACAGCCACACTGATCTAAGCCTGACAGACAACAGAGATCTTCTCCCTCAGTTTAGACAGACACCTACGGCTGAGCCAGTCTCCTTGCTCTCTGTTTATAGTCAAACAGAGAGAAATAATGACTTTTGGAGAAAAAAAACCTCATCTGATTCATCTTAGGCTTCTGCATCAGGACAAGAGGATCAGTGCCTTAGACTCCTTAGCCCAGGGTGAAAAGGCTGCCTTCCATGACTGGCTTAGCTGCAGGCAATGGCCTTGCAGATACCTCATGAGGTGACTCATGCAAAGGTCAGGGCAGCAAAACAAAACCGTACTCACTGGACCTTAGGTAACCTCGTGTTTACACAGTTTGTGTCTGGCAGTATGTAAAACTAAATACCACCCTGATCTACTCCTTCACTTGATGACTTCCCTTTTAAGTGATTGCCATCTTTCAAACCTGCAGTTTTGCAGCTACTTTAGGTCAACCTCATTCTGCCATGAATTTGTCCAGGTAATGCTTTTCCCCATGTTAACACCAGGAGTCACAGCATAATGCACCAAATTCAAGATTTGATCAGAATGAAATGAAAAGGTTTTTAAATTGGACTGGCTTAATTTTGTTATTCAGCTACACAGAGAAGTAGCTAGCTGTGGGAAAGGCAAGAGAACTTCTTCCAGTAGCAGCACAGAGCAAGATCACTCATAATCAGTTATGAAACTACACTACTAGCAGATCACAGAAATTACTGTGTCAGAGTTATTTCCCATGCTGCTTTAAGGGAGAATTCATTATTCAACAGCTACAGCTGGCCCTTCTGTTGGCCAGTCTGAAACAGGTTTTGAAACAGAGGTAAAAACAGGGACAATTACAAAACCCCTTTTTGTGTAATTACATTGTCATAAAAGGGTTTGTCTTCTTTGCTTTTCTTAATAATTTTCTAAAAAGCAAAGCACCTAACAAGTAAGTTAATGTTAAGAATGAAGCCTACACAACAGTATGTGTGTGCCTAGGGAGATGGCTGAGTCTGTGCAGCTTGAATTTTTGTTTCCTCAGTGGAAATTCCCTCCTTGTTTACTGGTGGCAAATGTAAGAAATCTATTTTTAGGACAACCCACATTTGTCTAGATGCACTTTCAGAATGGCAGTGTTAAACTTACTGCATCCTATTCCTCTAAGTAATCATGGGGAAAAACACACTTAAATTAAGGCACATGTTAGTATAATTTAGAATTTTATGATTACAGAAATCAACTGAAGAGACAGTTTTATTCTTCATCTTATAATTGCAGTTGTAAATTCTTAACTGCAGGTGTGATATTTTCATTAAGTGTTTAAATAAATCCTCACAATGTGGGGCCCTCATCCCTGATGTGGGACTCCTGCAGCCCCATAATGAAGAGGAAACAACAAAAGCAAGAATAAATAACTGTGCTCCTGCTTTTAAGGTATGTTAAGGCATTGGTTTGAATTCTGAGCTCTTTAATTAGTCCTGAATCCTGCACTTGAGTGGTTCCAGTTCTAAGATCTGTTATCTTTGTGGTGACATTTCTGCCTGGTTTTGAGCTCTGCAGATGAAAGAGGAAGCTTGAAAGGAAGAGAAGCATATTAGCAATTTGGCCATATATATATTTTTTTTTCTTTTTCTTTTCCTAGCGGAGGAGATAGTTAATGCATATTAATGCATGGCACTAGTAGTGATGATGATATCTGTCTATGGATGAGCTGCCCATATGCAGGACTTGTTTTCTTCTCTGGCATTTACAGAAGGAGACAACACCAGTTATGTGATCTTAATGTTCCTTTTCTTGGTAAATTGATCATGGCTTCTTTCTGTTTCAATTTGGGTATTGAAAGAAACTTGATCTACACATGACCAAAGACCAGATGTAACTGAGTCTCAGTCCTGATGTAGTAACATCCTCTTTGTAACCTTGGGCAGGTCACTTGATCTTTGAATTTTACAGCTTCATATTTTGTTATGCAAATTAGTGATAAAGATGTTGTGGTGTTAACCTGAGCTGCATTAGTGGTGGGAGAACTGTTCAGATGTTCTTCATATAGGATGGTGAAGAGGAAGTTGTGCTAGGCAAGAAGTGCTATGAGAGATAAATCTGAGTAGCAGAACTCAGATACTGAACCTAAAGGTGAGAAAGCACTGGGAGTTGGGGTTCAATATGACATTGACTATTTTTTAACTCACAGGATCAAGCAGTTGACCTGTTTTGTTGAAGACTGGAATTTTGTATTTTCCATACCTTTCACATGCCTAATTTCAATTGCTTTTTCCCATCAGCAGGAAAGGTCATTCTCATTAGAAGACAAATAAGGCAAATTGGATGGATTCAATTTGCATGTTTGAATATGCGAATGAACACACTTCCCATTTTTCTTCCCAAGGACTGACCTCTCAGACAAACAGAATTTATTCTACTCTTAGCTGAAAGTGAACTTCCATACAATAAAGATGGCTGGGAGTCACAGGGCATCTGACATAGTTTAGCTAATTATGATTCCAGATATTTGATGGCAGACAGAAAACCTGTGGCCGGATTTCACAAGAATGAAAAATTAGAAGTCAGCCTAGATTCCAGTTTTTGTGTAGAAACAGAGGTGATTAAGTGAAATTATTAGACTTGTTCAAGGCCAACATCAAAAATAGTTTTAGAGACTCGTGTATAAGATTGATGTTATCAGCAGCCTCTTGATGCAGACTGGGAACACAGCCATGGAACAATCCCAACCTCCAGCAATAAGGAAGCAGATTCAAGGTCACTTGCAAGCTGAGATGCTTTAAATAGCACATCTTAATGCTTGCTTACATTCTGCACTGACCAGGGGTTCTTGCAGTACCAAGGATTGTCCTTTTATTAGGTAATCACTATGAGTGATTATCAGATGAGAAAAACCTTGCCATCATTATCTGTGATGGACAATACACCATTATTCTGCAATAGAATTTCAAAGTATCACCACACTTTATTCTTTAGTAACTAGATTGAATAAGGGTGTGATCCAGTATTACTCTCCAGTTCCTTCAAAAATAATTACACACTAAAAATTGTAATACATCAAAAATTTAATTACACTAAAAGTGCTTACTAATGTTTTGTTATTACTCTGTTTAATCTTGGCATCTGCATGCCATCCATTAATTTATTTCAGTAAAAACTATAGGTCACATTGTGGAATTATTATTATATTTCTATATAGTCAAAACTCCCATTTTTTTCCAGAGCATAGTTTAAGTGAAGACATTGATTTGAGCTACATGACTTTGTGCATGCAGTGATGCATCTAACAGGGGAAGATTACAAAGATAATGCTTTAGTTTGTGTATATTTCAGATTTATCTATAATATTTTCTCAGTTTATAACACTTTAGCTTGTAAGTTCTTGTATAATATTAGGCAGCCATTTAAATATTTTGTCCATTTTAAAATAAAGAATTTATTTGGGGCACAAACTTCAATGCTCCTCTTAAGGAAATAAAATATATACTGCAGAATAAAATCATAAGGTGAAGAGGCACTGCATAACAAAATGATAAGCTAAAGAGGCCCTGCATAAGACAATGATAAGCTAAAGAGGCCCTCCAACAGTAATTAACCTATATTTTTCTTTTGTATAAATACTCATACTAACTCACATGAAAGAATAATATGAGCTTCTGCTTCATTGTAAAGGCAAAAATACCATTTTCAGAAAAGTCACTAGACCATGATTTTGTAAAGACACCAAAAAGCTCATACCCATACCTTTCTTGATGTTAACTCAGCATAAAAATTATATAATTTGGCTCTTGTAAAGAAATTCTCTAGAGGACTCTACCCAATGATCTCTTCTGTACAAGCTTATTTTAGTGCTATAGCAGAGTAACTATATTTTGGAGAATTTTAAATAAAAGTAAGCACACACCGCACATAGAGACATAAATACACAGACCCACACTATGTGTAAGTATGCATACAATATATAAATTCATTCAATTATGTGAAAATGTACACTTTAAAACCCACTGCATGAGTGAATCTTTGAAAAAACTCTTAAAAATGCAATAAACTTGTCCTGCTGGCATTCTGCATACGTATTTCTTATTCCATAGCCCAGGGCAGGAAGAACTGTCTGAAAATTGTTGGTCTGTAGTTATATCTGGGCTCATAAATCCTTTATGAGGATTGTGATTACAGAGCAAAAGAACAATATGGTTTCTCACATTTTCTATTACTCTCAGTACTACAAATGGCATTGGCCAAACAGAAAAACATATTTGTGATTGTTTTACATGTATACTGAATCTCACAAGCATTTCTACAACAGTGATGGCTGGAGTAGCTCTCTGTGCTCAGTTTACATCACTCCTTCTGCTGTGTGAATGCAGAATGAACTGGCTCAGAGAATTCATTCTGATTAAATTTTTTATTTTTGCTCAGTTATTTTCCCCAGGTCTGATCAGCCATGTATGGCTGTGCCAGTGCTGCTGAGGGGTAGTGGGAATAAACTGAACAGGAACAGAGCTGGACAGGATCAGCACTACAGCCCAACAAGTACTTGCTTGAGTACTTTTACAAAGTGCTCAAATGAAATCCTCACTTGGGTTTTTCAGAGGCTCTGTGGAGATTATTAGTCTGCAGTAATATAAAAATCAATGAGATGTAGGGAACTTGGAGTTGTACAGTGTCTGCTGCAGGATTCATTCACAAGTGCCAAATTATGCGAAAATTTTTGAACTTGAATAGACAAAATAGTTTTTGATTCAGAATTTCTAGAAGTGCTGTAAGCCACAGAGAAGGAATCTGAGACTTCCTGCAGAGCTGTGGACAGGAAAGCTAATGTTCCCTCAAGCCTGGCTAGACTCAAGGTCCATTGAGAAAATATGAAGGCTGCATCTGCAGATCCTGCTGTGTGGTGATGGTGTTAAATATGGTGTTAAATATGGCAGTCATGTGGGGCTGCAAGACAGAGGAAGGCAAGGAGCAGGGCTGGAATTTCATCTCACCAGGGTGCTGCTGGTGTTTTACTGTGGCCTGTGGGGTGAACCTGGAAAGATGATGAGCTCACTGGGGTGCTATCTCTGTCACTACAACAAAAAATCCAAATGTATGACATAGCCCATAGTGTTATTTAGGACAAAAGCAATGCTCAATAATTAATTCCCTAACAGGTTTGCTAGCAGCCTGAATGCATTCCAGACTATCACTTAGAGTCCAGTTGTTTTCTTATTTTGTTGATGATTTTCAGGTGTTAATACACAATGAGGCAGCAAATGGGTCTGAAAGTATATTCTAATTATGCTAATTTTGGGGCATGTGTCTATAAATAGATCAAAGGGTGCTGCAGGCCAGGATTTAAAGGTGGGGATGATGTCAGGCTGGCATATGCCCAAGGTACTGGCACTTGGATAACCCCAGTGAAGACAGGACAGAGTGTGGGGTAGGGAGATGGGCTGTCAGGCTACAGAAACAGGCATGACTGCATAAATAGCAAAGCTATCATATGCTATGCAGCACTAATGGTACTGCAATGAAAACTACTTCCTCTGCAATGCTTCACCAGTGACTACAAACTGCAGAGTTATTTCCTATGGTTTGTTGGTTTTAATATTCAGGATGATGTGACACTTTTGTATTCAGGTTTTTCCATGTGCCTTATAGTGACTTCTAATGTAGTCTTTTAATTTATGTTGAGCTATTGGCAAATTAAAAATCATGCAAAAAATATTGTTTCTGTAAAAGCAAGTAAGTTTTGAGGCATCAATACACATGATGTAAAACAGCATGGATACATCCTATGAAAGTTTGTTGACTTTGTACTACCTCTGCAATTTAAGTAAGGTAATTACAGTGTAAGATGAAGTATATGGACAGTAGTCTTTAGACAAAGCTTGGATCCAGAGATTTTGTAGGACAGCCACATGCTTTTCTGTACATTGTGTAGATTGACCTTTCCTCTTGCCCAGGCCGAGAACTACAACTCAATAAAATGGGAAAAAAATCAAGGGGCACAGAGTGGTAGTGACTTCCAAAGAGGTGCCTTATGGAATGGAATGAGGCTGTGTCGGGGGAAGTTCAGACTGGACTTCAGTTAGGAAAAGGTTCTGCACTGACAGGGTGGTTGGCCATTGGAACAGGCTTCCTGAAGTGGTCATGGCACCAAGCTTGTCAGAGTTCAGAGAATATCTGGACATTGCTCTTAGTCTCATAGTTTAGTTCCAGGTGGTCCTGCAAGGAGCAGGGAGTTGACAATCCTTATGGGTGCCTTTCAATTCAAAGGATTCTGGGTGACACACCACATGTAAAATGTGGTCAAATATCACATAAGGGCCTTGTAGCACAGGCAGAGATGGAGTATCAGCATGCAGCATCTCTGCAGTTGCAATCACTGGCAGGATGGGTATCATTTGAGTTCAATGTATGGTGTACAGGACCTAAAATTAGAAAGATGAAAATATTTCAAAGAGTTGGATGAATCACAACCTATTTCTTGTTCTGTCCTCCTACTGTCAAGTGAAATGAAATCTCTGGAGTCCTCCATTCAAATACTTAGATATACCCAAGTGACTAGAGATGGATTTTGCTTTTATGTGAGGGCCAGAGGACTATCTATCATCCCAGGGACTGAGGAGCCTGCCATTTTTTTTTTTCTTACTTGCAGGTGTAATTACTGTAATGTAATATCTACTTGAGAAAGGAAATTAAACTCTCAAGAACAAATTAGCTAATTTCACATTAATGGCATGATTTTTGTTAAAAGGCCTGCTACAGCTGAGTCCAGTTTCTGAAAATAAGTATTGTCTTATGTTATAAAATAACTTGCTCTCTTGATGTCAGCATTTTCTGATAGACCACTGGTGGAGTGGATGGGTGCCATGTCTTCTGGGGATCAATTACTGGACACTGGAGCTCTATGAGGAGTGTAGCTTTTGATGGGATAACTGCATAAAATTCTCCTAGTCAGGACATCATACCTGACAGACCTTTTTGGTTTTCCAGCCTTTGGTGGCTTTTACAATGGCAATGATCTTATACAGCAATGAGCTACTGGCAGATGCTGTAAAAGTGCATTTTATATATGACTGTTGCAGGAAGAAATACCTGCTGAAATTTAATTGCTGTGTCCTTGAACAACATTGAATTCTCCAGATTAGGTGGTGCCTGTGGAGCAAACCTATTCATTTTGCTAATGAGACAGAGGAGGAAGATAAAGATTTAAAAAATGCCTGGCATCATATTTTATTAGTCACCCAATATAATTATTGACAGGGATCGAGGATGTTAAGTTCCAGAAAAGGACTACTTATTATCTTAACACTCTTGAGATGCATTAAACATATTTGAATTTAATTAGAAAGGAGTATCCATGATTTAAGAATAAATCTTGCACCTATTAATTTAAGAAATTAAGATGATTAATTTCCTTTAAAATTTCTAGCATTTTGGATAAAAGTCCTTCATAAAAGGTGCATGGCTTACTTTCAAAGGCTAAATTTATACGGTGATTTTTGTCACCCAGACTGAAAAACGGTTGTAGTTAATACTGGATAGATTTTTGAAATGCCTTCCATGTGGTATTTAACAGTGCAAGCATCTTAGTCATGATGAGTCAGATGCTGAATTTAGAGAAAAAAAAATTAACTAATACCAAATGTTTTTTTTATTATTGTTTAGGGACTTCACAGTGCAACCTCTCTTCTCCAAAAATGGGAAAATTCCATTTCTCAAAACTATGTAACCAACAAAAAATTAGCTTGAGGATAGTTCAGAGTAAGCACAGATGCCCAGCAGATTAATGATTTAATTTTTTTTTAAAGGATGATGATTACAGCCATGTTAAGTAGTCAGGAACTGATCATACGGGTGGATATTTGCAATTTCATCATTTATAATACAGCTAATGCATGATCACATCTTTTAGAATCAATTGCAGATTGGCAGACTCAGATATCTAATGCAAGCTGTTGACTGGCCCACAAATCAAAGGGGAATACTCTGAAAGGACAGAGAAAAGCTGTAAGTAACAAGGTGAGTGATCAGCAAAGCTGGTGCAGAAAGCCCAGGGCAGAGTCTGCAGCTCTGTGTAGATGGAACGTGGTGCCATGTACACAACAAACCAAAGGGCAGCAGGGCCTGGGGTCATCTAAAATGGGACCACGTGGGCACTTCAAGAGTGGGAATTAAATTGAAAAGAAAGCACAGAGTGAAGAGAGCATCTCCTCTGGAAGAACAGAAGAATTGTTTGTGACACTTGGGTTTCAGAGCACATTTGGTGCTGCAATCCAGCCAGTGGTAAAACAGCATTAAAGCTTCTAATGATTATTTTCTAACACAAATAATATTGACTTCACTCTCAGATAATTCTTTTAATCCCCTTATGGTGTTGCCATGGAACCAACCCATGATCTTGGCAAACTCCTATTACATATGGGCAAATATAACACTTGCAACCAGTAAAATAATTATTTTATGTACTTAGTACATCAGGAACTTTCCAAAGATGAGGAAAAAAAGTAAGAAAAACTTTAAAAAAGCCCACAGAGACAGGAATGACTTTTTTAGAGGATGTATTTATTCTGGTTGACAAATCACTAATGCTACTGGCAGATAACACAAAAATGCTGACAAATACTGGAAATAGGAGTGGTAAATTACAAAGATGAGATAATCATACAGAGTAATTGGAAATATTTGGGAAGCAGAAAACAAAAGAGGCTTGAATTCAGTCAAAAGCCCATGAATGCACCAGGAACAAGGGGCTGAGGTCCTTTCTACAGAACCAGGGCTGTATCTGCAGGGCAGTGATTCAGAATAGAAATTACAGATTGCTGCTGGTTGGTATGAGTGAAGTTCAGAGGTAACCACTATTTTTTACGTAAAGGGAATGATTGTTACAGCATTTGGATTAAAATGTCCCTAAAATTGGCTTTAGGCTTTATTCTCTGTAAGGAAGTAAGTGGATATGGCAATCAAAACCACAAGGCAGCCTTTTACCTACAGCCAGGCCTCTGACAGCAGGAAAACAGGAGTAGATACAAGTGTCTTCAAATGCACATTCCATTTACTTCTGGGAAGCAATCATGGTTTTCACCTCTGAATCTGTGTGCTGTTTTCCTCTGTAATGATTAAATGGTCTGTAACAAAAGCATAAAATAAGGTGATTTTACATCTCTTCATAGAATTGCTGAAACTGAGCCTAGAATACTGCCTTCAGTTCTCATGTCTGCATTTTAATAAGAAGGTTAAAAGTTTGGAGACAATTCAGGGATGAAAGGAAAAAAAAGAGTTCACGGTTAAGAAAAATCTTCAAAGGGTAAATTTACTTAGAGTAAATCTTTTTAACTGACTGAAAAGGAGATTTTGAGGAGAATTGTGATTAGCAGGAATTAAATATTGAGCACACCATAAGGAGAAGTAATGAATTTTCACTCTTTTCATCCATCTGCTCCAGCTGAATGCCTTTCAGAGGCTGATTGAGTCTAACACTAATTTCTGAGCTAAAACCAGACATAGACTGGTGAAAGGGACACTTATTTTTTCTTAAAGTTGATTTAGTTCTTTGGTTCTTCTGTAACAACATTGACCCAGACAGCAGTTCCAGAATTTCACCAAGAAATACCTATTTGAAGAATCAGCCCAAACAGCCATGGGCACAAGCATGGGACATATGACCCTGGCCTTGTTCATTTTTACACAGCAGGTGAACTTTGGCTTGCAGATGCAGCTGCATATCCTTAAATATTACCTTTCATTTTATTCCTAATCGAGTTGAAGCTGCAATGTGGTGTGAGTTTTGCTTTGTTTTGATTTGAGGACATGAAAAACCCATTAAGGGTGAATGGAGGCAAAATGAGCTTTCAGTCCCTTCATGCTGCCTAGATATGGAAGAGAAACTGTTCTAGCTTCATGATGTGACTTATGCTTCCTTTACCTGCCAGCACTGAACTCCTGCAGAGTTTATACCTCTGACCATAATAAACTCTGCAGGCTTTCTGACTCTAGGCTCCTATCAGTGAAGGAAACTTAAGGATTCAAAGGGGATTTATTAATTTCTAAATCCAGTTCCTTGTTATTGAAAGCAATCTCACTTAATTTTTTACCAGTGGACCAAGCTTTAAGTTAGAAATAGTGCAGATTTTTACTAAAATGTTAATTTTAAATGCTTGTTCAAAATGGCAATAATTTGATTGTGCTTTTCTCTTCTTTTTGGGGGGACTATATATTCATCAATACATTTATGACTATAGATATATAAAATCCAGCACATACCTATGTGAGTCTATACTAAACTAGTTTATATCCTCTTTTTACATGCCAACATTGTAATTTTAAATTTAAATTTCTTTCCCTTGGCTGTTTCAAAAAGTTAAAATAAATATATTGTGCTATAATACAGCACTTTAGCTGGGGAGTTATTGTTACTGGGCACTTAATGAAAATATGGGCTGGAAGTATTTGGAACCAAAAAAAGGCCTTCTTTTCTTTGTAAAAAAAAGCAAAGAAATAAAAAGTATAAGTTATGAATAGAAATGAAATGTCAGTCAGGAACATTTTAAGCTGAATTCGGATCCAAGACTGATTGAGCTAGATTTCTAAAGTTGTAATGCAATTCATGCTATGCTTTAGCTTACCACATATGACACTGAAAAAATCACCTAATAAATAAAATGTGGATAATTATGTTTCTTTTATACCATGATCAAGATATTTTAACTTTTGAATCTTTCTTTTTGTCTTCCATAATTGGTTTTTTAGTATAAAGTGTTGGATCTAAACCATGCATGTGTGTACCCAAAGTTCTTCTAAAAGTCAGAGGTCATTCTTGGAACCATATTAAAGTGGGCTTTGGGCTTCAATCCGACCAATTCTTTGGTAATATCTTGAATATAAGTATGTAAGTAGTTATACTAACTGGAAGAATAACTTCCTATTTTCTGTTTAGTCCAAGCTTCATTTGGCTGAAGGATGATTTGAAAAGAAGGTATCACCTACTCAAATGCTGTGAGATAAATTTAGATTTAAAGGCATGCTGCAAATTTTGCATTTACAGTTAAAGAATGCTTTAAAATCCATTGGCAAATTCTGAGGGAACCTTCCTAGAGAAATAGTTCCAACTTTAGAAACTTCCATCTTTGACAATTTTAATGAATTTTATTAGCTTGAATATCCCAACATTTTTTTTCTGGAAAATCTCAGAGGTAACCCTGTGTACATAAAGCCCTCCTTGGGCATTCAGGGTTCCAGTTATTTACTGGGTCATCCTGGAGCTGAAAAATGGCGTTAGAACTATGCTGAAAAGCAATAAACTGAGCAAAATCTCATAAATCTTCTCAACTTTTATGCTGAAGGATTAGGGATCACCAAATGAAGATTTAAAAGGAGTCTAAGTTTTATTACTGCTTTTGTGTGTATCTGTACATTACCAGTGTGAGAAAGTTTTCTATTTACACCTAAATCATGTATAGCTTACACCAGATCCCTTAGGGTTACCAAGGAGGTCCTAAGAATGGCTGAGGACAGTCTCTCCAGCACTGTCTCCTTTTGTCTGGGATATGGATGAGAAACACCTAGAGATCTTTTAACCTCTCTCTGGTGTAAAGTACCACAGACTTGCTTTGGTACTTTTACATCTAGTATGCTTCAAATCACTACTTTTGTACTCCCATCAGATCAATACTTGCATCAGTTTGCAAGAGCTGCCCACTTTAGACTGAATTTCCTGTGGTATAAATAGATTTTGCTGTGGTGGCTATTCTGATCTTCCTTTGTGATGTAGATACCTCAGAACTGAGCAGTAACTTCTGCCCAAGAAAGGATTGAAGCTATTTCCACCGCTCCCCTGCCTTTTCAGTAAATATAAATGTGTATGTTGTTTCTGATGATTCATCTGCTCAACTGGAAGAAAGAACTTGACAGTCCACAGTATGAGACCAATTATGTACTATATCTCCTCCTTAGGTTTACTTCAAATTCAGTAAATTAAAAAGAACACATATTGTCCATGTGGGAGTGGAAGCTTCAGCTCTTCTAAATCTCAATTTCTATGAGCTACAAAAACACAGTTAATTTTCCTTACAATCTTCCAGTGTTTGATATGTCTGCAGATAAAGTTAGAAATGCTTGAATTGCTGATTCTTGACAGTGGGTGAGTCATTTTCCAGGTAGCTCAGGAACTAACCCTCACCTCAGGCTTGGACTGCTGGCTTGAATCTCTGGTTGTTCCTGTTCTTCCTCTTTGATTGGGCCATGTGGTCTCCCCAGTTCTTAGAGCTGCTTTGCTCTCGTCTCAGCATTTCTCTCTCCATCACAAATCCATTGAATCCATCCTGTTACTAACAGCCTGGCTCCAATACCATTGCCATTTATTGTGTGGGTTTTTATATAAGATGATGAAAGTTGGGATCCTGTCTGTTCTATTCCAATACTTCTATAGGCAGCTCGAAGAGAATTTGGTTTCCCTGGGGTCAGGTTTGCACATGCCAGACAGTTGTCTGTTCTTGCCAGCTGTGTTTGTTATAATAAAAGAGATTTTGTCTGTCTGTAACCTTGCCCTTGTTCAGTCTGGACTAACTCCTGAGCAGAGAACAGCCCTAGCCTAATTCTAGTCAAAATTAGAACTAGGGTTCAACTAAAAGCCTAATTCTTTGTCAAATTCATCTTGGAAACTAGGGATGCTTTCATCACTTTCAGTATGTGAAGAATAAAAGGAGATTGAAGATAAATGGGAATAGACAAAGAAAAAAAAACCCAGACAAGTAATAATACCAGACAGAATCAAGTGCTGTGCAGAAAACAGCTGTAAAGTAGGACAGCTTTTCCCAAGACGCAGCTCAGAGACTGTGCTCCCTGCTCCTTCAACTCTGTTTTTAATGGTATTCTGTTCCTACAGCCTCAGTGAACACCTAAAGTCTCCCTCCTTGAGCAATGGGCTTCAAGAGGAGAGAGCACAGGAACATTTCTGGCCTGTCACATCCCTGGTATGATTGTGCCTGCAAATACCTTGTCTGTGACTTCACAAGTACGAGGGTGGGATTGTGGCCATACTGAAGCTGCAGGACCTTCTGCATCCATTCAGCACTACAAGGAAAACATCAGTCAAAGATTAATTTTTCTAACTCCAATATTTCATAAATATCATCTGCTTTTAACCAAGAAAATGGGCCAGAGACAGGGGAATTAATATAATTGGAATTATAATTGGCATTGACAACATGTATAATGTATCAAGAGTTGTAAATAAGCAAAAAATGATGATCCTTATTTTTGAAACTTCTTTAGACTTATGATACATACTTGGATTGAAATAAAAGTTCCATTTGCTAAACCACAATCTATAATTTATAGTGTGTCCTAGATTAATAGTCTTTGTATATTTAGACAATTGATCTACTTGCAAACTCAGACGAAAAGAAGATTGCCCGTGCATGTAGAGGGAACAGGGAATAACGAGATTACGCATTGGAATGGGCTGCCCAGGGAGCTGGGGGAGTCACCGTTCCTGGGAGTGTTTAAGGACAGACGCCGTGGTCCTTAGTGCTACGGTCTAGTTGACACGGTGGTGTTGGGACAGAGCCCGGACTCGATGGTCTCGGGTCTTTCCTGCCTGAACAATTCCGTGATTTTGCGTCCGCGTCCCGCCGGTAGAACCAGCCCCGCCCCAAGCCGCGCCCCTGCCCGCCCCGACCCCGCCCCCTCACGGCCCCGCCCCCTCCGCCCCCCCTTTAGCCCCGCCCCTGGGCGTGACTTCGCACGCCCTTCACTTTATCCTAAGCCACGCCCCCCGGTCTGACCCCGCCCTCCCCCTGCCCGCCCCCGCCGGGGTCGCTGCGCGGTGACGCAGCAGGAGGAGCTGAGGCGGCGCTTCCCGCCCTTCCTCCTCCTCCTCCTCCTCCTCCTCCTCCGCGCCCGCCGGACGGGGACAGAGCGGCGGAGCCGGGGCTCCTCAGCCGCTGCCGGGGCCCGGGGGAGCAGCCGGGCTGCCTCCGGCCATGGTGGCCCGCTCGTCGCCGGCGGGGCAGGAGCAGGCGCGGCGGCGGCGGCCGCCATTGCTCGCGGGGGCCGCGGTACTATGAAGGATGGAAGCGGACGAGGTGACGATCCGGGAGCAGAACTTCCACAGCCAAGTGCGGGAGTACACGGTAGGTGCCGCCGCGGACCGTCCCTGAGCTGTCACTGCTCTCTGCCCCAGCCGTGTCCCCGGGCGCGGGCGGGCTGTCCCGCTCTCCCCCGCTGTCCTTGCCTGCCCCTCGCCCAGTGTCCGGCGGGACTCGGGGGCCTGTCTCGGGTGGGCAGAGCGGTGAATGCACCTTCGCTGAGCTGCCCTGGGAGCTGGAGGATCCCAGCGCTCACCCCCTGGAGGGTTCTCCTCTCCGTGTGCCCTCAGCGAAAGATGGAGATGCGGTGTATGAGGCAGGGCACCGTGTGTTCCATAGAAGGGCTCTCGGAACAGGTACCGGTGCCGCAACCTCCTGAGCAGTGCTCAGCTTCGCTAAGGGGTGACTGGGAGCGGACATCATTCATGTGCACAAAGATCTAAAGGTGAGGCGCCCAGAGGATGGACCAGGCTCTGCTCGGTGGTGCCAGCCCACCAGGAGATGAGGCAATGGGCAGAAACTGATGCACAGGAAGCTCCCCCTGAACACGAGGAGGAACTTCTTTACTGGGCAGGTGACCGTGCACTGGAACTGATTGCCCAGAGGAGCTGTGGAGTCTCCCTTCCTGGAGGTTTTCAAGAACGTCTGGATGCAATCCTGTGCCCTGTGCTTTGGGATGACCCTGGTTGATCAGGGAGGTTGGGTCATATGACCCACTGTGGTCCCTTCCAACTGTGACCCATTCTGGGATTCTGTGAACGCCTCAGTCCTCAGGTGCAGCCTTGTTCCCATCAGGTGTGCATGGGATTTCACGGTATCGCTTGTCATCCTGGGATTCTCCTGCCTTGCTGGGCTGTTTGCAGTGCTGGGTGTAACTTTGGTGCTCTCCCAGTGGAGCACCTGGCAGTCAGTGCCTGTGCTGTCCCATCTCAGCCCTCCACAGGCAGGTTCAGCACTACACCCTGCGTGCAGACAGAGCAGTTCCAGTTTCCTCTCTGACAGCCTCGTAATTGTTCTCAGGACTGTTCAATCTGATAGAGGTGTTTTGATGGGGCTCATGTCTCTCCTGCTTCAATTCCAGGAAGGAAACACAGGCTGAGCAAGGGAGGCATGCAGCACAGAGTCCTGTGAACGTGCTGTCCTGGCTCAGCAAGGGAATCATGTTTTCTTTGCCATCCCTGTTGTCTGGGGGGAAAAAACAGATTTCTTGAATTAAAATAAAATTTCACAATTTAGCTTTAAGTTTTTTTTCAGCCTTGTTGGGAGACTCTAAAAATACCATGGTTAACTGGTTTATGTAGCACTATGGCTAGGTCACTTGATAGCAGACTTGCTTGGAATGTGTTGATTACTCTTCTATAGTATACAAATCCTTGTAAAGATGTTTCTTGTGAAGTATTCTATTTCTAGGACCTTTTTTTTGAAGAGTACAAAACAAGCCTGTATGAGGACAACAGCTACTTTATGGGATTTTTTGGAATTCTCTTCTTTGGGCATGGACGTAGTTTATGTCCTGGAAGTCCTGACTAGTGGAGGGGCACTAAAAATAAGATACTTCATTGTAAAGAAGGCTCTAAGTATTATCTTAATCACCTTTGTGGTATGAAAACGTGAATGTATGTACAAATCTTCTTTCTTTTCCCTCATGTCTGTTTTTCCATTTGTATTCCATTGTGTGCTAATTATCTCCTACTTATTTTCACCAGAGTCTTGTTCTGATAAATTGGATGCTACATATTGTGGTTTCATTCAGTGGGAAACAGATTTTTGAATCTGAAGGAATGGCTGTGTGCAGCCTCTCTGGGTGTCACTACAAATAGTGAAGTCTATTAAATTCTGAAAGAACTAGTTCATCTGTACTGCAGGTACTCCTCCAAAGTTAGAGGGACTTTTTCAACCCCTCCAGAGCAATTGGTAAATCTTCCTCCAGGTGTAGTCACGTGAGAAATCACACAGGACATCAGTAACTCATATTGTAGAGGTGCAGTGTTGTTTTGTTTGGACAGTGGACTCAGAATATTCTTGCTCTTGAAACTTCACTTTGATGTTAATATTGATCACAGGCCAGCTTGGTTATTGTTTAATCAGTAGGAATAATAATAACAATGTTGCCTTCTAAATCATACCTTGGTATAGTTGTGACCTTTAATTAATGTTGGAACACCACAGGGTTTTATGAGTGCATGGAGTGCTGCCACCCCCACCTGAGTGTGCAGCCTCCTGTGGCTCCCACGTGCCTGCAGGAGAATATTGCAGATATGGGTGCATTTGGGGTTGGTCTGAGCATGCTGGAGCACACAGAGGTTGTTGCTTACATGTACAATTATGTTAACATCCTCTCCTTACCAGTCCTGCCCTTGCTGCTCATGAAGTTATATGGTGAATAGAATTTCTTAAAATATGCAAATACATGGTTGTGTGGGCAGTGGGTGTTGTCATCAGCCCCTCAGCTGGAGCAGGGAACATGTTCCACTCTGACACATGAATTAAACCTTGATTCCAGCTGCAGGTGGGCTGGGGGCAGCAGAGCAGTTCAAAGCAGCATTTGATATTAAAAGCTGTAGTGGTTCTAAACTGGGATAGGGTAGGTTTAGATTAGATAGCAGGAAGAAATTCTCTGATGTGAGGATGGTGAGGCATTGGCACAGGCTGCCCAGAGAGGTTGTGGGTGCCCCATTCCCTGGCAGTGTTCCAGGCCAGTTTGAATGGGGCTTTGAGCTACCTGCTCTAGGGGAAGGTGTCCCTGCCCATGGCTGGGGTTAGAAACAGATGTTATTTTAGGTCCCTTCTGACCCAAACCATTCCATTCCAGTTGTGGAATATTACAGCAGAGGAGACCTCTCTATGCCTGTTAGAAGCAAGAGAAATTTATGTTGTCTTTTAGAAGTACCTTTGAAGAGCTAGTTGTGTGGCACAGCCTTTACTGGAAGCTAAAATGATACACTCATGAGAGAACAGAAATCAAAGTAAGCTGATGTACTTGAAAAGAAAATCCTTTTCACTTGTCTTTTACAAATTTTCTTTGAATACATACAGAATTTCTATATTGTGCTCTCTGATGGAATCAGAGTCCTAAGGGCACACTGAGTTTAGCTGCAGTGTAATGCTTTATTTCTGTTTCATGTATTCTCTGAACTGGCAAGCTACAAAGTTTTCCATAAAGTTGTGTAACATAAAAAAAATTCAAGACTTGTTATGCTTTTGGTGGTGGTGCCTGTCTCTTTCTGCAGGTGCCAAGTTCTGCTAATTCCACCTTCAAAAACCAAATACTTCTGACACATGTTTATAGATTGAACAAGGATAGTAAAGGATTATTTTTAAAAAAATATATCCTTCGTCTGCTTTTGAGGTGACTCAGTGGTTTAATGCTTAATTTAACTCGGGCCTGTTTGCTCTTGACCTCATTTGGAGTGTCTCTATGGCACCTGTTTTTCAAGAGGGTGCCTGTTTGCAACAAAATCATCTGCTTTGGATTTTGTTGCTTCATGAGGATGATCTGTGCTACTAGAAGGTGGTTGACTCCCCAGTCAGGCGTGGCTCTTCAAACGTGAATCTGCTCTAGAGAGGATCTTTTGTTTTGAACAGTTGTTGTTGAAAACACCGAGACTCACACATGGTCTGAGCCTGAACTTGAAAATTCAGATGCAGTGAGGTAAATGTGGACACTGTGAACTGGTGACCCAATGTAAGAGATGGCACAGCCAGGAGTTTTCTTGGAGTCATTAAGATCCTTGACTTCAACAAAGCCAGAGCCATCCTCAGTTCTGGCTAGAGGGAGCATCTTTCTGAAGAGCAGCTTTAGTTGATGGCAAAGTACAGAAAAGGGTTTGTGTTCTGCACTTGGTCAGTATTTGTGTGAAAGAGTTGAAAAGGCCAGACAATATTCTGTTAGTTTAACCTCCTTGGTCCTTTAGATTCATTTATAATTGCTGAGATCTTGCACATCCATGGAAAATATTTGAACTTCTAGGGAACTGCTTTTCCCTTGGGTCCTGTTATTATGCCTGTTTATAAAGTGTTCCATGTTCAGCTGGTATTGTTGTGAACTGTTTATTTCAAATGGAAATAGAGCAAGTGCAATGCTTGAGCCTCTCTGTGGTCCCCTGGGTTTACTTTTTAGAATATTAACTTCCTTTTTTTCCAGTTTGAGTCTTCTATTCTGCAGTACTAGCTTGTATTTTTTAAAAATAAAAGCTATTTTTTTTGTTCTTTTTCAGCTTAAAAAATGTAGGATTTTGAGTATGTAAAAATATACACATACACCTGGTTATGAAGGTTTTTTGGCAAAATAAATACACTGTGCTTGCATTTGTAATGTGGGGAAAACTGTGGAAGAACAAAACAGAACCATTAGGTTCTATTATTAGCACCATAGAACTATTAGTTAGGAACAAACATAGTATATTTGGAAATAAATTTATTATATTGAATATGTAATGAAAAAAAAACCAGTCCTGGTAGAATAAGTTCACATACAAAAGTGCTATTATAACTTTTATTTGTTCCATGTGAGTTCAGGCAGATACTGAAACTGGTGTAATATGGAGTTTTATGTTAAGTGTGATATGCTTCCATTTGAGGGACTAAATGTTTTCAGGGGTGCAGGCTTCAGATGCTAAATATTCTGAGAAACTTGGTTTCTTTCTTTTTTCTCTTAGTTCAGTGTGGCTGCTGCTGGCATGTGTCCTCTGTAAGGCTGTAAAATGAGGGAGCTGGTTTGAGCACTTCTGTTGGTAGTGGGCTCTTGTCTGTGACCAGTTGTGCATCCTTCACAAACTGAGATTTTTCACAGTCCCTTTTTTCTGCCAGCAGTGATGATATTCTGATTAGAAGTGGGGGTGATTTGTAAGAGTAAACTTATTAAATACTGAAATGTTTTTGTTTGAATGCTTATGCAAGTTTATCTTTTGTTAAAAAAAATCCTTTCAATTTTTTTTCACCTGTACACTGAAAACTTGAGGACTACTTTATATCTTAAAGGGCTTCTTGTATTTCAGAAAATAACTTTGTTTAGATTTCTCAGTATTGCTTCTTTTTTTCCCCCCTTAAATATTTTGGGAAAGATTTGTGACTAAATAAAGAAGTATTTGTAGCAGTGATGTGAGACATAAAGCTGAAAGATTGGTGCACATTTAACATAATTAAATATATAAAATATTGGCATAATTCTGTCATTTTAAAAGTTTACTTGTAAACAAGGGTGCTGTTGTGAACTTTAAGAAGTGATGAATCATCTTCTGGCTGTTGGTCCTGGGGATCAGCACTGTGGATCCATCTGGAATCAATAGGCATCTCAAAATACTTGGCATGGACAAGTGCAGAGAGATACTTATTCCCAAAACAGAAACAGATTTGGAGAGTTCCACTATTTCTGTTTACACAAAACAGGCATGAAAGGCTGAAGTGTAAAAATTTGCAGATAGTTCCTTTTGAGTTACTGGTGTGTTTCTCTGGAGGAGCAGTTGACCAAAAGGGCAACAAACTTCATGGAAGGTACAGGCATATGTTTAAGAAAATTTTATATTAAGGTGTAACTAGACTTGAGAAAATCTAATGAAAAGAGGAAGAACTGACAGCAAACAAAACCAGCTTTTCATAATGTCACCTAAACCAAGCATATCTGTCTTGGGTTTTGAGTGGCTGGGTATGGAGTAGAGGGACTGGGTAAGATGTGAGGGCTGTAACAACAGCTCAGTCTTTGCTGTGAGGAGGTTGCTGAGTGTTCCTGAGTTTATTAGCACAAGAGCCTCTGGAAATAAGTGTTTTCAGGGAGGTTAAAGAGAGTTGAGGGATGGCTGAGCAGGTGACCAGATTAGCAGAGGAGATGGTGGTAAAGTCAGAGTGGAGGGAGAATCTGAAGCACCTTGCCAGTGACATTATGATAAATTCAGGGCTCAGTTCTGTAGACATAGATGGAATATTGGGTTGAGGAGCACTAAAGAAAACATTCCAGTCAGCATAGATTTACTGGTTGTATTTGAAGATTATACAAGTGGTTTTTTTCTTTCTTTTCTTTTCTTTCTTCTAAACTGAAGTGCTTTCTCCTTTCCTGTCTTTCAGCCTTTCCTATTTAATTTGGTATTTATCCTAATTTAGGAGGGCAGTGATAACTTTTGTTGAGAAAGTCTTAACTCCTGCATCACTCTCTACACCCACACTCTCCCCTTTCCCTTGAAAACCACTGACTCTTTCATGTGTGCTGTCAAATGACTTGGGGCCCTGCCTTCTTAAGAACAATCTTGCTCAAGAATTTAAACAACTTCTAACACAGGAAGAGGAGAGACTTTGAAAGTCATGACTGGAGTTTGTTTTTATGCCTCCAGTGACAAACAGCTTGGTTGTTGTGTCACTCTGGAGGGTGACAGCCAGGTAGAGGTGACCTGGAAGGAGCTGCTGCTCTAACCCCCTGATTAGGTGTGACAGGTGAGATTGCTTCATGCTTTCAGCAGCTTTGGCCTGTGCTCTTTGGGACTCTCAGAAAGATGTTTCAAAACTCATGTTGCTGTTTTATCAGCTGGGTGTTGAATATTCATGTGTAATAGTGTTGCTCCCCATACAGAGGTTTCTAGTTTTTTGGTTAGCTGGATATGTTAAAAGTTGTTTCTAACTACCATCAACATGATTTCAAGAGAGAGCCCTGGGCTTTGTACTGTTCTAATATTTGAACACTTGAGTAACTTTTTAGATTTTTGATTAACTGGAAAATACAGAACTATGTTTCAGTTTCTCCATTTCCAAATCATGTGTGCCCTGCAGCAGGTAGTGTATACTGTATTGATGGCATTGAAGTTTGCACATGGCTGGGTTAATCTATAGAGGATAGAAGCAGTGTATTGTGTATTATTTTTTCTCCCTTTACCTTCTTGTGTGGTTTCCAGCATAGTCTTCACAATTGTCATCAGAACATGGTGCTTCAGTTCTACTGTTGATTTTAAGTGCCTGTTTAGGCCTTGATTATCCAATTTTTCCATTATCTAACTGTAATTTCTCTTTTTAATGTGTTTATGGGAAAAATTGCTGCTGATGAGTTTTAGTTGAATTTGACAATAGGAACATATCTCAAATATTTGCTGAGTTTCAGACTGTGGTAACTTGTGTCCAGTAGAGTCTGCATAATTGGTGAGAATTAGGAAAACACACAGCTACTGCTGTTGAAGTATGTTTGTGTTTTGGGAGTGGGGGGGGCACTTGAAAATGCTCCAGGATATGTGTGTGAGAAGACAAGGAAGAGGATTTTTATGTGGTATGATGAGAAACTTTATTAGTGCTGTCTTCTAAGATCTTCTGCATCTTGCTCTGAAAATAATATTATCAAAGAAGCTGTCTTAAATAAATTGTTTACCAGGGAAGCTTTAGGGGTTATTTTTTCAGAAATGAGTTTTTAATGGTATGACTCTGGAGTTTTAATATAACTGATTATTACAGCCTGACTTTCCAGTGTTGAATAATGCCTCATTCAGGGGCAGAATGTTAGAATGATCTAGGTTGGTGCTATTGTGTCAATTCTAGAGAGTGTTTTTAAATCTTGCACCTGTGCTGAAAAACATTTTTGACTGAAGGGCTGTAGAAGCTGGTTTTTATCTTCAGCAGAATTTCTAGTATACAGAAATATAATATTTTTTATATATTTGTAATTTATATTTATAGTTGTAATATATTTATATATATTTATAAAATATAATATATTTTTGTGTATTTCTTTATTTCTGTTGGATTTGGGGTGTTTATTTTGGATGACCAAGTCTAGGTACCTGCCTCTGAACCATTTATAATTTCTTCATGACTTAGGAATCAAAACAAGTGGGTCAACCTCTTGCAAATGTTTTAAGCCAGGGAGGAGTCCTGAGAAGAGGCCATACATGGAAGGGAATCATAGGTATGGAGGGCAGTGTTAATGGGCAAAATTGATCTGTGGTCATAGACAATCATAGAGCGTATTTGATATTTTCTCATAAGATTAAATTTAGTGTGAATTGCCAAGTGTATAAGGCTGGCTGGTTTAGAGTGAACTTAATCTAACCACAGCAGAGTTAATGTCTCATTTGAGAAAAATGAGATTTCCAGAGCAGATGATACAATGAATGCCAAGGTCAAACTGAGACCGTAGACAAAGATTTCAGTTTTCTTTAGTGTGCTTTGTTGGTTTGTTACTTACTGCTGACACATCCAAAACAGGTGGAATACCTTGTTTGCTTTTTAGATGTCAGTGGGATAATTGAGTTATTAGAAATAGACCAAGCAGAGCTGCTTGTCTCCACCTGTATTTTCTTGCTGTTTATTCCTGCCATCTTTTCTATGAGTAAATAAAAGCAGTTGCCAAGTAGGACAGTAGGAGGAAGCTTTTTAGTTGCCTTGTGGTATTGTAATGCACATTAAAATACTTCAACAGCATTAAGAGATGGATGTATAATGGTATGTTTGTTGTTCTCTATTACAGAAATTAAAACCTAGAAGGGCAACACTATTATTTTATTTAGATAGTAATCACAGGCAAAGTACTGTTTCATTTTCAACACTTAAACATGTAAATAGACATATTCTACATAGTGATATTACCCAGAGTGATCTCTGCTTTCTCTTTTCTCTGTGCTGTTTTTTCTGCTTAGACAAAAGGCCACATTCTGTAAAGTAGCAGCTAGAAGTGGAGATGTTGTCTGTAGCCTTGTTTTGTGTATCATTTGCATAGAAATGCTTGTGGATGTACTAGCAGTGACTTTATTTTAATACTGACACAGCCACTTCATTTTAAAGTTATTTCCTTTCTTTCCTTACATTTTGGAGCTACTTTTTGGAGCTTCTTGATCTTTCATTTCATACATGGCATAGTAAAATGTTGTTTGCTGCTTGTCCCTTGGTCCTCCAGATTTTCCCTGTTCTACATGCTAGTATGCAATCAAGTTGGAGGAAGCAATCCCTTATTTGCTTTGATGCTTTTCAAGTGGAAATGAACCTGTGTTGAATCTGTGTTTCATGCTTGGAAGTGTTGTTAGGTTAAAGAACATTACTAAGTGTGGGACATCTCTCTATGAAGGAGTTCTGTGGTGGTTCCTTGCTGCTAAAAGTTGTTCTGCAGGATGTCTGGCTCTTTCACAGTGGGAGGACATCCCTGACACAGCCCTACAGGGGCCTGTGCTTACACTTAATAACAGTTTCATAAATGACCTGGAGAAGGGTATAAATTATGAAGTGACTAAGTTTGTTATAATGCTTGTTGAGTCAGGAAAGTGGAAAACAAGGCTGAGTGGACTCCAGGCTCCTGCTCAGGGGAGGGTCTGCTATGGTATCAGACTACTTGGGGCTTAAAATCCTCCAGGAATGGAACTTTGTAGCCTTGCTGGGCAGCTGGTTCCACTGCTTGGCTCTCCCCATGGAGGGGATTTCTTCTTAACTCAGTCTCATCACCACGGTCAAGAGCTCAGCTCTGTGTTTGTACTGACCTCCCCCTAGGCACTGGCAAGCTGCTGTCAGGTCCTCCTGAAGCCTTCTTGTCCTCAGGCTGAACATGCTAAGATCCTTCAGCCTGTCTGCACCAGGCCAGTGTTCCAGCCTCCACTGGATCATTGCTGACCATCCTTTCTGTAACTGCCAACTCCTGTACTGGGGGCTCAAAACTAACAGGGTGAATGCTGCTTCGAGAGAGACAATTACTTTGCTTCAAGTAATACAGCCAGGGATGCTCTTTAAGGTGTGTGCTACCAGGGCACACTGACTGAGAGGTGATGAACAATTACTGGACAAGGCACCTATATGCTTTTATTTTAGTGTAAAGTACGGCTCCCTCACAACAGTTGGGAATAATTCAATGCTCTATAATGGATATTATATATCCATTATATATAATGGAATCCTGTATGTAGAAATGCAGCTTTTAATGTGCACACACACAAATTGCAGTTTTAAAAGATGGTTGAATCTTGTTTGTAAGAGGGGAGAAAAAAGAGAACCTTACACATTTTGAGCACATTCTTTCTTAGCATGAAAATGTAGCTCTTAGACTTGCAACAGAAGAAGATGCTTTCCCAATCTGAGGCGTGAATTTCAGTGCCAGAGTTTTAAAGATCATCCACACAGACAAATTAATGTCAGCTGATCTTCAGTAATTGCTGATAACTACAGCATGATTTGGGATAACTACAACGTGATTTGACCTGGTTCAGACTGTTACTGCTCGTGATTGGGATGATTTGGGATAACTACAATGTGATTTGGGATAACTACAACGTGATTTGACCTGGTTCAGACTGTTACTGCTCGTGAAACCTTCAGTGTTGGCCCCTTAGAGGCACATGGTGGTGTGCAGTTAATTCTCACAGGGGCTGGGAGATGTGTGGTACAGATCCAAAGTATGGTGTGGATCATGCTTGGATGCCTTTGGATGAGAGATCCAAGGGTCTGACACTGTGCAAGAGTCTCTCCACAAGAGACACAAGAATGTAGTGCAGTGTGTCTCCAGAAGCAGCCTCTCCTGGCATGCCTGGTGTGTAATCTAAGCAGGAGCAGAAGGCACTTCCTTTCCTGAATAGATTAAGGGCTTCAGGGGAAGACAGGTTTCTTTTTGCTTGTCCTACCAGAAGTTGTGTTTAGTCTGTGGGAAGAGATGTAAATGAATTATTTGCTTGAGGTTTGAAGATTTCTTAATGTGCCATCTGTTAGAAAGGAGCCCTGGGATGTGGCACAGAGTCCATGTGTCTTGTTTGCAATTACTGAGTGCTGTGGAGGGGACATGCACACAAAGACATTACAAATTATTAAGAATTGGTTTGGATGACTGTTTGGCTATAACCATAGACAAGTCTTGGGCTCCTCATAATTTCCTTTATATTTTGATCCACCTGGTCAAACATGGACAGTGTATCTCTCCTCTGTAAGGTCAGAATGTACCCTAGTTGTGTTTAAAGTAGCTTCCCAGTCTAATTATGGCAATAGATCCACAACTACTTTGTCTCTCAAATGTGGAATGAATTTAAGGAAATAAACTTTAAGATTGAAAGGACATCTTGTCAAGTGAGGGATGTCAGAAATCCTTATTCTTCACAGTTGGGTACATTCTCTGCACAGTGTCTTGACTGTCTGCCCAAGTAAAACCTGGAAAAGCTTCATTTGAGCTCCAGTGAAAAACTTGCAGAGATCTTGGGGATCTGGGGAATACAGTTCATCCTAGATTTGCTGTATGTGCAGCATCCTTTTGTCAGCTGTTATTGTAGAGATGGGTGATGGCAGTAATCACTGCTTTTTGGTTGGAAACAACTTGCAATGTAATTTGGATTTAACACTGAATTCCAATGTTGCCTCCAATACTGACACACACAATAGTTTCTGAAGGAAAGATGGAATTAACAGAATAAAGGATCTTTTAAATTTTTCTTTTTACTGAAGGTATCAGTGTAGTTTTGTGTATGGTGTTCTTTTGTGACTAGTCCCTATTTCCGTATGACTACCTGTGCTTTTTAGTAGGAGATTAGAAATGGAATTGATAGATGATTGTATGCAGTGTGACATTAAGGTGTGGTTTAAAAAAAAAAGAAAAGACATGGTGATGAACTTGAACTCTAAAACCGAGTTTCTACTGAAACTTGAGAGCTACTCTGCTGTAAGCAGCTGGGGAGGACAGAGCTGATGGATGCATTGGCAGGAGGTTAATGCTGAGTTACCAGTGTGGCTCTCAGGCTGATGCCTTAAGCAGCTGGAACAGAGGCCAGACAGAGTTAAGGGGAATAAAGAGGATATTTACTGAAGAGCCTTCAAAGGCCACACCCTGGCAGTACCAGAGCCACAGCTGTGGCTCTGCCTGCATGGCTCCAAGGGGGAAGCAAAAGAGGGCTTGGTGACAAGATCTCACATTTTAATAAGTTTTGGTCCATTTGCATATTGGACTAATTGTCCAATTAGAGCCCCAGCCCATGATGTCCCATCCTTCTTGTTTTTCTCTCCTCAGTCCACATTGTTTATACTCTTGGCCTTGAGATCCAGATTGCCTGTCCTTGGGTCCCCAGCTGGAGAAGGAATTTTTTTCCTTCTGTTGTGTCTGCCTGCTCTGTGAGGAGAGCTCACCATCCCCTAATACGAAACCCAGACTTGAATCTTGCCATCCCCTAATATGAAACCCAGACCCACACTTTACTGTCCCCTAATATGAAACCCAGACCCACACACCAAAGCAGCCCAAAATCAGAAAAAAATAAAAAAATAAAAAGCTGAAACCTGAGGTATCAATGTGAGTGTGGAGAAGCGTTTTCAGTGGAGCAAGAAGGACTTAGTGCTGTTACCTGCAGCTGTAAAATCTTGCCTGGAGTGCTGCATACAAGCCCAGCCACTCATCATTGAGAAACATGAACTGAAACTACAGCAAATACAAACAAGGCTGGATGGTTTCTTTTCCTAATACAAAAATATCCTGAAACAAACAGCAGTATGAGGAATAGGAGCCCAGGATTGCAGTGCTGACAGGACAGTGGAGCCTATTCTTCAGCTATCATAGGCAACACATTCCTTTTCCCCAGCTTAACTGAATTCTACTCTAAAAATAGTTGGGATGCTGACTTGAGCTGTTTCCTTTAGAAAGCTATTCAGAATGCATGGTTAGAAACAGTTCAGGATCAGAGGTTTCACTGAGTGTAAATTGAGACTGCAGTAATGTTTCTGAGTTTGCTGTTTAACTTGTTTTGGTCAGTATGAAGGACTTTTAATCTGAGTTCTTTTTTAAGATCATAAAGCTTTAATTCAATAGAATTTATTTATTTTCTTGCCAACAATTTTACAATTTTGTGAATTTTCAATAGTAAACTGAAGCAAACATTTACAAAGTTGTTCTCGAATCTGACAGAAGTAAAGGGAGAATTACACCAGAATTACCAGACTGTAGAGTTACCCCTTTTTGCTGGGTTGCAGAGTAGCTGTTATCTAAAGCCAGAAATCCAGCATTTGACAGTTTGTGTTACTGGACAGCTTTTGTCTGCTCTGCCCTCAAAATACCTCAGTTATCTCAGTGGTGCCTTGTAAGTACAGACCCACATTTTCATTGGAACCTTGCTATCACAGATAGAATAAAGGTCAGCTGCTCTATTTGAAGGTGTAAACAAGACCACAGTAATTTTTATTCTTGTTTTAAATAAAACTAACAAAAAATGAACTTAACTTATTAACTGTTTTTCTTATACACAGGTTACACCGTGTTATTTGCATCTGACAGATTTTTAAAGAATTCACTTACCCTGTATATGTGATACCTGATTTTCAAAAGTGGGTGCCTAAAATTAGATGTCTCTAGCTGTAGCCTTGGTCTAGTTTTCAGAGGAACTGGAAGCTTAGAGAAGGATTCTCTTTCAGCACTGGCAATGCATTTTCCAATACTGACATGACAAGCTGTGTCAGAGGACTCTGAAAAACCAAGGCTGTTCTCAGCTTGTTTTCTTCTTCCTGTTTCAAAAATATACCAACTTTTTTATATTAAATCTTAATAACATTCTTTAGAATGACTTATTTAAAGAACTGGATTCTCTATCAAAACCATTTCTTCTATGAGGCACCCTTAAAAAAGTTGGAGTGGTAAGCTCTATTTGGATTAAAGACTGGATTTCAGAGATCTAGTTATGAAATCTCATTTTCAATGCCTGTATTTTGGGTGTTGCTGCTGTGTTTCCTGCACAGAGAATGAGCTGGGTTGCCACTTCCAGACTTACAGCACTGTTGTCCCAGGGAGGAACCTGGAAGTCACCCAAATGCCATACTCAGATACTTGGCTGTACTTGGTTTTTTAAAATCTGAAATGTCTGACTACACCAGAAAAACAACCCTTTCAGTTTATATTTATCAGTATTTCTTACAAAGTCTGTCTTACATGAACAATACATCATTCTCCACTGTGATTTGCTGGTTTGGATGCAGTATTGTTATTTAGATGCAGATTTATCAGGGCTATGACCACTGCCTTCATTTTCACTTTTCCCTTTCTCTTAGGGTAGCCTTTCTGCTCTTGATTTTTTTAAGACAGTGAGTCTTAAAGGCAACAAATCTACAGATGATAGCTTAAAGGAATAGGTCAGCTATTGTCCAGTGGAGTAATTTCCAAAACAGAATGGCATGCTTGCTTCTTGTTGCATTTCTGACTGACTCGTGTTTAAGAGGCATAGGCATCCAGGATTAAGGCAGCAATGTTGAGCCACTGATGCTTCATTCAGGAGCAAATAAAATGTGTGGGGTTTGTTTTTGTGTTTTGTTTTGTTTTTTTTTTTTGAACCTGTAAAGGCTTGGAGGGCTAAAACTTTCCTGCTGTTCAATTCCTTTCCTATAGTATTTCCAGCATTTTTTTCAGGTGTTTTGGTCTTATTGTATTGTTATTGTAGTGCTAAATCTTACAAACAACTTGGTCCAAGGCACTGTGGGCTGAAGGTGTATCTGACCTAAATAAACCCCCAACCTTTGAGAAGGGAAGTTGTGCCCTTGGCTTCTGACTGTGAAGGAAACCTCATGTTTGATGAGCTCATGCTTGGACATGCTCTGTAGGCAGAGTCCCTGTGTGTGTTGTCACCTGGAATTTGTTTGATTCAAGACAGGATGCAAATAGTAAACATGTTTGTTTCTTTTCACATGTGCTGACAGCATAGCCCAAAATAGATCCTCAAGAGCCCATTATATAAAATACAACTACCCTTAGGGTACTTCTGAAGGGGATACAAAGCCTGATAACTTTTACAAATCAAGTGGATTCAAGCTTCAAAAATCAGCTCATCCCTCTCCACTCACTCTCCCTCAACCAAAAAATCACACTGTGAATAAGTCTTTTCTCTTAATTTTAGAGTAAAACTTGCTGACCAAATAATTGATGCAATACCTGTTACTCTAATCAAGCTATTTTAATGGGTTTAACTTTCTATTAATAAGATATTAATAAGATATAACAGTCTTGAAATTTACATAAAATATGCTGATGTTGATTGAATTCAATTGTTTAAACTAGATTTACTGCTTATTATAATCCAGGCACTTCTTCATGACCTAATAAATGCAATTTTTTTTTCCAGATCTGTTTTCTCCTGTTTGCTGTTCTCTACATAGTCTCCTACTTTATAATCACAAGATACAAAAGGAAAGCAGGTAAGCATAGAATTTTTAATATGTCAAAAAATTTTTGTTTTTCAAATAAATAGATGATTCTTTTCCTGTCCATCTCCACAAGGAAAGTGGAAGAAACAGAATTGTTTGTTAGGTCCTGGTCTATGGCAGCCTGGATTGACCTGGTTGTGTATGGCAGCCTATGTGTTCATTGTTTTGAGATGGAAGAAAGGAGTTCATGTCAAAGTAGATGCTTCTGCTTCCCCTGTCTTGAGATCCTGATGTTCTCCTTTCACATCAGCTTTTCCAGGATAAGTATCTTCAGCTGTGTTTTAGCAGCAAAATCAGGTTCTGAGCTTTGGCTAGGAAAGTGAAAGGTTGCCAGTCCTACAGAAGGGAAGGAGCATTATTTCTTCAAAAAGTCTGCTCTGATCAGGTACAGTTATTGTTTCAGTTGTCTTAACCTGTTTATGACTTCACCACTGAAGTTTAGAAAATACCTTGAGATAACATTCTGTTTTTTCCCTTTGGGAGCACTGTCTAGTTTCCATTCTAAAACTAGTCTGTAGGAAGCTCTGTCATTCTCTTTGATATTTCTTCTAAAGACAGCATAAAAATCAGTATAAAATCACAGAATCTTTGACTTATGACAGCTTATCTGGGACCTTGGTGCTTGATAATAATCAGGCTTTAGAAACATTGTTGTGTATGGTGATCTTGGTGCTCTGAACTTTATTGGAAACTGTTTATTGAGTGGCCTGTGTTGTGACAGAGCTGCTGTCATGTATGGATTTGTGTTTTAAAAAGTAAACTTCTCATGGAATTTAATTCCTTGGAAAAAAGGTACATCTCTATGAACATAGGAAGTGAGACAGATACTATCTTCTGATCCTGATATGTATTTTGGACATTAAAAAGCTGCTACCATTTGGAGATGGAAAGAACAGGAAGGGGAAGCTGGTTTGGCAAACCCTGTTGGATGCAAAGACACTTTTATTACCTTTTGTTGGCAGTTATCTCCTCAGCTGGGAAGAGGAACAGCTCTGCAGCTGCCCTGACTTGATGAAAGCTTTGTGAGCATGTACTTAGGCACACTTTGTAGCCTGCTATGGTCTTCCTGATGAGAAATGTTTGAAGAGTTAACTCAGCTGCAACTCTTTCAGGACAAATTGTTCACTGCTTTTCCAAGAAGCTTTTTAGCCAAAATGATTCATAAGAGACCTTTACGTAGTCTTTCAAAACACCATGAAGTATCCATCAAAAAACCAACACCTCCAGGTTCTTTCACAGAAGAATTTCAAAATAGCATGAGGTTATTTGCTATGTGTTTATTTCAACTGTGTGCATGACTCTTAAGAACTTAAATTTATTTTTAAATTTAAGAATAAAGTCAAAGTGTTCTATCTCCTAAGGAAAATGGGAAGAACTTTAGAATGCTGAGTGTAAAATTATTTCAAATTCAGAAATTTTTATTTCAAAATGTCTGCATTATTTCAAATTAAGAAATGCTTACATTTGTGTACTGATGTGCTTAGAGAAGGGTGTAAAGAATAAATGATGTGTTAGTGATTCATCTGAGTTAAAAGTTGACATTGTTTGAAAAAGATTGTTTTAGTGAAGTATTAAGTGAGGAGTAAGTGAATAAAAATGGTCTAAAATGTGAAGTATCAGAAGGAAGTCATGATACCTTAAATCCAAAACAAATAACAAGAATATGACCACCTCTCCTTCCTCCCCATCCCCAAATCCCCAGGAGCTGGGAAGAGGGGTAAGAAAAGGGAAGCAACTGAGTAGTCATCACTATTGTTCTGGGTATGCTTTCTTGTTTTTAAAGGACACTTATACTGCAAATGATTTCTAGCAGTGTGCTAGCTTAGTATGGACATTTAGACTTCCCTGCAGCTTGCCTGCTCTCTGTGGTTCCAGAGAGCCCAAAGGGGCAGTTTCCAGCAGAAGCTGTGGCTGTAGGAGTCTGAAAGCATGTTTGCCATAGAGCCCTCTGGAAGAGGTCTCCAAGAGATTTTGATCTGCATATTTAAGTGAAATAGCTTTGTTACACTGATTGAAAAGAGTTTGACCCGGGAAAAAACAGGGTGAGAGTATTCATTTTTGGAAGGAACCTTCTTAAAATATTGATGCTCATGAATTGTATCAGTACATCTGAATTTTAATTGTAAATGAAAATCATTCCTATCTATATACATTTTAGCCTGAAGAAAGACAAGTGAGTGTTGAATATAACCTGATGTCATTTAATTTTCAGATGAGCAAGAGGATGAAGATGCCATCGTTAACAGAATATCGTATGTACAGCTCTTCTTGGCAGAACTGCTTTTCCTGAATGTGTTGTTATGATAGGAATCTTCTGTGCCTCCCAATAAATAAGAATCTATTTGAAATACATTTAAATGTATCTTAAATAGATTGCTAGAGGGTCAGTGAAAAAGATTTGGCATAGTGGCACCTTGAGTTATCAAAAGTGTTGTGTAAGTTTGGTCTAGGCCTTTTTTCACCTGTAGTTCTGCTGGTAGCTATGAAGTTGGCCAGAACATTGCATGAGGACCTGGGGCAAGAGATGGAATTGGGTGCCAGACCTGCATTTAGGTCTCCAAATGTAGGTGTTTGGATGGGAGGTGTTGTAAGTGGCCACAGCAGTCAATGGAAGGGAGGCCGTGGCTCCTGTGAAGCAAGTTAGCTCTCTCTGAAGAAGATACCTTTGATCAGTGTAAAAAAGCTGCAGAAAGGTTACAAGGGGAAGACCAGCACTTGCCAGACCTACTGGTCTGCCAGCAGCTCTCTCCTTATCCTCTTGCTGTGTGAAGTTAGATATGAATATCTCCTATTTGAGAATGCCTCAGGATGTGCAGAGCTGCTGTGGCTGTTGCTGCCCTCTCAGTTGGCTGAACTGTGTGAATTGGCTCCTGCTGTGTTCCAGTGTTCTTGGCTTCCCTGGTGCTGCTGGCATCCCCTTGGAAGGAGAGCTTGGAGAAAAGTGTTGTTGTAAATAGAAGATGTTCTTTTTTCTTTCAGCATAAGCTTCTTTAAATGTGCATGTTATTTTCCTGAAAACAATAACCCTCAAACATCTGTAAATAGATTTTTCTTCACGTGGCATAATTGTCAGGACTTGAGGTGTGGAGGGATGGGAAAACAAAGGCAAAGGGGCTGGAGCACTTTGCTGTAGTTTGTTAGGTTTCCCAGTTCTGGCTTAGAATACTTAAACATTCTTAAATAAAAGAAAAAATCTCAGAAGCCAACAACAACAACAAAAGAATATTTTTAAAGTTAAAATTACTTACTCATACTTTCTAAGTACTGTATGAATGAAAAATGGATTTGTAGACTATTAAGGAAAAGTAAGCTTACTGATGCTACTGTGGTAGGAGTGTTCTATTTATTTTGTCATGCAATTTTGTGTTGAGAATTATTTCTAGTTTTATTATAGCACTATTATATCACTATCTAGTTTTATTATTGCACTATTTCTGTAAGAAAGTTTTGTTGATCTTATTTTTTTTAAGGACACAGTTCTTTTTAATGCCACAAGATGGCATTTGGTGTAAGTTGCATTTGAGATCTGAAAAGAATAAGCTTAAATATTTACAACATTTCTGACAATTTCTGTATATTGACTTTGCATCTATGAGATGAGAACTTGAGTAACTCCTTTGTGAAAAAAACCCAACTTATTTTTTTTTAGTTTGTTGTTCAAATATTTCTGTATAATTGTACTCACTCTTTAGTGGTTAGAATGTTGCTCTGCTTTTAAAAATTTCCTAAGAATGTAAAAACTGAATATTTTTTTATTGTGCATATGTCTATGTGGGAAATTAAAACTGACAGAAGAGATTTGTGAAAAGATATTTAATGAACTCCAGTAGTTTAACCTTTGTATTACAGTGGAATTGAACGTATGCATGTGCCAAGAGAGTAATCACAGTAGTTGGTAAAAACAAATTACTTATATTGGGTTCTGTAAACTATTTTCAATCTGCTTTTTTAAAGTCAAATGTTTTTGAAATCCCAGTTTCTCCTGCCCATTTACAATATAAGAATGTATTGCCTTTAGACACTGATTGCCAGGTAGTTTAATTACTTTTTTCCCTGCTGTTCAGAGCTTGCTGGTGGTAACAGTGGTACATTTCTTTAAATTTCAGGCTGTTCTTGAGCACCTTCACTCTAGCAGTTTCAGCTGGTGCAGTCCTGCTTCTACCTTTCTCAATAATCAGCAATGAGATCCTGCTTTCTTTTCCACAAAACTACTATATTCAGTGGTTAAATGGCTCACTAATTCATGGTTAGTACTCAGCATAATTTAATTAAAATGAATGTCTTCATTATATGTGCACAGATATGTTCTTATTTTCAAACTGATAACTAATTTTCATTTAATATGCTAATTGTTAATGTGCTGTTGGCTAGTTGGTTTTGTTGCTGTGTGATATATCACAAAAGTCTGTCTTAACTGTTCTGTTCTTTTTTTAAAGAATTATGCAGGCTTGATGGAATTAAACCAAATTCACTGCTTTGAATATTAATGTAAATAAGAGCTACTAGAAGCTAACTTGAAACATGCTGTTCACACCTCTTCTTTATGTTAATGCAAGATTCAGATGCCTTTCTCTTTATGGTGATACCAATAAATTTATTCTATAAATAAAAACATGTTTTAAGAAACTTGCTAGCTGTAGGCAGCTCAGACTAGATAGTTAAATTCAGGTGTTGGTGATTCATGTGCAAACAAAGAAAATTGTGGAATATAAGTATTGTGATAAATATATGCAATGAAATAACTGGTGAAAACAGGACATTCTTTTCTAGGTTTGTCTGCAGAAAGTGTGTTCACTCTATGAAACTGTTTAAACTGGTACAAATAATTTACAGGTTAACTATGGAGTTCTCTTCAGTTGTGTGAAGAGAGAGCAATTTGACTTTGGAGGATTTTTCTCTGAAAAGTGCATGCTTTTTGCTAAATGTCTAATAATATTCCCACATAGCAAATTAATGAATTTCCAGATCCCTGACTTGCAAGCATCTTTTTTTTCTTTTTTAGTTTGGATTTTTGTTTTGTTTGGTTTTTTTGTGAAGTGAGAGGTGAGAAGTGATTGTAGGACATAATGGAATAATTCTTCACAGCAGGGATGGTTGAACAGTGGAAAAGGCACTGGAATATCCTGTAAGTTTTCCAAAACTCAGGTGGCCAAAGCCCTGAGCAGCCTGATGGCACCTGCAGTTTGGCTCTTGAAGGGCAGGTCAGGCTAGGTGGCTTCACAGGCTCTTTCTAGTTGAGTTATTTTATGATGTGTTTTGTGACATGTCAGGGAGAATTGCTAATTTGGTATGTCTCCTACATGGGAGGAAAAGCTAAATATTGATTTTTTTACATGGATTTAGCTGCTCAGACATTTATATTCTTTATTCCCAAACATGAGAAAAAAAAAAACTATTGGAAGGTAATGCTTCCTTCTGTGTCTGAATCATCTTTGGGAAAAGGGCAATAAAATCCATCAGAGACTGAAAACTATATAGTAACCATTTCAAAAAATTTTAATGTCACTTGTTTCTTCAGAAAATCTGGGTTAGTAAGAAATCTGGAATAGTTGCTGTTAAATAGGAAAGCCTTTGAATTTGCCAGTGACCATCTTTTAGTGTGATTATGTTTGAAAATACCTCTTTATGGACGCACAGTACAATTTCTATTTGGTCGAATAGGAATCCTACCCAATGGAAATTGTGCCCCTCGTTAGCAGTGGCTGTCAGGGAGGGGAGCTGAGGTTCTGCCGTTTCCAGGTGTGCATTGCGAGGCCTGGGAGGTGCCGTGGCGGTCCCTGAGCTTTGCGCTGGCCCGGGGCCGTTTCCCGGGCTCGGGCTCCCCCTCGTGGCCCTCGCCGGGATCGCCGCGCTCGGGACTCCGCGCCCCGCCCGGTGAGAAACGCGCGCGGCTCTGAGATCCCAGCTCCGGTACCCGAGCTCAGAAACGCTCCCAGCCCCGTCATGCTCGGCCTACACAGCCTTCACCTATGGTCTGTGTACTGCCTTGAAAATGGTGTCAAATCGGAGCACTTGTGTTGCTTTAAAACGTTTTATTTTTCTAGATTTATGATTTACAGCTATCATCTGAGGTACTTGAAGCTGACAGAGTTAAAATCCTGTAGATTGTTATATTACTTCTATCAAATAAACCAGCAGAAAATATATGCCTGAAACTTTTGAAGCTAGGCAGAAAGGCCAGACCTGGATCCAGTATAAACACACTTAGCTAATTAATACATGCTGAACTAATCCAGGACTAGTTCTGACAGCAGTGTTCCCTTGTGCTGCTTTTGGGTACAGCCACCAGGTGGGGGTAAAACGTAATGAAACTGCTATGAATAAGAAAAATGGGAAATTGCTTAGGGTCTAATCTGTTTGCCAAAGACTGAGAAATTTTTAATTTTTGCGTTTTATGAACTTGTTTTATGGGAGACAGTCTTAGGTCACTACAAATGCAAATGAAAAAAATTCTAGTTGATTGCTTAAAGCTTTTCTATATGTTGATGTCAAGTGTCTTATGACATTTTATGATGCAGTCAGTATAGTAGAAAATAATTATTTTTCTGTGTCTATTTTAATTTGATTGCTGAACTATCAAATTCAATAAGAAATAGAGAACATCCTTACTTTGAGGAAAGTACATGTGTCTGTGAGCAGCAGAACAGCACTGCTCTTGTCTTGCCTAACTTTATGTGCATATTTTAGCTCTGTAGTTTAATATTCTATAAATGTGTTTCCTGTATGCTACTAATGTGTAAATTTCTGGATTTTAACTTTTTAAAAATCACCCTGGGTGTGCACCAGTCTCCCCTCCCTTCAAATGCTCAATGTTCTCTGCAGCTCCTAAGCACTGTTTTCTGTTGTAAGATACTCACGTAATGGAGCTGCTGAAATTAGGACAAGCAGGTATTCAGCTTTGCATTAGGTAACTGAATGCACTCTGTCTTCAGTGAGAGAAAACTGCTGAAATAAGACTCCTACCCCCATCAAGTTGTATTTCTACTCTTCCTCTGGTGTCTTTTTTAGGGGGGAAAGAAAAAAAAAAGTGCAGGCTGCTGGAGTTAATGTCCCCTTGTAAGGGCTGTTAATGACATTCCTGCTGATGTTGCCATGCCTGAATGTTTCTCGAATGGTAACAGGAGCTTCCTGGCAAAGCAAATTGAAAAGGAAAAAATCCCCCTCTTTGTTAACTGGAGTTTAGCCACCTTTAGGCACTCTGTTTTCTTTAGCAAATGAGTGTTATATTTCACGCATCTTTTGGAATTTTCGTGTTTTGTTTTCTGTAGCCTGTTTGGCTGAGTTTGGTTGCTGGTCTCCTGCTGCTGTCAATTGTTGAAGTTCACTTGGCTCCCTGTTCCCCTCCACCTTCTATTTTTCCTTCAAATTTGAATGCTGTCCTTTAAGAAAAAAGGAGGTGTATGGTAGAACCATTTTTTGAGAGGGTATAGGCAGAAATCATTGCTAAGTTTTTTACACTTGGATCTAATTCAGAAACTTCTCTTGATAATGAATACCCTGGACATCCAGTAAATGCCTTTTTTCTTCCCTATTTTTTACAAAATGAACAGTTTCAAAGAGGAAAAGGAACAAGCCTGTACATGGGAAGAAGTAAACAAACAAGGCTGTTAGTTGGAATTTTTTTATCATGGGGGAATATTATTTTTTGAGTGATATTCAAGTTATACAATACAGTCCTGCAGAATTATGGAAGTGTGTGTGGTTTGGGGAAGGAAACCTGTTTTTTTCTACTGACTTTTTTTTTTTTTTAGGATGCAGAACATGTGACAGTAGTTAGACCTGTTAGCTACTAAATTGCAGATAAACTTCTGCTTTTATAAAGAAGAAACACTGCATCCTGCACAACTTCTGATAGAATGATTAATGATGGATTCATGTTTAGGCACCAGAAACTGGCTGTTCAGAAAGTTTTCAGCTTAGAAAATCTTAATAGAGCAGATAGCCTAACAGAGATTAGTTATCAGTTCAGCTTGTTTTCTAAACCCTTTCTCTTCCTGCAGATGTCACATGTGTCTTACAGATGTCCTTGTTGTAGTCAGCTGTTGATTTTTCACATAGATCACAGAATGGTTGAGGTTGGGAAGACCTCTGGAAATAACCTGCTCCAGGCAGGGTCAGTCAGAGAAGCTGCTCAAGGCCCTCCACTTTTAGGTTTGAATATGTTGAAGGATGGAGAATTCAAAACCTGTGGGCGATCTGTTGCAATGCTTAAGTACAGTGGCAGTGGAAAATGCTTGGGATTTTTAGTTTGTTTGTTTTTTTTTTTCCCTGAGTAAGTAGATTTGCCAGTTTTTCAATTCATGCTCATTGCCTCTCCTCAGATCAGTGGGATACCACTGTGAAGATCCAACTCTGCTTTCCTTTCTTCCTCCCTCATCAGATATTTATATACATGGATAAAATCTCCCTAAATCCTCTCTTCTCTGGTCCCTGTCCATTTGTGCCACTTGTTGAGGTTCATCAGTGCTGCAGGACAGTGCTCCCCATTTTGTCTCTGGAGGAGGTTTGCTGGGCATGTGCCATCACCAGGTCACTGGTGAAGGTGTTTGACCCACCAGCAGCCCCCTAGGGTGTCCATTCCACTCTGCCACAACCCTGAGAGCCCAGAAGCTCAGCCACTGTTCAGTCCACCTCAGAGTCCACTTACCATGCCCATACCTCATTAATTAAGCTATGAGGGGGTTCATGGGAGATGACATTGAAAGCCTTATCAAATTGAGATAAAAATATCTGCTGCTCTTCTTTTGCCTTCTGAGCCAGTCATCCCATTGTGGAAGGCTGCTGTTACCAGGATGTCTTCTTCTGATTTGGAGGTGATGATGGCATTTGTGTACTGCTCATGCTGAGATCCATGGTTTACTTGGGAAATATGGCAGAAAAGGAGTATACAGAGGTGAATTTTGTGAGGTTCACTGAGAGCAGTAAAATACTTTGGTCCTGAGAACTTCTGCAGTGGTTCTCTAAAGAACTTTCAGTGAGATTGTGGAAGTGGTACACCCGAGCTTGCAGCCTGTCTACCAAGGTTTCAGACATTGTTATGGAAAGGTAAGTTGTATCCAGGTTTTGCTTGAAGATCATTATGCAGAGAAATGGATATTTTTCAGCAGTGACCTGTAAATAACTATATCCATAACCCCTGGCACTTGTACATATATTACATTGTTATATGTGAGGGAGGAAAGTGTAATATATTTGTGAAACTTACAATGTAAACTTCTTGTTTGTTGCAGGTTTGTGGAATCTTGCCTCTCTTTTTTCAAATCTATGTTTATTTGTGTTGATGCCCTTTGCATTTTTCTTCCTGGAATCAGAAGGATTTGCTGGCTTAAAAAAGGTAGGAAAACACTATTAAATACAGAGTAATTGCAGTGTACATTTCATTTTTGGCCCTTGTTTCTGATGAAGCTGAAATTCCAGATTGGGGAGGACTTCGTGCTGGCATGTGTGTGCTTATGTGAAGGTCATATACAGCTGCACACTCTGGCACAGGCCAGGTACACAGGGGGAAAAATGACTCCTTAAAAGCCATGTGTACTGAAATAAAGAACATTACTTTTATTCTTTTTTAAATTAAATGATTCAATCAAGGTTTTATTTTTTAGAAGATGATTCTGTTGGGATGTTAAGAGGAGAGAAAGTTCAAGAAATGCACTAGAAATAAAATAATAAGGAAAAGAAGGACAGGTTTCTTGCTAATGGGAAGTGTGATTAAATAACAGATGACCCTGAGAATGCAAGCTTGATTTGTGAATTTTAAAGGTTACAGACATCCCAAAAAAGATTCAAATATGGTCAATATTAAAAGTAATATGTTAAAAATGTCTTAAAATATTCAACTCAGTTGAGTATATTCAGGTTGAGAGGGCTGAGTATTTCGGTGAAGCAGGGAACTTGGCAAAGCAATTTTTGAACAATAAGATGATAATGATTGTAATAATACATGAACTAAAGAAATACAGTGAAAAATTACTATAATGGGAGGCACATCAAAATTAATTTCGAATCATAAATATCAAATAGATTAAACTGGAATGACTGTCTGGGGACCAGTTGTAGCACTTTTCCATTAATCTTTATCATCCACATGATTACACTTTTGTTTTTAATGATACTACACTTGAGGGAATTCTGCTCCCTTTGGATGACAATTGTCACAAAGCAAAGGGTCTTGGAAAGTGATCTTGAAATCTGGAGAATAAAATGAATTAAAGATGGATGCAAAAGACTATGAGTCACTGAAGCATGGCATGTAATGTAAAGCCTCAAGGGGCTAATTGTGTTTGGAAGGAAAACATCACTCCTGGTTGCATTGACAGGAACTGGCATGAAGGCAGTGAAGTTACCATTTTGGTTCTTGGTGGGATTAGGGAAAACTCAACTGAAGTGCTGCCATCATGTTGGGGTTTTTGGGCTCACTTGAGAAAAAACAGGACAGCAAAACAAATGTAAAACAACTTAGGAACTACTGTGTGAAGGAATATTTTAATTCAGAGAGAATATTGTGGAGGAACAGTGACTCTGTTCCACAGCAGAAGGTACTGGTGGATTACAGCCATGCAGCTGTGTTAGAAAACACCTGCAGGGCCTGGCCCAGGGGTTGTGTAAATGTTGTCTGGTGTCACCTGGGCTGAGCTGATGCTGCTCAGCATTGCTGTGCATTGACCAAACTGCACAAGTAGCCAGGTCACTTCAGTTATGGGTTTGGGTGACCAAACTAATGCATTCAGCTTCCAGGGAGTTGGGTGATGGGCTCCTGTGTTTAACTCATCCATCTTGGCTGGAAAACACTTTCTGTTCTTCATTCACTTCAGGTATTTACAGGGCTGAGAGGTTTTAGCAACTCTGTCTTTCCAGTTTTCATGTGGAGGCCACTCCATTTTCCTTTTGACACTTAAGTATCTGGCCACAGCTAATATTTATCTTTTCTTCTTAAAAATATATTAACTGATTCCAGTGGGGTCTGTGTTTCCTGCCATCCAACAAAACCAAGGGTTCTCTCCATTAGCATACTGGGTAAGGTCTTGTGTATCCCAGCTACATGAAACTGGCACTTTACATGAAACTTTTAATAGTTACTGTGTTACTTTCTTATGGTAGTGGCTATCAATAAACCCCATTCAAGATCAATCAGCTCACCATTGCACATTTATGCTTGAGAGCATTTGTGAGATAAGATGGGTTGGATAGAACCATAATCTTCTGCAGATGCCAGGGCAAAGATGATTTTTGGTTCTTTGAAGTTTGCTTCTTCATGGGGGTAGATGAGATCAGATTTTAGAATCAAAACCCACCTGTTGGAGGGGAGGAAATTCCATTTTGATTTTTTTTTTTTTTTTTTTTTTTTTTTACTTTGAGTTCTGGATGTTTTTGGAGCATCCCAGAAGCCAAGTTTGATTCCTGGTACAAATACTCCTGGCCTTTATGGAATGTCTGTTCTATCTCACTGCTCTGTTTAAAATTATTCAAAATAGATGGAATTGTTTTGCCAGTTTGGAGTGAGCCTTGAAGCTGCTGGTCAGGATTCAGGTATTGTTGGATGTTGTAATATGAACAGACCTTGTCTTTGGTTGCTTTTCTTGGAAAGTAAGTGGCAGATGGCACTTCTGGACTAAGGTGATAGTTAAAATTAAATCTGCTGTTCTTTTCAGATGCTGATGTAGATAAAGGATTCTCCTTGTAATAATTGCTAGATATGTTTTAAAGAATTACATCACATATTTGGGTGATTAGAATCTGGGAAAATTCATGATTAATCAAACTCATGAATGCATGTAAGGTTTTCAGTTCTAGCATCTGCAAAGGAAGGGTATTTCCCATCAAGTTTTACTTTCAGTGGATTTTTGTCATGTTTGTTACCTCTTTTGCAAGAAGATTTTGAGACCATGATTACTTTGTAGAATTTTGGTATTTGAACAAATTATTTTGTGTATATTTAAAAAAAAAAGTCTCATTTTGTCATTCATCGCATCAAAATAATGGGCCAGAGAGATAAAACATTGTTCAAATGCTATTACTGTTCACTGGAAAAATCAGATTTTAGTGATCTCAGTTTAAAAGAACATTTCATACATTTGGCAAAACTTTTAGCATTTAAGAAAAGAATGATCTACTGTAAATGTGAAGACATTCTGTAAAGAGGTTTGGCACGGATATTTAATCTTTCAGCTGGGAGTTGGGAAAGCAGTTGGTTCTAGATACCCAACTCAGATGAAAGTTTGGATAAAAAGTCTGTTCCAGTGGAAGCTTTTATGCAGGTCCTTTTGCCATTGAATTTCCTTCATCATAATGATTAAATAGGTCACTTGGGATATAGGTGCGTGCACTGAAGATGTCTATTTGAAGGTCTTAATATGTCAATTACTTGTTGGACTTCCATAAGGGTTTTGAAAGCGCATAATTAAGAGGTTCATTCCTGAAATTGAAATGATTTTTTCATTTTTTAATGGTTGTCTTTGTTCAGATTAAATAGCAACAGTAATTTTAGTCATTATCACGTGTGGGTCTGACTCCTGAAGGTTTTAGCCATCTGTTCGTTTATCACAGACTGTGCTATAAAAGTTGATTTTGTGTATTGACTGTAATGTGATTTTTTTTTTTTTTTGCAAGCTCTGATATTTCAGATAGCTCATAAATTACTGTTGTGAGCTTTGTATAACTTTTCATTCCATGTTCCTGAGTGGTAGCATTGCTCTCTTAACTGTTCTGAATCAGAATGGGCTAGATTAACCATCTTCCAATTGCCCATGGCCATTTTCCCTGGCTGCTGGTGTACTTGCTAAATGGCACATGGTCCCTTTTAGAGGCTCACTTGGCTTCCCCAGGGCAACAGTTTGAAACAACCAAGGGCTTGCACATTGTGCAGAAGAGAGAAATTGGGAAATGAAATAAATGATGGCCATGGATGGATGCAGTGCTGCACTGGAGTTCAGACTGATTCTCTGCTAGTTGTTCATGAAATCCACGGTGTGAACTCAGAGAGGGCATTTTGGGCCTGAGGGGGCTGACCATGCCCTTCTAAAGAGCTTAAATGCTGCTCTTTGCTCATGTTCATTTCCATTGACTGGATTGAACAATTCTGATGCCAGGACAATAATAATAATAATAATGATAATAGTAATCTAGCCAATACTGGAGCTGTATAATATACATATGTATAGATGTGTATGTCTCTGTGTATCTGTCATGTGTGAATGCATGCACACACATTTTTGTGTGCACAGTGTGGATTGGATTTTTCAAGACTTTGAATCATAATACATTGCAACTTAGCCAGTGCTGTTAACTGAGCTGTTGGTGTACCTGATATCACTTTAATCTCTTGCATCAGTATTAAAAACTGTTCTACATCTTTCTCTGTTCTTCTTGTCTTCTTTTGTAGAGACTGTGCATAAAGTTATGTTTCTTGTTTAGATAATCTTTTAGTTCTTTGTCGCTGATGTGCTCAGATTGTAGTTATGAAACAAAGTTGTCAGCAGTGTTTCTTAATGTCAGAATTAACCTCATTCTTTATCATTCCCTCCAAAAAGAAAAATTGTTCTATTTGCAGTTGAGTAGGTTGCAGTGCTGATGTTTCCATGTGTGGTAACAGACTACACAGAAAGTTACATGTGTGCTGCTGTGTGAAGGAGGCAAACATTTTTGAGGAGATAATTGCCATACCTTTTCTTGACCTTTAAAATATGACCTTTCTCTTGATGTAACTTCAGTGGAAATTCGTATTTATTTGAAGTTGACAAAGAGAAGGATGTTTTGGAGTAATTTCCTTTTAAGAAAATACAAATAGTGCAATTTACTACTGTGAGAAACTGGAAAAACTAGGTATTGCATAATCACAAGTGTAGAGTTTTAAAAAGGCTTTATGAAGTATATTACTTTAATACTGATCTTTGAACTTGTAGTCATAGCATAAAGTTTAACATGAGCGACAGCAACATCCTGACCAATTATCCAAATTATCCAGACATCCCAAAATGTTCAGAACACAACACACAGAGTCTGTGGATTAAGAGGTTAACTCCTGGAACATCAAAAGAAGTGCATGATAATAAAAACAAATAGTACAAAAATTTGAGGTAACTTCCTTGCTTAATTAATTAGGTAGACCAGGTGGAAGCGAAGAGGCCAGAGCTGGTGCTCAGAATGTCTATAAAGCTGAGCAACATGACAGCACAATGGAGGAGGAACAAAGATTTTTTTAATATACTTCTATCCTGTGTCACAGTTTGAAATTGTCCTGGTTTATGTCCCTTTTGGCAAACTTACATAAAAGTGACCCTGTACTGTATTTTATGACCAGATGACTTTTTTCCCAGTGGCTAATTTGTATCAGACCCCCATCTTAAAGAGACACAGAAATGAGTAGGAAGTCCAAGCCGGTTTGTCTCAATGAGCTTTCATTGCATGCTTTCATTATTTTTGCTCGTTTTTGCCACTGATCATCCATAAATTGTTGGAAATGAGTGATTAAGGAAGTGCTGCTTAGTGTTAGTGGCACATGCACATTCTTGGTATGTTTTTTGTGGGTGAGAGGAAATCGTGTACTGCACAAACAAAAAGGAAAACTCCTGCTGGGAACCTTTCAAGGAAATTTAACTTGCGTAATGTTTTGATCTTGGTGTTTATTACAGAAAATAAGAGTAATATTTCACCAGCTATTGTTATGTGTCAGCTTGCCTCTCCATCTGCTTGCCTTTTCCTTGATGGCTCTTCCCAAATTCTCAGTTTATTTTAATAAAAACACCACTTAAAAATGTAGCAATTTGTTGATATGCTGAAGGCAGGTGAGCTGGACCCATGCTCAGAACATTTATTGTGTTGTGCTTGCTACTGTATAAAGATTTGGCTGTTGTGGCTGCAAAGCCCTGCCTGTGTCAGCAGCTGCAGCTTAACCCATGCAAGTAAAACATGGGGGTACAGGTTCCTCACAAAATAGTGAAATGCAGGGGTTTCTGCTTTTAAAGGCAGATTTCTTCCCTTCATCTCTTTTAAAAATATGTTTTGTAAGTAAAATGACTTATTTGGGGAGAGGGTGAAAGTTGAAGCTTCGCAAAAATATTAACAATTTTCAAACTGCTTTTTTTGCTGTACTCTGTTGTTACCTTGCTGAACAACCATAGTGTGTATGTCTTCCATCTCCCCAATATTTTATTTGATCCACTTTATTAATAGCAATTACTTTTCCTAGTCATTGCACTATGAAGTAGGGCTGAACTGAGCTTAAGTTTCTGATGTATTTTGTTGCAGTGCATTGTAAGTGCAAATTCCAAGTAACTAAACACAGTAATAAATACAGTGAAAAGTGAACATGCTGCTTTTTTGTTTCTTGGTGGGTATGCAAATTCTAATTTATTTTTTTTTTTCCTTATAGAAAATCTGTACTCCCAGCTTTGCTGTTTGTACCAGTAGAACTTCGGTACAACTATAGGTGTAGAGTTCTGTAAAAGACATTTTACAGTGTGTGATGACAAGGAAGTATGTTCAAAGTTAGTTTTGAAGTATTTACATTTAGAAACTTTTTCACATGTCTCAAGCAATTTCCATGGAAAGAAATTGTTCCTGTGTTGCAAAACACTAGAAAATAAGTGGCTTGGAAGTTCTTTCCAATATGAAATTATCTCTAATTAAGATTAGTTTTTAAAATTTGCCTTGATTTTTCTGTAAAATGCATTTGGAGAATTCAAGAATCCTGAACATTTTTTGCAAACAGCGCTTGATTGTGCTTTATGCTTACTTCTACCCTTGACTGCAATACCCACAGGCCACTGTGTGTATGGCTCACCAAGTAGTCTTGAGGTGCCCTGATGACAGTGGATGTTTATTTGGCATTTAAGCTCATATTTATTTGTCTATAAAATCATTTAGCATGAACTGAGACTTTAGTGCTCTGATCTCTATGAAATGTTTACTAGTATGCAACTGAATTATTGTACATTGTATTACAACCCATTTACTCATTCCACTAGTAATGCCAGAGACAAAAGTTGTTTAATCAGTCACATCAAAGGCAGCTGCTTGCATTTGTATTTTTGATATAAGTTAACATGTTAAGTTCAGATATGAAGTCCAGTTTTTAAACTGGAGCCCTTTAAATGACACGACCTAAAATTTATTAGAGTTTGTTGTTGTTTAGAAGCAGATCCTGATGATTCTGGAATTTTGATTTGGCAAGAAGCTTGATCATAGTTTTCCTTCTTCTAATTAAAAGTATACTTAGCTGACAACTGTACAAGCCCATAACATAATCTGTAGGATGTAAGGTGCAGAGTTAAGGACTGTATTTAACTGTAAATCTTGTATTAAGGATGGTGCCTATCCTGAACCTTTGTGTGGTTGCTGCTTCCACCAAAGTCTCAGAAACAGATTGTGCATGGCTAAATGTAGAATGTGTTTGTAATTTGTCATGTAGAGGGTAACCCCATGTAATACTAACAATGAGAAGAGCTTATAGAACAGCTGGGGAGGGAAGGTGAGAAGGTTTAGTATAACTTGTTAGCATGTAACATTGACAAGTGTTACACTAAACTCTGAAAACATCTTAAAATTGCAGCTTTACACTACCAAATCCTTCACTTACACTTTTGCAGAGGAAAAAAAAAAGTTCTTATCTTACAGGTATATATACATTAGCAAATTAGAGTTTGGTGAGTGTTTGGCCTGCTTTTGTGAATCTGTGACTGGAATATATAACTCTACTGTAGATTAGTGTGAAAATGAAAATACCTTTGTAAAAGTGATGTCTACAGTGATGTCTGCTGTCCTTTCACTATGGCTGTTAGAGCATGAAAATTACTACAGGTAAGTCAAAAGAGGTTGGGAATCATGGTTGTGTTATTTTTTTGTATTTCAAAATCTTGACTTCAAAACACAATATTTTTTTTGGTCCTAAATATTTGTATTTATACATTTAGTATCAAAGGCTGTGCAGGACAGGTAAATAACATCCATGTATTTGTCAGCTTAAGGCCATACCATGTTTCACTGAGAGTGAGATAAAAAGAAATTCAAGAATCAATGGCCAGGAGAGAGAAACTTGCTAGGTGAGGAATAGTGGCTTAATGTGAATTTGGTTTTGTAGATATAAAAAATATTTTATCAGGTTTTTATTATAATTTTTCCTTAAGTCAGTTGGAGACATTATAGGCAAAAATCTGCCTTTTTTTAATATTAGCATAGGAGATTGGTGGTTTGTTGAATATAAGTAACAGTTCTGTATCTGGGGACAGCTGAGGGGGAAATAAGGGAATGTTGGTTGTTGCACACATTGGATCAAGATGTGATGAGATGTGATTTGTGCTCAGTTTCATTGAAGTAGTTAAATGTCAGTTGGTTGCTTCCATAAATTAGATGGTACTTCGTTTAAAGAGGCCTCAGTGGAAGGTACAAAAAAGTGGGCTACCAGGAGATAAACTGATGGTAAAGTTTATTTGGTACAGCTTTTCTGCACTGGCTGCCTCACTGCTGCTTCGTTATCTTCAGCAGGGCTTCAGCCTTTCTGCAACTGTGAATGGAGCTGAGATTAAAATTACTTTTTGTGTCCAATTCTGTAATGTAGATAGAAAATCAAAATGTGTCAGGTTAGTTTGTGTTCTGGCAGTGTTTTAATGTATTTGAGCTATGGAAATTGATAGTTGAGATGATGATGTATTTTTACCCCAGTATCACTAACAGCAAGATGAGCCTAGTGTTGTTAGTAATGTTGGGGTAAAAATACTGCACAAAGAAAAGGGTGTTATTTTGAAAAGTGGTTTTCTGACTGATTTCTCTAGCATGCTGTTGAGAAACTGCATTAGGTGACACATTGTGAGTAGGGAGAGGCATCTGTAAAACAACTCAGTTTTGGAAGCTAGCACTGGAGCATTAGTTGTTCCACCTCACCCCAGGCAGGAATGGGCTGCATTGCTGAACTTTTGTGCTTTCCCCACGCCTACATTGCCCTGAACTTGCACGTTTGTGCTGTATGTAGCAAGTTTGTGCTTTGTAGAATTTCCACAGTTTCTGCTAATAGCCTTAACACGTAGCTGGAAGCCTGCAAATGGAATAAGAGGAGAATATTTTCCTCTTCTCTCTTAGTGGATAAATTGAGGGGTTTTTTGCAGATTTTATTTGGTTTTAGGATAGCTTACAGAGTTCTGAACAAGCAAAACTGTTAAAACATGTTTAAACATGTTAAGTACTTCTACTACTTGTCAAGTGTTCAAATGGTACAGCTACCAATGCTAAGCTTGAATCTCTTATTTTATCACTGATGTAAACTGAAGCACTGGCTTCTAAAATATTCTTCCTAAGACACTTATTTTTAGGCAGAAATAAGTAGCTTTTAAATTTTGTTTGGATGGAGCATTCCTAATACCCTCTATAGACCTTTCTGTTTGTGGTAGATGATAGCTGTGTATCTAAAAATCCAGAGATGTATTTTTTCAATTTTTTTTTATTTTATTTTACTTGTCAGTTTATAATAGAATTCATGTAACAATTTAATTAAAAACTGACATGTTTCATGGAAAATTTGCCATCCTTTGGGAAGGAATTATTCACACATGCAAGATCCCTGAAATAGCTGTGATTCAGACCCCTGGCAAAGAATTTGGCATATCTGAGTTTGACATATCTGAGAGGCGCACTGCCTTCAAGAGGCAATGTGAGCATCTTCCCATCTCACTGTGTTTGGATTTATTTCAGTAAATGGTCAGAAACAATAAATTGATTTGCTGTTAGTTTTAGTTGGAGGATATAATTTGTTTTATAAAAGTGGCTGGTTTATGAATGAGGACTGTCTTATTAAGATTTGAATATTTAAATATTTCCACATTAGTCAGGGTCTTCATTTGAGTCTCCATTGACATCAAGTAGTGACTGTTCAGAACAAGCAAAACTTTGTCTCTATTTTAAGTCTATTTATGCACTTTTGCTGCTTTATAATAAAATTTAAAATTCTTTACAGATTTACTATAATTTTAATTCACAGAAGAAAATTTCCAGGGAATTTTATATTAATAGTTTAAAGGTTTAATATAATTGTCTTAATCACTGAAAGTCAATAAATGTTTTTCTAATGGGTTTTTATTTATTAACTGAAACTTTACTAGGCAGACACCACTTTTCATTCCTTCTCTGAAGGCAGTAGGTTTTTGATACTGATAAGCATGTGATATTTAGACCTGTAGTCTGTATTACTTATTCAGTATTACTAAAATTACTTCACATTATGGATGGCTCTGTATTAGGAATTGCTTTTTCTGCACTGACAAGGAAGGAGCTTACACATCTCTAGTGAAAATCTGTGAGGCAGACAACAATTTTATTTACAAAGGAAGGGAGGAGGGAGAACCAAAGACTTTCTCCCATCCCTGTCTTTTGGTTTTTTTGTACCTTTTTCAAGAGTTTCCCAGCTTATTAACAGGAACTTCAGCATTCTGGTGCTTTGGCCAGTTCCTAGAAGTTCCTTTCTTCTTGGGCTTATTCACCCTCTCAGGGCATTAGTAATAGACATGACTTCAGGGGATTTACTTTTGTTTTCTTTATTTATTTTAGAACATTAAAAGTGACCTTTGTGCTTGTACATGTCATTTGCTTTTCGTAACTGTCTTCAGGGTTTCATTCTGCCAAAACACAATCACAAATTCCAAGTCTTAATGTTACTTATCTTAGTGCTCTGCCAAGCTACAAAGAAGTTGGAAAGCATCTATTTATCTTCCTATCAGGCCAGTCTAGCAGGAAAGATTCTTTCTGATCCAAAAGTAAATGATTAGAGGGAGACTCACAGTGTCAGAAATCCCACAGCTCCCATGTTGTTGTTGCAGGTGGCATTGGAAACTCTGGGAAACTTGGTAGGTGGAGAGAGTGGATCATCTCAGAGCTAATTAGTGAGAGCTGGGCTAGTGAATGGAACAACAGAGCAAACTTGTGGGAGAAAGGGGTAACACTGAGACAGTGACCATTTTACTGTGATTATCCTTTCATTTTTCATTTCCCTTCTCCCCAGAAGGTTGGGGTTGGATGTTCACAGGTCTGCATCTGTCCCTTTTAGGGCAAGCTGCAGCAGGGTAGTCATATGCATCTGACAGCTGTAGGTTGTGATTATTTTATTCCAGTTAGTGTCTGCTTGCATTTTGGCTGCTCTTCTGTTTAGCTTTTCCTCATTTTAAGTAATTGGTATGTATTCTGTATTCTAGTATGTATTCTGATACAAAATTTATAAGGAATAATACTTTAAATGTACCATTTCTCTGTTAAATTTACAGGAGTGATGCCTAATGTGGAAGAGCCAGTTCTTTGCTTGAATGATTTCAGTCCATGTATTTGAAACAGTGCCTTAACTGCTAGGCAATAAATTAATCCCACCTTATCATTCTCACTGGAGTCCATCTTGCATTGGATAATTAAATAGGGAAAAAAGTGAGGAAGAACTGTTTTTTATTCTGGTCCCAAGGACTAAGATCTGCAAGGACTCCTTGGTTTTTAGGTTATTTCACTGAGTTATTTGTGTGCAGTGGTGTCAACAGGAACATTTGATGGGTATGGACCCCAAACTATGCTATAACATTGTGGTTTGGATGTTCCTCTGAGACACTAGAGAAGGGAGCATAAGTTTTTTTGGCAGAGGAGTCACTGCAGGGAGTGTACTGGATCCTGGATAGGTGGCCTCCTCCCCAGGCTATTAAGTAAAGATATCTTTTTCTTGAGCTGTACTTGAGGGATTTTTGGTCCTTCACTTCCAACTTGGCAGGCATAACTCTAATGCTGATTGTTACATGTCTTTAGCTAGTACCCAAAGAAATAATTTTGGTTTTTTTTCCAACAAAACTTTAATTTTTCTGGATTTTGTTACTTATCCAGTGTGGCTGTTAAGTTTGATAAAGTTCAGTATTTTGGCTGCTTACAAAAGTTTTGGCTGTTAAGTTTGATAAAGTTCAGTGTTTTGGCTGCTCCATTGACAGCATGGTAACAACTGTGAAACCATTTGAGAAAGGATACTAACAGAAAAATCAGCTGAAAGTTGCTTGGAATGTTTTATGACTGATTTTTTCATGTTTGTATTGTGTAGAAAAGAAATATAAGCTTTAAAATTGTGGTGAAAAGTGCTCATTTTAATCTTAAAATCCCTGTAGGCTGTGAAGATTCTGTGAGGGAGGAGGTGGTGTGGGGGAAGACACAGTCAGTGGTAGTTACAGTCTGAAGTATTTGATTCCTGTATGGGCAAGGAAATGTTGGTTTTCTATTTTCCCTACTTACTTGAATCTGATGCCTGGAATATATTAGTTCTTGATTAAAATTTCTTAGCTTCCTTCATGAAGGTTCTGAGTCATTACCAGCTACATTTTTAAAATTAACTGAGTTTTCCTAAAACTACAGCATCTGTTTTTGACTTAGTAATTAGTGTAGTCTCGGGAGGTAGTGACCCCTTGACAAAATATCAGTGTGCTAAATGTAGGATGTGTTTAACGTTGCCTGATGCAAAATTGTTCTCCTTTACTTGTTAAAAACTTGTTTGTGGACTGCCTTGAATAGGTCACAGCAAGGGTTGCTCCAAGTCTGGTGTCAAACCATAGAAAAGGGTGAAATGCTTGACACTCATCTCTTCACTAATGCTAACAAATTGAGAAAGAGGGGGTGTCACATGCTAAAAATGTAATTGGAGTTAATATATAACATCCCCAAGCTCATACCCAGTGTAATCCTCCCTTTTTGTAGTGCCTCCACTTCTCCTGCAGATGTTATCATGTGTGTTTGTTGCCATCAGCCCCTCACTGAACAAATCTTGAGGTTACTAAGGCTCCTTTCTGTCACGTGAGAACAATGGGCATCGTGTGTACTTTAAATGTGCCATGATTGCAGAAATGTTTCCCAGGCTTTCCCCATGGGTCAGGGCATGGTGTAAAAAGTGATGTTTACCTACCTTGCAAGAGGTCAAGATGTCCAAGCAGAACTGTGTTCACATATTCAGCACCATAGAAACTTAGTTAGCACTCTCTGGTTTTGTGTGTAATGTGTAATTTTTATTTCATTGATGATAGGGTGTTTTTTTTTCCCCTGCAGTTTGCAACTTGGTTAAAATGTGGAATTAATAAAAGCCATTCCATGTCCTGCATTAGCAATGTAGATCCAAGAATGTTAATTGTACAGGAACTCATAATATGTTCATCAAAATCTCTATCGTCAGGTAATAGGTAATGTTCCAACAAAGAAATGCTTTTTCTTAAAATAAGGATGGGGCTGTAGTTCTTTCACTTTACCAGGAATTTTGCATCTTGCAAAAAGAGATGATAAAATACTGAAAGGTTTTCTGATCATTCATCAGCATTAAAACAACAGAATTTTAGGTAAATACCTGGATGTATATGTTAGAATCCATATAGCATTGGACAGCATTAAAAACTATGCTTAAATTTCTGAAGAATAATGATTGTGTTTCTCCTCACAACTGACAGAGCAAAAAATCAGCAACAAATGGCTTGATTGCTTTCATTTATTTAATAATTCTTTCCTAGAAAATAGCAACTTGTGATTTTCTGGCCCAGATTGTGCCACATTTAAACTTTCCAGAGCTTTCCATGTGGCTCTCAATGGAGAGAGGAGCAGGCAGGAGGTTTCTTGCACTGTCCTTGTGAGTCAGGAGAGATCCCTGTGCCCTGCTGGTTGTGTGAGAGGCCTGAACCTGGAGGACAACCAGTGTGCAGAGCAAAGTCTTCACTTGTTACTGGTGCCAGATTAATGTCAAAGCATCTTGTGTTGTTACATTTGTATAATTCAAAGTAGTTCCAGAATTTTAAATGGAGAAAAAAACCCCAAACACTTTGTCTCCATTATCAAGAAATTTTCCTTTTCCTTATTGAAAAGCTGTAAGGACCTATCACCACACATGTTGTCTTCTAAAGTAAAACCAGTCTCTAGGTGTTATGTGTTGGCACATATATCAGGAAAAGGCTTAATGTGTTATAAGTGGCATAATAGTCATCCCTCAACACAAATGTACTGCAGGGAGAGGTGGTTTGCTTGGTAATTATGCTGAGCTGCTTGTATGACATCTGTTATTCCTTCAGGACTGTTGTTGCCATTTGTACTTCATTGGGTTTTTCAGATGAAGAATTACCTTTTTTGGCCATATGCTGTTTTTTAATATCTTTTGGCTATTAGTCATCTGGGATGATTTATCTGTGTTAATCATAATGGAAAAGAAACATGGTAAGATTTTGATAGTACAGAGTAGCAATTAAAAATTTGTCAGGACACTTCTAAAATAATTAAAACCTTTCCTGCTAAAATTAGGCTTTCCTGGAAACATGAACCCTTAGGCCTGGTGCTCCAGGCAGCATAAGTAGCTCAGGATTAAGCTATAAAAACTTCTGATCGTCTTGACAATTGAATTTTAAAGAATTAGAAGTCTGAGAGTCAGGTTGTACAAACCACAAGATCCTTAGAATGTGTCTGTAGGACAGCTTTTATTTGTAGGCAGGCCTTGAGAGCTTCAAATGCTCTTTTTTTTTCCACTCCCCCATTAGTGCAGAGAGAAGATGACAGATATTACAGAGCTCCTGGCAAGTTGCAGTCTGCTGGGATTGATATGTTAAATATCTTTCCTTTAATAAAATACTTCACTTGGTTAAGTGCTCATGTTAAAGAACTGGGTGGATTTTGAAAATATGCTGTGAGTGAAAGTGTAGGTGAGCTGTGTGGACTCATAAGCTGTGAAACTTTGAAGTTTAAAAAAAGAAGTTGGGGGGTTGGAGGGTATAATCTATCAGTTTTTTCCCCCAATTTTCTTGATAAATAGCTAAATTACAGTTTCTATTGGATTAGAGTAATTTGCTTCCAAAAGTTTTTGTTTATCATATTTTTTTTCATCTTCCACAAGAGACTCCTTTAATGTGTCAGTCAGCCTGTAAGGTGTCAGACTTCTGCTTAGGGACAGCAGGGAACCACACAGGGCATTGACTTGCAGGAGTGGCTTTTGCTTTATGGATAATCTGAAACTCAGCTGGAAGAATTTGTAAGGTGTTGGGTGTATTTTGTTTTCCTGTTCAGCTGTTACCAGAGATGTTGTTATGGGCTTGTAGTGCAATGACAGTTGATGCTTTATTCTAGATACCTTCATGGAAAAAGGCATTAAAGTGGAGAGCTACTAAAAGCAAAATCACTGTTGAGAAGGAGAAGTACTGCCTTCCTTCAAACTGGCAGGTGTTCATCCTTCCTAAACTCTGATCCTGAGTCTGTTTGGGAATGTGTCCCTCTCCTTTACTGACATGCAGAGAAGTTGATGTATGAACTGAAGACCAAAGATCAGATTCTTTCCAGCACTTCCACCTTTCTTTTCAGCATGCATTAGTTTTGTCATTTTGTTCTGTGTGGTCCAGGTCATGTCTTTGTCCCTCTTGGAGCACACAGCCTTCCCTCTTCTCTGCATGTCCCTGGAGAGTATGAATAACCCCAGTGTGTACAAAAGTGAGGCTACTTTCTGAGCCCCTTCTCTCTGTTCATGTTACTCTTCATTTTTTTCTTTTTTCCTCTGATATCTTCAGGGAATGTTTGAAGAACCAACCATGCTTTATATTACTTCATCTGTTTCCATTCATGAAAATGTGTCCTGGTTACAGATTCAAATTTTCTGATTTTAGAGTGGTGAATAGTCTTTCTAATAGTAGGCTTTGTTTAGACAAGATTTTTTAAAAAGGAATGTATTTTTCCAGGTTTTCTTACTTCCCTTATTTCTTCCCTTATTACTTCCCTTATTTCTTTCCCACCCTTTCCCCCTCATGCACAGAAATGTAACCTGAAGTCATAGCGGTATTCTTAGTGTACAGCAGGGGGTGTATGAAAGCCCACAACCTTAAGATGCATTTCCATTGTCCACTTAATTTTATAATGTTGAGCTTAATTATATTTTGTGTATTTTGTGAATTTTTTTTTTAAACTCCTCTAACTTAATCAGGATCCCAGCATTATTTGGTCAATGAAAAATAAATGTCAAATGAAAATTTGACTGCCTTAAAGTAGAAGTACTCCAGGGGGCAGCTTGTCTTACTGAAAATGAAGCCAGAGGTTGTCCAGAGAGGTTTTGGAGTCCCCAAGCTTGGAGGAACTCAAAAGATTCCTGGGCAAACTCAAAAGATTCCTGCTTGAGCTGGGGGTAGACCAGGTGACCTCTGAAGGTCCTTGCCAACCTCAATCATTCTGTGATTCTCCAGAGGTTTTCTCCATATGCACAGGGGGAAAATTCTGTACCTTTCATTCCTTTCAAATAGCAGCTATTTGGCAAGTACTCTAATGTATGTAGTATGAACTAATGTGCCTGGAACATTAATGTTTTCATAGGGCACAGTCTTATGGGTGCCTAATTGAGATTAAGTATTTACCTATGTGCTTTAAGTGTCTTAATTTCTTTTTTATCCTGGACCATTACCAAGTATTCATTAGTGTCTCTGGCAGAATATTTCTATTTATCACTTCACCAAAGTTCTTTAAAGTATTATGATTTCACTGTATTTAAATGAGTGTGAATCCTAGTCTGTGTGTGTGCTGTGAAATATAAAAATTCTTCTGCCCTGAGCAGAATGGAGAGAGTTGTCAGTGGTAATCTTCCTGTTCTGCAGAGAACTGGTGGAGGAGAGGAACTGGTGTGCTACAAGAGATCAGTGCTCATGGTTAGGATGCCTGGGGTCCTCGTTCATGGTTGGATGCAGAGATTATGTAGGGAGCATCATTTTTAGGGTAAATTTCATATAAAGATTACCCTTAAGTAACCCCCTAGTTAAGCAGCGAGGGAAGATGTGATAAAAATAGAAAAAATAATAAAGTAAAACAAATTTTCTGCTTTTAACTATCAAGTAGTCTTTGCAATGAAATATCCCCAAGGTGGGGTGAACCTGTATGAAAAACAAGTTGGATTTGCTTGTGGAGATGTATATTGGCAAAGAAAGAAAGAAAGAAGTAAAATTGTTATTTAAATATCAGTCTGATGGTTCCTTAATGGCATGGATGCATGAAGAAAGCATCCCAAACACTCTATCGCTCAAAATGAGTTAATATTTAGTGATACCAGTAAAAAGTAAATCTGATTTTTTGGTGTTATTTGGTGTGATTTTTTGGTGTTATTTTTTGGTTATTTGGTATATTATATATAATATAATATATGTATATATATATAAAATATTATATATATTAGCGAATGTAGCATCAGCTGTCGGAGCGCTGTTCCCTTTTTCAGCGGTGAGCCCTGCGTGTGCCCGGCGGGGCCGGGGCAGGGCGGGAGCCGTGCGGGAGCCGCAGTTCCGCAGCCGAGCGCTGGAGGGCTCCGCAGACTGACGGCTGCCCAGCGATTTCGGGGGAATTGCTGCATTGTACCTGCGCGGGGTTTAATGCTTGCCGGGCCATTTGGCTATTTGCCATAATTGGCTTTCCATTCCCTTGATTGGAATCATAGATAAAAATTTGCTAATCCACTTTCTTTGCTGAAAGTATTAGAAAAGTAATCCATCTTTTAAAAATGCTCGAACAAAATCATATGGTATAAAGAGTACTTTATGGAATAATGAGATTAATGAGAACTGTAAGGCATATGCAATTTAAAACGTTTTTCTATGGGTTTAAGGGGAAGAATGCAATCTGGGCACTATAAAGCCATAAGTACTTCCTTTTTTTATGCACTACCTTTTAAATGTGCATTACATGTTATGCTTTTGTCTGTGATAAAATGTGAGTATGTATTTAGGAAGAAGGATCTGCTATTTACTTGCAATTTTAAAAAGGTTTGAAAATACCTGATTCAAACTTCTTGGCTGTGTTTTTTTTTCCCTCCCTCTCCCCTCTTCTGTCCATAGGGCATCAGAGCACGGATTTTGGAAACCCTTGTAATGCTCATTCTTCTTGCACTGCTTATCCTTGGAATCGTATGGGTGGCTTCAGCACTCATAGACAATGATGCTGCCAGTATGGAGTCTTTATATGGTATGGAATGCAAAAACCTTCACCCAGATTGATTGTAAATACAGAAATGCAGGTTTCCAGTTAAATGTATTTCTAGTATGTGCTATGTGAATATTGCACAGGTTGTGAAGGAGGTGTCTTAATTCAGTCAGCACCATTTTGATGTTAAATTCTGTGACATAAGTAGCCTCTTGGTAATTAGCTAAACCTGTGCTCAATGTTTTTTTTACAGACCTCTGGGAATTCTACCTCCCATATTTATATTCCTGTATATCACTGATGGGATGCTTGTTACTTCTGTGTAAGTGTTTTCCTCATTATTCCAAAAGATGAATGGTGTTATGGTGGGGGATTTTTTTGTATATTGTGTTCAATTTTTTTTATGGTTAAATGAAACTTATTAATTGTGAAAGTTGAGTGGGATTTTCTTTTTCTGATTAAATTTAAATATAGGTGTGAATTTGTTAGGTTTGAGTTCTGAAGTTTAAATAAATGGTACCTTAGATTTTCAATTTTTGAGAAACTTTCCAACTCACCCAATTTTGACTAATAACTTGTTAAAGCAGGTAGTTGAAAAACAGGCACTCTATTCTGCAAAGAAAAGCACAATTTTTAAATGAAATGTCTGCAGGAGGCCGGTAGTATGGTGAGAAAATTATTTTGGAACATTTTGTCCTATATTCAGTAAACTACCATTCTTCCTTTTGTAATTGAAAATGTTGCTGTATAGGCGGGAGTTGGAAGACAGTGCAGCCAGCTTCCATAATCACTCAGCTGGGCTCTGGCCAGTCTGCAGGTCAGTTACACAATTGCATCTGAAACAAATGCAGTAAAAACCCAACTTTACACTGACTGCTCCTAGCCAGAGTTCAGTCATCCATGTTCAGGAGAATAAGAAACATGATGGAAGGCTCCAGATCCCACCTAGAATCTCAGCCCCCTCCTTGAATAATTTCTAGAAAGTTCCTGAGAGGAACAGAAGATCTCCCTTTCTAGATTCCTATGGCTTCATCTCTTCTCCAAGCTTGACAGATTCAAGCTTGTCACTGTGGAGAAAGGGTGGGGAATCATAATTTGTGATATCCTTTAAACAGATCTATTAAAGAGACCTCAGTGAGTCTCCTTGGATTGTCTGTATGTGCAGGTTCTCAAATGCCCTTTGGAGGAAGGTGGGAGGAATAAACAATGGGATTCTCAACATCTTGTGCAGACTGTTCCAGAGTGGCATTCACAGAGGTGCTGAACACTTTAATTGGAAGCTGATTTACAAAACTTCAAATCTGCCCTGCAGTTTGCTTCAGCAGAGCTGAAAACTCAGCCTGCTGAGTTCAGGGGCTGTTGTAAACCAGTTCACTGAAATTATTGTGACTAAATGCCAGGTTTTGGAAATGTGTAACTTAAGCAAACCACTGAGGTGAAGGCCCTCCAAGCTGTTAGATCTGTGTAGCTGAAAGGGCAGTTTACAGCAGTGGGGCAGCTGCTGGGGTAGAGCTTTAGATCTTCAGCTGGTTTAATTGCTGAAGCAGTGTTTGAGTAAAGCCTTTTGCAGTGGTGATTTGGAGCATCATGTCATTTGTCTTTTCTCCTTTTCCTGCAGGATTCTTTTGCAGTAAAGGCAGACAAGCTTAAGTTAGATTTTCAATACTCTTGTATTTTTCTGTAATACACAGTAGCTACGGTGAAACACTAGTTAATAAAAATAAATTCAATTCCCACAATAACATCTTGTCTACTTTTTTTGGCAACAGTGTTTTATTATAATGGAAACTATAGATGTATGTACATGCTCATCCATATTGTTATAAATTCTTTCCTCTCTGATGTATTTCAGTATTTGAAGGCAGTTTTCCCTAAACTGTTATAATTTTTTATTATCATGATTAAGCCCTTCTCCCAAGAAGCAGACATGCATCATTCCTGAAAACCATCACAGGCTAGGATCAGAAAGGGCCTGTTGTTATTTCACAGAAAATAGTCTAAAGTCTGGTAGCTGAGCCTACTCTCAATGGAAGTTGAGGGATAACTTTCAGGAGACCAAAGCATCTTCAGGTTCTCTTGGTCTTGCAGCTACACCTGTGCTAAAAGATGAAATGTGCCTGAGATGTTCTCCAGTGCTGTGGCCAACCAATGTCACTCCATTGAGGATATTGCAGTTGGCAGATGTCTGATATTGCAGTTGGGAGATGTCTGTGCAGCTTTGGCTCAGGAAAAAGGTTCCTGGGCTGCCTGAACTCTAGATGAGCATTGAGAATCATTTGGGCAAGTGTTAACTGGCCCAGGGCAAATCATGCCAGGAATAGTTCTAGCAACTCACTGGTGTAGGCAATCCAGTCTAAAGCCCAGGAATGCATTGTGGCACTGCTGAATTTACTGGTGAAGACATAGCCTCTGGTGCCACATGCTTTGAATAAATAATTAATTAGTTGAGCAAGTTTAAGATCTCCAATTATATGGAGTTCCTTGTTGACAAAAAGTCACAGTTAAGCTCTTGGAGGGGAGAGATCAAAATTCATGTGCATGCGATGTGCTTGAAAGTGCAATGTTGGAGCTTTAAGCTCTTGCAGTTCTTTTCTAAACCAAAAAATGGTGATATGTGGAATAGCACACTTAGCATCCAAATAAAAACACCTGGTCTTTGACTTACAAATGATGTTTGGCATACTCTTCCTTCCCTTGCAGTGTGCACACCAGTGGGGCTCTCGAGGATGTTTACAGTAATGGGTCAGTTGCTGGTGAAGCCGACGGTAAGTGCTCCCCAAGTCAAGTCTGTCCTCCTGTGCTCCCCAAGTCAAGTCTGTCCTCCTGTGCTCCCCAAGTCAAGTCTGTCCTCCTGTGCTCCCCAAGTCTGTCCTCCTGTGCTCCCCAAGTCTGTCCTCCTGTGCTCCCCAAGTCTGCCCTCCTGTGCTACCTGTGAGAAGGTGGAATGGTATTTTGGTACTTTCATCTAGAATACTTCTACAGAACTCTTCAGTTCATCAGTTTCTAGAACCACTATTTATGTACTCATCTCACATTTTTCATATAGCACAAAAGCCTGTTTTTTCCCCAAAGCTTTTCTTATAATAATAGAGACTTTCTCTGATTTTTCAATTTCTGTCGATGCTAGTAATATTATTTATTTACCAGTGTTTCCTGCTGTGTTTTACCAGTGCCTGAAAAGCGTGGGCATATTCTGAGTTCAGTAGCAAAGAACACAAAGTCTGGATAACAAGAAGGGTACCTGGGGTACACAGAGATGTGTGAAATGTGGGTAGTTGTCATCTTTAAGAGCTTGTTACACACAGATCCTCTTTGATTCATGGTCTGAATGCTGTGAGGGAAGGGAGAAGTTTGTACCACATAGAAGTGCTTTAGTGACTTCAGTGTCACATGTCCTACTTAGTAGTTACAAAAATTTGGGTGCACTTGGATCTTGTTTTCCTTTTCATTAGTCGGTTCAACCCTGGAAATACAAAGAAAATACCTACTATTTTTATCTTTAGTCTCAAAGCACCTGGTAGCTGAGATAGACTGACTTCATTTATTTGGTTTTTAGCTTCCAATAGCAATTTATATTTCCATGAAATACTGGCTTATGTGAAAAGCTGCTTTTTAGTACAATTTTTCAAAATCTTTAGTTATTTTTGTTTAAATTGGGTGTGGTTTGATATGGTTTGAATGTAGTCAGACATACTGTTCTGTCTCTTTAGATTGAAACTGAACATAAAAGCCTTAACTCAAAATCAAAACTTTAACTTTGCTTACAGTAAAGATACAATTGTGTAACAGAATGGAATAATATTCTGTGAAGTTCTTATTTGTGTCACTATTGTAAAGTTGTAGACTGTATATTTGAAGTACAGGTTACAGGAGCAAAGTGAATCTGATTATGTGAATGCAGTCAGGAAAACAAGTGCCTCTGATACTCAGTTCATGTTTCTGTTTGCAAATACAGATCCTGGAAGACCTAGATGAGCAGATGTATATCATCACTTTAGAGGAAGAAGCAATTCAGAGGAAGCTTAATGGTATGTATGCTATACCTGTAATGGCACTGCTTCAGATACAGTGTTTAGAGTAGAGTGGTTCTGGTCAGGAATCTCGCTGTTGATCAGCCTCCTCTGTCAAAACAGAAAATTTCAACATCTTAGCCTGTTACAAGTGTTACAGGGGTACATTTCCTCACCAGGTTTTCCAAGATTGGTTCTTGTGTATGTGTGGTTTGCTTTGGTTTTGTTTTTGAATTGTTCATCAGCTCTCTAATGTGGGAATTGCTCTGAGCCTGAGAGAGCAACTGAGTTGTTGTCCAGACCCACCACCCTTAGTGCAAAATAGCTTGGATTGGAAAATGAGTCTATTTCAGCCTTGTTTGAAGGACAATGAACTTACAAGTTGATTGCTAGCAAGCTTAGCAAGAGGCTTGACTTCCTGCAATATGAGTTTTTGTTTTTAATTTGGAGGATTTTTTGTGTTTTGGTTGATTGTTATTTAAAATCTTAGGTAAAATCCATTAAAAATCAGAGCACGCCATTATATTCTAGGAGTTATTTGGTGAATTCAATAAATAAAAATATTCTATTAATAAGTAATGAAAATTAATAATTACAAGAATGATTTTAGACTTACTGTATTTAGTCTTAAAATTTTGCATTTCTTAATAAGGCGTTTTTGTTATGGATTGTTTAAAAACATGAAGTAAAGTATGAAGTTTTGACTTAGAATGGAAAGGAGTGTTGCAACAGGCAGGCACCACTTATGGAAAATTTATTGGTTCTATGTACCTGGAAATCATGTTGTACAAATATTCTGACTTGCTTTTAACTGCATGGATAAGCCATCCATCCATAATTTATGCAGTTACTGCAGTTTGGAGAACCAAGGAATTTTCATGTAAGACAGCACAACAATGTATGTGTCATGATGACTTATTTTAGCCTTAATTTTTAAAATTTCCTGTTTTTTCTCTCCTGCTTTTCAGTCTTCTGTCATATATCTTAAGCTTTCCTGCTCTGAGGTCTCATTAAGTCTCCTTCCAAAGTTGCTTGGTCAGGGGAAGTACATGGAAGATCATGGTGGTCATCTTTATTCCAGGGCTTAAAATTTGTGGAGGAGTAGCGACTTTTGTGCTGAAATCAGCCATAACTTCAGTTTAAAAGTTACATTCACCTTTTCAGGTGTTTATAGTGACACACTATGTGTGCATTTACACACAGGCACACAAGAAGGTGCAGGCAGTGAGTGTCTTTGAAGCTGTGATGGGTGATGATAATCATTCTGTGTGTTTGATGTTAGCTGGGAACTGTAAAATATTTGTTACTGAATATTTTATGTTGTCATGGTGATTCTACTTGTGTACAACACAGAGCAATGACCCAGTAGTTATTCAGGAATCTATTGGAAGTAGTGTTCAGATGGGGAATGGGATTATTTAGGTGATGCTTGGCTGCTCTTTTTCTTGCAGAAGTCTCTCAAGAGTTGCTTATATTGCAGATTGATATGACTTGTGGAGTGGACCTAGGCTGTTTGTAGGTGCCTACTAGCTGGGTATGGATTTAGGATGTGTGCCAAGAGACTGGATTTGCTTTCAGCACATGCCTTGGTATTCAGTGAGAAGTGGAACTGCAGCCCACCCATATTCCATGGAGCACTCACCAGCCTGCTCTTGAACACTGAAAGACATGGGGCTTAAATGAGACAGGAGAGGATCTGGATCCCCTCTGTTTCCAGTGCTGAAGGAATGGCATGGACACCCCCAAAAGGAATGCTTGAAAATCCCTAGGTTGGTGTACAGAGAAAATTAATGGATTTAAGATGAAAAGTAAATGAAAATTTAAACTTGAATATAGCATGTAGGTGGGACAAGATGTTATATGTGCAGGAAGATACTTTGCAGGATTTTTGTACTAGTTACTTTAGCAAATTTAAGCACAGTTCTCATTATGGTGAGCAGGGAAACCTTCATCTTCTCTTCCAGAAGTCTTTCTAATACATACAAATTATGCCAGAAGCATTGACATCATTATTGCCAGAACTATGAAAGGTCATGTTTACCATGTTTATTGCATTTTAGAAAGTGTGCAGGAGTGGGAGTGGTGCTAATTACATCAGTAAAAGGTGTCTGTGATGTTAGAGGCCATAATCTGTGTTTTAGCACATAGATTGTCATTGTTGCTGTATCACAGTGGATATATTCAGCTACACACTTCCTCTGCCATGGCTGTTGCAACTCTTCCACCATGTTGGTGGTGGAATCCATGGTGCTTAAGTAACCTTGCTGGGCAGGTTTCCAGTAAAGTGCTCTGAAATTAAATACTTTATTTATATGTATAACTAAAGAGTTGAATTTTGATTAAAATGAAGAGGACTAGAGCAGAGGCTTAAGTGATACTTGATGATTGTAAAGCTTTTCATATTTGAAAATAAATCTATCTGTGAAACTGTAGATCTTCTTTGTGGGAACTAATTTTCTTCCTCCTCAGGTGTCTGCAGTGTCTAACTGAAAATCAGAGGAGGAGGGAGGGGAAAGTTTGATTGTGTTATCTACCCTAGTATTTTTATCTATTGAAGAGATACTGGGCTTTGGGAAAATGTTTGTTTCCAGTGTATTATATTTCAGTACCCACATCACTCCTACAGTTGAAAAATAAAGCTGGGACTTTTTTATATTAAAAGAAAAAAGTTGCCTTCAGCTATTAGTTTTCCTGAATCCAAAGAGACGGGTGGGGTAGGATCAAAAATACTTACTTGATCAAAGTTATTGGCTCTGAAGGTATCCTTACCTATGTAAGAAAGATGAAAGGTGTTGTTTTTATTGCACACTAGTAACAGTGTAATTTTGAACTAATTGGTGGTGAACTGCCAATCACCTTGGGGGAATGCAAATAGATACTCTTACAATTTCCTTTGAGGTACTGAAATCTTATGTCGGGGCTGGAAGAAAAACAGAATAATACCGTTAAATTGACCTTAAATGAGCTGCTTTGTGGCTTTCTTGGAGAATCCCTTCTAACTTTTCATTGCTAGTCCAAACAAGTCTCGTCTACCAATTTGATTTATTGGCTAGACAGCGCTGACATTGAACTTTGTGCGTGTTTGAAATAAAGCTAATGTTAGAGAGCTTTTAAGAATTTAGCTGCATCCTTTCCAAATACTCTTTTGACTGATCTGAAACCTTGCCTCTCTCATAAAATATCCTTTTGTATAGCAACCTGTTGTTTGCAACTGTTTTTTAAGGAGGAACTACAACAGCACTTAGATATGATTCAGACTTTCTACTGACCTGTGTCTTAGGGACCTTCTGTGATGATGCTGATTTATTGGATGGACTCCCATGAAATCAGTGTTTTGAACTCTGGATTTTTATGTTGAGGGGAGAAAAAAACATAGATATATATTGAACTGAGCTTTTTCTCAGAGACTCCTAAATCAGTTACAGAAAAGAAGAAAACATTGGATGCTGACTTGAGTTTTCCTTCTTGTCCAGCCGCTTCCATGAAAGTTCTTTTCCCACTGAGCTCTATTACTATTCTTTTTCCCACCTAATGGTAATTAGTCATTCCATAAAACAGATGTTTTAGACTTTTTTGGGGGGGAATGCATCATCACAAAAGCTTATTTTTATAGTGATAATTAGCTTGGGTTTTTTAAAGACTTTTTCTGAAAACCTGTGTTTTATGATTAATTTTTTAAAAAACACTGAGAAGTGGAACTGACATTTGTATTTTAGGCACTTCAACTGATAAGATGTTGTAATGGAACAGAGTCTGTAGGTCTTACTGAATAGTCCTGAGATTAGAGATATTCGTATATATGAAGCCCTGTAAATATTATCCCATACTCATTATTTCACTGATATTCAAGATAAATGTTTAGAGAAAGCACAGGAGTTACTTGTTATATGCAAAAATGTGTCTGAAAGAAACATTCAGTTAATTCAGTTAAACATTTAAAATTTTAAACAGTTGGATGTTTGATTGGTGATTTGACTGCATTGAACAAATAAGTATTTCATAGCCTGCAATAAGAAGAGTCACTTTTTTTCTTGTATTGAGGTTGCTGGATGGATGGGGAGACAACAGAAAATAAGGAAATAATGAGACTGGACTACAAAGTAGTGTTGCTGTGCCAGCAGCCTGAGTGCTGTTTAGATTTTGTAGGCAAGTGATCAAGATATCAGATAAAAGCCTGGATAAGAATATTAATCTCATATAAATTTATTACACACTGTTTAAAAAAAGTCCATGGAGCATGGTGCTCTTGCAGGTTAGCCCATGGCCAGAGGTGGGGCTGAGGGTAGGGAATGGCCAGCAGGTGAAGGGTGTGAATGTAAATCAGCAAAACAACAGCAGAGAGGATTTTGGGTTTAAGACCTTGAACTGTCACTGCCATGGTGTGTTATTGCAGAGTGAAATTGGCCTGGAATAGACAGGGAAAGTATGAGCCCTTAACTTATTTTCAAGTGAGATTGCCCCACTTTCATCCCTTTGTTCACCTTCTGAACAAAGGTGAGTGGAGAGTGTTTCTAACTTATCCCAGGCAGAATATTTCCAGGTTGTGATTGCAGAGAGTGAAAGCTAAAGCAGAAATAATGGCATGGGAACTGAAACAGCAGATCTCTAGTCAGCATTGCAGAGCTGTGTCAGTGCTTGAACACTGTGCAGGGTTTGTAGAGGAACTGGCATCAAGGAGGAAAACCCCATTGAGCTTGCACTGGAAAAGAGGAGTTGTTGGAAGAGAATGGAAGATTGAAGAGAAAAAGGATGGAAAGAGAAAATGGGCTGGGTTTCCCCAAGGCTGCATAAGGATAGGAAGAAAAGTTGATGGGCAACTTTTAGGCAGAAAATTAGTAGGAGGAAAGGGATTAATATTATGGCTGTCAGGGCTAAGCTGATGTACAGGAGAAAGTATGAGGAGTTGCACAACAGTGACACATGTATGTTGTGAGCTGGAAAGCATGGAGGGACAGAGCAGGCAAGCTGGTATGAGCAGAAGATTCATCAGCAAGCAGGTGTTAGCAGTGTGGAAACTTACTGAGGAGTGTGGAGCCTACTGAGGGGAGGGAGGGAGGGGCAGAAGCTGAATCTGGAGCGCTGGCCGCCTTAAAGGCAAAGGTCCACTTTTGCTAAATTATAATGGTCCTGAAGGGCATCTGGGGATTCTTTTAATCTTCATACCAGAATCATATAGGGATTTAAGAATGAGGCATTTGAGACATCCTGTCTGTCACACTATGGCTGGTTATTGGACTTGTGTGAAAGTTCAGCATCAGCAAACAGGCTGGGATCACAGGAGATGATGCTGAAACCTCTGTGCTGAAATCTTCTGGGTAGACTCTGCTGTTTTTGAGAAGTATTTGAAGAGTCTCAAAGAAACATCTGCAGTTTAAAGTCACAAGTGCTTAATGTGATGCTTCCTGAATCCAAATTGTCACTGTGTGCCTTGCAGTTGCATCCAAAAGAAAATCATGTCTTTTGTTTTAAAAGGTGTATCTTCCACAGTGGAATACCAGACGGTAGAGCTGGAACGTGAGCTTGAAAAAGTGAGAAGCAAGAAAACAAATCTTGGTAATGAACTTTCTAAAGTTTCATGTAGATTATAGTTTACTAAATGACCTTGAGGTGCTGTGTTTAGTTTGGAGCAGTTGCTTGATTGATTCCAGTTTGTCCTTAAATAAATTTGTGCATTTGCAAATAATTTGCAAATGAAATCATTGCACCCCTCCGACAAAAAAAAAAAAAAAAAGTAAGGAGTCTGATTTGGATCTTACCTTTAACGTTACTTTAGAGAAATTGTAACACTTCTTTGCATGGAGCTTTTCATGTATAATATGCTTATGAGTATTTGGGCTAATCAATGACATTACTTTCCTTTTTCTGTTTGAATTATTTCTGTAATATTCAAACAGTGTTTTCTTTTCTTTTCTTGCACATGCTAATGATGTCCACTGAAGTTAGTTCTGTCTTTCCTGCCTTACAAGAGGAAAATACTATTTAAATATCTAAAATTCTGTTCTGTCCCTTTAGGTCATGCTAAAATGTACATGTAAACAGTGTATTTGTAAATTCAGCAGATTTTAAACTTTGTGGAACTGCTGTGTGCTAGGGGAACAAAAAGGTTAAGGGGAAACATGCCTCTTGGAAAAATCTGCTTGTCTCTGTCTCCCCAGCCTTTCTCTAGAGAGGTTTCATATTTGTGCCATTGCTTTGTGGAGCTGTACAGGGTGGATGTTCTTATGAACTGGTTGATGTTTGTTCCAGATCAGGATACTGTTGTTACTTACATTAATGTAAGTCAGCTTATGGGTAGCTGAATGATTCTTACTTGTTTTATTCTAAAGTGATCTATGGTATTAAGCTTATGTTTTTTCACTTCTGAACAGAACGGAGGAAAAAAGCTTCTGCTTGGGAAAGGAATTTAGTTTATCCAGCTGTCATGATATTGCTCCTGACTGAGACAGTAAGAATTTTCTTTTATTTTTTTTCCCAGCAAAAAGTATAAAGAGTTCTTTGGTTATTTGAGGGAATAGTTTAAAATTTTTTGAGTGAAGATTGTTTAAGCAACCATCTTGATACTCTTTTCTTGACCATTTAACAAAAACTTGACATTATGGAGTCTAGTGAGGATAAATGTGAAGACTTTAAAAATGTGGAATACTTTTCAATAACAAGAGTGTTTCCTCTTTTTTATAGTCCTTTTCAGTTCTTTTAGTCGCTCTCAACATTCTTTACCTGTTGGTTGATGAGACTGCAATGCCAAAGGGATCAGGGGTAAAGTAATCTTCTCTTACAATTTCTATAATTTTAATAAAGCTTTGGAGGCCTTGCAGAAGTGCAAGTGAGAGCTTTGCTTTAATAACATGGAAACGAATGAGTCTTGACCTTGACTTTGTTTCTAGGTTTCATTCCTGTGCCCACACAAACATTTATTACATGTCATGTTGCAGTGAGTTCTTACTAAAATAGTGCAGAAGCTTCATGTAGATACAGTGATGCACTACAGCAGATCAGTAATCTGGAGTTTGCAGTTCTGTCTTTGCAATACATTTCACTGCAGTTTGAAAGCTGCTGGTGCCATTGCATGAGGTGGGGGCACTTGGAGAGTGGGACATCAGAACCCCACTGAAACACTGAATTGAGAAAAGGCTGTATTGCATATAAGATGTTACATGTTGTGTTCTTGGTAGAAGTTAACTTTATGAACTGTTGCATGTATCTTACTTAATTATGCAAAGTATCTTCTTCCTTGTAGGGACCTGGAATAGGAAATGCCTCCTTATCCACCTTTGGCTTTGTGGGAGCAGCACTTGAAATCATTTTGATTTTGTATCCTTTCTGAAAGAATTCTGTCTGTTAACAAGTATTCTGTCTAGTTTTCTGGGACACTGATAATACACTAAGACACTAGCCTGGAAGGAAGAAAGGTAGGTCAGTCCTTCTCAAACACTTGTTTTTGTTTCTTTTTTCTTTAGTTCTTAAGACTTTTAGGAGACTGCTGAGAACTTGAGTGAAACTTGCATTCCTTGGAGGTTCCTTTTTTCCTTGATTCTCACAGCTATCTTATGGTATCTTCTGTCGTCGGCTTCTACAGTCTTCGTTTTTTTGAGAATTTTACTCCCAGGAAGGATGACACAACTATGACAAAGGTGAGGTACAATCTGGGATGGGCATGGCCCCCTCCTGTCTTTCTTGCCACCCAAGACAAACTGACTCTCTTAGTAATTGTCCTGAATGGCTCATTTGCAGTGATCAGTATTTGTTTGTAAGCTGCGTAAACACAAACTGGAAGATTGTCAAAATGCTGAATGAGTGGGAAAAAGGATGTGCTCTGTTTAGTTTGGATGGCATCCATTGACTTGTAAAAAGCCAGGAATGGCAGAGCTTGTTAACTGGCTATAGAAAAGCAAGTGAAAGAACTTCCTTCAAAGGGAACTTATTGCTAATGAGTAACTTTGATTGTGTTAACTGTACTTCAGGGAGCTTGTTTGAGATCTGAACAACGTGGTTGCTAGAAGTAATACAGACAAAGTAATTCAAATTTGAATAATGAAAGTAAGACTGAGGACAGCTATTCAGCAACATTTTGCAATCTGAAGCTAATTTGACTTTCTACAATTTAGCACTGGCTTTAGCATAACCAGTGCTGTTACCTAATTGGGAGGAACATGCCTAGGTTTTTGGCAAAATATTCCCCCAGCTGACACGGGGAATTGATCAGTAACCAAGGAACAGATGTTGAATTTAATTATTTTTTCAATATGTTTCATTGTTTTTTTATTTAAGTAATGGATTAAGATACTTTTACTACAAATTGTTGGAAGTGAGAAAGTGGGTATACACACAGAATGATTAGAGAAATAAGTAGTAGAGAGTTGGAATGTTCTTAATATTTCCTATTGATTGTTTACAGTACACCAGGAATAGTGTGGAAATAAATAGTAAATGTACAAATGTCTACCTACTTTCAAGTTTACTTTTTTTTTCCTTTTGGCTTCTGATAGAACTAGACCTGAAGAAAATGATCCTTTCTGAAAGAAAGTTTCAATTACTCTTTTTAAAGGCTTTACAAGAACAAAAAGAAATCTAACAGCTGTGATTTTTTTTTGGTATTATTTAAAGTAGACAACAGGCATTGAATTGAAAGGAAGCTCTTTGTTGTAATTTTTTAAATAGTGCTAATCCTGCAAGCAGTTACATCCAAGGCTTAAGCTGATGTATCAGTCATCCATTCTAAGCCCATGGAATTGTTCTTTTATAAAACATTCACAGGAAGTAAGTAAACAGTTGATGCTTTGCAACATGGTTGTTTTGAATAATTTTGGATCTGAGCATACATAACACTTTGATTAAAAGCACATGAATACATATTTGATTTTTTTTCTTGGATCATCTTTGTCTTGTGTAACACCATGTGGAGAGGAGTGACAGAAGTCAGCAAGACTAACAATATATTACAGTAAATTGCTTTAGGTTCAGTTTGAAGAATGTGCTTTTTAAGAATTATTCTTTTTCATCTTGACTGCTGTTTTTCTTTGTGTTCCCTTCAGCAATCTCATTTATCATTTAAATGCTGTTTGTCACTTTCAAACAGATAATTGGAAACTGTGTCTCAATCTTGGTGCTGAGCTCTGCTTTGCCAGTGATGTCAAGGACACTGGGTAAGTGAAATGGAAGTAACATCATAATAAAGGATGTTTAATTGAAAAAAAATACAAGAAAAAAGAAGAGCCTGTAGCTGTATTTTCCATACTATGTAACTTGCCATCACTTTCAGATGAAAGATCATGTATCTTTGGCCTTCATTTCTACATGAACTGTTGAACATACATCTTTGTACATGAACTGCAGAACATACTTTCTAAAAAGAAAAAGATGCTAAGCATTTTTTAGAGAATATATTATTTTAAAAAGGTCAGATTTGAAACTTCTTAAAACAGGAGATTGTGAGATGAAAAGATAGGAAAACTGATTGTCCAGAGCAGTCTGAAATAGTTTCACGTTCACTTTGAAATTAGGGCTTAGTTCCTGTCAAGAATTACATTTGGGATTTGGTGTCTGAAATTTGAGGTAACACTGAGTGCAAATGACTTTTAATGAAGAGTTAATGACTCTTCATTTATTTTTTTAATCAGCAGTGATACCAGGCTACTTTTATTTTCCCTACAATAACATGCTTGTATTTTTTGTTAACTTAATTTTTCAAATTTAACAATTTGGAGTCTTCCATAGCAGAATCGAAGAACTCCTGATTTTAGTGCTAAGGATTGGGAGTAGCATTTGAAGTAGTCAATCTGTTTTAACCAGTTAGAAAAATGTGTTGTATCTTCACTTTAATTAGGTAATCTTCAGCTTGAATTCTTGAAGCTAAATTGCAGGGCTATTACACGTTTTTAAGTAGTGCAGAATCCTTGTAACTAATGTGAATTTCATTGGGAACATTAAATAGAACAAAACAAAAATCTTCACCTCAGGCTGTACAAGTCTTAAGTACAAGCTTAGAAGTTTGAGCTCAGGCCCACAGACCAGCAGTGTGTGCTCAGTAGTTCTCTAGCTGCTCTTCCTTTCATACTCTTGAATCAAGAGTAGTTCATGGTTTTCCAGTATTATACTGGATATTCTCATGCTATGTGTTTCTACAGAGGGGACATTTTAATAAATTATAGATCATTTTTATAGCAAATGAAAAACCTTCTGCAGTGCATTTTGGAGAATTGAATCTTAAAATAAGCATTCTAGAACTTGAAAAAATCTATAGTAAAACTCCACAAAAATGCAAAAGGGTAATTCAAGTACTTAAAGCAGTGCAGTTTTAAAATATAACCAGTATAATAAAGGTCTAAGAAGTGAGATGGTTCTAGGATGTGGAGCCTGATGTTACATAGAAAAATCAGTTTTAGAATAGAATTGTAACATAAGTTTGTGCCCACTAAGTTACTGCATTCAAGACTTGTTTAAAAGAAAATAAAATTAATTGTTAATGATCCATGAGATTACCAGCTGATAATAACCAGATTCTGTGGGAGTAAGTGTACATGCTGGGTCCATTGTTGTCCCATAGGAAACAGATTAATGGTAAAACTCACTTAAAAACCAGACTAACAAGTGAAATTCCTGAATAGTTTGCCATAGAGATAAATAAAAGAAGAAAAAAGATGGAACAATTAACACACAGCTAACAAATGCACAGTCACAGCTGTCCAAACAGGATTAATAGAGTGTATTAGAGTACAGTGAGTCATGTGGTGCTTTTGCAGAAATATCAATGTGTGTTGCACTACATGCCACCTCCCTGTGGCACTGAATAGATGAAAAGAAATAAATATGTTAAGCAGATTCATAGTCTTTTCACTTTATTAAAAAAGCGAGATTCTAGGCTATACAGAAAAGACTAGACTTTATCCTTATGGGAAAGGTGAAAAAGCAAAAGTTATCTAATACATGCACTGACCTTTTTCAACTTTTCAAAATGGAAATGGTTTCTTCTTACATGTTTCATAGCATTCTAATTAGATATGTAGGTGGTAGATATGTCTAACCTGTCATTCTTCTAGAACTCCAGGAAAGTTTTAAACGAAAATAAGTTAAATCATATTTCCCCAGAACTTTTCAGCCTTTTAGTAGCCCTTCAGAAATGTTTCCTGCCAACACCATATTGCTAGTCACAGAGAAACAAATTAGGAATAAAGCACTTAAAGTCAAGAATACAAAAAACAAAGATTTCCAGAGAAAATTGAACTTTCGAGTATATGCAAGTTTTCCTAGAATTCCACACTTGACTATTATCTACAAGTAAATGGGGATTTTAAATTTATTTGTGTGTGCTGTCTAAAACCTACCTTTTTTTTTTGTTTAATAGTTTATTTGGTAAAATTTCATCAGCTTTTGTGTGTATATATTTGTGCCACTAGATATGCAAGTTTTTGTTCAATTACTGAAGAGTTATTAAAAGTCTTGGGTTTTTTTTCTCTGTGGGCTGAGTAGATACTGCTTCTTTAAGAAAGACCTCAAAACCTTTTTAACCTTTTTCTCCCATGAGTTTACAGACTGTTACTGTGTCACTTTTCTGATGAGCAGTGACTTTTTCTGTTTGTAAGAAGAAATTCAATGTAATTGAATGTAATTTATGGACAATTATTTTCCCACCTACTCTAACAGAAGTGTCAGGGTTCATTTCTGTTTGTCCTGGTAACGCTGCTCCTGGACCTCTATGTGTTTCAAGGAATATTTTTCCTTTTCCAGAAAACTCCAGTGCTCTGCCTGTTTTGTTCCTTTTCCTTTAAAGTTTTGGGAGCCTGTACATTCAAACCTGACTTTCTTAATTTTCATGTGGCTTCACAATCTGGCTAAAACACTGCTGCTTTGGAAATGCTAAGGGCACTGTTTGCCTTCAAGTAGGAAAGCAGCTTTGTGTTTATTGTCCTTCATCTCTTTACCAGTTAATTCAGTTGTTTTCTTTCTGTGCTAAGACCTTCTGTGCTTTTTTAGTATATCTCCCTGCCTCTTCTGCTGTTTTGACCAGTGATTGTTTTGTTTCATTATTTGAAACAACTCCTTTTCATTTCAGTATTTTTTCATTTGGTACCAAATTCAATTTCCATGTTTTAATTTAAATGACAGGTGCTGAGTATAAGAAGTGTGTATATCTTTTAACATTGTGATAACTGGCTTGCAAGTCTTGGGTATGCAGATACAGTGAGATTTTTAAGTGTCAGGTTTACCCTTGGAAGAAGTGCAGCTGACCCTTAATTCTGTCTCTTCATTTATTATCACTTTTGAAGTCAGTTTTTAAAAGCCCCAAAAAACTTTCAAAATAAGATGATAGAAAATCAGGAGCTTTCAGGAGTTTCAGAGCCAAGGCTACTTTGTGATTGCTTCATTTGCTGCTGCCATTTTACTTCTGGGACAGGGTCAGCTTCCTGCTTTTGCACTGTTGTGAGGGCACACTTCCCTCTGACATCATCTGTGCCAAAGCTTTTTGGGAATACAGCAGCTTTTGGATCCTAGACAGTGATCATGTGGCTGTCATCTCAGTGTTCTGCTCTGTGTTCAGTGCAGTATTCCATGGCACCTGACAAAGGAACAGCCTGTGCTGCTTCCTCTTCTGCCATGGGCCCTACACCTTGTAGATGTTTCCATGTTTCAGAAAAATGTTGTTCATTTAATTAGTGATTGACAGGCCTTTGATCAGCACAAAGCCCAAGTGTCAGGGTTGGAGGAGACCTATCAGCACCATCTTTCAGCCTCTTTTCCTTCTGTGCAAATGCTCCATGGCTGTAGTGGGGTGGATCCAGGAGAAAAACTGCAGTTGGAAAGATGTCTTTAAACTTTGCTTTCAAAAGCAGTGCTCTGGAAGAACACTTTAGGGGCTTAGTGGTTACCATAAGATGTTGTGGCTCTCATAGAAAGGCTGTTTGCTACCTGTATTTTTTTTAAAAAAAGCTCAAGGTGCATTTCAGTCTTTTCTGGAATCATTAAGGATTTCTCAAAACTGAGGTTTCAAGCAGTTTTCATACTAAAGCTGATTTTTTTCCTAATTACATCTACTAATATCATAAAAAGAGTTCTTACCTAGAATGGACAATTCATTTCAAATCCCATTATTCAAGCATTTTAATATGAAGTTTAAAAAAACATTTTGATAAAGGTGTCTTACAGTTTTATAGTGACCAACAAGCATTGTCTTGTGTGTTTAACCATGTGTCTTCTGGTGTGCTATCTATAAGAATTTTGCATCCAAGTGTAAATATAATAGAAGGAAATTTTTGTGTTTCCTAAAAAAATGTTATGATTATTTTGATCTAAATCTTGTATGCAATTTAACAGGAATCACCAGATTTGATCTCCTTGGAGACTTTGGAAGGTTCAACTGGCTAGGGAACTTCTACATTGTGTTATCATACAACTTGCTCTTTGCTATCATGACAACGTTGTGTCTGGTCAGAAAGTTCACGTCTGCTGTGCGAGAAGAGCTCCTGAAGGCATTAGGTAAGCACGGCCCTGAAAATTCACTCTGTGCTTCACCATCCCTTCTCCACCACTGACACCATGATGTGCTACTGGTAAAGTTCTGTCACAGGTCACAGAATACTTTTTTCTGGAAATTTCTCTTAAGTTAAAGTGTGAGGATGAATAATGTGTTGTTTTTTGAAGAGTCCAGAGCTAAGGTACAGTGTTGATTTCAATGATACGCCTGTGGTACTGATTGGTCTCCAGCTGGATTTTCAGTCTTGGGAGAGCACAGAAGCATTCTCATTGCTATGAGCAATTATTCCACATTAAAACTTCAGCTTGTGTATGGGTTGCCTTTCTTTTTTGACTAAAGCAACTTATTAGTTCCCTAAAAATAGTTAGCAGAGATCTCAACTTTATTGTCATGCTCTTTTTTGAACATCTATTCAGAAAATCATTGTACACAATGTACAGAACCTTGGTAACTGGCTGAGTAAAACCTGTACCTGATATAATCAAAAATTTGATCAAGTTTTGCATTGATATTTGTTGACCATAGATGAAAGGATTGAAACACATTTGATACTAAGAAGATAAAATTATTTTTTTATTCTATTTTTTATTCTATTGTTGTTGCCTCATCTTATCTTTACTAATTAACAAAGCTCCTCTCTCTTTAGATCCCTAGAGTAGTATTTGCTTAAACTGAGAGGATTAATGGTGAAACTTTAGTGTTTCTTGGTAGCTGAGGATTCAGTTTACATCATCTAGAAGTTACTCTTGTTAGTTTTCACTGCTTTGAGTTGTGGTGCTGAAACAAAATCCAAGCACTTCCCAGAATCCTGGTGAAAGATTAATTTAAAATTGTTGTAAAATAATTAGAAATAAAGTGTTTAATAAAAAATTGCAGATGGTGAAGGCAGATTAAGAAACATAAAAATGCAGGCATAGTAGGGTAATGATCATTGGATTTGACACAAGTAGGGAGTCACAAACCCTGAAATGTGCAGGTTCCTGGCACAAACTGGGTTTGTTTTCAGTGCTGTACATCACAGGCTGCATCTGTTGAAAACTGTCCCATGGAATTCAAAGAACGAGAACCAAAATTGGCTTATGACCAAAAATTTCACATATTAGGACTACAGATAAGGCAATATTTAGGAGAATTTGATTTTTTTAGTAGTGCAATCAATTTTGGAATTCCAATTCCAACAATGCAAGAAGTTTAATTGTGCACATCATGGCACTTCAGTGTAGTCTACACAAAATGAATAAGAAATTCTTCCCAGGTTTGATACTTAGCTTTAGAGGCTTGATGGGAGACTTCAGAGAGAAACTGTACCAAGCAAGGAAGGACTGACATCATGCCTCTTTTGAATAAAATATGGCTAAATTTGCCATCTTTCCTCATCTCCCTCCCCCTCAAAAAGAGTAATTTAAGTGCTTGCCTGGGGCAGGATGTGAGACTACAATTAGCACTCACAATAGAGAATTGTGCAATAAGAACAAAAGGCTGGAAACAGTGATAAATCAATAATAGCGTAGTATTAAAAATGTAATTAGACATATAAATAGTTTAGAGACATGATCTGGTCATCACCAGTGACATTAAGATCAGCAGTGGGTGATTTACAAAAAGATGTTATAGTTTAAAATAAAGAATAATTATCAAATTAATAAAATTAATATTTTTAGGTAATTATTTAGGTATTTTTAGGTGACAGGGTAAATTATTGCAAGTCTGTCTTGGTCCGTAACATCTGAGTCTGTGATTTAAGCAATGGAAAGTTAGGGTTCTCTGTCTTCCATGCTTGTCCACTGTAATGGATTTTCTCACTTAAACAACACTGAGGGAATTTCCCAGAAGCAATTCTTGCAGGAGGTAGAACATCAGTTCTGGTCTTCAGCAAATGTGAAGTCTGCAATCATGAAGTAGGATTTGGGTTGTCTGTGTTCTTTTGAATGCCTGTGTGCATGAAACAAGGGGGAGTCTTAAGTTTTTCCTTATTCTGTAATGTTTTGCAGGATTAGATAAACTTCACCTATCAAACAATCCAAGAGACTCGGAGACAAAGCCTTCTGCAAATGGCCATCAGAAAACACTGTGATAACAATCACCTGCAATCAGCAGAGCTGGAAACATCAACCTCATGGCATTCCTGTCATCTCATCAGCATTTTTATATTGCTTTTAGTTGTTAGTGTGGGTCGAGCCTTGTCTCATTTGGATGCTTCTGAGGAAGTTAGGTGTGTCAGATTCTTCTCTTTCCAGTGAACTTTTGGTCTGCTTGTTTATTTCCCAGGAAGTTAATGCAGGAGGTGCCTTGAAGACTGGAAGCTGAAGAGAAAAATGCATTCCTTTTTATTTGTTGACAGTCTCACATCTTTATTTTTAGACTTGCTACCATTTGAATGCACAGTACCTCCTGTGTTATACAAACACAGCTATAAAGAATAACTTTGGGACTTGATTTAAAAAAAAAAGAAAAAGAAGAAAACATACACTTGAAGGCCCATATGACCCTTACTGGAAATGTACAGTAGCTGGAGTAGGTACCCATGACAGGAGATAAACAGCTCTACTGAGAGTGAGTTAAAAAGGACAGGAGAGATCCCAGTGCTGGATGCAGTAGGCTGTGTCATGGTGCCTTCTCAGCAGGCCAGTGTTTTCAGCTCTCTGTCCTTAGCTCCTAATGCCAGCTTGCTTTACTGGTGGTCAAACAATGTCTTACAGAAGTCCAAGATGATGATTAACTTCAGTGTTAAATCTGAGCCTAGTATGCTTTGTAAAAAGCTGTGTAGATCCTTTGTCACAGCTCTCAGTTCTGTGAGCTGTTGTGCCCTGGAGCTCCCTTCCCCTACCCAAGACACCCTGTGAAATTTTTGATGAACTACTGTGTTAGGCAGTACCTGGAATCAATGCAAGGAGTGCAGGCCTAGGAGGCTGCAGTTGCAGTTTTCTACAATCTTTAATTTGAAGTAAATTTCTCTGAATTTATACTTCAGTTACCAGGATTTCTGTTCAGTGGCATAACTCAGTTATCTGTCACTAGCCTGTTTTTTAATGTATATAGGCCTATATGTGTAGATATCATAAATTAAATTCTAAAGTTATAGAGATGACAGTAGGTGGTTTGGTAAGTAAAATGTGTGCAGTCTTGGTAGTTTGAATTTCTGAAGTGTTTAACTGCTCAGAGGCCTTAGATTCAAGATGGCATCAGTGGGTGATAATGTCCTTTCTTGTAGCATTTCCTTGCAGCCTTAGGAATCCTTTAAGCAGTTTATAGTAAAGAAAAATACCAAGAAAGTATTCAAAATCTGGTTGCACTTTTGTCCTGCTCAGCCACAAGTAATCTCCAAACAGACTGGAATGGGGACACCTTCAGTGAGTGCCCCTTCATGTAGGGAGCCAGAAAATTTTCCTGCTCATTTCCTATTTCTGTGAAACAAGTCTGCCTGTCTGAAGTTTGAGGTCTTATATTAGTTGGTGACAACTTGGTTTCCAGTGTGGTTCCAAAATAAGGTAAACCTTGTGTCAGAAACTCTTTGGCTGTTCTCTTGAGATGACTGCTCTGGGCTGTAGACCTTATTGCTGTGTGTGTGAATGTCTGCTTGGGTTTTTTTTTCCCCTAAAGTGCTTCAAAAATCATGCTCCAGTACACATGAGGATTTATCTTTTTTTCAGCTGCCTTTTCTGACTTGAACTGGGGCATAATGTAAATATTTCTGTAGTAAATATGATGCTAGATAATTACTTTTTTTTGTGTGTGTGTGATCAGTATAAATTCAAGGTTTATTGAACTGACTGTTGATGTGTTGTATCAAGTCTTGGAAGAAAAAGTAAAATTACTTGATTTCACTAAGATTTACAAGCATCTTTTCTCTTGTTTAGTGCTGACACTTTAGTGAGAAATCTTTATCTGAGTCAAAGTTCTGCAACCAATAACAGAAAGCTATAATTAAAAGTTGTTCTAAAATGAGTTTATATTTAAAATATTGGGAGATATATTATTAGGGGCATCAGTCAGGTATCCTCAGAGCTTATAGCCTTATGTATTGGCATCATAGTTAAAACCCAGTGAAATATGTCCACTTTTCCATGCTAGTCATTGTATGACCAAAATTGTCCTCATGTCTTAATGAAGTGGTGAACTGTGGTGTGTGAGGCCAGTTAGCTTTTAGATAATAGATATTTCTGTTACAATGCTAAGACAGTTAATACACTCTGAAGAAAATAATATTAGGAATAAACCTAGAAGTATGAACCAGCATAGGTCTTGCTCTTTGTGCCTTTGGAGAGATGTTTGTCATGGCATCAGTGACCCAAGAACACAGAAAAAGGTGGATTATAATGTGTGTGTGTGTGGCTTCTGCAAGTGAGTTGGGCAATTACTTCAACTGAGCAGGGGCAATTCCTGCTGAGAAGCACCCAAGCTTCAGGCAAGACTTTAAAGCTCTTTTTCAAAACAAATGTTAGGGCCTTGGCTGTCCCCACCCCTTCTGCTGGATTCTGCAGGCAGATGTGGGGTTAAGGCTGCCTTAGGGAAAACTTTACACTGGACTCTGTGGGATGGTTGAGGTGCTGTGTGGTTTCCAAGATGGGTGATAATTCACAACTACCTTGTGCAACTATGACAGTGTTGTGTTTTAAAGTCAACTGCTGATATGGTGACACTGTCTACATTAAAATTTGCCTTTGGCCTTGAAAATGACGTGCTTATGCAAGGCTTTGTCACTGCATGCAAGATACAGGTCACTGTATACTTCTCACAGAATCATATGGTCACTTAAGTACAAGCAACTGGTAATTCATTACTGGATATTGACAATACATTCCTAGTATTTGACTCATGTAGAGTCAGGTGGTCTATACCTTCAAGGTATATACAGCTGATCTTAGTAACATTAACATCTGCCTCTCTTCTTATGAGGCAAAAAGCACATCAATGCTTCCATCTTCAACTAGATACCACACAAGACCAAAAAATAGGTGTAAACTGAGTGTTTTAAGTTAGCTGTTTTTTGGCTTTTTTTCTGTGTTGGTAGCACAATATTAAATGCAATTGCAGAACTGTAACATTTGTGGGATTTCTAAGCATAAAGCACACATGCTTATCACTTTAAGCTAAAAAATAGTAGTATTGGTTACTGTACAAGTAACAGTTTTGCATTTATAGGGAGCTTTATTTACTGTCTGTAATGTGCTGTTTATCTTTGGCCCTGTTCCTCTGATCCCTTTGACCCTGTTGGCTGTTTTAATGTCATAGAAATTAAAATATTTGACAAATGGTTTTCCTTGTCCAGTAGTACCACCTGGAGCACCAGCGGAGGGAGGGCTCGGCTGCCCACGCAGGCAGGAAGGAGATCCTGCAGCAGGTGCTTGGCAGGAGGGACATGGGAGCAGATCCTGGGGACATGTCCTCCCCTGTGTCACCAGGAGTGTCACATCTCCCCTGTGTCACCAGGAGTGTCACATCTCCCCTGTGTCACCAGGAGTGATGGGTGCCAGTGTCCATCCCACCCTGTCTCTGCCACTCACCCCTGAGGCTGTGCAGCAGCTGATGCTACCTGAGGTGCTCACATGTGCCCAGTGCTGTGTAGTAAAGACATGATGGCCCTTTTCTTTAAGAATTTACAGTGTTAATTAGAAAGGAATAAGGTAGAAACAGAAAGCAGTTGGCCTCTTCCTGCATGTGGCTTTCCTTGAGTTCTTGTAGCATGCTCTAGGTTATTTCCCACCTCTTCTTCCTCTCCCAGGAGTGGGATGGTGGTGTATGTACAGCAACTGAGCCTTACCCTTAGTGGACTGGCATCTAAATTTTTGAAATAACAAATACAGGAAAACAGCTAAATCCTGTTTAATGTATTCTCTGATCTTGAAAATAGCATTTTTTTAAAACCAGGGTGAAATAATCTAAGCAGAGGCAGGACATTAAGGCCACATAAATAACCTCTTCAAAAAGAAATGTGCTTAGTTTTGTTTTAAAAAGTGTTGATGTGAACTGTGAAGCTTTAATTGCTTTAATGAAATAAGATTCCCTACCTCCTAGTATTAGGATTTTTGTTGTTGTTTTAGCACTGAGTTGAGACAATATTGCCTACACTGACTTCCCTCCCCAACCCATGAACACTGAATTTGCTATTGGTAATAAGCTGGCAAGTTATTTCAGTCACATTGTCAGATTTGAACTTTACAAAAATGCTACTTTTGAATTTATCCCATTCAGCAAGAGCAAACTAAGGCCACAGCCACCAGCCACACAGTGATACAATATCTACCCCCTTTTCTACCTTGCCCCCTTGAGATAGACAAAATATGAAATAGCAGAAGAATCCACATAGATTTGATTTATGCACTGTAAGAAAACATACCAGAAGGCAACTTTATTGGAAGGCTTTTAAAATATGTCACAATTTGAGTATCTAGAACTCTTCTTTCAAAGAGAAAGAAATGTGTCTCATTAGTATACAAATGTCAATTGTATGTTCTCTAAATAAGCCAGTAATTCACTGAGACTGAAAAAAATTTCATCACTTCTTAAAATGTCTTGTGATTCACAGTGAAACAGTATCTTGGACTTTTATAGAAGCCTGTGAACTTCTGAAGGTATCTCTGTCTTGGCAACAGAAACCCCTCAGGATGCTTGCTAATTTTGTATTAACTACCATATTTTATCAGTAGCTTTTTAGTTTCATTTATTGCTCACGTTTTTTTAAAATATACATAGCATTAAATGTTTTACAAATACAGAAGGTGACTCCAAACAGTCAAAGAGGTAGTGTGAGTAATGTTCTGTAAATGCTGATATTCTTGACATACTGAATTCCAAGCTATTTAGAAACTGTATCTGTATGAAGGCCTTACCTCAAATAGAAATTAGGAAATCCTAATTCTTGAAGGCTTTTAGGTATCTGAATGTTGATATGTACCTACTTGAGCACTTTGGAATGCTGCTTCTAGATGTTTGTTGATCACTAACCCCAAGCACTGTTGTTGCTTTTCTCCCTACCCCCATTACATTAAGTTTTCTAGTCAGCATCACTGGATGAAGCTCCTTTCCTGAACAGGGCTTTATTTTGCATTCCTCCTCTATTCCCTGCTTCCACACATACCAGCTATTGAAGTATTGGGGAACCTGCTTTGATTTTCATCTATTTCTTTTCCCACATAGCCTGTAGAGAGATATTCCCTAGTTAGAACTGTTCTTCCACTACAAAAATGTTCACATTTATGAACTTGTTTTTTACCACTAGATTCCATTGAAGCAATCTTGTCACTAGAGGGTCCTCTAACAAATTACCAAGAGCTCAAGTCAGTTTGAATCATGAGTTGAGAGGGTTTAGTCATGGCATATATTTGGGTTTTAGCTTCCAGGGTTGTGAGGGTACAGCCCCAGCTCTCAGTGAGGGGAACCAGCTGGTTTGGCCACTGGGAGCCCCTGGGGTGGTGTCACTGCAGGGTGGCTCCTGCTGTGCTCCTGCTCCGCAGCTCATCTGCTGCGGGGTGTGCAGGGACACCTCCTGCAGTGGGAGATGGACACACCTTGTGTCAGCTCTCAGCAGGGGCAGGCTGTGAGAGGTGCTGAGGTCAGGCTCTTCACCTTCCTCTGGATTTTTGTATTTCATGTGGATGAGCATGTTTTGGGCCTTCTCTCCCCACGTGAGTTGATCATTCAGAGAAGTGGCATGGTGGTGATACCTGTGCAGTGGATTCAGTGAGTGTGTTTAAATGTTTAAGAAGAAAATTGGCTGGTGCATGATTTCCTGTTTCCCCCTAACCATGAGTTTTTTCCAGTCTGGACCAAAATTTTTAAGAGTCACAAAATGTCTCTGAGTACTTTCTCCTCCTTGGCTTTATATAACAAAAAAATTCAGTCACTTTTGCTTTCTTAAAGGTAGCTTTCAAAGTATTTTTGCCTTATTTGGTGTGATTTCTGTTACTTTAAGGAGAATTGGATAGAAAAAGAAAATACATTTAGGTCATGGGATTTGAAATATTGGTGTGTGTGTATGAAACACATGTACACAAAATATTTCCTTTCCTGTGGGGTTTGGGCCAACCCCACATTACCTTAATAGAGATCATGTGTTGCTCTTGTCTCTTCTAAATTTTGTATTTAAAATTCCCAGTGAGGAGACTGAGGATGTTCTTAGGGTGCTGCTGGCACCCTGATCCCTGTCAGGTGGAATTGGCTTCCTGTGAGCTTAGGTAGCACGATCATAAAACCACAATTCTGAGCTGGCCTGGCCATTGCTGTTGGTGCTGCTGGCTGGGCTGTGATGATGGCATCAGGAGCCTTCACTGTGCACGTTCAGGGTTTCACTGCAGTGTTCCTGGTTCATGTCACAGTTTACAAGAGCAATTTAAATTACGCACAATCTCTGAACTGCGTGAGGCTGGGAGTGCAGAATGGAACTGGTGGTCCCCTCTTGGTCTGATTTGTGCTTCAGGTTTTGTAAACTCCACAATCTTGAGCAGCTGAATTTTCTTTCACATGGATGTATCTGACCAAGGTATAACACAGCTGAAAAATTGTGCTTTGAGTGTTACTTTAATCCCAATAGTTTTTGGTGTAGATACTATCTCCCCATCAAACCCTCCTGGTTCATTTTAGGTCATCCAGAATTATGGTTTATAATGTTCTCTGTTGTGGGTATTTTGTTGTGTTAAAAAAAAAAAAAAATCTGCTGCCTTAGCTAGGCTGATATTTTTGTTTCGTTTTGTGAAAAGCAGTGGTAATATGTTTTTTTTCCTTTGTTTGAAATGTTACACTGAATGTTTTGTAGGAAAATTTTTTTTACTGTGTTTTCAATAAAGGTAAAGTGTGATTTATAGCAGAGTTTTATCCCTTTTTTATTATAAGCAATGAAAAAATAATCTGTGTCATTCTAAGTTATCCTGTCTATAATTGGTATGAATAGTTGTCTTCCTCTCTCTTCTTCCTTTTCCCAATTTAACCTGCTTTTGAAATTCTCAAATGGTTGCATTTCTAAAATAGCTGAGGTAGGGAATGTGATGGAGATTGCTCTACATTCAGAGGCATCACAGCCCTGTGTTTTAAGACAGGTGTGCAATTAATTGGAACTCTCTGCTTTAGGCCAGTGGGGATTGTTTATAGCAAAGTATGCTCATTATGTAATTTGTAAGTAATTTGCAATTCCTTAATAGTTTGACTGAAGGGCAATTTTTACATGTTAAACCCCTGACCACCATGCTTCCTAAACTGTCTGTAACTTAAACAGCTTCAGACTTTAAATTCCATTTCACAGGAGAGTTTAGGCTGTTTTTAAAGTTCAAGGATCACGTGTCCTGAAGGGACCTGGAGATGTTTGATCCATCCAGCTGCACAGGATCAAACATAGCTGCATTATTCCTGGTATTTAACCAGCCTGGCAGGGGCTGTCTGTGATGGGATTGCTGGGCTGTCTCTAGGCAGTATATTCCAATGTTTAATTGTCCAAGATTTCATAAATGTCAAATGTGAAGGGCCCTTACCATGCTTTAAGCTTTAATTTTGTTCTCAAATGTCCATAGTAAAACAAGTCTTTTTGCTTGCACTGTTTTTTCCACACCTGAAAGGTTACATTTCCCTTTATTTTCCACCTGAAAGGTTACATTTCCCTTTATTTTCTATATGAGAAGTGACCCCAAATTCCCTCAACAGTTTTATGGAGGCCTCTTATCATCCTTTTTGCTGTCTGTGGGGATGCTTATGTATTTTTGGAAACAGAGCTCAAGTGGACACAGAAACCTCCAAGCTTGAGCTCTGGCATTACATTATGTCTTCAGTACTTTTTTTCTTTGTATTTTTTTGGGCTTGGTTGGTTTGGTTTTTTTGACAGTCAGTGGGAGAAGAAGCATCTCAGGTGTTGTCCTCAGTATAGATTTTTATGCCTTTTTACTGCCTTGAGTATGTTTCTGCATATTGCATATTGGACTGGGCAATCTCATCTTCATATCTGAAGATGCTCCCCCAGGGGCTCAACAAAATAAATACCTACAATGATTGCTTTTCTTGAATTTAATCATCTTGAGTGCAATCCCAGCTCACTGTGGCCACTTCCTCCTAATGTACCCCTGTGTCTGAAAGCTCTGCAGGGATTCACACAAGTCTGTGTGTCTCTGTCCATAAATGTGTGCAGTTTTAAGGGACATTTTGATGTCTGTATCATGACCAGGCAATGTGAGCTTTTCTCTCCATGCATTTCCTGTGACAGAAAACCTGCTAGGAAAAGAAGGAGCCATTTTTTCAGGGAATGTGGGTTGGGAAGTGGGAGGTGAGGTGGCAGAAGGGTTGAGCTCAAGGTCAGCCAGCCTCATGGCACCTGAACACTCTGCTATTGTTTCATTTCACTTTTTTTTTTTTTCTCTTTTGGTAGCTTTTCCAGCACACCTGCTCCCTTCCAGCTGTGAAAGTGACCCTCCATAGCATATATCAGAGTATTTAAAATGAACTTTTCTAGACCCAAAGAAATTGAGAGCCCAAATCTCACAAAAATCCCTCAGAAATGATGTGAAAATCTCACTAAGAATTTATAAAAACTTTGACTTTCCTAAATTTTCTGCTAACATGATCTCATATTCTTTTTATTCTATGGTCTGATTCACTGCTGAGAGCTGTTATGACTTACTGTGTTCCCAAAAGATCCCTAACAGAACAGGATATTAAAAGGATGTATCCATTTGTCAGTAGAAATAGGATTAGTTTCCTTGTTAGTAAATGCTGATTTAGCAATGTAACATAAAAGTTCCCTGAGAGCCTTTGTGTTGTGGATGTATTTACATCCCAAAGTGATGGGAAAAGCAGCAGCCTCTCCTGTACTCTCGGAGAGAATTCTGTGTAGCAAAGAGCAGGTGGGGAACCCGGTGCTTCCCCTCAGGACTGCTCAGTGTCAGGAATGAAACATCCCAGTCTCTCGTTCACACTGACCTTCAGTGGTATGTGTAAAACAAAAAACAAACTAACAACTGTCCCCCCACAGGCCTCCTCCAATATTTACACTTTGTGGTCTCCAAACAGTCCTGACTGGTGACACCATGTGCTCTCTGAATGACTCATAAAATGTTGCTTATATCTTTAATATTTTGATGTGACTATGTATTTAATTAATAACAACTCTGGTAAGTTGTACCTGACTGTTGTTGGCTGGGTTCTAGAACTGAATCTCTGCATTGCAATTTTAACTGCTCTTACTGATTTCATATTAAAATCTGCCTTCAGAAAGAGCAAGGTAAGATTACACCCAACTCTTATGTAATTTGGGGTATCTGTTCACCATCAAGTAAAGGTTGATCACTTTAAAGCACTTCTGGCCCTGAGTTATGCTTGGTCTTCATTTATAGTGGTATCAGACTTGACCAGACCTGACCTGGTGGTGTAAGCAAGTGAGCATCTTTGAGCTGGAACTGTAAAAAACAAAAGAGGAAAACTCTCTTCCTGCATGAGACAGGGATCTATGAAGTTCCTCTGCTGCTAAGATACTATCTTTGAGCTACTCTTGGATTTTCTGTAGTATGATCTGACCAGATTCAAATCCATCACAACCTCAAATCCTTCACAACCTTAGACTTTATTTCAGTAAATAAAGTCTAAGGTTGTGAAGAAAGAAAGAAGTGTAACTAAAGAAGTGTAACTAAAATTTAACCCAGAATTTTTGTTAACTGGTAAATCAGCATGAACTATCAATGTAAATGGAAAGGAAATCAGCATTTTAAATAATTTGTTATTGTCACGTTCTAGGATGTAAAAATGAAATTTCAATGCACAATACCAAATAGCTTTTTAAAATCTTAGAATAACTGAAACAGAGTAACTGAATTTATTTCTGAAAACGCCATATCCTGTCCATTTTATGCCTGAGACTTCCTAAAGCTTGGACAGAGTGGCAGAGAGTGACTGTGCAATCCCCCATCGGTATGCAGAGCTGCATCAGTCATCTGTACAGCAGCCCAGGACTATGATAAAATGAAACCATGAAACAAAGCACTGAGGTGAACTTTGTCCATGGGGAAGCCTTTTTAAGTGATCCAATGTCAGCAAATTGCTTACTAATGTGTTGACTTATGGCAACCCTCAAAAGTAAAATGAAAAGGCTGGAATTTACAGCATATCAATGAATCAGTTGATAAGCTTTTACTGGTTTAATATCCTCCTAGTTTTGCTGCTTGGAGCCCACTTCAGGTTAGCAACAGAATGTTTACCATCTCTGTGTGATAAAGGAAGTCAAATGACTAAACAAATTCCAGGACCATTATACTGTTTGGTGAGATTTAAATTAAAATCGTTGGGAGAAATCATGTGGAGGGGGGAGGAAGAAACTAAAGTCAACTGCATCATTTCCCAGTGACTTACCTCGCTTCCTGAACAATGGCAGGATTTTTAGCAGAGCTGGAGATAAAGTAATGCATTAGAAAAGATTTAATTGCACCAATAAAAGGCTATACCACAATTAAATGACATACAGAGTGACATTTATAGGGAGGATCAAAGAAATTCACTACCTAACATGCTGAAGCAACACCCTGCTCTCTGTGTATAGGAGTGCTAAAAAGTAGCCTACTTTGGTTTCAGTGACCTTTCTTATCTCCTTTGATCTAGATTATTAAAAATTTTAATGCCAGGTGCAATAAGGGCTACTGTAGCACCCTGAAACAAACAATGTGTCCTTCCTAGTACTAATATTTCAGACCTTCTTTTTTATTTTGTGATATTTATTTAAGCATATGAAACTTGACATTTAACCTTTGTGATCCTTCCAAAGGCAGCAGGGTTATTAAAAAATTTTTCTTTTTTTTTTCTTTTTTTTTTTTTTTTCTATTGTGATGCCATTTGATTATGTTAATATTTGGGGAGTGACATTTTAAAAGCGCAGTTCAATTTTGAGAACCAAATGTTATTTTAGAAGAGCTTTTTAGTGCCTGGAAATGGATAGCTCCTTGTGAAAACTTTCTTTAATGTTTTAATTAACCAACACTTTAAAGTATAAGAGTGAACAGCAGGAAAACTCATCTACAGTTCCCACTTGAAAGCCACTAAGAAAAATAAGTGCAGGTCCTTTAATCATGACTTGCACTGAATTTATTCAAACCTAATCATTATAAGAAGACTTTATAAATTTATTCTTAATAGAAGTTGGAAAAGCAGTCCCCATTTTGTTCCCTGTTGGATGAAGATCTTCCTGTGGCTTTTGAAATGTGGGCAGCCAGCTGCCAAAGGCAGGGACCCTAAAGGTAGCCCAGGCAGGTGGCTTGGAGGGCTGCTGCTGTAGCCATCTGAATTTCAGTGAGAGAATTGTGACCAATGCCATTCAGCTGCAGCTTTCAGCACATTTAGGAGCCTTCTGCAACCTCCTGTTGCTGAGACCTTGCTTCATGGCTTTCATGGTGTCTTGGGCCCAAGGGAAACTGGCAACCTTCTTGGGAAAGATGCCTGTATGTGCTTCCCCAGAGCTTCAAACAGCAGGAAAATCCAAGTGTTGGCTGTTCCAGTCATGCTTCTTGAGGACAGTCACAATCCACTGACTGGTTAATTTATTCCAAACTTAAGGGCTTGAGCACTTTTGAGTGGAACATCAGCGTTCTACAGTCACCTTCGTATTCTTTTCTCTTTTCTGGGGAAGGATTTTGCATTGGCTCTGAAGAGGATGGAATGAACAGACTGACAGAACAACTGGGTGGCTCCAGTGCTGCCTGGTCAGTGTGAATGAGAAGGAATGAGTGAAAAGGGAGGGAGGGAACTCATCATATTCAGGAGTTCTGGTTTAAGGAAGCTGAATTGCCCCAAGGAAAAAGACCAAGGAAGCAAATACAGCAAAACATTTTTTCAAATAGTTGCTTTCTTAATTTTCTATCCTTAGGAGGCACTGCTTCCCTTAAGTCTTTAGACTCTGTTATAACAATATATCCCCTCCAGGAAGCTTAAATTCTCTAAGACACAATTCTGCTCAAGAAGAGGAAACTCGAATTTTTATAATTTAGTTATTTATACGAAACAATGATTTATTACTTTTTTTTTTGAACTTTAACTTTTCTAGTGCATGCATTCTGTCTAGTTTCTTACTAAAAGTGTAATGCATTTGGAACATTATTAAGAAATAAATATTGTCTGGTGACACACCTGTAGCAGAAGTAAGGCTTACCTAATTAATTCAATTTAACCAAGCATGCCCCATCGTGTATTACTCTGGTCTGATCCTGCTCTTTTCTACACATAGGACAACTTTTTACCTGTAAATTTTTCAAAGGCTTTCAGGCATCACTGAAAAAATAATTATGATTACAATTACTTACAATATATTTCATCTTGTTGGTACAGATGAAACAGACTAGATTACAGAATGTAAAAACAGTTAATTAATCAATCTATGAACAATCTACAACATGCATGTTCTTAAAATTGAACTGTTAAGAGAATTTTGTAAGTCTCTATGTATTCACATGAAATTTCATGGATTAAATTATTCCAGGTTAGTATACTCCTGTATAGTTGAGTTACAAACTATTTTCCCATATGCTTTTAAAAAAAGGTTATAAAAAGAATTAAGTGCTTCATCATAAAATAGCTTTAAATTATATTTCTTACCATAAAAATCTGGAATCAAAATTACTTTTCAAGATGATTACATTTAATTCATTAAGATATTCACTTAGGTAGTTTAATTAAAAGACTCATGTGCTTGAATAGTTATATAAAAATGTACTCCCTTAATGGACTACATGGGAACATGAATGCAGCACCTGTTTTTTCAAAGGAAAGAAAACAACCCCAGAACCAAACCTGACTTTAAAGCATTCTAACAGCTGAAAAGGAAAAAAATGCTGACAAGAAAAATTCTGAAAGGTCATCAGTTTGCTTCTGTGATTACTGCACTCTTTTGAGTGAAAACAAAATTAGTTTGTGAAATTGTGAATTTTGTGTTAACAGCACATGGGGTGGCAGAAAGGAAGAAATGGCAACTGCTACTGGTTGGAGAAAAAAATTATAAACCAAACATTTAAAATGAAATCTGAATAATTTTCCTCCCCTTTCCCAACAGAGTCATTACATTTCAAGAAGTGATGCACATCAAATGCAGCGTTTCTCACATACAATAAGACAAAAGAGAAAGAAAGCTGACAGGCTACAAGAAAACTTCACCTTTATCTGACCAACATTCCCACCAAGTGCTGATGATCTCTGTCCTGACAAAAGATACAGAGTTGGACAAGAGCAGCAGTTGGCTCTTAGAGGAAGGGGAACCTGGGGAAGGAGTGAAGCCCAGAAGAAGCAGTGAGCACTGGAGCTGGCAAGAACAGGAGCAGTAATGGCCAGCAGGCAGCTGGAGGGAGAGCTCAGAGCTTTCACAGGCAGTGGCTTTTCCCTCGAGGGAGGAAAGCTAAGGGAGGACAAACAGAAATCCAGAGGCATTTGCCTTTTTGTGCCAAATGTAGAGTTACCTTTTAAATGAGTGCTGTCTTTTGCTCCCTCTTGTGAAGGTTCAGACTTTCAGGGTAGCCAGAAATGGGCAGGTCTTTCCTGACCTCTCCCACCTGTCTGTGGACAGTTGTTCACCTCCAGCTAATGTTGGTGTAAAAAGAAGCAACAGGCCTGTATCTAAGGATATTCAAAGACTTTGATTCACAACACACACTTGGCTGTGAAAAGTCCTCTAAAAAATTGAAAAGGGAACAGGCAGAAAAACTGCCCTAAGGTGCACTGTGGAAAGAAACTTCTAAGCAATTGGGATAATTCTTCTAATTGCCATCATCACTTCTCTGAAGCAGCTCTTTGTTCCATCAGTCACTTGTCTCTTTTGCCTAATATTTTCAAGGTAATAGATTAGAGAATGAAATAAAACAGGATGTATTTATGTCCATGCTACACATGGGCATTGAGCAAGCCATCAAGGTAAAATGCAGGCATTTCATCAAATAACCTGAGGAAGTGACTGTCTGGCATTGGGTGTACACCTGCTTTGTTTCCCAAATAGAAGTAACTGTTGTTCTCATCTGAAATTAACAAAGCTTTTGAGAAGGTGAAAATATCTTGAATTGTACACACAGTAAATGTTTCCCTGGTGAATGAGGGCCAGAGCCATATCTAACAGGAGTTTATTTGAAGCAGAAAATAGCCTATACCTGCTTTGCAAGAGCAGATAAAAAGGCTTCTCTATTGTCATAACATAACATCAGAAGTGCACAAATGCCTCCTCTACCATGTCATCTTCAAAATAATATCAGAGTTGGCCACTGAGTTGGTCCACCTATTAAAAGCTAAATGGTGTCTAAAAGTAGAATCTTTCCTTCATTTCTTCCTCCAGCTGATGACTTTCAGCAGTACCTCAAGAAAATAAAATAAGTACATACAATTGTGAGTCCACACAATTATTCAGTTATATTTGTACCCTGGGTTCAATAGCAAATTCCTTCCTCAGTATTGGACAGCACTGTATGGATTTTCCATGCTGTGTGGATCTCTTTACCTGTTTTTCAGCAGGAAATGATAAGGAAGAGTGCTCAACTACTGACTTCTGAGCAACAATGACAACAAATTACTGAATAAACCTCATTGGCCTTTACAGACAATGGATTTTCTTCACATGAAATTCATTAATACCGCATTTGCTTAGAAATACTTTATACAGATACTTCATATAAATCTATCATCAGACAAAGCACCATCAGGCAACACATTTCTTACTGTTAAGTAAGAATTCTGGCAAGGGCAGGGAGAGATAGGATAAGGGGGAAATGGCTTCAGACTCTAAGAGGGTCGGTTTGGATTAGATATTGGGATGAAATTCTTCCCTGGGAGGGTGGTGAGGCCCTGGCACAGCCTGCCCAGAGAAGCTGTGGCTGCTCCATCCCTGGAAGTGTTCAAGGCCAGGTTGGACAGGGCTCTGGGCAACCTGGGTAGTGGAAAGTGTCCCTGTCCATGTCAGGGAGTTGGAACTGGATGATCTTTAAGGTCCCTTCCAAACTAAACCATTAATGGATTAGCTATTCATTAATTACCAGAACCTCTTTTACATGCAGGATTTATACAAGATTTTTTAATGTACATTTTTATTTGCTGAGTAATTTGAATTTATTTTGATACTTTTCAGAGCCTTTAAAATGGGATTAACTAAAGAATATAACAACACAATTTCAAATAATCAGTATAAATAAAATCTCAAAATGGTGAATTTTCCTCAGCATCGCATTTATGAATTCTTAAAAATAAAAATTAATCAAGTAGTCTAATAAAGAATTGTGGCTGCTGCTGCAAAATTCTGGAGTTTAATGAGGCTGTGACATAAGAAAGAGAAATAAAGAGCATGAAGAGACAAAGAGGTGGTCACAAGAGGCCAGTGATACTGTCACTGTTACAGCTGAACTTGTCCATCTCCAGCAATGAATGTGAGGTGCCTGCTGCATGTAGATGTGAAATCTCTGCTTTCTTAAAGAAGGAATCAGTGAAATTCCTTACAAGTGAAATACTTACAGCATTCCTGCCTGCCCTACAAGTGCCAGATAAAGTCCAGTGTCAGTACCTCAGCAATAAAACCCATGTGCTAGGACAATATAGAAATTTATCATCTTTGAAGACCAGAATCTGGAGAAATGTCCAAGGTTTGTGTAACAAGCCTGTAACTTGAGTCCATGGTGAGGCCTTACTGGTGTTTGACAAAACAAGAAAGAAAGACTGACATACAGTAATTGCAATAATTACAATGCAAGCTGATGACACCTAGATGAGAGTTCCAATCCTAGATGGGAAGGAAAGGGTAAACTCCTTCATTCATACCAGAATCTGTGCACAAATCTGACACTACTGTGCAGCACATATTTGTTCTGTGTAAGCTTTCAAAACCCCCATCAGGCAGCTTGTGCATCCAAACCCATTTCTCATGAAGAAAAAAGGATCCTAGCAAGTCATGGGGTTTTGGTGATCCCCTTGCTCAAGCATCTCATTATTCTAGGGCAGGATTTGTTAATTTTTGAGGCTAAAATTCTCCTTCTGAGCTCATCCATCTACAGATGTATATCGTTAATCATCTGAAATTTGCACAAACTGCCTTTGATCTTTTAAAAGATCTTTTGAGAGGTACTAAAGGATCTATCAGGAATACTGCCTTCCCTTTAGTTGAACTATCTGCCTAACCCACTTCCTTGTGAGGTCATGACATCCTTCAAACATAAATCAATTTGAATCTGTGTTTTAGAGCAACAGCTTTGAGGTTTCAGCTGGGTCAGTTTATGTTTTTGGAACAATGTGGGGAGAGATTACCCTGCATGTGGTTTGGTTCACCTAGACCCCACTTTTGTTATCCTATTTTGGTAGCCCAATCTATGAAGTGATGGCCTCTGTGATGAGAAAATCTGGGTACAGGGGGAGTGAACAAGAAAGCAAAGCAGTGACAGCATGAAAGACACCATCACAACCTAGAAAATGCCTGATCTTGATTTCTTTCCAAGCACTGTGGTCAGAGACTGTTTTAAGGAAGAAAATGAGATGGCTTTGTGGAAAGCCTTCTGTATACCCCCAGGGTAAGAGAAAATTCTTATTTAAAGCCTTCACAAATGGATTATTTAAACTGCCAAAGAAGAAGAGATTGGCAGCAAAGCTGAACTTCTAAATAATACAAGCCAGATGGGACACTTGTGAGAGACAGGTTCTACAGGTGTTTAGAAGAAAAACTTTTGTGCAGCAGAGTTTCTGAGGGAAATCTGGTGGCAGGACACACAAGGAGGGACCTGTGGTCAAAGCAAAAGGCTCTGTGGAGATATTCTCAAAGCAGCACTTTGAAAAAATACAAGCAAAGAAAACCTACATTTATTACAGCTCAAGACATCCAAGAATTTTCATCCTTATGCATCAAGTTTAAAAGCCCAACCCATTTACTGACACACCCATTTACAACCAAGTTATTTATCCTAAAATAAACCTTATTGAAGCGTTTACATACATTAACCTTTCAATTATTAATGCTAGATTTTAGGAATTAAACCCCTATTGAAAAAAAATGAATGACACAGACCTGTGAAACTTTGTTTTATTACCCATAAACTCAAGAAGAAAATGTTCCATTAAATTACATTTTCAAAGTTGTTTTGCAGTTTTAATGTTTAAACCACACAATCCTTATTAAGGAAGAGAAAGTTTGACAGATGTATTTTGAAATAATATGAGAATATTGGTGAAAATACTACAAAGTAAAACCCAGGAACAATTGAAATTTCAAAAAGTATTTCAGCACAGTCTTTTGAATCCCTTTCACGAATATTTGTGTGGGAAAATTCAGTCAGTGCTGTGATTTAAGGAGAAAATACTTAGTCTTTCTAATAACAGCAGAAGACATGCTCACACCTGGGCTGCATTTTTTCACCTCAGCCTTTAGCTTCCATAATCACTCATTGTTGATGTTCATTTTAACCCCAATACCTCTTTTCTGTTTTTCCCCCTGCTATCCTCTCTTCAGAATGAACCAAAAAAAAAACCAAAACCCTGCCGTCTTTAGAACTATAACCATGTAAATATAGTGCTAATTAGCTCATCTAATAACCTTTGTCCTGTCACTGGTTACACTCTCTTGTTGTGCACTACTCTGAATCTTCTGGTTCCAAAGGCCGATGTGCTTGAATGGAGCATCCCTGGTTGAATGGGTTCCCTTGGAGCTGGGATTACTGTGACAGTTCCTATGGCAAAGCCAACCTGATCTTCAGGGAGGCCAAAGGGTGTTTGCATGAAAAAGAATAAATAAAACAGCTATTAACAATGATGAAAGTTTATTATACTCAAAACTGCAAATTTTGGAGCCGGAAGGTTCTTTAAGTAGTGCCCAATTGAGGCAACAGAAAGGATGGACATAAGAGGATGTTCATGGCAAAAATAGTGTTGAAATCTTTAGAAAAGGGAAATACAGAGAGGCAAGAAGCACATTTGATCTCCTGGTCTCTTAAGATGCTCCCTGGTTTTGTTTTTCTGAGCAATATCGTCTGTCGCTGCTCCACAACTGTATTATTATAACACTATTTAAAAGTGAATTTTCTCACCAGGCATCATTCCAAGCCCTCACATCTGTGACTTTTATCTTGCTGCATGTTTGCTTCTAAATTTGAAAAAGGTATTTAGCTACAGGTGTTAATTCTTCCCTGGTTTAGCCCCAGGACCATTGTATAAACAAACCTTTTTAACTTTGAGCAAAGCTGGGTATGTATTAACAAAGAATACATTTCATGCAGCTTTATTAAATGTCTTTTTACAGAATAGGGAATAAACCAGACCATTTCAAATAGACCTTAAAAAAAGCTTAATGCTAGAACCTGTCCCCAACTAAGTACAGTAAGAAAATCACTGATGCTTTCTTAAAATAAAATGTAAAGAAAGTTAGGACATTCAATAGACATTAAAAGTACTTATTGGTTCTAATGAAGAATATGTCTTCATCAAGATGCCCTAGTTTCACCTTTTTACATTTACATTGTCACAAAAATAATGTTTTAAATGCATTTCAGATATGAAATCACACATTTAAGCCACTGATGGCAATCCCATTTTTTACCTAATGGCTTAAACTGCTGAATTTTGATAAATTTTAAAACAAGATACCATGCTGTTGAGCATTAAATTGTCTTCTGAACAGAAAGCTTAGTGTCCACATTTTAGTTTATTTTATATAATAACAAAAATTACAAATCAGAATGGTTTACCTAATGTCAGCTGTGGAGCACTGGGGTCAAGAAGATTCTCCTTTTTTGCACCTTCCTTGCTTTTGTGCTCTTTCTTCTTAGTCCTGTATCTGCTATTACTCTGACTATTTCTTTTATTCATGGGATTTGTAAAAGTTCTTTGTATTCCTTGTCCTTGACTTAGGATGTTAAAGGATCCTGCAGCTGATGATTGTCTATTATATCATCCTGCAGAGCAACTGCAGAAACTGCTCTTGTCTCTTGTTTGGAGAAGCAGCCCTAAAAAGCAAAAAAAACCCCAACCAATCTTGAATAATTATTGTTATAAACTATTTAAAACCATACATATTATAGTAAATTAAATTAAACTCTGCACTTAGCCAATATTTTTGAATTGTTAAAAGCTTTTATACACATACAACTCCAGTAGTTGAAGCCTAACATGCAATTACTGTAATATGAAATTTAAGATATTTAAGATTGATGTTTCTGACACATCCTAGTTTTAACTTATAAAAAGTCAAATGAAATCTTTGATTTATCATTTATATTAAATAAAATAACAGTAATTTTAAAGTTTTAATTACTGAGCTCATAATTATTATATTCAATAAACTCATTATGAACTATAAAAGTTTGGCATGCCCAAACACATTTTAATTTCATATAATTAAAAACAATCCCAAAGGCTAATTTTGCCTTCCAGAGCCCTGAATATAAACAAGAATGTATTATTTTTATACAGAGAATGGGCTTATCTACCTGTTCCTCCATTTCTCCCCATGCTTATGCTTTATTTTAGGAGAACCCTGTAAAATCATGATGTTCCATTGCTAATCTTTAGCTGGTTTGACAAGAATAGTGTTCCTTTACATGCAGATTTGTACAAGGACTTCAATAATATTTCCCAGGAGAAGCAGCCTCCTCAATAGCAGATAAGAAACCTACAATTTCTGTTGTTTTCTCCTCAGGATCCCATGGGAAAGAGCTTACCATCTGTTCCAGGCACAGAAGTTAACTTTGGATCCATAAATCACCAAGTCTGTTCCCCTCCTGTCAACCTCATTTCACCCTCATTGGGCTGCAGTGTACAGGGAATGGACTCAGAACCAATGGCAGGAATCACAAATTTCAGGCTGAGCTGACAAAAACGTGGCTGCAGCAATAAACCCCAGAGCTGTTCTGCTTGTTGTAGAAAGGGAAGCCAGTGATACACAGGGCAGGGATGATGCTGGCAGCCCCTTTGGGCTGGAGCTGCTCCTCTGAGGTCCCAGGATCCCCCCTGGTACAGCAGGAGGATGGGACCTGGGGGGAGGCTGCAGGGATGAAGTGAGAGCCCTCAGCTGTGACAAACAGGAGCCACTGCCTACAGGGCTGATTCACACCCACAGCAAGGTTTAGTTTGCAAGGGGACTTAAAGGTCACCTTGTTCCACCTCCCCTGCCATGGCTGGGGACACTTTCCACTATCCCAGGGTGCTCAGAGCCCCATCCAACCTGGCCTTGAACACTTCCAGGGATGGAGCAGCCACAGCTTCTCTGGGCAACCTGTGCCAGGGCCTCACCACCCTCCCAGGGAAGAATTTCTTCCTAATATCTAAACTAAATCTACCCTTTCTCAGTTTAAAGCCATTTAACTCCTTGTCCTATCACTCTGTTCCCTCTCCTGCTGTCCCTTAAGGCACTTGAAGCTGCTCTAAGGTCTCCTAGGCTGAACAGCTCCAACTCCCAGTCTGTCTCCATAGCAGAGGTGCTCCAGCCTCCTGATCATCTCTGTGGCATCCTCTGCATTCACTCCCCCAGGTCCATGTCCCTCCTACTCTTGGGAGCCCAGATCTGGCTGTTTCAGTGTGTGGTTGTTCCCCAGCCAGCCCTGCTCTTCTCCACTCACAGCTCAAGATGGGATGACCAGAGGGCTCTGTCTGTGCTGCAGGGAAGCTGTAGATGTGGCACTTGGGGACATGGTTTTGTGGTGGACCCAGCAGTGGTTAATGGGTTGATGGTTGGACTCACTGGTCTTACAGGTCTTTTCCAGCCATGATGATTCTTTTTAAGCTTTTGTCCCTTTTCCCCCAGCCCCACAGCCCCATAGGCTCTGAGGGAAGGATGGCAGTGGGAGGTGTTGCTCCCTTCTCCTCAGAGGGTGGAGTGGAGCCTCTCCTGGCTTGATACCAGTCACTGTCCACAGGGAAGCCCCTGGGAATGATTCCTTTCTGGTTTTCCCTACCACTCACTGTATCCCACTGTCCCTAGGCAGTGTTTTCCCATTTAGTTCTATGAATGTGGGGGTTAGTGAGCATTAGTTGTGTCCATGTGCATTTGGATTTGAAGATATTTTTGTTGTGTTTTTCAGTTTTTAATGTGCATTTTTAACCTGGCAGGTAGTAAGATGGAAGGCAGGCCCTGTGATTATCACAGATTTATAGAATGGTTTAGGTTTGAAATAACTTGAAAAGTCCAACCAGTAACCCAGCACTGCCAATCCACCACTAAACTGTGCCTCTAACTGCCTCTAACATCTGCACATTTTTTAAAACACTTCCAGGGATGGTAATTCCACCAGTTCCCAGGGCAGCCTGTTCCAGTGCTGGACAACCCTTTCAGTAAAGACATTTCTCCTAATTTCCAATCTAAACCTCCCCTGACCCACCTTGGGGCCGTTTTCTCTCATCCTTTCTGCTTGTTACCTGGAAGAAGAGACTGACCCTCACCTGGCTACAGCCTCCTTTCAGGTACTCTTGGAGAGCAGCAAGGTCCCCTCTGAGCCTCCTCTTCTCCAGGCTCTCCATCCCCAGCTCCCTCAGTTGCTCCTCACAGGACTCATGCTCCAGAGCCTTCAGCAGCTTCCTCACTGCCATTTTGGGTCACCTGTGTCTTTGGCAACTCTATGATAGAATCATCACTAAAAAAAGAAGATATCTTTAAAAAGAGGACAGATGAAGGGTATCCATATGGATCAAACAAAGGTCTTTGTCCCCTAATATCCCATTTTTGTGCAAGGCAAGAAAGAAAATGGCTCAGGGACGTGATAAGAAGTGTTTAGTACAGCATCAGCTCTTTCAGGGGCTTCCCATATTTTAAAATGTGGCTTCCTGAGCCAAAGCACTGCCCATGTCTTTGGTTAGCACTGATGTGTTTCTTTCAGATGCAGAATTGTGTGGAAGTCCTTCTAGAAGGAGTGTGGGCTTCCTCTGGCCATTTCCCTGGTTATTCTCACTTGGTGGCCCTTTATTTTTCACGAGGAGAACAGGCACAGATGGTGCCTCAAATCCAGGTGTGCAATTTCTTTGATTTTTTGGGTTTAAATACTTGTCAGAGTCCTTCTCAGCTGCTGCTGACTTGAGAGATTTGTTTTCCTGTGGAAGTGACATTTTCTGAGCAAAAGCAGTTAGGCTGTCCTGAGAGTAATCCTTTGAGCAGCATATAAATGGAGTGATTAATCCACTGGATGCACTTCTCTGTAATTACAAGTAATTACTTTAAAGTCAAATCTGCAAATGAGAATACCTCTCTGTACGGTAGGGGAAGATGTAAAAAGCAGCTGAAGTGGCTATCTTTAAAATGACATTAAATCACTGATTGTTTCCAAAGGCAGGAATTAAAAGATAAAATAGCAGTTTTTAAAGGAAACTTGCACGTTATCCTGACACCGAATGTGATGAAGGGATATTTTACAGTATAAACTTTTAAAGATTTTCAGTAATAAATTTTAATTAGGAAATAAGTAGAAAACTTGATTTTGTGCCGTCTAAAATATAAATGAAAGGATAAATGCTGAAATATTTTCAAAACCCAACCCACTGATGTGTAGAAAAACCACTGACATGTATCATTGTGGATATAAAGATACTGAAAATAATTATAAAGTTACTGAAAATTATCTTGTGCCTATTTCTGTTTCAGTTTTATGCTTGAACATGATTCAGCATTCTTGTGTTTTTCAGTATTGCATTCAAGTTTTTTTTAGAATCTATGACTGACTTTCCTAAAGTTGCTAATAACTTTCTTTTCAAATAATGCTTGCCATCTCTTCTATTTCTGTCATACCTCATTAAGGTGATCCTATACACATGTATGCTTAATTAAGGCTTTTCGTTAAAATAAGCCTTTAATCCAGAGGTGCTGGGCCTTAATTGAAACTCAGAGAAGATTAGTGTCCTCTCTCATTTTGGTTTTCACTTTTACTGTACTTCCTACTGCTTCTAAACTAAAATGCCTGCGTTAGCCTTAGCTGATACATGGCCAGGAAGAAATTAAAATTCATACTGCAGTCTTCTGGAGAGTAACATGCCTTAGTAATTGCCATTTCTTATTAAGTGCCACCTTTTACCAAGAGCCTCCACTTCAAATGCAAAAGGTTGCTTTAAACCCTCCAAGGACATTAACATAATGAACACGCTGCCTGTTTTGAAGGTGACTAATAAGTGACTAATGATACCTGGTTATATCCATGTGTATAATTTTTAAATGTTAATTGTATGTTTAAATAGTGCTGAAATCTCAGATCTGTCTCAAATGACTGACTTTTACAGAATTCTTTGTAAGGAGACTTAGGAAAAATGAGGATTTTTAGCCACAGGTTAGCTGCACTCAGCTGAGGTACTGTACATTGCAGTAAATTTTAAAACCTTTTTGGAGGAGTAAGACACAGATTCAACAGCTTCTGGTCTTCTAGAATGAAATGCATCAGCCAGAGAGCCAATCTATTTTCTTCTTGTAGAGCTGCAACTGGGCATGGTACTGCTAATTAGCAGAGGCAGGTGGCCTGCTGTCATCAATGGCAGGAGAGCAACTTTTCAGGAAGAGCTATTAAATTGTGTGGGCTGAATAAATCTGATACAGAAACAGCAATGCTGGGGAAAAGGTTTGAAGCAAACTTTTTAGTGTAGCCAGTGTAATGGGCTCCACTGATATTGTGTCTTTACATCATGAAACCTGCCGCCTGTAATGTGTTTTCACTCTTCATTTTGTTAACAATTGTGATAAAAATATGAATATAAGTGAAAGGAAAGCAGTACTATTGTGCAGGTTGGTGGTTTCTAAAAGGATGTGTTATAAAAGTGTGTATTGACACAATAAATAAAATCTGTGTGGAGAGCAGTGAGCATGGTGAGGTCTCTACCTGCCCTGGGCTTATCCCTAAAAGGTTTTGTTAGGTAGGATGGTCCCAGGGATGCTGGGCTGTGTCCCTGCCTCCCAACCAGGCTCCAGGGTGTAAACACTGAGTAGGATGAATAAACCTTTGCCTGTGTGAACACACAGATTTTTTTCTCCCATTGGAAATCAGGACATTTATTCTCCTGGAAGCCTACAAGCCAGGATTTCTTCTGAGAACCCAGTGCACTGTGGTCATAAACAATGAGAGCCGAGTCTGAATGCATTAAAGAGGAATTCCAGCTTGAAATACTTCTGCTGGCTGAGGAGGGCAGGTTTTGGCAAATCTGCACATGTGAGCCCTGCCTTTGACTCAGCAAGGAGCAGTGTCACAGACCTTTGTAGTTGCCCTGTTAAAGGTTGTTTAAAGAGATCCGAGTCAGACATCCTTAATTACAAAAACACAGTGTCTGCCCTTTCTTCTCAGGAGTTTGAAAATGTTTTACTTCATTTGCTCTTTGTTCACATATATTAAATACATATTTGTTTGTACATGGGCATACTCTGTATTTGTCATTGTTATTTTCTTACTGTTTGCATTTTCTGTGAATTTCTGTTAACTTTCAGGCATGTGCTTCCAACTCAGTAGGAAAGCTGAGCAATTTTAGTTTGTAAGGGTAGTAGGGATGTTATTAGGTCTCATTTAAAGCCCTTACAAGCCAGTGAAAAGGCTGTCACTTGTTCATAGCTGAATTAAAAATCTGCTCTGTTAAGTAAATATTACTTCCTCCTCAGGGAGAAAAAGTTTAATTTAAGGGTAAATTTGTACATATACATTATTGGATCAAATTAGATTCCAACCAAAACGTGATTTCACATATGACCACTGATTTTTATTGAGCATACGCCTTATTGAAAATCTTTTTTACTCCAATAGTGCACATTTAGTAAGGATTTATAGATCTAATGTGCTTTATATTTTTGAAAACTTTAAAATATTTGATCAGAATGCATTGGTGATTGCTTAGGCAATGTTGCTATTAGAAGAACAAAACATATTGTTTGCAATATTTGTGCTGCTGGTGCATTAACCATGTGTGGTAGGAGGCTGTGCAATGTGGTAGATGTAGGAATGTTTAGTTTTGGATCTGTTTATGAAGTGCTGAGAAGGTTCTAATCTCTAATTTCCACTCAGATTAATATTTGCTTAATGGAGACATTTTTCACTTTGTGGGATATCTGTTTAATTGTGTAAAGGGGGAATTTTCTGCAAATGTGTCCCATAGAATGCAAGCCTCAAATTCATACCATTGTCAGCATTTAATGCACTGAAATTGTTTCTTCCTTTCTGTTTGTCTTTGGAGAGGTCCTCATTCCTTGGGGATGAAGTAAAGCTCTGGTTCCATCACTGCAGCCTTCAGAATTAGCACTGAAAACACAGGATTCTTTCCCTGGATTGATGAAAGTAATTTCTTGTTTGCTGTGTCAAACAAAGCATGCTATTTGTCACATTGTGGTTTGTGTATCTTTTAAGAAGCTTTCAACTTTGATCTGAGCCAAGGTACACTCAGTAGCACAGATGACAGAAGTAACAAACCAGTGATGTGCATTGTCATTCATACAAACTCTTTAAGTCAACAAATACTGAGACTTAGATGTAGAAAACCATACTGCTTTTGAGGGGGCTTGTGCATTCTTGTGAGAAAATGAAGACCTTTGCTTTTCTTGTTTCAGACAAAGGTGTGGAACAATTTATTAGGTAAGGATTCAGTTCAGTGTCTGCAATCAAAAGGTGCCTCATCTAGTCCAGATTCTGGCCCTTGCTGATATTTTCTAGGTAAACAGTTGCATTTAAAAGACATTGTGGAGATGGGCTCAGTGGCACATAAAAGCTGCTTTCTTCAAACTGTCATCACAGAGGTTTTCAGAGCATGCTTTTAATACTTCCAGAGCTGCTGTTTGTGTCTTTTTCTCCCTCTTCCCCCTCTCCCTATTTATGTTAAATGCTATTTGAAACAGGAGTGTTTTTTTAAATACAACTTTCACCTGCTTTTTACCTGATATGTCTGAAGGGAAATTAACCTTTTGTGTAACAAGACTGAGGGCTAGAAAACTGTTTCACAAACTTAGCATTTTAAGAAAATCCAAAAAACAGAAAATGATGGAAAGCCAGCAGTAGTTATAAATGGTTGTGTGGTTCTGGAAACTGCCACATATTAAAACTTTCAGGTTTGAGGCACTGTTTGATCGCCCACTTTGGCCTTCTAAGATTGTACAAGGAATTTTATGCAGTTGTTTAGAGCTTAAACCATTTGTTTAAATAATGTATTTCAGAAAGACATCCACTTTTCATCTAAAAAATTTCATAATGTGGAGGAGGTTGTTTGTTCAAGTGATTAATCATCATGACTGTTACTCTTTATTATATCTCATTTGAATTTGTCTGGCATCAGCTTCTCACCATTTGCTCTTTTTATGCCTCTCTCATCTAGGCTGAAGAGCTCTTTATTAACTGGTATTATTTGCTCCTTGAAAAGATACATTAACGATGTCATCAAGTCATCCCTCAATTTCTGTTGTTAATCTGAATAGATTGGGTTTGTCAGACCACTCGAGACATTTGCTTAGGCCTAGAATATTTTCCTGTCTTTTTTGCACCCTGTGCATTACACAAATGTTCAACTTAAAAAAATTAAGATACTTGAAAAATATAGTATTCTGTTCTTTGCTTCATCAACCTATACAAAGCAAAACCAATTCTTGTTCTTGCTTAGTGTTACACATTTCTTCATAGAACAAAAGTGTATGCAGCAAAAAACAATCTTTACAAGAAAGGGTATTTTCCTATAATTTTGCTTTTCTTCTCTTTTATTTGCAGATTAAAATGTTCCATTTCTTAAAGGCTGCTCAGACCTCTCATCTTTGCAAAATACACCCAAGAACAGAAGACATGATAAACATCTCTGGTGCAGCAAGGGGGAAAAAACACCTCTAAAGAAGAACACTTCAGTAAAATAATAAAACTTGCAAATACTGATATAAGGAGCTTAAAGGAAACTCTGAGTAGGGCTTAATGTCTGGCATCAGGATAATGTAGGTACAATTTATCACTTGTGAAATATGGTGCTAAGTTAAAAAATCAATGAGGTGCAATAATTCATTTCTTTATACTGTGTAGGAAAGAGATTGGGATGTGGAAGTGGGAGGCTGCTCTATAAATCCCATAGGTTTTCTTTAGACAAGAAAAGTGAAGAGTTAATAGGACCAGCAGAAAATACATGGGCTAAATCCTACCTTGAATAGGTTATGAGTGACAGTAAAGAGCACAAAGCAAAAACTGTTTTCTTCTCTGATGGGGTTTTAAGGCAAATATGAGTAAAGCTAGATGACAGCATTGGTGTGTATTGTTAAAAAATAGGGGTTTATTATTATTTCAGAGCCATTTGCTTGTAATACAAGTGTAATTAAACTCAAATACTTTGGAGAAATTTGAAGAATGTTTGTAGCGATAACGTGCTGAAAATACATGAGGAGTCACCAAGGCACAGAGGGAACAAACTGGAAAGACAAAGAGCTTATGCAGAAACAAAATGTTTTGGTGGCTTAGAACTTCAGCAGAGCAGATCATAAGGAACCACTTGCCTTAGAATTTGCTATTTACAAAGAGCAAGTGTTGCCAAAAGCAGTGATGTATATACAGGGTTTGCAACTACCCATGGAATTAAATGACAGTGAAAGTCAGAACTTGTGGCATTTGTCCAAGGAATCTGAAGGAGCTAAAGAATTGCTAACTGAATTCCTATTAAAACTTAGGTAATTAATCAGGAAAATGTGATACAATAGAGGAACGCTGGAGGTAGCCAGCTTCATACAAAACCCTGTTGGGATAAGTGGTTTTGAGAATGCTTCCAGGAATTACAATGGTGAACTTTTTTGGTGTCAGGAAACTTAATTGATAAAGTCATTAAAGATAAAAGACCTAAATCAACAAAGAGCCTGGATGGAGTATAATGCTAAGGAAAAATAACTCTGATTGTTGCAACAGTGTATCTTGCTGCTCCAGCCTTATAGTGTATTTTGAAGATGAGCAATTTAATGGAGAAGTTTACAAGTACATATATACAGCTTTATCAAAAAGACATGAGTTCCACAAAAAATACTAGACAAAGTTTTTCTAGAGAAGCTAGCAGCACAGCTCAGCATAAAAAAACCCACTTAATAGTTAAGGTGAGACAATAGATTCAATGAGGGGGAAAACTAGGTTGATGATAGAAAACAAAAGATTTCCTTAGAAAAATACACCAGTGGGATATCCAAGGATCATTGTAGATGTGTTTAAACTGCCACAGGGACAGAGTAAGTGCCATCTCTTTATCTGACAGAGCAGGTCTAACTCCTGAGCTGCCCTGTGTGTGTCCATTCCTGCACCTTCCCAACCCATGGAGGTGTCACAGACCTTTCTGTGCTGCACCCTATTGTGAATCTGATTTTGGAGGAGAGGCTAGAAGTGGTGACTAACGACATCCCAATTTGCTGATGAAACAAAATAAAGCATTTTCTCACCATGTTTCTAGGATAAAAACCCAACCTCAAACACAGGAAGGGTCAAGGGGGAAAATGGAAATGATTAGAGGCATGTGGGGAGCTTCTTTACAAGTAAATTAGCAAGAATGGTCCAGATTTGCAGCTGATGAAAATTGGCACAGTTCCACGAGAATCAGGGCACGTTGCCAGTTTACACCAGCAGAGAACCTACCCCAATATGTTTTTAATATGAAAACCAGGGTGATTATAGCAGAGACCTAGAGCAAAAGACTGACATAATTATGAAAGCAAGGCTGTGCAAAGGCTAGAGGGTGTGCGTTTAGAGGTGTGGGGTTTTTTGAGTGCTGGTTAGGATCAGTTTTTGCAGTCAATGCAAAGTTGCTTTCTAATTTTTGCTGTAGGATGCAGATTTCTTCTGTCATATCCCAGCCTGCTCCAGTCGAGTCCTTTCTCCTACCTTTTCCCAGTTCCAGTTCTTGCATCAGGGAGGTTTTCTAAACTCTGCTCTGTAGGCACTACAGAGCAAAAGGGAGCACTGAGAGTGCAGTAGGCAGTTCAAAAGTCCATACAGCTGTCAGGGCATTTCTGCTCCTCTGCCATCTGCCCAAATTACCTTCAAGGTGGGGGACTTGCCTTCTGCCTCTAACTCTGCATCTCACAGATGTAGTGGGAGCTAGAAAATCTTTCTGGAAAACCAAGTTAACACTTCTGTGGGTGGCCCACACTGAGCTCAAGGCAGGCTTGTGGATAAACTGCACAGGTTGTGCCACCAAGCTGTGGATCCACAGATCTCAGGCTGTGTAAAAGCCACAGTTTTTCTGACCTAGGTGCCTAAGTCTTCCTACACTGGGGCAGAAAACATTCTGTGTAGACTACTAGGACAAGAGGCTGGTCAACTTCTGGGGTAAAATATGGTCAAAGTAGTTCTATTTTCAGAGCTGTGGGAAGATGGAACATATTAGCCAAAGGCAGAGCTTTAAACCTGCCAACTCCGACAGGACTCCCTTGAGCACATGTAGAAGGACATGCCCCAGGTTTATCTCTTTTTCTGCAATTACCACACCAGCAATAGCTGAGAAAGGAGTAACTGTCTTGAATGTAGACAAAACAGTTTTTCCACTCACATGGAAGACTTTCACAGAAATTTTCCAGAAAAGTTTCTTCCCGAGACAGAAACCTGGCATGGAAAACAACTCAAGTTTGGCAAGGTTGTGAGCAACTGAAAATATGTAATAAAGCAGTGTTAAACCACTTAATTATAAACACAGTTACCAGCTACATAATTTGTGTAGTGAAGATGTGCTTGATGCAGCTAATTGCACTTCCTGATACTACCTGAAATAAAAGGTGAATTAATGAGAGGGAAACACAAAGTTAATGAGAGTTAATGAGGCAAAAACCCCGTTCAGATAGTTCCATCCACATGGGGGAGAGAGAGAACCAATCCCTGTTGGGTCTGTAGGGCAAGCCACTGCATGGAACACTAATACCTTCTAGAATTTTGGTATAGGTGTTACAAAAACCATTTCAGATGACATCATTAATATCCAAAATTATTTGTTCCAAGTCATAATGACTACAGTTCCATCCAATTTCAGATAAACCCAAAGTTTTCTCCTAACACTGGATTGCACAATAATAGATCTTTAAAGGGACTATTTCTTCTTCTAAACCAGAAGTCACTTAATATTTTAGATACTGGTCACTGGGTGATTTGTGCATGTTGATGCCCAGTATTTTTCATTTAAGTTTAATTTTTCTCCCTATTTTTTAATTTTAAATGCCTGTTTAAATGTGTATGTATTTTCTAGTTTAATTTTTCATTAACAGAGAGTAAAATTTCCTAATAGCCCTCATATTTCTAATTAGAATTCATCTCAGAGGTGAAAGAACCAGCTTAATATTTGTTGAATAGGAGACATAAATGCTGTTGCTAATGTGATGTAGCTATTGTGCCTGTGTGAGGCTTATGTGCATGAGAGAAAATAAATATTTATTCCAAGTATATCTGTTAATTTGACAAATATTATTAAATCTCTTTACATACAGCATCTCTCCTAAATAGAGCTTTGCATTTTTTTCCTAAAATTATACTTTGGATTTGGAAGAATAAATAAAATTAGACATTCTGTCAAAAATATGCTAAGTTTTATGGTAGTCCATACAATTAAAAAAGTAAATTGCCATTCAGGTTTAGTGTTGTCAATACTGATGGAAAGGTTGCTGAGTAGTTCTTGTTGAATGAGATTTTCTCTAATGTTTAAGCCACCAATAAAACCTCCAGTTAAGCCCTTCACAGGAAACTTAAGAATTGACTGATGGGAGTCACATGGTTAAATCAGTGCTTGTTATTCATAATTTATTCAATGGTTGATGGAAAAAAATTGTCCAATTATTTGACAAATACTGCTTGGCAAGATGATTTACAGAGAATAATGCAAGTATTTGTTGAAGAATTTAAAGTGACAAAAACTGCTAAAATTACGGCCTTTATTCTCAATGCAGTGATTAGAGCTGATTGAATGATATTCAGACAGTTTGACTAATTTTGAATAGTCCTTACACAGGCAATATTCCCATTGACTTCAGCTGGAATTTTGCCAGAGTAAGGACTGCAGGATTGGACCTTTGAGTGTAATGTCTTGAAAGGGTCCCTTTATAAAGCAGCAGCTTAAATTCTGAACTGCAATGAAAACCCATTTTCACTTTCCTCTGTTACTTTGCCTGTTCTGTGGAATTGCTCTGTATGAATGTTAATCCCATTCCCTCTTTATCAGCAGAGGGTGCTATGGGAGTTTTGTGCTCTCCAGTAGCCTTTTGTTTATGCACAGTTCAATCTAATTTAAGTTGAACTGACCATTTCAATGGGAGTCAAGTGTGTATTTAAATGGTGTGTGGGAGAGCCATAGTTTAATGGCAAACCATTTCCCTAATTGATCCAAGTTAAAGAAGGGAGACATTTTAAAGTGGATATTTTCAGATTCCTGGCCTCTACCCCCATACCCTCCTAAATGGGTCACTGAACATGGTCTTACACCTTTGCTTGATAAATGATAGCATTTGCATGTGTTTGTGAAAGGCAGGTTCAGTATTCCAAATTACTAGAAATGTATAATAAACTAATATTTTTGAATATAAGATTTTGTGACTTTTTAAAGTTCTTGATTTTTCTAAATGTTAGTAGGACTTCAATACAAGAAAACAGTGTTTACAAATCCCTGATATGGAAGTGCCCAAAAGTGGGAAAATGGTTTTTGCTAAGTCAGGTTATCATATGCTTTGTTACAAGAGTGTTAAGATTGTAAAGTCAAGTGTAGAGAAAACAGAAAATACATAGACAATCTTCATTCTGGTTATTTTTTCAATCATTCAGCATCATCCTGACAGGGATATTAAATTACATGATTGCATAGCTACTTTTTTCTATGAGATGTCTGTGCCTTTAACATATACAAAAGAGATGGCTGAATAGGAGCTTTATGAAATGTTTCTTTTTATCTGAATTGCTCAGTGTATGCCACTGAGTTATTTGCTGCACACCATTCTGTCCAGCATTGAATGCATGATTATCAACTTCCTCAAGTATCTTTCTATATAGTGCTACCATAAGAGGGTAGTTTATTAATCCTTTGGTTAATCACTGTTTAAATGTTTTTTGCTATTTAATGCATGGGGACAGAAAAAATTGGGAAATATGTGGTAAAAGTGATCAACTTTATGGATTTGAGATGCCTTAAACATCTGACATTTCAGAATACACTTCTTGTAGGGAAAGCAGGTCTGTGGCCAACTTCTGCAGTTCTGGATTCCCACTTCTTTCATAAATCAGACCTGTGATTTCAGGCAATCTGGTTTTTCAGAAAGTTAGGGCCTGACAGAGTTCAGCAGTGCAAAGCTGGGTGTGATCTTTTTGGTGTCGTATGGGCTGTGGCCAAAACTGACCTGACTGCAATACTTGAGGATTATATTATTTTATTTAATGATCTCATTTTTAACTTTCCTCATGCACTGCCCATCTTTCAACTCCTGCTGCAAGTGAGAGTGGGTCTTAAGGATGGCATTCTCATTTCCAGCTGTGATGGCCTCTTGGCACACAGAATGAAATAGCTTAATGTAGATTAAAGGTCCAAAACCACTGAGGTGCTGGAGCAAAGTTATGGAGGGATTCCAGACTGCTGGGTTTTTTTCAGCCTTATTTTTCATAATGCTGTCCTGTGGAAGGAAGTGAGAACTTCAAATTTATTGGGAAGGTGATTGTAAAACTTCACATGTTGATTGCTTGAGACACTGGCAAACCATAATCCTTGGATGCACTGGACAATCTGCTGCCATTTGTTGTTCTCCATCATGTGGCCCAGTTTCCACTCTGAACTTTGCAATTGAACTTCTTTATCCAATCATGCTTAAACTTTTCTGCCTGATTCTCATTCTATTGGGATCATTTGCGGTGTTCCTTTCTAACCAAGACCAAGGAGAGGGGGGATAGGACAGAGGCAATAAAAGGGAAAAGAAGGAGAAAATGTGCAGCTTTCATTGCTGGTGGGCCAGGTGGGTGCACACAAAGGCTCACTGAGGCCTGCAAGGGGATGCTCCTGTGATTCAGAAGGACAAGGTACACACACACACAGTCTGCCCCAACAGGTTTCAGTGGGTCCAGCTGTGCTTCTTGTTTTCTCTACAGTCAAATTTTCCACTCAGTCTGTGTGGGCAGATGTGCAGAAACTCATCACTTGGCTGAATTTGTGGACATTTTCACAAAAACAACAGGATATTGAAGCTATGGCAACTGCTGTGCCATGTTTCCAAATCCTGATCTGAGTCATGGAGGGAGCAGTAGCATCTCCACCAAGCAGCTGTAAAAGGTATTTTTTACTTAAAATGTAAAAGGTGGGGGGAGGAGGCAACAGAGAAAGAAATGTATTCATCCTCCCAGCCCTGAGAAAGGGCAGAATAATTCTAGGTCAACATTTCCCAAAAATTTCAGCATTAGCAATTTTCAAGTCTCTCAGCCCAAATCATTACAGTTTGGGGAAGATGTGAACTCCTGTAAAGATGGTATTTTAGTGGGAAGTCTGAGACAGCCTTGTCTAAGAGCACTGCCCACTGTAGATAGTATCTCCTCTGCCAGAATCCATGGTCTTCTGCTGATGAGAAAGTTTTATTCATTGTTTTTGTTGTGCCTCCTCACCACCTTGGAAATACCTATTTTGATTAACTCCAGTCCTTGCATAGATTAATTCTAATTTGATTTCCTCTAGCATCATCAAAATAGTGTTTATGTTTGTTTTTTTTGTTTTAAATAGTGCTTTGTGATCGGAAGGTGATGCCTGTATTGTTTGAGGCTGTTGCTAGAACAGGTGTAAGATGATGAGCTCCCTGAAAATGGTAGTAAAAATAGAAACAAAGGTTGAATTTCTAAGTTAAAGACTGCCAATTTTTCTTTTGTTCTTGTTTGACACTGTTTCTAACCAGGGTGCTTCACTTCCAAGTTTTGCTTATTGCTCATATTCACGTTTGTGCTCTTAGGACTTGCAGTGGTAGAATTTTCTTGCAGGTCAAATTAATGTAATTCCTCCATACTGATCTCTAAAAGGTGGTCTTGCTCTCTCTTATGCTAAGGAATAAGGATGTTATTGTTAAGGATATTTTTAGTGCACCATATCTCTCAAGTAAAAAAAAAAAAAGATTTTTTTTTGTATTTAGGTGGTTATTTAAGAAGTGATATAATACTCTTCTTAAACCTAGTGCTAGAGGAAAATATTAGACTTGCTGTTAGTTTAATTCTGTCATTGAAAGAGTATTTTAAGTAGTGGTCTGTACTAGAACAAAACAGATTCAGAAAAAGTTTTTCTTATGTCCACTAAAACGGTTAAGTGTAGCTGGAGATTTTTCTTTCTATGTAAATATTAAGAATATTAGGATGTGTATGTGTTTTTTCTACTGCTCTGACTCTTTTAAGAGAGAGTGCTGCTGAACACTGAGACTAAGCAGCCAGGAGAGACTAAACAGATGATATGTCCTTCTTCATCAGGAGGAGCTTTCTTGCCGAGTTTTCCAGCACATAATGTGTTTTGTTTTATTAGTTTTTACTGTTGTAGAAGTCTCTTTAACCTGCTTTTATGCTGATTACAATAAGGAAGCTAAATGCTTTCCTAGTTTGTTCAGATCACTTGTAAAATTATTGGTGCCAAACTTAATATGGCTCCAATTTTTCTTTATTTTAATTACTGCTAAGCTCTTCTGCCATGCTGTGTGCTCTTGTTTTATGTTGCATCCAGTTTGAGTGAAACTGTCCTCGTATTGATTCTTGTGGTGACCTGCCAGTCACTTCACTTTGCCTACACTTCTCCGTATGCAAGGGCCAACCTTTCTTTGATGTCCTCAATCAACAGCTCTTCCCAGTTCCTGGGATGTTTAACTTTTAGATTAGGCTATCAAAAGCCTTTAAATCTCAGGCAAATTAAATGCAAGTATGTTTAGTATAGATGTTTATCAAATCCACACTTTTTTTTCCATTATGTGTCTCAATTATTTCTGATTGCATCCCACTGATTTTGTTTCTTCTTCAGGCCACCAGTTGAGAAGATCCCCTATTTTCAAGGATTTTCATTATTTTTATATGATATTCTTGTATTGAAAGCATTTGAGCTCTCTTTCCAAGAAGGATGAAAAAGGGGACGTTATAGAAGGAAAGACTTACATGGGAGAAGAAACCTGAAGAATGAAAGAAGAAAAGAGAAAGCAGAGAGTTCTATTGATCTCCCACAGAAATATGATTTATAACTAAAGCTCCATGTGGAAGGAGTCTTTGGTCCTTCATTACATAACAAATGCAATGTAATATCCTTTTTCTAGGGCAGGGTGCAATATATAAAGTATACCTGTACAATATAGTTATATAATTTATATATTTGTTTATCAAGCATCCATGCATTTGGATTCAGGCTTAATCACCAAAGTGATCTAGAATATTTTGTTCATGATGATCCAAAACCTTAAGGAGGGCAAATCTTCCCAGTCTGAGTCACTTAGATAACACAAGAAAATCAAAAGCCTGGGGTGTTCAGAGGGCAGAGCACCTACAGGGTGAATTGGAACAGTGCAAAAGTGAGTGTTCCCCTTCTGGAAAATCTTTATGAAGAAACACTTTGCAAATGAAACAAAACAAATTGGAAAAATATTTTGGAGAAAACAAATTCATATGGTTTAGTGTGTTCATTAGTTACCTTGCCATGTTCAGTCAGGAGGAACCAGGACACATTTGCAAATGTGATTGTTGGTTATTTGCAATAAAGAACCAGGACTTAAAATTCCAAATTTCACTGATCTGCTGTTTCTTTGATGCTAAAGGCAGACTGATTGGGAACTGCTAAAATATGCCCCATTCAGTAAACAGTATAGGAAATTCCAGTTCCTCCTGCTTATGGAAGCTTAGTCCTGGTCTAAAGACCACCTGAGGTCATTCTGTATTGCATTATCTCTCAGTGCCTTTATCCAGGGAATTCCAGGAAGTCATTTATCTCATGGTACAATATCCTTTGGTCAACAGCTTGTACCCTTTGTGCAAAAAGTAGATAATGGCCAGTACCAATGATATTGTCCTGGGAGTATGGGCTGTAAATCCCTTCCAGGAAGTCTGGCAAATACTTGGGTATTTGGCATGAGGAGTATCTGAGCAAACTTCATTCAGGTTGTGGATGGCTTTGTGCGTGGCAGTGGCTGGGTGTAGATCCTGTGGCAATGCACATTATTTTGAGCAGCAAACTCTATCAGTTTGCCAGCATAAACTCCACTCATTTTGGCTACTGACCACGTTTCTGTAGTGTGCAGAAGTGTGGTGGAGAAGATTTTCCGTGAAAGATGGAATTTCTATTAGCAATTCCATCACAATTCTTGAATGGCAATCAAGAACAGCTGACACCTTGTCTTTGTGAATAGGATTTCGTAATGCTGACGTTATCAGGTGGCTGCTCAATTCCTCATCTGTCACCTTCAGCCTTATCCTACTGCTGGCAGATTAAATACAAATACACACCCTCCCTTAGGAAGCATTTTTGGAGCAGTCAAAGAATTTTCTTATTTTCCATTTTTCTTTGCCCAATATCATTCTTTAAAAAGAGCCAGTTGATGTCATGGTGGTATCATCCGTGTGAATGAAAGAACACAGTTGAGATTTGATGTTCAAGAATATGGAGTGGTTTTATGCCCACTTTTCCTTGTTCTTACTTTATCTAAAACCCCAAACCAGTTCAGCCTCTGTTTACTTTTTATTTATGCTTGTAGACCTGTTGGGAATGACTTTCCTGGAGGTGTCAGTCTCAGCTGAAGGAGTTGGGGAGGAAAATGCTGTGTGCTGCACTGCACTATCCCTTCCCTCTTCCTCCAAGGCTTTATGTTAAAAAAGCCCTGGAGAGACACAGTATGGATCTGGACATGGAGAACCTTGATTCACACAGCCCAATCTCCACTTATTTGATGTTTTCTGTTGCTTGAGATTCCTTGAAAGCCCAAAAGCAACATACAGCTGCAGTTCAACTTCAGATGGAGTTTGGGCTGTAAGAATCTGGACCATGAGACCTCAGAAGCTGAAGAATGACCTCCAGAGTGTTCCCTAGAGATGCTGGTATGAATAGTTGGGAGTACAGAAGCTGGTTTTCTTTGTTAATAACTTGAAGCATGTAAAATACTTGAATAGGAAGATAGTAACAGCACTTGACAGCATCTTGTGACTTTAGATTGGAATGGCACCTTAGAAGAAAAGCTCTGTATTCCTTCAGACTTGGGAATCCTACTAACACTAAATCCTACTAACACAATCTGCTCTTTCTCAGATCTTTGCCACAATGTTCCTGTTTGTCTGCTGTAATGAAACTCTTAAATGAATTGGATGAACTGGAAACCACCTCTGAATAACATACCAGTTTTTCTTGTGTATCCAAATCTAAGACTCCATGGGTAGGAAAATGCTTTTTAAGTTGTCATTAGGAAGTGGTAAACATCTGTGCAGTAGAAGAACTAGGGTACAGCGTTTCATGGTAGTTACATTCTTTAATGAAATACAAAAAAAATTGATATCTTTGCAACTTCCCAGCACCTTTAGATGGATTTTCTTTTGGTAATGAATATTTTCTATATACAATCTTTAAGCAATGACATGATGTTACATAATATTACATTTTATTGGAAGCCCTAAAACTTTTCTGTTCTAGGAAGAAACTTCCCAGACCATATTCCCACAAGAAGTAAGTTTTAATATGTGTCTCCCTGATCCTTTTTTTCTTCTGTTCAAAGAAAAATATCAGCTCTCTTTACAATTGGCCAGGAAGCATTTGCAAGAGGTTAAGTGATACTACAAATATTCCTTAATTGAGTTTAGATGCATTCTGTGCATTTTTACACCAGCATCAAAGAAAACATCTTCCCAAAGATAGGCAGCTTCTTCTCATATTTCAGAAAATCATCACGTATTTTCATCAAGCTTTCAGGAATGAAAGCTGCTGGACTGCAGTGTTGTCACAATAAAAAAGAAAGGTGCACACAGAGGTTCTGTGATCCAGAGGTGACAAGTGCTGAGCAAACAGCCCGTGAAGACATCTTCCTACCTGACAGCATCCATCTCCATCCCTTATTGCTCTTGTACAGGCTCAGATATGTTTGATCAACTTTCAGATGCCTGTCCTGGCAGCAGCAGGTGAAAGCAGTCAGGATACTTTGATTCAGAGTAAAGTACAAGGCAGTCTGAAGGAACCTTTCATTAGCAGTTGATGCTCTGCTGACAGTGAGATTCGTACGAGGAAGCTGGGATGAAAACAATTTTCCATTTCCCTCCTTTCTCAGAGAGGTTTGGTGAGGGTAGTGTGTGTAAGGAATTTTTGCTCTCTGATTTAAATATTAACACATCTGGTATTCAGATTTATTGCTGCAAGATATGAGTCTGGTTTGTCTGCACCTGATATTCCCAATTAAGTGACTGGGTTATTCTTTCACTTGGGTTTAGTTTTTTAAAAGCTTTTTTTGAAACACACCCACTCCTGTGGCAGAGCCAGTGCAATTCTCTGTGAGAAATTTGAAATCACTCCAATTTGAAGCAGCTCAAACTAAAACCTGACCTGAACTTGTCCAACAAGGAGTTGGTTATATTTGTAGCATATATTGGTACTTTGGGATTGGTTACCTGATGATGGTTTTGCTCTCTGAATAGACTACACTGAATTGCTGATGCACATCCCAGGCTGTTCACATCAAGAATGGCTCTGAAATATTCTCTGTTCAAGCAACTGAAAATGAGTTCTGGTAAATATGCATGAATGAAGAAAAAAAAATTAGAAATCTAGTTAGTCTGAATAGATTTTGGAATATGAATGTTACTTTTTTTTTCCTTTTCTGTATTTAACCAGTTCTAGTGTTAAATAATTTAATTTATCGAAGAATAAGATTTAAATTCTCGTCAGCACTAAGCAGATGAAGTCATGCTAGTAAGTCCAGTGGGGTTATGGATTTTTAATTTTCTTTCATTCAAAGCCACATTAAACAAACAGAGAGCATAAAGACTCCATAATACAAATGAGAATCAGGCCAGTGGTGTATTTTCATATTCCTAATATCTGTGCCTCTTTTCAGCATTCTTGTACCTCACATCCTACCATTTTTTGTCTTTTAATCTGTATCTATGTCTTCGTCACCTCTGATAATTTATAACATTTTTTGACCTTAAACTTTGAGTGCCATGACCTGGCTTAATCAGACATTAATTAAACATTAGCTACTAATGTTATCTGCTGACAGTTGTTATCCTGTACACATTTGATAAAAGAAATGCTTTTTGGATTATAGGTGTTTGCATTTCACTTTAGCATTTTATCAAACACTAATATTTTGTCACTAATAAACCCTATCAAAATTCTCTTCTCTGCTACAAGGAACTGTGATTTTTAAAAGTAAATAGATGCTTATGCAGGCTTTAGTGATTGCAATCTTTGCATTTCTTCCTCCCAGTTTCCTCCATGAGAAACACTCTCCAGTTAATCTTCCCTGAGCCCTGGATGGTCCAGGGTGAGGTAAGATGGAACCATGCTGGTGCATCATGAGAGGTGAAGGCTGGTTGGAGAAATTGAGCTGTGAGACAGAGTAGGAAGGGTACAAATGGCAACCAAAGCAGTTGAATGAATTTTTTCCTGCACCAGATTTACAGAGTTGCATCAAAATAAGATTAGCTCCTCACATGAATAAAAGATCATGAGATAATGAATTAAGATTCTGCATGTCTACATTCTACAGGTCCTCTTCTGCATTTTTATAATAAAATCAGGAACTCTTGTGAATAATTTACCTTTTCTGCAATACCTTCTCAGCTCTTACTGCAATTAAACAAAACATAAATCAATGTTTAATTACTTATAAAATTGTAAAAGGATTCCATACCTAATTCTGGATGTCTTGGCATCACATTCTTTGATAGGCCTGTGAAAGTGGAGTTCTCTCAGGCAACAACAGATAGTAACAGTGAGCACAATTAACTGAAATGTTCTCCTCCACACAACACCTTCAACCAACCATTCCCTTAGAGACAGAATCAGGAGCTGAAAGGTCTCAGCATCCTTGGGACTGTATTGGGCTTGCACACTCAGGTTCACTGTGAATGTCTGACTGTGAGCCCTGATGTGTTGATTTTCTTTGGCATCCATTTTTATGATCTTTGTTCAGTGCACTTGTAAATACTCTCCAATGTCCTGACAGACTCCTTTAGCAAAAAGAGAAGTGTACAAAAAAAGTCTTAAGCGATTTGTCTTTTATTTGCTGTAATAGCAAGCTGCATTTTTGACTTTCCTTTGTTTTTCAGTGAAGAAACTTTGTTCTTACATTGCCTGGTTCTACTGTGGTGCTCAGGCCAGCTGTTGTAAATTAAGCATACAGCATTTGCCTCATAGGGGATACCTGGTTCTTGATGCAAAGGACATGAATAAATGAATAATACCCTAACTCTTGATGCTGATTATTTCTGACTGCATTGTCAATGATTTTGAAAATAATGAAAAGCTTCTTAAAAAGAAGAATGTGTGAGGCACAGTTTGTAAGGATAGTTTGAATGTGAAATGGATTTAGACACAAGAAGGTATGCACTGAAAGTGGAAATTTTCAAATTCCAACCCAGTCAATTCCACCAAATGCCTAATAATTTTTACATGTCACAGGGCTGGGTTGGTTAATTTTTCTTACATGGACGCATTACAGAAAAATTGAGAGTCTTTGATCCATAAATTGTCCGTATTCACTCTCAATATTAAATAAAGAAATAATAAAAAGTCCAAAGGCAAAAAAAAAGGAACCATAAAACTTCCACCCATAAAAAGGCTGAAGAAGATGGGGTGTTCTCAAAGAAGCAGAATTTTTCATTCCCACAATGGATTTGCTGGTTGTCTTGCAGGTTGTATCATTTCAAATGAAACTGAAGCAGCACACAGCAAAATGCATCACAGATTTGGGGTCCCTGGCTATAAGGGACATTTTCCTTATGGTGACATTATTTCTTATTCCTTATCCATTATTCCTTATCCATTATTCCATCCTTATTCCTGCCATGCAGAAACCTGTCCAATTTCAACTGATTTTGGATAATGGTGAGACATTCCAGTGAGGGTGCAGGCATAGAAGATTCTTGCACCAAAAAGTTGTAGCAAAAGTCTGTTTTCTTTCACCTGCACTTGCTTCTGGCATATTCTTTTGCCTGCACAGCTGAACTGATTATTCTTAATTAAAACCCCCTAAAACATGTCCCATTTCTCAGTGTGACATCCAGCACTTCACTGGCTTTGGGAGAGGTCATGTTTGGAATATGCCTGGTTGCTCCTGTGCCTTTGGGATAGTTACATACTGTAGAATTCTTCATGTTTAGCCTCATTTTTTTATTGTATTATGTCTATTTTCCTTAACTGAGTTTGCATCCAAGGAACTTTTTTGGCCTTCCTCTGAAAAAAGGAGGAACCCAAGGCTTTTCTTACTGTTTATATGCAAGGAAGTGTGTAGAGAGAGAAGACAGAAAATTTAAATGCCACCACTTGCATAGTCTAAAACTGTAAATCCCCACAAAGTAAGGTTAATTAAAGTCCCTTTCTTCACCAACAGACTGTTCATACTCTGCCTTTCTCCAAAAATGCCATGTACCTGGGGGATTAGTGAGTGTCTGCATTATCAGATATCTGGCATCAAGTAACCAGGCAAGATGTCCAAACTGCTGTGATTCACTGGAGCTGTTTCTATTTTTCCAGCTGGAGTAGGCATTCATCAGCTCTGGGAAAGCAGGGAGGGAAGGGCACCACACCTCCAAATCCCGTTTACTTTCTCCTTTCCCACAGGAGACAACCACTTTGTTGAGAGACAAGGTGGTTAGAAGTTAATTGCAATTTAATTGCCCCCTGTGTATACTTTTGCAGCTAAAGAGAAAGAACCTCTCAGTTAGTATCTTCATGCTTTCAAAAACAGCCCAGTGAGGCTTTCAAAAGAGGTCTGCAAAGCTGGGATGCACATTTTACACCTACAGCCACGTGGATCCCTCAGTCCTGCTCTCACAAATGCCTTGAGGCTGTAGGCTTTGGTTTGTTTTTTAAAGATGTTGTGTCTCTGATTAAAATGGTAAGACTTCTGAGACCAAGCTAGAGATGTCCATCAGTCAATGATCACAATATTAATGAAAATATTGCCAGGATTTTTTTTTCATTATTTCTAGGATTTTGATAGATAGGATACAGTGCTATAAAAACATGAAATAAAAAGACAACCTTCCTCCAAAACCACGTAAAATCTTAAATAATAATTTAAGGGGAAATTTTCAGAGAAACCTCTGAAAATCTGACCTATTCTGCGGCCATGGTCTTCTTAAAATATACATAATTGCTAGGCTGATAAAGATACCTTCTAGCAGCTCTTTATTTTGCCATTAACATGAAAATACAATTATTTTCATATGGTTTTTATTATTACTATCAGAGATTGTTTTTACAGAACAGGGTGTAATTGGGTTTTATAGAAGCCTCCACAGGAAAATTCAAATATTTGTCTGATTTCAAAAGCATGCATGTTGGTATGAAATTTCAGTTTACTCAGCAACCTGATACAGAGGCAGAGTGAAAATACAAAGTGTAACAAAGCAAATGTTAAACCCAACATTTTCTGGAGAAGATTGATGTGTGGTAGATACAGCAGAAGACTGAGATTCAGGAATCAAGTGATGCTTTTTTTCTTGTTGTTGTTTTCTTTTCAAAATGTTTTAAATTCTTGTGTGAAAAGGCCTATGTAAATGCTTACTATTGGCTTGTTCCCATTTCTTCCATGAGCTCCTTGTTTAACCAGGACTAATAATCACTTAACTTTTGTGTGCCTGCATTTACTCATGAGTGTAGTCACTATGAGCATTTTGACAGAGGTGTCTTTATGTTACATTCCTTTTTGAATCTGAAGATAAAAGGCAAAAGATAAATTATTATTAAAATAATAATCTGAAGATTATTATTTTAATAACTGTCTAATTCCTGAAGCAGCACTGATGTATTAAGTATAACAATACACAATTTTATGCTGCATTTAAAAAAAAAATGCTAAGCCCTGAATGCATTTTACAAATATAAATTTTCTCCTTCATATTCAAAGAAGAGGAAAGATGGATGCTGCTAAAATTTTTGAAATACAAAGAGAGCTGGGGATAACATGGTATATCTGCAATGTTCTGCAAGGCTCTGAACCCTGTGGACTAAGAATTTTAAATGCAAACTACACAATTTAATCTTTGGCACCTTACAGGATAGCTTGACATTACCTGAGCAAAGTTCTCAGGAAATGTGACAAGAATATTACTTTCTATTTGCAATACCTTTTTGCTGGAATCGCTCTTAGTGCATTTTGCAGATGGAGAAATTGAAATGCAGAGGAAAGGCAAGGCTTCAATGCAACGAGACCATAAAGTGCATCTTTATGATGAATGATTTTTCTTAAATATATGCCCACATGTTATGCTGGCTTGAGGCTGAATTGTTTATTTGAGCTGGTACAGCAGGCAGTTCCAGAATTGAGACTATTGGAATCTGTAGATTCTCATTACTCTTTTTTTTTTTTCCCACTGGATTGTGATTAACATCAACAGCAAAGATGAGAAAATGCAATCAGAAAAGAATAAACCTGACCAGCAGGTGGTTAACACTTTTACAGAATAAGACATTTTCCATCTTTATTAGCATTAAACAACCAAGTGACACCAGTGGTGATGGAAGAGAATATGCTAGAAAAAGAGGCATTCCATATGCAGTTCAAGCCTATATGTGCATTGAAAAAAGAGCATTGAGCTCAGTCCTGAGTAGTTTTTAGAAATAGTGTGACATTGAGCGATGTTGTAGTGATTATGCTCTTTGACATTAATCCTCATGAATGCTAACTCAAGTTCTGAGCATGCAGCTCTGTGAAATAAATATGTGCATTTGCTATAGAATTCCTGCAGATCAACAGCATTTTTTCAGAAAAAAAGCATATAGTGTTCAATAGACACCTTTAAAATAACATATTTCTCCTGCTTTTATAAAGAAGATTCAAATTGTTTAGTGTGTTTATACAGCTAAGATATTTTATTGATATCACGTTCCACAATGTCCGGCTTTGGGTTTTGGAAGGGACCAATTGGTTTCTGAAGGTTTGTTTTGGTTTTTTTCTTATTTTTTTGGACAAGATTAAAGAATGTAAAAGACTGTTTGTATTAAACAGATTAAGCTGTTAGTAAACATGTCCCCTTTAAATTAAGTGGTGGTGAAGACAAAGAAAGTGCTTTGTTGTTGTCAGATGGATTTGTCTTAAGTCAAATGGGCAAACAAGTCAAACATCAGTCCTCTTTAAATCCCTAATGGCTGTGCAGATTAAATCTCAAAAGGTCTGTAAAATGAGTAAAAAAATTAAATTGCTTTACTTCTTCCTGTCATTTACTTTGGCTAAAGCATTTTTTCTTCTTCCTTTCCTTTTTTCTTCTCTTTTTTCTTCTCATCCAGCTTTTGAGAACTTTGTTTTCAAACTGCATTAGTATACAGACACATATTAAACAAGAATTTCACTTCTCTGCAGTCTTGTCACTTGTGATGAATACATCCTTGCTCAGTAAGTGCTGGTGACACATCATTGTGGCAGCTTCTGCCTCTCAACAGAAGTATAATTAATCTTGCTATCAACACTCCTAAACAGGGGTAGCTGGTTCAAAGTTTTTATTCCATAGAGCTGCTTTGTGTGGGGTGGGATTCCTTCATTTGAAATGTCTGCCTGTGAATTGTGGCTTTTCTGTGATTAGCTTTTCTTTAATGCTGGGGGTGTTGATCTGTGTGGGAACAACAAAATCAGCAGGTTTTGTGCTGTTCTGACCTGGAACTTTTATGCCTTAATAAAGAGGATGCAGAAAATATACCAAGTGCTAAGGTGGCCTCACAGGAGTGTGAAAGGGAATTCAAGGTATCCTTCTACAGATTCTTCTTCCATCCCACTGCCTTCAGTGGGAATTTGGGTGGTTGGGTTTCTGCCAGGAAGACATCTGAAGTGTGCTGCTTATACACCCCAGATATGAGTGTGAAAATATTTTCTGTGCACATCCAACAGCTGTCAAGCACCAGAAGTATTGGAGAGGGGACAGAATGCTAGCTTGCTATGCATTTAAAACTGACTATTCACCAGTATTCCCCCCAAGAATTTAATCATCCCAGCAGCTCTGTAATGATGAAAATCAACCAACAGAGTATTTGCTCCAATTGGATTTTCATTCAGTTTATTAATGATAAAGAAACTCAACTTCATGCATATTAAAAGAGTGTTGATTGAAGGTCACAGAGGTGTTAGCTGTGGTGTCCTGGCTAAATTCCAGTTGGCTAATTACAATCTGCCTTCCTAAAACTCCCTTGTAGTTTCATTATTTAGATCATTATCTTTTTATATTTAGTTCCAAACTCCTGGTAGCACGGCTCTATTTTTGTTAAAGGGCTCTCACTCTTGAGCATGCTGGGTCCTGGGAAGGGAAATGGTGAAGCCAAATTTCTGCTCCTTGAGTGCAGTATTGGAGGTATGGATATGGGATTTAAATGGGAATATATCTAGCTCCAGCACAAAGGAACTGAGGCACATTTTACAATATCATGTCCCACTCTGTGACTGTCAATTGTTGTTCTAGACTCAGAGGGCACCCTATGGAAAGATGTATCTTTCAGCTATTGACTTCTAGTTACCCAAACACATAATTTGATATGATTTCTCCCCCTAGTCTTTAATTTTCAAATTGTGTGCTCCTCACTCCTGCTTACCTGATACTTTCCCTTTCTGGAGGGCAGCCTTTATTTTTTTGGAAAGGTTTGTTAGACCAAGCAGGTCAGACAGACAATCTTTTTTTCTGACTATCTGATTTTAGTTGTTTTTTCCCAAGATGTGTGAGCTGACTGTGGCCCCTCTAAAGGGGTCGTGCTGGGAAACACAGGGATATATTTTCTATTTTGTGGTGCACAACACGACTTCACTCCAGACAAGCCCCTGTTAGGTCAGGCCTCCCAAAGCTCTCTGTAGGAAAGAGAGAGGTTCTGTGCTCCATTACCCACTTGGTTCTGTACTCAAGGAACCATGTTGCAGCTTGCAGAGCTGATCCATAGGCTTAGGGGGTCATTTGGATTAAGCAGTATTGTTTTCACATTGGACAGGGGTCACACATCCACGGTGCTGCCTAGCAGTAGCAGGCTGAGGTCAGATTTGGCTGTGGTCTGTACTGGATTCATCACCACACTCCATTCGTGGTCCTTGGTTGCTGAAGGTCCACTGTGAACACTGAGGAGAAGCAGTGAAGCAGCTATTTAGAAATGGGTTCAAATGCAGTTGAAATAATTTGCTCTGGAGATTAGGCCCATGCTCTTAATTGAAAAAGGAAAGGAAAATGATTTATCAATTATTCAGCATGTTTTCTTTGTACGAAACACTGAGGGTTTTTGTAAGTATGTGTGTCTCAATATAGTGTTTTTATTGAACGATTAAATGTAATTAGAAACCAAAGGTAAATGGTGTCTCAGTGAGTCAAGAAAGCCACAGAGGAGCTGAGTGGTGTCTGCAGCTTTCTGAGCATTGTCAGTTCCCCAGGAAGCCTACCAAAGGGTGATTAGCTCTTTACCCAGGCTTACTTCAGCTTGTTTCTAACTAATGATGATTTACCATTTAGCTAAATGCTAAGCAGCATTTGTTTGACAGAGTGCAAAGTGAGGGCTCAGAGAAAAGCAGGTAAGGATTCACTACAAAGGGCCTGTCAAAATACTTCTAACATAGACTGTCACAGCCTTAAACAATTTATTAATAAGCCTATTAATACCCAAGGATTTTTTTGGCGTGTGTGTCTTGAGGTTCTGTTAAAGACATCAGTGTTTAAGATGCTATCCACACAGGCTTAATGCCAGAGAAAGCAATCCCATTAAATTGGACCTCATAAATATTTCATGAGGTCCAATTTAAAATTAATCTTGGCATGAAGCCAAACCAGGCAGTATATTTGCTACTGTATTAAAAAGAAGCAGCAGATGAGGTACTTTTTCACAATAGTAATCTGACTGGATTTTTTGCAGCATCCTATCAATATTTTTAATAATACAGCTGTTAGTTTTGGCAGGAAGAAAAGCATTTCTTTCATCACCCGTTCACGCACGAATCATACTGCAACTAGTGTATTTTAAATGTTGTCATTCTAGAAAATTATTTTATTTTCCTGGTGATGAAATCTCTGTTTTCTGAAAAAAAAAGTCACCTTGTTACTTGAAAGAAAATAAATAGTCAGATCTGTAAATCAGCAGGGAGAGTGCAGGTATCTTTGCAGGGAAAGGGCTACGAAGGAATCAGTTTTAAAAAGGGATTTAGGCAGGTAGGAGGTTTTCAATGTAATTTGAATCTGAAGTAGCTTGGTCATCTGGGAAATGAAGTTTAGGTTTTTAAAAGTCATTTTGATTGTGAAATTTACTTCTTAGTAGGCAAATTGGAAGAAATGCAATTTGACAGCAGTTGAGACTCAGTAAAAATATATCCCCAGGTATGCTAGAAATCTTCTCAGGAAGTCTTTATATATTTTCTTGAGACAATGTGTCCAGATTTTAATGTCTCTTTGAGTCATTCAGAACACGGAATCTGAACACATAAGACACAGGCAGAGAAAAGAGAACTCATTTACTTTGCTCATTTAAGAGATCAGATGGTTCTGGGGGACTGACTGATGGGAAAGAAATTCAGGCTGCAAAAAAACTACTGCAGAAAGAAAAAGCCTCCTTCTCTTGGCAATAACCATCAGATGAGGTCTCTAAATATTTACCAATTTTTGACAGGAATATTAGAGACTTTCTTTTCTGTCTTTCATATATTGCTTGTTTTCCTAGTCTTTGTCAAAATTCCAGTCATGAGAATTTCCTTTATATATTTGCAAAACACTTATAAATGTGTGTGTGAGGAAAGGGAATAAATAATAAATACAATGACAATATAAAAGCTTGAGTTACATTTAGTGTTTTATGGCTTTAAAGCTGGTGTGAGGATGAAGAAGAAAGCCTTTTATGCTGGAATAATTTCTGGGAGACACTGGTAAGAAACAAGATTACAGGGTGTTTAGAGATGTGCGTTTCAATAAGGAGCAATCACCATTCATATGCATACGTTTCATTTAAATGCATTATAGACACCAGCAGATTGGGAGGCAATCCTGAAACATTGAACACAATTTATTTGGATTTGAAGAAAGCCTTTGCTTTTGTGCCTTACAATGGATTTGATTTACTAAGTCGGGAGACACAGTGGAAGCAAATTCAAATGGACTTGCATTTGGCTGAGGAGAGGGGAAGAGTGGTTATGTGAATTTGGAAATGGACAAGGGAGGTGTGGAGGCAATGCCATGGGGTTCAGCACTCCTGACTTGCTGCCTGAAATTCTTGTTTAGATGTATCAGAGTGAGGGGGGAAGGTGAAGCTTCTTCAGGTGGGGACTTGTGCTTCCTGTCCAAGAGAATTGGATCCTCTTGTGAAGTCCTGCTCTGCCCCATGTGCCACAGATGGAGCCCACAGACCCATCTTGGACTAGGAGCCTCATGTGAAGCTAGAGGAGGTGAATGCCAAATTGGTTCTTTCCTACAGGTGTGATTTGTCTCTGCTTGATTGCAATGAGTGAGAGACTTAAGTGGCCATTTGATTTATCTGGACTCTTCTCTAGTGGGTTTTGGACTGGAAAGGAAGGAAATGAAATGCTTCCTGTGAAGGAAAGGTGACTTTGATCAAACACTGCTCAGAGTGGCAATAATGGATGGGTTATGCAGGGCAGGAGTGAACAGCTCTGGAAACCAGTGGGGATTCACTGAGGAAGGGTCACCTCCAAGCTGACAGTGAGAGCTAACCCAGCTCAGGAATGAGCTGCATGTGTCCATGCTGCAGTTATGTGCAGTGGTCTCTGGGCTCTGCATTTCAGAGTCGGTGACAAATGAATAAAAGGGCAATTAAGAAACAAGATGGGTTTGATTCTTCCAAAGACAGGTTTTTCAGAATAGGGAAGTGAAAGATGCAGGCTTTGGAGAAGTAGGGATTTCACTGCTTCAAGGAACTCTGGCCACGAGATTTCTACTGTGTAGCAAAATTTGGCCAAAAATTTAGTCCTGTGTAGCTTTCAACTTACTTTCTCAATTATAGAGGGTCAGAGAATGATTGAGGTTGGAAGGCACCTCTGGAATTTGTCTAGTCCAGCCCCTCCTGCTCAAAGCAGGGCTAGGACCACGTCAGGTTGCATTTTGAATGCATCCAAGGATGGAGGCAGCCTATTGCAGTGTTCAGTCACCTCTACAAGGTAAAAGCTTTTTCTTATGCATAAATGCAATTCCTTGCTTGTATTCCTGCTTTCTTGGATTCCACTGAGAAGAGTCTGGAACTGCCTTGTGCACACCATCTCAGCAGTAGCACATGCAAGGCCATGGTGAATTTTGAGTTTATCATTACTTTGTGCATTCTTTCCTGCCCAATCAACATGCAGTTCACAGTATCTTTCTCTAGATACCAGATTTAAGTGCCCAAATACAAGAATTAGGTTGTCTTTTTGAGGATAATCAGCTTTTTTCTTATGCTTTTTCCTGCTTCTCTCTTTCTCATATCCTCTCAGTAGAAAGAAATCCTGTTTCCTTTTTGGCCCAGGATGTAAATTCTGAACTAATAATGAACTTCCTCAGTTATGCCAAAGAATGGAGAGCTTCCAGTGATTAAGAGTGAAGGTGAAAGCTCATGTCTTATAAGAGAAATGGTATACTGGATTGTGATTGTGGTATCTTAGTTGGGTATATAAGAAGGAAGAGAAAAAAAAATTAAATAAAACATCATGATATGAAAACAGTTAACAGAAAGAAATTGCTGTAATCTGGAAGCTCACCCACACAAAATGACAAAGAGGGTAGAAAGTCTGGAGTCTGGTAGCTAACAACAGGATGGCTGTGATTCACCCAAGTGACTGCAGAAAAGGCAAATGGAAAGTCTCAGATCCAGTGTTTCCAGTAGTGATAAAGACTGTTAATGTCATCCCAAAAAGCACTGTTAAAGCCTAGGATTGTTTAGCCTAGCAAACACTGCAGTGTAAGTGGATATATCTTCTCTGTACACCCAGCAAGGGAGGAAAACCACAGGTGCTGGTGGAGCTGGAAGATGTTGGCATTAAAGAAATGGATTTAGCCATCTGTGAGTAAGGCTGGCAATATGAACAATATTTGTATCATAAAGAGCAGGTAAAGTTCTGGGGCCACCTCCCATTAGAAACTGTGAGGGAATAAGAGTGGAGTGTGCTCAGTCTCTAAAAGAGTGCAGTGCAGTAGGTTAAGCCAGCTCACACTGTGTCCCAAGAGCTTTCTTCTGGTCATCATCCTGCTGAAATCACAGGGGGGCATTCAGCTGCCCAGCCATAGATATCTAGTGCCTTTTGGGATACCTTAGGGTGTCCTGGCCGTCCTTCAGGTGCCACTCCTGTGTCACACCTGATACTGCAGCATCTCTGAAGGATCTCCAGTGGCATTGGATCCTTGTGTGTGGGCAGCTGAGCCAAGCCCTGGCAGTCAATAGAGGAGAAGTTGGGAAAGTTAAACTCAGCTGTGCTGATCTCTGGTTTGTAGGGCTGGTGAAACATGAGCACATAATGCTGGTGTATTGTGCTCCTCCATCAGTAGCTTTGATATGTGTTTAAGGGATTTTTTTAATGAACTCGTTAGAAATGAAGGAATTAAAACTATATGAGGGGTAGTTGGTGAGTTATGAAAGAAATATTTATTGCTGCTGGCTACTAAACCATGCTGTAGAGGACAATTTAGGAGCAGCAACAGATGATTCTACACAACACAAACATGTTTATCACTGTCTGGAGTTTATATTGTCCCCTTGTCTTCTGCAACTCTTTCTTCAGTAACCAGTGTTCTCCCACATTTTAAATTGATGAGTAAGCAGTGACATCTCCAATCGCAGTTATAAGTGAGCAACTATAAGACAGCAACTTCCTGAGCTGTCATTATACATCATTTGTAACAGTAATAATTTAGGATATAAGTCTATTTTAGATCTTTGGTACCAATGAATTTACCAAAAAGTAAATAAAATATAGGGTGACTCCAAAGCCTACTGAATGAGCAAAATTAGTTGAATATTATATTGATTTGCTGAGACTTAGAAAAATCTATGCGTGTGAAAATACAATTAATAGATTTCTGTTGACTGCAACATAACCAGAGCAAATTCTCCAAGAAGAGGTAGAGGTGCTCTTAGAAGTGGGACTGGCTGATGTTTAGTGAAACTCTGGAGCTGATGGAAGATAAGTTTGGCACTCTACGAAAGGAGATCAGCATTCCATTCAAGTTGTCATACTCCCTGTTCAAAAGTAGACTTTTATCTCCTGCCATCAGAAGGAAAGCATGTGATTTTTGCAACCAGGTGTTTCTGACCATAAGCCAATATTATTAATATCAACACATTAATAATATTATTAGGAGATTATCTGCTGTGCACATGGAGCTACACAACATTTGCAATTTTGTATGGTAATGAGTGTTTGGAATAAGCTGGAAGCTGAAGTAGATTTGTATCTACAATTGTGAGCAGCATCCTGACAACATGCCACTGTTTCTCCATTATATGGGCTAAGATTTATACCAGACTACCAGCACTCAAGGTTGCTAGCATTATCTTTGGCTATATATGTTATAGAGGGTTTTTGCTGAATAGAAGGAAATTGCTTGATTCTAGATAAGATTTTCTGTGGAAATTATTATAGGGTCACAACTCAGGTAATTCCATTTGTAAGCTACACCTGGAAAAGGAGAAAGAATTTGACTGGATGGCATGATGATGTCTACCTATGATATCTCAAGAATGTGTTTGAGATGCAGATGATGTACCCTGTAAGATCAGAACTTCTGTTTTTGGAAGAGATTTGCTGTCAGTCCTGGCAATGCTTTACTGTTGCTTCAATTAATTCTGTGGAGTTTCAGGGATGAAGCCATTGTAGAATTATGGGGTTTACAGCTTTGCTAATCTTGGTCTACAATAGTAATCTAGATATTTAATCCACTCGTGAAATAAAGATATTTTGGATTTTTCATGGCACATCCAGATTCAGCTAACCCTTTTATCTTGACTAATTTTATGGTGTGGAATTTTCTGTGCCTTTGAAATCTGTTTAATTCCTCTTCTCCTTCCCCCCTTTAAAATAAACCAATAAACCACATTGGCTTTAGACTTATTTCCTCTACAGATATGTTTTAGGATTGAGTGGTGTTACCTTATTATTCTTTAACTTGCAGTCTCCTTTGTTTCCCTTTGTAGTTAGGGCATTTTAATGTATTTTGATGTATTTACATTTTCATATGCTCGTTTTCCTTTCTTAGAATAAATACTGGGACCTGTCTTAAGAGACAAAGATTTTAATTCAAGTACTTACCTTCTAGAATACATTCTTGATTTAATTAAAAAAAGGATAAGTTCTCTTGTGCAAAATCCACAGTTTAGTCTGGGCTGAGTAATCATGAAACGTTAAAGCATAACAGTAGGAAAAGCCAATTTGGACCCATATTTTGCAGAGAGATTGAACTACAATATGATTACAATTAGGATTAGTAGAAAACAAAACACTGCTTGCATAGACAGGCTTAGGTTACAGCAGAGGAGCTGTTTCTTACCCTAATTTTATGGAGTTTATGTACTAGAGATAAATAAGTCTTCTTAAGTGGAGTGAAAGATCTTTTGAACTCTCTCTGGAATCTCAGAATTGAAATTACATTGTTCTTCTGGTGTAGATGGGTATAGACAGGTAATGCAAGGCCAGGTGAAATGTATCAAGGAGGCATTTTTATTAAGTTGGCATACTTACAAAATGCTTTTAATCTGGATGGCAATCAAAGCCCTGAGATCTGAACCAGTGTCAAACCCTTAGGAACACATTTGGTATTAGCACATAGCATGATGCTTGTAGAAAGCTGAAGAAATCTAGCAAGTATTGTGTGTTCAATGAGTTTGGCACACCAGAAACATTTTTTGGATCCTCCAGAGTAAATTTCTGGGGAGAATTAGATGTCCATCTTTACAAATATGAGTTGGTACAATGCTTGGCTCTGATATAGGATTATCTATGGAAGCAAATTTTAAATGTATCTGGTTTAAAATATTGCAGGGATCATAAGGGACTCCATTTATGTGCTCAGAGGTAGGATTGATTACTTCTTAGATATGGCTTTATTATGAAGATCAAGATTTCTTGAAGCAAGTCTTTGTGATTTACCTTCTTTAAGGCCACATCAGCCATGGATACTTTCCCAAACATCAATTGCATGTTATAAGATGTGATGTCCATGAATTTATGCACTCATGCCAACCCAAGGGGCTTACATGTCTAGTAAAGGTGAAGTTTTTATTCCACAGATGAAGAAGGAGAGCGAGAGAATTTGATAAATAATTGAGTTTGTTCCAAACGAATTGGGTGGTGCAAAGTAAGGAATATACATGAAAGGTGGTGAAGGGGATGGATTAGCCAGAGCTAAGGAGTGTAGGAGGAGATGAAAGTAGAGATGTGGCTTTGAAAGAAAGCTTTGAAAGAAAGAAGAAACATGGATGTGGGAGATTGGAGCAGATGCACTGAGAGAGAGGGGCTACAGAGAGCTGAGTTTCAAGTGCAGCTGAGCTGGAAGGGAGAGTGAGAATGTGCTATGGAAAATAGGAAATTGAGTCACAGCAATGAGGATGACAACAAAAGACACAATTGGAGATGTAGAAAATGGAGAAACTTCAGGGTCTGCAAGGGAAAATGATGGGGATTTCATCAATAAAAAGGCTGGTATTATCAAACAAGTAATAAGGAAAATAAATATGATATTATTCATGTTGAGTGATATTTTCTGTGAACGAAATGGACTTCACCAAGAGATTTTACCTACCAGCTGCACTCTGAAGTGATCTTGAGGATTAATGATATAATAAAAATATAGACTTTTTAGTATTAGAATTTAGAAACTACAGGATCTGTAGAACGTAGGGAGACAAATTTCAGGGTATGGCAGAGGAGGTCACCTAAGAGACTGAGAGAGGTAATTAGAGTGGAGGAAATTGTCTGAGAGAAAAATCAAATTAAAAGCTTCAGAATGCAGCCTGAGAAATGTCACTGTTTTTTATCAGTTCTACCTCTTCTAAAGATTTATAAAAGACATTTATTGCACCAAGCAGTTGCTACTGGTGGAACACAGATACAGGAACAGAAAGATTGGTGTTTAGAACAAGAGAAATTGCTTCTTGAGAAAAATGGGTGATACTCTGCACATTTCATCCTGTTTTAAAAAATGGATTAAATCAATTTGCATCTTCCATTAAAACAGAAATAAGTTGAATCCTAATCTCATTTTATCAACACTCTGAGATCTTGGAAAAAACCCCTGATTTTGCCTCAACTCTATTTTGAACCAGCAGGCATTTTGAGAAACCCTCGTGGCTAGGCAGACAGGGCTGAATTTTTGTTTTGTTTTACAAAGTGTATGTGTTTGTTTGTGGTAGATATGTTCAACTAGGCTTTTAAACCACCACATTTCAGGAAGTGATCCAGTGTAAAGATCATAATTCCTAGTCTCCTCTGTATTTTTTAAATATGAAATCACTGACTGCGATTTCTTGTGAAAAGAATGTATTGATGTCTTAAAAGTAGTTAGAGAGTAAAGATGCTTAAAGAAGGGTTGGTGTTTGGTATCTTTTGAGATTCTTGGTGTGTCCTGCACACAGACAGGAGTTGGGCTCCTGAGGGGTCTCTTCCAACTCAGTATATCCTATGAGTCTTTAATTCTAACTCACAGAATAATTATTTTTTTGCCTCTTGTACAGGTTTCATTTACATTTTTCTTCCTCAGGACTAAAAAAGGTGTTGAAGAAAGCTGATGAGTTTTTGAGGACTTTACTGTATTGCCTGCCTTCTATAATTACATTAACTTAAATCAACTGATTTACTCCACTCTGAAAATAAGTAAGCCTTACTCAGCCTTATCACACATATTTATCAGCACTGTTCTTTTTTGAAAAGTTATTGGCTGCAGCAATTACAGTCTTCATAATTTACAATATTATAATATAAGCTCTTTTTTGCCTGGAGCACCAGAATTTATTTGTGTTTTTATTTACATAGCATATTTATTACTTATGGAAGAGGCTCCAGTGGTAATGCTAAGGGTAACACATGGAATGCGTGCACAGATGAGAAGTTTTACAGTATTTGCCATCTTCTTTGAGATCCTCTTGTGAAGCTGGCTGTTCCAAGTGGCATCCAGGAATGATTCATTCCTTTCTTCTTTTCCAGTGTATTCCTGGTTCAGTGAACTCCTACATGAATAGCATGTTTCCAGCATGCTTACTCTGTGTGTCTGTAGCATTTGGACTTCTGTGGATACCAACAGGACTGTGGCTCAGCTTCAGTGCATGCATCCAGAAATACCCAAAAAAACGGAACCATGTAGGAGTGTGTCTGGTGTTTGTGAACAGACTCACTTTCTGTTTGCTGCTTTATAAACATTCAAAGACTGAGCATTTAGAGCTGTAAATCCTGAAAATTGAACCAATGATTGTTGATTCATTGCATAATGCCTCCAGACTGCTGATTTGATCATGTAGATGTGATCAGTGCCCCTTCTTGCTTAAACTTTCTGTGCTATGAGACCCTCACTGTCATATCTGGAATCCATAAGCTGTTGATGCTCCATTGAATTTATCCTCTTTTAGCCAACTAGATCAACATTAACTAACAGAGAGGAAAACAAAGGTTCTGGTCTTGCACTGAGTGCTATAAAGGTGAAAGGCTGTAACTGAATTTAGTAAAATGGCTCCCAGAAAAGTAGCTGGTTTCTGCAGGCTTGTAATATAAGACTGTGTGTGATGTGAAACTCATGCAAGTCTGCTCCCAGTCTTCAGGATCATCCCCTTGCATGTAGGAGTGGTTTCAATGTGTAAGTGTGGTCCCAGGGAAAACAGAGGAACACTAAAATGGACAATGGTTCTCAGGTGGAGCCTCTGCTTACAGTAAGAGAAGTGGGTGGATCCCAAAGCAAACAAAAGCATGTCAATACAAAAGAGTGTGGTTTCTGTGGGCACATCATCATAATGAAAATCTTATGCTTACTCTGTATCTTAAATTCCAATGGAATATCAAGAGTTCTCAAAGTGTGATCAATAAAGTTGCCTTAAAATATGACATATTGAAATACAACAGAGTGTCTTGCTTTTAAAAATGAATGGGATCAATACATTTTGTTTAGATGTCCACAGTCATGGAATTGATTAATCTTTAATTCTGAAAGGTAAGTGAAAGTGCCTGAGATGTTTAATATAATAATAATAATAATAATGCATTAAGGCATTCACTACGAACACGGTGAGTCCTGTGCCCTGGAGATGCCAGGAAGGAACGTGGTTTCCATAGGCAATGCCTCTTGCTCTGGATGCAGTGCTTGCTCTGCAGGTCATACATCCAGCATGACATCTTAATGGCACTGGGTGTCCTTTTAGTGCCACTGCTGCAAGGTGCGTGAGCGGGATTTTGGCAAGGTGGTGGGTCATGGGCTCCCACAGTCATGTGGGACTTGCAGATAAGCAGCAATGATTGAAGCTCAGAGTGGAAGTGTTAGCATTATGTTTGGGCACTAAAACTTTAAATGGTTCCTTGCTTAAACAGTGGTGGCTGCACAGGAAAGTTCTGCTAAGAATGAATACTTCAAAAAACAGCAGGCTTGACTTGAGAAGCCTGCTTCAGGGGCAGTTTAGCTAACTCTGTACCCATCAGTAATCAATAGAAGAGTTGAACAGTTTTTAGCAGGAGTTTTTCTTTTTTTTTAATTTTTTTTTTTTTTTTTGCCAGTCAGCTGTTAGGAGACCCAAGGCCAACTCAGTCAGTGTCTACTGACAGGGACATGAACTTGTATGTCACACAAGTATGCACTGTAAAATATTTCACTCATTCTACTTATATAATGGAAGAAGAGGGTCCCACTTCACAAGCAAACTTCTCTTGGCTGTAAATGTTTCTGGAACACTTTTTGTTCTGATGTGATGTTATATCTTCAGCTGTAGGTGGTAAAAAATTATTTGTACCACTCTGAAGCAAAGCTGGTTAAAACCAACCAGCTAACATTAGTAATAAAAGTGATGTCCCAGCAAAGCATGTCTCCAATATAACCTTAATAATCCTTCCATTGCCTTCTAAACACAATATCTGTTTTGAAAAAATGTAATTTTGGGTGAGTCAGAGCGATTTGTGAATATAGGTTGAAGTGAATATGTTTTCCTGAAGAAACTATCATGAAAAAGAGCATGCTTCATTGTAATTATGCATCCATGCCTTATTCAATTTACAGTACCCACGCCAAGATCTGAGAGCTTATTTGCTAATTGCAGATGAATATGCCAGTTAATTAATTGGGAACTATACACCCTCAATTATATGTATCTATCATGCTGATATAATTTACAGTGATACATTTGTCTGGATAATTTATTGTCCATGGAGGAACATAACCCATGCTGTTTATTAAAGGCATCTAATTCAGGTGTGATTTAGCACACCAGAAGTTAAGAAATTCAGTTTCCATGTTAGGGAAGAGGAACAGGTTCCTCTGAGCCCAAGTCAAATTGAGATCATCTGGACACATGAACATGCTTTTTGGGGGCAGCAGCAATGAAATGAGAGTTTATCTTATGAGACAGGATGAGCACTAATCACTAAGCAGGTCTCATGCATTTCCAGGGCCTTGGATACAATTCCCCCTCATCCTAAGTTTTTTATGTGTTCATGGAGCACCTCAGCTCATTCTTTCTTTCTGTTTCCAGCTTGTACTAGTGGAGTGACTGTCCTCTGTCCTACAAGGGGACAGTAATCTGTTGTGAAAATCTGATTCTTGCTTGCTGAAACTCGATTGTCATTTTGTACTTCTTGGGGTAGTGGTTAGTTGGTTTATTTTCTCTCCTGTATCATTATCCACACGCCACAGGAAAACAGGAATCATGTGTGTTTCAGGAATGACTGTGATTGGAACATAGCAATGGTTTGATATGTGTGTATATATCTGTGTGCACATAGTTGATCATCTAGGTATAAGCTTAAATATATGGGCAGGACACTGTAAAGGCAAAGTGATGTACATAGTGTCACTGGTTTTAATACAAGGCTTTTAAGAGTTAGCAATTTATGAAGGAACCAGGCAGGATCTTAACTTTTTTTCCTATGACATGTTTATGACTTAATAAAGATTTCTAAATTAAATTTTTTTGCTAAGCTTTGGAGGATATTCTCACTTACAAAGTGTTGCCCCGAACAAAACCAAAAAGAGACAAACAATAGGTACCTATAAAGGAAAAGTGTACATCCTGTTCTAATAACTCTGTTCAAAGCTCACTAGGAATGCTTGTGGTGTGCTTGTCAGAATATATTGCTGCCCAATGACATGTAAATAAATAACAAATCATGTCAATACATTTGAGAGATCTTAATAATGTTAAATAATTGATCACTAAATACATAATTTGATGGTTTTAATTAATAATATGCTGTAGTGTGGAGTTCTGTCACGGTGACCCCAAGGTCAAGACCTGTAGTTTATGGACTATTAATTAGCCATTAAGTAATTCACTCATCTGACCTGCAAATCTATCAGTTTGATGGATAGCAGAGACCTTTATGTTCCTAATATGTATTCTATTTAACTTTCAAAATTTTCAAGCAAAGTTTGATGCCTGAGTAAAATGAAGTGAGAAGAGAGCTTAACAATTTTTTAAGGCTATTTCATCACCTTTCACTTGAAAGCAGATATTAACTTGAAGAATGCCATTGCTGTCTTCCCTGTTCTCCCAGGACTACTGACTGAAAGGTACAACTAGTACCTTAATTTTGTACCCTTAAAAAGAGGAAATCAAAATGATTTTTACAGATCTTTTGAATGTGTAATATCAAGCATAAATTTTAATTGCACTTCATTTACTAAGTGGTGCATTACCTCATCCTTTGGTTTTAACAATGGATTTTCTATAAATCTTCATATGGTTAAACATGATAAACTGCTCAACATATCATGGGACATGGCAGTGCTTATTAGCACTTGAGAAGTTATCGATTGCTTATCTTGATTAATCTTTTATGGGTCTCTGTAGTATTAATTCCACAGAAAAGGCTTTGGAAGTTGTGTAGCATTAGTCTCCTCATTCATACATTCGCTTTCAATTACATGGATTTCTTTGACTGCTCTTGCTAGATTAATTATAACCTCTTTGTCACCAGATCTTGCTTTCAGTTTATCAAGAATTAGAGTTTTAATGAAAGATACATGTTTAAAAGATTCTAAGAAAGAGTGGCGTTAATGAGATGAGATGTTTCCTGCAATTTGGTAAAAGGAAGAAATTCTTTGGTTTCTGACATATAAGGAAGGGAAGTTTTAGAGGCACAGTTTATGATGCATGGGTTTTGCCAGATATTCAGCTGCTTCATTTCAGATACAGCCTGGGAAGTTTCCTCTCACCCATTTTTAACTTAATGGCAAAGCTTTTCTATGACAATCAGCTTTATCATAAAGCAGAGACAGACTGCCTTTAGCTCACCAGTTTTATCTTCAGGAAGGCACAATGCCTAAGTCTCAGAGAAGTACCTGCTCTGCTCAGCTTTAGGCTTCTAAGTGGAAATCTTGGTATGTTTGCATCTTCTTCCTGTTGAAGAGTGAAAATATATTATGGGATTCAAAATTTCAAGATGTCTTTTGTCTAGGACAATCCTAAAATCAAAGAGCAAAATTCACTGGTAGGTAAAAGGACTTGGTAAACTGAGGTCAGTCTAACAAAACATCCTAAGAAACTGCTTCAACCACAAGATCTGAGAACTTATTTCAGTTCTAATTTGATAGAATGTCATCATTTCATGGACCAATACTGATGCATACTTGGGCCCTGTGGCCTTGCCATCACCATCCCAGTGTATTCTTGGTCTCACTTTTTGCCCTCCTTATGCTCCAGTTTTTCATTCACTTGAAGTATACATTAAATGAACATTGGGATGCATGGAGGAGGGGAACGCAAGGCTTTGTAACTGCTAAGGGTCCAGCCTGGACACAGCAGCTGTGTGGCAGCATTTTGGACTTTACATTTGCCACCTTTTGTGTGAAGACACAAAATAAATTTACATTTATCACATGTGTATATTAAAACCTTAAAGGATTGCACAGTCATGGAGGAGTCCTAATCTGATGTTGTAAAACAGCAACAGGAGGGTGTGGAAGTTTCCAGTGATTTACAGTGGTGTTGATCCTACTCCAATTCAGGAGAATGGAAAAGCTGTCACTGTCTGGAATGGACAGGGGTCAAACCAGTGTCACTGAGGCATTACTTGTAATGATCTCACTTTCTTATGGATCTAAACCATTGGCAAGAGCTCTGAAGTAAACAAACAAAACCCCCATAGCAATAAAAAGCTGGCTTTATTCTGAGTTAACAACATATTGAAAGACTAATGAGTCATCTGCCTTATTAATAATGGGCAGATTTTCAATACCAGCATATTTTATTGTTATCAATCCCTGTTGCATGTGTAGGAGCTGGAGTACAGCCAAAAGGAGAGGAGGAGCAGAAAGGTCCCTTGGTTTCATAGGTTAAAAGAAAAAAAAAAAAAGAAAAAAGAAGCAGATGAGCTCAATTCCTGTTTCTATTTAAGTTGAAATCAGAACATCTTTTGACCTTGAAAAGGTCAATATTCCACCCTGAGTGAGGACTTTTCCCTTTTCTGTAACATGCTTTGATATGCAGTGCTAGTCCCTGAGCTCTGCCATCCTCACAGATGTGCTGTGGGAGAGGCTGAACTAATCCTGATCAAGGTCTTCCCATGGCAGATGCCCAAAGAATGCAAATCATAGACAATGTTGGTGGCTGTCTGAGTGTGCATGGACATCTGTGAAGGAATTTAGACATAAATGGTATTTAGACATCCATTGCATTCCTAGGAACATTTTGTATTGTGTTCTGAATGCTGTTGGGTGTTAACTATTGAATATTAAATTTACAAGGTTGCTCCATAGGCAGGCCAGGTCACTCCAGAGACACTGAGCAAAGAAATGGACCTATGGTGTCTCCCTGTCCCTAGCAGTTTTGTCAATCACATGATGAGGACAAAGATTTCACCATACAAATCCCTTGGGTTTCATGTAGTGTCAGAAGGGCTTAAATGCAGATTTTTTTATTGTATGGGAATGTGCAGGATGCACATATAGAAAGCAGCCTGCTCTGAACTGATCAGTAAGTTGGCATAAAATAGGATTTATACTTGGGCTGTAAACTAAATGGATACATTAACCACAGATCCCTGTAGGGAAAGGAAGTGGGCCATGACTCTGGTGTAGCCTGAGGGTCGTGGCAGCAGCTGCAGAGCAATTGTTCTTTGTGTCATGCAAAATGTTCATCCTGTCTTGTTTCCACATAGGTCTCCACAGAGGGAGAAAGATTCTGCTTTCTAATAATATTGAGGAATTTATACCAGTAATTTTCAAAGTGTAAACACATGATGTTTCATATTAGGATATACTGTCAGTGAAAAAAAAAACCCCAAAAAATCAGTCTCAAAGAATACTCAAATTGGTTTAAATTTATTTTGAAATAGTAGATCAGAGAAATACCTTCTAAAATCAGGATGGTCATGTTATGTCTCTAAATTAGTCTCAGTATCAAGGTTATATGAAAAGAGTGCTATTTTTCAAGTTGGCTTTCTGAACTTAGTAAGCAACCTTGATAAATAGGTAACTGAAGTGAATTGCTGTAAATACATGGCATGTCATGTGAAAAATGTGGAACTTGCCCAAGGAAGAGTTTAATTTCAAGTTTGGTGAGTTGGTTTAAAGTTTTACTCTTTATCTCTGATATTTTGAGGCAAGAGCCTTCAGCTTCTACTTTGACTTACACAAAAATGTGCATGTGCCACACCAGAATGTTTCTTGTGCTGGACATCACTTGGCTTTCTCACAGCCCTTTACCATCTGCATGCTCAGAACATCTGCAGCATGTCCCAGTCATCCTCTACCTTATGGCACAGGGTTCCTTTAAAATCAGTTAGGAAAGTCATGTGAAATACTTTGCAATATTTGCTGTTTGAGTTACATGGTTTTACTATGCTGCACTGTGTTTTTATTCTTTAATGAAAGGTGCTTTTACTTGAAAAACAATTATTTTCTTGGGAGGCTTTTTTTTTTTTCTCAAAAACATGCCACACAACATCAGAAATGAACATGTTAAAAATTAATTTTCACTTACAATCTCTTCACTTAAAGGGTAACCCATAATTCTTATAATACTCACTTGAACTTAATGTTTTCCTGTCTTCTAATGGACAGTAATTGAGAGGGATCCATCATCTAAATTATACTCTAGTGCAGAGAATCACTTAGAAAAATGGTGCTATAAACTGGAATCTCTATGGCAAAAATCAATCCATGGAAGCTGGTTAGTTTTAAGGAAAGATATTACCTGTCTGTTAGATTTACATGTAGCTTTATTATGCTTATATTAAATTTGCATATGGAGTCTAAGTCATTGTTTTTCTAGTATGAATTACAATGATGGCCCCCATACTGAAGTTTTTCTTTTTTTTCCACATGCTTCCATGGAAGTCTGTGTCTTCTTCACTGGCATAACTGGATGTAGTTTGCAAGATTTTAAGGTTGTCTCTGATTCTAGGTGACTGCATTCACTGAAATGAAAATCCTGGGAAGTAAAACCTGAGGTAAGAGCACTGTTGCTCTTCCCTGCTGCACAAGGGGATCCTCTCCAGCTTGAATTTGTCTGTTTTAGCAGGGTTTTTTCCCTTTCTAGTGAGAAATCACCAAAATTACTGTCGTGCAATACACCTGGAGGAAGCCCCTAACTCATGGGTTGTCAGATGTTTGAGAGAATGTTTTTGGGAAGGGATCACTTTGTACCAGCCCTGTCCTTAATCCTCCTCTCAATTCCAGCTCAGGGCCTGATACCAGGGATATGTGGATGTCCCCCTGCCCATTCCTCACTTCTAGTTTAATGAGGGACAGAGGGAGGTCCATGCCCAGGGCACTGCTTCCCCAAATTCAGCCTCCAAACTCTCCTTTTCCAGATATTTGGTGCAAACCTTCCAGCTACCATCAGTGTCCAAAAGCCTTGCTTCCCAAGTGAGCAGCCCTAGGAAATCTGTGGGAAGATCCAGGGATGAATGCAGCACTGAATCCCAGTCCAGTAATTGAACTGGAAATATCTGTGTATTGTCTTCCTGTCTCCTGTAAACTCCAAGGGCCAGTAGGGCTAGGTGACAATTTAGCAATATATACTGGATGCCATATTTAAAAATTATTAAGAAATTCATCATAAAAGACAGAAATTAGTCTCCTCTGACCAGCTCTGACCTTGAAATATCCTTCTCTCCTGACACATCAGTTTTTGCTTTCAATAGATGTGAAGCATCTTTCTCCAAGAAGCTGTGGCTATTCTCTTTGCCAGTTTGTAAGCAAGACACAAAGCAATTTTAAAAGCTGTCAGTTTTTAATGACTTCTTCAGGTTAAAAAATACCCTTTGTTTTTCTAGTAACCACTAATATTTCAAAGCACTTTCATAAAAATCTTCTGCACTTTGGGGAAAGGGCTAGTTTTATTTATCTTTATTGGAAAAAAAACCCAACAACAAACCTCCCCAGATCCAGGAGCCTTGATAAATGAGGGATTTCCTTTTTCCTTTAAAGAAACCAGTACTACAGCCTCTATTTTTATTTTTTTTCCTCCTCCTAGATTCAGACAGAGGCAGCCTGATGGTGTCTGGTGCTATTCTCCTCCTTGCCACTTGTGTATGCCTGCTCACAGACTATGATATCACAGCTCATTAATCAGGCAGCAGGTTGGCTGTGAGTGAGATCAGAGCATGGGCCAATGCCAGTGCTCCTCTCCTCTGATTCATCAGGTGATTTTGGTTTTTTTCTTTCTTATTTTGGTCACAGAAGTGTATAAATAGGAACAGTATTCAATATTTCATCCTCAGGCTAAATTTAAAGGTTTCACTGAGATCAGGTGTATAAGGTGGGCTGAGCAGGGTTCAAGCAGATAAATGAGGTGACAGTGCTGAAATACTGTTTAGCTAGAGAGGTTTTGTTTAAGAGCATATAATGAAGTCCATGCCAGCTTTTATAAAGAAATATGTAAAGAAATAAGGAGTCTTCGCTTGCTTTACATTCTCATGCAGGGGCCAACCTATTTTCTCTGTTTTTTTGTTAGAGAACTAGAGCAGGCAGGTCACTAACCAGTGTCCAGATCTGCTAGCAGGGTTACCTGACTGCAGAGAGAGAAGCCAAATAGTTCCAAAGTCAGGCAAGGATTACCCTGGATGGATTATTTAAACCCTTTGTGTTTTTTCTTTAACACTATCATGTTACTATTTAATATATTTGGGAGCATAATCCTAAGGAGGAGTGTTGGTGCTTAAAGAAAATAAGTTGTCACTGAAGGATGGCAAAGAAGTTCTGGAAAACAAATTCTGCTGGTTTAACTTCATCTTCACACATCTTTGTGTGCCTTTGCAGGTGGGGAGAAGAAGACAGGCAGGTGACTGAATTCATGCCCTTTTCCCAAAAGTTTGTTCACCTCATTTCAGGTGGAGCATCTTGGCTAAATGAGCATTCAGCCTCTTCTGGGGGTGATTGTTCTGTTCCAACATGACCAATCACCCCCTGGCAGTGACCTAGCAGTGCTAGGACATTCCTTTTCCAGGCATTCACTTCAATTTTACCTTCCCCTGAGCACGTTCTGAACTGCAGGAGAGCACAGTCAGTGGTTAAGGACTGAGCTGCTGCTGCCTCCTCTGCAGAGCAAAGGCTCTCAAGGCAGATAAGGAGCACAGCAAGAGGAGCAAAGGTGTAAAATCTTGCCAGCCTACAGAAGACAATCTGCAGGCAGCAATGTTTGAGATAGCACAGAGAAGAACACTGCAGGTTTTTTTCACTTTTCCAATGACAGCATGATTTACAGTGGGAATACGGTGTCAGTGCCAGCAAGAGCTGAGATGATGCCCTACAAAGTACAGGAAAAATGCTCATAGCTTTAAATTAAAAATGTTTGCTTTCCAGGAATGTCTGGCTGGTCCAGGCTACTATTTTCACAGAGCAAAAGACTATTGATTAATAGTGAGTGACTCCTGAATGAGCTTTTTGTTTTCACTTTGGTGGCAGTAGCATGGGAGCAGCTGAGTTGCAGAGGAGTTGTGTAAGAGGGAACCCAAGTGTTATCCAGTGGCACAGAGGGTTCATGAATAGTACATTTGAGGATAAACTGTTATAAAATCATCTAGCAACCTAGTTCTCAAAATAAACCCCTTTTATTTCTGCACCTTGATTACTGTGAGCTTTTCTGTTTGCTTTTCTGCTTATTATGAGGGTTTTGCTTTTTTCTTGTGCATCCTGTTTCTTTGTTGCAGCTGCTGTAAAAACCTTCCTTGCTTATCTTTCCAGCTTTTTTATTCTTCAAAAAGCTCATTCTTTCCTGCTTCAAAAAAATAAGCAGGCTTTTCATTCAACCTTTTCACACCTCTGTCAGTACCAGTCTGCCTATTCTTGCCTATGATTTCTTCAACTTCTTTTGAAGCCAGCCAAGTCCATTTCCCTATGTGTCCATATTTTTATTTTCTCTTCTCTGATGCAAAGAATTCTGATCTATAGCTCTCTGTTCTTTGTGACTTAATCTCTTATTAAATATCTATTTCTGATGTGCACCTTTCAGGGAGCTAGCTCACAAGCTCTAAGTAGAAGGTTATAGATGCATAGCAGTGTTTGTGTTAGCATAAAAAATAATTAGGTAGACTGGCCAGTCTTGTCAGATCAAGGCTTTGATTGTGCATTATATTACTTCCTTTCACTCCATACTTGGTTTTCATGCTGTCTCAGATGCTAAGCACTTTAGGCAATCTAATTAAAAATATTTGTATGGCACTTTACCCCAGATGCCACACAAGGTCAGCCTGGGCTGTCAGCAGTACCAGTAGCTATCTCATACCTCCAGAATTTGGAACTTCTCTTCCTTTCCCCACTATGTCAAAATTAGCTGGTCTGTGTTTACAATGATTTCAAAGTTAAATTTGGCCCAAATTTTGATAAAACATTCTTCTCAAAGTATTGCAGTGTAGTCAATACTCTTATTGTTTCCTGCTGTGTCTTTATTTGCATGTTAATGGCAGATTATTGTTGTCTTTTCCAGTGTACTTCCCCAGAGACACTATGCATGTTTTTATTGATTAGTTCCTCTTCATTTAACATTTAAATGGATATTTTCAAATTGGTGCAAAATTATAATAGTGTGTTTGCTCAAGGCAGTTAACTGTGGTATTAGCAGAATCATCCAAGTCTGCTGATTATGCATGCTCCATACAAAAGAGTTTCAGGACTGCAGTGCAGACCTGCAATTAGGTCTGAGTTACACAAGCAAAAGAATCCCAGGCTAAAAGCACCCACCATCTCATTTATCTTCCCCAAATGTCAGGACAGGTGGAGTATGAAAGTAGAAAGTACATGTTATAGTAAGAAGAACATAAATCTGAATTTCTAACCTTCAAAAAAGTTCCTATTACTATTTCAGCTTATCTAACTGTTGTATTCCAGTCTTATCCATTATCTAAGTTATCTCCTCCTGTTGTAGAAATTCAAGGTTTTATTATTTATGATCATGCATGTACTTGCTCCATGCAATAGTGAAAATTTTTGCTGTGTGAAGGTGCACTGTAATGATTGGTTTGCAGTTTTAAGAGTATGGGCTGCATTCTCACCAAATTACATAGAATTCATCTGGCCTTATTGATATCTAAGTAGAAGAAGCATAAAAGTAATAGAATAAATAATAATACTTTATTTATCTAACATTAAGGGGGCAATGTAGAAGCATTTATGGAGTATACTGGCCTTACAAATTTGATTTCTTCATTGTTTCTACAATACTGTTTCCCTGTTGGTTTTGAGGCCTGAGGATATGATCATCTTTGCTTTTTGCATCCTGAGTTAATCTTATTTCGAGTGCTCTTAAGTCATGACTCAGGTTGGTACTGGGTGCCTTCTAACAGATCCCAGCTGACAGTTCTAACCTGTTGAAGGTGCAATAAATATAACTGCTCTGCTGAATGCTCTCTCAGTCTTGTCCAAAAGGTTCTTTTGGGCTGAGTAATGAGTCCTGCTTGGAAAGCATCTTGGTGCTTGGGAGAGGTGCTACCTCTGTCAGTAATGTTCTTGAGGTGTGTTTCTTCCCTCACAGGAAGTTTTGCCTTTGCTGTTTAAGCAGGTTGTAGATCTGAAACTCAAAAGTTATGAAGAATCCTAAAGTCATGACAGAGCAGGTTATTTGTTCACCTGATGTGAAGGAGGTAAATGCAAAGCTCTGAGTGATTTCTGTGTGATGAACTGTGAGTGAATAATATACACAGGTAATTGTCTCCCATTCTGTGGGATTGGTGGAACTTACACTGGAATAGTTTTTTAGAAAGAAAACCACTTCATATTTCAAATAGAATTGGAATATATTTACTAAAACTGGCATATTCCTTGAATGTCTAATCAAATGTTCTTTAATGCTGACATTCCAATGCACTGTGATCATTTCAAGGGTTCTATCTCTATTTATTAGGGCACTTAAATGACTGGATCTCAGTCTTTGGTGGCTGTGAGGAAAAGTACCCAGAGTCCTTCCTGAGCTGGGCTGCTCAGGAACCTGCAGCAGGAGGAGGGTGAGGGGTCCCAGACCCTTGTGCCAGGGAAAGAGGCAAACACAGAACTGTTGGAGGTCTCTGTGGTTCAAGAGGACACTGATAATGTTCCTCTATGCTTTAGAAAAGAGTTGCTGAAGATAGTTTATCACATTTAAACACAGCCTAGAAAACTGGGGCACCGAAATCAGGCTGTAGCTGGTTACCGTGGCACAAAATCACGTGTTGCTTACAGGATCTGAAATTACGTAAGCATCAGTTAAAAGTTGAGTTTTTTGCCTTTTAACTGTGCATTTCCTGGCTGTTGTCAGCTTAAAGCAAGCCCTAATGTTATTTTAATGTAGTTTGGTGTGTGGAATGCATCGAAGTAGGTTATATATTGATTGCTCAAACCTCAAAGCTCTGGAGGTAAATCTCTACTGGGAAGTGCCAGAACTTCAGTTAATACACAAACTGATAGATGCCACCATTGTGCTTACTGCAGAGATAACATTTGTGCTGAAATTTTAGTGCCCATAATGTTTAGCCTTTCTAGATTATGGTGAGCTAATCAAAGAAATTTCTCTGGTATATAACTCACTATTGAAAATTGTAGACAAGATAAATCAAGATTTTTGATCAATTCAGTCTTCAGTCATTTTTTTCCAGCAGCACAGAAAATAAAGTCCATGTTGTACTCACAGTTTGGTAGCAAGGAGATGTTTAACATCAAGGCTGGAGATTAACAGTGGCAAGTTCTATTGTGGAGAATGTGAAATGGCGTTCAGGCTGAAATATTAATTTCTAGATTGATGTAGAACTTCATAAGTGAGGCTGTAAATCAGTGCTAAAATCAACTGGATTATGCATCATCTCAGTTAATGCTCTAGGTCAACACATTAAAAAACTAGTCCACAGATTTAAAATCTGGAAATTACTGTGGGAAGGTAAATCTGTTTTTGCACAATGTATTATATTCTTGAACCCTGGCAGCATTCACCACAACAGCAGAAAATTTTCTAAACTCTTCTTTTTCACAGACTGTTTCTCTTTTTTTAAAGAATTATGAACTGTTTTATTTAAAGATCTGTATCCAATCAATAAAGGAGATGGTTTATTTGTAATGAACACCTTATTGTACTCTTCAGTCTCTTTTGTTGTTTGTGAGTTATCTGCACATAGTTTTTGACCTTCAGCATTTGTTTATTTTATGGCAAGATTTATTTGAATACATTCCAGCCTATGGACTTGAAATCAGAGTTTATCATTGCTGCTGTTTATTCTGCATGATTGGCCACCAAAGGCATGTGGTTTGGGGTTTTTTCTTCCAGTTTCTGTGCTGAAAACCACAGAAAGCTTTTAAGCTGCAGCTACTTCTGCCTGAGAGCTTAGGTGCACAGTGGATAGTGAAGTACAGAATAATCTTCATTAGTTAACTTGAATAATAATATATAGATAATCTAATGATAAAGCTGAAATCTCCTCTGGTATCAGTAAAGGAGATGTGTCTCCAATGTAGGCATTTGCAGTGATACCCAGAAAGGAAAAGTGTATTTTTTAAATAAAAGTTTTTACAAAGGAATTTATCACATATTTGCCAGCAAAGGACTGCATTGGCAATCTGTCCCACATTTAGGGTCTTGTCAATGGGAAGTTTGTAGTGGTCAGAACTACATTTCCCAAAATGCAATTAATAAAAAAGCCCCTCAAACAAAAACAAAAACAAAAACAAAAACAAAAAACCCCCCAAAACCCCCAAAACAAACAAAAACCCCACCTCCTGTCATGAGCTGGGAAGGTGCATGCTGGGACTTGTAGTATGGGCTGTGAAACCAGCTCTGCATCAACCTAAGGGTGCCTTTACAGACTGATTTATCAATTGTGATTGCTTTGGGTTATCCTGTGAAAGACCTTTGGCCAACCAATCTCTATATGAAGTTAATGGGACAAAAAATTGTGAATTCAGAGATAGCGAGTGATTAATTTCCCTTCGTGTTACAGGTGGTTTTCCAATACTGATGAAGTGAAATGATTGTCTGTCCTGGGTGGACAACTAAGAAAATGCATCATGGTTTTGGCATGATACATTTTGGGCAGATTAGAAAATACTCTGCTAATTAGGGGAATTCCAGATGTGTACAGGAAGCATATTTCAGTAACCCACGATTATGCTGGGTTTCGTGTAAAGCTATTTGCTTGGCTGCCAAAGTGTTTTATGGTGTGGTGCCAACTGTAATATATTCAGAACACAAGCTAAAAAAAACCCCTCCAAACTTTGATGTTGGATGTGTTCATGGGATGGGAACACAAAGAACCTTGAAAACCTCAACATGAATAATTAAGGTAAGTAGACAGACTTCTGTATTGTGATTAAAACAGAAGGAACTTTTGGGCATCACAGAGCTATCTAGAAATTCAAACTTCTTAAAACAAAAGCATGTGCTGCAGTATCTTTATTATCTAACTGTTACACTACATTTTATTATGAGCTGACTTGCCTCTACTTTGTGGAAGGAGTACACTGCCATTCCATCATTAGTTCCAGCCTCAGAGAATTACTGTCATCCTTTGAAAATACATTGAAACAAAAGTCACTGGCATGTTTATATTTTCTAGAGAATCCTTGATAGTGGATTAGAGGTGGAGTAAATGATACAAGTTACATTTTTGAGTATATTATATGCACTTAGGAGTCTATAGTAGAGCTTTGCAAGAATCATAAGCTGTAACTTCACAGTCAAAGTGATATGTGGAGCATCCGGAGTATCCAAAACTCTTGGGAGACATGAGATTTTGACAAAAGGTTGTAGGGGGAAGAAATAAATAAACAGCAATGAACCTGTGATACCCAGCAACAGAACTGCAGGTGATGGGTGAGGACTGGCCAGAGCCCCAGCTCAGGCATCACAATATAAAATCCTGGCTTTAAATCACTTAAAAACATTTTGGGGCAAAATCCCAGGCCTGGCTCTGATTGCTATCATTGCCTGAGAGAAACTTCCTGTTTGGGTGCACCTGGGTGATTGTAGACTTTCTGAGTCCCCTGCCAGGAGCTGCTCCCACCCCACTCCAAAGGGTTCTGGGGAAACATTGTCAGCCCACAAATCCCAAGACTGAGGTGCAAAGAGGCAACAGAGCTGTGAATTCCCTTGGCCTTAGGTTTTGGAGGGTGGGACAGAGATGGCTGCCAGGTCTGCATGCATCAGGGCTTCATCTCCTGACCTTTCCCAGGGCTGAAACCTCCTCAGCCCTGGGATGGGAGCAATTCCCTCACAAGTCACTCCAGGCGTGTGCCAGAAATAAGAGAGCAACAGCATCTGCAGCCCCTCTTCCCCCGAGCCCAGCATAATGAGTGTGGCCAGGGAAGGAGGGTGTGGTGTCAGCCAGCTGCCAAATTAATTAATTGGAAGTTGGAAATACATGGATTGACTCAAGGGCTGCTTTGGGGTGGGCACTGGGGGATGGATTTGACACTGACCAGAGCCAAGGAGCCACAGGCTGGGCTGATAGCAGCTGGCATGACCTTCTGAGATACCACTGAGGGCCTGGCTCCCAAAATAGTTTTAATAGGTTGCAAATTTTTGTGATTGTTAATTGCTTTGTTTATAATCCAAATCTGCAGGGTCGTTTTGTTTTAATGAATCCATTGTTGAACAGCAGCTAAAACATTAGTCTGGTGTCAGGTTTCATTGCCTCTGCCTGGGTTATGGTGTAAAAATGTAAATAGCTATTTCCTTGCTCCAGCCAAGGAGCAGCAGGATCTGTGGAGCACAGGATTGTAGAACAAGAGTTATCTTAGACCTAAAAGACAGGAGCTGTGTCTCCCTCTTGCCTCCATCATAAACTTCTTGTTTAGTCTTAGTGAGATCATTTGAGCCCTGTACAGCTGACCCCCAGGGTCACAAACCATGGAGGGACCATAAGACCAATTCTCCTTGTGTCAGGCCCTCCAAGAGAAGGTGCTATGGGAAATGAAAGAGATTGTTTTTATTTTATTGTGTCACTCAGCACCAAGCATTGGAAAAATCCTACTGCTGCTGTTTTGCTCTCTGCAGAGGTTGAATCTCTGGCACAAGGATGAAACAAATTCCTAGATAGATGCATAATCTCCTGGGGATGGGACTCACTGTAGCTAGAATATTTGTTTGTTGTTTTAACCTGGAGAGCTGTGCTGGTTCACCCACACAGCTGAGGACTGGAGCAGGCTCTTGTGCTGCATGAACAGGGTCATCATCTGCATTGCAATGTCTTCAAAGGTGGGAAGCAGCAGAGGATGGATAGGGAGATGTGATCTGCTTTTCTGCTTCTGAGCACTAGGAATGGTGTGTTTGCTGTCCCTTTAAATGTGTGGGTGTTGGTCCAGTGCAGTTGGAGGCATTGATTTAGGCAGGAGCAGTGGCTCTGTGGCCCAGAATGCAAGGACATGTAGGACCCTCCATCCACTGGCTCTGCTCCTCCCTGAGACACAGAGGCATGGGAGGAAAGACCCAGGCCTTCAGCTCTTCCCCTAAAACCAGGTGATTTAAATCAGAAAGTTCCTAGAAATGCTCCAAAACTAGAAACTCCCCAGTTCCTGCTGACACCATACTTTTTTCTTGTGAAGATCCCTCTCCTTGGATGAAGGCTGGGGGAGATGCCCACGTGCCAGTTCCTCAGGAGCTGCTGGGAGTCAGGTGTTGTGCTCCAAGGATTCCAGCTGAAGTGGCCATGCTGGGAGGCACAGTGGCATTCCCTTGTCCATGGAGCCCTGAGGCCAGCTTGGACTGTGCCAGCGCCAGAGCCCAAGATCCATAACCTGTGCAGAATTCCCAAATACAAAAACAATCTGCCTCATCCAGGGCAATAGGGTGAAGAGAGGAAGAGAGGTGATGCAATAACCCAGATAAAGATGTGAGATAGATAATGCAAAGCCTTCATAAATTAGGGCATGAGAACAAGTTTAGTACTTCTGCTGAGACAAAAACCCACTTCTTTTTAGAGAATAAGAGCAGCACTGGTCGGAATAGTGCAAATTGTGCCAAAGCTGACAAACGTGGAAAATTGCTCCATCCTTTTATTTGTTCCTGAACCTTGACAATATTTCAGTTTCTATGGAAGTGCTCTCTTAGGGATTAAACCCTTCTCATCTCAGGAGGGTCATCTAAGGCAGGCTTGGGAGGAGAAGAAGGAGAGGTGGCTGATGAGGTCCCTGAGGCCAAATAGTTCCAGGAGCCACAGAAAGGCTGTGGGTTGGCCCCAAGCTGGAGAGGACAGTCACGTCTGTGATCTGCCCAATGACAGAGCCTGCCCTTGGGTGGGTGGGGTTGAGTGAGGGGTGCAGGCAGCTCCTGCCAGAGTTCCAGCCACTGCCTGAACATCTGGGCAGCTGCCAGGAGCGTGTGCATGCTGCTGGGCCACTTGAGCCTGGAGCTGTGGCACTTAACTTCTTAGGACATCATGCATGTTTGTGTACCTGCAATAGCCATTTATAATTCGTTTGTAATCCTGGCGCGCTCCTCAGTCTGCAGATGAAAAGGGAATTTCAACCCAAGATGGGGTTTGCCACGATGTTGCAATAATTATTCTTTACTGTGCATCGTTTCTGTAAGGCTCTGTCAATCAGGGAGTTCAATGTCTTCATTATTCTGTAGGTGCATGTCACGCTGGAGGGGAACACCAGCAGGCTCAGTGTTGGGACTTGCCCTGAAACAGCTACAGAGGAGCTTCCCTGAGAACCGACAGGAGCTTATCTGTACTACAGGCCTCTTCTGGAACGTCAAAGTAACATCTCGAGTTCAGGAGCCCTTAATGAACACAGCAGACCAAATTCTGCTTCAGAATATGCAAGTGCGGCTCCTATTGAAGTGAATGGGCACTCTGCCTGCATCTGAGATAAGGATCTGGCTCGTAGCAAGGCTTAAAGGGGTAGACACTGGCTTTTAATGGACTGTCACCACAACAGAATGGATTTTTAAGCTATTTTCAGTTATTTCTAGTGTTGCAACAGATTATCTTTTCTTGTTTTGATGCTACATCTTCTGCATACTGGTTTAAGAAGGCATAGAAATGGAAATAAAGCAATCCAACCAGAGAGTTTATTGTGGTTTCTTTAAGGCAATGTCAGGATATTTTACAAGCTTGCAAAATTACGTTTATTACACTCCAATCATCTGGCAGACCATAAACACTCTGGAATATTTTTAGTTGGAGGAATGGCAATTTTTAAAAAAAACCTAGGTAGGGAATATGAGTTTGTTTGAAGAATGAGTGAATTCACCTAACATCTTTTCATTTTCCTTTAATTTGGCCTGTTTGGCCTTTAAAAGCTGTGCCTCTGACATCTGTTTTTTCTTTGCTGACACCATTCAGGCAAGTAATCAAGGAGAAGTCTGCCACTGCTTTCGCTGCCTTAAAGTGAGTGTGTGTGTGTTGGGAAATTTCAAACCTTTTCCAGGGAGGAAAATGGTGAGATGTAGGAAAGAAATGATGAAACGGGATTAACAAGGTAACAAATAAAACAACTTCTAAAGGTAATGCATCAAAATAATGGATGATAAGACTAGGGAAAAAACCCACAAAATTTTAAATGTTATAAGAAAGGAATGTGTGTAAAGAAGCAACAGTAAACTTAGAGTTGTGATTCCATTTTTTTTTTTTTCACAAAACCTAAGCAGAGGAGTATTTGGGACACCGTATCCGTGTTGAAAGTGTAAAAACTGAGTGTGGAGCCCAGCCACTGGTCCTGCAATGCTGCATCCTTCTTGCAATGCTTTTACTTCATGGGATGCCAATCTTTCTCATACAGCATAGGATTGGCAATCCTGACCCAGGATTAATGTCCCAGGTTTCTGGGCAGCACTGAAATGTGCAATTCATAGGCAAAAGTTCTGAAAAATATGAACACTCACATATGTTGACATGATGGAGAAAGCTTGAGATAATGTAGACTTTCCTATGCTTATATTTGGAGCAGGCTCTGACATGAGTAAATAACAAATGAGCTCTTCCCTAAAGGGGAACTCATAGTGGGAATTCTTAAATTCAGGGTTCAAGAGTTTTCTATGGATGGGATCAGGTTTAATGCCACTGTCAGTCTGTGAATGTGCCAAGTGTAGATTGGGTATTTCTTCAGGACTTATGGGAAATTGTGGCTTTCTCTATGGAGAGTGTCAGTTCTATATGATAGACCAAAAAGAAAAAGAGAGAAAGGGAGAGAGAGAGAGAAATCCAAACTCAAAAAAACCACATGCATGTATTCTTTTGGACCTTTATAATTTGTAAATACATCATGCCTATTACTTTGACTTGTTAGAAATACTGTTTCAGTAAAGTTATAAATCCTGTTCTACTGCAACAAGAGAGTGTATAAAACCTCTGGGGTGGATCAAGAAAAGGGCATTTCAGTTCTCATTGTCTGACTATGCCTGGAGAATATAGCTCCACAATATTCCAGAAAAGACCTGTGCCAATCACATGTAGTTGGGCTAATGAGGAGCTAGTGATGGGAAAGAAGTTGTTTCATCAACAGCAGAATTGATAGGGTCTAATTTATATTATTTTTTTATCTTGTACATGGAACAATCCCTTCTCTCAGCTCGCTCAAGCAAAACTGGAGCTTTTTCTTCAGTGGGACATTTAAAATACCTCCCTTTTTGGGTTTCCCACCACTATAATTGTGCTGAATCCTTCCTCTCAGTGAGAGCTGAAGATTCATTCAAGTACCTGTCCCCAGGGTGATTGCTCACTTTCATGAAGGCATTTATGAATCCGGCCTTGCTGAAACTCTGCTGCTCTTTCAGATAAGATTGAAACTTTCCAACAGCTTTAGTGGTCACGAGGAACTGGATAAACATTGTTTACTTCATACACTGGAGTACAGGAACAAGCCACAGGAACACAAATTTTTGAGCTTACAAAAGGGCAAGTGGAGCATCTTTAAGAAATGCTAGAGGAAGGAAAAATGCATCACATGCTGGGCTTACAACTGAAAATTCTTTAAGAGGAACAAGCATATCCTCCAAAGTGCTGAGAAATAATACCAATGAATGCCCTAAAACAGCAGGTGAATGTTTTACATGCTGGAGTCTATACATCACAGTTTTCAGGAGATGAGCTGGGCAAACAAATAAAAAGCATCCCAACTCATGTATTATTTTGGTAACTCTGCTATTATCAACATAGTTAGACTGAGAGCACCCCATGCCTGTTTTGAGATCAGATGGGGAGAGACTGGTGAGCTGTGATTGCAGAAGCTGTGGGTGGTGGCTCTGTATTTTTCACTCCAAGGAAGAAACATTTGTTTGAAAATGTTTCTGGAATAAATATTGACAGACATAAACACACTCAAGTTCTCAGAACTAAAATTGTACATCTCTGCAGAGCACTTTAGTCTCATAAATATAATAGGGGTGATTTAGAAATGTGATTATCATTAATCAAATTCACTGAAATAGGGTTATACAATAACCCTAACACAAGCGAAGCTTCAAGTGTGCCCAGACCATGTAAAAACTTAGAAAGAGTTTAGCGAGATATTTGCATACTGCAGTTAAAGACATGGAAAGGAAGAGAGAGAAAACATTGTGAAAAATTCCCATCATCCACTCTCACTGTCCTGCCCCTGCCTCTGAAGGATTTTTGAGAGTGATCTGGGGTTTCAGTTACGGGAAGTTTTATCCCACTGATTCTTCTGTTAATATTTCAAATACAACCAGCACAAGTTCTTGCAAGGACCCTGAGTCCTAAGCCAAACACTGTTACCTGCTTGACAGCTTAATATTCCCAAGCCTGGGACTTTTGCCAGGAGAACATATGAGTGAAGTGGGGATGAGGATATTTGTTATTCATCTGTGCAGAAAGTATTTCCATCAGAACTTTACAAACTGAAAGCAAAATTGAAAGAAAAGGAGGAATTAGGGAGATAAAGAGGGTAGATGAAGTAGTCAAGGGGATTTTAGGAATGATTATGTTGAGTATAGCAATTTTGGATTTCTAGTTCTTCAAGGTCTGTGATGCCTGAAAAGATTGGGAAAAATGCATATTTTTTTGTCTTTGTAAAAAGCTCTCCCCTAAAGGTGGCAGGCAGCCTGGCCTGTGCTCTGCTGCTCTCAGCTGGGTAAATTCCAGCTCTGGAACACACTGTCCAGGAGCCACCTTAGCATTTGCCCACCACTTTCTGCTGAAGTTTACCACTTCCAAGTTTCATAAACTTTCCTTCCAGGTTATCCCTGCCTCTGCTCTGCTCAGGGGAAGCTCCCACAGGGAGACCCTGGAAATTTCAGCAACTATAAAAAATAACCTTGTGGGAAGGCAAGGGTGATTCATGAATATAATGTCAAGGAATTTTGAAAGAAGGATGGTTTTGGCTCCAAAAAATTATCCCAACCCTAGTTTCTTCCATTAGGAGGTTAAAAGCAGCAAGGAAAAGTATGTGCTCACCTAGGCTTTTAAAATAGATCTGGAGCAGGAAGCAAGGCTGTTTTCCTATCTACAGTGTTTTTTTTCCTGCTGTCTCATTCTGGTTAATTGGGTAACTCTTGTTTCTTTGAAAGCACTTTGATTCACCATATGAACACTGGAAGTATAATAAAATCAGGCTGTTTAAGAGTGTGTCTGGAAATGGTGATAAACAGTCAATTTTCTGCAGTTTGTTACATCTATGGATCATGGTGAGTTCTCAGCCTCTGTTAGAGGCCAGCTGATTGCAGTGGGCTTATGGAGGTGGTGATTATTCATTATTTTCCTTGTGACATTTGCAAAATTTATAAAATTAAAGGGATGGTGCAATGTAAAAAATCAATAAATAGAAAATTGCAGTCACATGACAGAAAGGATTGGTTTTTCTCCGAGCATCAGCTTCAGGCAGTCTGAAGTGGGAAAGCAAAGAGAGTGGATCTGGGATCTGAAGAGTTTTGCTGTGCTCAGGACATCAACTAAAGCAACACTTGCTAAAAATTTTTTTAGGAAAATTGAGAAATGGAAACCAGTGCCTGGAAATTCACTTGTGCTGAATTATAACCCTGTGTAAGTGGTGGGAGGAGAGATGGAGTGGTGATGCAGGTGAAGGGCAGTGAGATTGTTTTGGATCACATCTGTGTTTGGACACTGTGATGTGTCCTAGAATCTGCCCCTGGTACTGAAGAGTTCAGGGATAGGACAGTGAAACAAGAAAGAATAGGTATTATTGGTGCTAAAAGAGTCAAAAAGTATGGAAAAGGCATTTTGGGGGTATGTGTATCTTCTCCCAGTTTTTCCAGTCCTAAGTTGGGCCCTTTGTGCCTCAGGACTTGGTAGAACACAGGGGTTGTTCTTTGCCCTAATGTTATCAGTAAGGTCTCATGTGACTTTATTTGAGAAAAACCATTCAAACCCAAAAAGAAAAGCATCAAGGCATTATACAAGAGGTATCAGGAGCTGGCAAGGGCTGGGCCATGTGTTTTTCACCAGGCTGCAAGGGCCAGTGTTGGAGAAATCTCCTGGGTCAGGATAGGTGCAAGACCTCTGGCAAGTGCATAGAAGTACCATAGGCCTGTGAGGCTCCACTTTGGTACTACAGAGCCAAATCTCAGGGTAAGGTTTTTGGGTGCTGCATGTCTGACACTGCTCAGAGCCCTTTAAAAATCCCAGCCTTTGTGTCTAAGTTAACAAACAGCTCATTCGCATTTTGCTGTTTAGAGGAAAAGCGCAGAGTGGACGTGGTTACTTGATACTAATTATTTAGCAGGTATAAAAGAGTATTCAATCCCTAATCTCCTTTTTGAGCAGGCAGGCATGCTCATGTTCAAATAGTTGCATAACTTGCCCATCTCCAGTTGACAAACCCTTCTAACTTTGTTTTCAGATCTGATGCAACTCCACCCCCGGACAAGCTGTGTGCGTAGCTGGCCTGGAGTTGATCTTGCTGTTAACCTCATCCTCTTCTTTTGCTCTTTCTGCAGTTTTTTACCTGCTTTTCATGTATGTTTTAAATACCAGCTATTGAGGAAAGCAGCATTTGCTCTGGGCCTGGGCTTTGTGTGGCTGGACTGGTGTTCAGGGCTTTTGGGAAAGCAAGTGAAAAAAAAATCAGGACTGGGTTTTGTACTGACTTGAGATGTAAGAGAAGTTCACTGCCAGATCACTCTCTGCCTCTTTGTACATCTTATATGTAGTACCTCTATCTGTCTATATACATCTGTTTGTGTGGGTATAGCTCTGAGTAGCAGTCTATGGTAGCAGAGGGACATGGCAGAGATCCTGGGTGCTGTGACATGGACACAGCTCGATGCTGATATGAATTGTGAAAGATTTCTCATTGCCAGGTATTTCCTTGACTCTTCATACCTTCATTTGATGAAAACTGACCAAAGTCAGTGGGATCACAGAGGATTCAAATCAAAATAAAACCTGGGCTGAGGCTGATACTGGGAATTTTTGCTGAATTAGGCATAAATTAGATGTTATCTTCCAGCCAGTTACAGTGATACCAAAAACAGATACTTCAAACTATTTACAGTGTGTGAGAGTATCTAATCTTCTTTCATATAATTTAAAAAGGGACAGGGTTGTGGTTTCAGGTTGTAGATGGAACAAACACTGTATTTATCTGTGTACCAAGGAGGTCAAGGAAATAAAGCAATCTTGTTTCAGCACCCTGAATTATTATCACAAACAATAGCCTTCTGGCACTAAACAAGTTTTAATTGATTGTTGTTATTGATTTTACAGGAAGCAAAGCAGAAGGAATACAACTTGATTTTTGTAAGCCAGGGTGACCTGAAAAATACAAAGGCGAGAAAGAGATTATAAAGCCCTCTCATATTTTGCCCACTCCTGTGAGTTTGCAGCTGAGCACTCCATAAAAGCCCTCTCCATTAATTGTCTATTTATGTTTTTTGACCATATTGATTTTCTCTTTATATAATCCCTATCTGAAAATTTTATTCAGGTTGTTTGTTTTGTGCTGTCACTGCACAGATCAGCCTTGTTCCTTATGGCCAGTAATTTCAACACATCTCTTCCTCTTGTCTCCTTCTACCCTCCTCAAGCCCACATGAGGAAGAAAAAGCTGCACAGAAAAGTTTTAGGCCAGCATTACTCTCTCCTTTCTGCTGATGATAATTTTTGGGACACTTCCATTTCAGGCTGAACCCTGGATATGGGACATTTTTCTGTACCTGCTGCTCTACCAGAGCCTGAGTGGGAGCAGAGGTCTTGGGCTGTGAATAATCACAGACTGCCTGAAAAATCAGTGCAAGCCCATTCAATAGCCCAGGTGGGCTGGCTGGTGCTCACTGGGGGGACCTTGGCTGGAGTTAGGCTTTCCCTGGAAGGGAGGAGATGGTGAATTTCATGGGGTGCTGCTCAGATTCTCACTTTCCCCAAACTTTTCCTGAGCTCCCCTTGGGCACAGATATGGAGGCAAAGGGAGCTAAGGGAGATTTTAATCTTGGTGAACAACAAAGCTTTTGCAAATGATGAGTTGAAAAGAAGAACTTTCTCACTGCTCAGTCTTATATCCTAATTTTATGGATTTTGGGGATGGTGTGTGTCAAGAAGATGTTGATGGGAATAGCAGGTTTTGGCACTTTTAGAAGAGGAGCCAGTGATTCCTGGAATTTTAGGTAGACTGTACATATACACATGGAATTAATTAAGTCACATGGACAATATCATTCTGCAAAGCTTTAAAATGATTAACAACACCAAAAATGTTATCATGGATTTTACAATGCTCATTATGAACCTAATTAATACTATTATTAATAGCATTAATAGTATTATCAGTTTATCCCTATCTGTCTTCAGGGACTGTGTAAAGTGCCTTCCAAATGCAGAACATGAAGAATATTACAGCCACAAAGATCTGCATGCTGGTGTGTCTGTCTTCCTCTTTCCTTTCTCCCTTGCTACACATAATTCTTATTTTATTGCGACTTGGAGTATTTATGCAACAGTAGTAAAAAAACTAGAGCCTTGTATAAATTTAAATTCTGGTGTTTACTCCTTTACTTAATTTGCAAGATTTTTATCTTGGCAGCAATAGCTAAGAGCTTCCTGTCTTCCAAAAATAATAGATGAGAGTATTACTTCAGAAGCTGGGTTTTGAAGGAAAACATTACATTTCTACACACTCTGCTTTAAATGAAATGTTTAGTTATTTACAAATTATTTAGGGTAAAAAAAGAATGATGAATTATTATCTACATCCCAAAACGAAATGTTCTGTGGCACTGCTTTGTTCAGACAGACCTGGTATTGCTACCCACAGAAGCTTGGCAACAGCAATCTTCCCAGAATGATATACTGGGAGGAAAAAAAATGAAAAAGGATTTTTTTTTTTGCTTTTGCAGCACCCACCCAACTTTCCCACCAAGTGATCTGTTGTTAATGTGCAGGAAATCCCAATGAATGCACATCATTTGGTGAAAGAATGACAGCAGACACCACAGCTATCCTTAGCAAGCATCCACCTGCTCCTGTGGTGTCTTTTTAAAGCAAGTTCAGCTTACCTCTTCTCCTCTTAGTTTTCCTTTGCTTAATTGCAGGTGATGATTCCAAAGAAGCCTTCACCTGTTTGAGTGTGCTTTCATCTTACTAGACAAAGCAGGCTTGGGCTTGGTGCTTGATCTGTGGCATAGTTAGGGCCTTTGGTATTAAAGGCGTTGGGATCACCCTGAGGCTTTTAAGGTTTTAGGGTTAAATTGATGAGCGTGTATAAAATGTAAGCTTTGTTGTTTGGCAGCGTTTTTCAGCATTTGTTATTCTTTTTTTCATTAAGAAACCAAGGGACTACACTGCATTCCTCAACTGCCTCTTGCCTATTAAAGAGTGCTGTCAAATGGAGACCTCTTCAACTTGCATAAAACTCGTGATTCATTGTACTGCCTTCAATCCTCACCAGGTCTCCAACTTATTTGAGATATCCAGGAATGCCTCTGCACCAGATTAGGGTATCTGTTTCTCTCCCTATTTAATATGTGCTGTTCCTTCTGGATAATAGGTGCTTGGTACACTGTGGAGCTGGGAGATACATCAGCTTCTGACCACAGAGCCTGCACTTTGACTCCTGTTCTGTCTTTTTGCTTATGGATCTCAGCATGTGGGAATTCAGAGCTGTCCCATGACAAATCCATAGCACAGGCCAAACAGTGCACAAATAGCCTTTTTTGTTTGTTTGTTTGTTCTCTTATTTTAGTGTAGGGAATTAATTGACCAAAGACTGAGTGGAAGGCAATGCCCTGACCTTGACTATTGCTGAGGAACTTTTCTGAGTGCTGCCCACTGCTGCTGAAGATGAAAGCTGTTGCTTCTTGATAAATGTTGTTCCTGGGTTTCTGGCTGGGATCCCAGCCTTGGCTGCTTCTGCTGTGAAATGATTCACCCCAACCCAACAAGCCCTGGTGGCAGGACTGGCCTTGTGAAGGAAATTGCTGTCCCCTGGCAAGAGAGAATGAGTAGTGGCTTTAGTGGAAAAAAATCCAGCACAATTTGCAAAGTTATAGCTGAGATTAAAAACTTGGTAAAGTGGTGTTTTCTCACTTTTTTTTTTCTCTTTCCTCACCCATTTGTATACGTTACATAGGGGAATTTACTTATTTTCTTAGATGAGATTTGAGATAGTTTCCTCTGGGAATTCCCAAAGGTTTTGGATGCCTTACACAGTGTACCATGGGTGATGTGCCCATTCCAAACTTTCTGCCACATCTTCACATGGAGTTCTGATACCAAGGCCCAGGAAACCTTTTGTGAAACATGGTTGGACAGACAAGTTATTGCAGTTCAATGCATTCCTGTTGATCACCCACAGCAAATGTGAAATAAACTCAGAAAAGAAACTACCATATGTGTTTGGTTTCATAGAAGCTTAAAAGAATATGTGTTATTTAATACTACTAATACATTGCTTTAAAAACAAATATTGGTACACATATATTTGTACATACATACACAGTTTTTGTGTTTTAGCTGATTAGTGAAAACCTGTGAAACTTCAGTGACCCAGTAGCAACTTTCTCTTCATTAAAGCAGGAAGGGCAGGGCTGGGAGATTTATCCATGTATATACATGAAAGGAAAATCAGTATTTTCAACAGGGAGTAAACTGGAAATCAGGGAGGATGTAGGTGCAAGAAAGGACAATGTGTTAGCTCTGCTGGTGACAACAGCAGAGGCATTGTCTGGCTTTGTCATTTGTCCCTTGTGCCAACATGAGCCATCAGTTTGGGGCAGGTGGAACATTCCGGGAGGAAGGCAAAAGTCTCCTCTGGGCTGCCACAGAGATTCTGGCCACCTGATGGCTGCCTGGAGACACTGGCTGCTTCTAGGCATGACCAGTAGGGTAGAGCTCCCGTCTGTGCCAACTTCAGAACTGCTTCTTATCAACTACCTAAACTTAAGACCCAGATTGTAAGAGTAGATATTACATTGCTGTCTATATTAGACATTTATGTGTATTTGTATTGTGTTATTGACTTATGAAAAAATCTCCCCATTCCAAGGCTATAGATTGTAGACTGATTAATTTAACTTTGCAAAGTGAAGCCCTCTGTGCTTCTTAATTGATCCCTTAAATTATTTTTGTGGCCCTGCTCTGAACCTTCTCCAGCTGTCTGTGTGTGGACAAGTGTGTAGAAATGGTTCCAGCATTTCAGCAGGGGTCTTTCTCAGTGCCCCCTTACCCACCCTATAAAAGAGGAAAGTCAAGAGATTGTCTGCCTAAATTTCGTGTCAGAGTTAGCATTTTCTAGGATGTGGTGCTTTTTTGTCTGCACGTAAGCAATCAGATGGACCTGCCTGAAAGTGAATTTGACTGACCAAATAGCACCCAGAAGAGCTCAGCTGATGGGGATTGGAGCTGGGGCACAAAGTTTACAGCCAGCCACCAACATAAAGGCACCTGAATTTGGAGCTGAGACTCCCTCTGGTTCATAGGTAAATGTGTTGAATACATATTTTATATATATATATATATATATATATATATATATATATAATATCAGTACATAATATATAAATCAGTAAATTCTTTATGGCATAAAAAGTGTACTTGGAAATAATAATTACAAACTGTTCCTGTTTAGGACCAGTGGCTGCAAATCTATGAACAAGATGAAAAATGCCATGTTTCCCTGACCTTCCTAGATGAAAATTATTTGGAGTCAAGTTCTCCTCACCCAAACTTATACCCTTCAACTGACTTCAAAGGAGATAAATGAGGCTCTCAGCAGGGCAGACCACAGGCTTGTTATTCCTGTAACACTTTCTATATGTCATTAACACACTTTTTCTTATCTAACTCTTCTAATACTCAACTAAATTGTAAGTGTTTATATACAGTTGAATAATTATTATTTTTTGCATTTAAAATTTGGGAAGGGTATTTTTCCCTTCCCTTCTGTTTATATTTACATTTTCAGATAGTACATATACAGTCTAATCATATCACTTTGAAAGTGATATAGAAAGTTGTGCTCTCTTACTCAATCAGATCTAATCAGTTTGGATGGGTTCCAAACACTAAGCATTAATCTCACTTAAACCAACCCCCTGATAGTTCATCTAGACTGAGTATTCGTGTCAAAGACATAAAACAATCTCCTTTAATGCCCACAGTACTTTTTAAATTGAGCTTTCACCATCTGTTAATAAAACCTGCTTTGTACTGCTGGTTGTGTTCTGTGGAATGTGTCAGGGGTGAGTTTCTTTCCCTCCTATTCTTAAAGGCTGCCTTTTTCTTTTTTTTTTTTTTTTCCCAAAAGTATATGAAAATTATGCAATATAGTTACAAGGAATTAGTCACACCTTGGCAGAATCTCCATTACCTTGGCTCACATCAAAGGGAAGGAGAGAAGTGTGGTCCTTACAAGCTTAGAGCATTCCTTTGCCTTGGAGTCCCACTCTGTGATGACAACTAAATTGGACACTGATGCTTACTCATTTTTCAACACGTGGGTGTAAAGCACATTGACCTTGCAGTTGACTTTTTTAGAGCACCTTTCATCATGGGCCCAAGCTCACAGCATGATGCAGAGCTCTCTGCTGCCTTTCAAGACTCCCTGGGGAGGATTATCCAGAGGCAGAGCTGCTGAGCTAAAGTTCCCCTGTGACTGCCCCCTGGATTTCAACATCTCGTGTTATTAATCCTGGGAGAGGCACCGTGGTGCTTCCCTGTCAAATTCTTACTGAGCCCATGCTCCAAATAAATGGTGCCTTCACATGACATTTTGCATGATTCAGCAATTTAAGGTCATAATTTACAGCAAAAGGGGAGTGAACTACAAATTGGAAGGGGCAAGAGGAAGAATTCATGTTCCTCTGGGGCAGACTTTTCTGAGCACAGCACTGGCTCTACTGGCTGCTGCTGCTTTCAGGTAGCAGCTCAGTGTGTCTGATTCCAGCTTTGCTTGGGAAAGCAGTTGAGCTGTGGGCATTAGTTGGTTTTAAGAGTCATGGCTAGACTTGTTTTCTATGATTCTGCATAAAAATAAGTGAAAGTTTTTGTTGATTTGAGATAAAAAGGGGTGGATTTCAAGTATGCACCAAATTTGTTTTTGAGCAAGAGCTACTGAGCAAGAGACTTGATTGTCAGCACACTCAATGTGACACTGGGGTCTAAGCAATGAATAGTCATCCAGGGACACATTTACTCTCCTCAAGAAAGTGGCATTGGAATATTTTGGAAATCTTTTGCAACTAGGAAAGCAGATGTTTGGTCTTCTGGCTGCCTCAAGTCAAGAAGTATTTCAGTGCAGTCTGAGAGGTTTTGATGGTTACAGGTTAAGTATAGGAAAAGTGTGAGATGTGAAAAGACTGCCACACTCAACTGTGCCCTGGTGCCAACTCTTTCTTTCCCTGAAACCTGCTTTGCTGGGAAGTGCAGAAATGGTCCCAGAGCATCTCACCTCAGTGCCAGTCTGAAGGTATCAGCCAAAGCACAAGCAGAGGATGCTGTCCTTGCTTGGTGCAGTAATTAATTTACATTTTAGAACTTCATTTAGTGCAAAACCTTCAGAAAAGCACTATGGCCTGCAACCCTGCAGATTGTGCAAACCTCTGCTGTTTCCATGTTCACCCCAGGACATCCATCCCTGAGATTTGCTTTTGAGGCACACTGAAGTATACCTGAAAAGCATGAAGAGCCATGTGCATCTGCACCTCCACCTCTCACCTCACAAACCTTTGCTGGGAATCTGCCTTAAAATAACTGGTAGAATTACACTGAGGTGATAGTTGTGATGGTGATTTTATGATTTTCAAAATGTAACTTGAACATGGATTTCATTTAGCAGATGTGTTAAATAACAAAATACACCCTGGAATTCAATTTGTATTTGATTGCACAATAGCTTAATTTCTTCAACTACTTTTTCAGCTACTTCTTAACACTTTTGTTTTTACTTGTATGTTTTTTGTTTGGATATAATGAGGCTTTGTGTCTCCTGATTCCTTATCTTATGTGGGTGGTAGAAAAATTGCTCTCCTGATTCAATATTTGTGGTTGTGTGGGGCAGGCGGTTTCACGCAGAGCTGAGCAAAATATCTGTAGTAAATTAAAAAAAAAAATGTGTGAGTTTCTTTGCCTGAGATTTCTTTATCCATCTGGAACCTTTGCTGCAAACCCCAGGGAACCAGCAGAAGAGCTGGTTTCAGGCATGGAGAGGCCTTTTCCCAACCTTTGCAGCTTCCACAAACCTGGAGCTGGTTTGGTCTTTTGTTGTGTGTTGCAGGCCAGCCTGTCCTGGAATTCCAGCTGCCTCCTGCCTTGCCCAGGGGTCCCACTTCTTCTCTCTCATTTTGGGCTCCAGGCATCATTTTGTTCCACCCTCCCCCAGACTCAAGCATGGAATGGGTCCAGCCTAGATCTTTGGGAATGGTGTTCAAGCATGAGCTGTGGTGCAGGTCTGAGTGACCTGATAAACTCTCCAGGAGCCTCAGTCATGTGGCTCCTTGCAGATGAGCATGCTGAGCTCTGCTGCCAGGCACAGCACATTTGGCAGCTGGAAAAGAAGTAAATCTGTCCAGGTACTTCACTGGGTATTGCTCACAGCTATCTGGGGGGAACAGATCAGGGATAATACCTTCAAATCAGATAAATGTCTAGGATTTGATGTTGCCTCCTAAGGACACTTGGGAGGAATTTAATCCAAGTTTATTGTAGTAGACTTCTCAGAAGAGATTTTATGGGCTTGCTGCTGATTGCTAATGGCTAATGGCATGTGGATGGCCATGTCAAAGAATCTGTAGGGTTTGAAATTCACTCTTAATGGACTTACAGGTGTCTCCTGAGCTTTGTGCTAACACCTTCTGGAAAACTGTGAGATCCCACATCCCACCCAAAATATCTGCTGCTGTGCTGTCTCATCTGTTGCCACTACAGCAAGGATTTATGGACACCTGAAATTATGGATCTGGGTCTTGGATGTGCAATATGGTGACAGTTTGTGTGAAGATCCTCCTGCACAAAGTCATATATGGACTAAGGCAAGCAACATTTGCCAGAACTATTTAAATTCTTGCCTTTATGAATGTTTAAATGAATCTTTATATAATATTCTAAATCATACATTTAATGTGTACAGAATTTATTTAAATTATGATTTTTAAAATCCAGTCAGCTGATATTTGTCAGGCAGCAAGACAAGGGAAGGACTGTGAACACTTGCATGGTATAATATCAAGCTGAGAGAGAGATGAGGTTTTTGCTTCTGGACTTTAGAAGGTCAAAATCAGTGTGGGAACATTTCCCAGTGGTGGCAGCTGCAAATGTCAGGGAGAATTGCTTTTCCAGCAGCTTCCCAGGACAGATTTTCACAGTCAGAACGATTAATTTCTTGTGTACTGTTGGAAAACCATAATAAAAGAAACCTGGATATCATTTTGAGTTTGAGTTGATTTTGGGGATGAATTCAGAGGTATATAAGCAAGGGAGTGCAAGGAATATTTTCATTTCAGTTATATTTGGTGTGTTAATGAAAAGAACACCCAAAGCAGGCACTGACCAAACACATACTTATTTAAAAGCAGAAGACTGGAAATTTGAAATGTCTGTGTGACATTTGTGATAATGCCATGGTCCTAAATATGACTATTAATAACATGAGTATTTATCTACGACAATATCAAATTTAATTTGCTGTAAGCTGTGTAACCCAGGTGTATAATGATGTGGCACATATATTCCACAGCACAGCAAACACAAAGCTGTATCCATTTGATAAACTGCTTAAGCAGCTGATGTGCTGCATTTGTTATGTATTTTTGAGGTGTTCATGGATGGTCTATCCCAGAGAGATGACTGGAGACTTTTGTTTTGGATGCTTTTAAATGGAAAAAACAGTGACAATCTCCATAAGATGTTGTTGATAAATTGAAATCCCAGAACAAATGCAACAGATTCATAAACAAGAGCCAGACTGAGATGTTTCAGTACCAGCAAGTCTCCACTTGGGTGATCTGTCTGGGCATCCCTGCTCCCCATCACAGCCCATCCCACACAACATTAGCAGCTAGAAAAGAGCTGGTGACACAATGCAGAATAGAAAGGTTAAAGAAGCACCAGGGAATCTTTTAATTTTTAAATTTAAAAAAAATTAAAAAAATCTTTTAAAGAATCTTTTTAATTTCTTAAAAATTTTGTTTCAGAGACACTTTAAACTGGTATTTTCTCTTGCTGTAGCACCTCAGGAGGACAGATGTGTGCTTATCTGAGCAATAACCCAGCCAGCTGCCTTCAAAGGGAAGGGTGGGTAAGTTCTTATGTCTGCAAGGACCAGGGGGTGGAGAAACTGCACATTCACACATATGGCCCATATTTTTGATGAATAACACCTTCATTTTTCTCCTTTTAAAAAGGCCAGAAGATGGGAGTGAGACTCTCTTGAAATTTTACTGGGGAATTAAAATGTTGGCATAAGTAGGTGGCAAAAAGCAGCAATGGTAACACCACCACCTCTTCTTTCACTGTTTGACTTCACTTCCTTAATGTTTTATACTTCCAGTGAAGCAACTTGGTCAAGTTGAATTGCCAAAATTTTCCTTCAGGGCATGACAGCCTAGGTGGAAGGAGTTGGTGGTTTGTATTTGGAAGCTCTCAGGTTCCCTTGGAGCAGGAGATTTTTCACATCCCCTGTAGAAGACCCAGCAGGTGAGTCTGTGTTAGCTCATGAAAATTCTCAACAAATCACACAAATCCTCCTCCAGGAGGGATCCCTCACAGGCTGGTGGAGCTCTGTATCCCAGGAAGGGTGGTCACCTCCTTCAGAAACCCATCAAATTCAACCCCACAGTTACTAAAATCTCTCCAGATAATTTAACAGCACGTGATGGATGCAAATCTGGATGCTGCCTGGAGGTTAAAAAGGACATAATAGCTATATAAGAATAGAGTAATCCTACATTTCCAAAAAATAATTTTGCAATCTAAGATTCATACAATGTGCATGAATGTAACAGAACATTATCTTCAGTGAAAAAAAATGTTCTATTTTATGGCAAGTGGCAATAAATACCTCACTGATATCCCATTTCAGTATCAGAGAACCTGACAAACACAGAGTAGTTTGGTTTGAAGGGACCTTAAAGATCATTTAGTTCCAGCTCCCCTGTCATGGACCCTTTATACAGCAATATTTGTACTTTAAAGGACTCTATGCCCTATCTCATGATCCAGTTCAAGGCTTCTCTGAGCTTGTGCATTTTGAATTAAATGCCATTGTGGATATTTTACATTAAATAAAAGAACTCTGGAGCTTCTGAGGTGCACTGTGTGCTTGGTATGCAGGTGACATTTTGGTATAAAAAAATAATTGTCTCTAGGAAACAAAATGAATCAGAAAGTACTGGCAAATAGCATGCTTCAAATATGACAGAGCTTTTTCTAAGGCAAAAAATAACTGTTAGATGAACTGGTATTAACTTAAAAAATGTCTTTAAATTTCTCCCTAAAGATGGGTTATCCATGGCCTCCTTAACCTCCCTTTCCATGTAGCTTCATATGTGATCCATATGAAATCCACATAGGCTTGATTTTCCTGCCCTGATCGTGCTGCTATTTTCACACGTACACAGCGAATTTTAAAACTGTCATTCTGAACAAACACCCACAAACCCCACTTTTCACCTTTCTTGCTCAGCTATCACTGTCCCCACCAGGTCAGAGGCAGCAGAGCAGCAGAGCTCTTGGCTCTGATTGTCTTTTCCTACATACAAAAAGGGCCAGGACAGGCTGTCCACCTGGGGATGCTGGGAGCATTAAACCCCAGCTGGGAGCAAGCCTCAACATGCTGCAAGTTGTGCTAAGGTTGCTAAGTGACTTAAATCCACTGCACAGAATAGAGCCATATAGGCTCAAAACAGCAGAACCTGACTTGGTTTCTAGTAACTCATTAAAATGACTCTACAATTCTTTTGATGTTCTGTACTAGTCTGGTCACATTCCTTTCTGTTTTATAGCATGGTAATAACAACATTCTTGTAAACAGTCATATAAACTCTAACCTTCATATTGCTCTCAACAGATGATCTCAAACCATTTTCACATCAGGATTTGGCTTTCTTACCCCCATAAATCATATCCCACACCATCAAAGGAGAAGGGGGAAAAAATAGGGATGCACAAGTTGATTACTGTTTGGTCACTTGCTCAGGGCAGCCATGACATCCTGTGAAGGCTGAATTTTTTCTTACTAATATTGCTTCTATAAATTCATTGTTTAGAGCTATTGGGGTTTCCATTCTCTTTCAGAGGAAACTCTGCTGTGAACAGATAGACTCCTGCCTGGATTTTAGTGCCTACTCTTTATTGATTATCAGCCTGTGCTCTCTCCATTATTATCAATACACTGTCATCATCTGCCTGGATGGAACTACAACCTGTGGTAATATTTTCTGTGAGCTTCAGTTCTGTATCACACAGATGGCAGTGGAGAATTACAGAAAGAGAGGAGGCCGAGGAGGCAAAAAATAAAAGAAGCCGCTCTGGTTTAGCCATGCTTGTCCACTGAGAGCAGCAGACAAAGGAAAGACAACTGGCTTTAGCTACAGAAGCGTGCTGCAAGGAGGACAGGCAGCAGTTTCCAGATGTCTCTGGCCAAAGGCTTGGCACTTAAGCATTTGCTCAAACAAAAGGGCCAAGGATAAGGGACTGCACCCTTTGCAAACAACACAGCACAGGGACATGCACTCACATGCAAAGAATTTACACCGGCTGAACAGTTTTCCAGGCAGTCAGTAAATATGACTTATGCCTTCTCTTCCTCCATCAATAGTTTAAACAATCTGGGAGCAAAATGAGATACAATGATTTTCCCAACACTCTAAATGACAAGGAAAAATTTCAGATATTTTAACATATCCTCAGCTTGCTCGCTTACTTTTCTTTTCCTTCTACTTCTTTTTTCTTATTACTATTTTTTACTTTTTCTTTATCCCAGACAACTCTGCATTTTCTTTTGGACTGCCCAGTTAGAGCAGAGAAACAAAGTACTATACTGTGAACCTATCACAGAGCATGAAAAGGAAACTGTAAATGCTCAAATGAACAAACTGTGAGCAATTTCTAAGTAAGCTATTTGTTACACAGCATATATGCTGAAGGCTGGTACATTTATAGTAGTTGGAATCTGCTGGAGAATTTTTTGCAAGTAGGGGAAAAAAAAGGTAGCTAGATTTGACAGATAAATTTTTCACAGTGTTACCCTTTGTTTATAGACCTTCTCTCCTTTTAATGTACCCTAGAGCAAATCTCTGCCTTTTCAAAGGGCCACGCCATTGTTCAACTGAAATGCTATTATTTCTTCTCTCAAGTTTGATTAAATTACTTGGCACTCAGTCAGGAGTTGATAATAATACAAACACAGTGATCAAGGTGGCAGATGTGCCGTTATTCTCTTAATGGCAAATAACAAATTCTTCAAACTGGGGCTCTGCAATGTTAGAGCAGTACAGGGGCTACACAGGGAACATTACAGTGAGTTTTACATGTGTTAATTGAAATGGGATTGAGAATTTATTGGGGGACATTTAAAGAACTGCTTTCCTTAGCAAATACTAAGCCTGGCTGTTGGTTTGTGGATGGTGTGTGTGTGTGGAGATTGCAGAGATTGGGGCCAGGGAGGAAAGCAGAGGTTGGAGGCAGCTGCCGGCGCCTGCGCAGCGCTGGGGCTCAGCTGCCTTGCAGGAACTTGCTCCCATATCTGAGCCCTGGGATAAAAGGTGTATTTTTAAAGTGTGCTAGCTAAAATGTTTTAATTAACACCTGTTTAAGCCCTGGAATAAGCAGCACAAGGTATTTTCTATTATATGAGCTGATGGAAAAGTGGTTTAATTAGGTGGAGGGGTCCAGGGAAGAGTTAGGACAGCCTGGTCCTCTGAAAGGAGCAAGTGGTGAAAAGGGGAGTCCTGCATCTTTCCTGGCAAGATTAAAGTAGCCACACTTTGAGCCAGGATCAGAAACCAGGGATTTTAAATATATTAGCTCAAATGCTTGAGCTAATAAGTTTCAAAATAAATCTTTTCTAGACTACACAAGCCCCGAGGGAAGAGTAAAGAGATTAAGGTAAAAATAGAAAGCATGAAGTGCCTAATAATGAGCCACACCTGTTTAGCAAAATTTCCCTATCTCTGGTCTGGTCTACTCCCCTGGTTTGTATCAGTATGACTGGCTTGGCCAGGAAAGTGTTTTTCTAAGGGACTGGGAGGATGAGTAGGTTGCCATGAGGGAGCCACGTGGCAAAGGCCCTGAGGGCAACCATGGAGTTGTCTGCAGAAAATGTTCTCCTCTCACTTGCCCCAGTACTGGAGGAGTTTTGGTTGTGTCATGTGTAGATAAAAATAAGGACTTTTTCAGATGATCTAAATGTGATTTAATAATTTAATTATTTAATTACTTGGAGACAAGTGGTTTTAATTTACTACAATGGATCTCAGTCTTGTTGGCCTCCAGGCTCTATTGTACTGTAAATATTATTACTCATAATAAAACCCAACCTAACGTTTTTCCCCAAAACTCCAGGATTTGGTCTTCAGCTGCTGATGCTGGTTCAAAGTGGGAGAGGAAGTAGATAAAAAAAAAACCAAAGAAACTTTCTTTGAGATTTCTCATGTTATTTCAAGGACGCCAAAGTCCACATAACCTCTGGAGAGAGGTTAATAACTGTAACCTGCCAGTCTTCTCCAGTCAGTCTTTTTTGTCCATCTTGAGAGTTGTCACAGCATTTGAAGACTTTGCCCATTGCTGTACTTTACATTTCAGTGGGGCAGCCCATGTGTAGGACATACTGGCTAAACCAGCAGGTAACTCATAATGTTACACCCTTTATTTTGGAGTTTTATTGTGTTTTTTTTTAATTATAATGGGCAGGAATACATTATTCTTCATATCTTCAATCTTCAATTCTTCAATCTTGAGATCCACTAAATGAGATGTTAAAGATTAAGCTCTAGAGTAGGGGAGCCTCAGTTTTGAGAAGTGAGAATTTGTGTTGTTTGTGTAAAACGAGATTACCTTTCTCCCCAGTTCATGACCAATTATTTATTCAGTAGAACCTTACCCCCAGAGGAGCTACAGGAGCTTGGGTGTCCAAATGTCCAGGCTGACATCTTGATTTCACTGAAGTCAGCAGTTTTGCCACTGATGTCTTCTCCTTAGAGTTTGTCCCACAGCCTTGTCGGAGTGGGCAATAATCCTGATGAAACAGTAGGACAAAGGCATAAATAGAAATATAGAAATATAAATTATATCTGGGGTTAACAGGCACAGGTGGATGTATATTAGGTAGCTTCCATAACATAGGAAAGTTGCCAGAGAGACTCTTTTCCTTCCACCTCCTTACACCTTTGTCCATGTCTCTTTCTCCTCCCAACTATCTATATAACATTGCTAGGGAGAAAGGTGAGAAAACATCTATTCACTTGTGCTCATTTTTAACAGTTCATTACAATATATTCCATAGACTCATCTCAGCTGCCTGAATGTCTGATCAAGATGGAGATGTAGGCTCCATCAGCAAATCATCAGAATAAATCTGAATTTGGTTATGTGTCAACACAGTGACAAGGCTCAATCCTTCAGTTATAAGTGAATTTGCTTACATTTACCTCATTAATACTCCTAAAAAACCCTACTGAGAGGAAAATAATTGCATTTTCCAGAACACTTTTCTGATATATTTAAACCTAATATAGTATAATTAGGAAGCAAATGAGACAAGTCAAAAGTAGAGGAGAGAAGGAATCAGGGAACTGATATGAGTGATTTTTATGCTCCTATTTTCATGGCACGTGGCCATTTGATGATTGCTAACTGTGAGATGACAGCTTGGGCTTGGTTTTGTGAGCAACTGAACAGAGCTGAAGAACTGACCAAAAGGAGAGGCAATTTCCCAACACCTTCTATCATTACTAATTTTTTCCCTATTGCTGCTTTTTTGCCCTTCCTTCCCTTTCCCAGATGCAGACTCTCACTGTTTTGACACCAGCCTTAGGACATTTGGATTTTGCTATAAACCAGTTAAAACTCATTAACCCAGCAGAAGGTTTTTGTGGGTTTTTTTGTGGTTTTTTTTTTTTTTTAATTTTTTTTTTTTTTTTGTGGAGTCTATTTTCTGCCATGAGTTGAGCTGGCTCAAAGGGTCAGTGACACCAGAAGTGGAGCCAAATTAATAACAGCAGTGAGGGAGGATGAGGGACCGGCTGAGGAAGACAAGGAACTTCCCTATTTTGGTGGTAATGATCTGTCAGAGTGGCTCCTCCTGTGTCATTAAATTGTAGCTTGAATTTCCAAGCTCCTTTCTTCTGGAAAGGTCACTTCTGATTTCTTCTGCACTCTGGATTCCTGTGGATTTCTTCTAGTTGGGTGAAATGTAACTGCTCATCAGAAAGTGAGAATTTCTGACACAATGTGTTGGGGGGAAAAGGAGATGGAGGTGTCCTTTGTGGTAACGTGCCCCACCAGATCAGCAAGAACATTTAACTGCACCCCAAGTGTCTTGCCCAAGATTACATGGGAAATCTGTGGCAGAATGGAAAGCTGGCCCTCTGTCTTTTAACAGCAAGAAAATTCCTCCAAAATCACAGGATCTTGATGCTGCTTCAGGTAGGATTATGTGGTATTAGGGAAAGGGATGGTTCCTCACAGATGTAGGATAATCTACTTTATCCAACATTTCAGCACATCCTACTTTCTGCACACCAGAGAATGTTTTAAACTTGAAAGCATGGGATTATTAGACCTTTCCATATTCGTCAGTAAAAATGGTTGCTCTGAAAAGTTCTGACCCCAGAATTATCTGAAAATTTAATGAATTTTGCTAAATTGTCAGCCTGGGGGATGTTCTTTCACAGTCAGTTCTGCAGGCAGAATAGGTGAAAAATTCCCTCGTACCAGTTTTGATTTTGCCATATCTTAATTTCACTGGACACTCCCCACTCCTTAGGTTTTCTGGCAGCACTAATAAATTTTCCCAGCTGCTGCGCTGCTGTTGAACCTCGAGCCCCGAGCTCCTGCCTCTTTCCGGGCAGCGTTACAAATCAGGGATCCTGGATGTGCTCCTGGTTGCGCTCCTGGCTCCTTCCCCTCTCGCTCCGGCCGCCGTCCCCGGCGCTCCCATCACCGCAGCTCGGGTGATGCTGACTCCTGCCTGTCTGACAGGGATGATTCATCCCGGGGTGGGGGGGTGAAGGGGGGTGCTGGGGATGGCTGTGGCGATGGAAGGGTTATTCATTTCCCGGGAGCGGGCCGCGGTTCCCGGCGGGAGCGGCGCCCCGGAGCGCGCAGCAGATGGCGCTGCGCCTTTAATTCCAGGGCATCACCGCTGCTGCCTGCCCTGCTCCGCTCCCGCCTGAGCTGCAATAAAAACACCCTGGAAAAAGAGAAAAATAGGTAAAACTTGTGTTTTACTAGATTTACCTTATTTTTTCCGCCAAAGATTCAACGTATCTCCCTTTCCGCAAATGAAAATCTCCAAAACCCACCGAGACACCATCACCCACCATTTCTGACCATGGAGACTGAAAAGTACCATGCCAAAAATTCCAGTTTGATTTGTTGATTTCTTTTCTTAACCATAACTACACCGTACATATAATACATGAACATAATAATAAATCCCAGGAATGACACTGCTAATTTGGGGTAATCAAAGTGCACTTTCATAGAGGTATTAATAAGATTTATAATTATTTACGTGCTGTCTCCAGGGAACAATGGCAACTGTTAAACAATTTGCTCAGATACAAGCAGGACATGTATAATATGGGATAATAAAAGAGCTCTATTTCCTTCAGCCTCAACCCATTATAAGTCTGTACTGCTGTCAATGTTCCCATTTCTAGATTCTATGTGGAATGATAAGAAAAAAGGGAATGTTTCAAGGGGAAGGGAATGTTCTATCCACATTGTAATTGTCATAGTCCTGCCTTAAAACACAATTTATCTTTATGGCTTACATAGAAGTGATATATCACCTTGCACAGTAAATAGGCAAGGTGAACTTTGTGGTAAAGTTTAAACTTACTTTAACATTTTCTTGGGTTATAAAAGTATGGCACCTTATTTAGAGATTAACACATATCCTTTTCCACACAATATTTTCCATGCCATGGTTCATGAGCACCTGCTTTTTATATCTCTTGTTTTAGTGTTGGAGCTTGGGAACTGTCAAAGGAATGAATTGTAAATACTGTATTTTTTTCAGTGTGTGTAGGTTTTACAAACCCTGTTATGTTATGGAGACATCACAGAGAATACATAAAAAGATCCAGAATATTGGAATGCACAAGCCATGGGGCTGTGCCATTGCATTGAGCTCCAGTGTGGCCTGTGGAGCTGCATGGGAAGAGTGAAATGTATCAAGGGCCTGCTTTTGGAATTGTGGCTTTTCCTCTCCCCTAGTTTGCCTGGAGAAGGGCATAGGAATTTATAGATAGTAACAAGCAATATATTGATAGACACAAACAATCACTATGCTTTAGGAAGGGAAAAGTACCTCAGCTTCCTGCATTCACCTCAATGTCCTCTCTCCTCATGGTCCTGGGCAGCTGGCCCTGAAGGTCACAGGTGGGAGCAGGGCTGTGCCAGGGCTCCCCTCTGCCCAGGGGTGACACAGAATAAGCAATGACCCCATGGTCTGGAAATGCAGCTGCCACTGGCAACACCTAGGGACAGATTTAGACTTTCACCTGTTTTCTGAAGATTTGCCAAGTGTCACCAGGTTTATTGCTGGAATTGAATGTTTGTTGAGACTGGATGTTCCAAGACTCAGTGCTGTGGTTGTCAGCCTGTAAATGCTTCTATGGAAAGAAAAGGATTCAGGACAAAGCTCTGGGAGTTGTATAGGGTGGGAGCTGAGGCTTGGGGACATAAACCCCTTTGTGTGAGTCCCAAGACACTCACTCCTCTTCACAGACTCTACCTTGACTCAGGGTTCAGGTTAGCACCACTCATTCCTTCCCACTGGGGGAAGGGGCCAGTGAAGGCTGGGAGCAGCTGAGCTCCTGCATCCTGGTAATGTTTGGTCAATATTTGGTCAATATTTGGTCCCTCAGACAGGGTTCAGAGAAGTTCTTGTCTGCTGCTGGCACGGGTCATGGCAGTGCTGAGCCCTCCAAGAATGGAGTGACGTGGAAATGGGGAATTGTGACTCTGAGGGTGTTTTTCAGTCCTAGAGGTTGATTGCTAGTGCCAAAGATCAAACTGCCTTGCAATTTCTCTGCACTTAATCCTCTTTTTTTAAAAAAGTGAGGTGTTACACTCCAGCTCATTATACAGGTCTGTCCTTACTCCTAATGAAGGCAATGGTAAAAGTCCCACCTTGTCATGCATTTAGAAGCAGCCAAGGACTGCTGGAAGCTGTAGTTACAAGCACTATGTTGTTTGCTCTAAAAGAGAAAATGAATTTTTAAAAGGGGAGATAAACTCTCACTCAAGGCAGTCCTCCTTTCAAATTTATTTGTAAATCAATAAAAAAAGTTTGATTTTGTTCCTCTTTCTAAATACACACCTCACACAACAAACATTCATAAAATCCACAAACATTCATATATGTGGCAATACAAGCACTGCTCTTGCAGAGTTTATTTAAGAAGCTCCAAAATAAACCCAAAGATAATCACACTTAGACCAAAGACATACTTAGGATAAAATTAAAACACAGCCACAGTAGTTATAGTCTAGGAGTGACTGGGGTACAATAAAGTATAGTCACAACTAAATTATGTCTTGGACTGAAGTAGATACATAGTATTAATTGGATGTAGGCCCTTTAACCTTTTTGCAGGAAGCAAACTTGATATCTAATAATTTTTGTAAAGATGAGCTCTCTGTGCTTCCAGTAATATTTCTGGGCTTTGAAAGGATCCTGACTTTCCTTTCAGATTGTTTTGATGAGACTGGATCTAATATTTCAGCCATGCCAACTGAGCAGGGGAAAGGGAGCATACAGGGGGATGGAAGCTGAATTGCCTTATTCAAGGGATACAAATACCCTGCTGGGGCTGTCTGTTCTCTGCTGTGGATCCTTTCAAGGTATTTTGTTGCTAGATGTTTTCATGGATATGAAAAATTGTGGCAGAAAGGAGTGTCAGCTAATGATTCAAGTATCTCAGCTTAGAAATAAGAAGTGGGTTGGTGGGAAGAAGACAGTGGAGATAAAAGTGTTTTGCATCATACAAAAAACTGATCAAAATTTCATTTCTCTCTTATGTTTGCTGTCTTTCATTGCCATTACCAGTGTCCAAAATAAGGTCCTGAATAAATCCTTGGACTTTTAAAACATACAGAATTATCTAATCCCTCTCTCTAACAGATATCTTCTGCAAACCATTTCAATTTTAGCAAACCATTTAAATTTTAACCCCAAAGCAGTGCTGACTTCATTAAGAGTAGAACCCTAATTCAGGTTGACAAACCCACAGTTTAAAGAAGCAGTGGGTGGGTTTGTGTCACTTGCTTTTATTGTGATAGTCTGATATGAGATGCCAGGAATGGACTTCATCTACCCAAACTCTCATTCTGAAGAGTTTTGGAGAAGCCTGAAGTGTTCCTGATGTGCAATTCACATCTGTCTAAAATGATGAAAGATGCCTTGCCTCATTCTGCCTTGCAGAGCTGTTCAGAAGCTGATAATGATGAGCAAAGTAGGCACAAGCAGCTGCAGAGATGCCAACATCTTTCACCACCATTTCTTCAGAGAAGGTCTGGCCACGGTCAAAGGGGATTAAGGTACATCTTTTATCCTAGTAACTGCAGTGGGCTAAAGGAATATACATACTTATGTATATGTCATCTGAAGAGCCAAGTTTTAGCAGCCACAGGTCATAAAAACTGAAATCCTGGACTGGCTGCAGGCAGGGAAACCACCACACACCCACCAGTAGCCTGGATAAACATTTGCTATTAATTTCCTCTTAGTGCAGATGCAGCTTCATCCTAAGAGCTGACGTTTTATGAAGGATCAGATTTTGTTTCCTTGTAAAAAGAATTAGAGAAATGCTTAAAAGCCAAAACAAATCTGAGTAGTGGAGGGTGATGACATCTAACAGGTCTGCAGGAAACCACTTCTGCTAAGCTTGGGCATTAACACTCTGTGTATAGGAAACGAGGAAAGGAGTTAAAATAATTTTTTTTGGTCTCTGTCATCCCCACCCTGTGGACAGATGTGGCACCAGAGGACAGTCTGGACATGCTGAAGCTGCTGAGCACAGTGGCCTGAGGCTACCTGACCTACAACAGCCACACCACCAACAATCACTGTGCCAGGGACAGTCCCCTGGCAGGGACTGCTCTGCCAGGCAAGGCACAATAGGCTGGTGAGGGAGAAGAAGAGGGGTGGCACAGTGCCTGGCTCAGGGGATTATTCCCACCTTGGGACACAGGTGCCATGTCCTGGGTTTGTGTCACCAGTGAACCTGCTGAGGAGGCACCTGCCCCTTCACCCCAGTTATTGATGAACAGGTTACACAGCACTGGAGCCAGTGTTGAACCTTGGGGACTCCACCAGTGAGAGGCCTCCAACTGGACATTGTGCCACTGATCATGACCCTCTGGGATCTGCCATCCATCCAGTTCTCAATCCACTCCTCCTGTCACTTACCCTGAGTTTGTGAATGAGGATGTTGTGAGACAGTGTTAAAGCCTTGCTGAAGTTGAGGCAGACAACACCCACTGCTCTTCCCTTGTCCATCCAGGTGGTCATTTCATCATGGAAAGCAATCGTGTTGGTCAGGCACGATTTACCTTTAGAATCCATGCTGCCTAATCACCTTGTCCAGAGATGGTCCCCAGAACGAGGTGCTCCACCATCTTATCAGAGATTGAGGCTGACAGGCCTGGGTTCTTCCTGCCCTTTTTGAAGCCTGGAGTGACTTTTGGTTCCTGGCAGTCCTCAGACACCTCTCCTGATCGCCACAAGTGATAGCACATGAAATACAACCAAATGTTCTTGAAGGTTAGGGCAGGTGCTGTGCAATCACTCAGTCTTTTACTAGCTGTCAATGCCTGTTTGTAAGTGAGGTCAACAAGATGTTTACTGTATGGTTGAATGGTTTATTTGAAGTAAAGATGTATGATCTTTGAATGAAGATATTAATGATGTGACAAAAAAATCGTGAAAAAGTACTTCTTTCAATAGGATCAACAGTTAAAGTCGTGTACTAACAAGCTAGATGCCAAAAGTAGCTGCAAGGAACAGAATAATACAGATTTTTGCTGTAAAAATAGAAAAAGGAAAAGCAATAAATCTGTTAATCTACTCAACTTTTAAAAAATAGATTAGGATATGAAATTCTAATTATCTCTAATTATTGTAACTAACGATTTTCTTAATCAAATAAAACATTTTTTTTTCAGTTTTACACATTCTTTCTAAGTACAAATGATGTTATTTTATCAAAACTTGATTTCTGTTTCACTTAAATCCTGTTTCTCAAGTGTCCTATGTGACAGTGCAAGATCTGCAATTAGGACAAATAATAAAACAAAAATTATAGCTACAATTGGAGCTGAGAGCTGGATTCAAAGAATTTACATATTTTTTGGTATCATAATTCAAATTATAAACTTCAGTAACTTTAAAACATTAAATTATTTAAATTATTATTGTAGATAAAATGCACAGAGATAAAAGCCAAACACCAGCCTTCATCAAAAGTGTATAATCTAATTTGTGAAATCAAGCCATGGAAGTCAAAGAATAGCAGAATTAAGGTTACCTTTGCAATCTCAGCTTGGTTACTTTGGGTGTAATGACTGGGTCACAATTCTTGATTATAGATCTGTGTGTTGCTCCCATTACTTCTCTTCCTCTTCCAGTCCACAGACTGGGCCATGTTCTGTTAATAAGCAAGTGGTATTTAATTTTCTTTTTGGCATTCATCATGTGATCTCAAGTGTTCTCTTGCTCCCCCCTACCAGGTCCTGAACTGAATTCAGCATAATTATTTTTCTTGAGGCTTTCCTGTAGCTTTCTGCTCTCTGCTGTCTGGGAGTTTCACAAAAAAGAATGGACTTTTTCCTGCAGCAGTCCAACAGATGAGATATGGCCTTACCCTGACTGAGGTGAGGCACAAGGCAGGCCAACAATATTTGCTGGGTTTGAGTGCCTAGTTTCTGCTGGTTAGAGCTTGGCTTTGCCCAGCATGGAGCCATATTTTATGTGGGAGTTGGCTGTGAGTGCTCAGCACTTCTGCAGCTCAGAGGCCCCACAGAATGCAGCCAGGGACCCAGCAAGTGAAGCTGTACAATTAATAACAGTGAGAGAATGAGCTGGTCAAAATTGCTTGCCTTGCTTTGCACAGGAGATGAGCAGCAGAAATACAACCAGCTCCCAAGGGCAGCAGTGAAACCATCCACCCTCTTCTGATGAAGCCCTAGGAGCAGATTTAGTGGGAGAAGCTGTGAGCTGTGACCACCTCCTGCTCCCTTCCCTGATGGGATACCTGCAGTCCAGGTCATTCCTGGGGAACAGCTGTGCTGCCCTGCATTATCTCTGCACCTGAATCCTCTTTCCTTTTTGTGCTATTATGAGACATCCCTACCCCATGGGCAGCAGCCTCCCTTTGTTACATCCTCCCATCCATCATCAGCGCCGTCCATCTTGTGCCCAGCAGGAGGGAGCAGTATATGATCATGCTATTAAAGATAATGCCTATGCAAAAAAGGGATTGAATCAGGGCTGGAGAGGCAATTTGATTCTGGCACTTCCTCACATCTGATTGCAACTGCAAGATTCTTTTCACACAGTTTGAGGTGTGTAATTTCACATACTTGAGGTGGGGGGAGGAAAAAAAGTAGACTGCCAAAATAGGCATCTCATTATGCAGGGTCACAGTGAGTCCTAGGAGAGGCAGCAGGGCTGGAGTCTGTGCTGGCCACTGAAAGCTCTGCTACTGCAGTTAATAGAGCAGCAACATTAATAATCACCAGATACCAGTGCCCTGCTGAAGGCACTGGGAGGCTTGTTTGCTGTAGGGCAGGCTGGGCAGTTTTTAGTGGATCTTGCAGGTATTTTTGGGCAGCAGGGGATGTGCAAAGCCCCATAACTATGCTTTCCACTCCAAGTTCAGGAGGGAAGTTTGACATACTATTTTTCTAGATTTTCCACTTTCACTGTGCCAAAGGAGACTGGGACAGGAGTATTTAACTACTCCTACCTTTGCCCAGCCACACTGTTTCCTTCAGATTTCCCTATTGCTGGGGAAGTCCCAGCCTTCTTGCTCTGCCATCTTTAGTCCCTCAAATCTTGTAGTTTTAGTGGTGTTTCTCAGCCATAATTCAAGGTTACCTTCCTCACTGGCTCCCACAGCATGCTCCCTCACACACTACTGGCATCAAGCTCTGGCCTCCCCATGTTTGTCTTCTGAAACAAACATCAGGCTGCCCTTAGATTTCTGGCCAGTTCTGCAATTTAGTTTCTTCATTTGCCTCTGTTTTCTCCCTTTTCCTCCCCCACTTCTGAATCAGGGACCTATTTCCATATTCTTCACCAAGGAGGTTGAAAGCATGGGTAACCCTGTCCTTTAGAGTGCCCCAAAATGGATAAAAATAGCTTGTAGTTACTCAGAGCAGCAAGGCAGTGTCAGTTCTCTTTATCTCCAACCCAAAGTACCAATGTTGTGCATGTGCCTTCAGGGAATGACTGAGGTCTCAGAAGTCCATGGCTCCTGTGTGACCTGTGGTTTTCTAAAGGTTGCAATAATTACTTGGTGTAGTTTTTGTAGACATGTACAGAGGTAGTAAAGGATGTATTTCAGGGACAACCCACATCTGAGTGCCAAAACTCAAGTATGTTTTCCAAAGCATTAAAGTTCTGAAAAAAGGAGGTTACCACATGGTTTTAACATGGACAAAGCAGGTATTTTTCCATGGTCTTGTTATTGGCAGTAGGTGAAGTCTTTTGGCTGAAGTTTTCTGAAGAAGATTTTACAAGTTTAAACAAGCGTCTGACGCGTCAGTGTTCAGCCAAGTCATCAGCTCTGGGACCCTAAAATGGGAATAATTGGGTAATCTCAATAATAGTTGGTGTTTCCAGCAGTGCCTATGAAACTCCTCTGCATTGGGCCTAATTCCACTCCTCAGGGGAGTGGTCACAGCATCAAACCTGTCTCAGCTCAAGAAACCTGAGTTCTTGGGTTGTCCTGCTCAGGGCCAGGAGTTGGACTCAGTGATCCTGATGGGTCCTCTCCAACTCAACATATTCTATTCATCCCACAATAATTCAGTCTCACATTTATGCAGTTTTATAATAATCTAAATCAACAGAAAAATGGGATGATGGGAACTGTGGAATAGCCATTACATCTGATCCGTAGGGATATCAGCCAAGGTTGACAAATGATATTTATGCAAAAATGCTCATGATTGAGAATGGATTGTCTGCTTAAAAGAATCCCTGAATTTATTTATTTGGATCCCATAAACATTTTTGAGAGGAGTTTTAAACCTAGACTAATCTTTACAGACGCAAACTTCAACAGTCATCCCAGAGCTAGAAAAATCATTGTCATGCCTGTAAATAGTATCTGCTGATGCTATTTGTTTCCTGAATAAGTAGCTTGGTAAGAAAGAACACCATAAGCCTAGTAATGGATTTCTCTCCATTTTTAGTCTCAATCACACTGTAGTCAATACTACTTAAAATTGAGATGGAAACCTGGTTTACAGGTTGGAAGAGCTAAATTTTGTATAAGGTGTAGATAAAAAAAGCTTTAAAGCTTTTAAATTGAACAAAGTTATTAAGATCACAAAGCCCAGTGTGTCAGCATTTCTCATCCTCACTCATTAAAACACTTACTCTAAGGTGTCTTTCAGGACAAACATGCTGAATGTGTTTGAAGAACTTCACATAAACCCACCTCTTGATTCTCTGCATGCTGGGAGCATTTTGCATTACCATTCATCTATTTGCCTTAGATCATGAATGATCTGAGGATTGATAGTCACAGTCAAATTATGGTAATCTTACAAACTTCTCATCAGTTAAGCAGCAACAATGGCTCATGTGCATGGCCTTAGCCAGTGGCAAATGTAAGGATTTTTCCCACTCTGAAAGAGAGTTACCTGAGATAATGTGCCTTGCAACTGGCTTGGGATCCTGAACCTATGGGGCACTGCCAATTATTTTGACTTGGCCGATGTTAAGAGGCTTTTTAAAGTGAAAGCTTAAAATACTTTGTGAATCTGATCCCTTTGCTCACTTACAGTCCAGGGTACATGGTAGTCTCACAAGTCTTTAAAACATTGCTCCAAAAGATAGGCTGCTTTACATAACAAATTAACGTGAGAACTTTGGAAAATCCTAAATAATTTCTCTGAAATTATGGGTGTCTTATCTATCTCTCTGTAGATGAAAAAAAATCTACTAATGACTTTGACCTTTTGCTGACAGTTTTTTTTCTGTTGACTTGAATATTGTGGGAGTGGCAGCATAGTTAAAGTTGGAATTTCCCACCCATTTTTCCACTGTTTCTCCAGTAGACCAACAGATGTTCCTCATTAACTTTCAGCAGATAGATTTCTCGTTGATAACTCTGGTTATTTTTTATTGCATGTAGGAAGATGGGAAGTGCCTTGCTTTTAAAACACATCTCCATGCCCTAGCACTTCTCACAGAATTATTGAAAAAGATTTTCATTTCAAAGGACAATGATAAGTCTTGTTGGTTTGGTTTTCAAGAGTATACCAAAGTTCTAAAATTAAATGTAAAATTTTAAGAAGTTTTCTGATTAACCAAAACTTCATGAGTTTGAACCCTTCCTTGATTTTATTATTAATTATAATTTTATTAAAATTACTTGAAATTTTAATGCTGGAGGATTTTGCAAAATAAAATTTACTGGCTCATGTGTTCCTGCATCATATAAGGAGGATTTCTTTCCTCCTAGAGAAATCTCTCACTAGAGATTTCTTTTGCTTGAAACAAGTTCTGTACAGAATCTTCTCAGTGTATCTCTGATCCCAGCTGTGACTTTGCATTTTTTGTTAATTTTCTTGGCAATGAAAATGCTTCTTAACCCAAAATTTAATTTTGAAGGAGATAACTAACATTTTTTCCTCCCGAAATCTTCCATAAGAAGACAAACATTTTTGTAATAAAATTTCACATTTTCTTTCTATCTCCATTAATGTTGAGCCACCATGCTTGTAGATGAAAGGCTGCTGTCACACTTATTGTATCTATTTAACTTGGGTGTTGTTCATCTGTCTCATCTCCTACATATAAAGAATCCTGATGGTTCTGGGTCTTCTGTGTGTTATGGAGATGTATAAGCTATAAATGCTAATGCTTACCTTTTTCTTCCTTCCAGAGCTGTATATTTTCACTATACTAACAGAAATGCCATCAGCTCTTGGCAGTTTAAATTACATTCAGGATAATGTAATTTAACAGAGTAACAGAGTCAGTGCTTTGGCTAATTAATAAAATTACACTATTGAAATGGCCAAAGAAACTGCAAAGTTTGATACGTAATTACTGTCCAAACTACTGTAAATGAGAAATTATAGCAAATCTCCTATTAAAGTACAAAAGTATTCACACAGGACATACACTCCACTCTGAGGTCATTCCACTACAAGTACTCAGTGTTAGAGAGGTTGAAGACATGACTGAACATCTCCTGCATGTACCTAATTATCAGTGCCTGTGCAAAATGAACATTATGGGTGCTTTGAGCTCATCTATGACAAAGTGTGCAAGTTCCTTCCCTAGACAAGGGGCACGCCAACAGCCAGTCAGCATTGGAGCAAAGTGAGTCACATCTGACACGAGAGAGGGGTTTTTATGCAGAAGCAACCTGTAGCCAAGTAGAGTTGTCTCAGAAAAAGCTTGGTGTGTGTCTCCTCCAATCAGCCTTGTCCTCGTTCTGCTGCATTCTCCTGCTTTGGCCGTGTCTCTTTAGATTTAATTCTCTCCACGTCCAGGGCTTCCAGCTGGGGGCTTCCCTGGAATCTGACAGAGGTGGCCACACTCTGCCCTGGTCCCTAGCTGAATATCAAGTAGTGAAAACCTGCAACAGGCCTCATCCTGATCTTTGGTCTTAGTGGAAAGCAGCTCAAATCTAGAGACATAAAACCACTTCACGTCTTGTGTTACATAGGGGAAAACCTTCCCCAAGAAGCTCATAAATCCCTCATTTCCCCCCATGTTTCTTACCCCACCGTAGGTCCCTGACTTCTGAAACCTGTGAGAAAGCAATTTGCTGAGAGGCAAGTGTCTGTGGGGATGCAGGATCATTTAGTTACCACCTCAGGCATTCTGGAAAGGCTCTGCTACACGAGGTGCATTTCAGAGATCTGACTGTGTGCTAAACGAGTCCTGCATCCCTGCCTCGTAGCTCTGAGAATGTTAGGCAGGTAATTAAGAAATCACACAGCACAGGTGTGCCAGGTGAAGTTTGGTAGCTTGCTTTTGATCTAAATTGAGATGCTCTGGGGATTTAACTTCTTAAACAAAAAGGGCATAAATAAATAATCAGGATTTTTTTTTAAGGTTGGAACATGCAGGCTATAAAATTTTGTCTTGGATGTACACAAGTAGGCAATGCAAGAAGATTAAGGCTAGAGCTTTGTTTTACATGGGGGTGTTGTTTTCATTAACTTGGGTCTGATTAGTTTTTTCACTGGGAATTTCCCCACTGATATAAACAGGAACAGTGTTTGGTTTTTGGGAACTAACTCAGGAATAAGCTATGAAAGCATCTTTAAAACAGACCTCAAAAAACCAACAAACCAACCCAAAACCTAGAGTATTAATTATAACACAGGAGTGAGTCAAAGCATTTCTTTTTAATATTCATAATTGAAAATGAGACAGCTTTAAAGTCTGTAATGAGTCCTTCAGTGTACCACACTCTAGTTAGAGCATTATTTCATAGCTGGAAGCCAAGAAACAGGCTGACAATCAATTCTTAAATTATTCTAAGCCCACACAATAGCCTCTTGCCACAAAGTTTCGGCATGGTGCCTATTTTGCTACCATGTGGGTGGGTGAGATTGGGATAAACAAGAACACAACTGCCCGCTTTTGATTTTTCGTCTTCACTTAAGTTCAGTCTTGCACAGATGGTTTCTGTAAGTTTGAAATGTTTCAATGCCTCTCCTTACACAATTCCCCAATAAATATGAGACAAAAAAGTTATGTAAAAAAGGGGTCTTGTGTTCTCCAGTTTAAATTAAAAAAGTGCCAGGAAATAAGAGAAGTATCACCCTGAAAGGTTTAGCCTGGCTCTTTGGTCTTCTGAAGTAGGAAAGCTTTCATATACTTTCTCCAAACAAATTGGGTGGCTATCTCTGATCTATGAGAGTGCCCTTAAATTACTTCTTTTGATACCTTGGGGAAGGGAAATAGTGCAGGTGATGTCACAGGGCTCCTTCCAGCCCCACTGTGTGATGCTGGCTCCTCTCCTTCGCAGAGGGAACTTCAAGGGAGGGCAGGAGGGCCGTGGGGCTGGAGGGGGCTCATGCAAAGCAAAGGTCTTCAGGACCCTCTTGCAGGACTGCAAACATGTTGTGGACAATTTCTAGATGTTGATTTTGTCCTTGCATTTCAGTAAAGCAACAGACCTGTTCACATTCTGGGTTGAAAACAGTTTTTGTGGAGAGTTTGATGGTGGATGTGATTTACAGCCTGAAGTACAGTACTGGGGGAAACCTGAGATTGCAGTGTAGCTGTGTAGTACATTCTAGAGAAATGCCTGTCTGATGGACACAGGAATGGATGGAGGAGTTGGTTTGGAGCTCTGAAATCAAAGCTGAATATAGACACTGATTTTGCCAAGCTTGGATTCCTGGTTGGGTCAGATAAAGACAGAAACTGAAGTAGCAGAGACCTCCTCCAAAACCATTCTTCTTTTATTTGGTAAGATTTGGACCTCTGCTTTAACACATCTCCAGCAATAATAATAATAATAATAAAAATGATCTTTGCTGTGTAGTATCCTGAGGGGATAATTAATTCCCATACAATATTATCTTACAGTTTCTGATTTGTTTTCTGCTGATATGTCCTCTACTTTCACCCATTAAGCTTTCATAAGAACAAGTTTCTTCTCTCACTCTTATGCTTAGGAAGTCTGGAACACTAATACACATTTCTCCCATCTCCCTCACTCCATCACTCCCTCCTCTTAGCAACCTTTGTCTAAAATATGGAGATCAAAAATAAAATACTTTTGTTTATATGCACTTCAAAATATTATTGTCTTCTGAAAATTAAAAAGTAATTTCCCCCCTATATTATCTAGAATGAAACACCTTTTCTTCCATCACCAGCTGTAGTTCAGGGAAATTCTGCTCCCTTCATGCCATCCTTTCCTTCAGTCAGCAGAATACAGAATTTGCCTTTATTCCTTTTTCTTTACCAATAACTCCCTTCCAATTACAAGATGTGTAAATTAAAAAGGGGAGTGTATTCTCAGCTAAAGACCTCAGGTTTGGATTTCTCCAATTGGTGAATTCCCCTCACTGGGCTATTGGGTTTTGTCACTAGAACAAAGATATTTTGATGTTTTGACTTTGAGCAGATCTGGAATATTAACAGTAACACTGGAATTATGGGGAAATCTGGATGCTGATGTACTTCACTGCTGTCCCAAGCATGAGTCCCTCCTGTTGCAGAGGATTGTGCATTTACCACCCTGCTTCTGGCTCCATGAGAGATTAGGTAAACAGCAGCTCCCAGCTAGGAAGGCAACACTCTGCTCCCAGAGCTGAAGAGCTGCTTTCTCTTAAGCAGACTTTATCTCTGTAATAATAAAAAAAAGCTGCTGAAACAACTTAGAACACCCTAGCAAAAATAAACTGGGCACACTGGGTATGAATTTGACACCTCTAAGGGTGGTATAAACCTGTCCAGGCAGATGTTGCTGACCATTTCACCATGGCTCTTCCCATGACTCAGGTCAGTGGGTTTCAGGGCAGCTTGGGACTGGAGCTGCAGAGAGTAGCTGCACTCTGACTAATAGAGAGCCTCAACAAGTGGTGTAAGTGCAGTCTCAGTGATGAGCTGGACACAGAAGATGGGTCCCACCAGAAAATCAATCCAGTCCCTTATTGCTGCCTTCTCATGGCAAGTTGGGTGTTCTTCTCTTCACAGGGAAGGTTAAAGCCCCCACTCAAATGCACAAAACTGCAAGGTTGCATGCTGCAATTGACCCATTGATAAAAACAGGAAACCAGTGAGTTTATGGACCCTTAGAGACCCTTCCAGGGTGAAATGCAGGCACAGGCTCCTGAGAGCTCAGTGCTTGGGCTCGGGCATGGCAGACTCCCAGCAGTGACACAATCCAATGTGTGCTTGCACCATGAAGCCCAGGGAGTGGCCACAAATTCACCTTTGGACCAGACTCACACTGAGATCCTTCACCCTGCCACCTCAGTCTGCTGCTGCTGCAGTGGCAGCATAATCATTGCCAGGGAAATTCCACTTGTCCTGCTTGAACAGTGGGGGCTCAAGTCCTACCAAAGACAGTGGGAATTCTCCTTGGTTTCAATGGTCTCTTACATCAGCAGTTGGAAGGGATTAATCTCCCATTTTGCAGATATCAAACTGAATCTCAAAGAACTTGTGTGACTTCATGCTTTCATTGCAGCACTAGTCCAAAGCTCCCTTTCCCTTCATGAAAATGCTGTTTCAAAGATTGCATAGGCTGGTTCTGATTTTAGAACCAGCCTATGCAGAACCAGATTTTTTTTTAGGTGTCATATTTATGAGTATATGAAATGAAGAGGCTGACAGTAGGATCTATGGCTCCTTAAATTTTGCATGAATATATGCATCTTACTGTTTTCAAAAATATTTATGCAGTATGAAAGATTAAAGAAAATAATTTAATTGCTTTAAAAATGCAACAATTGATCTTTTGATGTTTAAGTGTGTAGTTGAGCTTTACTTTTAAGTAGGTACTAAAACTAGTTTGCTCCATTTATTTATTACCGGGGCAAATTTGCTACTTTATAGAACAAAAATATAAATAAACAAAATTAGCAAACAAGAAACACAACAAATATGTTGCTGACTTATAGTCAGATCTGCCCCAGGTAAAACACTTATTTTCTTCTGTTTTGAAAATGAAATCTTTATCTCATTAGATCTTGGAGGAAAATAGTTCTGATACGTTTTCTGTAGGTAAAAGGACTTGCTTAATGTGCTTTGTTTATGTTACTGTTTTTACAGTAAGTAATAAAATTTATTAGGGCTATTTTGCATTTATACAATCTGTTTGACAATGGCTTTTTAATGAAGTCTTAGCTCTTCTGGACACATGTTAAGAAAACACAGTACTACAACAACACTGGCTTTGTCAATAGGTCTGAAACATGGGAACATAAATTGATCTAAATCCAGGATATATGGCTATTGATTTTAGTTGCAGACCAAGAATTGTGTCTTGTATTTATGTGTTTCTACACCCTAATTTCCCTAATTCCTCCATCAAAACACTTTTCTTGTCCCTCCATTTTCTGGGGAGTGTGGACATGCTTGGAGCTGTACCCAGGAGTGCTCTTCCTGTCAACTCCTCCTTGCAGTGTCCACGGCTCAGCAGCCTGGCAGCACAGCACTATGAAAGATCTAATTCACAGGGCAAGTGGGAAGTCCAGAGATAAAAGATTTTATTTGGAATTACATGCAGAAAGAGACTGAAAGCAGGTGCAGGCTCCTAAGGGCTGCAGCAGAGCAGACCTTGGTAACCCAGGTGGAAGGAGCCAAGGGCACAGACAGCACAGCTGACATGTAAGAGGCCTTGTCTTCACTCTGTACTGGACAGAAAGAGAGCACAGGGCTCACTGTGTTTGTCGGGAAATCCATAATTTTTTGGTATTGATTGATCAATACCAAAAAATACCAATTTTTTGGTATTGATATCATCAATATGTTTCCAGTTTTGAGAACATGGACTGACAAAGGAGGGGCAGCTATCAGGAAAAGGCCAGTTGGTATGTGCCATTGGATTGTGCCTTGGTTGGTATGTGCCATTGGGTTGGATCATTTCCCTGCCTTTTTACAGATACCAAAGAGAGGAACCTTGCTGAAGCATGGCACTACAGTCTCTGGATACAGACAGTGAAGAGAGAGCCAGCTCTCCTAAGTCTACTAAACCAAGACCTGAAGGTAATCCTACATCCACTGTTGTCCTTGTGGCTTGTTTGCTGAGGAGACTCTTGTATGGATCATAAATGTCCTTGCACATCCTTCCCTTGAACCAGACACCTGCTTTAGATGACCTCTAGGCAATATTTACAAGTACTTTCAAACATTCTGGAGCATAAATCATGAGATTAGGGGATTATTTATTGGCTACCTTTTGTAATTCTTATATAACCTACAATAAACCATTGGTCTAGATTGTCTAATGAAACAACAGAAAGCGACAATCAACAGCACCATATCCTGCAGCAGAACATTCCTTCCTAGTATGGCAGGTTGGAAAATCATTGTGTAGCTCTTTCCACTCAGGGATTGGGAGTGTGTCAAGGAGTTTTGTGCAGCTGTGAGGTGGAATACTGCATCTTCTAGAGAACTGTTAGAGATATATTTATATATATATAAAATGTCAGCCGCTGGGTGTTTGTTAGATTAATGTCCTCTCCTTAAGATGAGTGCATAGAAGGCAGACCATGTGATTATGCAGGTATGGTAATTATCCTTCAAAGAGTTGGAAGGCTTTGACGTAACCTCTGTGTCCCAAATGTGCTGGTTCCAGCACTCCCTAGAGGGAAGAATAAGGACTTGAATCTGCAAGCCTCTCCCATGTGACAATCTGGTATTGTGCCTTATAAAATCTGGCAAAATTGTAAATGACAGTAACCTTTATAAGCATGAAAATGACTTAGCAGAGTTTGGCTTTTTTTTTTTCCCTGATAAATAAATTCTCTGATGTGGTGCTCCAACATGCAGAGACATGCATGAGGTATTGTAAGTACTCCAATTTATAAATGCTTCACAACAGGCCACAACAAGCTAGCATCAGCTTTTAAGTATTTTAAAATTATTTTTTACATGTCTTTACAACATGTCATAATGCATCTTATAATAAAGCAATTTTTCTGATGAATATTAATTATTATTTTCCAAAATTATCTACAGTGCAGTGACACTTGACAGGGAATGTTAGGGCTGAACTTGTTCTCACACAAGTTCACCCAAAGAGGAGAGCCCATATTTCTGCATCACCATTCCAGAATTTGTAGGCAAAGACAACAGACATCTGCATCCAACAATCCTGGATTCTTTCAGTTATTTTGTTTGGAACAGATGTCCACTCTGTTTTCCCTACCTCATCATCATTTTAGCTTGCATTATTTTGGGTTTGCTTTAGGTTGAAATAGGTATTCTTGCCAATAAAGCAGTCACCTGGCTCACTAGAGCTGATCTGAGATGCATTTTTTGGTCTATGTCCTTACATCCATCATGGAAGATTAGTTAATAGATGAGTAGTTCATGCCTGGGTCTTTTGAGGGAGAATTATCACATGTATCAGGTGTATCAGGTTATTAAATTTTTCAAGTATTTTTCCAAAAAGGAAGCTGTTAGGAGCCTGAAGGCACTTTACTGGTCCAGTCCAGCCTCCACCCACCCCTGCCCATGGCCCAGGAGCTCCACCTCAGCTCAGCCTGGGGCTGTCAGACCTTTCCCAACCATGCCATAGGAGTGAAATCTCCAACTCTTTCTCTGACCCCGTGTCCTTCTGCTCCTGGGTGGATGCCTTGGAGGATCCCTGGCCCTGCTCCATGCCTTGGTGTGTTGGGGGCTGCTAACAGACCATGTGGGACTGGCACCACTGAGGAGGAATGGACTCTGTGGGATCCTGCTGAGCTCCACAGCCCCAACAGTGCAGAAGCATCCTGATTTTGTGGCATTTTCTAGAAAGAACAGCAAGCATAGTGCTAAAGTGCTGAAGAGTAGTCAATAACATTAGACTTGTTTTCCAAGCTTTTTAGGGACACAGAGTTTCTTTCCCAAACAGAAACATCTACCTTTCCCCAAGCCCCTCCCAGGTCTGTGCCTTCTTTTTGTACTTTTGGGTCTGGCTTGTATTACCAGGAGTGCTAAGGCTCATCAGATTTTGTTGTGTGATTCAAGTGGAATATTGCCAAGAAGAAACGTTAATTTTAGTTTCTAGTCATCAATAAGAACAGGTGTGGCAGGACACCTAAGAATCAATTGATCTGGGTTTTTATCCAGTAAGAATGGGCTTTTTAATATGATGTCATACCAAATCCAGACACCCTTTTCTTTTTGTTTTCACAGAAATCCTTCCCAGCTGCCAGCAGACAAAGTCCAATCCCTTTGTACAGCGGAGGTGCTGTGAACTAATGTTAGTGTCAAGCCTCATTGTCTACATCCAAGGAGAAAAATGTTAAGTTTTCAAGATCAATGAAGATCGTCTACTTTCATGATGCATTGTTCTCACTAACAGTGATGTACGGGAAGCACCTGAGAGTCAATCTGGAAACTTCTTTGGCCAGGACACAACAATATCTCTTGGTTGTTGATGCGTGGTCTGGCAGCTGTTGCTGCTAATCTGGTTATCAGGGCCTGCAGGTGTATCTGTATTTACACAACTGGCTTCTAAGGACCTACATTTATCAAGTCATGATTTATACTCCACAGATTGCTTGGGTTTTTAAATTCTTTTTTAATATTTTTTATTGAACACCGAGGATAAGAAAGAATGAGGGAAGTCTAGCCTTATTTTCATGTAGGCTCAAGGTTTATTAAATTCCCCTGCAGTTTACATTCCTGGATGTTCCTGTCTGTGCTGAGATGAGTCAGTGAGGAGAGCTGGCAGCAGCGTGAGGTTTAGGTACCACGCACAGCTGTAGGACCCACTGGAGCTTAGTTCTGCATGGGGCCAGTGCCACATGCTGCTGCTGGATGCTGACTGAGAGGATTTGGGTGCTAGAGGCTGTGAATTTGGATCTCCTGCCTTCATGACCTGATATGGAATCTCCTCCTGGCGTTGCCCGCGCCGGGAGCGGGTGCGGGGATGGCGCTGCCAGAATAGACATGCCCACTGCAGTGCCATCAGGGTGCATCCAGACAGATCAGCTTCCTGCCTTTCATTCCATGCTCTTCTCCCCTAGATCATAGGGAAGGCAAGGGTGGGTCTGGCAGACAGTGCCCTGGGCAATGGTTCATTTGAGGAGTCTGCAGGGTACACAAATGAATATGCCTCTTGTAAAGGATAAGGAATAACAAAGCTACTGCAAGCCCTTTCAAATGCCACTAAGTTTTCTGTAGCAAAGTGACTCTCAGTACTGTATTTAGGATTTACCAGGCATAATTATTTATCTGTCAGCCCCATTAACACTGTATTCTTTCTTCTCCTGCCCCTGAAGCATCTTGCTTCAGCCCTAAGGTCAGATGTGAGGTTATGGTTCTGGCTAAACTTTCACCAATTTCTTTAGGTACCTCCGTTCTCCACAGATCACTTGAGATAATGACTGAAATCATATCTCTTGGAATGACAGAGTCATGATCCAGTTCTCTGTGTAATGTGAAATTATTGTCCAGAGACACTGCCTTTTTATTGGTGGTTTTTGTAACATAATTTTTTTGTTTTGATGATAAATTCAATTGCCTTGTCACATGACCAAACACTTCTTGGCAGGTGTCTGTCTTTCATGTAAAAGAGATCATATTTTCATTCATCTTATTTTAAGTGACCTATAGACATTTTCATAACAGACCAACTCACAGTCATGGTTTGCAGAGGAATATCACTAGAATTTTTCTAACTCTCACTAGTCCTCTGCAGTGTCTTCTTTTACTTTCCCTTCTTGAATCTGTCACTGAAGACCCTGACACTTTTGTAATTGAGAAGAACATTAGGGGTGACTCTTCCAAAAATAAACGGTCATAAAAATGAACTAACAGGAGCCAAGCAACATCAAGCAGAAATATTGCAGTGGGTGCTAGAATCCATCCCAATTCATGGCTCTGCTCTTCTTGGTATTCAGCTCAAATCAGAAATTATGTCAGCACTTATTCACTTCCACAATATTCCAATTTTGCATTGCTGCATATATTAGATGTAAAGAGAACTATTGATTATTTCAGCGATGGAAAAAAAACCCTTTTAAGGGTTTACCCTTTTTATCTTGCTTGTGGTTTCTGGTGAAGTTCCCAGGTTCAGCCCAATGGAGATCTCAGAACAACCTTGTGGCTGCTTAGTGAGGTGGGGGAACATGTCCTTCTTCATCTCAGCCTAAAAAGCTCCAAAGCCTGGAGCTTAATGCTTGTGGGGCACAATCCTCTGCTTCAGATGGGGCAGCTCCTGTGAGAAGGACTGACTCTGCTACTGCCAGTCTTATTCTTGAAGATGGCCCTGATTAACCTGTTTTCTGTGGTGTGGAGAGGCAGAGGATTATTTAGGAAAGACAGAGAATTCTTTAGGGACGGCATTGTTCTCCAAATATCCACCTCTTGGGGACCACATTGATTTCTGTTTTGTAACTGGTGAAGAACCCAGGATGTGGGAGCCTTGCTGGATTTTATTTTATGGTGCTGGGAGGTACTGGTGGAGGTTGGTGATTCAAAGGCTGTTGAGGAGTATCCCAGTGTAACAGCTCCTCAACAAGGCACATCTATAGGGACAATACACCGGGAGGTGTTTCTGGGCGGGGAACAACAATAATTTGATAATGAACTATTTGGGATATTGCTGAAGACATTCATCCATGAGCTGTGGCTCTGTTGCAGAATAAGGGTAGCAGGATAATGACTGTCACTTAGCAGAAACGGACTGTGAGTCAGAGGAGTAAAACCATGCTGGACTGTATGTGGGCAGCTGTAATTCTCCTTGAGCCCCTGGGTCTGGGGAATAGCTAGAGCTGGACATCTGGAGGTCAATGAAGAGGTGATCTGGAACACCTACTGAGAGCTAAAGGAACTGCAGTCACCAGAAAGCAGCAGGTGCAGTATTTATTAGAGCAAGAATCTCTTAACAGGAGCCTAAATAGATAGTGGGTTTTACAGACTTCTACTGATTCCTGTCAGTGTGTGCACAACACATACTCTGAATTGTTGCAAAGCAGTTTTTGCACTGAGTCATGATCCTCAGCGTAAAGACAGACAGATCATTGCATTCATTTATGTATGGGACAAACTGCTACTCCCTAACATCACAGAAATGTCTATAAAAAATAAAAATAATGTTCTGACAAATGTATACAATAAATCAAGGTAATATTTTATTGTAGTGTTGAGCCCCATTTCCGTAGCAGAGTTCCCTCTTTCAGGTGAAATGGACCATTACTATAATACACTGCATACTCTACAAAATTTCAAGGGAAAATAAAAGGACATTGTCATCATATTGTCCTTCACTAACAAAAGTTACCTCCACTGTTTAAATAATATCCTTGGTCTTTGGCTCCATGCATTATTTAATAATCTTGGAAACTTCTATGACCTTTAAGCAATAGTAAACTGTGATTGCTTGACAAATAGGTCAATGTTTGTATAATAGTTGTGTCTTTGGAGGTACAAAAATATTCATCAGAATGCTTTGACTGACTTCCCCCACCCTTCCTCTCCTTGGCAGTTTTCCCGCAGCATTGCCCTTTGTTAAACATTATTCCACTTCAAGGGTATTTGCAGCACTAGGAAGCAGGCAGAATATTATGGTCCTTGAAAACACAGGGTGGGGGAGGTTCTGTGTCTCTGAGACACATTCACACTTGCACACACATATATGCCATGAGTAGCTGTTACTGCTGGTAGAAATTATGTGTAAAAAAATTCATGGAAATGATTGGTGTCTTGTGTGCTAAGCACCTTGGTGTAGATACTTTGGATTTACTCCTGGTTAACATGCACCCTGTTTTAGGGGGGTGATAAACTGGTATTTGCTGTTTGAAGGGCATACTTGAAAGCAAGGAACTGAGTTTGAACTTCTGTTTTTTTTGTTAACAGTGCTGGTTGCAGGGCCAGTTAAGCAAACATGTGGGCTCCTGCATGCTCCTCAGCAATACTTAAAGGGAAAGTTGTATTGACACATTCTCTATTACTTAAGTTTGAATTAGGGTGATCATAAAAGTCAGAAGTGGCCTCAGACAAGAATATTGAAACATGCAATAACTTTGCTCCATGGCATTTTATATGCAAGTGTCTGTTGTTTCACCATTGACTGCTGGATGTTACATCCCTCAGTGATATCTATTTCACACTGGATACTGTGCACCAGCATAGCTCCCTGAGATTAATGAAATACCAGGTTCACTTAAAAAAAACAGGTGTTTTTCTACTGCAGTGCAACACACACACAAATATAAATATAAACAGAAACACATAAATACATATTATTAAAAGATATAATGCTTTGAGGGATGGCAAACTTGGAAAACAGCTCCAAGTTTTTAAACACAGCATTGTAAATATTCTGCCTCTTTTAGTCTCTCTTGTGGTGCAGAGTTGTGTTTGTCAACATGCAGTTTTTGCATTCAAAAATTTTGCCACACCACCTGCTTCTTACAGAAGGAATCAGACACAGAGCATTTGATATTTGCAAATGTCTTTAATTGCAGCTGATAACACACTTCAAATCCCACATCTTTTTGAGCATCAAACAAAAGGCTAAGAAGATGATTTTGATAACTTTTCCAGAAAGCAAATAGAATGCTTGGATTTCAAATAGGGTTGTGGACTGGTCCACAAGCATTATGATGACCATAATTTTGGGTGCATCTGCCCAGCAGCCATCTCTAGGTTAAGAGTTGAAACCCATTTTGTGCCTGGCTGGGGTGTGTTATGGTATATCTGAGGTCAAGGTCTGGTATAACAATGAGGAAATCTTTCTAGCTTGGGGGAGGTTACATATGCACTTGGCATATTTGAACTAAAGCATCTTTATCTGTTGTTTTTTTCTCCAGAGGCAAGAGCTCCCAGCCCTTTCAACTCCAGGCTGGGTGGAAGGAGCCGTTGACATTTCGGTGCCATCTTTGAGCTGGGTCTCAAGGATAAATTCCTGCCCTCTGCTTGGCTTGCACCATTATCAACACTCTTACTGGGACACTCTCTGAAGTAGCTCTGAATCAGTAGTTCCCCATTAATTAATTAGTAATCCTCTCTCTGAGAATACTGCCAGATTATAACAGACACTGATAACTCCTAAGTATTTATTGCATTCAATAAATAGAGGCTTCAAAGAATGTACCTGGTAGTGAGGTGTGGGCTCTTTAATTATTTCCAGTGTTAAAGCTCTGAAAGGAAGCTGTAAGGCTTTTCTTATATTTTTTCCCTTCCCTTGGACAATAATCAGTTTTAAAATATTTATCTTTATTTAATCTTTAACTTCGGGAAAAAAGTTTTATTGTGTGTTCTAGGTTTATGCTTTGGTTGGCAGCAAAGCAGAGCTGTTTCTTAGCTCTCAAGATCTGAAATAGAAAAAGTAACTCAGGTAAGTGCTCTATTGGAGTTGAGATTGGGGTATATTAGCACAAGAAAATTAAACTATATATTTATTCATTAGCAGTGACTTCAAGCTTCAAATTATATATATATATATATTTATAAAATACACTATTCTAAATGTTTATTGAAGAATCAGTCAGTATGAGAGAAAGGATCTAGATATTTTTGTTTTCTTTTATCTCAAAATTAGGATTAAAGATTAAGGAATAAAAAAAATTTCAGGGGAAGATCCCCAAAGACACAGACAGTCTTAGACAACACATCCTTTCTAGTAAAAAAGCAGAGTGCACAAAGTCAGGTTTGGCAGAGAAAAGCATTGTTTGCAAACAGTCAGAAATGTTCTCCTGAGTGTCACTTTTTATGATAATCTACAGTTACTGAGGATGTCTACACTTACAAGAAAATAAGATAAAATATACAATAAAGTAAAATTGAGACTTTTAGTAATTGCTCATTGGAACAAAAGTGAAATTTTATAATGAAGCATTTTTCATCCTCCTCCTCTCCACTGCTCTGCTCTGTGATGTTTTCTTTTGCTGTCTTTCCCCACTTTTCCTACTTTTATTCCTTTGCAGTTTCTATCATTTCTTCTCATTCTTTTTCCCCAATCTTCATCTAAATTTCCGCTCTCCCCACTCATCCATGATGTCTTGGAGCTGCTCTTGCTCACCCCAGCCAGGACTGCCTTTTGCCCATGGCCAGTTTGTTTAACTCTGGGGCAATATTTCCAGTGTTAAATGGTGAAGCTGTGTGGAATTTGTTCCTATGCTCTCTCTCCAGTTCCTCTATATCCCAGAGGCCTTTCCAGGATTTATCTTTCTCAGCACATCCTCTTGTCCCATGTTCCCTGACCATGCATGTTCTGGCTGGCCATTTCTTCCTCATATTTTTTCTTTTTTTCTTCTTTCCTTCTCCACCCCCTAATCCACAAATGCAAACTCCTATTTTTATATCCATTAGAAATACTGTGGTAAAATTTTCCTAAATTTTACAGCTTTAAACAATGTAACTTCTCCTTTGTATATTTCTATTCCCTGTCTTTTCTGAATGAGATCTATTTTCCTATGATAATTTTTGATAATTTTAATTCTTGGGAGTAAATTCTTATCACCTCCTGCAAAAAAAAGTTTTTTTTAATTTTTTTTTTTTTTTATCATCTTTAAAATTAGGATCTCTTTCTTCATTATGTTTTTAAAATGGAAGTTAGGACACCTGTGTAAAGAGACTTTCTGATTGACATTTCCATTTTCTCTGGGTGATTTTATTCTTACTTCTATACAAATGATAAATGATGCATTGAAGAAGGTAAAACAATCTTTTAGTTCAGTAGAAACAGCAACTGCTGCAGTGGGATCCTGTTTAACGCATCTTCAACATTGCCTTATCATTACTTTTCTTAGTGAATCATAAAATCATAGAATGGTTTGGATTGGAAGAGACCTTAAAGATCACCTTTTTCCAACTCCCATCTTCACCTTAACAGGTTGCTCCAAGCCCCAATCAATATGGCCTTGAACACTTCCAGGGATAGATGATCTACAACTTCTCTAAATCACCTGTTCCAGTGCCTCACCACCCTCACAGTGAAGAACTTCTTCCTTGAATCTAATCTAAATTTAACTTGACCAAATTCCCAGTGAAGCAAAGTAAAATTTGACCAGTTCACAAAAGTAAAATGGCACCTAAATCTGCTGCAAAATAAGATTTCCCATCTTTGCAAGCAGTAATACCAACATCTAATGGGTACTGTGTCAGCCCCAAACTCCTAGGAAAAAAGTGGAAAAGTGTTTTCATTATAAGACAGATTTCCAAAATAGCTAGATAGCAGTTTTATTAAATTTGCTAACATTGGAAGAATGGGAGGATAGCTGGGAGAGTGTTTCAGGGGAGAGAATATGATGTCCTCCTTTCCAAGTTTCAAGTCCCAGCATGTCCTGAAATTCACAAACCATTTCTGCTCTGACAACGTGCAGTGACCTTGTGGAGAAACAGCAGTTTGTCAAAAGGAGCTGTTGATTCATCATATTTAATACCAGCCTTCAGGATTCCAGGAAAATGGGTGCACAGTGAAATATCAGTTGTAGCTTTTATGAGTAACATCTTTAATGTGAAAACCATTGCTTTTTAAATCCACCATGATTCATGCTAATAATTGAATATACCTTAAGCCATTAGTATTTAGCATACAGGATGGCAGAGAACAGCTCAAAACCTACAGTAACTGAGCTGAAAGAACTAATTGAAAAATCATAACAAAGCAATAAATGTTTAGTATGTGATGGATGTCCATCAAGGCAATGAAACATTGGAAGCAGAGAATGACATTTTTCTGACGTATCTGATATAAGAAGTTGATCACAAGAAACAGTAATGAAAAGAAAATGCATTTTTTCCTCCTATCTGTATTACTGCAAATTGCTCTGCTATGAAGGAAAATCAATTGGTATTATGGCTATTGAGTGCTTTTTAATAACATGTGCTTTTATATACGGCTTTTTGGTAAGCATTACTCTAAATTCAAGCATCTTTGTAAATCTCTTATGTGAACTATCTTATAACTTAGATATGATTCAAGTTGTGCTTGTAAAATCTCCACTTAAAATGAATCTCCATGTGACAGGTAATTGGCTTCAGGCCTGTTTTTTGTTATTGATTTAACTTAATGCCAATGTACACAGGTGTGTTGGCGGGTTGTTCAAGCTTCCAAGGCACCCACATTTGGCAGGACAATAAATTGTTGCATAATAAGATTATTTTCCCCCTTCAATTTTGAATCTTTTCAAGAGTTGTATTTTAAACCTTTGTAGGTATGTACGTGGGTGAGAGAAAAATACCCAACCGTGTTACCATGAGGCATGTTTCAATTTATTGTTTGAGGCACTCAAGGAAACAGCATCATGTAGATAAGATATCTGCAAAAAAATTAAAAAAAAAAAATGCAAGCTGAAGAGAAAAAACTCCAAACCCCTTATATAAATTAGCTTGTTTCCTAATTTGTTGGGTTTTTTTCATGATATAAAAATTTCAACATTGTTGTCAGATAAAATGGGTTATTTTAGAAATACAGCAGTGAAAATTTTAGCTGTTCAATGTGCTTTAAATGCAGACAGCAGATGTGATTTGCCCTTGCACACAGAAATATCTGCATCACAGACATCCAAACTGAGGCCTCATTTGAATACTTTGAGCAAAATCCTGGCTCTGTTGAAGTTGATGGGAATTTAGCCATTAATTTCAGTTGGGCTTTGGCTTCCTTCTCCAGTGATGAAATGTGTGGCAAAAGAGGTATCCTTGAGGAGCACACAGACTTATATGGGAAGAAAATGAAGAATGCCACAGCAGGTCACAGGTAATGCAAATTCTGGGGAGAGCAGTGACCTTGGAGGAAAAGAAGGGGAAGCACTGCTGAGAATGCTTTTTGCAGAGAGGTGGGAGGAGATTTCATGAAAGGATGTGGAAGGATGTGTTGCAAGTATAGCAGGTAGCATGATTGAACGTGTAAAATTGTGAGGAGGAGAAAACACTTCTACTTTCACAAGCCTGAAGAAAAGAATGAAGTGTTGTTTCCAAATTTTAGAAGAGTATGAACTGGGGGAAAAGTTTTGTGATGGCTCTTCTTTCATACAGATGTTTCTCTTGGGCTCAGTTCAAAAGGAAGGATTTGTTTAGCTTTCCAGATTTGTCCACTAATTTCTGTTTCAGAGGAAAGCTATCCATCCCCTCACAAGGAGAAGGCCACATCTGAGAAAGCCAGCTCAGGACAGGAGTGAATTGCTTCACCTGGATGATTCAGAGCAGCTGTGTTGCACTGGAGTGGGCATTCAGTCAATCCCTCTCCTGGGCCAAGAGCTGCTTTTTTTTTCATCCTCTTTGAAGAAATATAATACTGTAAGCAAGCTAGCACAATAGCAAAGTCCCAGTGATGATTTTGGAAGTAACGTGGCTCCTTAATATTTTTCCACAGTGATTTCAAGGAGCCATCCTCCACAGCCTGAATTTAATAGAAGATCATTTGGTACTGCTGGTAAATATATAGCAATAATACATTATTGCAGATCTAGTATATTTATAATGCTAGAGCCAATCCATTGGCTAGAGCCAATCTTGGAATAAGCTTCAATTACTTCAAAGGAGCATTTGCAAGCATCATGTCAAATTGTGTTCTGAGATGCCTTGGGTTAAAAGTCATCAACACCTTGGATAAGAAGTTGTCTGGGTCTATAGTGTGAAGCAGATGATATACATCCACTAAAAATCCTTATGAAATATTTATCAAAAGCTCATTGCTCTGGATGCCCACTAGACACTATTTAGAAATAAATATAACTAATGTATTTTATCTCCTGTTTAAATATCTGAATATTTTATTGCAAAATATATGGTGATGGAATAAAACATTCCAAATCAAAACCTTGTCAACACAGACATTTGTTTTAATTTAAAGGAGAACACAAACTGCTCAGAAATACCCTCCCTTTTTCTTTGCAAATGTTTCCATCTGAAAGATGCCAATCTGGAAACAAGATGCTGTGCATGTTTACATGTGAAAGATGACGATGATGGAGGTTTGTACCTCTCAAGGAGATGCAGAACAAAATCAGAGCCAGGTCACTGCTTTCAAAGGGTTTATTAACCTCGATAAACAGGGCTGGGAGAAGCAGCATCACAGATGGAAAATGGTCCCAGGTGCTGTGGTCACAGCACAGAGGCAGGTACTGCCATGTGTGCTCTTGCAGACAGTGGGAAGCCCCATCCCCTCCCCTCTGCTTTAAAACAAAACAAAACCAAACTAAAACAAACCAAACAAACCAAATTTTCTTCAGTGCACACAAGAGAATGCTTGGCATCTGCTGCTGAGCAGCATTCTTGCTGTGTTTCACTATCTATCAAATGGCACGCTCGTCCCCTGCCAAGAAAAATACTTGTTCCCAATACTAATCATGCTCCCTGACTACCCTCTAGTGTATATTCTTCCAGGACTGCTATCCATCCATGCAACCATTTGAAAGATATTAAAATTATGATGAGGAAATCTCTCTCCTATTGTGCTGGCAAGAGCTGGGATATGCTCTAGAGGCAATGCCTGCCATTCCCAGAGAGAGGGCCTTATGTCTCTCTTTGTCCAGGGCCCCATCTAAATGAAGAGACATCATGGCAGAGCCTCCATGGGGAGTCACTGGCAGGGCTCTAGTTTAGGGGGAAGATTGTCCAGCTACAAACTCTTGGAGAAATGAAAAATAAATTGATGGAAATAGGAGTTGGTAAATAGATCCCAGAGCATCTTGTGACTGTAGGCTTAAAAGGAAAAGGGAAAATGTTGTTGCAAAATACCTAAAGATGTTTGAAAGGCAGCAGCTGGGAACTCAGTGGGAAGGTTTCTCTCTTTTGCTATTTATTGGTGAGATTGACCCACTGTATCCACACAGGCCCCAGCTGCAACTACAGGATGTATTCCTGGTCAGATCCTTCAGGTGGTTTCTTAGGATAATATTCAGACTGTTCTCATCAGCCTCTGGAGTTCCTGAAGGTGTTAGTAATTTGTTCCTCCACCTGAGAAATTGCCTGGGATTTCTCAAGAAGAAAAGTGCTTGTGATCTCTGCCTGGAAATAAAATGTCCTAACTTGGTCCTGCCTAGTTCCAAGAATTAAATCCCTTCCATAATCTCTAAAAATAAGAGATTTGGGCCCCTTCCTAGCAGAAGTCTGCTTGTGACTGCACCAACAGGTGCCCTGAGACACCTCTGCAGCTGCTGCTGCTGAGCAGCAACCAGAGAGCAGCCAGGAGCCTCCTCTTACAGAGCTGGCCACAGCTAAACCACCTTCATTACAGCAAATTCTTCAGATGTTTGTACAGCAGAGGGTGGGATTTGTGTCATTTATCTTTCAACATCTACAAAGTAGGGTCTACTGCTGTGCTAATCACTCTGGGTTCCCTTTATAGGCAAGGAAGAGCAATAAGTGCTTTTAAGGTGCAATTTGCCTGGCTCATTATAGACATTTACTTTGGGATGACATGAATCACACCCAAGGTTCCTACAAGTGCAGGCTGTGAGGTTCTCACTGACCATACCCTCAGCCTGGGGTGTCTCAAATGCACATTATATTTACAATATATTTAATGGACACGTTTGTGTCCCTCTGTTTTATTAGATGAGAAACTCCCTCTGCCCATTACAGACCCAGCTTTGAGCACAGGTGATGTGGGCAGTTTCTGCAGAAGAAGACTGGAGAAAGCAGTGGATCATCCTCATTCCATGAGGTAGAAGGAACATCTTTGTTCGCAGAAGGATCATTTTTCACTAAATGTACAAGGATCAGATACAACAGCCACATCTTCCTGTTCCCATCTTTCTCCTCCATGAAGTGGGAGGAGAAGAGATCATAAACATGAAATTTTGGGTGCCCCTATTTTAGAGGAAACTTTCTGTGCACACAAACATACCCAAATGAACAACAAAGCATAGCCATTTCCTCAGGAGCCCAAAATGTTGCCTAGAAAAAGTTTGCAGTGAATTATTACTGTTATTTTTAATTTAAACTGCGCCATGAAGGTTCATAATTTTTAATATAGTGGTGTTAATGAAGTCATGAAAGTTTAAAGATATGAGTAGGGCAAGATATATATGTGTGTATATGTATATGTATATGTATATGTATATGTATATGTATATGTATATGTATATGAGGAAGAAATAGATTTTACTGTCCTGATTGATGTATTGGGAAAGCAGACAAGCTTTAGGCATGTGGTCTGTAGGTAAACAGTAACAGGGAGACTCTGACCTCAGAAGTAAGTTAATGGATAGCATAAACTCCACAGGATTGGAGATAGTACACATTTCTAGGAGGTGTTTGAATGGATGTTTATCATAGGAAGTTTTTAACAGGGACAACAAATTGATATTGGATCACTTTTCAGCTTTTAAAGCTGTGAGGTGAATTAATTTTCCTGTATCTGGAAAATATTTTACATTTTGAAAGTGCTCTTGCCTGAACTGTAATAAAACCAGAAATTGCAAGAAGTTTATGAATCAATAATGAATAAATACAATATTTTATTTGAAATCTATGGCATATTTCAGTGCTCTTTTTATTACTGAAATTTTCCTATGCATTTACTAACATTTAAAAATCAAGCCATTTTGAAGGCAAATGAAAAAAATTATGTTAATAAATCATTAAAGCAAAAGAAAAAATCAGATTTCTTCTGCAAAAAATTTAGTTTTAAGAATATCTTTTTTCATGGAATGAAATAAAGCACTGCATTTTCAGCTCTTCCACCCACCTGCAGAGCCAGCACACACACATGTGCCACACACCTGACACTCATCTGTCTTTTTCTGCTACTCTGGCCCTTGTTTATAATCAGCTCCAGGTTTTTACCTGTAGGACAGTCTCCCTCTCAGGGCTGCTACAAATCCCTCATCCTCTGCTGACTGTGTTGCCTTGCAGTTCTTTCTCCTGTGCAACTGTAGGCTTTGGTTTCACCAGCTTTTTTATACTCCATGAGCTTCTCCAAAGAACTGGGAACCCTTCCCCCTCTATTATTATGGATATCTGTTTTTCTAAAGCCTTTTTAATATTTGCTGCATAAACTTAGCCCACTGGGAATCAGTGGCTGTAATTAGATATGTCAAAAGAATAAGTAGTATTTTGTGTTAAGGTTGATAATAAACATGCCTCCATTTGCACGTACTGCTCATCACAACTGGTGGTCAAGAAAGTAAGCAGCTGATCTTGACACCCCTTGAATGCTGCTGCTCTGTCACAAGGAGACCCTGAAGCATTGTACATGCACAAAAAGAAAATTAATTGCTAAGAGATTTTTTTAAGTAAGCATGGGGGCTTGATCCTGAATTAATCACACCTTCCAAAAAATTTTCAGAAGATTTTGAAGAATTTCTGCAAGATGCGTGGTGTGCCTGACCTTTTCCCACCCCCTTTTTTCTTTCCCTCACACAAAATCTCATAGCAAAATCTCATTTTGCTACGAGATTTTCCATCTTCCAGAGGCACTGTTTAAACAGGAATATTCCTGGAGACAGGAGATGCAGGGACCTTGCAGCTTCTCCTCACACTCCATCTCAGAGGACCTGGCCATCAAGTCCTGCTCTGGCCAGAGCAGATGTGGTAAAAGCTGCCTGGTGCTTTTGCTGGGAGAGGATTCCAACCATCACCAGGACTTTTGGGGACTCTTCCATCAGTAAGAGAACTTAGGAAGGAAAAAAAAAAAAATAATGAAAGCCCCTTTCAGAGAGGTTTAAAATTTCAGCTGCACTCTCTGGTCCAGTTGTAGGAATGCTATTAAGACAAGAGCAGGTATAGTTGAAAAAAATGATGCTAAAAGTCACAATAGTTATTTTTAGAATAATCTAAGTCTTGAAATACATAATTGAAATTGAAATAGGTAATAGATAAAATAGATACATTCAACATCCACAACAAAGAACAGTATTTGAACCATTCATAATCAAATACTGTCCCTGTCACACTCTCCTAGACCCTCTCTCCAGTTTGATACATATTTTCACATGGATCTGAGAAAAATATGTTTTGAAGGATCTGATGAAAGAGACAGTGTTGCACAACTTTGGCTGGTGATTTAGTCATAAAATATATATTTATACACAGTTTTATTTATACAAAGTGAACCTCACAGCCTACGATATCTTACTGGAGCTCAGATGTAGTGCATGACACATTATATTTGTGGAAATAGGATCTATAACCTAATGTATTCTTGCATCAAAGAATAATGTCTCATAAATAAATCATTACAGCCTGTCACATCTATGGTTTCACACCATAGTGTATAAAATGATGTATTTTGAGATATGGAAGAATGTTTCAACAAAAAAAAATTACCCTGTGTTAATGCATGTGCTGTCTTGGAGGTGTTATTGCCTTACTACTGTTCATTGTAGAATAATCCATAATATCAGATGAAAGACAGCATTTCTGTTTTCAAAAACTGGTGCAATTGGTGTGCAGCTTTTCTCTTTCAGTAATTAAGAAATCAAATAAGCCTGAGTGAAACTATTTAAGAGGTTCTAGATATAATTAGAACACCTCATTCTCTCATAACTAATTCCTAATTAAAGTAATTTGTCTTTTTGCCCTTCTTTTCAAGGGTGAAGAGCAAGTGGTGATGAATGCTCAAAATCAGGAAAAGTGGAAATTGCAGTGTGTTGATTTGCAGTGATTGAGAATGTTCCAGTTTTTAACAGCCACCTTTGACTGAGATGGTAAATGAACCTGCAGCCTCTGTTTATGTTGCATTTCTGCTATCTGGTGCTCAACTAACAGTAATAATTGTCTTAAAAAATAGCCACCAGCATGCAGAAAGTCTGAATATATAAAAGCTGCCTCTTTTTAAGAATAGCACATTTCAGGGAGGGAGGAAGAGATAGAGGGTGCACAGGAGGGTTAAAAAGTCTGAAATTTGTTCCATAGGGTAAGAACTGTCCTTTTAAAATTTTACTTGCAGCTGTGCCCAGATGATGATGGATTTATCGTATGAACCAGGGATTAGTAAACAATGTGTACCCTATAAAGAGCAAAACAAGTCCTTGCTCATCACTGCACTTAATTGCAGTGGTTATATCAAAGCCATATAAAATTTAATCATCAACCACAAGTAAGAATTTGCTTTACATGTGTGCTTGCTTCCCTGTTTTTCCACCTGTTTAAATGAAAGATTCTTGGAATATCACAATATGTAAATATTGTTTATGATGCAAAAATATGCTCTTTCATCTCCTGGCTGCTTTGATGTCGTGATATATAAAGCTTTTAGTGCCACCACCTACCTGACACACAAAGGTCTTATCTGTTTCATAAACATGTGTGCCCAGTGCAAACAGGCTGGATCCAATAGAGGATTTTTCTTTTCCTTGTAATGTTTTTTTAAGAGGCAGAAAGAGAAAGAAATTGTAAATGACAGAATCACTCAGGTGAAAAGAATATTTTAAGCATCAGGTAAAGATAAGCCTATTATGATAGAATAAAAAGATGTAGGTCAAGACTGATCCTGAGAGGTTAGTTATATATATAGGTATCTTGTAAAATGTGTTTTAAAAGCTTAAACTTTTTTTATAAGAGTTTTGATCCAAGTGGGAAATAAGTAGCAAGATCAGATGACCTCCTAAGAAATACAAATATCTCTAATTAGCAAGGAAAAAAAAAAAAAAAGAGAGAGAAATGCAGGAAGTAAGGTCAAAGCTGGAAACGGGACAGATAAAGCTAGGAAGGACATAAAGTGTAGGCAATATTTAAAATCTGTAGTACATTGCTAGCAATTTTAAAGCAAAAAGTGCTTCTTATGATATAGTACATGGTTTGTCCTATAAACAGCTATTTTTGTACCAATCTGTCTCTAATAACACAGTGGATTGGAGCCTCAGTCTGTCAGAGCCTGCATTCCATGGGGGTGCTGTCTCCAGGTGAAAATGTGACAGACACTTTGGGACAGGGGTGTCTGCTGGCCAGCAAAGGTCCTCAGGGCTCTTTAGGGCAATCCCACTCTCCAGGCAAGCAGGGATCCTGAAGGACATCCTTCCCTGGCATGTGGAACAAGCAGGAGTCATGGCTCTGCACAGCTCCAGCTGTGGGCTCTCTCTGAGAGCAGAGTTTGGCCTTTTAATGTCAAATGAACTGCCACCACTGCAAGAAATTCAAGGTTTAATGTAGATACTTTTTTTTTTCTTTTCTTTTTCTTTCCCCACGTTTCCAAGAGCACCCTGGGAAATCCTTTGGTGCTCTTTATTTCCATCTAAGCCCTGGGTTGCTTTGAACAGCACAGGTAATTGTACGGGTGAACTTCAGAGGTTTGAAGGGATCAAACTTGAAAGGCTTTGACTGCAAGTGCAAGCTCCAACTGGAATCCTGTCAGGTGCTGCCAGACGGGACGTGGCGGGATGCTGCCACACCAGGAATCCCTGCAGCAGGGACAGCTCGATGTACCCCTCCCCAGCACAGCCTCAGAGGGCAGCAAGAGCACAACAGCCTCAGAGCAGCACTATAAACCTAGAAACTGATGCATGTGATTATGTGGCTCCACTTAGGGCATCTCTGTGAGTCTGCATTAGAGTGTGAGAAAAGCATCCCTGAGTTTCTTTTTCAGTGCAGTCTGAAAGGCTTTCTCTGGGATCAGAGCAGAGCAGCCAAGGGGATTATGAACTGCAGGTCCACATCTTTTTTTTTTTTTTTTGAGGAGTATATGTTCCTTTGACTGGAAAATCCTGGAAGGTTCAATAAAAAAAGGTATCAAGAAGCGTATTTAATAGAGGTCTGTAGACAATCTCAGAAAATAGGAGAGTTTAAGAAAGTCAGTTGTTACAATGCACAAGTTTTGCAACAGGGTTATGCATTTTTCAAATTTTGCATGGCAGCCAAAGCACTCCAGATGTGTTAGCTTCCTCTGCCAGGTTTCCTAGATCTTCCCTTGGAGCGCGGGTGAAGCTCCTGCGCAGGGCTGGGTATGATCTGATTCCATTTTCCACACCCTTCTCATGCCATATCTGACTGTCATCACTGCTGCAATCCAGGAATACAGGAAGCAGGAGGGAGCATTGGTGCTGCTTGGATTTTTCAGATTTTGAATGCCCTTTTGCCACTTTGGAAAAGAAGCAGGCAACAACAGTAATGAGATAATTATTTTTCCCCACTGGATTTCAAACAACTGCAGCTCAGAAAGAAATGAAAATTGCATTTATTTTCTCTTCAATTAAAATATTTGTCTTGGCCAAGAAAACCTGTCTCAGTAATTGCAGACTGTGTCAACACCATCTGTCTTGTGACAATAGGTATCAAAGTGGATAGTCAAAGTTTATTTGAGATAGTGAAAAGCCTGGTAGAAGTCTATTTTATTGTATTTTATTGTTTTATTCTACCACAGGGCTACTTGTTTACAGAATTATATTTCAATTCAGGATTATTGGTTGATGTTCCCTCTCTTCACAATGGAAACTGTTTCAGCTTCTGAATTGTGGTCTACTGATGCCTGGTAACTTCTCTGCAGGGAACACAAACCCAGAGATGCTGGTGATCTTTCTTGGTCCGCATTTTTTTTTTTGCCTCTTGACTGGTGGGTGAAAATCTCTTCTCTGCTCAATTTGCTGAACCTCTACATGGTTCTTGATGCTCCTGATTCTTCAATTTATTCCTGAGAGGCAGAGGTGTAATGCAAACACCCCTAATTCAGACCAAATCCACATGAATTCTCCCACTTCAGCCCTCATATGATGTGGGTTATGGATCATTCCTACCTGAGCATCTCCTGTGCCAGAAAAGGGAAGCTCTGCAGTCTCAGAAATTCTTTTCTAGCCAGGACACAATGACACCTATTCAGACTACTCACTTTTCCTTATATAATTGCCATATAATTATGGAATTAAGTCTCTTTGCAAAGAACATATTATTATTATTAGCGATAATTTGTACTACAGCAGTGCCTAGAGGAAGGCATGACTTGCATGAAGTGCATGAAAAAACCATATATATCTGATGCTCACTTTCACATTCAGCTACAATTTGGCTCAGCCAGACATGCAAGGACTAGGAGAGAGGAGCAGAAGGCACTAGTGCAAGTATGAAGCCAAGCTTTGAAAAATAAAGGAATTGCACAGGATGACAGAAGATGATTTACAGAAGAGCAAGAATTGGACGTGCACCTTCTGAACCTGTGATGAACCACCCACAGTATTTCCTGTCCTCCCCTGGTGTCATTTGCTGTGTGAAATAATGCTGCATTGCTGCCCAAACACACAGCACGCTGACCTGTCACGTTGTGGGGAAACACTGCCACACAGAAATGCTCAGACACCTAAAGAACAGCAAAACCAGAGCCTTCGTGCCCTTTTACCTGCCAGGGTTTACACAGTGCCTTCTTTTCTGCATTTTTGTAATTCTAGTGACCTCAGCTAATGTCACTGCTAATGTCAGTGTGCCATGATGCCTCAGTGCCCACTGCACGTCCAGGACTGGCACTGCAAGGGAATTAATGTGCCCCAGCCTCAAAGGGATCAGTGCTGTCAGGCACTTGTGAAAGACAAGGAAAAATTTGTACTTTGCATTTGAGCCTTTCCTTGGCTTGCAAAAGGCTGCCTAACAGGAATGAGATGCACACCATGAGCTCAACACTTCTTTCAAATTCCAAACATACTTTGCTAACTCCACTTATTATGAAAATCATGATTTTTATCACTCAAGAGCACTAACAAATCAACAGAGAAGAATGTAAGAAAGTTCTGCTGCTGAGAACTTGGCTTTGTTGTTCATAGGAAGTTAAAATGAAACTATTTTAAGCAGAGCAGAGATGTTTAGCAGTCCTTGTGTGCTTGTAAAGAAAATATGAATAAAAATATTTAGATCAAAACCACAGTTCTGATTGATTCTTGAGACAAAACACTAATCTCTGCCTTTTCACCTCATTGTTATGGCCATTGGGTGCTGGAAAATGGCAGGAATTTTACACTATTAAATCTGTATCTTGACTGTCTCTAGTATATGCAGCTATAATAAATCACACTCGTCTGCAGCTGGTGACTAAATTATGGACACAAACAACATGGGGAAGAGAAATTGAAGCCTCATCCACAAGGTGTGACTAAAAGGACACCTGAGCTGCAAACACAAGGCTGAAATGGTTAGCTCATGGTCTTCATTAAATTGCTTATTGTGGTGTCTGAGAGTGGCTTGATGCTTAACACCACACCAAACCTCAAGCAAAAAATGTAAAATTCAAGTCAGCTGCTCCCCATGGTTGTGGACCCATTTCCTTGTGAGTCAATGGAGAAAAGGAGTAAGGTTTTTACCCTGGGGTAAAAACAGACAGTAGTGTGAATATAGTTCTTGTATATTTGCTGATTTTCAGATGATCGGGTCACCAAAAAAGCATTTATTTTGTGTTAGATTAATGACCTAAGATTGCCTTGCCAGTGGACACTTTGAGGACTCTCATAGACATGAACCAACTCTTTTGAAAGTTACAGTATTGTTTTTCTGATCACCTTCCTGGAATAGCAGTGGAAGATGTGTTTTCCAGACACATTATGGGTACACTTCCTTTCTGTCCTCATTTTTCAACACTGCAGATGAGTTTATGATAAATGTGATTGGGCATCACTGGGGGAAGATCCTTGGCTGCTGCACTCAGCACAAGTGGCTGCTCAGCCCTGGTTGATGCCAATGCAGGGTCTGTTTTTGCACATATTGAATGCATCATTTTCAAGAGGGTCATTTAATATGGCCTATAAAGACGATGTAACTTCTAACCCTCTTCGTTGACTTTCTCTGCCATGAATGTTAAAGGAAAAATGGGTGTTATTTTCACTGCTAGGGCAGTGTTGGCTCTTTGGAAAGTTTTGCTGTGTGAGATCACTTTGGTTCCCTTTAATGCTTCTTATTTGTTTTGTATTAGGTATTTAGAAAGCCTTGGCAGGTAGGCTGCATATAAATAAAACATGGTCTTTTATAACTACTTGGAGTAGGAGCAATTAGCTGGTGACTGAGTATTCTTAGGGAATGAATTTATCTCTTTGAAACTCTTCACTTATGTGTTACTGCATTTCACCTGAAGCTCTCTGCCAACTTTGTGGCACCACAGGAACTGCCCAGGCTGTGTTATCACAGTAGTGATGGGGTCATGCTGGATAGTGCCTCAGGTGCACTTGCAGCTTGTGGCAGCCACTCTGCTGGAGCTGCAGAGAGCCAGCCAGAAACACAGCTTTTACTGAGATCAATAAATCATGTCAGCCTCATAAGTGCAGTTTTCAAGAGGGTGAAATCACAATTTGTGTTCTGGATACTTACCTGGCTCTTCCTGATGCTTTCCTAAAGCCATTCCTTGAAGGGGAGTAGAAGGTGGCAAAATGATTTTTCCATAATTAGAACTAATTGACTGCAAAAGGGGTTTTGGACTTGTGTCAGGTCAAATCCTGCACTACTCAGAATTAGTGAGACTGAGTCTGACCTCAGTGACATGAATACAAATTAGAGAAGGTGTGCTGGTTTTGAGATGGGCTCTGACCTGTGCCATGGGTGTGCTGCAGGCTGGCAGGAGTTAAACCCAACTCATCATGACTGCAGCAGAGTGTGAGCTCTCAGCACCTTGGAGCAGCCAGGCCCTGTGGCAGGGCTGTGATTCCCTATCCTGAGCCCTGGGTTAGACAAGGAAAGCCAAGTGACAGAGACAGGAGGAGGCTGCTGACACCCAGAGTGTCCTCTTGTCCCCTGTGCAAGGACAAGTGCACTGGAGGGGACAAGGGCTCCTGAATCCACTCCTAGAGCCAATGGTACAGCAGGATGGTCACCTCTTGGTGCCCCTCTGCCACTGAGCAGCAGATGTGAGCTCTGAGTGCCCCCTCTGTGCTCTGCAGGGTGGCAGTGTGGCCGCTGCTGTCCCCCAGGCTGGGCTGCAAGGTCTGCAGCTTGCAGAGGAACATGCTGCGTCAGGCACAGCCAGGCTGGCCCCACATAAAGTCAATACTTGGATGAAAACAAATAAAATCTTGGAGTACGAGGCAGAGGCTAAAGAATGCCTTCACCTCTTTCCTTCAAGCGACTATTTTGTTAACTTGAAAGACTGCATGGGCGATCTTACTCCATTCTTTCTCTACAGGTCAAATACTTGTCATAGGAGACACCCTAGTTAATATTAAACTAAAAATTAATAGATTAGATAACTATTACATGCTTTTAGTGCCAATTAATTTAATAGCTTTTTTTAAAAATTTTTTTTAACAGGGTAGGAGAATATAGAAGCACAGTTTACTGTGCCTGTGTGAGCTCTCAGATAGGTCTTTTGTGATACAATTACCAGCAATTGATTGGGCTGACACGTGTAATCCCCTCTGGATCGCCCAGTGATATGATGTCAGTAAGAAGTCCTTAAACAGGGCTATTAAAAAGCACATTAAACAGGTCCTTATTGTAAGCTTTATGCTAGCTTATGCTAGAATAACAGTGATATGGTGGTATTTGTTTGAAAAAGAAAGGATTATATGGTCTTTGTAAAATGAGGAATTTAGTATTGGGGAGGGGCAGTGGGATGGTGATTTATTTTTTGTTTATGTTTCTCTGAATCCTTTGATATGTCAGCTTCTGTCACTAACCATTAGGCCACTTGCAATTTCTTGTATCAACGAAGATGAAATACATACTGCCTCAAATAATTTATGTCAAACATGGAAGGGCATAGATGGCAGTGCATATTGTGAGATTATAATGAGAATTGAATTGGGGTCTTCAGAAATCCATCAGTAATTTATTGTTAAAGAGCAGTCATGAATCATTCTAGCCTTTAATTGTCATGTGGAAGCATTTTGCTTTCAGCTAGTGCAGGAAACAAATAGTGAAAATAGTGATACCTCAGAAGAGAGGTTTCACCATGACACTTGGTACTTATTAATATTTCTCCAAGCAAGAGTGTGATGTCTTCTCTTGGGCCAGATTCTGGTGTGGAATTGAAAGGGATGCTTGAAAAAACTTATATACATATATTTATTTATATTTATATTTATATACATAGATACATGCATATATATATATATATATATATATATATATATATATAAATATATATGTGTATATATATATATATACACACACCCTCACATACACGTTGCGAGTACAGGATAAGAGTCAGTAGATTTGTGTTACTTACAATAAAGGACACAGGAAGACTTTACAGCACGATTTAAGTGTCAGCTCTGAAATGAAATGAGGCATTCTGGAGATTTGTTTGTAATGCACCAGCCTCCCCATCACTCCTCTTCACTCTGCTCTCTTTTATCTTGCAGTGCCAAGGTTACCCTCTGAAATGATTTCTGTGTATGTGTTACACAGACACACATTGTTAGTTCGTGCTGCTTCACACAGACAGAAATTTCTCTGTTAGCCTGTGTCTAGTCGTAGAATATCTTCTTCAGAAAATCAAAGTTACCAGCAAGATGATATAAATTATTTGCAGGGTCTGGTTTTCCTTCTGCTTTAATATCGTGTAATCAAAGGACAGATTACTCAAAATTACTCATCTTGAGTGCCTCAGTGTAGTCATCACAGCACTCCTCTGTGACTACTTTACAATTTCTCATAATGCAAGAATTAGAGGGAAGGCAGTGAAACTATAAGAAACAAGCTTAAGGTATACAAATATAAGGGATTTTTTTTAGGAAGCATGATTAAATTTTGGTCCACCTGGACAGTGAAATCTGTGGAAGTCAAAAGTATAAATTGTAAGAGAATTTAATACATTTGTGAAGAATAGTTGCTCTGGTGACCATTAAGCCATTTCAAGGGGTTCATAACTCAGAATGACTAGGAGGATGAATTATGCCAAGGAAGAACTCTGTATTTGATCTACCCATACAATATTTACCAACTGACCACCATGAGAGGCAGGATACTGGGCTAGACTGATTTAATACTGCATGGTTATTCTTATGTCCCATGTGACCTGAAGAAAACTCGTAAGGATTTGTAATTATGAATAATGAAGTGTGTCTTTCTGTGCTACTGTTAGTAAAAACATTCCACATCATGCTACAATGCTTTGTATGTTACAAAGCACTATGTATTAAATACTTCAGGTGCACTCTGTTCTTGTGCTCCTTTGCTCTGACTCACACAAAGCAATATCCAATCAGTTGCCTAAATCCAAAAACCAAAGCCCAAGAACATTGCACTGCTGCTGCCCAAGATGCAGCTGATTGAAAGCAGCAGCCACCTGAAGTTCCACACCTGGGAATATTAGAAGTGCTCTGGAGTTAATAATGACACCCAGCAAGACACCTTATTGACAGATGGTCACAAGCCCAACCTCAGAGCAAAGCTCACCTCTGGAAAAGATCCTCTGAACATTCCCACCTCACGGAGAGTCATGCAGGGCACAGCCCACCTAAAGGAAGAAGTAACACTTATTCTAAACCCCAGAAGCTCTCTTAGAGTGTGAGAAAATACAAAGTGCAAATTGCACTTTTAAGGCATGACTCCCTGCAGAGTCTTAAAGGGGAAGAGTTGAAACAGGAAACAGAAATAGTGGCTGGGAGGAAACTCTGGGGGTCTCTCATGTAGCCTCCCATGAGAAGTGGGACTGTTGCCAGCTGGGAATGAGTTCAGCCATGGCTTTAACAGAGTCTTAAAGCTGCCAAGGACAGAGTTTTCATAACCTCTCCAAGCACCTGTCCCCGTGCTGCTCCTCCCTTCAAGTACACAATTTCCATAATGTCTGACTTGAACATGCCAGGCTCCAGCCTGTGTCCATTGTTCCTTGTCATGTTGTCTAGCACCATTGAAAGGAGTTTGGCTCTGTCATTTCTGTAACTCTTTGTCAAGTAGATGTCAACTGCTGTTATACTGCCCCTTATCCTCTTTGCCAGACTAAATAAACCCAACTCCTTTAGCCTCTCCCTCTGAGTCATGTTCTCTTGGCCCTTGACCATGTTGTCAGCCCTCTGCTTGGCTTTCTCTAGGTTTCCCACCTTCCCTGTGCTCGTGCTTCCATTGCAATGTGCACACAGTGCTGCCCAGGGCATGGCTGGGGAGTATTGTGTGCTTTTTGCACAGCTCTGTGCCATGTGAGGGAAACTCATAACTGTTAATTGAGAACCCTGTTTTTACCAGAGATTAAAAGAGCAAAAATTACACCCTGGGAAAGCATCTGTCTAAATTCAAAATGAAACTGCCTAGGATGCAATATTTGAGAGTGATGACACTGGTGATGATAAAGCTGACTTTTCCTGCCCTTAGTAAAATATGTTGCTGTGGTGCATAATGCTGAGGAGTCACCTTTGCTATCACAGGCTTTATGTTCATAGTACTTTATGATTTTACTCTTTAAAACACTTACCTTTTGGCAGGATACCTAAGCTACACAAGTAGATGTTATTCCAAGACCTGACACATTTGCTGACTGAGCCAACAGTTGCGCGACACTGATGAAATAGAAAAAGGCAAAATAAGCACCTGTGGACACTTCTCTGTTTCAGTCTTGGCAAATTAATGCATCAGGATCCTCCACTGGCACTGTAGGTGGTGTTACAAAGCTGTTCTCGTGCCATTGTACTGAAGCAGCTTACAAAGATTTACTCACTGATGTGTTGGGATTGGCTTTTGAAGATGTGCTATTTGCAGCAGAAACTGATGGGAGTGTTTCTGTGATTAACACATCACAGTAGGCACTCACTATCCTGTAGCTGTTTGTAGTGACAATAGTCTATGAAAAGCTACTCAGGGTTGTAGAATCATAGAATAGTAGAATTTTTAGGATGGAAATATCTTCTAAGATCATTGAGTCCAGCCACTTACCCAGCACTGCCAACTCCAACTCTAAACCATGTCTCTGGATGCCATCTATACATATTTTAAATACCTCCAGGGGTGGTGACTCCACCACTGCCCTGGACTTGTTCCAATGCCTGATCACCCTTTCAGTGGAGAAATACTTCCTAATATCCAATCTAAACCTCCTCTAGTGCAACGTGAAGTCATTTCCTCTTGTCCTTGTCACTTTGAAGAAGATACCAATTCCCATCTTGCTACAGCCTCCTTTCAGGTAGTTGCAAAGAGTGCTAACATCCTCCCCAAGCCTCCTCTTCTCCAGGTTAAACACTCCCAGCTCCCTCAGCTGCTCCTCATAAGACTTATTACATAACAACAGACATCTTCACCACTCATCTGCTTCACAGACACGATAACTGACTGTATTCTAATTTAGTGAAGTCCCTGTTGAAGAACAATTCCTGCTATGTAAATAGGCTCAATGAAGTAGTGAAGATCTTCCCAATATCTTGTACTGTCCTGTGTGTTCCCAGCTTACCCAATTCTCCATTGCAAAAGGTGTAGCTGACCTTTCTGGGAGCACAAGGGACACCCATGTGCCCATGTGGCCATAGTGGCCATGTAACCACAGTGTGTACCTGTAGCTGAAAGTAAGATTTTCAGGAGATGGAGATGATGGCTGAAATGCCTTCAGAGGGTTAGTCATCATCACTTTGCTTTAAAAGACCTGAGGGTCTGATAACAAAGGTGAGAAAGGAGCATCTTTTACAAATGGAAAGTCAATTCTGTTGTCAGCAGATCCCCAAACTGCAGCTGGCACAGATGGAAAAAAAAATTTTGTCCCTTGCCACAGCCCCATGACATTGAGTGCTGAGTTGTTCTGTGCTGCCCTGTGTTTGACTCATGTGGGAATTCTTCCCCTGCATCTGTCTGGAGCAGGCAGAGGGCTGCAGGAATGCACTGAGCTGCCTCAGTTCCCACCAAAGCCCACGGGAGCTGTGGCTGAGCTCAGCTCCTCCCGGGCTCACAAAGGGGCAGAGCATCTCTCCTGCCAGCCCTATGCCCTGAGATAGACTGGGCACCCCCCTTGGAAGAAAAGGTGCTCAGGGTGAGACAATTAATCTCCATGATTTAATGCAGGCTGCAGGAGAGAACAACAAAAAAGGAAAACACTTAAAACAGAGAACCGGAAATTACTTATAGGCAGCACGGGAGCAATTCAGGAGCCAAAATATAAGAACAGAGCATCATCTTCGATGCCTGAGGCCACCTGAGACATCCAAACAGGAATGGCAGAGCTGATACTTGATCTATGAAAGACCTGCTCCCTTCTGGAGCAGCAGCTGGGGGCCAGATGTGAACCCCTAAGGCATCAAAAGTGGCACTAGACACATATGTTCAGGCAGCTGAATCCCACTCTGTGCTTCCAGACTTCTGATGAATAAACCTCTTTTTCATTGTCTCAGACTCAAACCCCAGGTTCTTGAGGTGCTTTCCCTAGGGCTCAGCAGTGTGTGGTAGCAGCAAATTTCATTGTTTAACTTGGATAGAGCTGTTACAGCCCTTTGTTATGTATTCTTAAAATTGCTTTTAGGCTGCATGGAGCAGTTTCTGCTTTCATAGGCTCTGTGCATAATTCAGGTGAAACCAAAGGTTTTTCCTCACCACAAGATGCTGATGTGATTTCTCCAATGTACTTTGAATACCTATTCTATCACAGCTCCCCATTAGGGGCCTGCTGTTAAATAGCTGGATTTATCCTGAATGATAGTGGAAAAGATCACCCTGCTGCACTTGTTGTCCCAGATAGTTAAATGGAAGCTTAGAACTTGTAAGAATATTCTGTTTTTAAGTTGAACTGCACAGATAGTTCAATATCCTTTTGCATTTTTCCAGAATGTTTGTTAAGGAAGAGATTTGGCAACTGCTTACATCATGTTGAGGGTAAAGAAGAGGAGGAACTGAACTATTTGTACGTGTCAGCCTGATGTGTGAGGAGGGAAACATTGCTCCCATTCAGATTATGTGGTACCTTTTTATGGAAATATTTCAAAGAATCCACCAGAAAAGGAAAGTTTTCTAGGAAGGGCATATTTTTACTGCATACCTCTGAATGTGGAGATTCTGGCTGTCTTCCAATGTGATTGCACAGTGCTGACAGCTTCTGAAAATAATACAGGTTTTCAGGGTGATACAGGGACTAAAATATTTATGTGTTTCCTAGGCTGATACATTAACATATAAGTAGACAGTTAGAAAGTTACACTATTAACTTTTTAAAATTCTTGCTGGTCACTTTCTCTAATAATAACCTAAAGAAAAGCTGAATGGGGATAACTTGTAACATGATGTTGGCTGTTTTACCAGGCTTTGTCCTTGTCTCAGAATTTAGAGGGGAGGTCAGGAAGATGGGCTGGGACTGGAGAAGCAAGAAGGGAGCAGGGATGGGAGAATTTGAGAAAAACTTCTGAGGTTCAAAGGACAGGTATCAGCTGCCTGCCTGTCACAGATGTGGAGAGATGGGAACATTTGCCATACAAGGCTGTATTGCATTGCAGGAAAAGACTAATTAACAATTGTGAGTTTTGGAATCTAATTTTCCAAGTGTGAACAACAGTCAGAGGGTATGAGAGACACAAAATATTTACAGTGCTCTCACTGTCCACTTTTCCCAGCACTGTCTTTCTGATGAGCACAGTCTGGACTGCGGGTTGTGCATGGGGTTCAGTCTCAAGGTTGTTGTGTGTAAAATCCCTTTTATAGCTGCTAATACCAGCTTTAGAGAGAGTAGCAGACAACTGATAGTGAGCAAGCATTCTCAAAAGTATTTCCAAGCAGCTATTGGAAAACTTTGTGTTAACTTACTGAACATATGATAACAGAAAGCAGTAAATATATTGACACCCTTTCAAAATGATTTTATGTTGCTATATTCTTTAGTATGAATTCCCACTTGGGTTGAGGTTGTTCACTCATCTCACTAGCTTTCTCCAGAGGCTAAGGAAAACAAAATCTAGATGCTCCAAGCTTCCTCAAGGAAGTCATAGTTGAGGAGCCCTCCTGTCCAGCTGCAGCTGCAGTGAACCCACAGCTGATGACCCCCTTGGTTTTGAGTGAAATTTGGGAATGTGAAGTTTAACATGAAGTTGGCACTCAGACACAGCCCTCACTGGCCCAGCTGCTTTGCTACTCAGGCACTGAACTGAAGGACTGCTTCCAGCTCCTATTTATTACCATTTCTCTGAGTGCTTTGAGGGGCCAGCTTTCAAGACAGGCAATGTGTGGTTGCTTGTCCTCACTGAGCAGTGTTACAGAGAGAATTTCAGCACAAGTTCCCTCTAGACCCAGCTCCTGCCTCTGGACCCTGTAGGTCTATTGAAGACAAGCTGCAGTTTCATGACTCCTTTTAGTAAAACTCTGTGCAGGAAGCTGCTGAAAGGTGGAGTTTTGTCCTTTTCTTTCTCCAAATATGAATTCCTGCTGCTTCCTTTGTGCCCATACTCATACAAACCCCAATGAGGGGTGAAAATTGCCCATTGCCCTGCTTCCCCAGGTGATTTTAGGGAACCCATCCATCTCATCACTTGGACGGATGCATGGATGATGGTCCTGGCTCTATGGCAGGAGTCAGCAAGAGGGAGATGAGAGGGGAAGGAAGGAAGGAAGGAAGGAAGGAAGGAAGGAAGGAAGGAAGGAAGGAAGGAAGGAAGGAAGGAAGGAAGGAAGGAAGGAAGGACCATGACACACTCACTGATCCTGTGCACTTGTTGACCCCATGTCTGGTACAGCGGGGGTTTTGCTGCCAACATTTTGCACTCAAAATAGGGAGGGTGGAAATAATCAGGCCACTCAATTCTATGTGTGTTCAACCTCACGTCTTCATTTCATCCTTCCTGGTGCCTTTCCAGTCCCTGTTGGTGGCTGCAGAACACAAGTGGTCTGGCTGGAATCACCTGTTCAGGGCTGGCATTGGAAACTGGAGGCTAAACTGAGAAAAGTTGCCGCTTACCCTCTAATCCCTCACATTTACCCATTATCTGTAGGGCTATTTTGGGGTTGCTGGAAACCTGGGCTGAGCAGCCCAACCCTGCAGAGCAGCTATGATAATTTTACAGCTTCTCACTTACTGAAACTTTTCTTTTTACCAGACCTATTAGTAGGCTGGAGCTTCAGTGGTTTTAATTGCTTGACCTTTTGGCACATTATCTGTAGATGTGATCTTTACAATCACACAGGAAGGCAATTTCAGCTCTGTGAACATTCTGAATACTCTGCTTTATACTCTCTTCATTAAGATTTGACATACTCCTGATTAATCCCCATATAACCAAAAGAATATGAAACTCATTATAACTGAAAAGTTTTGGGTGTGGGCTGCTGAAAAAGTTCCTTTTTTGCTGCCATTGTTTCTATAGTGGTGCCCTGTGTACACTGCCTATCTAAGGGGATGTTCTGTCTGTGAACTGTCTTGTTAACAGCAGATCTATTAATAGCAGATCTAATAAGCACAGAGAGGGCTGGTTCAGAGCACATGTCACTTTGGGATCAGCCATTGAGCAGAGTGGTGCAAACTGGCTTTCCTCCTAAGATGATGAGCTCCCTAACAGTAGCCAGGAGTGCCATTGTCACACAATCCATCAACTGCCTTCCGTCCCTCTTAGCTGAACCCATGAATTAAGCAACTGTGGTTAAAAAGCAATAAAATTAAAAGTTGTAATGGGGAGACATTGACAAAAGGGTTACAATGAGCTGGCCATATATCTTTTAACTAGCTAAATATAACCATAGGTTTCCATAAGTTCAAAGAGCGGTGGCCTGGAGATGAATACAACTGTTCCAACTGAGTTCTGGGCTAGGAGCCAGAAGTTTGTTAAAACACCTTAGAACATGCTTATTCCCTCTTAGAACATTTTTTGGTACTTGCTCTATTAGTATGGATTTTATTTCCCCACCAAACGAGTTCTCTGCCTTTGAACCATAAACAATAATGGCACATCTGTCTCTAGGCTGCTGTACTTTGAAAACCAATGCTAAGGACACAGAGGGGTAGATTTTCAAAGCGTTGCGTGGGAGTTTGTACCAGGAGTCTAGCCAAATATTTTTCACTCATACTCATCCCTGAGCCTAACCTTTCCTCACTCGCTAGAATGGCTCTGTTTGCTCTGCCCACACTGGGACATTTCAGACAGCTTTTACCTCCAGGGACAGAGCTTCAGCTGGTCAGAAAAGCCTATAAACAGGGTTTTACTAATGACCTTTTAAATCTAGTAGTGGATCTTCCCTCTGATCTTTTTTATTTTACTTTTCTGGCTTTGTCTGTGTTTGTATGTGATTCTCAGTTTCTGCTGAATTATTTACCATTAGGCCACAATGCAACTAAAAATCCCTGACAACACTGAGACAGGTGGTGTGAAGTGATTGCTGCCTAAGAGAGATTGCAGCTCAAAACTGCATCAATGCTCTCTGTGCCCACCTGTTTTCTGTGCTGGGGAGTTTGATGGCAGCCTCCTGGGAACCAGACAATTTTGTGCTGCCTTTATAAGGCTGTAGTGATAAGGCAGCAGAAAAAGCAATGAATTAAAAAGACCTCCTTGCATCCTTCTTTACCTGTATAAACCAGCATTGCTCCGTCCTGCATTCCTTAGAGCAAGTGATCTAGCTCTGAGGATGCTTCCCCACTGGCTAAGAAGGTAAAATCATAACACTGCAAAAGCATAAGGAGCCATTACATAGGGACATGAGCAGCTTTCAGTTGTAAAAATGGGCCAAGCTGCTGGGAATTACTTTGTTTTTTAGGTTTTTTTCTCCTTTTTATTAATTATCTCTGCTAAGAGGAATGCATACTTGAATAGATTTTTGTCATATTCCAAGTGGCTTGGCTTACCATTCAGTAAAAACATACTGATCAGTACTGATCTCTGCTTTAGAAGGACCTTACACTGTGGTGGGAATTTGCCCCATTGAGGACTGTCACACAGTGTTTCTTTTCAGATGCAGCACATGGATATTTGCTATATCACAACAAACTCCCCTTCTAGTTACTACTGTTCCAAACCTTATTTGATTTTGATGCACTACTTGCCATGGGGGTGTTATCATTTTTCACAGTTGAGAATCTCCTTTGATGAAATCAGCTCAAATTTCTATCTCTGGGTGGTTTCCCAGGAAAAACCTTTTGGCTACTAGCAATCTTCCATTTAGAAATGTTTGCCGGTTGAATCAATTAGTGTCCTTGGAAACTTCTTGTCTTTAAAGATACCATCATTCCAGGGTTTTCACTGCTGGATCTCAGGCATCTTTCTGTGTTATCAAAGGTTGAGGCCAATAGAAACCACTTATTGAAATCCTGTTCCTTCTCACAGAGGCTCTGTGGTGTAAGGGAAGAAAAAAACTTGCAGATCAACAAGGCAGTCAGGGTGGAAATGACTGAATCCTTGAAAGGTATTTTCATGCCAAAGAAAAGCTCTGGATTTATAAACTGAATGGCACAACAGAGGTGTGACTTGGTAAAGCTGGATCATGCTTCTGAAAACCTCCTACTGAGGAAACAAATGCTTTTGTGAACAGTGTTTGGCATGAATTAAAAAAAAAAAAAATCAGAATCCAAACACTTGCAAAGTTCACTCACGAGCTCCTGGTTCCTGGACGGGAAAGGATGTGATTGCTTTGATTGCTGTATGCACTCACACAACCTGCATTCACCTCCTTGGCATCAGAGAAACAATTCTGTCCCATTTCAATCCTTGTGTTACATCCCCTTGTGCTCAGGAGTTTTCACAGAAGTGTCCCACATGCGTGGTACATGATGTAAGATGGTTCAAGGATTGTTCCAGTCATTTAATCTCAAACATTTCCGAATAGATCCTCTACTTTTTTGAGTAATAGACACATCTATCATTAAAATGTAAGAATGGATAATGAGCAAACCTTCAAATACATGAAACCCTCAATTTTTTGATGAGAGAACTCATTATATCTCCCTGTTATTAAATAAGTTCCATAACAATATTTTAATATGATTAAAGATGCTGCACCTAATTTCTTAAGAACTCGGGAAATTAATCTGGGCAGGGCATTAATGTAGTGGGGAAGGAAGGCATGTGAATCTTTTTTTTTTTTATTATTATTATTAGTTTCTTTCTTTGCTACTGGTTGTATCAGTACCTTATCAGTTAAGTGCAGGAGCTTAACAATGGGTTCTCTCAGCAAAGCCCTCTCTTTTTGCTGGGTGAGGTTAAAGAACAAACACATTGTCGTGAGCTTTTAAAAGCTTGATTTCAATTACATGGTAGTAGGGCAAAGCTCTCAAACACACAAAACTTTGACTTTGTAAAGATTGTGACCTCCCAGGTACACGTGCTTTAAGGAGAAAAAATGTACTTGACATGTCCCACTGCTGTTTCCACGCACCAGGAGCTGTGTGTATGGGGAAGAGGGGAGGGCAGGAGGGAGCTGTTCAACGTGGGATGGAGGGAAATCATTCCTCTGGGAAAGCAAAGCTCTTCTGTTTGACTAGAAAGAATTCAAAAGATAAATATATCCCTTATCATGGAATGATAAACAACAGAGGTCCAGGAAAGACTCTTTGAATAATTGAGTCTGATCTCCTGCTTTTTGCAAGACTATTTGACTTTGCATTCCTATTAACATCTTATAGAACTTTGTCTTTCCTCATGTTTGTTTGTGGCAGTGCCCACAATGTCACAGGCACTTTCTAGGCTTTCAGGAAGAGCTGGTGCTTTCAGCCTCTGGATGGACAGGCAGACAAACAAAAAGAGGTCATGACAGAGGAGCAACAAAAGGACTTTTCTGTGCAAACTGAGACCTGCTGTAGCTGGTATGGATTTCATAAAGCAGGTTCAAGGAGGTTATTTTCCCTTATCCCACTTTGCTCTTCAATTGCCTGGAAGTGGTGCCCATGCCTGCAACCACAGACACACAGTTCTGCAGCATTCACACAGGGCTGTTCTGTCCCCAGCCAGGCTGGAACTGGCTAAAAAAGGGGCATAAAACTGAGTGTGGGAGACTGCAAAATGTGCACGCCTGCCCAACAGGTTTTCCACCTGTAGGGGGATATTTTATAAGGCTGTTTGGAGAGGTAAGATGTCCACAGAAAGCCAACGCTCTCTGGATTCCCACCTGTCCTTTGAAAATCCGTCCTCTATTTTAACCCACAGAAACTGATAAGGCCACATCAGTGACACTGCCCATGGCACTGTCAGTGCTTAAAAAGGGAAAAAACCCCAAAACACAAAGCAGTGCAAGGCATTAAAATGTACTATTTTTCTCCACAGTGAAATTCAGTCTTCCTTCTCAATCCTTCCATAGGACTTTGCCTCTAATTGTGTTGAAGGGAAATTAAATAGCATTCCTAAACATAAGGCAAAATGCCTAATCCCCTGGTCTTGCATAGTTTATCCTGTTGTTCAATACATTAGCCACTCTGGAGGTTGTATCAGAGACATAAATGCAGCCTAGGCTCTTTTGGATGTAAAAATAAAGTGAAAGATGTCCACAAAACTAAATCAAACTGCTTCAAAAAGTGTTTTAAGCTAGGAAACACAGCAAGGCTCAGATCAGCTGCAAAGACACAGAAACCCATAGAATCTTCCCAGAAAATGATGCAGGTTGATCCCTGATGGGTTTGCAGCTCTGGTTTCACATCCATGTGCTGGTGGTGCAAGGGTCAGACTCCTGCCCACCCTCCCTGCTGTGCAGCCCCCTCTGGGGTGCTACTACAGCCCTTGAGTGGGCTGCTCAGCACCCCATATTTAATGGGGTCAGTGGATGCCTGCACCATGTTGGATGTCTCTTTTTGTGCTGCCTATAGCAACCCTGAGGTAACTTGGTGTGCTGCATGATGGGGGAGTGGAAAGAGTTAAAAATCTTTCTCATTTTAATGCTAGGTCCACTATTTGTGTGAGCAGGAGCTCTCTATCAGGGCTGGGCTTTGTAATGTATTCCATCTATTGATAAGGAGGCAAAATAACATTTCTGAATTGTTCTGGGTGTTTGCAGAATGCCAAGGCACTCCAGTGGCCTTCCACACAGAGCCCTGCTGATGATAAATCATAAGAGATATTCTAGAAGTGCCTATTTGCTTGTGGAAATATCTGAAATACTGGAAAGCTCACAGATTTCCCAAGGTAGGTGAAGAGGCCATTCAGCAAATTTTCCCTCTACTTGAAATGCAGTTTTCAAATCATTTGAACCCTAAGTACCAAATGAAAATACACCGTGGTCCCACGGCGTCCTGCAGCGATACGCTCCAGTCCCAGGCTGGTGCAGCCGAGCAAATAACCTCCATCCATGACTTTGCACTAGGTGATTTCAGTCTGCAGCACATTCTGTTTGAACCATTCGCCCATAAATGCCTTCAAAGAGGGGCAGGAGCCTGCCCACTGAGGAATAAATGCAAGGAACAGAACCTCCTGTGCAAATATTAGTGTTCAGCATCTAGTGCAGCCCCAGCGAAAATGCTCCTAACACATGTACAATTCAAATGGAAAGGTTATGTGCAGTACATGGACGTGTACTGACATGGCCCATGTGTTTCATGTGGAAGCACATTCACTGTCCTAAAGTAAATGTTGTCATCAAAAAGCCACCTCATTTTCCTAATATTATTAATGCAAAGGACTGACGGAAAAAAAAAATCAGATTTATCTGGAAAATGAAAAAAGTTTTACCTGATTCTTGTGGGGGTTATTCCAAAATGTCTTCCTAAGTTTCTAATCTAAGAGGAAGCTATGTCAATAAATTGCTTAGAAGCATGAGCCTCCCTGCAAGGAGTCAACATTGTGGTTTGAATGTTCCTGTGCAAGAGAAAAGTGGAAATGCTGCAAAAGGTATCTGTAAGATAACCTATCAATAAAGAAACCCTTTCCTAAGTCACACTGCAGGCTTGCTTAAAACCTGAAGCTTAAAGGTTCTATCCCTTCTAAAATGCTTAAAGTGAAATCTATCTTCCAGCTATGTTAGTTACAAGCTTGTCATTATTTCCAGTAGTCCTAGAATGCCATAATTACCCTTTTCTACCTTTTTCTTCATCACACTATAGCTGTGTTCAGTATTCAAATGCCGAGTCCTTTTAAATTATATTTATTTATCTCACTGATTGTATTTAATGTATCACTGGCATAGCAGCCACCACCGTGTGCAGCACTGGGATGCTGAATAAAAGGCAGCAGCGATCCTGTGAGACTGCAGCATGCTGTCTGTTTACATATGAAAGCAGGTTCAATATGCACCACATTGTGGCAGCCCCATGATGCCTCTCTCTGTCGCTTGTTAGTCCAAGAGCCTCCTTACTTTCTCAGAGCTACTCCTTATGCATATGCATAACTCCTCATAATAATGCCACAAGGCTGCTAATCTATTCTCCTTCAAACCCCTCCTCAAAACTCACTTTTTCTGTGGTGGCTGGAAAACATCTGACAATAGCCCAGCAGCTGGTGTGCTGCTACTTATTCCACTGAAGAAGATAAATACGCTGTTATCCCCACTGCTTTATTTCCCTCTTCGTTAGATCCACCTGTTGTTTTCATCCCATGCTAAAATGGTGAGGTTTTTAGAGGAAAGACTGTTAGGGTTTTTAATAAATACACACGTGTCACCTACCATGGCAGGGTTCTCAGAGTAGCTTCTCTCCTTACTACCACAATGTGAATAATTACAGACATATTGTCTGAGCAATTTTATACTCTTTCACAAATAAGACATCCCTTATTCCTTCCAAATTTGTTTGCAATATGTTTTTCTTCCTGCTATGTTTGCATCAGTATCTGCTCTGCCCAGTGCAGAGCAGCCAAGAAGGCAGAAAATACCAGTCTTTGGAAGGAAAGCAGGATATTGTCTTTGTATTTAGTGAGGTACAGAGACAATTGCTGTAAAATTTGGATCAGTGGCACCTTCACAATCCCTTCTCCTCTTTCCTTGGGTCCAGCCTCACTCCCTCTGTCTGCCCCCATCTCTCCAAGCATTTCCTCCCTGGCTGCAAGGCAGGAGCTGCAAATGCCCTCCAAGGCAAAGCCTCTCCCTCCCCAGCACTCAGATGAGTGGCACAGGAGCAGCTCCTCCAGCACAAAGCCTGGTGTCTTTGCCAAGAGGCCCATGGCAAATTCAGTTTGAAGCAGCACCAAGGCCCACGTTGTGTGCAGTGTGTTATTCCTGTTTGGCGCCTCATGGCCTGGAGGAGGCATGGCTGGGTAGCCCCTGTGCTGCCAAGGTCTGACCTGAATGCAGACCTGATTCCTCTTCAAGCCTTGTCAACTCCCATTAGATAATAATTTCTACCCTCCTGCAGAGTGGGTATTTATTTTAGGGACCATTTCAATGTCAGCTTGTTTTAGAAATCTCTACATTGTGGTGTTATAAAGTAATGTGCACTCAGCTGTCCAATAAAGCAGGTGTTCCTAGTCCACCTCTTTGCAGAGGACACTTTGAAGCTTCCACTTCTGAGAGAAGACGGCAAATACAAGAAACAGCGTGCTATTATTATATTTGTTAAAACTGAGTTGTCTTTGGCCTATTTCATATTTCACATGACAATCTAAATGTACTCTTGTGCTTGAAAAATCCAGAAAAGTGAAATGTCATTTTTATTTTCTAATTTCTGCAATTTATTTTTTCATTTCTGCAATTTATTTGTAAGATCTGAAATTTTCATTAGGCTACTAAAGCAAAAAATATGGTATATATCTAGCACTTTTTGGGTAACAGCTGTTACAGCAACTAATTATAATTAAGCCATTTGGAAATAAGTTCATTTGCTGTCTAAAGTGGACCATTGTCTTGTCAAAATTTTTGTGGAAATCAAACTATAAAATCTGTTTTAAAATTCAAGATGTGGGTTCTTTTACATTTATCCAATCTGGAATTTGAAACTGGACAGATTGTGTGACTTTTATGACTAGTCACAAAGAAGCAAAATAACCCAACAAAACCATTCAAACAATCCAAGAATAAATAGATATTTTTTAAATCTGAAGGATGAACAATCATGAGAAAACTGCAACTGGAGGCTGATTAACTGGATAACTTATAAATCACATACTCATCACAGGATGACATCTATAAGATTGATGGTACATTTAAAAAGTGTCCAAAGGAAAAAAAAAAGAGCTCACTTTTTGCAGTCTTTTAGGTTGTTCCTAAGTAATTGAGAAAGCCTTTGGAGTGCTCTGTTAAGATCTGCCCCAACACAAGCTGCAGTCAAAGAAGGTCCTCCCATTTAATCCAGAAGGCATGGGAGCAAGGCTGTTGAGAAGCTCACTGAGACCTTAAAAACACTGACTAAACAAGGAAGATGGAGGTAATTTCAATGGATGGGACTTCCCAGACCAGCAGTGTCCACTGGTGGTTCCGTGTGCCAGGAGTGAACTGGGATCCCCTTCTCTGGATGTCACTTCAGTGCCTGATGTGCCGAGGTACCTGCTGCCCCCTGGGGCCCTCAGCTCAGCATCCTTCAGATGGTTTGTCCTGGAGCCTGCAGCTCTCAGGGATGGCACTCAAAGTAGAGATGGATCCTTCAGCTCAGCCCTATCTTCCAAGGGTTTCCCTGTGTGCTCCCTGAGGATGCCTGCCTCTGCATCCAGCCAATGGGGGAAGAAGCTATGGGTCAGTGCTTGGCAGTGCTGATTGTTTCTTTGCTCATTTTTATTTTTCCCAACTTTCTCTACCTTGGCTTGCTTTCTACCGTTCCTTAAATTCCCATCTCTTTCCTGACCCCCATCCTACTGCTCCTCCTTGACTTGCCCTCTCCTCATCTTTGTTTTTGTGACCTCAAAATAAGACCACCTCCCAAGAGCAGTGGCTGTGACATGACCTAAGGGAGCCCACTGAGGTTTTTCCCCCCTCTCTACCCTTTCCCACTGAGGTTTTTTCCCCCTCTCTACCCTTTCCTGTTGCTTGGGAGGTGCTGCTCAGATGTGCTTGGGTGAGAAAGCTGATCACTCACATTTCAGTAAAGGGAAAGGGACTCAAAGTGACCTAGAAATGCTCTCTGCTTTCTTGGATAATTTGCACTGCACATGTGCTTAATAGTCTGCAAAATAGGCAGAGTAGGTCTTACCTAGTGAAGAGGGAACTTGAGTGATTATTATGGAGTCACTGGAACTATTAAATTCAAATCCAATGTGTTAATGGTCTTACCAAAAAGAATTTGTAGTAGATTTGTAAGCCAGCAAGGAAGAGCAGATATAAGGTTGTGTGCATGAATGCAAATAGTTCTCATTAATCTCAGGGTTATTTATGTTGCACCAATAGGCACCAAGACAGCTATTACCACTGAAAGGAAGCCCTGGCCTAAAACAGTTGGTGATCAAGGTTAAAGAAACACCACTTACCAAAGCAGAAAAGAATGTTATCTGTTGTGTGATAATGACCTTTGGGATCTTGGAGCTTCAAAGTCAAAAAGGGAGTGACATTCTGGTGGAGCTCACCAAGTCCAGGCTGGCCAAGGGGCAGAAGGCTGTTGAGAGGTGAAGGTAAAAAAAAGCAATTTCTATGGTGGCCTGTTCCCTTCTTGGTGTGCATGATAGGTCAGTAATGAATGGATGGCAGTGGGGAGGTGTGTGCCTCTGCTGGGTGCCATGCAGAGAGGTTGTGGAATGTGCTTTGCAGAGGAGGTTGTGGGAAACTTACCAGAATAGTACTGGTGAGGCTGTTGTGCCAGGGCCAGGCCAAGTGAGGCTCAGGACTGTCAGCAGTGGTACTGACAATTACTAGGAAGGAGGAATGGGGGATGGAAAGACCTCTGTATTTCAAAGAATTTATAATACTGTGTCCTTTCTTGCAGTTTGCCAGAATCACTATCAGGACATCCACTTCAAAAGAATAGTTTGGCTGGGTTTAATTTATATGCTGGGCCACTTGCACAGCTCTGCAGTGATATTAGGCAGCACAATGTCATATTATATGCAAATGCTCGTGTCTTTAGAAATACAAAGGAAATTCTATGGATTAAAATCCAGCAAACAACAAGTTATTCAATTAATCAGCAGCACTTCTTCTAGAAAGCCCCATGCTGAAACTAGAGGCATGTAAACCCTATCTTGTACTTAGATGCTGTTGAAATCATTTACCTTTTCTTTTTTTTTTGAAAGAAAAGAGAGAAAAAGCAAAACAAAATAATCTTGTGCCAGTAGAAAAAAAAAGGCTTTCTGTCAGCGGTGGCACGTTTAAACACCCTAAATATTTCATCAGACACTGCACTTAGTTCAGTGTTTTAAATAAGATTTAATAAATAGGTGCATGTTCAGACTTGTACAGCTCTACTTTTGTCTGTAGTTGGCAATGTGCTGCTGTATGTGTTTGACTGCACAGTTAAGAATTTTAATTACTTACCTGTTCCATACAGACACTCATTCTCTTTTAACTGTTTATTAAAAAATAAAACTGAGCCATTGTGCAAGAAATATTCCATACTCTGTACAGCTGCACTGTTGTCAAGAGTAGGACCCTATTTTCTGAATGTACCCCCACATTCCCCTCATCTCCCACTCCCCATGTCCAACCTCTGGAATTCCCACAAACCTGTGATGTTCATGTAACTAACTCCTTTCCTTTGAATGCCTTTGCTGTAAATTTTACAGAGATGTCTGAGATTCTGCCATCTGCACACCCAAATGGAAGGCACAAGCAGTGTCTGTCTTATTGTTAGGAAAACACAGCTGGAGCTGATGGTCCTGTTTTTGTTTGTTTGTTTTGTTTCCAGCTTCTAGACCCATTTTGTAAAATAAATATTGAGGAGAATTGAACAAACTCATCAAGATTTGAGCTAAGAGCCAACAATAAGTTGTGTTATCGTCTTTTTCTGTTGGGCTCCCTTAGCAATGACATTCAAAAAAACCATGTCAGGATGAAAATATTCCTTCATTTTAAGTTGGTGGTCAGTTGGAGCTTCACACGTCAAGTTTCACTATCTGCTATAGAAGCAGCCTGGCTTAAACTAGATGCTTGATTTTTGATACTTCAAATTACGTGGCATGAATGTCATTCTAAGGCTACATTGACAAAGATGGATGTATAGAGATACCAATTTTTATGTCACCACTCCAAGCTTGCCAGTTTTGAATCAGCTCTGCAATCTATATAATTTGGAGTCAATATATTTTGCAATTCAGTGACAGAAGGGTGAAGCAGAGTAGGAAGGTTTCTGACCTTTTTCATGAAGATGCTAATGTCAGACAGCCAAAAACTGTGGCTGTGCTAAAAAAGGGATGTTGGTAAACAGCTGTTTATAGATAAGTATACAGATAGGCATTTGTTTTCCAAATTCCATCCTATTTGTTGTTTCATAGTTCAGAATGTGTCCTGAGTACAACAGTAGAGAAATAGCTCAAAGATGATTGATTACATCATTTTGTTTCTAAAACTTGAGTGCAAATAAAGTAGATGTATGGATTTGAGCCAAAAATCTTAGAGGTGATCTGCTATGTGTCTTTTAGTAGGAGTGTTGGATCCCTGTTGGATTTCTGGGTACATCAAAAGCACTGGAGAGAATCTTTAAGGACTGAAGTCTGGCATTTTCAGAAATGCCTTATTTCTCTACCATTCTGACATGCTCATCTGTGGATGTTCTGATGACAAATCCTTTGGTCAGATGCAGTCAATGGCCCAGACCTTGTGCTGTTGTACAGGTGAGCATCTCTTCTGGGTTTGTTGCTCTTTGACTTGAGTGTCACAATGGTGCTTTCACACCATTTGGCTGTGGAGATGGGTCTGGTGGCTTGGGAGGCCTTGCCTTTCCTCTTTGCTGTGGGAAGATGAATTTTCACCTGGCAGATGCGGGGGCACACAGTGTCTGGCTCTGTACCTGTGAGCAGGTTGATGACAAGCACATTTGGGCCATGGTAGGTAGCTGAGGAGTGGGATCCAGGTGTAGCAAAGTTGGTATGAGCTCAGTCTCCTGCTCAGGCTCTCAGACCTCATCTCAGAGAGGAGCTTTAGAGCTGGGCTGTTGTGTAACCTCCAAACAACCACTTTGCCAGTGCCACCTTGGGGAACTCCATCTATGAGCAGCATGGGAATGTGCCTCAGTGGCAACTCACAGAGTTAATGTGCCAGTGGATCCCATCTTGTCTGGATATTTCATTTTGGCTTGCAGATTTTGTGAAAGTACCAAATGCATTGTTTGCCATTAGCCAATTTTAAATGGACTTCACATTTTTCTGGGGATGCTGCCCCTCCCGAATTTAATTTAATGTGTCTGGAATTGCAGTCTACTTACATATGTGTTCACTGGAATGCTGCAGCCAACTGTCTACACAATGTCAATATCCACATTTTTTTGGTGCTACAAGTTTTATCAGCTTTGGAAGGCAGTAGACCAGCAGAAGAACATCCTGTTTTGTTTTCAAAGGATTGCTTCTAGTTCTTGTAATTTCTTACTGAGAACGAGAGGTTCCTTTGCTGAAAGGGAGAGTGGGAGGAAATGTCCTTATTTGCATCCTTTGTTGTTTCTTTCCTTTGAGTGTTTTCTCCTCCTTCCTCTAGCTTTTCTCACATTTACTGCCTACCTTTACACTTGTTCACTTGTCAGAGAAAAATGTTGATATCCTGTTGGCCCATTAGCTATCTTTTTGCTTGATTTGCCAGACTACTTCAATATGCTTTAGTACAAAATGAAAAGACAGCCTTTTTTTGATTAAAAAAAAAATTGCATTATGTTTTTCATATTGAAGCTTTTACAGTAGAAATACTGCAAACAATTCAATTCATAAATAGAAAATGTTACCATTGCTCCTAGACTCCAGGAAGCTGATGAACATTTCTGCTTTACTTTCTGCTCTATCTTCTTTTATTTATAGAAGAAGAACAGAGGGAGCAGGGCAAAATCCTTCAGGAGAAAGAAGAAATCCCTTATTGATGATTTTTCTGGAGTGAGCACAGGCACTGGGAGCATCCTTGCCCCTTTGTCCTCCATCAGTCTGAATGCAGCAGATGGTCACATCAAGTCATGCTGGAACAGCAGTATGAGGTGGTTTAAACTAAAGTATCAGGAAAGCTATGAATTCATTTATTTAGTGTCAAAGGTGGTCTGATAGAGACAAGTATTTAATCATGAATGAGATGGAGAGGACAGATTACGGAAAGAAAGATAGAGCCTCAATTTTAAATTTTTTTTCATGAGAACTGTGAGAGCTTGCCATCATTAAAAAAAAAAAATCTATTTTCCCTAATTGGGCATAAGATGTAAACAAAGAAGAAAAAAAATATTTTTGTGATACCTTTTCTAGCACCTCCTTGCAGTCTGGAGACAGCATGTGAGCATTTCTCAAAAAACCCCCTGGATTTCAATAGTGTTACTTTATCTGCCCACAAATTAGGTATTTGAGCTGGATTATTTGGCTAAAGGTGAGGCACAGGTGACATTCACTTTCAGGATTCTTGTCTGCTTCAAGTAAGGGCTTAATTTCCCTTTAGGAATGTTTCCTTTTCCTTGGCCATAAAAGACAGCTAAGGAGTTGTTTTATACAATAACTTACAGCCTTGAGGGAAATTCTTGTGGGTGGCCTTTGTCCACTTTATCTCCCAGCTCAGGTATTTAACACAAGGGATACACAGAAGAATCCCTACCATGTGTCCAGACTAAATGTACTAAGTACATGTGACATAAGCTGTGTGTTAGAGGGCTGTTACTTTACTGGCCACGGTGGCTTCATACCTGAAAACTGTTACTTAAAATATATTTTTTTCTTTTGCTCACAGTTTTATTGATATGACTGGATATTTATTGAAATTGATATGACTGGATATTTACTGATATTGATATGACCTGCAACAAAAGTTCAGGGAGCAAGTGCCAGAAAACTGAAACAAGATGGGACATTTTGCCAGATATCCTACATGATAATTTTGTGTATAAAAGTCCTTTTGACAATGTTTTTGAATAGTACTACCTGGAATGAAGTGACCAAAGAATCATAGAATGGCTTGGGGTGGGAAGGACCTTATAAATCATCTAGTTTCAATCCTCCTGCCCGCAGCAGGAACAACTACCACCAGATCAGGACCTGGGTAACAAGAATGGGAATATTATATGATACCACTACACTTTCTAAGTGATCCTTCAAAACATTTTGCCTCTTTCACTTAATATTGATGTACTGCTCAAACTGAAAGCTATCCAAATGCTAGTTATTCTTCTTCCCTGATTTTGGAAAACAGAATTTTCTTAAACAGTCCATCAGGAAGTGTTTATTGTCTGTGAACGTGCCTTTTAATCCTGGACCACTCACAGTAGAAAAATGAAATCAGGTCTAAGTCCAATTCATTGTTCTCAAATCCTTTTTTTTCCCTGTGAAGTAGATGAAGGATAAGTATCATAGCTGGGCCACCTGTCTTATCTGATCTGTCTCTTCCCTCTCTAGTCAGGTTAAGTTAGAACTATGCTGACATGCAGTGAATTTTACTTTGATTTTTTATCTGTGGCTTCCATAACTCCTTTGTTTTGCAGTATGGCATTATCCAGCCTCTCCACATGCAGCCATCAGTGGTTTCAGGGAGCTGGATCCACAGGGTGCTTCTATGGCACATAAGAATGGCTGTGGATCCATGTCCTGAAGAGAATGCAACCCCTGAGGGGATCTTCCTTCCCTGAGTTAACACTGCCCAATGCAATCTCTGTGAATGTCTAACTTTTCAGTCATCAAAACCAGAACATGTTGCAAAACAAATAAGAAAAATGACTTATTTAAAGATGTTTAAATACTGTGGTCTTACATTCTTCTTGTCAAATTCAACCCAACTTTACCATTGGTTGCAGATCTCTCTAAATTGTGTGGATGTCCACAGTTGTATCAACCTTAAAACCATGTTCTAGTTTACCCTTCCCCTCCCAATATCTTCCCCCAGTGAGGGACAGAGGTACCCCAGTCACCAGACCAGTTTGCAGCTCTCCACTCTGACATATGCTACTCAACAGACTCTATCCCTGATCATTATATTTCAGTGAAAATATTTTTCTGTGGGCTTTCCATCTTGTTTGTAGAAAGTGACTTCAGTAAAGCATTTGGAAATTGCTTTATAGTCAACTTTCAAATAAAAATTGGTCTATCTCTTAGGAATGAATATGGGACCTGAAATGCTGATGCCCAGGTTTTATTTTCAGCTTTAGTTGTGATACCATCTGCTTTAAGAGGCCTAGCATTGAGGTGTCAGAGATATTTCTTCAGTTTACTTTTCCCTTCCAGGACATTAAAGGGCACTTTCAAGTTAAACTCATCACGAGACTATGTGAAAATGAGAGTGTCTGATGTCTGTTGTAGGTGAGTTGACCAAAGAGATTGTGGGGCTTCAAATTTATCTTTTTGTTCTGAAAGAGCAGAAGTCAGATCTGGCAATTAGAGTGAATTATGGTTCCGTTCCCAAACTGTCTTTTCACCAGATACACAAAACCCCCCTATGTTTATGTTTGCCACTGCTGTTTGGTGGAGACGAATGTTTCTTTAGTCTTTGTTTGCTTATGGGAAGCTTAAGGCTTATGCAAAGATTGGCACCTAAGTATAAAATAGTTTTCTGCACAGCAATAGCTCAAGGTTTTGAAGAGAGGTCAGCTTTTAGGCTTTACTTTAATTGTTGCTCTTGTAATCCCGAGATGCTGAATGTTTTTTTTAATGCAGACATGGGCTGAGTAGACAAAACTTATAAAACCCCCAGCTAAGCACGGTGCTAAGCTTCTGAATGTTTTCACAAGGCACCTCAGGGAATGTGGAGTTACAGTCGCTTTTAGCCACTTCATTTTGTGAAAATTTGGTATTGTAAAACCCTTCTCCTGCTATTGAGGCTGAGGAACTCATTGTTGGGAATTAGTGTGACAATGGAGCAGGGTTACTTTTGGGATCTTAAAATGCAGTATCTGTTCTAAGGCAAACTCACAGCAGAGTTCCTTGAACTACAGGGAAGAATGCAGGTTTGAAATGTTGGCTCTGAAGGCAATAAAAACAATTAGATGAAAGTTCTAGTTAATGTTAAATCCTAACTAATTGGTTTCTTGTTTTCCAAACTTCCTTTCTTTCTGAAACACATACCAGTGATACAGAGTCCTTCCTTCTTTTCTATTGGGTTTTTGTCTCTGTTAGAAATGTAGAACTTTGTTCTAAGCTTTACTGAAACTGGACCTTCACCCTTTAGAAGAAATGATGGCATAATCATAACAATACTTTCATTTAAATGCAATTGTCACTGTATAGCTGGCTTGTTAAAATCAGATCATTAGTACCCATCTAGACACTTACATTTTTCCTCTCTCTGTGGACTCAGATTTCTTCAGTAGTGGCTGAATTCAGCTGAAAATCTGGTTACCAGCTTGGTTGCATTTTCCATTAACATCACTTTTGCTGCAGATCCCAGCACAAAGCATTCTGCACACTCCAGTGCTCCATTACAGCATTGAATCAAACCAATTTTTTCTTTTCTAGTAAACTTCACCTCTCTTCTGAAACTCTGACCATCATTTCTGACTTGGGCTAGACTTTACCTGTTGTCATTTAGTTGTTTATTTTTTGCTTTCCAAAGAAAGCACAAATACCCACATTTTAACCAGCAGCAATGTATGAGGTCCTTATCTAGTTTTTGACTACAGGAAAGTCTCAGGAAAGCTGGCCTTTATATCTGCCTTTCATTTTCAACTTCTCTGCATTTTGGGAGTTAGATCGTGGTCTTGTCTGACTGAAGAGCATAGAAAACCTTCTCAGCTCCCTGGTCTGAGGTTTGGGTTTATTCCTAATCACAGCAACAGAAATCAAGGATCAAATATCTCAGGAGAAAGCCTCTGCCTTTATTTTCTGGCCAAGGCTGCTGTCAAGAGATGTAAGAATTGGACTGAATTCTTTCTTCAAGGGAGAGAATAATTTCTGTCTGCAAACGAACCTTCAGCTGTGATGAGCTATAGGTTATTGTTGAGCCCCTCAGGTCTAACCCTGAACTAGCCCAACTATTTATCTCTTTTAGCTCCTGATATTTTATTCTGCTCATAAGGGTGAAGTCCCTTAAATAAGGCAATATTATGGGCTTGGAAAGGAGTGGGATACAAGTGAATAAACCCACTGTACTGTGATGTGCTCTATGTGTGCCCTGAGTGGTCTTATGGGTGAGTTACCAGCAAAAATAATGCACTAAACTCCAGGTTATTGCCTCAAAATGGGGAAACAGGCAGCTGGACTTCCCTGAGTGTTTGCCTGCCTGACTTAGGCACTTACAAGGGCTCAGCTTATAGAAAATAGGGCTCCTCCTGGATGCACACCCACAGCTTGGATCATCCAGTAGCCTTCTAACCTTTGAGCCTTTGTGCTCTTGAATCATCAGATGACTTCTGGTACAATCCAGGCAGGTATTTTCATGCCTGTGTTGTCTTGCTGCTTCCAGGAAATGAGGACATGTAGTTCCTGGCTATGGCACAGCCTCTATGAGCACTCCAAGTGAACTCAAATATCTTTGCAAATGTACAGATCCTCTGCAAATCTCACTACAACCTCAGGAACACAGTCAACATTTCCATCATATTTGCTATCCTACTCTTCAAACTAGTAGAAAATTAACAGATGTGATCTTAGAGAAGGGTATCTAGATCAGGTTTGTATTAAAAATTGCATATCTGAGACTGCCTAGAAGTAGCTCATCAGAGGGTTATGAATAATCTATGATACTTTTTACTGTTGGAAAGCCAGTGATAGCTGAATTAATCCACTCATATTTCTATATATACATAAAAAGCCTAAGCTTCTTTTCAGCCTTTATTCTTGCTGCAGGTATTTGAGTAAAGTCAGTGATTTTTCTTCCTGTCTACTTTAGAAAACAATACTCGTAGGCTCTTTCTTTGACTTAAACACATTCATTCTTCCTAAAGCTTTTAAAAGAAGCAGAGCTTTCAAGATCAAAGATGTTAATACAACACCTGTACTAACATTATATCCAGTCCTTATTGACCATTCTTTGTGATATTGTTTTATGCAGGTGCCTTTTCAGTGTGCTCTTTAGAATGTGAGGGAATACAAAAAATAAGCATCTGTGTATCTTTTTATCACACTTTAAAAAGCAGAGCTTTTTGACAAATGGAGGCGGGGGGGAAGGCACATAAATATAATCACTTCACTCCTCTGCTCCTTGAGATCTGGGGTTGTAGAGAATCTTCAGATGGTTGCTCACATGATCATGAAATCACTGTGTATTCTGTAGAATTCATGGATATGAGCCAGGAATGAATATTTACAGGTGGTGGCAAAGCGTGTCACTTGATAATCATTTTTTATTACCTCTTTTTAAAGAGTGGAAATTGTCTTTCTGGGGAGCAGAAATAAATCCACATGTCTTAGATTACCTATCCAATTCAGCCTGGAGAATGTCTGGTGAATACCTACAGGGAACAAGTAAGGGAGAGCTTGTGGGCTTTAATTTAATCTTAAAAAGTACTTTGCAAACACTGGCAAGTATCATTCCAGAAAATAGAAGTGAGTTCTCCAGTGATCAGAAAACAAACTAAAGGGAAAATTGAGAGGGATAATATACAGTAATTGTTCCACACAGACAGGAATCAACTATTGCTATTGGCAGCTATGTTAGAGTCCTCTTGTCCTGCCATATTTCTGTTTTAACCAGATATGAACTGGGCATATTTAAAGACTCAAGAACAGAAATAGGTACACATATTAAAAAATGTCTGTACTGAAGTAAAGGATAGCTGAACTCTATGACACTTACATGCTTTTGGATCAAAACTTAAAGAGCATTCTTTTGTTCAAATGAATATACATTTATTTGTTCCTCAAAAAGGAAATATTTATTTCCTTTCAGGACAGGATGTAAAGGTGGCTTTTTATGACTTTAATCTGAAGCAGGTGATTGGAGAGCAATGCCTTTGAGTTTGACTATTTTTTCCTTTTGCAGTAATATTGAAGAAAAGGGAGATAACAGAATAATTCCCTCCCAGAATGAGAGCCCATATATTTGAGACCTAAATAGTCATAACCATGTGCTTAAAGGCAAACAGAATGCAGACCAGTGAGAGAAAACACTGATCAGATGGACTTGTGATGCAGCTTCCTTCTTGCTGATAGGCTCATGAACAGGTAATTCACAAACTGATATAAATGGAATATATTTTGGCTTTTGCAAAAAATATTTCTATTTTATTTTATTTTACTTTATTTCTTTTTCTTTTTCTTTTTCTTTTTCTTTTTCTTTTTCTTTCTTTTTTCTGCTTGCAATGCAGCCCTATGTGAAGCTGTGACATTTCATGACAGCTCTGTGTTAGCATTAGCTGAAGTCCCTTAGAAACCAGTGTAAGTGAAACCTGGTGCAGTCCCTGAAGTCAGTGATAACAGCCCTGGGGAACATAAGGAGATGGGAGTGGTGTTCCCACAGCATCAGACCTGGGGTTCTACTCCCATGCTGAGCACCTAAAACACTCAGATATTAGAGATGCATGAATTCTTCCAAAAGAGGGCAGAAGCAGCATTTACTGAGTCCCCTTGATGAATCTGTTCCTTTCACCCAGCTGCAGTCCTCTGTCTCCCAATGTCTCAGAATGTAAACCTCTGGCTCTGCAAAACGAACAGTGAGAACCAGCCAGGAATCCCCACAAACATTGCTACACATACAAAGCACTCTGGATTTTAGAATATATCAAAATCCTAAATGCTCTCTCCCTGACACCAAACCCTAGTAGGAAAAGTACAGGCTGCAAAAGGATGGCATGACAAAGGTTATTTTCAGCCCCTAATACTCATACTTTTTCATTATGCTTTCAGTTTGAGCTGTTTAAAAAGACTTTAATAAGAAGTCTGAGGAAGTGTGTGAGCTTGTGTACAGTGCTTAGATAAAATAGAGACAGGAATAAAGCAGTGGTGGACAGAAAATTATAATGTTTTGTACCCATAAGTAACTGATGTAAAATTTTTGGACATTCCAGGCTCAAGATCAGACCCAATGTGTCACCTTGGCCCAAGGCAGTAAAATCATTAACTAAAAGGGTGAGAAGGACCACAAGAGGTAATTTAGCCCATCTCCCTGCCCTAAGGCAGGATCACGTCTACCTGCGTCATTCCTGACAGATGTTTGTCCAACCTACTCTAAAAAACCTGCACAAGGCCATGTCTGCAGGTACCCAGGCAGACTTTATGGCATGTTTGGCAGTGCTTGGGTAGCCTGTCAAACCAACAAAGTCTCATTGAATTGACAGTTGAAGACAGTAAGGAAAAAAATTTATATATATATAAATGTATATATATATATATATAAATTTATATATATATATATGTCCTAACACTATAAGAGAAATTATATTTGATTTTACATTTTTTACATTACTGTCTCACTAGAAAATATTTAATTCTAGTGATTTGGATTCTTTTTAATGGACTGTCTAGGTAAAACATACATTGTGGGATCTGCAGGCCATTAAACCTGGGCTGTGGCAAGAAAATATAGACATCTAAGTACATTTATATGGAAGAATTTTTTAGGCAACATTAAAAATGCTCAGCCCAATTTAGAAGACATTGCTGATATCTACATCCACATTTTTTAGGATTGTCTTCTTGCAGTTGAGATATTGAGAGAACAGCACACCATGTTTCACCAAATAAACTGTTAAATAAACATAAACTTCCAAGATACAAATCAAAATATCTTTTCAAAGTGTTTCACCCAAAATGTGTAAGAACTGTCAGAGTGCTCACCTTTGGTGGTACTTTCTTTTTATTAAAAAAAAAAAAGCACATTTTCTTTTTTATTAGATTTTGTGTGTGTCCCCTTACAAAATGCCAATTCCCCAGAGCAGGATTTTAGTAAATGTGCTTCTGGATCAATTTCAGGACCCTGTTCTGAAAAAATGGCAGCTTTTGCTGTCCCCCCATTCAGGAATTACCTGGTGTCTGATGGTGGCTGTGGATGGTCAATGGGTGGATCAATGGACAAATGAAAAAATATTTATGGTCAAGCCTGGTTTTGTTGCTCCTTTATTGTGGCAGTCCGCTGTGGTTGTGAAACCTGCTCCAGAGCAGGGCTCTTGGTGAAAGGGGTGTGAGCAGCAGAGTTTCTTCATGCATCCTGGAAAAAGCGAAGGGAGAGGTATGGCTTGGAGCTACGAAGAAAAATGACAGAAAACAGAAAAACATAGGAGAAAAGGAAGAAGGAATTAGATATATGAATCCCTAAGAAAACATTCACTGTCCAGGCTCATGCTAAAATTGCATCCTATTAATAGCTCCTGAACATTCAGAAGTTACTCTTCTGGAAACAACCAGCTGCTATGTTTTGTTCTGAATTCCAAGCTTTTCATCCTGTATCCTTGCATTCCTGCTGTACATTTAATCTTATATGTATATGTGACAGGTTTGAAAGAAAATAGGTCAACAGTACTTAGGATAAGTAGTACTTTAATCAATTTTAACATAACTTCTGATGGATAGTGACTGAGGATAACATACTGCCTTCACTAATTCCATTTAAAGTAGCAGGGACATAAAAAAATCATATTGTTTAAATTGCTTGGGGAACACAAATTATCTGTTTTATATTCCCATAGAAGCTATAATATTCCACAAGTACTGTGAAGGACATGCAATAATTTTAGTATCTACTATGAGTGTTATTGATATACAATGTACATTTAAATTCCTCCTCTTTCAGTTCTGTTTGGAGGGATCATTAATGTGTAATGGACCTGATGATACAATAGACCTTAATGATAACTTGTAACTGGACTTATACTCATTTTTTCCTTAATATATTTTTACTTAAAAGAGATATCTGCTCACCTACAGCTTTCAAAAGGTGCCCATATGTGGTTGAGGGCAAAGCATACAAAGTGCAGTTGTTGGAGACTCAATATTTAAAAATTTAAAATTAGTATCACCGCACTGTTTGAAAAACAGAAGCTGCACATTACTTTTTAATGCAGATCATCCCAAGAAAGACACAAGCAGTAAAAATAACCTGGATTTTTTGGCAGAAGTATCAACATTCCCTACAAGGATATTAGAACTAAATCTCTGAGTAGCTCCCCTGATGTCTACAGAACAATGCCATTTTATATAGGCTTGAATCATAGAATCATGGAATGGTTTGGGTTGGAAGGGTCCTTAAAGATTGCCTGGTTCCAATCCCTGTGCCATGGACAGGGATGTCACCCCTAGACCAGATAGCTCAGGGCCCCACCCAGCCTGGTCTTGAACATTTCCAGGGATGGGGCATCCACTACATCTCTGGGTCACCCGTTGAAGGACTGACATGAAGGAAATCATGTCTTAACTATATATTTGGTGTTAGGCCCTTTCTTGGAAGAGTGAAACTAGTGGAAAAAGTAAGTCTCATTTTCAAGATGATAGAAGAACATGAATAGTACCAAGGAATCAACAGAAAATTAAGCACATGCAGGTGCTGGAAGAAAAGCACAAGTGCAGTTCTGGGAGTCTACAGAAGCAGAGGAAGATAGAGTACAGATGAACTTATAGCTCTCTGCATGGTGTAAATAACTCACAATCTTGTGCTTAAGTAGCACAGTCTTGTAATATTTGAATGAATCTATAGTGGCAAACAAAATGTACAAGATCTTCCCTATTGATCCAAAGGTGGTGGACCAGCTAATTCTTAAAAGAAGTGATAAACAGGAAACCTGACTCAAGCAGTGATCTCAAACTATAGTGAGAAAAGAAAGACCTTTGGGAAAGGGAGTTAGGGAGAGCTGCTGTGAGATGCGGTAGAGGAAGGTCTCCTTTCCCTAACATTTAAAATTCATTCCAGGCACTGCTCTCAGGGACTGGTTGCTTAAAGGCCTTTTCTTGTCCTCTTTTGGTCTGCCCTCAGAGGGATGCACAATTTGAGTGTCCCTCAGGCCTCTCTGTCAGCAGCTCTAGCAGACAGCTGTTGGATTTTCCTTGTTTATTCCAGAAGCCACCCAAAGACATTCTGAATTGTCAGTTCAGCGTGGGATAGGAGGCAAAAGGAAGGTGAAATAGTGCATGCACCACAGGGGATGTAAATGCTTACATAAAACTCATACCTTTATTTAATGAGTTCTTGAGTGAATTCCTTGATGTCATATCTCACCATGAAGCTGCCTTCATCCATTTCAGTCATGCTGCAGCAGAACTGCTTCCCTCTAGGATCAGGATGCCTTAGGAAAGCAGTTAATCCCAAAGTTTCTATTGCATACCCCTCCTGAAGCAGTAGAGTCCCACTGGAATAAATGTGACTGCAGAGACTTTCAGGACCCAGAGGTGGAGCAGGGCATGGGGGAGCAGGGTTTGCAGAAGGGGGCAGAGGGGGGACTCACTGGAAACCACTCACCAATTCTTCCACTTCTTTCATTGTAAGCACAGATTTGGCCTAGACCAATCCTTCTGATTTGACAAACACTTTCCAAAATCACAGAAATGTTCTTTGCCATGATGTGGTCACAGTTCTCAACACGGCCCAAGTCTGCACTGCCCCTGTGGGACAGGACTGTACACAGAGGCAAAGCACTGGCACAGCACTGGAGGCCCAGTCTGTCTCTGCACAAACCATTCAGGACAACAACTTCAGTGCCAAATCCTCTGGCAGCAACAAAAGAGGCTTTTGCCATTCATTCACAGGCATAAGTGGGGGAAGAAAAACAGAATTTTCCCTCCAGCACCGACAGTCCCTTAAGTAACTTCTGAAGATTCAGGTAATATAATGCTCTAATGAGATCTTTTTAAAGAAATTGTGTTTTTATAATGAAATAACCATTTCACTTGTGGATGAGAATGGCTGCTGCAGGATGGAACTTCTGTGACATTTTGTTGTGATACTTTCTCACTCTCTGTTCCAAATAAGATATATGGTACAGTGAGGCAATAAGTTGTATGCAAAATAAGTTGTATGCAAATTTTCAAAACTTTTCACCCAGCTTTTTTTCAGCTGACTTTTTACAATATTTAGCAATGATATTTGTGTTCCCTTTTGTGCATAAGAATGATGTCTTGCTTTTCAAATTAAAAGATGGAACTTTGTGAGGCAGAGGTTGAATCACAATGTCTTAAAAGAGAATGCTTCTGTAAAACTCACCTAATAGTTTAAAATTTGTGATCAGGGGTCTTTCACAGAGGTCTTTAAATACCCATAAATAGTGAAAAAATGTGTAGAAGTGCCCTACTGTAATTTCTGGCTTGTGTTCCTGTTGATAGATAGCTCTGCACAGCAACCTTCCAGAAGCAGTCTTTTTCTGCTCTGGACCATCTTTCACTGACTCAGTGCATGGTTCATGTGCTCACAGTCAGACAGGTCCTTAAGCATTTCACTTAATCAGTGCCTCAGGCAACGAGGATGAAGAGAAATCTACTGCCCCAGAGGGACCAATCGGTTTTCTATGACGAAGGCAGAAAATTTCACTCAGACTGATGAGAAAAAAAAACCCAAACATAACAACATAAATCCCAACATGTGGGGATCACTATAATCAGGGTATCTTCAGAAACTTTCCCTCTTTTGGCCTAGAAATGGCTATAAAAGGGTCATGGAAGGACCTCTGACATACTGGCATTGGGATGGACTACATGGGATGTCCATCCAGGTGCTGTGCTTGAACAGGACACCTCTGATGGGAATACAGCAGCCTCGTGTAGTGTCCAGGAGAACCTGAACCTGTGTCTCCTGCCCTCCTTCCCTCAGCTGAACTTTGAGACTTTATTAATCAGTTTATAAAATAGGGAGTTCTTATCATTTGACTTGTCACTCCTGATTTCCCTTTGTCAGGAGGGGACTGGCCTTCAGCTTTACCTCTCCTTGAAGCTTCCTTGCAGGAGCATAAGTGAATTTGGATGCTTACCATCAATGGCTTATCTGAGGTGTGGTCCAGAGACAGCTCTAGGAAGAGTCTGTACACAGCAGAGTCCAGATGAGGTCCCTGCCCAGCACTGATGCTTTCCCTCACAGCACCACCCATATCTTCTGTTCTAGAGTGTTCCTAGCAACCAGAAAATTGCATATTTTTTTTAATCTGAAGCAAGATTTTTCACTAAATTCAGCCCAACAGAACCTCACACATCACTAATTCCCTGTGGATTACTAGCCTGTGCAAGGCCATGTTAGGTGTTTTGTCTATAAAACCATTTCATCATGTTTTCCACCTAAGGATAGTGATGAGTGTGTATGATGGTCTGGAAATTGTAAAGCTCTGTGAAACATATAGGCATTACTGATGCACAGGTAAGATGTATGGACAGATAAAAGCTACTTTGTTATCAAGATGTCCCTTTTAAAATGTTTTTGCTAGATTTAGGCTAGCCCCATGTAGAAATCTGCTGTTAAAAATAACATTGCAAAAATTAATGAATGTTTACAGAATTGCCTTGCAGTGACAACTCTCTTAGAACTCAACTAATGTAGTTAATAAGGAGGTGATGAATTAACCCATTTTAATTCAGTGGCATTATCTCAAAGATAACTTTGACTCCATTTCCTTTTACCCATTTTACCCATTAGAATTTTCTTTTATTGTCAGAGAACCATGTCTTTACAGCATGTGTTTTTAAAATAAAATGAGTAAAAACTCTGGGATACTGTTTTATACATAAATATTTATTTAGAAATAGTTGTCCTCTGAAAAGACCTTATGTATAAACTATTCAAAGTAACAGTTGGAAATATGTGAATTTATGTTTTTGTACTTTACTAACTTATGAAATGAGGTTTTTTGGTGTAAATGATAGTTTTGGCCCTGTGCAGTGATACTGTACGTGTCCCACCACCCATCACCCCATCCTTACCCCCATGCTGGTCTCCAGACTTTGAGGCTGTTTTAGTTTAAGGTAAGCTAAGAACCTTTTTCCATTGATCTTTTTATTCCACATCCACAAAAGAAAATGCTAAGACGTTGCTACTGATTTTTTCCCCCCAATATGTGGTCATTATAAGCAAAAAGGAGCTCACACTTCTACTTTTTAATTGGGCATTTAGCAGGACAATGTTTGAAAGCAATTAATGGGAAAAACATTTTTGTCCTGTTTTATCAATTGGTCTCCAAGAAAAATGCTGTCCAAAGTAACCATTATGTGCAAGCCAGGAAACTGTTGTCCTTTTCAGTTTTTCCCATGTCACAATTTATTCATTTAATTCAGTTCCTCAAAATTACTGCAGTGCCAATTATCTCTCTCTGTGTAGAAAATGAGTTTGGCCTACTTCAGCTCCCTTCATTTTATGCCTGTTTTCGGCTATTCTTCAATGAGTGAGTAATGTGAAAAAAGGGAGGATCTTCAAAAATATGTGAAGTGTCTAGAGTGGCTTTTTGGTACCTGTGAAGAGGCCCCTTGAAGAAGCTTAGAGGACAATAGAATATTGCAGCTAGCAGTGGTTTATTTTGTCCACATGACTCATTTCACACGCACCCAGGCAACTGATGAATGGAGGATTAACACAAGTTTTCACCTTATTGAAATGAGTGATTCAAAGCAAACAAATAGGACTAACTAGTTTGGAATATGAAATTAAAGTTTCTCTGAGTCCTTTTGTTATGCATCACTTTCAAACTTAATTAGAAATATGATGGCTTTGGAATTACTTTTAAGCAACTTCGTTAAGTAACAGTAGTTTGATGTTTGCTATTGTCACACAGTCCACTTGTCTGAAATCTAAAGACTCCCAGGGACTGTTCAAATGCATTATCAAAAAGTGTTAAAACAAAATGAAAAAATACCATGTATATACACATATATTCTCTCTTTTTGGGGACATGCTTATAGACACACAACAAAAGAGCTTTAGATGCATTTTTATTGTTAGTTGCATTATATACAGCTACAAATATTTATGGATGGGCAGGTGGCACTATAGAAAAAGTGCTTTAGATGCTATCTATCTTCATGGTAACTTACACAACCCATTCAAGTCCTTCAGCTTTGTAATTACATTTGAACCAGGATGGGGTTACCCATGCACACCATTCAGTCCTACCTGACTTTATATGGTTGCTAAGTTGCAACACCCTGCAGTCACACAGGCCATAAGCTCACAGTTTACAACTTCCCCTTGAGGAAGGATAATTTAGCAACTTTACATCGTGTAGTCAATGTCCAGGGCAAGCTTGTACTGTCAGACCAGAATGTCTCCCTTCTATTTCTTCCAAGGATGCAACAAACTGATGTCAACACCCTTTCTGTGGAGCAGGTAGGCAAACACACCTTGTGGCTATACAGGCAATGTGTTCTTTTCTCTGTTTTTTTGGAATAATGCTCTCCAGTGCCTCTGTAAAGTGGAAGTTCCCTGCAGCTGAGTTGGCTGCTGTGGAACAGCCCCATTAAATCCTGCACAGTTACACAAAAGCTTCAGGATGCAGCTGAATCACAAATGTTGTCGTTATTCTCTAAGGTTCTGAGCATGACACTCTTTAAGGGACTTCTGCAGAAGTGCACTGAATTAAATTCAAGAATTCTGGTTTAGGGAATGGCAGTACAAGGGGAAAAAAGAGTTCATTGCACCATCAAACTTGTGTCTAATCCTTTCTGAAGGTTGTACAAGTGTGAGAGAGAGAGGGACCAGAAGCCTAATTTTTTTCTATTTCCCACACAATCAGCAACACTATGGGATATCACTAGTGGGACCAATTTTTGTCATGGCACTGCTATTCTTGGATGCAGAGGAATGGCCAGGATGTGATTCAGCATGGAGAGGTACTCTGATGATGGGGTGACCAAAATAAATTGGGATGGAGGATGACCTTTTAGCCTTTCCACTGAGAATAGCAAACATTGGCCATATTCTGATTTGCATCCAAAGTTTTGTTGCTTGTTTTTGAGAGGGGTTTTGGTTTGGGTTGGCATCTGCTCATTGCTCAACAAGACTGGCAGGAGCTTTGACAAATTCAGCTGCCAAAGTTTAATGAGTGTCCATTGAACAGATTCAGTCTTTAATTTTTCCTTGTCCAGAGTCTTTTACAGTCATTGATTGGAACATTTTCACAAATGTACAAGACTTTCCCATGAATCAATCTTTTTTGACAATTTTAAAAGCCTCAATAGAGGCATGGAAATGTGAAATTTTCTCAGAAAAATGTCCACAGATATTTTCTTTTCAAAGGAAAAAAAATAATTTATATACTTTTCTTCTCTCAATCTTAAAAAGCAATGACACTTTTGTTGCTGCTGTTCAGACTGATTTCAATCTGAGTCAGGCTTTTGATGTGGAAAACCTTTTCACATCTCTCATTGTACTGAGTGACTGAGTTTGAGTTCTGTACAGAAACATGGAAAATGTTTAGTAAATATAATTAAAGTTTCCCAACAAGTAGAATTTTAAGTTTCTGGGCAATTTCAACACTTTCAATTTAGCTTTTGTTAAAAGATTTTAAAATTTGCTTTTGTTGTGGGGCCCCATGTATATATTTTAAATATTTAATGGAAACTATCCTGTAAACTTGCTTCAGTTGGAAGAATGAAATTATTTTTGACCATGTAGAGGAGATTAGTACATTTAAAATCTGATAACTGTACATACATTGCACTGAATGGTATTTCAATATAATGCAAAAGAAAGATAAGAATCAAAACAATCTTTCTATCATCAAGACAAAAAAGTCAGATAAATCATTGTAAAACTTTTCATTTTAGAGTTATTGCACCACACCGTTTGTCTATCCTAGGAAAAATGTAGTTCCTTTAGAGAAAATTTTATATTTTGGTGAGGGATTTAATCTGATTAATAAGTGAATGGTTGGACATCCTGTTGAATCCATAAAACCCAGTGAATATTTCAGTCTTCCACAGAAACTTTTCCAAATGTGTGAATAAAGAAAATTGTGCTCTAGAATTCTTTCTGCCTCAGAGGATAAATGGAAGTGGAGCATTCAAATGGAAGTGAAGGTAGAAATAAATGAAAGCAGAGAAAGATGTTGGACCACAGCCTACACTGAAACCAAGATTGCCCCAGTGTGAAGCAAATAACATTGTCAGGCTTTGTTGGGTGAATCCTAAACACTTCTGTGGATGAGATACTGCACCAATATCTCATCCAGTCAAGATTTTGATATGTAAAGTCAGTGGTTTTGTTTTTAATCAAATCTTGGGCTGGAAAAGTTCTGTGAACCATTGGTCTTGCCCTTAAAATCATGATGGCTGTGATAAAGGAAACACTACCTGAGCTAGGAGGAAATGCTGTTACTGTTCAACAGCAAAGACTTATTTCTAACATGACAAATGCAAGGAACGTTTCCTATTTCATTCTTGTTTGCTGGAACTGCTCCGCCTGAAGATGATCATCATGTGAATGCAATGTGATAACTGCACACCCATGTCAGTGAATCCCATGTGTAACAGGTGAGTGATGTAAGCTCCCTGTATTTTAACCCTGATAGCAAATATTCCTTCACTTCTCCCCACACATCACAGTAGGTCTTTCTTCCATACCCATTCCATGCAATTCTGGAACCTAAGGATAATGGTTTTTGTATCATTTTCTAGGTAGGAAGCAAATATACTGTTACCTGACCAAGGAGAAAGGTGATTTTGTTGAAAGATGCAGAAATTTGTCCCATCCCCAGAACTTCTGAGCTCCCTCCCGAGGTGGGACCCCTTTGCTGAGGGCAGTTCCAGTGTGGGCAGCCCAGCTGCCCTCGGACAGGGCTCAGTGTCCAGACACAGCCTTCAGACTCCAGGCTGAACCCTGTTCTGGAACAAAGCAGAAGCACTCTTCCAGACAAGCCCAGCTCATACCTTTGGGTGATATTGTGCTGCTTCTGTGTTTGACTAGGAGTGACCCAGGTGTGCTTGGTAAGAGAATGAAAACACAAGAGCATGGCAACTTTCAAACTTCATGAAATTATGGCAGGGACTGTGACCTGAGAGACTATCCTGTGTCTTTTCCAGAATTGCCCTTGATGGGATTCCATGTGGCTTTGGTCGAGGTGCATGTCACAAACCAGTGATGTGGAAATTCCAGCTTGTCTTTCTTCACTTTGTAGACTTTTTTTCTTTTTATACTTCTTTTTCTCTGTCCTTTTGTTTTTAATTTTTCAGCTTTCACTGAAAAATTAAAAAAAAGGAAAGAGCAAGTCTCATGGTCAGAGGGATGGTGTTAAATTTAAGGAGCAGCAATGCAATAAAGAAACAGTTCAGAAAGACACAATAAAATCAGTAAAATTGATGACCAAAACTGTAAGTGAAATTTTAAAAAATTAAATAGAAATTCCCCTTTTACCAACTCAAAAGTTTTATATTATTAATCCCAGCAACCAGACCAGAAATGAGCTCTGCACTCCATTCATTAACAGAGGAAAAGATGATAAAAAAAGAATGTAAAGGAAAAACCATATTATTTTCCACTAAACACACTGATGTGGAAGCATTGTTAGAAAACCCATCTTTATTAATTCCTCTCCCTTATTCCATTAACTCAAAAATCCTAGGGAAGTCACCACCCAATCTCACCCATCCTCCTTTGAAACCTTCCCCAAAAGCACACATCAAAACCACTGTCCAACCCAAGGAGTCCCACCATGGTCTAATACCCAATCCAAGGAGCCACACCATGGTTTATTTTCCAATCCAAGGAGCCACACCATGCCTGGTTTATTTTCTCCTGCCATTCCATGGGTGTTGTCCTGAGTCCTGCTGTCCATCCAGAGCTGCTGGAGGTGCTGCTGTGGGCTGTGAAGCAGCTGCTGTACAGCAGAGCAGGAATGGCAGCTTACCAGGAGGGAGTTAACAGGATCCTTCTCTCTGTAATTTGTAAAGTGCTTTGGGGTTCCACTCGGTGCAGCCTGCTCTCTGAATGTGTTATTGCCACTTCTGAAAGGTCACACAGCGGAGCACTGCAGGGTCCCAGTGCTTCTGCTATTTCTGATGTTTTTCAGCAAAGATGTCTGTGAATGCCTTGCTGTGTCTAAGGACAAACTGAGGGGAAACAGGTCATTTGGCTGATGACAGGGATGCCACATCTCCCACCGGTGTGAGGGTGGGGAAGCTTCACACAGGCTGTGGAATTGCCTATGAATAAAACCAGGAGAGATTTGTTTGCTTAAGGGGAGGAAGGAGATCGCTCTGGATTATTGAAGGGGATTCATTCTGAATGTTCTTGGATGCCATCTCTGGCTCTGCTGAGCAGCCCTGATTCACAATCATCTCCCCCTGCTGCAGTCCCCATCCCTCCCCCCAGTCCAAACTGTGAAGGGCTGAGAATTTGTCTCGCTCCAGCCCTCACCAGGGCCACGAGTGTCAGCTGCTCTGTCTGATGACTGGAGCACTGATTATGCACCTATCCAGACACATGGAAACTCCACAGGGAAAAGCTCCCCAATAAACACACATTTGTAATCTCATGTGAATAGAGTCCTAAGTGCCCATTAACTATTGCTCAATTACACGGGAACTCTGCAGAAGTAAATATGGCATGCACATGAATATCAATTAACGCCATTATGATCAGTGTGGTCGTGAGTCAGGAGGGAAATGTGCATAATCTTGACAGAATTACGAAGACATGCTTCATTTTACTTGTGTGGATTGGAATAGTATGTTAAGCTAATAAAAGCTTTTGCATTTTTAAAAATAGTTTAACAAGCTCAGAATAGACTTGAATCATATCCGCCTCAGATTTCAGTTGTTAAAGTCAGCTCTGAAGACCTTTCTTAACAAACAGAAGGAAAAACCTCTGCTGCTCAGCCTGTAATTTCTCAATTTCCCCTGCCTCCTTGAATTGTTGAGAATTCACACTCCCCTATCTTACCTGGCAACACACAGGTACCACCAAAAATCAAATACTTGCACCAAAAAAGGTTGACAGCTGTAAGACAAATGCAGAGCAGTGGCAAACCATTTCAGCTGAAGTGGGAGATCTTGTTCTGAATCCTCCTACCCACCTCCTCTTGGACCAGGGGTAAATCCCAGGTTGATGCCAATACCTCCAAGGTATGTGAAAGGGGTAAAAGAGCTGCTGACAATGAAGGCTTTGTAAGGGATGTCTTTACTGTCATGGATTTTTGCCTGGGGAAGAGAAGGACAAGTGATATACAAGGTTACCAGGGGCAGGACGATTTCAGAAGCATTTATGAGACCACCCCAACAGTTCAGAACTCATTTCCACCCAGATGGGAACTCCAGTGCAGTGCTACAAACTTTCCATACAATTTTGTTTTGCTAAGCCAAGCTATTCCAGCATCCTGTCCCAGGTGCTATTGAATTTTAGAAGCCAATTGTCTCATAGACAACCACAAAGACTCCTCAAGACAAAATGTGGTGTCCTGTGTGTTGTCTCTCATAAACAGTTGTCCAAGAAGCCTACAAATGACTTTGGTGATACACAGGTGCTTATTGCTTGAGATGCATTCAGCCTGGCTAAGCACACGTTAAAATTTCCATTACTTTGAGATCAACCATGCTGTCTCATGGGCTGGAGAGCCACACAGACTGTGTTCTTGGGGGTACACTGCAGGTGGGCAGTGGAGGCCAGGCACTGACCATCCACACTGTTGGCTGGTGTCTGGGCACAGCTGGGGATCAGCAGCCTTTGCTGGTGGCTCTGGAGGATTTTCTGGGGGATGAGATTCAGTCTCCAGTTTGCTTTATTTACTGAGGTGCAGCCGTATCTCATATCTACAGTCACACACTAGAGGAGAAGGGATTCAGGCATTCAGCACTTTTCCTGCTGTGGTGCAGTTGTTTAATTGCTGTTTAGTTGCTGTTTAATTACCAGCAACTACCCTGGCACTTTGCTGCCCCATGCCATCACCAGACACAATGCTGGCAACATCACTGTCTAGGAACCATTCCCTGTGGGCAGGATGGAAAAGAGGAATGTATCCATACAGCTACAAGCCATGCCTTCCCATCATGACAAAGAATGGCCCCTGGCTCATTTTATGTACTAGGATGGATGTAGTCAGAGAGACTGAAATGGTTGTACTACCTTTATTTAAGTGGAAATTGTATTTCCTGGCAATTCTCAGAACAGTCCTAATCTGTGGGATCAGGGTGATATCTGACTACTGGAGTCAGAGACTGGTTTCCAAGAGTTTTAGAAAACAAACTGGGACAGTTCTCAGGGGCTTCTTTAGAATTATTATGCTAGAAAAATACTTAAACCTTTTAATATAATTATTTTAATTTTTATCTTGTTGAGGAAGCAGGTGGAAGATTTTAGAGCTGTGGGTACATTTAGAATATCTAATGCACATGGTTGTATCTACAGGGAAAAAGAAAGCCATAGAGTTCAGCAAATACAGTAAAAAAAAAAGGAAACATGAGTAGGTAAATATTATGAAGGCTGAACAAATGTCAGCTGGCCAAAAGGATGAAAGTGTGGCTGTATGAGATGGAATACTGAGGAACAATGATTTCAGCCCAAACCTCAGTCAGTGTTTGCAGAATTTAATTTTTGTGCAAAAATTTTTGGAGTGGGACTCATCCATCGATATTCAGTGTGAGGCAATGTGCTCTCTGTCCTTTGCTGGGGCTACATGCCACAGACAGCAGTGTGCCAAGTACCAAGTCTTCAGCACAGAATTTTCAGGATAAATATTAACCAAAGACGTTGCTCAGATTTCTTTGCAGGGCTGGGGCCTCATTGTTTAAAAACCAAAACCTCTTGGTAGAAATTTTTAATAAACTTGCATGGTCCTGTTCTGTAAGTGCCCAGTGGAAATACTGGGGTCTGTCATTAGTTGTCAGCTCAGTCAGGGATCAACCTGAGATACTGAGAACATCTTGTAAGGCAGTGCAGAGCTTTGGCTGTCACTGATTTTACCTGGCTTTGGGGGTAAAATCATTCAAACCTTTACCCTCATTTACCTAGTCAATAAAGCTTTCATAAGGTTCCCCTTGCACGAACGGGTTAAATTTAATTAGTTAATATTGAAAGGCACTCTGAAGATGAAAAGTGCTCTGCTATGTAAGTGCTGACCATTAGCCATTATTAGGTCCTATCTTGTTTTTCATACAGCCCAACTAAAAGGCAACTCCAAAACTTTTTCATTATATGCAGGGCAATTTAAACCAGCAGATTTAAAGTACATTTAACAAGTCAGATTGGTATATCTTTAATGGCCCATAGCAGGTTTGTGGCAATGGGGGCAGAAAGTTAATTTCTGTCACCATTTCCTTAAATTAATAGGACGTAATTTGTAGTGAGGGACAAAGTTTCCTAAGGAAATCATTGTGTTGGCAAGGCTGGTTAAATAAAGTGTCCTACAGGACTAGGTAATAAATAAAACCCCTGCCTTTACAAGGCTTTGTCATTGTCTGGAAAGTGGAGAGAAAGAGACTAAAATAATTAAAGGTGCTTATTCTACTGTAGTAGCTCAGTAAATGAAGTATGCTTGGATTTTCCCTTTGCAGGAGCTAAATCTGTGACCTTCTGTGCCAGAGGAAAGAGTCCTTTGTGTTCTGAGCTCTAATAGCCTTACCATGGTTTCATTTCTACCAGGGTCCATGAAACATATTTATTTTCATTACTTTCATTTTTCCTCTCACAATGAGGCATTAGTTCAGACTTTAAGGAAAGTGTAGATTGCTTTTGTTTTTTTTTTTCCCCTTGATGGGCTCCATGCCTCTATGTCTTTGGTTTATCTCCTGTGCTCCCAAATGTTTCTTTTACCTTGTGGAATACTGTTAGAAGTCTCTGTACAAAAGCAAAAGCTGTGGTTGCTATAGCAATAACCAATCTGATGAAGCTGTGACCTAAATCATGACTGAGAAAAATAGTACCTTTTCTATATCACTGCAGTTACTGCTTCCTTGGATTATGCTACTGTTATGCAGGATTTATTACCTAATGTGAACTCTTTGACTCCAGGACACAAGAAAAAGTAAAATGATATTTCTGTAACTACAGTATTAAGCAGGGATATGAACAACTTATATCTGCTGAAATTTATAGGTGAAAGGTGTTCTGCTCTTTCTAGCTAAACCTTCATGCAGCCCAATCTATTTCTTGAAAATCTAAGGAGCTTTGATGGCTGGAAGATACTTAAATCAACATAATGTGCAGCTCAGATTTATTGAGCATTGCAGAATCAAGAACTTGATCAGCTTCCTGAAGTCTTTGCTACTGCCATGAGTGTAGTTATTGAGTAGGAAAGGAGGGCAGTATTCTCTAGGAGCAGTTGCTTCCTTGCTCTCTGAAAATAAGGTGAGGGAATTGGTGCAGGCATCCCAAGACTTTACCTAAAATGCAAAGTTGTTCCCTCTTATTTGGCTGTGACCCTCAATGGCCCCTCACTTGTAGGAGCTACAGTTGAGGTGGCTTCTGCACATCCTCTGCTTTCACAACTGACAGGGGGTTGTAACATGGAAGCTAATATGAAAGATAGTATGCTGTGGGATTTATCCTGTTGTCTTTCTGAAAATTAGGGTTTAATTCTATGCTTATCATCTAGGCTCCTTGTATAGCCAATGGAGGACAGACACATATATTTTTTCCTCTCCTAAAACAGGTGTATGGGATAGATTAGGCAAAAATTTAGAAGAGCATTTCTGTCTTTCTGTGGACTACAGAGGGAGCATGGACAGCTTGTTCAGAGCAAACACCTGAATTTTAGATGGTTGTAGTTACATGAGCTGAACTCCATTAAGCAGCAAATCAGTATGGATAACCATTGCTGTTAAAACAAAGTGGTGGAAGTGAAGTGGTCAGATTTTCAGCTTTAACAGCAGTTTGTTGCCCTGAGCTCTATCAGAAGAATTGAGAATAAGAAATGACTGAGCTGCAGCAAGGTGTGAGTAAAGGCAATATCAAAATTACTTGTATTGGAGAGGATGGGGAGTGGGAAGCTGGCAGAGTTTACTGCATTAGCTTCACTGGAACAGCAGGTTGGCAATTGTGGTGGCATTTGCCTGACAAATACAAAGAGGTACTTGTGCTGTTATTACCCTCCCTGCCAGTTCCTCACCCCTCCTGCTATAAGCCCAAGAAGATAAACCCTGAGGATCAAGAGACAATCAAATGTGTTTGATGATGCTTTTTGGGAAATCAAAGTTGCTGTCTTTGCTGTCAGAGATTTGGACTGGAGATGCACAAACAGTGAAGAAGGCTGGCTGCTGAACTATTTGGAGAGATCTAAAATTACCCATTTCTTATGGCCACCTGGTCTCTTCAACATCTGCTGCATACTTGGCTCAGAGGCTGCCTGCTCTCTGAAATCACACCACACATGACATAATGTGTCAGAAGTAGTGTGACACAGCAGTGACATTTAAAGGGACACAAACCAGGCCATCAGCTCTTCTAAAATGCATGCTCTAGAGCTTTCACAGTTTTAGTTGATTGCAAAATGCAAATTAGACCATTTGTGACCATTTTCAATTATCTTGGGATAGATAACCATGGGTGAGCCTTTGTTTCATGAGTGGTCTCATAAAAACAAGAGTTACTTGTAGTGAGAGGACTTAGAAATACCTTTAATTTCACAAAAGCTGTTTCACACCCTCAGCACTCATGTCTGATGGATGATGGTGCATTTATGAACTGGAAATTATGTGGCTATTGGCCAATATGCAATATGATTAAATACTACAGTGCAGAGACTTAATATTTCACAGCTAAGGAAGCTGAGAACTGACTCTTGCTGGAAATAGCACCCATGTACAGCCCTAGCTGAGAATGATAATCCAAGTGACAAAATAAAAAAGGCCGGGGGTGGAACACCATTAGGTTGGACTGCAGGACTGATAATAACCATATCCTGGGCTGCATCACCAGCAGTGTGGGCAGCAGGGCAGGGGAGGGGTTCTGTCCCTCTGCTCCTCTCTGCTGAGAGCCCACCTGCAGTGCTGCACCCAGCTCTGGGGTCCCGAGCACAGGAAAGACATGGACCTGCTGGAGAGAATCCAAAGTATGGTCACCAAGCAATCAGAGGGATGGAGCACCTCTACAAGGAGAGGCTAAAAGATGTGGGATTGTTCAGCCTGGAAAAAAGAAGGCTTCAGGGTGACCCAATGGTGGTCTTCCAGTACCTGAAAAGCAAGCCTCCAAGAAAGATGGAGAGAGACTCCTCACAAGGGCCTGGAATGACAGCACAAGAGGGAATGGCTTCAAACTGAAGGAAAGTGGAGTTAGATTAGATACTAGGAAGATATTCTTCACTGTGAACATGGTGAAGCACTGGAACAGGTTGCCCAGGGAAGATATGGATACCCTTGGGAGTATGTTTTTGTTATAGCTGGATCTCTGACAAATTCACGTGTTTCTGAGATGAGGGCTTTTCTGGTTGTAAAACCTGCTCAATAACATTTTTGTAAACAGTTCCTGCTTCCATCTGAGACCCCATCTCAGTTAAATCAGCTAATGTGTAGCCATTTCAAACCAGCTGACCTTTCCTTTGCTTCCTTCTTTTTTCTCCCTTGGGAAGGCATTCTTTTAAAAGCATTATGTAGTATTTTAAAGTACTAAATATTCCAACCCCAAAGTCCATTTTGATGGCTTTTGGAGGGAGCCTGAAGTTACGAGTCCTCACACGTTTCCTAATCCACTGGCTTTGTTCTATTGCATTTGTATTCTCCCTTCCTAGAGCAGAGCAAATAGGTGCAGAGATTCACTTGGTCTTGTGTTTGCCACCCCCTTGGGGGATTCTTAATAGTCAAATGTTCATATGCATGAATATAGAATGATATGTCTTCCTCCAAGAGCAGGGACTTTCCATTTTTACCCACTATCTGTTAGAAACTGAATTTCCTTCAGTGCTCAACCTCTTTCTTTGCATTGTGGCTGCAAGACGCCATTTCAGAAGTGCCATCACCTTTCTCTCTTTACATTCTGATGTAGTCTGTAATCAACACTAGCTTCAGCGACTCTCATTACTAGCTCTTGAAGTGATTCTTCAGACTCAGCAAGAACAACATCATCATCAGATTACAGCATCTGCTTCCTCCAATTTCAGCCCTGCCACCGTAGCCAACAACAACGATGCACATTTGCATTTCAGTGCGCAGGCAGAACTGATGTGAGCCACCGTGCACTCCTGCTGGACTTTCTTCCTGCCCATCAACCACTGTGCAATGTCCTTTGTTGGGTCTCTCCTTCCCCTTGTGCCTGGTCACGTACAGCACAATAAATTATATAAATCTCTGCAAGAGCCCCCACAGATAATGAGAGCTGCATGTAGCATTCAACTGCTTCTTTCTGTTCTACAGCACAGGTCTTTTTGCACCAGTTTTTCCATGATTTCTCCCCCCCAGCATTATTATAAAAGCAGATTTAAATAATTTTCAGTAGTAAACTTGTCCCTGATTTGCTCTTTCCATGCTCAATTTTGCTTTCATATTTTTTCAACCCCTTTCTCCAAACACTAAGCTCATTTTTTTTTTCCATGTGTTTGAATAGCAAGTGGAATTATTTGGTAATGTGCACATCCTCTCAGACTCCCCTTCTCTGAGCACAGAATGAGTTTAGTGTCTTTCATTAAGTCCCTGAGCCGCTGCCCTGTTTTTTCACAGAAGTTTGCAGATCTTATGGGAAATCTTGATACCAATCTAGCATTAGAGTGTTCTCTTCAGGTACACAAAGCAGGCAGGCATGAGAATATCTGAGGCATGTAATAATGACTGTTTGAGTTAAGGACCTCTCTGTCTTCCTGAAAGAATAATTCAGATAAAAGATAAAAGGTTCTGATGCTGAAATCATATTCTGGTACGTGAGGAGGCATAATCTGGCCTTCTTGTTTATTTGTTTGATAGTAACATTGCCACTGATTTAATTTCCTTTATCTCTGCAGTACTAAACAGGCGAGAACCTTAATAAAAGAGTGAAGAGGATTTATAAGCCTTGAATGCAGGGTCCAGCACAGAGCCTGAGAGTGGTGCCACTCTCAGTGGGTGCATTCCAGCTTTGCTGGGTCTTGAAGGGGCAGCTGTTCCTCCTGCAGCTCACCTGAGAGCCACAGGTGGTTGTCCACACCCCTTCTGTGTCACACTCTCTGGCAGAGGCTCGTGGATTTAATGCTGTTAGGCAGAGGGTTGCAATGGGCTGAAATTCCATTCTGCAAGTGTATGGAGAGCCTAGGGAAAAAAAAAAATATCTGCACAGCTACCCTAAAACTTTTAAAGGCCAAGTTTGAGAGCCTCAGTGCTCCTTCAAGAATAGATACACCCTCTGTGTGGCTTCTGGGAGGGAGATGAAGCACTTCAGAGCTCAGCAAGTTAAAAACTCAGGGCAACACAGAATAGTTCCTAATTTTGAGGTTCATAACTAAGCAGGATGGAATTGTTATTATTTTTTGTAAACACAGCTTTAGTCTTACCCCCAAGGCTGCCGGTGGAATCACTACAAGACTGGGTTCAAGCTAATGTCATTGAAAATTTCTTGTTGTAGCTATCAAATGATTAGGTCCTTTGACTTCTCATGTGGGGAGCCCACGAGGAACACCAGGTATAACTTCTCCTGCAGTGCAGGTTGTTGACTTTTGACAGGGTCCATTTTCAATTTTCTTTTTATTTTTTTCAAACCATTTCATTTCCCACTGAAACACTGAAAAATCCAAATCTCACTGAATATTTCTATTAGTTTACCTGTATTTTGACACTTTTTTTTTTCCCCAGAGGTTGAAACATTGAAAATTTCCATTATAGTGAAATTCTTTCATAGCAGTTAAGGTCTTGTGAAACCAGAACATTAAATTAAAGCAAAATGTTTATGATTAGACCATGAATGTTGCTTTTCACTTCTTCATATGCCCAGCCAAATTATGATTAAAGTTAAGCCACCCTGCAGCTTGACTCCCAGAAAATAAAGGGAAAAAAATCAGAATACAAGTGGTAAGGTTGAGCTTTTTACTTTTCGTATCATTTTTATATTAAAGACTGACAGTGCTTCCAAGTGCAGCCCTGGTTCATTCCCAACAATAAAGTATGCTGAAGGCAAATTGGTACAAGTGTTAATAAAGTATTAATAAATCCTCACTATGTGGGAGTAGTATTGCAGGGAAGGCATTGATAGAGAGTGTTAGGTCACTCACAAGGGCTGGCTGGGATCCAGGTGCTCACCTGTCATCTCTGGGTGACAGCTAAGAAATAGGCACCAAACTTTTACATTTTTTATCATATTCTTGACATGAGCATCAATTCTTCACACATTTTTTCAAATATTCTTCTCAGGTAAACATCAGTTTAATTTGCAATATTTGTAAGAAGCTAATTTACCCATCAGAAAAACAAGTCTAAATAAATGAATAAATAAATAAATTAAAGAAACCAACAAAAAATAAAAAAAAACCTACACAAAAGCAGGAAGACAAAATAATACAGGCAGGTGAGTGAAGGAAGAAATTCTCATATGCAGCAACATGTAGAACAGACTTTGATTGCAAAGTGAGGACACCTGAGGATTTTAGCCTTCACTTTATCTTCTGATATCCTTTTACTTTAAGACCCATGCCTGAATGCAATATTCAAATGTCTCAAGCTTCCACTTGCTGTATTTGTCATAAAAAGAAATATTAGAGAATTGCTTACAGTATTTCTGGCCTGATTCAGGTAGTTCCTGGAGATTTGAGTGAGGTTTAGACAAGAAACTTGAAAGAAAATATACATATCTCAATATATACATATCTTATTTACCCATCTATCTAACAATATCTGTCTTATTAGAAAATGACCTTGGGGTTTGCTGCAAAGATTTACTCTTTTCTAGTCAGTCTTATGGGGTATGTTACCTTCCCAGGCTAGAATCACTGTTACTGGAGGCTAAATCCCTGAAAAGCACTGTAGCCACACTGAGGACAGAAGAACATAACAAATTCAGAAAAACCCAAACCCGTCCCCAACAGCACAAGGTGACAAGGGAAGGTGGGTTCTTTGTGGTTGGTTAATAGCAGCAAATCTTTGGGGATCTCTTGGTCCATGCTCAGGACCTTAGACTCTGCCTCTGAAGTACCCTGACCTTGCTTTTGCAGGGTCTGCCTCTGGGTTCATCCCACTGCAGAGAATTGGGTTACACTGGCACAGGGCTAAATAGAAAAACAACCAGCTTTCATACACAGTTGCTACTGAAGAATGGGGTATCATGAAAGGGAAGAACTTTCATGGTCTTTAAGCCAAATGTAAAGTGTAAATCTGATGAATTAAAAGTTCTTCTGATTTAGAGCTTAACAAGAAATGCATGGCTATGATATCTTTGTCAGCTCATATCAATATTTGGTTTTACCAGTTGAGGATACTTTAATTTCTATCCATTTCTAGAATTAAATATATTGACACAGAAAGTGTAAAAATTTAAATTTGTGTATCACTGTGCTTGACAGAGCTGCCATTAAGGGCAGGGTACACAGAAGGACGTAAAAGCAATTAAACACCAGGTTGTCAGTAGGCAGAGAATTAGAGAATTCTCCACATGACAGGGACAAGAAGAGGAGGCCATTAAGGCACATGCTATTTATTTTAATATTATCCATGATCTGTATTGTACTCAAATTATAAATAGGCTAAGTGTGAGTGACCTAGAACAGTTTGGCTTCTGTCCTAGCTGGATTGAATCGCAGCTCACACTGTCCTCCTTCCTACTCATTTCTGCCTTCAGCACAGCACTGCCAACATCTGAGATTTCTTTCTCTCCTGAAGCTTGCATCAAACCTTTTGTTTCAATATTTAGCCTTAGCTCTTGGAGTCATGTCTGTTTCATGACATGTGAGGTTTTGGGGGTGTTTAAGTAGCACCTTATTTTGGGGATTTAAGTAGCACCTTGTTTTGCCAAAAGATGTTCCCAGCTGTATTTCATGACAGTAGGTAGATATAGAATTGTACTGGCACAACTGTCCTGGGACAGTGACTCCATTACAAAATGGTGTTTGGGCTACTTTTTGGAGGTGAATTAAATCATAACTTTGCCTAAGCCAGGTCCCAGTGTGAGTGACCAGCTGGAAGAAAGATTTAGACTGATCTAACAATATCTTTTTAAATTTACATGTTAGATTATGACAAAAAAAAATAATCCCATGTAGGCAAGACCTACATTTTTGTTCATTAGGGCTGTGGAGAAAACATGACTCAAGTGAATTGCAAAGGCTTAGATACCAGAAGGCAAATAAAAATAAACTCAGTTATTATCATGATTTTCTTTTTCCAGTTTCATTATTTTTGTGCCAACCTCAAGGTTTTAGGGGTCTGAACTCTGAAACTGTGAACCCTCAGGGACAGCAGAAATATTGACTATAATTAGATAGTATAATCTCTGGGACAGGGACTGCCTGCTCCTGTGTTTAGACAGAACTCAGCACCAGGGGCTGCTAAGCAGAAACAACTTTCTGGTCCTAGCACAGTGAGAACAAATAATTAATATTAATACAACACACCCATTTCTCTACTAGGGGCACTTCAGCTACTTGCCCACAATCCCTGCCCATATTCCCTATTCAGAAAAAATGCATCCTCCCACAGTTCAATTCTATTTTGACAGAAGATTTTACCTTGGCTTTTTTATGACTCTGTGTCACCCTGAACTCTCTGGGGCTGTCTGTACCTTTCTCTGAACCATGTATGGATGTTTTGACAGGTGTCTTTACACACAGCCTGCAGTGGTCTTACTTAGGAAACTACAAGAGAAAATTAATTATATTAACTCTTCTGCAGGAGGAAGGGCAAGACACCCAAATCTTGCCGCCTGACAAAGTAATATCTTTTATTATTTGTTAGGGGATGAATGTTAGCCTTGTGCAGATGGCTCACATAAAGCCCTGCACAGCCTGAAATCACAGTTATCCAATTAACATGTGGCTTTTGAGCTGTCTTCAAGGTCCCTTCCAACCCAAACTCTCCATGATCCCATGATGCTGTGGCTCCACGTTTCTGTGGTAATGAATTATTGCATGGATTCAATGTAAGGAGTGGGATCCTTTTCCCAGGACTCTATAAAAACACCAGGAGGTACAAGCCCGGGGTTTGATGGTGTTTTTGTGATCACTCACAGCTCTCCATCACCCTTTTATGCCAGATCCTGTGGAGCAGTATTTCCTACTACAATTCCCAAATATTAGATGCCCAAAATCTCACAGTTCTTCCAAGAAATGCATGTGGGCTTTCTCAGGAGCTATGTATTTTGTTTCAGGACCACTTATTTAGAGAACAAAGTATACAAGCACTCTTATGACCCTGGAGAAGGACCTACCAAGCTGCTGAGCTGAGGTAACATTCATCCAAGTGCTCTGTATTTGTATGGAGGTGTTTCCTGGAATTAAGTACCAAAGCTGTACTCAGAAAATACTCCCTCTCTAAACAGAGATGTTTCACAGCATTTTTCAAATGCAGAAATTAATATTGTTATTTCAGCCTGTGTTTGGTAGACAGACTGAGCAAAATTTTATCCTTTTTCATGAGTTAAAAATACCCAAAATTGAAGGTAAGACATTTATTGCAGTTCTATATCAGCATATAATCAGGTTGTGATTTGATGTAATAACAATCTTCCAATCTTTTATTTTTATAATTATTTTTATAATGCACTCTTTATAAACATTAAAAGGTGCAAAGATATCAATTCAGGTGTTTTACAGTATTGTACAACTTATCCCAGCAATCCAAGTGTGTTTAGGAAACTTTAAACCCATGTAATTTTGTGCCAGACTGAGTAGGCCTGGTTAGAACAAAGAACATCATGAACTGAATTAAAGCTTTGATGAACTCAGCACCTTTATCTCTCCTAAACTCCCTTGTTTTTCATCTATACTGAGAACCAGCATAGCAGTTTCTTTCAACGACCTCATTTTTAAAATATCCCCTCAGTAAAGTTTATGGAAAAGGAGCAAAACACAGTCCATTAGAGAGCAAATGCAGGCAAACATGTAGAGGGTTTTCATTTCTACTTTCACAGAAGTTATCAGTAATTGTGCTTTTTTTTGCCTAGCAGCGTCTAAGAAAAATCTTATGTGTTCTACTTTATAATTGCTGTCTTTATATTGACTGGGGAGGCCATTAGGTTTTGCTGTGAATGAATTCTTCTGCAGTGATAAAAGCTGGTATTAAAATGTCACTGCAGTCATTTTAATGGTTGTTTTCTAGTAAATGGATGATTTGTTGATTTTGCAGTCCCGAGCTGTTAATAATCACTTAGTTCATTCTGTTGATGATAAAGTTAAAATGGCATTTTGACAATAATTCTCCATTATCAACCAACATTTGCCTTCTGTTCACATTGTGTAATTATCACAATCTCTCAGTCCAGTCTGGGGACTCTGCAAGGATTACAGCAGAGGACCAAGCTCCTCAAAGACTAGGAAATAGCTTCTTTTCCTTTTCTGGAGGAACAGCTCTTGCAGTCCAGCAGCTCTGGCAGTGCACTTTCCTTGGGAATTGATGCCTTGGAGTGCCTACCTAAAACAGAGGCTAGACCAAATTAAGAGAATAAAAGTGAGCATTTATTGAAGGCCTTGAACACCTTGGGCAGCCAAAAGCCTCCAAGGGGCTGCACTCAAGATGGACAATGGTCATGAGTTTTTAATACAGTTATAAGTTTGGTCCATTTGCATATCAGGGGTTAATCCTTCAATTACAGTTTCAGGTAATTAAGTCATTTACTCCAAGTTCCCCCCCCCCCCCAGTTCACTGTTATTTACATCTCTCAGGCCCTGAGACAGTAAGGTGTCCTTGAGTTTGAGGCCCAGAGAGGAAATGCTTTATCTGAATAAAATGGGAGAACAGTAGCTGACAGGCTATGGAGTTAGGAGTTAGGAGTTATACACTAAAGCAGTACAGGATCTGAAAAATATAAAAGCTAAATCCTAAGGCATCAGAATGGTTTAACACACACATCTCAGGTGCCTGATCCCCAGCAGCAGGAGACACATCCTGTGCCAGCAGGCGCAGAGGCCTGGCAATGGAAGAGGCTGCATGAGCCTCAGTCTGAGCCTTGTGCAGGGCAGCCTGTGAGCCATAATGGTCATGGTGGGGATGCACCTACTGTTTTGACAGGTGGAGAATGTGTGTGTGCACATGCAACACCAATTATATCATGTTAAAATCACAGATATCTCACCCTAATTCCAGGAAAGTAGGATGTGCTCCACTTCTGTGAATGCCACCCAGCTCAAAGGGAGTAGAGCTGAATGAGAGAGTTTGACCCCCAAATCTGACACTTAGGAATGCACTCAAAGAACAACCAGAGAGGCGTGGAAAGACTGGAGAGCCCAGAAAACCTGATGAGCTGTGAGAAAAGTCCTCACTCCTCATGGACATGTCTGTGTGCCCAGAAGGAGCAGTGAGAAGTCTTTGCTGACACTTGTCCTGAGCCACTGAAGACCTGGAGAGATCGCTGTCCAGCTGCTGCATGTGGCATGGCACATCTGTCTGGGGTGCCTGGGCTTTGGTGACTACCAGCATCTCCAAGAGAGCTCTGATAGCTCTGCTCATGATTAGATGATGATCATCATGTTCTTAATGCCAGCACATGCCCTGAGGCAACAGACCAAGTGCTGGGGTTTGTGTGCCAAAATGAGGAAAGTTAATTCAACACCCTCGATAACAACAATAGTACTTTGTGCTTTTGATCTTCAAAGCGCTTTACAAACATTAGCTAATTAATTAATCCTTACAATACTTCTCTGCTATTATATCCATTTAGCAGATGGGGAAATTGAGTCAGAGGAGTTAAATGACTTGCCCAGGGCTATGTAGGAGTTGGCATCCAGGCTGTGATGGGGAATTCCTGGCTCCTCCTTTCAAATCTCCAAAACAGCTGTGGCTGCTGTTACAGACCTGAGACTGGCTTAACTACAGAGGCTGGAGGGAGCACCTTGGCAGGAGCTCTGATTCTGAGGTGTCCACCAGACATGGACATGCCCAAGTGCCACCTTCAGACTTGCACTGTGGTGCCAGTTGGGATTGGTGAATAATTTATTGTGCTCCCCTGTCTGCAGAGCTTCTGGAAAGGAGCTGACTCATGTCTGGCCAGTCTGGCCCTGAGAATCATCAGTCTGTGCAAATACCCATCCTCACCCCTCACGTGGGGGTCTCCCAAAGATACTGCCTCCAGCAGGGATACAGAGGGAAATTCTAGGCCTCCTTCATAGTCAGGAGACAGGGAGATGGAGACAGAGGTGGGGACACCCAAGTATAAAAATTTAAATTTTTATTTTACAAAATCCTCATATAAGGAATGAAATGAGAGGTACATGGATGTGGACAGTGTGCTAAGGGAAATAATAAAAGTTCTTAAGTTTTACTCAGCCAGGTATTTCTGTATCTGATAGAGTACCAAGATAATAATTTCTTCTACTGCTTAAGGATAGGGTTGCTCAAGATTTATTGCAAAATCAAGATAATTGCTTAATATCAAAGGAACCATTTTGGCTCCAGGTAATCTAGAAAACTAGTCAATACTACTAGATAACAGTTATGCATTAGTCAAATAAGCCTAGGAAGAGTAATAGTGGTTTAAAAATTATATTGTAATTTGCAGTGCACATTTTGCAGTGGATACAGCACTGGTTTTCATCACACAAAAATATGCTGTAGAATAAAAGAAGGTGAAAAAAATCAAAAGGATAATCTTTCACTTCTACATGATGGTGAGAAATTTGGGAAATTGAGAAAGGATGACCTCCCTTGACAGGCTGGTAATGCTCTTCCTAGTGCAGCCCAGAATGCTGTGGGTCTTTGCAGCCAGAGCCCATGGCTGGCTCATCTTCAATGTGTTCACCAGAAACCTCAGGTCCTTTTCTCTTTTCAGCTGATCACCCCCAGCCCGTGCTGGGCCATGGGGCTGTGCCTCCCCAGGGGCTGCACTTGGCATTTGCCTTTGTTGGTCCCCCCTCAGGACCATTTGGTTGGTCCATTTCTCCAGCCCATCCAGGTCCCTCTGGCGGGCAGCACAACCGTCCGGTGGCATTGGCCACTGCTCCCAGTCCAGCACCATCTGCAAACTTGCTGAGTGTGATCTCTGGCCTTTTGTCCAGGTCATTAATGGAGATGTGAAACCCTACTGGCCCCAGAACCATCTCCTGGGGTGCATATTCAGCAGCTAGTCTCCAGATGAACTTCATAGCCAGCCCTGATGCTGCCCTTAGAGTCCAGCAGATCAGTCAGTCCCAACCCACTGCATGAGCTTTTTCAGCATGGAGGGACACCAGGATGTTCCTGTCTGCTTTCCCCTTTACACATTCTTGCTCACTACTCCCCACTTCATGGTTTCCAGTATTAAGGCTTCCAGAAGCACCTTTTTTACTGAGTTGGATGTTCTGATGCCTGCCTGCCATGAGTTTAAAATGTGCCAACTGTGGAAAAAAGAAGGCAAGCATGTTGCTTAAATGCAAGTTAGTGGATATACTTCGTGTGATCAAACTCTTTGCTACCTTATTTAGATTTAAAAATGTATAGTCTGCACAACCCTTGATCAATAGTTTGAACTGACCCCTGAGAATTTCTCCCATGGAGGAGCAGGGGGTGAGATTTCCCAAAACCTGCAGTCAGTGTCCCAAGCACCTGTGCTTGCCCAGCATGCAGGAAGCTTTGAGCAGGCTGTATCTTGACTTTGGGCTCTTTGCTGCCTCATGGGAGCCATCATCACTTGGCACAGGACGGAAATGCCTGCAGGCTAACAACGCTTCTGTGAAAGACACTGCAAAACCAGACCAGAGCCAAGGTGACACAACCATCTCCTCACTTGCAGGGTTGATCAGTGATTATCAACCACACATGAGAACATCCAGAGATGTGAATAACTCCAGACACTTGCATGTGGCCAGAAGGACACATTTCCCAGAATCCCAAGAAGAGTAGAGTGAGATTCCTCCTGGGGCTGCACAGCAAGGGGGCAGAAGGCAATGAACACAGACTGCAATAGGGGACATTCTGACTAGATTAGGTAGAAAATTGTTACCCTGATTTTTTAAGATTTTCAAAGCCTTCCGATGCTTACATTCTTGTAATGAACTTTCTCACACACTTTCTGTAAATAACTTATTGTTTTACAGTCTTTTATGGAGGAAGAGAAATTTGATGGACTGTTGGTTCGTCCAGTGTCATTGGAGAGGTGACACTTTCACCCTCCAATCCACTGTCACTTTTGGAAATCTATAAATGATGGAGTCAGAAAATAAACTATGCCTTTTTACCTTAAGAACAGCAGCATATTTGTGTCGTGTTGTTTTGTGTCTTATAGTGACAGAAAATACCCAGAATAAAGGCAGTGAGCATTCAATTTAAACTCTAGAAGAGGGTTCAGGGGACTTGTGGGGTCTGCACCTTTGGATGTGTTCACAGCTTGACTGGACATAGCCCTGAGCAACCTGATCTACCTGAACTTGAAGGAGGAGGTTGGATTAGATTTACAGAGATCCCTTCAATCCTGAGCAGTTCTGTGGGTCTATGAAATCCAAGGTTGCATGAAAACTTCACCCAACACTGGGGTAGGAATGTAGCACAAACAGGAATATAGGACATGGTACTCATCTGTAAATGTTTCTCAGCCCAAAGGGAAGGGAAAATACCCTATCATTGCATAAAAGATGGAGAAGCCCAATCCAGAAAAAATGCATCAAAGTTGGGGCTACTTATATTCATCTGGTTCAGTAATAAAACTACTTACAGCAAAAAGTCACTTCTGGCACCACAGAAATGGAAGACTTGATATTAAATAATTACAACAAATCTAAATATAGTGAGAGGCAAATAAAGTACCAGAGAAGTTAAGAGCTCTGCAAGAGATATGAAGTGTGCCCATTATGAAGAGCTTTCTGAATTGAATTTGTAATGGTATATTCATGTTAAAAGGAGTTCAGTATGTTTTTAGTGGGAAAAAATAGCTCTTGGTACAGATAAAAATAGATTGTCCTGGGATTTTCCTTTGCTAGAAATTAAAGTATCTCACAAAATTATTAATAGCTGTGTGTCTTCATGATGCTAGTGAATTTTTCTGTGGAAATGTAAAGTGGTAGAAGGTTCTGATATTTCTTCTTCAACATTCTGACAAGAAAACAATGCCTTCTTCACTATTTATTGTTTTAGAAAGAAGAGTGTTGCTCAGCTGCTTCACCTCAGAGGTGTCTGATGGCACTTTCCACAATCAGCACTGACAGTTCAAGGATGAAAGGTATGGTGTACATTCTTGTTACTCAAGGGTTAAAGAAGGTCCCATAAATAAATTATGGATGCATTTTTAGAGCACTTTGCTAAGAACAAGAATGGCAGAAAATATCACAAGGCTGTCAAATCAGATTAAAGCCCATGTGCTCTGAGTAATCTGTGGGGAAAACTAACAAAATGTATGTTTGTCATGTATTAAAGATATTTTCTTAAAAAGCTGATTGGCTGAATGAACATAGAAATCCACCCTTGCTTTTTCCTATCTCTCATGGTTTGTCTCTTATGCTTAGTTTTAAGTATAACTTACAAAATAAGTGCAGCCAGCAACATATCCCAGGTGAGCAGAGACTCCATCAAGAATAAAGCTGTGGAATTGAGCATACATGCTAATGCCTGTGTATGGATAAAAATCCATAGTATGTCTATGCATTTTCTCAGCAAGGTTTTCTAAACCCAGTCACTTGGATGTCTTGAAAGCTTAAACTTAAAACTTCTGCTGTTCCACAGCACATAAGCAGAAGGTTTGTTTTTCAATTGCTCATACCAGATTTGGAGGAATTTACATAAATCCCTCAGAAGGATAGAGCTACTGCTGCAGCCGTTTGTCAGCTGTTAATCCATTATCCTAAAGATCTAGAGAATGAATCAGGTAACAGAACAGAATCTTATCAGGTAATTGTGCCTAGAGGGGTGCAAGGGTCCTGGGGGAAAGGGTAAACAGTAGCTTTGAATTTCCAGAACTGTCCCTGCTGGCTTTTATCCTGGATGCAGGTTCTGGGTGCCACTGTTGGACTAATACCCTGCACATCCCCCTGCATCCTCTATGTCTATTTTCCACAGCCTGTGGACCAAAAGGATCAATAGTGTGGTGTGGCCAGGCTTTTGTCTGGGAAATGGAGTGCTGGGGTGTGTGTCAGACTGCCTAAGCCCATCTGTGTCCATGGGAACTACAGGCACAGCAACCTGTGCATCACTTCAATCACCCAAGGAACAATTAATTTTCCTGTGTCAGTTTTAGGGATAAGAGATCTTCATTTGTCCATAAAACAACCTTTCAATATCATATTCTATTGGACTCAGTTGGGCTCAGAGGCAAGTCAAAGTAAATAAAAGACTTCAATTTGATAGATGGAAAATATCAGCAGAAAAAGGCCAAAAGAAATTACTGAAACCCTCTCACTGTGTGACACCTTATGAGAGTGTCCCTTGTAGATGTGTAACATGTTAAATACCTGAGGCAGAATCTAGGGAGGTAATTAAATGCCTTGTAACTAGAGCAAGATGTTGGACAGAGAGCAAGAAAAGGCTGAAAAGTTAACCTTGAATTATCTGTCTTTTTGACTACACTGGAGAGATTTGTGAGATTTGAACCAGATCCCAAAGATCATTCATGGCCTTCTCTTCCTAGCAATGTCTGGATTGGCATTTTTCTCCAGCTGGCTGATGGAAGTCCAGGACACTGGTTATGAGGGAGAAGTGCAAGCACAAGTGTACCAGTAGCAAAACTCAGGAAATTTTATAACCAAGCTAATATAATTCTGAGTTTTTATCTGGAAGAGATTTGAATCCCAGTGCTGTCTCACAGGATGGGGTTTTTAATTTGTTTATTTGTTTGGGTTTTTTAAATATTTTATTTATTATAAGTATTTCTAATATAATCTGAGCATTCAGTATTGTCTTCCATTCTTCACAGCTCCAAAACCCAGTATCTCCTGGTGTAGTTTGTGAAGAAGATAAATAGTTTATAAAATTTAAGGCATTCTCTACAGCTGTACATTTTCTGCATAAATACTTTTTGCATTCAATATATGCTATAAATTCTGTGCTGTGACTTAGTACAGTGAAACTATTTTATAAAACACTGTCAAAGTAGAGACTTCTGAAAAAAGCAAAGCAAATCTACCAAAGGGAGATACACATACAGATTAGCCTTGGGTGTTTTAAAGCCCCCCAAAGGATTAATGAACATTTCTCTCTCAATTCCCATTCACTTCAATGGGATAAGGATTTCTCCCAGTCCCAGCAGTGTTTATGCTTTATAAGGAAATGTTTATAAACATTTGTAGGATTGAGCTGTGTTTATGACCCATATTGGACCTGGAGTCACCCACTGTGGAAAATACCACTCAGTGCCCACAGGATTCCTGATTCACTGCAGTTGATTTCAAAGCTCAGTAAAGCCTGTGGAACAAAATTATGTTATAAAATCTTAACTACAAATGTTACCACACATATAACCAGATGTCTAAAATGTCAAAAAATAAGAGAACTAGTGCAGACAGGGGAAAGAATTGATAGATTTAAAATAAATAAAACAGTCACCAGCAAATGACATTCTGAAAATAGACAGGACTATGAAAGACAAACAGTAATTTATTATTTTTTAACAGAATGGAAAAAACACCATAAATGACAGATTTGATCACCTTGGTTGACAGTTCTCAGGATATTTAAGATAAATTCAAATCACAGAAATGGATCCTTGAAGTAATTTCAAGGACAGTCCTTTTAGAATAAATAACCATTCTCAATCTCATAATAATTGCTTGACTCCAGAAAAAAAGGAAAAATACATTGACAATGCAGCCAATTTTATTTAGAGTAGATGGGATAAATTCATTATGCCCAATGTGTTGAATGCTTTGTGGAAAGGAATACTGTGAATATTGTAAGGACTAAAGGTGCAAGTGCAAAAGACCTTAAAAAAAAATATTTCAGAAGAGGAAATTGCCTAGCAGAGGGGTACAGGTGCTCGTGCTGATGGAAAGGACATGAACCCCAAGGATATTCAGTGTGAAGCCAGCAGGTTCAGATCTGCCTCACCATTCATGTCTAAGATGGAAAATCCCCCAAACCAGGGAGCAGCACTTCAGCTCCCATCCTGCATGAGGCTGCACTGATGGCAGATTTTGCTTAATGTGCTTCCTGCAGGACAGGTTATACATGAGGAGGAGCATCTGCCTGTTCCAGGAGAAATGGCACTGCAGGAGCTCTCTGCATTCCCAGTTTGGTTGCATAACTCTGCTGGTATCACTGAACCCCCCTAACTAGGCCACCAAAACTCCAAGGGTTTGTTTGTGCACCATATTATGCAATTTCACGCAGTGACACCCAAATTCAACCTAAATGATTCTCTCTATTCAGAGCAGTCAGGCTGTGCCAGTGCATCGTGCTGCCTGATGTGTTTTTAATCTTTTACAGCCTTATAGAAAGCCAGCTGGGCATTCCTACATGGTCCAACACTGAGCAGTACTGTAATTAACCTGGCATTATCCCAGGCATGTTTTGCTACCTAGACCTGTTTCTAGACATTATCATGACAAACACTACAGAAAAAAATGCCAATACACTTGCTCCTCATTGTGGCACTTGCTCATAGCATCACTGCTGGGAGAAATGTTTCAGTTTGCTGCATGAAATGAATTGCTGAATTTCTTTTCCCAAAGTTCAAAATAGTTCAGATTTTGGATTTTGATGCAGAAGAGCAAGGAGTTTCAGGTTTCTACTGAAATGTCACTCTTCATTCCTGTTCTCACTTGTGTCTAAATTTTTTTATCAATTGCAGCTATTCAGACTTTTCCAGTTGAAAATATTCTTCATGAGCAATTCCACTTCCTCCCCAAGGAACATTCTCAATGAAAAATGTATTAATGGAAGCATTGCCACTACTGAAAAGGAAAGATTTTCCCTGGAAAAGGAAAATTTCCCTTGGAAAACAACAAACAAATCACAAGAAAATTTCAATAGGTAAAGTTAGGCTCTCTGCTATTAAAAAATCATACGGAGGGTTAAATATAAGTATAGAATTTCTAAGAATAAGGAAAGATGCAGCAGCTCCCCTTAAGAGTTTATAATTTAATTTCTGCTGGTAACAACAGAGAGTTGGGGTGCCTGGGGAGCAGAAAAAGAGGAATACACAGACCAACTTGTGTGCTGAATCCAGGCCACAACGTGGTTTGCCTGCTGGCTTTGCATGCACAGATACAATCACTTGTTAACTACCTAAAGCCAGTTAAAAGATTAGCCATGCCACAGAGATTGATGCTGTTAAGATGGATCAGAGAAATGTGGCTCAGGGTTTAAATCAGCCTGGTGATTTGGATGAGCACAGCCTGCACTGGGCAGGACACCACCAAACCCCTGACAGTCCTTGCCAGCTCTGCCTTGGGAACAGAGAAATCCCCTCCCCACCCCAAATCTGGTGGCTGGTTACACAGAAGCACAGGCACAGGGAGCACTGATGTGGTCCTGAGGCGGAATCAGTCTGATTTCTGCTCTCCTGTGAGGAAGGTAATGTATTGGACAGTCTAAACCCATAGGAGGGACTTTTATTTTTGGCTGAGGGATCATCCCAGTGTCTCACAGAGATTCCTTCCTTAAGCAATGTGGATCAGGTCTCTGGTGATGTGGTACTGCAAAGCCAGCACTGACATTAAACAACTTATTTCCACAGACAGCAAATACAGAGTGTCATCAGAGTCAACAGAGGTTACTTTCATACTAATCAGTGAAGTGGGCCTGACACAAACCCTTACCTTGGATTTCCTCTGGCATGAAGGAACCCCTATTCACAGTTAATTTCCCTTAGCCTGCTGAGCAGGGTGGCCACATACAAAACCCTTATTGGAACCAATTTCTGGTCCACAAGTCATGCCCAGAAACTGGAAAATGTGCATTAGCTTAGGACAGAGCCACACCTGTAAGCTGAGCAGAGGCTGGGCAAGGTGACTAGAGGGGTTCCTCCCAGCATTAAGTTTTCTGTGATTTAATGGCTGTTGTCAGTAGGGATCAGCAAGTTTTGGTGTTTGATGAGTTCCTGGGTTCAGCCATGTGCTTGTGTCCATGTAGTCCTTCCTGGGGACAGACAGAGGCTGTGACTGCCCTGGTGAGCACCCAGACACCCCAGCCTGGAGTCACAGACCATGCAGGAGAGCACGGCCAGTGACTCCTGTTATTTTCTGTCTCAGTGGTCTGGAAAACAAAAGCCCAGTAAGGTGGGAGAACTCCTAACGATGCAAAATCCAAGAACAAGAAAACACAAAATGACCTGCAGTGACTGAAGCAGCAAAACCAGCAAGATGCAGTTGTGGAAGTGGAGAGACAAAGATGGGGAGATGAGGTTATCATGATGAAGGCAAGGATGATGTGTGGAGAAGAAAAATTCAATTAAGGTTTTTTGACACTGGTGAGCACTGGTTGTAAATACAAATAAAAATATTTCTCATGCTCCTCATGCAAGTGCTTTTCCTTGTGCAAGAGGAATTCATAAAATAGCTTTGCCCTAAACAATTTTTGAATTGTTTTCCAGTATAGAAGATCAACTTTTTCTCAAATTTTCAATGCAAAGTTAAAAAGAAACTCATGCAAAAATAAATATGCACAATAACTCTGAGCATTTAGACAATACTTATTTTCCTAAATTCTAGCCACAATATTCTTCCTGACATAAATTTCCAAACAGCCATTTTTGAGAGTTTGGACTTTTAAAAACATAAGTGTCTACAGCCTCTTGCACACCTCCCTTTTCTCTCTGTGTAAGCAAATGCATTAATGTAGCAGGGAGGTAATTGCAAGTTGCCACAGCCACTCAGTTTCCATCTGTTAAATACTGGAGCATTTTTAAGGAAGGTGGCAGTGAAGCAAACATGCTTTATACGAAATTGATCCCCAGTGGCTCAAGAGTGAGATTTCAACAAAATGTTCTAACAGAAAAATTTGAATATTTGAAGTTTTTTTTCCCCTCTTCTATCTTCCCCACTGTCAGGTGTTTGGTACTCAGAGTTATTTTAGAAGGCCCAAAGCTGATGAAATTATAGCCAGGTGACTGTTTGGAGCATATCCCAGCTATATTCTTCTCTTTGGTCTTCAAGACATGAAAGAACTGTACATGACACTTCAGAGTGTCCTTTTCTTCAGGAATCTGGTTGGCTTTCAGCCCCTGCTGACTTATGGAGCAATTTATTTTACTTTTTTTAAGATGCTGTCACATTCAGCTGTTTCCACTGAAATAATTTCAATAAAAGATGTTAATAAAAAAATGGGCAGTCACCTCCCTTTTTTCTGTTGAGTCACTGTCAGATCCCTAGGCACTCTGAATGGCTACCAAAATGTGAGGTGATGTAAAGATCACAAGAAAAAAACATTTCTTTCAATTTTTTCAATATCATTTTTTTTTCCCAAGGAAGAAAACTTAAAAAATGTAAATAAAACCAAACTACCTTTGACTGCATTTTCAAGAAATAAAAATAAATGTTTAACTGTGTCTTGATCTGAACAATATGAAGTTGTGTCTCTAAGCTGAGGGAAAGTAGATAAATTTTAAATCATTACCCACCCAGTTCTCTCTCTGTATACATCCAGAGAAATACTTTTTTAATGGAAGAGCCAATGCTTCTCCTTCAGAGACATCGATGGTCAAAGAATTTCACAGATTCTTCAACACTCAATTTATTCCTTTTCAGTTGTCCCCTCTGAAATCCACCCCGCTGAGTACAAACGGTTCATTTTTTTAATCTAAATGATGAGGATGGCAGAGTGGTGCCTCAGATTTGGAGTGAACAACAGGAAGAAGTAATAAATTGTACATTAAAACAAGTCACCCTTGAATGGAAAGGCTGCAGTTGACCCAGGGCCTTAAGCTGGCAGCTCTTTTTATTGTGGTGAGGACCATACCCTAAACTTCTCCAAGATCCTTATGAGAATGGAACAGGTTCCTGAATTTTTGCGTTGAGCATTTATGTCCCCAGATTTTATGGTCTCTGAAGAACCTTCTCTGTTCCAGATTGTTCTTGTAAGAGGTACCAAAATGTTTTTTAATGAAAATAATTTCTTTTACTCAAATTTCACTGTCCATTCTCCCAACATTTATGTGCTTATGTGGTACAGTTTTGGAAAGGAATGGTAACTGAAGCTTGGTTTTGGGAAAAAAAAGTAATGAAAATTCAGACATTTACATAATTCTACAGATTTCTGCATCCCTGTGTTGTCTAGTAAAAGTTTCCAAAGGCTTCAAAACCATCAGGTATTAGTGATGTAATGTCAAGATATATTTAAATCTTCTGAATCCCTGCAGAATTTATATTAATTCTGGTGTTCCCATCGCATTGAGCAGAATTTTCTGTATTTCTCTGTCTGTATAAACAGTACATTCAATAAAAGTGCAGTGCAGGATGTCTTCCATATAGGATGAGGAGTGATCAAGAGGGATCAGGTGGATTGAAAAGGTAATAATTGCCCTATATACAGAGGCTGAAAGCATGTATCCCTGTCAATCCTGTGTCTAAAAAAGTCTATTGTGGTCATATACTCTCTATGAAAATGATTAAACAAGATCATTCTACCTTGACTAATTAACCACCACCAGAAAGCTGCCATTTTGAATTAATTACAGAGCCATGACTTGAAGGTGACAGACTCTAAAACTAATTTAGTCTTCTACAATGCTGGAAGGAAAAGAGCTGAAAAGTCCAGGTTATTTGCTGAGTTTATTTTGCTTGTGCCTAAGTGAATTACCAACATAAAGTAGATATCAGACATGAAAATGTGATTGGGCATTGTCCCATGTATGTGCTTCAGAGTATAAAAAACTGTCATAAAACCCAAGCATGCCACACTACCAGCAATTAATCTGAATAAGTGATCACATTATAGCCAAAATTTCTGACTGATTTCTAAGGTTTGGATGCAGTGACAATGACTTACAGGGAGGAGTGAAAGAATTATGATGTCCATGTAGTAGAACAGGCACATTTACCTATGGCATTCATTCAGAGAGAATCCAATTAGGAAAAGTGCTAAACCTTCAGAATGCTTTTACCAGCTGTAGTGGGGAAATTAAAAAAGATCACAAGGAACAACTAACCATGGCAAAAAAAAAAAAAAAGAAAAAAAAAATCCAAATTCCTCTGCAGTGGACTTAAAACCTTTGCTTCTATCTAGGGCATCTCTTATAATTTTTTAACTCTCCTTCTCTCCCATATAAGTGGAGTTTGTTGAAATGATGGAGTTTATTCTCCATTATATCACAGCAGTTCTTGTGTGCACTGGAGCATATTCTGAGACCAATGTTGTGGTTTTCAAAAACTGTATCCTTTCCTTGCACGTTTTCCTGGGATAAACAGACTTTCCTATTCCACATCCTCTCCTTCTAAAACAGGTGATTTTTTTTTTTTTTCTCTGTGTTGGACCATCCCATACTACCAAACAGTGTGGGACTGATTCCACAGTTCATTAATTCATTTGTGCACTCTATTTGTTCCCAGTGAGCTTTACACAATGCTGATCAGAAATGGCAGCACATAATAGGTTAATACTACTACTAATAATAATAGAATGACATATTGCAAGTATAAAGGTTTGTGCTTTCAAGTTTTATTTTCTTTTTCAGGAGCTGCGAAAACCACCTTCCACACTTCATTTTTCTCTTAAAGTCTTAATCCATAATTATGGAGAACTGAGGTACCAATGCCAGAGTAACAAGATTAATACCTTTTTGACAGAATTTAATAATATGGTTTTATATTTAATTTTGTTCATAAAATATCTCGCAGTAGGAAACTTTTTTTTACTTACCTAAACATTATTGCTTTAAAACAATTTAAGTCATATTTCCTGGTGCAAAGAATTTATTAGGAGGGCTTGTTGAGAACAGATTTTTATGGGCTTGTGCAGGGATTAGCTTCAACTTAATTTGGATATTCAACCAATTTTGACAAGTACAGTCCACCATGGCCATATAATGCTGTCCTTAATTAATTTATCCTATCTTAAATGCTCTGAGGCCTTTACAATCATGTTGTATATGTCTTCTAGATAACAAAACTTATGTTGGTTTGGGTTTTTATGTCTGGAGAAAATATCCAACCATCAGTGCAGCCGATAATGTTTTTGCCTGAGTGAGATGAAGGCTGTTACATAATGTATTAGCTGCTCCCAACAGCAGAAATTCAGCCTGCAGTACCCAGCTTTCTGCACAGCACATGGGGTAGCAGAAAGCCCTGCCTCTCTGCTGTGCACCCACAGGAAAAACCTCCTGTTGCAAGACACATTTCCAAGCAGCAAATCTCCCTGTTTGTGCTGAGGTGTTGCTCAGAATGGCCCCAGAGATGCAGATATTTGCCACTACCATGCAAAGACAAGCCTGTCACACAATGCAGGATCCTACCCTGGTCCCAAGGTCTGGAGGCATCAGCACAGCCCCTGGTGCTTGTGGGAGGTAAGGGGGGGCCCATTTTTGTGATCCTCCAGAGGGGAATATCCTGGGGAAAAGGTTCAAAGTGCCTGGCTCTAGGGAATATGTGTGGACACTGTTGAGCATCTGAGATCTACACCTCTGTTTGATCTAAATATTCTGTGTGTAGTTGACAAGGGACAGCTTGAACAGTCTTCTGAGGGCTGTGGGTTTGGAGGACCAAGGAGTCTGTAGCCTCACTCTTATTTATCTGTACACATCAGTGACAGATGCAATCAACTGCAAACCAAATCCTCAAATGTAATTGGAGATCTCCAAACATCTCATGTAATCACAGGGGGTTTCTTTCTTTTACCTCCAAATAGATATTAAAATATTTCTTGCTACAGAAAGAAATAGTTTAGGTATACAATATTCTGAAAGAAACACCCTAAATTTCAACAGAAGAGGAAAAAAAACCCATTAAACTTGCAAACCTCAGTGCTGCTAATCTGGAAAAATACCATGTTTTTTTCAGAGCTATATGTTTATTTTCCTTGCAGCTGAGTGTCCCTAATCCTTTATGACATCATGACATGGCATTCACACATGGCAAGCTTCCACCTTGTTTGTGTGGAGAAAAAAAAACACCAACCAGGAGTTTGTGTGGAGAAAAGGATGGCTCCAGACATGAGGAAACAGCAAAAGGGAACACCTGAGGAGGCTTCACAGACCAGGGAAACTGTTGGCTGTACCTCCAACAGATGCCCCTACATGTGATTGTGTCTGTACAAGAATAAAAGTGTGAGTCCAGTCAATTCAAAACCCATCCACCTGCAGAATCCAAGACCATCTCCACTACAAGACTGAACTGCAAAACTAGAGACCCAAGGATATAAAACTAACACATCACTGTCAAGGCTATGATGAAAGAGGAAAAAAATCTTTTTTTCAGTTTAGGGGTGTGTGTAGCTGTGTGAATATACATACAGAATCATAAAAAGAAAGGTGGAGTATGTTGAAAAGCGAGTCAGGACTTTTTCCTTCAGTATTACAAGTGATGTGGAAAATATCCCTTGCAGCTACTGTGGGATAAATTGCAGCATGATTACAGATATGGATCAGATAAACACAGAAAGCTGATGAGAGTTTAAACAAACTTGGTCCACCTTTTCCTCTGACTTTACCTCCATTGGTTGGTTCCTTCTTCTAAATCATAATGGTGTAATTGAAGGGAAAAAATTTCTCATGTCAGAAAGTGTATAAACACATTTGTCCAGAAAACTCATGGCAGTAATCTTGAGTAGGAGCTTTTTTGCCTACACTAAGATGAAAAAAAGAAGAGTTTCATAGGATCATTTATATAGGATAAGACCTTTCAGAAGATCAAACCCAATCATGAAGTCCATACAATTCTTACATTTTGCATGGAAAAAGTAAATAAGAATGATTTTTTGTCTTTACTGATAAAACATAACTTGATGGACACAGAAAACGTTCAAAGCAAATAAAATGAAGTTTTTTTCACTTACCAGGTTACACTGTAGAACTTGCAGCTGTGGGATTTTCTGGATGCAAAATGTACGAAGCAGATGAAACAAAGGCCATAAACCAAGGAACAAACCATCAAACACTGAGGAACAGCTGAATCCTCTGTCCCAGGAGTCCTCTAACCTGCAGACTGGCAGGGCCAGGAGTGCACAGCCCAGGTGTAGGCACTGCTCTTCTCATTTGCTTTCTGCTGGCACCCACAACCAGCTAATGACACCAGCACAGTGCTGGGCACAAGAGACATTTTCTTTAACCCAGCAGAATGATTTTTGTGTTCTTCTTCAGTTCACTTTGATTTTCACACTTCTGCAATTTTTCTTCTAGCAGAAAGGATACAGGCTGTCATTTGGCAGTACTGGAGTCTTTTAGCTGTCGGGGAGGGATTCTCTGTAAAACAGTGTAAAACAGCCTTGCCATACCTTAAATTATCCTTCATGTGTTTTTAGTAGGTCATGGGTGCTCTTAGTGACACTGGGAATTTTTGATGAGCACCTGCAGCTCCATACTAATAGACCATAAAAAAATGGTATTGTGGAATTAAGCTATTTACAAAAACAAAATGGAAAGCAGAATGCAGTTGGAAATATAATGCAGGAAAAGAAGAACCTGTCATTTTAGCTGCCTAGAGAACTAGACCCTGTGTGTATGTCTGCGATTTTCTGAGGGATTTAAATCTTAATATCAGCAACACAGTAATGTTTTTATTAAAACCATACTCAGGTGTTGCCCAAATCCAGTATATATTTTTAATTACAGTCACTTCTATTTAAGCCCTCCATTGTATTTTAACATCTTTGCTCCTTGGCTTAGTACTGAGTAGCATGAAGGTCAGTGCTTAATTCAGGCTTGCAGTAAATTGCACTTCTCCAACAGCACTTTCAATGTACCTTTATCAAAAATCTTCCAGGAAAACTGCCATTCCTGCTTATGACAAATTTCATATGCTAGTTGGGCTCTGTCTCACTAAATCCCATTCACTGCTAGAATTCAGAAAATAGCTCAATTAGAAGAGAATTTGAGAGATGTTGCTGCAGGAGATTTGTGAGGAGAGATACCAGCAGATAAATGTGAGTCATTTTCCAGCTCAGGAGGCTTCAGCTGTGATTGCACAGACTGATTCTACTAAATTCATTTCTTTCTTTCCATGTATGCGAGCAAGACAGCAGGTGAAGAGTAAAATACAAAAACTGGAGCAAAAATGGGTTATTAAAGTGAATCAAAGTAACAACTGGCTGGGCAAATACACAGGTACATTATCTATGATTCATGAGCCTGTATATTTTTTAAAATGCCATTAGCCAAGTGATGACTATATGGAGATGATAGTAAGTGCCCAAAGTTTCCTCAATTTCATAACTTTGAGTCTGAGTCCCTGAATTCACACAGCTCTCTGGGGATCTGAATGCTGCACTCACTCTCCTCTGAGCAGTGGCTGGGCCAGAGCCCTCTCAAGCCCCTGCCCAGACTGAATGACTCTAGGATTAGTGTCTCCTGTTTAAAACATGTGCCTCCTGCTTTTTCTCTCTTGGAAATGAAAAAAAAAAATGCAGTAGAAAAGAACTTTGGAGATGGCTCCCACAACAAACACCAAATGAGGACACTAGAACTGAAGAGTTCCCAGATAGATCAGAATCTTTAATATATTGATCAAGAGTGCCTTTAATTGAGGTGATAAAGGAATTCACTGTCATCTGGTGTGTGTGGAAGTAACTTGGTGAAGAATGATGCTCAGATCACGTTTTCATCAAGTCAATGTGAGGGCAACAACAGCAAGCAAGCAGAGCCTGCCCATTTGCTGCCCAGTGTCCTGCACAGGGATGAGAGGTCACCTGCTGCCAGGTGAGCAGTGTAAACCCCTTCTAGAGATGGACTGGGAAAACCCACTGCTCATTTCCTAACAGTTCAAGGTGTGAACTGCCTTAGTTGTCCTGGTAGAGCAATTTCCTTCCAGCAGAGAGTGTCCTGCAGGAATTCTCCAGCTGAGGGATGGATTTGCAGTCAAATGCTTTAACATGGCTAGGAAGAAATTTAAAAAAATTCAGATGTAGATGATACAGCTTATAAAACAAAGCTGACAATGTGCAGCCTTAACTGAACTCACACTCCTGAGTTGTGAGGTTTGGTCTCTAGGTGAGCACTAGAAAATGGATACCTTAAACTGTAGAATGAGTTTTAAAATGCAGAATGAGTTTCATAGGGAAAAGAATGAGAAAATATTCTAAATTTTCAGGAAGTGACAGGAATTCCTGATCAAAATCAAACTGTATTCTTCCATTGATTTCAACAGGTAAAAGATATTTCACCCTGTGATTGTAAAGAATTAGTTTGGGGGGAAAATGCCAGTAGGATATTAAAGAGTGATTGAAGTTAAAACTTTCTCAATAAAAGGAGTGAATCCACAGAATTCTTACTTTCACAAAAAACTGATGTTTTATTTTTTTTCCAGCTGTCTAAAAAATCCAGTTTAACATCACCATATAAGAACTGGGTGTCTTCTAGGTAGAAATTATATTTTTAAAATGTAAAGATAGGCACATAATACGGTTAAAATTATGTAAGCTGGAGTCTGAATTTGCAGTAATTTAGCTCATCTGTGGTAACTGCCTGTGGGGAGTCTTGTACATGGTTATAAATGTGTGGTAATTTGAGGTTGCCTATCCCTCTTCTGAATTCCCCCTCTTGGAAGTAAATGATCTTGCATTTACTGATGGGTAGGAAGGTGCACAGTTATTACTAAGTAGCCAAACACTTGTGGCAGCTTGTTTGCACGTCTTTAAGATCAGCTAATTACAGTAGGCAGGAAGAAAAAAAAAAAGAAGTTATTAGAGCCATAACAAAGCACTTGAAATTATCAAAAGAAAAATGGTTTTATATATTGAAATTTAATCTTTTATAGATTTCTAGCCATGTAGAGATCCAAGATTTTTTTACCATTCTTCCTGATTCACTAGGCATTATTCACAGGTATTATTCAGAATTTCAATACTCATAAACTAGAAAACCTAGTGCCACTCCAGAGTAAATAATCCTTTTTACTTCTGCTCTTTCTCATAGCTGACTGAAGTGAGACTTTTTTTTATTTAGACTGTAAAAACTTTTACACAATTGGGGACTCAAAGAATAACTTTATCTTCTATTTATCTTTCTGATTTGAGGCCATTTATCCCTCTGCAGAAGAGATGGAGGTCTACTACACCATGATAAAGTGTAGCAGACTCCATTTGCAAGATATGAATGTCATCATTGGTGCAGAATGTGGTTTATTTGTCTGTTGAGCAGCCGTCATCTGAAGAAGTGTTCAGGATTTCAGGCAGGAGAATGAACCAGAACCAAAGCACAACATCCCTGGAACCTTGTAGGATCTGTGTTCAAAACAAGCAGGTAACGAGTTGGGATCTCCTTACTATGGATCCTATGGGACCAAAATTTTACATGGATTCAAAAGGAGACCTAGAAATGACAGTGCTGCCTTGCAAACTTGGATTTCCAATGTCTCCAACCTCCTTCCTCTCCCTCCCTGTAGATCCAACCCTACAAGACAGGAGAGAAATGAAAAACAGACAAAGAAAGTTTGAGAATTCATCTGAATTGAAAAATTCTGAGTTTGGCTTTTCCAATGAAACACCAAACGTTCCACCATTTATTTTCACAACAGTTGTTCTGTACTCTCCCTCCAGTAACAAAAGCTGTTGACTAAGTTTACCGGAAATCTCCTCTAATTAAAGGTGGCCGCAGAGTTAGCCTTTCATACAAACATTAAATTAGAAGTGTCCACAGGGTTGCATACAAATCAGAAACCACGGTTGCCAGCCAAACCACACGCCGTAGATGTGGCTTTGTAGGAAGAACCCAAGAATTTTCATTCTAAAACCACAGGTGCCTACTCCTATCTTGTTTGGCTGCAGCAGTAACAAAGCTGAAAACTTCATTGGGAACCTGCAGCTCTATGGCCACACTGTGGAAGACATCTATTATCCCATTCCTTGGCTGGTCTTGGTGAACAGCCAGCCTTGCCACACTCAAGACAAGTAGTTTAGAAATGCCAATAATTTCTGTACTTCATGGGGACTGTTCTATCTTCCGCTCTAGAAATAGCTCACATGCATTTTTCCCAGCTTTCTGTTCCACTTATGCAGAATTAGAGAGAAGGGGAGAGAAAGTTCAGGATAAATGATGTCCTCCTGAGTTCATGCTTCTTCTTTTTTCTTTTTTTCTTAAAAAAAAAAAAAAGAAAAAAAAAGAAAAAAGAAAGAGGAATTTGTGAGGCTGGAAAACAGGCAAAACTACATCTGGCATCATTTCATCTGAGCAAATGTTCCACAGGAGTGAGTGAAGTACCTCCAAAGCTGGGGAAAAAGTCCTCCACCTCCTGCACACCCACCAGGCTTATCAGATCAGTCATGCTGCAGGAACCTGCCTTGAAGTTCTTGGCCTCATAAGGATCCTGAACACACATTGGTATCAGGTTCTTTCCCAGTGTTTCCAAAACACCAGGAGAGAACTGATTCCTTATTCCTTTTCAAGTTGCTCCTGCAGTGGTGCAAAGCTTGGTTTGAATGCCTCGCTCCCACAACCAAAGCAGGTGAAAATGTCTCACATCTCCCCTGCTCTACACACAGAGCTTTAAGAATGAGCAGTGATGTCTCCTGAACATCAGAGATCACAGACAGCAGAAACAAAACAGCATGTCTTGTGGGGAAATAAACATTTCGTAATTGCTAATGTTTCCTTTTGGATAAGTGAAAAGCCTGAACACATTAAAGAAAAAAAGAAAAAAAAAAAGAAGATTTAATTTCTAGTTTAAATACAGCTGCAGTAATTCTTATACACCACACAGCTGTTCAGAGGCCTGGCAGCTGTCCATATCTTATGTGTCCTATCATGTATTTTCCAGTATTGTCCTCTTGACACATAAAGACTACCTTTAACTGTTGGGGAAAAGATAGTAGTCCTTGAGTTAAACACATTTATGTCTCATCACTGCTGGCTTTTGCCCCCACTGAGCCTGTTCACCTGTGACCATGGTCTTGTTAGAGAGGAGAATCATGTGGGTTTTTTATTCCTTTCTTTGACATAATCCTCTGTACTGTTGGCTGACCCCAAATTGTACACTTGTTTGTTAGACACAAACCAAAATCATAGCTAACACACATTCATATTGTGGAAATAACTGGGATGACAAATGTTTCGACCAAAACACCAACAGATGTGCCAGTCCCACTGCCAGTGCAGAGTGGGAAGGGTGGCTGACAAGTTTTCCTGCCAGCATGTGGTGTCATCCTGAATTCATTTCTTAGAGAACAGAATTTCTGTTTTTACAGATAAAATGAGAATAAAGTGCTTATTACCCTGTATCACGAGCATTTTTGTAAATAAACTTCTCATTTATTCTTGCTTAATTTTGTTCCAAGCAAAAATAGATGTGGTTGAAATGCTGTTGCTCAGACTGCACGGAGAAAATGAATTATAATGTTTAGCTAAAGATGCATCCCTGGGAAATGTTTCTTCCACTCTGGCTTCAGACATCTTCCCAAGTACAAGACACAAAAGCCTCATGAGGTGCTTGTGCAATAAGGGCATCATTTTCCTCTTACAACTGGGGAAACTGAGGCTGGAAACAAGAAGTTCTCTGGGCTCATGCCTAGGGGTATTCCCTCAACAGCTTTACAGGGACACTTCAGAGAAAGACAGAAGCACAGGTGAGGGGCACATGGCTGTGGATAACCTGTGCCTCCTTGGCCAGGATTGGACACAGCTGGTGTCCTGGTACCTTTACATGGCTCTGGGCTGGTGCCAGCTCATGTCCAGCCAGCTCAGAGCACAACCAGAGAGAAGTGTGCTGTTTCCACCTGTCTTTGTAGGTGCTGCTTATCTCCTCTGTTATGATGAAATATAAAAAGTACCTTAAAAGAACATTAAGGTTTAGCAACAGACAAGCCAAGCTTTGCCTCCTTCACACATGGCACTGAATCTATTTTTCCATTATGCTGTTGTCTTTTTTCTTTTTTTAAAACCATAGATTAGCTTCTGTATCACTTGCTAGCCCCACCTTGCCTCCTCCCATATTTGTATATTCTAGCATATCAAAGCAAGATGTTTTTACATGATAGGCTCTCTTCTCTCTCAGCAGCCTGGGTAAACAGTTTTCCCAGAAATGTTTCACTCACTACTGCGTTACATACGTCACCTGCAGTTTGGAGTTGAAGCACAATTTTTACTGTACAAAAGGCATTCCCTGGTTCTATTTGCCCTTAATCTGGGAAACAGTAAGATCAACCACAAGTTACTATTCCTGTGTACCTAAAGATACAGAAAAAATATTAGTTTAGAGACAGTATGTTATCGTATTTTATAATACATGTGCCCTTTTTAGCTGTTCACTCCTGGGCACAGGGAAGTTCATTTCTAACTTTAATTTCGAGCCCAGTACCTTTTGGCATATGAAAGTATATAGCACTGAAGTCTTGGTTTACAGAGTTATTAATTTCCTGGATTTTTTTTTTAATTAAAGGAAAAGAGGAGGCCGTCTGGGGCCCAGCAGGTGAGCAGCTCATTGCATGTACCAGCTCTTCATCCTTTCTCAGATGAATATTATGTATTGAACAGCAAAAATACATTTTGGACAGACTCTATACTTGGATTTTCAAATGCTAACAAGATGGTAAATGGGAAAAATTTATTTCTAGAAGAAAGCTGCACACTTCTCTCAGCCAAAAGCTAACTTTAGACACTCCAAGTTTTAGACACTCCTGCTTTTCCTCAGGTCTCCCCAAGAGTTTTTATGGAAAGGGAATGATGACACCTTCTGCAAGAGCAACGGAGTTGGGATTAACCTGATGGCATCTTTCAACTGCAGCTTTTTCACACTAGCATATTTGCAATTTCTTTTGCATCATAGGGAAGATGTTTGGTTTTCTTTTTCCTTTCCTCAAAATTGGGAAGACTTTTTGGTCAAATTTTCAAAACAGTCTACACCAAGGACTGTCACTGTCTCAAAATATGCTGCAGCAATGGTTATGCAGTCTCACCTAGAGGTCATTCCTCCAGTTTTTTCCTGACAAACACCAACACATCCCTTGCTCTAGATTTTCCTTCATGTTACTTCATAGGCTTCTACAATGTCCTTGTCTTTTCCCTGGTGCTTACACCCTTCACTTACTCATAGGTACTCAGCATGTCTCCCTTTAGCTATACATATTCAGCTCTTTTAATCTTTTATCATAAATCAATCATTCCAGTGCTTAATCATATGTTCTCTTTTCCCTGGAACGCTCTCCTGCTCCTCTCCCTTTCTCCAAACAGTGTTATGTGCCCACAACCAAACTCATTTTTTTAATTGCATGACCAAAGAGACTGACCAAAGCAGGACAACCATCTTTTGAGAATATATAATGAAAGTCAAGTCAGCTAATAGGACTGGTGCACCACCACTGCTGTCAGTACCTGTCACTCAGCTGATTATTTTGTGTAAGTTTTTTAAAAATAGGGATTCAAGAAAGTTGCCTGGATGGAGTCAAGGGTGGCAAATACTGGTGTTTCATTTCAGGCATGGACTGACCTGTGGGACCCAAAACCTCAGAGACAATATGAGAATTCAGATCCAAATGTAGGCTCCATGGCTCACAATATTCACTTTTATTTGATTCAGCCTTATAGTTCTCCTAAAGAAGTCAGACTCTTCCCAGCTTCTCTCACCAAGCAACTTCCCAATTCCACTTAAACTACCTGACTATCAGGACAGAAATCATCCACAGGCATGCAGGCCACAAAACTTTCCCTTTGAAACATAAATTCATTACTAGAAAACAAGACATAATAAAAGAAAAATAATGAGAGAGAATAAAGAAGCGTCTAGGTGTAAATAAAACACTGGAAAAGCTGAAATTTTTAATCTTTTGTACTGACCTGAAAAGGACAGGGAAAGAAATAAAGACCCAGTCCTGATGCTAGACTTTTTCCTGCCCCTGAAGAAGGAAGCCTTATTTTCCAATTCTTCTTCCTGAGGACTAAAAGAGCAGCTCAGGAGTGTCCCAGAGCTGTACAAACTTGGCCCCTGAAGGAGAACAGAAATGACTGTGAGTTCATCAGTCCATCCTGGAGAGGCTGGGCAGGCTCTGGGGACAGGACAGTGCTCCTGAGCATGCTGGTGCTGCTGGGGGAGATGCTTTCACAGCTACAGGCACAATGCAAAGACAGCTTTGACAAACACAGATGAATGTGAAAAGGAGACCAGGTAGACACAGGTGAATATGAGAACAGACAAAGTCTGACAGGGGAGCTACTCCTGGTGGCTCATGTAAGCAAAAAAATTTCACCCCCTTCAAAGACAAGTGGGAGCCAGGATACTCTGTTTGTAATTTGGGGGATTTTTGAAATCATAAGTCTTCCATTATAAAATGCCTGGAGCCTTCAGTCCCCGCAATCAAGCCCTGCAATATCCGGTGACAGGTGAAGAAGCACCTTCTGTGTTGTAACAAACATCATCAAAGGGCTTCAGTCTAAGTCATATTAGTCAGAAGAATCTACTGATGGTGTTTCTGATGAGTCGTTTCCTTATCAAAAACTCTATGTTTCTTGCTTCTGTAATGATTTTCAATGGTCAACCTGTAAAAAGCATCCCTAAATGCAAAAGTACTCAAGTGTGTGCTTACATTTCCAGCCTGCTGGTGTCTTTGGAGCCAGGTGGTTTTACCCACGTTCTGTGGTGCTGCTGCTTCTCAGGTGTGACCTTGAGGTACCAGTGACAGCTGTGACCACCCTTAATTCCTCTCATGGGTGGTTTGTCACGACAGTCTACAAATTTTTGGCACAATCAACTTTTTCTGGCAGATTCTTTTTGCAAATATACACAAAATATTTTTAAAAGTATGCTGCTGCTCAATATTTTTTATGACCAAGTACTGTGGGTAGAAGAACCCCACAACACATTAGGCCTTAGTCTTACTGTATAAGATGGGTGTTAATCAAGCTTCTGTTGTACTTTCATTTGCTTGCATACTCAGTGGTGAGATCCAGCCTGTTAATGCCTGATAGAGGCTGGAGGCAAGAGACAAAAGTCTTATCTCATTTTGGTCGTATGAATCTGTACAAATATAATCCACTGCAGGTAAACAACAGAGCCTGAGCACTTGGGACATAAATTGGAATCTCAGGCAGAAGAAATTTTGTAATAAACTGCAAGTTTTGCACTGTCACCAGGATCTTTTTTATGGTAAACACTGAGCTATAACAAAACAGAAAAAAGTCACTTTGTGCTTCTGCAGATGGTGATAATTTAGTGCAATACTAAGAGCCCAGTCTGCAAGGATGGCAAATCCTGGATTCTTGTCTTGCTCCTTTCAATCATTGAACCTTCAAGCTGCACACTTTGTCCAGAGTCAGGTCTGAGAAGGCCTGACATGGAGTTGTGCTGGTGGAGTCCATTAAACTGGTAGTTCATCACACATTGTGTTTCAGAGGTGCTGTGCTCCACCAGATCCATCATCCCCAGCCTGGCAAGATGTGGCCACCAAGAGTGACTGAGATTGAAGGGAAACGATGAGAAAGCTCTAAGAGTGAAAAAAAATAAATCTGCAGCAGCCTGTTTCTCTCCTGTAAATACCAAGGAAAAAAATGAAACTAGCTTCTGGGGAGAATTGAAAAAGTTGAATAAAGAAATGATCTCTGCCAATGTCTGTCACTTGACAGATGGCATCCTAAGGAATTTAACAGCTACCTGTGACTTACAAAGAGTTATCTCAGGTCTGTGAGAGAGCCTTGGATGGATATTTTCTGCCTGTTCCACTGAGATTTAGAAAGTATATTTGGGTTTACAAGACACTAGTATGCTCTGACAATAACCTCTACAAAGATTACATATTTTGGGAAAGATCTGGCAGACTTTCAGGCAGTTTTTAAGATCTCTTGTATATGCAAAGGGAGCTTTGATTTCATGATTAGGATAGATTTATAGCAGCAGTAGCACCTATTTAAATATTATGATAACAAGAGAAAAACCCCCAATTTTAGATTGTATTTAAATGAAATGACATCTCTAAATGCTGCTAAGTTCAAGGCTGATTTCTCTCTTTCAGTATTTGTGGGTGTTCTGGGATTTGTTTTAGACATAACATACATTTAAAGAATGAGAAGGAAATATATCTCACCTTTTAATGAGCCCTGTAAATATAATATAATTTTTAAGGTTATTTCATTTATAGAAAGGAATTACGTTGCTTCTCTTCCAAAACCTGTTTGAACTTTTTGTCTACATATCTGCCCATTGTGTTCTTCCACAGGTGAGGACTGAAGCCTTTACTAGAGAAAGGATTTTGGCATTGCAATGTTCAGCAATCCAATATCCAGCCATGCTACTGTCATCAAACTGGCAAAAGAAATCAGATCAAGCCCTAAGTAGTCATTACCAAGCAAGACTAGCTTTAAAATAGAACATTCAGTCATCCTGAGATTAGGTTTTAAAATAAGTGCTTGGTTCTTAGGTGTTATGATGGGTTTCTACTCCCAGTAATTACTGATTTTGTATGTAAAACTGTAAAGTTAAAGAGATAATATTGACCCATCTTCACTGAGAGAAATAAAAATCACTTAGATGTAAGAGAGCTGCAAAAAGATGAAAGGAAAATTGTCCTGGCATTATCTGAAAGTTTGGATTTTTTAAAGTTTAAAAGTACATTGCTTTGGGTATGCTGTGTGTATGGTCATTAATTGTTGTTTTCTGTAAGCAATTTTATTTAAGTAAATAAAACACACATTAGTGTAAAGTTCAAGCAAGATATGATAAAGATCTTTCTAAATGTTCCTCCTCTCAGCTACTCAGATGTCATTTTCTAAGCCCTCTGTTTTACTGTCAGACTACATGTAAGAATTATGAAAAATGTATGCATTTTTTAAAAGATGATGTGCAATTAATATGTTAATCAAGAATTTGGAGTTAATTCCCAGCAAGGCTGATGGAGACCAGGCTCAGTCTGATGCCCAGATGGATGAAAACTTCTCAGCTGGTTGTAAAGGTAAATGTTTTATACAGAGAAGACTCGGAATCATTTTTGTGTGTTCAAAGATGCATTCTCCTGCTGCAAGGAGAATCTTTTTTAAGCTTATTAAAATTTTGTATCAAAGCTGCTTTTGAATCAGAAGTAGATTTTCAAGTAAATTTTTCATGCTGGTTTATTTTCAGAAAGCAGCAAGAGTTAAAATCTTTTATGCAAGCCCAGATGTTTTCACTATAGGCACATGTCTCTGTGCTCATCAGCTGCCCTGTTAGAAACATGTTCTTGCACAACATGGTCCATCTCAGCTTTGTAAACAGAGCAGGTAACTCTGAAATTCTCCATTTAATTCCAGGACCAGACAGACCACTATGAAGGCAATGTGGAGTATGCCTATGTGGTACATCTCCACCAGTGGGACAATCTGCATATAACTTATTTAATGAAAATTAACTTTCTACCAAAGTGGAAAGTTTCAGAAGTTATTGACTTTTCTGCTAGAAAATGAGCTCCTCAAAACCTGAGTTTCGTGGGCAAAGCAGAGAAACTGAAAGGAGAATAGACTAATGACTTTTAAATTTTCACCACAAATAAAAATGTTTTTATCTCTAGGGAATATCCAGTTAAAATAAAACATAAATAAATATTCGTCATGTTTCCCTATGTAGATGTAGTGATGTATCACGTTTTTCATTACTGCAATTTTAGATGTAAAACAAAAAACCCCTTTTGCTTTTTTTGAAACATACTCAGCCTGCTAACACTGCCAGGAAAGCAAAGTTAATAAGCCAATTTGTTTCCTTTTCAAGCAGACATCCTTGTGTTTTATCTCAAGTTGCTTTTCAAGCTACAGAGAAAGCACCTGTAAACATGTGCTGCAGAACTACCTCATTATCCTCATTCAAACCCTGTGCAAGCACCATTAGTCAGGCACTGTTTTCAAGCAGATGCATTTCTGAGCTTAATACACCTTTTCCCAGTACACAATTCACTCATCCAAAGGGACTCTGTAGCTCCTGTCCACCTTGGTGGTCCTTCACATGCAGCCTGAACAATGGATTTGAAGTCCTAATAACCGAAGGGCAGACAGACATACAGACATATCAATATAGTTATTTCCAAAGTACCTGATTTCTTAGTTTTGTCATGAATGAAACTCCTGAGTTCTATTTCTTAAGGTTTTAGAGGGATTGGTGCCCAGACACAGGAACTATCAGATGGCTTTGATTCTTTTGATTTTCTTTAATTTCAGTGGGAGAAGTGGTCTTCAGTTCATTTTAACCTTGTTTTGCCCCATGAATCTATATGGTATTTTAGCTTTATTTCCCCAGATGATTAAAAAATTCCTGTAGATTTAGAGTGTGTGAGTCATTCAGATAGATACACTCATTTTAAGGCAACATGTGAAACCCAAGAGCTTCCAGGATGCCCCAATGAGAACCCAAAGGTATCCTGACTTCAGGGTCTGCAATGTAGCTTCATCTTTAACACTCCAACAATTAAAAATGTTCTTTTCCACTGTATGCTGAGTAGGGCTTATAGTAAATCTATACCTTTACTTAGGCTTTTACAATTCTGTTTGTCATCATATTTGGTCAGCTCTGTTTTCCTTTAGCAATGACAAGAGAAAGTGACAGTCAAGCATGTCTCAAAATAAAGCAGAAATTAAAAATAATGGCTCACCACATCTCTCCTTGACCACTTTGTGATTCCAAGGTGACTTTAGACAGAGAGTAAGTTATTTTACATCAGTCAAACTTCTGTAGCTTCATCTTGAAAGGGAGTCTAGGAAAGGGAATGACAGGGAAGTTTTGATGAGGAATAGAATATGAAGAACAGAGCATATCAAATATACTGAAATCCCAGTAATTTCAGTGGGCAAGCAGACACAGGGGGGACAAGGCTTAAGTTTGTGGCTATTCACAGAAGAATCAGACTGATAGGTCCTTGAGCTCCCTGAGCTCTTACTATGGATGACCAGTGGTAGGAAAACACTTCCCTGGCTGATAAAGCTGTGCCAACCACAGCGAAGCCACTGCGGGTCTTATGAAACAAGGATGATGTAGGGACAGCTGGACAATAAGCCCCTGGTCCCATTGGCAGGTGACTGTCTCCCCCCCTCAAAGAGGCAGAGGGATTCTGCATTAGTGAGATCCAGCTCTGTAGTCTTTAAATCAGCTGAAAAGCTTCACTTTTATGAGAGGACAGGCAGCTCCCCTTCTTGCCTTCAATTTACGGGAACAAGACAGGCTGAAAACATGGGACGTGGAACAGCTCAGGGCCAAGGTATGGGTCTGTCTTGGCTCTCTGGATATAAATACAGGTGAGTCACTGGATGTGCCTGTACACACCTTGAAAGAAAAATACCTGAAGTGATCACTGGCTGCCAGGAAACTGTGCCAAATTGTTGGCAATGTCCTTTGCTCCTCCTTGGCTCATCTTCATTCATGAGTGCTGAGCCAAGTCAGAGTCTGCCCTTTGGCTCATTTCATTGGCTGGCTCATGGCAGCAATGTACACATTTTCTAATGAACAACCCTGTACACCCATGTACGTACACACACAAACATGAATTTTCCACAGATTTCAGCATCACTTGTCACGACTTCAGTGGCTCTTCTTTCAAAAGGTGTGTGGTGAATATTATTTATGCCCCTGACAGCAGGCACAGAAGTTTCTGTGCTTCTGAGGATTTTACTTCAGGGTTTGCTTACTTGCTGCACGGAAACCCTCTTGGTATTATCTTAGTTTGCTTAGATAAAAGAGGAGTCAAGCAAAGAATTTCTGTAGGTAATTTAAATAACTACTTCCTTTTAGAGTGAAATTTGTACCTGTGCATAAATGTGATCTAATGGTTCAATTGTGGTCTACTTAAGGATGTGAAAACATTTAGTAACTCCTATTAATTCAGTAGTCTTGTTATAGATCCTCATTGGCATATCTGAGAACTGAATTTGGCTTGCAAACCAGAAGAATCCTAAAATGTCTCCTTTTCTCTTTGCTGATGGTGTGCATGGTCCACAGTACTTTTTCACTGTAGTAGGATGAAAAATATTTTCAAAGATACTCTTGCAATAATAAAGTGAGGGTGTCGTACAGCCAGGGTTTAACTGGGAAACGCTCCACTTTTCAAAAAAAAAAATTTTCCTCCTCTGTGCAAGATCTTTGCCAAAGGGTGTACATGTTACTGTTGCAGCCAAAATTACTGTTATAGCCAAGGGATGTACACGTTTCTGTGCAAAGGCTTTGCCAAAGGGTGTGTGAGTTACAGTTCAAAGTTACAGTTGAAGGGGCATTCCTGGCTTTAACGTTTGTGATCTGCTTATCCAGTCAATTAAACGCGGTTTATTTTCAGATGGCTGAGGGGATTGCTCATGTGATGCTGAGGCTATTGCTATGGGAGCCCTCAAAAACAAGCTCCCTTTTAACTTTTTGCTGTTATGCAAGGTATTACTGGTACTCATGGTATTCCCCATTCCTTCTACAATATGTGCTCTACAAAGAATAGCTTACCTCCAATTAAAGATGGTAAAAGAGGTGCATTTTTTTCTCTAAGGGTGCCAAATAAATTTCCAGTCTGCCCCAGGCCATGCATGGCTGTTTAGCAGGCTACTGTGTGCAGCTGTAGTCACATTTTGAATGGTTTTGGATTAATGGCAATAGCTAAAGAAATAGATCTGGTTGGCAGACTGAATTCTTCAGCATAAAATGCCAGTAGACAAAATGTAAGAAATTATAGAGAACAGTTCAAAAAAGTAACACAAGAAAACAGAACTGGTTGAAAATATAAAATGAATACTCCACATTTTCTGGCCAGTGCCACTGGAAATCTGATGGCTCTGTTCTGCAATAATTTCTTAGCTTAATCCTTTACTGTTGTATCAGAGATCCTCACCACTGTCAATGGGTTGTTTCTTCCACTATTGTGGTTGATCCTAAGCAGATGCTTCCATGCTAAACTCTGGCCATGGTTCATCTGGTTTATTTTGCATTAGGAGGAGAAGTTGAACTAAAACTTTCATGGACATTGCCCAGTAGATCTCCTTTGACCATATAGAGAGACCAGGGTGATTTTCCATGAAAAAGAAGTCTTTTGTTCACTTTGTCTTCTGACATTTGAAGAGCTGCCATTGGCCTGTAGACATTTACAGCAGTGCTAGTTGTTCAATACATCAGAACCAAAGATGTCTAATCTTTCTGAAACAGACACTAAAAGTTGCCCTCTTGAGATGCTTGTTTTTCTTCATAGACTAGAGAATTTCCCAGGATTAAATGAGACTAGATCAGGTCTAACTTCTACATATTTAAAGTTAGATGGAATAAATCTCTTTGTCTCACCACTGATTCACACCAGAAATAAGGCAGTTCAAAGAAAGACAAACAAGATGAGTGGGAGCAAGGAACACTTTTGTTTGATATGTGTATGATGAGAAATTAATTTAGAGGGAATGTAGGTAAAGAATAACATAATAGGTCTGTTGACTAGCAGACTGGAAGAGACAAAATTAGTACAGATACCTACTCCATTCCAGTCAGGAGGAAAGGAGGAACAAATTGGATGGAACAAGCTTGAATATGGAAAAGACAACTCCTTTCATCCATACTGCAAAATCATCCCATAGACATAACAGAGCAAAACCCCAACAATTTCAAAGGACTTGGAATGAATGCCAGGTATATCAAGACAAGGAGGATATCAGCAGTTGCTTTAGTTAGTGAGAAAATGCAATTACTTTCTCACACGGGGGTAAAGAGTTGCGCTGTTCTTGTATGATATGTACAGATTGGTGCAAATTGAACTACTGACCTTGTCATTAGTCATTATATGAGAAACCTAAAAAAGATTGTACATTAGCCCCAAGCCTATGTTTGATTTCTGGGATGCACAGCCATATTTACCTAATGCTTGTAAACAAGCCAAAACTTGCACGCATAAAAACGATTTTTTTTTTACAAATTTGTTTAGAATTTGCTCCTTATGTTGCATGTAAAAAGTAACATTGCTTTTATTTGATGAAATGCAATCACTTCTAACTTTCTCTTTTATGTCTTCCACTTTTACAAGATGTTTCTTCTGGCAATATCAGTCAACTTTCTTTACCTTGCTCTTTGTTCCCACATTGCCAATATTTTCTGTGCTGCTGACTTCTGCACATATCCTCAGGAGTTTTTTTGATGATACTGTGAACAGGAGACCCTGGATGTTTACCAACTCCTTACTTATTTATTATACCTGGCTCACTTCCTAGGACACAGTGAAAACAATGTCTGTTCTTGTTGATTGCTAAACAAACCTTGTAAGGAAACGGTCCTCCAGTATGTCTAGGAACATTGCTTCTTCCCTTGGGACCCCATTGCTGTCATCAAGAGCAACACCTGGAAAAGTGTGGCTGTCTGAGCTTTCTTACAAACCTTGCTACCTGCACATTTATCCACATTTTTCAGCAATATGCAAAGGGATGTCTGTTCTGTTTTCTTCTCGTTGTCTTTAGTACTTACTGAGTTACACCTCGAAATCTGTGACCTGTATTGCCAAATAGAATTCACTGAAACATTCTCTTCTACATTTAATCCAAAGCTTAAGTACATGTCTTTGATTAACTCATCAGAGTATGGAAAACTCCAAGACCAGAAGGAAGGTTTGTGTTCCTCCAAGATTCTGTGATTCTGCTGCTTTTCTGTCTGTAGTAGGTGGCATTATGTGGGGCTGAAATGTTCAGCACTGCCCTAGAGATTTGGATACTCATATTCCCTTAAAACATCATCCTAAACGTTTCCAAAAGAATTCCAGGAATGCTTACACAGTCTCTTGTCTCATCTCTGACTGATCTGCCATATAAGTGCTCATGAAACATTAAAACTTGCATAATTCCAAATGCATCTCCATGATGGGGCTGCCTTTAATATTGGTGATAGTGAATCTCTAGCAACAAGAGTTTGCATCTTCCTTTACCTCTGCCAGGCAATTTGTGGTTTTCCATCTTTTTTCTTCTGGTCTGCCACAATTTTAATGCTGTGAGGTTTCTCCCAGAGCTCCTACCACTATTTTAGAACAGAACAATTGATTCACTGATTAATCAAACAATTAATTGACAAGAACCCTGATTTATGTTAAGTTACAGCACACAAATGTTTGCCTAGTGTTGGATGTAGATTTAAACACAGACTCCATAAGTATTTTTATTAGCCATGAACATTTCTTGAGGATAATCCAAGTGCAAAACTCAAGCTCTTCCTCCTTCCTGATGATTTGAATGGATGGATTGTGTCAGGAGTCACACTCCTTTTTTGTGTTAAAACCTTAATCTGATAAATAACTCTCAGGATGATTTTTAAAAGCAGAAAGGGCAGTAATGTGTCTTGCTCCCACTAACAATTCAGCAGAGTTAGGCACCGTGCTGCAGTTTACATTTTTAAAGATTTGCCTTCTTTGTCTTGAAAGCTGTGTTGACAGCAAGCTCCATTCAGGACATTCCTCTGAGAGAAGCCAACAGACAATCTCAGACCTTCCTGTGGATGTGTGAAGAACAACTGGTAACCAAAGAGCAGGGAAAGAGACTGATGTGCTGCAAGCAAGGAAAAAATAAATTTCTCAAGGTGAAATTGTCAACAGCTTCTCCATGATTCAGAATCTGAAACTTACCTCTTTCAAAAATTAACTGCAAAGTCACACACACACACATGCACATCTATATATCTATGTATATCTATCTATCTATCTATCTATCTATCTATCTATCTATCTATATCTATATCTATATCTATATCTATATCTATATCTATCTACATATCATCTATGTATCTATATCTATATATATCTTGTTTAGGTACCAAAAATATCTTCCAAGGTCATATTCCTTTGTCAAGAAAGGACCCTAAGACTGCTGTTGTTTAAGATAGCCCTTTGGAGAGGTAAATCCAGTTCTCTGTCTTTTAGTGTATTGTTTCATTCTGGTACAGTGATCTGTGAACCCTACAAGGTGATGCTTGTGAGGGGTTTTTTGATGCAATTTAACTAATTCTGTTCAAATCTCTTATTTTAAGACTGTGTAACCCATGGATTTAAAAGGTAGGTTAAATAAATATTTGAGGCTTTGCTGGAGTTTTCCAGCTGTTTTGAGGAATTGAATCTAAATCTTGGTTTGCTAAAGCAGTGCTGGCAGGAATTCAACTACGTCTGCCTCAGTTTCCTTATTTATTGGCTAGGAGGGAGAGCACTTTTAAGTGTCCTTACAGAGGTAAACCATATTATTTGCAAGGTGGCATAGTCTGTCTGGCTTTTAGTAACACATGGGAGCACAATGCCACTCCTTCCATACCTTCTGCTAAATCCTGCAGGCCTCCAGGGCTGTGCTGGGCTCATCCCTGTGCTGGGTAATTCTCCCCAGATGGGCTCTCTGGGCTGGTGCTCCCGTGCAAACAAAGCTGCCGTGACACAGGAGCGATGCCTGCGAGGTTGCCCGCAAACAAAGCCATGCTTACAGAGTTTATCTGCAGCAATTGGTGGAGCTTGCCCGTTCCTGCCCAGTTCTTTTGGCTCAGACACCTTAATTCTGAATATATCCCTTGCTATATGCTGAGTAATCTGTTGTGAAAAATGCCTCTGAAGAGGCCCCATTATGCACGCTCTCCTACCAGGCAGCATTAAAATCCTGCCTAAATGGCCTGATGGCTGATTAAAGTCCCAGAAGTTTTTAAATGATTATTTATGCTTCTCAACCATTATCTAGTGATTGTTGAAGCACCTTGCCGGAAGCCTTCTTTGTGGTGAGTAATGAAATAATGCAAATTGATGGGAGCTGGTGCCGATTTTTAAAGGAAAACAGGCTTCCCTGGATGACAGCATCAATGCAGTCTGTGTGAGCTGCTGAAAAGATTTGTCATCGGGGATGTCAGACACCCCCTCATGACAATCCTCACAGGAGGGTGTCAGAGACCAAAAACCCTCCTGACCTCTCTGGCTGGGAGACCTGGCAGTGTTTCTGTAAGTATGGAAACAGAAAGGGGAAAGAAGACTCCTGGAGAGTGAAGACATGGGGGAATCCCAGAAATATGTAAAGCTTTGGCTTTCCATAGCTGCATGTGCACTAGGTTAATCAGATCACACAGATTATACATTTTGCCACCATCCCAAGATCACAACAAGGGGTGCCAACAGCTTTCTCAGACCTCTGACATATTCTGTGACTAAAGCCACAGAAGGACAGGATGAAGTTCAGGTTCAGTTTAAGTTTTTTTAGATTATTTAGGATTTAGCAGCTTGTCAAAAGAATATACAAGAACCTATCAATCTTAGATTTTAATCTTCAGATTTAGTCTCAAATCATTTTGAACATGATTTTGGCCAGCTATGGTCTAAGTCATGGTTGCCTGCATGTTGTTCCAGTTTCTGGTATTTAAAATTAACCAAGAGATTCAGGTTTGAAGACCACCAGCTTCATGAAGCAACCATCTGATAGAAAAGAGAACAAATATGAAGAGGAAAAATTGATTAAGACCCTGGCCTTCTAATGTTGTTTTAACTACAGTTGATATTAGAATCAGGCTATTCAGTGGCAATGAAAATTCATTCTCAGGCATATGTCTATTACCTCCCTGACTTTGAAGAATCCCCTAAACATTAATGAAAATATACTAGAGTAAAAACTAGCACTTTCGCTGTCTCAGTTTCTCTTGGAATTGAATGTATGTACTAAAAGATTAAGGTTTTATTGGTTTTCTTCTTTCTTTGCTTTTCACTGGGCATTGTTCCTGTGAGAAAGCTCTGATTTAAAGTTGCTGCATTGCAGTATGATGTGCTCAGTTGTGAGACTCAAATCCCAAATGACAGACCAAGTGAGATTCCTCCCAGCTAGGTCTCATCTAAACTAACTCTGGCAAAGGGCACCTTTTTAGTTTGGAGACAGATCTGGAACAGAAATGTTAGAAAAATATTTTGATTTGGATATTGAAGTATTCTTGGTGTTTAAAGCTGTAGTTCAGCCCCGCTACACTGGAGTTTTCCAGTGTTATTGTGTCTAAAACATTCAATATGAGTTCCTGAGAGCTCATTGTGGTATATAAAATTGAGCTGAGTCTGAGTCTAGCTGCCTCAGTCCATTCAGAGCTGCTGCAGACCCTTCTAAAGACAGGAACCCTGCCTTTACCTGGTTTCCACATGCAGAGTGTGTTCCCACAGTGAGGTACTCGGGTTTCTGTGGAAGTCACTCAGTACAGAAATTTAAACATTTCTAGTTCTTAGCTTCTAAGCTCTGGAGGCCCAGTACAGCATTTAAAGGATGCCTAATGTGTGCAAACACAATTTTGCCCTGCCCAAAGAAATGCAGTTGTTGCCACTGCCAACTTTTGCATTGCTCTCAATTAATCATGTTTAACTTTGCTCGTTTGCAGCAGAGGAATCAGCAGCTCCACAGATTTGTATTAAAGAATGCAGGGGTGTCATGGATGTCCATGGAGTCACAGAACAGGTTGCTGAATGTCCTCACATTAGGAGGCACACCATGATGACACTCCAGCCATCAAAACATGTCATAATTGTATACAGTAAATGAAAAGTGAAGAATCATCAACAGCTGTGGCCCTTTTTTTTTTTTAATGCAAATATAATCACTCCTTTTGAATTTTCATTAAAAAATTAATGTCCCCACCCAGAAGCTTGGAAGATGATCTGTGGATACATATTGGACTGAGGAATTAGAGCTCACAGCTACCACCTGCCCAAACAGAGCCCTAACTGTAACAAACAGAATGTTTTGGGCCCATCACATAGCCAGATACACAAGAATGATGGGGCCCCATGACCAGTGAAAGGCCACCTAACTAAAGCTGAGGAAGATGTCAACCATGGACTTTGTGCACCAGCTCATTTTTGAGCTCTGAGAACCCTCTGAGAACTCCTCTCTGTCTGTCCCATCCATGGAGACCTCACACCCTCAGAGCCAGGAAAGGACCTCATTCCCTGAGGCCGCGATTCCAGCTCTGCTCCCTGGCTGGCCAGGACAAGGGTGGGGAATGAAGACAAGGCTGACCTTGCTGGTGCCCATGTGGCTCCACCAGGTTCCTCAGGGTGGTTTCTGTGGAATGTGATGTACATTACACAGCTCAGCATTTCTGATCTCCCTTGAATGTACAACTGCACTGGAGCCCTTCCCTTCCTGAGCCTTTCCCTTGGATTTGCTCTCTGGCCACACGAGTCTTCCTTAGCTGTACCCATAGTGCTTCATCGTGTGAGAAAGGGGCTCCATCCAAACAATGTGAATTAAAGCAGGTCTAGAGAATTCCTTCTTTGTAATAAGTTATCCATTAAATACCACTTGAGCTTTTCTTGTTTTAAAGCATATGTCAACATAATCTCAAATACTTTTTATAAAGTACTAGTAGTAAGTCATTAAAAATGACAAAAATGTCTTTAATCTATAAAAAATATTTTAATCAACTGAGATATCTTTTTCAACATAACAAAATAAACACAACCCAGACTAGGCTATCTAATCTTCAGCTCACAGTGGGATGACTTTACAACAGAATGTCAGAATCACCAACTAAATTCATTGGGTGCTTACTGCTCTCAGGAGCTTTCAGGTATGTTCTCCTCACTACTGTGGAATATCCTAGTTCTTTTTAAATATTTACAGATGTCGAATATTTGTATGTTTGCATTTCCTCAGGGGTAAATCCTTGCACTCTCTGAAAGGTGCCATGATTGAGAAATAGGAAATAGCTTTTTGGTAGCCATTGCTCAAAGGTACGATAATCATTCAAAAATGTTTGTGAGCAGCCATTCAGAATTTTCATCCCCTTCATTTGATTAAAATTACCAGAAATCCTGGAAAAGGCAGATGAGTTCAGAGAACAGGGAAGAAACTGGTAATTATATGAAATGGAATATAGTTTGGGAAAACTATATTCCATTTCATATAATTACCAGTTTTTATATAGCATAAACATATAGCATTAATAATTTAAATGTAGTGTTTATCCATGTAGCATTCTGCATAATGAGAAGATACACTGAAAGGTGACCTTCTGTTTTTAAATTACCCTAATTGAAGCTGATCTGTATTTCATTTGGTGGGGCTGCAATAAAGACCAAGATGCAGCATAAAAGTTTATGATAATTATGCACATGGTTCACAATGTGTGGTTGATCTCCCCTCATATTTCATATCTTATTGTATGATAATTATCAAATACTTCTTTTCTGTGATCCTTATTCCTTTTCATGCTGCTTCTAATTGAACAGAAGAGATCTCCACAGAGGGATTTCAACCATTTAGTCATGGAGAGAGATGGAAATCTCTCCACGGTGTTTCCCCAAGTAAATATTTGCTGAGATTTAATAATCACATTATCTAACGATGGACAAAGCTTAGCTTCTGCTCAGACCAGTTTTGCAAAGTAAATTTCATAGATTTATCTCTTCTCCACAAATTTAAGCTGTTTTGTGTTTTTAATGAAGTCTCTAAGAGATATCTCTCTGTCACAAATGCACAATTTGGTATCTATGCTTGTTTCTTTGCAGGAAAGTAGTGGAAGACTCAGAGAAGCTTGAGCTTCTCTTGAACTGAGGGACTTCTCTGGAGCTCTCTCTTTGTGCTCAAAGACACAGAGGTGATACACTTTTGTGGCTTTGGTCCATGTGATGGTTGATATCTGTGGCTCAGAGTGTTGGGAAATTTGCTCATCTGTAACCCAGGCTGCTTTTCCTCCTGAGGACCAAGAGGATCTGTAGATGTGATCCCTGCCAAGGAACAATCACCACAGGGAACACTCTGGCTTTCACCTCCTAAGAATTTTCAGTCACAAAGAACAAATATCTTTCTTTGCTAGTGAGTGTTTGACAAGAAACTAATTCTATTTGCTGGCAGTTGCTGGTGCTCTATCCTAATTTCTCCATTAAAACATTAAGTATACTGAGTTTTATGTGCATATTCCACACATTTACACAAACACAGACAGATTTCTTTCTCAGTACAGGCAGTACAGAAGCCTTTTACACCATTACAGCAATAAATGGAGCTGTAGTAAAGGTGAAGGAAACGTGAATCACAGCTAGAAGTAGCACACTTACTGCTTCTTATTTTCTTCATAAAATAAGCTTGTAAAGGTAGACATAAGTCTCTTTGTATTTGTTTTATTTCTGAATAAATTCTTCATAATTTGTTTACTGCTGTATTAAGAAAAGTGTTGCCAATAGTTAAAAATGGTAGTGATTTTTAGCTAAAATTCCTTTTTTTTGTGTATGAGTTTTTAGCCATGTCTGTTCTTGGAAAATAGCCTGCCTCCTCTGCAAAACTTATAATAATGCTTGTGTTTCTCACCTCTGGGCTGGAGAGACTATGAAAAGTATCTCCCTTTTTAACAAATCTTTCAGAACTACTCAGCCCCTTAATTTCATTATAAATTGACTTGTACAAATCCTTACAAGTATGGTTGCCCTTTGACAGTTCTTCCTGCTTTAGTCTTAGAACAGCAATGGGAACAGAACTCTTGATCACAGCAGGAATGCGTTTATGATCATGCATTGCTCAAGTCTGTTTTTATTTCTCGTTTTATGTAAAATGCTGCAGTAATCCCTTTAGAATTCCCCTCAGCTTAAATCTCAGAGACTGTTCAAGACTGCCTCTTAATGTCTCAAGAGCACTTCAGCTCACATAAGCCTCATATTCAACAGGTAAAACCCACTTTGTTCTATAGAGATGGCTGAAGTAATGTAAAATTAAAGATTTAATCTTCTGTGGTAACTCAGACTGTCCTCAGTGCAGCACAAAGACACTAAAAGTCTGTTAACTTTTAAGTAAGTAGAGAATTCTTTGATTGACAGCGGTCTGCTGTATTGATCCCAAAAACTATGCCACAACAAATTTTATTACAATTGGGTGAGAAGACTTATTGCACGCTTTGGGAATGCAAGGGGATTCATTTTACTATTAACAGGTTTTCTCCATTATAAATTTTAATTGACAGGATTTAAAGGCAATTGAAGCAGAGACCAAACATTTTGGACAAATTAAGGAAGGATTTTTTTGGGTTTTTGTTGTTTTGGGGGTCTTTAAAACTAAATTTAGATGGAAGCAGTCAAAGGACACTTGAGAGTTCAAATAACTGGTAATTCTATGAAACGGAATATAGTCTGCACACTTTTATTCTCATTAGGAACTTCACACAGGGGCTTAACTGATCTGTACCTTTAATGTGTTTTCTCCCAGCTAGAGGACAGATGCTTGCACAATGGACTCCACCAATTAATGCAGCCCAGGCTGACATTCAAAGTGGGTTAATGTGGACACAGCCAAACTTAGCACATATTTCCTCAGCCACAGATCAGTCAGGTGCTTCCAAATCCCCCTAGCCTTACCCTCAGCAAACCAACAGAAGCTGTGTTGAAGTTGTCTGGGCTGGTGTCCCTCAAGTCTCATAAAAAGTTTCCCAAGAAGAACAAATGCAGCCCACAGATGACTTGAGAAGCAAAGCAGCCAGGCATTTTGGTTGATGCTTTGGAAATAATTCTGATATTTCAGTGGTTCTTTTCTACCTTGAACTGAGGCCAAAAGTTGAAATGTTAATCTCTTTATGTACCTAAGTGTCCTTAGGTACATCCTTGCAGATGGCCAGACACCTAAATGAAACATTTTGATAGAGAATAGTTAGTGCTAATCTGTTTCCAATGCCATGGCTCCAAATCCTCATCAGAGATGTGGAGGACCAGGTAGATCCCAAACACAGGGTGACTGAACAGCTCTTTAGCCTGCATTGACTTGACTTTACATCAGAACTTTACTGGTGACAAGGGAAGTTTAGGCAGGTTCCTCATGTGAACACACAGAAACCCATGTTTAGGCATCACAATATGTGACCTGAATCCTACCCAACATGATTAAACTGCTGTAGCTGTCTAACTTGCTCGTGAAGACCACAGCCTTTGCAGTCCTTGTAATTCCTTTTAAAATAGAAACACATTCCTGACATGATATTCCTGCGGTATTTCAAACTGTATTGTTTTGGGGCAAAAATCTGAGATTTGCAAAATATAAAAGATTACAAAGAACTGAGGCCTATGGATCGTTCTTTTTTTTTTTTTTGGCTCTCTTTTAATAGCTCCCCATCTAGAAGAATTCAGTTTTTCCCCTTCTCTGCCTTCTTTCATTTTCATTCTCTTGCTCTTACTTCATGTATTGCATTGATCCAACGTAAGATGGGAAATTGCTGGCAATGCTCAGAGACCATTTTCAGTGGAGCAGTTTGGTGGCTGTGGGAGGCACTCCCATCCAAAAGGTGACTGGATGCAATGCAGGGAGCCTCATTCTCCTCTTTATTGTTTCATTTTCAGTAAAGCATGATCTTGTCATTGATCTAGGAACATCCCTCTGTTGTTAGTTTTGGAAGGTGTCCCAAATCTGTAGCCAGTGAACACCTTGAGCAAGAAAAGCAGAGAGAAAAGGTTGCTTCAGCTTCTCCTTCTTCCCCAAAATTCCTGTGTAGCCCAGCAGTAAGGCAAAAAGATTTTGGGGATGCTGTCATCAAAAACTGCTCTGAGCATAGAAAAATCCTGACAATAGACCTTGCACAACAAGGACGTGTTTTACATTGTAAGAAGAAGAAGAAGACTATATTTACTTTATCTTTCAGAATCCAAATATGTTTATTTTCAATTTTTAAACACTCTCAAGTGAACAAGAAACATGTATTTGGACAAACATATATTTGGCCAAATCCCTTAACACCCCAAAGTAAAAACCTCAAAAAATCTCACCTAGGTTTGCCCAGCACCATCCAGAATCAGACACTCAGCTGTATCAGAGCTGCAGCATTAAATGGCTTGCTGAAAGTGTGCAGCCTCATAGGCAATTTCATTTTGTAAATGTAAGCTCTGTGAGGAGTGCCAGGATAAAGATAGGGCTATAATTACTTAAAGGAAAGGCAGTAGTTGTTCCTCCAGCATTCATCTCCCTATCTTGGAGCTTCACCCCTTTGCCCACCATCATAGCAGCTGAGTGTTTGCTCTGTGAAAGATCAGAACTGTCTGGGAAGGCTGGAAAGGAGAGGGAACACATCTGCAAAAGCTCCCTAAGCCCAGCTATCATCTCACTGCTCTCTTTTGGGGTTCTTTAGTCTCAAATAAATAGTTCAGAAACATCTTTTTGAACAAACAGCGATAACACTGGCAGTGTTACCCTACTTAAGTCCAGCCAGTGAGAAATGCTGGGTCTGAGGCTCCCATTAGCTCATTTTGCTTTAACATAGGGTCTGAGATAAGTTTTTGTAACTTTTCAGGCTGTCAGTTTCTTTTCCTCAAAGTGAGAGCAATGCTTTAGTTCATCTAGAATCTGATACAAAAGCCAGGAAAAGCTCTGGGGCCAGGAACCAAACCCGAGGTGTCTCTCTGCAGTTCCCAATCACTGCGTTAGACTCGCTATGTCCAGCTTATTTCTCATCTCTCCCCATCCAGCAGACACAGACTTGAATTTTGTTTTTGCATTTTTTTCTCTAGTAATAGGTCAAAAAAAGGAGAGGCAGAGAGTGTCCCAGTATGACCAGCTGGTGTGTACAAAGCCAGTACCCAGTTTGGGATTCTATGAGTTTGATCCCCTTTGACTTGAGGGAGACTGGACCTGGCTGAGCTCAGCCAGACACAAAGACAGCCAGGACTGCATCCTGGGGATCACTTTGGGGTTTTTTAGCTTCACTTTTGTATAAATACCCAGTTTCTAGTGAACCTTTAGGCACTGATGATGTCACAAATAACTGCAGCCTAAATTCGGTTTAGATGCCTGGGTTTTTTTCACTTTGGCCCATGAAATCTGCATTTAAGTGCTGAAGTGTTTGTTTGGCTGTTACTGCTTTTGACATTCTCATCTCATTAAAATCAGTGTATGTTCTACCACTGACTTCAATACAGCTGGAATTTTTCCTTAATGTCTTGGAGCTAATAGCCTGTTACTTGGTACTAGCTGTGACTGGGCAATTTTTGATTTATCAGAGGAGATGAAACATTCTTGATGTACCAGCTAAAATTTTCAATCGATCCAATGCAAAAATCCTCTTCTTCCTAATAGAATGTTCTGTTTCTCCCAGCTCCCTGGGAAATTCCATTATCTTCTGTCATGTGTCAAAATATATCCACTGAGTATTGATATCAAGCAATTATGTGAGACAAAATCATTTGTGTATGGTAAGAAAGCAGAGGCAAATGACTGCATTCTGAACTGCCTCTCTTGATAGCAATGTGGCAAAGGCTTCAAACCTCATATGGAAATGAGAAATGCATGTAAATTGCTTTGTCTAAATGGATTTTCATTAGAAGTGAAATCCGAGCAGTTCAAAACTCACTAACGTTCACTGGCAAGAGCCAAAAGGCTGAGTCAACACCACTTTTAGTCTTTAGTTCTTTTCTGCAATGCTGAACCACTGAAATAGTCTGATCAAACTTGGCATTGCATTGTGCCAGATTAGTTAAGTCATTGACTGACTCATCCTTGGGGTATGACAAGTGCTAAATGAGCTACTGATCCTTTGCATTGCTGGGTACAGCTCCCTGTGGGACTAGGACACAGACAATAGGAGATATTTATACTGGGTGGCTCTGTCCTCCTGTTTAACTACTCTTATTTATTCTGCATAGCTTCTCTTCCTCACCCTAGATGCTGATTATTTTAGCTATGATAGAAAGGAGAAAAGTCTAACACTCTTAATTTAAAAAACTGAAGGGTCATCAAGATTCCAAAAGTCAGTTTGAGCAGGACTCAAAGTGAAGGCCTGAAATCCTGCATCTGCACATGGTACAGCCTCCAGGACATGAGGAAGGAGGTGTACCATGAGCTCTAAGCAGGATTATGCACTGCAGAGATAAGGGCTGCAAAGATAAGGGTTCAGCAAGGTTTTCAAGTGTAAGTATCTGAAGTCTGCTCGTGTGGAAGATATCCTGAGATGCATCATTCAGGTGCACAACAAGGAGGCAAGAAACAGGGTGACAAGTTTCTCAGCAGCCTTTCTCATCACTTCTTTCAGGATGCACAAGTTTTCTCTGTAATTCTTTGGCTACAACTCTGTGAAGGGACTTGGAGTTTTATGGCCTTGCTTTCCTCTGAGGAATTTCTTTGGACTCAGTCAACAAGATATGCTAAATGGAAAGCTGTTCTAGGTATATCTCAAGGCAGTTTAGTTTGTATTATTGGCCACTGGGGATATTCTTATCATGCTATTTGTGTGCAGAACTGTCATAACTAACAAAGACAGGCCTGTCCCATCCTTGTTTCCCTTGAGCTCCATGGCATCCAATACTTTTGAATCTGTACAGAACATTGGAATGCACAGTTCACCTTTACAGTATTAATTGAATGACAGTGCACTTAGCTTAAGAAAAAAAATTATTCGGAAAGTGGCTTAGTTTAGTTTTTTGTTTGTTATCAGAGTGAAACTATTCTGCCTGAATTCACCTCCTTGGGTGATGCTCCTTGGGTGCTCTCCTACGTGAAATGGGGGATTTTTGCCATTAAAAATCAAAAACCCCAAACAAACAAACAAAACCCAAACAAATAAACAAAAACACCTCCACAAAATAACAATAAAAATAAAAACCCAAACAAACAAACAAAACCCGCACAAAAAACATTTAACAAAAAGGATCTGGAATACCTGGTCAGTTATGAATTCAAGGTCCCTGTTTCCAGCCCAAAGACAAAGCAACTGCTCACAAGCAAAGCAGGAGATTGCACTGAGCTGAAGTTGTCCACACAGTCCTGGAACTATACAGGGCTGGAAGAAAACAACTACAGCTGGAATGGAGTTGTCTGAAACACCTTCTCAAGTGATTAAAGTATTTTTAGACAGTTAATATTATCTATTGTTACTGGCTCTCACAATTTACACTGAAAGCTCAGGTACAAGTCTTCCTCCTGCTTTCTGAACTGTTGTGTTGGACAGTTTTAGGGGCCCCTAAACTTGTTTTTCCAATAGAACCAAACATTTGAATTGCCTGAGACTGGTGATAGTGCCTGACTGGCACAGGCTGCCCAGAGAAGCTGTGATTGTTCAAGGCCAGGTTGGATGAGGCTCTGAGCAGTGTGGTCCAGAGGAAGGTGCCCCTGCCCATGGCAGGAGGGTTGGAACTGGATGGTCTTTAAGGTCCCTTCCAACCCAAACCATTCTATGACTTTGGGATTTGAAAAACCTGGATCTCCTTACTGGGATGTCTGCACTCCCTGGATCTTGGGCTTAGTCCTGGTTTGCTCTTCCTGCCTGAGTTGCACCAGATCTGCTTCACATTGCTGAGGGGAGCAGCCCCTCTGAGATGCTCTCACCTGTGGTTTGACTTAACTCCTGCAGGTGTGACTGGGGCTGTAGTCTCTGGGAATCTCACTAAAGTTAGTAAAAATAAACATGGAAACTTAGTAAATTAACTTATGCAATTATGCTCATTTAGTACAGCAAAAGTACAGCAAAACCTTGTGGTATCTTTCTTATACTCTGGAGATCGTAGCAAATTGGGTTTGGTCCACAACAAGTTCTCCCAGAGTAATAGCACAAGGTCTGAAGTGTACTTTCAGGCTCTTGATAGATGTTTGAATAGCACCTCCTGGTCAGCAACAGCAATCCTTCCCTACCTCAACCTCTGCCAAATTAATTCCATAAATGCTTCAGCACTAATATATTTGTAAGCTGGAAAAATTAGACTTGGAGAATGAGGCATTGTCTTAGTCCAGGAAGGCATGCAAGCCTTTAATGAAGGCAGGTATGATATCAAACTAATAATCACTCATTTAGAAATTGCTAAATGCTATGAAAAACTGCTCTGGTGTCTGGAGAGTTTAAGAGAGACCCACAAAGCAAGAAACAGCTATTGCTACTGGTGGCTTGTGAAGCCATTAAATACGTCTGAAGTTCACTTTTCAGCTCTGTGAGTCACACAGACACCACATCTTGCTTCAACCAGAAACAAGACCCACTTTACCCAATAAATTGACCAGACAAGGCTGCTCATTTGACCTTAATTACCCAAGTGTTCAGCCAATATTATGCAGACAGACAACATCAGTTGACACATTGGTCCTGCTAATAGTGATACTTAGCACTCCCTACCATTTTTCATCTTCAAAGCACTTTCCAAATTTTACTTAATTAATATCTTTGAAGATGCCAAACTGTTTGCTGATATTTCACTGATAGTTTCTGCTCTTTCCAGAGCAGAGGAAAAGATGCTATTTCCTAATTAGGTTTTAGTAAAGACACTACTGACTTCCCCTTCTTCTCATCTGGTTTTCAGTATCCTTCTATTTCCAGCAATCTGACCTCTTGCCAGTCAGCACCTGGGGAATTATTGCCTTACTTGCCTTTTAAATGGCAGATAACAAATTGTTGTCAAAACAAAACCTTTCCATTTTTCTTTCAGACAAATTTAAATTTTACATGCTTAAGTCTCAGATCTTCAATCCTTTTAGTCAGTAACAAAGTAGGAGTCAATTGGTTCAAAAAAATTCCAAATAATTTTCTCTCTTTTACATATATCTCTTAGGTATAGTTTCCTGGCTTTCTGCTTGTTACAGTCTTACAAACATTTATCAGATGTTGGAGTTGTAGGCCACTGTTTCAGCGGAAGCTTTGTCAGTTTGTTGAAATATGGATGTGATTCTGGACCTTTCATGTGTTCATGGAACATCTAAAGCCACATACAGTATATTACATGTCATTAGCACTGCTGCATCTGTCACTCTCAGAGGGGAATTGGCTACTGGCAGGGTGCACTCCAAAGTCACAAACAAGCATTTCCACCAAGGTCATGAAGCTTGTAGCTTTTACACACAACAGTGTATTTAGGGGGAAAAAAAAGTATCTGCAAAGGTTGAGTAAATCCTACAAAATTAACTGTGAAAGGCAGATTTTCAGTAGGTGTGAGGACAGTGCATTGCTCAGACAGTTTTACAAAGAACACAGAGAGCAGTTTGTGAGGATACTGCTTCAATACCCTCTGGGCCACTCAAAAATTGTGCCTTACACTGCATTACAAAAGTCTCACTTGTTGAATTTTAAATGACCTAGACATTAAGGAAGATTAATTTCCTTCTAGTCCTTTTCATTTTGTTCCAACCTCTCAACTATTTCTTCTAATTCTGCTCTAGCTATAATCATCCTTCAAATACATATCTGTCAGGCACAGGACTGTCCATCATTTGTCACAGCTGAAATACAGACTCACACACTCACACTGCACACTCCTGTGTGTGTCTGGCTGTAGCTCTTTCATCTGCAGCTCAGCAAAGAATTGAGCCTGCTTGCATTCTGTTCAACAAAGCACTTAAACATAAAAGTAAGGATCAGGCTGATCCTGAAGCACATTGCAATTAGAAATGCATTGTTTAGTTAAAGGTTGAGATGAATGGTACTTTTTGATATCTTATGCACTATAGGAAGAAATCTCCTTCCACTAACTTTCTGGGATGAAAAAAAAAAATCTATTTCAGCGGGTACTTCTACTAGCAGAAAATCCATCTGGCCTTACTCTAATAGGATGCTAAAAACAGTAACAGTGAGAAACACCCAGAGCAGAAATCGTGCCCCTCAGGGACTCACTGTTTACTCCTCTGGAAGTTTGGGGTGGGTTTTTCCAAAAGAAGAAAATCTTGATAAAAATACACCCACCCTATAGGGAAAAAAAAAAAAAAAAAAAAAAAAAAAAAAAAAAAAAAAAAAAAAAAAAAAAAAAAAAAATTTAAAAAGCAGTTTGGAGTAGAAGAATAGAAAGAAGAGAGATCTTCCCAGGGAGAAACAATTTTAAACCAGTCTACTGCTTCCCCCACCACCAGCCATTCATGGAACAAAAGGCCTCTGAGAAGCTGTGGACTGAGAGCTCATAGAGGAGGTACAGGAGATAATTTGTTTAAAAGAAAGAGCTGCAAAGCAAAGGTCACTTCAAAGACTGCCCAGAAATGTGGAATGCTGGCCTGCTCCTCCCTTTCACACTGCAGTGTTGCCACGATAGCATGCTCTATCCTACTTGTGAAATTGTTTCTAACCACAGAATATCTTGGTACCCTTTTCCCTGTTCTCCTCATGGTTTTCAGGATCAAACTGTCCTCAAGGCTTCACGACTGAAAGATGATATATTTAGTTGTAAAATGAACTATCTTTGTTTGTTTGTTTGTTTTTGACAGCTGTATTTATATTTCTTCACAGACTGCTCAGCTGGGGTTCAAAGCTTTTCTTTAATTGTGCTTATTCTTCTGGAAGTGACCCAGTACATCCTGCAGTGGTTGAAACTGGATGACAAAATTAAAATGAAAGAAGAGCTTTGCTGTCCTGTAGCAGCCAATTATGAACTAAGCAAAGACACTGTGAAGAAAAAAAAGCCTTTTTTTAAAAAATCAAGAAACCAAAGCCAAAATGCCCTTCATGATTCTGAGGTATTTTGGTTCATTGTCATCAGTTTGGACACCTCTTCAAAGCTTTTTTTGTTTGTTTCTGGGCCATTCATAGTATTTTAGTTCACATTTGTCATAGCAGAACACATCTCAAGATGGATCTCCATTTGCTCCTGCAACTGAGATGAATGAAATTGTTTTGCATGAAAACAAGGCAGTTTCCCAAGGATGTCTTTAATTGTTTCTTTTTCTGACCATTATTTTCCAAGAATTCATGTTGACAAATGTATGGCAGCAATCGGAAACTTGTAATTTCAAGTAAAAATTACACTGAAAGAGGATTGAATTGTGGTAGTATGTGCAAAGCCATTCTGGTTTTTAAAATCCTGTTTCTGCTGAAATGAAGAAGTCTGAAGAAGATGGTACAGACTTTTGCTTTTCTAGGACTACAGCAAGTCTAGTCCTCATTGGCCATGGTCTACAGCATTGGCCTTTGGTAGTATTATAAAAATGCAAAGGAAAAGAACAAGAATTCTTTGCAAGTCTATTGCTTACCAAGTCTGCAGACTTATTTTTCTCCAGGTATATGTATTTTGACATTGTCAAAATCAAATCAGCACCTAATCCATCCATGAGTAATCTAACTTGTAGGAAACAGAGAACAAAAAGAGTGCTTTTAGATAAATCCTAATTAACTGTACATGCAAATGTCTTGGATGGATGTGGTCATGCAATTCAATTACATGACTAATTACATTGGAATTATAATGCCATATTTAAATAGATAAACATATATAAAAGTGCCTGCCCAGGAGTTTGCATGCTGGAGACTGGGAATAGAATCATTTATTGGCTCTTTAGTGCCACCTGTTGAAAACTGAAAACTCATGCAAATGAATCTGCGCGCCAATTAGTCGCCCATTTAGAAGGGGAATGTCCACTTGCTTGGCTGGTGTGAAAGCCAAAAACTCCAGAAATTTAACAGCTGGGGTGGAAGTATTTGAAACACGGTTGTCACCCTAGGAAGGAAAGCGTAACACCCCATTGGGGATGCTGGGGAGCAGGAGCCAAGCTCTTGGGACAAGTGGCACGTTCACAATGTCACACCCGTTCAAGAACAGGGCTAGTTTCCCTTCTCCCCTGTAAGCCATGGCAGCACATACCTTAAAACAGGCAGCCTGGTTGTAGAAGCCTCTTCTTCCATGAGTAATTCCATAGTAGTGCTTCTCTGCTAATTAGGAGCCAGATTGCTGCTGCCTTGGCCGTGCAGGGCTGTGCTGGGAGCAGAGTGAGCGCTCGGGTGCAGCGCGTGGTGCCGCACAAGGAGAGCAGAGCTCCCACTGTGTCTGTGGGCAGCAATGTCAGCTGTGACAGCTCAGTGGCCAAGCTGCTGACATCACCTCTGAGGTCCAAGAGAGCAGATCAGGGTAAAAAAGGTCTCTGGGAAATTCAGTTTTCAGAAAAAATATTTCTTGTCTGCTTTACTCTTTTACTTTCAAAAGAGCATCCATTTTAGACTATATTTTTGCCTTTGGATTTAATTTATGATCAAGATCTATCAAAAATGTAAATATGGCCAGATCTCAGGCCTGTTCTTCAGGCTGAGACCTTCATCTAATGTCCTCCCACAGTTTGCCAGATAAGAAATAATGTCAAAATTCTTATTAAAGTAAAATCTATTTCCTGTGCAAAACCACTCATTTCACCCTCTTGCCTACAACTTGAAAGGATACTCTGCCAATTTAAAAACAACAAGAGGTTTGATGACAGTGAGCAAGGTAAAGCTTGTGGCTGCTTCACAAACACCCCATGTGGCACCATGGTTTAGCCAAATGGCACTTCAGGTGAGAAAGGAACACCGTGGTGGAGCAAGACAAACCATGATGGAGATTTTAGCAAGTATTGAGGCAACCAGGATGGTTCAGGGAAGCTAGGGCAGTTTGTTCTGTGCTCCTCAGTCTCTCTCCAGCTCTGCAGGAACTTCTGTCATGAAAAGATAGTGAGAGTTTAAGGATAATGTTTTCATTTCACTGTGGACTTCAAGCGGTTTTAAGGTGCTAAAGCAAAATCACCATCTCAGTCTCTTTGCCTCCAGCTCTGCTGTGCCTTAAAACATAATGTTTCATGCACACCATTGAAGGAACAGGACCTCCTACCAGAGCTGGGCACAGAAAAGTGATCCCCTATTTTCAGAGAGCATATTTTTCAAAATCTGGTGCAATATGGAAAAAAGCCTCCACAGATATTAAAAGCCATCAAGGAAAACCTGGCAGGCACTGGCCCCACAGCTGCACACCCACCTGCCTGTGGTAGAACCTGCATTCTTTCCCCCAGCACACCCATGGGGTGAGTTGACATGACTGGGCAGCTGAAGGACAACCATTAAATTCTGCCAGTGACAGGTCAAAATGGGACCTTCTCCATGGGCTGTCTTCATTTCTCCACCTTATCACATTCCCACTCGTGTTTGCTGCATGTCTTTGAACCAGTCTGCCCCAGAGCTTTAAGCTCAAGACATGATTAAATCAAAGTACTGCAATTGTCTGCAGCATTTCTGACCTTTCTGGCTGACTTTCATTACCACTGACAGATTCAGCTGCCCAGATGTTTGTCCAGGTGTCACTTTCACAAAATTGCCAAAATAAGGGGTGTGTCCCCCCATTTGGCTGGGCTTTCTAACATTTCTATGTAGGTATTTGAAAGGATAATAAAATACAGAAATCATCCCACCCAAATGAAAGCAAACCTTTGTCTGAAACATCAACTTTAAGATGATGAGCAACCTTAAGCACAATATTTTTGGCAGAAAATACTTCCTGTTTCAATTTTAATCCTTTTTAAACATTACTCCATTCCAGTTAAACACCTGTTTTAGCCCTACAGAAGCTGAATCTCTAGAATTATATTCAATACCTACTATTCTTCCAAGTGGGAAAGAATTTTGTAGAGAAAAGTAGAATAGCTATTATGACAGTAGCACTTTATTATGGAGTAGCTTTTGGAGGAAAAAGGTAAGTCAGTGGCTTTGAGAGATAATTATGGACTCCTATTACACAGCAGAATATCATTAAAAGTTACAATATGTAAAATGTCTTTCACATTTTCAAAAAATGTTATCTATGTTTTTCTCAGTTAAATCACTTACCTATTTAATGAAGCAAAGTCCTTTTAAATGTGAAATATTCACCCCTTGATTTTCTGGCAACACTTATTTGTAAAATATTGTATATATTGTTTTCATGCATATTTGGTGCATGAGCAGAAGTGTTTGGAAATGATTCCACACAATCTTGTTGACCTTTGTGGTACCAAATGAGAAGAGATTTCACAGTAAAATGGTAAACAATCCTAATATCCTACTTCTGTATGGCTTGAAAATACTCATGATTTCAGGACTAAGCACAAATATACAAGGCCCATAAGAGGTGCTTTGTCATTACTTGTAGTGCATTTAAATTCTGCCATCAGCCTTTACTCATCTAAGCATGTTGAAGTGGGCAGTTTCAGCCACTTAGAAAAAGCTGATTTGCATAAATTGATGGACCACCTCCTTCAATCTACTACTCCTTTTTATAGAATTCTACTTTTAAGGAGATTCAAGTTGGATACCCAAAATCAATACTTACTTTTGAAACTGGAGGTCTTCAGCTTAGCTTCAAAGAGTAAAAGAACAGGGATCAGCTGGCTGTTTTGTGCTGTCTCAGTTTCTGGGCTCCCAGAGAAGAAAATCTCAAGTTGCTTTTTGTAGCCTCATAAAATGCAGACATTTATCTGTGCTAAAATTAATCCTCTTGCATGATATGTTCTATCTATTTACTCCCTGCAAATTTCTCTTGAAGAAACATAAAATAACCTATTTCACATCTGCATCCCTATCTTCAGGGCTCTATCAGCTTTTACTGCATTCAGGAGGATTTTAACTATACACCCAGAATACAGAGGGTTGTGTCAAAAAAAGATGAGACAACATCTCCTCAGTATTGCCTTTGGCATTTACATTCATGTTAGCTTGGGGTTTGTCAGCTGGTGAAGAGCTGGGAACAGAAGAATGGCAACAGCAAGGGGGTGAAGCAAAGTCTCATGCCTAAAATTCAGGAGCTCTGCCAGACTCAGACATAACTTGTTCTCCCAAAGAACTAAATCAGAAGAACTATCACCTTTCTCTCTTTTCTCCAAACACAGCAGATATTAAAAGGGCTCACTCTGAGCTTGTCTCTGCTGCAGCAGCCCAGTAGGACTGGATGTCAGCTCTAGCAAATGGCAGGAGTGCCTCCTGCGAGGCTTTGAGGGAGAGACAAAGAGCTGCAGAGCAGTAGGTGAAGAGCACTTTGTTGCACCAATTCCTCATCATTTACTGTTTTCCTACATTTCTACTTTTCCATTCCTTAAGGACATATCCAGGGAGTAGCAACTTGAAAGGTTACTTTGCCATCTAAAAAGGGTTTTTTATTGCATGCTGGGGATGCTGTGATCCCTATGTGGAATTCAACATGCTCCAGGATTGCAATCTATTCCACTTCACAAGAGTGGGATTTCATTGCTTCCAGTCAAAGAAAAAGTCATTATTGAATTGCATCTTCATGTTGTATGCACTAGAGGTACATCAGCTGTTAATGGAGTGAAAAGCCTGGGAAAAAGATGGAGCTACTGAATAACAGGAGTTCGGAGTAAGCAGGTGAATTTATTCATATTCTGTTTTGCAGGTAGTACATTTACCCAGTGCTAACTTGGACCACATCTACAAATGATGGTGATAAAAAAAACACTCCTATGCTTCAGTTGATACACATCAGAGAAATCCACTACCAAACCAAAAACCACACTCAAACACGTTCCTGGGAGAAAAGTAGGCTAAAGATATTGTCTCCAGACAGGGCCTGTTCATGTGGCTGGTGAAGATTGTTATCTTAGATTTGAAACTAGTAAGAATAACCTCTCCAGCTGCCTGAAAGAATATGAGTGTTCTTAAAAATATAGCAGCTATTGCTTATACACAGCTGTTATTTTCAAAGAAGTTATTGATCTGAGGAAGATAATTTTTTCAGTTGTTTTTTTTTCCTAGTGAAACAAGTAACTTTATTAGAACAATGAAGCATAATGGCCAAGGAATAGCTTTATGTCAGAGTCATAACTATAATTGCAGTTGGAATTGCAAGGAACGTTCACCTGCATCTGTGTTTTCAAAATTATCCTTTTTTGAATGTAGAGTATAATGGAACTATGCCAAATGAAGACTGTAAGTCCCTTATTTGCCATTGGGATCCACTTTCCCACCACAGAATTTTCTTCCCAATTAGCTCTTCTCTCAAATTCCTTTCTACCAAAACCTTTTTATTGTATATGGTAGAAACTGGCTGAAATCTTTGTGCTCTCTCTCCAGTCCTGTGATAAGCTGCTCTAACAGCCCAGTAATAGAGAAAAGCATATTTAAAGTACCTGGTGTATGGCTTTACCTTCTTCTGAAGCAGGCAATCCACTGACCTGTGTGAACAACAGCAAATTACTAGGATTTCAACAACAACTTGCTTCAAGTATTTGTTCTAGATCACATTACTGACCCTACATTCATTAAAATAAGCAGCTGTTTGTGTTAGTACATATGTTTTAGGATTCACATACAAAGGAGCTTCCTTTCTAAACGAGAGGGGCTGGATTCCTGATGATAACCCAGGTGAGGAGCGCTGCAGGGATGATGACCTGACATGGGCAGCAGCAAGAGCACAAACCTGATCCTGTGTTCACAGGGCTTTTACAGCATCAGGGCTCTTTTGGCTGTTAGCAGGGTTAGGTGCAACCATGATTTTCATTGGTTATCTACCATGAGCCAGTGAAGATTTAGAATAATATCTTTCTCCTCCGCTGCCTGTTCTCTGCTTACACCTTTTTCTTACTCCATTTATTTGCAAGGTGACTGGCTGAGATCCTCTACTCAGTGTGGGTGTTCATTCCAGGCTCAGGGATGATACAGCTTTCCCTCTCAGGGTGTTGCTTGGGTAGGGCCTTTGCCAGATATTCTGCAACTAGAGAGCAAGAAAAGGTCTGTAACAGCAATTCACTGAGGCCACAAAAAAAATCAGAGGCACAGAGGAGAACATAGATCCTCAGAGAAGTGCCTTTATGGATTTTGATTTCACTATGCATGTTTACTTGGCTGCTCACAGACTTGCAGGATGAAGAGCTTGGATTGCTTTGGTCAAAATTCACTTTGGAAGGGTCCACCATGAAACATTCCTTCCCAAACGAATCAGATCCTCAAAAGAGAGTTGATTTTTTACAGAACCACTGGACCATTATCACAGGCCATACACACGAAGGCCCTCTTGGCAAAAGGTACTTTCTCATTATTCCTTCTGGACCTTATTTTAGGCTCATCAATAGAACATTAAAACTATAGGGGAGCAGGACAGCAGCTCATCCCTGCAATAGTGGCCAATTTGCCCAAAAAACATAAGCATATTCACCTCAAAAGAGTTAATGGCATGACTTGCTGCAGCTTTTCTATAGAAAACTAACCTTGCAAACTTGAGGTGTTGTTTTATCTGCAGGGTGGGTGGAGCAGAGAGCACAGCTGAAACGTGAACTCTGACAAAGGCAGACAAAAAAGCCTTCGCAGCCGCTCTCTGTTTGGTGCAAGGTTTCGGTTCATTAGCCTTGAAATTCTGTTTCATTAACAGAGTGCTTCTGGAATGCTATAAACAAACTGTGAGGGCCCTAGCATGCAGCAGCACTCTGTCAAAAATGAGCGTAGTTTATTCCCTTTTGTGAAATATTTAGAGAGAGAAAGACAAAGTTCAGCAATAGTCATATCTGTGTGATCTAAACAAAAAAGTAACAACATGATAACAAACACCTAAAAATACCTTTGTTCACTTTTATTTCTTATAGTGCTACAGTTTATTTCTGACTGAGAAGCAGAGTTGTCTCTACCTTTTGTGTCCTTTTTCCAAATGTTTTAAAAGAAGAAAAAATAGCTACTTACATACTGGTTCATTTAAGCGCTTCTTAAAATTATTTAAGGCTAAAACTTCTTTCTTCATTTGACCTGAATTAGTTCTTGCCCATCCCTGGTCTTGTATGTAAAGGTCAAATATGGCAATTTTTGTTCTGGCCAAGCTTTCACTGCAGGCAGACATTTTTTTTTGTGGTACATAAGCACAACCTCCAACAAACCAGCAAAGGGAGGTGGAGTTTTGCCAGAAAAAAAAAAACCCCAACTTTGTAAGGACAGTTCTTTTTTTTGATCAAATAAGCACAAAGAAAAATATACAAACAAACTAACAAACCAACAAACAAAAACCCCTGATCTGAATCATAGGTCAGATTTTAAATTCAGCTTTCTCTGAGATTAGAGAAAATTTTGCTCCTTATTCCTTTATGATACTTGCTCATATATTTTGACAACAAACTGTCATGGCTCAGAGCAATGAAGAAGCCAAAAATGCTCTAATACAATGAAACCCAGTGTTCTCCTTGAAGTACTTGAGCCCATGAAAAAAGGCAACTTTTCTGAGTCTCTTTAGTTGCATACAGCAATTAAGTTAATAAAAAGTAACCATGCAAACAAGATCTTCTGAAAGAAATTTAATAATATTTTGGAAATGTGTCCCTCTGTGTTGGGAATGGTTTTTTAATGGTTTGAGTGAAATGACAGATCCTAAACAGGTAATCCTGTGTATTAGCCTTAAGATATGTTGGAGCAGAGGGCATAAATCCAAGGAATTCCCAAATTACCTTGAGTGACTCAGCTGGGACTAGATCCTATGCAGAATTTAAGTTTTAACTCTTTTTCCTATGCAAAAGCATGAAAGATCACCAGCAGTGCTAGGACAGCTAAGGAAGCTCTAACATGGGTTGAGCAGCTGCTGAATTCAAATGCATTTTTCACAGACACAAATCTCCCTGCCCAGGTTCAGCATTATGGCTTCTTGGTGCCTCCACAAGTCCCCAGTGGTGCCCCTTTCAGTGAGGCAAACAGCAGCTAATGCCTTCCAGCATGTGGGAGCATTTCTCAGTGCAGGGATATCTGTGACTCAGATGTACCTTCTCCCACCTGGAAAAGCCTGCAGCGCTGAGGGTCACTGCAAGTACCATGAGAATCAGGAATAATCCTGTGAATCTTCAATTCAATTCAATTTCCAATGATGTCAGCAATAATTTTGGGTCCAGAACAGAGTCTTTTCCTATGAATGTTCTTTTTTTTCAGGAATTAAATTGCATTTTACCTAATCATACCATTTTTTGCTAGGGGTAACTTCTGTTTCAGAAAACTTCAGAAGAAACAGGAATGGGATAGGGGAGGGGGAAAGACTGGGGGATTTTTGCCTTAAGTTTTTGCTAAGTAAGTCACCTTATAGCACTTTATTTGCATATCTAGCATTTAAAGGGTTACACATGTAATTATTTAACGTAACTCCAAATAAGCTGTTTGATTTTCTTTCATCATGAGCCAAACATTAGGCTTCGAAAGGAATTCCTTTAAACTTCAATAATATCAAGGCACGTGGCAATGTGAAAGTTACAACTCCAGCTTAAATGAGTCAGACATAAAAGTATTTATGACTGATATTCTCTGAATATACCAGCTTCAGACACTTTAAAGTCTAGTTCTGCTCTACAAGGATAGGTACAGGAATATCAGCCGTCGCACATCTGCAGAACTCTTACTTTCAAGCAGAGTCCAGTCCCTAAACCTTCTTTTTTTTTCTGTTTTAAGAAGAAAACTCCAACATTACAAGCCACACCAGGCCGTCAGCACCTGAAGCAAGTAAAAGAAATTCCTTTATGAACTTCCCACCAGTTATTTGTTTTGTGAGGCTCATGGAGAAAAAGAATAAAAAAAAAGCTAGTGAAAAAAACAGTGAAAAGAATTACACATGAAAGAGAGAAAGAAATGAACTGAATGTTGTTTTTTCTTGATGAAATAACAGATTTGATCTTACGCTTTTTTACAAACTCCAGCACAGGTGATCATCATTTGTTCTGTCAAAAGCATTTTCAATGACACAACCAGAACAATGTGGCTGTGATTACAAGGATCAGCATGGATTGAAAGATACTGAGGGCATTTACCAAAGGGATATTTATAGTGGTGCTAAAGACATTTGCTTTTTTAAACAAGCTCACAAATTTGAGGAACAGAAGGTTTGAAATCAGGGTTGCTCCATTTGATTTTCCCTTTGCCATGCTAACCCACACAGCCATGTCCTCTTGCAAATGAAGGCTGAACATGCCAGTTGAAATGTTATTGTCATAAAGTCAAATCCAAATGCTGAAGAGGAAAATTGAGATAGTTTTCATTGTGAACTTTGATGTGAAGCATCACAGCTTTTGGAGGACAGCCATACCTTTGATCTTGCAGAAATTGTGAGGAACCAACCACCTTGAATCCAAATCGTTCAGCAGGTGATTTATAATGTTATAATAGGACTGAAAGGACTTTTCGAAAAGTCGTGTAACCAGCAAAGAAAAAAAAAGAAATGACAAAGATTTAACAGAAATTCAAGCAATTCTGGTAGCAGGCAATGTAAAGTTCACAGCATACTCTTTATTTTCTGGCAGAAACTCTGAGACATCCAAGCTTCAAAATCAGCCTGCCTGACTTCTAACAGCACAGAAATAGATAAATGCAGCCATTTGGGTGCCTCAGCCCTGCAGACAGCCACGGGGCTCGGATCCTGCAATGAGAGGAGGAGGAAGAGCCTAAGGGAAGGAGCCTCTCCTGATGGCAGACTGGCTCCCCAAAGCCTGTCTTCATCAAGAGGGAGTGGAGAACAGCTGCAAGGCAAATGCTGCCAACTTTAATTCTCTCCATTAGTGGATCATTATCAAACGAGAGGGTTAATGAGAGCGGGGATTGCGTTTACTGTAAAGGGCTGCCCTGTGCACACCCAGGCTCCCTTCCCTGGAGGGTCAAGAAGACTTTACTGGCAGCAGCCCTCAGGAGGTGCTGCAAAACCTGGTGGCATGGCCACTGTCAGATGTGGGGAGTTCCCTCCAGGACAGACCCTTGGGTCTGAGACACCCCTGAGCAGCTTGTGGGAGGGCAGAGAGCAGGGTCTGGGGGGTGACATCTCCCACTGGCAGTGCCTGGTGCTCCGTGTCCCTGTGGCTCCACAGAGGGGCTGCTCCCATGCACCCTCAACCAACAAATCTTTCAAATTCTCTTCATTTCCAGCTTGTCAGGGCCTTTCCAAATAGCTGCATTTTGCTTTTGTTAAACCAATTGTTCCTGAAGCACATTAAACTATTTTCCCTGAGAAGGCCGTAGTAGAGGTGATCACAATCCCAGAAAATATCAAACAAGGTTGATTTCATATGCTCTCTCTCCCTTCTAAATCTTTGGGCTCTCAGTGATTCCTCCTATATGAAGTGAGATAAAACTTTAGATTTGAGATATCTTGTTTTAATAATGCTCAATGAAATTAATTACTCAACAGCATTTCTACCTTGATGTAAGTACATTGACAAGAACTAGGTGAAAATCTGTGTTTGAGTTGTGTGGTCAAAATAGACACATAAACCCACAGACCATTACATTAATCTAGAAGAGAGAAAGGACTATTTTATTATTATACTTTTCATGAATAATTTTTAAAAATTCTTACTTAAGAGCATGAGCAATACCCATAATGAATTTTTATTTAATGCAGAGCTAAACCGTGCTCGTGAATTTTTTTTTGCAGTCAGAATTATTCACTTTATTCAACTGAAATCCATCAATAGTTTCAGACAACCCCAAAATTTTATTTTGTGGATACAAGACAAAAATTGCCTACCTCTATTTAGAACATCAGCTCCTTAAAAGCATATGTATAATGGATTGTGGATTGTATTATGTCTTCATAGTTTTAACTTGAACTTGAACATCAGATCTTGAGTTTCCTCATGACTATTTGTTTCTTGTACTTTGAGATTTTTTGTTTCTTGAGAACTAGCTAGTTTAAGTTTCAAAGTTTTGTGATGGTCTGTTTGGATAAAATTACTTCCTGTAGCCTACAGCAAACAGTTTTTTATGTCACAGCTTTTTTCCTTTTTATTTTTGTAGATTTGTAGGATACAGGTAAAATGTAGCAACAAAAAATTTCCCAGTGCTTTGAGATTCTCCTGCCATAAATCTTCCTGCTGAAATACATGCTAGGCATGTCTTAAGAGAAATCATATACAAGAACATGACTTGATCAGCATCCCAGTGAGATACAGGATATTTTTCAGCTAGGGAGTTAATGGATGATGATACTATATTTGGCCAGTAAAAATAATGACACACTTTCCCCTGGTCTACAAGAACTACTCCCACATTGATTTTAACTTAATATCTCCCTCATTAGGAACCTGCACAGAAGTTTGGCAGAAATACTCAAGACACTTATTGGATCATTTGCTGGTAATAATAGATATTGCTTTTATTTTTTTTTTTTTTTTCCCTGAGAACATACAGGCTAACCATAAAAAGGATAGCCCTGAAACAAAAGCTTTTTACAAAATACAGATTTTTATCAACTCCATCACTGTTGAGGTTTAATATTTTATGGAGCTAAATAAAACTCGGACTTCTCCACTTTCACGTTGTGGGATGCAATAAAAGCTTGAGAGGCGGATTCGCCCCGCTGCAGAACGACATCCATTACACACCAAATGCCCTTCACTGCCCAGTGGACTCTGCCTCTGATAGGATCAGACTCCCAAAGCCCAGGTAACCTGATATACAATTTCAGAATGGAAAAGCCCGTGCCAATAGCTGGGGAATGTCTCTTCTGCAGACCTGCAGTGGTTGAAGAACGGGATCCAGAGCTCACCAGCAAAAATGCCATAAAAAGCACTCCTTTTTTGTTTCCTTAGATTGAGCCAAGTATTCAAATATAATTCTACTTAACAAAGCATCTGCTTTAATTCCACTGTAGTCTACAGGGTGTATGTGCTTATCTTGAGCCTTGGACATGACAAGCGCCAACACCCAGGTGCTGTGAGCCCCTCTGAAGGGACAATGAAAGAGTCACCTGGCTCGTTCCCCATCTGGGAGATTGAGAGGACACTCAGCCAATTGATCCTGTAGCTAAGAAAGCCACCAAACTATTTAATGGTGGCACAATTGAGAGTAATAACTTGACTAATAACTCATTGCCTGATTGTTATTTTTAAGTGCACTCGTGAAAATTAAAGCTCTGGGTCTGCGGCATGAAACCATTATCTATACAACAGCTCACAGAGAGGGTTATCTAATAACATGAGAAATCTATTAGACTCGGTGGAAGCAAGAACTAAAAGAAATAAATCATGCAATAATGGTAAATCAGATCTCTAATTATGGCCCCACACAGGAGGCCGGACGAGAATTATGTCCCTAGAACCACTACGTGGTATTTCTCGTCCTCTCTCTTGTTTTAGAAGCATTCAATCATATCCTCCTGCCTAAATTCCATCAATCTCACAGTAATTTCTGAACAGAACTGGTATGCTTGTGAAGAAGATGACTAGCAATCACCAGCACAAGTCTTTTTCTAAACTGCTCACAGACCAGGATCCTCAAAATTTTTTCTGTGCTATTGTTGCTGGAAATGTCAGCACCAAAAACTTGTGGGGTCAGAAGAGCTTCAAATCCTGTGGAATTCCTTTCTAACCAGCTAATTCTGCCTGTGCTGGGGACAAGCAGTGCTGGTGTCTGCCTAAACACAATCTGGTTGTGACTGCAGGTCTCTTCCCTGATGCCCTGGAATCTGAGCAGTGCTCTGTCCTGAGACCCAAAAGACAACAGTGAGTGGGAGCAGGTCCGTGTGGAGCTACAGCACCTTTCACCTCCTCTCAGCTCAAAAGCAATGGAGGAAACTCAGTTCAAAGCAATGGGGGACCCCAGAGAAGGGTATTTCATTTCTCCACTGCTCTGTTGTGAGACGTCTGGCAAAACCACTCCTTTCTTTGCTCCAGCTCCAAGGGCTTTGCCAGGTCAAGTGTGAAACTGTGATTGGCTGAGCAGGAAGGATTCAAATCCTGCTCAGCACTCCTCATGTGGGCATGGGGTGCAGCACTGCCCCTGAACAGCCAATCCCACCACCCCTCCTTGCCACCCCATGCCCACAGGCAGCAGGGGAGGTGTGGGACCTCCTCATCCCAGGGATCTGGAAGCTCCAAGGACACCCTGCTCTGTGGTGCCCTGTCTCTGCACACTGCCCAGGGTGCCTGGCTGTACCTGCCTGCCATATCAAGCACTGCTAATGCAAACACTCCCACAGTACCTCTTAATTATTTTGTTGGAACTGAGGACAGGGTGTACTTGGGAATTGTCCTGGTTGAAAAACTCTGCGCCAAGTGGATGCGCTCAAAAGTGGACCTGACTCAGTAGAAATGATGCATAAAAATCATTGCAACCATCTAGGTAAAAGTAAATAAGCCACTGAGTGGCATAAATAACAGTGCTGAAAACATCATCAGACTTTTGATTTTAGCTCAAAAAAACCTATTGAGAATACAATTCGTCAGGAAGTCATGATGCCCTTTGCTTTATCTTAACCACTTTTGCATGCACAATTATTTTGTTGGACACTCACTTTGGGCCAAATCCTGTTCTAATTTCTTTCCTTGGTAATCAGCATTTCTGGCTGACAGGAGACTGCTCTGCAGCACTGTGGTTTTCCATTTGGAGGTCTGTTCTGAGGTCTGTGCATTTGCAGAGCTGCTTTCAGGTGGCTTCTTCCACCTGTGTGAAGGGAGAGCAGTGACACTACGGGGGCACTGCAGAGGAGAAGGGCCATTCCCCCTTGTCCTCATGTGGGAAGAAGAGTCAGCAAATGTTTTTTAAAGCTGTGTCTGTATGGCTAAGAAGTTGAAATTAATGTTAAATAAAGCAGGCCTGAGGCCAAATGACCTGTTTAAATCCCTGCCACACTGTACTTGGTCCTGGATTTCTTCAGGACCATATTGTGCTGCCAACACGGAAAATTAAGACAGAACCATCATTCTTTGTGTCTTCTGTAGTTCCATGATTTTGAAATGCTGTGAGAGCTGTGTCACTGCCTGCCAGAGTGGTGTTTTCATACCATGAAGCTAAGAAGAATTGTTTTCAACCCATAATGGCCCATGAGTATGCATTTAAGGGTCTACAAATCTTCCTGGGACATTGCTGAAGTACTCTGTAAGGTGAAGGCAGTCAGAAACTTTGCAGTCTCACTCTTCCTGCCTCCTGGGAACAGTCATGGGCATGTGCCATTCCCTGGTGGGTGCTGGGACATGTCCAGTGTGGTGCCAGTGTGCAGTGAAACAGTTTGGACAAAGGGGATCCACTTCCTGAGCCTGGCCCCCAGCCTTGCTTCCTCTGCAAATACAAACACATCTGGGGAGGCAAAGCTGTCATTGGGTACAAACTAAGGCCATTTTTCACCCGCAGAATATGTTCAGAGTGATGTTGACATCTCAGAAGGGGTTGTACCCCTATTTCCAGGGAAACAGTTGTGCCTACAAGGAAACAACAGCAAAAAAGGTAGCTTTGGAAAGATGAAGTTTATTTTATCTGATGGGCACTTTAATAAATAAAATAATGCGTATAGAACTTTGCACTGTTTGAAGCAAGGCAAATTTAGTGACATTTTTTCAGAGTATATCTAAAAAAGGGAAAAAAATACTCTTTAATGGAAACCTTTTCCATTTACACTGGAATGAAACAGAATAAACTCCACATTTCCACACTCACATATTACTGTAGACATAAAAATATTCCTGTGGGATCGCACAGTCAGAAATCACCTACTCAAGGGGATATGAATGATGACTTCAATAGAAGATGGACATAAATTTTAATTAGTTGGTTATTTGATCTTGTGTTGTTAGTGATGGAGTATCTCAGAAGGGAATTAAGTATGCTTAAGACTGAAATTGCTTAGAACCAAAACACACTGCAAGGTAAGTTAGATACCACTAAATTAAAAGAAACTTTGCACCTATTAGAGATACAATAAAATAAAAATGGCAATTACAACCAAGCAATCAAAAATGCAATTGAGATCAAACCAGCTATGGGGATAACTAAATTTATCCTTGACTTAATCAGACCTGTTAAGTATTTTCAGCAGATCTGATAAAAAGTATTAACATTCTTGGGAACATTTTCTCTTGGAAGATACTATTGAGGAATAGAGAAACTAGGTCCAGGGTTTTTTTGCGTTAATGTGTTTTTTTATTTAATTTCTCCTTCTATTTATGTATCCTAAGCAAAGCATCTCTTGCATCATTTATACACTTTGCTTGCTCTCTCCAGAATCCCAGTCTTTCACCTACTATGGAATATGTCAGGAATAACTCTAAAGTTGTTGCAGCTTAAAAAAAATAAAAATTATTCTTGACTAGTTTTGCAATCAATAAAATTGTTCACATGCAGCTTAAGATGAGGCTGGGCACATAGGACTGCAGCCTGCTTGGGAAAGGGAAAGGGAAGCAGGGCAAGGAGAGAAGCTCCAGCCAGCGATCCCCCAAGCGCTGGGATGCTGCTGGCGAGCGCGTGGCACAGTTTTGACCTCTGCCAAGTGTCTCATTTTTCCCTGACAAGCTCTGGGCACAGCTCAGGGTTGCTGCAGATGGAGGACCACTGCCAATAAGCAGCAGGGGACGAGGTTTCTCTTCTGGGGGACGATGGAAATGAAGCCGTGTGGTTTTGAGCCAGGCCAGGCCGTGCCAGCTGCCCTCCGGGCCAAAGGGAGCTCCCACGTGTTTACTACTGCATGTTGAGCTTCTGAACACAAGTGTTCAGGCTGCCTTAGCAGCATGTAATGAAATCAATCAGTCCTGACTATTGCTGGCACCCCCTTTCCAGATATTCTTGGTTTTCAGTGCTAGAAAATGGCCACATTCGACATTACAAAAACTTCAGCTTCCCTAAATTTCTGTGCCATTGCACAGCTACACCCTGGATGTCTTTTTAGGAGTCAAGTCCATATTAGATAGATGGATGTTTAATGGTGAAAAATTGTTTATTTTTCTCATCAATTTAATGGCAAAAATTTGTTGAATCCTTGGGTAAAAATTTGTCCATAATTGAATCATGAGATGAAGCTCATGAATGTTCTGCAATGTCAAAGAAACAAACTAATGAGCCCAGAATCAGAATGGACAAACACAGTCACCTTAATTAAGGAGTAGAGATTTTTTGTAATCATTTTCATCCTTACATGTATTTTCCTACATTTCCTATGTCAGAACAAAAAAGGAAATATTTTTTCTAATTAACTTGCCACTGACCTTGCATTTTTTGTCCTTTTACTCCATCTTACAGATCTCTGGCCACTCAACATGCAAGACCATCCCAGTTTGTTGACATGCTTCTACTGTGATCCTATATGACCTTCTTCTCTGGCAGGGTGTCTGTCTGAAACTGTTTGCACAATCTAATCCTTTTTTAAGTATAATTTCTATTATAGAAACAAAAAGGGCCAGTCCTCTTTTCTAATAAATAACCACAAATCCAGATGCAAAAACATGAACAACATGAAAAAGATTCCTGTTAAATTTGAGTACCTAACACCTTTTCCTTTCATCGAATCTTCAACAGTATAGTATCAATTTACATCTTGATCCTACATGTCTAAAGCTTAAATACATGACAGTTCATACCTAAATTAACATTTTTCCCCCTGTTTTCATTATTAGAATTTGCTAATAATCTGACTGCTCCTTTGCCTGAGGAAGGAGGAAAGAACTGACCTCTCATCACTAGGGGAGAAAGGAACCATTATTATGTTGTGTTATATTATTGCTTATGTATTTATTCTCTTCTTGTTCAAAGTAAAGCAAAATTTAAAGCAAATTTTGGAGTTGTCCAGGCAGTTGCTTTAAAATACAGTAAAGAAATTAGAAAATGGACTGCCTTATATGTATTCCTGCACATACAAGAATGTATGCACAACAGTAAAAATAATATAGAAGAAATGCAGTAAAGGAGTAGAAAAACAAAATAGGTTACCAAGCTTTATATTTAAGTATAACTTCACAATTATAATTTGGTAAGCAAAATATGAGTCCCTGACAAATAACTAAAAAACTCTTAACACAGAAAAATATGACTACATGGACCAAATAATAAAAAACAATTAATAAATCAGTAAATAAGCCCAACTTTATCTACAGCTCTTTAAAAGAGCAAACCACACCATAGGGACTGAAAAGAAAACTTTAACTAAACTGTTCATTAATGGATGATTGAATTTTTAAATATCCTGAATTTCTTTACAAACTAAACCCTTGCAGAAGAATCTCCAATATGTACTAACACATGGATTGGAACCATATGGCCAAATAGTTACTTTACATGCAACAGTTGTGGGAGTGAAGGGAGTTCTGCCCAAAGAGCTGTTAACAACTTCAATCAAATTCACTGTGACAGCCTGAAGCTTGATTTTAAGAAAAAAAATACAGGCAAATGCATGCACACAGCTGTATTTAAGCCTATCTTTGAGGAATCCAGCTTGGAGGATTTGTGCAGAGTAGTTAGGACATAGGTCATTAAGGTCTTATCTAAAAGATAATCTCCCTAAAAAATTATGGAAACCTATTGCTCCAGTCACCCAGCACTGGACAAGGTATTGAAGAACATGCTTCAGGAGTAATCCTCTACTGGCAGGGGAAGAGATTAAATGGCCCAATAGCTTTTTCCATCTTTAGTTGTTATGATTGCACTGTAATCCGACTAGTGCCACTTGCCTGAAGAGGGGAAGAAGACCTCAACCTTGGGGGTAGGGAAAGACACAATATTTCATTGTGTACAATATTTCAGAAGCTATTCTTCCCAGAGAGCTCCTCTCAGATTAGTGTTGTTGGGAAAGGTTTATCATTTGCATTCCCATTTCTGCAGTCAATCCAAGTAATATGATTGTGGCATTAAACTTATCCTACAAAAGGTATTTGTTTAAGACATTTCTTTTCCATTATTACCCACACAATGAATGTATGCACTAAGTTTCTAGAAGTCTGCACCAAAAACAACTTTTAAGCCCAGAATCACATTTCCTTCTCCATCGGCCTTAATTCCTCTATTGAAACTTTTTGCTGACTAGTTGAAAGGGGCTGTTCACTCACTTTGCAAAACCCAATATGCGATTTATTCCCACATTTCAAAGGAAGAATGGGAAGCTTTTAAATCTCTACAAAGGAACCGAGTAATACTGATCAAGCCCATCTGACAAGGGGACAGATGTAGGGTGATGAGTGAATTCTATAAGATGCTTTAAAATTTGGATCAGTAAGAAGACAAGTGTCTTCCAGGAGTAGCAATTTTATTCTCCACAGCACAGCTCACTTGGCTGAGTAGAAGTTCCTCTTTCAGGGTTCAAGAAGCACCAGCTCCATCTCAACAATGGACATGTTCCAGAGCTAAAGCACACTGCAAAGGGAGGTCACCTGCACTGCAACTTGTTAGAGCCTCTAAGTCCAAAAAATCCTGAGAAGCAAAATTATTTGAAATGCTTTCTTATCCAGGAATGGGTTCCTGTGCTGTTCCAGCTCTGAAACTGTTTATCAGCTTCATCTATGTGCTACTAATTGTGTCCCAAACTTTCTCAAGTTCTCTTCACTGTTGTGTCATGCACAGATTTTTTAACAATAATTTCTAAAAAATACGCTCTCAGCTCCTCACCTCATCACGTGCTTCTTCCAGTCACAGAGCAGCAGCATCCTTTCAGCTTCCTGCAGAGCCATATTTTGAATCTTCTGTTATAGCTGAAGGATCTGACTTGGCACTGTTTTAACAATGAATTTTATGCAAAATTTCCTATGAGATTCATCCCATTAAAAGTGGGCAGGTTGCCATGGCCTGCTGGGTCCCTGATCTACTATCAAAGCTGGTGCATCCCTGAGCATTTCTGGTCTTTTTTTGCCCTTCATTGAGGCTCTGATCAGAGTAGAAATAAGCCCACACAAGAGACAATAAAGATTTTGGACCCCATAGGAAAAATGTGAGATCCAGCTTTGTTAACACCTTAAATCCAGGTCATCACTACAGTTGCACCATAAATAACCATTCTTACAGGTGCAAAATGGGTGTAAAGAGGCAATCTGGGAGTCAGCAGTTCTCTACCTGTGTAGGTCTGGTCATAGACTTTTTTAAACAGTTGCAAACACTGGGGAGCTGAAGTACACAAGCAGCAAGATAAAAATGACTTTGGTAGTTATTTGTACCCAATACAGAAGCTCCCTGCAAGAGTATATAAGAAAATAGCTAAAGAATTTTTCACCTTTTGGATAAAGACAATTACAACATTTTCACCAAGCACAGAATTTATCATCATTTTCCTTCAGGGGAAAAAAGTCTCTTCAGACTTTTCTGCTCCAAAAAACCAATAGGGAGGATATGAAGCTATGTTGCCCTTACTTTTGGGGAAAAAGTAATTATTGCAACAAGATTTTTGAAGAGGGTTTCTGTGTATTCTTTAGGACTTAGAACTTCTGTAGTCATTTTACTACATAATACTTTTTTGCTGTATTTGCCTTTTTTAAAGACTGAATCAATGATTTCAAAATCTCCCAGTTCTCCACTGGAAGCTGTGCAAACGACACAACCTCACCAGGTTCCCTTTGCACAAAAATAAACAACCTCACAATAAAAAAAAAACCAAACCTCACAGCCTCTTGCTGTCTTAATAAAGGGTCTCCTTTGTTTCACACCCTCAGTATTATTATTATTTCAGTTATTGTACTGCAACAATTGTGTTGCAGACCTGTAGTTTTGGAGGGTAATGTAAACTATTTTCTCCAGTGATATCCGTGCCCAAGAAGGTGAGGAAGCATTCTGCCATGTCAGACTTGCCTTGCATGAAGGTGCCTCCTCTTCCAAGGAGTCCAGTGTGTTTTGATGCATAGTTGTCCTGAAGACTCTTTCTATTTTGTCCTATTCAGCTGAAGCCAGTTATCCCTAGAAACAGGAGAAATTTAGGGAGTTATTTCCATAAATGGAAATGACTTCTGGAAAAGCAGCTATAAACATGAAGGGAAGAGGTAGTTCTTTCAGTTTGTTTTGTTGCTTACCTTCCTCCAAGTGTGCTAAGGGAAAAAAAAAAAAAAAAAGGCAGACAGAAAGATGCAGATGGAGATACAGAATGTACCCATTAAGTCTCTGCAAGGAATGCTTTATCAGCTTGCTCGTCGGCTGCCGAGTTGTGCATTTGAGGGCATTAGATTCCCAAGAGCGGGGATCTATAGAGGATTCCTACCTTTGGAAAAGAACAAAAACACAGAATAAAAGCCTTAATCTTATAACCCCCAATCTAGCCAACTAAATCCCCAATTAGCAATTCAAACAGATTAATATAGTCCTTCCCTCCATTAAGCGTACCCGACATCATGTGGTTGTGTATTTTAAAGTTACATTTTTCTTGTGTGCGGCTCTTTTTCTCACCAAAGTTGACAATTCCTTTCAGACCATCCTACTTTTCCACAGACTGGCAATGGACTCTTTATCTTCTTGCCTTTCTTTTTCCCCTTTTATTTTTTTCCTTCTAAGTGCAGTCAGTCTTGTTGATGCACTCTGGCAGAATCTCTTAAATTAATGCCTGTTTTTTTATTGAACATGTCTCCAGATGTCTGTCCACCTTGCTGTTTCCATACTGCAGGCTGTTTGCAGTGTTCCCTCTGAGAGCAATGTAGAGGGTGGAAATGGCACACTTCTCTGGCTTCCTCGAGAATTCACTCTTATTCCCATCAAACTCATGAGTGCTGTAACTTTAATCACTGTTTCTTCTCTTGACCAAGCACAGGGCTGTCCCAGCTGGGAAGAAGCACTGCTAGTGCCTCCCTGAGAAAGGCACTTTGGATCTTTCCCAGATTTCAGAGAGTAAGCCATTGCCAAATGCCTTCAGACATATTAAGATCATGGTTCTAGAAAGGATGAATTACCTGTGACTACTAGATGTGGCCAGCAGTCTGTTGACTGACCCTATAAACTATTTCCCCCATTTTTGCAACCCCATTGGGCTAGGTGTAGCAGAGGACCATGCATGTCCCTGGTCCTCTCCCATCCCTCACTCCCCTGCATGTAAAATGATGGCAGAAACATTTTGACCCTTCTCTGCCCTGCAATTTCATCCCTCTCATGTAATTTCCACTTTTAAGCAAAGGTAAGGAAAAGCTGACCTTTTCTTTCTTCATATTTTGTTAAGCAGACCATTTTAAAATCTCCTTTTCCATCAGCTGCAGTGGATTACCAAAGGGGAGGCTTTGGGAGGAAGGTGAGTCTTGCAGCAGGCCATGTCTGTGGCCTCCCACAACCAACCAGCTGTTGATGATTGGAATTGGGAACATTGAGGCTCATGCCCAAACTACTGGCTTTCTTTGCACACAATAATCCTCAGGAAGGGTAAGGCTGCACAGGCTTTCTGCATATCTCAGAAAGGTTTCAAACTTATGAAAATGTAATTGGTGACAATGTTTTTCTCACAGTGAAAAAGCAAATGTAACATTGCTTCAATGGTAAATGTAGAGACAGCTTGTATTTTCCCAGTTCTTACCTTTGACTCTTTGAAAATTAATTGTGAAACTTTTAAGAAAGTTCAATAAAATAAATGCAGGCATGAGCATATGGAGATTATTATAATGACCATTATTCTGCATAAATCCAATCCATTCTGCATATTCCCAAATCACCAGCAACATTTCACAAATACTTTGCTGCCCTGCACTTTACATATACAGGTGTGCTTACACATTATATAGACAACAATAGGGCCCAGTCTGACATGTGAAGCATAAGAGGAATAACAAGTACATGTCTGCTTTACTTGTCTACCAGGTGGAACAAAACTTCCCTAAACATTTTTGATCAAAGGCACTTTCCATCAAACAAATTTTTGTCTGTATTTTAAAAGTTCGACTTGACTTTTTTCTAGGTTAAGTTTGCTTTAGGGTTTTTTTTCCTTTTTACTGAGAGTTTAAAAATCTAATAGTCAAAATAAAATTCTTTTGCTTTAGACAAATAATAAATATTTTAAGTATTTATGAGAAAAAAAGTATCAATTTTGTCAGTTCTTGTCTTAAGCTGGAAAAGATTAATAAAATAAGGAACCTGTTCTTCTTGTTGAACTTACTTGGAAGCTTTGCTGCCACATTTCAGAATCCCCCATATTTAATTTTTTGTTTTGTGTCTCATAGTCACTCATGACTTTCTAAAAGCTTACTCTGCTGGAATCAGTAGTTAGCTCCAAAATATCTATTTTCTCTTTCTATAAAAATTTTTATCCCTTAAGACTTAAGGATTAAGAAGTGACACATGATCAGAATCTACTTCAAACACTTTGCAACTATTCAGCAAGCAAAATTACCTGAATGGATTCTCCCTACATTTAAATCTTACAATTTATTGATAGCTTCACAGATTCTCAGTATTTTATGCTGGACATACTGAAGTACCAGGAAAAATTTTTATTAGAAGTGTTTGTATGGCCGTAACAGACGGACATGCAGGAAGATGTCTAGTTAAGAGAGGGCCTCTGACCTTCTCACTGCCCAGAAAACCATCCAGTGAACAAAACAGGTGGAAGAGGACAAGAAAACAAGATGTAAGGATCCCACATTTGATGGAATCCAAGTCACTGCAGCTCCTGGGCAGTCAGGTTCTCCTATGCTTTCTTCTGAGGGATGGATCAGCCCTCCCCAAACCCAAACACAGAGTCAGAGCAAACAGCCACGAGTCTGCAGCCCCTGTGCACAGGAGTGTGGAACAGCCTGCGAGCAGCCAGGGTAGAAGGGATCACCCAGGGCAGATGGGTGCACGCTGGCCCTGGGGGCACAGGCTGGGGGAGAGGGGAACTGAGTGGGGAATTCCAGCACTGAGTTGGAGAAAACAGGCAAGAAGCAGGAAATTCTGGCTGAGCCAAGCCCCGTGGCATGACTCCCAGAAAAGGAGTCAATATCGCAGGGATCTGGAGGCATCAGAGGTGGTTTTCAACAGCTGGCTTAAACAGCTGGATCTCCCTACTTTGCCATCTGTATGGTTGCACAGCAGCAGAGATGGGAGCAAATTATCTGCTGGATAGCCCAAATCCTTGTGGGTTGGCCAGGGGTTACTGCAGACAGCCAGAGTAACTGGGCAGACAGGCTGATTTTTATTGGAAGTGAAACCCTTGCAGAGAAGTCAAGCTCCCAGGCTAAGCTGGCTGTCGGCAGAGAACCACACGCTGCACTGATACAGCCCATGAGTCATGGGCAACACTTCCACCAATAGCAGAACAGGTCCTTCTTTAATGACTCCATTAATAGTCTCCTTGCAAGATCAGACACACAGGCTTCTTCTTGCTCAGCCTACTTGTGCTCTGTGCAGGAGTATTCTTCTTATGCCCAGTGAGCTCTTAATTTGCAGTCAAGTTAAAACCTGATCTGGTTCCTTCCATGATCAAAAAATAGCAATGTCCTCTGAATTCCTTGTTGCACAGGAGAGCCAAACCTCACCCAGATGCTGGCAGTTGCTCATTTTTTGACAGCTAGTGGCTTGCAGCAAGCACGCTTTGCTACCATGAGGAGCTAGGTTAGGGCCACTCCTGCTAACACCTAATGCTAGACAAAGTCCTGACTCACAGAACAGGCATAACTCATTGCACTCTGTTAATGCTTTGCAAAACTTTTTGCTTAGCTACTCAGATAAAGTTACAGGCATTCTTATTTAAGAATGAATTTGAGGTTGTTTTGGTCTGCATTAGTTGACATACCATATGCAGATTAATTTATCAAGGCTTAAATTCTTCCTGAGATGTTTATATTCTTCTGATGCCACCTTTATAGTACAACCCACCATAACCTTCTTCATGAACATCTTTTGATAATAGCATCAACATAGTCTTCATTTGAAGTGGCAAACGTTAGAAACATGCAATTTACAATTTAATGAAAAAGTATTTTAATAAAATACTTTTCTTAAAAGTAAAGAGGGAAACAGTGCTCCTAATCTTATCATTATGTATCTTCCATTTCATCAGGTTTATGTTACAAGATGCTCAGAAGCACAAAAAAGGGGGAAAGTCACCAACATCTATCAAATTATAAAACACAAAGAAGCTAATAAAAGAGTAAAACAGCCATGAAATGATCGTTTTTTGATTCCAGGAGAAATAAGGAGCAGGTCTAGGAGAAATAAGTCAGCAGAACTGCCATCCTGGACTTCTAGAGGACAGATTTTGTCCTGTTAGGGGCTGGTTCACAGTGTCCTTCAGGAGGAAGCCCTGAAGGCCAAAATGGTCCAGGAAGGCTGGACATTCTTCAAGAAGGAAATCTTATAGGTACAGAAGCAGACTGACCCCACGTGCAGAAAGACAAGTCAGTGTGGAAGAGGATTGGCTTGGCTGAACAGAGATTTTGAGCTGGAATTTGGTGCATAAAAAAGGGAGTTTATGAGCTTTGTGAGAAGGGTCAGGCCACTCAGGAATACTACAAGGGTGTTATGAGGTTATGCAGGGAGAAAATTAAAAGGGGTAAAGCCCAAATAGAACTTCATTTGGCTACTGTTGTAAAGGACAATTAAAAATTAGTTCTATTAATGCACCATCAGTAAAAGGAGGGCTTAGGAGAATCTCCAACCTTTACTTGATGCAGGAAAAACAGCGATGAAGGGTGAGGAAAAGGCTGAGGTACTTAATGCTGAAGGCTGACAAATGTGACACCCACCTACAGGAAGGGGTTGAAGGAGCATCCAGGGAAGTACAGGCCTGTCAGCCTGGCCTTGGTGTTGGGGAAGGCTATGGAGCAGATCAGCTCAAGTGCCACCACCCTGCATGGACAGCACAGCCAGGGGACCAGGCCCAGCCAACACGGGTTTGTGAGAGGCTGCTTGAACAACCTGGTCTTCTTCTAGGACAGCATGACCCACTTAGAGGGTGAGGGAAAGGCTGTGGGTGTGCCCACACAGACTTGAGTCTTTGGCACCATTTCCCAGAGTGTTCTCCTGCACAATCTGGCTGCTCATGGCTTAGACTGGTGCATTGTTCACTGGATAAAAAGTAGCTGTATGTTCGGGCCTAGAATGTGGTGGGGAATGGAGTCACATCCATGGCTGTCACTCTGGGTGGTCACAAGTGTGTGCCCCAGGGCTCAGCTGATTCCAGTCCTGTTTAACATCTCTGTTATTTGTATCTGGATATGGGGATTCCTCAATCAGTTTGTGGATGGCACTGATTGGGTGGGAGAAAGAGAATGGCACCAAAGGTGGTGAAGAACCTGGAGCACAATGGGAATAGCTGAGGGAGCTGGGGGTGTTCAGCCAGGTGCAGGTTGGTCTCTTCTCCCAAGGAAAAAGCCACAGGACAAGAGGAAATAGCCTGAGGCTACACCGGGGAAGGTTTAGATTGGATGTTAGGGAAAATTTCTTCCCAGAAAGTGTTGTGAAGGATCAGAACAGGCTGCCCAGGGAAGTGGTGAAGTTCCCACTCCTGAAGGTATTTCAAAGATGTGTAGATGTGGCATTTAAGGACATCGTTTAGTGGCAGTGCTGGATTAATGGTTGTACTCCATGATCTCAGGGGTCTTTTTCAACCTAAATGATTTTATAATTCCATGAAAACAGTGAAAATCACAACATCTTAGTGCATTAAAAGCTTTGTTGTTACCATAGACTGCAATACATTATGGCAATAATTTTATCAAAGCACAGGTAATCATTTCGTACAAATTGAAATCATTTACAACTTTTCCTCTTCTCATTTTTCTCCACCCTGCCCTATTATGATGGATTTTATGGTTTAGGTACTTCTTCCTAAAGCAGAGCACATTGTGCAAGGTCACACATACACATATATAGATACAGAAGCATAAAAGTCTACATCTCATATCAGAGAGCGCTGTCTACCTACCCATTCAGCCTTGGGAATGAGGGCCACCCTCTGACAGGGGTAATGAGAACCAGCATGGTCTGGAAAAGCTACCCTAACAGTGTGACAGTGGGGAGATAGAGTTAGAGCTTCAGCCCAGGACTCCCAGCCCTGAATACACCAGAAAAGCTCTTCCCAGGCTGATATTTGTGTACCTTCTCTAAGAGTGACCACAAACCTCTTGACCCTTTAACCATGAGTTTTTGCAGGGTGATCAGGCCCATGTCTCTCCCACTCACTCAGGCAGAGGCTCCTGGGCAGTGTGAGGGCTTTTTGAGATGCCTGCTCTTCAGAAGGACTTGGTCTTCCAGGTTGAAGAAGTCTGCATCTCAGGGACTATTGGACTTCCCATGGAAGCTCATCCTTGCAAGCTTCTTTTTTTTTTTTTTCCCAATCTGAGCTTGTACCTGCACTACTTTGGTGGATATTCCTGGAGGGCTGGTGTCTGACTCTTCCTTGGGCATCACCTCTGGTTTCTCCATTAGGCCTGGTGGCACCTACCATGGATGTCCCCAATGTCACTGCGTGTGTCCCTCTGTCCATCAACATCCCAGGGTGAGAGCAGCTCTCCTGGGGCTCCTGGCTCAGCTGGCCTTGCTCCCTCAAAGGAGAGGGCCTTGGCAGGGAGCTCTCCACCATAGCAGGAGGGGAGGGCACAGGCACCCAGCCTCACACACCTCCTAGGTGTAAAAGTCACAAGCCATTTTATTAGGCTTTTTTTCTTCCCTTTTTCTCACCCTGTGGTTACGGCAGCCATGGATAAGATGGGGTAATTAAGCATCAAGGTTACCAACCCTCCCACCTCCACTGATAAACCTCCCACCCCTGCCTAGACATGCTCTCTGACATCTCAGAGCCCAGTATCCTCTTGATCCTTTGGCTAAACAACAGACCTTCACTATCACTCAGGAAGCTGAGCCTTTGAACTCAAACCATGTATGTTTAAGGTGGGGAAAACCATATCTATGTGTACGGAAAGAGACTGAGTTTTTTGGTGGATTTTTTTCCCCCCTCAGTAGCAGTTCAGCAGTTTTAAGGTCTGATTAAAAGAGGAGGAAACAGAAAATCTTGGAAAATTTCAGTTTCGATTATTTATCCACAGTAAGAGGAAGAATCCTAAAATAGAAAGGACACCAGAGTGTCATCAAATATTCTGTAGTTTTGGCTCAGAGTACTTGCAGTCACTGAGTTAATAACTTGGTTTTCTGAACTGCTACTTTTAACTCCTGCACGTGCAGCCACCAAAGAGAAAAACAGATTTACGTACACATACAAATAACAGTGACCTAATGTCACCATTTGAACAAAATCAAGTACTTCATATAAAGATTTTTGACATGATTTGATTCTATTACTTGCCTTTTCTTCCCCCCAGAAGTAGACAATTGGTAGTTTAAGAAGGATCTCTTTAAATATTCTGGAGCACATTTAAAAGGCTGACAAGTTGTATTTGTGGTTTTCAAAAGAAATAATTTTTGACTAGAGCTACCTTTTTTGGCATAAAGCAATTGGAAAGTACCATAGATATCTCAATAAAACACATCAAAAGTAACTTTCTATAGCTTGTTTTGACATGTCCACTTGTGGGTTGTATCAACTTTAACTAAACATCATTTTTTTTCCTCTGTCAGTACAAACCATTAAAAACATTCAACAGAAAAAGCAAATAGAAATAACCCAGTCCTGTGTTTGCCTATTTTCAAATAAAAGGAGATACAGAAAGGAGTGGTCACTGCAGTTGAAAGTGCATTTTTCTGATTCATATATTTGCTGTAACTATTTGCATAGGATTTAAATGTCTAAGAAAAATGCCCAACCATTTTTTAGAGAATGCTGCATTTGAGAAACCTGAAAATGCTAATCTGATTTCATATTTACAAAGGTTTGTTTACTGTGTATGTGATCAATTCACCAAATGACGGCAAACTTTGGTAAATACAGTTTTGATGCCGAGACTCTTTGACCTTTTTATGAAGGAATAGAAAGCTTATCTGCTCTAGAACCAATCCTAAAGCAGCACATTGTGCTGATTTCATTTGAGATCTTATCCTTTCTCTCCCTTTCCTTCTCTCTCTCTTTCTCCCACCCTCCCTTCCTATGAACACTGAATGCTAAGTAATTTCCTTGTCAAGGTTGCTTATCAGGACTAGATTTACACTTGATATCATTTTGTAAGCATGTAGCAAATGGCTCATACATTAAGAGAAAAAGGGAGCAGACAGTGTTTGTGTCTGAGGAGGAAATGAATCTCAAAAAAAAAAGGCTGTTAATTAATATCCTAATAAAAAATAAATAAAAGATCATTCAATCACAGAACACACCTAGGAAACAAGCTACAAAATCAAGTCTAAAAATAGGCCTGCATGCTCTTTATTAATCCTGAACACTCAGAGGCACTTTCTGTTCAGTGATAGAGAGCAGGTAAATTAAACACACGATGGAGGATGTTTCCTTAACCCCCCAAAAAATTAATTGCAAAAAAAAATTCTTGCAAACATTTCAGTGCATCAGCATCCTGCCACTTCCACAGCAATGTTTAAAATTACAATGGTTGTCTTACAGGAGAAAGACATGTTTAAGGCTTCCTTATGCCTAAACCAAAGCAGGCAATCATTTGCAAAGATTTTGGGAGATGATCTGTACTGACTGGGCTTAAACTTTCATTTTAAGGATTTCTATATTTTCAGCGATTTTGCTGGAGAAAGAGGGGAGCCCAAAGCTTATTCCAGGCAAGTAGAAGTCTAAGCTTTGGCCAGTACCCACAATAAAGGCAGCAATAACATCTGCTTTACTGCCTGAAAATGAGAACCACAGATGTTTTCTGCAGAACTATATGACCCCCAAATGAAGAATTCCAAATCCTATATTACAAAGAGATGAATCTGTAACATATTACTACTGAATTACACTAATGTAACTCACATAACCTGCTAAAACCTATCACTGAATGAGAACACCCATAGTGTTTTTCTTATTATTGAGTCCTAAAATGCATCACAAGCATTTTGCTAAAGGAATGTATTATACTGGGTTAGGCTAAGTGATAAATGTCTGGCACATTAGGTCCTCTGCATTAAATGCCCACTGTTTTGCTTTCCTTTGGTTCCTGTACAGCAATGCCAGGCAGCCAGTTCCTCCACGGGCATGAAACCATTCAGTGTACCCACCTTTGGGACAGCACACTTGGGAGCAATGCTCTCCTGCCCTCTGTGCTTAACCCTGGTGAGTGGGCTCAAATTGTCTGAAGCCATTCAGGGCACCAGGTTCCCCCTGTCTTCCTTTATCAGCTTAGGTTAAAGAAGCAAAAGTGCAGTGATCCCATTTTGTCTTTCAGATGTGATTGTCAGAGTGTGAGAGGATCTAGGAACAAATGGGAGCCAATTCCTGCAGCACTGGAGAAGAAATCTTTGGAGGTCTTCTTTGCTGTACAACACTGAAATCCTAATTTTTCCTAGCTTATGTGCTACAGCCTGAAAGAAAGGGAAATGTAGATCTAGCTTTCACTTCTTTTCTGATCTCTTGCTCTTCTCTCAACCTGCTCCCCGTTTTCTGTCCTGCAACCTGCATTATTTCGCGATTCTCACCATTCTCTCTTATTTCACGATGTATTTCTGTTTTCACCAACTTTTTTCTGCCTTCTACTAATTTTTCCTTCTCTTTCCACAGCTGTTCTTTCAGCCAAGCCTCATCCTTTGCTTTTTCTTGTGGACTGACTCAGATGGGAACCTGAGGATGAAAATACTTTCCAGGGAAGGTACAGAAACCCAGGGATCTCACAATCTGTCAAAAAGAAGTTGCAGCAATGCAAGATTTCCAGTGTCCTCTCCATTAAATCTCCCAAGGCAATTCCACGAGCGAGGCGGAAGGAAGGTAGCCATGACAACTGAAGGCTTAATAGTATCAGGTGCCTTCTGCTGATGAGCCTCTTCCCAATCCCAGAGTGGAAACTAATGATGCCATCTCCAGGGTGATGCATATCCTCCACTATGACCCATGGGCTAGAACAGACAAGGGACAAATCTGGCATTAAGAGAATTATTTTGAAAGCAAGACAGATAAGATACAACATGAACCATAGACTGTAAAGGTGATATCATGCCCTGTTCAGATCCCAGACAGAAGCAGAGGTTTAGCTTAGATTATCTAGACTAAATATATAACTCAGAATTTTTGTCTGTCCCTCTCAGGTGATTGGAGAACTATGCAGTCTCTGTCAGATTGGCAGCTCTGCCTCTGCAGTCTCCTCAATGCAGATGACACTGAAGGTACCAATTCTCAAGCAAAGTGCCATTGCATGTGTCCTGATTACCCTCCCCCATGGCCCTTCCTGAAAAGTGGATGTGATGTTGCACAATGAATATCTACAGTGTGGTTACCTTAGAAGGAAAGCCACATGAAAAGTGTAGGACTGAAAGTGAGTCAAACAGCAGAGCCCACCAGTGGGACACTGCTTCCCAGAGGCCGTGTCAATTCCCAGCCATTCCCCCCTTCCTTACCAAACCTTGTGAGCCTCTAGTAACACTGTAGGGTCATACAGTGCCAGATATGATTCTAGAAATTTAAAGAATGCCTCCAGTGTGTTGTTGTGATGCAGCCTGGCTGATCAGAGCCCCAAGAGGCATACCAAGAGAAGGTGGGCAGTGGTTCCATGAGGCAAACCAAGGAAAGAAGCCAATCACTCCTTAATATGATTGACTTCTACTAGTGGACTTCAGTCACTGAGGATGGAAAATAGACTAAGCAAGAGAAGAAACTTTATTTTTTAATAGCTTGATTAAATTGTACATGATTTAAGACGCTTCTGACAAGAAATGCACTTAGGAGCTCTACTATTACATCACACCAAGCAGCAATGGGATAAAGGTTAAAGTACTTAGATTCCAAAATAGTATAGAGCCAAGATCAATCGAGTGGGAAAGAGTCCTGTCTAACATGTCTGCCCATCTTCTTAATAGTAGAGTGGTACATAATGCAAAACTAGATTCTCCCAGTTAATTTAGAGTGTGGCACTGGCACTGTGCCATGTACTGCCCATGGTAATTTCTGAACCTTATATAGGGAGCCAGATAAATCCACGGTTGGTCAGCTGTGATTGTAATTATGAGTTCAAACTTGTTCAAGTAAGAACTTAAAGATGTGTTCAGGTGCTTTCCTACCTTTCATGGAAAAAACACGGCGCAAATTCTAAATAACCCTTTGCTGCCACCAAGAGAAGGCATACCAAGAGAAGGGGGTATGCCTTCTTCAGGAGGCACCCACATTTCATTGATTTTCTCTCCTGATATCTAGGCATTTTTTAGAGATTCAGAGGTCACCTTTCCATAAAATCCCTGAACTTAGTTTTCAATTACAACTTCTACATCACACTGAAATTCATGTTTATGAGAGAAGCCTTCAGAGAGTCCCACTCACAGGTTTCCTTCACTCCATATTACAGGAGTTTCCCTTGTGGTCAGTCATGTAAGGACAGCCACACTGCCAACATCTTACTCCAGCAAATTCAGCTGAACAGGGAACATTTCTGGCTTCCCAGGCTGACAGGACTGCCCATCCTGCTTTCCATGAAGGCAGAGTCCTCCCTCCAAACAGCAGCCACACTGAGACTAATAGATCAACAGCCCTCCTGCATGTGTCCTGGCCTGCCTAGATCCCTAGGAAAGGACCTAAGAAAAATAATACAACATAGTGCTACCATGCCATCTGATCTCCAGTTCTGGCAATCAGTAGATAAAGGTTTCCATTAATCAGATTTGCACATGGATCATCAGTTTTAATAGCCACCACTCTCCATTTTGACTTATTTGGAATTTTTCTAGCCATTTTGAACCTACTGTATTTCCTTGCTTCACCACATCCTGTAGCAACAGGTTAGTATGGTTCTATTGTGAAAAAAATCACTTTTTTACAATGTTGAATGTGCTGCCATTATGAAAACTGTGACTCATCATTTCCTCTTTCTCTTCTTCATAGCATTCATATGTGTTTAGGTCTCTTATCATATATCTTCTCTTGTCCAAATTAAAGGAACCTTGTCTATTCCACCTCTGTTTGTATCCAAGCTGTTTTATTGCTCCAGTAATTCCTATTCCTTGTCTTATTACCTTAGACAGGGAGCTACCAGAAGTTCACGCACTACACAAGATATAGAACTGTCATGAGTTTAAAGTGGCAGCAAGATACTCTTCATTTTTCTGTGGTTTGGGTTTGTTTTTTTTTGCATTCTCTACACTGTTGGCTTATTAACACTGGTTGAAGATGTTAAAATCTTCATTGAAACAGTCATAAAATTGAAACAGTCTTCAGAAATTGAGGTGAATTCTGAACACAGCCTTTACTAACATGGAGTGATACATGATCCTAAGGTGCTCTTAAAAAGATTTCAGCAGTTGCTTTATTCTCCCAGCCAGTCAGATGCTATTAGGTGTTACAAGAAGAGCCTCCTCCTAAAAAAGAAATGGGAAAGCTCTGACAGTCTTCATTAACAGACAAACAAACCTACTTGACCTATTTTCATAGTCTTCAGCTAGAAACACAGTGAGCTCTTTGCCCATATCTCTGCTCTCATCTCCATACTTTCTATTGTCTTGGGATGACTCTGAAACCATAGGAGCATGGAGTGAATCTTGTCCAGCTGGCCCCAACAGCTACATTGGCTCAAAGAGACCCAGAAAGACACAGATGTCTTTAGCAAGTGTAAAAAGGCTTCACCCTTAGAAAGAATTTGGAACATTTTAGCACCCTATTAATTAGTTCAAGGAGAAAGTATTAGGCAGACTTGTGTAATTGTACTGGTCCACTAATCTAAGGAATAGTATTTGTTTTGACTTGCGAGTAATATATGATACATTTTTTCATAATTATGAACTTCATCATAAGGATAGGCAAAGAGATTTCAATCTCATGTTGATAAATTTTGCAGGGCTGGGTAACAGGTGGAGCCATTTATCTCTGTGCTAACTCGATCGTGTTTACAAACCAATTGATGAATGCTTCAGAGGAGTTCCAGGCCAACCTTGTTACTTATTTATTAACCACATGGATCCATGGGAATCCAAACTGGGTTTACAGCACAACTTGGTTATTCAAAGCTGTAGCTGTGTACAATTCCCTCTTCCTCAAAATAGAGATTTATCCCTGCATGCCTATTAGTTACAATGAACATTGTCTCAATGGTCAGAAGTCTCAATTATCCAAACAAATCCCTTATGACATCGGGATAATTGAGCTCAGCTACTCTTGTGGATAGTTGAAATACCAACATTCCCATGTAATTTCTCATTAGGATTTAAGTGAGCTTAGATTATATCTTAGAAGTCTGTCTTTGATCATAGAGCTATAATGCAAACAGAGTGATGACATTATTCCCACACAATTAGTCATTCCTCTTAAAGTGTATTTTAAATATTAAGGACGATATGTCTTCTTGTAAACTCTCCCCAGCTTACCCAGAGAGCTTAACTACTAAATCAGTACACCAGATGACTGGGATGGTGACAATCTATTTTTAATGGCAAAAATGAGGTGTCATAACACAGTGTAAATTTCAGCAAACAGTAGCTACCATGAATGGAAGCAGGAGCCTCCAAAAAAAATCACACAATTATATTCCTGAAATTAAATGAGCAAATGAGCTCAGGATAATAAAATACCAAGCTTCATGTGGCTGGAAGATAAGACATTGCCTCCGTGAACACAAATAAATAGTATGACCCCACTGGGAAAAGGCTACCAAGTTGAAAAACAATTCTGAGGTACTTTACTGTCACTGGGAGCTTCTGGGACAGTGCAACAGGCACAGGGGATGATGTTCAGGAGTGGAAGTTGCCCACTTTTCACACATGGACAAAATATCTAATCTGCTCCCAAACTGGCTCTCTGGGTGAGAGCACAACTTGACCTTGGGTGCCCTGAACAGCACGAGCAGAGAGAGCCAGGGCAGGACAACAGTGGGGTTTGTTCATGGAGTCCAGGTGAGAAAGGTGTGGAGTGGGCAGTCAGGTGTAGTGCCTGGGCACTGCTAAAACACACAGGCAGGGCTTTAGGCTCAGCTTATGGCAGTGCTAGCCACAGTTTGGATATATGGGACAGAGGTATGTGCTCACAGCAGAGATATCAGCTCAGGAGATGGAGAGCAGGTGGATGGTGGGAAAAGGGGAGAGAAGGGGGGAGGCTGGAGACAGGACCAAGGGCAGGTTAAGAACCTCAAAGGACATTACTTGGTGTACCAGGGAAGCAAGCCCAGCAGAATGTCCCAGGTCATGAGCCTTCCCACAAGCTTTCCACCTGACTGCTGTCTCCCCATATTTTTGCAGAACTTTTGTAGCTAGACTGACACAGGCTTGTAGAAAACACTGCTATATATATATATTATATTTATATATGCAAGAACACTTGTGGAAGTGCTCTGATCACTGGCTGTTTTCAGTGTGCTGCTGCTCACCTGACACCCATTAGCCAGTCAGCAAGCTCCCTGCACACACATAACAAACATTTCAAAGTCTTTCATGGACCTGAGATACTAAACCAGACAGCCACAGGGTGAGCTGGATTCCCAGGGCATTTGGGGGAGCATTAGAGTGCATTTCAACCCCATGGCAGTGCCATCACACACACACCTCCCACCAGCAGCTGTGGCTGCATCCAGCTCACAGAAAGATACCAGAGGTGCCTGGGGTCTGTCCTCTTTGCAAACACCTGAGTGGACTGAAGATTGTTAGTGGTCTGAAGGGATAGAGACTGTCTTCTGAAGCTCCATTCCCACCCACCCTGCTGGAGCAGGGTGTGCCCCAGCCCTGCTGTTTCCTGAGGTATGGAGCAGGCAGAAGGAGGACTCGTTTTGCTCCCACCACTGCTCAGCTTGCTCAGCCATCTCCTCTAGCTCTTAGTGAAGCAATGAGGAGGCATAAACCTCTTCCCACAACAAGGAGTATAAAACACCACTGGAGTCAGTGTGTCTTGGAGAGAGCAGGCAGCCATGATAACAGCACAGAGGCTGGTGAGAGGGCCATGGGTAAGCTCTTGCCATCCTGGTTTGGAAGGGCCTTAGGGGATGATTACAAAAGGGATTGCTCCTGTGTCAGCTATCCCTGCTTCAGTGGTTGCTCTCTGGAGCTTTTCTTCACCTCATGAGTGCAGGCTGTTATTTCAGAGGCTGGTGAATGACAATACAGTATCAGCTGGAAGAACCTGGGCCACCTGGCAAACATTCTCTCAGGGGCTAGAGATTATCCACTGTTTCATTGGGATTTTTTTGGTCTCATGCAGAAATTTCCATATGAAGAATACATATCACTGTCCCCCTTTGAAGCTGGTCAAATTGTCCTTTAGGATGTTTCTGTGAGGATGGCTGACAGAAGAACTTCTGGAATCTTTTGGAGATTAGTAAATGGCAGAGGGCAGTGGATGCTGCAAAGGAGAAGATAAACTAGCCACCTAAGATTGTAACCCCAAGACTGAATTTAGGTAAAAACAGTCAGGAAAGGTCTGGTTTGGGAAAGCCAATGGCTGTGAAGATGAGCATGAATGGAGGTCACTTGTCTTCAGGGGCAGATTACAACTTGTCTTCTAAGAAAAAGAATTATAAGGACTTAATGACTTTCTGGAGGCCTTCAGCAGCACCAGCTGCAGAAAGCTTCACCCACCTTCTAGAGGGGCCTTTCTTTCCCTGATTTCATAGGGTGACCATCTCAGACTTGGTATCTTTTAGGCAGGTGAAGTAAAATGAGCTGAATCTCATCCCAGGATCCACAACCTTAGGCACAACTCTGAGTGAGGCGACTACACCCAGGCAAACACAACTCTGACTTTGCATCTTTTTCTGGAGCAAGGACCTGATCAAGAGGGGAGAGAGGTGAATAAAGCAGAGAGGGACCCTGCATGTCCTCTCAGCTGTTTCCATTCACTGAGCTCCTGGGGGGCCCCGGTGGAAAATGAAAGCCGACTTTGCTCCTCTGCAGTGCCCTCCAGGGAGGGCAGGAAAGCACCTACCCTTCTTCACAGCACATCACCCCTCAGGCACAAGGCCTGGCTGTCACCCAGGGATGTCATTCACCTTCTTGGTGTACTTCAGATGCATCTATATTTTTGAATCGTCCAATTCTGTCAAAGTTGTGGGGAGAAATAAGAGAGGCTTAACATAGTTAAAGCAGAAAATTCCCCAACTGTCAGTTTTATAATTCTTAAATCCATTCCAGGAGAACTAGCTTTAGCCCTGTTTCCTGATCGCTTGAAAAAACTGAGACGATCAATTAAAGTTTTCCCATGCACCCTCTTGGACAGATGGCTGAACCATTTTAATTAAGTGTATGTATTGGACTGACAGAGTTGATGTATCTGACGTGACAGACATTTTCTGTGTTCATTTAGGTTTTTAATCTTTCACTCTCTTTAGTATGCCCAGAATTGTGCTATTTGCACTGTGCTCTCAGAAGAATTATTCAATACACAGTCGATCGCTTGGATTATTAGATTTTTATTGTTTGTTATTGTTGGGTTGGCCACAGTGAAAAGCTCCTCAGTAACAACTAGCTACCACTCTGACTCTAATAGTGAAAGGATCTAACATTTTGAAGTCTCTGTTGGAAGGTAAGTGGCCATATTTTTAAAAGATATTTAGATGTCAAGAAGGGCAAATTAAGGCATACTGAGATTTTCAAAAGCATCTAGGTACCCAGTATCTCAAATTTCAGAGGCCCTAAAATGGTGTTGGTTTTCTGCAATGCTAGACTCCTAATCCCTGTGCAGGCCTGCATTGCTGCAGTAGTAAAAGGTGGCTGTTCTCCCAGATTCCTATTTAAAATAAAATTGAATTAGCCTTGCTCCAAGAGGTTTTGAAATGAGACACATACTTACTTCTCATTTCTTATATCTCTTTACATTCTGTGGCCTCGCATGAGGTGGAAGATATGGCACAATGGCACTGGTGGCCCTCAGTGTGAGAGCAGGATCCCATGGAGTGTAGGATTTTCCTTTACATGACTGCAGTGGTAGGATCTGGGTAAGAGCAAGCTCCTAACACACAGAGATAATTTCACAGCTAGAAGTGTCTTCCTTGAGTTTATCAGTCCATAAGTTTGTTACAGTACAATATGATAAGTTATGATGCATATATAGAAACAGAATCACCAGCATTTTTTCTTTTCTTCTTTTGCAGTGGTATTGGTATAAATATTAGACCTTGCTACAGTATGTAGAAGCCCTCTGACTTTCCTGGGTTTCTTCACATGACTCTTTCAGTCCTATTTTAATATTAATAGAGATTAATAGGTAAATTTGGTATTAATAGAATCTACTCTCTCTAGGTTTCAGTGAATATCAATCAATAGCTGCAAAAGTACCATATACTGGAATATTGGAGTAGCTACAAATACTTTTCTTATTTCCAGTGTCTTTACTGGCTGACATGAATGATTGTTTTCACCTAAGATAAACTCCTAGGCTCTTACACATTTCATGGCAGAAAACGCAATGTCTCCTGCTGTAAAGAAAACCATTCTGGAAAAGTACTTCTACAGAGATCTGGTTGACATGCTCATTATATTTAAAAAGTAGTGTCTTTATCCTGAAGACTTTCCAATGTCACATGGCCAGGATCTATCAGTTCAAGGAAGTAAGATTTCTTGAATGGTCTTTGAAGAAAATCAAGAGGAAATAGTAAAAAGCATGCATACGGTCATGTGTCTAATGGTTTTGGAAGATAAAATATTTGTGACATAGCAGGCAAGTAGAAAGGGAAGAATAGGGGAAAAAAAATTCAGGTTGTTCTGTTCAAGGAACACAAGAAAACCTAAGGTTTAAAAATAAATGTAGTCCTTCCTGGATAGGCAGAGTGAGAGAGAGCCCTAGGTATATCCAGCTTTTAATAACATGTATGTATAATCCAAGCAGTGCATGTACAAACCCTGCACTCCTTCACAAACTTCAAATACCTGCAGGCATAGATAAATACTTGGATAAGCACATACCTCTTTCTTTGCTTACATGGGAGATTTTGTTCATGCAATAAAGGCTGAGCACTTTTTTTTGCAAAACCTCATGCTGCATCTGCATATGGGAGTGTTCTGGGAAATTCAAAATAGCCACGCATCAAAAGTCCCAATAATGTTCGCTGTCTGAGGGCTTTTGGAGAGTGGGTAATGAACTTATCAAATCACTGAGAATTGGTTTTGAGAGGCCTGGTGGCAGGGGAAGGGAAGGAATAAATAAATAAATGGCAAAAATGTGATCATGGAAAGTGCTGATTGAAAAGCAGAGAACTGAGCAAGCTGCAGCCCTTTCCTAGCAACAAATCAGGAATGTTAATATTCCATGCAGTATTGCACTAGATGTGATATCCTGTACTGTCAGATCCACACACAGAGGTTTGGTAAACAGATTCAGTCCTGACCAGAATCAGTAACAACACATTTGATTTTCTAAGAGCATCTGATGTGATCTAAGAATATCAATAGGAGCCAGTAGCTCAGACTGACATTATTACACAAGCAGTCACATTTTGATATTTAAGCTTGTACATTCCTTAAGCTTCAGTTGAATTTCTTGGCATTGTCAAAAAAAAAAAAAGAAGAAAAAAAAAAAAGAAAAAAAAGAAAAAAAAGAAAGAAAGAAAAAAGCTATGCTTCTGATGAAAGCAGCTGTCATTCAGCACTAGGACTTGCCCTTCGAACAGCTGTACTTGATCTCAAAACTCTCACCTGCACAGCATTGTAGGCTGAATCAACTCAGCTCTTTGTCTCACTACCTCAGATAAGCCTGTCATCAAAGTGAAGAGATAAAAAAGAGACAATCATAACTCTAATGTCATATTTGACAGAGGAAGCTGTTAGTCAAGTAGCTTTAAACTGTTTCTCCTCTACACGTATCGAGTGACGTCCTGGCACAGCGACAAAACTTATCACTGTACTTTTTAATATGAGAAAGAAGAAAAAAAAAATACCAGAGCAGATGTGTCATCATAGACACACCTTTTAGTGGACCTTCAAAGTGAAGAACTGGAGAGGCTCTTTTGTGAGACAAGTGTCACAACAACTCCATCTTCCCAGCGGTGCCTGCACAGGCCACTGCAGACAGCACATAGCAGATATTAGAGGTAACTACGCTGACAAGGAGTTGGCCAGGAGAATGTGCCAAGAGAACAGGTTTCCTAGGGCCAGATCCTGAATTTGCTACTCAGGCAAAATGCTAAGTAGTGTAGGAACTGGTCCAAAGGCAGCTTCCTAATAAGAAACTGAAAATAGCTTGCTCATCATAGCTGGCATTCCAGGAAAGGTGAGGAGGAGAACGAGCCCCAGATGTAAAGACTGGGCTGTAGCAAATTTAGACTGTTGGCTACTCACAGGAGAATCATTAACTGATCCATCATATCAAATAATTATCAAACTTCTATTTCTGTGTCACTGAAGTTCTACTTTTAGTAGTGCAGCAGCTTCAATAGTAGTATTTGCATTTATGCACTGCATTAAACCCAGGGATCTCAAAAAGCTTTAGAAATTATATCCATAACGTTCTGGTCAGACAGAGCTTTTGTGTACAGAAATACGCTTATGCTGGAAAAGCATAAGCACAGCCTTGGGCCTATGGGGCCCTATGTTGATATAAAAAGGAGATGAGTTGGACCTAATTCAAGAAATCCATAGTAATTTTACACACCTAAGCTGCCTTGTGACTTGTTTACCTGCCTGAAGCTCCCACAGGGATCTTATGCAAAGCCTTCAGCATCCAAAAGTTTGCCTTGAATGGGAGTTTTTGTTTTTAACACCAAGTGTCTCTTCTATTGGTTTCAGCTCCACCAAGGTCAAGGAGAAGAATAAAAGTCACCAACTCCTAACTCTTCAAGTTTAAACTTTAAAAGTGCCTAAAATATGCATGCAGGCAGCTTTAGCTACTAGTTACATGTATAACAGTATTGTACAGTTAACTCCAGTACCACATCTCACCCTAGTGTTGGATCAACATCCCATAAATTAGGTCTATAAAATTTATGTGTCTCATATAATCCATGGATCTCAGCTGCACGTGGGGTCAGTGGAAAGAGTCAGAAACCTCCATGAAATGACCAACAGTGCCTTTTGCAGGGAGGATGTCTTGCCCTCTGCCAGGGCTGAGCTCCCCTTTGGGATGTGAGATGGCTCACTTAGGTTAGATGTGGGCCATTTTGGTGGCTGGTATTGCCAGATATTTAAATGTTTTGAGGCTGGTATTGCCAGATATTTAAATGTCTTGAGGTCCTTTCAGTGAACTTTTTTTAAACTTTTAGGAACCTACACATCATAATGATGCATAAGATACCATGTTATTATGTCCCCATAAAATTTAATTAAGCACCTGGGAGTAACAAAAGATTAGAAAAGAAGAAGTATTATTCCACCACCAGAGTACTTTCAGTTTGGAAAACGTAGTACAGCACTGCAGAAATTTGAGCACAGCTCCTGTAATACTCTCTGAAGCGCCATCACTTGTCATTGTGATGGGGTCCCAGTGTTGCATATGAGACTCAAACTCTTGTGGCCAAGCCAGGGTGGTGGTTCAATGACAGTTTTACATGGGGCTGTAATGGAAACACTGCATATGCAGAAATATTTCATGCTGAGGTTCATGCTGATTCTTCTCAGTCACCAATTAATTGAATGCACTGAGCTGTTGTAGGCACTGCCAGCCCCAGCAGTGGCTGCCCTTGCTGCCATCAATAGGCACAAGCCAAAGCAAGGGCCACAGCTAGGAACAGAACCTTTTCTTTCCCCAGGATACTGCTGGCAGGCTGTGTCCCAGATGGAGCAGGAGATCTGGCTGGCTCACTCTCTGCACCACTTTGGCTGATCCAAAGGGAAGGGAAGGGAAGAGCTCCTCTTGCTGCAGGTGTTGGATCTGGACGTCCTCTTGGCCAGCAGTCTGGCACACGGGGAACTGGACAGCTCTATGAACAAGGAGGGGCAAATGAGTACCAGGCTGGTGCCTCCTGCACCAGCCATCATTCCTAATGAACCCTCAACATGCGGAGCACTGAGTCTTGGAAAATTTTTACATCTGACCTGTGAAATGCAGGTCACTCAGCAAGGATGAAACATAATACTTCCTAAGATCCAGACAGAAGAAAGGTTATTTCTACTGTGTCATAGCAGCTAAGCCACAGGAAGCTGTTGAATCACTCTGCCAGCTTTCCTGAAATAAAATAGTTTTAGTTTCATGCATGTAGTGAATTTTTACCTTACACTTGTGAATTTGAGCCACAATTATCTTATCTGCAGGGTGATTAAACAGCTTATTCTCTCCCCCCTCTTCTGCTCCTCAGCCAGAGCTTTGCTATCCTCCAAGAGTTCTAGATGCCCAGGAGCATCCTGCCTTTCCTTGATGCTGGTGGCTTTGCATACATGTGATGGACAGGAGCATGTTTGGGAGAGTTTGCTATTGGGCTGGGACCCACCCAGGTGTTGAGATTTCATTGACAGCACCATCACCAAAACTTGCTGTTTTATACTATACATTATGTTCTTCTGTGGATTTAATCCCTCTGCATTTACACCAATTTAACTTCATGGTGCTATTTTTGAAATCACACTAGATCAAATTCTCCACTCAGTTTCTCTTGCATAATCACTGTGGGGCACTGTGCATATAAAGGAGGGCACGGTTTAGCACACTCTGTATAAATTAATGTGAACTGAAATATTAAGCACAGGTGACTTGCAGTTTCCCTCTCATATAGGCAGACTCTGCTCTGAAATGCCAGTGAAATAATTACCTTTAGGGTGGTGCAGAACTCAGCACTTTTCCCACCTGCTGGTGCAAGAGAGTCACTCCTTTTTATGTCATCTTTACTGTTGCCATCTGTGGCCAGCATAGCAGAAGACAGTGATGATGCAGACAAAGGGTTTACCCACCTGCTAAAAGGAAGCCCATTCCTGTGGATATAAGGAAATTGAGGTAATGAGTGGGTTTGACAAATATTTTTCAGTCTTTCCTGTCTGATACACTTTTATGGTGGGCTGTTGGGCTGAAAATAGAAACCAGGCCAGATAACCCAGCATGAGTACGCAGACATTATCAGTGTGATTAATATCTGTGTGTAACAGATCATGGGCAGACAGGAGCCACTCACAAGTAGGATTTTTCCTCATCCTGGCCTGAGCCAGTCAATCTTTCCCAAAGCCTTGGACTGCACTGGAGGAGCTGTCAGCCCACCATCAGGCTTTGACTTCCTTTCCCTCAAGTCATTCTCCTGCCAGGCTGTTGCTTTGTCTGTTATGATGCAGCAAAGAGATCCTTTCTAGATCCATTTGTCTTCCTTAAGCCTTGATTCATCAAAACATGTATTATGTAGGGAGTGTTTTATCCTGTATTTCCAAAACATGACAGAAGCATGGCTACTTTCTCATCTGTGCTGTTTAAAAGCTGTGAGTGACTCTGCCAGCTCAGAGATTGCCATAGCCTGCTTTGTAACATCAGAAAGAACAGGAGAGTGTGGCATACCCTTACTGCTCCCTGAAATACATGACTCATCTGATGTTTGAACTTTAAACTTCTTAGCCCAGAAATAACACATGTAATGTAAAACATAATTTGCAGCTCAAGGTCTGGGCATATTAACACTGAGAGTGTTGACAGCCTTGTGGCTGCTGCTGCTTACAACCAGATCAATAGTCAGGAAAGGACCTGTAGCTCCCTGGGCCCCCTCAGAAACTTCCTTCAGTGCTACATGTCTCTGAAAAAGGCAGGGTTATTATACCCCATTACCCCTGTCTTTGAGTGATACAAACTGGGCATGATCAACACTGTCTTTGCTGTCTGGTGTTTCTGCCTTGACCAGATCCTCCTGCAGGCCCAAGACTATGTAAAAACTTTGCAAGGTCTTAGCACCTGATCACTAAACACTACCCAAAGACTATGTGGACTCAAGTCTACCTTTGGTATCAAGCAAACTGCTCTACAGCTACACAGCTAGACACTGAGGGGGCTGGTGATGACCCCTCTGTTTGAGCCCCTCAAACCCTTGCAGTGTGGCATAAACCACCTCCCGGGTCCCAGAGTGATCCAAACCCACTTGCACTGCACAAGATGTGATCCAGTGATGAATCAGATCAACATTCCTCCACTCAGATGCATGAGATACACAAGCCAAGCTCTGCCCATGAAAACTTTGAATGCTAGCTATTTGGCGGGGAGAGCTAAAGAAGTCAGAACATCAAGAAGTCAGAACCACAAATTCAAGCTCTCTGGCATTTGGAACTACTTCACAGAAAGCTACATTCTCACCGCCCACTCTCCAAACACACTCAGGTGCTGGCATTTTCACCCAGACTAATTAACAAATAGTGTGGCAATTAAATCACATGGCCTCACCATTGAGTTCAGAAAACTCCCTTACATCGCCGCAGAGTATAGCAACATAACTCATAAAATTATTTTATAACAACAATTTAAGTGAAGCAAATATCATGAAAATACAACACAAATGTGATAATTATTCTAATTTATGTGATAACAATGTTACGTGTAAACCAAATTGTCTTCCCAAGTCCATCCAACTTTGAACAGCTTCCCTGCTCCACAGATGTGCCTCGAGTATCAGCAGTGTGCGTAGAGATGCATTGGGTGACTTTTCTATATCTGACTTTGCAAAGCTTCCCATGGCAGTCTCTGGGGAAGCAGCATTTTGGGAAGATCTTCCAAGGAGAGATTTAGCTGCCAAAATACCTTTTGTATCTCCCCAAACAGCAAGGAAGAGTGAGAACAAGGTGGTCTTTGCACAATCCTCTCTTGTCCTTCCTGGCTGGCCCAGCTGTTCCATTAATTTTGGCACTGCCAGATTTCATGGTCTGCTTCCCTATGTTGTGTTGATTGGTAAGAGCCAGGAGGGATTGAGCAGCCTTTGTGTGGTTCACAACCCCAGGACCCTGCATGTAATGCTATATTTGGTCTGCCTTCCTGTTCCTCAGATCTTGACTCTTGGACAGCTGCAATGAAGATAAGAAAAGCCTCAGGAAACTAGAAGATGCTCATTTGGAGAAGGTATCTAGAGGGGGAGGTTAATACACAAACAGATTGAAGGAAAGCAGAAGAGTAAATGAGAAAGGCTTGGGGTCATTTTTTTTCTTCTTTTTAAAGTAGGATTAGTTAGTGGTGAAGAGATATCATTTCTATGAAGCGAAAATGAAAAAGTCCACTAATTACACACTATACGAACATGAGTAAGCCCAGCATTTTCTGAGTCACAACAAGCAGTTACAGAGTGACAGGGAAAACTTTTAAAGTGATGATTCAAAAATAAAAAAGGCATTTGGAGTCATTGAGCGTGCAGAGTTAGCCCAGGTAACCACATGATCTTATCATTACTACCCTTCATCTGTCTGCCGCCCTCTTCCCACCTAGCGTTTGATACACTCACTTGTTGCATCTTGTCTTGCAAGTGGCATGACTTCAATTGCAGTAATTGTGTGCATAAAGTTAAACATGCATGTAAATGTTTGCAAGATTGGAACCTCAGACTATAAACACTGGGAGAGGGCTCATCTCCTCTAATGTAATCATGGAGGGCTAGATGCAAGGGGGATTCAGACATAAGAAGAATTTTTGTGTATCATACAGGAGAAATCACATCATTATTATACTTTATTATTTTTTGTTTGATTCCTTTTGTCTTTGGTTATTTATGTCACCCTCACTTCCCTTTTGTGCTCCTACTTTTCTTTAAAACACACGGTGGCAGAAAAGGAGCTGTAGGCATTTAAACAATTCCATTTGCTTTCAAATTTGCTTTCAGATGGAAGGGTTAATATTGTGTATTCTCTTATCTGAATATAGCTCTCCCAAGGAAGCTACTGTGCTAATATTATACCAAATTACGTAGGTGTTGCATGAGGCTGTAATTTGCACTGGAGGTTTAAAGGTTGTTATTATTTATTACCTGCATTACAGCCGTATCTGAGAGTCTGGTGGGGAACCAGGGTTCTGCACAAACACCGAGCTGGAGGAAAGTCCCTGACCTAATACCAACCAGGAGCTCCACAGGCAGATCAGAGAGCATCCAGGTGGGGCCCAGGGCAGCGAGCCAGAGTGGATGGGGCTGCCCTTTTCTGGGAGACTGGGGATGTTGGGGTCTGAGTCTCTTTGGGCAGAGGAGAAGTAGCCAGCTGCCAGAACAGGCTCAGGTGACAAACTTCCCAGCAAAGGGGGAAGCAGTGGTACGGAGTGAAACTTGCTGAAAACAATTTTTAGCAGAATATTCTCAATACCCATGGGAAATTTCCTCTCAAAAAGCCCAGTCCCTGACCATGGAGCTTGCCCTACAGGATTAGAGGCAGTACAAGAATTAAGACAGAGGGAAGGCTGCAGGAGACAACAGGACAAGACTGGTCAGCCCCACAGACACGGTGAAGGTCATGATATAAGATGCTGTAAAAGAGACCCCTCTGCCTTAAATTCACAAAATGACTCACTAACCTATAATAACATTACCTAAAAGTCATAGTGAGCTCTTCATCTTCAAAGCACTTTACAAAGATTAACTAATTAATTTCACTGTCAAATCTTTTGGAGATCTAGTAATGGTATTTGGCTCTACCTCAGAGAGCAATTTTTTCCAGGTACTGGCAGGGTAAACATTCATAATGATATAACCAGTGGGAAGAACGTTTTTAGCACTTGAATGATATTTTAATGAGAGACAAAGGTTAGGAACTGACCCTGGACCAAAGGGCTTCACTGGGCCACTCACTTGGAAGTTGGGACTCCCTGTTGTTCCCACAGTGGTGCCAACACGACAGCCCATGTGGCTCACACATACTGTATTTTAGGAAAACCCAACAAAAATGGCAGTTATTTTTAGATGTGTGCATGGGTGAGGGCGTTCTCAGGTTTCTGCCCGGTGTTCTCACACGTGTTGCCATGCTGGTGACATGGGCTGTGGGACTGAGCACAGCCTCAGCCAGGAAGTTTAAAAAGGCCGAGGGCACCTGGGTCAGGGCAACCCCAAGCACAAACACAGTCTGGGCAGGGAATGGATTGACAGCAGCCCTGGGAAGAAGGACTTGGGGGTGTCCATGGGCAGGAAGCTCAGCATGACCCAGCAAAGCAAACCCACAGCCCAGAAAAAACCCAACCACATCCTGGGCTGCATCACAAGCAGAGTGACCTGCAGGTTGAGGGAGGGGATTCTGCTCCACTCGAGTGGGATCCAACTTGGATCTGGGGACCTCAAAATAAGAAAAACTTGGACCTGTTGGAGGGATTCCAGTGGCAGCCATGAACAGGGCTGGAGGAGCTCTCCTGTGGAGATTCCTCTCCCATGGATGAGAGAGATGGAGTTCATCCTGGAGAAGAGAAGGCTCCAGAGACACATAAGAGCACCTTCTAGTACCTAAAAGGGGCTGCAAGTGAGCTGGAGAGGGACTTTTTATCAGGGCATGGACTGGTAGGACAAGGGCAAATGGCTTTTAACTGAATGAGGGTAGATTTAGTTTAGATATTAGAAAGAAATTTTTTACTTAGAGAGTGGTGAGGCACTGGCACAGGTTGTCCAGAGAAGTTGTGGCTGTCCCATTCCTGGAAGTGTTCAAGGCCAGGTTAGAAGGGGCTTTGAGCAACCTGCTCTAGTGGGAGGTGTCCCTGCAGGCAGGAGGGGTAGAAGGAGATCTTTAAAGTCCCTTCCAACCAAAACCATTTTATGATTTTATGATTTTCCCTTGTGGGCACTCACTACCTCTGTCTGTCACTCTTCTTCCCACCATGGGTCCAGCCTGGACCCTCTGCCAGCCCCACACTCTGCCAACTAAGAATAAAAACATGGTGAGAGTGCAGCTCCCACGAAGAAGTTTCACTTTCAGTCTCCTGGCTACCTTGCAAAGAGACAGAGTAACTCCCAAAGGCATCTCCTGCCTCCCCCTCCAGATGCTCAGCTAACGTGGGCTCGGCATGCTTTGATTTATGGAGGCTGGGTCTGGCTCACAGTGTTCCTCCAGAACAGCTATATTGGCTGCAGGATGAAAAATTCACAGCAGCAGCAGCCAAAATTAAGCTGAAAAAAGTCTTCCATGTGGACACTGACAGGAGAGCGATTTTATCACTGTAGATTGTGCTGCCCAAAGAGGTTGTGTATCTACAAAAGTAGAAAATCTCCTACTGCTACATGCTGCATTGTGAGGACCTGCTGGCATTGCTGTGGGGACAGGCACAGGTATAAAAACTGATGACTTTCTGTGTGCTAAACCAGATTTCCAGTCCTTTGTTTAAAAATAATACTTGATAGAAACTCTCAAAAATTGAAAAATGTGAATACAAGATCATGTTTTTCCAGTCTTTATTCAACAAACTATTAGGTATGTACCATAACTCTCAGACTGCTTCTCCTGGAGTAAACAATTTCTCCTAGACTAAAAATTAACAGGAAATGAAAAATTTGTTGGTGCAAAAAAAAAAATAAATACAGTGGCAGGTCTGGAAAGGAACAGAAAGATTATCTGTCTCATTTCTCTGCAGGAAAGCAATAACACAGTATTGTCACAGATAACTTGGAAATGTGATTTTGATTTCTAGTAATGGAAATGGGTAAATAGAAATGTCACTGTGTCATGGTCATTCCATCTGATGTGACCAGGGTTATATGCTGTGACTGAAAAGGAGCTGCACAGGCTACTTGTAAAAGTCTGACACTTGTGAAAAAAAAGAGCCTGAAATCTCATGACAACTCCTCAGACCAAGGGTATGTCAGCTATTCACACTTCACATCTCAGATGTAACAATATAAAAATGTTGCAGGAGTTCAAAATATCTTGCCAAAACACCTTGCTCTCTCATTTTTCACCTTAATCTCAGTATTGTTTATATTCTCCATGGCCCAGTACAGACCTAATTTACAACTGTGCATCTCATTCATCAGGTTAACAGAAACAAAATCCAGGGCAGAATTTCACACAGCTGAAGTTGTATATTGCTAAAAGTTCTCACTTTCATTTTCACAGTTGCTACAGGGGGTAAGGTGTTTTAGGAACAATTTTTTGCAAATACCATTACACACCACACTTTAAGCTGCTGCCAGCTTTTCCTTAGTCTGGCAATGGCACAAAGATGTCATTACCAATCAAAAAACCAGAGATGCCCAGTATGAATTCGAGACCCCCAGTGAGCTCAGTGAGATTTTTCAGTGCCAAGAAGGGACAATTTGGGTGCAGAACATTTGACAAGAGCTGTCTGTGTCTCCCTGGGTTGCCTAGGAACAAAGAGCAAATGACAACCATTTTGGGACACAGAAGGTAAAACTCTTCAGGGCATTCCCAAACTCTGAAAACCTCTTTGCTGCAATGAATGAGGTTGTGCTGCTGGATGAGGAGCTGTTGACCCTTGTGTGTCCCCTGTTGCCAGTGCTATCTTGGAATGCAGGGAGACTCCAAAATAAGAGTGTAGTGTTTCTTGGTGGCTAAGAGAACAAATCTTTCAGCTTCAGGAATGTGAAGTGCGGTTGGAGAAAGCCATCAAGTAGCGATAGGAACAAAAACACCAATGGCATCTGTTATGGATTGTAGCAAAGAAGATCCAGCTAAAACACACAGGATCATTCTTTCAGTCAAGACAACTAGGATACTGCTGCACATGTTGCTGAAATCTGAATGAGAGAGCAGAGTTAGAGTTATGCAGGGAGTTACAGCAGGGCATCTACAAACCAGTCCTTGTTCTAGTCTACATAATGCCTGTGTAGCAATTCATATCTGAAGCACAGCCTCTGCACCCCTAAATTCACCTGCCAGACCCCTCAAAGGAGCAAAACCTGAAGTGGAGGCATCAGCTATTAATTTTCAACAGAGTTAGTAGCCAGTGCATGCTGATACCTTTGAGTTTCAGCTGCCTGAGCTGCCCTCCTTCACCTGCCTTTCTGTATGCACTCTACACTTCCCAGCTTCAAAAGGGTTTCAGTTTTGTGCTGTTTGATGCCCAGACTGTCAGCCTTGGTGCCACTGCTGAGGATTGTCAGGTAGATGAAAAGCCACAGGTCCTGGGAGGGAAGCCATCACTGTCTCTGTGTCCTTGCAGTCCTAGTTCAGCCAGCCAGGTAAGTACAGACATCACCCTCTGCCCATTCTTTCTGTTTTCCTGGGGTGGTTATTGCACTGCAAATTATGAAAGTGCTTATGCTCCTTGCTGAATCAGGCCCCAATTCACCAGATTACCTGTCAGCCCCACATTATGGATCAAGATGGGGAAAAAAATGGTCTCCTTACTGACTTTGATGGCCCCAGGACCATCAGTATTCTGCTGCTTCCAGAATTTTACCATGGCAGAAAGGTGATGCCTTGCAGTGGATAGCTACAGGTGCACCCTTCTAATCACCCACAGGGCCACGGTGTGTGAGGAACTAAAGAACAATGTCACCCCCAAGCCTCCTCCTCCCTCTTATTCCCAGCCTTGAGTTCACTGAGCTGCTCAGTCCAACAGAAACTGGGCTCAGGAATTGCCTTATTTCTACATTTAAGACACTGTTTCACTCACTGCTCCCTTTCTGGAGGAAGCAGAGCAAAGTGCATTAAGAGGTGGATTAAAGAGAGGAAGGAAGATAAATAAATAAAAAATACATATTTTCATAAGATTTTTCAGTATTTTTTTCGGTATGTTTCTTAAAAATGTGCTGAATAAGTAATTTACCTCCAGTCTTAGAACCACGAGGTTTAATGAAGCTGACATTTCTTCCTCTCCAATGTTATGTCAGACTAAAAACCTTTTCAACTTATAATAGATATGTATGGTAATAGATATCTGAATGAAAGATCAAACAGACATTAAGTACTGCAGAAATAGCCTGGTAAAAAGATGAAGTCACCCTCTAATGACACTATTATGACATGCAGATTAAAAGAAGAACCAGTTAAAAAGAAGGATGATGATTGTGTTACTCCACTAAGGTATTTTACCAGTAAAATGAAGTTACTCACTTTCTGCATCTATCCACTCATCTGACTGATGTTTTAAGGGAAAAAAAAATGTGCAGGAGAAAAGAACTGTTCTTGAAGGAGAAAAAAGCCCACCAAGCAAACCCTACCTGTATTTGGGGTTGGTATGTAGTATCAGATGAATATTGCATTTCAAGCGTTTGATCCTGTGCCTCCAAAAACTACAAACATCATAAACCAAAATTAAAAACTTTGCCAGCAGTCTAGTACACATAGTAGGTTCAAACTGAACCCCCTTGAGGAAAGGATAATTACTACCTTGTTGTAAAGCAGATGCATTTTTGGAAGCAGATGCGTGCAAGGTGACCATACTTTGGGAAACCACATTTGAAGTAAATATTTATTTGCATAACAAATAGAATACTTTCTACCAGCCCATTATGCAGCTAAGATTAGCTCAGACCTTTATAGTGACACTACATAGACAATGAACTGAAAGCAAATCTGAGCTGGTGCAGTTTTGCTGGTTCCTCAGCTGTCCAGCCCCGTGTGGGTCGGATGGGTGGAGAGCCCTGTGGCTTTGTGCCTGCCAGCAGTAAAGCCTCTGAGACAAGGGGTCAGAGGGTGATTCCAAAGCACAGGATCAGCAGGATAACTCTTCATCACAAGGGGAATATCTTGGAAGTTTGCTCGAGAAGGCTGAGGCTTCTCTACTCTGTGTGCTTGTAGATAAGACCATCTCCTGAGGAGAGAAGCGCTCATGGACACAGCCCACCTCTGCTGCAACCTATTTATATCTGCCACACAGACAGAGGACAACGTGATTCAGATGTTAATCAGTTCCTGGCAGCATTACAGAGCCTCCTTGCGTAAAAAGCAATCCAGCTCTGCAGATGAGGCAGAAGCACACGGGGCTTCATTGTACCCTCCTACTGCAAGTGCCTGACTTAGGCACAGAGACTGCTCCCATCCGGCATCTGCACAGGGAGCTGAGATCCAGCAAACCTGGATTTTAGGGCTCTGGTGTCTCCCTTCTTTCTTGAACTGAATTGCCATTACAGTCATGGCAACTGAGTGAGGTCTCTTGTAGGTGGTCTGAACACATCCCACATTGCCAGGCTCTGCCTTCATCTACTCCTCCCCAAGCCATGAAACCAAAACACAATCAATTTACTACTGGAACACCATCAATTTATTACTGGCTGCTAAGAAATGAGAAGCTGTTTCCCCTCTGCTTGCTTCAACATGGACTTTAAATGCAATTCCTTTCTTAGAAGAACCTGCAGAAATGGCACTGCAGAGTTGCATGTGGGCTCTGTCCCAAAGACTGCAGGCTGCAGCTTCTCACTCTGTGTGGAAATGGTTATTTTTTTCCTAGCTGTCCATGCTGTCTGGCCAGTCTAGGATGGAAACCAGCAATACATCCAGTCCTAGGTGCCTAGGACTTGAAATGCAAATTCTGTGCTGTGGCCTCTCACAGCCACGTTTGTGTGTGTGCCCAGGAGTGCAAGGAGGTGACATTTTTTCCAATGAATTTTCAGAACAAAGCATCACAGGTAGACAGCAGCAGATGTGTTCTGTTATGTTCACAAAGCACTTCTCCCTGTGCTGCAGGAGCAGCACATTAATGAAGCAGTCAATACATGGCTGCCTTTTTTCCTGCCCTTGACTGCTACCAGAGGCTGAGCTGGCTGAGTGAGCAGGGTCTCTGTAGCTTCCCTGGCTCCCTTTGAAGAGGTTTGTCTCTGTGATACAGCAGCACTGCTACATCCACAGAACAGTAAGTATTGCTGCCCTTGATCTAGTCCCTTTATGCCTGCTTGCTGCTCCTGGGCTTAACCCATCTCTCTTTGTATTTGCCTAAATTAAATACAATCATAAAAAATGACCATAGAGTTGACATGACAGAAATACTACCTTTTAAACTCAAAATGAAAATCTGTTTACCTACATGCAATTTTATAAAAAGAGGAGAGAGATTATTGAGTATAAAGGAGACTGACCTCAAAACCAAGCAGCAAGGCCTAACTTCACCCACACAATTTACTCTAAGTCTCCTTTGGGCTTGTTTTCTGCCTTCCTGACCCTGGAATATCATATTTTTCAGTTGCAAGTGTCTGAAATTACATGAGGGCTGTGCTGCTGCCTTTCAGATGGATGCTTTCACAGGGAGGTTGTAGGTATACTGCCTGGCAATCGTGAGGAATTCATGGTGATGAACCATTATCTGGCACAGCTGTGTCCCAGGACAGCCTCATGGGTCATTTTCCCCCTGCAAGATGCCCAAGCAATGTCTAAGGGAGTGCTGGCTGGCACATACAAAACCCTTTTAGGGTAGAGGCCAACAATTTACATGTGGATGGTCAGCAGTCCAGTGCCTGGGCTCACTCCTTGGGGATGCCTGACATATCTTAGATGTCCAGCATGATGTGTGATTAATTATCCTTAGTGGCTTCCTGCTTTTCTCCATTGAATAAAATGAGTTTGAAGATTGGCTTGCTTGGATTTAGACTCCTTAAACTTCAGATGGCAAAGGAGAGAAGATGAAGAACAGCCCTTTACTGCTTCACTGATACCCAGTAGCTGATGCCAAGTAAGAAACCATGATACATGTGGAATCTGGCATTGCAAATGATCTGTGTCACAGTGGGTGTTGAAGAGCATCATAAGGCAAAGTTGTAGGATCCTTATCCTGAAGAGCTCAGCATCTAAATGAGCAGCATATATACATACTCCTTGATGGATTTTATGATCATAGGTTTGTCCATAAGGGTTTGAATGAAGTCTTTCTCAAGAAGTAATTAAATCAATATATGAAAATCAAAATATTTTATTTCCCTATAAGAAATTAATAAAAATGTAAGTGAAAGTTGATCAGGACATACTGATTGTCAAAATTGTCACCAGACTTTCAGTGGGCCAAATTTGCCCAATGTAGCAATAAAATTTACGTTAGCATCAGCAAAAAAGAGCAGGAATCTGATGCAACCACTTTCTGATGCAGCAGTCTGTGGGGCCCAACTCCCTCTGGAGCCTTGGCCATTGCATCCTCATTTATATGAGTGTGTATTGATTGTACAATGGCACAAAATGGGAAAGTGGTGATTCATACCAGACCTTCATCCATTTGACAAACTGGAGGGCACTAGCACACTGTGGTCCATAGATCTCTGGCAGAATTTAAATACTTCTGCGGCTTCCAGGGAAGATTGCTAAGAAGGATGAAAGAGTCCTGTGGGCTTACCTTGCACTTTGAAAGTAAATTGAGAGGAATCTACTCTTTTATTAGGAGGCATAATGAAGCTGACAAGACAAAACAAAGTCCAAATGCCACTGCAGTAGAAGTTGCTGGAGGCCTGATGCCCTTGCTCATGACAGAAGGGTAGAAAAGAAGCCTCTCCACAGTGGGCAGACAGGTTATGCCAATTCATTGCTTCTCAATTGCCCCAAAACCTAATCCTTGATCACTACCCATGGATTTCTCTGGATTTTTCCAACCACTGGAGGGCTCACATTTTTTGTGGTTTAAACTCCCCTAACTGGGGAGAGGGATGATGAAAAATTTCATATGTTCCTGAGGATAAAAGCTTTCAACTGAAAGCTAGTAGGTTTAGATGAGATATTAGGAAGAAATTCTTTCCTGGGAGGGTGGTGAGGCACAGGAACAGGTTGCCCAGAGAACCTGTGGATGCCCCATACCTGGAGATGTTGATGGCCGGGTTGGATAGGGCTTGGAGCAACCTGAGATAGTGGGAGGTGTCCCTGCCCATGGCAGGGCCTTGGAATGAGATGACCTTCAAGGTGTCTCCTTGACAAACCATTCTATGATTTTATGATTCTATTAGCTTTAAGCATTCTCACATCTGCACTGACCTGCACAGAGGGCTCCATGATAGGCAGTCCTGATTACTCTTTAATCCATTTCTTCACAACTTAATTGTTATGAAATGCCCCAATCACTGAGCATGTGATCGGCAATTAAAGACAAATAGACCTTCAACCACAATAAAAAACATGTTGTTTAAATTATCTAGATAAAGGGAGGGCATTTCATGTAAGAGGCAATGACATACAGGCTATGTACAAAGGTACACAGACAGAAGAAGAAAAAGGTGATGAAACACATTAATAATACAACTCCAACAGAGTTTGACCCTATCACTAGATCATGCTGAGGTGCTTAAGGCTGAGTGGGATTTACAGATATTATTTTGGCCACCAGAGGGTTCCCATATTTTTCCATTTGTGCAACGGAAGCAGTGAGAGAGTAAAGAACATAGAAAAGCTGCTTTAAAAAATGTGTGAAAGCAACGAAGATTAAAAAAATGCAACCCCAAAGTAATGCAAGTAATCTACATGCAGGTCTGATTTTGTTACTGTAAAATTCAATGACTGCATTTTGCAAGGTAAAACCAGACATTTCTGCACTGGTTGCAGCACCCTCATTCTTATTTGCACCACTGCACATGAGATCAGGATTCAAGCAGCTGAAGATAAATTCCGTGTATGTAGGACACCTATTAAAGGTTTCATGTGATGTTAGAGTGAGTAGGTTAGTACAAAAGAAACCCCACAAAGTAAATAAGATTTCAAACGTTGTGGTATTGTCAGGGCAAAACCCCAGATTCCAAGTCAAGTTCAATCCTGCAAAGCTAGTAATGGCAGTGCTATTTTCCTAACTTGGCTTCAGTCACTACCGTGACTCTCAATTCTCAAATAATAGGTGATTCATCTTAATGTTATTTAGGGAAGGAGTCACAATGGCTTTGATAAGTCAAATGATGGTCAGATATTTTCCTTACAGCTCATTAATTTTCCCAGGAAACAATGGGCCAAATCCTGCTGTCAGTTATGCCACCAAAGTCAGTGTACTGGAGATGCTTTTTAATCTAGGCTGGATCCAGATCCCTCTCTGACATGTACAGGATGGGCTCTTGTGTTTTCTGATATGCTTCATCAGATCTCTTGGGGCTCTCCTGAAAATATCAACCAGAAATATACTCACTGCAGCAACCCAATAAAATCTCTCTGGAGGGTGTGATCAGGGATAGCCCTCTGTCTGAGCAGGTTCCTTGGAAACTTCATCCAAGGGTTCATGGTTCCATCAGAAGATTCAAGTTTTGGTGGGGGGAAAAGCTCCATGTTGCCTGAAAGGTGAGCTCAGAGGACTGCAGTGCCTTTTCCCTTGGAGGACAGACATAAGGTGGGTGCTCTCTCTTCCCCTTATTGGGGAGTTTGATGGCCAGAGAAGCAGCCCATGAAATTGTGTTTGTGGCTTTCCTTTGGTGACCTCCTGCAGAAGGAGCTTGAATGGGCTGTGAGGCCCAAAGAGCAGCTCTCTAAAGGGACTGATCATTCTGCTTCTTCCTGAGATAACTCAGATGTCTTCAGTGCTGTGCAGGTTTCTCCTCTGTCAGCATACCCGGAACTCCATCACCTTGTGCAATATGGTCCAAAGGTTTGGCAAAATCAAAATCTCTTTCCTTATTTGAGGTCAGAGCCTGGTGCCTTCAATCACAGCAAACAGAGACTTGCTGCACAGTCCACTGACTTCAAGGAAGCTTCTCATGAAGAAATGTATTTATTCAGCTTGAATAATGGGCACAGGAATCTGGCTTTTGCTAATACAGGCATGGCTGCTTCGTAGATGCTACAGCACTCAGTATTATTCCAAAGTTTTAATTTTTAGTTCTAATAAGATGCTGACCTTCTAGATATTATAATTAGAAGACTTATTGGGAAGCCTAATATAATATTATACCCGCTGGGGAGTCAAAAGTGCAAATAGTAAAAATATCAAATCTCAATATTTAATTAATTGAAAAAGATTAAATTTCAACCTATTTCTCATTTCTGTCAGCTACTTAGAGTTGAGTATGATCTTTAGAATTTATGCAGATTTTCCCACAGACTTTCTGAGTTGGAATTTCAAACAACTACTTCTATGTTTGTAGACACACTGTGCAGCTTTTTTAAGACCTTCTCAACAAAGAGCTTCCAGGGCTCTGTGTGGGAGGAATTAATTGAATATGACTGCTCTAGTCAGGTGCCTAAACGGGATTCAGAGACTTGAGAAAACCTGGACTTTCTTCTTGGTGAAGAAGGCTTCTGGAAGACCGTGTATTAAATCTCCCCAGTCAGGCTGTTCCCAGGGAGCACCTTTGTCCCAAAACACACATAGAAAACTAGAATGTATAAACAGTTTGTTTCAGTGACAGAGGGAAGAGCAAAAGGCAGACAGAAACAGCTTTCACAATAATTGGGGTGACTTCTATTTTTGTGTCACTCCTGACCTTTATCCATCATATGGAAGGCCTTTCATGCAGACAAATGGAATTGTGCAAAAATAACTGGAGAGCAGGTGCTTTATCAAATCACAACTATTTATCCTTATTCCTAATAATGATATCCTTACAGGGACTGCCTTCACTGGCTTACTGCACAGTAGGGATTTCTTGTCCAAAATATATAAATAAAGGAAAATGGGCACTTGGTAAATAAACCACCAGTGAGGGACCAGGAGTTCCTCTGAGAAATTTATTATTGCCAGACAATCCACAAGACTGCAGTTCATCTGTGGGACTGCTGTTCTGCAGTTGCATTTCTCCATGGTAAAGCAAATTTACAGTTCTCAATCATATGCCATGGGTCCTTTGATTAAATGTGGATTTACTGTACTTGATAGCCCACAGTAGCTTAAGTACCATAGAGTGTGTTACATAAATGCATGTTCAGGATTATTGCACATACCAAAATAGGCATGTACTTGATGGAGGTTGTTATGGTTTACAATTCCCTTTTCCCTTTCCCTCTCTGTGGTAATAACTGTACATGTATTGGCCTTAAACACCTATATGTCTTAAGCACAGGTTAAATTATAAAAGAGATTGCAACATCTTCTTTGTCCATCATCATCTAATAAATCAACAGGTCCATTTCTGTGGATTGATGTAATGGCATTTATGAGCATTGGCAAAGTCATATCCACTTAACTGATGCAATTAAGTAGTGCCGTGCTCTTATTATAATAATAATGGATTGACTGATGAGTAATTTATTTCTTTCCAATGTAACTGACAAAAATAGGCTATATTCATAGACAAGCAATGTATTTGGATCATAAAACTGCTGTCTTATCAAATCTACCATTAGCTTAGATTTATCCTCACCAGAGAGTGGTGAAAAACACTTTAAACCATGGACCGAGCTTAATGAGGTATCCTGGCCCTGATGTGTAAAGTCCCACAGAGAAGGTGAATATTTTACTAGCTATTTCTCATAAGAGAAGTGCTGCTAACACTGTCATAAAGAACTAACTCTCAGGGCTGCCAGCTGAACTCTCTAGTCTAAAGAAGGAGATGGCTGTGTTTGGTTTAATTTTAATTGAGTTTCCAGGAAAAATATTTCCTTATTGCCACTTGTTACTCCATACACTCTCCCTGACACTCCTTTCCTATCAATATTGCCTGGAGACCTGGCAATAAGTGAGATCAGTGCTTTTATCACCCTCAACGTGACATTTTGGAGTATCTTGTTATTTCCTGTGTTTATGACCATGATTTCATTGAATCTTAGAAGGATTTGGGTTGGAAGGTGCTCTCTCAACTTCTCTGGGTTATGCAAACAATCTCTGTGTAGATTATTTGCATTACTTTGGGTTGCATTTTTTTTAATCTTGATTGCTTTCACACAGTTCTAATCACCCTCTCTCTTCATAGCTCCAGTTTTGTGATCAAGGCCCTCCTCTGGGCTCACTCTAAAAGGTCCATGTCCTTATTTTGGGGGTCCCAGAGCTGGATGCAGCACTGCAGGTGGGGTCTCACAAGGACAGAGCAGAGAGGCACAATCCCCTCCCTCAACCTGCTGGTCACACTGCTGGCCATGCAGGACCCCCTTGGCTTTCTGGGCAGCAAACACACCCTGCTGGCTCCTGTTCTGATTCTCATGCACCAACAGTCCTTGGGGGTTCTTCTCCCCAGGGCTGCTCTCAATCCATTCTCTGCCCAGCCTTTGTTAGTGTTTGGGATCACCCCAGCCCAGTTCAGAACCTTGTACTTGGCCCTGTTGAACATCAGGAGGTTCACCTAATCCCACCTCTCCAGCCTGTCCAGGTCCCTCTGGATGCCATCCCTTCCCTCCAGGGTGCTGACTGCATCACTCAGTTTGGTGTCATTGGCAAAGCTGCTGATGGTGCCTCAGTCCCACTGCCCATGTCTCTGAAAAAAATATGAAGTAAACCCAATCCCAATCCCAATCCCTGGTCCTGAGGACCAGCATTCTTCCCTGGTTCCCTCTTTGAGTGCAACCATCCAGCCCTTCCTTAACCACCAAGGGTTCCACCCATCAAATCCACATCTCTCCACTTTAGAGGCAAGGATGTTGTATGGGACAGTGTCAAGAGCTTTGCACAAGCTCAGTTAGATGACAGCTGTTGCTCTTCCCTTACCCACCATTGCTGTAAGCCTGGCATAGAAGGACATCAAATTTGTCATGCACGGGTACACAAGTGGGGAACAAGGGCCAAATATCTGCTGGCTGGGGATGGACAGGGCTGTGCCAGCTGCAGCAGAGCTGCTCCACTTTACAGGGAGTCTGCAGGTGGGCAAGGGCAAATAATTCTTCCAGGCACCTCAGAATTTCTGCACTGCATCCTGGTTTTGCTCATTGCACTTACCTCTGTCATTTGCTCTGGGTATAAAAGCTCATCATTCTCAAGGGCATATTACATCCTTTTCCATCATCATTCTCTTTAAATTATGGCAGCAACAGCTCAGTCTTTCACTGAGTACAAGCCAAATGTGCCAAATTCCAATTTCACGTTATTTTATGGTTCAAGAACAAAAGAATCCACCAAAGTATCTTATTTGACCTCCTGTATAAGACTCAGAGAACAGAAAACAGAGCCTGAGACTCCTGCAATGACGGGGAACTAATAAACTGGGATAAGCCCAAATGATCCCCACAATTTCCAGGGAACAATGGAAGAAGAAGGATCCTGACTTTTGCAGTCTGGCCTCATGGAAACTACCACCCACTCCCAAAATCTGGAAATTAGCATGACCTGACCCAGGAACCAGGAATGCTGGTCAACAATCAGGAAAGGATGACTGCACATGTCACCTGGGAACAGTATGCTGTCCCATCTGGGGGTTTCTTTTTATCTGTGGGGTATATTCTTTATGTTCCACATGTTTGTGTGGGTTTTTTGTGCGTGCACACAATTCTTTACCAAAATGAAATTCCTTTCTTGGTGCCTGAAACCTGAGGTCCAGTGTTTGTTGTTGTTTGAAATAATTTCATTTGTCTGAAATAACACTGGGGGCCAACCAAAGCTTCTTCTCTGCATGGATCATGGGTGGAAAACAGAGGATTACATAAACTCAAGGCCAGCAGAGATCACCACAACCACCCCATACTTCTGACCATGCTGTCCGTGACACCCTGATGAGGAGGGGAACAGCTCTGCTGACTGGGGAAGAGGTCTTCACTGCTAAAAAAAGAGATGAGACACCTATTTCTTCTCATCAAATGGTGGCAAATATCATAAGCCTCCCCAGCACTAACAGGCTCATCCTAAATGTTACACCAGGAAGCTAAAAAGATCTTTCAAATGCACCACATGAACACTAACATAAAAGTAGAAGATGTGGTTAATGGTATTGGCTGGCCTAAGAGGGAGACAGAGATCTACAGAGGTTTATTTACTGCTCTAAGTGATAACAAAGTTTGAAATCAAGGTGGTTTATGATTAAAGACAACAAATATGTTAATTTTTGCTCACTGGATCCAACTATCTAATGCAAGGTTAATTCATTGACCTCACTTCAAAGACATGATGTATTTAATTTTCAAGGCACAACTGCATGTTCCATGATGACCAATAAGATCATCAATGCTGTCTTTTATTTCTGGACTGAAACCTTTAAAAGAAGAGAAACATCTGATCTCTGAGAAGGTGTGATCTATGCCTGCACTCATGCATTCATATATTATTTATCTTGATCTACAAGTGAAGTCTTATAAAAGGGCCCATGGAGGAAAATAAGAGGAAAATAAGAAGCTTTTATGCTACCTTTCATCAGAAATGTTTATATAGAGTCCTCTCTCTGACCACAGAGCCGACATCTCATTCCTGAAACTACAGGAACTCCTCTCAGGAAGAGGCACTAATCATTCTCACTGCTGCAGAATGTCTGGTTCTTGATGTGACCTAAACTTGCTCCTTCAAACTCTCCAAACTCTCTTCAAACTCTCCTTCCTCCTCACAGCTGATGTAGCCACTACCCCTGTCCAGCTACTGCTATTAGATCTTGAAGCATGAGCCTCCTAATCCATGCTCTGAACTGATCCACACAAACAGGACACAGAATCTTTGTTGCTGAATAGCTGTTAAAAAACTGGTTACAGGTCTTTGATGAAGCCCTTTGGCACAGGAGAAAAACAAAGATGAAATAATGTCCCAGTGACAAAGGTTGAGTGCTGAATCATGAGAAGCTCCCATGTAATGAAACAACCAAGCCTGCCTCTTCCAGGTGTAGTACCAAGATGCTGGCCTCTGAAAATTCAGCAGAATGGATTCACTGTGCTGGTGACCAACATTAAACAGGGAAATTATAAGAAAATCAAGAATAATGCCACTGACAAACAGGCTTGTGATGCAATGAAGAGAAGGTGTCAGCCTCTTGCTAATTTGTAGGCCCATATATTTCACTGTTCTGCCTGAAAGCTGAAGAGCTGTTGTGACACCACGGCCACCATACAGTTAAGGTCTGGAATGTGATGTCCTGGTGAGTTAAGAAAAACTTTTTGATTACCCATGCTTTTCACCTGGAATTTAAACCAGGGACTGGATATGAAACAGTTCTGGATGTGCTTTGGAGATAAGGACTCACTCACCATGCCAATAGGGTTCTTTTAGTTGCTGTTGGTTCTTTATTTCTCTTGTGGCATTTATTCCAATTCAATTATAATAATAGTAGTTAATTTTAAAAACATCTTATTGAAACTTATTGACTTATTGACTTATTAACTTTGCCAATCTTATTGAAAGATTGGCAAAGAGGTTTCAGATTTTTCTCAAAAAAGAATGATTAATTTGCAGTGATAGAGCAGTTTTGTACCATGTGGTCAAAGGGAGGTCAAAAAATGGGCATGCCTGAAGAAAAGGACAGCTCTTTTTGGGTGGGGGAAAGAAGAGGATGAGATGCAGAAATGTAGCAGAACTATTTTCGTGATCATTGTCAAAGGAAAATCATATTTGTAGTCTGGGAAGATGGGCAGCATGAAAAACTAATGTTTTTTCACAGCTGGATAGGCACCATGGGGGAAGAAAAGCAGCATATTCACGATTTTCTGTCTACTTCTAAAATTCTGTCCCTAGTTTTTCAGCTTAGTCAATGTCTCTAAGAAGGCCTTAGGGATGAAAAATCAAGACAGCTATTTCCAAGAGCTGTGAGCAGAAATGGGCAGGCCTGAAGGATCAGGAGATGCTGAGCCTGCCAGAAGGTGTGTGCTGCTGTGAGATGCCACATACCTGCCTGTGGCCTCTGGAAATGACAGCAAGCCAGACAAGAATGAGTAAATGGTGGCACACAGAAGAAGGCAGGGAATTTAGAGGGATTTTTTTTGCCTCATATTTGGGATGAGGGAGCTGTGTTGAGATACAACATGCAGGCTTTGTCTATTATATGCAGAGCTGGAGGGTGTTGACACAAGAACCATAGAATCATCCACCTGGATTGTGGCTGTGCTGCACATTCCCTGTACTCATGGAGCCCAGCACAATCAAGCCTATCTGAGGATCTTAGACAAGCACAGAATTCCTCTAGACCTGAGGTGAAGTATGGCCTTTGATTCACTCAGAACAAGATGCTGGAAGCTCAGGAAAAGGTGAAACACCGAGCTGCAGCTGACAGTCTGCCATGCCTTTTGGAGGCTGTCCACAAGACAGGCCTTTTGTGCACAGCAGGACCCAGGCCCACAGGGTTTAATGCAGCCTCTCACTGCCAGTCCCCACTCCCAGGATGCAAGAGAAACACAGGGAACCATTTCCACTTACATATAAAGGGAAGTAACTGCTACACCCCCCAAAAAAGCTAATTCTTGGGCCCATGCTGTCTGTGCAGTACTCCCTTCCCTCGTTCTCTGAAGAGCTCTCCTCCTCTCCTCATACCTCACTCCCTTTTTTTCCCACTGGAATATTCCCCAGCACCATCCCAAAGCCTGTGAGGAGCAGACACTGCACTGCTGCTTTTTAGGAGGCTCCTTTCAACCCCAGTGTATCACTTCATCATGAATACACAATGTATCTAGCAACAATCCCTTTTCTTACCACTGTCTTTTCGGGGAAGTTACTCTGAATATCCAGACAGCAAACAGCCTGGACTTGAAAACAGTTTCAGGAGAATTCATTGCTTTGATTATAAAATCCATTTTGTTTCTGAAGTGAGAACTAAACAGGCTTGGCTGTACCAGCAAACCAGAAATTCTAAGCAAGCATGCAATATGAGTATAGTGAAAAGGAAAAAGAATAGCCCAAAGGCATGGTGTGCAGCAAGAATACCTAGGAAGTGGAAGAAGAGTATGGCTTCTTCTAACGTGGCCAAGTTAGAGCCACTCTGGCTGTTCCCATATTGCACTTAGGTCCCTAATGTTTCCTAAAAGGTCCTTCAGTGACTGTTTAGGGAGAGTGAACACTTGTGGGTAAAGAAATTCTCATGTGAACCAGTAACTAGACAAAAGGGGGAAAGGAGAGTTGAAATGTATGATCATGTTTTACCATTGGTGGGGGTTATCAGGGGAGTTCCACAGAGAGCCATCCTGGGACCTCTGCTCTTCAAAATATTAATGAACAAGTTGGAAAAGGAGCTGATAAGTAACATGACCAAAAAAACCCTCAACAATGAAAAAACCACCACCAAAATTAAAAGCAAAACCTAATTATGACGTATGGCTGAAGGTTTTCATGTTAATTAGTGACCAGTTGATGAAAACAGTCAAATGAAATGTATATGATAAATGCAGGATGTTAGATATAAAGAGAAACCATTTTAAATATAAGAAAAGTATAGTGTGTTCTAAATTAATTATTACTATTCAAGAAAGGAGGTATCAAGGAAGGGTATCACATAAAAATACCAAGATGTAGATTTAAAGCAAAATAATTTTATTTTTTTCCCACATGCTGCCTAATTAAACTGCAGAACTCAATGCCACAGGATGTTGTAGGGGCCAAAAGTATAAATGGGCTCAAAAAGCAATTAGACAAATTCCTGGCTGAAAAATTCATGGAGCGTTACAAAACGCAAAGATGCAGATACAATCTCTGGCTCTCGGTGCCCCTAAGGCACAGACTGCTGGGAGGGTGTGCCAGAATAAAGTATCCCTCTACAGTTGCTCTGCTTTTACATTGTTCCCTGAAATTCCTGCTACAGGCCCTTGTCAGCAGCACTGGGCTGAGGAGGGATTTCTGCAGCCGCTGCTACGGGAATAGGCAGTTACTCATAAAGGTAAGGAAAAGAAATAGGAACTGAATCCAGCAGCATTTGTGATTGCTGGGAAAAAAAATGAGTCAGAAAGGATTTGTCAGTCATAAGGTAAAAAGATATTGTAATAGAAGAAGTATCAGTTTTAGTATGGGCTGATCAGTGTAAAATAAAGGGTATCAGTCTTGTACTGTCAGGTAGAAAGGAGGCTGCACACTCACTGGCTCATGAGGCTTCTGGGCCATAAACCACATTACGAAATGAAATCCACACAGAAATGCTTTCTAAGACATCACTTAGGAAAAGACATAAACCCAATCTGTGAAGTTGTATATGTCATTGATGTATTTCTAGCAGCTTACCTTGTTTTTCAGCAGAATCCAAGGAAAGCCATTTGTATTTAAATGATGGTAGAAACGGTAAATTGTTTCATCTGGGAGTTTAATAAATGGTTTGCCCTAGTTTGTCAGAGTTCGCTGTAATTTTACGTGACTGGCCAGATAAATTTGCTGGAAATGATCAGATAGCAGGAGATTGGCAGAGCAGAGGAATTCCAACAGAATCTCAGAGTTAATGAATCTCCACCCGTGTCCAGACACGTGGATGGGGAGAAGGCCAGGCAGGAGCACCCAGCTGGGACCCTCTGAGCCCAGCACACCAGCTCTGATCCTCCCCTTCCCACTGGTGGCTGCATCCATGGGGGACTGAGACTAAGGAGAAAGTATGTCTGAGCACTTGAGATGTTAAAAGACATATCCCAGAGCAAAATTATTACGATGCAAAAAATCATTTGTGTAGTGGATAAGCTGCACAAATGTCCTAGTGCTAAAAAACAACCTAATTCTGGGAATGAATCCACCAAGGCACTGCAGCAGACTCCACCCATTTTGGAGGAGCTCAGGTCCTGCTAAAAACTCAAATGCAGCCTCAGAGGTGCAGGGACAGGTTGGTGGGTTGAGAAGGTGTCCTGGACTCTGCAGAGACCACCTCCTGTGCTGGGGCTGGAAAGGTGCACACCAGCTCTCCATGGGCCATGGCTTGGTGTGGTGGGACCTTTCTTCCCCCTGTTACAGTCAATCCAAACTGAAAGCTGCTGCTCATCTCCTGGTTTTACAGCACCTCACTAACTGCTTCAGCAAGGAGGGCACTTCTTTTTAAGTTCATAGGTCTATTATTCCCCTGAAGTTACCCACCTAGAAAGTCTTCCTAAAGTTAATGGATTTGAAAGGGAAAATATGCCCTGAAGTGCAGAAGATTTCTGGTTATCCTGATTGTCTGTGCTCTGCAAATCAATGTGCTTGAATCTGGCTGAATCTACAGCCAGACAGGCTGAAAAAAAAAATAAATCCAGCAGGGGTTTGAACATCTTTCTTACATCTTAATAAGGATATTATGCCTAAACCCCTTTGTGACCATTTAAATGATAAGAGCATTAGAACCAAAGAGTGGCAAAAACAGCTCCCATAAGGAAAATGCATCTTAAGTAGCAAGTGGATACTCAATCTTAAATACAAGTATCCTTCCACAAAAATTCACAAAAATCAGGAAAAATGGATTGCCGGTCCCAGATTGCTATGTGGGCATAATTTATTTGTTTTTCCCAGTGAGTTTTGGTGAAATGCAAAAACTTCTACAAGGACAAGAATCTTATGTTTACAGAAAAAACAGAGTATAATAGATTTTTTTTTTCCTTTTTCCTCCTGCATATTTGGATTTCTCTTGCACACAGTCTATGGCTTTCAGCTACAGGCTATGACTGATCCCTTGACAACTCCAGTCTCTACGATAAATTGTTCAAAGTCAGACCTGGGGCTGTGTCAGTTCCTAAAATATCAGGGTTTTATATCTTTTCTAGCCTCATTTTAAATTTAAATGATAACAAATGCAATCTGACCCCAGATGGAACAGAACATTTTTTTGTATCAGATTGGTGTTTTTGCTAATACAGCTTTGGTAAGGATCTCAAATCCTAAACAGTCTCAAACAATCTCAAATCTCAAAAAATCATTTATGCTGAATCCCCACGTGCTTCCTGAGAGGAAGATGGGCCATCAGCTGCCATGGAAATGATGGATAGTGCCAACAGAGGCTGGCATTGCCTTGCAAGGAAGCAGTGCTGTGGTCTTCTGGGCACATCTTTTCCCACATTCTTCCCCAGTTCTTCTGGTTCTTTCTGAGTTGGTTTTAGCAAATGCTTTATATGTTTATAACATGGATTTAAATTGGGGTTTTACTGGTTTGCTTTATTTGCACATTTACTTATTGCATTGTCAAAACAATGTATACAATGCTCTTCCTTGAATTTCAGTGTGACAGGACTCAGACACAAAAAGTGGGCTATTCCTTTGTTCTTCACCAACACTCTCTTTTTTTTTAAAAAAAAAAAAAAAAGGTCTGTAAAATACTTTCTAGCAGGCTGGGCCTACACCTCTGTTGTTTGGAAGAGGCTGGAGAGAACAAGGCTCACAGAGAGTGGAGAACAAACCTGGCCGTGCAGTTGTATGGCAAAAGGACTCTTCTGATTTTGTGGACAAAGGGAAATGTCTTGGGGCTTGTGCTCCACAGTGACATGGCTGATGGTCTGAGTGGCAAAGCACTTCTATCAAACACCGTTTGAATTCACAGACCTTTTTCTCTGTCCTTTAAATGTAGTTCTTGTCTGTCAGTAATCCCTTTCCTGTTTGCAACCAAAGGACAGCCTTGTGCCACGAACAAAGGGGAAAGAGATGCCACATATTGGTAGCCAAGATAAGGTACCAGTATTTAAACAACAAAAAATGCTCAGTCCAGACAAAGAGAGATATCTCTGATGAGTCCAGTGCAAATACACGCCCTCACATCTACTGTGGTCATCTACAGAGCCATTTTGGTTGGAGTTTTTTCCCTCTTTGACCCCTCATCACCTCTTTATTCAGCCTCTCCCAAGCAGAGCATGATGTCTGACTCAAGCTTTTGAACTCTCTGCATGTAAGTAGGTTTCAAAGTAAGCAAACAAGCTCCTACATCCCTTGCCTGTGTAGGTGTGTTCACATATTTTTATTTATTAAAAACAAAATAAAAACATAATCTGATACAATTAAAGATGTGTTTCAGAGAGTGGTCTGTGCAGAGAAATGCTTGCACCTGGTATCATAATTTATAATGTTTAAGAAACAAGTTGGCATTAAAAAAAATGAAATGACAACAGAGATAATAGGATCCAAAAGTCTCTCCCAAATTACTGAACAATAGAGAATTGGATAAGATCACTCAGGCTATTTTTCTAATATTTTAGAGTAGTAGTTGCCTGCTCAAGCCTTTGATCTCATAACTTTGCCAGATGACAATAGATAAATAAGTGTTACTGACAATACAGCAAGAATGAAAATGGGTGCATTTTCTAGGGAGGCACTGAGATGTGAAGTGATAGAAGATTAAAGTGTATGTGAAGGGCAAATTTTGCTCTCAGTTGTCTGATGTACATGCAGACTTCTGAATATGGCCTGTTGCAGGAGGATCAGCTGAAATTGTTGATCCAAAAAACAGAGAAAAAAACAGGGATCCACAGTGGGTTTTGGGTTTTCTTTTTAATTCCCTGAGCTGATGGGACACTTATTTGTTAATCATGATATATAGTTAATAATGCTGAAGGAACAGAGCAACTGTATAACAAAGTAACTGAAAAGCCATCCTCTCCAGGAAGAAAAAGATGGAAATAGAGACTCCCATTTTATATCTGTTATTTTGGATTGAGTGAAATAATAGCTCATCATGTTTGTAAGGCACGTTCTCAGAGTCTGGGAGGAGCAGTGAGGCAGAACTCTGTGAAGCACTGGGCTGGTAAAGGCCTGGGGGTCCTGAGCCCTCCAGACTCAGTGGCACAGCCACAAGTGTGCCCAAAGGCACCATGGAGGCTGAGGGTGGGTGTGCAGCCACCTCAGCATCCTTTCCAGAAATATTAAGAGCCACAGATGAAGCAAATGGGAGATGGTTGCAAAAGGCCACAGAATTCTCCCAAAGCCACCATAATTTTATGGTAAAGGGGAGATGGGAATCAGCAAGAGAACAGCTGGTAAAACCAACTCTGCTTTCCTGTTTCACTGGCTGGTATATGAACTGCAGGCACTGGGCAAAATAACAGATATTACTGACTCCTTGGCTTGGTCAGTGCAGAAATACATTCTCCTGATGGACCTGCTCAGAGTTTTCTGTAGGCAGTACTGTGTGTACTGAGGTGAATTAAAGAGGCTGAAAGGAATACACCAATACATTTTAACTGTAGTGCAGGAAAACAAACTTTCCTTTCTCCACACCAAATAAACACCAATAACACCTAGAGACAATATTCAACAAAGGCAGAGTGAGCTCTGGATACCAAGTCCCGAAGACCCTGGTTTGTCACCCCTGTGGGATTTTGCTGTGTGACTGAAGTCCAGCATAGATCTTGGCTCTGGTCCAAACCCAAGGCCAGCAGAGCCTGAGTTTGTAGTTTTTTAAGAGATCCAGTCCTGCCATATGTTTACCAGCGATATCATAATTGTCTGTGCATCCTCAGTCTGCTATGGATTTTGCAGCAGCTGTCAATAGCACTCATTCATCACGGGCCCAGGATAATTGAAGCACTCCATCTGCTGCAGGGCCACTATTACCAACACTGATACTTGTGTCAGTAACTTACTGAAGAAGGGCCTGAACTTGCTCCTAGTGGAAAATCAATGGGAGGATTCCTGTTGGCAGAGTGGAGGCAGCCCTAACCCTTTCAGTACTGGAAACCGGAGCGGCTGCTCCGCGTCCGATTCACCATCCAGACCCTCTGTGCCCCTGGGTCTCTGGATAGGAGCAAACACAGGCACAGCTCTGCTGTGATCACACAGCCTTTGCAAACTGGTCCTGCAAGGCACTTTGGAGCACAAATCCCCGCTGAGGGAAAGGGCAGGTACAGTAGAAAAAAGAACTGGGCTGAAGGAACACATGATGTGGGCTCACATGGACAAGAGAGGCAGAATTCAAGTTGTGCACTCAGTTTAAAGCCTCTGCCTGCATAAACAGTCAGACATGTTTACAGGAAAGTGCTAAAGGAATTAATCTGTTACTCAGCAACACTAATCAAGACTCCTACCCCATGCAGTTCACAAAGTCTTACATCTGTGCATACCTTTATATTCCTGTTCACAGCCAGCCCCATTCCATCTTCTGTCTGCTGTACAAACAGAAGGAAAAAAAAACAAGGTCTGCAAAAGAAAGCTGGCTATTGTGATAAAGCATTATTTTCTCTCACATAAGATGAATATTTTCTATCATTTGCAGTTCTCTTTTCTCCCATTTTTATCTACTTATTTTCTTGCAAGAAAAGAACAAACTTTTGAAAACCAAGGCAAGTTACGACCCTTTTAACAAAGAAGGGAAAACAGAAGCTGTTGTCATGCTGTTGCAAGTGCAGATGAGATCAAACTAGAACTTTAAATCAGAGCACCCTTGAACTTTCAAGGTCAGGTTCACCTCTAAAGTTTGCTGCTAAGGCAAGTCAAAGCCTGTGCTCAGATGGATGTGGATAGCTCCCACTGAGCTCAGCCTGCCCTCCCTGATTGTCACGGTAATATTTTTGTTGTGTTTGTTTACTCCAGTGCAGGTTCTCAAGGATCTGACTTCATTTTCATTCTTTCCTGTTCATACCCAGTATAAGAAAGGCCACTTTCTCAAATATATTTAGGTTCTCTCTGTGCACACAATGATGTAATAGTAGGAAAATGAGAACTTTAGTGAGGACAGCTGTCCCTGAAGTGTCACTTCAATGGCAAAAAACAAAGAGTGCTGAAGGTTCAAAGAAGATAACACTACAAGGTCTCAAAATACAAAGCAAAACCCAGTGATTTCTCTTTTCATCACAGGAGCAGAGAAAGTGAGGCCCTCTTCTTCTGGGCAGTGATTTAGATGTTTTTTGAAACTTTCTGTTGTTTGGTACATTCTAGACCTGAAAGTATTCAACAGATAGCACTTTTTAAATTGGATCAATGGGAATAGCAGAGAAGGGCAGCACTTTGAATTTCCTGACAGTGAAGTCCTCCGGAGTATTTTATAGTACCACAAGATGAAGGAAATCATATAAAATCTCTGTGTTGAGATGACTGGAAAAACTGTAAAGGAAGTTTCCTTTACAGTTGTCTTTGTCTTCCGTGCATGCCTCCTTATTTCCTCCAACACACCAGGAGTAAGGTAGCTTTGTTTTTTCAAGCAAAATGGGCAGGGAGAAAAGGGAGAAGAAAAATCAACAGTGAGGAATAGTTTGATGAGTGGCTGAAGTCAAAATAGAGACAACCTAAAAAATCATAGACATAGTCCACTGCTAAAGAGAATAATTTCATATCAGAAGGAAGACATAAGATTATTTTTTTATAAACTTTGATTTTTAGAAGAGACATAAAGAATCTGACTAAAAAAAAAAATACCTTTCTTTTCAATATTTAATGAGCCTTTATTTTTGTCCATCTACTTTCAGGACATGAAAACAAGCCTCTGACACAGGAACACACTCTCCAGCTGCAGTGTAACAGATGTGCAAACCATTAGTATCTGCTACCCATTCCAAGTCATTAAATCCGAAACCCTGCAGGAGGAGTCAAAGGTACCACCAGGGGACCTGTGGCAGTTGTGGTGTTTCTACTTAGCTGATTTCACTGGAAAGGGCCAGTGCTTTACCTTGAGGCACAGAGGAGAGTGAGGAACCCAGATCTGGATTAAACATGGATGAAATGACTATGGAAATGTACAGCTGGAGTCATAAGATGCATTTTCGGATCCCCTCAGTGTGGTGAAGGGGAGATAAGTGGTGTGTCACTGATGAGGGAAGGTGTAAATTGCATCCAATGGACAGAGTTAAAACAGAGAAGACCCTAAAATGCTACAGTGTCTGGGGAAAAGGGCAGAGGAATGATTTGTTTCCTGAGAGCTCAGCTCCAACAGAGCAATGGATGGTTCAAGTTGGACTCCAGAGAGTGTTACCATCCAGAGAGGGTCTGTGCCCACCAGCTGACCCAGGACTGGGGAAGCACTTTGTCATTTGCAACCAGTGCCTCTGGAAAAAACCCTCATCACAAGGTAACCAGCGCTGAAGAGGGACAGTCCAAGGATGGAACTGAAAGATGGATCTGCCCACGAAGACAACAAAAGTGCAGGCTGGGGAGCTGAATCTTCAGAAATGCCCCTGGCCCCTGTCCGCTGAGAACACAGCCCTGGTGGGCATTGAGACTGGACCTCAGCAGAACCTGACCAGAACAAGACCAAACACCTCAGGCATCTCCCAGAAGGCCAGACACCTTGATTTGTCTCAAGCACATCCAGATCCCCTTCTCTCCTCAGAAGACACTGTTCCTCCTGGGACAGAATGCCTCGAGATCTTCAGACCCCCAAATTCACAGCATTTTTGTCGACTGCGTGGCATTCCAGCCGCCGGCCGGCTTTCTGATGTCGCATGTGGGTGAGCTTTTGCTCACTCTCTTGCCATCTCTCTGCAAGCTGTGGGAGCCAGAGTGGGGCAAGTGTCACAGGCAATATGCAGAAGCAATTCCAGAAACTTTATTGCTCAGAAGTGGCACTCGGCCAGGAGAGGAGAAAGAGAAGAGCTCATAGTTGTGTGCTTGCACACACTGACAAAACTGCTACTGATGAATCAGAGAGAGAAATCTGGAGAGGTGACCTTGGGAGGTCACAGAAGACTCATTTTTGCCAACAAATATGAACATTTGCAATCATGCTGTGGCCTAATGCCAGTCACTGTTTTATGTGCTATCTCATCAAAACATATGAATTTTCAATAGCTGTTTTAGAGTCCTACTTGCTGCGGCGTTATATCTCTCCTACTCCTACAGGTTTTGGATTTTTGTACAGATACAAAAGCAGGGTATTGAGGAAAGCTGGCACTTGGGTTGGCATTGTTTCCCATGAACATTTTCCTGCATTCTGAAAATCGCCGACTGGTCAAGTGCCGGAAGGTCACTAAGCAACGTGGCAAAACTGATGACAGAAGGGAGGCAAAAAATCTCTGGGAAAATGAAACTCCTCCACTGTCCGGCCTGGAAGGTCAAAAATTGCCATTTTGAGATTGCTTGTGTTAAGGGAGGCTCACCCACCCTAGGTGTCAGCCCTTCAGAGAGAACTACTGTAAATATCGCCATCTGTGATGTTCCTGGTGAAGGACTCTGCTGATGTAAAGGTTATTACTCATTTATAAACATATGGCTGCTGTAATCCTTCGTTCCTCTGTTCATAGTGGGATTTGGGTTTGATTGAGCTCAGTTTCAAAACAAAGATTTTTTTTTCCCTACTCAGCACTAAAGGGACATTATCAATTTGATTTATATTAATAAAAACAACAGAAACCCACTGTGGCAAATTCTTAAATCAATAGATGTGATCTGACTGAAAAAAAAAATCCCATTGAAAGCAGTTGGTCTGAAGGAGCACCACCCAGTGCAGCCTGAAATCAAATCTGCAGTGACTGAAAAAGATTGTGAACAAAAAGGCAGAGGATTCTGCTATTCATCATTGTCCCAACCAAACAAAATAATACAATCTAACAGCAAATGTATGCTTTTCTGGCATTATTTCCATTTTGTAAATCCAGAGAGATAAAACACTGAGGTTTATAGTACGTGAGCTGACAGCATCTTTCAGTGATACTGTGATGGTGAAGGCTCTGAAAATGTGTTTTCAAACTATGGATTTTATTGCCTGTGTGTGTGATGTGTGAATACTTGAGCATATACATGCCTTTCAAATGAGCCCTTTAGATCTAAGATCCCATTTCCTCCATATAGTCAACAAAGACCATAAAGCAATTTCTGTAGGAGCAAGAGTTCACTCAGAAGACCTGAAAGCTAAAAATTCCCACCAAACCAGTTCAGACACAATGCACAGTTTACCTGTTGTCTGTCTGCTTCCAGGAGCAAGGGGACCAGTTCATCTGGCTTATTGTAAATGTCTAGCTCAGGCTGAGATGAACTGCTTCCTAAACTCCTTTGTCTTTGGGGAGAGTTTTATAAGGCCCTTGATTAAGAGTTTTGATGGCAGTAGAGGCTGTGTCTGCATGGCTATCCATAATATTATGCAAATTCGGGGGGGAAAAGTATTTTATTCACTGCTGCATTGAAATATCTTGCAGCAAACCACACCCCCATCCCCAAATGGGCATGGCTGGATTCCACATAACAAGACATCTCTCTCTGTACTTTTGACCAGCAGATTGAATAAAATCAGAGCTACCACTATATGATCCTGTCTCCTGAGAAACATTTTTCCTGATGGGGAACTCATCTGCCATATTTTAGATAGTGTCTAAAAAACCTTGTCACTGATATTGCCTTGGATTACTCTAAAAGAATATTTTAGCACCCAGCCCACATTTCATCATTAATAATATTTATGTAATGCAGCTGCAAGGCTGAGCAGCACATTACGTCACCTCAGCTGAATGAAGAGCAAGTTGCACTTTCTAGATCACAGCACTGCCATGTTTGCATTATGTATGCTGGAATTCAGTAATGAAAAAATTTAAATGATGGGAACAATTAATCTGGCTTCAGGATTTTTAAAATTAAGGTTGCAGGATGAAGATGAAAATGTACTTCAGCATCTCAGGGGTTTTAACTTTTTAATGTTTAAATCAACTTTGAAAGGATTTCCTTTTTTGGAATGCTGAGGTAATTATTTTTAAAGGTAATCTTTTGTTAAAACTAATTTGTGAGCCCCTGAAATACAGTTGAAAAAGTAATGGAATTCATTGAGGGATCCTCACGTCCATGAGAAAGCTTCAAATGAAGAGATCTGAATTATTTTTTAATGTGAAAGTGTGTGAACATCCCTGATTTATGGCATCTGAACACCAAACTGCCAGTCCTTCCTGGATTGCTGTGAGATGGCATTTGCACTACAACAGAGCTCTCAGCACTTTCTTGCAGCAGAATTAAACATACCCATGCAGCTGGCTACATCAGTTTCTGACAGGGTGTGTAAATGTCCAGGTTTTGGAATGTTTTAGATGGTAACACCTAGTATGCTGAAATCTCTACATGTTTGTGTTTTTCCTCTAATCCACATCATGTAATCTTTGAGCACACAGGGTTTCGCCCTTGCTACATGCCTGGAAGAGATTTATTAATTGCAGCTACTTTAATGGAACAGAATAGAAGCACAGAGAGAATAAATGACTTGGCAGAGCCAGAAATAGAATCAAGATTTCCTAAAACCCATTCCAGTGCCTCAACCACAAACTCATTCCTGGGAAAAGACGAGGAAGTGTACCATACCTTTTTCCCCAAATTTATTCTATTAAATCTCTGCAAAAAGGTCTGTGGGCATTCTTGCTACAGTTAAAATAGTAGCATAATTCAGTTTATCTTGAACCTGTTCCAAGCAGGCTTGAGACAAATCAAAATGCCTGTGCAGTGCAGGTATTAGCTTTATTTTTAAGCCCACAGTTTAACTGTTGATGATTTCTCATGCCCTGAGTTAGGGATCAGAAGAATTCAGATTTGCTTCTCACACCTTGTAAAATTCAGAGATACTCACTATTCAACTAATAATTACAAGCAGACCATTTCTTGCAGATTTGCTGCTCCATGAATTTTACCATTAAGCTTTTAGTTACAATCACTCTCCGCAAAGCTCAGAAAATTGTCTGTTGTTTTAAACTCATTGTTTAAGGGTTTTTACAAAACAGCTGCAGAGGGCAGTTTCACCATTCCAAGGCATCATGACTGGCGAAAATACCTGCAGTACTTCTTTTAGTTTTCTCCCCCAAAATTCCCTAATAAACACTAGAAGTGAGTTTGCCAAGTCTGTACTTACAGGCGTAATCTCCTATTGACACATGTATAAATTACAAGGGCAGAAGCACTATCCAGTCACAGGGTAATGCTCTATCAGTGAGATTTCTGGGATTTTTCAGCAGTGTACTCTGTATATGGCAACTGCTGGCTAGTGTTTGCCTATTCTTCACTTGCTTAAAACCTCTGGTTTTGTCTTGAGGGTCCACCTAAGGTCAACTTCCCACCCCCAACAGTGGCATAGAAAACTGCTCTGAAGGTGGAAGAAAATGCCTCTCCTCACTGAGCAGCCAGTGTTGATAAAACAGCTCTCTGTTGGAATAGCTCTAAGGGCAAACAGTGAGGAGGTTTACCCATTCAAACAAAGTTAAGAGTGAGCAAATTCTCTTAAAGATGTACCTATGTCTGAGATCTTTGTTTCGTTTTCAGTTACTTGATAGAAAATAAAGATAAAGCCAAGAGCAGGCTGCATTGAAAAAATCCTCTGTGCTCCTGAAGATATTTCCTTTGTGTTCAAGAGAAAAACACAAGAGAAGTCCACTTTAGCTAAACTTGTAATAATATTTTTTAAAAAATAAATAACAAACTCTTATATGTATATATATACATATTGAGCCCTTTTTAACCTTTGCTTTCTCACTGTTTCTAGAAAAGAACAAGAATGGGGAAAGTACATGTTTTGCCATGTCTAGTTTACTCCCTTTTATGGGGTCAGGTCTTAAAAGAAAACAATCCAAGGTGAAGCTGTGTGATTTGTAAACACAAGATGGTGGTTATATCATGAAATCTGCTTATAATTCTGTCACCTGTTTCCACTTGCCTGTCCACTCCTGGAGTGTCTGGTGGCATCTCTGGCAGCATGTCCACAAGGACTTTCCTAAAAATATGTCCACTGATAAAGTAGGACTGTGGGGTTTTCTTAGGGGTTGTCTGTCTTGGGGATGAGATTTGACAGGTTGGTCCAGTTTCAAATTTAGACAAGACCCAAACTGGAAATTCAAGATGCTGTTAGGAGAGGACCACAAACGAGGAACGAGTTAAGCCTGAAACATGGGGGCAACCCAGAACCGCCTCTGCCACACACACCAGGATCAAATAATGACTCAGAGCCCCCTGAAAGAGATGCAAGTCAGGAGCCTGCCCCACACAAACACACCTCCTCCTGCTTCCAGGGATGTGTCCTTTGAAGTAGATGTCCTGAAATTCATGTGTAGATCCCCAGGGATGTGAACAATGGCTTGACGTGCAGCTCTTGTTTAAAGGGGAGGAAGAGAAATCCTGAAATTCCCTGCCCCTCCTCCAGCCTCAGCTTCAGCTGGCTTTACATTTTCTGCTGTTTGAAGGTGAAGGGCTTCTCTCTGCTGCCCATCATCAGACTGGCCTTATGGCCTCCTCCATGCAGCCAGTCTCACACTGAGGTGCTGCTCTCCTCCCAGGACTGAGCCTGCTCTGGGCTGACTCAGCAGGAGAGGTGTGCTCAACAGAACCATGCTGTAGACTACACATCTTGCTATCTGGGGGCCAAATCATCAAGTGCATGGAAAGGCTTTAGAAAACAGGCTTTTGTGAATGTTTCTGGACCTTGGGGCTGTCAGGACAGCATCCTCCTCCATCCTGTTCCTCAGTCGCTGCCTGGCCATAGGCAGGGAGTAGTTTCTGCTGCCTCAGCCCAAACCCAGCAAACCTGTGGTGATAGACAGTGTGGAGATGTGCTCTGTATCGGGTGCCTGGGCTCACTCTGACCCTGCAGTCCTGCAGTGTATTTCCATGGATGGCTCCTGCATCATGAGCTGCTCCTCTTGCACCAAGATCTCTTCAATGAAGCCTTTCAACATCTGCCTGGCGGGCCCTGCTCTCCCACGGCAAGAAAGCATCCTGGTGTCCTTCCAGTGCATATTCTCAATTTAACAGGTTCTTACACAACCTGACTGTTTCTTTGCTTACCTCCCAGGTGGATTTGCCATGGTGAGGAGTTCAGACCTACTCAGTGAGAGCAGGACCACATCAGAAAAGGCAGCGCAGACAGAAAACTTCACCTTCTCCAGAGCTATGAGCTCATTCGCAGAGATAGAGCACTTAAAATGAATTAGTGTATTCCAACACAGCAAAAGCTATAAATAGAGTGCTTATAAATAAACCAGTTTTGTCCCCTGCTCAGGCACCAATTCAGCAGTCTCTTCCTCTGTGTCTAGCACAAGCACGTACTTACATCCCACTGATTGCAATGGGATAAGGCACTTGCTTTCAATTAGGCATGTTTTGCTTAATGTAAGCCATAATGCTAAATCTATCCAGGTACCAACCCTTCTTTCCTGTTAAATCAATAGTGCTTAGAAGCCTAGCTCCCCACTGTGAATCCGGATTTTACATTTTAGGACAACTTCTATGTTTTATGAATAAGAGGTAGATATTTCCTGTTTCGAACGCTTCTGTTCGCTGCTCCTGAGGGACTACCCTTCCCTGCATAAGGGAGCCACTATTTGCATAGACCATCTTTCTTGTTCCAACACATGAGCAGCCTCCTGATGATGTTGTGAAAGAGAAAACATCACAACTGTGAGCAAATCTGTTGAAACAAGGTTTAATTTGAAAGCAAATGCGTGGAGGTATCACATGTAAGCAAACACACAACGCTATCGTACCAAACACATTTTGATGGGCCCAGTCTAAAAACCCTAAATCTTTCAGAGATGTGCCTTTGTGGATTGGCAAGAAGAGCCAGAACATATGGCTCAAAGACATCTGCTTGGCCAGACACCCTGAGGACAATATTGGCATACCCAAGGAAGTGGCCAAATGTTTGAGATGATCCCATGCAAACCTGGACACAGGTTCATGCCACCACTCACACCAACTAGGCCCAGAGTGAAAATATCCACCAGACATCATTTTGCAGAGATGCTTAAGATGCCCAAATTGGACTCTCTGAGCCTATAAACAGCTTTTCATAGTGACTCAGGCAGGGTGCCTGGCGTGAATGGACAGAACCATAATTTGCACCATAATTTCAGTTCTAACACACCAGCTCTACTGATCTGATTTTGCAGTTTGAGTCTAGCTTGAAAGCTTATATTGACACACAGAAATACCTGAGCTAAGAAATTGCCTTAAATACAGCCGTTATTTACCTGCAAATTGCAAACATGGTTTTGCCCTTGCTGTGTTTGCTAGCTCAAGAAATGTCATGTGGATATGTGAGACGCCTCTGAGCCTGCCATCAGGTCACTGGCCTCTCCAATGAGTCTCGCTGCCTCTTTAACCATTTTCTCCTTGGCTGCTCTTTACATCAGAGTGCAAAGCTTTTTCCTCACAGAAGTGCTGTGTTTTCCTGCTTACCACCCTCTGAGCATTTTATTTTCTTTAAATTTAGCTGCAAGCTCATTTTCTTTGCTTATTTTCACATGCTTTCTATACATGCACCGAAAATACAATCATCAGTGCTTTGTTTTGTTTTTAAATACAGCAGCTAGTTCCAGAATAAGCTGGTGCAAGCAAATGAAAAATCTCCCACATTTACATCAGCTGTGCAGCAGACCCACAGGCTGAAAGCAGAGCAATGCCCAACACCAAGATAAGACATTGGCTTTTGAAATGGCCTTTTTCTCCAGCCTTAACAACTAATTCTTCTAATTCAGCCTTAGAACTGGGAAGAATGTCATTGTTTTAAGGAATTCTGACATAATTAATACCATATATTAAGATTAATGTTGGGGCTGAATTTATACACAATTAAGTCACACATTTAAAATAATATCCCTTCTCCTACTGAGATGCCAGGATGATCTTTGCCAGGGCCAAGTGAAGAAAATTATTTTTCATTTCAATCTCTTTAAATGACAGAGGTCTCTGTATTTGTATGTACACAAGGTAGGAACGGTTTCAGTATCTTTTAGACTGTCAAATGACAACTTTGGGCTCTTCCATCCTGCCTCTGAAACTTTCTGAGCACAAAAATCTCTAAGCACTAAACATTCTGCAGAGCCCCCTTGTCTTCTGTAGGGTTTGAGGGAACTGTTAGGTTCAGCTGTGCACCCCACCAGGCAAAATCAACCCTATTTCTTGCTGAAGGTTTCTCCTGTCTCTTGTTAAGAAGTGGGGCAGAAAGCAGTTTTGGGTTGTTCACATCTGAGTTGTTTCAGAGAAATCTATTTGTTCTCACAAGGGGAATAATTTCTTTGTGTAACTTTGATTTTTTTTTTTTTAAGGAGAACGGTAAGAACATTGAAAACAGTAGAAAATTTCATTTTATCTTGGTCAATGCTCAAAAAAAATCTTACCCTTTAAAACAAATTTGTAGTATCTTCCAGCCATGGTGTCTGGAGATGCCTAAAGAATCTGCCAATGTCACCTGGACCTTAAGAACAAACACATTCATCTTGAAAGGAGAACAGATTAAAATAAAGGGGTGAACTCTACTCCCACAGAAATTTACCCAGCAGAAACATTTCTAAAGCACCAAACAAACCCTGCAGTGGCTGAGTCCTCAAATATTCTGTATTAAGTACTGTCTCTGGAGAGGTGCTTAAAAATTCATAATACTGTGTATCTATTGATGTATTTAACGGAACTCTGGAGTAAGGAAGTAGAACTCTCCACCACTGTCAAGATAACACGGCCAAATTTTCCTTTGGATCTGTACACCTCCAGATGAAAACCTGAGTTCCCTAGGGGCCCAGATATTATAGTTGGAGCTGACAGCTTGGATCTCTATTGTGAGAAATTATTCATGATATTAGCAGTTCTTTCCTCTTAAGGCAAGCATGTGAAATATTACATCTTCACTCAGATTTCCTGCAATAACCTGATACATAACTCAATATTAGGAGACATTCATCAGCAAAAACAAACGTGTAAGTGTTAGTGCAGCAGTATAATATAACAGAACTCGATACCAGGATGTAGCTGCTGAAATGAACTTGCAAAAAATAGCAACTCTATAGACATTACATCAAGTGAGGAGCCTTTTAGGGAAGGCAGAGAGATCCATGCACTGTGAGCCTTTCTTGCTATATATCACATCTTTCCTCTGCATGAGAGAAGTTCAGCTTCAGAATAGAGCTGCACTCTCTATTGCACTGTGAAAATATTTGCCCTTTTTTATCTGTTACTCCAGTCTAACACTGTCAATAACCTAATTGTTGAATATATGGGAGTAAGCTGTGGGTTGCTATTGAAATGCTTCCCCTGAAGATCTGATATCAAACATGCAAGAAACAAGAGGGAGTTTGAGCCCTGCTTTGGAACAGGGCAAAGCTCCTCCTTGGGTCATGGTTTTCTGCTTATGTGACTGAGCTCACAATTTACCCTTCAGGAGTAGTGAGGCATGAGGAAAGGACACATGCAGGGGATGTGCACTATACACACCTAAAATGAAAGCAAATTTCAGTCATAAAGGAGTCTCATCTTGAATAAAGTGCAAATTAAATCAACTGCCATTATCCTCTGCATTTAACCAAAACCTGACTGTACCTAAAAGGCTCTGAACGAGGTAGTTTTTATAATTTCCATATTCTTATACATTAAATCCTACTTTTCCCTGAGCAAATGCACAAGGATGCAGTTGATGATTTGACTTCAAAACTTTTGATTCAGGTTTCACTGTGTAATCATCTTGCAGAGTGTAGGCTCTCTCTGCTCACTCAGGCCCACGTTAAGCAGGCTTTGAAACACAAAGAGCAGTAAAGAGTGAAAACCCTTCTAACTTCAACATCTGAGTGACCCTGTTCTTCTTCTGAAAAGGAGATTGAGGCTTCAAAGCAAATTCTGCCCTATAGTCTATACAATATTAAGTAATCATAGGCACATATAATGAGCAGCAATAAAATCCCAACAAGCCTCCTTTCCCAGCAAAAGAGGAATAGTTCTACAGTGCTATTTAATTTATATTTTTCAGATGTATTTGAAAATAAGGGTTATAGTCTATAGCTCCTGTCTGCACTGGATAACTTTATATGGCATCTGCTTTTCCAGAATGCAACAATCCCTGAAGTACCCAAGGAAGTCTAAAGTCTTAAGAGGTCACAATGCAAAAGAGTTTCACCTGAGTTAGCACAAGGTTCCACAGCATCACCTGTAAAATCACATATTCTTGGATGAAGGGCAGGAGCATGAGGTAGGCAGGGATGCTTTTGCATGGTAAATAATGCTCCAGAAAAGGTGGATGAACCAGGGGTGGGGGCAGATGTGGACTTGATGATCTGCAATGGTGAAAGGAGATGGAGTAGTTGTGCCTTCTTCTTCTCAGAGGGATGTTTCTCTTTCCCAGCAGGAAAAGTGCTACAGCTCCATCCTGCCAGGAACAGCAGCACCCAGTCCAGCATTTCAGAACTCTGGCACAAGCAAAGTGGACAGTGGGGCCCTGGCAGCCCCTGGCAGCCCTGCCAAAGGCAAGTGGATGCTTTGTCAACCCCAGATGAATTCACAATACTGCTCTGAAGAGGGTAAAATTTTTTCACAAAATTACAAATGGAAAGATTGAAAAAATTCCTTATGACTTATCTTGTGGCTAGTGGCAGGAATAAAATGTGCACTTCCTGCCTGAAAGCCATGCCTTTACCCATAAGGCCACCCTCACTTCCCACTGACATAGCTGAAGAATTACATTGGGTGAGTCACCAGTAACTATTTATATTTGAAGGCTTAGAGCACTTGCTATTAACCAGAACACAGAAGTTGTGCTGGGCTGATGCAGAGAGCAACTTGTGGATGCCCAGGGAAGGTCTCACTTGCATTTCCAATCCGTCCTCCCACACTATCTTTGTCATAGGGCAACAAGTAGCACAGTGGCATTTTATGTGTTGATTTTTTTCCCCACCCACTCTGATTTCCGCCTCCAATTTGACCTTTTGTTTGCCAGAGATGTCCACTGAAAAGGCAACTGGGTCATCACACCATGAAAGACCAAACATTTTGATGGTCCCCAAGACACTTTTCTACATATTTTCTACTACAGCTCAAAAAGGGAGCTGAAAGGTTTGCATGGTCCATTGTATTCAGAAAGATCCCATGGATTCTTTCAACATTTTGGTCTACAAAGAATTAAACCGGCAAAATATGCATTTGCACTGACTTCACCTTTGGGTGCTGTAAACCTGAATAACATTCTGTAATTCCCATCCACTGGCAATAGAGTCCTCTCCCAGTGGGGAATTTACTATGGCCTTTGCAGATTAGGTTAAAAAGTCCAGATTCAAATGGAAGAATAAATAATTGAGCATTATTTTAAAAGCTATAATAAGGCTATAATAGATTCTTAAGGTGGGTTTAATACATGGTGATTCAGTTGTTAGAGTCCAACAGGTTTCATTTAACCAGAGCTCACAAATATCTATCACATTTCCTTTTGACATGCTTATAACCATCCATAATAATTATGTATGTAACACACTCATAAATCCACTGACTCTATATTAAACCTCTCTGAACCCTTTCTAAGTGGAATCTTAATACAAAGGGTGAGAAAGGAACTCCATTATGGAAATAGATCCAGGTATCAGGAGCCATCCAAAGTTAACAATTTCAAGCGCACGCAAGAGAAGGACAGTGTTTTGCCAGTTGTGTGCAACTATGTGTGCAAAGCATATTCTAATGAAATTGGGAGAGAAATCAATACCTATATTCTGAAAACAGTGAACTGTAGAGCAGTAGATATCTACATGCTGCCCTGATAATATCTGCCTCACTGCATATGCCCATTAGTATGTGTCTTATTTTTGTTCTTTCAAAGGCAGCAGCCACACTGCCTTAATAAAATGCAAGTTTTGTCTCTCCCACATGCAAATTTTTTTTCCCATAGATTTCAGTGGCCAGAAACTCTAAGACAATATGAGTATTTTGAAAAGAAACTAGTAGATGGATTAATACAAAAGTGAGGTTCTCAGACCCTTTTGCATGGGCTTGGACACTGGATTGTCTGCAGAAGCATTACTCAACCTTTTTGACTCCCTGAGGAAGGAAAAGAAGGAGGCATTTTCATTTTTCAGAGATACATTTATGCTGTATAATTCTGGGCAAGGATCACTCCAGCATGCTTGTTTAATAATTTCTTTAAAACAATGCAAATGGAAGGCAAAGTTATTTTGATTCACCACAGACTGAAAGGCCTTGGCTGAGATTTCATAGCAGACAATAGAAGAAAGACTGCAAAGAGATAACAAGGAAAACATGATTAAATCACAGAAGTGACATAAAATCAATAGGAGGAGGCAAGGATCAATAATTCTTTGCTCTGAGTAACAGTCAGTAGTGCTTGTACTCATTTTCAGATTTTTCCAAGATTATTTCCTGTTTGATTTGTGTAGAGACTTTCTTTACAATATTGCTCTTTTAGCATTTTTATTAAAACTATTCTTTTGTAGGTATTTATTGCCTATTCATTTGTGCTGGCTTATACAGAGCATATGACTAATCACAAAATAACAACATAGAGCAATTATTTAAGAAAAGTTAATGTGACTTCATAGCCATAGTAAAAGGGAATTTTCAGCTTTTCACAGCTGTACAGCGGGTTTCATCTAGTCCTTCACTTATTGTGTCAGTTCACAGTATTTGTTGCTAAATGTCCAGAAGGCAACAACAATTCATTAAATCCAGGCATTCCAAAACAGAGCAGATGAAGCAGAGACTCACCACCATGGAGTCAGAAGGATTTATTGCATTTATGCTGGGTTGAAAGAGGAAGAGGAACAGAACAATTGCATTCTGCAAATTGCCTGCATTTTACAAACCCATCACAGACCTAGAAGCCTATCTCTCAAGTTTTCCTAAAAAATACCTGTTACGAAGCAGCCCAAGCCTTTACAATATTCCAGCAGAAAAAAACCTGTGCAGATGCAAACCCACAGCACCACCAATTCATCCCATGGTGTATCAAGAGAAGAATATAAATGGTCCTAACAATTAACACAGTGCTAAGCCCCAGCCCCTGACAACTCTTCCTGTATCTGATTGCCACTGGGTCTAAGGATGTAACTGCCCAAATACTGTGCCCCCCATTTTGGTGTCACTGGAAAGCCCAAAGGTGGTTGTGCAACATCCACAGATCCTGAAACTTCAATGTCAGCTTTCATAACTATCCTCTGTGGGACTACCCTACTGTACCAGCAGCTTTGACAGTTTAAAATTCATCTGTCAGGCTACAGAAAACACAAGTCTGGATTGCAAACCTCAGCAGCTAAAGAAAAAGCTGTTTTTCTTTGCAATCGAATGCTTTTTCTCTTAGGTTTCATTCTAGTCTGGTTTTCCTTTCATCGCTTTGATGATGGGACAAGGGATAATGAATAATATTCCTTTTAGGACAAGGGATAATGGCTTTAAACTCAAGGAGGGAAGGTTTACATTAGATATTAGGATGAAATTCTCTGCTGTGAGGGTGGTGAGGCACTGGCACAGGTTGCTCAGAGAAGCTGGGGATGCCCCATCCCTGGAAGTGTCCAAGGCCAGGTTGGATGGGGCTTGGAGCAACCTGGGATAGTGGAAGGTGTCCTTGCCCATGTCAGGGTAGGTGGAACTTGATTATCTTTAAGGTGTCTTCCAACCAATATAATTCTGTGACTCTATTATTATTTCTGCCTTATGAGGGTAGCAAATTATGAAATGCTTACCTGGATGACTCTCTTAGCTGATATTTAAAACACCATCAAACCTCAGTGCAGTTTCACTGTTTTGACAACAGTGGAACCAGGAGTTTGTCCCAAATACTTGGTAAAGTCAGGGTAGTTGGTAAAATCAAACTGCTTTATGTCCTAGGAGGATTTTGGCTCTTGCATTTAAAACTTGTGAAGAACCAGCTGAGTTCATGTTAACATCCTTCTCCCACAACAATAACTGAAAGAGCTTCACTTCACATAGAGCAGTTTGAAGTGGGAAAAACACCGTGACCAAGAGGTCCCCCCAAAAGCAGTGAGGGGTACAGAGATATTACCTTGATGTATATCCTACCTATAATTATCTCCCAACTTTTGTGTTCATTCCCTCAGGTGCTTTGACTTAAGTGCCTTCAAAAACACCTGATTGTATAATGATAAACTTACTAAAATTGCAATTAATGGAGTTCTTCACAGTCTGCCCTTGATCCTCTGGCCAGATGAAGCAGAAAACCACACAACAGAGCACACTCTGATTTTTCTGGAGGTGGGAGAAATTTAGAAAGAAATCTATTGTAAGAACAAACAGAAAAGAAGAAATCCCACAGCTCTGAGGGGTGAAACAACTGTTCACCTTTAAGTATAAGGAATGGGAAGTCTTAACAGCACACTTTAGATATGCTCTGTTGACTTCTACATGAGCAGAGCGCAGAAAGCATGGATCCCTCCTGGCTCAGGGATCATCAGGACAGGAAAAAAAGAGACAATCAGCTGAACTATTTCATCTCTAAAACACCCTACCAAGGTGGAGAAAACAGCTGGAATAAAGCTGTGATGGCAGGAGTTTCAGCCATGTGTTAGTGCTGCCGATTTGGTAATAATTACACCCTGAAGGAAATTCAGACTTCTGCATGTACACAGGACTGGGAAAGTCCTTGAACACTTGGTCAATATCTAAGTACACACCAGTTGATCTGAGTGCCTTAGGTACATGAGGTAGGTACGAGAATTATGGAAAGCAGCATTCTCCAAAAAATATCCTTATTGCAAAATACTCACCCTCAGTGGAATTTGGTTCATTATAGACTATATTAGGACAGTATTTTATGTCATAAGTTATATATAATTATATATAATATGCATTATATATAATTATATGTAATATTACCACTGAAAACCATCTTGTTAGATCTTATAATCATCTCACAATATTTCCTTTCAAGTTCATGTCCAGTGCTGAATGTGGTTCAGAAAGAGTCAACAGGAGACACCAAGAACTGTCAAATTTTGTTCTTTGGAAGCTCCCCAAAAAAGAGAGCACAGGTTGCCAAGGTTCAGAGGAGCTGAGCAACCATTAACTTCATAGATCCTTCCCATTCAGGCCTATTCTTCTAGAAATTAAAAAGGCTTCTGAGAATGGATAATAGAAATACAGTATAGATATGATACAGGGAATACTTAATACCTCACCTATGTTCTAATCAGGGATGCATCTTTAAAAGCAGAGTTGGTTGGTTTTGATTTTCTTACCTTGTAAATAAAGTTGAAGAATCATGTATGTATTTTGGGCTATATCAAGCACCTTCTAGTGGTCCTCTAAAACAGAAAGGAAAGAGACATGACTCCAGCATCTCCACTGTTTAGACAGGACATTAGTATTTGGCAGGGATATAACAAATTACACCAACCTGTGTGAAATCCCTATTGCAAGGGAAAATGTAGAATTATGAGATTTCAGCAGCAGTCAGCTAATGGAAAACTCAGCCTATTTGTGCCTTTTTGGTCTGTCTGGAGAACAGAAATGTCCATATGCTCTAGAAATAGCACATCCCTTGCTGCTGTAACTGCCAGGGCTAAAAATTGATCCCTGTAGATGACAAGGCTGGAATAATGGTGGGTGAACAATACAGGACTGGGTGGTGGCAGCAGCCTATCAGGACTTACAGGATACCCCAGCAAAGAGTTAAGCAAAATCTGAGTTCAGCCTGGCACACCAGCCCTCACACCTGTGGCCCTCTCCATCAGTGTCAAATTTTTTCAATGGCCATCACAGCTGGACCCATGAGACAGAAGGAAAAGTGATGAGTAAGATGATGGGTTTTCTTTAAACTCAGAAAATTCTAAATTATTTCACTTTTGCAGTGTGCAGCAGGCAATTATATGAAGAGCTGCACACAACTTCATTTCACTGACAGTGGAACAATTCCTGAACCGTGTGAATCCAAACACCCTCACAAGCCAGAGAGGTGTGATGGTGTAACACCGCTGGGCAAACACAGAGGTTCAAATGGCATCCCTGGACTGTTTGCTCACACCTTGAAAATGCAACCAAAATTGTTTCTATGTTGGCCAATCTAATCTATAACAATACCAAAAAAATCAGGGGCATTTTTCATGTGGAGGCAGCAACATCTCAGGCCAATGCCACACTGGGAAATGCTGCTAAATGGTAAAAATGGAAATAGAATATTTGAGGAAAGTAGCTTGGAGAACCTTAAAATGGAAGGAGATGTTTTCAGTGTGGTATCAAAGTTATTCTCCTCTTCATGAGGACCCACAGGATTTACATTGCTACTTCAGCAAGGAGCACTCTGAAGCACCCCAGGTTCTTCTGTTGGTCCACAGTTCTTCTGAAAAAAACACAAGAAAAAAGTCTCTTTCTCTCAGCTGAGCACACTCTGGGCATATAAATAATGGAAAAAGCAATCTGTAGTTGTTCAGGAGTGCTAGGGTAGTATATTCTAAAATTTTCCTCCTGGAAAATATGCTGAAAATATGGATTTCTAGATGTTTCTTTTGCTTCATAGTAGGAAAAGGGAAAAATAAACCAAACTATTTATTGATTTTTTTTCAAAAATATCACATTTTAGTCTTTTATAGTTTCCAGTGATAAGCAGATACTGCCTTCAAGCTGGAAGTTTTCATTTAACTTGTTTTTAATTGCAATCAGAAGTTTATAGTACAACTATATATAACCCCATAAATCATCATTAAAATGCCTCCAGTCATGAAACAATGACCAGAACAATAATCAGAAAAGTGAGAGATTTACACTCCAACTGAGACAATAGCACAAGAAAGCAAATGTTTGCACTCTTCAAGAATATCAGTGTCGTTTATAAAGTATGAGTAATAAAATCAATACAGTTGATATTAATCAGTATCTTGGGTGGACCTTGTTCTTGTACTTAAGATAGGCCTTCTGATAAGATAGTTAGCTATTCTTATTCCTTTCCAGAAAATTAAAATATATTTCCTTGAAGATATAACTTGCCAGCTATAATAACATGCCATTATGCCGATGATTTACAAACATATTGTAAAACACTGCAATGCAACAGCTGTGGAAATAAAATAATCAGCCTTCCACCTCTCTGCTACATAGGGTCAAAGCTCTTATTTGCCTGTAATGACAATAAGGAATAAATAAATACCCCGGTACGTGATGAGGGGGGTGAGGCTGGCTATTCTTGAGAATGTGCTTTGCATGGCAATCAATGATGTGTACTGAGGGAGCACATTTAACCACTCACTATTTATAGCACATGGAAAGGCTGTCTGTTCCAGAGACTCTTACCTAAGCTGAACTAGAGAGGCACTTATAAAATTGAATCTGCTGCTCAGAGCTTGGGCTCTGCTGTAAATTACAACCCATAGTCCTGCCTGACTGCTGAGCCATGGTGAGCTCACCAAGCTGCTCTGTGGGCTTTTTATGCAACTCTGTCAGGTGCACACAGGAAATAATAATCAGGAGGCAGAGAAACACATCACAGAAAAAGAAAATATTGAGCAAGAGCGGCTTCTGAAAGGATGTATTACTTTGTCTTTACAGTGCACTCCTGGCTCAGCAGTCCTGCTGCAGTCTCTTATTAATGTTGGTAATATTAATCCAAACTCACGCCATTGTTTTGAAGAAAAGAGAGGAACTGATTCTTTGCAGGTCACAATCTTTCTCTCTGTTTTCCCTCTGATTTGTGCCTCTTTTATGGGGCTCTGTCGCACTGTGACATTTGCAGGTCACAGTAGCAGTCACTGGGTGTAACACCTATTTAAGCTTATCTGCAGAAAAGAACCTGGCAATGATCTACCTGGAGCTTTTTACTGCTGGAGATGATCCAGGTTTTCCTTTCCTTCCTTACCACCCCCCTTCTCATTGCATGAAGTAAATACTAAACCTGCCTTGCTGAGCCTGTGTTTTGCAGGAAAGGGGCTGAAGGTCCAAGGTCAACAGAACATAACTTCCTTCAAAACAGTGGAATTATTTGGGCCTTTCCATTGGCTTACAGAGAGCAGGTTTCTATCCCCAGTCAGCACCACAAACAAATCTGAATCATTGGGCTGTACAGTGAGACACCCAGCACACTGGGGAATTCAGCTGGCTGACGAGCTGCAGCAAATTATACAGGTTTGGGTCCAAAATTAAATTTGCATTATTGCTGTTAAAATTGATCAGATAATGCTTTATTCAATTTAATTCAGTTAAAAGTCTCATAATAGTCCTTGCATACTTCCTACCTTTTGATTAAAGTCACTAAGAATTACCCCCATTGTGCAGGGACCAGCAAAGTAAAACTAAAATATTAAAAACTGTTTTGCCTGCCAAGCACAAAGAAGTGTTAAGCTGGCAGAGCTTGGAGCCTGCCAGAACCTCATGATTTCAGTACTTGTGTTTGTCCAATAAAAATAATCCTGAATATTTTAGATCTCATCACAGCAACTCACAGCACAAAAATAGAATGCTTTGGGATATCAGTTGTGCAGGCAGACATGCACTTTCACAGAAATCAGCTGCATCCCACAGAGCTGGGACTGCTTCTGGAAAAAGTTCATGCTCATCTGAGTCCAGCAATCCAGAACAGAGGCTGCTGAAACACTGACCTCTGTAGCAAGATTGTCTGTCTCAACCCACCAAAATGGAAAATATTGTAGATCTGGGGAAGCACTGATTCAAAGTATGAGCTGGCATGGGTGATTTAGAAAGAAAAGAGAATGGTCAGCCTTTTTTTATTCCTCAGAACTGTAAATCTTAGAACAGGACATGTTTATTGCTATATACACGTGTACACGCACATGCAGAATGAGTATAGAGGTGCTTGGGTGTCCAAAGTCTTTCCAAGACAGAAAGATCTGTTCTTGAATACAGATTTGTTGTTGTGACTGTTGTTGTTGTTGCTTCTCTCTGTAGACAAATATTTGCTTATCTTGGACCACATTTTTCTCAATACACAAGTCAAGTCTTGTCCAGGTAAGGTAATCAGAATAAGATCAAAAGGACAAGAAGTTATAATCTGGCTGAAAAATCAGGTTTGAAAAATCCAGCATTATGTCTGTGAGCAGGAGAAAAGACCTCAGAAGCCTTTCCACCAGAAGTTCTTTCTCTGGAATAATTCTGCAGCAGGAACACCATGATCATGGTGAGACTGACAGGTTTCTTCTGAGCTCCCTCTAGTGAACCCAGTGACCAGCTCCTGCTCCCTTCCATTGAGACACCCTCAGCCCAGGCCAGATTTATAACAAATTGATATTTTCCTTTAGAGTAGACACTCCTTGCTTGTAGACATGGTTATTATTTTTCTCCTGAGTCACTGATGGAAGAAGATGAGGCTTTGGGAAATTAGGGGCGGGATCCACTTATCACATCTCTATCTGTAGCCCATGAGAAGTTCAACATTTACTATAAACCACTTGTCTGGGCTCCACCTATAGTCAGCACAGAGAGACATAAATACCTCCAGAAGGCCATTCATTGCTGTCTATCTCTTTTCACTGGCAACAGGAGACTCCAGATAGCCCTTCTAGATTAGATAACTAAGTGTCAAAGGGATAAAATTAGGTGAGATTTATCCCTTGTGATTTTACTTCTCCATTATGAGACCCTGCTGTTACTCTTGTTTAAACATATTCCTCTTTAAAAAAATAAAGTTGTTCCTAGCTTCAGTCTAGAATGGTGACCACTTCCATTGGACAGAGCAGAAGCAGAGAAACCTTCTGAGAAGGATGAGCCCAGCGCCATTCCAAAGCAGGCAGTAGGGTACCCACAACTGTCTCCAATGGAAAATAACTCCTGGATGTAAATGCTGAACATTTGAGTTCACTGCAAGTTCAGACAACCTTTGAACCATTGACGTAGAAGCGTAAATTCCCCAAGAACTAAGCAAATAGTTGCTGGGGTGAGTTCATCCTTTCTTCTTCTGTGAGACATCCATAGGAAAACATTTTCTTGAATGCTTTACACTGTCACAGATTGGGTTTCTACATGAAGAGATTATTCATTAAAATGTGACTCTGAGAAGTGAAACAAACTGATTATTAAAGGCTGAAATGCAACATCACCCAAAGGTACTGACTGAAACTGAGGTGCCATTGAGCCAGGGAGTGTGTAAATACCTTGGGGCCAGACTCATGTAGTTTTGATCCCATTGGATAATCCCAAATAGCCTCACAGAAGCCGATGGGATTGCTCAAGGAGTATGTTACTCAATGGGAATAGAACCAAATTTGGTTTACCCTGAGGATCTTGCAAGAGCAAAGAATACGAATTAAATACTTGGTCCTATTCCAGACAGGAGTAAAGAAAACAAAACAAAACAATTAATTTCAAAGAGCCATATTTGACCCAAAGTATAGGCAAAGAGAGTACACATCATCCACCTGCTTGATGCTACATGTTTTTCATTCCCAATGAAAGAAACAGAAATGTCCAAAATTTGTGGGGAAACACACAATCAAAATGTCTACAAATATTATTACTGGCAACCATACGAATGGACACATATCTCCATTGTACACTTCTCCTTCAGTCTGCTTTCTAATTTGAAAATATGAATTACAAAGTCTGGTTAGGTCACATGACATGGCATTAGTCTCTTTCTTGATGGCATAATCCTAGTAACAAATGGTTTTGATCTCAATGTTTTTCCATTGAAAACCTCCAGTTACCTGAAAACAGTGATTGTAAAAAAGTCCAACTTATTTAATGACAACACAAGGCCAGAGAGGAGGTTCTGGTCAAAAGAAAACATGTTTGTGTGTATGTGAGAAAGAGACAGTAAAAGTCTTAATACCCCAATGGCTAAGACATAATGAGGGATTATTTTAAAAAAAAAAAAAAAGCGGATACTGTCCCTATGGTGATGAATTATTTATTCAAATGATCAAGTTCTCATAGGAACGACTGGGAAAATTCACTCCCCGCAGGGTACAGTGATTAGGACACATGCTGGAAACCCCACCCTCAGTCTCCATTCTCCAGCAAGCAAAGACCATCCTGCAGACTTCTGCATCTCTGGTGCAAGTGAAGACTGCTGGCAAGTATATTTTTCAGCTGAATTTTTTGTTTTGTTTTATATTTGTGGATAATCTGCTGGCCCTTTATTTCACCCTGATGCTTAAAGGGTTTCAAGTTCGTTTTACACTTAATGGTGGGAAAAATCTAGTCCAAGTCCTGCAACTGAGGACTCACATCATTCAGGTATTTGGGTTCATATCTGTTCAGGGAGCCAGCAAAATTACTGAATTTTGGAAGGAAATCAGAAAACTTTTAGTATTGTTCCTTTAAAAAAAAAAAAAAACAGCTCTAAATTCATCTACCTAAAAACAATTCCTCATTTAAACCTTCACCAGGGCGGGTAGAAGCAGGGCCCAGGAGTGAGCAATACCCACTCTGGGTCATGGGGTGGGGAAAGGACAGAAGTGCACTACTCCAGGAAATGCCTGGAAATGCTGGGACTCCTTTGAATCTGATCACTGCCTGATTGCACCACTGCACACGCCAAAAACCACCCTGGCTCTAAAAGAGAATGATGCAACTCTGTGGGAGAGCTACAAAGGTACCCTCTAATGCTTCCCTAGGTTAAGATGTCAGGGTTCTTAAAAGAAGTCTGCTGAATATCATCATTCTAACAGCCTCTGTCCCCTGTGAAATAGATCATAAAATGTGGAAATAGCCAGGTGTTGGGAAAAAAGAGTTTTCCACATCCTATATGAAATCCCCTTCACTGAAAATCAACCAAATAATTGTGGGTAGATATAAATGGAACACAAATAGCTCTTCTTCTATTTTAACCTTCCTTGGTTTTGCAGCATTCACCCAATATTCTGCAGGTCATTAAGAATATAAAGTTGTGTGAACACCACCAAGAAGCTGGGGACAAGCTGGGAGGGAGGTGCTGATTTGAACCCTGTGTGTATGTGTGCACCTACACACTCTACACAGCAAAATCTCATAGAGTTTGGCAAGTTCATGGTTAACACAGATAAAGAATTTCAGTCAATGGTGGCATAAAAATGATAACAGATTGCAGATTTCGATTCATAAACTGGGAAGTTACTGGAAACATTAATCAGGAACACAGCAGGGGAACGCCTAGAAAGCTATTGTTTAATTAAAGATAGTCACAACTACAGAGAAATCATGTAAGGACATCAGAATTCTCAACTTCTGGATAAAGCATCATGCAAAAGCATAAACTCATGCACAAATGGTTGAAGGGAAGGTCACTCTGTTCATGAGGAACCAGTCTATAGTTCAAGTTAATGTGAAATCAGGTCAGGATAGGAGGGGAAAACTCAAAAGGATTAGTGTATGGGTGATCATTGCCCATATTGTTTTGCCAGTGACCTGGAAGAAACAATGAACCAGGAGGTTAAATTAACCAGGTTGTACCTGCACAGAGGTACGTTAATGAGGAGTCATTAATGAGGACTCCAAAGCTGGACTTAATTCACTGGATTAAGAACATGTGATGAATGAGACTGAACACTGCAGATGATACAGACTAAATAAGAGAAAATAATACTGAGAACAAGAAAGAAGTATTAAAGAGAAGGAGAACTCTTTAACCCAGGTGAATTTTAGTGCTGGATTGCTCCAACAGCACCTGTTGGAGCAATCCCATCTTAGACAAAGCAGGACTAGGTTGCTGTAGTGATTGGTGTCTCCAGAGTAATGTTTAGAGACTGAATCCTACAGGAAATTGGATAATGCTGAAAAGGAAAGTAAGAAAAGAATGGGGAGGGGAAAGAAATCCATGTAACTCCAAGACTGCAAATAAAAGGAGACAGGTTTCTGACAGAACAAATGATCTACAATAGTAGAGTTTGTAGAGACACAGACACAGCAGTGACCACTGAAGTGGATGATAAACCCTCAAACCAAAGGGAAAGTTGTCATATCTATATCTTCTGCATTTGAGTTCCATAACACCCTTTCCCCATTGTGTTTGTTTCAATAACAAGGTAGAGAGCTGTTTGTGATTTCACATTTAAACACAGCTCAAAAAATGGCACCATGATTTCAGTAATGGTTTGTAGTTGCCATTGTAATAGAAATAATAATAATAATAATAATAATAATAATAATAATAATAATAATAATAATAATAACTCTTTTAGTTTTGAAAGGGTGCAACAGAAAGAGAAGCAATCCAGGGCACTCAGAGCAATACTTAGATTCAGGAAGTTTGTCTGCATCAACATGTTCAGAGAGGATTATTCACATTCATTATAAAGAAAAGTACACCTATGGCACATGAGAGCCTGGTTCTGGGTCTTTTAAACTGGCAACATTCTTTTGATATATTTAATGTAAGGTTTTGATGATGAGAGAGAGTATTAGAAAGGTCTAAGCATACTGGGAATGACAGATGCCAAGACCTTGTCTACGTTATTGATAGACCTTTCTTGAAGACAAAACACTGGAGAAGACAAGGCTGACAGTGACTACTGAAGGCATCCTCACCTAGACTTCATTTTGCAGAGCAGTTGTAAACAGGAGCTATAACTCACAACCCAGACAGGACAGATCCAGATGGGCCCTTTGGCTTCCTTCCATAACAAAATCTTTAATTTTCCTAAAGAAAATAACAACTCTATGCACATGCTACTTACTTCAGAGCAAAACTTGGTTTACAAACTCAAGCAGTTTAAGGATTAAAAAGTATAGTCTATCTCAGCAAATGAACTTTATCAAAGTGCAGGGAAAATCAAGCCTTCAGGTAAACAGGAGCATTTGCCAAGTGGAAATCCCAGCTCTTTGTATATTTAGTAATGAGTGAAGATAAGATTTCTTTTTTTGACAGCATGATGGATACAATCATAAAAGGAATCATGCTGCTGTAACAGAGTATACTTGAAGAGTGAATTTGAAGACTGTGTTTTTATTCCCAAACACAACTTACCTTTCTTTTATTTAGAGTACATGAAAGCTAGTTTTTCTGGCATGTGAAAATGTTAAAGTTTTCTTGGTTTTTTGGTTTTTTTCTTTAGTTCCTGTACCCCAATATGGATGTGTTCTGTTTAATTATCAAATTCAGATCTGCTTCCCAGTTCAATAATCACTGACTCATTTAAGCATATTTATTTAATTTTTTTTTTTTATAGATAGAAAAGTACAGTAAGCAAAGAAACACAAGGTCTCAGATGAACACGAGCTCATAAATTGTTCCATGTGATTCTGCTACTGTGGGTTAAAGGAGGGGGCAGCACCAAGAATGTGGTGAAACCAGCTGCTTTGAACCCTGGTATTTCAGCATAAAAGCCACAAATCTTCCATAGATTAAAAATGAAATTAGTTTATTGGTCTCAGCCTGTTACATTTTGGATGCTTAGCCACATCACAAAATGAATCAGATCTGATGTGACTGACAGTCTCTGCACTGAGAAAAACCTCGTAGCTGCTGGCCACTCATGACTGAAATCGAATGAGCCAGCTCTGGTGGAAAGCTCATGCACAGAGAAATTCTGCTGTACCTCATTCAAGAGACAGATGACTATCTTATTTGTCTAAGCATTCACCTTGAAGGTGCTTGAAACCCTCACAAGAAGAACTAAACTAAGCACAGGTTCCAGAAGTGTGGTGGGCATTCATCTTAAGGGATGCTTTAATAATTCTTGTGAGATTCTCTTTTCCCTCAAAAATGTGCTGAGGAAAGCCCAGGGTGCACTACTTCATAAAATTAAGCTCACAAATTGCAGAAGTAACAGAGGCACATTCCAGTTCATCTCCTCCTTGGACCCAGGATGCATCAAGCGATTCCAGCAGAAAGGAGATCAAAGTGTGAGAGCAGCTTACCCCACAACACATTCACAGGGATAGTCTCTTGCTCCATGATTGGCCTCAAAATGAGCTTGTGAAGATGAAATTATAATTGTAGCTGATGTCATCAGGACAAGAGTCCAACTTACCTACCTGGGGAAAGATTCCTGGGGCCACTGACAGCTGTGCCTGGCTGCCTGTCCATGGAGGGAAGGAAGCCTCATCCAAGCCAAGCCATGTCCTCCACACTACTTAGATCATGCAAACAGACATTTGCAAGGTTTTGAACTTTCACATGTTTAACCACTTATCAAAAGTAGATACAGGACCTCAACGATAAATAAGATAATAAAATCATTAAGGTGGGAAAATACCTCTGACATCATCAAGTCCAAGGAAAGATCTGCACCTTCATACCCAACAGTCCCAGCTGAGATCCTTCTCAGTCTGGCACTTGACAGTCTAAAAATTAAAAAATTGTTCTATAGCAGGGGCAAATGATCCTTCTCACTCTTCAACAGGGAATGAGTAAGTAAAGTGTACCATTCTGAAAGAAAAAACAGAAATTTTTGATCATATTACTTTTTAAAATTAATTTAAGTTGAAATTCTCTGCATTTCTCAGCAAGGAAGAATAGAAAAATGTTCTCAGGAGGAAAAAAAAAAAAGCTGGACAGTAGATTTTCATTCATAGATCCATGAGAAATCATCCATAACAGTGCTCATTGCAAAGGTTGTTTTCTGCAGACCTCTGTTTCCCCAGGAGCAATGTTGAACAAGAGAAGCCCAGTTATGATCAGAGCTGAGAGTACTGGTGGCATCTCCAGCACTGGCAAAAATATGGCTTCTAGTTGACACCTAGGTGCAAATTTTCTTGCCTAAAATGTGATGGATTGGCAGATTTCAGTCATTCCAATAACAATTTCAGAGAGGAAGGATTGAAGATGTACTTCTTCATTCAATCTAGAATGAAAAATTTCCCAGCACAATAATTTTTAATCCTTCTTTTAAAAAAAAAAATTCAGAGAAAAGTTGTTAGATTTCTATGTCAAGACAAAAAAAGTGTAGATTTTGATCAAAAATGTCAATGGTTTTGCTACTTAGACACACATCTTTATAGTTTATGTCTGCATTTTAGAGGGATTATCTATTTGTTCTGGGAACTCCATCAAATTCAAAAATAAATTAAGTTCTTTGGAGAGGAGATATTTACGATCTCCCATAAACTATATTAGACCTTAATAACTCTCTTGGGGCATTCTTTGGGCTGCACACATATAGAAAACCTGGTCTAAGAGAGTCCTACTCAAACAGGTTTGTTCAGAGAGAGGTATCCATTTCTTCTGTATGAATTCCCACAAAGTGATCTGCTCACAGTGAGATGAAGAAAATCATGAATAACTTATATTTTAAATACTGTAGCATAGATCTCAGAAACTATGCAGTGTTTTAAGAAGGCCTCTCCAAAGTCATGGGGATGTTTTACAGAAATAGAGAGTCCAGATGCTTTGTCAAGACAAGATCTGCCTTCTTTGAGCTTGTCAATGCATTGCACTGACATAATCAGAGGTAAATATTTGAAATCATGTAGTCTGTGAATATGCCAGATGAGGATATTACCCCTATAATTATTGACAGTATATGAACCAAACATGACTTTTATGGAGTCATTCCAGTGCATTCTGCCAATACATATCAGAAGTAGTGTTTGCAATAATTTCTTTTGAAAAACATGGGTCTATAACCCTCAACAGGAAGTTGCATGCCTTCCTTGGGGAATAAAAAGATTGTACAGAAACTCCAAGAGTCTGAGGAGGATTCTTCAACCCTCCTTTAAGAAGACTGTGCAGTCAGCAGTTACCTGTGAAGTACCTGCTGCTGGGGAATCTGCAAAGGGCAGAAAGGGGGAGTTGCAGTTCTCTCTTGATGAAGCACAGCAGATGATGTACAGTGTTGTGGCCAGGGCCTCTAATATGTACTTGCTCCAAAATCTTCATTTTTAATAGTGAACCTATGAATAAGTGTAAATATGCTGTGATCCTGATCACATCATAGGTAAAGATGAACATGATCCTGATCTGGGATCAGGAACCAAAGTTAGATAAGTTTCTTGGGATCATTTCTTATTCTGTCCCATGTGTTAGCAGAATCTAAGCAAAATCTAAGAGGTTTTTAAGCAGCAAATTTGAGGGTTCTAACATTTTTAAACTTTAGGGGGGAAAAAAGATCAAACAAGAAAAACCTCTATCTTAAATTCAGGGTGTGAGAGTGATTTAATACATTAAAAGGACTAGGATTAGAACCAGCAAGACAGGGCTTTTCAGCATCCCAGCCAGCTGGACATGGCTTCACAGGTCTCGGTCTGTGTGGATCACAACAGGAGTACACAATAGGTATAAACAAAGGCAGAATTTAATTACAAGTGCACATATTTTATTGCACAATGGTCTTTCAAAAATGCCTATGTGAAGTAGAACCATGAGGCTGAGTTTGACCATTTGTTGGAGGTTCTTTGTTAAACAGAATGAGTGCAGTGTAACCCATGGAATACGCTGACATCTTATGGGCCTGACATTTACTCAGGTAATAAATTAAAGTAATTATGTTAATGTATAATAAATGCATTCAACAGGAAATAAAAACTGCACAGTGCAAGAACAAAAAAAAAAATCTTGTTTTTCTAAGTGGCTGTCATGTACAGAACATTAAGATCTTAGAAGAGGTTTTTTGGAGGCTGATAATCTAAGCATAGATTGAAATAATCCTTATTTCTAGGGAAAATAATAGTGAGCTTTTAAACAACAGATTAGAAAATGTGAATGCAAATTAAAGATATCCATTTGATATAAAGATATCCATGTTGTGTTTGTGACTTGAAAAATGAAAGGTATGGAGTTCTTTTGCTTCTTTCCTCTGTAGGACTTGCCATTCACAGCCTGATTCTTGATTCAACAAACAACTTGGGCAACATTATGCTACCTGAGTGACATTTTCAAAAGCCACTTATGGATTCAAGGAAGCACTGGGGTGGCAAGGCTGAATTAGTCACCACACTGCCTCTCACCTACCATAACGAGCCACTCAGGCTCTCCCAACTTCCTGCACCTACAAGCAACATGAGCTTGCCTAGACTGATCCACAGCATCCAGCTGGGCTGGTGGATGAGAGGCTGGACATGACCCAGCACCGTGCCCTCGCAGCCCAGAAAGCCAGTTGTGCTCTGGGAAGCATCAAAATTATTAGGTTGGATGTTAGAAAAAGGTTTTTCACCCAGAGGGTGGTTGGGCACTGGAACAAGCTCTCAAGGGCAGTGGTCACAGCACCAAGGCTGACAGAGCTCAAGAAGCATTTGGACAATGCTCTCAGGCATGTGGTGGGATTCTTGGGGCTGCCCAGTGCAGGGCCAGAGACTGGACTTTGATGATCCTTGTGGTTCTCTTTGAACTCAGAACATTCTGTGATTCCATGATTCTGTGGAAAAGAAGGGTGTCCAGCTGGCTGAGGAAGGTTGAGGGTGGTGATCCTGCCCTTCTGTTCTGCCCTCATGAGAGCCCACCTGCAGTGCTGTGTCCAGCTCTGGGGTCCCCAACATAGGAAAGACATGAATTTGCTGAAGCAAGTCCAGAGGAGGCCATAAAGATGCTCAGAAGGCTGGAACATTTCTCCCATGAAGACAGCAAGTGAGAGAGCTGAGGTTATCCTGCCTGGAGACTTGAAGGCTCCAGGGACACCTTATAGCACCTTCCATTACCTCAAGGGACCACATATGAGTTGGAGAGGGACTTTTGACAGGGGCATGGAGGGATAGGGGAAGGGGGAATGGCTTCAAACTGAGAGAAGGGAGGTTGAGATCCTAGGAGGAAATTCTTTCCTGTGAGCATGGTGAGGCACTGACACAAGTTGCCCTGAGAGGCTGCAGATGCTTCATCCCTGGCAGTGTCCAAGGCCAGGTTGGATGGGGCTTTGAGCAACCTGGTCTAGTGGAAGGTGTCCCTGCCCAGAACAGGGGATTCAAACTAGATGGTCTCCAAGGCCTCTTCCAACCCAAACCATTCTGTAATTCTGTGATTCTGTGATAAACCTATCCTGTACATTTGCCACAAGTGAGGATGCCCTCTCACAGTGATTTGTGAAGCTGTCACAATTCAGTTCTGTTCCAGAGATTGCAGATGCACAACTCATTGCTTAAAAAGGATCACTGTGCTGCCAAATCACCAGGAGTCCTTAAAACCTTTTCCCCCTTGGCTCCAGCCAAGTTCAGAGAATACTGCTGGCCAAACCTCAAAATGGTTATTTACACAAAAAGGTGTTTAAAGGGAGAGTTTCCTGTTGGCTCCAAATAATTAATTCTTTCAAAATTACTGAAGCTCACACATCATTTAAAACTGTCTACTCAGCATAGATACTCCAATTATGTAAGTATCCAGTCCTGTTTGAATCACTCTGAATATAATTGCAGCAGCAATATCTAGAGATGAGTTTGGCCAGAAAGCTTTAAAATGTGTGGATGACACCTTCAGCTAAGACAAGAGAGGCATTTCTCCCACTGCATCCTATCAGGAGCAGCTGAGGACTTTATAAAAGTTTCATTTTGCTACATCAGATTGGAAATCATAATATGCCTCATTCTGTAAATTGTTCCACTTACTTCAATGGGCCTTCACACAGATAAGGTGAAGTACAAACAGTACAAATAAAAGGGTAGGCTCTTTGAAGAAGAGATGTTCTTATATTTGTTTGGGTAAAGCAGAGTAAGGTGCTTCTCTCTTGGCTTCTAAGCTTTGCTGCAATAAACAGAAATGAATAAAAATAGCAATATCAAGCTGCACCAATGTCTGCAGCTTGTTTGGCTTGCCCTGGGATTCAACTGGATATTAATGCATAAAAGTACTGATTAAAGCTGAGCAGTTTTGCCCCAAATTGAATTCATTTTAACAGCATAAAGGAAAGGGAAATATTATCCTGCTCTTTGCTCAGCATATTTAGATATAATGACATAATATGCACACATTCCAAAAAATTGCCTGTCTTCAGGTAGTGCATTTTGGAGTGATTTCAAATTCCCTTAGGTTATATCAGCAAAATGCTTTCCCCTGCCTCAAAAAACACTAAGCTCTCAGTGCCCAATTGCCTGTGTCACCTTGTTTACATGGTGGGTAATTTTCTAGCCTAAGGTCTGTGCCTTATTTTGTCAGGCTGCCCTTATGCTACTTTGTGACGATTTTCAAGTCTCCATGCATAAATTATGATTTATTTTGCTTTCTGAAAGAAAGGCTGAGTGAAGTAATAGAGTGTGGGGTTTTTTAGTTTTGTTTTTTTTTTATGATGAATATTTCAAGAGTGTGCTTTTTCCTTCTGAAGAAAACTCTGCACCTCCAGCAAGTATTTCTTTTTTCTATACAGAAAAATAAACACAGAGAAGAGGTGAAATAAAAACAGCATCTCTTGTTTGAACCTTCAGAGATGCAGAGATCTCACAACTCCAGCACTGGGGTGAGAGATGCATCATATTCCTCCTTGGTTATCAATGTTAATTTGTATTTAGCATGGTTCACTGTGTGCTATGGTATTGCCACTGCATTGTTACTCCATGCCCACAAAGAAGCCATGTACAGAAAACATGGTTATATGAATAAAATAAGCATCAACATCAACATTGCCTGATTCTGAGCACTAATGAAGCAAATTGCTCTTCAAAACCTAGATGTTTTTACAACAGCAAGGAGCAAAAGATAAGGCCATAATTGAACTGTTGCCCAAAGGCAATTACTGATTGGAATTGATTCATTCCATAAACAAATTTGACCAATAGATTATTTGTCACGTTACAGCAGATTTGGGCTATACTGCTGCAGCTGTAAAGGAGACACAAACATCGAGCATGAATAGTTAACACAGTTTGTTACCCTGTAGAGCTGCTTGTTGAATTACCCAAAGAAATCTCAGTGGGAACTGAGCAGGGCACTCTACTTTGATGCTATAAAACCATAGTGTTACCTCCCTGCTTTTATGTATGAATCTGAGGAATTGTTAACAGCAGCACAAGCAGTTTGCTCTGAGCAACACAAATGTGATGGACTTAACATCAAAGTGATGCAAAATCCAAAAACAACAGAAAGGCTCCTGTTGAATTCAGAGGACTTTGAATCGAGGCCTACCAGGGCCAAGTCTGCTGTTCTAATGGGTTTTCTAAGCGGATCCTGTGGAAAAAGGATTCCAATTTATTGAATCCAAGGATTACTGCTGCTTCAAGCTACTGCTTCTGCAAAAATCATTGGTTCAGCTTCTTTCCCCTTCCAGCCCATGACAAAACAGCACAGGAGCTCCGAGCTTCATGGTTGCACAAAGAGCTCTTTGCACTCAAGAAACTTCCCTCCCTCCCTTCCTCTTTCCCTGCCTCCTTCCCTCTGTCCTTCCCTTCCTCTGTTCCTCCAGTAAAGATGCTCCAGAACCATCTGAGGTAAAAACAATCATTGCTGCTACTCAGAAGGAGGCTGTATGAAAGAGGTCTTTGCATCATCATCTGTCAGAAGGTAGTGGGGTTGAGGTGCTGTTACCCAAATCCTTCCACACTTGAAGGTTAAGCTGCTGAATTGGGCACTGCTAAATTATTTCTCAAACCAATATGGAAGCTCAGAATGATGTGCAGTGTGACAGACTGCTCCTAGTTCTGGCTTCACACTGGATTCAGAGCTGGGTCAGTGACTTAAGGTTTCTACAAAAAAAAATCAGGTTTTGGTTTTGTCATTGGAAACCATTCACATGATTTGAGACAAGAGAGCAGAAGTCTTCCTGAACTGTCACACAATCCAGTTGCAGATGTGATCAGTGAAAGATGTTCTGAGGTTTTCTGATGTTGATTTAAGTAACTTTATGAGTTGTCTGTGTGGAGGATTGGGCCCTTCTCTGCTCATAAGGGTATATCAGCTGATGGAGCATCCCATGTGCCATTTCCTCAGCTCTCATATCTGCATCTTCCCTTGGAAAGGACAGGGTTTTGTTAAGCTTTTAGGAACATTTCAAAGCCCTTTTTTCCACTCTCAAGGTGTTTTAGAGGGAAAGGGCATAAATGAGCAATGTGATAGATACAGGGAGTTCTTGTTTTGGTTGGGCAACAGATGAGGCTTGTGGGTAATTTATTGCACTATAATTGTGTTATGTGATATCGATGCTGCAGTATTAATGACTGCAAAGTGCCCAGATTGATTCAGATGGCCATTTACTGTCATTATTACAAATCTAAATAAATAAATAAGAGCAGTTGAACTGATGTAGCTGAGAAATGTTTCAAACTCACCCGGTGACATACATGTAGGCTCTTGTGAACAGGGAGTGACTCAAACAATATCAGGGACACATTTTATTGGGGTCAGAAAGAAATAGAACAATTAAGTCATTTTCAGTCATATACAATATATTAGGAACTGTTTTAACAAGCGCATTGCTAAACTGACTGGCATGAACAAAGCGTTTTAAAAAGCTGGGGTGTAAATATGCCAGGGAAAAAGAAAGAAAACATGTAAACTATGCTCAAAAATAGTCTGCAAATGTAAGGAAACAAGAAAAACTAAGACAATCATGCACATACCTCTCCTGCTACCATGGACCAGTGAATACAGTGGTTACCATGGCTGAATCTGGCTATGAGGTGGACTTTAGAGGGCAAGCTTTGTTTCTGATCTCTGCCCAAACAGAGAGCCTTGATCCAGTCTGTTGGTTTGTGTACTTTGAACGAGCCAACCTCACACTGCAAGAGCCAGCAAGTTAAGTTTGAATTTATCTCATGCCTTCAGGTTTCTCTTAGCATCCCCTGTCTGGCTCTCATATCACACAGAGGGGGAGATGTGCTATCACTCGATATTCCAAAATATGACTCTGCATTTTTTCCCTGAAACACAACTGTGCAAGTCAGACAGCCAAGAGTTACTTGCATTTCCCAATGCTTTTTATGTATCCATGTTTTTTTTTTCTTTTCTGAAAAGAAAAACGTACATTGAAATGTACATCTTGCTAAAAGGTAATAATTCCATTAACCATTTGTGGGGAGTATTAATACATATTAAATATAGGTTCTTTATTTGCACTAAACATTTTATTAGCTTCTAGAGTCATTGATACTGAAAAAGATGAGAGCAAGTCTCTTACAATAAACAGCTTCCTTATACTGAGCTACAGTATAAGCTACAGTGGATAGGTGGGACCCAAAGACAGCCAAGTAAGAACCTGCTGTATTGATCTGCATGGAGAAAAAGATCTTTTTTGGCTCTTCATACACCCACAACCTCTAATGATCATTGACTCTGTTGCCCAGATAAATTCCTTAAATAAACAACCAAAACCCAAATTAACATACGAACCATTAATAATCCAGTCAACAATTTTTATAACAATGACAACAAGAGAAAGACACAATTTCTTTTGAAGGTTTATTCTTAGCAATGTTTATTGTGATGCGAACTTTGAATCTAAGTCACCTGCCAATGACCAGGAAAGCAAGTCAACTTTACAACTGGGACTAAACATTAGATATTCTTGTACTCATGGCTGCTGCTTAAGCAGCTTCATCTCAGTATGTTCTCATTTTATGGGCTATCAGAAGCTAAGAAATATGTATTGTGGCCATTTCTCACCTCACAATGCAATGGACAGAACAACAAGCAAATAATTTTTGGATATTTGGCTATAAAGCTCTTACAAAAAACCTGAAAAATAAAGCTCCAAAACTTGCCCATTTGGTATGTTGCTGCTTTTTTTCCTTTACTTTTTTTTTTTTTTTTTTTAACTTAACACCTGCTTTCAAATTCCTACTGCAGAAAAGCTGTGTAAGCCGTGAGGAAGGTGCTCGGGGGTTACTCCCAACATCGAGCTCCCCTAGTGGCTGCTTCCCTCCCACCGTCCCCGTGGACAGAAACACCTCGGTTGGGATTTTCCCCATTCATGACCAGAAGGAAGTGACTGCAAAAGGGATGCGGATTACAATCCAAGAAGGAAAAAAAAAAATTATACTCACTCCCACCTGGGACTTTTGGAATGAGAAACTGTTGGGTTATTCAAGGAGAAATGAAAAGACCTAAAAGAGAAATGTAAGGGTTTCTCTATAAACCTATAATCAGACATTACATATTGCCCTGATGAAGATAGAAGGAAACCTGTGGGAAATTCTGCTTTAAAGTTTGGTTCAACAGCAAATACAAAACAAAACCTAGATAACAATGTCTTATGAATCATTCTGCCTACAAAAATTTTTGCATGTATGATGAAAGGCTCTATTGACCATATCCAAGACAATGATCAGCATTAATCCACTAGCAAATGGATATAAAAACTGCAAAATCAATGCACAGTTATTCTGGAAAGCAAATATTTTCTGCTTCTCCATACACACAAAATGTTGTTGTTTTTTTTTTTTCTTGTAGCAGAAATGCTCACAGACTAATGTCAGACTAAGGGCACAGCAAAGCAATACCAGGTTTCATCTGCATGGTTCCCTGAATTTTACTGTCAAACCAAAATGTGTGGAAAACTACAAGCTTAATTTTTTTCTTGTTGGTGCCAGGGTTTTGGAGTTTTTGGAAGAAAATGCCAAAGAACAAGACTTGTTCTGCTTGTCACTATACAGTTGCCAGCTAGCCAGTAATTCTGAACTGAATTTTCTAAGTTGATTTTCAAGATAGGTATTGCAATACAAGGAGGATGGGCAACAGGGATGTGCACCAATTCCTTTAATGAAAAAGGGTTAACACTGCCATGAAGGAGGGTGGGGTATATAAAAGAATCAAACAAAACTTCAGGTGAAAATCTAGCCTGAGTGTCCTTCTATTTACACCAGTTTTGCTCTAGTATAACCTCTGTTTTCACTGAAGTTATTGATGATCTGCTTCTCTGACAATGATTGCCGCGATCCCAAATTTCTTGGGAAGCGCCACAGGTGCAAAGATGCTACAAGAGTGAAGACTTCATGCTCTAAAAATGGATAATTTATTTTAAAAATTATACAATAAGCATGAGGACAAATGTTGGCTATTGAGGATGATAAATAGCTAAGATCCAGTTAAAAGTCACACAGCATTTGCATGCGTAGTTTTCTGTATTTTGAGATTCCTCAGCCAAAATATATCAGTACAAGGAAAATCTGGAAATTTCAAATGGTCAATGAGCAACTCTCTTGCACAGTCTGAACCCTTCCTTAGCTTTATGCAGAACCTGCAGCCATCAGCAAATCCAAATTTCATAAAAAAGAAGGTAGCAAATCCAAATTTCATAAAAAAGAAGGTAAATTCTGATTCTCAAAGAGCTTGTCTGGGGGTTGGGTGCATCCATCAGTGCCCCTCGGCAGCCCAGGCTGGGTGGGGATGGCCCAGGACAGTGCTGGCAATGGCCCCATCCAGGCCACCACAGTGGGAGCTCCCGGTGGGTTTGGCTGACCTGGAAGAGCCTGTGTGCCAGCGAGGAGTGCGGGGCCATGGGGCTGTGCTGGGTGCCTGCACTGGGACTCAGTGGGGTCTGTAGTGGATGCTCCACCATGGTGGGAGCTTCAATGTATTTGGCTGAGCCCCTGAAGAGCCTGTGTGTCAGCAAGGAGTGCGGGGCCATGGGGCTGTGCTGGGTGCCAACACTGGGACTCAGTGGGGTCCGTAGTGGATGCTCCTGAGACTGTGGTGTGGATGAGGCTCTGGATGACCCAGGGACTCAAGCACTGCAGCAGCGTTTTGGGGGCTGCTGAGGAGCTCCACGATGGACCTGGCGCTGTGGGCAGGGCAGCAGAGTGGGGCAGTTCCACCGCGGGGCCTCGCTCAGGGGCCTCCCCGGCACCCTCACGCTGGGCAGCCCTGCGGGACCCGGGGCCCATGGGGACAGTGGCGGCTGTGGGCTCTGGACCCTCCAGAGAAGGCGTCGGTGCCGGCCGGGGGCTGCTGCAGCTTTGGGGCGTTCGCTGTGGGAGGTGTGGGGCGGGCAGGGCTCGGCTCGGGGCTCCCTGCAGCCCGGGGCCGGGGCTGGGCCGGCGGGCCGGGGGCAGGGCCGGGACCCCCGCCCCCCGTGCTGCCGGCAGCGCGGAGCGGGGACTCGGGGGCTGTTGTTTTCCCAGAAGCTGTGGCATTTAAATAATAATTAAAAAGAAAGAAGAAAAGCTCCTGGTGAGGAGGAGAGGCAGGGCGCATCCCGGAGGCTCGGCGGGGCGGGCGGGAGCGCCGGCCCCGCTCCCCCCCGGCTTCCCCCGGTGTCCCCCTGGCACCCCCGGCTCCCCCCGCCCGGCTCCCGGCGGGGCCGCCGCCAGCTCCAGCCTGCGCTGAAGCTGAGCAGAGCCTCCCCGCTCCCCCAGCTCTGCTTTCTTTCACATCTAATTTGATAGGAGGGGGATTTCGAGCTTCCCATAGTTACAACTTTTCTTGATTTCTCCCTTCCCCCCCCCGCGCATTTATTACTTGCATTTAATTAATTCCTTCTTTGCGTTTCCTTCCCTGTTAATCTTTGGGTGACTGCTTTGTACATATGGCAATCTGATAATGAGGGAGTTTGTCCTTATTCTCTAGACTTCTTCACTGCGATGTCCACCCATCTAGTGCCTGGGATATCGATCTTCTTTCCATGGGGAGGGGGACAAGGTAAGAGGGATGATAAAAGTTTTGCAGTATTCCACACCATTAAGAATAGCTTTTATTCCTTGGCGCTGTTTAATCAACTGTTATATCAAGTCATGCTGTTTAGGCAACCACATCAAAAGAACATACCCTCTTTTGTATAAATTATATATTCTTTGTATCTGTCTTCTCGCATGCACGCAGACGGGGAGATAAAACTTAAGTTTGTTTTTTAATAGCATGAAGCAGGTATTTAGCTGTTATACAACTTGTTTCTGCAACTAAGTTGGTTGATAACAACCCAGGAGCCAAGCTACTGACTTTCTAACTTTTTACCCATTTCCAAGTCAAAACTCCTCAATTTAAAGGTCGGAAAGAGAAATTGACGACTCACTGAAACTCCACAAAGAAACATAAATAGCAGAAGAAAAGCATAGTCTCAGAAAGATGAAAGAGCACCAGTCAGAGTCGGCATGAGACCACTTCGGACCACTTCTTTTGCCTCTTTTCTAAAGTTTACCTGAAAAGACTACTTTGTCTCTTGAAAAGTCCGTGCTGATCTGTTTGTTGCAGTTTACGGATATACAACTTTTTTACCACTTAAAAACTGATTTTAAAATCCATTTTCAGGGTATAAGTTGATTACTATTCAGCTCAATGTCACAGACCAGAAAACTTCCATCTAGTTTTTCACCCCAAAGAGCTCTTTTTATTTCTTTTTTTCCCTTTTTCTGTCTCTTTTTTCTTTTTTAAACCCCACAACTTAAATAAAGTTTATTTTTTTGGATGTGTTTTGTTTTTCTGAGAAAATTGACTTTGAATTACTTTAGCACACCGTCCCGGAATTTTTAAGAACTCCTAAAAAACTCCTGAAACTTTCTAGATCCTAGGACAAATTGTATTTTCTTAGGACCAAAAGCAAATGAGCACTTTGCAGGCAGAGAAGTGTTTGTTCATATGGAACTCTACTGTTCTGTCTAACCTGCTCTATCAGCCTCATCTCTGCAATTTTGCTCGTCTCTCAACACCTTTGTCTGATTAGTAGCTTTTGGAGATCGGGATAAAGACATCACTTGCCACGCTGCATGAGATAACAATTAATTTAACATTAAACTTATCCCCTTTCCATTCACTTTGCTTGGATCGATCTCTGTTAATTGTGTTTGCGGATGCTTTCAACACTATGCTTTTCTTAAAAACTTAATGACACCCCGCAAGGAGGTGTAAGAGTCTAAAACGCTCCACTCCGACTTTGACCAAAGAAACAAAGAATATAGCCCCAGCGTGCTCAGGAGACCATCTATTTTTAATCAGTTGACTATTCGTGCACTTCCGAAGATACAACGTTATTTTAAACTGGGTGATAGTCCTGATTTTATTAAAAAAAAAAAAGTGCCACATTGCAGTTGTGTGATACACAGACACACTAACTTCATTTAACTGCCGCTTCGCATCAGACCTGTTTCTGCTGTTAAAGTGGTCATTTATCAGCTAAAAGGCGAGTGTGTTTAAAAATGTATGTCTTTGGGAGGGAAAGCAATCTCCCTTTTCAGGGGCAAGAAACCTGTTACAAAGCCATTTAGGTGGGTGCGCTCTGAAATGGCATTATTCCCCCCCGGGGCGTTAATATTACCCAAGTGTGTTCCTATTTGCACGGCTCCCCGATATTTCGGCATTTTATTTAACTGCCCTTAGAAACTTGATTTGCACTGAAGCAGCCTGCTAATCTTAATTTTTTTCCCGTCTTTCAGAGAGGCATCTGTTCCTCTTGCTGACAAATGTACCATTCTGCCAAGAAAGTTTTTGGAGGAAAAAAAAAAAAAAAAAAAAAAAAAAAACAGAAGAAGGAAAAAAAAAGCAAGAAAAAAGAAAAAAAAAAAAAAGCGTGTAATTGATGTTATCCCAAGAAAGCGCGATCTCCACCCCTCTCAGCTCCAAGCCCTTCAGGTAAAAGGAAAAAAAAAAATCTTTCAAGAATTTGTTGCCTTTTTGAGGGTTAACATCAGAAGACAAGCTTGCCTCGCCTTGGCCAATCAGCTCTCGGCCCTGGCAGCTATAATATAGAACTAAAGGCAGACTCCTCTCACTAGCGTCTTGCTTTGCTACCATTAAAATCAGACCCTTTTTTTGTCTCTCGATTGCTGTCTCCCGACCAAACTCCGATGTGTTCCGTTATCAGCGACCTAAAGCCTGCCATTCCAGCACCTGTCTTGCTAGGGATCGGTGGATAGTATACGATTCAGAAAGCAGACAAGGACATAGGAGGAGAGAGAGCTCTAGAGAGACAGCCAGGGATAGGCACAGAGAGCTTTGAAGTAATTGGATTCAATGGACGAAATGCTGCTGTTGACAAGAATTCTCTTGGTGGGCTTCATCTGCGCTCTTTTAGTCTCCTCTGGGCTGACTTGTGGACCAGGCAGGGGCATTGGAAAAAGGAGACACCCCAAAAAGCTGACCCCTTTAGCCTATAAGCAGTTTATTCCCAATGTGGCAGAGAAGACCCTAGGGGCCAGTGGAAGATATGAAGGGAAGATCACAAGAAACTCCGAGAGATTTAAAGAACTAACCCCAAATTACAACCCTGACATTATTTTTAAGGATGAAGAGAACACGGGAGCTGACAGACTGATGACTCAGGTAGAGCCACAGAGATACCTGTATTTGTGTTTGTTAACCTCTCTGAGCAATCCTAAAGGACGCATCTGTCTTAGTATTTTTGAAAGCCCCCCCCTTTCCCTCTCCCCCTCCTCCCCCCGCCCCTCCAAACTCGACTAGTTTCCCCATTGAATGTAAATACCATCTATCCGGCCAAGTTAGCCGGGGCTGGAGCCGGAGCTGTTTCGATATTTGGTGGGGGAATCTGTGTGATACTTACAGTCATTACCGTGCCATGGCGTTCCCTGTAACTTGGTTAGAGATTGTTGTTTGCATTTGTCCCCAAGGATGCACTTTGATCAAACGAATTGCATACAGCTCAGAGGACCCCAAGTGTATAGTGACCGCCAGGCCACCCACTCATTATTACAAACGTAGTCCGCGGTTGCTGCGCCTGCTGACTTGATTTTTTTCTCTATATATTTGATTTAATTTCTCTTTTTTTTTTTTCATTTCATTTTAACCTTCCTTATTATTATTGTTCTCGCGAGCATATTCTAAATTTAGTAGGCATGCAGTCGTGCACTCACAAAAGGCAGCTGAAGCCGGATCGACCATTCCTCATCTGATTCCGTATTATATAGCTCGTATTGCAATACCATCATTTGCAATTGTGCCCATCAGACCGTAAATATATTGATATTTCTTTAAGGATGCTCGCCGCCAATGCTCTGGTACTTCCATAGGGGAGGGACTTGCAACTTATCGGCATTGCATCACCTTCTGTTTTAAAAAATCTGATGGCACAAGGTTTACAACTGGGTAAATATTGGATTTCGGGTGGAATCGGATTGCGGAACTATTTTATGAACAAAAAGAAAGAAAGGAAAAAAAAGATAAAGGTGAGAGAAAGAGAGAGAGAGAAAGAGAACCGCTCCGAGTCACCTCGTAATTATAATTCATGCTCAACAGAGAGCTCAGCGAAGTCAATTGCTGTGCTAATCCCGGAGTTTCAGAAACTACATGCAATCTAGACACTGGAAATGGGTTTCCTCCAAATATAGGTCAACAGCGCTTTTTTAATATTAATACATTTAAGCCCCACCTTCAGTGCTAGAGCAGGACTCGCCTGGAAGGACTAGGCGGGGAGTGGACGCGGGGAAGGGGGGGTGGGGGGTGGAATTTCCCAAACTCGCCCGTTCCTCGGCCTGATTTTCCGCACGTTGCCGGGTCTCTCGGGGCGAGGGACCGGCGGCCGCCACCATCTCCTCCCGACCACCTTAAATCGCACCGCACCTCGGAGCGCGGCGGCGCCTCCGCCCGCCGCCGCCGCCGCCGCCGCCGCCCCGCGCAGGGCTGCGGAGCGGAGCGGAGCGGGTGCCGGTCCCCGCTCGGGCGCGGCCCGCGCCCCTCCGCGCACCCGCGGTCCTCCGCCCCCGCTGCCTCCGGAGCCGCATCTCTCGCATTTTCAGCTCCACTTACTCCCCTCGCGTATCGATCGCGGCGGCTCGGGTTTCACCCTTCCCTCCGCAGCCCGGCGGCAGCGGCGGCGGCGGCGGCTCCGCGGGAGACGGGCTCCCGCCGGGGCTCGGCTCATCCCTCCCTGCGCGGCTGCGCCGGTGCGTGTGCGCGGCGGAGCGGAGCGGAGCGGAGCGGAGCGGAGCGGAGCGGAGCGGGGCGGCGGGCGCGGGGGGAGCCGGGGCACGGTCGGGAGCGGTGGGCTGCGGACCGGGGGCGGACTGCGGGCTGACCCCGGCCCCGCGGCTCTCCCGGGGCACGCCGCGCCGGCTACGCGGCTGGCCGCTCCCGCTGCATAAGCTGGCAGCGTCTGAACTCCTGACCTTCTGTCAACTTCCCTCAGACGAACGAAACGAAAACAAATACTTTCCCCCCCCCCCTCTCCTTCAGCGCTTGTTCCCGTGCCTTAGACACAAAGGGGGGAGGTGGGCTGAGAGCGGCGGGGCCGGGGAGGCCGCAGGGCCGGGTACCCGGCGGTAAAGAGGGGAGCGAGGTCGGGGAGCGAGCGGGGCTCCGGCACCCCGGGCCGGGCAGGGAGCGGGGAAGCGGAGCGGGGCCGCGCAGCGAGCGCACTGCCTGCCCTCGCTCCCCGCTGCCCGGGCACGGCCGCGTCCTCGGCGGCCCGGGGTGCGGTCCTGCCGCTGGCCTCCCTGCCTTGCTTTCCTCTCCTTCCCTCTCTCGCTCGGCCGGCAACCTCTCGTTAAATCCCAGCCTTTAAACGCCGGCTTCGGGAGCCCTTCAACCATGGAGAGATCTTTCATGGACAGAATCGTTAAACTTGCAGAGTGGTTGCCGAATGCATTAGTCGGTAGTTAATATTAACTCCAGAAGGGTGGGGGGGAACGCAAACAGAGGTAGGTAAGTCAGGTTCTCAACTTTGCAGGTGACACCAGCAGTTTGCTAAGGGCTCCCCCCTTCCTCCCTTTCCTCCCCCCCCCACCCCGGCCATTGGCTGGATTGGGGAGAGAGATAAGGAGGCCAGGTCAGTATGATAAAGCTGGAATTTGTATGAAATAAAATAGCAATCTCGTGTAATGCAGGCACACAACCAGTGCGCGATGTGAGGAATTTAGAGATCAACTTGGCATTTAGGAAGCCCACCAGGTTGTTTACACTGACAGGTACCTGTTAAGTGTTTCCTTCAAGCAATTCATTTGTGAAGAGATTAGGAGCTGGCAGGAGAGGGCTTGTTGAACAACTTTGCCTCCACACAAAGCGTTAGTGGAGGCAGCCCTGCTGAGCTTCACGGTGGCTGAACAGAATTGGGCTTGATTTGTGGCACACGACCCGATGAATTAATAAATAGTCTGGGCTTCACGGCTTTTGACTCTGACAATCCAGCTCAGGCAGTATAAAAGGGAGAAAAGTCCTTTAGGAGGCCGTTTCTTCTTCTTTATTTCGCCTGGAGCCGGGGAGTGGTGCTGGCAGGGCCGGAGCGGCCAGAGCCCCCCGGCGCTGCCCGCGTCCCTGCCCGCGCCCGCTCCTCCCGTGCGGGGCACGACATCGCCGTGTCGCGCAGTGCTGTCGCCTTATCAGCAGCTGAGACGTTTGATCCTTCTCCCCCTTTCCCCTGTAAATCAGTGATGGAGCGTATCTATCCACTCAGGTGTGAGAGGGAGAGAGGGAAAAAATAAAATAAATCAAACTCAACTTCCTTGTACCACTGCACTTTGCTGCCGGGAACGGTGCCGAAACCCAAACACCCGTCTCTCTCCATAAAACGGTAGGCCAGAGAGTCCAAAGTGAGCTCGTGACTGTGTTTTATATCTCTCGGGGACTTTTATATCGCTTTATATCAACCTGTGTGTTGCTGGAATCACTTTTATGGCTGTTGGTGAACACATGGGAACTTCCTTGCTAAACAACCTTGTCACGTCCCTAAAAGTAGCGTCGTCGGAGTAATGGAGGGGCTTTGCCTTCCTGGGACTTTGTGGTCTTTTATTGGCTGTGCTGTGAGCACACTGGGGAGAATGGTCCTGCAGAAGGCCAAGCATAGCAGTCAGGCCAGCAAAAGTGTGGGAAGAGCAGCTTACTGCATCCCGCCGTGGCTTACAGCCACATCGCTATTTGCATCAGGAGAACAACGTCGGGTAGAGGCACCTGAGTTGTTTTCCTCTCAAAAAGGAGGAAGAAAGCTGGCAACGTGTGTGTTTCTAACCCTGTACCTTTAGTCAAGTGCTTTTCAATGCTTTCGGTGCTGATTTCCTGTTTCTGCCGGGCTGAGAGTCCTTCTCTCCTGCCGCCACTGTGTCTATTCCCCGCCTGGCTAAGATGGGAATATCCCCAAAACTTCCAGGGTTTTGGCTCACCTCTTTTCCTCACTTCCCCCTGTCCTGTGTGCCTCATTACTCGATCCCTACGTGTTCCTCGTGCTGCTGGGCCCAGTTCAGCCCACGGAAGGCTGCTGGCTCTGGAGGGTCAATGAAAAACCCTGCAGTACTTTCTCCACGGAGTTGGAAGGGTTTCACTCCACACAAAGGGGCTCCTAGCTTGCATAGCATCCCTGCTCCGCTTAACTTCCCTCCTTGGCCCTCCCTTGCTTTTCATCTTCCCACTAAGAGCTATATTATTGTATGGATTTGCTCGGCTTTGTAGGCGAGCGCCGATGTATGTTTGAAGCGGAGTGAATGCTCCCAGCCCATGCAGCTTTGAGGGCTCTAATGAGTGATGGGCGAAGGGAGAGAAGAAAAAAAACACCCCTCCCTCCAGCACATAAAGGCTGTTAACATGTATTGATACCCTTTTCAACACAGAATTAAGCTGAAAAGACCCGCAGAGACATTCCGGGGGGGAATCCGTGACTCTGAGATATATGGCGAGTGTTTGTTCTGGGCAGAAACTTTGCTCTCGGGAAGGGACAGGGCACTTAGCGGCAGGAATTCGCTCCGTGCAGCTGGCTTTGAATCGGCCAGCGCCGGCAGAGGGGGGTCCCCCTGTCCCCGCAGCAGGTGCCAGGGCAGGGAGAAGGTTCGTCCCCGTGGATATTCGCGGTGTTTGATCCTCTGTTCATCCCGTGTCCCCAGGTTTCACTCTCCCCCTCCTCACCTGCCTCCCGTCCTTCCCTGGCTGCAGGGGAGGTGAAGATGCTCAGCCCTGGCTGAGCCCATCCTGGGGCGCGTTTGGCGGGGAGGGCAGGAACAGCGGGAGAGGGAAGCGGGATGCGGCCCGGGGGGGTATCGATAACGAAGGAGGGGTGTTCCCCTGGCTGCAGCACCCCCACAATGACCCTTTCCTATCTGCCCGTATCCCCGCAGCGCTGCAAGGACAAGCTGAACGCTCTGGCGATCTCGGTGATGAACCAGTGGCCCGGGGTAAAGCTGCGGGTAACCGAGGGCTGGGACGAGGACGGGCACCACTCCGAGGAGTCCCTGCACTACGAGGGCCGCGCCGTGGACATCACCACGTCGGACCGGGACCGCAGCAAGTACGGCATGCTGGCCCGCCTGGCCGTCGAGGCTGGCTTCGACTGGGTCTACTACGAGTCCAAGGCGCACATCCACTGCTCCGTCAAAGCAGGTAAGGCGGGCAGCCTGCCCAGGGACGAGCCGAGGTGGGGAGACATCCCAGGGCAGGAACTCAGCGCCCTAGAGCCTTCTGTGACCTGTCTCTGCTGCCGGGCTCCCTCCTCTCCTCCCTGCAGGGTCCCCATCGCCGGCTCTGCTCCCGCGGGGATGGGAGCAGAGCCCCGGGGGCGCAGCCGGCCTTCCTCCCTCCTCTTAGTGACCCCGTCGGAGCAGAGGTGGGGGGAAGGAAAGAGTGAGGGGGAAGGAAAAAACAAAGCCCAGCCAGCTGCAGCAGTTTTTCACAGCACTTTTATTTGGGTGGTTTGCTTGGCCAGCCTCCCCACGAGAGCTGCGTCGCAGCCACACACCCTTCTCCTCCCCCCGTGGGGTCTGATGCTTTCCCCATCCAAGGAGCATGTTCAACACAAACACTCGTGGCCGTCTCCAGCCGCCCCGCTGGCTGCACGCCTTACTCGTGAGCGCTAATCTCCGAGTGGGAGCCGGCCAGGAAAATAAATAAGTAACGTGGTCCCCAGCCTCCTTCAGCAGTAGCCGCTAGGAAATTCCCAGATAGGGATACACACACACATAATTTTTTTTCCTCCCCTCCCCTGTGCTTACAACGCCACACGCTGTCTCAACTCGGGAACAGCTCGCAAGAAATCCCCGACTCGCAGAGTTTCTTTTCTTGACACTTGACACGTTTTTTGGTGGAGCAAATCTGTCAGCGAGTGACAGCCCCCAGCTCCACCGCCTCCCTCCATCCAGCTGTATGACATCGAAAGCTCCTTTTAAGAGCATACCCTAGCCCAACAACCTGCTGGATGTGTCAGGAGACACTTGGCTGCAAAAGAAAATAATGGGCTTTCTTTAAATATAGCTGTTTGCTTCAAACCCAGCAGCCCCTCGGCAGGGAAACAGCCCAGCCCTGCCGTGCCCACCTGCAGGAGGGGTTCACGTCTCCCACTCCTGCCCGGAGCTCCCCAGGGGCTGAGCACCTCTCCTGGCCCATGTGGGCTTTGTCCTGAGAGCCTGCTACTGCTTTTGTTCAGCTCCTGGGTCCTTTCTAGGCGAAAAGAGGCCCTGCAAAGCTGTCAGCTGCGTGCAGATCTGAAACTGCCCTTTCAATAGCCAAGATGGGCTTTGTAGCGCAAGGTGTCCGATTGTGGCGCGCCGTGACCTTAGCCCAGGAGCACCTCCTAATCCACCCCAGGGGTGTTTCACAGGAGGGGAGCCACCCCAAGCTGCTCATTGAGATTCGGCACACAAGGACTCGGGGGCAATATTTGGAGGGTGTCAGGCAGGGTCGTGTGACTGTACGAGGCAGGCTGAAGGGAGCAGGCTTGAATTCCACTCTCTCAGCCTGATCTTAAACTGTCCAAACCTCATTTCATGACAGAGCATCTCATGAGAAGATTAAATCCCATAATGCCAGCAGGAAGATTCTTTATCTAGATCTCTGTTTGCAAAAAGTATGATCCAGGAGACTGGAATGCGAAGAAGAGTTCCCCCAAGGCCTGAATTATTGTCACCAGAACAGAGGAGGGAGAGGCAGGGGTGGTAAAAGGGACATTGATAATGCGCTACAGCAAGTATTTAGAGCAAGCTTCTACATTTAAAATTCAAATACAGGTCTTGAGTGCCTTGGAAAAGTGGCTCTGCTGTGCAAATAGTGCTTGGAAGGTCCTGGGTTTTTGGAGAGCATGTGTGTGAATTGGCACATAGGGTTTCTGCACCTGAACAAATAGGGAGGGGGAGAAAAGGGGGGAAAGAAGCTGGGAAAAAAATGGAAGTGTCCTCTCTTCCAAGAGTGTCTGCATTTATTACATGAATCAGAATGACAATGCTGATCCTTTATTGGATTTTAATTAGAGAACCCAAACAAGCGCTGCTCAAAGAAGCAGATTTTCACACCTCTGCCAATTCACTGGCATGTTTGTAGAGCTGCTACACTACTACATCTATTCATCAAGTCCCTGAATATGCAAACAAAGCTCTAGCCAGACCTTTACTGCCAGCTTGTAGGAAGGTGTAGTTTACTAGCAGAGGCCTCCACATAAAGTACATAGCTTGTTTGTTGCCATGTCCTCCCTGAAGAGGGAGGCCTTGGAGATCTTGCTGCTTCATTTCTGAAGGAGAAGTGATAAAGTCATTAGCAAATCAATAATGGTCTAATTTTCACCCTTCCTGTCCTTCCTGAGAAAGTCATTAGGAGATACTCCAAGGGTTTGTTTAAATCATAGGAATTTCAGTAGCAGCCACAGAGACAAAATATAAAATCTGTCCATCTTTAGGGGCTAAATCATGAGGTTTCTTAACTGGTATTGGGAGTAACTGGGAGAAAGCAGGGAAAGGCAAAGGAGGGATGGGGAATCTCAGCACTTGCTACCATGACATCCTGTGGGATATTAACCAATATTTAAAAAACCAGAGTAGTTAGGAACACTGCAAGTCCCTCTGTTAAGACAGAGATCAGCCTGGAGCACAGCAGACTTTTTTTCCCACCACCCCACAGGTGGCTGAGCTTCCAAAAAATGATTTTCAAGAGAGACAGAGTCTCATTGCTACTTTTGCTTTCTTTAAGTCTGAGATAGTTCCTCTCAGTAGCACAGGAAAGCAGCAACAGCTACTCTAAGCTCTGAGTAACTCCCAAGAGCTGGAGGAGGTGGAGGAGGCGTTTGCTTGGGCCTGGCACAGGTGTTGGGCTGCTCTGGGAGCACACGCTCTGAGACAGGGAAGAGCATGCTTCTCCTAGGGGGGAGGGAGAGGCTTCTTTCTTTTCTGGGAGAGGATTGAAGCAGAGTGCTGGAGATGCCAGGCAGGGGTGCTGTGAGTGTAGGATGTGCCCCAGTAGCCACCATGCTGAGCGGGAAGGCTGGAGGCAGCATGGGGGCTTGTGCAGCACTATGCAGGGGGATTTGGGAAATTTGGGCTCCTGCTTTGCAGTGCCAAAATTTGTGTGCAACCTGAGGCAAAGTCTCCTCCTGTCCTCTGCTTTTTGCTGCCCTAAATTTGCTCCTTGAGTAAGAGCTGAGTGGGGACCCCGAGCATCGAGAGCACAGGCACTTGCTTAGGGAAGAAACTTTATGCCAGCAAAACCACTCAGCTTTGAAAGCCTGCAACTTATCTGGCATCAGGTGTCAGTGCAGGGTAAACAGCAGCCAAATGGGAAGTTCTTCCAGAAGAGATTTTGTTCTGGAACAGTTTTCTCAGTGGAAATATTTTGGCTCATTTCCTTTATGAGAAAAATCACTCTTGTAACTCCTAACCCAGAGGAGATTTTACACTGACTCAAATCTGGCAGGAAGGGGATTCTCACTTGACCCACTGAGTGCAAATGGGGCGTGCTCATAGATGAGGGTGAAGGAATTTCAGAGGGGAATCTGGCTGTGTCCTGCACTTTTTTGGTGGGTTGGGGTTGCTGGGGAAGTGCTAAGTTCCTGCATGCTCCCGTACCCCAGCCCGGCATGTGCCTCCTCTAACCCTGCTCTGCCTCTCTCCTTGCGCAGAAAACTCAGTGGCAGCCAAATCTGGTGGTTGCTTCCCTGGCTCGGCCACGGTGCACCTGGAGAAAGGTGGGACCAAGCTGGTGAAGGACCTGAGGCCTGGAGACAGGGTGCTGGTGGCCGACACCGAAGGCCGGCTGCTCTACAGCGACTTCCTCACCTTCCTGGACCGCGAGGACGGCTCCCACAAGCTCTTCTACGTCATCGAGACCCGGCATCCCCGGGCCCGGCTGCTGCTGACGGCCGCCCACCTCCTCTTCGTGGCCCCCCAGCAGAACCAGTCCGAGGCGGGGAGCGCCGGCAGCGGGCGGGCGCTGTTCGCCAGCCGCGTGCGGCCGGGCCAGCGCGTCTTCGTGCTGGGCGAGGGCGGGCGGCGGCTGCTGCCGGCGGCCGTGCACCGCGTGTCGCTGCGGGAGGAGGCGTCGGGAGCCTACGCGCCGCTCACCGCCCAGGGCACCATCCTCATCGACCGCGTGCTGGCCTCGTGCTACGCCGTCATCGAGGAGCACAGCTGGGCGCACTGGGCCTTCGCTCCCTTCCGCCTGCTGCAGGCCCTGCTGGCCGCCCTCTGTCCCGCCGGGGTGGGGTGCCCCATGGGAGACCCCACGGCCCCCGGCATCCACTGGTACTCTCGGCTCCTCTACCGCATCGGCAGCTGGGTGCTGGATAGTGACTCTCTGCACCCGCTGGGCATGATGGTGTCGTCCAGCTGAGGGCACCCCGCGCCATCCCGCCAGGCTCCAATGGAGAGACAGACACACGGAGGGAGAGAGAGAGAGAGAGAGAGAAAGGAGAGAAAAAAAAAAGAAAGAAAAAAAAGAAAACACTAAAAGAAAAAAAAAAAGGAAAAAATACATATTTTTAAAAGAGAGCACGGATTAAGACTTAAAAATAATAATAATAAAATAATAATAATTAAGTAGGACAGTCCAAAGTAGACTTAAAGGGAAACAAAGACCCCTGGAAGTTCTGTTCTGTTTAGTTTATAAATATATATATATTTTTATTTGTTTTGTTTTGTTTGTTGGTTGCTTTTTTTTTTTTCCTCCTCTCCTGGATATTTATTTCTTTGGTATTTTGAATAGATGTTTTAAATGATATGAACCGGACCTTCAAGAGCCTTAAATAGTTTCTTTGATAATTTATTATCATGTGAACTGTACTCACAGGAGAAAAAATTATTTTGTGAGGCCAAGCAAAACTGCGCAGAGTCTATTTTTCTACATGTCATGTGTGTCCTGACTTTCAGAAAGCAAAATTCTGTACTTTCCCATCTCTCCATTACATTGCTCTTTCATTTCAGCAAGTCTAAAAAACAAGCAAACAAACAAACAAACACACACAAAAAAGACAAACTTCATGGGGGTCCGTAAATTATATTTTTATACACAGAATTGTAAATTAGATTTTTTTGAGAGATCAATACTTAACTGAATCACATTTCGTTTTTTGAAATAGTGTAAAATATGAGAATATATTATTTTAATTTAAATAGTTGCAAATGTAACATCATTTCCTGTATTGTTTACCATGTTTTGCTTTGTAAAAACATCATTTGGCCACGTTCATGGAAGTTCATGGAAGTCGAGACTGTTACACAAACTTTTTATTTGCAAAAACCGTAAGAAACCTTGTTATTTTTAACTTCAGAAAAAGTTTATTAGAAAATAATATTTTTTAAAAAGCGCACATGGCGGCAATTCTGTGACGATGGAGATGGTAGTTTGTACAGAGGGGGGAAAAGGATGTTTTGCATTAATAAATTGAGAAATAACTGCTGTAAATTTACTAAAATGTATTTTTGAATATTTTGTAATAGTTTTAATAGTTTTATAGAAATAAAATGTGCCATGCACAGTTTGGTTAGTATATAATAACTAAGAGTTCCTGGTGCATCCCATTTTTTTTTTTCCTTTTTGCTTGTTGGTTTAGGAAACATGATACCTAAATGAGCGTCCAATATTTTATTTAGATGTGTTGCTTATAACATTTAATTTTGGTACTTTAATTAAGGAAACGAATCCATCACATCTGTGCATAACCTGGAATCTCTTGTACTGACAGTAGAACCTCACTTATTTGCACGAGCAACCAGGAGACGGGTTTCCCTTTGCCAGAGCCCTGGCTCCCCATCCCTGCTCAGGCAATGCTCCTCTCTTCCAGCTCCAGCCCCGACTCCATGTCCACCTCCCAGTCTGGAATGGAGACTGTAGATGGCTCTTAAAATTGATTTCTGAGGATGCTAAATCAAGTTTTCCCTTTGAAGTGCATTAATGTGGAGGGAGGCAGCTGCCTTCTCCTTTTGGCAACTCCGGGATTTTGGTGGACTTCAATTTGGGTGCCCAGAAGATGGAAATCTGAGGGAGAGACACTGACTTTGGTGAGTTAGAGGGGTTCATGTGGCTGATGCTGGAAGAAGGAGACAGCCACCAGATTTCACTGACTGCTTTGAGTAACAGCACAGAGCTTGGGGCCACTGAGAACAGAGCAAAACACCCTTTGCAAAACAAACAAAAGGGTAAAGATTTGTTCATTTGTGCTGAGAGACATTCCTTAGCTGTAATGCAGGAGTCTGTCCCGAGCCACCCATGGGTGAATGTGCTGGAGATGTGTTTTAGGAGCTGAGTGATGGGGCCAGCGCTGCATCCCCTGCCTGGTCCCAGCCCCAACCCACCCTGAGGGGATCATCCTTGACAGGTGCTGATCAGTGAGGTTCTGCTGCGCCACGTGCTCCTCCACTGAGGGTTTCCAGGATCCCTTTAAAAATGTTGCAAAACATTGTGTGTGCATGTGTGTGCGCGTCTGCGACGGGACCGTGCCAGAAGGGAGCTTACCTTGAATGTCTTCTCACCTTTTCTTTGGTTTCCATTACTTGCCAGTCTAGGATGTTCATCCACCAGGCCTTTTGCTCCAGAGACACAGCCACGTTCTCTGCTGGGATGGACGGCATCTCCACAGCCTCTCAGAACGTCCCTGCCTGGGGCCATCTCCAGAGAGTGTCGACCATGCCCTTCCACGCTGAAATCCCAGGAGCTTCTGGAGCGCTGTCAGGAGCTGGAGGCCGAGTTCCACGCACGAGCATTGCTGTGTGAAGCCCTGGCAGATGGATGTGGTTTCTCCTTCCTGTCAACCTCTAGTCCAGCCCCACTTCCAACCTCCAAAGCTTGGACATGGCCAGGGTGATGAGACTTTGGAGTGACCACAGTGTGCTGCAGCACCAGGAGAGGAACAAAGCCACCCTCATGCCTACCCAACGAGAGGCATCATGGGGACTGTGGACTGCCTGCTGGGTGCTGAGGACCTGCTGTCCACCCCAGCTTGGACTCTGCCACCTCCCTGTCTTTGGGGTGTGCTGAGGGCTGCAAACCCAGATGATTTGGGGCATGTGAGAATGTTATCGTGGAACAAATGAGTCTCTGCTGTGAGTCTGGCCTTAGTTTGGCAGCGTCTGGGTGTCTGAGCTCTCTTACCCAGTCTCTGAGAGGTGGTTGCCATTTTTTAAGGCCTCTACACTCAAAGAAATGACCGTGTTGGAAGGTGCCTTCTCCAGAGGTCGGATGGTGGAGGTGTTTAGGGATGTCAATGATCAAACTTTAAGCCACTGGCTGGAGGGCTTCAATCTAAATTGCAACTGAGATGTTAAAGAGCCATCAGACCAGAGCCCACACTTGTGTCAGGGCAGGGCACATGCCTGGATGGGACCACACCAGACATTGCCTCATTTAATCTTCACCCAAAGGCCGAGACGAGCTCAGATCTTTGTGGTGTGAGAGAAGCTTAGATGCTCTTACACCAGGATCAGCCTGTTTCACTGAGCAGAGAAATGCTGCGCCATGTTCTCCGTCGCAATTATTCCAAGCAGCTTTACGTCTTCCTCTCACTGTGTCTGAATTCCACCTCTCCCTCTGGCTCCTCTCATCAGGATCACCCCTCTGTGGTGTGTTAGAAGTGCTTCCTTAGATGGGCCAATCCAACCCACAGCCACAGCTCTTGTATGAAGGATGTACTGTCATAACCTTGTGCAAAACATCTAGGAGATGTCACTGTCCGTTTTCAGGGTCCGAGTATGGCAATAGTTTGTATAAAATGTACACATAGTGGTGGCTACAGAATAGTTTATGACTAAATACATATCTATTACTGTCAAAATAATGTATAAGAATGTACTTGAAGCTATTATCCTTGTGCTCTGTTGTCTGAATAATTAAAGAAATTACAGACACTTCCTGAAATGTCTGATATGTGATGGCATTCCTATTGCACAACTCTGAGGAGTTTACCCTGATGAAATTGAAATGCAGAGTGGGGGATCCTGTGGGATTTGGTATTGGACTCTTCAAACACACCAGGAATTGTGCCAGTGGGGCTCTATGTGGTGGCTACAGCCTCCTTCTCCTCCCACCTACAGCCACGTGGGCAGTCTGTCATTTACCTGTGAAATATTGCGTGGCTCTGCAAAGCCAACTCATTTGAAGGGTTCTGTGGGGTGGCAGAGGTGCCCTGAAGGGCAGCCCACCAGCAGCTGCCTGTCCTCTCCACCTCCCCCAGCCAAGCCAATGTGAGAAATGACCCTAATGAGACTGGGACTAGTCTGTGTTTACTTGACCAATAGTTCAGGCAGTTTCCTGGTGCTCAAACCCTCCAAAGGGAAGCTGGAATGTGCCAGTAAAAGAGGATCACATCCACAGAGCATCACTAAAATCCAAGCCAAGCACTGGGGTGAACCAGGTGTTTTCCAGCCTGTAGCTGTGCTGTGCCTCAGCCAGCAGCTCTTGGTGCCCTCACAGGAGAAAGTTTGCCTAGCTGGGTCTTTAGATGTATATGCACATATATGTCTACATATATAACACTATTATCCTGATATTAGGAGCTCAGCACATCCCACCAGGACATAAATATGTTTACACTGGCCCTCCTGAGCATTTCCCACCATGCTGAAGCTGAACAGGAGATGTAAATCAGCCTGGCTGGGTGATAATTGGGCAGCAGTTTTGCAGCCCCAGTACAGCATCTATTTCAATTACAGGGGGAAGGAAACCAGAAAGAGCATTTTATCTTACTCATTACTGCAAGCCATAAGGGACCACTAGATTTCTCAAGCTTTTGAAATTCTCTCTTCAGCAGTTTCTGCCTTGAAACTAGTTCAAACTTAACTGAAAAAAAGGTCAATTTTCCATGTACAGAGCCCTTCAGAGCTTTCAAAGGAGCAGTGCTAATGTGATCCTTGGCCCAGGAGGGCTGAAAGGGAAAAAAAATCATCTTTAAAAAAAAGCATCTTTACAAGCAATGGGATTGTCTCAGATTTGATAGGGGCCCCATAGCCACTGTTTGGGCCAAGATTGTTAAATATAATTTTTAATGCTTTGCATTTGGGGTGTTTGGACTTATGTATTTAAATAATTTTGGTTTTCAGGGATGAAAAGGAGTGAACAAATGCAGGAAATAAGAGTTTAAGAGTTTAATGATCTTGTCCTGGTTCCAGTGAAATCAAGAGTGGCATCCAGAGGTGATTTGGGTGCACAGGCAATTGTGCACCTTAAAGCTGAGTGCAGGACCCTATGTAACTTCTTTTCCTTTCATTTTTAAGTGAGAGCAAGACATCTCTTTGGACAAATATTACTGCAAATCAGGGATGATTTGCCACAAGGTCAGGAAATCTGTTTGGGGTAAAAATATTTGGTTTGATGTCCTGTGACCTAAATGTGAAATAAATATTAGATTTGCTCAGTTTGGTGTGAACAGATGTCTGTTGTATTACTGGGGAGGAGAGGTGACAAGGGATGCTCTGCATGGTGTGACTGTGGAGGGTTCCTTGGCCACCAAACTCACATCTGGCTGCTGCCCAAGGGCAGGAGGGGTTGGACATGGCCAGGGGAGCAGGGATGCTCTGAGAACACCGAGTGCTTCATGCAGCTCTGCCCAGCTCACTGGCCCTGGGAATGGCACAGGGACCCCTTCCCCTTCAGCCCATCTCTGGGGCAAAGCTTGTCTGGACCAGACCTCTGGGACATCAGGATGCCTCCCTTGGAAAGGGGATGTGCTCACAGGGAAACCATACTTGGGAATGCTGGATCATTCCAAGTTTTGAGACTTTTGATGGCATTGTCTGCAAGGCAGTGGATGATGCATCTGTGTGCAATTACAGCAACTTCCTTTTGGTCTCATGACAGACAGACACTGTGTCATAGTCCTGTCACAGGCTTTCACTGGGTGGAGGAAACTTATTTACAAGCAGGATACAGATCAGGCCTTGGCTAGTTTGGAGCATTAAAGCATTTCATGGGCCTTTTTCCTTTTTTTTTTTGGAGCAGTTTAGGCTGTAAGGAGCCCCTGGTGGTCCCAGGTCTCACCTCAGCCCATCCTGGGCCCACTTAGGACAATATGCTGGAGGCCACCCTCTGTCAGGTCCCACATGTCTGCAAGGATGGAGGGGCTCCATCCCTCTGAGAAACTGGTTTTGTTAAATATACTAACAGTTTCCCTAAATACAGCAGCCTTGCATCCCATCTACCAAGAATCTTCCTTTATAATCTTGCATTTATTCTGTGAGAAAGGAGAGCAAAGAGTTAAAACAAGATTAGTTTTAAGAAATCCCAGACTCAGAATCTGGGACATTCAGAGCTCTGCCAAGTTCTGCTGCTGCTCCTGCAGCCTGCCCTGAGCACAGAGCTGAAGCCTCACTCACCCAGCTCACCTCTTCCTTGTAAGTCAGCCTCATCCTGTTTTCTACAGCAGTACGAACTGGTTTTAATTATTAGACAGTAATGAATGCAAATAAATATTAGTCTCAGGATTGCTCATGAACAATTCTCTTGGAATAGTCACTGGTTGGGGTGTAAGCTTTGTTGGCTTTGCCAAATGATGCCCTTTCTACTCAGCAGAGTTCTGGAAACAGGAGTGTAATAAATGTTCAGTATCAAACAAGTCTGTTCTGGCAGAGTATTTGTGAATAACCATTTTGTGCTAACACCAGTGGAAGCTATGGGGTTCACAGGCATCAGAAAGTCCAACTGCCATTCAAATATTTGCAAATAATGAATATGTGATCCCACAAATAACAACAAACCAACCTGGTTGCTTTCATTGAGGAAAATGATTATGAATCACTGTGTACTGTGGGCTCCATCCAACAACCACCAGCGTCAAAAGAAGTTTTTCCACAACTTCAAACAAGCAGGGAGCTGAGCTGTGTTTGCTCAGCTTTACCTGGTGTATCCAACACTCTCATATTGCACCATCAAATAATAGGATTTATCAGGCCAGTAAGAATTTCCCAGAGCAGCCAAGAGTGGGCACATTTCACCTCCTGACTGCAAATGTGCAGCTCCCACTGATGTCAGCAGGGTTATGTATGGGCAAAATGAGGTCAGACTGTGTTGCCCTACTTTATGTGCCCTGTGGTATTACACTCAATTAAGTTTTGTCTCCCAGGACACAGCCTCTCTCCCACTTAAGTCACCAGGAACTTTGTCACTGCACAGCAGTGCAGGAGGAGGAACGAAATACCAGCCTTTGATCCAGAGTGCAATGAGTTTTAACCCATGTATTCAGGAACTTTCAGCTGCACTTTGAAAAGAGTGGGTTAAATTCACTAAAAAACAAATATATCCATGAAAATCCAACATGGGGCATCTTCAGGAGAAGGTAACAGCTTTGCCAGCTCACCCAGAGCCTTGCAGAGTGTAGCAGACTCAGCAAGAGCTGCTTGCCAAGGCAGCAGGCATCTTTCCTGCCCTCTGCCAACAGCTCCTCAGTGATCCCTGCAGAAAGATCCTGAATATCATGGACAACACCTTTTAGAGAGCACAGCAGGATCAGTCACATCTTCCGTGTGGGTGACCACGTGCTTGACTATTTTGAAAATATTAACCACTGGTTATGAACTGAAACTATAAATAGCTGTAGGAAGGAGAAAACAGTAAAGCAAAAAAAATTCCTCATTGCAGACAAATAAGTTGACAGAACAATGCCAGGCTTTGAGTGAAGCAGGTTTGGTCCTTGTCCCTTTGATGGGGTTTTTTCTGATTTTGAGCAAGTAGCTTGTTGTCCCCCTGGCTTTACCAGAGGTGGGCAGAAAAACATCTCTGAGGATACTTTTCCACAGTCTGTGGGGTCAACATGATGAGAAACACAGTGGATCAGATATCATCAGCTACTTCCCATGTGCAGCTCTGAGGATTTCCTCTGTGGGCACATGGTGAAATGCAGGAACTGCCCTAAACCTTTACTGACAAATAGTCAGGCTATTTGAAAGTCCTCTTAATTTATCCTTTGGTAAAAAAATTGATTTAATTTTTAGACATCTCACAGCTGCCAGTATTAGGCATCCTTATATTTAAAAATCAGCATACTTCCTGCCAGATTTTTAATTCCATTCTAAATACCTTTGCAAAAGAGGACTGATGACTTTTTGCACGATGCTAAACTCTGTATTACACACATACATCACAAGGAGGACCCACAAGGCTTTAGCCAGACCAAGGGTAAGAAAATATTTTGGTTTCTGATTGTGTCACCACCATGGAGAGGAGATTCCTGCTGGCTGGAGAGTCTGGCTGGACAAGATCTCTGTGGACTAATGAGTGAGCTGAGAGCTCACAGAGAGCTGCAAATATGTCTGAATGTAGGTGTCCTAACCTTACTTCTGAATCCTGCCTAAAGTGTCATGTCAGCCTTCTGCAGAGGCTCCCCATGGAGCCCCAGGCTACATTGGGAGCATCCCTGTCTCATCCAGGGGTCCTCATGTGGGGTGCATATAGATTTTCCTTAGCTCTGCAGAGTGACCAGCTCTGGGCCCAGATGCTCACCCCTCTCTCTGTTCTGTGCTGGGGTAAGCCCAGTGTAGCCCAAACCCAGAGCTTTCTCTGGGGCTGGCTCTCCACTGAGGGATTAGAACTTCAGAGAGGCCACAAACCTCAGTGCCTCTCTTTCCAAGAGCAGAGCACACTTGTTCAGCCTTGCCTGCGTAGGTATAAACACTGTGCACTTACAGCCCAGTTAATTAAAACTATTCCCACTCAATTCTCCCCCAGGGAAGGAAGGGAGAAGATAGATGCTCATGGGAGGGGTGCTCATCACATTGCTTAATGGGATCTGGAGTGGGACATGCAGTGCTGTGGGGATAAAAAACTGTGGGGATCTGAGGGAGCACCATGGAGAGCTGTCCCTGGAAAGAAATCTCCCTTAAGGTGTGCAGTGTGGAAGGGAAGGAGTGGTGTGTTTCCAGGAGACAGAGCAGGAGACCAAGACCTGCTCCCCAAGGCAAGGAGGCATGGATGGAGGCTTGCCCTGACACTCACCCAACACAGGATTCTTGCTTGAGATTTTGGGGGTCTTGGGAACCTCCCACCTTCCAAAGCCCAGTTTTTGGGCAGCTCATGGAAAGGACAGGAGAAATCCCCAGCACCTGAGTGTGTGCACTGGTCTGTGCACTGGTGCAGTCTGAGTGACTCAGCTCTGCCACCAGGAGCTGTCCTGGGCACCAGACACAAACCAGCCACAGCTCTCCACACTCTGCTCCCAAGTCATTCATGGGAGTCACTCATGGACACACCAGGAGTCACTGGGGATGCACCAGGAATCACTGGGGACACACCAGGAGTCACTGGGGATGCACCAGGAGTCACTCATGGACACACCAGGAGTCACTCATGGACACACCAGGAGTCACTGGGGACACACCAGGAGACATTCATGGACACACCAGGAGTCACTGGGGATGCACCAGGAGTCACTCATGGACACACCAGGAGTCACTGTCCCCAGTGGGGACACACCAGGAGTCACTGGGGCCTGCCTTAGGGGTGTGTGGATGTGCAAGGGTTCACAGGGAGCAAGTGCAGATGCCTCAGGAGCTCAGGTGGCTTCCAGCAGGTGCTGAACAATACCAGGGGCAGAAGAAAAGCTGTAGCTTTGTGGGATCTGCTGGCTGCAGCCAAAGCTGACCTATGTGCTCCACCAAGATTCCAGGCATGCCAAGTGTTCATGCCTTTCCCAAACCAGGATTAACCAACTGCATTTAGAAACAGGCAGGGGGATGTGTCTGTGCAGCCCCTGCCCCATCAGGGACTCAGCATGGAGACATCTGGACAGCAGTGGTGCCATTCCTGAGGGAGATGTGCTATGGGTTCCTCACCTGGGGCTCAGGCTCTTGTGAACCTGGGACTAAAGAAGCTTGCAGGGTAGGACCAAAGTGTCCCAAATGTTCAAAATGAGAGAAAAGTCAGATTTCATCCTATAGGTCCCTAAATTGTTGCTTTACCAATGTAAAAAAGGCCAAGTTTGGACTCCCCTTGGAGCTGCTCCTTGCACCAGGGAAGTGTTTTGCCTGATCACAAGGTGTTCCTTTTTAGGGGTGTTCTTTTCTCTTAGCAAGGAAATGCCTGTACTTTATTTATCAACTGAAGCAAGGAATGAAATACACCTAAATGTTTCTCCTCATTTGGGTGTAACTGAATATGCAGGAAAATTGGAATATCTTCTTGTAGATTATACATTGGAGATATTTTTTTCCTATTTATATGGATCTTGACAGGACAAAACTATTTATTGAGAGTTAAATAATGACATCTGCTATCAGGAATATCAAATCCTGTAGAAGATGTTTCATATTAAAATAGAAACTCACGGCCAAATTTCCTCTTGATGAATACAGACACAGCTTTATAAACTTCTTCAAAGTTTCACTCTTTACACCAGAATAAAATTCAGCTCAAGGAGGTTCCATTAACACTCATCCACATGTGCAAAAAGAGTCTGCTTTTTAAAAGTGTCTCACAACAGCAACAACAAAAAAAGGGCAGAAACAAACCCTCAGACCTTTCAGGCTTTGTTGCATTAGGTGGAATCGAAGTGACCTCTAGTGATTCCCTGCGAACCGTGCAGCTTGGCAGCTGCCTGCACTGAGCTCAGGGGGGAGAGGGGATGTGTGCTGCTCTCTCAGCTGGTAAAAATGCAATCAATACCTGATTAATGCAAAATTACGGCAATTAACAGCCTTTACAATAGCAATTCTTACAATTCAAGTGTAGAATGTTTTCCCAATCTCTACCGTTCCTTTCTATGCAAGCTGTGCATTGTTAAAAGGAGTGTTTTTATCAGTCTGCTAAAAATCAGCAACACAATGAATTTATTAGTAACTTATCATCCATGTGTCTTCTGGCACTGCTGACGTGCTGTTCTGTAGGAATAGACAGGATAGGAAGTGCATTAGGTTTGTGATTTAACTCATTTGTTCCTATTTTTTGGAACAGTCACAGGCTGATCACAAAATTATTACCAGTTGTGTAGGGAGTGTGGAATGTTGCTGTGGGGCTGAGCCATCCCCATGCCCAGGTTCAACCAGAGAGATTATCACCTCTGCAAGGTCATCTTTCCTCTCCCAGACTATTAAGGTTTTTTTTTTAAAAAAAAAAAAGCATAGAGAGAGAGGATGTTACAATTCATCAGCAGTGGGGGAAATGAAAATTGTGTATCAGCCAAATTATGTCAGTTTACCATGAAAATCAATACCAAAGGGGGTTAGAAATGGGATGTCATCATTCAGAGGCAATGCAGGAGAAGATCTGTCAGCAGCAAGACGGCTGTGTGCTCTGTCCCTGTATTCCCCAGGGATATCTCAGGGTTGGGGAAGGCAGAAAAAATCATTGATTCCTCTGGCACAGGAGATTGGGATAGGCACAAAGGAGATTCTCAGGAGATGCTGAGCTCTGCTGGGACTTAGATTGTAGATATTAAAAAACAGGCCTTTCATAGATCAGATGTGTCAATCTCTGAATCAGAGCTGGGTGAAAACCAGGACCCTATTCCTACCAGAAGAAAACCCACCCAGCTGCTTTGGTTTCCTTCATGTTTTGAAGAATTAATCTCTGACCTCTGATTCTTTCCTGCCCTATCTCTATGTTCATTAAAGACCATGAGGTTTGACATCTGCAGGAAGGAGGACAAGAACATTGCTTCTGTCTTGCTCCCTCTCCCTGCTGTCAGCTCTCCATGATGGCCATACAGAGAGCAAAATGCAATTTAAATCATTCCCAGGGCTGATTTTGTATTCCCCGTAATTTTCATGGAGGCTGTGCCACAGCCACTGCAATGCAATGAGCTCCCTTGTTGTGGTCAGTGCCAGGCTGATCACCCACTTTCAATAAAGATCCTTTTTCCCCCTGGATTTGTCAGCACCTTCCACTCCTACAGCCAGTGCTATTTGGGACATTCCTCAGATACCCTTCAGAAGGACTGCACGTGGAAATGAGGAGTTCAGCAAAGGGAGTTTCCAGACTCAGTGTCTCAGCCTGACCCTCTGCCCGCCCAACAGCCCTGTCAGGGGTGCTGGGGACCCTCCTGCCCCTCTGAGGTGTCCATGGTGTAAAACCAGGCTGTATTCCTAAAAACCTCTGCTTTCTACCCTCAAAACACAAGGCTGGACCAGAGTGTTGGGCTGTTGTTGTGAGAGTATGATTTCACCTGCCACTACTCAGGAGCATCTTCTGAGTTCAGCCTCCTCCATCCTGAGGCATGAAGCAACTGATGCCTGTGTTTGTCCAGGGCTAGAAATCAGCCAGAGAAAACCTATTTGTCTCCCAAAAATGGATTCAGCTACCAGAGAGTCCCAGCCCAGGCTCTGCTCTGCCTGGGCAAACCTTCTATTGTGCCATGACTGGGGGCCAAGGAATGGGTCCCATCCACATTTCTGTGTGAAGTCAAATATGGCCCAACCTCTGTTTGCTTTTAAGGCTTAGAGACTGAAGGGAAACATTTTTATTTGTTGTGAGCAGCAAAACCAATAAAAACAGGTGGATGAGAAAAAGCAGGGGGCTCAGCACGGGATGATCTGGTGCTAACCCTGAATTATCTTTTAGGCTGAGGCATCTTTATTGGTGTTAAACCAAAACAGAATCCTTCTGTGCATCAGCTAATTTCTTTCACAAAGAAACATGCACATTTTATTAAGCTCCTTATAAATTTCATTTTCATTTTGGATTAAATGATATAATTTTAATGAAAGGCAGCAGCTAGAAAAATGCATTTTGTCTTGAAAGAATCACTTTCCAGTAAAGCACCATTTCCTATTTTTTAAAGCCAGGACTGTGATAATCCAAATACTTGCATAGCCTTTGGTTACCAACCCTGAAAGCTGTAAAAATATGATTTATTTTGCACATGCATGCTGTGGGTTTATTTTTCCAGCTAAGGAATGAGAATACAGAAGCTAGTTTCACTTTTGTGGTCTAATAGGTCAGTGCAGATTTACCATTTTAAACATGTGCAGCCATAAATACAAAACAAAACAAATTGCTGCTGCTGCTGTGATCCAAACCCCAAATTAAAAACAAATACAAATTAGAAATCCCCTTTAGAAATCTCATCTGTCTAAAGCTGCTGAAATATTGTCTTGATGACAGAACTTCTCACATAACAACACTTCATAATAGGTTGACCATTTAGAGTATTTTCACTAAACTTTTGTTTGTTTTGAATATCCTCAGAGGCATTTTTAAATTTCACTCTGTGAGCATGTGTTTGCATGTCAATTCCAGATTGTGTTGGTTTTTTTCAAGTTATCTTCCAGCCTTCATTTTCTGCAGCAACAATGTTAAACCTGTGAACCTGAAATGTTAAAAAAATGAAATAAGGAAATTTAAATAAAACTTACTCTTGTATTTATGTCATGGTAAAGCTTGCACAGTTGAAAATGGGATCAGGAGATGATTCAAAAGTAGCAGAGTGGAACATTTAAATTCTTTGATGATGGAAGCCATAGAAAAGTGTAAACCAGCCAGCTGGGTACCAACCCACCCAGCTCAGCCTGTCCACAGAGAATCTCACCCCAGCCCTCCATGGGCACTTGCTTGAAGAAGGAGAAACACAGTGAATATTTTAAATATTCACATAGTGAATATATTGGATATTTTACAATATATTACAATATATTTACAATATATTTCACTGCTGCCTGAAGGAAAGTTTTCCCAAGGGAAGGAGTTTGACAATCCATTCCTTGGAAAATACCTGGCTGAATTCATTGGGACTGGAAGCAATGGTGGGTGGAGGAACAGAGACTGCCCAAAGAGCCTGGAGAAACCAGTGCTGCACATTGTGCTCCTGCAGATTCCTCACAGCCATCTCTGCAGACCTGGGTTTTCTGCCTTGGTACCCCAGAGTGGATTTAGGAATGTCAAGGGAGAAGCAGGAGAGAGGAGGGGCAGCCCTGGGGCTGAGGGGTCCCTTCAGCTCCTCCCCAGCATCTCCTGCAGGGGTTTCCAAATGGAGGAACCTCCAGACTTCCCTCTTCCCTCATTCCAGAGGGCAGTGAGTCAAAATATTACAACAACTCAAGGTTCCCTGGTCCTGGTGGAGCTGCACAAGCTGCCAGGCACATTTTGGGTCTAAAAGCAAAAGAAAAAAAAAATTGTTTACCAACAAAACCTAACAGTAATGGAAAGGACAATGCCTGAAAGCACAGTGAAGGTGTTGAGATTAATGTCTCTTCTCCCTGTATCTTCCTGGGCTGTGTCTGTGGCTTAGCCAATTTTGTAATAGCTGTAAAGTGTTGAAAATTCATTTCCAGTCCTCTTCAGCCCCCCTTGCACAGGGCAGAACCTGACACATGACTGCAGGCAGACCTCACTCCTGGAGAGCAGCTGGCAAGCCCCTGAGTAGCAAAGAAACCAATCTTTTTGGAGTTTCACAAGGAAAATTACTATAAACCAGTTTTTCTAGCTTGACTTTGCATAGGAATAACCTAAAGGCTGTTGAAATGTCCAGGTAAAGATGTGTAGGGATAGTTCCATTCATCCTGCAGAGAGGAGCGAGTCAAAGCTAACTGAAGCACAGTTTGAAAAGCACTTTGCTGTGGTTTCCAGGAAAATGCTGATACTGGACATGGGAGGAAGAGAGAAATGGCTCATGGGTACATATTGAAAATTACTGGATCCAGCACTGAAATTCAATTTGTCCCTTTAAGGCCTTAGCCAAGCTGCTCTGCCCCCAGAAGCAGATGGGAAGCAGCACTTGGGATGACACATCCAGAGGGGATGATGTTCCACAGGTCCATCACATCAGCTGTGCTGGCAGGGAAGCTGGGAAAGCAGAAACTCTAATTTGTGGTAGGAGCAGAGTGTCTGAGCAAGCACAAACCAAATGTCTCAACCCTGGTATTGTAGAAAAAACAGAGCAGCTTTTAGGTGAAAAAAGGATCAAAGATTGAGAGCCAAACAGAGAATGGGATTTATGGTACCAGACTGGGTCAGTTAATGTAGAACTGTTCTTTGATAAAGTCAGCGATTTTATGTTATTTTTAGAGAGAACAATTGATCTAAGGTGAGTTTGCAACGATGCTACATTAGTATGAGCCACCTCAGCCCAAGAGGGTGGAAACAAGCAGAGCTGGTGTGCAGGCTGAGGGCTTGGCAGTGAGGGGCTCTGCAGAGCTCACTGTGAAAATGGAAGGAAGAGACAAATGGATTTCCTTACACATTGATTGTTTCACTTATCTGCTCCAATGCCCTGGCAGAAATTTAGGAGTGTGTGAAGGTGGGTGACAAGAGCTGACACAGTCAATAAATGTGACCAAAATACTCGCCAGGAAGCCTGAGACAACCTTGACCAAATAATAGAAATTATGAGAAAATGATAACCAGAGGTGCTCCTTGTGAGTAAAATCAGTTATTCCTGTTATAAATGGAAGGCAGGAAGGGAGACCAGAGTCCCTCAGGTATTAACCACATCCATGTAACCATCAGGAATGCAGCATGCCTGTGCAAAAATCCAGCATGATGCTAGGAGGAATCAGGTGGAGCTGGGGGGAAAGCTTTGGGAAGAAGCACATGGGCACAGGAAAAAAAGGGGGTTTGAAGTTGAATTGTTTTGCTTAGAACTCAAGTGAGTCTGATGATGATGGAGATATAGGAAGGAAGTCAGAGGTTGTGTGCTCTGAAAGAGGAAGGATTGGAGAAGGGCCCTCTGCTGGAAGGCTGCTCATCCTTTGTGTGCATTTACACCACCCATGGAAAAACAAACATTCAGCAACACATCACATCTCTCCAGGAATTTCAACAGGTTTCACACTTACCTCTACAGCTAATTACTCGTTACTTAAAGCAGTGTTTTGTCACCATGATATTTTATGAAAAATCCCTTCACCAGGATTTTTTCTCCTGGGAAGCTGGGAAGCTTCAGCTTCTCCATGTTTTGCTGCTTTGGAATGTGATTTTGAGAATTGTTTACCCAACATGTGAATTGTTTTTAATTAATGACCAATCCCAGTCCAGCTGGTCTCTGGTCAGTCATGGGGTTTTATTATTCATTCTTTTCCAGCCTTCTTTAGGTATCCTTTCTATTTCTTTAGTATCGTTATATAATATAATATAACGTAATATAATATAGCGTAATATAGTGTAATATAATATAATGTAATGTAATATAATATAACATAATATAGCATAATATAATATAGCATAATAGAATAGAATAGAATAGAATGTAATATAATATAATAGTAAATCAGCCCTCTGAGAACATAGAGTCAAATTCTCACCTCTCACATCATCCTGGGGACCCCACAACTCCACAGTGTTTAGCTTGCACTCCCATGTCAGGAGAGGTTTCCAGGGCTGACCAGCCTGACCTATGGGTGTTGGAGCAGCAGGCAGGAGATGGGCAGAGCTCAGGGTGACACTGAAACACCCATCCCAGCCCAGGCTCTGGTAAATCAGCCCAGGGGACAGGGGTTTTTCAGGAGAGAGCTGCAGGACAGATGTGCACGCCTGGATGGGTGTCCAGGTGAGGTGCTGGGAACTCTCACTGATGGCTGGTGGTTTGTGGTGCCTGCACTCAGGGCTGGTGTGGTGTGGGTGGAAGTGAAGCTGTGGCCTCAGCCAGTGTGGGCTGCTGAGAGCAGCCTCAGGCCAGCTCTGCTCCTGCCCAGGAGCAGCACCCCAGCACCAAAGGGGGCACGGGGCAGCCCCTGGTGCAGGGTCCAATGCTGGGTGCTTCCTGCATGGACAGAGTGCACAGCTCAGAGCCAGAGCCCAGTTTCTTCCCAGTATGATGAAGGGACTTTTGCCTGGCCAAACTTGAAGCCCAAACTGCCACCCAGCTTTTCCCTTGTCCAGTTTGGTGCCCAATTCACTATTTCTCATAGCAAGTTTCCTTTGGTTCAAATATCTGCTCTTTAATATATCCACAGTTATTACTGAACTAAAACCTTCCCTTTTTCCAGCTTCATTCCAGGTAAAGAAACTGACAATTAACCTGATTCAGTTGTGAGTTAATTCATTTAATCTCCAGGTGCCCTTAATCTTGAAATTAATACCCCTAAAACATGGCTAAGTAGCATTCAACCTTCTTCCTTTAATAATGTGTATAATGAAGCTTGTTTAGAGAGCAGCCAGCAGTATGGAGACCACACTGCAGGTGTTGCCCCTCTTTCCCACCCCAATCCAAATCCCCTTTTCCAGGTTAGTATGAGTCAGGACTTCACTCAGCACCAGCTGACAACATTGGTCCTAAAATGTCTCACGTGGCACAAGGGCCTGGTAAGTTTTGGGTCTGTGAAATATGAAGAATCAGTCTCAGTGGATCCAGCTTGTGGTGTGTTATGGTTTTTGCTGCCCTCTGACTGCAGGTAAAGAAGTTTCAGTGGCAGCAGTCTCCCCCTGCTCCTCCCACCTCTCCCTGCATTAATCTGCTCTGCCACACAGGACCCTGGCATCCCTCAAATGCTGCCACTGAGCAAGAAACTGGAGTTAAACTATTGTCTTCTACCTGATCTCCTGAATCTGGAGGGAAGGAGGCTCAGGAGAGACCTTATCACTCTCTACAACCATCTGAAAGGAGGTCACAGCCAGGTGGGGGTCATTCTTCTCCCAAGGAACAAGTGGTAGGACAAGGGGAATTGGCCTCCGGTTCCACCAGGGGAGGTTTATATTGGATTTTAAGAAAGAATTGCTTCACAGAGAGGGCTGTCAAGCACTGGAACAGGCTGCTCATGGCAGTGGTGAAGTCCCCATGCCTGGAGGTATTTATAAGACAGGTAGATGTGGCACTTGGGGACACGGTTTAGTGCTGGGCTTGGCAGTGCTGGGTGAACACCTGGACTTGGCATCTTGGGGGTCTTTTCCAAGCTAAGCCATTCTGTGGTTCTGTGACACTTGGATTTACACCAGGAGGAAGGCTGGCATGGCACATGGGTGTGGCAGGAGTTGTGTCCTGCAAGGAATGCCCTCCCACCAGCCCAGACTGCAGCAGGCTGCCTTTCCAGAGCTCTGCTTCCTTGTCTGCTCATTTTGCTCCTGTCTAAAGACTGATGGGAATGCCAGGAGGAAAAAAATAAAATAAAAAACCCTACCCAAAGCACTGGTAATTAGTTCCTGTAAATGGGTTTCAGTCTGGTTACGTCCCTGGCTCAGTCTGATGTAAGATTTTTTCACACCCTTTTCAAAATCACATGTTACAACTGGTTCTCTGAGAGTATTCTGGGACATTTGGTGTAAACAATTCTGATGTAAAACTGCAAAAAGGTGTTCTTTGGGTTGTTTTTTTTTTTGTGTTTCCTTAGAGTGCTTTAAATCATGGCACAAGGACCATACTCCTGTGGGAAACATGATCTTGTTCTCCCTACTCTCTGCTCCCCTGGGAAGTTGGGCACCTCATCCACCACTGCACAGCTCCCAGCACACCAGGCACCTCTCCTGGCACCTCTGGGCTTGGCATGAGCAGCCAGAACTCCAGCACAACCAACACCTTGTTCAAATCACTCCTTCCCATGCTTGTGCCCACCCCACTGCCCCATGTGGGTCCATGTCCCTCCATCATCAAATCTTACTGGAGACAGGAGGAGGAAGGGGAAGGTGAGCACTACCAATGGATCTCTAACCCATAAAAGGGATTAGAGATGGGCACAGGCTCTGCCTGGTTCCCCTTTGAGGTGGGTCCAGGCTCTCCCATCCCTGTGGCTGTCCTGGAAGAGGCAGCACAGGTCAGGTAGAGGGTCAGGGAGGGGACTGGGAGCTCCTGGGGAAGAATTTCTCAGGGAATTGCATCATGGATTGCTGGCCTGGGGATGGGCAAAGGTGTGGTTGAAGGACTTACACCAGACTTATTTAATTTTATGAGGCTGAGAAAGAAGAAAAGCCCTTGTGCCTTCATGCCCAGCATGAGTTCTGGTAAACAGGGCCAAAAATATCACAGAGCTGGCAAGAGTTGTTCACTGTGTGTCACACTGGCTCATCCTCCTTTGCTCATCCTCCTTTGCTCAGATTCACTCACCAACATAAGGCAACCTAAAAAGAAAATCTGAGGACTTTTGTGACACTTTGCTTTCATGTATCTTGTCGTGGGTAACTTCACACCTCCACTCAGGAAGCAACCCCAAGTATTTTGTAAATAAACACCACCTTCATGGAGAACGTTCCTATCCATTGTGTTGCCCTCTCTGCACTTTTAAATCAAACCCAGGAGGTTTGACTAGAACGTGCCAGAATTTTAAAAATTTGTTTTGATGTTTCTGATGTCTCAAAAATGCTTGCCTTCAATACCTTGACCCCTTGGCTGTAGCATTGTGTGTTTTGTACAGGTTTTGTTGTAAAGTTGGTTATTTTTTATAAGTCGAGATTGTGGTTTGACCCTCGGTTTCCCCCATGTTCTCCCTCATAATGGTTTGTTCCTGAGTTGTTTGTCTGTGGGATGAGGCTACACATGGCCTGTAAGGCCTCCTCACCCTCCCTCCCTCAGGTCTCCTCCTGAGCCTTGGGGTGAGCTTCACCTTCATCTGAGGCCTCCCTCACCCTCTGCCAAGCCCCTGTCATGGAGACCCAGGCTCTGGTTTGTCCCCTCCATGGTAAAGGATCAGCAGCAACTGAATATTCCCAAATCCATGGGACCTGCTGGGATTCATCCTGGAGTTCTGCAGGAGCTGCCAGATGTTATGGCAGGACCCTTCACCTACCAAAAGTCCTGCAAGTCTCTCCTGCTGGAGCTACTCAGTGTGAAAAAGGTGTGTGAGGGCAGCTGCAGACTCTGAGTTCAGCATCAGTTCCTGGAAAAGTTGTGGGCAAGATTCTACTGAGTGCTCCTAAAAGGCATTTAAGGAATGATACAATCACCAGGCACCATCCCTGTGGGTTCACATGGGGAAATGCTGTCCTCAGTGCTCATGTTTGAGCAGACAGTGAAGCTGGGCCACCTGGTGAGCAGGAGCTCATGAGGGACTGATGCTGGGTGGGGAGACAGAGACCTTTTCTGGCTGGGGCTTTTCATTTGATGGGTTTGCTGGGTTTGCTTGCAGGGTTTTTGGGGTTTTTTAAGTTATTTTTAGGCTTTTGGGGGTATTTATTGATACTATTTTGATAAGACAAGTACTTCTGTGCTCAGTAAATCAACCATCTGCTTCACTTAAGTGCTGTGAGAGGAGGGGAAAGTGAGGATGCAGCAGCTGCCAGGTATGAGGTGCTCAGAGGATGCTGCCTCTGGGGCTCAGCAGTCTCTTCTTACACCCTGCCTTGTGTGCCCACCCTGTCAGAACCCAGGACATTCCTCTGGCTGCCCTGGGGGACTCCAGACCCTGGCAGGGGGGCTCAGAGACCCTGGCACAGAGTCAAAAACACCTGTGCCTTTGATTTTAACACATGGAAACAATTCCCAACTTTGTGTGAAGAGTTACAAGCCACAAGGGTTTGAATAGAATGATAGTGAATTTATCACAGGGGGAAAAAGTAGAATCTTGGGGATTTAGAATGGGGGTTCAAGAGGCAAGATGGAGGAATCTGGGTGTGTCCTGTCCTTCTTGTTCTCCATCTTCTGCTGTGATGGTGACACTTCTGGATTGGTTTAGGGTAAAGACAGACTGTCTAACATAGGTGATAGTATTGGAAAATTATTGTAAATAAAGTACATGTAGTTCTCAGTATAAAAAGCTAACACCACCCTGAGGGTGGTCACTGTGCCACAACCCAACCTGCTGGACAGACCTCAGCAGGTCAGAGAAAGAATGGAACAGATAAGAGAAAATAAACAGCCTTCAAAAGCAGAACTGAGGAATCTCGACTTCTTTGGTTGTGGGGCTGGGAAAAAAGAGACTTTCTAATACCTCAAAAGTCATCTCAACCACAGAAACCCAAGATCACCCCATCTCCTGAGGCCAAATCAAGGGGGAGAAGTCAAGAAGGCAGCACCTCTGAGCAGGAGGAGCCCAGACTGGTGACACCCTGCACTCACAACCCACAGGACCTCGGACACTTCACAGCTTAAATTCTCATCTCAAAAGGCAGAGTCTCACCAGAAACAGCCACAGGAAAGAGGAGCAATGAAACAGAGACTGATGCAGAGCCTCACTGAGCTGCTCCCCCACTGCTGAGGCTCCACCGAGCCCTGCTTGCACCGCGGTGGCTCACGGCAGCCATCTGGTGAGCACAGCCATCGCCTTCTGCAGACAGGTGAGGGATGGCAGTGACGGGGACAGAGCTGTAAGCTGCCAGCAGAGCCTCCTCCCACCCTCCTGAGCTGCCCCGAGATGGTACCTGTTTCCTTCAGGCAGCACAGCACAAACCTGGCTGGGCTCTTGCACAGTAACCATTAATTAGATTTCAGATACATCATTTTCAATGTATCCAAAGTGTTTGCATTGTCATCAAATCAGTGACAGAGCTAATAAAGCCAGGGAAATGTAGAGGCATTCAGGCCATTGCCATCATGCTCTTGTGTTTGACTTCATGTTTCTGGCATACTCAAAATATTTAGGGTTTGGTTTGTGTGTGTGTGTTTTAAGGCTCCAGTACAATCAGTGAGGATACAGGTTTAAGACTGGAGCACCACAAGTCTCCTCTCCCTCTCCCTCTCCTCTCCTCTCCTGCTTTCAAACAAATGCTGCCATCATATTTGTTCCTTGCAATTGATTGGACAAGAATTAAAAATAAGCCATGGTGCTTTTAGATCTTAATGCACATCTCTGCAATAAGAGATTCTCTTGCTTTGAAATAAAACAGGCTGAGAGACACTTGTCAGTTTTAATCAATAATGCAGGGAATATCTTTAATATCTTTGCTCTGGATCCATCCCTGCAGGAAGTTGTGTCAGGGTTTTGAAGCTCCCCGGGAGCAGAAGGGCAGGAGGGATGTGCTGAGTCACTGAAGGGCATCACCCTGTGGAAGGAAGCCCCGGAGCAGGATGCAGGCACGGGGCTCAAACTGCCAGGATGTGACACAAAATCTGCCAGAGAGGATCCTGCCTGCTCTGGGCCAGCCCCTTCATCAGCAGCATTCACAGAGTGAGGACCCATTTCACCTCCCTGAGAGGGGGTAATTATTTCTTGTCAGTCAGACTCAATCACTGAACTCCCCACAGCTGGTGGCAGAGAACCATTTAGCCTCATTTACCACCCTGATGGCCTTTTAGCTCTCCCACATTTCACAGGGGCTCTGCCATTTCGCCCATAAATTCTTCTTAAAAAAAAAAAAAATCATAAAAATTTATGAGGGGGAAAAAAAAAGGGCAGAAAATGGAGGCAGCTAAGAGAAAAGGTACTAAAATTTTCAAATGAAGATGAGGTTATGTACCCCCAGCTGTTTCAAGTGCAGTGATTGAGGGGCTGGCTGATGAGGGATGATTACATTCCTTCTGCCCCTCACCCCCATGAAAAGCAGTGTGCATCCTCCCCCTGGATAGGGCTGATTACCAGCAGCACAGGGAAGGCTTGGAAACAACCTCATCTTCCCCATTTTGATGCAATCCTCGAATTTTCCTGACCCAAATTAACAAATACAGGCCTTTTGCAATAAGCCAGCACCTTTAAACAGTCTGAAAGCTTTAAAGCAGGAGGAACTGTGGGTATCACTTGGTAGAGAGACCCTTTTGTGGCAGTGTTTAAGATGGAAAATATATAGAGAAATTATCTTCTCATCAGTTAATTGGGATTTGGTTTCCAGGACTGGTTCTGCCACACAAAAATCCAGGCTAGAAGCAGAAAAGTACATATTTCCAATGCCAGGGTTCTCTAACTGTATCCAGTCCCCAAGGACTCAGATTTTGCTTTCAGCTACTGTTTGCAGAAGTGCCAGTTTCAATAAGAATGTTAATAATGATAGCAATAATTTTTTTTTAATAAGCAAATTATAAAAAGTGATGAGGAATTGACTGAGGGCTGAAAGAGCAGCCAGGCATCCCAAACCCCTGAACACCTGTTGAGTCTTATCAAAACCAATGAAAGAGCTGCCTTCCACTTTTTTCCTTTGAAGCTTTTAGCTATTTCCCCATTTCTCAAGTCCTGCAGTGGGATCCATGGTGATGAAGGCTGTGGAAGGCACCTGACTCACTGCATAGATAAATGTAGAAAAAAGTCTCCCAAACCCCCCACCCTCTGCTCTTACTGGCTTTGCTGCAAATAAAGACTGTGTGCTGCTGTACAGGAGCACCACAGTTACAGAAGGCACAGCCTAATTTGTTTGAGACCCTAGAAAACAGGATTGGAAAAGGCTGTGGGGCTATTCAGTCCATCCTCATGCTGTCTAAAAATCCTTCTTATGAAATGACAATCCTCTCATCAGTAATTTAATGAAAAGATTGTTAATTAAGTAACAATCAGCAGCATACAGGACTGGAATTGGAAGAAATAGAGATGCTTAACTCCCATGGTTCTCCCCACAGCATCCCCAATGCCAACAGCATCTCCACAGAACAATTTTCCTGGTCAGCATCTTTAATTTTTCACCAGTTGAAGGCACACATTCCCCTGGGATCTTTTCAGAACAGCACAGATGGGTGAAAATATTTAATGTATATTCAGCAGTTACCAGAATTGACATCTGAAACCAAGGAGCAGTGGCACCGTGTGACCAGTCAATTCTCATTGAACCCAACTAAGGATGTTTTCTGTAGCTTAAGCCCTGCTCTTTGAAAGGCTGAATGTGTAGAGCAAAATCAGAGGAAATCTTTGATAGATGAATCATTCAAAAAATCTTCACAAAATAAATATTCACAGGGTGTTACTACTTAGGGCAGTAGGGAAGTGGTTGATTGGGCTGCAATTTTTGAAGTCCAGCATTAAATCTTCATGCCACGCATCCACATGCTAATAACTCAATTCTGGAAGTGCTTGATGCATCCAGCCTAAAAAGGCAGTAGTCTTTTTCCTCATAGATCACCCCATCTATAGATCAGATATCTGCAATTAATTCACTGCTTTTCCTCTTTTCCCAGTGACTCTTACAGCAAAAATCCTTATTTATTAATACCAGAGTGCATAGCTTTGCACTTTGCAAGATTAAATTTAATCTCACCTCTATTATTCTAATTCTCCAGCTCATCCAATTCCTCTAAGATTCTCTGATCCTCCTCCTCCTCAGCTGAGCCCTCCCTCATCTGTCTCTCAACACGCTTGGTGAGCACGCTCCAGCTCATCCTGCCCAAATCATTACAAATTAATTGATGTCAATCAAGACCAATTTTTGAAGCACACAACTAGGCATCTCAGGATTTGATTTTAAAGGTTTGTTTGCACCTCCCTTGGTCACTCCCTTTTTATCCCCTCAGTAACCATTTTTTAGCCACACTGATTTCATCCCTCTCTCCCTGGCTGTCAGGCTTCCAGCTCCCAAAGCACATCCCTGCATGAATCCTGCAATCCTACAAAATTATAAATTTTAAATTCTGAAGACCAACAGACTTCTATGCTCAATCCCCACCTGCCCCCTTGTAAAGGGAGTTTGTTCTTCCCCTGTGCTGTGCAGTGTTCAATCCATTCAGTTAAGGGCAGGAGTGGACTGGAGTCAATGCTCAGTGGTGCTTCAACTTCACTAAAACACAAATTCCTGCCCCAAGACTACAGACTGATAGGGCTAAGGAAAGGTGGTCCAAGGAAGTGAGGAGATAAGACTCATTAAGTTTGGATTTTGATGGATTTTGGTGAGGTTTACTTTGGTTTGGAGCCTTGTCTATAGGAGTAGATGTGGAAGAGGTGATGCTGCAGTTGGATATTTACAGTGTGCCCCTACTGTTTATACAAGACAAAATCACAGGCTGAGAACTAAGCTGTAACTTTGCCCACAAAGGTGGCTATTACATATTTATTCTGCATTCCCTATTTAAATCACTGAATCAGAGGCAATTTTTTAACCCTGATGAGCCTTCTGAGGTCACTGTGTGCCCTCCATCAGGCTACCAGAGGAACAATTTGGGGTGTCATTAGTCTGCCCCACATAATGAGGTTCTCTTGAGATGCACCCCAGTGATGTGACAAGCTAGCAATGCTTCCCTGGAAAGGGATACACTGCATCACAGGTGCCACTTGTAGTGATGCCAGGATTTTTACATTTAACTTAGTGAATAATGTTAACAGACTACTAAAAAACCCCTATGAAGTGCAAAACAGCTGATTCTGCCCTCTTTTCTGTAGAACTTTTCTTGATCTACAGCAGACCAGTGGAATTAGCCTCCATTTATGTTGATATAATTGTGTTCAGGATGGTTACCAAACTCAGCTTGCCAAAAGCTCCTCTTTATGGCATGAATTAAGCAATATTTGAAAGTGGAGATCTTCCATTTGACATGTCAGTATGGCTAAAAAGCACCAGAAAAGCTTCAACACTCACAGGCTTTCCTCCTGTATGTATGTTATCTCTTTTTAAAGAGACCCCTCTTGTTTTCCAGACCCTTTGAACCAGCCACACAAGCACAAGTTCCTTTTACCCTCAGCCACTTTTGCTTCCATCTGGGGCACCTTTGCACAGCTGGTGAAGAACCCTGTGTTACGCTGCTGATGTAAAAGCAAGCCCAGAGGTGATACCATAATAAAAATGGTCAAATAATCCAGTGTGTGAAGCCTTTTTTGACAAGTTTGTAGTTGTACATCAACAAGCAACAACAAGCAGGAAATTATAAAGATCAGTTTTTATTGACATATTTTAGGTACAATAAATATATTTACATGTTCACATTTCAAAACATGGAAATACATGTAAAAAAACTTGTACACGAGATCATTGTGTTTCCATTTTTACATTCACCCAAATAGGTAAGACAAAGATCTCTTATGCACGTGGAGGGTTTGGTATAGTCCAGTATTACACTCAAGCAATCAGCAGTGCACACCTGGTGCAGATGATGCTGTAGGAAACATGAGGCAGATGCACTCCCAGTGCAGTCAGTATGATACAGTCGGCTGCTGAATTTATATCCTGAACTGCTAATAAACAAACTCTGCAATCCAGATTAGAGCAGTACATTTGAAATGATTCTCCAAACACCCAGATACAGATAAATATGTATCTATATATATATATATATACACACTGCTTAGGACTTTACAGGTTAGGAAGGATCACATTCAGTAATAGTAATAGGAGGTAGAATCGTGTCGACAGTGTTGGTATTTCTACGTGGCAATAACAAAAAGTGCTATTACTATCACTGAATTCAAGAACAGAGCTCCTGAAAAAGTGAAAAGGATAAAATAGTTGTTAATCCTGTTTAGCCTGGCTAAATGCTCAAGCATGTAAAGGAAATGTCTACATTCCCCAGCATGGGTAAAACTGCAAAGCAAAAGTGTTAAGTGATGCTTCTCCAGTGCTCTGGGATGGGCAGCATGGCCTAAGGGGTGACACCTGTACCAAAGCAAGCTCAACTTCAGGCACCAGAGTCTGCAAAGGAGAGTGTGGTAGGGTGGATTTCAGAGCAGGACATCTAGGGTTCAAGTACCCTCAAAAGAGCTGGAAGAACAGAAGACAGAGCAAAAGATTGAATGCAATGCACTCAGGAAAAAAAGCAGAGAGATGAACAGAGTGTGAAAAGGGCGGGAACATAACAAGGATACAAATGGAAATGGAAAAATGGGGGCAAATGAGATGAAAATGAGAAAAAGCATAGCAGAGAGGCAAAGGGCACCACAGGAAAAAAGAATATTGACTTAATCCAAAGGCTCCTTTATAAAAAAATTATATGCAATGGTACAGAAGATCAGCTGTGAATAAATAAGGGTTAGCATCTGGTCTCTGCTGGATCTGTAAGTAAAAATGTCTATTAATTAGAAGTTAAACTGCTGAAAGAAGTTTCATCATCTGAAAAAGAAAACCTGCAAACAAATGGTTTTGTTATTCTCAAAATAGAGATAAAACTGTAAGGTTCCAATCTCAGCCTGGCAGACACTAGGAAAAAAATACCATGCATATTAAAATCCATTAGATGCACACAAAGAAAATCCTGAACAAACACAACATCAATACAGCCGTGTTGGAAACTGTGATCTTCCATGTGACTACACAACATTGCAATACAGCTACATTTAACTGTACACAGGTCCTTTTACAAAAGTATTTTTAATCTGCAATACTGTTTAAAGTTTAGATGGTAAAAACCACTGAACACAAGTGCTGTTACATAAAATAAAAGCAGTGTAACCTGTTGAAAAAGTGTATCTATAAAGCCCATTTCCAGTTCATTAGAAAAATCAGTGAACCAAGAAAGCAGAGAGCAACACAAGCACCTAAAAGACCCTGTGAGATTAACTTTCACCTTGAGGTTTTCTTTAGTGCAATAAGGACCACACTTTCCACCAAAGTAGAGAAGCAGAAAAGGAGTTTGTTTGTTTGTTTGTTTGAAATTAAAAAACCCAACCCTGCCAAAAGCAGCATTATAAAGAACAAAATGATCCTTCCCAACCATATTGTACCAGAAGTTGGCATACCCAAGGATCCAATATGAATCTGGTTTTGTACACAAGCCCCTGCGCTCATGTGGACAGTAAGTTATCTCCATGCTTAAAAACCAGGTTACAAAAAAACCTTACAGAAAATCCTTAGGATTTGATACTAATTTAAGATAAAATACTTTCAAGTATTATAGTTATGAATTAATTAGAGGACAAGGCATGATTTAAGGTAACATTGAAACAAAAGCTCTATGTTACCCTAAATGACCTTTATAATACAGCTAACTTTCTGCAATCTGTTTAGGATTTGTTTCCTTTACATTTAATTTCTCATCTATCATGATGCTAAAAAAAGAAACAAAAACAAAAGCACAAAAATGCATTAAAAAAAAAAAAGGTTTATGTCTCTCTGAACAAAAAATGCCTGTTTGACAGTGAACAGGTGACACAGATTTCTACCTTCAAGTACCATGACTCGTATCACAGACAGAGTACTACACAAAGGACAGGAAAAGCACAATACTATGCCAGAGAACAAATCCAGGGTATCTCCCAAGCAGACAAAAAAAAAACCTAAAAAAAACCAAAACCAAAAAAAAACCAAAAAAAAAAAAAGAAAAATAAAAACCCAAAAAACTAGGGCAAAAAAAACCTCTCAAAAGAACCCCCAGAGCCTCCCACCCCCTCTCAGCCCAGGCACAAGGGTGACACACCCACACACACATACAGCCACACGGTTAATGAGGGCAGGAAGTGCCTGCAGCAGCTTCCAGGGAAACAGCATCATTTCAAACTACACAGATAAAAAACACTAGCTTTAAAAAAAGATAAATATAGCACCAAGTAAAAGTTTGGCTTTTTTAATCCCCAGTACCTGACATTAAAAAACACAACTTTGAGGACCTCCAAGGTTATTCTGAAATAACCTTCAGTTTTACTCTCATCTGTGTCCTTGCAGAGGAAACCTAACATTAGTGAATTAAAATGCTCAGTCTGCTTGGCATTTTACAGGCTAGAAGGACTTTACAAAAATATCAGAAATCTGAAGCAAACCTTCAGATTTAAATGGGGGGGATAAACTAAATATCCAAGGATACCATGCAGAGGGGGTGCCTGGATCCACTCCTCCTTCCCAAAGTCACACTGGGGATATGTGTGGGCTGAGGACAGCATCCCTCTGGCTATGGAAATGCTACAGAGCTGTCCTGGTCCCCCCTGCCTGCAGCAAGGACCCTGAGCATCCATCCCCAGCACCACACCAGAGGCTGGTGTGGCACTGACAAGGTGTGGCACTGATAACACTGGGATGCACCAATGTGCCACCAACCTGCCCCACATGTGAAACCCAAACTGTGCAACCAAAACAGCCCCAACTTTTGAGGACAGTATCACACCACAGGCCTAAATTTGTACCTGCAAACAGCACAATGGAACAAACCCAGAGAGCCCCCGTGCCTTGGTCTGACTGTGTTTCCCCTCAGAAGTTAAAGGACAGAGTTGTTTAAGGGTTTTTTTAATTAAAAAAAAAAAAAAAAGTAGAACATTCAACTAAAATACCACAGATCATATGGGTACTTCAATATTTTAGTCAAGGCAAAATATGAATAGTTATAAAGTGAATTTTCCAGTGGTACAAGATGGAAATGAAATAATTTGAAAAAAAAAAAAGCTGACTTCATATAACCACCTACTGGAGTTGCCTATTTAAATAATTATAAAATTATGCTAATAAAAACTGAACAAATAATACACAGATCAGGATATATGTATTGACTTACTAGCATCTTTATAAAAATTTGAAGATATACACAAAAACACATCAACATTTATGGAACCATATCCATTTAAATTTCGATAAGACAACACAAAAAACTAACAAATAGCTAAGATGTGGTTGACTGTAAGCACTTTGAGTAGCATTTTAATTTTAAAAGGTCAATATTTACATACTACATAAATGCCTTCTCTTTTTTTCCATTTTGCATCATATTGTGAATTCACTACAAAGAAAGAACAAGATAATGGTTGCAACAGATCTTCCAAGAAAGTTAACTTAGAATGCTCAGATTTAACTCTGTGCTGGAAGAGAACACATCAAGAACACGTCTGTCTAGCTTTACCTCTATTTCCTTTGGGTGTTTTTGGGAGGAGACAGTAAATGGATCTAAAGGAGCTGTATCATCCAAACCAATCAATGCCAAGAGATCCACTTTTAGGTTATGATTTGAGCAGTAAGAGAACACAAACATTTCAAAAAATGACTCACCTAATTGCTACTTTTGCTACTGAGTTTTTTAGGACATTAGAGAGACATGGTGACAACACAGGGTGTGAGTATGTATGTATGTGTATAATAAAACAAATATAGACATACATACATAAGGTAGGTTTACATGGAGGAAGGTACCCAGGTACTGCAGTAAGCAGCTGAATTAATCCCCAGCAATCCACCCATACCCTATGCACAAGCATAAATCTCCTGCAACTGCTGTTAAAGAGGATGCATCTACTCATTAAACAGGCATTGCTCATGTCACTCCTTCATTTAAATAGATATGAGGCCATTTCATGCCTTTATTCCAAAGCCACACATTTGTCTCAAAAAAAAAAAAAAATTAAAAACCCAAGTGAATAAAAATTTTTAAAACTTAAGTTGGCTGAACCTCAGGCTCTTTGGGATGGATTCAAAACCCAAAGCAGGAGTGTTTCTACAAACTTCTTTGACTTTTGAATCAAACCCATATTCTTAGGCTCCAAGAAACCCTCTAACCCCAATAATGTTTGCTTCTGACAGAACAGCTGATCAACTGCAGATGTTCCTACTGCTGAACTCAGCTGCTGGCCTGTCTGGAGTTTGCATCTATCCCAGATTTCCAGGCACGCACTACCGTGACTCCGGAGATGTCTCCTTGTCCTGCTCACTGCAGAGAAGCTGCTCCCTAACAGTGGGATGAGCAACTGTTCAATGCCTTATTTTAAAGATCACCAGGTATTTCTTAGGAGTAAAAGTGACATAACCTGAGGAGGCAGTGTAGGGGTCCCAGAGCTAAGGGTGTGAGGAGTTCCACAGCCTGGGCTGATCACTCTGCAGGTCTTTGGGGCTGGTCCCACTGGGCACTTCCTACCTGCAGCTCTGTCCTGGGCTTGGCTCTACCCTGAAGCACTAACAGCACTTCATGTACAGCAGCTGTGGCTGTCATTAAACATTATGCATCAATTATACAGGTGGCTGTAAACCCTGCCTCCATGAAAAGATTCTCATTCTGTTACTGTGTCTTGTCACTAAATTTTAAATGGACTTAAAGAATATTTCCCAAGCACCATGTTATCCTAAATTATTTCAATGAATAGAGAGCAGGTCTAACTAAAAGTCTTTTGACAGTACTTATTCCCTCATTATTTTTGGTAACTTTTACTTAATTGAAAATCTGGACCAAAAGTGGAAGAAAGCCAATTAGGTATCTGTGCCATTAAATCATCCAAAAAAAAAAAAAAAAGATACTATTAAAAAAAGGTAGTATAAATTTGCTTAGCTTATCCCTTCTAGATTGGCATGCCTATTTGGGACCCCATTTGCAGCTCTTTTATTTCATACCCATAGTGTTCTTCTGCAGTCACTCAGGTAACAAACCTACATTTCTGCAAGTCCCCCCTTCAAAAAGCAGGTGGAGTGCTTAAGAGTATTCCTAAAATAAAGCATGAAGCAAAACATCATGGTCTAAAAACTAAGGAAATGTTCATAAAAACTGGAATCCAATATAAAGATGACATTTTAATAAGTTTATTCAGAAGTAACTGAAAAAATTGTTACTTTGGCAACCCCCTCTGGATGCTTCTAACCAAAAGGAAATATTATGAATTTTACTTTGAATAAAATATAAGCTCCTTAATGTTTTCATAGCATTTTTGGGAACTGACACGCTCATCAGGAGATTCACAATGTCCTTATTGTCCTTTATGTATCAGGAACACCACATCAAAACAAGTCCCTTCAGTTACAGGTTTCTTACTGTTCAGCATTAATGACAAAATAAATCTCAAAGAAAAAAAACCTGATCAAAATAAAGCATGAGGCAACCATGAAACACTAGGCCAGAAGAACTATCAGGAATGCACCACTCTTCCTGCATAACATTTTTGAAGTAACCCACCAAATACTTCTTTTTCCTTAGATCTGGCAGAGTTATTTAAAACAACCTAATTACAACTCAGAGTTCACTACCCCACGATGCTACTGAAGGGTGAAGATCCTTGTTTTTAAAAACCAAGGGAAAATACAGCAGTGTTATTCCTCCTACACAGGGTTTTATGGAATAAGTGGAGTTGGAAAGAGAAAATGAAAGTCTATGTTGGAATAGAAGAATGCAGAGACTTATTTACAAAAATCAAAACTACAATTTTCCAGTGTCACCTCCAAAGCTTCTCAGCAAACTGCTACTCAGCAAAGCAGACCATGTTCAAATCTATGCAAGAATACCTTCTGTGCTCTCAGGTATACAATGCAACTAATTTGTTTAGAAAAATGTGTTTTCATTCAAATACCTTGCACTGAAGATAAGAGCAACCATTATCAAATATTCTTTGCTATTCTTTGAAAGTTTTTCAAATCTTTCGCTGTAACCGTTCTCTCTCAAGTCACTGTGGTCACACAGTAGGATCCTGAAGAACAATGTCTACATGCATCAAAAGCATTTTGGAAAAAAAAAAAAAACTCTATAATTCCATGTGGTTACAACAGAATGTGAAGAAACTGAACAGAAATTCCACCTTTGCAGATCCTGTCGAATTCACCTCTCCTGGAGGTCACCTTGGTGCTTTCTGGAGTTCAACAGAGCAGTTACAGACTGAGCTGACAGGGTCCCAACCCGATGGATTTTCCTCTGTGAGTCTGTAGCTCCACAGTACACTGAGGCTGGTGCAGGGGCTTCTCTGCAGACATCACTCCACTATCAGTGCCACGTTGATGTGGGACAGATCTATCATGTGCCTGTTAAAAGTTAAAACAAAGTTAAATGTGGTGCTCAGACTGATTCGGGCATGGAGCTTCCATGAAGGTCACTAATCAACAGATGCTTGATTGGATTAAAGAAACACTGAGCCAGAGGAGACTGATTTTATCTTCTGAAAGGAAGGAAGGACCCATGGTGGCAGCAGTGCTTAATTATTTACCTGTGGAATTTCTGTTGAAATGCTAAAGCATGTGCTGGCTCCTTGAACTTTGCTATGGCTTTCCGTTGCTGAGGGAGCATCTGTAAACTCTGCAGAGACAGAAAAGCCAAAACATATTTTTAATATTCACTTCAAGATCCACTTCACAACAGCATGAAATCGACTGAAATTTTGCTGTATTTCTTTATTCAGAAACAGATTTCTGTTTTCTTTTTTTGTGCAATAAAAGAATAGACTGGAAAGAGACTTCTGAGACTGCAGTCAGGGTCCCAGCTGATGGTGTTTGACTTGATGCTTTAAGCAACTGTACCACCTGGAAAACCCAGACTATCACTTGTTAAGCAAAGGTGACAATTCTTCAATTCAAGAGCAGATGAGCCAAACCCCACAGCCAAACTCCCACCAAGTAAGAAGCATTCAACTGGTCAGGGCTCAACTGCCCACACAAACACCTGGAGTCATTCACCTGATGTACATTAAGGGATCAGGGCTTTCCACAGGTTAGGCAGGGCAGAAACAGAAAAAAGTGGTAATTTCTCTCAACTGCACATCCTCATGCTGTTTTTATGAAACAAGTGGCCAGCTTTTGGCAGACATCACCACAAAACCACGGTGAGATGGGTTAGGTCACCACTTCCAAGTCCTCCACACAACACACATCTCCTAGACAAGTCCATCTGACACGTGCCTCCCAACCATGAGAGAGAATTTCACAAAGCTTCAGCTGTGACAAACCCCCTGCACAGTACTGAGCTCTCCAAAACTCCAGCACACCTCAGCCAGGACTCTGGAGAACTCATGTCCTTACTCCCTGCTTGCAGCAGGTCAGGCTGACCCCAGAGAGCAGCCCTGTGGCCTTGGTTAAGAGCTGTTATCACACTTATGAAGATTAAAGTTTATGAGTTTTTGAGCTAGCACTTCATTTATAATAGAATAATTTTGAAAAAGACACTTGAGAAATTCAAGAAGATGAAGATTCACACATTAAATAGCTACATATCCAAGAATCAGTGAGAACATCCAGCAAGTATTCAGCATCACAGAATACTCAGGATGGAAATATGATCCTGCAATCCTGCTGCCTGTGAACACAGGCCAGAGATTTCAGAGTAATGAGGTTAAAACAGATCTGAAGGCTTCAATCGAAATTTCACAGTACCACAGTGATTCCAACATCTCACAGAAAGTTCTGGATGTTTAATAGCCTATGCTGCAGCACATTAAAGACAGAATTGTTCTGATTCAGCTTCCAGTTGTTCTTACAGCTTTGGATGCAGAATAAAGAATTATTAACATTCTACTTTTCTCTGACTTTCTACATAATGGCAATACAGTTTTACACTGAGATATGTATATATACACACAAATGTATGTATATGGACACCTTAAACTGTTCTAGATTATGATCTCCTGATGGATAATATAAACATAATTCTTTGCTCTTGCATTTTGCCTGGAACTCAGCTGCATCCCCCACACTTGGATGATTCCAGCCCTCTGATGGTCAGTCCTCAGGATTTTAAACTTTGCCTTCAAAAACTCTGTATCACCACCTAGACTGTTAAAAAAGCACCACAGATCTTTGGAGGAAGCAAGGATTCCTTGTGAAACAACATACAACCCCACTCAACACATTTTGGCAGTGACACACTTTGGTATCTCTTAGTGAAAGAATTTTTAATCCCACTAATCTGTTCCCTGTTCATTCAATCTAATGGAGCATTTAAAGCAAGATGTCATATGCCTAGATGAAATTTGTTATTAAAATTGTCTACTTCTATCTTTTTTGAACATATAAGACTCTCTTGGTAAATGTGTATTTAACAAGAGCCATGGCACCTGATAAGTCCAATTTCTTTGTATCTAAGCCTGACAATTCAGCTTTGCCACTTTCTGTAACTTACCTATCTGTGATTTTGAAGCAATTAATTTTGCACCTTCTTCTAACTGACAGGAAACTTTCCTCTCTCCAGGAAAATCACAGATGTTTAGTATTTCCACCAGCCTGTGATTTCAAAGTGAAAGCTGAGTAAAAGTTAAAGGATTCAGCAAATCTGATAAGCATCAGGAGGTTAATTTGCATTTTATAGTTTTTGGAAAGCTGCTATGATGAAAAGGTACAGCTAAGTCACTGCAACTTCTCCATTTCTGAGCTGGGAGAAATAGGATTTAACTTTAACAAAACACACTCAGAGGATGATCTTTATTTCTTTTTAAATCAGAATGCTCTTGACACAGTTAAGCACATTTTACCAACAAGAATGCAGTCATGCTGCAAAAAGCAGTGGTGAAAGACCCTGGATAAAGCTCAATTCACCTGCAGGTTTATCTGCAGGAATGTGACAGAGATGCTGAAGTTTGTGTTCTCCTTCCTTACTGATCTCACTTTTTTATGATTTATTGAACTAGATCTTAACACATGTTTCCTTGACACCACTTTTCTTGCTAAAAAAGAAAGAACCATGAACTAAGTCAGTCTCGTCACTGAGGACTATGCTTTGAAGACTAAAAATTAAACACAGCCTTTAAGTAAGATTTGGAAAGAACAAACTTTAAGAGTTGCCAACAAAAATATCTCTGAATTACAGCTGAAAACAAACAAAAAATCTCTTCTGTTCAAAGAAGTCAACGCTTTTAATGACAGAAAAACCTGTCTGAATCACTGAAAGAATGAATATTTCAGAGAACAGTTCAACAAGAGGAGCTGTACAAGAACCTGCACCCTGCATGTCCTGCCTCCAAGTGATCCTCCCCACAATGTCAGGTCTCACTTAACTACCACAGCAGATTCCCCCAGTGCTTTATGCTCCAGACTCCTGTTGTGATCAACTGAAGAAGAGAAGCTGCTTTTGGTGACTTTTCCCACAAGAACTGAGATATTACTGCATTAATATTCTGGAGAGGAGCAAAAGTAAAATTTGATTTTGCAGTTTATACAAGCATGATGATGAATTATTAACAAGTTTCTCAGTAATTAGCATGTAAAAATTGACTAAAGGAAGACATTCTGGTATAACACAGACTTATTAACCAAATTAGGCAAAGCATCTTAATATTATTATAGATAACTTATTTATACTTTCTTATGAATTAATAAGCTTATTAACTGACTGGTTTGGGTACTGTGTTCTTACACTGTATTACTGCTTTATTTTCCAGAGCAAAAAAAAACCCCAAAAGCAATCAAAACACTAAATGCATTTTAATACTCAACTGCTTTGGCAACAAGGCATCAGTTCTTGGGTAAGTTTACTAAAAAGCATCTTTATCAGATTTAATTTCACTGGTCAATACAACTATGGAAACAAAAAACCACCCATCTGATCCTTCACTGAACTGCCTAAACACAACCCATCACCCAGCCTGGGGTAAGGCAGCATCTTCTCAACTGCTGCAGTTACACATGCCTGATTTAAGACTGAGAATTAAGGACTGCAAAACAAGGGATAGACTAATGTTGCACAAACAGTACTGCTCCAGTTGGAAACTTTCTGAAAAAAAAAAAATTTAAATGGGTTTTATCCAAATTCTCAGCCTCTGCTGCAATCAGACTATGTCAGCAAAAATGATGCATAATCACTTCGTGTTTGTTAAGGTACATGAGGTACACACACCTTCCTTGGGTATAGATAAAAAACCCCTTCAGGTTCTGTTTTAACAAGAGACAATTACTAAGCCAAGTTACTCTGAAGATGTGACCACAGTCTGAAATGGCACCATCTTTGCTGTGTTTTCAAACAAATCCTCATCTATCATGACTTGCAAGTGTGAACACTATGCATCCAGCTAACAAAGATTTATTTATGTTCTGACTTTGGGACAATACCTTCTTTCTCACTTAACTACCTAAGCCCTGACTGTTATGTTCTAAGAACACTGATGATAAGGCACACAACACATTTACCATAGGTGCAGGGCCTCAGCTGCTGCCATCCCATCCTGAGCAGACAGGCTATGGGCTGGGAACAGAAATTAAGAGTTCCACTTCAGGAGAAACCTGAAGTAAAATTACTGCATTCTCATCCTACTGGATTATTTCTGTCTTTTTGAATTTGGGGTGATTTGCAGTTTAGAGCTGATCCTACGTTTGGAAGATGTTAACAGCTACAGTCAGAAGAAAACTTCCTTGTGTATCCTGTTGAATTTTATTATCCCAAAATATTCAAGGCATTATCTCAAAGACTTAGTCCATCAGCTTCTGCTTTTGTTGATTCCAAACAAACAAGCTAGGAAAATACATCCAAAAATTAATTCATTTTACAAATCTTACCCATGTTACTTTGCTAGTTTAACACACTTGAACTTCTTCATCCTTTTTGAATAATTTGGCAGCTGTTTTTTTGGTTTTTTTCAGTGATAACATTCAATAGCCCCTCTCCCCTTCTGAAAACACATTACTATTTGAAAACAGAGGCACAACCACCACTGCTGATGGTGATGGTCAGGCAGTGGTGAGTCCATCTTGGAGTTGGTTGGCATTGGCTCAATCAGACACAGGGGAACCTTCAGGCAGCTTCTCACAGAATCCACTCCTGTAGCCCCCCACTACAAAAACACAGCCATGCAAATCCAACACCCATTTCTCAAAAAGTAATTCAGTGTCTTATGATCTCCATTGTAATGACAAAACACATGGTTCCATGTTTTCCAAAGCATGACACCTCAGTAGGCATTTGATCAGAGTTTGCTATTATTCTGACACCTACAGATTTTGAAAGGCCAGTGGTGGGAGGCAGGGTGGCTGCAGCTCTGCCTCTGGAGACCAGCTGGTTCTAGTGAGCATTGTTTGATTTACTGGGAGGGCCCCTACTCTTCCTCCACAGGAGACTTCCCTACTGCAACACCAGAACCTCCTATCATGAGCCCCTAACCTGAAATGCCACAATCCTCCCAAACGTCACAGCTCTGAGAAAACAACTTCATTCACATCTTCTCTTTAAGTTGACCTAGTCAGATGTTCACCAGAGGATGAAAACCTCTTCTGGGACCCACTCAGGTGGAAAGGATTGACAATACACACAATAACTTCCAAGGGATTTCAAATGACTGGTTACTTCACAGATTTGGCAGTACAGATCTACTGTGCAGCAGTTCCTGATAGCAGCCTGAGGTCACAGGTATTCTGAGCATGTTTGACTCTGGAGGACAGAAGTTACATTCTGACATATTTCTAGCATTAAAAATAAAAAGCCAGTTTAGAGTGAGGAAGAGTATTTTACATGGAAAGGATTTAGGAAGCACAGAGCTCATTTTGATCTTGACTGTCTTCTTTTTCTGCTTAGGAACTGCCATGGAAAGATGCAGATCTTAGGCTGAATGGAAAATTCAAGAAGCTCAGAATTTCATAATCATACTTTTGATTGAGAGTTTGCTTACAAGCTGTTTTAAAACATACTATTTAACTCAAAAACTTAAAAAATAATCAGCAGCTCTGGCTTTTTCTGCAACTGAACTACTACCAGTGACTAAAGCATGAATATCATAAAAGGACCATTCCCTCTGAAGGTATTTCCTTAGGCCTGAAGATCTACACTGCCCTCAAATTTCTCCTCTATCCAAGCTCTGTAATTAAATTTGTACTTTCTTGTACAATACTGAAAGAGCCAGTATGATCAGAACAGCAAATTAATCTCTAGTAAAACTTCACTGCAAAACCAAGGGCCTTGAGACAAACAGCAGGACATCCTCAAGTACAAAGCAGAGACTGCAGAATGCAAACACCTTGGACACCAGAACTCTCAGAGGTTACACAGAGAGTAAGAAGTGAAAAGGGAGATAACAGAGCACTGGGAGATGGAAACCAAGCAGGTAGGAATGAGACTGGAGCAAGCACGTGTTTTAACTATAGGAGACACATGGGAAGTGAAGGTTTCCTCTTTTACTGAATTTCTCTCACTGAAGTAAATGTACTGCCCAGCAGAGCACACTTTCAGTTCACCAGTGGGTTTGGGATTAGGGGTGCCAGTTCATCTAAACTATTAAAAACCAGGTCTGTGCAAAAAGAAAGCAAACTTCCCCAACCAACATCATCTCTAGTGTGTGATCCAAGCTGTTCTGCAGCAAGTCAAATAGCAGCACAGCAGGCACTTTCTAAACAGAACAACCAGATTCCATTTTTTCTTCCCTGCCATCAATAAAGGCAGACACGTTTTTATTGTCCTCACAGTCTCCTGATACCTGAAGCATCCTTCCTGGCAGTGACACTTCACAGCTACTACCAGCAGGCAGAGAGGCTGGGACAGAATGTATTTATTTCACCCTCAGCTGCTGCAATTGATCTCTTCCACCTTCTGTTCCTCCTTTCTGCTTTTCTGACACCTTTGACTTCCTATTATTTGCCCTTAAAAGTACTCAGCATTCTTTTTCCATATGCAAGGTGTCATGAGGGGAAATGCTGTTCTGTCCCTGAGCTGGGCATCTGTCACTCCCACACAGCTCTACAGCAAGGCTGAACTGGGCAGGCTCATGATGGAGCTGCTCTTCTTTCCCCCAGCCCTAAGGATGGAGCAGGACTGGCCACATCTTCTCCCATAGCTTCTGCCACAGCTGAAAATATTTTCCCAAGCAGAAAGACCATAGTGGTCCCCTGGTCAGCCTGAGCACCTCATGTCAGAGCAGAACCCCCTGCTGCCCTGCAGGAGCACATTCTGGGGGTGTGCACCCAGGCATTTCCCCTGATGCCTCTGTGAGCTCAGATAAATCCTGGGAATGCAGGCAGGAATGCATCTTGATATCTTCAGTGTCATGCTTTTTATAAGCTACAAGAACATGAAAATTTGGTGGATGATTGATTGATAACTTATGATCATGGTTTATATTTCTGTTGGGTTTTTTTGGGAGGGGTCAGTTCTGGGGTGGTTATGGAATGATGATGACTGTTGGTTATTGGTTTTGATACTAGGAAATACAGAGGAAGGTTAATTGAAAGTGTATTGATGATAAGTGATTTGGATAATATAGGGACATATGGTTTAATTGTTTATTAAAAAAAAGTAAAAATGTCAAGATAGAAAGAAAATTATATGTGTAAAATGGGATTTAAAGGGCTGGCTGGGGCTGCCTTTACAGCAGCCCAGCACTAGGTAGCACTGTCACTCCAGGAAAGCAAAGCCAGGCACATCAGCACTGGAACTGCTTTTCCTTTCCCAGACCAGAAATGAACATGTTAGCAGAGCAAAACCCTTATTTGTAGAACTGCTCACAGTACACCTACAATCCCAACACTCTCCTCACCTCTGATATACAACAGTGTGTCTTCCCAATTTCTCTTTTTTTAAGCATCAGAATTTATAATCTTAAATGTTCACAAATACTGAGATTTTGCACTGATGCTTTAAGTTTGCATCTATTTGCATCTATGATTAAAGATGATGATGATGATGGAACACCTCTGTAAAATAATTCTTTCAGTACTAAAATTATCTGGAGATCTAGAAAAGACTTTACCTGCCACCATCCCAAACTCAATTCATCTGAGGGTGGCAATAACTAGCTGAACACAACTTTTAGACAATATAAACATTAAACCTGAATTCAAGAGCACAAAAAAGAAAAACGCAAGTGCTGTTTCTCATGACCTTTGTAACTTATTAGTAATCTACTTTATCAAGTGGTTCTGAATGGATGTGCATTGAATGTCACTGCTCCACCACCATTCTCAGGAGGCTTTAGTTTGGTGATGTGCACAGAAATCTCCTGTACTTTCCAACACTTTGGAATACATAATTTTATTTATAACATGTAATTCTTTAGAATCAACAATGAGATTTTACTGCAGGTACGTTATTTGCTTCTGAAAGCTCATCCTCTCCAGAAAGAGTATGACAGCAAATTGTATGCTGGAAGGAAGCACTTCTGCTAATTTCATCATGTTTGAGTTGTAAAAGGCAGATGTAACAAAGGGGATGTTCCTGGAGCCCCAAAGATTTTCTTATATTCAATGTCTTGAGAATCTTAATGGTATTTTTTTTCCCTATGTTAATAACACTTTCAGTGAAGCAGGGATGAGAATTAAAGAGTTTTCAGTGATTAAGCAACAGAAGGTATTTCAAAGGTTGTACATGGGAAAAGGCAATTTTTCTCCATTTCTAGGGTATGGGAAGGGAAAAATGCCAAATTTCCAACTTCAGCTCTAAGTTTCCCCCATCCTGTCTCATGCATGCCCAGTTATTCCCAAACTGTGACTCACTGACACCTCAATGAAAGCTGATGGCAAAGCTGGGAGCATTGAACATCATAAACTGAGAGAAGTTTTTAACTTCCCATCCCAAGGTTTGTGCAAGGTACTTGTACCTTGAGAGTGATACTGACAAGAAAAAGCTAAAATAAAACCCCAAGCCTTTTGGGCCCAGAAAAGCAAAGTAATCTCTTCCTCCCTGTTAACTCCATTGAGAGATTATAGACTTTTCCCACAACTTCAAACTGTTATGCCAGCAAAGAGTCACTTTCTGAGGAAAGACACACAGGATGATCACACTGTAACGAATTCAGGATATTTGGAACCAAGAGCTGGTGTGGGCTCAGTTGCTTTACAGATGCCCCAGCATGGAAGGCGAGGATGAAGCAGAGGTCCTCTACCAGGTGAGACAAGTGCTCATGGTCTGTTCTTCTTGTCAAAGAGCAAGGAGCTCCATGGATTTCTTCCTCCTCTCTGGGAGCTCTGTCTCAGCCACTTCCACCTTCCAATCTTGACTGCAGCAGAAATTGATACACGAGATACTCAGATTTCTGAGCTGTGTCTGCATGCTGCTTTAAAGCAAGGAGCTTGTTTAACATCAGAGGTGCTTGTTTAACTATGTCCCATAGTTTGGGAATCCTTACCTTTAACCAGGCATTTGGGGGGTGGATATGTGTCATTTCAAGACACTATCCAGGCATGATGAGAACTCCCTAAGTTTTGATTCAGATTTAAATTTCCTTTACAATTGCAAAAAATAAGCATGAGTTCAACACGGTTATTTTCCCCGAAGAGAAATGAAATGAAAAATCTTGATGTCAAAAGAGTTCAGGTCCTTAAGGAAAATTGTGGTGAATATAGTCAATAGCTGAAGACAGGATAATCTACACCTTAAAGACTGAGTCAGATAGAACTGACTGTCCTTTCCCTCCTCTTACTATTTCTTCAGCTCCATCAGAAAACAGCTAAAAACCTGGGCATCCTGGCCTAATTTCAAAAAAAGCAGCTAGAATTTCACAGCTTGCTATTTTCTCACAACTGCCATCTCCCCAAATCTCTCCTATTTCAGTCCACCAAGCTGCAACACTTCATCTTAGAGGACCAGAGCTCTGCACTACCCAAGATCTGTTTGCTGTGGCCCATGCCTCCCACATACACTGTCCTCACACAGGAACCCCCAAAACCTGCATGAAAGGAGCCCTTTCAGCCACTGCTGGGCTCTTCTACAGCAGCTCCCTTCAGCACTCCTCCCTGCACTACCCCTTGCATGAAACACATATTAAAGGAAGAATGAGGAAAAATTGAGTCTCCCTTTGCTATCAGAGCCTCTGACCATCCCAGCTGCAGGGGATTTTGTGCAGCACTGAGCATAAACAAGAGTTAAAACATTAATTTACAGTCAGGAGAAAATCCACTTTTGCACTTCAGGATATTGACCACTTTGAAAATCTAGCATCACCTGTATAAAACTAATTGCTGTGGACAGCAACAATGCAGATTTTCAAACATTCTTGTTTTCCATTCTTGTCCTTCAAGTCAAATTGTGACTGCATTCTCCTAATTTGGTGCATTAACATTTCTGTGGTGCCACTTCTCAGGGTACCATTAAAAAACAAAATCAAAAAGCTACGTATTACAGATGGTGGAACCAGTCTCATATTCTTCCTACAAAAGCATCACTTTTTCCTGCATATCTCACCATTTGTACTTGTGAAACATCATTTAGTCTCAAACAAGCCAGGAAATTTCCAGCCTTCTACAAGTCAGACTTGAAATTCAAGTGCAGAATTAGCACAAGAACATTCTGCATCATTAGCTAAATTCAAGCATCTTGTTCAAGTACTACTTCTAGATTTCTTGTAAGGAAATGGATGATGATTCAGAAAGCATAATTTCCAAAGGTACGGTTGATGCTGCTGCAAGAATACAAGTTCTGGAGGGCATAGATATGCATCAAATCCCACTAGAAAATTAGTCATTGTTTTTTCTCCTGTAAGTACATCCTTCTAAATTGGTCTGTGACATTGAATTGAGAGACCAGGGTTTGGAGTCTGCTATGAAACAGCAAGTACTGAATAAATTTTTTAGCACATTCTCAATAACTTCTCTCAATTGTGAGATTTCATTGCAGGGTTTCTATTAATCTCCTTCTAATATTCTCATGCAAGATTTAGCAAGTAAACACTGAATAAATGTGCTTTGGAACTGTATGAATAATTTCCTAGAGTACTACAGAACACAAAGGCACAAAGTATTTTGTGAGGCTAGTTTTGCTTTCCCAAACAAATTAAGCCTCTCTGAATTGATGACGTAAATAATTCAGTATTATTCCATTTACTAAATTAGGAACAAGTGAGGCAGAATGTTCATTTTTAGGAGAGCAGTCTGTTTTGCAACAGAGAGATGATCCTAGTAATAAAGAATTCTCACAGAACACCTCCAATTCATGCATTGCATTTGTCTGAAAATGTTGTTCCTGTCAAAAGGAAAAAATTCTCACCTGTACTTTTCATTATTCATTGACTGATATTTTTAAATGCAGTAACAATAAGTCAGAGAGGGCCTCCTAAGCCTTTCACTGCTTTGAAAACCTCCTGCTTTCCTCAAGTCATTTAACTGACACATCAGTTCCAGCAGGCAGTTTGTGAACAGAAGCTGCACAGCAGATACAAGTGTGTGCATGTCATAACCTTGCCCACAGGCCCCTAACGAAGAGAACCTTCTCAAAAATTAAGGATCAGTAAATTCCTCCAAAGAAGACTGAAAAAGTAGAGGATGCTACACAGGCTAAAATGTCCTCTGAGTCATTAGGTGCTTGTACCCCAGGACTGCAGTGACAGGAAAAGGTAAATGTCAAAAAGGAGAGTAGGTGCAAGTCAACAATAAACAAGGACAGCACCCAAATACATCTGCTCTGATATGACCATCTGGCTTCAACAACCTCACAGAATGGACAGGCTTGTATTGCCTATGAAAATAACAGAGGAACTCCAAAATGAAGGAGAATTTTGCAGCAGGAATGTGATGGTTAGCAAAATCCTACCGTGCCTCCTGTGCTGCAATATCATCACATGCTTGCCTTTGCTACCAGGTGTAGCTTGTGTGGGTGGGGGTGCCTTCAAACATAAATTACCAATAAACACGCATTGTACTTAGTGTCAGGGAATTAATTGAGCTTTCTGGAATGAAAGCCTTTTGGCACAAAAATGATAAACCGAGGTTGACCTACCTGAATGGGTCCCACTGACATCAGCAGGTTTTTCAGTTGGACATCAGTAGTTGATGAAGAAAGCCCTTCAACTGACACAATACAGGGCTGAGGTTTGCACTCCACCACTCGCAGGTTCTGTTTATTTGGCATCAAGCGTCCTCGGCCCATCTGGCCTGCTACTCCTCTGCCTCTGCCGTGCATAATGACCTGCCAACAACAAAAGTAACAGTATTTTGATTTACTTACCCACTGTGTGCTGCACTTGACAGAGGATATAAAAGTTGGCTATTCACTTGAAGACTTGATTAAAGTCTTGATTTAAAACAGCTTGTTGCTGTTTGCCAATTTGAAAGGCCGCTTACTAACATATTCCTCCACTGCTTACACAAACCTCTTTTAGCAGGCTAACAAGTTATATATTGAGTTATATATACTGCATTCTTCCTAGAAGTCTCACCTCTAGCACAGATTGATCAACCACACAGTGGAGGATCTCAGACAAAAATGTATAATCTAGTTTTCAACACTGATCACATCAGCAGCATGTGTTCGGCTCCAACATTTTGAGTATGGACAAAAAAACCCAACAGGTGATCCCTCTCCTTCTTCTATTCTTAACCCATAGGTAAATTTAATGTACTCACAAGATCAGCAAAGTGCTTCAAGCACCTTCAATCTCTAGTGCTACCAACTCTTGGTTTTATTCGCTAAGGCTAAATAACTTTAAAATAACTTTTTTCAAAGTTCCTCTTCCCTGTACTCTGGAGCAGAAAATGCATGGATTTAATTCTTGCAAATCAAATGTTGAACAGTCAAGAGTGGAAAAATAACAATCAAACAGAGAAACAAACATTAAACAGAGTTAACACTTAACACTGAGTCAACATTCAACAGTTTCTTGACTTCTACTTGTAAAGCCTGTGATGGGTAATAACTTTTCATACCCTTCAACATCTGCAACAAAACTTTATCTTTATGAAACAGGAAGACTATGGCCAACAGTTCAAAACCAAGAACTAACTTAAAAGCCAAAATGCCAGCTACCTTCAAGGAGTGTGCCAGCTTGCAAATGCAGAGAAGGCACACACTGCTGCCACCCTGACCCTTGCCTGCCTCCTACCAGTGCATGATCAGGGCAAAAATCAAGTTACAAGATCACCAACTGTTCTGAGTGATAGCAACTTCAGGAATCCAGCATAGAGCATCCTGAAACAGTTACTGTGTGCTCCTACATAAGAGGAAACTGCCAAAATGAAATCTTAAGCACAACTTCAAAAACTCACTTGGTTTTAAAGCTAAAAAGCACACTGGTTACCATCTCCTCCAGTAGCTGTCTCGGGACACATGCACTTCCCCAGGGAGTGCTGAGCTGGCCACAACATCAGCAGATGAAGCAACCTGCAGGCACTGCCAGTCTGTGCTGGGTACAAACAAGTCTCTCTAGATTAAAAGCTTTATATGCAATTATGCATCTCCTGGGTCATGCAGCCCTGTGCTAGCAACTGACAAATAGAATGCCGGTTATTAATAGACCAACACAGCTAGACAGTGAAACTTCTAGCACCGATATGCATCTAAAAATCACCTTTTTAGGTTGATGGATTCCCTGGATGTTTTTGACTCCTTGAGGAGCTGGTGAATGGATCTGTGCCTGCTGCTGCTGTTGGTGCTGCTGCATTCCCTTTGTCAATGTGACCTTCCGCACTGGCGGCTGTTTCGGCTCCGGGGGTTGCTGAGGCCGCTGGGGTTGGCCCTCGGGGTGAAAAAAGCCAGCATCCTCTCCCCCCTGCTGAAATCAACAACACAACAGCGGCTCAGGGTCCAGGCACTGCACACCCTTGCCCTGAGCAGGCTCCTGCCACATTCAGCTCATTCAGAGAGTGTCCAGGGCTTTGCCTGCTAAAGCAAACTGGTGGCTGTGGCAGGCGCGTGCAAAGGCTCAGCCTGCAAATTGCACTTCAGCCTAAAATAAATCTGTGCTAGCCGAAGAACAGTTTACTTTGTTCAGGTTTTATTATATACAATGGTCAATCATGCCTTTGCTTGTTTTCACTTCTCTTTCCAAATCATTCTTCCTTCCAGGTTACATATGAACTATGCTGTGTGTTATATTTTTATTACTTTTCTTTTTTTTCAATATAATGAGAGACATACACATTGCAGAAGGAGGAGCAAAGAACTGTGGAGGCTGGAAGAATCAGGAAAATGCTCTGCTCATCTTTAAGCCTCCAAACCTCTCTTTAGTTAAAAACCTGGTACTTATTTTGAAGTGCATACTCCTTCTCCAACTTCTACACCAGCAGCTTTTCAAGCAGTCCCTTTCCTTGGACACTGTCTGTACTTGGAACAGTTCCTCAAGGTGTTTTTTTGTTTGCCTTACAAAGCTCTTATATTTATAATCATAAACACAGTGAAACACCATCTCAGTGTCTCTCTCATCCAAGGTAACTCTTGCCATAACATCTCTTGGTGCAATCAGGCACAGTAAAACCATGAGCTTCAAACACTGACATTATTCCCTTACACTGCCTCTACACAAACAGTTTGTTTTTTTCCTAGAAACAGGTGATTCTTGAATTTGTGTCTGCCTGTCCAGATTAGAACAATCACTGAAAATTCCACGGAGCATGAACCAGCAGAGTCTGACAAAGGATCAGGTACTTTTGCATCCATGACCTGCATTGTATTATTGAATGGTTTCAACAGCACTATCTATATCTTGACAGGACTTCCCCTTAAGACCTCAAATACTAATGAACATTTTATCTGCAGGGGGAAGGCTTTGACTAACTCCATAAACAACCTCTGGTAACCCCACAAAAGCTCTCAAATAGAATGCATGTTTAAGGGAAAAAAAGTAAGTATTATGAGAGCACCTTTATTTACACTGGATTTTCTTTTTCCCTTCCCTTAAATATTCACAAAACTCCTTTTGCACCTGTAAGACATCAAAAACCAGAGGGTTTCATGCTAACTGGCACATTTCTTGAGGATAAAGAGACAAAACACAAAGGTGCAGAAGGAACAGACTTATGGTCTAATAGCAAGATTATTTTCATTGACAATACAAATTAGTACCTCTCCATTAAAGAAAAGCAAAAGAAATACCCAGTGAGGACTGGTTACTAAGGCTCAGCTGAGATTTGGTAAGAAACAGTTCGTGGTATGTGGGCCAGTTCATGTTTGATTGCTCAGTAGTTCAGAATTTACACCTCAAAATCAAGGCCTCTGCATTATAAAGTATATACAGGCTACAACTTATCAAGAACTCAAGTACTTAAATCCCACACAAACGAGCTTCAAACCTCCTTGCACTACAACTCAAAAGCACAACTTGCCACAGGGAAAATCCTAAAGCTCATCATGGCATTTATCCACAGTGTCCAAAACAAGAAAACAACAGAAATGTGCATCTGTCTTTTCCACCTCTAATCACAAAAAGGTTTTTTTCACTGCTGAACTGAATGGCACCAAGTCTTCATGGAAAGTTTGGTATATAAACCTTTGAGAGCAGCAATTAGTGAGAAATTACAAAGCTTTCCCTTCAATTTCTCTTCCATTTGTATTCAAAAATACAAAAGCAAGAGCACTCCTGAAAAACCCAAACATATGCACAAAACCTTACCAGCATTAAATCCTTGTTTTAATATTAGTTCTGATATCAATATCACCATAAACTCTATGCCTTGATCAGATAATTTCTTTTATTCAACCCTACAGCAGCTGGAAGATAATGAAACTAAAAGGAACAAAAAAAATCTAGGAGGAATTTAAATGCAATAACTGGGAGCTAAAATCTAATCTCTGCTAAATGCCTGCTGTGAGAACCATAAATATTAGCAACCATTTCTTTCCAAACCAAAAAAGGATCCCAGCACATCGGAAGAGCATCTGAGAGCAAAGCCCTCAGGTACAAAACACATCCAACATGCTCATTACTGAAACTTCAAAAGCAAACAATCATTTCACATAAAAGTCTAGGATGGCCAACAACCACCCAATATTTAACTACCAAGCTCAATTATCACCAAATAAAACTGTATGAAGTGAACAGTCAAAGGCATTAGCACACCACATTGGTTTGCACTGATGAAAAATCTGATGGGGTTTGTTCCCTGCTGGGATCTCAAATGCCACCACTGGTCTTTGCTGCTACCAAGATGCTTCTGTGAGCGTGAAAAGGTGGAAAGCTCTGGACTTTTTAATGACTCAATCCATTTCAGAAATAAGAAAACTTACAGAAGACAATAAAGAAAAAGGATGGAACAAGTTTTGCTTGTTTCTGAAAAAAGAATGAAAGGAAAGGCAACTGGATCAACCACTCCTTTTTTTTTACATTACTGCTCTGAACATTTACTGGTTTTGAGACGGCTTGAAGAGGGGAAGCAGAGACAAAACTGCAGCACTGCTTCTCCAGAGAGGTCTGTGAGTCAGACATGGTGCCCCAGGTCTAACAGAGCTGAGCAAGTCAGCAGAACATTAATTCTTGCTCCAGCTAGTCTGGCTTCAACTGAAGATAAAAACCAAACATGACTGCTAAGTGACATGTGCCAATAAGCAAAACAACCCAGAAGAAGCTTTTCAGCAGTAATTCCTTTTTCAGTGGTTAAGGACACCACAGTGCAAGGACAAACACTGTTACCACTAATTCCCATGTAGTGGTGACTTAGTCTCACCACCACCACCATTGTTTACACTTCTGTGCAAGAGAACAACGAGTGGCTTTTCCAGGTACAACAATGAAGAACCAAGTCAAGCAAAACACCTGAAAAGAGCTTTTTAACTTCTGGACTTAAAGCTACAAAACCTCAGAACATTATGGACAGGTCACCTGCTCACAGGAGTACACTGACATTTTGGAGGAAAGGACATACAGCTGTGAGGATGACTGTACATATGCTGACTCCTGATGTTCCCTCATCACACAGCAAATTACAGGCAAGCAGGCAAGTCCACTGAAGCTGCAGTGCAGTGGCTACCCAATATCATCTAAATCACAGAAACTAAATTGCTAATATCTCTCCTACTTAAAATGTCTCAGGTCTAGCTCATCTTAAATCAATGTTTGTTTTTCCTAAAGACAATTTCTGTATTGTTATTTTTCATCAGCTTACACCACTGCCTTCCCCAGATTTAAATATGCAGCAACAGAGGGAGGTATTAATGTTTTAAGCCTTCTCATGTCAAAATACATTTTCTTTCTGAGAGTATTTCACAATGTATAGGGCTGCACTAAGTTTTTCAGAGATGCATCTATTCATCATCAGGGCCTGTCTCACACAATTTGATGTACAAAATGCTGAGCCCAGGTAGAACACCTTAGTCAACCACAGAGACTTGGGACTGATTGATACAAGCTCTGATTTTATACTTCAAATTTCCTCTAAAGTCCTGAGCAGAAAATGAATTTTCATTCTTTGTCTGCAAATCAATGAAGAAAGAACGATTTCCTCTTATTGTTTACTCCTTAATTTCTAGATTATAAATCATCCAGAGTTTCCAGCTCCAAATTTTGAAGTTTTACAAAGCGTCTGCCTTCCTAGGATCTGGCCAGGAAAGAGTTCTCTTCAATGAAAAAGAAATTTTTCTATTATTCAATTAAAGCTGGAGTAATGAAAACACCTTTTTTTTTAAGTTGCAGGAGTTCTGTTCAGGGGAAAGTATAAAAAGCATCTTTCAAATTTCAAGTACTGAAAGATTGTGAGCAGTGCCAAAACAAGTTAATTTTAAATACTGTGTCTATATAAATAAAGGTCAAAAGATTGAGGCAAAAGGATTTGATTTACATGGTGAATGTTTTTCAAACCTCTGCTCTGGAAGAATCTGTAGTTTGACCTAAAACTAGACTAACAAAAAGAAATGATGCCATTCAATGGCCATGACTTTTAGAACCAATCCACTGATACCTATCAAGGCTGTTTTTCATCAGCCTCTCACTATACAGATCTATATATAGTCAGTGTTGTGTTTTGAGCAACTTAGAATTCTGTCAAATATGAGATCACAAATTCTAAAAGCAGAATTCTATGAAGGACTGCTTGAATTTAGCAAGCTGGAGCCTCTGTCATAATCATTATGACAGTTTTATGATGAAGATGAAGTTTATTTGCCACCAACATTAGCAGGACAAATTTATTTATAACAAATGCTTTAAAATGTACTGATAAAAATGCCTATTGATACTGTCAGAGCTGCTTGCAATTTGACAGATCAAATCTTATTTTCATTCTTAAACCCCATGAAGGAATGGTATCACCAACTTGCATTCTGTAGTGAGCAAATTGATTAATCCCCCTCTATAGAAATCTCAACTCTTGATTACACCTATCAGACGTTAAGCAGCATTATTCTAGAGTGACAACACTTGACAAATTCCCAAACCATTTTTCTCAGCCTTTGTGGCCCTGCTAGCTTGTATTAACCCTGATGAAAAATTAATTTTCCTTATCTTCTGCTAAACCCCAAAATCCAAATCCGCCAAACTGGCAACTCTTTCTGTAAAGGTATTATGAAAACCTCTAAAAGATTAATTGCATGTCTTCAGGTGACATTAAATTAATTTCTGTACTCGTGACAGACATTTGATACTCCGTACTGAGAGGACAGATAACATTGTCAGGATACACAGAAGGACAGTGGTGCAGTGTCCCAGGGCAGCCTCTTATGAATTCTCCTTTCGATAAGGCCATACTTCACTGTCATTGGCACTGTTAGTGATCTTGCAGCCCACAGACCTCACTGCACAGGTTTCTATTAACCACCACAATGCTGGCTCTATCCATGTAATCTTTGTAAAGCTAATTCAAAATCGTCCAATAGCAAAGGGATGTGCATGCTGGATAAGGGAATAAATAAACTCTGGTTGATTTGTGTAAAAATAACACAGAGAAGCAAAATGTTGTCAGCTTTTCTGAGATGCTTTACAACTCAAATTCTCTGTAGCACGATGAAGACTTAAATCTTGTAGGGAAATCTCAGTCCAAAACTGTGCTGTGATTGATTTCTTGTAAGAAAGGAGAAACCCTTCATCTGTTACCAGTTTAAGTCAATATTTCTAGAAATTAGTACCTTTAAAGTATCACAGTAGTTGGGGGAGGAAAACATCCTTTTGATTATTAAATTCATCTTTACTTTCAGGAGAAGAGAAATTACTATTCCTGAGCTATATAGGTTTACATAGGTAAACTTGTATTTTACTGATACTGCAACTGACTGCAGTGAAACAGACATGTACAAAGACAGCTGTGATCCTCACATAAGAAAAAGAAATGTAAGGCAAAAACCACACAGAACAACAGTGACTTTCATCTAATATATACAAGTATTTTTTCACTATAATTATCAGGAACACATCTTAGAAGCAACCCCTAATAATGAGCTATTTCTCTTTGACTGGTGCTCCAAATACTTTACCACTTTGATACAGCTGGCTGACAGACCGGGGACCTGGGAATAGGAAGCCTAATCACTTGCCAAATATCCCACAACCGAGTGACATGACCAAGCACTGGTTCTGAACACTTGAAGATCTGTTTTCAATCTGTCAAATGCCAATGAGAAACACCTGGAGACCTTTTTTTTTTTTTTTGTTCCCAGGCATTCTAGGACCTTTAAAAGGCTCTTTTTTTCTTTTTTTTTTTTTTTTTTTTTTTTAAGAATAGCAGTAGTTAAGAAAACTGCTCTCCCACCAGGCTAGAAAATGCCACTCTATCAATAGACAACTCATCATTAACAACTGGTTTAAGACATTAATGGGCTAGTTTTGACTGAAAGTACACACAGCAATAAGCTACATCAGACTACAAAAGTGATGAAAGAGCCAAATCATTCCCAGTTCACACCAGAATAAAAAGACACTTCTGATGCTGGTCAGTGATTCAGTTATTTTTCCCAGCCTAAAATTTTTGTATAGGTTGAACTTAACCCAAGAAAGAGCACCCAGACTAAGCAATAAATAAATAAAATGCAGAAATAGTACCCTTCCTGTGATAAAAGGACACTGCTACACTGCTTCAGTGAGCCATGATGTGATGAGCATCTTCTGTGCCTAATGGTGTATGAAAACCCAGAACAGGAAGAAGAAAACATCTTGCAGAAAAAGCAGGTAATTCTATTTAATCCCATGTACTAACACAATTCTTAACTGAAGTAGTTCCTCATCCACCTGAAGTAGTTCCTCATCCACCCTCATGGAGAAGGACTGGCCCAAGAGAGTCCCAGCCATACCCATGCTGCATGAAGTTTCAATGGGAGTGACAAAAGCACAGCTTGAATCATGCTGAATCAGTGTTGAATCACAACTACATGGTTTTTAGTTAAAGCACCCACCTGCTCATTATGAAAAAATAATAAAAACTGTATGTCAAACCTACAGCAAAATCAAAGTTCTGAATGGACATGCCTAACACTCTCAGAAATACTTTCATTTTTATGTGTCATTTGCAAGATCTATAACGTAGATAAACAATGTTTTAACAAAGTTTCCTGGTTTGTTTTTCAGCTGCCAGTCTGAGAGGTTTTTGTACGGAGAATTTTAGCAAAGGCTGGACATGCAGAGAAAGACCAAGAGAAAAAGCTCCTGCTGGAAAATATCAGTGATACAAATCTTGTGATGGCCCAAAGCTCCAAGAGGAGCACTTCCCAGCTATGGCACAGAAAGCCAGTACTGGGTATCAGAAACCTGCACAACTAAAACTTCCCTTCTTGTGCCGTGTCTGGCCTCTCTAGTTTGTGTTCCTTGAAGCTTGAAACTACTGGCAAGTCAAATCGCTCTTGTGTCCTGCCTGAAGCTCCTGGTAAGTGTTAATAAAGACAACCCCACTCCTTCCCACCCCAAACACTTCTGACTCAAGAGCCAAACCTCTGCCCCAAAGGCCTATTCCAAGTGGTCCAACTTCTCAACGGAGGGATGTGACTTCTCAAAATATTCAACTCTACAACTCTGCAAGCTTGCCTCCCAAGTAAAGAGACTGCATTTTCATATGAAACCTGACTTGCTCTTTGTAATGCACTTTAGTGGTGTCACAGCACAGTTTATCAGGAAACTGGGCTTCAAGACACTCTGTAACACCAAGATCTCTGTAACACAGACACAAATTCTGCACTGTAACATTTGCCATGGCAAAGAAACTCTCCTTTGAGACTTAACAAGAGTGACAAGCAACAAAAGCTCTGCTTTCTGGGTGTTCAGGAGCAAGCTGCACTCTTCTTCAACATATAATTTAAAAGTCTCCTGAGGAAAAGGAGAAACCTTTTCTGCAGTCTACAATAGAAAATACTTTACTGCACTTTAGATCCATGTTATCCATAGCAAAGTCAGATTCAATTTAGGTAAGTATCTCTTCCCCCTTTCACACATTTTATGAGAAGCCCATAAAATGTATTATCTGTGTGTGGTTTGGCTGTCACCTTAATTCTCACTTTCTAAGTAGGCCCACACATGTCCCTTTATTTCCTTTTCCCAGTAATAAAATATGTCCTAAAGAGTAGAGCACAGCCCATCCCCTGACCCCAATGCATGAAATCAGAGACTCTGTCTCTACAGGGACCATCCTCACTTGATGTCTGGGAGGACACAGCTCATTTTCAAATGTTCCTGCCATGGGCAGGGACACCTTTAACTAGACCAAATTGCTCAAAGCCCTGTCCAATCTGGCCTTCAACACTTCTAGGATGGGGGATCCAAGCTTCTCTGGGCACCCTGTTCCAGTTCCTCACCACGCTCACAGGAAAAAATTTCTTCCTAATATCCAATATAAATCAACCCTTCTTCAGTGTGAAGTCATTGCCCTTGTCCTGTCACTCCATGCCCTTGTAACAAGTCCCTCTTCAGGTCTCTTGCAGCCCCTTTAGGAAGGTTCTGTAAGGTCTCCTTGGAGCCTTCTCTTCTCCAGGCAGAACAGCTCCAACTTTCTCAGCCTGTCTTCAGAGGGGAGGTGCTCCAGTCCCTTTACCAACTTTGTGGCCTCCTCTAGACACATTTCAACAGTTTCATACAACCAAGAAATTATTGTCCACTTGTGAAACATTTCCAGAGTGAAATCCTGCAGGTTATGGCAGGCAGAGTCCTTCTTCAACAGCACTGACATTAACGCTGCTTCAGAGCTCATTTTGCCATGGAACCTGGGCACTCAGAATGGCTCCTGCAGCTCCCCCAGCCCACTCCTGGCTGGGCTCTATCCATGACTCCTTCAAACTCTGGGATACAAATGAACATCAAGGTCACTCTCCTGTTTCTTAAAAAGTTATAGGACCATACAGGGGAAGAGTTCCTTTGTCAAGGGTTGGGGAAAGGGCTTCATGAACTTCCCACACAAATGCCACAATTCTTGTGTTTGCAATTCCTGACATATTTAGATGAAAGGCGCTAAAGAGCTTTCAAGTCAAATATTTTTAATTAAACTTGAACACATACATGCAAGTAGAAACAAGTACAAACATTAAGCAAAGTTGGTTGATAAGGTTACATTATCAAACAACAATCATCTCAAGCAGTATTTTTTTCCATATTTAGAACTCCATATTCATCTCACACTTCCCAGTTGTTTGAAATTCGACCGAAGTTGTCTATCTTCCATTTCCATCTTGTTTTTGCAATCCAAGGACATTTTTTTGTGACAGGCTTTTCAAACAGAGGAACTTGCCAGCTCTTTTTTCCAAGCTTTTCATACGAAGCATTTCAAGTTTTCAGGAATTAGGATCACTTACAAGATACTGCTTGTAATGCAACAGGGAACACCAAGATTTTAATGTATTTTTATCTATGTACTTAGGAAAAAACCCTCATTGTGCAGCCTTCCACAGAGACAAAGATTGGTGTGTTCTTGGTGCAGCATAAGAACCAGCATTTTCAGGTCTTTGGGACAGACACACAGCTCTCTGAGCATGGCAGGACATTTTCTGGCTAAGAGAGAAATCATCCAACAACAACATAAGATGACAATAACACAGAGATTTTATGATATTGTAATTTACCACAGAACCTCCAACTAAATAGAAAACATGTTCAGCATGTGTTTCATATACTTTTAGATATCTAATGTTATAGATGGTACAAACCTGTTCTTCCAGGACTAAAACAACTCTGAATATATTGACTCAAGGAATTCAATTACATTTAGTACTAGAACTCTTAACAGACAGATTGATGACAGAGAGCCCAAAGAGCACCACAAACAGCAAGGTGTTAAAAAACATGACTCATCAAGAAAGAATGAAAGATATTAGAGCTCAGAAACAGTTAAGATATCCTGAAAAGGAGAGAGAAATTCTTCCCCATCTCTCTTCAGGTATAATACAAATAGTCAGAAATTCAAACTTATAGCAAGAAAATGTGATTTGGTCACTAAGAAAATTGTCCTAAATATACACATTTGATACTGGAATAGATGACCTGGGAAATCTGCAATAATGAGATCTCAGAAAAACATTGGACAAATCTGTCAGGAATACTACAGAGTTCATCCCCTCCTTTCAAGACAAATTACTTCAACAGTCTTTTCACCCTTATTTTCTATAATTTTATTATCACATTTTCAAGTGATTTATTAGGGTGTTTCTTTCCTACACTCTCATTGACTTTATACTTACAAGTAAGTTTAGAATTGACTTCAGGCTCCTCAGGAAGCCCAGCAAGTCTCAGATGCTTTATTAGTAAAATTTACAAGTATGAATACTCAGTGAATAGACTGAGCTCTTGTATCTAAAAAGGACAGCTGTGAGGAAATGCCACAAAAACAAAGCACACTGGATACAGTGAAAGATATCTATGCCTCCTTGGAAGAAATAAAGTCAAGAACAAAACCAAAAACAAAGCAACAACAACAACAACAACAAAACCCTCAAAAATCCCCAAAACCCACTCCCCTTCCCCCCCAAAAAACCCAATCCAAAAGCAATCCAGCAACAACAAAAAAATCCAAGTCCATGTGCTAAACACTGCCTATTTTTCCAGGAACATAACATTTAAAGGAGTAATTAAAATGGAAAACTATTCACTTTCTTGCCATTCCCATATAAATTATACGTATATTAGAAAGGGATGGGCAAAGTATTGGAGGGAAGGTGAAGGGTGGGATTTATTTAAAAAATAAAAAAGCATCAACAGACAAAATCATTACTGACAGTACCTAACATGTCACCTTGATACACAGACTTAGTCTGACATACTGGAAATGCTGAATCATTTTCTACTTTCATTTTCCTGAAGAACAGAAATTGTAAACTAGGGCATCTTATGTATCAGGAAAGCTGAACCAGTTAATATATTCTTGGAATTTACAGGGTAATTCTTAAAATTCCAAAAGTAAAATCTTCTCACAAAAGAATACTGTGGAAACAGATAAAAGATCATTTTGTTTTTTGAGGACCCAAGGGATATTTCTACCTGCAGGTCAGAGATCTTCAGTAGCAGTGCTGTGCCCAGCAACACAAACAGACAAAAGCTCAGCCTGGTAAAGACACTGCCCTCAGGAAAAGAAGCCATTCTCTTCTCAGTTCTCACCAACACACCAAACTGCTTAAATATTACACAAAAAACAGCAGCAGCAGCACCAAACCACTGAATCCTGGTTCTACAGATGATCCTACTGAATTAATAACAAGGATTCTGGTTCTAAATTCAGGTTCTGATTCAGGTTCTGGTTTAGGCCAGCTTGGTCTAGAGAGAGTGAGTTAGAACAGCTCTGGGCTGGAGCAGCTCCTTCAGCTGAGAGCTCCCCTGTGGTGCTGTGCAAACAGGACAGACTTGCCAGGTCTTTACTTGAACCCAGGAAGCCCCAAAAGGGAACCTGCATTCTGTCTGATCATGAGCCATCTCACCTGTACAAATGTGTTCAGAACAGCTCTGCACAAAAGAGCCCAGGGAAGGAGAAGAGTACAAGGAATTCCACAGAAAGCAAGACCAGGGATGCTTAGCTGCAGGATAGAGCCAGTGCATACAGATGAGGTACCAGCAACCCTTTGGCCAAAGGCAAGGAGTAAGAGGAAGCACTATTAAATGCTAAAGAGAATGGCCAGGGAAAATGAGATTTGGCTTTTGCTTTGTATTTAGTGCTCAGGCAAAAGTTGTGAAAACAAATTAAACATGTGGCAGGACTAAAGCAGTGAAAACCAAGTATGATCTCCAATTGTGGTAGTATATGGAGCCTAAGCACCTTTTAACTCTTCTTTTAAATCCTGTCAAAAACGGACTGCTGCTCAATTTGTTTTTCCTTGTGTGGTCAAAGAAATAAAGTCACAAATTCAGTTTGTCATTAACTGATTAAAAATTAATCAATTATATTGATCAGTGTTAACAGCTAATTGCACTGCTTGCTTTCATTCTCCCACAGCTGGAAGGAAACTTAAGAAGTCCATGGCAACATGAAAACAGTGACAAAAGCTACATGCAAAGAACCTGCTTCACCTTGCTGAAACCTCAGTATCTGAAAGTTAAGGACAGCGTAAATCTGCTTCTGTACACAATTAAAGAGGAGTTACACATGCATTTAATTAAGCTAATTGCTCTTGCTTACCATGACACTTATCTGAAACAAATCATTAATGGTCTTCTGAAATACAGCACGTGATAAAACCAATTTCATTGTGAATGCTGCTGTGGGCACTGATAACTATTTGTTAGGAGGAGCTGTATGCAGTTGTGACTGGCATTGTTTTGTTTCATCACATAATAAAAGAAGTTGTGCATGACTGCTTTATTCAATTATGCATGAATCACAAACCTGTCATACCTCTTGCAGGCCACTGGGATTCCTGCAGACATACTTATATATAAATATTTTTAGCTCAACAGAATTAATTTCTTTCAGTTTCCTGTACTTTATTCTTCTGTACTTAAGTTACCACGTCTGAGGAATTAGAACTGACAACAACCTGACATGCAGGATGTCTGTGTAGTCAATAATGCCCTGTATGTTAATATTTGGAAAGACCATACAGTCATAGTGCAATTCACAACTCTGAGTGCAATTAAGTTTTATGACCTGTAGAAAAACATTCACAAGAAGTAGTTAAGACTGGCTTTTCAACTTCCTCCCCATTTCTACAGAGTAAAGCCTAGCCTCCAAGGCCTTGTTCAGTCCCTGTTACACAGTTTTGTTTTCCCTATAAAATTATCCAAATAATTTAAAAGCATTCTTCCAGAAAAACACCTCCAATGTGCTGCTACTTCACATCATTCTTTCCTCCTCAGCATAAACCCAAGGACAGACTTCAAACACTGACAACATGATCTCCATGTCCCCTCATCTTAGTTTCTTTAGAGCCCTAACAAATTAACTTGTCTTTTCATTAAGACAGAAGAAATTTGGTCGAGAGACTTTCTCACCAAAACCCCAGATTTTAAACAGGCACACTGTCCTCAAGACCATCATTGTGAGTCCTCCACACCAGTGCTCAAGGGACACACTGCAGATAAAAGACCCCTCATCAAGAGATAAGGAAATCTCATTTAGATGCAGAAGTGAAATGGTAACGTTTTAAACCCAGCCTGTAACAGAAAACAACCCCCTCCAACACACTGCTTAGATTAGTTTCATAACATGCTTCCTAAGAAAATAAAAACCATCTTCCACTGAGTAGAAACCACACTAAGACAACAACTGCATACAACTAAACCAGGTGGCCTCACTTACCAAATAAGCAGGTCCTTTTTAACCAAACCTTAGTTAAATAATTAATAATTAAGTCACCTAAATTCTTTTCTCTGAGCAATTATCAACCTTAAGCAAAAGGAGCTCAACTGAGCAGTCTTTGAGATTTCAGACTCCAAGTTACAACTTAAAAGAAAGGAGTATTTCAATATGATTTCATTGGTAACTGCCTGGCAGTAAAGCATTACAGGAAACACTAATTGCTTAATAACTGCTAATAAATTACAGTTCTGGAAATGTAATATATAGACTATTAGGTATGCTAAACCTGTCACCTCCCTCACTAGCTCAGGCCCATCTTTTATTCTGGGATTCCACAGAGTCAACCACACAGAAACAAACCACGAGGAGACACAGAGATGAGATGAGCCTTGTACACTTACCCCTCCTGACAACTTAATCACCCTGACTTTGCTGCCTCCATGGGGCCCATCACTAGCACTGTTTGTCCGCTGCATCACTGTCCTTTTCACCCCCGGCTTCTGCTCCTGGGGCCGGCCGGGGACCGCGGCCGCGCGCGCCGCCTGCGCCGTGGGCAGCGCTGCCGCCGCGGCCGCTTTGCTCGGTAACACTTTCTGGGCTGCCTGAGGCTGACTCGCAGGGATCGTTCTAGTTTGCCTCAGCTGCTTCACCGGCTTCATCTGCTGTCCTTGGTAGGGGCCGTCCCCTGCGCCCTGGGGGAAGTCTGTGGGTTTGGGGTGGATGGTTGCCACTACGGCGTCTTGTTTTCTAACCAGGAGTCTGCTTTTCACGTTGTGCCGGGTCTGCAGGCCGGAGTGGGGGATGTAGGGGCTGCCGTTGGTGGGGAACTCGGAGGAGTCCTCCTCGTGCTGCATGTAGGGCTGCTGGGAGCAAGGCTGCTGCTGCTGCTGCTGCTGGGCAAGTCTCTCCAGCAGCTCTCTCTTCCTGGCCCCAGCCTGCTGCTGCCGTCTCAGCTCCTTCTGCTTCAGGATCTCCTCTCTCAGGCGCTTCTGCTCTTCTATCTTCAAACGGTACAAGCGAGTTTCTTCATCCTCGTCTGGGTACTACAAGGGAAAAACCACATGAATTTACAGAATTCTAAACAGATGCCCAGCTTGGTCAAAACAACATGAAATTGGTTCAGATGTAGAGCTTTTTACATTTTACCTGATACACTCCACTAATAGCCTTGATTGGGTATCTGCTGCTAGGGTTTATTTGCTATTCATTACAGACAAACAGCTCAAATGGTTTAGGACTTAGATATACTACTTCCTAGACAGAAAAGCTTTAATACCACTTGAGAAATCTGATCAGAATACTAAAAAAAAATAATAATAAAAAAGTTTGACAAATTGGAATTAATTTAAAAGTTTCCAAAACCAATTAAACTATTAATATAATTCAAGATATCAAAATATGTTTCAAATAGGAGGTAACAATACAGAGGCAACCCACTGTCACACAGGTTTTATCTTGCTCTTTTCTGACAAAGTAACAAAAGGTAGGGTGGTAAATGACCTGAAAGGCCCTGATTAGAACTATTGATTTTTCTCACAGAATTTTAAGCCTGATCTCAAACTCATTTGTCACACAATAATTGGTTATAATGAACAGCACAAGTCAATCTCTCTGACCTTGAACTCATGCACTCTCTTCAGAATCAAAATGTTGCCAAATGCAGTGTTGGAATATTAATGGTATATAGAGAATGCCTTTAATATTCCAGCCCTGGGCCTCTCTGAAAGTACTATACACCATCAAATAACCTTCCTAAAGATTCTTCCACTCTGACAGAAGGGGTTCTTATGAAAAGCTGTATAAAAATGGACAAGAGTCTAGGAAATGCAGATTCTCATCATCCTAGAAAAGAAATCAAATGGCTCTTGCAATAAAATCACATATATTTTTCAAAATTAGGAAGCATACTATTTTATTATTTCTCTCTTTTTAACCATTTGAAATATTAAGTTAGACTTATAGAGAATGCTTACAAATGGTAATGAGCACAACATTCTACTCAAGATATATCAACCACTCCTAACAACAGCCTCTCCAAGAAATGATACTTTGCATTAATGCAGAATAAGTGGTAAATTAATGCAGAATGAGTATTAAAGTATTTCTCAAAAACTGTGAATCTGTGACAAACCCTTATGTATCTTGCAGCAACTGGGTGCAAACTGTTTTTGACACAACTGCCATTTTTTGAATGTATGTGACCCAAATGTGTGAATTGAAGGTTTGGGGTTTTTTAAGAGCTTTTAATCCTAGTGCACCCTAGAATCCTTCCCAACCCAAGAAAAAACCCAGCAGAATAGATTCAGCCATAATGTTGGTTCATGGATGTGAAAGCCCAGCAGAGTCAGACTTGCACTCACAGCACCCAGATGCACAAATCCTGAATGTTTGTTTCCTTCAGCTGTAGCTGCTTCTTCCCTGAGCAAGTATTGACAGGGATTATTCTCAGTCACTAAAACCAGCTCATTGTCTCAAATTAGAAGTCCAATTACAAGCATCTAATTAGCAGTCTAATTAGAAGCCAAAACATTGGCTAAGTAAGACTAACCAAATTGCATTTTTAAAATTTGCATTTATTTTTTAAGTATGGGTTATAGTTCAGGGATGAGATCGAACAGTTCTTTGCATGAGAATGCTACATCCACCCCAAAGTTCTTATCTTTATCTATACTTTGTAGAACATGATGGTGGTGATTAATAATCACTGTGACAACTAAATTAAAGCTCTGTGATGATAGATGCTACAGAAATGTACTTCTAGAGGAGGAAACCCAGATATTTCATCTTGTATTGACTACTGGAGATGCTGGATTGTAGCAAAAAATAAGAATTAGAATTTATCCTTAAATTTACCAAAAAAAATAGAATTTACCCTTATGAAATACAGGGAAAGATTAAGACCCTTAAGAATAGTTTGCAAAGGATGAGGAAACATGTAAGCTCCAGCTAGGAGCAGGATATGCTGTTATGCAGATCCTGATGTAATTAATCAAATTTTCAGTCATTTTCAGAGACACTAAATATCACAATTACTACAATTGTTCAGAGGGAAAACTTGTTTCACTTAATGAATTAGTTTATTCACCTGCTTTGGTTTAGATTGTAATAATTTACAATTTATCTAAACAAGCCTGATGGATGCCATGAGCTAATACCAAGTTTACTTTTGGAGGCAGTCCTGTAATTTTTTTCTCTTATGTTCAATTGGAACATTGCAGCATGAGTCTTCAGGAGACCACCACTTCTATCAGTGCCCTTCATTATGAGGAATTTGCCTGCTTATTTTATTACCTAATGAGTTCTGAAGGCCTTGGGAGACAGAGACCACGATGTGGCAGGCTCAGAACACCAACTCAAAGGTTGCACATAGCACAGAGATGGGTGCTTTGCAGCACACTCAAAGGAGCCCTGCCAGCAGACAAGGAATGAACATCCCAAGGGACTCTGACTAATACATCCCTGCTACAGCCCTTGGACAGACACACAGATTGCAACTATGCCAAAATTAAACACAGAAAGATGACTGACATAAACTAGACATAAACTCTAATACCAACACACATGCAGTTCAAAGAATGCTTAGTAGAATATTCAGGCAATTTGATCTCAAATATAATCTGAAACGTTCCTTTCTGGAACTAAGGAAATTAGTAATGATCCTAGGAAGTCAATCCCTTCTTAAAAGTTAAAATCAAGCATTAAGAGCCCTGAGGTTACATGACAACTGCAGATCAGTCTGTTAACAGGCTAGAGGTAGACCTAAATCCTTCCAAAGCAAGGTACTACTACTAGTGTTAAATTCTAAACAAAATATCCCCACAGCTGGAGGAAGAGAATATAAAGACCCTGTGATGATTAACAAAGATATCTCCATTAGAAGTCAGCTTTAACTCAATTTAGTTGCACAATGGCCCAACAGTACAGACTGAGAAGGACAGCAGACTCCTTATCAGGATGAAAACAGGGGCAGTTAAATCCCCTTCTCCTCAGCTCTAAGAGCACCTTGTACACACCACCTTAGAGAGTGGGAGTATATATGTGATGTATAGTACACAAAAATGACCTAGAGTATGTAATAAGGACATTCAGCATATGGAACAGGCAAGACAGGGTCAAAATGAACACAGGACACAATGCCTATTGCTAATGACTTCCATCCCATTAGTTCAGTAAGCCCAGGATAGATTTCTCCAACAAGCAACAGCACTGCCAAGGAAACAAGGAAAAAAAGAAAAAGGCAAGGCAAGCAACCATTTTGCCTACAGAATCAACTGGGAGAAAGTACACATCCTTCAAAGTTCAAACCACTCTAATTTTCACATTCTGTGTCTGGAAGCAACATTATCTGTAGGTAAAAAAGCAGAAAAACATGGAGCAGCCTTTTCCCTAGACAAATTATTAAGCTTCACGTGGTCTGGGTAGAAAACTCCCCAACATGAAGAAATGGTACACTGCACATGTATATGGCTCCTCCTTTTACAGGAGGCTGCAGAGTACTAAAGGCCAGACAGGCACTTGGTTTTGTGGGGATGGTTTTTTTCTGCCAGGTTTTGAGGTTTTTTTCTTTTCTTTCCTTTTTTTAAGTGGAAATTCTCATCCATCTTTGAAGAGCTTTAACACAATGCATTTCATTGTGTTAACTGAGGTTTGAAGGAAGAAACTGTTTGAAGGTTTGAAACTGAGGTTTCAAACTGAGGTTTGAAGGAAGACTGAGCCTCAGCTGCAGGTTTTTCTTCTCCCTTATGATCCAAGGCAGTTTTGATGGGAAGCACCAAAAGAAAACATTACAGGCTGCTCTCCTGAATCTAGCTGAAGAGCACCAGCAAGAAAGAGGGAAGCAGCAGTCCCACATCCTTCTTCTGGGGATTCTAGAATGGCACTGTTGACTTAGGAAAAGACAGCAAGAACACACTCTAAATCAAAGGATTAAACTTTCTTCTGAAATTTAAAGTCCTAGTACCAGTAGCTTGCTTTTCATGTGTGAATTAAAAAGAAATAAACCCATACTTTTTCAGAAGTCTGCAGGATTAATTGCCAATTAATAGAACTAAATGCTGAGTCATAAGAACCAGACACTATTAATGTTCTGGGTGGCTCCCAAGGAACAAAAAAGGAATCATGCAACCAGGATCACTTATGTGTCTCAGTAAAATGGATGCAAGAACAGAGCATTCAAAATGGTTTGATCTGTGGCATAAACACAAACCTATTTTAAAGCAGGCTTGTCTTTATTTTTTTAAGCTGTAACATTAAAAACATAAGAAGCAAGAATAATTTGTCTAAAAATTCATACCAATTGTTTGCAAAAGGCACAGCCAGATTCAAATTGCATCATTTGGCTGCTTGTGTTCAAACCCACAAAGTATCTGAATTAAAGGGTACCTACATATACACACTGTACATTTCACATTGCTGATAACATCAGCTCCTGAACCCAAGGAAGGTATGAGACACCCCACAAAGCAGAGATGTTGCACATCTTGGACAAACAGGGAGAGAGTGAAGAACAAGGTTACAAGTTACTCCAAGAAGCACACTGCCCTCTTGTTCATTTCCAACTGGAAACAAAAACTGTGATGAGACTCTTACAAGCACAAGGCAGGAGGCACCATTATAAAAATCTGGAAGAGAAGTTATTTAAACTGGAGAAAATTCTACAATTTTTCAGGTAGTGAATAACCAAAAATATTAAACTATTCAGGTACATTTGATCTAGTAATTTAGTGCAGTAACTCTCTTCCATATTGCAAGCCTTGTCAGAAAAGACAGCAATGTAAAATCCAACAAAATTCACAATTCACTGGATTTGGAAGAATGGAATACAAAGGTTTTCTTTCAGTACATCAAGGACATTATCCCCAGTGTAAGTACTAACATCAATACACTGATGACTACACAGTGCTCTACTAATTTCCCTCCTGCTCTGAGCTCCAATATCCATTTCTCCTAAAGACACATCACCTTTCTCCATTCTCCCTCCTCTTTAAACTCAAAAATGCTTAATACTGCCTTAATTCCTCTAATCCTAAACTGACTTCCACAGCAGCAGAATTAGGCCCACATCATCCAGACTTTCCTATTTCAATGACAAAATGATGTTTCAGACTAAGGATATACAATTTAAATCCTGGGGAGTAAAAGCTATTCTCAACAGGCATTTAAGGTCAGTATTTTGCAGCCTCACAGGAACAGGAATACAAGCATTCAATTTAATATACAGTTTTTAATCTCCTATTCACTCACATTGCAAACCTTTCAAATATCTATATTTAGGGTGAGCAAAACCTCTAACAGCCAATATTGCTATTTTTTTGGTGCTTCCTGAATGATAGGTCACTCATAAATACAGTCACTGACTCTTTAGGAAGAAAGATGCAAAGAAAAGTCTTAATTTTCCAGTTGAAGACACTTGCAAAATAACCTGCCCAATTCAGTTATGTGCCATATAGCTAGAAAAGGTGACAGAACTTAACTCTTTCTCATCATCATCAAAAGCAAAAGAATAGGATGAAGGCAGCTAATTACAAGAAAAAAACACAAAAAAGACTGCAAAACATTACAATCTGCTTAAGAAGAGATATGTAATAACCTACATTATAAAAACAGTGAAGAAAATGATTAAATGCTTGTAAATGAACATTTTTAGTGCAGCATTCCCATCTGTAAGAGTGACAATAAGCAGCAGCAGACCAAGAGCACTGCAGTGGCCCAGCAGAAATGGGACAAAGCTACTACAGTGTTTGCAGCACCAGGCTCTGTTCCAGGTGTGCTTTGGAAGGACAAGGTTCTCCTAATGCCTGCCAAATATAACTACAAGGGCTTTACTAGGAGACTTCATTTGTTCCAAGACAACCCTGGCTTTTTATCCTGCTTTGCAAAAACTTGCATAAAACAGGTATCAGAATTTTATCAATGACAGTTTTGACAGAGAAATAAAAAGAAAGTTTTATTTGTAATACACCAAGAATTCACACAGGTAAGATTAGTTGGTTTGATAACCAACTAGAGTATGTTTAAAATGTAAAATGGAGACAACAAGATGACTGCTTTGGGGTTTGTTTGATTGTTTAGTTTTCTCTTTAATTAAAAGAAATTTTAAAAATTCTTATCTTTTTCTAAATACTGCCAGAGATACTTTGGAGCCAATGCCCTAACTTTCATTTGAATATTTTACAGAATAACTTCAAGATGTTTTAGATGGGGAGGCCTGTGGCTGATTTTTCAAGACTTACCTTAGTAATGGCCTGAAAGACAAGGCTTCTCTACAAAGCACTGCATTTTGCATTTTCTGTGACTGAGATTATTCCAAGAGACTGAATTGAGGGGAAAGAGATTACTTAAATATTTTTTCCAAAAAAGGTGAAAATTAAAAGCTAAAAAAGGATTTTTTTTTTCATTTCCATTGAAAAGCAAGTGCACAGGAGGTCAAACACTGATAGCTTTAGGTTTCTTTTGTGCCTCATTTATGGAAATTAGTTATGACCATCCCTAATTCAAGAACAAGATGAAAAGCTAATCATGAGCAGCTTAAAGGAAGACAGCATTATCACAATTAAAGCTTTCAATGGCTGTTGAAGAAAACCTGTTCCTTGAGACAAGATTCATGGTTAACTATAACTATGAAGATTTACAGTTCTTCACAGAATAGCCTGACAAAGCACACAGGGTGCATTTAGCCATCATGCTCAGGATATAATGAGCACCATCAGTCCAACCCTACCCACTCTCTCCAAGTAGCAGAGCTCAAGGAGAGTCTTCTCCAGCTTCCAGGAGATCTGTGCAGGGAAATGGTCATCTGTTCACAAGACACGATCCAGTGGAGCTGAAAACACTGGCATCTGACTTTTTCAATTGTGCAGAATACCAGCAGAGCAAACAGCATCACTTTCTCCAAAATGGAAAACTTAAAAGCATCTCCTCTTTTTCCTTACATGAAAAGGTTTCAAAAAAAGGAGATTTTCTTTCTCAAGAGCAAGAAGCTCCATGGACATCACAGCTATGATCTCCTGCATGAATGCTCAAGGCCAAGTAGAGACTGAACAGCCTAAAGGAAAACAGCATGAGGAAGACAGCTCTCCAAATAGCCTTCTTTTTTTGCCTTTAAGCCATACAGCACCATACAAAACGACAGAGAAGAGGCTTTCAGACTTAGAAGAATGCGATCACCTGAAAATAAATTATAATTCCCAAATATAAAAATGGGCAAAATGAGTATTTTAGAGACTTGTATTCACTAATCACCTTTACTCAAAATCTGCCTTTTCCGAGTTGGAATGAGAACTCCTCCCACAAAACAAATTCACCACAGCCTTGCCAACTTTCCAGTCCTTCTATGTCAATGGAGACTATTTCTGCTGTTACAGTAAAAAATAAAAATGCAATTCAGAAGGGAGGCCTCTAGTGGCACCTAAAATATTTGGTGGATAATACATTAATACTTAATGTATTATCCACCAAATATTTTAGGTGCTTTCAATTTATAAATCAGACTAAAGAAGTATTTTAAAGGTGGGAGCTTTGTGGTGGGAGCTTTGTTTCTCGTTGTTTGGTTTTTGATCTTTTGTGTAGGAGTGTCGGGGTTAGGATGGTCGGGACGGATGGAGATGAGAGATTTCTGAAGCCAGGTTGTGGAATTTGGGGTTTATTGCAAAGGGTGTGGGTGGAGGGGTCCTGCTTGGAGCTGCCAGCCACAGCTCAGAGCAGGCTTAAGAGAAGAGAGTGGTAAAGAGGATGAGAGAGAGAGGGAGTAAAAGAGGGTAAGAGTGTAAGAGAGTGAGGTTCTCTTTACAATACAATAAATCTTCTTCTGTGTTGAATATTTTAATTCTCACTAACTAATTTAGTACAATATGCAAATCTTATAGCATTAACATACAGCTTATAAGAATCATTACATTTACTATACTGTGTTACATTTTAAACTCTAAAAACTACTTTTTGGACTCCTTTTGCTAAGCTAGTAGGGTCTGCTCTGACCCTTGGACCTCCCTGCAAGCAGAGGGTGTTGTTTCACCTTCAGCCAGCCACACCATTGTTTTCCAGTTGTTCAGTAACTGAGGTATCTCAAAGCTTGCTTTCATGTCAATCTCACTTATAGTTTCTATATTCTCAAAATCTTTTGCCAGGCAACCATATTTATAAGGTTTTCCTGTTTCATCTTCCCCAACACCTTTGTTTAAGCAAAACAAAAAATCCCTTACCTCCGGTTCACATTTTCCTTCTGATTTTGCCTGGCCCACTGGGGTGATTGCTTTAGCTTTCATCTCAGGCCTTCCCTGGGAGTTGGCAGTAGCAGTGGCAGGCTTGGTGGCAGGCAGGGAGCTGGGGATGGGTTTGACCTGGGCAGCGGGGGCAGAGCTGCGGCGGGTGCTGCCCATGTCCAGGGCGTGGGCCGGGGCGATGGGCAGCTCGCGCAGGTTGCTGTTCCTGGGAGCCGCCGGCTGCAGCTGCTGGCTGGAACGCTTGACGATATTCTGGGATGGGGTGCTCTGAAAAGAACAAAGGAAAAGAGCTGCTGACTTCCACCACTAACCAGGCTGAAGCGATTCCGGTTTCACATTTTCCAGATTTAGTTCAGTTTGGGAAAATAAGCTTTGTGAAAAGGCACAATATTTTAATGTCAGGGAAAAAAATACAGAAATGAGAATATTTTAATAACCTTTCCTAATCAAAGCTGCTGGCTGGATATATGTTAAACTATAGTTATATTGTCTTGAGCACTGCTCCAGGCTGTTGTCCTACCCAACCTACCAAGCAGCAAAATATGCTGCATTGGAGGAAACTCACAAGACAGGAGAGGCATTATCTGAACCAGAAAACTGATCAGCAGTGGTACAGGGAGGCCTTCAAATCAAAAGAGTGTCACAGAAGTGGGCTCCCACACAATCACAGACTAGCAGCAGTTGAAAAGCCTTATAAAGCAAACTTCTCCTTCACCACCCCTCCATTGGTAGTTCTTGGACGACTGCAACATCTCTTATTGGACCCAAATCAAAAAGAACACTGACGACCAGAGGAGAAAAGAAAGATACACAAGGTATTTTCCAATGTAGATTATAAAACAATCAAAGCAGAAAAATGAGCAAGAAATGGTAAAATTAGGGGAAAGAGCAGAAGGGAATAAATAGAACTGAAAACCCATGCTAGTGAGTTTTGAAACCTGTGCTTACATGCCTGCTACTCATGCAGGACACTGCTGTTTGTGGTACTTACATGCCTTGGCTTCATTGGACCCTGTCGTGGCTGACACTGCATCCTGCTGTTATTTGGCTGCTGCTGTGTGGCTTGAATGTGAGGCCTGAACTGTGGCTGGTTCATGGGCATCAAGGGCTGTGGAGGCCCTTGGAGATGGTGATGCTGCTGCTGCTGCTGGTGATGGTGCTGCTGTTGCTGCTGGTGATGCTGCTGATGAGGCTGAGGTTGTGGCTGAGGCTGTAATGGAGGATGCATGGGACCCTTCACATGAAAAAAAAATATTTTAGTTTCAAGGTAATAAACTCCAGAAAAGTAGCTCCAGCCTCCTGAGTCCTCAGAACTATAAGCAGCTAATGAAGCAGGTTACACCAGGAAAGAACAGACCAACCAGAGAGGTGTAAGGTCTACTCTTAAAACCTGTGTAAGGCAACAGGTGAAGTAAAAAGAAAAATACGAATTCAAGGGTTGCTGTCCTCTACCCCGTTTTCTAAGGGGGTTTACCCCGGCCCCCTGCACATCCCCGAAGCGCTGCCCCGCTTCCAGCGGCCGCAGCCCCACGGCCCCGCTCCGCGGCCGGCAGAGGGCGCTGCCGCCCCGCGCTGCCCCGGGCCGGCACCGAGCGAGACCGGACACGGCAGCGGCGGAAGATCCAATAGATCCATCACTCCCCAGGCACTGCAGCGATGGCACTGCAGGGCCATCCCCCTCGGAACTGCAACGCTTCGGCTCCATCGCTCCCCCAGCGCTGTACCTGCATGCTGGGCTGCGTGTGCGGGGCCAGGAAGGGCTGTCCCGGCGCCTGCAGGAACTGCTGCCGCGGGGGGATGAAGGGCCGCGGGGTGGCGGAGCCCGGCTGGTTGAAGTGCAGGATCCCCACGGGGCCCTGGGGCTGCATGCCGGGCCGCACCGGGCGCTCCCGGGGATACACCGGCTGCTGGCCCTGCTGGGTAAAGGCGGGCCCGGGCGGGCTGAAGGGCATCGGGCTCTGCGTAGGAACGGGATGGGCGCTGTTCAGCAGCGGGGGAGGCGGAGGCGGCGGGGGGCTGCGCTGCTCAAACAAGGGGTGACCCGGGAACCTCGGATCTGCGGGAATGAGAGAATTGATTCAATTACAACCTTCCTGGGACACAAACGCATTTCGGAAACATAAAGCTCTAGTCTGAAAGAAATTCGGAAAGAAATCTGCACAATGCAAAACTCTATGGGATGTTTTAATTATAAAAGCTACCATCAAGGTTATGTTTCTCTTGTTCCTGTCATTTGTGTATAAAAGGAATTGATCCTTGAAAAACCGGCACAACTGGTACTCTGATGCAATCAGCAATACCTTTTAGAAATTCTACTTTAATAAAATCAATGAAGGATTCCACTGATTACAGTTTAAACCACAGAAGAACTCATAAAGCATTGACGCCATTTGCTGACTTGGTATTTAGCACATTTTAACATACTGTACATGTGTAAAAATATTGTGTGTATATATATATACACACACACATTACTTATATGTGGTATAAATATAACTTACCCTCTCTTTCGTTTGCTAGGCTGTATCATTCTAACCTTAACAAATTTCTTACACTATACACACAATCCAGGCAGTTTAAAGATTTACAAGAAACCCAAGTTTATGGAAAGTACTTGTTTTCCAAATTATAACAAAGTGCAACAACTTCATTGCAACAATCACATAGATATTAATTATTTTTGTGTCTATATAAATATCTGGATTCATGGCAGTTACAGGTGAAGACATTAAAAAAGTAAAAATCCACATCAAAAGAAGTAAAAATATACTAGAGAACCAGAATTTCTGGCAATCAAATGGGATCTTTCAGCCTTCATGTTCTTCTGAACACTTCATGTTGTGGGGTATGCAGTCACAGTGCAGTCACTTTACAACAGGTGGGTATTAACTGTAAATGGGATTGAAAATGCTCACCTGCTAAGAAGAAAGGATCTCTGTCCTGAGGAGGTGGAGGAGGGAGTGGTGGAGGTGGTGGGGGCGGCCCTCTCCACTGGTCCTGGATTGGCAGCCTCGGGGCTTGGGAGAAGTTGGTAGGAACTGGTCCAGGTGTATGCTGCTGGAAGTCTGGAGGGCCCTAATTTAATAAGACAGAATTAAAATTAAGGCTACCATCCAGAAATTTATGTATTGTCTGCTATAACTTTTTTTTTTCTCAAAAATACAATTGCTGTATGAATTATCTCCTATCACCTGTACAAACTGACAGCCCTTACTGAGTCATTCCTTCACAATGGAAGATACATTAAACCCAAGTACAGTATCTTGAAATGAATTCACAATGTTTTAATAATCACTAGCACCACAGGAATGCCATTTCTTCTCAAGCTTATTTCTGAAATCCATGCAATTATTGACCTTCTTTCCCATTAATCCAAAAAAATCTGAATGTCTACTTCAGAAGACATTCCTGACATTTATCTTCATAAACCATACTATTCTTCATCATCAATTTAGCACAATGTAAGCTACAGGAGGGAGCAGCTTTACTTAAAAAAAAAGCAGGGGGGAAGGACAATTTATGACACCCAGAAAATTAAAGAAATCATCTTTCTAAAATAATTAAGAGGAGAGTAACATTTCAGGCTATTCACATTTTAGCATCTGAAGCATTTTAAGAAAGAAAATTTTGTACTCTTTCTTCCAGTAAGGCATTGGTTTTTTTTCTTTTTTTCATGCCTTTTTATATTGCAGGAAGCAGTATGTTAATACAAAACCAGAATTCTGCAGAAGACACGTTTAATTGAGTAATTCACACTAAATTTTTTTTTATCAAAAGTTGACAAAATACATTGGCAACTTCCAATATACAGAGTAAGCTTTGCTTCACATAAATTATATTCTTAACCATTTCCTTATTATGTGAGTAAATCAAGTAAGTAATGAAAATAATCTGTGAACATCCTTGCTTTCTATAAAGATTCTGAAATCAGTGATGGGATCTCTTCTGTTTACATGTGATGCTCATCTTGAGGCTTAAAACTTGCACTGCTGAAGACAAGGTTTTCAAAACAGATTCCAGACCAAAAGCTCCCTGCTAGACTGAAGTATTGTCATCAGGAAAGGACCAAACAACTAAGCTGCAGTAGCTTATCTTTTATCTCTTGAGTTGACCCCACCAAGGGTATGCACAGTCTCACCCTAGCATATTTGCACTGCACAGAGACTGGAATTTTAGGATAAGAATTTCTCACACAGCAACAATGGCCCTGGAGCATACTCACTATCAAAGCAGCACAAGACAGAGCTGCTTATACAGCCCTCTACCAGCACAATACACCTGGGATTGGCAAGGCCCAAATAAGTAGATGAGCAGCACCAAGGATCAGATCCATTAGTAAATCTGTGGCCTTCCTGAAACACCTGAATGGGGATGTGTGAGATACTAAAACCTCTTATTTGGGACCAAGACGGTGACTACTTATGTCATTATACAGCCATCAACTGTAAATACATTATCATTCCTAGAGATTAAAGGGTCTATATCCCCTTGCTTCCAGTCAGCCAGTCTCCTGTGGGTATTTCATTTAGTGAAAAGACATTATATTACACTCAAGCATGACAGTCCTCATAACATACACACTGTTTGTAGGAGGAGCTCTACACTTCTGCAAGTGAACAGTCACAACACACAATATTCCTGCCACCTTGGAACTGACTACTCTGCCTTTGAATTTCACAGGCTGTCTGCAAACAACAGCAGTTGGAGCAAGATGGAGCTGTTTGGGATGGAAAAAAAGTGACATTTATTTGTTCCATAAAAACCTTTTCAGGTTTAGCTGAACAAGGATGTTGAACTGCTTTGCCCTTCCCTCGTGTTGAGCAGGACAGCACTGGCTGCCTGCCAAAAGATCAGCTGAACACAAACCTTGAGGATCCTGACCCTTCACTCCCAAACCACCCCTCCAGCATCACTGCACATAGGAGCTGCCAGAGCTACTTTCAAAATAAGGTTAGATGCATACCCTCAGCTCAGAAGCTTTGGTTACAAAAGCCTATTTCTTCAAGCATTGCTCTTACAGCAATCCCAGGGAATACACACACAGCCCCTCCACATGCTGCACGTCCTTGAGGGAGGCACCCAGCAGACCCACTCATTTTTATCTATTTATATTTTAGCTATTTAGTTATTAGTTTACCAGTGGATAATGCCTAAGGCCATTGCAACAGGAGCATGGGAGAACCCAGTTCAACAGGGCACTTGCACACAAGATGGTTTTAACCTTGCATCTGATTTACAGCACGTACCCACATGCTCATCTTTCATCTCGGGACAGAGCATGGTCTTGACAACCAATTTTCCCCATTTTCAAAGAGCTTGACTCAGAAGCTCTCAAATTCCTCCTAGTTTTCCCTAGACATATCCCTACACATATCTTAGTCATTTGTAAAATAGCCAGCAAAAAACAAATGATGTGGAAACTTACTGAAACCTGGGCTAATAAATCTTAAGTGTCACGTATCTGCCACCCGAGCTGAAGAACTGGCAGCAGCAATGATCTGTCTGGGCTTGGTTCCAAGCACCAAATGGCAGGGCAGTGATCATGGTCTCCTCTACCTGCTTCTTCCAAACTCCATGTATTGTGCCCTGGTTGAGGTAACAGATCCTTATCAGTCTCTCCTCTCACTCCCCAGAGTTCAGTTTTAGTGCTAGGCTGAAAGGCAACAGGCTTAGGCTACGAACTAAGCAGCCATCTCTGCTTCTCAACCACATTTGTTACCTGGTCTCAAGCATCTTCCTCAATATCAATTCCTTGCCCAATTTGCCTTTTTGTTCTCCTGGTCTTGCTCACTCCTTCAGATCCATTCTCTCATCCCCATCATGTCTTTCACTCTGGCCACTGGTTCCTAATCCCAGCATGGAACCAGATCCCAGCTTCCAGACTCCAAGCTGGTGGTCTTGTGCTGTGGCAGCTGGTCAGGAGCTCCTACTTGCCCCCCTCAGCCCCTGATTTCCTTGTCTGTACACTTACACCAGGCCATCTCCTCTCTTTTTCCTGCCAGGGAAGCAGCAGGCACAGGCTGAAAAAAATCCAGTACGTTTATTTTAAATAAACAATTCTTTGTACCAGCCTTCCCTCTCCTGCCAACCTGTACCCTCATTATTATGCCCAGATTTGTCTCCTCCTAAGGCAGCCCTGAATTGCAAATGCATGGAAAGTCCTGTTGAATTTCACACAGCCCTTATGTACTGAAACATCCTCAGTGCAGCCAAACTCAGTTTTCTTCCTTGGAAAATGAGCAATAATAAAACATTTCTAAATAACTCACCTAGGCACAGAAGTATTTTTCCACCATTTCAGTTTTAGAATGAAAGTATATTTGGAGAATTTCAACCAAAAGGATTCAAAATGAGGCCAGCAACCAGCACAACATATTGGTTTAGGCCACTAAAGTCTGTTAGTATTGCACATACTGAGAGCAGCTTTATATTTCTCATCATAAAGAAACAAACCTTTATGAAATAAGCTTTAGGTAAGTTTTAGAACTGAGTAATACAAGGTCATTTTAAGTCTGAGGAAGCCCACACTTAAAAAAAACCAAAAAAAAACCCCAAAAAAACAAAACCAAAAACCCCACAAACCAATAACCATCAAGACATTTTACTATTAAAAGTACTAGCAATGCTGATTTCAAGCTCCCTGTGATCTTCTGTACCAAAGGTGTCTAGCCATCTTAAGAATCAAAACATTTAGTGTTCTCTAAAAATCTGCCTTGATTTAACACAAAATAACAAGTATCTAACTGTTATCCAAAAGCTGGTGTCAGAAAATCCCAACAAATTAAGAATTTTTTCCTCTAGTTAGCAGTATATGTCATGTAAGTACATACCACAACACAAGTTTGGGTCAAAATAACTCTTAAAACAGTCCAAGAAAGAACAAGAAGGAAATATCTGAAGTTTGGAACTCTTCCTATTGGCCTCTCTTTTTTCTATCCCTAGCAGTGAAGAACTCTGGGGTTTTTTCCACTTTTTAAGATTCCAGATTCACTAACAAATATCTACTTATTTGATTGCTGAGCAGATTTTGTGTCTGACATTTTGAAAAACTACTAAATTATGACTGATCACATTTCTTGGCTGATAACCAAAGGCCAATCATGCAAAATTAATTGCAAAGACATTTGTTATTTGCTGAAAAGCAAATTACTAATGTTTGCTTCTTAAAAAAAAAAAAAAATTAGGTTGATTCTTTCCCTCCTTACAGTCATGATAAACTGACCTCCACTTCTTTCCTAAATCAGCTTTGCTTCTATATCCCTAAAGATAAAAACTTCTGCCCTAAATAACAGTATAAACAGGGAGGGGAAAGCTTCTATTTTCCTATCTTACATTGCTGAGATTTTTCTTCAGAAAAAGCTCCCAGGATAATTCCAATAGGAATTCAGTTGTGCAACTGATTCATATCACACACTCCATGTGAAAACTCTAACATTCAACTACTTCCAGACACACAATACTCTTTTTAAAAAAGAAAATACATAAATTATGATGGGTGTTTTCCTAAATTATGATGTCTTTGTCTATTATTCTCAAATGACATTACTTTTTTTTCCAATTCAATAGAAATACAACAGTACTACCATTTCAACTTTTACTTATGTCAAATTCTAATTGTCCTAAAACCAGTACAAAGTAATATAACAGCTCTCCCTCCATTGCTTAAAGCTTTTGAGGGTGGGCTTATTTTCTTGGTGGATTTTTTTTTTTTTGTGTTTAGCAGTAGTTAAACTACAATTTTAGTAGTGGATTATTTTACCATTAATGTTAAACTCTCCATTCAGCAAGTATTTGTTGCTAATAACCCCCAAGTGCCCTCTGGTATTTGGTGGAAAAGACCACTCAGAGTTATTTAACTTCAAAAATTAATGAAGAGCAGGTGCAAAAGCCAGGTTTCATAATGGTCTATTTTTGATAAAAGAAGCATACTGTAACATAGATGCATAATAAATCTTTATATGCACAGTAGTTACTCCCATTTTTCATGGTTTTGCTATCCGGACAGTTTCAAATTACACCCAACTATTCAGTACACACATCAGCCGGAGTCCCTGCAAAAAACATTTTAACTATTACTTCACCATTATTAAATCTTTCAGGAAACTTCCTTACTCAGTGTTCAGAACACCTATTTTTAAGCTAACAGGTTCCAACTTAAAAAAGGAAAATTGCAAATTCATATGATCAGCCCTGGCTCCAAGGTTCTACATCTCAGTCCAACACTGGGGCCAACTCTAACACTGAAGGAAAGGACAAAAATTTATGTGAGATCCCACAAGACTGGTTCACATTCATACAGAAATGGTTACCATGACACCTACCAAACGCCCCTAAGACTGACCCAGCATACAACAGTATCTTTTCCTGTTCTGAACTCCATAATTTAATTTATCCTCATGCAATTTTATTCCGAAAATTCAAGAAGAAAAAAAGGTGGTGCATAAGAATAAAGACTTGATGTCTAGAAGGAATTTACACTGGAAATAGGATTCTGTGTAGATTTCTTAAGAGAACACAATCACAGATATTTCAGAAATAGTTCAAAGGAGAAGATAACACCACAGTGAAGTGCTACTGACAGGTATTTTGTCTTAGATCTTTGATTTTGTGATGTTTACTGTTAGCAAAAAATGTACCCACTCTTCTTCCCCCACACACCATAATTTACTGCACTTCAGACTGACATTTTTATACAGTTCTGAACAACTGCATGTTGTACAATTTCCCCTTCTACTAATTTCAATTATTCAGTATAGCTAAGGCATAACCTACACCTTATCAATCACTTTTGGAAAAAAAAAGGCAATGCAAACTTGTGTCTATAATTCATTAGAGTTGTGAATAGCTCATTGAATATGACTTTCACACACTCATGCAATCCCACCTTCTGAAAGAACACGAGATAAGGTTACTTTAATCCTTTCAAAGAACTGCACTATTTTGCCTTCCTTTTATCCCTTTAAATATCCTTCCTGGTTAAGAAATTAACATTTTCTCTCATACAATTCTTACACAAATTGTACTTTTACTTTTCTGCATCTCTTGTTAATTACATGATGTTATCTCCAATAATCTATTCATGAAGCACAGATAACTCTGGTTACCAATAAAAAGGAAAACTTAGCATAAATTGCTTAGCACAAAGTTAATCTTATAAAGCAAGGAATAAAGAGGATCTAACAGCTATTATATGATTTATCAGCTTCTCTAAAAGGGTCAGTCCACTTCCTTCATGAGACTAATTAAATACCTTAACAATGTCATTGAAACGTCATGAATCTTTCAATAAAATACACCCTGCCTGTACAACATGTTTACATTTATTAATCTCACTTAAAATGCAAAGAACTAGGAGAACCCCACTGACAGTTAAGCAGGGCCACTCAGTTAATTCTTCTTATATGGTTTAAATGCAAAGAATAATGACCACTATAACCTATGACAATTAAAACTATAGCCATCTGTCACAAGATGTTAATCCTCTTATTTCAGCAGCCCCCAGACTTTTCAAAAAGCTTTCCCAAACTGCCTACCTCCTGTGCAAGAAACTGACTTTTCATCCTCTTGTGTAGGAAACCCTGCTCATATATCTTGGATATGGTTCAAAAATTTCCAAGTAGAAATATGTATCCGTATCTTCCATGAAATATGGGTCTTCAAGTTTCACAGTATTTTCTTTTAGCTTGCACAGCATACAGAAAGGAATGACTCATGGAAATTTGCTATTATAAAATTAATTTTGATACTTTTTAAATACAGTTTCAATGATTCCGTATTGTTATTCTCAAGTCTGTAACAATCACCTAAATCCATCAAGGTGAAATAAAACCTAGCAAGCACCATGGTTTTCCCAAAAGATTTAGGAAAAGATCACCTAATATAAAAGACACACTTTGAATTCATGCCAATCATGGACAAAACAGTTCAGAGTGCCCATAAAAGTCCAGACAACAGTTTTATGCCACCTATATAAGTCTTTTCAAAGTTTCTGGAACATATTTTGTGAGGGGAAAACATATAGCTAGCCAAGCACTGGTTCAAGTCTGTGGACTGGACAGATCCTGGCACTACAGGCAGACTGAGTCACAGAGAATGGGTTAATATTCTCAACTGAACTGGAAGTAATTTTTAATATTAAAATGTACCACACAATTTGGATAAGCTCCTCTCTTACACTACACAACTCCAAGAGATAGGAAACAGTGTTGGGCTTAGGCAGAAGTCCAGGTCATCTCTAGGAGAAATCACCAATGCCCTATTTCACTGTTTAGGGTCTCAAAGTAGAATTTCCACGTCAGCCAACATGGTAAACCAGTACAAGCAAGGAAAGAAAGGCATGGAATCCCCTGTTATTTAAGTCAACTCATGATCAAATAGCTAAAATAAGTAACACAGGCAATGCAGACAGAGATGGGTATTCCCAGCAGACTGACAAGCCCTAACAGTTCAGGAGACTAAAGCTAAACATTTTAACTGTTGTATACTAAAAGTGACCCTTTTCATCAAGTTTCAGGGCATCCCCACAATACATCCAGTAGGAAGAGATTCATGCTGCAAATGGAGAAAAAAACAAGTCCCAACTTCAGTGTGTTTCTAAGAGGAACACCAAAGCAGATGGGCCCATAAGCAACCACTTCTCCACAGGAGAACTTCTGTTTCAGAGAGTCCTTAATGAAATACAGACATAGAAAATGTACTGGTAATGAGATCCCAACCCTAGATTTAAATTCCTAATTTAAAGTGCTGATGTGCAAAAAAACCACACTCCCATCCATCTATTTGGTATGGAGGAAGGAAGAGTGTCCCCAGCAGAGAAAGGCCATAATGAGAAATAGTGTGACAGACAAGCTGTTGCAACTTGCACAGACTGAAGGGAAGAGTAAACCCAAACCTCTCAAACCACAAACCTAAGGAAGTTCTTTAACACTCAATTGTTAAACTAATTCATCTGAAAGATTCAGTTTCACTTAAGTTTGCAATCCTCTGCAGGAGTGGGCTGTAGAAGAGTGCATGATAATTTTTGTTTGGTACTCTCTAACTTTTAAGGTTAAGTACAACACAACAAATTGGGGAAAGAGTGTAAGAGACATTGATGTCATTTAGAGCAATGAACTCTCCCTTGAAAGATGAGGATTTCATCATCATTTAGTAAAAGGCAGTAAAATCCTTCTGCATACATTTTGTGCTGACAGCTAACAGTTTTATGGATGTGTAAAGAATTAGGAACCCCTCCTACTGTCAGAACTGAGATAAGATCTTTCCCTTGGACTTTGCAGAAACTACTCCATGGACATTATCATGGTGTTTATGTGTATCTTGGTGGCCTGCAAGTCGCTAACAATTAGAAACAACTCGAGGTTACAACTAAACTGGATCATGAATATCAAATTCAAGATTTCCATATTACACTCCAAGCTTGAAGTTGCAGTTACACTTTATTTAAAAACATATTTATTTATTTAAATATGGGATGGGGATGATTTGTTTTTAAAAATGGGACCTGGGGATGATGCTTCTCTCTTTAACAAGAAATGGTCAGGATGCTACAAAAAAAAGTCAAGAAGCAGACAGCTTTATAGAAAACAAAAATGAGAATTGCTGCTAACCTGGACTTTGAAAAGGACCTAATTACTTAGTAATTAAATTACTGGATTGATGGTTTTCAGTTCTGTTAGGAAATCTTATTTTTGAGATGTTCTGCACATCTCTGACCTTACAAACACACTGATGTGAGAACTTTACATACCCAGAGTTCCCAATATGCTTGCAAGTACTATTCATGCACTGGGTAAGAAGACTTCAACATTTTCATCATTTTATAGTCAACCCATAATATCTCTCTGAATTGCCTTATTTTATTGTAACAGGAGTGACTTACTGCTTTATAATAAAATGAAGCATTTTCACTTTTACATTCTAAAGAATTAGCAAGAAATGAAAGCACAGAAGGTGAACAAATACCAGTTTATAGATTTACTCTTTTTCATATTGTGATGACACAAATGTACTGAGTTATCTTTTAAAAGCACATTTTCTCATCTCAGTAAAATAGCTTAAGATAACTATACTATCATCTAATACCTCTAGTTTTATAATAGATACATTTTAGTTCTCTATTCAGTGTTTAAGCTCTAGATTACTCTTACTGTATTGTATGCAGCAGACTATATTTTAATTGGATTTCTTTGTAAGTCTTGATTTTTGCAAAGTAACTCTTTAACAGTGCTTAATTAACAGCAAAATAGCATATGCATAACGCTTTTCCCTCTTTGTACTGACAAAAGTTTGTGCTTTGCTTACAATGGATTTTTTAAAAGCTTCACATTTCATTCACAGAAATATACAAAAACCAAAGTACAACCTATATAACCAGATAAACAAAAACTTTTTTACTTTAAGGGTGCCTGAGCACTTGCACCATCCTTGGAGATATTCAGAAGCCATCCACACATGGTCTTGGACAACTGGCTTCAGGTGGCCTTGCCTGAGCAGGGGGATGGACCAGGTAACCTCCAGAGGTCCCTGTCAACCTCAGCCATTCTGTGATTCTGTGTTTAGCAGGTACTAAAGCTGAGATTGAAGAAAATCTACCATCATTAACACAGGGGAAAAAAAAATCTACAACACTGTTTTTTCTTGGCTGTGCTAAACAGCACTCACCTTACAGAAAGATAAATGACAGTAAAATATAAATGCACAAGTTTTCTGCTCCATTTTCCTGTCTACAGAGCACGTGCACACTGGAGCCAACATGACAAGTTAAAGGGTTACTGCATTTAGAAACCAGCTATTTCTCTCTTATTTAATAGCTGTTACCATCATGTTTAGCTGCTGCTGCTCCTCCTGCAGATGGGAATTCATTGATATGATTAAATTTGATGGTATGATAATGTATGGTAATCGTGATTAATCAGAAGCCCACTAGCAAATGGAGGATGTTGGGTATTATGTCACCTGCATTTTAAACTGCTTTCCCTCCATGGCAGCCTGACAATACTTGACAGCTGGAGAGATCTCATGCTGCATTTGCTTGCTACTACTTATAGATCTGATAAGAGAAAGTGCCCATCATTCCTTCACTATCTTAAGTGCTGTAATTACAGAGCTTTGCAGTCAAGTTGTGAAAACTGTACCTGTTAAAAACCAAAGCCTTTTGCTAGCTGCTGAACAAGCTCTGTCTCACATCTGCAAGGGCTATAATCTGAAAGAAATGTAATTTGATGCAGCAGTCTCATTCAAACATGATTTGCATGAAATGCTGTGTAAAGCAGTATCCAAGAAATGTCAATCAACACCACCTGATACCATGTATTCTGTTAAATGGAAACAAAATGCTTTCTACACTACCTGTGATCTGCCACTACTACACAGCAGTAGAGGGAAAATTTCATTTACTGTTACTCATTATAGTGAAGCCATAGCTAAAGCAAAATAATTGTGAGGAAGTAAGAGAATCATTTTCACAAGTGGCTTTTTATTTCCATTAACAGTTTGTCTCCTACACATGTACTGCTGCAAACATGCACAGGTTACTAAACATCAGTTTAAAATGACTGCCTGTGGTGAGATGCAGGACTCTGACTTGTCCTTACTATGTGGACTACGAATCTACAATAATAACAAGTGCTAAAAAACCCTTTCTCACATGTAGCAACTCATGATTAAATTATGAAAAAATGGGGAAAAAATTCCATCCCTATTTGCATTTCCCACAACACACAACAAACAATTTTGCAAGGAGTTTTGTTTTCAAAAGCACTGCAAATTTCTGCCTCTACATCCTGTAAGAGGTGGTGCAGCCGCAGACCCAGGCCCATTGTAATACCACTAAGCCAACCCATGTTTGCTAAAATGATAGTGGGGTGATCCATGGCAGTCCCAGCATCACCTGGGATAAAATAAGTAAGCTGTATTCTAATGTACCTTTTATAATAAATTTGTACAGCACTAATATACTGGTTTTTTTAAAGAAATGTTTCAAACAAATGACCATGAAGGACAGCAACTTCTGTTTTGGGCAATGACTAGTCACAGATTAAATCATAAAGAAGTGTTTAAAAACAGTGTCTGGAACACAAACAACACTCAAAAACTCAGAAATCAAACTACTGATTCCATAAATGATGGAAAAATGAACCAAAACTGATCAACTACCCTTCACAGCATCCATTTGAGACACCACCTGATGTGCTGGAGATCAAATGGAAGCTTGTTGAATGAGAACATGAAGAAAGTTTACTAAGGTTTTTGCTGTTTAAGGAAAAGAAAATGTATTCTTTGAGATGAAGATTATTTTAAAAATAAGTTCTAAGTTCCAAAAGCAAATAATGTCAAAACCCCCTGGGAATAAAACAGACAGACCACATTGGCTACTCACAAGGGCCTGAGAGTAAGTCACCCTGATAAAGTCTTAAAAATACTAAATAAAACATAAATCATGTTTTACAATTCAGCTTCTTCAGACACGAATCCAAGAGTTATCTGAAAGACACCCAGCCAGTGCACTAAGGTGTCCTCTCAAAAGAGAAAATCTTTGTGCATTAAAAATTAGCAAAGCCTTCATGGCACAAATTAGTCAGGTAGACACTGGTGCCACTTCATCTTGTACTTGGTGCCTCTTCAGACAGTTCCCAACTTCAGCTCTGAAACTCAAGTTGGCCAAAGGCGTCTGTGAGCTGAGCACCTGCCCAGCTCACACCACAGCCAGGGTGAAGCTTAAGGACAACAGCTAACTGAGAATTGATCCCAGGTTCCTGAGAGCCAAAGGCACACAGCTCCACTCAACAGGCTCTGCTCTCACTGCAGCAGCTGCAGAGGAGGATCCAGGCCATGGACAGAGGGGGAATGGCCTCAGAGCTGAGGAATCCCTCTCTTCTGCCTTTAGCAGAGGGAGGCAGGGTCTCCCCAGTTCTCTCTTCTCTCCAAATGCCCCACACTCCAGCCACCAATCTGGATGCTAGGGATAGCTCACAATTTCTGGCTGAAGAACACTGAGACCCTCTCTCTGCCACATTCCATCCCAAAGTGGGCATGACAATACTTTATCTCTGTATGTCCATTAAATACTGCACATGTGTTTCATGTAGTACTTTTACTTCAGTGTTCATAAGTTAAATAAATTATGTTTGAAGCCAAAAGCTTCTATACATTTTTCTTCAGGCAAACACTGAAATATGTCAGACATGGAATGTGCTGGTGGACTCATAAGCTGATGGTCCAGACTTTTTCATCCCTTAATTTCCAGCTTCACACTCACTAAATGCTCTGGCTTCTGTAACAGTCAGTTAGCAGCAGCCTTTATATAATGAAAAAGAAATACCTCTTGCATTTTCTATTTAATCTCCTCTTCCTTGTTTTATCCCATCTTTCTTCACAGAACACAGGAATTGAAAGAGAAATTAGCCAAGATAACAAACACTGGATGAAGGACAGAAATCACAGCGGTCCCTCTTGTGTAATATAAAACCCTCCAGCTCCTTCCCCTGCACTGGGGCATGAGCAAGAATTAGTAAATTGGTCAGAAAACACATGAAAAGTTCAGGAGAGCCATGAGCAGCCTGTGAATAAAATCTTCTGTGACCCTCCTGTAAATGGATCAGTTTGCAAAGGAGACTGCTGTTTGTGAGACTGCTGTTTGTCCCAACCGTGACACTGGGACAGGAACTCTGGAAAAGGCCTCTTAACCACTTTAAAGCAAAGGCAGATGATAAAGCCAGACCTTCAGAAGGACTCTGCCAAAGAGGTTATTTAATCTATTCTTTAAACTGTTTAAAGAAAACATTCAGTTGGCACTTGCACAGGTCCAGGTTAATTCAAACCATGCTTTTAGACTGGATTACTGTGAACTATAGCCACAATCACTGTGCAATTCAGACAAACAGAATTCACATCCTTAACTCCCAGATCCCACAAGTGCACTCTGGTTCTCAGCTGTGACACACCCCAGATCCACCATTTATTCAGTCCTTGTCAGTTACAAATAGCTCTCAAACACCATTCACACCAAGTCATCTCAAATGCTCAGAGAGTAACAGGTAAGACAACTTGATTGCTTGATTCAAGATTACTGTAAGGGTTAAAATAACTCTGTGTACACAACACACATTCATTCCCTTGTACCTTTTCCAGTACTCCCTCTCTAAACATTCCAGGAGTTAAGTTTTAAGAAAAAAAATAACTGAACAATAAGTTCTACCTTGAAATACTAAAATTGAGATTCAAGATTAAGGGAATTCAATCAGCCCCCACTCTAAGCAGGTTCAGTCCTGATCAACACTAGCCTGACACAGCACTACATTATTTCCTATAATTTAGGTCTCACACCATATGTTAACACGCTCATTACAACTTTGTTCAACCCTTCAATTATGTCCTCCTGCAGAAGGTTGTAAGAATTAACCATTACATGGTTACAAAGTCATTTCATCAGCCCCAAATTAACAACACCTGGTTTCCAATAAATTTAGGACTGCCAATTGATTAGCACTGATTGAAGTTCTTCCCATATTTGGAGCACACAGGCTCTCTGCACTGAGAGGTTTCTCTCCTAGATAAGATAGAAACTCAGTGACAAATTTTCCCTTCAGTTATGGCATGGCCCACTTCTGGTCTCTTCTTGCAAGAATTTAATTACTCTTCATGTTTCCACCTCTGTCACATTCAATGAGAAGAAACCATCCAGTTCAAAGTTCAAGGGGAATGCATACTGCAAATATTTAATTCTAACCTCACTATCTTTTAGAAGCAAAGCAACCAGAAAAATCAGTTAACTATTATCCTTTGATTATGCAATCTTAAAAACAAGAGCAAATTCAAGTTATTACCTATCCAGAGATTCTTTATACAATGAAGAAAAGGCTGAATGAACTGTACATAGTCTGGAGTAAGTCTTTGATCTTTTTCAAATGGCTTGTCAAAATTGTCTAACCACTGCTGCATTGCTTAAAGTCAACATTTATACATAAACAAGTGAATTATAATAGCACAAAGGCATCTGACATGTAACAGCAAAAAAGGTAGTTCTGCAAGATAAAACGTTAGTCAGAAAGTAAATTTGTCTTCAGCTCAAGAGCTAACATACTACATTTAATAAAACAAACATGAGATATGTACACAGTGACATTTAATTCCTAATCCTAATATGACTGATAACCCATGCAAAATTTATAAAGTACTTCATAGGGGAAGTCCACTTTATAAGCCAGTGAGCCATGGAAAGATGAAGCAACTTTCTCAGGGTCATGCAGCACCTTACTGCTGAAGTAGGAAAAAACCAGTCAGGGCAACCAAATGACACTGCCAGACCCTCACAGTTAAGTCAGCCCTCCTCCTCCTTATGAAAATTTAATTATACTGACTCTTTTCTGGTGCACTGCTTATATAAATAAAAAGACAGCAAGCAGTTAAGTTTTTCCTGCAGGCTAAAGGAGCAAAGGGCCAACCAAAAAATGTTCAGTTTACTTTATTCCCTTTTAAAAACTGCTGCATTTAGATTAGTTAGGTTTGCAATACTTCTCAACTTGCAAACCCAAAAGTGAACAGAACTAAAATCTAATTTCACACTCAATTTAAATAAAAATTAATTTCCGAGTTTTCTACGCTGATGTAAACACACTTCAAAGATGCCAATTACAATGCCTTTACAGATATCCCTTATCCTCCAATTTCTTTCCATCCCAAATTGTGTTTATGGGCAAATCAACTTAGTATCAAAGGAAAACAAATGCATGACACTTGTTTTCATAAAAAATAACAATTAAAACCACTTTCAAAATGTAAATAAGATCTCCCCATAATACTAAAGTGAAGAAACTATTTCCTCTGAAAACCACAATATTTTTAGTTTTTAAAAAAGCTCAAAAATATTTTCTTGAAGATACAACATGAATTTACTTAATGAAACTGTGGGTTTACAACTCAATTTTTTAAGACTTCACAGAAGAAATGCAGCAATGTAAAGACTGTTTCTCTGCAAAATACACATATCACAATTCCTCAGCCATAAGTCTGTAAGAAAAATATTCTGCATTAAAAACAACCAGATGCACACTGGGCAATCAAAAGTCACAGAAGGTTTCTGAAATGTGCTTCTTTCTAGCACATCTGATCTCTATGTCAGAGATACCACACAGATGTTCAGACATCTATTTTCCTTCTTCAGCACTGCACACATCAACACATTTTAATGTGTTTTATACATTTGGGAAGTACAGTATACAGGTTTTTACTTGAAAATACTTTAGGTAATATTGCAACCTAGGTCTTTTGCTTATTTTGATACCTTGCTAACCATTTAAACTAGAAATTTAGTATAACAAAACTGAAATTATGAGAAAAGTTCTAGAAGCATATACTCTTCTCATTCATAGAGTTTAAAATAATTATGAAGTGAAATTAGCCAAGTGAGGCAGTTAAGTGTCTGGTTTGTTGTCAAAATTAGAAACATAAAAGAAAGCAAGGTCATGCAATGCCAGTTCTATTTTTCAAATAAAAAACATGAGAGTGCTGAAATACATTTAGTAATGATAAAAATTGCTGCATTTTACAATAAATACATATTACTGCTTTTTAAGCTTAGGGATTATTTCAAAAAGCCTTTTATTATATCAAATAAAATAAGGATTCTATTTATACAGAAAGAGTCGAGTAATAAAATGAAGCCCATATTCCTTAAGACAAGATGCATTCATGTCTTTCCCACTGGAGAGACTGGTTCAACAATTTTACAGTTAAACAGAATTAATTCTACTCTCAAAAATCCATTGACCTTAAGCTTTTAACAAACATTTTCAACTGCAGAGTGTATTGTCAATATTTACAAATCCTTAAAATTATATTTCACTAGAACAGCTTTTATTTGCTATATTAATATTTCCTTGCAAATGTATGCTTATCCATATCAGAGAAGAAGAAACAGCTGCTACTCACAGGAAATCTCTGGGGTCCTACAGCAGGTCTTGGCTGGGCAGGAACTGGCAGCAAGGGCACTGAAACAAGAAGCACCTTTTAACACCATTTGTTTTACCTAACAGTTGTAGTTATTTCCAAAAGCATTTGCAATAAAAAGCCATGATTAAAATCTGCTACTTTTACTCTCACATGTCACAGTTACTACAATTAACTTTGAGGAACCGTTCCCTCCCCTACAACATGCAACAGGGCAATTAGGATTCTCCTAGTTAATTTACATAATTTAGTTCTGCTTTTTCCAGAATTAAATTGCTCCTTGTTGCAGGAAGGCAAACTAGAATAGTTATTCAGCCAAAGACATCCCTTAGACAAAGCTGACAGAGACACTAACAATAATTTCACGTTTCAAATAGAAGGATACATGATTAATTTGCCTTCTCAACTTCATGCCACTCAACGTTTCCTAGGCATCTCCCAGTCTCACCACCAAACTACCACAAGAAGCATGAACATGAGAGACACTAACTGGTAAAAATCACTGCTCATGAGGGTAAAATGAGGCAGGCAGCTGCAATTAACAGCACACAAAAACTACTTAGTCTGTCTGGCCTTGGCACCACAGTGGTGTGTGCAACTGTGATCACAGAACTGCTGATCTCAGATGAAAGACAGTGATTGCATAGAGATACCAAGAAGAATCAGGAAACCTTTTCTTGAAAAAATAACCTCTAAAACTAGTATTTCAGGGGGATTAACATGGATGATTTGCTCTTACAACTGCACTTTGAAATGCTAGTCACAAAAAGCTATTTCCCAAAACATTCACTTAATGTTATGGCAAAATGCACAAAGTGCTACAGCTGGATCACCCTGGGAACTGAACCTGTATTCCAATCTCAAATACAAAGTGTTATGACAGCTCTGCTGTTTTCCAGAGCACTTTTTATTTCCTCTCATAGTTGTGTAAGTGGTTAAAAATACAAACATTTCCATTTTAAACAAAAGGCCTAGAGAAGCCCAATAAAGCATTTCCAACCTCACAATGTGTTTGCTCATTTACTAAAAGCTTTTAGTAAGATTCTTCTCCAGTTTGTTTTTAGCACTTCTGAAAGTGAGAGGGAAACATTTCCCAAGCAGGGTTAAACAGTGACTTTGCACACAGCTACTGTGTCACACTTCAGAGCAGGAAAGATACCAAGAAATGTTTCTAATTTGAGAGAAGTTGGGTACATTTCCCAACATAGAGCTGGCTAAGATGCCTCAAAAATCCCTTTTCCCTTGGTAACCAAGGCACAAGAACTAATGCATTAGTGTTTTGTTTTTCAGTTCATGTCCATGTCTGGCTTCTATCCACTTTCATTAAGTACTTGTGGTTTGCTGGTTCAGAGACTGATGGGGTAAACTAATTGCAGCAGTCTTTCAGCATGGGAGGACTGTGTGCAAGCTTTGTATCACATTACACCAGAAAATGACTGCAATAGTTTCATCCTGGCTTCTAATGAACATCTGTTGGTATCAAACAGCCACGGCCACACAGAAAAAAAATGCTAAGACGCTCTTGACAGACCTAGTCCTAAAATAGTTCAGGTATTACAGGTCAAAGAGGCACTGAGAAAAATGGCATAAGGTGGGAAATGTAGAGAAATGTCAACTGAACTAGAGTCTATTTCAGTATTCTGCCTCCAGCAGTAGCACATAAATTCATATATTTATATATTTTCAACAAATTAATTTAATACTCATGAAAGATAGTAGTTCAAACTCTGTGCCCTTTCAATCCTTGGACACTTGCTTAAGCAGCAAAGAAGTCTCAAGCCCTCATTTTCTTGATGTCAAATATTCCATAGGTGTGAAAAGTATGTTTCAAAAATAATACACAGCATGTTGTAAGGCACTATTTTAAGAAGATTAAATTGCTTCTTGCTATAAATTCCAACACTATACTGGAAAAGATGAAGAAGCAATTCCCACACTGATTATCCAGGAGAATTACAATGTGATTGTTCCCAAGACACCAAACAGTTTTCAAAAGGTGAATGGCACAGTGAGCTGCCAGGAACTGCTCATTAGTTCATGTCAATTTTGGCAGCACCACAGGATCTCTGAAATAGTTACTGGTGGTATAAACATTTAAGGGGAAAAATGCAACACCTATTATCACAGGTTAAATCAGTACTTCACAGTGCATCTATGGACAGTTCTCCAGCATTAATAAATTGATCATACTCAAGTTTGGACACACATACAGCAAAAATTACTACCTACAACTCAAAAGTAATTTGCAGGATAGGACACAAAGAAAAGATAAAACTATGAGACAAGCTAAAAGATATGGGATTCAAATGCCACAGGAGGCACAGCTGAACACCAACTGCACAGTACCTGCAGCAGGTATCCACAGAGACTCATCTTTTAGGGGTTTGAAAGACCAAGTCCTTAATCATTTATGAAGCTTCAAAGACTAAAAATAGTACCAATCCATTTGAAACAAAACTGACTTGAAAGTAACTGTTTTTTTCAAATCAGGATTCAAGGCTGGGCAGGGAGATGGTGGCCACTGTAAAGAGATTTGTCTTTGAAACATCAAAGGAATAAGCCAATGATAGGATTCTTCAACAGTGTTTCTACTCCTTTTCAGGCTGAAGTAGCTGTCTACTAAGAGCTCTTATAGATGGTATTTTATTCACATGAAAATTTTGTAACAATTTACAGGAGGTTTGAGTCTATTTTAGAAAATACTGATACAGTCGAAGAATTTCAAGACTAACTCAAACCAAAAAGATGTTTTAAAAGTGTATTTCTATGATCTGCAGTTAGGAAAAGTGTCCCTGGTGCTGACAATTAGAAGTGTGTGAGCTTTATCCTGCCATAAAATTAGAGAGGGAAAAATGCCAGTCTACACTAAAACATGACAGCACACCATTAAAATTACCAGAACCTAAGTGTGCATATCATGCACTTCCAGACATGGCATTTTTAGCTTCCAGGCATCACATTTTCAACAAGAGAATCCCAATAAACTTTGCACCTATCTGACTGTATTCTCCAATGTGTAAAGCCCCTCATGTATCTGGAAATACGTTCAGCCAAGAAGGGGCAGGACATCATCAAGAACACAAAGACAATCTGATCTTTCATCCTTCCCATTACCCTGAAAGAAATGATGCTGCAAGTGGAACACATCCTTTTGTTGCCAACCACCAGTCTCTGCCTACTGGGGCTTCAAGTAGATGGATTAAAGGAAGACTTTTTAAGAGGAAGCTTGGAGCAGCACTTCCTACACTGGAATTTCTATCTACCATTTGCCTGCAGTGACTGCTTTAAAATTCACCTTAATATGCAAATACCATTGAATATGTTAGAATTATGCTCATTTGTCGCAGACAACTTTTCATGTAAAATCTTTTCTTTAGGATTTTTTTCTTCTTGAGAAGCTGAGATTCAGAGACAAAATGTAAACAATGGTTATGTGCTGCTGTGGAATGCAACAGGTGGATCTTTCATTGGCTCATCTTAGATGTTTATAATTAATGGCCAATCACAGCACAGCTGTCTCGGAGAGAGTCCGAGACAGCTGCCTTTGTTAGGATTCTTGCTGATTCTATTCTTAGCTTAGCTATCCTTCTAAGATGAAACCTTTTCTTCTATTATTTTACTATAGTTTTAATGTAATACATATCTTAAAATAATAAATCAAGCCTTCTGAAATATGGAGTCAGATCTGCATCTCTTCCCTCATCCTAAGACCCCTGTGACCACCGTCACACTCATTTATCTACAGAAAGCTCCTCATTTCCAACACATTTTCACATTTTCCTTATGTGTGTGTTTACTCTCATGTAACTTAACTGTAATGCTACAGATTAAGACTGAGATGGCCACTACTCTCAGTCACTGCAGGAGACTCAGCTTCCAATACATGCTCTCTAATCAAGAATATGAAATTTCTACAGCGACTTAAAAGATTGTATTTAATGGTATGCTGCACACCTATTAGCAGAAAAATTCTGTAGTCTTGCCAAGGACTCTTTCAGTAAAATTAATGGCACAAAGGTATTCCATATGAAGCAGCTGCCATGAATACACAGAGCAAAAAATGTCCTTGCTGAATGCAGGTTTTAGCACCATTCAACAATCTCAATTCACTCTCCAGGGCAGCTCAGTCTAGAGAACACCTGAACTTCTACAAGTCAAGAAATGAATGTGCACATAAAGTCAGCAGATATAAGATCTAAAAGAAAACCTAATAACACCCTCCCCTTTACAAATCCAATACTGAAGATCTCCTAACCTGCAGGAGGTACACAACTTTCTGGAAATGAGGATATGCATGAAGACTGAAAAACAGACTGTGAACAAGATCAAGCAAGAGACCTGCAACAGCTACAGTGCCACAGACACAGTGGTAAAGCTGAGAAGAGCCTGAAGCTGCTCAGCAATGTGAAAAAAGACTCCTCAGACAGAGGGAAGAAAATACACTGGGATAGTTCTGACATTAGGCAAAAGCACACACCCTCAGTAGCCATTCCCAAGATTGTGATCACATTGTTGCTTAGCTAGATAGAAAAGATCTAGTACTGTTTCAAAGGGACAGAGAAAAGGCATAGAATAATCTAAAGGCAATTTCTGCTTCTCATTAAACAGTAACTTACTTTGGTAGTGCTAGATAAATGCACAGAAGGTGCAAACCCACAAGTAAAGATTCTTTTGGAGTGTTTCCAGATAATCTGTCCTGATGCATAATTTTGTGGGAAGCACCACAGGGAAAAGCAAAATAAATTCTCTGACAAAGCCATATGTGAGCAGCAAAACAGACCTCCATACTCTGGCAATGTTCTACCCTGCCAAATTCCTGTTTTTCAAATATAGCACTGGCTTGGAGTTCTGCTGATGTGAAGTGGGGGAAAATACAGAAAACTTAATGGCAAATATGTATAAATATTTATGTATTTCTTTAGTCTGTCTTGTCCCAACATAATGAGAAATCAGAGCTGTGCAGGTATCTTTTTATAACCCTCTTTGGGATTAAACACTTCCTAAATAAGCAGTAGTAAGAACAGCTTTGCTGAGAGCTACCCTAAGAAGTGTAGCTCAAATGTTTGTGTTAGCTTAGAGAAAACACGTATTTGCAAATCAAAACAATTACAGATGTGCTTCTGTGAAAGGAAAATTGAGGGCATGTATCTTGTCAAGAAAGGACAGCAACTGGTATCTTTCACAGAGCAATTACATTGCAAGGAGTGCCTCAGTACCCTCTCACCAAAACTGGTAGACAGTCCTGGTAAATTTACAAATTGCAGTACCTTCCTAGTTTTGAAAAATGACATTTATTGTTTTTTTGAAAAGCACATTCTCTTTTTAGTTTCCATTTTCCTTGCTCTTCTCAGGCTTTACATTAGAATATCAAACATGGTAAAAGCTGAAAAGGCTTTGCTTGTTCAGCTGGCCACAGTCCAACAACATTATGTCTTACTTCAGGCAAAACATTTGTTTCAAGCTTCAAGAAAAAAAAAACAGCAGCCTGAAGCGCATTTCCATGAAGTGATAAACAAACAAATTGTTCCATCTCTGGCAAAGAACGAGATGAGTCACGCTTGCATGACTGGCAAGGTGTTCAGAGAGCTCACCTTGTACAGGCGTCACCACGGTCCCCTTGAAATGCGGATTGATGTGGATGTTCTTCGGCTGCTGGGGGGTCACTGGAGGGGGAGTCATCATTATTCGAGGTGTTTCTAGCTGAGGGGGCATATGTAGCCCTGGAGGAGGAGAAGAATGATGCTGATGCTGTAAAGGAAGCAGAGATTGTAACTGTTGCTGCTGCTGCTGTTGTTGTTGCTGCTGCTGTTGCTGTTGTTGTTGTTGTTGCTGCTGCTGTTGCTGCTGGAACAGACTCATAACAGGTTGCTGGTGTGTTGGAATTAACCTCTGTGAGTGAGTCTAAAGTCAGACAAAAGAACAGAGTCACTAGGCTTTAAAGTTAAAATATCCTGACATAAATGAGCACAAAACCAAGACATCTCTGGAGAACAATTAAGGCCAATTATGAACAGAAAAAATTCTTTTCCCTATAATCAACTGGATCCACCAAAAACCATCAGCACAGGAAAGCAAAGGAGCAATCAAAAACATTCATGTGAAGGAGAAGGCAACAAAGAGCAAAGAAGCACAGGGAATGCAGACACATTCACTCATTTTTAACAGTGAAGCTGTCTGGTTTCATATATAGTCAGGGCTCTGCATAGGTCAGTGTTATTAACTGCAATAAGGTTTATGTGGAGATCACTAGAAATCTGAGTCCTAGCACCAAAACAAATCCACTACCTCTTCTCTCATGTATACAAAAGCCTCTCTCAGATAACAGACCTAGCACTAGCAACATAAGTTAAAATACAAATTCAGGCATCAGTGCAGCACAAATTCAAATATTCTTTAATATCAGGGCAGTTTTTTCTTCAAGCAGTATAATATCTATACTGCTTGAAGAAAAAACTCATTTGAAGACATCATTTAAAGGTATCCTTCCAGACATAGAAGAAAGTCTCTTGCTGCTCAACTCTCAGAAACAAATGGCCAAAATCAGTGCTAATAAAAAACCATAGTGTCTCTTTTCAGAGAAATTCTTCTGCCTCTGAGTCACTGTTACTAGATCTCAGTCCTACACCAGCAACTTGCAAGAGGCAGCTCAAGAAGAGGCCCAAGGAGGCAACCTTTTAGCAACAAAGGTGTGACAGACTGTTTCTTGCTTCTTTCAGTGTACATAAAGCAAAGCAGCTACATAGTATGCACAAGAGGACACTGTGATGAACATAAAAATATTTAAATGTAAAATTAAAATAGCTTGCAAGGACTGCAGCAAAACAGAAAAAAAAATATCCAACTTTCACTGCTTAAAAAGCACGAAATTTACTACTGCAGGGCTCTCAAGCACTGAGATATCCACTGACTCCTGCCAGTGACCAGCTCCTACTTACTGCTGTTGGAAAAAATCACCTTTGTTTAACACAGATGACTTTGTCCTGCAAAGATATATAAAGACTTTATTCTACAATCTCAGCTTCCAGTATATTTTATGACAGTGAACAAAAATAAGTGCTGACCTCTTGATCACTTGCTGGAGATGGTTTTGGTTTTTTAAGGTTTTTTTGATGGAAAAAGTAAAGTCTTAATATTGTGATACAAAGCACAGCAGAGAAATAGAAGGTAGTGACAAAGCTAAATTTCATTTGAAATCCCAAAATAATAACTTATCTAGTAGTGAAGTGCTGATTACTGTCCTCGGGTTTTATTTACCTCCATAGTAGCATAGCTTATATGCAAATAGATTTTTTAAAAAAGTATTAGCAAAAATATTACCTTGACAGAACCCAGGAAGTATTTTACAGAATTGTATTTTTTAAACTACATTATTATAAATAAAGAGGGACTGAACATGTTTCCATGTTGCATGTAGACTTTTCAGAGGAATTATTCAGTTTTTCCTCCATCCTCATGCAAACCAGCAGATAAGTCTGACTATGACTCATCAGTCAAAATGCACTTTCCATTTGGAGGTCTTGAGATTGCTCAGGGTGAAGCCAGTAACAGGATTAAGCACATTCTTTACAGTCATCACATCACACAAAGCCCATACTGCCTAACAGTGCCCTGAAAGAGCAGAAGGTCTACACTGGAATATATATCCCATCTTTGCAAAGATTCACGATTTAAAATGCATTTCTCCACAACTTCCTGCAAGGATGCTCAAAGAATACTAAGGATTGAAAGGTACCATTGATGGCTGGTTTGGCAGCAGTGCAGGCCTGTGATCCTTCATTCTTCCCCTATCATTATTGTCTCTCCTTTGATCTCCCATTCCATGGCACATCACTGAGCCTCCTCTTCTCCCTCCTCTCCTGGAGCCGTATCGCCCCTGCTTAAGCTGCCTCTCCCTCTCTTCAAACTCACGTAGTGCTGCTTGGGCTTCTGCAGAAAGCTCTGTTAGGAGAGAAATAGGGAAAATTATTTCAGCTTTGTGCTGAAAAGGTGGAACACACATTAACAAATAGAACACTGCCAGAACTACAGAAGAATCCCCGCAACTAACAAAATTTGCAGGCACTTTGATCTCCTTTAGGTGGCATGTTAACATTTTGTTAAAGACACCTTTAAAAGGAAAAAGCACAGATACTTCTGTCCTTTGCACAGGCAAAAAACAGCAGATAAATGAAACAAACATGAACAAAAAGGTTTGGTTGTTTTCTTTTTCAAGATGGTATTGAAGTCTGCCTTTCTGCTCTAAGAGGAGGCTTAGACTCCCCTCAAAGTTTTGTTATCTTTAACATCTCACGTCTCTGCACATATCAGGCAAGACAATGAATCTGCAGCAAACTTTACAGTAAAAGATCTGCTGAGTCCTCCATATAAACAGATTTTATGCACCAGACTCTTCTGCACATTGGTCTATTCCAAAGAAGAACATTCTGCTTGCTGAAGTCTTTCTAGTACATAAATACTTAATTTGTTTTACTGTATGTGGTTTAAGAACCAACTGTACTTCACAAGTAGTAATGCCACTGAAGAGAGAGCACACATTAAAATCTGTGCTCAGTTCAAGTCAAACATATGGTGCTGATAACACCCACCCAACTCACACCACAGGTAAACACCAGAAAACACCTGGTACTCAGCAAAGATGACAAATTTGCTTGAAACCTTTGGATAGTGCTGACGACATTAAGCAAGAAATAATGCAGTAATAGACCCAGGTATTGAAATCACAGAACAGGTCTACAACAGACTTCAGAAAACCCACCATGAAAGTATAAGCAGAACCACTCACCAGGTTTCACTCACTGACAAGGGGTAATAAACTTTAACTCAAACATGCAGCTGAATCTTTTGACACATGTTAGTCAGATCCTTTGTTACCCTAATATTGATTTCTGCCTCTAACAATGCAAAATTAAACTACTTTTATTTGTCACGAGTGTATTTGTTTTTAGCATATTTTGAATTAATATGGTAATTACTTGTCAACACTACACATAGTGGCCATAATATCAGAATTAAAGTAATAAGTACCTGGCAGGAGACATTACTACTATGTCTCCACACCATGAGATATCCTCTCCAAAGAATATATAACTAAATCAATTAGAAAACTCTAACAATTTCTTGTGAGTCTAAAGGCCAAAGCTACTTAAATCACCACCATCTTTAACATCTTCATAAGTAATCTCTGTTAGTCTTTGAAGTTGAGGATTGACAGAAGGGCAGAAAAGGGTGAGCACTGAGCATTCCCTCTGCGGCAGTTGCTCTTACTTTGCTACAAAAACTACCTGCATGACTGAGCTGCAAAGACTGTAAATTTGCATGTCCCAGTTTTCAGAAGTATTCAGCACCTCCACAAAGCAGGAGCTTTTCAATTTTTACAAGTTCTGAACTTGCTGATGGCCTGTAAGAACACAGCAAACAGGACAGACTTCTAAAAGCCCAGGATCTGCCCAAGTTTCCTATTTCATTTTTGCACATTGGTGATGAGACAAGTTTCTCTACCTCCTTTTCTCTCCACTCTGACACCACAATTGAATGGCATAACAAATACTCTTATGAAATGCAACCTTTGCCCTCAAGGCATAGCAGAGCCCAAGACAATGAGGCTTTATGAGGAAAATCTTACAGAATGCTTAGAATGAGGGAAGGAACCACAGTCACTCAAGTCTTAGTATGAAATGTGCATTTCTGACAAAAATTAAGAGAAATGTACTCTTGCCCAAAGCAATTAAAAACATTAGATGCAAGTAAAACAACTGCCATAGCCACCTTTGGCTGCCAGGGATCAAAAATGCTGGTTAGATGGGAAAAACCATCTAGCTTTTACTTCAGGTCTTCTTCCTCTCCACACCTGAAGCAAGCAGTGTTTCTTCAGAAACCCACAAACATGGAAGGGCAAATGTGGGCTTTGACTTGACCTGCCTGAAAGACAGACCCCTACTCTCCTTACATTCAAGAGGGAAAATAGTGCCACTATGCTGCAAGAGAGTCTCTCTATCCCTTATCCAGAAATGATGCAAGTCCTGCAGGGCATCCTGAGCATTCTGCTGCTTGGACAGTTGTTTTGTTCTCCCAGAAATAGGACAGGCAGGACAATTTCTCTGACATCTTCCACACTACAACCCTGAACTCAGCAAGGCTGGAGTCTGGAAAATAAAGTTCAGTCATTGCAACAAGTACCTACCAATGATGGTCAAGCAAGATAAGAAGCAAGTTCCTATTAAATAGCTTAGAAATCACATGTGAGAAAGCAATTTTTAATGAACCTGGGAACAGAGCTAGGCTTCCTAAAAAGCAAGACTGTGGCCAAGTCTCTCAGCCTCCTGAGCACACACTGGAGGACACTGAATAGACACAAGAATGAGCTGCTCCAAACACAATTACTTCAGAGCACTGTGCTGATTAAGCTTGGGGAAGGGATGACAGCATCCATGCAAAGTCAAGTCTGTCAATCTTGGATGTACAGAATCACTCCCTTTAAAATACATAAGTTGTTTTCCTCCTCACTTTACATAAAATTTCTCAAATTTTTAAGGCCTTAAAGGCACAGCTCACACTCTCAATTTTTCAGCCAGAGTAGGGGCCAACTTTGGAAAAAATCCCAAACAAAACCACACACAAATTCACATTTATACTACACCTATGACCACAGAAGTACAATATAACAACTGGATTTTAAAAATAAGATGATTACATCAAGTATATTTCCTCCACAACATGCCACTGCTTAGACACCTAAGTGCAGGTTCAGAACCCTCTTGCAGAAGTTAAGACAGATGCCATGAGCACCTCAAGTGCTGCATGTAGTTACATATCACCCACCACACATCAAAATATCATCAGCTCTACTATGAGGCGGGCTGCATATTGAATTTGAGAGCACTGTGTCCCACACACAGAGATCAAGCAGAGCAGAAGGCATGGGAGATGGTTTTGCAAGGAGGGAAGCAACAGAAACAGTCCCTGTTTCCCTGAAAGCAACCTCAGACTGCTCAAGAAAAGAGGGGATGAGCAGAGGAAGAAGAGATTCTCCTTCTCTCCCTGGGCTCTTCCAAAGCACAGCCAGGTGTTCATTCACATGAATACAGCTCCTCCCTGGCTAAGAACACATGCACAACTACAAACACATTCATTTACATATATATGCAATTTGTTGTCATTTCTTTTCTCCTCATCATCCAGATCTGCAAACTGATTATACTCTGTGCTTTCTGGACACAGAGCAACTGGACAAATTTAGAACATTCACCTTAACTTCTCAGCCCTGCCTGAAATCTCAGACATGAGGCATCACAGTGAACATAAGCCAACTAAGCAGGGCATAACAAGAAGTACTGCCACAGCCAAATGACCTTTGTTAGCACTCTGCAATTGGTTCTGCAGAAGTCTAAGGGTTTGAGTTGTGTATTTTTCATTAGATAGAAAAGGAATACTTTAGTTTGGTAATACCAAAGACATTTTTCCTCTTCACTTTCCTTAAGATCTAACTGCCAGAGAATAATGACAATTTCCACTCTAAGAAGGCTTCACCAACAGGCACTAAAAGAAGATAATGTACTTCTTATCAAAGGTGACAAACTTGGTATTGCTAGAAATCAATTGCAGAGCTGTCCTACAATACCCATCTTCTGAACTTTGAAAATCCATTCTTTACATTATCTTGGATGAATAAATGTTTAGGAAAGATCTTAGCTACATTACTGAGAACACTGTATTTTTACATCTTTTTTACCAGCACAAACTTGGTCTCATCTTGACTGTACGTTCTCACACACACAGTTAATGCAGTGAATCAGCAATTATTTTTCTAGTGTCTCTAAGTGTCAAGATTAATTTCACTATTGCTGGTAATAAAATGGTTTCAAATGACATCTTTAATCAGTAAGTAAGAATGCACTCCTCCAATAGAGACAAGCTGTCACAAAAGGTCACCAAAATGTGACAGGATGGAAATTACGTTTGTAACTTCAACTGAAATGTTAATTCCTCCTTAAGTGTTTTCTGAACTATGTTCATATTTTAGAGTAAGGAGATGTAGGTCTGCAATGAAATTTCATTTTTAAACTATAGCAGCTGTAAAAATTTGCTTTATAATCTTAAAAGGAAGCAGATATTTATATATGCAAACAGAATTTTTTGTGGTTTAACCTTCTACCACATGGTCAGTTATCTGGTCTCTATCAACAAATAATTAAGAAAAAGTAGTATGAAGAGAAACCATTTCACAACAGCAATATTGTGCTTTCGCCAAACATTGGTTTAAAAACCTCTTTATAGGATCATCCACATGTGCCCTCATCTTCTCCTTATATCTCAGAGCTGCATCCCAGATGACTTAGAATTACATTTAAAAGTCTAATTCAAATCACTGCTCCTTTAACAGTCAAGTTCCACTATAAGGTTTTCTCCGTATTGGCTGGTCTTGTTTTTATATTAAACTAAAGAATAAATGCACAGATATATGAGAACAAATGCAATTATCCTTTACCTTACAATATGTGCAGAAATTTAGTTATTCCAGTGCACTCTTGCTTTTAAAATATTCTCTTTTTTTTTAATCCACCAACACCTTTTGTATAAACAAGATACAGTCTCTATGTGGTTTGTAGAAATATGGTCTCATGGTTGCAAACCCATTTGGAATGCCCCTCAGCTAAAACACCCTTTGCCTTTTATTACCATTCATTACTGCCCTGCAAAACAATCCATTGCCACAAAGCCTCACCCAAAGTTTCTGGAATGTTTCTCCTTTCTCTTGTCACATCTGAGAGCCTGATGATGGTTCCTTCTTTCCGTTCGGTTTTGAAACGTAATCGTCCAGACTCTTCATCATCATCCTCCTCCTCATCAGACTCTTCTTTTGTTTCTTCTTGAAGTTCCAGAGACCCAATAGCTGCCTAAATCACAAAAACCAGAGGACATTTAGCCTCAAAAAACCAAGTCTCTTGTAAACAGTATCAAAAGCAAGCTTTCTTTAAAAGGCCCTTTCTACAAATTTTGCTGCCATCATACATTGTGCTCATATATAATTCAGGGAACATTTAAGAGTTGGTAATTTTTTTTTTAAATAAAAGTATATGTACTACATAATAAATAATAAAGTAAAATGTATTTAGAAAATAAATTTGCTCTAATATTTAAGGGATTATTGAAAGTCCAGTTAGAACCTCCATCTGATTAGTAGGTACTTCTGCACACAGATTTTTATCACTGAATTGACTATGATGCAAACTTTGGTTACTACCAGATTCAAATAACAGGAACAGTAAAATCCTATTTTTTTTCATCTTTTAACAACTGTCAGTACCATACTGTTAAATAAACCTAACCAACCAAAAACAAAGATAACTTTGTATCTCAATCCCATTCTTCTGGGTATGTATGCCTTTACTTTGCTCTTCAAACACTTCCCAGTTTCAATTCAGTAATTGATGGGGAGAATAAGAATAGGATTGGATAAATCTGAAAATACTATATTTGTATTCTGGATGCTATTGGAATGCTTCTAGAATTTATTTTCCAGTTCTCTCTAAAACAGAAAACATTTATTTAAATAAAACAATGATCCAAATGAAAATGGGTCCCTCTCCTTCAAATGAACAGAAGTGACAAAAAAATTCATTTTTGCATGTAGGCCTGATGAAAATGTCCAGAGTGTTACACAAGTTATACTGGATTTCTACAGCATTAGAAGTGTTCTAATATCATGTGATTCTCCATAAAAATTTTTGATTGCTGCATATTTGATTATTTCTTGTACAAGCCTACTTGTTCATTTCTTAGAGCCTGTTAAATTAAAATGCATATGCATTTTAATTCTATGCAAAGCCACTAAATACATCATAAATTTAATGCTGCTTGAGGACAGTTAAAAAATGAGCCAAATCTAACATGCAAAAACGGTTTAATCTTCTAATTAACCAGATCAGTGCAGAAATTTATATGAGAAAGGCACAGCAAGTGTGACAGCCAGGTGGACAGATATTAAATCACAGATCAAGAAAGAATTAATAGCATAATTGTGCAAGAGATTGCAAATTTCCCTATCCAGCAGCCTAACTTCATCCATAACCAAAATAAAAATGTGTGAAGCAAGATCAGAGACAGGGTGACCTGGCAAAACAGTTTCTGCTTTAAAAAAAGACAGCAAACCTGACAAACTCAAGCTCAAAGCTACTCCAGCTTGGGTCGGGTGAATAAATGATCTGTGTCCTTAGTTACAAGCCTTTAATGGGCTACTGATCCCAAGTTGTGTGTTATACATTCCAGACAAACTTTTAAACATTCCATTTCCTGACCTCACAAAACTGCTTTAAGATATATAGCTAAGAGAACAGTCCAGTTTTACAAAAGGTTTTAAGGCTTGCACGTTACAGATATATTTATTTTGGTGTAACAGCTTTATCATATTTAAAAAAAGCAGGTAAAAACAACAGGCAAAACAGGAGAAAAAAAACACCTTCAACTAGACTGAAAGAAATCCAAACCTCAAAAGCAAACCCAAACTGAGCACAACTCATCTAATTAACATATCTACATATAATCAAAACACCTTTGAGAGCAAGCATTTGATACTTGTGGAACAGAGGAGGGATGTTAGCAAGGAAAGAGATGCTAACATGGTTTAATGAAAACAAACAACACCAAGAGAAAGACAGGGTTGGCATTTTACTTGAAAAGAGGGACTCCCAAAAGAGCAAGGAGAAGCAATATCTCTATTAAATCAGTGTTTTCATAAATATCACAAACTCCATAATTTTACTGTCTTACTTCTTTTTAGAAACTTTTCCTTCAGGATCAGGATTTGGAAGTCAGAACTGGAGCAGCTGTTTTGCAAGACATACTTACTCTACACTGAGCCTCCTGTTTTGCTCTAAAGCACAAACCCCAGACACATCCATGGCCCTTAAAAGCTACACTGGAATTCTGGGTTTTATTAATCTAAGACTGGTCTCAGTCCTGTAATCTCATCTGTGAGTGCTAAACTTAATCATGCAAAGCTCTATGTGTAGCTCAAACTTTAGAATCAGAACTAGAAAGGGTAATGAAGTCTACATTGTCCTTAAAACTTCTGCTATGTTTTAATGAAATGTTATTAAAAACCCTGAAACTCTGTTGCATTTTGACAATTACTCATTCTGGGAAAAAAAAACTACTCTAAAAAGAAAATATCCCAATTTCTGACAGACTATCAGACAACTACTTACCTACAGAACAATAAAAAAAAATTCCAAACTTTTCTAGACTGGCATTATTCTATTCTTACCCATTTATACCAATTCTGAAGCCTTGTTCTGACTCACTTTATTCATCAGCATAATGTTCATGCCACCCATTAACCAGCAACAGCCATACAAGCATTAAATATCAAAGACTAAAAATATCAAAGGAGCCAATGAAAAAGCAGGCACCAAGGCAAGGCAGTGCTGGAGAATGGTAACTGACCCATGTCCAAATCTGATTACACCCATTACACCTTTTATTGAGGGATTTATGCAATGGAGACCCAAACATGTGTGACAGCCACCCATATGTTCTCTCCACACAGCTCCAGGGAAGGCTGGCTGAGCAGGGTAGGAGCACACACCCTTCCCTCGCAGTTTGTTCTGCAGTTGGAAAATGCAAGATTCCTACATGATCTTTTCCATCTTCCAGCTGAACAGAAGAAGCTGTTTTGCCAAGATACAGCATGAATGGATTCTGTGTTTCTAAAAGACACAACTGCAGACACAGAATTAAACCATACTATTACTTACAGGATTGGCTTTAATACCTGCTAATCATGAATATCTCTGCATAGATATTAGCAGTCCTTGAATGGCCACTTGAGGTCACTGGACTGGACTCACCAGCCCAGGCTACCCAAAGGGAGCTTTACATTTCCCACTATGACACCTTGCACAAAGCTACCAAAGAGCTTTGCTGACCCTTACACAGAACCAGAATGACCTTTCTTCTGCCACGAGGTCAGGGGCTCCTGCCATCCTCATTCAATAACTGTGCCCTAAATCCCACTAAAAGCCACTGAGCAGGACTCCTCACACTGGGTTATGATCTGCTGGGTAAGGGCTGAGTGCTCCTGCCCTGAGCAGCTTACAGGCAGCTGCAGGAATGTAACAGACACAGTCCAAGGGATGCTGCACAAACACTGACACAGTATGATCCTCCCCAAGATGGGATGCCCCCCACCCAGACATGGGATACCCCCAAAGTGTTCAGGAGAACTTGGTGCCAGACATTCAGAAGATGTGCAAAAACTACTAAATTAAAGATGAAACAAAGAACTTATACTAACAAGCCATAAAAAAGGAAGTGGAGGCATCTGCTACAAGTTAACACTGAAGAAGATGCAGTTGTTCAATCCCAGGGGATCAGGAAATAGTAGGGCAGACAGGAGGAGATTATCCCTATTCCAAGGGCACCTCGATTCTACAGATGAAAAATGGAACTGAAAAACAAATCTAAGTGCCTTATAATATGTTTAAAAATTGGCTGGTTTGATTTGCACTCTTTTCACCACTTCCCTCCAGGCTGGCAGGTCGTGTTTTCAAACCTGAACAACAGAACTGAAGTGCAGAAGTTTTGGCTAAGCACAGATGCAACATATCAGACATAATATGTTATTTTGTCTACAAAAAAAAGACATATGGGTCTTTTTTTTCCCAAGCCTTTATTCTATCAAAAGAAAAGCAGTATGCAGCATTTCTTCATGAAATGCTTTCTTGACTAAAGTACTCTTCACTTCTTATCAGCATAACCCAAGACACAGTTTAAATTATGGAATGATAAAAATCCTCTACCACTGACTTCACAGATTACTTTAAATATAAAACAAAGACATTATGAATTCTAATTTCATGACATTTAACTTTTATGAACACTTCACAGAAGCAATTAGTGATATTTTCCCTCTAAAATATTTAGGACATGATACTTCATGTGGCTGTTCTGTCACACCTATTTGCTGCTGAAACTTCAGGGTGTTGGGTTTTGCTTTATACCTCAGGAAAACAAAAATATTTTCTGAAGCACTGCTACATTTTTCAAGGAAGTCACTGAGACTTGTTTATTTAAAATTCAAGTTCTGCAATTTTGAGCACTGTTTCAAAAACAAACTCTACCTGCCTATTCCTCACTTCTCCCACCTGGGTGCCACTTGTAACAATTGTCTCACCTCCCTTATTCACGTGTTTCCCCCATCACGTTCCAATTCCCCAGCCAGTCAGCTTTTCTCTTGGTTTACAAAAAGATTTCTTATTTCTTCATGCAATATAGTAAGAGGCTTTAGCTGGTTTTAATGTGATAACTGCTCAAAATAAAACACCCAACATCCTTCTCTGTTACTCAGATGCCAAATTTCAACCAAGGGACAATAATGTTCTTTCTTTGTACCAGATCCATTCCAGCTCCACTCTTTTGTTGCAGGAGAATGCCAACCCTTATCCCTGTTTACAAGCACTGAATGTTATGAGATTTAAGGTAAAGTGCTGTTACTTAAATCTTGAATAAAGAACAGAACTCTTCAGAGCTGGAGGCAGGCATCTAACCATGCAATGAACAGAAGTGAATACTCTAGAAAGGTTCTCTCCCATTCTTTAGAGAGTGCAACTGTGAGCCTACTGCTAAATGGAAGTAAGATCCATACAAAATAATAAAGTAACAAAAAGATGGCATGGTTTTGGAAAAAAGAAACCTGTGAAAGTCTACAAACCATGAGAATAAAGCCAAAATGTAGAATAACTGAAGATATGGCCAAAACATTCACCATATATGATGAACAAATTCCATAAAAGCTTCCTTTACAAAACAAATTTAAAACTTTCATCAATGGTACCTTTTGAATTAAACACATTTAATTCTGAATTAGACAAATTTAGACAATGTGAATATTAGAGAATTCTCATTCCCAAAATGAAGCTGTGGTTTTTTACAGCAATAAGTTTGGCATTGAGTCCCAGCTATGCATTTAATTTCACATGATGTGCATTGTGTCCATCATCTCAGAGTGTGGCTGCAGACACCACAAATGCATCAGTTCACCTCCAAAACATCAAAACAAAAATGTGTATCAATCCAGTGAAGGAATAAAAAGTGTTCAAGAATGTCACAGCTCTTTTGAAGGGCAGATTTAACACTTGGGAAGCAGGAAATTAATGACATGAATGTGTATTTTGTGCAAGATGTTACACTTGCAACAGTGGAGGCTGAAGGATGCAGGTGGTCCCTTTCAATGCAGATCTCCACCCACCAAAAAATGTTGTTTTACCAAGATAGGTTTGCTACAACTGGAGCATCACAGCACATCCAGTTGTGAGAACTTCATACAGTAATGCTGCTGTGTCTTTGAGGAATTAATTTCCTGATGAGTTAAAGCTCCAAAGAGGAAATACACTCTGACTACACTTCTCAGCAGGTAATCCATTCAATCCTATTTAATTAAGAACTGGAATAAAAGTAATATTAAAGCAGATTCCTGGTGGGGAAAGGATAAAAAAATCTTACATCAAAAACTTGCTGCAAATTAAAAATGGTTGTGACACTCTTGCCTAATAACAAAAGGAAAAACCTTGCAACACAGTTGAAGTGGTAAGATAAAAAAGCAACTCTTTTATGAAAGCTGCAGCTGCACAAAATATGGCATTGCACATGCATGATACAGGATTTCTATAATTTTTATAAGGTTAATTAATTAGTTTATCTAGCCAGTACATCCAATAGGAAATCAGGTATGCCAGTAACCCAGCCCTGGGTCAGTTGGTCCAAGGACTCCTTCCCTTTTTTCTTGTTATGTCTCCTAGGTTCTGGTAGAACATAAGATGTCCTTGTCAGGAATTATCTTCTTAAGAATAAGACTAAACAGAATTTCAAGAATGTAAAGTAAAGGTTTGTTAAATTGTGAGAGAGGGCAGGGAAAAATAGTAGAACCTACACAAATACGTATTAAAAATCTACAAGGCTGTAAATATATGAAAAATATATGAAAAGCCAAAAAACCTTTAGGCATCACTACCAGGCTGTAATTAGTGAATGCATACTTGGCAGACTTTACCATAAGCTTTCTTATTGCAAATGAAGGAACTCATCCATTTTCCTCACTGAAGAGGATAAATCTCACAGGAATTTCAGTCTCAACACAACTTTCAAAACAGCAATCTCTTTGCCTGTCCAAAACACCAAACTTTCCATGCTTACACCCCCTCCCTCAAAGGGGGATACCCAAGAACTGCATGTACATCCCACCAGCAATAATGATCCATCTGGAAAGGGAAGCACCACAGCTCTTGGAGATTTAACAGACTGTGCAGTATCACTGTCATTTCCTACCCAAATGGGTCCCTGAAGTTTCTAATGTTGAAGCCAAAACTAAATATGCACATTTTGGGCTTTCCCTTATGATTCTAATCCCAAGGGGAGAGGGGATCTGGTATGTTTGACAATATAGATGCTATCACAATTCATTTTATACATTGAATACTACCACCAATAATTCAACACTGGCAAAGTTGCATCAATTCTTATCCAGCACAATTCTATGTATAATTCTATGTACAATTCTACAAAATCAAATTGTAACAGAACTCGTTATTTAAAGTTTCCATTAAATTCATGACATACCTCTTCTGATTCATTAGCCATTGTCTGGGTTTCTTCCAACTCCTCATCAGCTGCATACTCTCCTTGTTCTTCCATTGCTTGCTCATTATATGATTGCATGTAATCTTCATCCTAAAGCAGTAAACAGGAGGGTGAAAAAACACAAGGCCAATGAATAGGTGGGGTCTGACTGCATTGCTGCAGCTTCCAGAGTGGAAGAGAAGTATTGCATCTCTGGGAACAGTAAACTGTGAGTGATATACACATACAGCACACATACAGCATAATCAGCAGGGCTTTTAACTAGACAGCGATTTCAAAATTATCAAAACCAAAACAGTTTCCATTCATATCCCAGCAATGTCATCATAAAGATCCCATTTAATACTGTTTGTCCCAACTACTTCTATACATTTGCACCCAGTGATTACAAATTCACAAAGCAAACACTGCAGGACTTTCTGGCCACAGAACATATACATTAACATCAGATTTCACCCCATCAAATACAAACATTCTTAAAGCATTCTGCAAGGGCTTACATATGCATGGGTTCAACTCTGAAAAATTATGAACATAAAACAAAAGCAAAATCTTGCTTAAGTTTGCTTGTATTTTTCAAACACCTCACTGATCACATACTGTTTTGATTAAGATTAAATCATTTCATTAACAATTAAAGTCAGTGCATGTTCCCTAATATGCCGCTTAAATTATATTGAATTATGCAGGTGACATTTTCTGAACTAACCTCCAATCTCTTTATTCAGGTTTAGACAGTTCTCAGTTACAAAAAGGATGAACAAGCAGGACATCAATCACTTTGGGATATTAGCACCTTAAAGATGTCTTTAGCAGGTCAATAATCTTTTCACCTTGGAAGGACTTTATCAGATCTTGTCTAAAGCCTGGATAAAAGCTTTTGCATTAAGTACTTCTAACAATTGGCAGTGTATCTCCACCACACAAAGCAGTTTTCTTCCTTAAGGATACAACCCTCAAGGTCATGATTCTCAACTGCTTTCCAGCATGACAAAGGAGCATTACCTACCGCCAAACAAGCTGTCAACACAAACTTTGTCACAGCCTAGATAAAGAAACTGGCAGACAGTGATAATAGGTCTAATTTCCCCTCCTCCCCAGGGAGGTAAACAGATTTTAAATCAGTCTAAAACCCTATGCACGTGAAGCAATGTTATCTTTGAAGATACAATAGAAGGAAACTCACTGGAAATTCATCTAGGGGTTCATTGATTTCAAGGTCTAGCACTTCATCTTCTTCTCCAGGCTCTTCCCCATATTCTATTTGGTCTTCTGTCAGCTCAGGATCATTGCCTTCATAATGTCCTTCCTCTGCATACTCTGAGGCATATTCTTCAGGTGCTTCAGATTTGTCATAACCAATTTCATCTTCCCCTTGGTCATACTCAGACTCGTGTTCCAGGGAGGGGTCGTTGATGGACTCGTACGATGTCAGGATCCCAGATGTGGCATTGAGGCTCACTGTGACACCTGGAGAGCTGGGGGACAGGGGCACAATTCAGAGGCTCAAGTCTAACTGGCAACTACTCACAAAGATTCAGCAAAACAAAGCCAACAAATGTAAAATCTCCAAGTTGGTGGATAGAATTATACCCCATATACTGTCTGACTCCATGCCACATTCTCATAATGCATACTAAAATGCAGCTTATCACCAGCTGCAGGCTATTTGACCAGGGGAATCAAACCAACCAGATGGTTTAGCAGGTCAAACTGGCAAAAGTCCTGCTTGGTAACCAAAGCAGACCAGATTCAATTTTAATTCCAAGAATAACAAAAAAAAAAATACAAAAAATGACTATAACTGCATCTATTTTCCTAATCTTTCAGAATACACTAGTAAAACACTTTTTACTAAATGTATTAACATTGTTCATTCTTGATTATTGAATTCAAACTTGCATTTTTATGATAGATTTAATATTCTACTTAATATAAAACAAATAGTCAAAACTGTAATGTAAATCATTAAGACATTCTTAACCAGCACAGACACTGAAAAAAAACAATAGAAAAAATGGCAAGTTTATAATCTTCAGGCAGGCAAAGCAAAGCTCAGGGTTTACTGTTTACAAAAGCCAGTGCCATCAACACAAAAAAGCAACTAACCAACAGCAGACTAGTTCTTGATTTGAGAGCTCTGTGTATAAGGAAAACAAAGATTTTTTTTAAAAATAACATTCCTATTATTCTCCATTTTCTTAAGTTTGGGGGAACAAGACCCAGGCAGCTTTGAGCTATTTGCATGTCTAAGAGAGAGAAGATTTAAAACAAAAGTGAAGACATTATGCAGGATTATCATTATCCTCCCAACTACAGAAACACGAGGTTGACAGGAAACATAAGGGCAAGGGAAAGGCTCTCTCTGGCAATAAAGCTGCTAAAAATGAAAAAAGTTTTCTACAGAAACCTGCTTCCACTGAGCAATATTATCACATTTGAGATGTTTTATCACCACTGTGTTTGGTCACACAGCCATCTCTGCTACCCAGGTGTCTCAAGGAGGGCATACAGCAAAAAAACAGCCAAGAACTGTAACTGGGATTCCCCTTCTTGAAGGGAACAGTCCCACCCTCCCTCCTGCATGGAGAAAAATGGCAGCCAATGAAGAGATTGATGGTGGAGCATTTTACCACATCCTCATCAGTCCAACATAGGGACTGGAGTCTTTATCCTAATCACAGCTAATACAGGAGATCTCAGAGATGGAGACCTACGTATGTTACACATATACATACATTCACAGCCCTTCAGATGACATGCCCTGCACAGCATGCAATAAGGGAAAGCTGGAAAAACAGGCCAGTAAAAGCAGCAATGGCACTGCATCACTTTGGCATTACAGGCACTTTCTCTCCTACTTCACTCCAGCTTGAAAAGCAAAAACAACAAGACACTCATTTTGACTTGTAATGCCCATAATTCAGCTGAGAAACTGCATTACTACAGGGTATTCACAGGGCAGGATTCTCAGTAAACTCCCATGGAAATGCCTTAATCCTATTAAGTCTGTTCAAAATTTTTTGCTATGTAATTGCACACAAATATTTAAGTCACAAATTGCCTTCCTCAGAGTCTTAGGAGGTAAGATAGATTTTTAAAAGAAAGATGGCAGAAAAGGACTATATAGGAGTGATGCCTTTCCCTTGGTCCTAAAAATTAAGAGCCAGCCACAGTTAAGGGATAAAGGGCTTTTACCTTGGTATTTAATAAGGATCCTTATGGTGCAGCACTTCACCAAGGTGGAATGTACCAAAATGCACACAGCACATGATAGATCCCAGATACAATTTACAGACCTTACAAATCAGCATATCTAACAAAGATGCCCCAATGAGAGGTTTGAATGAATAGTGTGATATTCTCCCACCCCAAGGAACTCGCCCCTGGCTGGGCCAAATCTCCAATTTACAGGATGCATTCCAGAGAGGACCTTGGTTTCCCAAGATAGTGTAGGGTTTTCCAGCCTCCTACTACAAGGCCTTCAGGATGTTTGGTCTCCTGGCCTAACAGAACACTAGGACTATGATAAATTATCAGACTTAAGGAATTACAAGTATGCATGCTAAGTGTACTGAGGATACATAAAACTGATATATTAAAGAAAAGGCAAAAAAACATCCGGCATCAGAAGGAGGCTTACCACAGTAAGCAATACTGAGGCAGCAAAGAAAGCCCTGTAAGTGCTTATAATTAATTCTATATGCACAGCAGATGACACTATTTCTTCTTATAAGCATTTTAGAAATTTGAATAAATCTATTAGATCAAAATTAACAAGAAATAATTTTACTGAAATGTTAACAATGCTACTAATCACTAAGTAGCTGGCGAGGTAAAAAGCAAAACTATTTTAAGTATCTACCAATAACTTCAGTTTAGTAGTTATTAGTTATCAGTAATAGGAGTCATTCATAGCTTTGAGTTATCCAAGACAAGATTCAAAAAAGAAATACCGAAATTCTTGTTCCTCTTCATTGTCACTTTGCAGAAGATCATCATTCAGCTCTTCATCTGACAAGTCTGACTGATTCTAGGTTTCAAAAAAAGTCAATCATGAACACAAAGACACAAACTTAACTAAGTACTGAAGGCTAAATATTTTTCATGAAGAATACATCCCAAACTAAGACCATATCTTCAAAGAAATTACATAATTCAACAATAAAAACACAACACAAGATCACAAATCTTAAAATACATCTTTGACAATCCTAAGGAAATTTACAGAACTCAAATTTGTTTGTCTATCAACACTTCTTTTTCACTGATGCATTCTCAAATATGGCCAAAGATGACACCTCACTTAAGACAGACCAGGAAGGAAGAAAGGTTAGCTCTTGTACACAGCCTTGTGACCTTGATACATTAGACAAGTCCAGAAAACACATGAATTGCAATTTCTAGAGAGAAGAAATAGGAGACTGGAAGAAAGGATATAATAAAGAAAACTGAAAAATCATGATTACTTTGTAAGAGAAGAAAAAACCTCCGAATTTCTCTCAAATTAAACAACTTTCAGTTGTTTCTTTTTTTAAATAATTACCCCCTAGGGAGAGATAACTGCAGTTCTGCTGAGTAACATTTCCAACCTCTAAAGTAATAGGGCCAGCAAGGTTACACAAAGATAGATTTATCTAAAAGTATACTGGGATGAGATTAAATAGAAGGAAGTTTAGCCTAAATAACTCGGAGAAAACTTTCACATGAGTCCATACCCACAGATACTGCCCTGTAACATGGCAAATTAAACAGAATAAAAAAGGCACAAAAAACTAGAATACACTGGAGAATCAAGTACTGGTTAGCATTCACATATATAATTTTTAAAGATAAGTAAGTAGCTTTATCACCTCCATTCAATATTAACCACTTCTGGTTTTGGTAACTGTGTAACAAACATCTGCAATCATTATCCTCCTGGAATTGTATCCTCTTTAAACCAGCACATGAGAATAAGGAACCTCCTATCTTTAATAGGAAATGGTTACAGAAGCTATAATAATTTCAAGAAGCTAACTTCCAACATTTAGAAGATGGTTATAAAAAACTACAATAAATAAAACTCAACTCTTAATATAGAGCTGGGTTTCTTAACAACCTATTCATCTCCAACTGGAACTTCAAAAACTACTTTCAAAATTAGTTCATTTAAAAGATAAAATATAGAAATAGGTGATCTGTCAATTTGATTTCTCAAACATGTCTTCTCCTATGGATATCTGGCAAATCCAAAGGTAAATTTAGCTCTTTTCCCAGAGTTCAATCCTGGAAATAGGTACCAGCAGGAAGAGTCTATAGCAGACATGGGGAAAACTAGTTTATGTTTCCCAGTTTTAGCTGCTGACATATTTTTCCCCTCACTTTAAAGGGGGAAAAATATGTTTCCTCATCAGACAACAAGGCAGCAGATCATGCACACTGAGTGTGAACTTTCACAGCCAACAATGACTGCTTTTTGATTTCCTCTCTGGTAAATACTGCTGGTATTTTGACAAGTGATTTTTAACAGCCAGGAAAGTGGCACTTGGATTAAATTTTCCATCATGATAATTAGCATTCAGGAGACCTAACTGGGTTGAAAAGAAATTTTTCGCTAAGTTTTATTTTAAAAAGTCACACTTGGAGGTATTTCACAAAAGGAACCAAAGCCCTGAGTGCAGAATGCTCTGGCAGTAAGGCAGACCTCAGGTACCTCTGGCTGTGCTTTGGGGAGGTGACTGTAAAATACATGAGGTCAAACCAAACACCTGAACTGTCTAAGCTGAACAACATTCACACTTTAATATCTGAAATAATTCACTTTAATGCACATCTCTTACCTTTTTTCCAGTCAGCAAATCCTCTCCAAGCAAGTCATCATCAAGTTCACTGCAAAACATAACCAATTTAAGAAGCTGAACTTTACAAAACAAACCCAAAAACCTTACAGGGCATATGCCTTAAAAACTGCCTCAAGGAGGATTATTGCCAAGCCAGCACAAAGCCTATTTTAGCAAAGCATTCAGGGAATAAAAGGTTTTTACTTTTCAGTGAAACAACAGATCATACATATTCAATAAGTCTGCTATTGCACAGTCACTTCATTTCTATATGCTCTCCTTTCCATATTCCCTCAACTGAACACAACATAGGAACAGGCACAGCCAGCCAAGACACAGCCATTGTAGATCCTTCACTCCAAGGCCACTTGGACACACTGTCCAAACTCCAAATTGCCGATTTCCAGCTCCCCAGGGAGGACATGGGACAGGAATGTCCTGTGGGCTCAGTCTGCAGGTCCCCATGTGGCCCAAGCTGCACTCAGCAAGGAGCTGGGAGCCTGGAGAGCTGCCTGGCTTGGGAGCCTGGACCTGTCCTGAAAGCCAGGCTTAGGCCTTGATCTTGCATAAATACTTCATTTCCTCCTCCTCAAGGTGAGGGTAAGGTCAAACACACATTTGTAGGGTGACAAAATCAAATGCATGTTTCATCAGTTCCATATTTGTGCCCCAGAACTCAGGAAGCACAGAAATATTGGCTTAGAACACTTCTGCCATCACAGTGCAACTGCCCCATAAATACAATTCAGTGCAAGGAACTACATTCAAGGTGAGCTAAACTTCAGACAAACTGCTTAATTTCATTCCTCCTTCAGTGAAAGGATTATCTAGTGACAGGGATGACCAGATTCCCCTTCAATAACAAATACTTGTTACTGACAAAAACATGTATTAGAATATGCATATCAATACTACAATGAGATGCCAGTGATTTGAAATATGAGCTGTACTTTCAGAGACTATTTCTACCTGACCACCTAAAAAAAAAAAAAAAAAAGAGAAACAAAACCCACCACCCCTTAGGTAGTACATAAAACCCAAATCATCCCAAGTGAGAACAGCCTATACGAACTGGAAAGGAATTTGTGTAGGAGTTCCTTAGGACTACATGGCAAATGCTTGAAAATGGGGGCACAATCCCAAAATGTACAGCAGTTGGTTTTCAGATGGATCAATCTCTTACAGAGCCAATTACTGTAGAGATAACGTAGGAGGGAAGGGGTAGTGAGGGCTGTAAAACTCTTGTGGGCTAGGAAAGAACAAATGATACACCAAATAAGCCAAACTTGCCAAATAACCCAAATGATACACCAAATAGGACATCAACATCAGTATACAGAATTTATCTACTATTACTGATCACAAACAGGTCCAAGAATGACTGAACATTAACAAATAGCAATTGTTTTTGCTCCATGGAATATTAAACAAAAACTGGGAGATAAGACATATCACACATTCCAAAGAGCAAACTGACTAGAATTTCAGCCTTTTCTTTTAGAGACAGGAGAGTCTATGGAACAGAAATGGCTGCAGAAGAATTTCCTACTTCAATTCTGTCTCTTAAAAAAAAAAAAAAGAAAACACTAATCTTTCCAACTGTCAGTAATCTGACAAATGCACCAAAATGTTTGAAAATATTTCCAGCACTATGGCCAACCATGACAGCTTTTATTAAAACTGCACTAGAGAAATTCCAAGAGGTGCCAAGAGCATATGTTGCAGCAGCATTCAAAAATAAAAACCAAGTTTGGGTAGCAAGAAATTCAGATTAAGGAAAGGAATGCAAAAGAAAGTGAAAGATTAATTTAGTTATCTAAACACACCTAGGCCTATTTACCAAATTATTAAAAGGATCCCTGAAGTGATTGTTTCGGAAAAAAAATAACATTTGATCTCCAAAATTAACTGCAAACATTCTAGATTTTCAGAAACTCTGACCTATTGCTTGACAGTCAAAAAAATTAACACTAGGATATAAATGAAGTTTGTATCAGAAGCAAAAAGTAGTTCACAGGGTGCCCTTCAAAACCTATTAAAAAATTCAATATCATTCAGTATTTTCATTGATAAATTAGAAAAAGAAAAATGACCATGAGTAACTTTTTTAGTAAACAAAGTAACAGTGAAAAGCCTGCACAGTAAAGTGGAACTAAAAGTACACACCTATTCTAGTTCCAAAAGCATCTCACTCTTGCTATCATCAAGACACGAAAGTCTTAAAAGTCTTTCCAAAACCACAATACCAGAAAATACTGGGTTAAGATAATTTTGGGTTTGCTGCTCTCATAAGAAAGATTTTCCTCCCCTTCCTCAACTCCCAATACCCAACATTTTCCTCACTGAATAAATTTAGCCTACTCAAATTAGAAAAAAATAACCAAAAAAACCCCAAAAAAACCAAAACACCAAAAAAAAAAAAAAAACCAAAAACAACCAACCAAAACAAAACAAAAACAAAACAACACAACAAAGCAGACAATAAAAAGTGGAAAATTTTCAGCCAGCATAGAGAAATCAGTAATCTCAAAGAGGGGTCTGAACGAGTGAATTTCAGCAAAAATCAGCTACTAAACCTGCCCTGTCATCTTGAAGGAGAGCACCAGAAATGCAGGTTTTTCCCAAACCCAAGCTTTGGGCTACTTAATGAGAGAAATGTACAAATTAACGTGATAAAGACGTCAGACTGGCCCTTTCAAGTCTCCAATTTCATAAGCATGCCTCATTAAACATGAGCAGTAGCAAGGACACAAATGTTTCAGGAAAAAAACTTGGAAAAATGGGGAAAAGTCTCCAAGAACAATTTGTACTCCCAAATAACAGGGGCCTTCCAACTCTCAGTTAACACCCTCCAGGGTTTGAGAAAGGACAGAGATATGAAAATTCAACATTTAATTATATATAAAATAAATATACTACTAATAAATATATTACTTCTATATTCAAAATCTTATTATTTTAATTATTTAAGTGACTGGGGCATGGGACTCAGTCAAGTAACAACACAGCAGGAGCTGATGGTTGATGAGGATGTGTGACTACCAGAACTCCTTCATCTCTCCCTCCCAAATGATGCTTCAGTTGAAAACAACACATGAAGGATTAAAACACCAAGATTACTGTGTTCATCCAGCCTTTTTTCCATCTTTGAGAAATTAAGTCCTACACTGAATTACGCCAAGTAGGTAAAAAACTCCTAAGCAATTACATTAGGCAACATACCATGTACAGCATTTCTAATTGCCAAGACAGCCACAGAACTCAACACCTACAAAGAGAGCTTTGCAATTTAAAAAGAATAATATTAACAAAAAAAAATATTCCAAGACATACAAATAGCATTTTACTAGATACAGTTGTAAAATGAGATTTCTGAAATTATCAGCAAGATGAAACTCTAGAATCTTCTGCTCTGCAACTGAAACCACTTCCCTCACAATTTCACTACTGAATTTTTGATAATCTCTCTTAAATTAAATACAGCTAATAATAAACACATAAATGAAAACATTTTTCTAAAACTAAATCCCTTTATACTTCAAAGTCTCAGCTGAGTGCAAATACTCTAAAACTACTGTCAAGCCCTATTAAAATCAGCTTTGCACAAGCAGAGTTTGCCACTGGGTAAAAGCTTCCAACTTCTGATGTAACAGCTGCTGGACTCTTTCAGATCTTATCAAGTGATGAGTAGGGAGCTAAACCTGAATGTGACCAGTCAGCAGCTAAGAGCCCACCCATTTATTATGCACCAAAGGCCAAAAGTTCAGAAAATATTCCAATACAAAACATTCTGCCTGCAATTTTAAGGTTTCTGAATAGCCAGTCCTGGGTACAGGAGGCAGCCCAGGAGAGTCCCAGCATTTTAATTCCACTCTCAAAGCAGAGCAGCTCCTTGGTGCACCTCAGCATCCAACCCTCAAACAGCTGCACTGGGCTGACAGAGAGCAGGCACTGCTCATCAGCAAACAGCACAACACCTTGAATATACAGAGCTACTGCCCAAATTCCTCAGTCATCCTCCTGCAGCAATGAAAACTACCCACTCAACCTAGCAGAACACCAAGGAAGAGGAAACTAATGCCTCTGGAATGACAATAAATGTAGAGCAGTTGATTTACTCCAAGGGCTCAGCTCTGTGGAAAACTACTTACAGTAAAATTTGTTTACTACAATCACTTGAGTGATTATTAGAGAAGACAGAAATCTACTTGGAATATTTTCTCCCTTTTAGAGTGAAAACCACTGGCAAAGTCTGAACAAGTCTATTACTAAAAAGGAATCATAGAAAAATGACAGAAATAAGTGAAATGTTTTCTCCCAGAAAGAGCAGATCAGTGTAGCTAGCAGCTTGATTCCTGTCTCATAAAAGAACACACATTCTCCCCCAAAACAACCCAGAGCACACACACTTCTCTATCTTTAGAACAGTCATATTGTTGAAGAAGCCCATGCCTAAGCTCTCCTCCTCTCCCCCAATTTAAAACTGAAGTAGAACTTTGATAATGGGAATTTAAAGATCAAAGTAAAAAAATTTAAACATTAATTTAAACATTAAAGTAAAAAATATTTTAAAAATTAAATTGGGAAAATTCAAGTACTAGCAAATTCTATTTAAACCACCTAGCTCTATTAAATATTTAAAAGCAAAACCAAAACATTAATTGCAAAATTACACACCACAAATACTTTGTATTTATCCAATTTCTAAAGGCATCTCTTCACAATGCTCTATATTCCTCAAGGCAAGTACATGTTTGGCATGATCTAGCATTGGCTGACACATGCAAAACAACATCTTCATTAGAATCTAAATGTGCACTGCTCTAAATGTTAGAGTACAAAATGCCAGAATGGGAAAACAGAACAGTGCAATTCAGCTTACAGAACTGAACATGGAAATATTCTACCTACCTGTCCCAGTCGTCATCTCCAGCTCTTCTTCTCCAAGACCTTTCTGCACCAGGCTTATCAAACTGATCAAAGTCATCATCTGTAAAAGAAAGTGACTACATTAAATAATCCTTACTGAAACTGAAGCACAGAATAGAACTCTCCAACTAGTTAGAAAGTGGTGTGTGTTCATTGACAGCACTGGGCACACTTTGGGAGTAACTTCCCAAAGATGTACAAAATTCACTGAGCTCTGGCTCTCCGTTTACTCACAAAAGTCTTACAAATTCATATAATTACCCAATACACCTATACAATGCATTACCTAACCCCACCTACCCCTGCTTCCTATTAAAAGGTATTAAAATGAGTCCAAAGTTCTTTTTACACCTGCACAATCTCTTGGTTGAGTTAAGTCAGTGGGCTTCCAAATGGGTCTGTGGTCTTCTGAGAGCACAGTGACCTTTTTACTTCTGCCTTGCTGGCAGGCTTTGGACCCCTTGGCTATAGCTCAAGTTTCAGGGCCCAGGTGAGGTCACAGTTTCTTCATTTTCACAATAGCTCCAAATATTTATCCTGCTTCTTCAAACACAGTAAGACACGTAAGTGATTTATATCCTTAGCCTTAACTACTCTATCTACTAATAATTAACTATTCCCCATTACTTCTACTCTTCTTGGTATACCCTTAATCATTATAAATTGTTTCTATCCTCCTAACTAAATCTAGCTAAACTCTTAACTCTTTCAGTTTCTTTAAACCTTTGATTCCAAATGAAAGGTTGCCAAAGCAACCACACAGATGGGATTTTCTGAGTGGGTGTAGGAGTGTGCACGTTGTTTAGAAGATGCAAAACCACCTTTTTCTACTTTTCAATTAGCATGAAGAAAACAGACAAATACCAGCATAGAATTACAGAATTATTAAGGATGGAAAAGACCTGTAAGATTGCCAAGTTCAACCACCAACCATGTTCACCATGAAAACATGTTCTCAAGTGCCATATCCATGTTTTTGAACCTTTCCAGGGATGATGACTTCACTTCCCTGGGAAGGCTGTTCCAAAGCTTTACAATCCTTTCCAACATGCAATCTAAACTTCCCTTGGCACAACTTGAGGCCTTTTCCTCTCATCCTGTTATCCCTTGTTACCTGGGGTAAGAGACAGACCCACCTGGCTACAGCCTCCTCTCAGAGAGATAAGGTCCCCCTGAGCCTCCTTTTCTCCAGGCTGATCCTCCCAGCTCCCGCAGCTGCTCCTTGTCAGACTTGTGCTCTGACCCTGCACCAACTTCCCTGCCTTCCTCTGGACACAATCCAGCACCTCAGTGTCGTTCTTGTAGTGAGAGGCCCAAAACTGAACACAGGATTTGAGGTGTGGCCTCACAAGAACCAAGGAAAAAGGATGATCACAGAGATGATCACAGCCTTTGCCTTGCTGGCCACACACACAAACCAAGATGCCCTTCTTGGCCACCTGGGCACACTTCTGGCTCATGGTCAGCCACTATCAACCAACATCTCCATGCTTCAACAATAAAAAACCCCAGAATGTACTACACAGCTTTGCCTCTTCTCACTGTTGCAACAAGGATCACCTAAAGGAAACAGAGCATGAGCTAAATCATGGGCAAAATCTGCCAGTGAAGGTCATTCCAGAAACAGCAGCTCCCCAGAAATGCATGGAACTGAGATGCAGTGGAGGTGAAGATAACATCACCTGCCAAATCTCTGCTTGCCTTGGAGGCCACAAGCTCATCCACTACCACTGAGCCTGCAAAGGCAATGTGAAAATAGGAGTGAACATCAGGACAGCACAGGGCAGGGCAGCAGCAGCAATGCACACAAGAGAGAAGTCAGGTGGAAAAACCATCAGTCATCTCAACTGGGGCAGTAAAACCACCAGAAGTCACTGAAGCAGGTTACACTCTGTACCTAAACATGCACTTGCCTTCCAAGAAACAACTGCTGCTCCATATTTCTCTCAATAAATATCCTAATTTAGCCCACCACTTCCTCTTGCATAGCTTAGTTTGCAAATGACAATTTTGCTACTGAAATATGTAAAAACTTCCATTTCTCTGCAAGAATATGCAAAGGTCATTTGCTCTGTTCAGACATCATGTCTTGTCACCAAGAAACTGGAAGCACATACCCTCACATACCCTCAGCCTCCACTCTCCCCTGCTCTGACCGCAGCCCAACAGAGAATGCACAGCTGGATTCACTCTCTGTTCACACATTTTAACAACTTAGGTAAGAATCCAACAAGTGGACAAAAGTTATGCTCAACAGAGGGAAACCTGCTGCAGTTGAATGGCCTGCAAAATACAGCCTGCAAGGACAAAATCCAATCCTTGCAGTCTGACACTGAATTGGGATTGCTAAAATGCCATAAATCCACTTACCCTCCTGAGTCTATTTGCATTCAACTCTTTGACCAAGTACACTGCCAAGGAACAACTGTTTTATTGAACTGTGTTTTTTGGTTGGTTGGTTTCTTTAATAAATCTCCAAAACCAAATCTGTCTTCAGCTCTTTAAACTCAGCCCAGTATCCTTAAGTGAGTATTTCCCATATTCAATGACAAACCTACTCACTTCTCACTCCATCTTATCAAAATATCAGTGTTAGTGACTGATGGAAGTTTAAAAGAAGGTAAAAACATTAAAAAGAGAAAATCCAGATCTTGCAACATCACTGTATTAAGAACATTCAAACCAGAAATTTCAATCATAAATAGCTATGAAAGAATGATCAGTATGAATTATGATACAACAGAGGACAAGTGTGGCAACTCTTTTATTTTGAAACAGTAGCTAGAAATAATTCCCCTTGATGAGGTTCTCCCCTTTACTATCAACAGATATGTCTATATTTTAATTTATCTTTTATGTTTTAACTGACTTGCATAATCTAAAGCCATTGAAAACAGTTGTTTTACAGGTCTCAGCTCAAATATCTCCATATTGCAACCTCCTATTCCAATTCCTATTTCACTCACAGAGGAAAATCAAACAAATACACAAGTATTTCCCATCTTCCTCCTGAACACTAAATTAACTAATTCTGTGGTCTCTGTGGGGGGGAAAAAAAAGGTCACATTGCTCTCTTTATGGTCACTCAAAACCATGCTGCAGTGCCTGTCTTAGTGCACTGACATTTCAAGGGCACGAACATCCTACACTGACACTATTCTTACAGCTGGATTACAGTAATCCACTGATTTGATGTAACCACCACCAAAGATTATTTTTTAAGGTAAAGCAACTGGTTTGGCAGCAACCCAAATAACGAGTGTCCAAATATTGCCTAACACAGCTCAAGAAAATTGCCACCAGGAAGACTGTAAATTCTTTTTAAGGTGTGCCTGCTTGCAAGATATATTTTTTCATTTCAGGCACCCCTTTAGCACTAGAGCTGCATTATAAACCAGGAGCACTTGAAGATCTTTCACACAGTCCTTCCAGAGATGGACCTTCACATCAGCCAGTTTAAATCTAGACAACACAAAATTACACACCAAACCTTTCTTCTCTCCACAAAGAATCTCTCCACAGCAAAGTGAAACACTTTTTGGTAGAACTCATGGTTGACTTTTCCACCTAGATATCAAAGTTTCACAGCCATAAAAATGTTTCAACCTATTACTGCTGCTAGTGAAGAAATTATAGCAAAGGACAGTCCAAGCTCCTGGCAAGTTTCTGAACCTGGAAAGTGTGGACCTGAACTCTCACCACTCAGCCAACATCATGAACCTCTATGCTCCAGCTCTTCCAACCCCTCCAAATTTCTTACATCTTATTTCTTATTTATGAGCAACTTCTACCAAAATTCAGAGCTGAATCACATCCAGCAAAGCTCCTTTCCCAAGTGCCCTCCAGCAGGATGCACACAAAATCCTCAAAATGACTGGTGCATTTGCCTTAATGACCACACCTTGCAAGAACTGCTCCCCACGTCCTCTTCACCTCCCTGTTCTCATCTCAACACACATGATATAAAGATCTTTGGGACAGAAGGAGACAGCTTTTCTTTTTTATGCTTATTTGTTCTGTGACAGCTGACACTGAGTGTTACAAATTGTGCCATTTTGGCATTAAGGACTGTCAGAGCCCAGAGCAGGTTGTAGCTTTTCTTTAGAAAAGGAAGTCACAACAGTTACACACAGCACTCTATGCCAGCTTTATTTGTGAGACAGCAGCTCTGAAATGGATTCAGGCCTTGCACCTGCAATGTGCTGTGATACCTAACAGTGCTCATGAGGCATCATTTTCTCTCCATTTCTGAAACCACACAGACATTTCTTTTTCTTTGACCTGTCTAGGCAATAACAACATAAAATACCAGTAAATAACAATCAATGTAACATTTATAGCTGCTTCTCCTTGAGAAACTTTTATGTCAATGTTTGTGTCACGGGTGGTAAAATGCCTGTAAAACATTAACTTGTACAGAAATAAAACCACTCAGCATCAGCAGAGTTCATAACCACTGAAAGCAACAGCCAAAGTTTAATTTTTTTTTAAAAAATAATTCTCAGTATTACTGTGTGGAAGATGGTAGGAAAAAAATGGATGATGGAAATCCATGAAAATAAGGGTTTAAAGCATTCAAATGCCTATGGCAGGGAAGAAGTTCTGTTTCTCTTGCAGCACTGGTACACAGCAACTGTTGCTAAGACACGCCAGGCACTGGCCACAGCTCCTCCTCCAGCAAAGCTCACCAAGAGGATGTTTGTGCATCAGCTGGGTACCAACTGGAAAATGCTGATAGATGATCTCTAAACACATTAAGCCCCCTCTGATTTCCAGGCAAAATCAGCAAGTAAAACAACAAAAAAAAAACCACAGCAAACCAAAAGAGACCTATTGAACACTAAAAAAAGCATGAAGTGAATAAGGAAGCAGAACAGGCCAGTTAAAGAGGGAAAACCAAAGCAACCCACCACTTGGCTCTTCCTAAAGTGGCAGGGAAATTTCAGGATGCTGCAGAGAAGGACTAATGCTGGCTGATTTGTCAGAGCAGCCTGTCATGCAAGGCTCTGGCCAGCTGTGAAGCACAATAAACACAAACACACTTGGGCCCCTGTGGCATTCACATTCTCTGAAAAATCCCTTTGCCCAGGATTTTTCTCCTGGGAAGCTGAGAAGCCTCAGAGAAAAGGAAAACAATTCTTATCTCATTTGCTTCTCTTATGTTGTGCCCACATATGGAATGTGTTTGGAGATTGTTTCATTGGATTCTGCTGTGAGTTGTTTTCATTCTGGCCAATCAGGGCCAAGCTGTGTTGAGACTCTGGAGAGAGTCATGAGTTTTCATTATTATCCTTTTTAGTATTTAGTAAGTATCCCTTCTGTATTCTTTAGTAGTTTAGTATAATATTCTTTAATATAATATAGTATTATAGAGTAATAAATTAGCCTTCTGACAACATGGAGTCAAATTCTTCATTCCTGGCTTCACTGGGGCATCTCCAGCAAATCCAACAGGCCCCCCACTAAAAGGCTCCTATTTTATTGATATTTACCCTGGTGCTGCACCAGCAGTGCTGCAAGTTGTTCCATACAGCTTATGTTCTGGTTTTATAATATATGGCCAAAACTGGTATCTTTTTTCCTGTTCAATGAGAACAGATCATCCACATCAGAAATCCACAAAATACAAACCTCATTTCTTCTCTGGCTGTGCTGATGGCAGTTTGTAACTCTGTGGACACCCCTTCAATAAAATCCTCCAATAAAATAATTTTTTTGTGTAAAATGGAAGTCTTAAGCTGCACAGTCAAGTCTCACAAGCGTGGGAGGTGAATCAGCAGAACACTGCAGAGCTCTTAACATCTTCAAATGGTACTAAGAGCCTGAAAAGGTAGTCACACATAGCAACTGTTGCTACGATGGAGTATTTTACTGCAGTGACATGGCCAAGACTCCTGGAGGAAGGAAAACATTTGACAACTGCATTTTCAGTCCTCCCAGACCTACACCTAAAAGCTTTCTGGAACACTAACCAGATGCTGTCTCACAAACCTGAACAATTCAAAATTCTACGTTCTGGTTTGCTTCAGCATTACACTTTCATGAACACAAAGCTTATTATTGAAGTTTTAGGCACTGAAGACTTCTCCTGATTGAAAACAAGATGGAGATGCCACAATGATCCTATAATTCAATGGATAAAAAAGTCCTACATACTCTTTATCCAACAGGTCTTTCAATGAAGTGACTAAAACTCACTGCTTTGGGGCAAAATAAAAATAAACCAAATATGATTCTTTGATAAGTAAGGGAGCCAGTAAAATAAAAAAAGAAAAAGAAAATAACAGAAAGCTAGAGAAGAAAAGGTCATTTACCACATGAAAAACACTATTTCAATGTTTTTCAAATAATACTGAATATAACAAGCCCATCTTGCTCTATCCCATTCAAAACACTAAACATGACAACTTGGCAGCATTTCAAGAGCAAGACTCCAGCTTAAAAACATTTTACCAGATTGTTTTTATGTAATAACATATTTCTACAAAATATTTTTCTGCATATTTCATTGTTAAAGGTTACAAAACAGATAGGAATTGTAAAAACTCGATTTTCTGCACCTGAGTACACCATGTGATAACAGCTAAACAGGGAACTGAATTTTGGTATCTCTTGCCATGCAACACAAAAAACAGGTTTCATGTGCAATGTGTGTGCCTGTAGCACAGGCTGGGAAGGTAACTGTACTGTTAACATCAGTTTAACAGAAACTTCTGGTAACAAATCCTGACAGCATCTGGCAGGAAAAAAAACATGAGGTCAACAGGAATTTCTGAATCCAAGTCTGTGCTACAAACCCAACACTTCATGAAGCCCACTATAAATCCAGTCCCACTTATTACAAAATAATCAACCTTCCTACACCATCACAAAAATCATGTTCAGCCTCACTACCACATTATGCACAAATGCACCACACTGAAACACAAACAGTTCAGTTTATCTGTTCAGGGACAGACACCAGACAGCCTTGATATTGGTAAACAATTACTCATAGAAGCCCTAAGTACTCGGTGACTAAGTATGACAACCCAACAACTGCCTAACCCGTTCCTCAATTAGTGTATTTCATGTTTTGTTTCCAAACTATTTCTGTAGACAAAGTTTAGCTTCCTCAAAGACATAAAGCAAAATAAGGTACTACAGGAGAGAAATTATTTTTATCTTCTTATAACCAACCTTTTTTTTTGAGAGTTTGTATGCAAAGCAAGTCACTAGCAGTATGCAAGATCAGAACTAATTATGATATGCTGTCTGGAATTGAAATTTCTTAATCAATGCTTGAAAGAAATAGGGTCTCTTCTTCCTTTTCTTTTTTAATTAATAAACTACATCTAAACCCAAAACTAGCAAGTCACACAAAAAATCTACTTTCAAAGTCTGATTGAACTAGAAAATATATTTGCTTTGGAAAACCAAAAGTGCCATAGTCTTTATATTACAAATGTTCAACAGTGAAGGAAAGCTGAGAGCTTAAATGAAATCCACATGAGCTTGGTTCCTAAATGAATTTGGACACTGATGAGAAACTGCAACTCTCCAGAAACTCTCCAGCATCCTTCAGAGCAACCAAAATTATAGTTAAAATTGAAGCTGCATCACAACACAACATAACACAAGGTGAATCACATCATTTACTTGGAAGTTTTTTGGTCAAGCCTCTGAAAGCCATCATCTTAAATTATTCTGACAACAAATTCTATGTGATCTAAAATCCAAGGTGTAGTATTTGATACAAAATAGTTTGGCCTGGCTTTTGTAAAAACAACTGATACTAAGGCTATGTTTATTTCAGATGACTTGAAAAGAGAAGACATTCAGAAGAGTGAGACCTTGTCAAAAAAGCAGAGATTAAACACTGCTGTGTTTAAAGGACAGCTCCCTGCCTCAAGCACCCCACTTAGCACTGGTTTTTGGCACTAGTTCCTAGTACAGTACTACATACAACACAGATGCACAGGTTCTTGGTACACCCTGAGCATATTATTTTATGAACTGTAAACTCTTTAGACCTCTAAGACATGGAGTTTTAATGTGTGCATCACCCAGGCACAAATGTAGAATCTATTTCCAGTCCCTGGAGGCCACTGCTGAATAGCCTGAAGCTCAAGTTCAACTGAATCTGTCACCCTGGACAATTTCTACTGCATCCTTGGACAGTGATCCACAACACACAGAACCTACCACACATGCTGTGCTAGCAGGATCAGCTTTGCTCCACTTTTTATCAACTGCTTCACAAGAGGCTTTTAAAGCCCTGACATTGCTGAGAGTGCAGGAGCAGACCTCAAACATGCTCAGATTCAGTGAAGCTGCTGACAGCCTCAGAGGTAAAGAAACACCCATTCTGCCACTGTCCATGCAAGACTTCCAGCAGGAAGGGACACATCTGTCAATGGACCCTCTCCAACTCCTCCTCCACCCCATCCCATGTCATGACTCACAACCCCAAGACATCTCCACCCAAAGTCTTTCAGGCTACTGATGTTCATCAGAAGTAAACTAATCCGAAAAGAACATTTACAATAATTTTCTCTTACTGCAATATGGTAGAAAATGAAAAGATTCTCCTTGCTTTGTTTTGAACATGGTTTGTTGTTTAACCTCTCCCTAAATGAGACTAATATCTAGCTGCACACTGACTCCAGCAATATCAAGATAAATATCAAGAAAAAATGTCAGCATTTATACAAAATGGTTGTTACCTTATATGATCATTAAACCATGTAGTAGTCCAGGTTTGAAGGGACCCTCCAACACCACTTGGTCTCCCATGAAAAAGGGAGCCTAGAGGAGATAATTTATCTAACACCCTGTCCAAACATTTCCCAAAAGCCTCCAGTAACAGAGGTTCCATCATGTCCCTGAGGAAATTTTTCCAGTGACTGATTATCCTCCCTGTTAGAAGAGTCTTTCTTGTAGCAAGTGAAGCCTCTCCTGGTGCAATTTGTAGCCATTGTCCCTGGCCTGCTCTGCATGGATCCTGGTGAGGAGAATGCCTCCATCCTCTCTACACTCACCTTTTAAGATTATGTTACTCAACACTCAGTGTTTCCTCTGGTTCTGTTTTTGTGTGTAAAATTGGAACAAAGTTTGGGAACCTGTGCCTTATCAATGAGCAACTATGAGCCCTCAAGGTCCCTCATCACTTGCACACTCACCTCAACTTCTCATGTTTCAACATGCAGCCATTCTACAGCTTGAAGCAGGTTGAATCAGGCTGATTAGCTAAAGAATTTGCAAACTATTATGCAACTGTGAATTACTCCCAGAGACCTCACAGACCATCACTTCAAAACTTTCTGGTTTGTGAAACCCAACACCAAAAGAGCCTTAACCTTCATCCTTAGAAAGCTTTGCTGCACCAACACATCTGGTCACAGAAGTACTTGTGAATTATTCATTCTAAAGAATCACAACAGTATTTCCCCAAAACTTGAAAAACTATAAATGAGCAATGAGTCCATACATGCTGTCCAACCGACACATCATCTTCCTTCCATCAAATACATTGAAATGTTCAGCCAACACAGACATTTCACATTTCATTCTCAGTCCTATAACACACCCTTACAGAGGACTTAAACTTTAATCTGCATCCTCAAAGCCAAAACTATCCAATTTTGTCAGCTGTCAAGCTACAATGTCAAATTAACACTAATTTATATCCCCGACACCTATTTTGTACTATTTTACCAATCATTAGCCTGCTTTTTTTTTTCTTTTAAGAAAGCAGAGGGGTGCTGTTATGCCCATATTTTAAAGTCTTTTCCTCACCCCAGAAATTCAAAAACTAAATTCCAAACATTAATTTCTACAGTTAAAACTTTAAACAACCAAAACCACTTAGTTTGGGGCTTCTTTCACATGCTACCACTACTGACTTTAGACAGCAGTCCCCTCCCTAAAACAACTGCATATTCCATTTCTGTAAGTCCTAGGCTTTCTTGACTGGGCTTTAAAAATGTATTTAACAACCTCAACCAGGAATTTTCCCTGAGCAGTCACATGGACCACATAAGTGTGTGACCTGTGGGTTCCTCCATTCAGCAAGTGTTGCACCAAGAGTAAACAAACACTGTCTATATGGGGCAGGGACCATATTTAAGTGGCCACCATTTACTGATGAGCACAGTGTGAATGCTGAACAAACAACTGCTTGTGCCCACTTAAAAAAACAAAGGGATCCCAATTCACCCCTGGACACAAATGGGAACTCCACAACAACAAAAATCAGCCTTGAAATGGCAGTTTCACCACTTTCTTGAAGGTTGCCTGCTGCAGTACATGAAAGCACGTTCATTCAGCTTGAAGCAGTTTTAAACATGAGAACCAAAATGCTTCAAAAGTGAAACTTTACTTAAATTACTCTATCCTCAAAATACCACAAAAACTTCCACCTAGCACATGAATGGCAACCTTACTTCCACATCACAAGTGGAACCACAGACCTGAACCACAGAAATTAGCACAAAGACTTTTGAAAAGTAACTCAAATATTGCAGTATATTTATTCCTATCATAACAATGCTCAAGGTATTAAACTATTTGCTGTTTTACCAGTAGTGCTGTCCTTCCTAGTCTTCTTCCCAAACTCAAATCCTAAATTTGGGGATTTCTTTGTAACATTTACCTTTATGTACGGCAAGACTTCCCATAAAAATGTAATTATGGATAAAAATGTAATTATGGTTATATTCCTAGTTACCCATCAAACCAACCATGGAGCACAGTCAGACCCCTCAGCTGAGTGAGCACTGAACCAACCACTCCTCTCCTCCTCGACAACAACTTACTGAGACTAAATCACCAAAAAACTTTTGTACAGACAAGGACAAGTGGGTCAACTGACCACTCTGATCAGCCTTTATCAAAAACTGCTACTCCTAATGAAAGCAAGCACAGAAACACACAAATCCTCTTAACTTTATCACTCCTGAAGACTCCAGAGAGACCCCTGAAAAACTTTCTTTTAATCACCCAACCAAATGGTCTCATTTTAAAGTTTGCGTAATCAGAACCACAGAGCTGTCTATTAAAATGCTGTGTGTACAAGTATCTGTATTCATGCAGAAAGACAGTGGAACAAACACCTGAGAATCTTGGAGTCAAACACTGACTTCATTTTACACTTCTCAAGTGAGATCCTCTACTTCGTGGTAGTCTACGAAATAAATTATAGCTATACTGCAGATTAAAGACGTGTTACTCAAACCACACACCTGTACCTGTAAAAACTATGTGAAAAAATACCAATCATCCCTAGAGGCGTTTAAAGAACGACTGGACGTGGCACTTAGTACCGTGGTTTAGTTGATACGGTGGTGTTCGGCCATAGGTTGGACTGGGCGGTCTCACAGATGTTTTCCATCCTAACTGACCCTGTGAATGTCTTTCACTAAAACCCACCCACGTCCCCCGAAGGCCCCGCACCCGCGGCGAGGCCGCTGTCCCTACGGGCCCTGCCCCGCCGAGCGGCCGCAGCCGCTCCCTGCCATGGCCGGTCCCAGGACCGGAGCGGCGCTGCCAGGACCCCGCGGCGCCAGGGCCGCTCCTTCTCCCCCCGATCCGCGCCCCCAGCCCCGGCCACGCGGGACGCGCCGCTCCCAGCCGTGCCCGCGGCAGCGGCGGCGCCTAGGCCCCGGGCGGGCCCCACCGAGCCCGCGGTCCCCTCACCCCGCCGGCCGCGCCGCCCCGAGCCGGCCCCGCTCCCCCGGGCGCGGCCCCAGCACCCACCTGCGCCTCCTCCCAGCGCGGCAGCCATGGCTCTTCGGCCGGCCCAGGCGGCGGCGGGTCGCAGCAGCGCCGCGGTGCCGCCCGCCGGAGCGGCGGGTGCCGGTGCCGCGGCGAAGGACGCGGGCGAGGGGCCGGGAAGGGCTCGGATTCAGCGCCCGGCGGGCCCCGCTCCCGCCGCCGGAGAACAACAAACTAGCACGACATGGCGGCCGCCACCGCCGTCGCCGCCGCGCTGCATGCTGGGACGGTGGTGGACCTCGGGTCCTCCCTCCGCGGCGGGGGCGGGCGGGCGGCGCGCGCCGCTGGTTGGTCAGGCCGGCGCCCCCCGCGCGTGCGCGGAGCGGGAGGGCGGCGCGCGTGCGCGGCGGGCGGGGCGCGTGCGCGGGGGCGGCGTGAGGGCGGAATGGCGGCCGGGGCGGGGCACGGCACGGCACGGGCAGCGCTCGCTGTCCCGGCTGCGTGCGGGGCGGCTGAGCCGGTGTTGGTGCAGGTTCACCTGGCCTGCACAAACAGGGGGAGTGGGAGGGAGAGACTCCCTGATGGGGGTCTGTACGTGTCGCTTGGGGACGTGGGTGACTCCTCGTACCACCGCTGAAATGCGCGGCCCGCACTGAATCACGGGCTCAAGTTGGGAAAGACCTGAGATCATCGAGGCCAGCCCGTGACGGAACAGCGGCATAGCAATTACAGCCCCGCACTGAGTGCCACGTCCGGTCTTTCCTTAAACGCTTCCAGGGACGGTGACTCCTCCACCACCCTGGGCAGCAAATTCCAATCTCTAATCGCGCATTTTGTCCCACCTAAACTTCCCCTGGTGCAACTCAAAACTATTTCTTCTTGTCCTATCGCATATTGCTTTAGAAATGAGGTCAGCTCTCCGCTGACCACACCTTCCTTTCAGGTGGTTGTAAAGAGTGATAAGGTGCCCCTGAGTCTCCTTTTCTCCCGGCTGAACAGCCCCAGCTCCCTCAGCTGCCCCTCGCCATTCTTGTGCTCCAGGCCCTGCACCAGCTCTGTTTCCTTTCTGTGAAGCCGCTCCAGTGGGTCCAATGTCCTTCGTGAATGCAGGGTCCCAGAGCTGCGCACAGGAGGCTGTATTGAGGCTTCGCTTGAACCACCGAGCTCAGCTGCCTGTTGGGTGACAAAAAACCTCACAAGTCAATTAATTGAATACACCATGAGGGGGATGGGTCAAGGTGTGTTAGGTAGATCTGTGATACCCCATCTTTCAAGGCTTGAGCATGCAGAGAAGTTAACCCATGTATTAATTGAAGAAGTTCAGATCCTGTGGTTCTTGCTTCCCCACTCAAACCTCACCTGAGTTTCACAAAAAAGTGGCATTCCCAAGTGGCATCTCCCTTTATGGTTCAGAGTTACAACATGCTCAGTTTAGTTCACTGCAAGCTGTGAATCCCTTCCTGCTGGCACTCCAAGCACTGCTCTCCTGGCTGCTTGGCCACTTGCCCCCTCTCATTTTCACTGTGGCTGCTGAGTAAATCAGTTTGGATCATTGATCAGAAAAGTAATTACCAAAAAGTTTTCCCTTCAACTTTTCCTTCCTGACTTCTCCAAGTCTTAACAGGGAAATCCAGACTTTTGCACAGGCCAGGTTAAGTGCAATATAAAATTATGCCATGATACAAAACAAACTTCTAGGTTATACTACTTGTAAGGAAACCAAATCTGACCTAAAACAATTTAATGGAGCCTACTATAACAAGACTAGTTCAAGTAAACGGCAAAACTTTCCCAGGTGGACAAATCCTCATGGAAATAATTAACAATGTTAGTATTTAAATTATCAGCGTTATCTGATTAAACCCTCGCTAGGAGAATAGGGAAGTTCTCATGTCACTTTGTTCTGTGCTCCCTGCAGACTTGTCTCTACATTGCATTTGATCTCATTTTTCAGGTTTTCCTCACAACCATACAGCTAGAGGTTTATTCTTTATGTATTCCTACAAACTCACAGCCAAATTCTGCTTTGATGTGGGAAACAGGCCATCAGTAGGTGATGGTTACTGATAATTTAATGTGTAGTCCATCAGTCCAGCTCTGACTGCCTGACATGGGGGTGATGAGTGAATACAACAACTACCAATGGTAAAAACCCATGAGGATTTCATGGGGGGGGGGGTCAGGAGTTCACCAATTGCTCCTTGGTATTGATCTTTCTTTCCTGAAGCTGGTTCGCAGTACAAAAGGGATTCCTGGCAATGGAAGGAGTTTCCTGGACCCTTTAAAGGCTGTGTGGGGCAAGACTCAGCCAGGCTCATCTGCAGCCTGTTACAATTCACAGCTCTCCTGTCAAAATTCTCTGTATCCCTTTTGTTTGATGCTGGGAAATTGTTAAACAGTGTTCACAATGGGCAGCTTTGTGGAATTCATATATGTAGATTTTATGGATATTTTATACTCTATGTTTTTGCTAATTTTAATAGCAAATATTTTGACTGACAGTCCAAACAGAGACCAATTACCATTTTCTTAACAGACCAGTCCAATGTTAAAGAGGAATAACAGGACACTTAACTATTATTTTGTTAATATGCAAACACTTTTGCCACTTTGCACAGCTCTGGTACAAAAAAAGTGGCATTCCCAAGTGTCTGAACTTCAGCAGGTGTGAAACAGGGACCTAAATGGTAATGACAGAGACAGGTGTGGTGACGCTACTCACCTTCACTCAGAACTTTCTATGAATTTTCAAATTCCAGGAACTGTACTTGCTCTGGATTCTGTATAAAAAGCCCCAGCTTTTTCTCTGCACTACCTACACCATGCTATAAATGCAAATGTGCTCGTGTCTTTTCAGTAAGTTAACATACAGCTTCTGGAACCCATGAATTAAAATTGTTTTATGTGAACTAATCGTCATCAGTTTAAAAAATACTTTTGGAAGTTCTGCATAAATAACATATTTGCCTGTGCATCTTCCAAGCAAATCCTGTTGTAGCCAGAAATGCAACAGATTGTCTTGCAAGGGGATGAGGTAAATGACAGAGAGAGAGCTCAAGATCCAATAATCCTGGCTCTGCATTCACTGCATTACTGCAGCAGGTTGCTTTGCATTTCCTGCCCCACATTTCCTCTTTTAAACTTTTCAGTAAAAATTGTTGTGTCCTAACTTCTCTACATTAATCTTTTTCCACAGTAATAGTCATTATCAGTTCATTTACAGTGGGTTTGGATGTTAACATTTTCTTTTCAAAATAGTTTGTAACTTATTTCTGGAGAAGAAATAATCTTTTTAAAAATCTTTTTTATACTTAAATCATTATTTATTTTTGCACTCTAGAATGCTTAAAAATTAGTCAGAAATCCAGTACAGCAACCTTCCAAGTTTAATTCCATGAAACACTTGGAATTAATATGAGGGTGTTTAGAACAGCGTTGTCAACAGCAAATGGTTCATAATTCCATAGACAAAATATAGTTTTTACTTACTTTTGAACCACAGTTGCCTCTTTGTGTGCTTGCTTTCTAATCTGGCAAAACCAGACTGAGTTTTCACAGCACGGCAGGCTGGGCCAGATGGGTGATCCAGTGTGGGTTTGGCTCATAACCTCCTTGTGCTGAAGCTCTCAGTGACACCTGACATCTTCCATCCAAAGTTAAACCTGTCTGGGTGAAGTCCTCCAAAGCAGACACTTAACAGTTCTGGGGGTATTTCAGCAACATCCTGTGATGCAGCATGTTCTGTCAAACCTGACAGGAAATTCTGGATTTAAAGTGTACAAATGGGAGGTGGAAAAGCAAATTTGCTCTCTTGTAGGTGTCACTGGGCCTGATCCATGACCTGTTGGCAGTGACAGCAATCATAGGAGGCAGCAGTACCTCTTGAAAGAGAGACACAGGTGAAAGGTCCTTTCCCTTTGAGCCAATCCCTGGAAGGGCAGAGGCAGATTAGGAAATGGCAAAGACTTAAAAACTAATAAATGTCTTACTTAAGGGAAGAGAGCAGTATGAGAAATAAAACAAATTATATGAAAACCACTGGTGATAAACCTTGAACAGAAACATTTCTGAGTGTGTTACAGCCCCATGACTAACTGTAGTTTCAGAGCTGTGGGCAGCTTCATGTGTATCCAATTTTGGTTTCACTGTAATTTTTCTTTCTGCTTCCTCCTGCATTCTTGCTACATATTTATCCCCTTGTTGCAGCTTATCTGCCTTGTAGTCTGCAATCCACTTGATGCATCTTATTTCAGCTGTAATTTCTTCAGGGCAACGTGACCCTGAAGCAGCTGTGAGGATGGGGAACAGGAGAGTTTGTGGGCTGAGAAATGGCCTGAGCAAGCAACGTGTCAAGTGTGGAGTCCCTATGATAGTGGAGCCCTGGAAAATGATAAAGGTAGACTTTGAAAATATTAGGCTTTGTGTTTTCTCAGATCACTGCACCTTCGTAAGCAGTATGATAAATGATATAATTGTTAGATGTGATGATTGTTTAGTAATTAAATATAATTATTGTATAATCATAAGAAGAATCATGAGAAACTGTGTTGGAAATTTAAGGGGGGCTATGCTAAGCTGAAATCTATGTATACAATAGAACAATATAAGTTTAATAATTAACATGAAAGTTATATAACGATAGAAAATAAAAACACGATCATCTCGAATGTATGGTCAGAGTCAGATTTGAGTTCAATACTCCTGACACTCAGAGCTCTTAATAAAAGCACCTGCATATAATTGCTTATGTGATTATGTGTTTCTGAATGCTAACACCTAGAAAGCTGGTCGACCTCCAAAGACCAAAATCTCAACAGAACACATACCTTGTTGTATTGTAAAATATATACATTTTCACCAGCTCCAACTGGGCTATACTTTGGGTTCTGAACAGAGAGCAGCACTCAGAAGCCTGGGTAGTTCTCTGGACCCCAGTGTTTACAATATATTTTAGGAATTTAGTGAAAAGAAATCAGAAAACACCAAGGAAATCCAAGTGTTAAATGTTCACAATGATTTTTTTCTAATTTTTTTTTTCACTCTGGATGCTGGAAATCTTACTAAGCTTTGCTTCATTTTACCAGGATCCCATCTGGTGTCAGGAATGGCACGTGAATCAGGGTGAAGTTGACAAAGTAAGGCAGTCATTCCTCTCAAGAAATGCTCAATGTAGTGGATAATGTCTAAGATCTCCCATTCTTAGGTAAAAGGAGTGGTACCCCATGATAAACATATCAAAATAAATATAAAGGTTAGGATTGTTTCCCAAGACTTCCTGACAAGGAGCCAATGTACAGCACTGTTGTTGGCCTTGCCCAAGTGCTGAGCTTTGGGAAGAGCTTGCTTTCTCTGGACACAGGCCAGGCTGTAAAAGAGCAGAAGGAGATGTGATGGCTCTAGGCAAACCTCAGGGCATCACAAGGAGCTCCTGTGGCTCAGATTCCTGTGACCTGTACCTGTGAGCAAAGCACAGTGCTCTGTGGAGCTCCACTGAACATTGTGCACAGGTAGCAAATGTCAGCACTCGGGTACAAACTTCCAGATACGAGCTCATGTTCCTAAGAACTCCTCGTGCCAGAAGGCTATAATCCCGTTAAAAGCCTCTGGGAACTGCTGCAATGCAAATAATAGTAGCAATAATTAGCTCTGCTTTAATTGATACTGTGTATTCCTCAAATGTCAGTGAAAATTTGCTTTGCTAAGCCAACAACTTCTCCCCTGGAACTCTGCTGTCTTTACCAGAATTACACGAGGGGTGAGTTTGGATCATTGTAGGTTCCTGGCATAAATTATCAGCTGTTGATTCCTTGCCCTTTAAAACTTGGCAAGCGTACAAGAAGAGTTTGCCAGACATGCAAGAACTAGGTCTATGCATTTATGGGTAAATCCTCTGGGACTATGCACAGAAAGGAGTACAATTTGCTAGAAGTAGCCAGCTGTGAAATCCAGGAACTCCTGCACACAGCTCAAGCAACTTAGAGCATATTTAGCCTGGCATCAATACCAGCGGTTCCTGGAAGCAGTTTTTGCACCCTCAGCTTTATGGAAACAGAATGTGATAGCAATAAACCCTGTAAATGTGTGGAGATGCTAAATTTACAGAATGATTCTAATGGGGGTGATTTGGAGTGGCATAATCTAGAGTCGGTTTGTGGTTTATCCCAGTGGCTAGGAGTTGTCTCTGCTAAACATTGAGAGTGCAGGTCTGAGAACATCATTGGCATAAATTAGTAAAAATAACACACTCCAAAGCTCTCAGCATCTTCAGCATGAATCATGTCCTCATCTGGACCTTTTATCTTACTGAGCACCTGAGAATTTTAATGCCCCATCCTTCACGGACAGACATCTTGCATTGTAGCACTGGTGCAGCTTCATGATCAGATGCTTCTCAGGGCTTCTTCCTAAGGGGAGGATAAATGTTCTCTGCCTCTGGTTGTGTAAAGGTCAGAGCTAAGCTTGTTGTGTAACCTCCTTCACTCAGTTACATTAGATGGGCTGAATGGTGCCTCTTAGCTGTGGGAGAGCTCTCTTGGTCAAAGTGAAGGGAAATAAACCCCAGCCAGAGTCTCTATTTTTATAGAACTGAGCAAGGTTAGTGCTGTAGCAGATTTTCCAACATTTTCCACATTTACCAGAGCAAGACTCCTGGCTTGGAGAGCTTCAGTATATTATAGAAACAAGTAATTTCTGTGTTTGCTGGGCCTAATGGGTAATAGGTTTAGGCTATAATGGGGTCCTCCAAAGACTCAGAGACACAATGCACCTGATTTTATGGGTTTTCCATATGTACAGAAGTGTTGTTGCCAAACAGACTCAGGAACAGATCACTCTAGCACATTACTAATAAGCCAATTAGTGAAATGAAGCATTGCAAGTATTAGACTGCTTTATGCAAATATGTTTGTGTGGAAAATAGAATCATTTGAACTGGGTTTACATTCAGGAAGGCCTTGCCAGTACGATATGTGGTGATAGTTGCTGTAGCTGTTATTGATCAGTTTCTCTTTTCATCCTGACATGTGTGGATTCAAATATAATGAGTGATGTGAGCCTTAATGAACACAAAGATGTCCAGGATTTAGACCTTATCATGTTTTTCTTTCAGTAGCTACATTTGGTCCACAGGTTTTGCAACACCTTCTAACATTAACTTTGGTTATACTATTTTTCCAATACAGTCATTAGCAAAAGCAGTATTTTATTTGGTCCAAAATCCACAATTTTTTTACATTCAGCTGAATTCCTTACAGGGAAGAATGATAGAATTAGGGCTTATGTATCAAATCAGTTTGATTTGGGAACTTTAATTTATCAAGTTGATCCAACAGATTTATTTATCACAACCTGTCCACGTTAAGCTGGGTCCCTTTTTTGTAATGAATTCCTGGCAGCCCAGGAGCAGGTTATGGAACATGACCCATTACAGTGGGCTGAGGTGCAGGGAACCTATAGAGATGCATTATCCAATGCACAGGCTGAAGTGCTATCTTGTATAACAAATTATTGACTTCATTGTACATAGTACTAGGATTTAATTAAGCGATAAGACCCATCATAGTGGCCCTTTATCTAGCAGATAAGGATTTACCAAGCTTACCCAAGAGGTCTTTATCTGAAAGATAAGAAAAAGGTACATAAGGTGCCTTCTGCTTTTAAATCTTTAATTGAAAAGACCTTATTTTTTTAAGTTCTAGGTTGTTTTTTCTCCATGACTTAGTATTAAAGATTCAGATGGATTTTTGTGAAGGAGGTTGTAGTAGGGAGGAATGTTACCAGTCGCCTTCACTGGTAACTGTGTGAAATTAATAGGATTTATGTCATTTTTATTCACAATGTTCCAGCTCTCAGATGAAGTAGAAATGTAGCCTCTGATTTCCAGGAGATTTTCCAGTAACTTCATGATCCCATGGCCATAAAAGAGATTCATTCATTGACAATTTCAGAGAGTTGTTATTGTGATTATGTTGTGAAGTTTAGAAAAAAATGTGATTCCACAATAGACAAAAATGGAAGAAAAATAATTTAAAGACAGTTCTTTTAATGACTGTGTTGTCATGATGCTTAGTCCTTTACCTATGTGATGTAAAGATATGTAAGCAGAAAACATATAAAGAAATTAAAGCTAATGCAAAGAACTGGCACTTAGAATGAGATTAACACACTGGAAAACACAAAATAATACTACTGCTAATGTTCAGTAGTGAAAAGCACGCAGTAAATTCCAGAGAAAGCAGAGAGGAGCATATGTTTTTTATGAGAAAGGCACACATAAGGGCCACTGCATGGTTGAAAACAGGGCAGGATCTTTGGATTTAGCTGATTTAATCCCTAATGTTACAGACACTTTTTTAATAGCATCGTTTCATAAAGGCTCAAGCTCTTTTTGGGAGTAGCTGGGCTGTTGCCTCCCCCCCCTTGCAGGAAGGCTGTTGTGCAACATCCGTACACTCATAATTACCTGGCACCTTCCAGTTTACAGTGTGACTGTATCCCTGGCCAGTCCATACTTGTTTTGTCTTCCCTGCTGATGCTATCTTTTAGCATAGTGACATTTCTTCCTTCCCATTGTTTTCATTCCCATCTCCATGTAAGCCCAGACACCAGTCAGCCTTTGCCACAGCACATGGACAGAGCCCTCCTTGGGCCATTCTGTCCTTGCTGGTCCAGAAGTGACAACCACCAATTGACTCTGTGGCCCTTCTGGGACCAGGGACGTATCAGACCCACTGTTCATTCCACCTCAAGTTGCTTTGTGTATGCTCTGTGAAATTCTCCTGAATTTCCAGGCATCCAAGAACCTAAGCTGCCACATACTGGAAATCCAGTAGGTTACTGCCCAAAGCAGTTGTCTACCACATAAATTGATAGCGTTGGCAGCTCTGCTTGTGAAAGACCCCCTGTTCCCCAGATTGTTAATCATCCTGCTCTGCACCTGTTCCAGCTTGAATTCTTCATGCTTGAACAAGGGCAGTAAAGCAGAGTCTGAAGGGATCAGATTGTATTAGAAGAGCTTGGAGCAATTCAAGCCAGGACCGAGTAGCAATTATAATGAGAGATACCCTCCAGGTTACACGAGAGGCAAATTGCCTCAGTGCTGAGCAGGAGTTTGTAGTGCTGCTTTGAGCCTGTTTGTTCAGGAACCAGGGGATTTCATTGCCATTGTTGACAATATGACACCTTTAATGGGCAATTGATTCCCATTCTTAAAAACTATCTGGCACTGAAGCAATAAGTGAGTGGAAAGGTGTGAATTAAAATATGTACATGGCTAAATATGATCACTCAGGTATTTGCTTAGATCTGAAATTCCAGCTGCAAAGCTGGTATTATTCTCTATCACTCCAACTACCCTCTAGTAATTGCCCCATGAGCAATTCTGCTGTGTCTTTTTACTTATTTATTTGCAACTTTGAAAACTGATTGAGCTTTCTGCCTCTGAGAAAGCTATAAGTAGGGTCCCTTCATTTTAATGTACCCCACATGGAGTTCCTTCACACTCGTGTAACCTCTCATGCCTGCAAGTCCTTGAAACAGGTTTTTGCTGCCTCATACTCCAGAGAAGCCAATGAAGCTGCATCCACTGGATTCAGCAAAATAACCTTCCCACCCCACACTTCATGTTTATTTCATTCAGAAAAAGATGTTGTCTGAGTGTTGCTCACAAGCACTTCTGCTGTCGTCTTCTTCCCTGACAACATGGGAACAAATTCAACACTCCTTCACTTACATGTATTAAAAAATGAAAATTATTTTGCTTAGTACATTTGAATGGTATCTTCTAAAAAGGGAGATTTCTTCCTTGAAATCACACTCCAGCAGGAGCTGCCCCAATCAGCAATGTGTGCTCTCTCTCTCTGTAGTTGTTCCATTAAAGTAGTGTGAAAGCTACAACTGTGTGTCCACTGTCATTCTGTGTTAGAAGTCAGGGGTAAGGTAATGATATGCAAGGTTGATCCATCTGTAATACTTTCCTTGGAAGTACAGTTCTGCTGTTTCTGCTGTCAGCCTGTATTTAGAGTGCAGAGAGTGCTGCATGACTTGAAAGCAGCAGTAGGCAATTCCCAGTTTAAGCCTTAGATATTTACATATTTATGCTCACTTCAGCAGAGTAAATATGCTATGAATAAATCCTATTATGTTTGAAACTGTACTTACAGTATAATAAAACCACAGTACTGTGGTGCAATCTCAGGTTTTATTTTGGTTTCAATATGGGCATAAATTTTGTAAATTATAGATTGTTAACATTACAGTCATCATCCAACAGTAATTAGAATACCTTGTATAACATGAGAAAATACGGAAGAAAAAGTCCTTTAATCTTTAAACAAGAATTGAAGGAAAAACATTGCCTGCAGGTAAAACAGTTCTGAGAGAAATGGCCAGTCCACCAGGGGCGACTCTATAGCTGTTACCTTTGTTGTTACTGGTTTTTAAGTTGTGTGCATCTAAATGGGCCAGCTATTGCAAGAGATTTTTTTCAAAGGGCATTGCCAGGTATTGCTGATACAATGCCATGATGGTGCATGTGTCACAACCATATACTGGTGTTGAATTCTGGGGAAGAGATCATTTGATACTTACCAAAATTTCTCAGAGTTTATGTTCTGGAAAAGGTGGCTGGCTGCTGCTTGTGTTTGTGGGATCCCTGCAGCAGTTATTGCAGCATTATGCTAAGATGAGGGATCCCTATCAGAAGAGAGGCAGTCTTTTCTTGTAACAAACACCCCAGCCAGAACACCTGCTTTGTGTTCTGAATCTTGCCACCAGCCTTTTCCATGACCTTTCTCAGGACATGACACCTTCCTGTGCTTTTATTTCCTTCCCATCCTCCATGTGTATGTTATTTGCTCTTCATAATATTACCATCCAAAGGAATTTTAAATGCTTTCATTATTTCAAAGCCCTGATTTGTGTGTGTGTGTGTGCACAAATCTTTAGCACCAACATCTCATCTGGAAGACTCCTGAAGAAACCAATGAGCTGCTCAGTGTAGGAAACTGTAGTGGGCTCCACATGGTTGCTGTGCTTTGACAGCTTGACCCCAAATCCACTGAAGTAGAAGAGTTTCACATTATCTCAGCACAGACAATCCCCTAATGTTTGCCAAGAGCCTTTTGGTAAATTCAAAGATCAAGTCTTGCTCCATCTGCTAGATGGTGTATGAAAACTACTCATCTTAATTGGGATAGTCACAGGATTTTCCATGGAGTATTTGACAGCATCCATCTAGGCTAAAGCTTTCACATTCAGAGGTGACCTGCATTGCAGAGGGAACTTCCAGGCTCAGAAGCAGACTAAGAGAAGCTGAAGGTGTAACACTTTTGTGTATGTTCTAGTGCAAGGCATGAGAAGTCTCTTACAGAGAACCTGAATGAAGGAAAAGGAATTGAAGGAGTAAGGAGAGTTGAAAAATAAAAAAGGTGAGGAACTATAAAAGTTATAAAAAGAAGAAAATGTATCTCCAGGTAAGCACATCAGAACTTAAACAATAGATAGTCATGTCAGGTTGCTGATGATAATTCAGGCTTTGCTGGACACAGGGATTTGGGCTGAATCCAGTAATGTCTACTTGTCAGAGAAAAGATAAGAATATCAATGAAACCTTTTGAAATTTGCCATTGAGACTGAAATGTTCTTCTTAACTTTGAGGGAAGAATGAAAAAACCCATCTCCAGAAGGCATTTGATGATATTTTTCAGAGAAAGTATTATCTCTGAAATTCCGAGGTGGAATACTTTTTAAGAAAGGCCAGTTTGAATGGGAGTTGCAAAAAGAGGCTCGTGCCAGTGCAGTCTGCAGCCTTGGACTGTGTGTTGAGTGTGTGAGGGGTAAAGAGTTGCTGTGCTTATCTCAGAGCACCTTCATGCAATGCTCAGGTGGCTGTGTCTACAGTAGGACATAAACCATGGAACTTGCTTTCTGTGGAGTTGGTGTGCTGTGACAGTGGCCATTTCACTTCCCATAGTTGCCCCTCTATTCCTTTATGATCCTCATTACTGTGTTTTCAATATCGTTCTTATTGCTTTGTATGTTTAGTCTGTGAGATCTTTGAGGTGGGGACACTCACAAAAGCTAGAAGGCAGATCCTAATCTCAATAGGAGAAAGAAACACAAAGATCTCATAAAAGCATCACTTTGGTCAGAACTTGAGGAGGATTAGGAATCAGTATGCAGTTCTACTTTGAGCAGCTACCAGCAAAATTAGCTCAAGGAACAGAAGAAACATCTTGTGCACTGCCTTTTATTGAAGTCTGGATCAGATTTGCTTATATTTCTTAGCAGTTTGGTTTAGGGAAAACACAGATTTCCTTCTGTTAGACATCAGTATTGTGTTATTGTGACATATTCTCAGGCCATTTATTCAGTCAGCACAATCTCAGGTCACATTACTCACCATAGGACCATTATTTAAAAAGCAAATGAGTCCTTCTATTAAGAGAATGGCTACACCTGTGTCAGTAAAGAGAAGACATCAGAGGTCACCCTCTGGTCCCCAGGATGAATGGTCCAGCTCACTGAACTCTTGTTACCCCCAGAAGAGGGTGGCCAGGCTCTCCTCACCACTCACCACTATTATTACCATTTTAAAATTAAGAATAAAATGCTACAGGAGAATTAAGGGTCTATAGAGACATATGAGCTATGTCAGAAATTGCTGAAGCCTCGTGTCACAGGAATCAATGCTCATTTTCTAGAATTCTGGGGTCTGTGACCACAGATACTCCCAGGGCTACCATGCACTCAGTGTGGGGACACCAGCATGGCTGTTTGGACCTGGCTCAGGAGCCAGGAGCAGAGCAGTGACGTGCAGCTCCAGATACACCAATTCATCACAGTCACGCTGCTTCCCAGGCACAGCAGCATGGACCTTCACAGGGATGTTGTCCAAGATCACACAAGAAGTTTGATGTTATGGCAAAACTGAATTCCTCTGCCCTAATTCTCAGCCTCATACAGGACTATTGGGTCATTGTTCCCCTCTTGGGAGGTTAGATTTCATTTCTGTGGCGAATCAAACACAAATCTCCAGAAGATTGTTGTTCCACAGAACACAGTCTGCTGGCAGTTGTTCCCAGACTCGAAGGCCCATAAAACAAATTATGGGGTTATTTACTGAGAGAACAGAAAGATACTTTTAAATTGTAGCAAATAGATTTCTAATTGAGTCTATTAGGGTCGTGGTGGGTAGGATTTTTGACATTGCTTTCAGTGAATAAAGCCCTGAGAAATTTGAAAGCACGAGGACTCTAGTTGTTTTTATTTTGGAAAACATGAGAAATAGTATGTGGAGAAAACTTTAGTACAAACCACAGTAACTTGACAGATCTTCTGCTGAGGATAGAGTGCGCCAGAGCAAACCAGTATGTCTTAATTAATAACCCTGTCTACTCAGTACAACTGCAGTAATACTAATCATTTCCCAAGTAGTCTTGGCTGAACACAAAGGCTTTTTAGACTTCTGTTTGATTTGGTTTTTTTCAGAACTGTAGTGTTTTGAAGATAAATAAAAACTGCTAATGAATATGTATATGTTTCCTGATGCAGAGTATCTCAGTGAATATTCTAGGACAGTTTTGTAGTCTGCAATGAACATGTTCCTTTGAAGTTTTTACAGATCTAAAAAGGAAGTCATTATGATTAGTTTACTGATCTACTTAGACAAAGAAACTAAGCTTAGACAAAATATTTCAAGACAGGAACACTTTTCAACCTCAAACCACACAATACCATGAAAATTCTTCTCAGTAGACAGACAATTAAAATCAGCTTAACAATATGGAACAAGCTTTAGTTCTGCCTCTTAGGAAAAACCCATTTTCCACGATTTTCTCATTGCTTAAAATAAGAAAAGGGAATGAATTGAGAGGCACCAGAGGACTAGAGATGTCCATTTGAAGGGTGTAGGGACACTGTACTGTGAAGCATCTGCTGTCCAGCCTGGTGACTTCATGTCCTGCTGTCCAGGGAGAACAGTGGCAGCTGGGTCTTGGGAGGCAAGTGTCCCTGCTCCACATCCCTGGGCAGTCCCAGGGACAAGAGCAGAACTGGCTGCATGGCTCTTTGCTTGTTGACTGTTCAGGTGGTCTGTTTTCAGAATGACAGCTGTGGGAGCATCCTTTGATTTGGCTTTGATGGAAAGTGAAGGTCTTGATGGAAATGGAGTCTTCATTTCCAGTCTTTCCAAAGCAGAGGTGAAAAAATGACATTTCCATTTCCTCTTTGTGTTTTCAACCTTCCAGTGTCAATCAAAAGACTGAAGCAAGAGCATTTTCCTGTTGCATAAGGTACTGCAAAAGCTCCAGGCAGCCCAGCCACATTCATCCTGCTGCATTGAAGGTTATTTTGGAAGCATCATTCACCTTTGCCATGGGATGAGGGGACTATGCTTATTATGAGAGCATTTATAAGGATTATAAGAATTTATAAGAGCTGAGCAAAATTGAGATTAGCTCCCTTGGTTAGAGCACAGTGCTGACAAGGTCACAGACTTGATGCCTGTATGGGCCATTCACTTAGAAGTGGGATTCAATGATCCTTCTGGGTCCTTTCCAACTCAGATTGTGCTGTGATTCTGTGAATGCAGCAACCAATGCTGAAGCCATCACAAGCTGCCACCCAAACCTCCTCATAGCCCCAAAATTCTTGCACTAGATCTCTCTGGAGAAGATGCTGTGTGTGTGTGTGTGTGTGTGTGTGTGTGTGTAACTCTCCTGTGACACAATCAACTGGGAATTAGTGAAATCCTACTTTAACTGATGACTTAAAGCAGGATGCAAATTCCCTGAAGGGGAGGGGACAGATCCTGCAACCATAGATGCTCAGGTCCTGTAAGACAATTAGCATTACAATCAGCTTTACTGCATCATCCAGAAATCCTGTACCAAGTCTCCAGTGAGGTCATTTCACCCCAGGTGAGAACTCTAATTCCAGCCTGACCCTGGAGGCCATGAGAACTCCAATTCCAGCCTCACCATGGCACTACCTGGCCAGAGCTCCATGGCAGGGACTCTGCTGCTGAAGCTCCCTGGTTCTCCTGGCTGCTGTTGTCACCTCTCAGGGTGGTGGCAATAGCAGAGAGCCCTTGGAGCAGACCTGTGACATACCAGCAAAGAGCTGTGTCTCTTCAGCATAGGTGCCAGATGGCAGTGGAAGGAAATGCATTCATCCATCAGCCTTGGGCTCTGGATGAGTCCAGCCTGAACTCAACTTGGGCTGCCTGCTCCCAGATGCAGGTGGTGGGTTTGGGGAAGGTTTCAAATCCAGCTGATTAAGCTGACAGGTGTCAGGCTGCAGCTACAGAGCAAAGGCTGCTCTGTGATGGGACCTGCTGACCTTGTTAATCTGGGGAGATCTGTGTCAAAGTGCTTTCTGTGGGCAGAAATTTGCAGAAGAAAATGCAACATCATTCACCTGCTTGATGTTTTGGCTATGTGAGGTTTGGAAGCCACTTAAAAACAGGATTGATTTTGGTTTATTTTTTCTTGTTGTTGACAAGTGTTTTGTGTTTAGTGAGCCAGAAGCCAGGCACTGATGGTTGCATTCCTCTCTTTCCAGCAGGAGCTGTGCTGAAATGTACATTTGCTGCCTGTCATGGGCCTGTGCTGCCTGCTCTGGTACCAGTGGTGCTGACTTTGCATTGTACCCCCCAGAACCTGTTCACCTTTACATTTACACTGACAATACAAATCAGCTCAAGAGCAAATGTCAGTGATTGCACAAGTACCAGCTCATGAAGTATCCTTAAGTGTGCACAAGTACCAGCTCATGGTGTATCCTTAAGTGTGCCCAGCAGCTGTGGAGTTGTGTTGAACAGATTATTCCAGAAAGTGCTTTTGCACCATGCCAGGCATCCTACAAAGAGAATAGGTCAACAGTGCTATTTAGTGCCTAAATTTAGCAAAAGGGATCTTCTGCAGCAAGCTACAGGAGCGCTGCTATCACACTTTTCCATGTTTGAAAGCCTGGCTTTGTTGACCTAAACTTCCTGCCTACCAGTTTGGTCTTATTCCAGCAGTTATTCCAAGAGCTGACATCCATGTGGAGTTTGTTGTGGTCCTGACTGTAAGAAGAGCTCTCTGACACACATTGGTCCAATTCTGCAAATGGGCTGGATGTGTCTGGCTGTGGAAGCTCTGGCTGGCAGAGATCAAGGACACCAGTGCCAGGTTTTGTCTTGTGCCTCCCAGGAGGCTCAACACAAGACAAGGGAGAAAAACAGCTTCATGATTTCTTTGCATTTCTGGGCTTGGGGACTGATCCAAGGGCTGGCCCAGCTGCCACTGTCACCCCAAGCGTTGCCATAGCTCATGGATGCTGCCCACAGTGCCCATCAGCTGCTATGCAACCCAAAATAGGCTCAGCACAAAGCACTCCAGGAAACTCCCTCTTCTTTTCCCTCCAAGACCCCTTCATCCGGCACTCTGATGCAGAGAGGTTAAACTGAAATGAAGAGGTTACCTCATGAATGAATGGGATTAATTTAATTAATATTTCATACGTTTTAAGAAAGCTGGTTTTCTCTTGCAGATTTGAAATGAAGCAGCATTTTGTTTTAGCTGATCATTTTTAGCATTTCTTTGCACTTCTTAAGATAAATTTAACACTCGTTTCATCTCTTTTTGACTTGTGGGAAATAAAATGAGTGGCTGGGGATTTCTTTCTTTTCCTTTGTTTTTCTTCTTGTCACCCTGTAACTACTTAATATTTTCCTGGTTATTATGAATAGTGCAGGGGATAATGATACTAATAATAGTAATACCCACCAAAACTTAAAACTGTTACTAGATTGATGGCATTCCTTTTCCTTTTCTATTTTTCAATGCTTCCAAACCTGGAAGATTTTGGAAAGCTAGGTCTTGGTCCTACAACCATGTAAGTTTTGTACTAGGTCAGAACAAAAGTCCATCTGACACAGTATTTATCTCCAGGAAAGACCAGTAAGAGATATTTAAAGCCAAGACCAAAAAAGGAAGAACAATTTTATGCACTCAAAGTGTTTTCCATACATTTGTGACTGAGGAACTAAAAATTATATCTTTGTGAGTAAAACTGTTTCACTCTTGTCATTGTTATCTTGCTCCTCAGTACAAAACCAAGATTCAAAGACAAGGTTGCAAAATTTAAGTCATGATTGACTACAAGTGACCTCTGAATTTGGGGGATTTCCCTGAAATTTCAGGTCTTACATAGTGAAGTTTTTATAGGCACTCTTGGTTTCTAAATCCATTGTGGCTATTCAGCCCAGACTTGCATGAAGGTGTTAAATACAGCCATGGTGTGGGATAAAAATATTTGTTAAATACTAATCAAGGAGGTTGCTGGAATCCTTGAGTGAGAAATTAATCTTATCAGAGACAATAGAAAATGGAGAGGATATATACTGAGAAAAATATGTTTAGAAATTTTCAGTTAAGCCTCTTAGGAAGTGTTGGAGAAGATCAAAAGCCATTTGTTTGCTTGTTCCTTTTCTTTCCCCATGGTGCTGTATTTCTTCCTGAATAAAGTCATTTCTTTCTAAAAGGTTGTACAGAGTTTTACCCTTTATAAAGGAGTGCTGTATATCAAGGTTTAGCTTAAACATCCCATCCCAACATTCCCTGCCTTTCACTGTGGAGAAGGTCATCCCTGCTCACCTCACAGCAGTGTCTCATGAGCTTTGTTATCCTCTCTAAAAATTTACTGAAATAAGAAACCATTACCATTCCACTGATCAACTCAGACAGCTTTACCAGGGTGCTGATGGCTGTGCTGAGGGGACAACAAGGTCCCCTGGCCTCCCAGCCTTGAGCATGTTACATTGTGATCATGAAGATGCCCTGCTCATGGAGCAGGATTCTCACTCCTTTGCCTGTTCAGCTTCTGACAGTTTTTCTCCCTTGTTGAACAAGATATCCTGCATCACACAAAAGAGGTGTTTTTAGGGATGTGTTTGAGGTGTGCAAATTATAAGCAGGATTTGCTGCCTTGCTTCATTCTCTGCCATGAAGACAAGCACAGGATGACTCCTGAGTGTCACCCTACCAAACACATTTGCCAGAGCTTTAAACTTACTTTTGAGACAGAAGAGCTGGAGAGCCTGGAGTGTTACTTCTCCTCATACCTCAGGTGTATTGCTTTGGTTTTGCCATCCTCACCAGGACCTCCATAGCTTTGCCATGAACCAGAGGTTTTGCTGTGATGCCATATGATGATTTCACCCCTTGATTTGGAGTGGAACATCATGGTTGGGATGCTTTAGAGAAAGAGGCTGTCAGGGAGAAGATGGGGAGGAAGAAGGGCGATCCAAGCAAGTTTTCCAAGGATATCTGGTCAGCTTTAAGGAGAACAAAGCTGCTTTAATACTTGGGTTTGTTGCTGACTTTTAGGCTTGGAAAAATGCCCATTTGGCTGCTGAGGCAGCAGCCTGAATTGTTGTGCAACTTGGCTGTGAAGGGAATGCAAAGGGATTTCTTCCCCTTCAGGTTCACGCATCGCTAACCATGCCAGGCGTGTTGCTCCGTACTGTACACCCTGAATGAATAAACTGCTCCTAATAAAGAACTGATGTTGCTAATATCTTCGTGTAATTTAAACCAAGGCTTTTTGAATTTAGCTCATTTGGGGAAGAAAAAAAACCACTGATGTTGCAAATGCTTATGCATCTGATTAACTTCTCCGCTTAGCTTAATTTGCAGGATCAGGGCCTTAGCTATCAAGAGGCTACGTGGCATTACAGCCCTTCTCTACATCTTCATTAGAGCCTCTTTCTTACGAATTTGCTTTCATGCGTATTTTTACAACCTCAGTTATAAACTGGGTTGTATCTGCCAGCAGCAGTGTTTAACTATGTCAGCTCCTCAGTGCCTGGGCTAATCCCTTGTCCTCCTTGACAGGAGTCAGGGGAGAGAGCTGTTTCCTAAGGATCGATGTGGAAAAGTTGTCATGTTGCTGGTCATTTGCCTAAAAAATTGAAGAGGTTGTGAGTTTTTTATTAGGGCCAGCATTTTTGCCCCTTTGGAGTTATTTGTTTGGGTTTTGCTTTAAAATTTTGTAAGGGAAAAATTGTTATTTTTCTCCAAAAGTACTCCTTTTCAGGATTGAAAGTGATGGGGTTTTTTTCTTGTTTTCTGTTGCTTCTGCTCCTCTCCTTTCTACCCTGGGCTGTCTGCAGCTTTTTTTCTTCCTTTTCTGTTTTTTGGTTTGTTTTTTTTTTTTTTTTTTTCTCCACTTTTATTCCATCTTCTTTTCCATTTCAAATAGCTTTTTTGAATGGCACAATGGAAAAACAGTTCCTCACAGCTTCCTCCAGCTGCTGTGGCTGCTGCACCTCGTGCTATCAGATTTTAGATCTGGCAGCCCTAGTGGATGTCCATCTGGGGAATTATACAGGTGCAGAAAGGAGCAAGTGTTTCTTTTCTCAAAGGCCTGTGTTGTTTCTGCCCTGCCTGGTGTCTAAGGACATACTACCTCAACCAGCACATCCCTCCAAGGTGCCATGACTCTGGCCTGCCCACCCCCCAAAGCACTGGGAGAAAAGCTTGACAGAGGCTGAGATGTGAATGCAGACATTAAAACACAAAGACTTCATTTGTTTTAAGGGTCATGCCTAATCCTTTCCCTCCCAGGGCTCTCTTTTTTGGAGTCCAAATCCTTGTTACAGGACTCAGCTTCTAGAAGCAGATGTAGCACTGGCAGATTCCCAGTTGTAAGAGACCTGGAGGAAAATTTTGGCTGTGTGGGTCCCCACATAAATGCTGGTGAGCTTGGTCCATGGCTGAGGCATCCCCAGGCCAGGGGGCCCTGCCAGCTGTCCCCTTGCCATGCATTCAGACATTCAGGTGCAGCATGTGGGCACTCAGAATCAATGTGTGCAGGCAGACCCTGCTGAGGGCTCATGGCAGGCAGAGCTCTTCTGGAAGTTGCTTTAAATACAGAGGTTCTCATGCCTCAGAGATGTATGTCCATAACTCATCTGGTTTTGGTTTTTTTTTGAAAAGAGTTTTAAGAGTAGTTTCACAGGCATTTGTGAACTTAAATTATAGCAGAAGTAAATTCATGGAGGAAGTAGAGAAGAGATCTGCAAATTAAGTTTTCCCCTAGTCAGAGTATTCTATTTTGTCGCAGACATCTTTCATGAAAAATCCTTTCTTAGGATTTTTCCTTGTGAGAAGCTGCACTTTCAGCAACCAAAAGTAAACAATGGTTATCTGCTGCTGTGGAATGCAACAGGTAGACCTGTGATTGGTCTCCTGTGGATGTTTGGATTTCCTGACCACTCATGGCAGAGCTGGCTCTTGCTCTGTCTGAGACACAGATCTTTGTTATTCATTCTTTTCTATTCTTAGCTTAGCTAGCTTCTGAAGAAACCTTTTCCTTTCTATTTCTTTTTAGTATAGTCTTAATGTAACATATATCATAAAATAATAAATCAAGCCTTCTGATTATGGAGTCAACATTCTCGTCTCTTCTTCATCCTGAAAACCCTTGTGACCATGGTCACACTATTTAAGTGATTTCATTTTTTTTTTTTATTTAGTTACACCACTTGTAAATTAATTCCTGATTCTGCTGGGTGAGATGGGAGGAAGGAGCCTTAACTACACACAGACTTCAAAGGTGAAATCTCTGTGTGGATCAACTAGGCATCAGTCAAAAGCTGCATTTGTCTGGAAAAATCTTGAGAAGTGCTGGTCCTTTGGTGATGGTGCACCTCAGGCTCTCCCCACGTCCCTCATTATTCCTGGGCTCGCTCCTGATCCCCAGTGTGGCACATCTGAAGCAGGGACCACCTCAGCTGCCTTTGCACATGCACAGAGCCTGGTCAGAGCAGGTGTGAGCAGCAAGAGCCCTTGAAGCTTTGCCAAGGTGGAAGGTTTGGTTGAGCTCTGCGTTCACTGAGTCCTGCTTGGCTTTTGTAAGAAGTGACAGATGCAAACATCTGCTGGCACCCCAAAATGCTGCCTCCCAAGGGAGCATCTAGGTCTGAGCTTAGAAAGCAGGTTTGCAGTAGAGCTGAGCACCTCTGGCTCCTGGGAGCACGGCTGGGGATGAAGGGGGAAGATGTTTCTAATCCTGGTGTAAAAAATGTTATTTTTAGTTTCATTTTCAGAAAGTCTTTCTGGCATGCCCACCTCAGCAATGCATCCTCATAGGCAAATGCTTTGCTGCTTTTGCTGCTGAATTGTGTCTTCCCAGAGGACAACAGAGCTGCTTGCAGTGGGAAATGCCACAGGCTGCTGTCACTCTTGGGATGGGAGAAGAGCTGTGAGAGCAGGACAAACATTTGCTTTCCAGTGAAAATAAGTACAATGTCAGTTTCTATTCTGCTCAGGTGAAATACCTGTTCCAAAAGGATCACAAGTGAGAGTGATCTGAGCCTGGTTCTTTCTGTAAAACTTTCCATCCCAACCAACATCCCCTTTCTGTAAGTCTTCCAACTTTGAATTAGAATTCCTGTTACGGTCTCCTGTCTGTAAAGTCTGCCTTTAAAACTTCCAGCCCACAGGCTCAGAAATGGTCCCAGTTACACTGGAAAAGTGTCAGTTCAATATTGAAAGGTGTGATAATCACCCCTGGAAAAAAGGGGTGATTATCACCCTGGAAAAAAGGGGTTATTGATGAAATCAGTGGCTGCTTGTGGCCATTGGGGGACCTGGTGTTCACTCTGTGTTGCATTTTCCCTCCAGGACTCAGTAGGTATTTCAGCAGAGCAGGTTTCCTTTGCAGTCTGGGGCACTGGGGACATCATGTTCACTAAAGCTCACACCAAGCCTCCACTGAGACCTGAGGCATCTCCACAGAGTCAGCAGTTGAGGTTTTGCATTTTTTCCTCTGTCTGAGGTTCATGGTGCTGTTGCCAGACGGTGATTTGGGGCAAGCACCATCCACAGCCAGCCAGCAGGAGGGTCACATCTGCACTGGGGCTGCATGTGTTGCATGGAGCCTCACAACCTCCTCCTTGAGCTCCTCTGCTGGAGGTTTTGCTCAGTGTCCTGCAAGTCAGAGGTGTTTTGGGGACCTGCCCTCGCTGCTGCAGGCCAGCTCCGTTCACTCAGCTCATCTGCACACCCTGAGCCAAGGTTCTTGGGGAGGCCCGTGCTGCAGCACCCTTCTTGCCAGGCGTGCTCGTCGTGGTGGTGATTCCACCTGGCTCCAGCTAGGAAGGCTTTGGCATGTATTGACAGGAATGCACACAGGGGGAAAAACTCCCCATCTGTGGTCACGGAGCGGAGAGACGAGTGGCTGCCTTCCTTAACAGATGGCACAGCAAACTACACGGAGCTCGCGGCCCCCTGAGACACACAGCCTGACATCAGATAGCTTCAAGAACATATTGAAATAAGTCCTCCCTGAATCCCCTGACAAAGCCTTGGGTGATGGAGGCACAGCAGTTTTGAGGGGTCCCACCCTGCTGCCTGTGCCTGCAGCAGGATTTGGGGGGGCAGGCTGAGCAGTGACTGAGACAGCCCCCAGATGCCGGGGACTGGAGCAGCGGGGAGCTAAGACGTTAGCTCTTCTCTGTAGGTAGTAAGTCTTTTCAAGCTGAATAAGCTCTTTGTTCTGAGAAATTCTAACTTTAAACATCTGTGGTAGGAGTTTTAGTGTTTTACTTCAGGGATAACAGACTTGGGCTTGTCTAAATGGAAGGGGAGCAGAAGCACTTTGAGGAAAAAGTGTGTTCTGGAGATGCTTTTGCTGTTGGGAAGTTCTGTGGAGTGGAAATCTGCCCTAAAACTGGGCAGTGGTCGTGTCACCCTTGCCCTAAGAATACTCTGGACATGTGAAGCAATGCTCACATATAAGCAAATTTGAAAATTTGGGAGCTTAAAAACCCTAGTGGTCAGCAGCCCAGATAGAACCATCAGCACCAGAGATGCTTGGTGTGTCTGTAGGGGATGGGGCAGGAGTCCCATTCCATGTCTGTCCAGGGTTTGGGATGCTGTGCCAGTACAGCTGTGTCCTCAGTGATAGTGAGTGAGAAAGAGGAAGAAGCAACCCACCCAACATGCAAATAGCATCAGCATCAGATGGGGTTGGAGCTGATAGAGAAACAAACATTAAATTAATTTAGTTCACAACTCTCCTGTAGGGTATGGGATCTCCCTGTTTTCCCAGGAAGAAGTCTAGAGAGATTAATGTCAAAAAGATCCACTAATTTTGATGACCCAATTTGCATGCCTAATGACCTGATTTTTCTGAACACTTCACGTTCTTTAGCATTTTATGTGCTGGAAGGACAATGCCCTTGTTTTCTTTCACAGCAACGAGTGCTCAGCAGTTTTGTGAATCAGAACTTGGGGTATTAATTTATGCATTCAAAAAACAAAACGCCACACAATTACTGAGACACAGCTTTCAATGTATGGTTTGGATGACTTGGCAGTATCTCAGAAAAAGTCTTCAGCAGGGACGGAGATAACAGCCAGTGCCCCAGGACACCATTCAGCTGCCTTCACCATGTCTCCTTCCTCCTCAAATTTCCTGCCTTGTTCACTGGGCAGTTTCCAGTTTCAGCAACAAATGAGAGGGGAATTGAGTGGATACAGGGCTCTTTCCCAGCAGATGCTAAGGCAGTGTTTACAAATTTCTGACATCCTGACAACCTTGATATATTTGTGTGATTACTTCTGTAGAGCATAGATTCCTCTTTTTTGCTCTTTTATTATTTATTTTAACCTATTCTGAAGAACTTATCCTCCATTTTAACATGTGGCAGAATCAAGGAATTGTTTGGGTTGGAAGGGACCTCTGGAAGTCCAATCCAACCTCCATGCTCAGGCAGGGTCACCTGGAGCAGGTTACACAGGAATGTGTCCAGGTGGGCTTGGAATGTCTCCAAAGAGGGAGACTCCATCACCTCCCTGGGCAGCTGTTCCAGTGCTGTGCCACCCTCAGTGTTAAGAAGTTCTTCATGCTAAGGTGGAACATCCTGTGTTTTAGTTTCTGGCCATTGCTCCTTGTCCTGTCGCTGGGAACCACTGATAAGAGTCCAGCACCATCATCTTGACACCCACCTTGGAGATATTTATATGCATTAATGAGTTCCCCTCTCAGTCTTGTCTTCTGCAGACTAAACTGGCCCAGCTCTCATAATTTCTTTCCCCTTAGTGAATCCATGCTGACTACTCCTGACCTTCTTTTCTTCTACACGCCTGGTGACGACCTCCAGAATGACCTGTCCCACACTTTACTGGGATGGAGGGTGGCTGACTGGCCAGTAATGTCCTGGGTGCTCCTGCTTTAAAGTACTGGGTACTCCCTTTTTTTAAGTTGGGATTAATATTGCCTTCCTCCAGTCATTGGGCACCTCTCCCATTCTCCATGACTTCTCAAAGATGGTGGGGAGTGGCTTAGCAACAACATCTGCCAGCTCCCTCAGCACCTGTGTGCATCAGGGCCCATGGATGGGAGGTGTGTACAGCTGGTCTCTAATCCACTCCTCTGTGACCAAGGGAAGCCTTCCTTTCTCCTGACTTTTCTTACCTCAAGGTCTGGGACTCCTGACATCAGCAGTAAAGCCTGAGGCAAAGAAGCCATTCAGTAATTCCACCTTTTCCATATTTTCCATTTCCAGGACACCCAGCTGGTTCATCAGCAGCCCCACATTTTCTCTAATCTTCCTTTTGCTGCTGGTGGAGCATCTCTGTAGCTTCCTCCTTGGGTTCTGCAGTTTCATGTGTGGATTTGAACATGAGGATGTTCTCACAGGCCACCACTGTGGTCCTGCAAGGAGCACTGCCACCAGGAGTGACAACTTTGTCCTTCCCCCTCCACCACTGTGCCACCATGGCAGGTATGTGACTGGGTCCAGACCAGAGCAATGACCCCAGATAAGCCCTAAGGCTTTCATCCATGGAGCTGAATTAGAAAACACATTGGATTTGGACAGGCTGATGAAAAGGAACAATATTACATCTCTTCAGCCTCCTGCTATTGGTCATACCTGTTGGATGCTGGTCTGGCCCTACTGTGGACCAGTGCAGGGGGACAAGCTATTCAAAATATCTCCCTGGGTATTTGCAGGGTGTTTGTTTTGCTGCTGATTCCACCATAACTCATTCTTTGGTGCAAGGAAAGCTCATCATGTGCCAGCAGGTTCACTTTTGCTGCATGTACATGTGCCAAATACAGACCATGCTACCTGCACAGGACAAACATCCTCAGTGGGAAATGTTCTGGGGCTGATCTGTGTCGGGGTCTGTAGCTTGTCACAGTGACCCTGAGAAAGGTGAGAAAGTCTCTTTTCCCAGCCTGGTGCTCAAAGAAGGAGTCAGAGCTCCTCAGTTCTCGGTCTCAAGGTTGTTTATTGTTCCTTATCTGCAAAATTCTTTCTCCTGTCCTGCCGAGGTTCGCTCAGCAAGACAGTCCAGGCACTCTGCCTGCCCCTGGGGCAGTGTTATCTTTTTATACTATAAACTAGCTGTACAATGGTTACAGTTACTGTCCAATACCTATCACCTGTGTTAGACACTGAGCTGCTACTCTAAACCAATCTGTGAGTGCCAACACCACAGCAGAAGATGAAGGCCAAGAAGAAGAAGGAGAAAGGCTGAACACGCCCAGATCCCTCCATCTTGCCCCCTGAACACCCATTCTAAAAACCCCAAAATCTATTTTCACCTCGTGATAAATTCACTATCATTCTCCCTAATTTGTTGTGGCTTGCAGATCTTCATCAAAGGTTGGTAACTTGCTCCATGGGTCATAATCAAAACCACAGGGGCATCTTGGGCTCTGTGCCAGGGTCCCTGAGCCCCCTGGCAGGGGTTTTGGCTGCTCAGGACAGCCAGAGAGATGTCCTGGGTCCTGACAGATCTGTTCCTGGGCTGCTCTGTGTCATCCACAGAGAACCTAAAATGCAGCAATGCTCAGGAGAAGTGGGGTGGCCTTTTGACTGTGACATGTTACACACAGGTTTAAGGCAGACGGTGAAGGAGAAATTCTGGTGGCTTGCTTGAAATCAAATGTCAAATAAAATCAACACAATTTAATTAAAAGGAAAAAAAATCTTTCAAAAGAAATCTTTGAATTAGATTGAAGACTCTATCTCTTAAGAACATACTGCAAGCTTAATTTTTGATGTTACAGTTAAATAAAGACATACTTATCTGATTAGCTGTAATCCTCTCATGTTTATTCCTTGAGTCAGAGACCCTATAAAAACGTATCTGAGATTTAGAAATGGGACCCACGGACAGTCTCCACCTGGTCTCTGTGTCTGATTGCAAGAAGATATCTCTGCGATGTTACCAACAGAAAATTTCTCAGCTGTTTTGATAATCTCTGTTGTGCTCAAAACTGAAACATAAAATAAATATATTTGGTAACCTGCTGTGGTTACCAGTCCTCACCCAAGTTTTTTGGACTTTCTCTCCTTGTAAACAGAAGTGGAGCACACACTTGACCAAAATCCCAAACCCCATGATAAGGGGGTTGAAAGTCTCCCCAGCCATGAACAGGAACCTCCATCCCATGGCCCTGATCCCACAGTGTGGGCTCCCTAGAAGGGACTCCTACATGGTGTCCTCATTTCAGCCATGGTTTTCCTCACTGGCTGAGCACAAAGAGGGTGTTTTCTGTGTGACATCACCTTGCAGTCACGCTGGGGCCATCTCCATCAGGTGTCTGGACCAGTTGCCTCAACTCCATGTGTAGTCAAGATAGAAGTTAGCAGGAAAATCGAATTCATGACTCAGCCCATGCCTGAAATAGGTCAGACCATCAATGGGAATCACACCCTACATTGTATCTCCCTTGTATCTCTAGAAGTTTCCACTGCTGCTGTCTGATGGTGAGATAAAACCCATCCAAGGAAACTGATATACAGATTATTTTCTGTCATGCTCACATTCTGACAACAGAAAAAAATAATTAAAGTCTAGTTGGTAACTGTACTTCTAAACATTTAAAACCAAACACCAAAAATGTGTTGAAGAAGGGTTTGCAGAGGGTTTTTCTGTGCTCTGCTGGGAGTGCCCGAGCTTTCCCTTGCTGCCATTAGTGGGAGCCATCGCACAGGGCAGGGCAGGACCCGTGTCTGCCTGGGGCTCGCTCCCTTCGATACTGGTTGGGATTGTCTGCTGAAAATATTATGGGAACCAAAGTCCCAGAGAATGTCTCTGGTGGGATCGTTTTGGAGTTTTTCCCCTATCAATTATTGCATTTGTTTGTGAAAAAATGCATTTTCTAATGACCAGGTTTCTAAAAATTAAATGGTCCTGTGCCCACTTCACAGTAAATCTTTAACATGTTCAAAATTAATCAGTTTGGATTTTCAGTTTAAAGTGATCTTTTGAGCCAGAAAGTTGTCAGTGTCTGCCATTGGCTGTCATTTCCCGTTACACTTGTGTACTCACAGCTCCCTTGCCTGTGAGCAAGTGTTACCTACTACTACTGAAAAGTTGTTAGGTTCATAAATCTCAAGAAGTGGCAGGCTGAGCAGTCTTCAAATCCATCAGCTAGACATTTTCTCAAGTTTTATATTTCTCTCATGGTAAGAGTCCCATAATTTATTACATCAGACATCACAGTCTCACAGGATTGCATTGAGGCTGTAGCTGAAGCACACGTGGTAGGAGTGGAAAATTGAATTTGTAGGGCACTGGAAAATATTTTTAAACCACAGAGCCAGAGTTCCTTCAGTTATCTTTCCCATTTGCAATATAATGTCATATACAATGGAACTGCTCCTTTCCATGGAGAAATGGCTCTGGCTGTGCTTCCTGGCCCTGCAAGCTGCTGCACTGTGATGCAAAGGTGCTGCTTCTCCTTGGGAAGATCCTCAGCCACAAGAATCTTCCTCCATTCCATTTTCCAGGGGCTTGAGGAGCAGCCTGACTTTCACTGGAGCTGATGACAGTGCTGTTGCTTTTGGAGGGGGAGCAATCAAGTCCTCCATCAGAGCTTTATTGTGAAACCTCTGCCTGTTCTTTGTAAGCCACACAGATAAACAATCATAAAAAGCTTTCCTGCCTGATTTGAGAGCACAGCTGTGACAGAGGTGTGATAAAAGGACCAGCTCCAAAACCCGTGTGGATCATGGTGGTCCTAGTGTGAGTTACAGCAACATTTCACATCTCTGTTTATTTTAGTTAAAGAAGAAAAGTTTCAGTTACTGTAGACTTAACAGATTTTTATCTCATATGAAATATGCCTAGCAGAGGACACACTTCAGCATGGTTTCATTGTTAGCAGACCTTCGGCAGTTCGTGTCAAATATCAGTGTAATGGACTTACACACACTATTGATTTAATGACAGCTATCACTGCAAGGAATTGATCTAATGTTTTCATTAGACTTAAAAAATGTTTCAACAACAAGTTCATTCAGAACTGGATAATTGCAAAGCCCTACATGGCCAAAGATCACATTCCCTATTGAAGTGTAGTTTAGACGATCTTTTTAGAAGATAAGTAGATTAATAATAATAGAGGCACAGTTGAGGGAAATTAAAGCTAGTCTTCATGCCTTAAAAACATAAATAAATTGAATTATCACCCATTATGTTACTGGAGGGAATTTTCTGAACTTTTGAACAAATCTTAATGAATATGCAATGGTATTCTACTTGCTCTTGTAGGCACAATGTAACTGGGTTTGTTGCCCTCTTCTATTTGTCTGTCCTTTTTGTTCCTTGCCCCCTGGACATTAGCAGAGGTTGGTCTCATCTGCTTGGACATACAGTTTTATTCATTTTCAGCAGTAATGGCATCTTTTGCCCTTGAATGTGACCAGGCCAGGGAAGGGCATTTTGTGGGAGGTTTCAGGAGGACATGCTGTCCTCACAGCCATGAATGTTGGACTGTCCTCCAAGGAAAGTTTTGCATTCCTGGGCAATGCTGGACTGATCAGTGGCTCTGCATGAGGGCACTGCCTCATTACAAGTGGAAAAGGAAGTTTCCTGTGCTGACATGGAAGGTGCAGACACATTTCCCTTGTGACTCCAGGTGACAGTGGTTTTCTTGTCAAACTATCTTCAACTTCTGCTTTGCCCTGTACAAAGGCTCCTCCTTTCCAAGTACAATGATCTATATTCCATTTCTTTGCTGACACTGGACCCATATTTAATGCTTACTAAGGTGGGTCATGGCTTGCACATGGCTCTTACTTGGCATTGTGGGTTTCTTGATAAAGGTAAAGGACTGCTCTTGGTAAAGGACTTCTCTTGGTAAAGGACTGCAGCTTCCAAATACTTCTAGAGAGCCCACCCAATATCTCTGTGCACCTTGTCCCTGACTGCCTGCAGTCTGTTGTGCTCAGATCTTTAAACCAAATCTTGGATATCTTGGATGTTTGAAAATAAGAGAATACAACAACAAGGTTGCTTCGAATATGATGGTCTGGGAGTAAAATCTGGGTCTTCCCTCCCACCTATGGAAAGAATTACTTGTCCCTAAACTACAGGAATTTTTTCCTACCAGCTTTGCTTCAGTCCACATTCTGGGGGATGTTATAGCTCAGGAAAGTCCAGAATAAAGAGAATGTCTGGTTATCTAGACTGGTTATCAAACAGAGCAATTCTGAACCAACATGCCTATATCCCATCTCTGAAAAATCAGAAGCTGCTCTTTCAAGGAATTTCCTGACCTTTCTAATAAGTCATGTAGCTATACTGAACTTGGGGCTCTGTCTGACTGAATACATTTCCAGTGTCACCATTGGGATCTGACTGGGGCAAGCATTGGACCTACATGGACTCCTACCACAGAACAAATCTGGGAAGTAAGGCAGACTCACCAAAAAATCCTACCAGAATATGTGATATATTACTAGCTGTTCTCTGGTAGAATTATGTTTTGTAAGAAACACAATAACAGATTATTCTGATGGTACTTAAGTATTATTCAGAAGGTACTTAAAGTGAATAAGAACGATGCAGTGAACACACCCAGCCTCTTGCAGCAAAAGTACAATCTCCAGCTGCTGCTCCATTTCTGCCACCAAAAAGCTGCTTGCAGGCAGGTGAACTGCATGGTCAAACTGCTGAGGAGTTACCCCAGCACAGCCACACAACTAAAACCTTGTGGCAGCAGAGTTGCAGTGTGCAGCACTGTGGAAGGAGGAGAAGTCCCTTCCCAAAGCTGTGGTGATCTGCAGTGAGGCAGACAAACCAAACCTCAGGTGCTGTGGGGAGCAGTGAGACCAGAGGGACACTGTGGGTGTCCATGGGATTGCCCTGGAACAGGGCTTGGGCTTCAGAACAACACCACATTTGCTTTAAATAACTTCCACAGAAATTCAGCCCCTGTGGGAACTAAAAGTCTCCTTGTGTCCTTTGGGGCCAGGGGTTTGTGTGCTTCAAGGTATAATGAAGATTAAAGGCAATATTCTTAAATGAGCAGGGAGATGCTTATGCCAAAATATACATGAGTAATCTAGAGCATGATACAAAAATGCAAATGCAAGAATAGAAGGAAATCAGGACACTGTAATGCATATTGCTTTAATTTGAGGAGCAAAGGGATTTGAGTGGATTTCTAGGGTATAATGCAATACAGAATAATACAGTGTTTATGTCAGATATAGCTGACGAAATCTCCCAACAGATCAATGCAGGAAAAGGGTATAAATCAGAAGTATTGGAAGGTGTCACTTGAGAGCAAACCTATTCTCAAGCTGAGGTAATATTTTCTGATACTCCCTGTAGTTGAATATAGCTAATGTGAAACAATGTGGGAGAGGGAAAAAAAAAAACCCAATCCAAATGGCACCAGAAGGGAAAATGAAAGTTTAAAATATCATCTTCAGGATCCATCTTCTGTACAGATCAGTCTGGGTGAAAAAGAGCACCCTTCATCATAAGGGTGAAGTTGGAGCAGTCAACTTTGCTGCTGGGACAGAGCTGAACTCTGCCCAGGGCAGGGGAGCAGAACCCTGCACTTGAGCACTGCCTCAAGGGGTGGCTCAGTGCTTGGCTCTGTGCACAAACCTCCCTTCTAACAGAGTGACAGACACAGCCCAGCTGAAATAATGGAACTCCCCATTATTATGAAGTGCCACACATTTCTTTCACATTGCATTTTTTCATTCTTTTTGTCTGTGTTAAATCATTTTAAGTTAATGTGCTGGATACAAATAATCAGGTTTCTGTTGAGCATAAACTTTACTGAAAAAAAAAGAAATGTAATGAACTTAACTAAGAGAACTGCTTTGCTTTCTCCAATAATTGCTTGTCCTTCATCATGTGTTGAGTTTTAATATGTAAATGAATGGAGGAAGCCTTCTGGCTTTGCAGTCTCTGTGAGAGAAAGTTCTTTGTGAAAAATACCATTTTGGAGGAAAAGGGAATTTGCTGTACAGTAGGCCCAAGCTAGGACTCTTTTATACTGGTTTTAAATCACTGGACTCGTTTCCTGTCATCACTGATATGAAATCAGACCAAGGGAGCACCAGCTGAGCACCTCATCTTCTGCTTGGGTTGGGCTCTTCCTGCCTGTTCTGCACCTTCCTAACCCAGCTCCCCCTGGGTTGTTGTGTTATTCCTAAATTAAAGGCACAGAGAAAGATGAGTAGGTCCTTAGGGGTGGAAGAAGAGCTGGCTCAGTGGAGATGTGCACCATCCTGCCATCCCAGTCCCCTGGGGCACGTTCTCCTCTCTCACCTGAGTGGATCCCTTCACTCCTGGGGCCGTGCAGGGCAGGGCAGGAGGCATGGGCTGGGTAATTGCCACTTTCCCCCCAAAATTCAGTTTAGCAGTACTCCTAGGGATGTCCTGTTCTGCCTTCAGAAATCATTTTACACGTGTCTGCCTCCTTTAGCTTCTGCTTGATTTCTTTATCTACCTAAAGCTTGGAGTTTAGTAGATGGGTAGATAGTTTCAAGTTATCCTCTTGTGCATGAATGCCTGTTTTTTTTCAGATAAAATTTTCTGACATCTCCAACTTTTATCTTGAACATGTATTAGACAAGTTGCTTTATATATATATTTGCAGTGTTCACAAAGTGACGGCTCTGTCAAAGTTTCTGTTAAAAAATGGTTTTTTCCTGCACAGGCTGGAGGTGAGGGGAGAGGATGGGTTTATAAACCACCCTCACAACCTCACTCTGACCTGGGACTCAGCTCCCTCCAGGGTGAATTCTCAAATGCAAAGAGATAGAGAAAATGGTCTTGTTCTTGGGCCACCAGCTCAGGTTTGAGTGCATGGTTTCCACTGCCTCACCAAGTGCCTGAGCCCTCCTGTGCTTCCTGAGGGGAGAAAAGAGAACCTGCCCTTCCTCCCATGCCATGACACCTTTGCAGAGCTTCTCAGAGGCTCTCCTGCTCCATCACCTGCTGGTAGTGCTGGGCTGCTCTCCTGGAGGCAGCGTGACCTCCTCCTTCCCAGCTGCCTCTCACAGATTTTCCCCAGGTTTCACAGCAGCTGCTTTGCCTGCTTCCAGTGCAGCCTGAAGTTCTCCAGCATTCCTCATTTGGTGAGGAGTTGTTTTGTGTCCAGCCACTCCAACTGCCCAAGTGCAGTTGATGAGTGATGCAGGTTACCCCATTATTTGATGAGTGATGCAGGTTACCCCACATCCATGGTTATCCTTTTGCTGTTCATCATAGAATCACAGAATGTTTTGGGTTGGAAGGGACCTTAAAGATAATCTGGTTCCAACTCTCCTGCCATGGGCAGGGGTGCCACCCACTGGATGGGGTTGCTCAGGGCTCCATCCAATCACACATCAAATGTCTGTGCCTTCTGATGATCTGATTTTTTTTCTCCAGATGCAAAATATGAAAGACCAAGGACTTTGAACCAGGACTTTTTCAAAATTACCTTCAATTACTGATGGTTTTCTTTTGTAGTTACCATTAAAGGCATGTTTTTAAAATATTTTCCTTTCACATGGGATATGCCAGGTTAATTTTGGTTGAATTCAGTACCAAACCTGTCACATACTATGGAGAAAAACACAAGCCTTTTACATGTTAGAGTGTAATACTGAGTCAACAACCTTCATGAATTCACACTGCATTGCATTTAGTACAGTATTTTTTATATCTATTATGAATTGAATTCTAAACCAGCACACCATCCTTCCCATAGGAATAAATCCCAGCCTGGGACTTGACCAGGTCACTTCACTTCTGAAAATCACTATTGTGCTGACAGTTGTCCAGCCCCCTGCAATTTCCAGGGCTTCCTGAATATTCATATTCATATTCCAATGTTAAGGCTTTGGAGTAGGTTCTCTTACATTTCTGTAGATAAAAGTTTAACAGAGACTGGCTCTGAGGTGGGAAGGCAGCAAAGCATGAGCAGGGTGGACAGCACTTGGTAGGAATTGCTGACCAAGAGCCTTGAAGTGGTTTTGAGAAGGCATCAAACACTCTTGTTCAGGGTAAAAGAGCTGCTAAAGCTAGAAGGAGGATTAATTTAGGAGCTGTGATCCTCCATCTCTTCCAGGAGTGCAAACTGGGAAGAGACATGCTGAAGGAAAGGCAGAAGGGAGCCTTTGGGAAGGAGTGGGGATCAGAGGGAGCTGGGGACCCAGCTGTGAGTGCCTGGGGAGCTCAGGAGGCCTTTGGGAAGGAGTGGGGATCAGAGGGGGTGTTGGGGACCCAGCTGTGAGTGCCTGGGGAGCTCAGGAGGCCTTTGGGAAGGAGTGGGGATCAGAGGGGAGCTGGGGACCCAGCTGTGAGTGCCTGGGGAGCTCAGGAAGCCTTTGGGAAGGAGTGGGGATCAGAGGGGGTGTTGGGGACCCAGCTGTGAGTGCCTGGGGAGCTCAGGAAGCCTCTGGGAAGGAGTGGGGATCAGAGGGGAGCTGGGGACCCAGCTGTGAGTGCCTGGGGAGCTCAGGAGGCCTTTGGGAAGGAGTGGGGATCAGAGGGGAGCTGGGGACCCAGCTGTGAGTGCCTGGGGAGCTCAGGAAGCCACGGGCCAGCTCCAGCCCTCGGACAGGGCTGCAGCCCCGGGCTCCTCTCCTGGGGGGTTGGGGCACACATGCACAAGCCCCCAGGGAATTTTGAGATTAAATGTCACTCTCAGGAATGCAGGAACTTCACTTCTTTTTAAATACATTTTCAGCCCTTTGCCAGTGATTAAAGTTCAAGGTCGAGCTGCATCTTTCCTTGTGGACATTTGCTTTGATTCCTGATGTGCTTTGCTGAGAAATCTCAGCCGTACAGGGAAGGAGGTGACAGCATGTCAGAGAAGTACATACTTAGTTCTAGCAGCGAGTCAATCAGACATCTAGGCAATTACCCTCTGCTCAGGATGACAACTGAGAGATGTGTTTATTCTGTCTACAGGAATCTCTGTTATTTTAGGATCCTTTCCAGAGTGCAACCAGTGCTAACTTGTCAGTACATGGAGACTCTTGTTTATGCTTTGGTTTCCTATCTGGGTGGGATTATTCAGTTATTGACTTGCTGGCCCCCACTCAACCTTTTAAATTCGTTTCTACCTTCCACACAATTTTTTGGCAGGAGCTACAGGCTGTCTGAGCCTGAGCCCTCATATCTTCATCTGTGCTGATGAATCTTTTATCTGCTTTTCAAAGGGTATTAGCTCTTCCATGAGCTGTGAGGTAGCACCTCACTATCACTGCTGAGACTCCTGCATTTGGCTGTGCTTTGGCATCTCCCAGGGTTTGCTGGTCCTTCCCAGGGCTTCCCACCCAGAGACAGGGCTGGCTCTGCTGCTGTGCTGGCATCCCCGTGTAAAACCCTGCTCTCCTTTCCATCCCTGTCAAGCCCCTGAGCTCAGAGGCATCACTGTGGGCCACTCTGGGACCCTGGAAAGCCAGCTAGTGCCTGTCCTCTCCAGACCTACTGCAGGCACACTGCAGGCAGCCACACTCACACCTCCTGCCTGGCTCTGATTAGTGAGCTAAATACTTTCTGCTCCATGGGAGCACCCGGTGCCATATAAGCTGGAGGCTTCCCTCAGGCAATGAACAGATGAGTTTAGCTGGAACAGACTTTGTTATCTTTTGACACTTTACTGGGGAATCAGTTACTTCTGTGAGGAAAAAGGTGTTTCTGATGCTGTTTGCTTTTCTGAGTGGTGCAAAGCCTCTGGCAAGCTGAAGTGAGCCCCAGAGCTCAGCTCAAGGGCCAGCCTCTGTTACCCCCAGATGGGGCAGAAGTTACAAGCAGCTTACATGTACAGAACAGAAGCTCCCCCTTTTCATTTGAAGAGGATTCAACATGACCTGTACTGCCCTGACAAGGCAGGACTCAGAGCACCCAGCTCCCCTGTCACAGACATCTTTGATGAAAAATCCTTTCCTTAGGATTTTTCCTCCTGAGAAGCTGAGAGGCCTCAGGAACAAAATGTAACCAATGGTTATCTGCTGCTGTGGAATGCAACAGGTGCATCTGGGATTGGTCTCATGTGGTTGTTTCTGATTAATGGCCAATCACAGTCAGCTGGATCAGACAGAGAGTCCGAGCCACAAGCCTTTGTTATCATTCTTTCTTTTTCTATTCTTAGCCAGCCTTCTGATGAAATCCTTTCTTCTATTCTTTTAGTATAGTTTTCATGTAATATATATCATAAAATAATCAATCAAGCCTTCTGAAACATGGAGTCAGATCCTCATCTCTTCCCTCAACCTGAGACCCCTGTGAACACGGTCACACTCCCCTGAGTCCCTCCAATGTCATCTGGAGCCGAGTGCTGCACACCCTGGGGTGGGGTGGCATCGGAACCATGCACACAGAAACAACCCCCTCCCACCCCATCAATCCTCTCCCACCCCACTCCATCCTCTCCCACCCCACTCCATCCTCTCCCACCCCACTCCAACCTCTCCCACCCCACTCCATCCTCTCCCACCCCACTCCAACCTCTCCCACTCAAACTCTCCCCTCCCACACCCCCTTCTCCCACTGTGAGGATGGAGGACAAAGAGGGTTTTTGCAGGTTCAGGAGGCCTTTCTTTCTTTCTCTCTCTCTCTCCCTGGAAGCCTGGTTATTACAGCAGTAGCCTCTAGCTACATCTGTGAAGAGGAGCACCTCCACCAGGCACCTCCTGTAATAATGACTTCTTTTTTCTTTGAACTTGTGCTGTGACATTAGGAAGGTGAATCCAAAGAGGACCATGGATGTAGGGTCATTCCAAGTAAACCCTGACGGGACACAAGAGAGGAGTAAGGTAGCAGAAAAATGATATGACAGCACATAATTGCTGATATGTGCAATTACCAACCACTTATCCAAACAGCAGTTGGTCTTAATCTTACAACCTTTTTTCTTGCTAAGGGTATCAGCCACTAAATTGCTTCTGCTTCCTCTGGGACCCAAAGTAATCTTTAGGCTTGAAATTGAGGTATTTTCCTTCCTTTTCAGTACCTACATTTCCTTGCCTTTTTAATATTTGAAGTGGTATTGTTCCATTGTTAATCTTGATAAAAAATAAATCAGAGCTACATGCATTATTAAGACAGAGAAAGAAAAAAGAAGAATGAAAGAGAGAATACATGCTCTACCTAGAGACAGACTGTTATCTAATCAGGTACTGCACTGAGGTCCAAATAGTGCCCATTGCCATCCATGGGCTTCCTGTGCTTGCTGGATACCTTCAACTTCCACTGCCCATGGTGGGAACTGAGGGTCATCAGCCTTTTCCTGGACCAAGCCATCACACTGCCAGCCTCCAGGAGCAAGGCTTGCCTTACTCTCTGGGTTTTGCAGCATGGAAATTACAGATTGTCCTCCATACACATAGATAGAAAAACCCCTGGAGATGTTTGGTGAGCTAGGTCACTTAGCAGGTATTTCAGAGGATTGTTGTTGGCTCAGATATAATAATAAACCTTTCCATCACCCCCAAGTGTAAACTCAAAGGCTTAAGTGAGTATATAAGGAATAAGAAGATGGAAGCTGCTTCTTTATAAATGGCAGAGCCTTCTCATGATTCTCAGGTCAGTCTTTAGCAATTATGTCAATTCTCAAGCTGTTACTGAGGAGGACTGAGGATCAAGCTGTCCAAGGATGTGTCTGGAGTGAGGCAGCAGCTTTCCAAGGCAGCTGGAAGGGAGAGGATCAGAAGCTGTCCAAGGCATCTGAGCCTTCTGAAGTCCAACTCCAAGGATTTTATCCTTCCTGTCAGCGAGAGCTCCATGCTCAGGGTACCATTGTGGCCAACAGCAAGGGACCAGCTCATGGTAAGTAAGATTAACAATTTACAAGAGACTGTGAGAGCAGAGCTCAGTGGCTTGGCTGGCATTGCATGGTTAGTCTGTAGCAGAACAAGGTTCTGGTCCCAGGTCAGTGCCCCAACCCATGGACCTGGCTGGCTCAAACAGCACAGGTCAGACTTCAGGACTGGGTTGACACGTGGCCCTTCCTCCCTCTGAGCAAAAACCACTCCAGCACACAAATCACAGAGTGGTTTGGGTTTGAAGGGACCTTAAAGATCATCCAGTCCCAACCCCACAATGTCTCAGTGTGGGCAAGAGTGTGGCTGGCTGCCCACAGCTGCCTGTGGACGCACAGGACCTGACTGCAGCAGATCTTGGTGTGATAAATAAAGCAATGCAGATAACCAAGCAGATATTAACAGAGCCTGACTCTGCTGCATAGTGCCATTCTTGTTTATCCATATGTTGACCCCAGTATTAGCAGTACACATTTCTTAAACAAAATCCATGTCCTGCACTGCTAATTGTTAACATAACAGAGGGTTCGTGAACCCGTCTTTCATCACATCACTTAAACATTATTTAAACAGGATTTTATTACATTTATTTCTTCAGAGGCAAAACCATTTCCTTGCTGTGCCTGTCAACTGATTTGAAAACTAAATATCTAAATTGCTGTAGTTTATTTTTCACAATTTCTATATTGTTTCATTATTAGCCTTGGAGAATAAAACAAAAAATGTAGCCCTCTGTTGTCTTAATTTTAGGATAACAGAAGACTGCTTTCCCAGGAAAGAAATATTGGCTAGCTTGTTAACAGAATGAATTTTAAACCTTGGTTTGGATCTTCAAAAGTGAGCAAGGGAGTTAGAAGCCCAAATCCAGTGACTTTCAAAGAGAATTGGTTACTTAAAATTCAGAGGCCTCCTTCAAAAGCTCATCCCTAATCTCTTCAGAACCATTTATTCTTCATTGTAATTAACTGTGGATTTAGACTTCAGTATAAATTCACCTTGACTAAAATTTACAAAAGCATCCTGAAGTCCTGTTTCCAGAAGGGCTCAGGCCCCAGAAAGCCCAGGCTCTGCTGAAAGTCCCTGAAGTTACCAGGGCTGTACCTAAAACGTGGCACTAAAGATCCTTCCCGAGCTCCTGACTCCAGATGTTTGCTTCTGGCACATCCAGTTTCCACCCCACAGCGAGGTCTCTGCTCCCACTGCTTCCCTCCCACCACAGGCCACAGGAGCAGAGCAATTGCTCCTGCTCCTCCTGGACCTGGCAAAGGTGGCCAGGATGCTGAGATGGGCACCTAAACACTCCTGGCCATGATCTGGTTTGCTTGATGGGCCAGACAATTAAAATAATGAATTTTATTAGGATATTGGTCTTCCAGAAGAAGGGAAAGATTTGCCTTGGTATGTGTGAGTAATGGTTTATACTGTACATTGAAGTGAACATAAAGAATGGATAAATATGGAAATAGGTTTTCTTTTCTCAGCTGAGCTGTTAAATGTGTAACATGTACAGTAGGTTTTAAAGGAGTGGAATAATCACCTCCTGCCTGTTCATTGCTCTTCCATCTTCACAAAGGAGAAGGGGCAGTGAAACCCAGTATTGAAAGTAATGTCAGAAAAGCAAAGGAAAAAAACATTCTCTGGGAGCACTAAGATTCCCACTTCTCATGGTGTGATTGCAGGAGTCTCAATTCTAGGCTCTGTTTCTGCAGAACTCTGCCTGTCTTCATGCACATGAGCCATCCTGTAAACCTCTGTACTCCTCTGATCCCAGCATGTTCCTCTGTGTCCTGAAAATCAGGGCTGGGGTCCAGGGGCTGCTGGCTCTCAGCTGCTGCTGGGTGGAAAAAAGGAAGCTGAGAAAAGCCTGTGTTTTGTGTTTTCCACTGGCCAGCAGTGGTAGCTCCTACTGTCTGGGAAGTCCCAGAATAAGATTTCCTATCTACTGATTCACACAAGAGTTTTGGTTGCTTTAGGTGGGTTGGGGTTTTTTTCTCTTGTTTTAATGCAGAAAATGCTGATTTGCTAATGACAACAGTTTTTTGGAAGAATCACATGAAGCAGCTCTGATGACAATTTCATAAGGGCAAAAATTTTAGTTCCAGGAGAACATTTCTGTTCAAGGCTGGATTGCATCTAAACAGAGCACATTTTGGGAAGAGGAGGTTTCTGGGCAGGTCTGTCATGGTACCCAACAAGGCAGGGACCAGATCCTGGAAAAAAAGGGTTGGGTTTGGATTCATGCTAAACATTCTTCACCCTAAACTGCTCACTGCATCCTGCACTGTCCCCATAAAATATTCTTAACTGGTGATATTTGAGATGAGGTCAATGATATGGATGGCACAAAACCTGTGCCTGAGCCCATGTGTGAGAGCCAGAGCCCTGCCTGTCTCCAGCTCTCCCTTCTGGGTACCACAGGCAGCAGCAGCCTCAGTGCCTCCACTACTGGTATTCCTGGACATTATTTGGCACCCCAATTTCTGATTTTCCCCAGAAAGGTACTGATTATTCGGGGATCCATCTTCTGTCTTGCTTTGTTTTGTACTTTTTTAACAGAAAATTCATCCTAAAGCCAAGAACCCTTTTTTTGTTCATGTTTTTTTGTGAGGCTTGTTACATTCAGTAATCAGGTTTGGTTTCAGTAAATCAGGCTCTGTGTGAATGTGTGGACAGAATAAAATACACCTCAGAGCAACCTCCCTTATAAACAGCTCACAATATTGCCCTACATTTCTGCCTCTGATTTTGCACTGCTTGTCTAATTATGTTGGCTGCTGTGTAATTATTTTCATGGAACAATAATTTTAACAGCATGCAGTTTATCAGAGGTGCAAATTATACATAATAACATACAGCAATTTTCAGTTAAAACTTGCATAACATTCAAAAGTCCTTGCATTTTTCAAGAAAGGAAGGGAGAAAAAGTATTCTTCATTTTGTATCTATTCTTTTTCTTAGAGAAAACAACCTAGTGATTTTCCTGGAGTCAATTAAACCCATTTGAAATAAAGCACTTTTATTTTGGAACAAGACTGTCCACATGGGGAGTTAATCAAGAATAATTATTCCTCTCTAAATTCACATCCTCAAACAATTTGAATTAAATCCCCAGTATAGAACCAGCCCTAAATGTCAGAGGAGGTTAAAAAAAGAGTGAGCCAGAGGAGGCCAATGATATCAGGAAGCACTGAGAATGAAAATCTTGCTGGGCACCCAAGGCTGCTGAGGAAAGCCCTGTCCAGGCTGACTCTGTCTCACGCCCCATCACTTGCTCAGAGCTGTGAGGCCAGCCCCACACACATTCCAGAGCATCATCTGTGCATGCCCAGGTGGTGATGGCAGCATCAGGAATGGAGATGCTCTGCTCAGCTGAGAGCAAGGATCAACATATTTCAGGGAAAGAATTTTGCTCAGAGATGCCTTTTCCCCTTGCTCTTTCAGCAGGCTGGAGGCAACATGACTTTGGTACCTTTCAGAGTCAGGGAGTTAGAGGGAATTTAAGCACACCTGTAGTGCCATCTCAGAGCTGCTAAACTCTGGTTTTATTTAAACCCAGGTTTTTCTTTCCCATTGCTGCCAGTTGAGAAGGGCAGTCTGTAGCCATTATTTCTCTAGAACAGCAGTAACACTGCAGTGCCTTTGCTGTGCCAAGAGCCAGTGGCTGCAGCAGCCCCCAGAGAGTCTGGAGGCAGGAGCAGGTGCCCCTGTCCTCTGCAGCATCCCTACAGTCAAACAAAAACACTTTCACTCTGTTTACCTGCATGATCCCCAAGCAAACCACTGCCAAAGGCTGGAGGCAAATCCTGTAGCCATGGTACAAACCCTGCAGAGGTGGGAGGGAGGTGCCTTGGCCAGGATTTCCATCCACAAAATTTCAATGTGGCACAAATGTCTGAACTCAAGGTTTTACCAAGCACAAGGCATGTGCCTTTCATTTTGAGCAGCACTTTCATTTTGGGGTGATGCTCTGTTCACGGAGCTTTTCTTACCAAAGTGTGCACTGAGGCTGGCTCCTCTGCAGGGTTCACAGGGAAATGGGGCTGCCGGGCAGACATGAAAGGAAACATCTTTATAGATAGGTGTGGAATAGACAGAGGGGTGGAATTAGATGATCTTTAAGGTCCCTTATAAGTCAAACCATTCTATGATTTTGTGGTTCAATGATTCCATATATCTTGATGCTCCCCCTAGGCTGGCCCACTGGGCTGGCTCCCATAGCACAGCATGGGCTGGGATGCTTGGGTTTGCTTTTTCTGGGTAGGAAAAAAAAAAAAAGAAAGAAAAAAAATTGCTTTTGAGTCAAACCCCACCATCCCATCCCAGACCCCTTGTCCCCTCCTCTTCATTCCCTGCATGCCCTAACTCTCAGGGATGCTCCAGATCCTTTCTTGAGGAGGGCTCGTATGAGTTAGAAGGGAAGAGCAATCTCAGTCTTGAAGGTGAAGGACTCAAGCAGCCACTAGAACTATTTTGGGAAGAATTTCTTCCTCCTGATGAGGACTAATGGGGACAAATCTCAAGAGTGACTTCCATCCAGAAGGAAAAAACAATGCTATTGGTACACAAAGGTAGCAGCAAAATGAAGAAGAAAGGAGACTGCTGACCATCGTGGGCACCTCAGGCCAGGCACTGGTGCCAATACATGGAGGGAATTCTTTCAGAGGCAGAAAGTCATAGAGCAAAGCCCAAGATTATTCAGACATCAGGAAAAAAATCAAGTTATAGCCTTGGCAGAAGTTCAAACCATATGGAAATGTCTGGAGCCCTTGAACAGCACGAGGATAAAGCACCACCTGACTGTTGGTGAGCAGGCCAAGGGCAGGGGTGGTGTAAGATGCAGCCCTTGGTAGCAGCACCTCAGCTCTGCCCAGAATCACACCCAAGGACTGGGGCAAGCTTTTTTTCCCAGTTCAGAAGGAAATGGCTACTTGTAATTTTTTTTCAGAAGAATATCATTGGATGTTGTCCAGGAAGTTTACCCTGGGATTATGTAGCACCACTTTGTCATTCCTGTGCTCAAACGTTGCATTTTTCAGCCAGGGCATGGAAATACCAGGGTGTGAATGAAATCCCTTTTCATCTGCTTTGGGTCATGGCAGTACAATCCTTCATCTGTCCAATTTGCAGCTGTGTGGATAGGAAGCAGCAGAGCAGGGCTCTGTGTCTGACTCAGCTCCCAAAGGCGGCTGGTTTCCACATTCCTCTGACATGGTTCTTCCATGCTGCATCTGCAGGGTGACTTTGCCCCTTCCCCATGTCTGATACTGCTGTTTGATCTGACAAATTCTTCTCTTTCTGGGTCATGGTAGTGTTAATTCTGGTTTTAAGGAAGAGGAATTCATCAGACAGTTATTGGGGGTATTAGTCAAGGGTTTTGACTCAAGGGAGTGCTGGAGCAAACACCAAGAAACTTGGTTTCTAGAGAGGATCCTGAACTCACTGTGCATGCAGGCAGATGTAGCCAAGGAAGTGCAGACAAACAGGATGGCATGAGAATTGTCACCTCAGCAGGAAGGTGACAGAAGACTGTGATGACCATACAGGAAAAAAGTGGCCACGCTGAAAAAGAATCCAGTTTTTCACAGAAATTTATGGTGGATTCTGCTCTGTTCCCAGGAGGGCAGAGCAGTAATTCCTGTCATCTCTTCTTCTTCTCCATGCCCTCTGCCAGCTCTCATGCTCTCTGTCTGGGAGAGGTTTCCTTGTCTCTGCTGTGAGTGGATATCACACCTGGTGATGACACACAGGTGCTGTGGTTTTGATGCCAGCTTGGTTATCATTTCAAGTGCCAGTTCAAAATCCAGCATTCATCTCCAGAATGATGAGAAGACTTTGTGAGTCCTTGAATAATGGCTTCAGCAGCCAGAGTAGTGATTTGTGAAGATTCTGACTCGTGTCTGGGGGCTCTCCTGGGCTGTTTGTTTCAGCAGGTCTGATGGGACTGATGAGCAAACTGAAAGGAAAAAAGACCAGCTCAGTGCAGCTCAGACAGATCAGCTTCTCAGTTTCAGCTGGAGATATTTCCCATTTCAGGTGCTCCCCCTGTAATGGTGTGCCAAGGGTGGATATCATTGAGGCTTCCATTAAAACAAATTAAATTAGGAGCTGTCCTATTTCACGTAAATCACGTTGGTGGGCTGGATTAGACTTCCTCTGGATCTATCAAGATGTAACATAAATGAGAATAAATAAGCTCAGGCCATTTCTCAAATTGCCACTCCAGAACTGTACAGCAGTTAGAAAGACTGAAAACTTCTGCTACTGTCCACCCCTTTCTGTCACATGGGTTTTCTGATGGTTTCTCTCAAGTCTTTGCTTTAAATCTTTGACTTCTTGGTTGTTTGGTTTTTTTTTTCCAGCAAAAGTTTTCTGTTGCAAAAACTCATTGAGGAAAGTGTCTGTCAGACCAAAGTATAGAGATGGATGGACTTCTTAATACTGCCTTGGACATTCAGAGAAGTCACTGAGCAGGATTTAATCTAGTGTGTGACATGAAATGTTGCTCTTCAGCTAATACTCTGGCCAGGTTAAATGTAGCTGTAGGGTCAGATCTTGCAGCAGGAGCAAAATATTTAAGTAAAATGTCAATTCTTCAGAATGTCAATTCTGCTAGCCATGATGTTACCAAGCTTGTTTGGGAAAAGCTCCAAGTAATAAAACTGCTGTGACATAAATGCTTCTTGTAATTCCCCCCTTTAAGTTTCACACCACGACTTTGCTATGGTGTTCTCCACCTTACATTACTGTGCCAGCTTCTGTTCATCAGGTAGAGGTAGAGTCTCCAGACACACAAATTTCAAGTCAGGGTATTTTTCTGAATTGCATTCTTTGACAAGTTCCATTATTGTATTATTTTAGACCAGATAGAGAATCCTGACAAGTCTCAAAAAAAAACCAAAAAAAAAAACCAAACCAAAAAACAAAACCCAAACAAACAAAAAACCCCCAACAACAACAACAACAACAAAAACAACACAACCAACCCCCCACGCCCCAAAAAACCCCAAAAAATACCCCACCCAAACAAACCAACCTTAGAAGATCAATATTTTTTTCCTTTAACTAATTTTCAATTTCTGACTTTTAGCAATAAGGCAGAAGAGCTTCCTAGCCAAGGCAGACTATCCAGGTGAAGTCTGGCATGGATCTGTAGGCTGTTTTGCTCAAATGAAGTGCTTCAGGAAAGCACAAACATATTCTTCTGACTGCCTGAAATGTCAGCCTGAAATCCCATTTCTTCCTGTAACCCTGAGTGCATGAAGCATTCTATGGGTAGCAGTGTCTGTGGATAGCTCAGATTTTGTGACCACTCTGGCTCCTGCTACAGCTTCAAGGGAAGAAGTCCTGCTCTCATCTCCTACCTTTGCTACATATGTTGGACAGACAACTCAGGAAAATCCACTCTGCAACTCATTTAAGCACATCTGAACATCTTTATTGGATACCTTTTCAGACAGGCGCTTTTCTACCGAGTGGATTAAATTCTCTCAATACACAACAATATTTCTGACTGTGAACATGAACAGGGATTTACCTTTTCCCCTTTACAGTTCTTTTCCTTTCCCATTAAAAAAACAGCACATCAGCACCAGGAGAGACCAACCTCACCAGCTTTTGCAGAGACCCAGGCAGCTGTGCCAGTGTTGGCATTTCCTAGCACCCATCCCTACAGCCACAAATCCCCCTGGCAGGGGGAGCATCCCAAGGGGTGCAGAGGGAATCATGTGCCTGTGAACCATTTGTCTCCTTTGTGCTGAGATTACACCACGGACTGCAGCTGCCTTTGTGGTTTATGTCCTTGTCCCTTAAAGACAAGAAGCATTTTTTTAAAAGTGGGGGAGATAAGCATGCTCAGTTTGTATGGATGCTGCTCAGTGAAGCAGCTACCAAACTGCCTTTTGAATAACATCCCTGAATTTACTAATCTCGCTGCATAAAAGCAAAATATTTACACTCCTGAGTCAAAGGCTGGGATCTTCAGTTTGCTCAGTGCTCTCTTAAGTCTGTTCCTCCTGGATACAATGGCAGATTTATCATCAGCTTCTCTGGGAGTCATAGTCAGGCCAAAAACAAGGACTTATGGAAATTCTATCCATAGTTCCTAATCCTTTCCTGGAAAACTTTCCAGAAAAGCTCTACTGGCAAGCATCTCCTTCCCCTTCCACAAAAAGTGATATTTGCATTTTATGTAGTGTCTCCATTTACTAGATCCTTTAGTGAAAAAATTGAAGCAAGCAGAGATATTTAATGTCCATGCAACCAGCAGTGTATGTGCATTCAACAATGGAAAGGTTTTGCTTTCAATCTAGACAGACCCATCTCTTCATGGCAAGGATATCTACTTTATGATGTTATGAGTAAGACTGTATTCCTAGGCTTCCAGGTTTCAGAATTTCCTTTCCTTTCCTTTTCCTCTAAAAATTAAATACCAATTTATTTGCTCCGAAGCCAAAGTAAACTGGGTAGGTAGCACAAAATTAATTCCCTGATCCATATATATAGACCAAGTCTTCCTTGCAGTTCTCCATTTGTTGTTCCAGAGCATGGCTTGTAATTCCTGTGCAATGCCCAGCTCTTTGTAAGGACTGCTGCCTGTAGATCATCAGACCAGTGGCTGTATCAGCAACTGCTTCATGGCCCCATTTCTGCCATGCACTGCAAACTGGGACACTGCAGGCAGGACCAGGGAATACAGAGAGAATATTTGCCATAATAAAAATTATTCATCCAGAGTATCCCTGACTAGTCAGTGTGAGGAGAGCTGTAACAGAGAAGAGGGAGGAATTCATCTTTCTTTCCTCATATCACTGGAAAAAAGGGATGCTCTGCACAGAAGCAGAAGTTTATTTTGGATGTCATGACTTTAATATTTCCTGAAATGCCTCCAAAAGCTTGTGAAGACACCAGCACAGATTAGCCAGAGTTATCACTTCTAACAATTTGTCATTTGAGGCACTGAAATGCCAGTCTTCTTTCAGGATATGGGGACAGAGGAATATGGCTGCACTTGGGCATCCTGACCAGGGTTAGGACCATGGAGATGTTAAGAAGAGATCAAACAAAGGCCAGGATGTGCCACAGCTTTGTGGGTTTCAGAGCTGACTTCAGCCAAGAGCTGCCTTGGCACAGGTTAGTGTCTCCTGCACTGCTGCTGCTTGGGCACTGCTGGGGCTGCCCAAACCCTGCTTGGGTGATGCTCTTGTGGAATCAGCTGGAATCAGCTGCACCAAGCACAGTGCAGGGGCACACAGAGAGACATACCTGAATGTCTGCTGTAATTTGTATGCTTGGATCTCTCTTGCAGTTCCTTCATAGATATGGCTTCCCTCTTTCTATCATTTGCATTCTATCAGGATATCCAAGATTTATCTCTAGATTTGAGACTGAAGAGAGAGGGTGTGGACTGCCTGAGCCTCAGTGCTCACTGAAGACATTTGCTGTTTTGTGCTGTAAGCTCTGCTCTGCCTGCTCTGTTTCTCCTGGCTACCTTTCCCTCCCTAGCTTTCCATATTTCCCAGCCTGAGCTCCCCTGAAGGGCTGAATCAAAGTGTTGAAGAAAGTGGACAGACATCACCTCCTGTGCCACCAGGTACAGAGCTGTTTGCTCACTGGAGCTGCAAAATGCTCTCACAGCCTTGACATGGAGGGCCTGGCTCTGCAGAGTCAAGCTCAACAAAGCTCATCCTTTGTGTTTTCCACAGCACAGCTCTGCAGGCTCACTTCTGAGCTGGACTTTTTTTTTTTTTTAATGGCACACAACTGATGGGACTTGATGTTTTTGAGGGGTTTCAGTTTGCATTCAACAAATGAATCAATTCTGCTTTCATCTGTCAGAAGTCCCACGCATTTTAGAGCCTTTAAAGGGAAATGATCCAGGAGGCTTGGCAGGAATTAAGGACCTCTCATTTACTTGCTGATCAGTTTTGTTGCTTACAGTCTTCCACAAACAGATCTTAACTGGGCTGGGGTAGCAGAAAGGGGATTTTGCTCTTGACATTTCCCTGAGCATCCTTCAGCAGTGCTATAACCAGGCAGTGAGCACGTCCCACTCTTGTGTTTTTCTTTATTGAGTCTCACTTCCACTTATTTTCCTTCTAATGCTGCACCCTTACCTTTTTTCAGAGACAAATACTATTCAGCCTCTTGAACAGGCATGTTGTCCAGGAATATTGGGATGCTTTTATCACACAGTCCATACACAGATTGCTTTTCTTTGTTACCTGTCCCTGAAGTGCCCTGTCAGAGATGCTTTTCTGCTTTGTGTTTCTTTGAGCTTTTTTTGTCTAACCTCAGGGCATTGAAACTTAGACCCTTTGATATTCCGTGAGGTCTCCACAGTGAAACAGTCATCAAATAACTGCTCTGACATATATGCTGGTCTCATTTGAGTTTAGTTTGAAGAATTCAGCAGCTGACCCACCTCATGTCTTACTCAGCCTGAGCTAGCCACAGGATTGACTCCGCTGTGATGGGGCCTGTGTGACTCAGGATAAATCTGCACAGCTCAGGATGCCAAAGAGCACCAGGGAAACCAGCAGACATCCAGGTATCTCTGTCTGTGTGCCTCTGCCCTGTGCTTGGTCCAGCTGGTTCCAGCTTTGTTGAGCTTGACTCTGCAGAGCCAGGCCCTCCATGTCAAGGCTGTGAGAGCATTTTGCAGCTCCAGTGAGCAAACAGCTCTGTACCTGGTGACACAGGAGGTGATGTCTGTCCACTTTCTTCAACACTTTGATTCAGCCCTTCAGGGGAGCTCAGGCTGGGAAATATGGAAAGCTAGGGAGGGAAAGGTAGCCAGGAGAAACAGAGCAGGCAGAGCAGAGAGCTTACAGCACAAAACAGCAAATGTCTTCAGTGAGCACTGAGACTCAGGCAGTCCACACCCTCTCTCTTCAGTCTCAAATCTAGAGATAAATCTTGGATATCCTGATAGAATGCAAATGATAGAAGGAGGGAAGCCATATCTATGAAGGAACTGCAAGAGAGATCCAAGCATACAAATTACAGCAGACATTCAGGTATGTCTCTCTGTGTGCCCCTGCACTGTGCTTGGTGCAGCTGATTCCAGCTGATTCCACAAGAGCATCACCCAAGCAGGGTTTGGGCAGCCCCAGCAGTGCCCAAGCAGCAGCAGTGCAGGAGACACTAACCTGTGCCAAGGCAGCTCTTGGCTGAAGTCAGCTCTGAAACCCACAAAGCTGTGGCACATCCTGGCCTTTGTTTGATCTCTTCTTAACATCTCCATGGTCCTAACCCTGGGCAGGATGTGTGAAAAATCTTAAAAATCTTAAAAAAATCTTAAAAATCTTAAAAAAAAAACCAAAACAACACACACAAGTGTGTTTTGTATTTTTTAAGATTTTCTAAGTTTTCTGATGTTTACATTCTTGTAACGAATTTTTTAATGCACTTTATGTAAATAACTTATTGTTTTGCATTCTTTTATAGAAGAAGAGAAATTTGATCAACTGTTGGTTTGTTCAGTGTCATTGGAGAGGTGGCACTGTCACCCTCCAATCCACTGTCAATTTTGGAAATCTATAAAGTTGGAGTCAGAAATTAAACACCCTCTCTTTTACCTTGGAGAGTTGCATGCCTGTGTCATTTTATTTCTTGTCCTATAGCAACACAAGTGCAGCCATATCTCCTCTGTCCCCATATCCTGAAAGAAGACTGGCATTTCAGTGCCTCAGAAGACAAACTGCTGGAAGTGATAGTGGCTAAACTATGCTGGTGTCTCCACAGGCTTTTGGAGGCATTTCAGGAAATATTAAAGTCATGAGATCCAAAACTAACTCCTGCTTCTGTGCAGAGCATCCCTTTTTTCCCAGAAAGATGAATTCCTCCATCTTCTCTGTCATCTTCTTGCTCCCAAAACTGGACAGATATGGGGACATTTAACTCCTATGCACAGAGGTCCCATCAGCTGCATGTTCCCAAACGACTTTAATCAGCAGGGGAATGAAATGGAGCTGCTGGAGCATGTCCAAGGGAGGGTCATGAAGAGGATCAGAGGGATGGAACCCCTCTCCACCAGGCTGAGAGAGTCTGGGTTTTTTCACTCAGACAAGAGAGGGCTCTGGGCAGACCTTATTGCAGACTTCTGGTATTCAAAGGAGCCTTGCAAGAAAAATGTGGACAGACTTTTTAATCGAGCACATAGAGATGGGACAAGAGTTAAAGTTTTTAAGCTAAGAGACTGGATGCAAGGAAGATATTTTATACAATAACTTGACTTGTAACCTGCCTCCTTTGAGGGTTTTACACCACTGTACACCACACTTCTGCTGGCAAGTAAACCACCCACTGTTCCCCTGTCGCTGCCAGGATTTGCATCCTGGCAATCTTAACCTCTGTTTCCTTGTGGTGCTGCTAAGGCTCCTAAATCACTGGAGACTGGTATTGGCTGTAACCTGGAGATTTTGATACAGAAATATCAAAATGTTAAACTACTTTCCATTTCTTTGGAATATCCTTGGGATTTTCATTTCCTGTGTCTAAAAAGGCAGATGATTTGAGGTGTCATCTCCCTGGCATCAAGTCCTTATTTCCTTTATGCTGCATCTGCCTGATTTGATTGCATGGGTCTCTCAGCCACAAAAATACCTGGCAGGGCAGCTCTCACTCCTGCAATCAAATAAAGGCTTTTCTCTTTTATAAAAGACTGGAAAAATGACTTGTGCAGCCATAAAAGCATCTCATAAGAGCAGCAGCAAACACCCAGGTGGCCCTTGGTGAGCACAAGAGACAGCAAGGGGTGAGAGAGCAGCACCTTGTGCTGGGATCCATGGAGGCTTTTCCCTGTGCCAGTCTCAGCCCTGGAGCTGCCCTGCCCTTGGATTTCCAGCCCTGGGCAGTGTTTGCACTGAGGATGTGCTTTGGAGGTGCTTAAGCAGAGCATCTCATGGTTCAGTACAGTATGTTCAGTGATCTGTGACACCTGGCCTCTGAAAATTAGAAAGGGAAGGAATTTTGCTTCCAGGTGCAACAAGGAGCTGTAAAATGAATGACACATGTTCCTTAAAAAAAAACCCAAACAACAACAAAAAAAAAAACAGGGGTGGGACAGAAAAAAACCCCCTGTATTTAATGATTTCACACATTGGAACTTCAAGTCTTGAGTGCTCCTGGTTTATGAAAAGGTGACTGAGGACAGCAAACCCTGCTGTGTGAGTGTGATGGTGATGTGCCTTCGTGCAGAGAAATGCAAAGAATCAGCCGAGTCTCAAAACGCTCCCTGGGGCACCCCGAGGCTGGAGCGGGGCTGGACCTGCACTTCTGCCTTTGCACCTCTGGGCTGCAGGGCAGGCACTCTTTCGGGGCACTGCTTTCCCAAAGGATGCCCCCAAAGATGACCTGAAAAGGAAAAAGCAGATTTTTTTCTTTTTTTAATCTGGCATAACCTCTTTCCTAAACTAACTGAATTTTTCTTTTTTTTTTCACACAAAAAACCCCAAACAAACAAACAAAAAAACAAAAAAAAACAAAAAAACCCAACCAAACAAAAAAACAAAAAAAACCCAAAAAACAAACAAAAACCACCACAAATAAAAAAAAAAAAAAAAAAAAAAAACCAACAAAAAGAATCCCAAAACCCAAAAAATAAACAAACAAAAAAAAACCAAAACAAGAAACAAAAAAAACCCCCAAAATAAAAAAAAAAAACCATCCCAAACAAAACAAAACAAAACAACCCAAACCAAAACAAAACCAAAAAATCCCAAAACAAAACAAAACAAAAAAAACAAAAAAAAAATCAAGGAAAAATTTGCACTTTGTTTAGGTAAATTGTGGGAGGACTTTGTGGATTTGAGGTTTAAGGAAGAGCTGTTTTGCCATTTATTTCCTTAACTTAGACAAACTAATGAGGCTTTTTGGGCTTTACTTGTCCATTTTTCAGATCTTGCAAAAAATTGTTAAAGGGGAAATGCTGTCATAAGCATCACCAAAATTACATTATCTTGTAAATATTAATTTTTCACTCAAAAAAACCCTTATAAAAGACTGGCTCTTATTTTCTTCAGAAATTTCCTGCCATTCAGATTTAATGCTCTCAAAACAGACCCTTTCTGAGCATTCTCAGAGTAGTTCTGTTTGTCTAGAGTTTTCAAAGTAGTTAGGAGTTTTCTTTAAGTCACCAGTATTAAACTTTCTATGAATCACTGGTAATATTATAGACCAAAGATGTAACTATAGCTTTTCAATTCCTGAGATTCCTCTGAGTCTTTTGGGGTCTGTAGGATTTATTGACAAGCAAGATCAGATGGGCTCTGGTTGCCTTTAATCCAGATTGTAACACACATGGCTCCACACATATGGATTACAAACAGTAGCTGATACTTACTGCAACTGTTGTGCTAGAAGATTTACAGCAGAGTATCAGGAAAAGGAGAATTATTTCTTTAATCCTCTCCCTTTAGATAATCAGGATAATATTTCCTTCTTTTTTTTTTTTTTAATCTTCTTGAGCAAAATATTGTACTAAAAGCACTTTTCTTCAGAACTTTTCCTGGGAGGAAGAAAACTCTTGGCCAAGCCTGGATTCTGGTATTGCCATGCACATCACCAAGGGATGTGGCAGTGCCTGAGCTCCCTGCTGGCACTACAAGACCTTCATGTTGGCAGGGAGAATTTTGCCTGCTCTGTGCTTCCAAGGGCAGGAAATTGCAAGGCTGGGGCAGTCCTGGCCCCTCAGTCCAGTCTGGGAAGTTGGGTTCATCAAGGAAAGGTAAACTGCTCATTCCACACTCACTTACACATGGAAGATTTACAGTAATTTTCTTGGCTTGGCACCCCTCAGGCCCTCACTAGTGTGTTATTTTAAACACCATTGTTAATATTAATTTATCTGTCAGTGTCCTGTATCCACACACATCTTTTGTGCTCTGCAGCGTGATGGAAGTGGGGGCTGTGGGTGCTTTTAGCAGTGTTTGCAGCAGCCCTGAGGACAGCCTCGAAGGCACTGCTGCATCCCAAGAGATGGTGCTGGCATCCTGGAGCACACTGGAACCACAGAAACACTGAGAGGTGAAAATTAATCCAGAGTCCATACTGACACTGAATGTTGGGGGGAAGCAGTGTCTGGGTGTGCCTGCTGAAAAAAAAACAACCAAAAAAAAAAAGGAATCTGGTCAAACCCCAACACCTGGTACAGGTCATTTACAAAATGCTGCTCTTTACCTTTCTGGTTCCATTCAATGGAGACAGGAATATCCTTTGCTGGTGTGTGCACAGCATCCAGCTCAGCTACCATGCAGCCCCAGATGGAGAATTGCTGGTGCATGTACACACACACACACACACACACACACACACATGTATATATATGTATATTTAATGGGTAGCCCGTATTTGAAATCTCACCTACGTCCACACCAAGCCAATTTATGGGTAGATGATGGAAGGTCATAATTAGAATTAATTAATCCAGTGGGAAATCCACTCCCAAGCAGCTCTCAGCAAAAGGCAGATTGGCAATGTAAGGAGGATAAGCTGTACTTCTAAAGCTCTCCTTAGATATCCTTGTCACTTCCAATATCCCCTGGGGTGTGAATGGCTTTAATCTCCCACCCTGGGAGCCACCCATTTTTCACTGGTGTGCACTCCTTGAGAGGAACTGAAGCTGAGGACAAAGTCTGACACCTCAAAGATGCTGGTGAAACACAGAGCCAGATCATCCTTGCAGTCTGCTTCCCCAGATCCCTCCAAACAATCCAAATGTCTTGGGTTTCTGTGGTTGAGATGACTTTTGAGGTATTAGAAGTCTCTTTTTTCCCAGCCCCGCGACCAAAGAAGAAGTAGAGATTCGTTGGTTCTGCTTTTCAAGGTTGTTTATTTTCTCTTATCCATTACATTTTTTATCCAACCTGCTGAGGTCTGTCCATCAGGTTGGGTTGTGGCACAGTGTCTGCTCTTGGGGTGGTGTTAACTTTTTATACTAAGAACTACATGTACTTTATTTACAATAATTTTCCAATACCCATCACCTATGTTAGACAGTCTGTATCTGCTCTAGAGAAGTGTCACCATCCCAGCAGAAGATGGAGGACAAGAAGAAGAAGAAGGACAGGATATGCCCAGATCCCTCCATCTTGCCTCTTGAACCCCCATCCTAAAATCCCAAAACTCTACTTTTTCACCCTGTGATAAATTCACTAAGATTCTACTCAAACTCTTGTGGCTTGTAACTCTTCAGAGAAAGTTGGTAATTGCTTCCATGGGTTAAAATCAAAGGCACAGGTGTTTGTGACTCTGTGCCAGGGTCTCTGAGCCCCTTGCCAGGGTCTGGAGTCCTCCAGGGCAGCCAGAGCAATGTCCTGGGTCCCGACCACAAATGGAAATAAAAATTTATATCCAAGGCAATCTCAGCCCCTGACATGTACATTGAAGCAGAGTTGCTGTTCTGAAGAGTTTGATGAGGAAACAGAGCCATAAGTGACTCTGGACTCTCCTGCTTGGCAGCAGCAGGGCAAGGCTCTGGAGCCTGGTGCCACCACTCACTGGGCCATGTCACCTCCTCCATGGAGAGCTTCTGTGCTGGATTTTGGAGAAGGAAACAGATCCTTCATCTCTCCCAGACCTTTCCAAGGTTTTGTTGTATGGAAGCTAAATAGAAACTTTAACAGGAATTTTTTTTTTTTTAATTTTGTTACAAAGCAAATAGATTTTTTTTTTCAATAATCCCATTTTGTGATGTTTACAGCACCTCTCCTGAAGGGATGAGATGCAAAAAGAAGGGTGCATTAAGGAGCTGCTACTGCTCAGTGCTGACACCTCAGTGCTGCCAGCAGTCTGAGTCATGGAGCAACCAACTCCACATGGCCCAGCACAAAGACATTACAGAAACCAGCTTTTGCACAAAGGTGTTTCTAATCAAAACAATGTCAATAATAAAAATAGGTATATTTTAAATAGAGGAAATCAGAGTTTGCACAGAAAATTTGGACACCAGAGGATAAAAGGAAAGCCCATTCCACCAGAGAAGATAAAATTAGCTGTGGTCTAAATTTCATCGCGGTATCTCATGAGCTTTTGGTGTTCTTCAAATGTCCCACACGTATATTAGCTTTGTACCCACTTGAGAATGAAGTCATTTTCACATAGGATTTTTAATGCTTAATTATTCTTCTTTTGTTCTTCTCTCTGTCACTATTGGAGTTTTAAGTTGTTTAGTTGCTCAGTGATTTGAGTTTTTCTAAAGAGAGAAGTTTCCCCAAGAGAGAGCTCAGAGGTGTTGAAGAAAAAGGTTCCACCAGCACAAATGGGGATTTGCATCAGAGGGCATCAGGGCCAGCTGGACAGGCACAACCTTCCAGGGAAAAAATCAGTGGCTCAGTAAATCCCAAATTCAAGCTCACAGGTATTAAAACTTGTGTTTTTTCTCTTCTAGTTAGATTTCTATTGGCAGCAGCCTCATGCCTGTGCTCACCCTGGGACACCAACATCCTTTTTTATCAGCCAGCCAACACACAACCTTCCCTCTGAAATGCAAGGTCAACAATAAGAAAGCCCAGACTGGCTGTATTTATCTCCATGAAGTTTCTCTAGAAAAAAATATGTGATTCATCCTCATTTGTCTCAAGCTGGTAAAAATTTTAGGTCACCTAAAGTCCTTGGGAAAGCCCACAAATCCATAAACACTCCAGCAATGCATGCCTACCAAAAATCTTGTATTTCTTAAACTCACTCCCTTTTCTCACTCCCTTTCTCCCTTTTAAATTTTATGTTTTTAAATGAGAGAAAATCCCAGAGACAACATCTGTGTAAAATGAAGATCAGAATGTATTTATAGAACTTAAGGGCATTTTCCTAGCAGGTTGTAATTATCCTTAAAAAGATCATAAACCCCCCAGGAAGCCCAGATATAAATATGCACTACTGAAGAATTAAAAGCACGTTAAGGTAATAAACACAGAAGTATCCAGTGACCTGATCTGGCTTCCATCAGAATAAATGAAGAATACTATTGCTGTCAATGGGACACAGATCCTGATTTAGCCATAGGCTGGGAGAGGTGGAGGGATAGTTGTTGATGTCATTGATCATGGGAAATTGATCTCAGTTCACCTCAGGTGATAAAAGTTGATATGATTTCCTTGTGTCCTGTACTGGCTTTCCATACAATTTTGGGTATCTGGTTGTTTTACACAGCTTTATAATGGCACATCTTTTTCATCTTTTTCTTTTTTTTTTTTTTAAGTATTTAATGTATTTGTTGATGTTAACATGTTGAGAGAGTTTTAAGGAAATTTTCACCTGGCCAAAGTTTTCTTAAAGAGCAATTGCAGTTGCATTCCCCAACAATTGTTTCTCCACTGAAAGAAGTCAGGCAATCTTTGAAAACCACAAACAATCCAGTATCTCCCATCAAAATGCATTTGAAAATGGCATCACCAGTTTAGGACACAAACCCAGGAACCCAGCAAAGAAATGCAAGATTTTAGTCTGGAAGTGACTCATGGGGCACCATGGCCAAGGGTGCTGGGCAACCCCTTCTTCCCAAATGGGTGTTGAAGGAGGCCAGGACTTGGCCTGGTTCTTAACCAGGGGATGTCAAAATCCGTCAGGAACCTTCTGCTTGTCAAACTGAGCAAAAAAGAGGCATCTCTCAAGAGGTCTAGGTTAGCAGAATTGGGATGGAAAAGGTGATTTCCAAGAAAAAGCTCCCAGACATTGCTGAAACATCCTGAAGACTTAAATTATGGTCAAACCTTCTGGTAAATAGCTTTGGTGTTTTTCCAGTGAGCCACAAAACCAGGAATGGCAATTTTTTCCCAATTCTTTCCCTTTTTATTTTTCTTAATTGCATGTTAAAAATTAAGTCTAGTTGGGACCCACGTCCTCATAGATCTGGGCTGTAGGAGTACCTGCCATTCCTGCTGCAATGGCTTTGGTGAAAGGAGGTGATTTGGAAAGGAAAGGCTCCAGAGAAATTAAGCCCTTTTATACAGGTAATCAACTGAAGTGAGTGAAAGGGCTTTTCCTCCCGAGAGCTCCTCGCCCTAGTGGAAGTGATTCTATAGATGCTATTTTGAAAGCATGTCATATCCATTGTGTTTTGAAACATTTAATTATTTGTGACTCCCTTCAGCGTGGGAGCCTTTCCTCAGCAGTGCTAGGTGGGGTAATGTGCTCATCACAATCTCCTGAACATCACGTGGAGCCTGGCACTGCAGGGTGGGAATTGGGGATGGGAGGGTGTTTGGGGGTGCCTGGGGTCCAACACGGGTCTGTGCTGATGGAATTTAGCTCATGGCATGCAGGTATGCCTGCTTTTGTACAAGGTTTTTCTATGTGCAACCATGCCCCTTCATTTGCATTTGCTTTGAAAACAGATGAGTTTGGTATTTAGAGATTTCTATTCACTTTTACTGGAAAAAAGCACTCACAAATGTGTAGAGTGATCTGGAAAAGTTACACAGCTGTATCTAAGGCACTATCAAACATATCCTTACAGCAGATGGCCCATAAAAACATGCATGTACTTGGAATATTTGGATACACCATCCCTAGAAATATTCTAGAAACCAAGCTAGAAATTAGAAAGGCTTAACTCAGAAAATTTGGATTATTTCAAGAAAGCAACTGTTCTTCATATTTTAACTGCAACAACATCCAATTTTACCAAATACCTTTGTGCATTGAACAGAAAAACAGGCAGACTTGGGTTTTGCCCCACCAGTTGCACACAAGGGATGCTTTAGGAACAGCCATCTCCTGAAGATAAAACCACAAACTAGTTCTTACTGTTCATTTCCCTACGTGTATAAACATTTCCCAGTGTTTAAGTAAAGTCAGCTCTTAGTTTTCTGCAGAATGGGGGTTAACTCCCTGGAGAAAGGCAGGGAGACCCAGCAAGTGTCTGGAAGGAGCTGACCTTTGGTACCTGTGAGTGCAGCAGGGAGGCAGCCACTCCTGCCAGCTGGGGTGATAATCCCCTGTGCCTCTGGTAAGTGAGAGCTGGTAAGTCTGCACAGAATTACTCAGTGATGTTTATTTATCAGCTGGGGCTCTCTTCACCACTAAGTTACTCAGAGTCAATTTTTTGGGGGGTAGGGAAGCTCAGTTTAGGTGGCTCATAGGTGAGGTTATGAATTTCTGCTGGCTTCCTCTGGGCAGGTATGAGGACAGATGTGTTGGAGGACAGCTCTAAATGTTTGCAGTAGATGTTTTTTGGAGAAAGACAAGGTAAAAATCCACAAAAACTTCAGCATTCCTAGAATACCTTTCACAGATGCTAAATGCCCTTGTTTTTGTTCAGACTGAAGGAAGAGGCAGTATCTGGTTTTCTCATGGCTGCTGAGATGCTGGTGATGCTCTCTGGGGCAGTGGGGAGGAGATCCATGACTTTTGTGCTCCCTGCCCATGTCCCAGGCCTCCCAGCTTTGTGAGCTACAGCTGTCTCCAGCAGAAGGCAGGAGCAGGGCTCCACAGCTGGGACACTCTCTGCTCTCCCCAGTTTGGAGCAGGATTTGTACCAACAAGAGATAGGCTGGGAGTCTGCATTGCCATAGAAAAGCTGGCATAAAATACATAAATCTCCAGGGCAGCCAACTGGTTTTTTGTGTGCAGAACTTACCTGGATCCCCTCTGCTCTTGGGTCCATCATTCAGGCAGACTTAAGCTGCAGTTGGATGGCCTTTCTCAGGACAAGCCCACCCAGAGATTTATTTTGTGCTGCAATATTAGAGTGAGGCTCTTCTGGACATTTTGGATCCAGTGTGCTGGGATAACCTCCATAAGTTCAATATAAATATTTAATAGATATAACACATAGTTAAGGTTATAGGTATACACTTATGTCCTGTTGGAGTCAAAGGATTGAACACTGAATGTAGGTGGAAAATAGCATGATTCTGTGCAATGTTTTCAAACACACCTAAAATGGACAATTTGCCATGGCTCTGTAGTACTTTGTGACCCAGAAACATCCTTCAAGTAAACCTCCAGCTCACTTCTTATTTCCTGGACATGCAAAAGCCAGTGCAGTGTGCAATGGAAAGACCTATAAAGAAATTTAAAAGAAATCAGAAGTGATGAGATGTGATAAGAAGGAAATTTAGCCCAGCCAGGGCTGTGTTTCTTTAGCAAGGTCTTTTTTCTGTCTGCTAATTTATGGCTCTCTCCTCAAAAGTCTTGTGTCACTGGGCTGGGGTGGCCTAACAGAGTTGGGAAGAGCTTCCTCAGGCAGAGAAAGGATGAATTTACCTCCTGTCTTGAGATAGGAAAAGGGAAAAAATCTCTTTCTGTTGACATTGAGGATAGGCAATGTCCCCCAAAGCTGCTGTCCACAAGAATGTATTCCATCATTTAGGCATTGGAATGGACTGTGCAGGGAGGTGGTGAAGTCCCCATCCCTGGAGATGTTTATGGATAAAGACTGGACATGGCACTCAGTACCATGGTGATTTGGCATGGTGGTGCTCAGTCATAGGTTGGGCTCAATGATCTCTGAGGTCTTTTCCAGCCCAACTGATCCTGCGATCCTGGGATCATTTCTGGTAAAAGTGGGGATGTGGGATGTGCTCATGGGACCCTGAGGGCTGAAAAGGCTCTGTTATAGAGGAGGGCTGGGTAAATGGGGCTGTGAGAAGTGTCCCTTGTGCCAGGGGTCAGGGGTGTGTGAGTAGCTTCAGGCACAATGGCGTGAGTGAGGATGGAGTGGGCAGGGCAGGCACAAAACCACAAAACCCATCCCCTGGGGTAATGTGGAGAGCTCTAGCTTGAGTAGCATCCATGCTGCTGATGTCATGTTAGAGGTAGTTTTGAGTGGAAATGGAACTGCTTTAACTGAGTCCCCTGAGCAAAGAGAAAAGCCAAGATAAAAGAATCATTTTCATGGAGACCTGTTGTTTCAGAGCCTGGCACTCATGGAAAGATGAGTGTGGGTATTGAAAGACAGGCAGAGGATCAGCAGTGTGCAGTCACTGCACAGTTGGCACAGCTCTGGGACAGGATTCATCAATCCACAACCCTCCTGGTGCTGGGGAGACATGTACCAGCTTAAACCCATCCCAGCCTCCATCACTGCTGTGACAGTGCAGGCAAAGCCCAGGGATTCCAGCTGAAACCTAAGCAGGAGCCTAGGTTAGCTGTAACTCGAAGTCATGGCCAGATGGTTACCATCCAGCAGAGGAATAATGAAGGTATTAAGGTTAATTTAACAGGCTTAAGTCTATAGGTGGTCTTAGAGGGCTGCAGCCAAGTAGCTGAAACCCACCACCCCTTCCTAGGGCTGGGAGCGTGCAAGCAGCGGCGGTGGACGGAGGCTCCTGGTGCAGGTTTAGCATGTGGAGGATGTGGAGGATTTCCCCAGGGAGCCTGGGGGAGGCTGAAGAGCTGCCTTCATGAGCAGAGACTGCTGGCAGAGCAGGGCAGAGGAGTTTGAGAAATTCTGAGGTTTTAGCATGGAAATCTGTCAAGCATAGAAATTGTCCACGGATTAGAAAATTTTATCTACTGTCATGTATAAGACTGGTTAAAAATTTCCAGTGGGGTTTCCCTTTATCAGTGCTATTTCCTGTGCTCCAGTAACAGCCTGTCCCCTGACAGGCATGTTGCTGCTTTAAAATTACAACTTAAATAGAGCAGTGAGCAGAACTGGCTGTTTTATTCTGAGCAACAGGGAGTAGCAGCCCTTTTGGCTCACCTGCTCCCAGGGATGGAGAAAGAGGTTCAGGAAGTCCAGACTGTCACCCCCAGGGAAGAGGTGGCCTAGCTAGGGTCAGTGGGGAGTGTCATCCCTTATCTGGGAGCTGATGGCTCCAGAGATGCAATACTCTACCCAGATCTGTGTCCCATGGGAATCCCAGCATGCTAGCACTTCATCTCAGCCCTTTTTCCCTCAGGGAAACTCCACTGTGGACTCTCCAGCACTGAGGCCTCCTGGCAGGGGTGAGGCCCAAGACAGGGTGTTCATCTCCTCAGCCCTTCAGCCCTCAGACCTGCCCAGCTGTCCCCTCCAGAGAGCTGCCCCAAGCCCAAGAGCAGAGGCTGGCAATGGTCTAAGGCTGTTGAGTCTTAGCCCAGATGTGGCCACTGGGCCTGAACACTTAAACCTTCTCCAGCACAAGAGACTATCAAACTCAATTTCATTTCATATTTTCTTTCCTTTGCCAACCCCTCTGTCACCCATATGAGTTCCTCCCAGGTTCTCTGCCCAGCCAGGCTTTCCTAGCAGCATCCAGCATCCCTTGCAGGCAGCCCTTCATTAGGAGAGCTGCTGTGCCTGAGGAAGAGGTGGGAAAGGATGATCAAAGCACATGGGTTCCTCCTCAGACCTTTTTGCTTCCTGAGTTTATCCAGTCAACATTTAAATGCATTTGAGTCCATCCTGCAGAGCAAGGGAGGGAAAGGGCCTTTTGTTTGCTTGTTGCTAAAGCACCTTACTTCTAATTAACAGAGTGATTTAATTAACATTAGGCAGAATCAGCCTGGTTTTGTTCCCTTAGGGGATAAGGGGAGGATAGCAGGCAAGGCAAACAGGTAACATCCTCTTCTGACACTAATTCTCCAGGGCACAGTCCTGATTTCTGAAGGCTGCTCCAGGCTATCTTCTCCAGACGCTTTGAATCTAAGGAAGAAATAAAAACAGAGTGCGAATAAAGTTCACATTTGGAGAGGAAGGTTGGTTTTGACTGACTATTTGTTTCCTCAAACGGTGCCAGGGAGTTGGGGGGGATTTTCTGAGATCACTAACAACTTTGGGACAGCTTAAAGCAGAACCTGGAAAAACAAACTCAATGATTTTTTTTTCTTTCAGCTGAAGATGATCTGTACAGTATTATCCTTTTCTATCATGCTGAGATTCTCATTATTCAGAGGAGCAAGCACTTGCTGCTGCAGATTTCATGTGCATGGATCAGAAAAGTGTTAATGGACAGCTACTGGTACCATCCAGGCCTCCAGCCAGACCTAGGTACAACAGTTTTATAATATGCTGTGCAGAGCATGGTAAGTTTATAATATATCCACAGCAATATATTCATTGCCTTTACTAAATGTGGGTTTGTCAGATTTTTGGCATTGCAGAGAGCATCTCTGTGAAGCACAGGGCCAGAAGTATTTGGGTGAGGCACAGAGAAATGAAACATTTGCTGGGTAGCCTCAGCCTGGCTGCATGGACACCTCTCCTGGCTGCAGTTTGTGCTGTCTTCTGCCTGTCCTCCCCAGCAGGCTGGCAGGCCACTTACTGGGATCATGCTTCCTCTAGGTTTCTTTAAATCTACTGCTTAAATCAGCACTTCTGATTTTTTTTGTAATGTGTTGCTACTGATTGTTGTTGACAGGGAGAGAAAAAATGCCCTCCTCTGAATGCTGCACCAGCGCTAAGTATCCTGTCTTTATTATTTTCAATTAATATTGAGACTGAATAGTGCAGCCTTGGCACAGTCTAAATTGAGAACAAGGCAAATTAGACGAGAGATTACACATTTTTGGCATTCTGGCATTAACTAAAATAATTTAAGCTTTGTCTTTGGTGGTGGTCTTAAAGCAAGTGGAATGCGAAGGTGGAATTCAGGACCGGCTCCGGAATACCCTGGTGTGAATTTCTTTCTTTAGAAGAGAGTGTTTAATTCCACATATTAACATGTTGGGCTATTTTACTAAAAGTGAAGTTACGCTGATTAGTTACACTACAGAAGCTAAAGTATGTACATCTGCTTGAAGCAGGCATTTAATGGCAGGAAAAATGGCTAACTTTGCTCATGTAACGTTTCACTTTAAGGATCTTTAAGAGATACACATAACTGACACTACAGCTGGGAGAGGCTTTTTTATTGTTGTTATTTATTTTTATTTTCTTTTAAATAAGCAGAATTCAAGCTGTTTATTTTTTAAGTTACTTTCCCTCCCTCAGATTACAAGAATTTCACCTCCCTGCTTATGACAAGAATTTAATCTCCTTCCTTGCCAAAATGAACTCTCTTTCCCCCAAAATAAAACTGTGATGAATGGAACTAGAAAGGTAAATTCTTAAACTTTCTTTAAAATGTGCCATTACACAACAAACTTCCTGGTATTGATTAGGCCCAGGTGGTCTGCTCACCCAGCAAACAGATATTTTACAAAGCTTTATTACGCCTCATTAGAATTCAGTCCTTTAGAAGATTTCTAATTATATTGTCTAATAAAACTAAACCTTCGAAGCTATTTGCATATTATATGAAGAAATCTCATACAACAAACTCACAGTGGATTCAATTAACATAATAGCTAATTATATATCCCATCAGCCTTTAGAGTAGCTCAGCATTCATGTTGCTCCTGTTTTAGCCTAGAGCAAAGGAGGTTTGAATTTTCACTTCTAAATATTGACTTTTAACTAATATCAAAAATGATTTGAACACTTTTGTGGATGAAAAGATAATGATTAAACTACATGAAACATTTTAAAAGACTTATTTCCAAGTCATTGAAACAATTCCTATTTAAACCTAAACCTTCCCATATTATCCATTCCAAGTCTGTCCGTATTTTATTTTAAAAATGACCAGATATGTCTAATTATTTTGACAAATGTTGGATTGACAGTTCGATTATTTTGAAACTGCCTCCTTCCTGCAGTTACACTTTGTATATTTTTCATTGCACTTTGTAATGCAATTGTATTCTTGGCCAGTTGTGGTATCTATCAAGCAAGAAATTTAGGACTAGATTAACAGAGACATAGTAATGAACAGGCATTTGAGCACCCTATAATTGGCTGTTATTAAGGTGTTGTCACAGTAGTCTGTAATGAATTCTCTTGTTTTCTTTTGAAATTGGATGAGATATTCCGCAAAAAAAAAAGAAGGGAAAAAACCCCACAAAAACAAATCCAAAAGTTTCCTCCAACATTCAAAAAAATGCCCCAAAGAAACAAAGCTTTTTTTTTTTTTTCTTTTTAAAGATTTCAAATGATTTGAAGGTGCTTCCAATTTTGAAACACTCAGGAGAAAAATCAGGGAGGGAAGGAGCAAATTTTGTGACTTATGTGAAAACTTAAAAAAAATAATCTTGTGTTCATCAATCTCCTCGCCAAACACAATGAAAGATCATATTTATATTTTTTGCACAAGATAGAAGATAAAGTTTGTTGCTGAGTACATGGTTTTCTCCCATTACAATGATGGCTGCCTTTTCATTCATATTTTAATGAGGTTAGTATCTCTGAGACAGCTTTTTCGGGGTGGAGGCCCATGTCTCCGGTACAATTACAATAGGAGTTGCTTTATTGACAAGTACTATTCAAAATCTTCACAGTATAGAAAGAAAGGCTTTAGTTTTCCACCACTTGTCCAAATACTTATTCCTCTCTTACTATTAAAACACTTGCAGAAAGAGCACTCTCAACTGCCTGGAGCCCTGTACACCAGGCAGAGCACAGCTCAGCAAAAAAATATTTCCCTTAAATTCAAGTTGCATTTATGTCTGCAAAAATTTCCCTCAGTAAAACCCAACAAATAGACAGCAGAAACTAATAGATAGTCTTGGCAGCTTCTGCATCCATGGGTTTACAAGAAACAAGCTGAGATAAATGATAGTTCCTACCCAAACTGTGAATCTGACTCAAAACACATGAGGGAAGGCAAAGTTATGCAGAGATTACACATCCAATATATAATTTATTAGACAGAAACAAAAAAAAAAAACATAAATCCAACTGTTGGCAGGTTAATCTCTTGCGCTTTTTTTCATCTTCTCTGTCTATGTTATCTCTCAAATACTTTTCATTACTGTAGCAAGGGAATACAGCCCAAATCTAAATATGATACTAAATAAAAGCCTGAACCACAATGTAGAAGTATTAGTACATGTACAAAAACTTACTTTTGGTGTATCCAAAAGAAAGTACACACAGCAAAACCCTCTCTGTAAATTTGTGGGGGTCATCACATGAATTTTGAGGGTTCATTATTTCTTTCTGCTATTGGATACATTTTCTTCCAGCTCAGTCCTTGGCTGTGGTGCACATGATAACATTCAGGAGAAGGGAGTGCCCTGTGTTTGGGCAGGGTACCCCGTGGCATCCACAGGCTTTGGCTCAGCCACACTCACACATTCCTGCCCAGCCAGGAAGCCACAGGGAAGTGCTGCAGGAGATATGACTGCACACCTGAATATTGGTTGGAGTACAGACATAGGAAAACCATTTTTTTTCAAAATTTGCAAAGTAAAACCCTTCTGCTGCAGATACTGAATCTCTCTATGTGAAAAGAAACACAGCCAGGAAAAGTGCCTTTGCTCATCAACTATCTTAAGTTACTGTCCTAGATGTAAATTTACAAAGTGGATGAAATTTAATGCAATTTATTGCTAGAGCAGTCAGATTGAAAAAAAAAAAACAAAACAAAACAAAAAACCCAATCCCTCCCAGAGCAACACTGACCTCAGTAAAAAGGATGCCAGGGCTGAAATTGGACTGTGAGGTTGAATCCCACCTTCTCTTGTAAGGGCTATAAAACCGTCCTTCCACGTTCACAGGTGGTTTTATTTTTTTACCTTCAGAAACTGCCACATATTTCTTGGAATTTTGGGGGGAAAAAAGCTTGCTCTGTGCCTGAGCTGCCGGAGCCTCTGCAGTCCCTGTCCGGGAGAGAGGAAGAAGCAGCAGAGTTTGGAGCACAAGTTTTCAAACTCCACTTCTGCCACCATCTTCTGCCTCCACCAGCATTTTTTTTTTCAGTTTGCAAAACATTATGTTTTCCTGATTAGAAAAATATTTACATCCCAGTGGATGTGATGTGATGGAATTCTAATAGCAAAATGTGGTTTAGTGAGAGACTGTCTTTACTGTAAAATAAGTTATGCTGCCCTACAAACAGAGTTGGGATTAAAAGGCTGCTGTGGGTTTTTTTTGTGCTTTTATTTTCTACTAGGCACTTTTTTGCTTTTCCCAGACACTTTTTTTGGTGTCTTTTTTTTTAGACACTTTTTTTGCTCTTCCCAGTTTTCATAAAAAGTAGACTCCCCACCCGTATGTGACAGGGGGAGGGAGGGATTTCATAATGGGCCTGGTGCAAGAAGAAGACGAAGGGGGAGAGAGAGGGGAAGAAAACCCTCTAAGCTTTAATTTTAATTCTCCTGCCTTTATTTATCTGATTTGTGGCCAGATGGTGGTGAAGCAAGGCAACCCCTTTGTGCAAATGAAGCCCACATGTGAAAGTCCTTCTGTAATGTAATCATTGAGACCGGAAGGGTTCATACTGTGTCTGAAAAGAGACAATGGAGCCGGGATATATCAACATCGCCGAAATCGAGTTCATTTGCGATGCAGGCCCTTTGACTATGGTTGTCATGAAAACTTCCTACTTTGATCAGCAGAGGGTGGAGAGAAAAAGAAGAAGAAGGAAAAAAAAAAAAAAAAAAAAAAAAAGAAGTCTTCTAAAGGGGCAGGGATGCGGCGCGGGTGTTTGCTGTGCACTTGGCTCCGGTTCACGCCCCTTTCCGGAAGACGCAACAGGGAGAGGAGCATCTTGCACCTTGACCTGTCTAGACGGGGCGCGAAGTTTGGGGGGTTTTTTTGTCCCCGTTTCCAAGGGCGAGGGTTGCTCTTTGACCCCCACCACCAGCGGTGGTGGCTCTCAGGGCGTAAGGTAGCGGCCAGAGGTTTCCTGCCGAATTCTCGCCGCCGTGGCCGGGAGGGAAGGGGATGGACAAAGACACGGACCAGCTGTTCGGAAATAAAGCTGAAATAGTAGAACCTGGGAGAAGCTAGGTTTTGTAAGCTGTTATTTTCTGCACAAAACCCCTGGGAGGTATTAAACAGCTGCATCTGAGCTGGCGAGCAGCGGCTAAAAGACAGAGCAACAACTGAGAGCCCAGGACTTTGGCAAACTCCGCTTCAACCAGAGAAACAAGTGGCTGGAGCGCCAAGGGCTTTCAAGGCCCGAACGTCCGTCTCCCTTCGCCGCGGTGTCTTCGGGCTGCCGGGAGGTTTCCAAGTGGGAGGCTGGCTTTGGAGGAGGGCAGGGGGCATGGGGGGATGTGGGGGTGTGAGCTGAAGGGCCCACACAGGTTCTCCAGGGCCACCTTTTCTGGAGCTGACGTTTTTAATGGTGTGTCTAATGTAATGTGTCGACGGTTCTACATAGTGAGAGGGATGCTCTTTTTGCTCTTTCTGCTGTCTAACTAACATCTAACTTCTATCTGTGTGAAGTGTGGGATTTTGGGGGCGTAATAAGCAAACAAAATCAGCTTTTTCCTCCATGAGGTTTCTTTAGCAAAGTCAGGGAGCAGCTTAAGGGAGTTGTTGGGACAGAAAAGGAGATGGGTTGGATTTACTCCTAGGCCAGGGGAGAAAAATATGTGCAGCCTATAGAAAAAAAAAAAAACAAACCAGTATTTAATCTGATGCTTACCAACCTTTGAAATTTGGGGTAGGCCAACAGAACAAACAAGTAATCTTTTATTTTCCAGCCACAGCTGTGTCAGTGTGCCCACTCTTTCTCATCACTAGGAAATTCATGGAGATTGTGCCTTGTTTTAATATTCTTGCCATATTTTAACATGGTCCATACAGGTTCCTCACAGAAACTGGCTGAGTATTTCGTGATAACGCTGCATTTTGTCAGATGCTTTATAACGTTATTTAGAAACATATTTGAATCTATTTAGGCCTTCATAAATATGAATAAAGCATTTACAAAAGGCAGAAGTAACCCTCGGATTAGACCAGATGCTTTATACGTTACAAATTTCCTAAACTTCAACAGTTCTAAACTACATTTTACTTGTGGTTTTTTTTTCTAAGTGATTAACTACAAATTAGCATTTTTCAGAAAAAAAAAAAATCTCTGCAGATTTATGTGCAGGAAATAAGGGAATTGTACAAATGGCTAAAATCCAGATTGCTAACTGGAGTTTCAAATATTTATAGACAAATTAGGGAAGGAGGGGAGGGGTGTCATCTTTTTTTTTTCCTGAGGCCTTGTGGTGTAGAGATGGGTTTTTCTCAGCTAATTCTGCTAAAAACACCGAGGTGCTCTGCCTGGCTTCATGCCAGTGCCTTCTTCAAAATTATCTTTTATATTTTTTCCTTACTGTTTTGGGGCCTTTTTTTTTTTAAACTGTTGTGGAACGTGAACAAAAACAAACCAAAAAAAAAGACCCTGAAAAACCAGAGGGTTGTGCTGGCCATGGCCTTCTGAGCAGCTGAAAGAAGCAGGCAAGTGAGAGAGTGAGGAGCACAGGCACAGCTCTGCCTCTGCCCCTGCCAGCTCACGGTGACTGCGTGTCCTGGCAGGTATTGCTTTGATTTTTTTTCAGCCAAGCACAGCAAAGGGCCTTTATTTGAGAGTGTGTGTGTGTGTGTGTTTGTGTGTGTGTGTGTGTGTACAACTTCCAGCAGGCAGATTTTCTTTCACTCTGGTTTTACTCTGCCCACGTTAAACGGCTTCCCCCTTGTTTATGGGTTGAAGGCTGTATTTTGGAGAGAGGAATTCCTTCTTAACATGAGCCCTGACTCCCTACAAGATGCCAAACACCAGGCTGGGTGGTGCTCCCCTCCTTGGACCTGCACCCACCCACCCACCCACCCATCCAGGGGGGTAGAGATGCATTTTGGGGCACGGAGGTGAATTGCCAGCAGCTCCCAAAATGCTGGGCTGAGGGGGAGCTCAGCAGCTCTTCGCTCAATCTGCCCTGAAATCAGAGCTGCATCTGCAAGGCCAGCGAGCTGCATTTATGGCACATCGTCACCACTAATATCAGACTACAAAATGGGCTCGTTTTATTTAAATTTCCAGTGCCTCCTCCATGAGCCCGTGTTGAAAGGGGCAGGGGGGGAGGAGGGGGGGAAGGTGCTGTCCCTAACCAAGTGAAATGCCTTTTGGGGGGGTGTCCCCCCCCCACCCCACCCCCCCCAATTCATGAATGTGGTTTGGAAACAACAGTGAGGCTGGGCATGAAGTTTAAGTAATATTTGGTCGCATGAATTCTCAGGCAGCCCCCATTCATCCCCACGCTGAGCGGGGCAGGCAGAGCGGAGCGAGCCGAGGGCTCCTCGCAGCCGCCCTGCTTCTTGTGTCTAGCTTAAAAAAAAAAAAAGGGAAAAAAAAAAGCAAAAAAAAAAAAGCACAGTACGAGTATCCTCTTTTTTTTTTTTTTTTCCATCCTTACAGTGGGAAAGTATCGTAGAGGAGTATGAAGATGAAATATTCTCACTTATCGCCCAAGAGGCAGACTATCTAGCTGACAAGCTGTGCAGTGAAAAATCAGGTACTGTGTCTGATGTAACATGTGCTCTCTCTACAGCCGTGTGGGGTTGGGTGTTTTTTTCAAACCCAGCGTACTGCTTTGCAGGAGAAGTGGGCTGCTGTTGAATAAGCAATGACACTACATGGCTTTAAAAAAAAAACAAAAAACAAAAAAAAAACAAACCCAAAACAACCAAACATCCCCTTTCTTAAAGGCTTTTAATTCTTTTAATTCTTTTGTGCATATTAATGCAGCATGATTTGAGCATCCCAGCTAACGTGGTGTGTTTTCCTCCTGGTGTTACATGACTTTTTGCTCCTTGTGTGTCTGCGCTGTCATTTCCAGGTCAGAAATGAAACTAACCCTCTTGCAACAAAATACAGGCATTTGTTTCTCCTGTTTAATTGCTAATTGCAGCCACTAAACTGAAATGGGAGCCATGAGAGGGCAGGTTTAGAAATGTGCTGCTCATTTTTAGGTGAACTCTTCGTTGCCATCAGACAGGAGCTGTCCGTAGAAGGGCTACCCAGCCCACCACCATCACCTCCTGGGGAAAATGTATTTTATAATAATTTAATGTTTTCTTTCTCTGTAAAATATATAATTCCATATAAGTAAGGCCTCTTTTCCATCCTGACAAAGTAAGAAAATGCTTTCAAAAATTAATTATAGCTTATTTAAAATCTTCCTCCATTCGTCTGTTTCTTTCCCTCATTTTCAGTGTTTTGGGGTATTTTTTCAAGCTTTATTTTCATTTCTGAATGTAAAAAGCACATAACTTGAGGCACTAAGTATTATAAGAGTATAAATGAAGTTGGTTTATCCCTCCTCAGCGTGCTGCCTTCAGTGCTAGAATATGCATGAAAATATCAATCTCCGAATCAACGCTTGTAAATATTGGTTTGTGGGTTAGAGATTTAAAGGCTGTAAGCATTATTTGGGATGTAAGAAACAGGGCCCATGAAAAGTACTAGAGGCTGGAGAAGAAGTTCATAGAAATAAGTTTGTATACTTATTTCTACACAGGGTATTTGTAATACTTATTGAAAACACATAGTCTGGAGCACAGGAGAACTCCATCTGTAAAGACACAAAGTTCTCTCTATAATCTTCTTGGGCAAATAAACTCCAAAAAATGAACTTCCCGGAACAAATTTGATTTTTTACAAATATTTCCTGTTTGTCATCTCTCCCATCATCAGAAGCTACTCTTGGTTGTGCCAGAACAGACACAGTGTAGTAAATTATTTTGAAAACAACATACTTCCTCCAAAATGGACGGCAGGATTTCTGGTAGTGAGTTTTGCACAGAAAATCCTTCTGAGTGTTTCAGAAACAAAACCCAGAAGAGTCTGTGGGATAGTGTAGAAAAATCATCACCTTCCAGAGTGCTTTTCACAGAGAAGAGGAGACTGGGATAAATCCCCTCTCCTTCTTGGCTCCTCTTATAGCAGCCTCTAAACCTTTTGGAGAACAAATTGCAGTTTTGTGCATCTTCAGTAACACTGTAAAAATATTTTCCAAAGGCACAGGCAAAATATTGCTATGAAAGTAACAAAGCCCATGCTGTTAAAAATCTGTTTTGTTTTTTTTTATTTTTCACGGATATGCTCAAAAGCTTTCTCCCCCCTCCTTGAAACACATTTTGGGTTTAAAACCCACACTGTGTTCTCACCCAGCCTTCTTACATCAGGAAGATAATTTCCTCCCTCCTGGCAGACGAGATTGCTGTAACTGCACGTTAACCTCCTTCACACAAATACCCCCCTGCATATGTGCAGGGCTGCTCTTCCTGACTATAAATAGTGGTCCACAGAGGGGAAAGTAGTTTGGTTTTCTTCCTGGCAATTAGCACAGATAAACAAGCTGCCATTTAATAAACAGGAGTGCAAGTCCTCATCGTTGCAAATATAGGATGCTTGCAAAAGCAGCAGGAACACTACAGAGTGATGCTGAGCTAAGCTGATATAAAATAAGAGCAAGAAATGAATCTGCCATCCCCCGTATCACCCGTATCATTTAAAATGTTGCCCATTTTAAAAATGTCAGTATATTAAAGAGTAAAGACTAAAAAAAGCCACAGGGACTTCTTTAAAATCTAGTTTGCCCAGTGTTTAAAATGGGACAAAAATAAATGTATTTAATTGCATTAAAAATAATGAAAACATGTTTTCATTAACTCTGCAGCAGGCAGGAGATGGCAGAGGAGCACAGTAGTACCTGACAGAGCAGGGAAGTGCCTGCTTGGGTTTTTCCTGGGAAAATAAATTCAGGCACTGGTGGCACTGGAAATGGCGAATCTTCGAAATGTGTCAGGCTTCATGCCAGCCACACAGCCCCAACATATAACTTACCAAAGCCTCCAACTCACAGAACACAATGAGACTTATCTTATTAGGTCTTATCTGTCTTACAATGGCAATTTTCATTAATACGTTATATTAAAGCAATATTACACTTTTATCATCCTACTGTAAATTATTGGCTCCTTTTATTCAGAGCTCCGTGTGTTCATTCAGAATGGCATTTTTAACTTCTTTTTTTTGGGGGGTGGGGGGGTGGTGCAAATTATCATACTAAGTGACAGAAATAGTATAGAAAACCTCTCCACAGGCCAGTTGTAGATTTTGATACTATGAATTTCACCATAAAGCCAGGAGAGAAAGAAAACAACAAACCAAGTCAGTGATGTATTCATTTCCTTATTATGCCTTTAATTTTCTTTTAAAAGGCTGTGTACATGAATATGGCTTATTTCTTGTGGGCCATTGCAGACTTAATATTGGTGTAATCAAATCTTTTTTCTACTGTTCTGTGGTAAAATAATAAGGGTTGCAGTTTCCTGTCAGCCTACAAACATGACATTAATGGAAGTCCCACATTATGGTAAGCAAAACCCTTCTCCAAAAGTCCCATTTAGTACTTTTCTTTAATTTCTTTAATTCTAAAATCATAGCAGACTTTTTTTTTTTTTTATGGCTACTGGAGGTGGATGCTTCTTGTTTGATTAAAAAGTGGGAAACTTCAATAAAGTCTTTTAGCGTGATCAAACCGTTTGATATTTACAAGCATAGATCCGTTCGCTGTCATGTATTCTTTGATCACACAAAAAGTCTCAGTGCTAGACAGGCAGGCAAAACCTGCTGAGATGCACCTTCAGATCCTCTACTATTTTTACAAGCTTCAAAAAACCCCTAAAAGTTAATTTTCCAGGAGATTACTTTTTTTTTTATCCCCCCCCACCTCCAAACAGAAGGCACGGTTGCCAGTCGGCCCAATGGAATAACACAGATTTTTTTTTTAATTGCCCTATAATTTTCTTTGCTGATTGTAATCATTTTTCTATGTGCTCTTTCTGGGGTTATATATATTTTTAGTTGTGATGGTTGGGGCTCAGTGCCATGCCAGCAGCATTTCATTCAGGGTTAAATGGAGTTTTGTGAAGGCCAGTAAGGAGCCAGAAACCAGTTAAAGCTTGTGCTAATGTACAGAGCAGAGCCAGCTAATTTATAAGTGGAAAATAATTTAACCATGTATTTTATGAGTGCTGAAAGCTACTGTTTAAGTAACAGCAGGACTTCTCCTGAATAATTTTCTTTTTATGTGCTCACAGCCATAAAAATGTTCTGTTTGGTTAAAATCTTAGAGTCCCCATTTTATCTTAAAAGTGACTTACCCCATGTGTTTCTTTAACTGGCTGTTTGGAAAGTTTGACTATCATTTAGGCACCCGATGTTGAGTCGTACAAAAGTGAAACAAAATGCTCTTATTCAACTGCAAAGAAATCCAGAAGTCTTTTTCTGCACAATTATCGCTCAAACTATTGTGTTTTTGCAAACTGATACTTTCTAGGAGGCTCATTCCCAGTGAGAACTACTCTCCTGGAGAGTTTAACAAAGCTAGCAGCTACATCAATTAAAAGCAACTAAAATGTCTGTTATGGGTATGTGCAGAATATTAAGCTGCCATTAAGTCATTTACCACTCACCTTAACACTCTCTGTAAGATTGTGGTTTAAAAAGGCAATATATGGGGTGAGAAGCTGTAGTTTAATGCTGTCACAGCACTCTGGAATGACATATTTTCTCACATTTTTCTCCCTGTGCAACTAGGAAAAAGAACAGGGGAGAGAGAGATTAGCCTTTGCGTCCCTGCCTTGAAATAGGATCTGTGAGCCCGCATTTCTGCAAAAGCTACAAGGGGCTGGAGGATCCACATCAGTGGGGTTTATTAAAGAACTGGGCTGTAACAGTCCTTGTTTTAAAATACAAAGCTTGACCTAAAAATACCATCAGATTTTAGCTGTAGCAATGAGGATATACTGGGAAGACAAGGGAAATGAATTTGAAGACTAATGTGGGCCCCTCCAGAGAGAAAACCAGGATATTTTCTGTATTTATTAATGTAGTATTGTGCAATATGCTAGGGTCTGTTCTCCAGGGCTGATCCATGGCCAAAGCCACCCACAGGAGCACCAGCAAGAGCCCAAAGCCAGATGTGAAACTCACCTGGGCAGCGACAGGTTCACCACCAGAGCCTGGGTGCTTCCTCGGTGGTTTTCCAGCAACTGTTTAAAAAAACTCCATAAACTGTGTTTATGTGATGAGACAATCATTAGAGAGCCCAAGGTGGTGGGATAATTTTTCAATTCAAGTGAGCCAGAGTTTTCAGGGCTTTGCAAAGATGCCCTCTCACATGGGGATGCACAAGTCGTGTCCCTGTCCAGTACAGGGAGAGTCAGACGCTGAATTACTTAGCACATTTGAGGACAGGAATTGAGAATAAATAGATTGCTTTACTCTTTTTTTATTTTTTTAAATCATTCTTTATCTGATTCAATAGAAAATATCTTTGAGTCTGATTCACTGTCAGTGTGTCATGGCTATGCCTCATGCTGTCCTTCATTCCTGATTTATTGCCCAAAGTTGTTTAACGTGCTTTAATTTTCACCTTCACACATTCACTGCTGAAAGTGCTTTGAGAAGAATACCTGTTTTTTTCTAGTTTGAAAAATATGTATTTTTGATTAAAGAAACAGGTACTTTCAGCAAAGCATTACTCTCCAGGACATGAGTAAATCACATGGAACTTTTCCTACCTTAGGTGCCCGAGCAGAGGCTGCTGCTCACAAAGGTTGCAGAAGAGATCAGCTCCTCATTGCAGACTGAAGTAAGATCACAACTCCAGTGTTTTCCTTGCCTGGTCAATTTTTGCTATTGTAATATCTCTGCTGGTTTCTACTTTTAATCTTTGGATGTGCCCACATTCCACAGGGCTTTTTAATTATTATTATTAGAACTAGCAGTATTTTAACTGTTTTTCTGTTTCTGATGTTTTGATATGAAATGTGCAGATGAGAACATCCACTTTTGATGAGTTTAATGGGCAACTGGTTTTTCAACCTTATTTCTGTGTTCAGGCTTTTATTTACCCCAAGGTTTTCATTTCACTTGTGCTGATTTTCATAAAATCAACATCTGATTGTCACAGAGTTGGGGTCTGTAAAAACTGAGCCTGCTGCTGCAGCAGAAAAAAACAACTCAGAGAACTCCAAAAAACCTATTATTTTTTAATGCATTTAACAGATGACTTTTTCATCTGTATTTCCAGACCAGATAGAGTTTAGAGTTTATAGCTAAAAGCTGCAAAGTTTCTATCCTTGTTATTGAGATGATGATGGCAAACTTTTGAAATAATTTGTCCTTTTAAAGGTGAAATAACTTAGTAAAGAGTGTGCAGTCCTTAAAACAAGCCTTTCCTTTAAAATTTCCATATCAAAGTCCTACTGATCCCGATATAAGCGTTCACTCAACGTGAGCACCACTATTGTAATAACTTTTTTTTAATTAAATCTTTCTTGCTGAAGAAATGGCAAAAAACATCAAAATATTCCTGACAGAGGTTATGCCTTTCATCGTTGGGGTGGTTTTTTTATGTTCAAAATATTTATTAATCAGTATAAAACATTTGGTCATAAATCTCACCCAGAGATGGGACTCGGTTCAGGTTGTTGCTGTGTCTCCAGAAGATAAAGTGGGAGAATATCTGCTTCAGGCTCCAATACCCTATAAAAACACTGTTTGAAAGGATGTTAACTACTTAGCCATGGCTTTAAGGTAACAAGGCTAGTTCATTCAAAGCAGTAGAATATTTATGGTAAAAGTAAGCTTTATAACAAAGAAAAAGTTCCGAAAATACATAGGGCACCTTTATTATAGATTGAGTAAACAACCAAGAATATAAAATGATTAATTGTATCATGAAAAATAAAACCCCTCTCTGATAAAAATCTGTTAATGTGTCACATAATTTTAAAGTTTATTTATAGATTTTTACAATATTTCTAAAGATAAATATTTCAACAATAACACAATCCATCCCTCAGTGCATATAAACTGCCGGAGCTTCACAGAAGCAATTAGAGCAATGCTGATTTACAGCAGTTTAATGCCTTGTCCCCAAAATCTGTGACACAAAGATTTGCTGTCTGATTTAATGTTTTTAAAAAGACTGAAGTTTTTGCTTCAGGTGGAACATTCTCTGCTATATCCTAGTGACAGACCAGTTTTGCAGAATGCTTTATCAAAGTTATAATTTGAGTATCGTGGAGCACCTACCCTCTATAAAATGGAAATAATGCCTTCAGTATTTAAGGAAGACTTTCTTCACACTTAATCCAATCCAACACCTTCTTTGATGTGCATGTAAACAGCAATTTTTAAAGAAACTTTGAAATATTTGAACTCCCTTTGTACTCTATTCTGTTTCTGAACAGCCAGTTCAGGCTGAGGTGGGTCCTTTAGTGTGGATACTAAGCTCACCTCACACACAAAACTCACAATCAACTGGCTCTGTTTAAAGTCTGAGAGCAAGAAAATATTTCTTACTGTGCATAAAACTAAGACATAAACATATCAAACTAATGGGAAAGGTTTAGATTCCTCTCCTGTTTCCATTCTGTTAAATCTGTGGATTTTTGAGTGGGTAGAAAAGACAGATTTGGCTCAAAGTATGTTTAAAAAACCATGTGTTACCGTGTCATGTAAAAGGAAGACAGCTACTGGGATTCTGTGCAGCTATTTCCAAGTCTAGCTAATTCTCACCTTATTTTAATCATATATTCCCCCCCCCAAAATTTAAAAATATCTTACCTTTCTCCAGCATCCTCTTTTTACCATTCAACATAAAAAACCTATAAAAGTAACTAAGAAAATTGATTATCTAGGAGAACAGCATAGTGCAAGTGGCTGACCATTATAAAAAGATCAAAATAAATTAAGTAAGGTGGAAACAGGGAGTAACTTTTGGGGTTTTTTCCCTTTGTATTTTATAATAGAGGAAACTTTAGTGTTTTCTGTAACAGCGACAGCTAAATTATTTCGGGCAGATATGTTAGAATGTCTCTTTAAAAATTTAAGTGCTGTCTTGTGCTTTGATATGCTCTCAAAATTGATCACAGTGGTGTTATAAAAGAGTTCTTCAGTAACCTGGCTTGGGTTTTTTGCTGAGCATCAAGTCAGTGCTGGGCTCAGAGCAGGCATTCAGCCTCTGTGGCTGGTGTGGTTTGTGCTGAGAAATCGCTACGAGAGGGTGGCAGTGAGATATCCCTCCCTCAGAAGGAAAGCCTTTCTTTAAACTGTGATTTGCACATTTACCCTTTTGCAATCTGACTTTGAATTTCACACTGCAGAACTGCCAGAGAATTTTGGTGTCTGTTGCTTTTTGCATCTGTGTTAAGATATGGGGCAAATTCACCCCGATATCACTCCAGTCTTGTCCTGATGTAACCTGGTGCAGTTGGGACAATGCTGCAGTGGCCCACATCTGATACCTACTCTCCCCAGCCCTTGGGTATTTATTTCTGGGATAAATACTCAGATTGTTTCACTATCACTTTATTGAAGCAGATACTGAGGTGCAAACCTAAAATTTGTGAGGATCTTCATGAAGCCAAACTCATCTCGGGTTCAGTAAGAAGTGTTTAAAAAAAAAAAAAAAGAGATTTATGCTTTTTATCATGTGTGAATCAGCAGATTAGGTAAAATGATATGATATATATGATGTGACATGACATGAACTGCTTGGAGTCCCATCTATCCAGATATTTATGTAGCTGTCTTCAGCTGGTCCCCTTGGTTCCCTCCAAGAAATGAGCATCTCAAAACCTATATGGAAAATCAAGGAAATGCATCCTGACTTCAGACCTTGTCTTTTCTCCCTTATTTATCTCACCCTACTCTGATGAGGTCAGAGATGTATCCAAAGGCATGATCTTGCCCTTTGTCAGTGCAACAGAAGTGTAAAGGTCATTTCTAAGGAAGGAGGACCAGATCTTTGCCCAGAGCAAGTAGCTTTAGTCTGGTGACTTGGGATAGAGCTGTCACATTTGACCTGGGGAGACTTGGGTTCCCCAGTTCATGAGGACTGTTAATATTTTTTTTTAAACAGTAATTTCATTTTTATGCCAAATATACCAGGGAAAGAGCACAGATTTTATTTCAAATGTAACTTATGTTGAATGAGTGGAAATCACTAAGTTCATTCTACTGAAGAACAAAAATAGATGAAGAAAGATCCTAAATGGTCAAGATCAATGCTTTATTTATTAAGATAAGTCCTAAAACAAGTTTATCCACTACCTAGTCATATTTTTATTCACATTTGTCTTTGTGGTCTAGCATTTATGATAGCTTCATCAAAATACAGCTTTTAGAAAATGCATATTGCTTGTCATTGTTTCACTGACATAAAGAACAAGCATGTTAGAATTTTATGAGCAAAATATTAATTGGTATGGTGTCCCTAGTACATATGAAGTTCACCAGAAATAAGGAGAGCCAGATTCATGTTAAATGAAATACTATTAGTGGGTCTTACAGCAGGAGCAGTGAGGAATACCTTGTAATTATGGTGTACACATCCGAGTGCAGCATACTTTGTTCTGGGGCTTAAGTAGGTAATTAGCGTTTTGGTTATGGAGTTGTGAGTGATCTTAAATTGTGTTGGTCTCTGAAAATTGTCCTTGCTTTTAGTGCTGGGTTGGATACAGTTACTTCTGGAGCAAATCTCTTGGAATTCCCCACTGGGCAGGAGCACCTCTGCCACTGGCAGGATGGAGGTGGCAATGGGAGACCAGCCTGGGTTGGGGAAGGGGCTGAGGAGAGAAAAGCTCTTGGGATGCTACTGGGGGCACAGGGAGGATGTAAACTCAGCACTGTCACCTTCTATTGTCTGAGCACAGGGATTTCTGAGACTGGATGAGAACAAGGAAAGCCTTTAGTGAGGGAAGAGTGTGGAAGGTTGGGAAATAACTGCAAAGTGGAGTTGCTGCACTCGGCGAGTTCCCCCCAGCCGTGCCTGTGCTGGAGCAGAGCTGCAGCGATCGCTGCACGAGCCTTGATTAACAGCAGAACTGTGCTTAATGCAGCACAGGTTAGTGCAGAGGCTTTCTTCAGGAGTGCCTCAACAGCAGAACTGTGCTTAATGCAGCACAGGTTAATGCAGAGGCTTTCTTCAGGAGCGCCTCAACCAGGCTGTGTGCGAAAGAGTGGGAGAAAAGGAGAGACCAATTCACAAAGCTCATTTAAACTGAGCGAGAAGCTTTGGAAAACAAGAGTGTCTTCGTGCCTTTAACCGTATTTACAGACCTGGCTGGTTTAATGGCATTCAGCAATAAATTCCATCGCCTTCGGGAGCAATTGATAAAGGTTCTGGTAACCGCCTGCTCCAATCTACTTTGGGGAATGTTAATAAACCAGTACCCAAGGACTCCTAGGTGTATGCCGTGGAATAGAGGGAGCTAAATGTCAGCTAATTAAGCAGAGCTGAGACCATGAAAGATCTTGTGAGTTAAAAGTTAAATATTAATATCGGTTTCAAACTTTATGAAAAGCTGGCTTAGTGGCAGGGAAGCAGAAGGGATATATATCCAGCATGTTCGTGACATTTTCTTTTTCTAGTTAACCTTGCAGCCACATTGAAAACTGAAAAGTTTTCTTAAAGCAAATTCTAGAAGAGCAGCCAATAAGGAATTACAACAACCCTTGAGGTGACACAGACATTAATGAAGGAAGAAAGAAAATGATTTCAATATGGCAGTGTTTCTTAAATGGTAGGGGGAAAAAAAAAGAAGAAAAAAATCTTCCTTGTCATATTAAATGTGACATGAGCGAAAGGTGAGAGTTCAGAAAGCCTTGGTGCTTGGCAGAGTTGTATTTATCTGGCTGCACATGTTGATCAATTCTGCAAATTCCTGAGGCTGGGGCCAAGCTCCAGGCAGCACCAGCCTTGCAAAAGCACAGGAGCAGTGCCTGGCTGCCAGGGTTATCAGGGCCAAACACACCAAATACAAGGTCAGCAGCAGCCATTTGCTGTTGGTGGGGATTCAGGTTTGGGATGTCATTTTCAGCATAACAGTGCTGCTCGTACAGAGAGGGAAAGTGAAGGCTGAGCACTGGGCAAGATGTGTCACACAGCTCACCTTGCCCAGGCTACCTTGAGCTGGTCTGTTTTGTGTTTGAGTTTCATTATGCCTGTTGTTCATCAGGAGCTCTGTTGGAGGGGTGGCTCTCAGCCCTGCTGAGGATTGGGATCACCTGTGCTCAGCCTTGCACAAGCAGCAGAGTTAATTCCCCCAGTGCTCATCACACACCAGCCCATGCAGGATCGCTGCGCCTTCATTATCACAGGCTGAGAGTGGGCAGGCATTAAACACCTCTGCCTTGCCACAGCCAAGTCTTAACCACATGGCCATCTCTTCTGGCACCCACAGGGATGGTCAATTACTAGAAAGTATTATTTGGGGCCAAAAAAAGATTGATTAAAAGCCTGTTTACTGATACCAAAGGAGATGGAGCCTTGTCTCAATTTCTTTCTACATGTAACCTATATCATGCTGACTAAATATTCACATTTTCACTGCATTTAGCTGAGTTAGTGGTTTTCTGAGCTGTGTTCAGCTGTGTTGGCCAGAAGCAGGACAGTGTGGTTGTGCACCTGGTCCACTGCTCTGGCCATTGCAGCACACAAAGTGATCTGCAAAACATGGTCCATTTCATCCAGCCAGATACTCCTGACTCTTCCAGAAGAAGAAGAAGAAGAAGATTCAGTGTCATTCCTAGTCTGTGAAATTGATGATTGATGGATGCAAAGAGAGCAACCCAGCACCTTGCATGAGCCTCTGGGTGCCTTGGGCCTACATGGCTAAAGGCAGGGAGGAGCTGGAGATGTGCCTCCTGTGTGGCTTTGCTCATCAATATCCTTTATGTGTGTCCTTCCCTCCAAATTCCCCCACTGCCAGTGAATTTCAGAATATAAAACTGAACTAGCAAGGTTTGGAAGGTTTTATGGTTTCAGATTCATTCCTTCCTTTCTCCCTCCCTTCCTCCCTGTGATGCTGCCTTTCCTAAAAAAGCTTCCCACATATAATTAAACTCCAACACTCACCTGGTGGTCACCTGGTGATGGCACAGCCTGGCAGGATGATCACGATGCCTGAATCCCAGGGATTGTGGGAATATGTGGGGTTGGTTTTCTCAGGGTAATTTTGCTTTGACTTTCAAAGACTTGACTTTACATGACCAGGTAAGATCATAAAAGGAATTTCAATATTGAAGTTTTCTGAGGCTGAGTCATGTTTCATATGGCCTTTGACTGTACTCCTCCTCAGGCAGCCTGAGCAGACCAGAGCACTTTACCAGGGGGAGCAGATGTCTTTCAAACTTGAAATTAGGCTGGTGCTGAGCACAGCCAGGACACTTCAAGGCAGCACAGGGAAGGATGACAGCCAAGGTCTTTCTGGGCTGAGCCACACTTGTGTTGGGGACACTTGAGGGCAGTGAGAATGTTTGGAAAGACATGAGCTAGGGCAGGTTGTGGTTGTGAGGCTTTCTGGTGTGATAGCACAACATAGTGCATTGGGAATTTCCTGTTTTCAAATGGCCTCATCTTCCCAAAATGAGTGACCCTCACATTTCCACCATGTTTATTCTTCTCCTGTACAGTCAATCCTTAAATTCTGCTGTCTGCTGTGTCCCAGATTCAAAAGAGGGATGAATGTCTGTCTGTCTGCCTGCAGCCCTTTCCCACACAGAACCTCTAGGGAATAGGGAAGTGAGATACCTAGAAAAGAATAGATATCTTCTCACCATTATAAAAATAATCATTTTAGGTTAAGACTACTTCTTCTCAGTGGGGATTCTGTTGCCTTTGTTCATTCTGACTAGAACTACTGCATTATGGAGAGTTTAAAAACTACTGGAGGAGAGCCTTGGAGAACCCACATAAGGAATAAGAGAGGGCTGCTCTCTCCTTAGTGGACACCAGATGGGATGCAGTGTAGGCACGAGCAGTCACTCACCTCTGTGAGTGATTTTGCAAAGCCATTATTGTGGAAGATGTTCCTCCATCCTCCTGTCCAATCTGCTTGTTTGATTCCACCTATTTTCCTTCTCCAAATACTAAGGTTGCAGTTCATGTTTCTTATTAATTATTGGTACAAAACTTAATGTCATGGGCTGTCTAATTTCAGAGGGCTGCTGAAACAATACAGTGATGGAAATAACAAAGATTATCCCTACCTCTGGCTGTTTCTCTTTGGGAAGGGTCTTCCCTCTCTCCTGAAAAGCCTGTAAACAAGCCTGGATATGTCTAGGAAGGCCCTGCCCTCATGAAACTGAATGAGCAGCTCCTTGATTCATTTGAAGATGATGATAAAAAGACAAAACACAAATAGCTGAGGTCAGCCATCTGATCTTTCACCTTTCTGTGCAGATGAAAACACAGATTCTTAACCTTTGAGCCCTTCAAACGATTTCCTGATGCGCTTCAGCAATGGCAACAAGACTTAAGCTGCCACAGTTCAAGGGAAGATTGCTTGAAAGCCTCTTTTATACTTCACAGCTTTGGGTTTTAGTTCTATGTGACAACAGTTTTTAATAAAATATTAGTTTACCTTGACTGGAAGTGATTTGTCATGGCTGCATTCAGGAGGGCAGGGAGGTTCCACTTCTTTATCAGGGGTCTCAGCAGGAAATTGGTGCCTGCATGGAAAACCCTGCACCTGCCCCATGGACATCAAGCCCTTGTCTTGATTGTGCAAGGAATTAGGAAGGGTGATTTCCAAGCACATGAAACACACAGGGAGAATTATCACAGAAGTACAGAATGGATTGGGTTGGACGGGACCTTAAAGATCATCCAGTTCCCACCCTCTGCCGTGGGCAGGGACACCTTCCTCTGGACCAGGTTGCTCAGAGCCACATTCAGGCTGGTCCAGACACTTCCAGTTGCCACAAGCTGTAAGGAAGGAGTGATTGTATGACCTGTCCTGGTCATTTATTTACGGGGTGACTCAAGGAAGGAAAGCTTGTGGCTGAAGTTGTGGCACCTTGGATACAGCCAGAGCTTTGCATACAGAATGTGGGCTGGAGCCAGCAGGGGTGTTCTGGGATTCTCCTCAAATCCCCATGATGAGTTGCCACTTACAGCAATGCTTTCAGGTTTTCAGGCTGTATATAAGCCACAGGTTGGCATGGGAGGTCCTGTTTGGATAATGTTTGTGGGAACATCTCTAGAAGGTATCCACAACACCTTTCAGGTAGTTTGTACTCTCTTCCAGTTCCACAGACACTGGGAGGAGTTTGGGAATGCATTGTGACATAGCACTTGCCTAAAAGCTTTTAAGTGCTTCATTCTCTTCTTGATGAGATTTAATACCAGGAAAATTGCAGGGATTTGACTGAACTTACTCTTGGTGCTCCCGAAGGAGAAATGAACCCAACATCTTGATGTAATTACAGGGAAGAGGTTTTCCCATTGACTAATTGTCCAAATAATATTTCTGATTACAACTGTTTCTTCCACAAGAGTGATACTCTTTGCCATGCTTTAAATTTTGCTTCCAGAAACCTGGATAGCAGAAATGAATGAACCTCAGTGGGACACAGAGAGTTCATTTAAAACACATCTCAAAAAATCTAAGCTTTTCTATTTCAAAAGACTTTTTCTTTGTTCTCTACTACCTGAAGGCAGCTCTAAGAGGTGCTTCAGACAGAATATAGGAGATGTCTTAGACTTTTTTAAGAATGGGTGATTTTTGGAAAAGCTGGGTTGTATAGAAAAACATAAAAGAGCTGGGATCTCCATATAAAGATTCATCACCAAATCAAGGCAACTCATGTAATATTTTGAGGTTTTCTTGCACAAGTTAAGAACAAATCAGCAATTTTTTTTTTTCACTGCATGGACATTGTCCATTTCAACAGGAACATCTTTCTATTTGTCTGTAAGTTTCCAGACCTAGAATAGTCTTTTCATCACCAGGTACCATCTCCAGCTATTGTTCAGGATCACATCTTGGATCATGAATGAATTATACATAGAATACACACCTAGATCATATCTTGGATCATGAAAGAATTATACCTAGAACACACAGGTTATGTTTTCTCTTTTTGTTGTGTTTCCCATCTTCTTCCTCCTATAGAGGGGAAAGATCTGAAAAAATCCACCTAGTTTTGTAAAGGAAAACACAAAGCTCTGCTGCAGAATTGCATGGCTCCAAGCTTCCTGATGGACACAATCCTTCAGAAATCAAGAAGAGTGGGATTTTTTAACTTTAGTTCTGCTTTTTTGTGCCTCTGAGACCTGGAATCACAGCAACCATCTCAACAGCCAGCTCTTCTGCTTCTTCTGTAGCAAACCCAGGACCACTCAGACCAGAAGCAGCTTGTCCACAGAGACATTTGTAGCTCCAGAAGACATGGATCCTTGGATCACCAAGAAAAGCTGTGGATTGAATGGGGTCAGATAGGTGTGTCTGGCAGTGGAAGCACCAACCTTTTGACATTACACAGCCCATTTGTTACTCCAAGGTTCACACATGTCCAAAGGGACCAAGCATGGTCCCTGCCTTCTCTACAAATGAAGGAATGAAGGTTCTGTGCCACTGTCCCTTCTGGATCAGTTGTGTCCTTCTGAGTGCTTGTGTCTTCTCCAGGATAGGCTCCAAAATCTGAGGAGGAGCCAGGCTGTGGAAAAGAAGAGAAAAGCTGAGGTGGAGGCAGGAAATCAGAATAAAACCTAAGGAGTGAGGAAACAGGAGAATAAAGACAGAGAAAAGGTCTGGTGTGGATCAGGAGTTAGAGTAGGAGTGCACAAGGCACAAGGGGTACCAGGAACTGGAAGGAGGAAGACCCAAACCAGTTGAGCACAGGAGCAGAGAGATTTACATGTACCAGGCAAAATTAAGTACTGTTGTTAATGTGTTTTTGGTTTTTTTTAAGAACTACATTTTAGATGAATTTTTAATAAAAACAACTGTACAAACTAGAAAAGTTGTTCAAAACTAAGAAAGTGTTGAGAGTCCTTCCCCCAGACAACCATAACAGTAGTGCAAGTGGTACTGTAATCACTGCTGTGGGATGCAGCAAACACTGGGCTGCACTTCCTTTCCCCTGAAAGGTGAGAAAAGTTATTTACAAAATCAAACACAAACCAATATCCCCGAAGGAAATTAAATAAAAGCTAAGTTTAAACCAACTTACAGGGAGAGAAGAGGAAAAACTCAGTTTATTGAAAAAGATAAGGCCAAAATGCAGACTCAAACAGGGTCTGTTTTACAACAGCCTGTGATGGAGCGGGTGGTGAATGTAAAAATCTGAGTGATGCCTTGGCAGGGTTTTGTGCTGTGTCAACAAGCTGCAACATTCACACCTTGCCCCAAAGGTGACATGCTCCAAAATGGAGAGACATCTAGAGAGACTCCAGCTGGCCCCCAAAAAGCCTGGCTGAAAAAATGGTTGAAATTTTGGGGAGGCTAATTTTGGCTCCTTCCCTCTGTGGGAGAAAGCTGAGCACACAGGTGTGTGTAAAGCCTTCTTGCTGCCCATGCCCAACCATCCCCACACTGTTTCATATACTGGAAATACATTTAGGAGGCATCCCAAGTATGGTCCAGAAAAGGATGGCTTTTATGGTGACCTCCCAAGAGCCCCGAGGGGCAGCTCCAGGCATCCCCAGCATGGCATCCTACACAATGGGAGGATCTTTAGCCCTGGGGATTGGAGCTTCTTCCTTTCTCAAGGCTTGTACCAATGTTCCTGAGGAGATAAGGAAGCCCTGAGTGGGAGTGGGACAGGAAGAGCAGGTGGAAGGTGGGAGATGGGAGGAGAGCCAGCTCTGGAGGGAGCCAGGGGCTTTGTGGGGACGCAGGTGACAATTCCCTTCTCCCTTGGGGTCCATCTGGTTTGTCACATGCAGCTCACCCTCCACCTTTGAGGCTGAGGTGAGGAAGGCCTTTATCCTCCTCTTCACTCAGAGACCACCGTGCTAGAGCTGATGGTGCCACCTGAAAAACAGCAAATTTTCCTGTAAAATTCTCTCCATTTCCCGAGTACCATGGATTGCTTTACAGTGTCCTCCCCTCTGGAGGAGCCTCTCCTCTCCTCCCAGTGACACCCAGCACAGCATTTTCCAGGAGTCTTTGATGTGATGGCTGCAAGAAACCCCCTGTCAGTCACACTCTGCGTGTGTGCACTGCAACTCCAGAGGTCTCGTACTTATTCATTCTTGCCACAGTTCCAAGTCTTCATTTTCTTGCCCCGGGAAATGCACTTAATTATTTATTTGTATTGGGCCCAGGCCTGTAATACTTGGGTGCAGACTACAAAGAGGCGTGCAGAGAGCTATTGCTGGCTGCCAGGGCCCATCAGGCCCCGCTCACCCCAGGCCCCTGACAGGATAACCATCCCCATCGACTGCACATTAAACACACATTAAGAAAAAAGAAAGGTGAGGTCCTCTGTGCTTGTAGCACTGTTGAAAGTAATGGAGCTGACATGCCTGGAAAAGTTAGTGCCTTCAGCAGAGATATCCCCTGGGGCCTGGCTGGGGCTGGGGCTGGAGAATGAGGATGGTTTTGCTGTGGGCTCTGCTGTGCCACCACCATCAGCTGATGGGCATGGCAGTGTCCTTGTGCAGGGGGTAGGAGATGCTGCTGGGCGCTGGGACAGGATAAAAGCTGGTTAAAACTGGTGCTTTAGGAATGTCATTTAATATTCTTGTCCTTTTAGCTGTAGGAGTTCATCTTGGCAAGTCTGAAACTTCAGTGTCCCTGCTCTGGGCCATTGCTCTGGCTGGTGTCTGCCTCTAACAATATCTGCAAAAATGTCCCCTCCTCTGACTGTGGGGTACCTGAGAGTTTGTCAGATGACTTCTCTCATGGCATGCTCCTGGTGGCATCACCAGGGAGTCAGGTCCTGTCAGGAGCAGGTCAGATCAGCTCTCCAGCTGGTTGGGACTCACAGAACAGGATGGGAATCATCAGCAATGATCAGGGACTGAGCCACACCTAAAAGGAGCCTGTACTTGAGCTGGGATTTGGAGTGAGATAAAAAGCACAGGTTGCCCCAGGTGTACCACGGGTTTGGGTAGGTGTCCCTCACTCTGGAGCTGCTCTCTGTTGGTTTACCTTGAAAGACAGATGGAATTGTATATCTGTGTGAAAAGCCCTCAGTACTGCCAGAGAATCACACCCACAAACATTGAAATATTCATGCAAAATCTTCATATCAAGGGAGGTGGCACAAGGACTCTCTCTCCACACAGCATGGCCAGGACTGGATTGTCATTGCCATGATCCAAGTGGTGGGAACACCCAGCTGGCCCCTCATACATGCACCCAACCCAAAGGAGACCCCAACCCTGCTCTGCCCATGCCACACTCATCACTGGGCTCCCCCCAAGCAGGCCCTCATGCTCACCCTCCTCCCTGATGCTCCTGCACCACAGGAATCACAGGAGGAACCTCAGGAGATGTCTACTTTTTATCCTAACTTTGATAGGGATATTCTGTGTATTCTTAAAGCACAGGAAAACCCATTCCTTCCTTCTACCCCCCAGCAGCTCCCTTGCCAGGGCACGTGTGTTCTGCAGCTCTCTGCTCAAGTAGCAGTGTAGGATATCAGCAGTGCAGGATATCAGCAGTGCTGGACCACAGTGAGGTTTGCTCTGCCATGAAGTGGAGCTGGGTTCAAGCAGCAGGATTTGTTAATTCTTTGCCGGGGATCTAAAAACCAGTTGGATGGCGCTGGAATTATGGCATGGGTCTGGGAGTCCAGGAAGCTCTTTGCACTGCCTGGCTCTGACACTAACTTCTTACATGGCCTCAGGCATGTCACTTTGCTGATTCCTACCTTGATCTGCCCATCTGGCAAGTGGAGATAATTCTGCCCTGCCCCACACAGGCTGTTGGGCAGATAAGTTCGTCATCATTTTCCGAGGTACTGCGATGCTACGGGAGATGGATAATGAGACAGACAGAAAGATAGCTAGATAAATCAATCTCTTCTCATTCAAGTGAAAGCAGGCACTGCAGGTGCAGCGTTGGAGATTAATCATCAGAAAAATTAGTTCCCTCAGTATCTTTTCAGGAGGAAGAAACAGCCGTAGGGCCCAGTCCTGAGGAGAGTTATGCACATGAGTAACCTTAACTTGAATTCAAAGGCAGTGCACAAGTAAAGCTACTCATGTGAGCGAGTACGTGCTCCACTTGCAATTTCTGAAAACGCCTAAATAAATGATGTGTCCCAACTGACACATGTCCCTAAGTCACTGGCATGCTTTTAAATATTTCCCTCAGACATTTATTTCTGCCCTTTATTAGCCAGTTTCTTTATTAGCAGCTGGCTTCCTGAGAAGCAGCGGGTTACAGCTTTCTCTGCAAATACAGTGAAACAAAAATAGCCACAAATATGTTGCTCATGGGCCCTACACATGTTGTGATTTTATATATGCTATTAACTGTGTTATTAATTCAAACTAACCTGTCATTCTTTCAATAGCATAAGTCTTCATCCTATTTAAAACTCTGTAAAATATATCTATGTTTTTTATCTTTTGAAAAAGAAAAGAAGAAAAGGAGAATTCTAAAGGCAGCAAAGTGTTATCTGAACTTCTCTACCACTATGTGCTATAGGAATCACTTTTTTTGTCCTCCAGACCAGAACATGAAGCCCTTTAACAGACAAGTCTGGAGCCAGAAACTGAATAGGGTTATATATTCAGTTGCCAGAGCTGCCATATGGTGCCAACATTGAATGAAATAAAATAAGAGTCCGGGAGGACTGGGAATCAGTATTGGGGCAGCCTGCACAACAACGCTCACGCTGGGAAAAATAAAAAAAAATAAAAAATAAAAAATAAATAAATAAAAAAAAAAACCAACCCTGACAGAAGATGGCAAAAAAACCCCAATCTCAAATGGCCAAAAATCTACTGCAGAGGCAGAGGCGAAGTGAGTGGGAGAGCCAAGCGAGGCCGTGCGGGCAGCAGAGAGGGGAAAACGCATCGGAGAGTGAAAAACCCATGGGAGAGTGAAAAACCCACGGAAGAGTGAAACACCCATGGGAGAGTGAAACACCCACGGGAGAGTGAAATGAGAAGAGTCACAGAACGATTGCCAGGACAAGAGGAACCGCGCCCAGCCCGGCTCAGCCCTCCTGTCTCGGCTGGACAAACAGCCCCGCAGGGTCCGCCGGCATCAAAGGCAGCTCAGAGCGAAGCGGGGCAGGGGGCTCGGCACGGAGAAAGAGCGAGGAGCTAAACCCAAGTGGATGGAAATAAACAGGACAGGACTGTAAGGCACCGAGTGTGGGCTCAGGGTGGAGGAAGATGCTGCAAACCTTCTGGGTTTCCGTGCGTGCTGTGAAAAGGGTGGCCGGGAATGTGTACTTTACAGATGTGAGAACAAAAGATTTTGGGTGGTAATAGTAGGTGATGGGGGGAAAAGGGGCAGGAGGAAAAAAAAAAGAGGGGAAAAAAAGAGAAAGTAATGAAAAATGAGAGAAAAAGAGAGATAAAAAAGGGAAAGAAGAAGAAAGGAAAGAAAAACGTCACCCACCCCTAACTCTGTCTAAAATTTCTTATAGTTCAGCATTCACAAGGAGTTACAAGATGCTCTCTAGGCTGAGCACATTTCAGAGCATCCTCATATCAATATTTCTTCCACTTTTAGTTAACAGAGCCCTCCCATTCTAATTAAAATAGCTTCATGAGGACTGAGAGTTGATTCCAGAAACTCAAGCTATCAACACTGGCAGGTTTATATATATAGAAAAAAAAAATTAAGCTACCAGGAAAGCAGCACCCAGGAGTGCCAATATTATCAGGAAAATTAGAAGGGCTTTGAAATCGCTCCCAAGTGTCTTGAGGAACTTTGAGCCGCATCTGCTGCTTGCAGAAAGCAGGTCTGAGGGAATAAAAGGTTGCAGAGATTTAGCCCTGCACAGAATCTGGCCCTTGTTCCAGCTGTATTCAGGTGAAATGTATGAAATGTGCCAAAACATTGGCCATGGACCAGTTGTGACCTTGAAGCTGCAGCTGCTGGGAAACAATTTTTAAAAAATGGACGTTGAAGCTGAAAAAAGGAGCAGCATCCTCTGGTCCTTCTGGAAGTGGATTTAATTCCAGAAAGAAGTCAGAGGACAGGAATAAAAGCCTGCCTGGATGTAAATCTTTAGGCAGGTGTTTTTATACACCACTGAGGGAGGAATCTGGTGGATCTAAAAGGTTGGTATGCACTGTGCATAGTGTATTTAACAAAAGTCTGCAGAGGAGGAGGAGGAGGAGGAGGAGGAATACTGTACAGCCACCAGTGTGAGGGGAAGCAGGGGGACTCCTGCAAGAAACCATAATTAAGCTGCAAGAGACTCCTGCTCCTCTCAAAATGAAGAACAGAGAGAACAAGAAGCGGCCGATGTGGCTTCATAAGGGACTGTGCAAAGATCTGAGGCTTTAATTTTTTTAATTAAAAAAAAAGGGGGAAAAAAAAAGAAAAAAGCTGTAGTCAAAATTAGAAAGCAAGAGGGGGCAGGGGAAGGAATCAAACAAGCATACTCAAATTCAGTTAGGGATTATAGGGGAAATAATAAGGATAAGGGGGAGAAAGAATTTAAAGCTAATCAAAGAACTTTAAAAGAGTGTTAAAATGTATATCAAATGGAAAAGACATTCTAGAGAGACAGCAGGCCCATTTATTAATTAGAAGGGGATTAAATTAAGGGTGAATCAAAAAATGGCTGGACTGATGAACTTTTAAAAATATATTATTCTTAATAAGAATAAAATTAATTGACACAATTTTGTAGGAAGGTCAGAAAACTTAGTAAAATAAATAAGCAAGGTAAAAACAGGTAAAAATAAAAAAGCAAGGTAAAAGCAGTGGGAAAACACATAGCAAATTACCTGCTCAATTTTTTCCTGCTTTTTGGTCATGGGCTGTCTGGAAGGGTATTACCTTTCTGAGATGTCACTTATTAAATACCCTTGCATGGTGTTTTATGAAAATGATTTGTGAGGTGCATGTTGAGGCCAAGTTGTTCACTGAGAGCATTTGCTCCTCCAACCTGAGGCCAAGTGGGTTCATCTGAGTGGATGGAGAGGTCAGAGTCTGTTTGTCTTTCCTGAGCCAGGAGGTGGAAGCCTCCCCATCAGGAACCAGCTTTCCATCAGCCAGCCTTCTCCATCATCACTTTTTTTTCCCCTCAAATATTCTTAAATATTACTTAAAACAGGCTTTTCCAAAGTAATCCTACAACAAGCCCGTTTACCCAAATATCTACAGGATCTGAAATGGAATTTCTTAAGGACAAGCAGTATGAAAAAGGCAATTCAGTCTAGTTCTACAAAATGTGGCCATATATATAAATTGCCTATCCTGGATTTCTTCACCACTAAAGGAATTAACAAATTTCCTAAAGCACTGCAACTTTATTTGTTTTTTTTAATGAAAAGCTGAAGAGCAGTAGAAAAATTAGGAGGAAAATGTTATGATGCCAGAAGAATGATGGCCCTGTTTTTCTAGAAAAGATAACTGTGCTAATTCAAGTGGAGGAACAAACATTATAAAACAAACATCAGTTTGAGCTTGTCTGTGGAGGGAATTTGGCCAAAATAAGCCACTGTCACCACACACCACTCTGCATCCCTGAAAAAAAAGGAAAAAAAGAGTCAGACTAAGAAATATCCCCAAATAATGAGGCTTTGTTTCCAAATAATCAACATATTTTCTGTGTGGAGTTTTCCAGAAACAAATGCTTTTTTACTTTAGATCAGATTATCCAAATTATGTATTTTGAATGTTGGAAATTATTTTATTTCACTGTAGATATTCCAGATATTTTTCTCCAGGTGGATAAATCCTTGCAGCCAGATCTGAAGGTACTGGGAGCTAAAGTGAATTTTTCCATTGACTTTGGTGGGATTGGGAACTTAGAGGTTAACAGAGAAAAAAAAGAGCACAGATTTACATAAAGCAAATTTTGACCACCAAACACTGAGTTCCTTTTTACAGAAATCAAAAATTTTTGAATTCAGGTCTGATGCTCAAAATATGTGGGATTATTCATGTGAGCACAGTTCAGGAGTGCTCAGTTGGGTCCTTGGATTTTAATAAAACAGTCACTGCTGTCACCCAGCGTCTCACTCCCAACATTAATTCAGATTGACGTGGCTTCGAACGTCTCTCAGCAGAAAGAGCAGGGGAACGGCCACGAGCTGATCTGGGGCAGGCTCTGGTGGCATCTCAACAGGGCAGAACCCTAACACAGGCCCTGACCACGCAGGTGAGGATGCACTTGGCAGCCTGTGATGGGTTTGCTTCACCAGTGACATTCTCTGCATCCTTTGCCCCACATCTCCTGTCCCTCCCTCTGCAGAAACCCTCTGCACATCAAATATGAAGGGTGCTCTTCCTATACCAAACTAATGTGTTCCAACAGGTGCTTCACCTGAGCCCTGTTGGCTCCCAAAGGTTATAAACACGTGCTTAAAAGATTCTCTGAATGGGCAGCTTGTTTACCAACTCTTTCACTGATCTGAAGGAAGGGATGAATGTTTTGTGGGTGTAATATGCAAACTGAACTAAGCTGGGTGGATTGGAAAATCCCAAATATGAAAGCAAAAATAATGTAAAGGAATCTAAAAAGGCAGGAAAAATGAGTGGCGAATAAAATGAGATTCAACATAGAAAACAGAAGTTACGACATTTGTGGAAAAATAATCTAAACCCCAGATATTCAATCAGCGATAAAAACCCGAGGAGCAGTAATGCTGTGAGAGATCTAGAGATGATAGTGTGCAGTAAATTAGACATGAGTTTGCCTTGAGATATGGCAGCAAAAAAAGGCCAATTTGATTTGGGGCTGAAGACATCAGAGCACAAGGAGGTAATAGTCCGTCTGCATATGGCTCTGGTGCGCTAGCGCCTGCAGTATTTAATTATGGACACCATATTACCTGAAAGATAGTGACAGATTGAAAATTATTCAGAGGAGAGCAATAAAAATAGTTCAGAGGCTGGCAGGATTGAGTTATGAAATGGCAGAATAATACAGATGCAGAGCTCATGCCAGAAAGTGCTTATCCCCACAAGCTGCAGTGTGTGATGGCAAAGCTGGGTGTGCTTTTCACCATTTCTTTCTTGTTCCAGGAATTGGGAGTGTTCATGGCCCTCAGCATCAGCATCTGGTGAAGGAGTGGGCATGCAGCAAAGTGGCTGCAGCAATTCGTGGCTGCCAGACCCACTTGAGGTGTGCATGGAGAGACAGGAACAGAAGAGAGAAGAAAAAATGAAAAAATAAAATATTTGAGCTGAGGCTATGTCCCTTTCTCCTCTGAAGCCCCAGTTTTGGGGTGCTAAATCAGGTGTCAGTAAATCCCCCAGGAAAGGGAGGTTTAAACCCAGGTCATGGCGTGGTGGACACCCCTTGAGTGCAGCACCTGCTCTACCTCCAGCCCAGGGAAGGAGGGAGGCAGAGGAGACACAGGCTGGGCACAGCCAAGCCTTTCCCTGTGTGACTGATCAGCCTGTGAGCTGCCATGGAGAGAGGGGTGGAGGCTCCTGGGTAACAGCAAGTCAAAGAAAAAGATGGAAATGAGAATGGGAATGAGAGAGGCACTATGCAAACAGCAGAATAGAGGGATGCTCAGGGGAGCAAAGGCTGAGGAGAGAGGGATGGAAAAAGAAAACCTTTGCAGTTCTAGTACCAACACAACTGAAAATCTGGAAATTTGTGTTCTTGTGCCTGTTTGATTTTTCCTGATTATTTTCTTATTTTTCTTTATTTTTCTCTCAGTAATTTATGTGACTGTATTTGTCAAGGTGGGAGAAAGTGGAGAAAGGCTGATTCACAGAAGGTGGAGAACAGGAAGAAGAGCCAGGCCAGGGAGCCCAGGTAAATGGAAGAGTCTCTGGGACTTGATACAAAGGTTTGCAGAGAGTAAGAGGAGCCTATTTTAACTATCTTTCTATAGAATAAAGAGTTTGTTGAGGAGAAACACTAAATAAGAAAGGGTCATGATAAGAGCTCTTTGTTATAGAGAGAGAACATGTTACAGCAATTTTGCAAATATTCAGGGCAACTTCAGGGACCAATAAGACAAAGTGATGGGGTGCAGTTCTGAACAGGGATTTTCTACTACTGGGGCAAACAGGGATGTTCCTTTCTAAAACCTTTCTAATATCCTAAACCACCCATGAAGCAGAAATGGTGGAACACACAATTTAAAGGTAGGAGCAGTGAGCAAATATCCTGTAAACAGACACAAGCTCCCCTGGGCTGGAGAGGGACCTGGCAGTGTTGGGTGCCTTGAGGTGACCTGGCTGTGAGGTGGTAACACCTCATTTAAACACAGCTCCCTCACTCCCAGCAGCACCTGTGGGTGTTTGTCTCAGTTCTTGCAGGTCTATGCTCTTTTTTACTGTGCAAGAGAAGTGTTTGGTTTCATACCCAGGATACAGTCAGGGTCTGTTTGGCACACAGAGCCTGGCAAGCAGCTTTTCCATCACATACAGTTTATTCCATGTCTGGAAGTATCATGACATCAGTGCTTGAGCACAGATTCATGCTGTGTCTTTAAGGTTTCCCTGGATTTGGGGCATGTAGGTGTTGCTTTAAAAGCACTGCCATTCCCCCTGTTTGAAAGTGACTCTTTTTCTGAATAGTATTTCACTGGGAATTTTCTTTGAGAAGAGAACAGAGCTGGATAAAAAGAGTACAGATTTACACACTTCTTCTCAAGTTGAGCTACTGTGCTCCATTCACATCACCCTTTTTTTTTTTAATCTCATAAATTTAAAACACATTTAAAATTTGGACAGGTTTCCAGCAGCTCTGATAAAGACATTTGTCCCTGTAACAGGAAAGCTGGTGACAACACAGGGTGAGAGGCTGAGCCTGCACTGATGGATCTGCAACCAGCAGCTGCTTCCCCCAAAAGGAGCCCCACCAGACCTGGTCCCTGGCTAGAGAGAGCTTCTTCTTGGCTTGCTATATCTTACCCAGTTTAATAGAAAATACAGATTCAGTGGAAGGAGCAGGATCCTTTCTCCCAGGGATCTCCTGTCCCAAGCCATTGGCTGTGATCTCATGAGGATCCCTCCCCCTGCACCAGACATCCACAAACTCTGGTGCTGATTGCAACTACCCATAGAAAAATAGAATAATGGACTGATTTAGCTTGGAGGAAACTTCTGAGATCATTGAGTCCAACCATTATCCCAGTACCACCAAGCCCACCACTGAACCATGTCCCCAAGTGCCACATCTGAGTGCCTTATAAATACCTCCACAGATGGAGACCTCACCACTGCACTGGACACCCTGGGCTGATGCTTGACAACCCTTGCAGTGAACAAATTGTTTCCTAATCTCCAGTCTAAACCTTCCCTGCCCTAACTTGAGACTGTTTCTCCTTGTCCTATCACTTGTTATTTGGGAGTAGAAACTGATTCCTACCTGGCTACACCCTCCCTTCAGGTGCTTGTAGAGAGTGATGAGGTCACTCCTAAACCTCCTTTTCTCCAGGCTAAACAGCCCCAGCTCCCTCAGCCACTCCTCATCAGACTGGTGCTGCAGAACCTTCACCAGCTGCATTGCCCCCAAGCAGGGAGGATGGGAGTGTGTGTGCCAGGACACAGCACTCCATGCAAATCCAGGTGTGGAGTGAGCAGGATCACAGGAAAGAGGGAGGAAAGAGCATGGCAGCTACTGTCTGCAGGGTCAGGCTAAATGTGTAAGTCTCATTCTAGATTTCTTACAGTCTCTTATTGATATCTGTGCTTAATGCCTTGTGGTGTACATTAATAAATGCTTCAGTTGTCCATGAGTGATTTATGTTTGTTAACAAATTGTCAAAAAGAAAAACTTTCCCTTTCCTCTTCCTTTCCTTTCCTTTCCTTTCCTTTCCTTTCCTTTCCTTTCCTTTCCTTTCCTTTCCTTTCCTTTCCTTTCCTTTCCTTTCCTTTCCTTTCCTTTCCCTTTCCTGCAGAAAAACAAGATTTCATTCCTTTTTGCTGCAAAACCCCAGGTGTGGTGAGGTTTTCAGTGCTCTGGATCTTGTAAAAGGACTCATACTCATGGCACTGTTTCAAATGGGTGTCTGAGAAATTTCTCTTCTGAGCAAATAAATATTACCATAATAACAAAAAGTTGCATTTTTCCTGCAGGAGAAAGGCAGTATTGACCAATATCCAATATCTCCTCATGAAGTGACCTTGGGGATACAATAGACTTCAGTGCTGAGGACCAAGAGATTTATGAGCCATCCCACAGGGAAAGGCAGGTTTGATTTGGCTGCTGGGCTCTGGGGAACATGTATTGGAGATGAGAGTGGCAAAGGTTGCAGGGAGGGAAAAAAAAGAGAAGCCTTCTGCTTTTGCAGAAGGTAATCATTCAGTTTTCCTCTTTAAAAGCTAGATTTCTATATGTATATACATAAATGTATGTATTAAAGTAGGGACTGACCTGAGAGCTGAAATGTCAATGGATTGAGGGGAGAATGCCAAAAGAAAAGTGTTTTTCCTGATGTTTAAAACAGAAAAATGGGCTGTTTCAAAGAAAATGACAACATGCCCTTGGTCTGAAAACCCCAACCTGACCAGACATTTCTGCAATGAGGTTAAATGTTTCTGTTTCTGTGGTGGCAAAGGTGCAGTGCTGGGTGCACTCTGAGGGACATGGACCTGTTGTGTCCCATGCCCAAGGCAGGTCCTGCACCTGGAGCACCCCCACTGCTCCTCTGACCCAGCCCCAAAATCCTCCAGTGCCAGATTTTTTACAGTACTCCCAGGTAACCTCTCCCAGTGCTTAACTCTCTTTATAGTTTGACATTTTAGCTAATATCTAACCTACATTTTTTTTTTCTGCAAATTAAGCTGATTATTTCTCGTTCTACCCCCAGTGGATCTGGAGAACAACTGATGGTGTTTTTCTCTGCAACAACCTTTTACATCCTGGAAAACCATTACCCGTCCTCTCTTTCCTAAATTAAACAAACCCAGTTTCATCAGTCTTTTCTCACAGGTCAAGTTTTCTAAACTTTTTCATTATTCTTGCTCTTCGTTCAAATTTTCAATCCTTTTAAGAGACTGGCATCCAAAATCAGACACAGCCCCTGAAATCCAGCTGCTGCTCAGTCTGATATTAACATTAACACATTGCAGGAAGGGCTTTTTGTATTTTTCCAGGTTTTTTCCCCATTGTTACCTATTCAGTTTGTGGTTCAGCACAAGCCCCGGGTCCTTTTCTAGAATATCCCATTTCAGTAATGAAACTCTGAGGGATTTTAAATGCATTTCTCGGTTGTGATACCACTGAGGTTTGTGAAACCAAGTTGAAATGAAGGTGGAAAAGCTCTACCTGGTGCAGCACAAAGGAACCTATGTAATCTTTTTCATTTCAGTAAACTCGCTTTTAAAACGTCTAGGTTTTAGCATCAAAGACCTAATCCTCTTCAGAAATATATATTACAACATAATAAGTATTCTTTAGGGCTTTGGAAATCATCCCTTAATAAAGTCATAGCACAACTTGTAATGTTACAGCCGATGTCAGATGTTAAGAACTCTGCAGTATAAATTAACATACAAAATCTCAGCCTTCGGATCAGGTTTTCCAGGTACGTGGAAGGGCTTGCTATGGTTAATTTGAAATACAGCTGATGCTGTTCATGCATTCACACCCTCCTGGCTTGTTAAAACTGGGCAATTTTTTTTTAAAGAGTATATCTAATATTTCACACTTTGCACTTCACTGCTTGTGGACAATTTCTCTCCAAACTTCCTGCACGTACATTTTTGTAATAAAAGTAGCAGTATTCAAGTCCATTTTCCTCTTACACTGTGTGTTAAAATCAATTCAGAACAATCCTTTAAGGCATTTCAGATTTGTTCAAGGCTCTTACTTATGTTGACTGATTTTAATTTTGAAAATACTTATATTCCAAGATTCTTCAGTATTAAAATAAAGTTAACATGGTCTTTTTAATGAATCCAGCGATTGTAATAGGGATAAAAATCATGTTCAGGTCAGATATTTAATATTGCCTTGGTGTAATGATAAATGCAGCCACAAAATTAAAGCAAATTATATCCCTTTTATTACTGTGTTTTCTTTTTCATTTATTAGTATAATTGTTTTCCAGGTTTCCCTTAAAGAATCTTGACTACTTATAACTTTATATCATTAGATGTATCCAACTAAAACAAAAAATTTGAGGGGGAAAAAACCCCATAAAATGATGAGATATATAGACTGAATAAATTATTGTAAGGGCTCTGCTTTTGGTTAAACTGTACAGGATTTTCCTATTAAAAAAAAAAAAAAAAAAAAAGTTGCTGTTTTTCAAGTTGTAGGATGCCAAAAATAAAACAAATCCATGAGATGGGAGCAAGAGAGAGGAGTGATTTTCTTGCCACCACGGGGTCCAGAGGGGTTGTGTGTGTGGAGCCAGGGGCAGCACCACCTGCAGCACCCAGCCCTTGGTCCTTGGTAGCTTTGGTCCTCTCACACAAAATCTCCTTTCTCCCAGAACCTTATTGTATATATGGACACATGCACCTGTGATTGAGATCTTACACAAGAAACCATCAGTGTTTCTTCTTAAAAATGTTTCAATCCAATCTGGAACTATTGCCCATTTTTTTTCAAGGAATCACACCCCTTTTACATTATCCAGATGGTGAATATCACATATTGGCACAATCAGAGATACATTTTCTTTTTTTCCCTCACAGAGAATAAATATGAAAAAGTGGTCTATCTCCTTTCAAATGTATTTCTTCTTGCCCTTTATAATGATATTTTTAAATTCATGGAGGCAATAAACAAACACCAAAGAGACAGTACAACTTCAGTAGCTCTGTAGACACAATGATATTTTCACAAAGCATTTTATAATTACTGTAACAGAGGCATGTCTATCATGATTGGAGTGTATCAGCTCTTGTGAATACTACAAATGTGGCTGGTAAGATGCAAGTAAGAGCTTTCCAAGTAATGGAGGTAATTTATGCACCCTTATTATGGAAACATTTTCGTGCCATTGTTTGATTTGGGTGTAGTTTGCTTATTTAAGCATAGAATGTCACTCTGTCATTTCACACTTCCCCACCATTCTCTCTGTTGATTACACTTTGTCTGAGACACATGAAACAATTAGTTATTGATAGAGTTTAAGGTTTATGCATAGGGAAAAAACAGGAAAATTTACACATTAGGGAGCATTGCTGTCTCAGCCAAAAGAAGAAGGCTGCAATATCATATAAGAATATTCATCCTGGAAATATTAGTCCTGGAAACCTAGCAAGTATTTAGAGCAAATTCAAGGAGAAGGACTCTGCTAGCAGTGCAAATAGAGGGGTGCTCCCTCTGTGCTAGAGACAGGGGTCATTCTGGAAAAGTGGGCTTGCAGTGGGGTTGTGTTTGATGGGATAAGTGCTCATCCTGGAGGGAAAAAAGGGACAGGCAGAAACCCACCCAGCTGAATCAGTCATGTTGAGGTTTTCTCAGATTTTGGATGCACATAAGGTGCAAAGAGATTTAGGATGCACATAAGGTGCAATGAGATTGTCAGGCTGAAGGCTGGGTACAAAGGGCATCACCTCTGTTGGCAAGCCAAGAGGTGGCCCAGGCTGATGCTGATGTGGAAGGTGGCTCTTGGCAGGCTGATCCCTGAGGATGGAGGACACAAACCCCTCTGCCTCCCCAGCCCTGTGGCCTCTCTCCATCCCCTTGTCATGCATTGGCCTTTCTGTCCCTTGCACTGCCATGGGTGGCTGGTCCCCACCCTGGGGAGCTGGCACACAGGGGACACCATGCCAGCAGTGAGGACAGTGTCAGCATTTGGCTTCCCATCTGCTGGCCCTGCAAACCTCCCAGGGACAGAAGACACAAGCTCAAGCCTACCCTGCCGCTGTTACCTGCCTGCCTTTTTAGGCTGCTCTAATTTACCAGCATCACTCTGAGTGGGTACCACACAGCTCCCAAAATTAGGGAGGCCCAGATGAGTGCACAGCATCCCTTCCCAGGACTGACTAGCCAAAGGTAATTCCTGCAGAGGTCCAGGGGAGTCTGGAGCACTGGCTGGGAGATAGAGAGGAGGATGCAGCCCCTCTGTGTTTGCAGTATCACCTTCCTTTTTCCCCCGGCGACATGATCAGATAGAACTATAATTATAGGTGTGTTGTCATCTGAGCTGTTTGTCAAGAGAGTTATGTATTAACTATGAGCTGCCTGGACTGCAGCAATTTCAGGCAAGCCTGAATCCTGCTTGCAGTTATCGCTCTTACATGGGAGCAGTATTTTTAGCATTTATGATTACAAAAATCTCATGTTTGAGCAAGATCTGAGATAAGATTTTAAGACCCTATTTATCTAATAGTCTCACTGGGATGAATTACTGCCTGCAAAACTGTGTGGGATGAGGTTATAAAAAGTGCTCTCCCCGATCAGGAGATGCTCTGGTTTCTGAGTGCAGAGCTGTGAACCAAGGCACAGCTACTGCCAGGCAGACAATCACTGATGTCACTATTCAATAAAGTGACAGTTGTCCTTCACGTGGGACAAATCCTGCACCTACTGACGTGAGGAATGAAACTCCCTCAGCTGGAGAGCTGCAAGGAGAGACCCCTGGGGAGCAGTTAACATCTATGGGGACCTGAGTGTCCCCTCCAAATCCCAAACTAGAGGGGACCCTGTGTGGGAAAGGTCCTCCTGGGTGTACGTACTAGTAGGTCAAGTGCTTTGCTGGTTTATTCCCCTATGGGATGAGAGAGAATAATTGGGGCTACAATTAGCAACAGAAATACGTGTGCTTCTGAGCAAGGAAAGACATCACTATGATGAACACTCTAAAGTTGGATAATCACTTCAAACTCTCACTCAATCTGCCAGTTTGGGGTTTGGATAAGAAATTACCTGGGGCAGGGTAAGTTCATACGCCACAGGGAAGAAGGGCAGGTCCTCTCCCCTCACATTGTCTTTCTTACAGATTCAGTAAGTGCATCACCCCTTGATCTCATGCAGGTGTTAGCAGATGCTGGACTGCAGCATTTCAGTTAAAGATGCTAAGAATGGTCCTCAGAGGGTTGGGGTATTTTTGTTCTTAAAAATTTTGCAATGATGCAACCCCTTGATTACTTAGATCAGATTAGGAGAATAAAAAAACACAGTTTGAGTGCACCCAAAATCCACAAAATAAAAGTTTGAAAAATCACTAGATCAAAAAATTCCAACAAAGGTTTTTAAGTCAAAATTGTGGCATTTTTTTTCTGTTGTTCCCAAATGTGATGGAATCTGGGCCTGAGGTCAGTGCTTATGTCATTAACAGGAGCACAGACTCGCTGTTACAGTGATGCCAGAACCTGATGTTGGATCTGATTCTCATTTAATGAGGGTCTCATCGTGGCAGAGTTTAAAGCATGTATTGA